>NC_047057.1:63475974-66247995 GCF_000738735.6 Corvus cornix cornix | reverse complement strand
GCCCAGCAGGGTCAAGGGTTTCCACGTGGGTTGCTGCCAGCTCGGTTATAAGTAACCGGAGAGGTGAAGGGACCGGAGGAGGCTCCCGGTTCCAGGTTCAAGATGGTGTCGGTTCCGGTTTCCACAGCGTGGGAACCAGAACACGAGGCGTGGGAACCAGAAGGCTCCTCCCAGTAGGCAGGGGGTGAGGACAAAGAGGAGTGGCCACGGGAAAGGCGGGGACTCCGACACAGGGGCGGGACCCGACGCGAAGGAGGAGCTCACAGTCGTCGCGTTCGGAGGGGGCGGGGCCAGGACAGGGCAAGGAGGAGGGGGGAGAAGAGGATTTGGGGAAAAAGAAGGAAAAAAGGCGGGCTGTGTCATGCAGTCTCCTCCATTTTGGGGGAGTGCAGGAACAGCAGGGAAAGGGGACAAAACGGTGGACGAAGAAAAGCCTTCGCCATCATTTTCAGGGCAATAAAACTGGGAACCGCTTTTTGGGAGAACAACTGGGGAAGAGGGCATAGGAGAGAGGGTTTGGGTAGAAGCCGAAACAGCCTGGCCAGGGCTACTGCGGCGGGGTGGCTGAGAGGATCGAGAAGAGTCAGGGAGATGGTGGCAGCCCTGTGCCTCTGGGCATTTTACAACTTCCAGTCTTCTCAGCAACGGGGTAGTGGGATGAGGAAGGCGAGGGGGGGGAGGAGGGACTTGAGAAGAACTGGGGAGAATTCGGGTCTTTTCTTTTATTTTCCGATTAGCTTTGTGTATATCTCTCAAAGCCCAGACCATGTAGAGAAACCTCTCTCCGGAGGGATCTCCCCTTTGGTTTAATTCTAATATTTTGTCCCCCACAAATTGCCAAAATGTGGCTGACTTCAAATTAGCAGGGGACATCTGAGGGAAATAAAAGAACAGCCACTTAACAAACCTTTTCAAAACCCCTTTGATAACTTTAACTCACAATTCTTCAGGGACTTCCCAACTTGGAGATAAACCTCCCGCTGAGGCTGGGAAAGCTTAGCTCCCATCTTAACCTCAGCCTCAACTTCACCCACCACCGGCAAAAAGGAGAAATTAAACGTAATTTCCCAGGGGCCGGGAATCACAAGAATACTCACAAGAAGACAACAGGCGTCGGTCCTGGAAACAAAAAGGCACGGTGGGATCCTCTGGGACAGGGCTGCCTCTCCCTGGGCAGGAGTTGGCAACCTTCTCTCAGAGCGTGGCTTTTAAAACAGAGCGCGCTGCCGCGAGAGGCGTTGGCGGCTCCGAATCGCTGACGCTCACAGCCTCCTGGCAGCAAGGATGATGCAGGAACGCACGTGTGTGTCGTCCCTGTTCAGGGTGCCAACCTAACGCAACCGGGGGCTTGTAATCACAAGCCCCGGCGTGCCCTTGGGCAGAGGGGACGCAGCGTTAGCCTCCACAGCGTCCTCGCTGGATGGCTCAGTGGAATCGGCTTGGGATGGGTGCATGCACTGGCTCCTCCTCAGAGGAAACACGTTGGGCAGCCGGTGGACTAGGCTCATGTTAGCCCAGAGGCAAAGAAGGCGGGAGGCGCTTCTGGTGTGAGTTTCAACAGGTTTATTTGCAGGAGGGTCCAGGGACCAGCGAAGCCCCGAGGAGACACGGGCTAGCCCCTTTATGGGGGGTAGAGCAAGGCAGGGAAAGAGAAAACAACCCATGGGGTACAAGCAGAGGGAAGGATACAATTTTTCAGAACAAATGGAGAAAACAGGGAGGCAGGAGTCATAACAGGGAACCAATTAATAACTAAAAAAGGGAGAACTTTCTGGAACAGGGGGAGGTAATTTAGGATTGGGAGCCACCCAGGGGGAGGTAACCTAGATCTCAGTGATCTCGTCTGGTGACTGACATTTGATGGTTTCAGCCCAAGAGCAGGCTGACCCACCCCAACGGGAAGGGAAGGGAAGGGAAGGGAAGGGAAGGGAAGGGAAGGGAAGGGAAGGAAGGGAAGGGAAGGGAAGGGAAGGGAAGGGAAGGGAAGGGAAGGGAAGGGAAGGGAAGGGAAGGGAAGGGAAGGGAAGGGAAGGGAAGGGAAGGGAAGGGAAGGGAAGGGAAGGGAGGGAAGGAAGGGAAGGGAAGGGAAGGGAAGGAAGGGAAGGGAAGGGAAGGAAGGGAAGGGAAGGGAAGGGAAGGGAAGGGAAGGGAAGGGAAGGGAAGGGGAAGGGAAGGGAAGGGAAGGAAGGGAAGGGAAGGGAAGGGAAGGGAAGGGAAGGGAAGGGAAGGGAAGGGAAGGGAAGGGAAGGGAAGGACATGCATGGCAAAATATGGCAAGGAAGGTGTAAAAATGGCAAGGCAACAGAAATACCCTATATGCCTATCCCCCACCTTGACATACCTAGATTTTTTCCCCCTGCTGTTACAAATGGAGAAAGGGGTTTTAAACAAGTTTCTGCTTTTGCCCAGGCCTTCGGCAGTAGACAGGAACTTTACTGAAGCAGCCAGCATCCCAAAACCCACTCTCATTGCAAGTTCTTAATAATGGCCAATTAGGTCTATTACAAATTGAATTATTTATTTGATAGACACAAATTTAACAGACATAATACTTTAATAGATTTTCTTACTACACAGTATAAGCAAAGAAACAGTACTAGTAGATACACAATAAAGTGCGAGAGTGAGGTACCTATATTACAGCGAGTGAAGAAATAGTATCGATGGGTATTCAATGTATCTTACTGCCGATGGAGCATACATAGGGCTCTTCCTCTCAGTTTCCAGAAGAGTATCCATGAAGATGCATCAAACTTCATGGGAGAAGCCCTGCACTTTTCAAGGGAGTGTGTAAGAGGCTTCTGTCTCCATGACAATTTGTGTGGCTTTTATAGTGTAAATCAGTGTCTTTGGTCAACTATATTTAATTTTTATCTCTCTCTACATCTGCTCTCCAGACCAAGATGTTTTTTCTTAGCTGGGGGTCTCAGCCCTCGTGGCACCAGAGATAACCCCCTGTCAGGCATTTGTCCCAGCCTTTGTTATCTCATCCATATGCACCAGCTGAGGTGTTGGTAGAGGGGGGGATGACATCCTGCCACACCTGCCCTTCCATTGCCTTTCTTGCCCTTCTTTAGTCTTGCCGAGCCTTATCTACTTTTGATGAGGCTGACAGCTGGACTGACAGCCTCACAGAGTCAGACCTAAAGACAGTCAGAATTTACCTGTGAGATTTTTTACAGTGAAATTTTGCAGCTTCAGTGAAACCCACAGAGAAGGCCAAGAAGATAATCAATGAGAGAAGATGTTCTGTACACAAGGAAAAGATGTTCTTGTGTATGTTTAGTGTGTACAGGGATGTTTAGTGTGTGGAAGAACTTGCAGATAATATGTAACAACTATACTTTTGCTTGTATATCTAATTGTTTTACTGCTTAAATGGTCATTGTTGACAGCCTTGTCATTGTTTGCTAAGCAATCTCAATAAGCCACTGCAATTGTGAAGAGGTAAAAGAATAGCAGTAGAGAAAATAAAAAATCTTTTTCAGCTTTGGATTACAAGTGTGTGCTGTTATGTCTGTCTCAACAAAGCCACACCTACTCTAACATGGCATTGCCTTACTGACCCCTCCGTATCTTTTCCTTGCCCTTCCTACTATTCCATTCCCTTCCATTGCCTTGCTTACCCATCCCCCATCTTGACTTCCCTACTTCTTTCTTCCTGGCCTTGTCTTGCCCTGCCTGCTCTTCCTGTAACATTTATTGCCTTGTTCATCTGGGCCTTGTCCTGCTCTGCCACCCCACCCCTTGCCTTGCTTTGCCATGCCTACCCCTCCATAGACTTGCATTGCCTATCAAATCCATACCCCATATTGACCGGCAATCCCCCTTCTTCCCTGGCTTTGCCTTGCCTTGCTTTCCCCTCCTTTGAGTTGTCTTGCCTTTTCTACTCCCCCCTGCCCTGTCTTAACAACCCCTCTTTGTCCTTCTCTTCTCTTTCCTTCAACTCCATTGCCTTGCATTGCCTTTCTCACCCATCCACCACCCTGAAATCCCTATCCCTTTTCTCTTGGCCTCTCCTTGCCTTCTCCTCCTTTCTGTGTGTGCTCCAATTTTGCATTGCCTTACTGATGCCTCTGTGTGCTCCTTTGCCCTTCTTAACACTCCATTGCCTTGTTTTGCCTTGTTCACCCATTCCCCACCTTGACTTCTCTACCCCTTTTTTCCTGGCCTGCCCTTACCTTGCAAACCTCTCATTTGACTTGTCTTTTCTTGCCGCCCCCAACCTTGCCTTGCAAACCCACCCCAAGACTTGCCCTGCCTATCTTTCCCTTCTTCTCTTGCATTGCCTTACTACTCATCCACCACCTTGTCCTGCCTACCCCTTTCTTCCCTGTCCTTGCCTTGCCTACAACTTCTGGGCCTTCTCTTGTCTACCATTCCCTGTCCTTGCCTTACTATTCCTATCCAACCTTGACTTTCTCGGCAATTTTCCTCCCTTGCCTTGCCTCGCCTTGCCTTCCCTGCCTGTATCTTGCTTTGCATTGCCTTTCATACCCATGCCTCACCTTTATCTGCTTAGCCCTTCCTTCCCTGGCCTTGCTTTGCTGTGTCTTGCATTCCTCTCCTTTTTATTGCCTTTCCTTTCTTAGCCCTTTCTTGTGTTGCTTGCTCTAACCTATGTCCTGCCTCGCCTTCCACTTCATTTCCTTCCATTGCCTTGCCTAGGATACCTACCCTCCCCTGATTTTACTATGCCTTTCTTGCCTTGCATTGTCTTGCTGTGGCTTACCTGCTCCTCCTATGATTTTCATTGCCTTCCCTACCTTCTACTTGCCTTGCTTTGCAAACCCGCCCTTGGACATGCCTACCCTGCATTGCCTTTCACACCCATGCCCTGTCTTGCCATGCCTATTCCTTTCTTCCCAGGCTTTGCCATGCCTTCCTTCCTCACCCTTGCCTTGCCTTGCCTTTCCTATCCCTCTCTTGCTTTGCCTTGCCTTTCCAACCCTTCCATGTTCTTGCCTTGCCTTGCCTACCTGTCCATTGCTTTGCAGTGCCTTGTATACCCATTCGATGCTTTGACTTGCCTGCTCCTATTCTGCTTGGAGTTGCCTTCCCTTCCTGTCCTTGCCTAGCCTACCCATCACTGGACTTACCGTCTGTAGCGGGTTGGGTTTGTGTCCTGGGTTGCAGTGTATTCTATTACCATCCTCATGAGCTGTTGAAATCAGGTGGGGCAGTGTTTCCTTGCCTCCTCCCCCCAGACTATCTTTCTGTTAATGGCCCATCATTGTCCTGCCAAATGACTCAGAGATAACTCCCTCTGGACTATCTTCTGTTAATGAGCCTAATCAACACTTCGCCTCTTGACTCATTACCCCATTGTGAGATGCTCGACCCAGAGGGAGGAACCAAGCATCCCATCGTGGATATAATTTGAGACTGAACACCAGAAAGGATCCTTCCCACTGGATTTCCAGAGGACAGGAGCTACATAGCCACCACTGGACCTTCTGAGGAGGAGCAGACCCTTTTTCTACAGGATCTCCACTTCGGGAGGACTGCAGCCACCATTCTACCGGACTGCTACCACCACCCTGACTAACAGGGTGCCAGGTTGTATCCTAACTCTGTCAGTTTAACCCAGTGTTATCCGCTTTTTTTTTTTCTTTTCCGCCTCCTTTTATTTCCCTATTAAATTATTATTCTGACTTGGTGTCTCCCCCTAGTTTGTTTTCAAACTAGTACATAATTTGGCGCCCAATGAGGGGCTGGCTGCTGAGAAAAGTCAGAATTACAATTTTGTATTGTAGAAGCCACCTACTCACTATGATGTTCAACATGCTTACATGGGTCTTGTACCTAGCTCTCTATATTTTTCCGCACATGGGGAACTATCTGCCGATTGTAATGCTCCTGTGTAGACCAGGGTATGGTATAAAATTTGCTTTATTAGTCTATTATGCCTACTGCATGATAACCTCTGAGACAATGAACATAATTCGGAATATATACTCAACTTTGTCTGCTTGTCCTACTTTAGGCTGCTACATCTGGGGCTTCAACAATCATACCCAGCCCCTGGGGGGAGGATTAAAGAATGCTTTTTTCCAGCCTTTCAGACCGGACACAGCAGTTTTTGAAAATATTGAGTTCCCTGTGGATGTTAAGGATGGCATAATCTTCTTGTCAGTTCTCTTCTCTTTTTTCTCTATGACCTGCACTGTGTACACCATGCTTAGGATCAGAGCTATGGCACAGCATCCTCAGGATGAGAAGAAAAAAAAAAAGAGCCGAGCAACAAGCACAATGTCTACACAGACTGTCGCAAAGAAGAAAGGAACCAAAAGCACAGTGACAGCATCAATCTCTACTCAGACTGTCACAGAGGAGAAAGAACCCAGATGCAAGACCACAGCGTCCATGTCCACGCAGACTGACACAGAGGAGGAAAAAACCAAAGGAGCTGTAAGCATCTCCACACAAACTATCACTGAACCATAACAGCCTAAACCGATTGCAGTTGCCCCCGCTCAGAAAAAGAAATCAAAAAGCAAATCAGTCCGCATAGTGACTGACAAGGATGCAGCAGGACCTTCGCACCCAGCAGAAGAGGCAGAGCCAGAGATCATCACTTGATCGCTATCCCTGGGTGAGCTACGTGACCTGCGGAGGGAATTCACCTGCCAGACGAACGAGTCTATCCTGACCTGGCTGCTCCGCATTTGGGACGCTGCAGCCAATGACACCATTCTGGACAGAAGTGAGGCCAGACAGCTGGGATCTCTGTCCCAGGATGTGGTCATTGACCAGGGGATTGGGAGAACTCAAGAAACTCTCAGCCTCTGGCGGCGACTGCTTACAAGTCTAAGGAACAGGTACCTTTGTAAAGAAGACCTCCAGGTGCACCAAGGAAAATGGAGCACAATGGAACAAGGTATCCAGTGCCTGAGGGAATTGGCTGTGCTGGAGATCATTTTCTCAGAAGACGAGAGATTTCCTAAGAGCCCAGATGGCGTCCAGTGCACGTCACAGATGTGGTTGAGGTTCGCACGCCTTGGACCAGAGATGTACTCCCGTTACCTGGCAACGCTGCAATGGAGGGAAGGCGAGGACAGGGTGGGCGTCTTGGTGAACAAACTGAGGATTTACGAGGACACCGTCACAGCCCCATTTCGCACTCATGTCTCATCCGTGGAAACAAGGCTGGCTGAGCAAGTCCGGAGCTTGATCGAAGAAGGCCATCAGAAACTGAAAAAGGAACTTAAGGAAGAGATTTACCACATCTCGCCAGAACCAACAAGAGTCTCTGCCATTAGGAGCTGGCGTCTCCAAACCAGGGAGAGAGGATACACCCCACGAGGTAATCTCTGGTTTTTCCTTCAGGAACATGGAGAAGACATGAGTAAGTGGGATGGAAAACCCACCTCCTCCTTAGCAGCCAGGGTATGTGAACTAAAAAGAGGGACAACTACCACAAGAAGCCCATCTAGAGTCAACGCTGCTCCGGTCTCTCGCACACAGAACTCCAGACGGCATAAGAATGATAATATGATCAATCCTCTTGAAGGGACCTCAGGAGCGTATTCACCAGAAGGGAGAAACATGCACCATGATCAGGAATAGAGGGGCCCTGCCTCTAGCCAGGTAGAGGAAAGGGATAATCGGGTCTTTTGGACTGTGTGGATCCGATGGCCTGGCACATCTGACCCACAGAAATACACGGCTTTGGTTGACAACGGTGCTCAATGTACTCTGATGCCATCAAGGTATGTGGGAGCAGAACCCATTTCTATTTCTGGGGTGAAAGGAGGATCCCAGCAGCTGACTGTACTGGAAGCTGAAGTGAGTTTAACTGGGAATGAGTGGAAGAAACACCCCATCGTCACTGGCCCAGAGGCCCCGTGCATTCTCGGCATAGACTATCTCAGAAATGGATATTTCAAAGACCCAAAAGGACATTGTTGGGCTTTTGGGATAGCTGCTGTGGAGACAGAAGATATCAGACAACTGAGTACCTTGCCTGGCCTCTCAGATGACCCCTCTGCCGTGGGACTGCTAAGAGTTGAAGAACAACAGGTGCCGATCGCCACAGCAACAGTGCACCGTCGGCAATACCGCACTGACAGAGACTCTGTGGCTCCCGTCCATGAGATGATTCACAAACTGGAGAGCCAAGGGGTGGTCAGCAAGGCCCGCTCACCTTTCAACAGCCCTATATGGCCAGTGTGTAAATGCAGTGGAGAATGGAGACTGACGGTGGACTACCGTGGCCTGAATGAGGTTACGCCACCATTGAGCGCTGCTGTGCCAGATATGTTGGAACTTCAGTACGAGCTAGAAGTGGTACTCCACTATTGACATTGCCAATGCCTTCTTCTCCATTCCTTTGGCAGCAGAATGCAGGCCCCAGTTTGCTTTCACCTGGAGGGGTATGCAATACACCTGGAATCGACTGCCCCAGGGGTGGAAGCACAGTCCCACCATTTGCCATGGACTGATCCAGACTGCACTGGAAAAGTGCGAGGCCCCAGAACATCTGCAATGCATCGACGACATCATCGTGTGGGGAAACACAGCAAAGGAAGTATTTGAGAAAGGAGAGAAAATCATCCAGATTCTCCTGGAAGCCGGCTTTGCCATCAAAAGGAGCAAAGTCAAGGGACCTGCCCAAGAGATCCAGTTCCTGGGAGTAAAGTGGCAAGATGGACGATGTCAGATTCCCACCGAAGTCATCAACAAGATCACTGCGATGTCTCCACCAACCAGTAAGAAGGAAACACCAGCTTTCCTAGGTGCCATAGGTTTCTGGAGAATGCACGTTCCTGAGTACAACCAGATCGTGAGCCCTCTCTACCTGGTTACCCGCAAGAAGGATGATTTCGACTGGGGCCCTGAACAGCATCAAGCCTTTGCCCAGATCAAGCAGGAAATCGCTCACGCCGTAGCCCTTGGCCCAGTCAGGACAGGACCAGAGGTGAAGAACGTGCTCTACTCTGCAGCCGGGAGCAATGGTCTGTCCTGGAGCCTCTGGCAGAAGGTGCCTGGTGAGACTCGTGGCCAACCACTGGGATTCTGGAGCCGAAGCTATAGAGGATCTGAAGCCAACTACACTCCCACAGAGAAGGAAATCTTGGCCTCTATGAAGGAGTCCAAGCCGCCTCTGAGGTAATCGGCACTGAAGCACAGTTGGTTCTGGCACCCCGACTACCGGTGCTGGGGTGGATGTTCAAGGCAAAGGTTCCTTCCACGCATCATGCCACCAACACCTCATGGAGCAAATGGATTGCTCTCATCACACAGCATGCCCGTATTGGAAACTCGAATCGCCCTGGGATTCTGGAAATTATAACAAAGTGGCCTGAAGGTGAGACTTTTGGATTATCTTCTGAAGAAGAGGAAGAGCAAGTGACTCGTGCTGAGGAAGCCCCACCATATAATGAGCTACCAGAGAGTGGAAGACGCTATGCCCTCTTCACTGACGGTTCCTGCCAAATTGTAGGCGCTAACTGGAAGTGGAAAGCTGCAGTATAGAGCCCCACATGACAAGTTGCACAAGCTACTGAGGGACAAGGTGGATCAAGTCAGGTTGCAGAGCTTAAAGCCGTCCAGCTGGCTTTGGGTATTGCTGAACGAGAGAAGTGGCCGAGGCTCTATCTCTACACTGACTCATGGATGGCAGCTAATGCTCTGTGGGGATGGCTGGATCGCTGGAGAAAGGCCAACTGGCAGCGCAGAGGGAAACCCATCTGGGCCGCTGAGATTTGGCAGGACATCGCCGCCCGAGTAGAGAAGCTGACCGTGAACGTCCGACACGTGGATGCGCACGTACCCAAGAGTCGGGCTAATGAAGAACATCGCAACAACGAGCAGGTGGACCGAGCTGCCAAGGTGAAAGTATCACAGGTGGATCTGGACTGGCAGCACAAGGGAGAATTATTCCTAGCTCGTTGGGCCCATGATGCCTCTGGTCATCAGGGGAGAGATGCAACATACCGATGGGCCCGTGACCGAGGGGTGGACCTTTCCATGGACAGCATCTCACAGGTCATCCACAGTTGTGAGACCTGTGCTGCAATCAAACAGGCCAAGCGGGTGAAGCCTCTGTGGTACGGTGGACGATGGTCAAAGTACAGGTATGGTGAAGCCTGGCAAGTTGATTACATCACCCTTCCCCAAACCCGCCAAGGCAAGCGCTACGTGTTGACCATGGTTGAAGCATCCACTGGATGGCTGGAGACCTACCCTGTGCCTCATGCTACAGCCCGGAACACCATCCTGGGCCTGGAAAAGCAAGTCCTGTGGAGACATGGCACCCCTGACAGGATTGACTCAGACAATGGGACTCATTTTAAGAACAGCCTCATCAACACCTGGGCCAGAGAACACGGTATCGAATGGATATATCATATTCCTTATCATGCACCAGCTGCCGGAAAAGTTGAACGCTGCAATGGACTACTTAAAACCACCCTAAAGGCACTTGGTGGGGGGACCTTCAAAAATTGGGAAGTGAACTTAGCAAAGGCCACCTGGATGGTCAATACCCGAGGGTCCATCAATTGAGCTGGTCCCGCCGAGTCTGAACCCTTGCACACAGTGGATGGAGATAGAGTCCCTGTGGTACACCGGAGAGGTATTTTAGGAAAGACTGTTTGGATTAATTCCACCTCAGGCAAAGGCAAACCCATCCGTGGGATTGTCTTTGCTCAAGGACCTGGTTGCACTTGGTGGGTAATGCAGAAAGATGGGGAAACCTGTTGTGTACCACAAGGAGACCTAATCTTAGGTGAGAACTGTGTGTAGGGTTTATATATGTATATATATATGTGTGTAGGTATATATATATGTATGTGTGTGTAGAATTTAAGGAAGGTATTGATTTGGGATGATGTAGATGGTAATAGAATAAGGGGTGGATAATGTCCTGGGTTGCAGTGTATTCTATTACCATCCTCATGAGCTGTTGAAATCAGGTGGGGCAGTGTTTCCTTGCCTCCTCCCCCCAGACTATCTTTCTGTTAATGGCCCATCATTGTCCTGCCAGATGACTCAGAGATAACTCCCTCTGGACTATCTTCTGTTAATGAGCCTAATCAACACTTCGCCTCTTGACTCATTACCCCATTGTGAGATGCTCCACCCAGAAGGAGGAACCAAGCATCCCATCATGGATATAATCTGAGACTGAACACCAGAGAGGATCCTTCCCACTGGATTTCCAGAGGACAGGAGCTACATAGCCACCACTGGACCTTCTGAGGAGGAGCAGACCCTTTTTCTACAGGATCTCCACTTCGGGAGGACTGCAGCCACCATTCTACCGGACTGCTACCACCACCCTGACTAACAGGGTGCCAGGTTGTATCCTAACTCTGTCAGTTTAACCCAGTGTTACCCGTTTTTTTTTTTTCTTTTCCCTTTCCTTTTATTTCCCTATTAAATTGTTATTCTGACTTGGTGTCTCCCCCTAGTTTGTTTTCAAACTAGTACAGTTTGTAACCGGGCAGAAACGCTGATTTAATGTAGTGGTTTTGTCCATGATACTCATTACTGTTTATCTTCTGTGAGATAAGAATTAGGAGAAACGCAAAGCAGGCACCAAACTTGAAAGAATATAAAGAAGTTTATTAACAGACCTAAAAGAAGAAAAAAAAATACCACACCTTCAGAACTCTTCTTCTCCCCCCACCTTCCTCCCTTCTCCCACTGACAATGTACAAAGACAACCCTTAAGATGTTCAGTCTGTTTACCACTTCCATAATAACCTTGCTCAGTCCATTTAGGAAGAGGAGTCTCTCTTGCTCATGCTATGAACACATTATCACAATAAGACAGCCGCCCACTTCCAAATAACTTTGTTCAGTCGATTTAGGAAGAGGTCTCTCTGCTCGCATGTGAGTCCCTTCCCCCGACTTGCAGCTTTCCCCACAACTGCTTTCGAGGGTCCACTCTTGAAGTTTTTTGGGGTACAATTTTAAGGTTGAGCCATTCAGAAACAAAAGTTCTCTTCACCCATCTCTGGGAGCATTTCATCTCTAAGTACAGAGGCCCTTCTCCTTCCCTGGGAGCAAAGGGTCTTCCTCATTTTCATCGTTAGGACTATCTCTGGGAGCATCTCTAGGAACTGAGGTTTTCTCCTTTCCCATTTGGAGCCAAAGTCCTCATCACTTCCATCTCTCCCTGTCCAAACTTCTCATGAAATTACAGCTGCGTCAGCATCTGCCTATCTCAGCGCAGGTGCTTTTGCTAACAAGCACGACTTGAACACTCCACCCCCCATATCTTCATGAAATTACAATGGGTACTCTGACGTATGATAGCTTCACAACAGAATTTAAGCTTTAAGCATCTCCTCTTTCTCTTCCCTCAGGTTTTCAGCTCTTCACAGCACTAAAAGGGTTAATCTCAGCTCGGCCTTGCAGCTGGAATGTGGCTTATCGCAGTGGAGGTGGGGGGAGCCGAGCCGCTCCAGCTGCCCACATCAAGGCTGCGGGGGGGGGGGCGGAAATTCCGCCGGTGGAACACTGCCCATCAGCTCCAGGATGGCTGTGGCCCAGCCCAGCCTGGCCCTAGCAGGGCCTGGGCCAAGCCCACTGGCCCCCACACAGGGCCCACAGCCACCTGTCCCAGCACCACGTAAAGCAACATAAACTGTCTATTGCACTCTGTACTTCTCCTCCCCTTAGCATCTACCACTGTGATCTCTGCATCTCGAAGCATAAACCTAAAGTGCAATTGTTTCCAGGGAAAGCTGGAAAGGAAATAGGTAGCAGCACAAGCAGCTGCAAGTTGAACTTTCTGGTTTCGACTGCTAACGTGAATCCGCAAACAAGCGAGTGGCAGTCATGCTTCCTCTTGCAGCCTATGCGATGTGCACACAAGCCTGGTGCTCTGCGCCTTCGTTCTTACGCTCTTCGTACCATGTCGCACTTTCATTCTGCTGGAATGGAACAGTCATCTACTTCTTGCACAGACCACTGTGCCGGCAGCGAAACGCTCCAGCCTGCTGCTTCTGCCAAAACATGCCTGGGCTGTGCACTTACCCTCTCAGCGCTAGGTAGCACCACATTCTGTCTGCATTGTGCTCTGAATCTTAACGGAAATATTCTCAGCTATGTCTCACAAAGAGAACTGTGCCAGGACAATAGCATGTGTTTCATTACCCCTTCTCGTCCCCAGACCATGGTGCCGTATTGAAAGACTTGGACACTCAAAAGCTAATCCAGCAATTGCTGTTCTCCCGACACATTTCTCCGAGCGAGAGCTAGATGGACAGTTTGGACACTGCGAAGCAGAAACACTATGCTTGCACGTAGCGCAGAGGAAATTCTGTGCACAGCACACTGTGGTTGACTGCAGTACACAGTCTGAAGAGAGCCAAAGCTGAATGCTTCAGTTCTGTCCAGCGCAGGTAAGGGGAAGAATGCAGAACAGAGCACCAGGCTTGTGTGGCCATCGCACAGGCTTCAAGAGGAAGTGTGGCTGCCACTCACTTTTTGCAGATTCACATTAGCAGTCGAAAACAGAAAGTTCAACTTGCAGCTACTTGTGTTGCTACCTATTTCTCTTCCAGCTTTCCCTGGAAACAGTTGTACTTACATTTATGCTTCGAGATGCAGAGATCACAGTGGTAGATGTGGCGGAGAAGGGAAGTACAGAGTGCAGCAGACAGTTTATGTTGTTTTATGTGAGGTAAGGTGAAGGTGCAGCCCAGCAGTGGCTTTTACTTCTGGAGCCTTTTTCTTTGGTAGCAGCTGCTGCAAGTCAGCAACGGAGCTGCAAGAGTGCATAATGTGACGGCACGTCTATCTGAGAAGGAAGCTCCCAAGCCGCAGTGTGTTGTGCTCAGTTTCAAGGCTGCTTGGAGGAGGGGGGTACTTGAAGAACGCCTTCTTTCTGGATGCATCCTTCTGGGTGCGCTCAAGCTGCATGGACTCTGCAACACAGATGGTATAAGAAACTGCTTCTAGCCAAGTTGTGTGATGGAGTGCAATGGCTGTGCCTTACTTTCTGAAGCAGCCAGAGCATTGTCAGCTGAATCTGCTTGTGAAGCAGCTTTTGGCTGGACTTTTGAAATTCGGTACACTGAGCACACTTAGCTGCGTGCCCAGCTGCTTCGTTCTTCGCCTTCCATGGTCTGGACAGAACTGAAGTCCAGTGATGGCTTTGAGCTTTGCCGCTCTTCAGTGTGTATATTACACTCATGCACAGTGTGCTGTGCATGGATTTTCCTCAGCTCGAGGTACAATAATTTTCTTTCTGTTTCACGGAGTCCAAATTGTCCGTGTAGCTTTCACTCAGGGAAATGTGTCAAGAGAGAAGCACTTGCTTGATTAGCCTTTCGCTGTCCAAGACTTTCAACAGACCACCACAATCCAGGCGACAAGGAGGAAAAAGGAGGGACATCTTTTCGTCCTGGCACATTCTTCTGTGTGAGATGTCCATCTGCGTCTTTGCTCCCTGCAAGGCTGTAAGGTGCGTGGTGGTACTTGGAACTGAAAAGGAAGGTGCAGAGAACACCATGATCTGACTGCGCTGTGCAGGCTGTAAGAGAAAGAGGACTGCCACTGGAATGTGGTGCAAATACAAGTTTCCACACATTGGGAGGAAGCTCTGGGGAAGCTTGTTGACCTAAAACTGTTCTCTGTGCAAGATGTAGCCGAGAATCTTTCCCTTAAGATTCAGACTACAATGCAGACAGAATGTGGTGGTACCTAGCACTGAGAGGGTAAGTGCATAGCCCAGGTGTGTTTCCACAGAAGCAGGAGGCTGGAGCGTTTTGCTGCTGGAACCGTGCTCTCTGGGCGAGAAGTAGGCAATCGTGCACCTCCAGCAGAATGAAAGCGAGACATGGGTACTAAAGAGGAGGAACAAAGGTGCCAAGCACCAGGCTCGTGTGCACAGCATACAACCTGAGAGAGGAGCATGGCTGCCACTCACCTGCCTGCTGAATTCACGTTAGCATTGGGAAGGAGGAAGTTCAACCGCAGCCACTTACTTGTGCTCCTACCTATTCCTCTTCCAGCCCTCCCTGTAAACAATTGTGCTTACTTTTAGGCATCAAGATGCAGAAAACACAGTGGTAGATGCCGAGAAGAAGGGAAGTATAGAGTGCAGCGGGGAGTTTAGGTGGCTTTACGTGAGGGAAGGGGAAGGTGCAGCCCAGCATTGGCTTTTTCTTTTAGTTCTTTTCTTCATAAGAGCAGCTTGCAACCGAGCTGCGTGAGCCAACAATGGGATGGCATGTCTGTCAGAGAAGGAAGCTACAGAGCTGTGGACTTCTGGGCACAGTATTAATACTGCTATAAAATTAGGGTACTTCTGGAATGTCTTCTATCCTAACTCTTCCATCTCTGTGACCTCTTGCTGCTTGAACTCAGCGACACTGAAGGTGCAAAGTGATTGCACTGCGGGTATCAAGTCTTCCAGAGAAGAGGGAAAGTCAACAAATGCTTTGTCTCCTGGCACATCTCTCAGTCCCAACTGTGGCTAAAAACTGCGCTGTAAAGGCGGACTCTGCCAGTCTGAGAGTATGTGATGGTGCTCTAGACATAGAGCATTGTAAAGGAAAGTGCTGGTCACTTGTTACAGTGGGGATTCTGTAACACGATGTATCAAACAAGGAGGCTGTGGAAAAGAAATACATATATGGACCGATTCTCGATAGACGTTTAAGAGATGTTTATTTCTCCAGCTGCATGGCTGGGATCTGCCGAGCAACTGCTCAATCACGGGACCCGAGGGTCCTTGCCCGTGCAGGGAACACAAAACAACCAATGGGGAACAAGGCTGACCAGGGGCTAGGAAAACGCCATGCCCCTCTCCCAGGGCTACATGGCAGGGGGGACAAACCCCAACACTTCACCCCTTTATTTTTAACAAAAGGAGATTTAAAACTTAACATTGAAAACAACTGGATAAACATAACAAGAAGAGTTTTAAAACAAACAAGCCACCCTCCTGAATTTAAATGTCCAAACAGATTCTCTGGAACATCTTAAGGCTGACAGAAGGGAGACAGGACTCTCCGGGCATGCTTTGTGGGGAAACTGAGGCAGGAGCAGGTTTAATTTCTTCCCCTCCCCCTTTTCATCCCCCACTCAGCATTGGAAAGGGATTTTTGGGGAAACAATTGGCAAAGGCATGGTTTTGTGAGGGAAACTATGGGTGGAAAAACGGATTGGGAATACACGGGGGGTAATAGGATATAGGATAAAGGGAAAAGGTGAGATTAGGAAAGGGAGACTGTAGGGGGGGCCTACAATGGAGATATTGTCTAACATGACTACGATTTTAGCATATATACTGCCTTTTACAGGAACACCACCAGGCCCAGTGACTTCTGATGATTGTAAGCCTCTTCTTTCCTTGCACAATTTTGAATTCCACCACCTCTCCATCTCCCAAGCTTGGGATGTATTTTTCAGGGTTATTCTTTTTAATAGCAGTTCTATGAATGAATATGTCTTGCTGGTTGTCACATCTTGTTATAAAACCATAATTTTGTTTAACATTATACCATTTTACTATTCCTAAAACCATAGCTATGGTGATCTTTTCCTTTTTCCAAGTGGCTGCTGTTTTCTGTCTCACTGCCTTTTTGCTTTCACTTTCGCTCACTCCCGTGTTGGAATTTCCAGGGCTGCTAGTGCTGTCGGGGCGGCTGGAGCTGCTCGTGCTTGCGCCCTCTTCCCGGGGTCACATTCGGAGACGCGCGGGCCAGGCCAGGCCGTGCCACTCAGTTCTCCGTGCCTCACCTCCTCTGGTCGCAACTTCGCTGCTGCTGCCAGGCGCTGCACCCACGTCTCGGCCGGGCCTCCGAGCGATGACTCCGCCGCACCCTGCTCCAGCACACGTTTCGGATAGGCGCAGCTCTGCTCTGCCGCTACCGCCACCTCTCGATTGGGCGTTCACGGGGCTCCCTCCACCACACGCTGCGCGGGGCCGGGTGGACACCGCCTGGTCGCGCTGCTCCTGCCACGCCTCGCTCCGCTGCCGACACTGCAGCTCACGTGGCTCCCAGCGGGAATTGCCTCACAGAGGGCTCGGTCCATGTAGCCTGGGTCGCACCCTGAGCCAGGCTTCCCTTCACCAGGACACAGCTGACATTGCTCAATAGTCTCTGTAATTAAATAATATTCACTAAAATATTCTTCCATTGGCATATATTTTGACTGAAAATTTTACTGTGTCCAAACGGTGTTCCAAAAGTCTTTGATAAGAATTACATCCCAAGAAACATAGAAAAAGTTCTTAAACAACCATGCCAGGAAGTGTTTCAGTTCCTTTTGAGCTTGAATTAAGCTAAAATTTACAAACCGTTGTTCAAGAATCTTTTCAAGTTTAAGATAAATGTCCGTATGTGGCTTTGAGAGCCAAAAGTCTTTCCACAGTTCCTCCATAGTTTAGATATAGAATAGCAAAACAAAAACAAGAAGAGGGAATCCAAAGTTTCTAGGGCTTACTCACACATCAGTTGCTTAGTGATCAGGGATCATTCTGCCCGCATTAACCACCGTTTTGTTACAGTGGGGATTTTGTAACATGATGTATCAAACAAGGAGGCTGTGGAAAAGAAATATACATGGACAGATTCTTGATAGACGTTTCAGAGATGTTTATTTCTCCAGCCGCATGGCCAGGATCTGCCGAGCAACTGCTCAGTCATGGGACCTGAGGGTCCTTGCCTGCGCAGGGGAACACAAAACAACCAATGGGGAACGAGGCTGACCAGGGGCTAGGGAAACCCCGGGCCCCTCTCCCAGGGCTACATGGCGGGGGGGATGAACCCCAACAGTCACTGGTGTGTTTCACCTGGTTTACGGACTTCGGAGGGACTATGGAAGCCAGTGCTGGCTTCTTGTTCTAGGACATTTTCTCTGTGCGCAGCTGCTGGATGTTTGGAAGGGCTTTGGGATCCGCAAGAAGTGGAGGGTAGGATGGTACCTAAAGCTTGAAGGAAAGTGCATCTCTCCAGGGCCTTTGATGCAGTTCAGTGGGTGCAAGTCACATGTTTAGCATGTTCATGATGGCACAGAAAAGGTTCTGAAAGAAAGAGGCTGTGCCTTTACTTTTGCTGCTTAGAAACTGCACAGCCAACAATGAAAAGATTCCTCTTGCTTCCCCGCTACATGCAGGATCACGTTCTTTTGTGTCTCCAAGAAGCAGGATGCACAGCGGAGCTCTTCCACCAACTGCTCGCACACGACTGGGGCCGCGCCAGCGAAGCGCTTGGCTTTTTCCTGGGCACCATCAGCGCTCATCAAAACAGCCACACGATGGCGCTGACGACTTGCAAAAGAAGGCCAAGCACCTGGCGCTGCTCGAAACCACCCCAAGGGCAGAGGCAAGTTGCAAACGTCCCTGCACTCCAATCAACGGTGTCAGGACAAAAAGATTTCCCTCATCTTCCCCTTCCAAGAGCAGACTCTTCTTTACACCACACTCCAAGAGCCAGACAAAACTCTTTGGCCCAAACAAATCTTTTCCCTCTCGCAGATTCTGCCTACCATCTTGAAACCATCGGGCAAAAACAGAGCTCGCAGCAGTGCCAGCTGAGGAAGTTCTTGCTGCCTACAACTTCAACTGCACCCCTCAGACTAGCAGCACACACGCTGTTCTCAGCACTTGCCTTCTCAGCCCTAGGCACCATCCTAAGCCTTCCCTGTCCCAGAGTCAGGATCCAAAGACAACGGCACCAGGCACTGCTCACACACTAAAGGCACCAGGACAAAAGGCTCACAAGCTTGGCCTTTGCATTCCCACTGACAGCTCAACAGCTCTAACCCAGAGAACTGCCTGCTGGGAAAAGCCTTTAAAATCCCTAAGAGCACCTCATGTGCACATCCAAACCTGCTTTCCTTGCCAAAGAGAGCAACTACAGGCCCATCACCAAAGAAACGGTATCCCCTCCTCCAAAATACAACACATCCAGCCACTGATCCACCTCCAGTATTGAGTATGTCCAACAATTGCCCCTACATGCACAGGGGCCAGAAGAGAAATGTCTTGCTGGACTATTCCTCCCCATGGTACCTTAACATCTGCTCCAGCAACACTGGCACTGTGTCCTTGCGTTCCCAAGGAAAGGCACTCTGAGTCCCTTGGCCTTGCCTTGCCTTCAGTACCTTGCCTTCAGTACCTTGCCTAGTTTTTCCTAACTTACCCTTGCTTTGCTTCCTTTGCCTACGTCTGCCTTGCCTTGCACTACTTACCACTTGCTGGCTTTGCTTTGCCCTGCTTACCACTCTTTACCTCACCTTCCATGCAGGCAAGGCGCTGCAAAGCAAGTGCAGGCAATTGTGGGCAAGTCAAGGGAGAGCTAAGCAAGGCCAGAGCAGTGAGGGGAAAGCAAATGCATTGGTAGGCAAGAGAAGGCCCAGACGTTAGAGGCAAGGCTGGCCGTAGGAAGGAAAGTCCACTGATGGGTAGGCCAGGCAGACAGAAAGGGCTCGGCAAGCCAAGGATCTGGAGGAAAGCAGTAGGCAGGTCAAGGGCGGGGCATGGCCATGCAAAGGAATGCAAGGCTCCAGAGGGCTCCAGAGGGCTAGCAGGGCAAGGCAAGGAAACTGTTGTGTTGCCAAGGCAAGGCAAGGCAAGGCCAGGCCAGGCAAGGCAGGTGAGAAGTACATTCAAGGACTGCTGGTACACAAAAGTGGCCAGGACCAAGTGCTCTGTGTGGCCTTGATCCCGCGTGGGTCATGTCTCCTCTGCACCTCAAAGACTTGAGCTACCTGCTTTCCTTTGTATGCAAAAGAACTCTCATTCTGGTCCCCGAGCTCAAGGGCAAAATGTGAATTGCCCTTCCAAGATTCAAGACATGCAAGGACTGCTCCCAGACAAAGGCTGCCCATGGAGATGAGTGTGGCAACATGCATCCTCCCCTGGTCTTCCTCTCATGTGATCCTGAAACACCGGAGATGCTTGAGAGCCTTGAGATTCCTAGGAGGAGCAGAAAGGGCAGGGCAAGGCCGTGAAATGTCATTGAAAAGGGGTCTTGAATTCCAGGTGGGGGAGGGGTGAGCAAGGTAATGCAAGGCAAGGGAGGGGTTCAAGGGCAAGGCAAGGGAGGTAGTGGCTTTGCAAGGCAATGAGGGTCCTAGAAGGAAAAGGAAAGGTAAGGCCAGACCTAGACAACTGGGAAGGGAAGTCAGGTGGGGGATGAGTGAGCAAGGCAGTGGAGAAAAGGCAGGTTGAGGGAAGGCTACAGAGGGGGCAGCAAGGAAACGCAAGGCATGGGGAAGCATGTGAGGAGTAGGTGCTGCCAGCCGGCCGGGATGGCAGGGGCGGGGCCACTGCAAGTAGCATGGTGGGGATGTGGAGGGGGGTGTTAGTGTGCGGGAGGTGTGTTGTGTGTGTGTGCAGCGGAGTGCAGGGTAAGTGCAGGTGTGTGTGTGCGCATAGGGGGGTTTTGTGCCAGGTGCTGTGCCAGGGGGAGCCATCCCACCTCCAAGAAGGTGTGGGAGTGAAAGGAGTAACATAGATGTGTCTTTACAAAGAGACCGTGTGAATCCGCCCTTAGACGAGGCTAGGAACTTACGGATAGGGAAGTAACAGAAGAAAGTATTAGTTCTAGAAACTGTTACTAATCGTTAATCAGCCAAGGCCTTGTTAAATTCCTGAACCTAGAGCAAGGCAGCAAAGGCTTAATAGCATTAAGAATAGTTTCATTTTCTTCCTTTTCCATTGAAAAAGGGTGGTGGATATTAGGGGGGCATAGAGTAGGCAATTCACGAAGGCTGTACCTCCCAAGTACCTCAGACAATGGGGAAAAGGAAGAGGGTGCTATGGCCGGGAACTCAGCATAAAAAGGGGGCTGCATCCCGCAACCATTTGAGACATCCCATGGGAAAAGCCCCATGGCATCTCCCTGTAGTTGAAGAATGTTACAGGACTCCTCTGTCTTCTTTTTGGTGGATGAAGAAACTCAGAAAGCAACACTTCTGCCAGAACTCTCCAAGATGCCCCCTTTGCTCCCAGTGACTCCATCACTGCCCGGGAAGCTGTCTTTTCTACCAGGGGAGTTGGAGACATAGTTAAAAGTCGTGTGGCAGAGAAAAAAGGCAAGAATTGGTTTACAAGGGATGGCAAACAAGAGATACCAGAAGCTTTGGCCCTACCAATATTAAAAGAACTCCGTGAAGAGAGTCCTTGCACTTCCTGAGGATTGGCAGAAGCCTTCCTCATGCTGGATGTTGTAACTTGCCAGGGGAGGGAGGCCTTGGGCTGCATGTCCCTTCCAAAGATGCCAGGTGGATTTTACTGAGATGCCCCAAGTGGGGAGGCTTAATATCTTCTGGTAATGGTATGTCAGCTAGCAAGGTGGCCAGAAGCATTTCCAACGCTTCAGCAACAACAGGATCAGTTATTAAAGTATTTTTGGAACAAATAATTCCAAGATACAGCATTGTAGAAGCAATAGACTCAGATAGGGGAACTCATTTCACAGGAAAGAGGCTTCAAGGGGTTATGGCTTCTTTAGGAACACAGTGGAACCTCCATAGCACCCCCAGAGCTCAGCTCGGGCAGAAAAAAATGAATAGAGAAAGAAACACCTTTTGAAGCTGGTAATAGAAACCAAGATGTCATGGGTAGGGCTTTGGACATTGGCTTTGGCGAGAATGAGGGCCCAACCCAGAAGAGAGATTCCGTTATCTCCCTTTCAATCGTTGTTTGGAATTACCCTGGTAAGTCTCAACCTAGTGGGGGGAGGGTAGAGGCAAGTGATGTATATTTAAAACCATCTGTGGCCAGGATACTGCTTCTTGTGAAACCCCTTCAACAGGAAGCTCAGCTGGCACAAGCCCTGCCTTTGGACTTTGCTGCTTGTAACACCCAACCAGGAGACTGAGTCCTAGTTAAGGAGTAGAAAGAAGCACCAGTGGTGGTGAAATGGCGTGGCCCATTCCAAGTGTCACTGATGACAGAAACAGCCATCAAGACAGCTGAACACTTGGGTCAAGGTCTCTGAAGCCTCAGAGATTTGGACATCTCAGCTGGAGGAGAAGGCTGGGAGGCTCTGCAGGAGTGGGCCGGAGCAGTAGGCAGTGCTTCGACATCAGAGGAAGCCCTGAGTGCCTACCCACAGACCATCTGCTGAAATAGTCTCTATGGGCATCCCTCCTCTAGAATCTCCACTCACTGGGGCGCTAATACTTGCTGGATTATTTTATGTTAAGTGGTTTCTGTGTCTTCAATTGCCACAGGTGGTGCAGAAGACAACGGGAAAATTAGACTAGCTAATTAGATCACATTATTAAAATATTTTCCTTACTAGTTCTACTTTTATATGGTCAGCTAAGTTTAGGCCAGGAGTGGGAGAATCAATTTGCAGCCTTAGGAGAAGAAGTAGCAAAAGTTTTTAACCTTAGCAATTGCTGGCTCTGTGGAGGGCCAGGAGGATCTGAAGAGTGCCTATGGTTGGCTAGCCCAGCTGAACCTAAGTGGTGGCTCAACACCCGACATGAGGTCCATACTAGGACCAAAGGGCCAAAGAAGGAAGTCCATGGCTATAGGAGAAGGTTTCACGAAGGATGTCTGGACTTCAGGTGGCTCTCTTGAAAGCTGTTTATTGCATAGGCGAAGTTACAGCATTTCAGGGAGTGGGTATCCAGAGCCAGCCCTACAGCTGCCAGCTCCAGCTGTAGGCATACCTGAAGCCGCTTTCTGTTCAAGTTACAAAGCATTCTATACTTTTCTTTGCAGAGTATCTTAACACATAACAACCAGTAAGCACCATACACAATACCTTTACATTTGCCTGTAGCCTATCATAGCTACTACCATCACCATATTATAGTCATTATTATCCAATCACAAGAGTAAGTAAGTTACAATTTAAGCTTACAGTGGAAAATTCTTAGACCTTTCTTCTTCTTGCTACATCAACATTTCTTGTTTGCCTGCCATATCTCTCTTTTTGGTAAAGACACGTTTTCTATTGACTTATGCTCTTCTTGAGACTTATTTACTTGGTGAAAAACATGTCTTTGTTTGTAATCACATACCTTTGTCCTGCTCCTAAAAATCTCCTTCCAACTCATCTCCAACCTTTGCCTTCTCAGTTACTCAGCGATCACTGTTTCAGCAAAACATCTTTTATTCTATATCAAAACTTGCTTTCATTTCTACCTCATCCCCAGTTTCTACATTCACAGACCTTTCTGCCAAGCCTACATACCTGTGAAACTTTCTTACCAAACTTTCATCCTCCCCAACATCTCCCCCTTGAACTATTAAAACACTAGAAATTGTTTTATTCATTACTTTCTGCGTGCATTGAAGTACACAGGGTACTACTACTATAACCACAATTATTACTATCAAAATAATTAAGCTTATTTTATAAAGTTCCTTCAGCCAAGGTGCAAAGCTCCAACCATCAAACTGTCTAGTCAAGATGGTTCATCTGTTGTAATTTGGTTAGCTAAATCTCTTAAGTTCTGCAGCTGCTTATGAATAGAAGCAGAATGATCAGATAAGTTCATATAACACAATCCTTCAAAATCTTCACAGCCATGCCCATGTAGTAAAAGACAGTCAAGGGCAGCTCTGTTTTGTAAAGTGGCATGTTTGACAGCTTCTTCATCTGTCAGCAAGTCACTGATCATAGAAGAAGTGGCACTTACTTCTTTATTGTGCCTAAAATTTCTAGTTCTTGAAGGTCAGATTTATCAACTCTAAAATTATCAATATAAGTTAT
Source organism: Corvus cornix cornix (assembly GCF_000738735.6). Lineage (NCBI taxonomy): Eukaryota > Metazoa > Chordata > Aves > Passeriformes > Corvidae > Corvus > Corvus cornix. The sequence continues at coordinate 66,224,347 of NC_047057.1, read as the reverse complement.
GTGTCTTACGCTGGGAGTTGGAGAAATTTGATCATCATATGGCCAGTATTTATCAAAAGCAACATTACCAAAACCTTCTGGGAAGGCACTCAACTAAATAAATTGAGAAGGGTTTGTCAGGGCTCGGGTTGGATAAACAGATGGTGTCGGAGCCTGCGGACTTGGCTAAAGTAACCCAAACATTTGTCTTTGGTTGATTTACAGGTAAAGCTTCACTGCAAAAATAAAAACAAAAGGTTAAAAGCAACATGCATTTGCACAAATAATACTAAAACTCCATTCTTTTCTTGAGCCATTTTCTGGCAGATGATCTTCTCTCAGTGGTTCTGCCTAGTTCACATTTCAGTGCTGGCTTCTCGGCTTCCACTCGCGGGGTCACTGGCTGAAGTGGAACTGACAACGGGCTTTGATGCGTGGTACGGCTTCACGTTCTTTGCTGGAATCCACTTGGTTCCTTCACCTGTGGAGAGACATGCAAATCCCTTTCCCCACGTTATAAGATCGTATGGTCTTTCTTTTTTTCCTGATTCTAAATTCTTAATTAAAACTGGGGGGTGTTCTTTCAATTTTGCTTTTTTGTTGTTCAAGAAATATCTGTAAATGAGGGGGTCAGGCTCTTCTGCAGAGCTGTTCAAGAAATTATAAACATACAAGGCTTTGTTCAACCTTCTTTGAGGTGTAGCCTGGGCTTCTCCCCCCTTCTGTTGATTTAAAATGCGTTTTAAAGTTTGATGTGTTCCTTTTAGGGTACTTTTTAGCAGTTGTTTAAGATACGGTGAGCAAATACCACTGTATCTTACAGCCCTTCTTAGTTCTTTAATTTTGAGAGTGGGGATGGGAACCCACATTTTAGGACTGTCAGGCTGTTGGCTAGCTATCACAGGCTTAGCGAATAGACTAAGACTTTCATCTTTACAGACTTGGCGTCTTATTTCATGCCAATCTGTTAATTGAGAATAATCTGAGCACTTTGGAGGACTTTTTGATTCAGAAAGTAGCGCTGACAAACTCTCGGAACTCGTTTTCTCTTTCTGGGTTGCAAGATCCCCGCCGCTCGCTGGCGGGACTCTGGGGCTCATTGCAAACAAATCTGGCTGCTTTTCAGGGTTTACCTGTGTTAGATTTAAAGCATCAGCTCTGGCAGAGCGGCTCTCCGTCTCCCCTGCCACTGGAGCTGCATCATTCCCATCCGTTCCCCCCCTGCTCGCGGCTTCTGAGGCGAGGCTGTGCTGCGCAGAGGGATACGGCTGGGCGGCGGAGGGATACGGCTGGGATGCGGAGGGATACGGATGCGCGGTGCCGGGGGACCCCGCCGGGGGCGGCTGCAGCGCGGGGATGGGGCCCGGCGGGGGCGGCGATGGCACGGCCGATCTCCGTGGTGGCGGGCGAGGAGGCGGCGGGGCCGCGGGGGACTGGCTCCGTGACTCCGGCACGGCCGATCTCCGTGGCGGCGGGCGAGGAGGCGGCGGGGCCGCGGGGGACTGGCGCCATGACTCCGGCGCGGCCGATCGAGGCGGCGACGGGCGAGGGGGCGGGGCGGAGCTGCGCGGCGGTGGGGGGGGGGGGGGGGGGGGTGCGCGGCGAATATTTCCACTAACGCTGCACAAGCCGGGATGAGTTTTGCGGCTCTCTTGTCCCGGCATGATATGCATTAAGTAATTTGATTCCCACTGAATCCCAAAAGTCTCTGGTGTAGACTGCTTTAGAGTCAGCGATTGGGACATGGGTCACAGTCCATGCTATGAGATCTTTCAGTTCTTTTTTTGCCAATTTTGTTGGACTGGACTTAACTACAGGTTTTAGGTGCTGATAGACATCATTCTGTTGGGCAGACACATGCTGACCCATGACTGGATTACTCGGTGCTCACCTTTGCCGGCCCGTCGCGGCAGGTGTCTGTCGTTGAGGTCCGGTCCAGGCTCTGACCCGTCGCAGTGTCCGTCCGGCCTCCACACGCCTTCCTTTCAGGCGTCTCCTCTTGTTAGCAGCTGCACACGCTTTCCTTTCAAGCGTCTTGTTTGCAGATGCCCAGGTCACTTTGTTTCAGCGTTCACCGAGAAGTCTCCTATATGCGGAAAAAATACCTTTTTGCCCCTCTATAACGCTGAGCGCCAATTTATAGGAGAAAGTTTCACAAAGGATGTCTGGACTTCAGGCGGCTCTCTTGAAAGCTGTTTATTGCATAGGCGAAGTTGCAGCATTTCAGGGAGTGGGTATCCAGAGCCAGCCCTACAGCTGCCAGCTCCAGCTGTAGGCATACCTGAAGCCGCTTTCTGTTCAAGTTACAAAGCATTCTATACTTTTCTTTGCAGAGTATCTTAACACATAACAACCAGTAAGCACCATACACAATACCTTTACATTTGCCTGTAGCCTATCATAGCTACTACCATCACCATATTATAGTCATTATTATCCAATCACAAGAGTAAGTAAGTTACAATTTAAGCTTACAGTGGAAAATTCTTAGACCTTTCTTCTTCTTGCTACATCAACATTTCTTGTTTGCCTGCCATATCTCTCTTTTTGGTAAAGACACGTTTTCTATTGACTTATGCTCTTCTTGAGACTTATTTACTTGGTGAAAAACATGTCTTTGTTTGTAATCACATACCTTTGTCCTGCTCCTAAAAATCTCCTTCCAACTCATCTCCAACCTTTGCCTTCTCAGTTACTCAGCGATCACTGTTTCAGCAAAACATCTTTTATTCTATATCAAAACTTGCTTCCATTTCTACCTCATCCCCAGCTTCTACATTCACAGACCTTTCTGCCAAGCCTACATACCTGTGAAACTTTCTTACCAAACTTTCATCCTCCCCAACACATGGCCACTTCATTCTTCTCCAACAGGCACTTATTGCCTAAACAGGACAGGGCGGGTCTATGTAGGAAAAGGCGTTTGTCAATTGACTTTCCCTCTGGCTTTAAACAATTGGGTTTGGACCCACAATTGCCCTCCTTACAATTGTTCCAAATATCAAGACAAATGCAATCAAATACCTGTTCAGCTCACTAATGGTAGCTGCATAAGGTGTTCTTACCACACTTACCAAAAATATTTGGAAGCCTGTAAAGCAATGGGGAGGGACAAGGGGTTTTTTAGACCACCTGTTTTTAAGATGTCCCCACAAAAATTTCACAAGTAGAAGACATGTTGTTTGTGATTATCAGTGGGAATGGCAACACCGGATTGGACTCAAAGCCTTTTAGTGAGTTCTGCTCCAAATCCAACCAAGCAACTTGCAGATGTAAATGTAGATGGGAACCCTGTGTGGGAGCTTGGAAATGCAAATACTGTGACCCTTATGGTGGGGCAACTATTGTTGGAGGACCGTTAGGCCAGGGAAACCCGCGGTATTTTGACCCACCAATTGATGACCAAGGGTAGGAAGGCCCCTTTGCTAATGGAACACGGGCTTTGAAAGGACATTATTGGATTTGTGGCCAACATGCTTAGCTCAGGTTACCTCCAAACTGGTCAGGGATATGGTATATCCCTGGGGTATATTAGACCGTTGTTCTTTTTGCTACTACAAATTCAGGGAAATCGCTTAGGAATCAAAATCTGTGAGGATTTAATTAGAGAAAAGCAGTCAGCTGATGCAGCCCTGGCTGGAGGGAGCACCCAAAAATGGGGAAAAGATGAATGGTCACCAGAACAAGTTACGCAACACAATGGACCAGCCCCTTGGAAAGCTAAGGAATTAATCCCAGATGCCTGGGAACCCATTTATCATTTGAATGAGATAATTAGGTTACAAGCTGTCTCAGAAATAATTACCAACCAGCCAGCCACAGCTCTTGACCGTCTTGCTGAGCAACCCACTTCAATGAGGAAAGCGGTATTTTCAACATTGGATGGTATTAGATTATCTGTTAGCAGAAGAAGGAGGAGTTTGTGGGAAATTCAATGACTCGAGCTGCTGTTTGCAAGCAGATGACAGCGGAAATGTGGTCAAACAAATAACAAAGGAAATAACGTCAGCTCATGGACCTGTCCAAGTGTTGAAAGGATGGTAATGGGACATGTTTTCCTGGTTAACTGGCCAGCTATGGGCTAAATGAATACCATTTCTCCTCTTATATGCTATAGCAACTCTAATCTTTTGACCATGCGTGACACCATGCTGGGTGCAGCTCTTTCAGCAGGTGGTCAAGGGGATGCCGCTAGCAGCCATGCCTACCTGATCCAGAAAGGACTACAAAAGGACAGAAAAGGATGTCACTGCAAATAATAGCAAAAGCCAAGAAGACTCAAGAAGAAAAAATTAAATCAATGGTAATTAAGGTTTGTAAAGACAAATACAGATCAAATAAAAAGAGGAGGGATTAAAAGGAATGAGATGGATGAGTCTTTACAAACAGACCGTGTGAATCGGCCTGTAGACAAGGCTAGGAACTTATGGGGAGTGAAGTAACAGAAGAAACTATTAGTTCTCTAGAACTGTTACTAATCAACAGGGACTGTTGATTAATCAAGGCCGTGTTAAATTCCTGAACCTAGAGCAAGGCAACAAAGACTTAATAGAATTAGGAATGGTTTCTTTTTCTTTCTTTTCGATGCCAAAAGGGGGTGCATATTAGAGGGGGGCATAGAGTAGGCAGTTCCGGAAGTCTGTATCTCCCGAATACCTCAGCCAGTGGGGAAAAGGAAGAGGGCGTTGTGGCCAGGAACTTGGCATCAAAAGGGGGCTGCATCCCGCAACCGTTTGACAGACCCCAGGGGAAAAGCCCCATGGACTCTCCCTGTAGTCGAAGAATGTTGCAGGACTCCTCTGTCTCCTTTTCGGACATCAACCTCAGGCATCGTGGATTAATTTTCCCTAACGGCAGCGACCTGCCGCGTGCTCTCCGTGCTCCTCCCCAGCCCCCCGGCAGGTGTAAAATAGTTCCCGGCGGCTCCCACCGCGCGTTACAGACGGCTGCGCGGCCCGGGGCTGCCCGCAGTGCTCCCCTGCCCCGCCAGGGCTGCCCGCGGGCTGCGGAGCCACCTCGCCACCGGCGCGGCCAGGGCCGGGGCCCTTCTCGACAGCAGCCGAGGGGCTGCGGAGCGGGCGGCTGCGGGACGATCAGCCATTTTATGCCGCGCGGTGCTGCCGCCTCCATCTAGCTCTCCATCGCGCCGCCGGCCGACCCCGCCTGGCGCGTTCACGCTCGGCCGCGCTCGCCGCCCGCCCAGCCTCGCCGGAAGCTCTCCGGCCCGGGCAGTGCCCCGGCTCCGCCTGCGGCTCGGCAGGGCCCGGCCGCACGCGTGCTGCGTGGCTCGGAGCACCCGCGTTGCGCCGCAGGCCACGGGGAAGGCGGGGCGGGCCGGCGCCATCGTGGTAGCGCGAGGAGAAGAGCGCCCGGGCGGGGCGGCGCGTGGCGCGGCCGGTGAGCGCTTCTGCTTCCTGTCGCTCGGCGGCCGCCCTCGGCAGGTGCCGTGTGACCCCGCGGAGCGGCGGGGCCGGCCGGGCGGTGCGCGGCGAGGCTTTCGGCCAGCGGCGGCCGCAGCGAGAGGCTGCTGGCACTGCCCGTGCCGGTGGAGAGAGCGGGGATCCGAGGCCGGCCTTCCCAGAGCGACGAGGGGTGGCCGCCTTTGCCGCGCTGCCCTCCGTGCAGCACGTGGCCGATTCCGGCGAACCCGGGGTCTCCGCAGCGGCGCGGGCGGGAGGGAGTGGGGAGCGCGCTCGGTGCTGTGCCGGCCGCTCCCGCCCAGCGCTGCGCTCCGCCGAGGCGTTTTCCCGCCCGTCCTGGGAAAGACACAAGGGACACCAAAAGTTGGAGCTTAGCTGTCAGGGGGAACAACTTCCCTCCATTGGCGACCTCCTTTTCCCTCTGATTCAGCTACCTTGTGGTAGGTGCGGTGGTGCTGAAGAAGGGTGGCGGCTTGGCACAGTTGCTGGCATAGGTGGTGCGAGAGCTCCACGCAAAGAGCTTTGAGTGGCATGTGTGAGGGTAGGAGGGTACGGCACCCACAGCTGAAGGGAAAAAAGGTCAGGGTATGTCATCAGCCGCAGTCGTGCTAAGTTGTTCATCTTTGCAAACTGCTTGCCGAGTTCTTCCTTTCTTAGGTAATGGGGGTTTGTATCAACCAGAACTGCATATGGTCAGTATTTGCAGAGAAGGTTCCTTGGACTGTTGTTGAAGTGAGTGTAGCAGTTTCTATGGCATTCTGCAAAAAAAGTGACAGGTGTCTCTGTGTTCCCCAATTCTTAACAAAAATGAAGTTAACAAAGCCCTGAAAAGAGGTTTTACAAAACTTGAGGGATTTTTTCCTACGAGTACTGTAGAGACAACCATAGTCACCTTGTCTTTCCAAAAGTGAAGGTTACATCTTTTTGTCCAAGAGCATCAAGTGCTTTTGGTCAGCGTTTGTGTGCAAGCATTAGCCTTGTTCTTGTTCTTCCTTGGAGAACTTTTACAATACTCAGATGATCTGTGTAGGCTGCAGAGTGCAGTGGTGAACTTCAAGGCTTCCAGCAGAAGGGAGATGCTGTCCACGTTTTGGATTCTCCTTAGTCTGAACCTTCAATGTCCAAGGCTTCACTTTTCAAGCAGTTGGAAGAGCTCCAAATTAAGATATGAACAGGTCTTAATTGACCTTGTCACCGCCTCAGTTCGTCAGGTAATGCTGTGCACTGGATTTAATTGCCTAGTGCAACATGTGCTAAAAATATGTAGCGTGTCTCCTCGATTACCCTCCCAGAAGGGTTTGAATGGAGAACAAGGAGTTCCGAAGACAGATATTTGGTGTACGAGAAGTAGAACTTAGTTGATTGCAGGGCACTGCATGCACAAATGTCTAAGGAGGATCCTTCTTTTTTTGTCCCATCTATGCTTGTTCTCATTTGAAATCCTGAACATTCTGGAGGTTGGTTTTGTTAGGGTTGTGGATGGGGAAGGGGTGGTGGTGGGGGAGGGGTGGGTGTTGTTTCTGATCTTTTAAATTTCCAGGATAGTGTACAAAGAACTTGTGCCCAAAACCAGCAGTATGAAGCAATGCAGGTATAAAAGAAGGTCACCGAAATGTCGGATAATATGAATCTGAAAGCGCTTCAGTATTTTACCCAGGAGTTTCACTCCAACAAGGTGATTGTCCTTCACAGAAATGTAGTGGCAGGCTTATGCCATGCTAGAAGTGATGACCTTTCTCTGCCCCAAATTGACCAGCAAGATATTTTGGCTCTTGATTTAAACCCCTGAGCCAGCTGTGTTTCAGGCTGCAGAAGCTGCAGGTGTTGTGGCAGACGCGGGGTGCAGCCTGCCTGCCGGTCCCGACCTGGCGCACGCCGGTGGCAGCCGTCAGCGCCCGGGGTCCCCTGTGCCACCCACGCCAGGGCTCTGCCTGCCTGCTTCGCACCCCTGGTAGCCTCAGGGAAACAGCGGACTACTCCATCTGCTTTAAAAACAAACAAGCAAACAAAAAGCCCACTGTAAAAGTCTTGAAACTAATTCTCAGCGCTTGCTCGGAGTTTGTTGATGGCGCAAATGGATTTTGGATAAACTGGTACTGCTAGTACTACTTTTAAATTAGGTTCCTAAACTTCAGAAAGGAGAAGATGGTGGTCACATACCCCTGAGGAATGTTTGAAAAAGTAAGAGTGCTCAGTCATTTAAAGGTGGCCAGAAAATGGGTGTGGCAGTGGAGTGGACACTCTGCGAGTAGGTAGCCTTAAGTCATGCAGCGACTGGCACTTCAGTGGGAATTTTGCATCAACACCAAGAGATCGTTCCATGATGTGTTGCATAACAGCAAATTGGGCCAAAATTCTGCTGACTTTGATCAAGGTGGACGGGCCACCTTCACTTAACCCAGCATAGGGACATAAATCAATGATGTTTGAAAACCAGCCATGAAACATAGCCCCTTTAGTTTATTGGACTGTTGCAAGTCTGCAAAGCTCTGTTGACAGGTGTAGTGGGTTGAGTTCGAAACTGGGCGGAAACACCAATTAAATGTAGTGGTTTTGGTTCAAAATATTCATTACTTACTTATTTTCCTTTAGTGAGATAAGAATTAGGAGAAAAGCAAAGCAGGCACAAACCTTAAACAGTTGCAGTACAATGAAAGAGTTTTATTACTAATAGAATTAAAAGTAAAGAGAAAATAACAAAAAAAATTAAAGCAAATCCCCCTCCAGCACTTCTCTCTTTTACCCAGCTCACACAAGGGATAACAGAACATGGGATGTTAGTCAGTGTTCCAGTTCTTGAAAAGTCTCTCTCTTATGCTTAAGGAAAAAAGGGTTTTCCTTCAGTTGCACGTGGTTCCCAAACTGCCACTAACAGCAGATCCGCCCGGAAACAATCTGCTGTGTGTAGAACATTCTCCCATGAAAAATCTCACAGTTCCTTCACTACAAAACATGGGCCATCACATGGGGTTATTCATCTTTTTAAGGATAAGTTATTTTGGCCTGCACACAAAGGCTTTTCTTCGCCACAAGTCTCTAACAGCCTCTTACTACTTCTATATAGCCTGGCATAGGCATTCTTCACAATCTTCACAGGCACACGAAGATACTCCATCCCCCATGTTCTTCAAATGGATTAAAGAGACAAACAGTTTGTGGTATTACAGTTTCTTACCACGGCATGCAAGAAGGTTTTTAAGCTGCGCGCCAGAATCGCGGCACCGCCCTCTTTTCTCCCGTCGCCATGCTCAGCTCCGTCCCACGTGACTCACTTCTCTTTCTCTCTGACTCTGGCGCCGCCATGTTGAAGAGTGTTCTTGTTCAGGCTTTACGGTGGGGAAAGCCTCGCTCCCTCTGTGCTGCTGGCTGTGTGTGTCCTCTTCAGTTCAGCACGAAGTGTGCTGGCTGCAGACAGGAGGCTCGCCGGCTCCCGTTGACTCCGCCGGCTCCGCATGGAGAGGAGAGGGACCCGCCTGTCCCAGAAGCCGCGCTGGATGGGTTTAGCTGTGAGCAGTCCATGGCTGGTTTTAGCTGCCTGCGGCTCTGGGACAGTCCCCCCAGCGACCCAGGGTCCGTGCCGCAGCGTTGGGAAAGGGGGAAAGGGGCAGTGGCCCCAGCCCGGCCGGCGGGGCCGGAGGCTCAGAGCCCCCCACCTCCAGCAGGCAAGTGCCGACAAAAGGGGAAGTCCCGCCTTTCTGTGCGGTTTAAATATGTAAATTGTGAGAAGCGTAATTGCTCTTAAAGACTGTCCATCAACTCAGGGTCAACCCAATACACACATGCAAGATTTGCAGCTGTGGAAACATGTCTGCAGAAAGTGGAAGATAAGATAGAGGAGAATCACAAGAACTCAAGAAAGAGATTAAGAGGGCCTTCTCCAAATCTCGGTGGTACAGATCAGAGATTCTGGTACCAGATGCCGACATCCCCAGGCAGAGAGAGAAGATACACTCCGTGAGGTGAGCTGTGGTTTTCTATGTGATAGTGGGGAAAATGAAGGGTGATAGACAACCTTCTGCTCTGGCAGCATGAGTGCGATGAAGGAGCACAAGACTCAGAAAGGAAGTTCCAAAAAGGAAGCAGCTCCAGTTGCCTGTAGCCAACTGCAGGTATGATGGAAAGAGGACACGTCCAATCCCTGAAGGAACCTCTAAATGTATGCCAGGGAAAGAAGATAACCAGGCATAGAGGGGCCCTGCCTCTAGCCAGGTAGAGGTCAGGGAAAACCGTGTTTTTTGGACTGTGTGGATTCGTTGGCCTGGTACATCAGAACCACAAAAATATGATGCCTTGGTTGACACTGGTGCGCAGTGTACAATAATTCCATCGCAGCATGTGGGGGTAGAATCTGTTTCTATTGCTGGTGTAACAGGTGGATCACAAAATTTGACCTTGGTGGAAGCTGAGGTGAGCCTGACTGGAAATGAGTGGAAGAGACATCTCATTGTGACTGGCCCAGAGGCCCCGTGCATTTTGGGCATAGACTTCCTCCGGAACGGGTATTTTAGAGACCCAAAGGGACTCAGGTGGGCTTTTGGAATAGCTGCTGTGGAGACAGAGGGCATTAAGCAATTGAACACTTTGCCTGGGCTATCAGAGAACCTCTGCAGTCGGCCTTCTGAAGGTGGAAGAACAAAGAGTACCAATTGCTACCTCGACAGTGCATCGCCGACAGTACCGGACAACTCGAGATGCTGTGATTCCCATCCACAAGATGATCCGTGAGCTGGAGAGCCAAGGGGTGGTCAGCAAGACCCACTCACCCTTCAACAGCCCCATCTGGCCTGTGCGCAAATCTGAAGGAGAATGGAGATTGACTGTGGACTATCGTGCCCTGAATGAAGTGACTCCACCTGAGCGCTGCTGTGCCGGACATGTTGGAGCTCCAGTACGAGCTGGAGTCCAAAGCAGCAAAGTGGTACGCCACTATTGACATTGCCAATGCATTTTTCTCCATTCCTCTGGCAGCAGAGTGCAGGCCTCAGTTTGCCTTCACCTGGAGGGGTGTGCAGTACACCTGGAACCGACTGCCCCAGGGGTGGAAGCACAGTCCCACCATCTGCCATGGACTGATCCAGACTGCACTAGAAAAGGGTGAGGCTCCAGAACATCTGCAGTACATTGATGACATCATTGTGTGGGGGAACACTGCAACAGAAGTGTTTGAGAAAGGAGAGAATAATCCAAATTCTCCTGGAAGCTGGTTTCGCCATCAAGAAGAGCAAAGTCAAGGGACCTGCCCGAGAGATCCAGTTCCTGGGAGTGAAATGGCAAGATGGACGGCGTCAGATTCCCACTGAGGTCATCAATAAGATCACAGCAATGTCTCCACCAACCAACAAGAAGGAAACACAAGCTTTCCTAGGCGCTATAGGTTTCTGGAGGATGCACATTCCCGAGTACAGCCAGATTGTGAGTCCTCTCTACCTGGTTACCCGCAAGAAGAACGATTTCCATTGGGCCCTGAACAGCAACAAGCTTTTGCCCATCAAGCAGGAAATCGCTCATGCGGTAGCCCTTGGCCCAGTCAGGACAGGACTGAAGAACGTGCTCTACTCTGCAGCCGGAAGCCATGGCCTGTCCTGGAGCCTCTGGCAGAAGGTGCCTGGTGAGACTCGAGGTCGACCACTGGGATTCTGGAGCCGAAGCTACAGAGGGTCTGAGCCAACTACACCCCAACAGAGAAAGAAATCTTGGCAGCCTATGAAGGAATCCAAGCTGCCACTGAGGCACAACTCCTCCTGGCACCCCGACTACCGGTGCTGGGGTGGATGTTCAAAGCAGAGGTTCCCTCTACCCACCATGCCACCAATGCCACATGGAGCAAATGGATTGCTCTCATCACACAGCGGCCCGATCGGAAAACTGAATCGCCCTGGGATTTTGGAAATAATTACAACTGGCCTGAAGGTGAAAACTTTGGTCTCTGATGAAGAACAAGTGACGTGCTGAAGAAGCTCCACCGTACAACCAACTGCCATCAGAAGACACACACTACGCTTTTTTCACTGACGGTTCCTGTCGCATCATAGGGATGAAACGAAAGTGGAAAGCAGCCGTATGGACCCACACGACGGGTTGCAGAAGCTACTGAAGGAGAAGGTGGATCAAGCCAACTCGCTGAACTCAAAGCTGTTCAACTAGCCCTGGACATTGCTGAAAGAGAAGTGGCAAAAGTTATACCTCTAAACTGATTCATGGATGGTAGCCAATGCTCTGTGGGGATGGCTGGAAAAGTTGGAAAAAGCTAATTGGCAGCATAGGAGAAAACCAATCTGGGCTGCTGAAGAGTGGAAAATATCACTGCCCGAGTAAGAAAGCTGGTTGTGAAAGTCCGCCATGTAGATGCCCATGTCCCAAGAGTAGGGCTAATGAGGAACACCAAAACAAAAGCAGGTAGATCAGGCTGCAAAGATAGAAGTGTCACAGGTAGACTTGGACTGGAAACACAAGGGAGAGTTGTTCTAGCTCGATGGGCCCATGATGCCTCAGGCCATCAGGGCAGAGATGCCACCTATAAGTGGGCACGAGACCAGGGGTGGATCTAACCATGGACAGTATCTCCCAGGTATCCATGATGTGAGACATGCGCTGCGATCAAGCAGGCCAAGCGGGTGAAGCCCCTGTGGTATGGTGGGCGATGGTCCAAATACAAGTATGGGGAGGCCTGGCAGATTGATTACATCACACTGCCTCAAACCCAAGGCAAGCGCTACGTTCTCACAATGGTAGAGCCCACCACAGGATGGTTGAAGACCTACCCTGTGCCTCACACTACAGCCCATAACACCATCCTGGGCCTGGAAAAGCAAGTCCTTTGGAGGCATGGTACCCCTGAGAGAATTGAATCTGATAATGGGACTCATTTCAAAAACAGCCTTATAAACACCTGGGCTAGAGAACATGGCATTGAGTGGGTGTACCATATCCCTCACCATGCACCAGCTGCAGGCAAAGTAGAATGGTGCAATGGATTGTTTAAAACCACCTTGAAGGCACTAGGTGGGGGATCTTTCAAAAATCGGGAGCAGCATCTAGCAAAGGCCACCTGGTTAGTTAACACCTGAGGCTCCACCAATCGAGCTGGCCCTGCCCAATCTGAGCCCCTGCATACAGTGGATGGAGGTAAGGTCCCAGTAGTGCATGTCAGAGGCCTGTTAGGAAAGACTGTTTGGGTTAATTCTGCCTCAAGTACAGACAAACCCATCTGTGGGGTTGTCTTTCCTCAGGGTCCTGGTTGGACATGGTGGGTAATGCAGAGGGATGGAACAACATGTTGAGTACCACAGGGAGATTTGGTGTTGGGTTAGAGCCACATGTAATGTGGAATGCCTATATACCACTGCTTCCTGAGTGTCACTGTTTGTACACAGCTGTATATATATATACATATATATATATATATGTATGTATGTATGTATGTATTGATGTGTGTGTAGTTAGAATACATTAGTTTGGGCACTGAGCTGACAATATGGGATTAGGGGTGGAATGTTGTCATGGTTTAGTATAGTTTGGGTTTTTTGTTAGAGGCTCCATCAGCCACGGAAGTGATGCTCTTGCAAAGAGGTGCTTACAGCTTCCTCTAATGACCCTGACAGATCCTATCAACTGCGGCTGAGTTTGAATACATTGGCAACTTTTTAAGCCCACCTTAAAGAAGCCTGAACACGCCTCTGTGATCCACATTTAAGAACAAACAAACCCGGGAAAGCTCTCTTGCTTCGGGCCGTTTGGACAGGTAACTGGGGGGCCCACAGCGCAGCCCCGCAGAGACAGGCCGTGCCCTGCTCAGCCTGGCGCCGGGCCAGATGACAGCCATCCTGGAGCCCGTGCGGCCCTGTTCACCGCAGCCCCTTAGTGCAAGCCAGCCCCGCAGCCCTGCCCGTGCAGGCGGCGCGGCCTGCTCCCCCCCTCCAGTGTGGCCGAAGATTCATCTGAAGGCAAAGGCAAAGATCATGTGACCAACCAGCTGTGGGGCCCAGGTGAGATTAACCCTTTTAGTGGCTGAAGTTTTCCTCCCAGGGGAACAGATGAAATCTGCAGACATCAATCCTCTCCTGAGTCAGAGGAAGAGGAAAGGTGAAGGCACGTGAAAAACGCCATAGAGACACCAAAGTCCAATGAAGGAGGAAGAGCTGAAATGCTGAGGGAGTAGAAAGAGGAGTTGCTTCAAGCTTAGAAGCTAAAATTCTGTGTAAAGCTATGGTCATGGACTATGATACCTCAGAGTACCCATTGTAATTTCATGAAAGCATGGGGGGGTGGAGCATTCAAACTGCAATTGTGAGCAAAAGTATCTGTGCTGAAATAAGCAAGATGACTGTAATTGTGAGCAGAAGTACCTGTTGCTGAAATGACCAAATATTGAAGTAGCTGTAATTTGATGAGAAGCTTGAACAGAAAGAGATGAAAGTGATGAAGACCCTTGCCTCTGAAGGGAGGAGGAGGGCCTCTGTTTTCTGGAAATGAAGATGCTCCCAGAGATGGGTGAAGAGAACCTTTACCTCTGAACAGCTCATGCCTTAAAAATGGTACCCCAGTAGCTCAAGACTGGACCCTCGAAAGCATTGTGGGAAGGCTGTAAGTCGAGGGAAGGTACTCTCACATGCAAGCAGAGAACCAACCAGGGCAGCTCTCTCCTGTGACATTGAAGCCATGAGAGAACTGTTTCTTGTGGAGATGTCGCCATAGCATGAGCAAGAGAGACTCCCTCTCCCTAAGTGAACTGAAGAAGGTATATTATAGAAGTGGTAAACTGACTGAAAATCTCAAGGGTTGTCTTTTTACATTGTCAGTGGGACAAGGGAGAAAGGTGGGGGGAAGAAGGTGTTCTGAAGGTTTAGTCTAACTTTTTTTTTTCCCCTTTCTTTTAGGTCTAATAAGTTTAATAAACTTCTTTATATTCTTTTCAGTTTTGTGCCTGCTTTGCTTTTTCTCCTAATTCTTATCTCACAGAAAGAAAATAAGTAAGTAATGGACATTTTGAACAAAAACCACTACACTCAATTGGTGTTTCTGTCCGGTTTACGGAACTGAACCCGCTAACAAACGTCTTGGTGTGACTTTATGATGTGTGTCCCTGTCATCTGCTCTATGCCCAGACATGAACCCTGTGCCTTTCTGTACCTTTATGGGAGAGGGGGGAGAGCTGGTGGAATTCCTTCAGCGCTGTGTTCAAAACACAAGATAAGCTCGCTGGCGTCTCCTGCCCAGCTGCTCTGCTTCTGCAGCAGGGAAGAGTTACATTCCTCTTGTTTTTTTAGCTAGTTTTTTGCTCGTTAGCTAAAGCATGAAGCCCTGGGACTTTGGTTTCTTTTTCTTCTCTTTTGGAACTGTTTAGAACACCAGAACATCATCGGGATACCCTACATCATTGGCCCGGAGGGGGCCCACGCCAAACCCCAGCTCCGGAGAGGAAAAAGCCACACCCACAAAGGACTTTGAAATCTACCCAGGTTCTCTCCACAGCAAGAGGTTTCATTATTTAGCATTATTCTTTTTCTTTCCCGTGTCTGCATGCACTTTACTTATTAAATAAACAGGTGTTTTTTTCACTTTCCTCCGAGGGAAATTCTTTCCAAACCTGGTGGAGGAATGGGATGGCTGTAACCTGCCTTCTATCAGAGGACGCTCATTTCGGATGTTCCTGCAAATTTGTCTCAAACCGGTAAAGTTAATAATAACTAGGTTTTATAAAGATAAATAAAAAGAGGAGGGATTGATAGGGAAGATGTCTTTACAAACAATTTGATGGGTGAAGGTATGGGTGTTAACGTCTTTAAAATGGGTCTTAATGTCTCTACTAACTTTGGGCAGCAGGTTTGTTACAGAGCCCGGACAGCTGGGCTCCTGAAACAGCAAGGGGGTCTGCGCAAGCCTGAACTTCTGAACTTTGGGGTAAAATGACAGATTCAGGGGAGGATATGTGGTAGGCCATTCAGGAAGGCGCATACCTTCCTAGTACCTCAGCTAATGGGGAACAGAAGAGGCCCGGGAGTTTAGGATAAAAGGAGGCCACACCCTCCAAAATCCGAGGGAGAAAACACCACAGGCGTGTGCCCCAGTGGACTCTCTCCCTTTATTTGAATAAAGCTGTAGGACTCCTCTGTCTCCTTTGTGGATGGCTGGCTTTTCATAGCATGATTTTCCATACACTTTCTTTCACAGGGTTGGCTTTTCTGAGATCTGGGAGCAAGATAGTGCAGCCCTCAGCTTCCTGGCCATCCCCCAGCCAATTCTTTCTCCCGTCAATTCTCCAATCTTGGACCAAAACCAACCTGAACAGTTCAGGAAAAAAACAAAGGCCACCGAAGGATTGCTGTCACAGTCTCCAAGGCCAGGAAAAGGAAAAAAACTTCTTGCCTAAGCTAACAAAAAACCAAGCTAGCTACGAAACAAGGTAACGCTGTCACTTGGGAGTGAGGCTTTGAAACAAGCCCGCCCAAGAGCCCCAAGGCTCCTCCACCCCCAGACCCACCTTAAAGCTACAACAATCATTTCTGGGCATAGAGCAGACAGTCAGGGACTAGAAAACCACCCTAAGGCAGCTAGCCAAAAGCTCTTAGGGAGAAAGCCTCACATAGCTGTGAAGGAGAGCAAAGCAGAGTTTTTTTCCTTGAACAAAACTCTGGGTAAGATACGCTAAAATTCTGATCTTTCACCACTTTATTATCCCACCCTGGTACCTTCTAGGTACTGATGGTACTCAGCCTGGGACTCTCAGAGGGAGCTGCACCCACACACTGGATCCCTTACTGTCTCCACTGAACAACTGCAGTTGCAGTCTCAGCTTGAAACAACGAAGTCAACTCACACGTAGACTTTATTCCTTTTGATATTCAGTCCTGGAAAGCTATTCCCATTATTCATGTGGGTTTTAGTACTGCTGTAATTCCTCTAATTCCTTACAACCTAAACTTTCTCCTGTCATTTATGTTTCTGGTTGCAGGTAGTGGCTTAATAACCTAAGACTGCCCTGGAGTTAACAATTTAGTTTACCTTAGAATGAGAAGTGCTTTGATTTGTCAAGTCCAGCCCTAAAATTTAGGGTTAATTACACTGCTCATTATCCCAACTCTCTTAGAGAAGATGAGGTATCACTGCAAACATCTCCCAGCTTTGATTTGCTGGCACCCTCTCCTCCCACCCAAGTGTCCTTTTGGGGGAAGAACAAACACTGGTCTATGAGTAGCTCTGAACTGAATGGTGAAGTTCAAAAGTCAGATCTCATTTATCTCTTAATGAGAACAAGAGTAAAAGGCATGCAGGGCAATCTATACCATCAGTTGGCAGCTAGAAACAGCAGCTTCCTCCATCTTCAAAGACAAAAAACTCTCCTGTAACCTTTGCCCTTCATCACTCTACAGCAAATAACTGTTTGCCGTCCTCATTTGAGGGTACACATCAAACACAAGTTTTTTAGATCCTGCACTGCCTTGAGATTGTGTTTTCTTGTTGGGGTCCCTCCCCTGCCGTGTAGCCCTGGCAGAGGGGCCCTGAGGGCACAGACACGGGGTTTCCCTGTCCCTGCTCAGCCTCGTTCCCATTGGTTGGTTTGTGTTCCCTGCGCGGGCAGAAGGACCCTTGGTCCCGTGACTGGAACAGTTCCTGGGCAGAGCCCCGGCCATGCGGCTGGAGAAATAAACATCTCTGAAACAGCTATCAAGAATCTGTCTGTCCATATATATTTCCTTTCCACGGGACTCCTGGTTTGATATATGCGTGTTGCAGGATCCCCACTGCAACAAATGGTGGAGAATTGAGAGCAGAACGATCCCCGATCCCTAAGCGACTGATTTGTGTGAGTAAACCCTGAAAACTTTGGATTCCTCTTCTTGGTTTTGCTTTGCTATTCCATATCTAAACTATGGAGAACGGTGGGAAGACTCTTGGCTCTCAGAGCCGCATATGGACATTTATCTTAAACTTAAAATGATTCTTGAACAACGATTTGTAAATTTTAGCTTGATTCAAGCTCAGAAAGAACTGAAACACTTCCTGGCATGGTTGTTTAAGAACTTTTTCTATGTTTCTTGGGATTTAATTCTTACCAAGGGCTTTTGGAAAACCGTTTGGACACAGTTAATACTGGAGTCAAAATATATGCCGATGGAAGAATATTTTCGTGAATATTATTTAGTTACCGAGACTGTTGAACAATGTCAGCTGTGTCTTGGCGAAGGGAAGCCTGGTGCAGGGACCGTGCGACCCAGGCCACGTGCACCGAGCGCCCTCCGAGCAGCAGCGAGGCAGTTCCCGCGCGCGGGCGGAGCCACGCGAGCCGCAGTGTCGGTGGCGGAGCGAGGCGCGGCGGGAGCGGCGGGACCCGGCGGTGCCTGCCCGGTCCCGCGCAGCGCGTGGTGGAGCGAGCCCCGTGAACGCCCGGCCGAGAGGGGCGGCGCGCGGGCGGCGGCGGGCGGCAGTGGGCGGTGGAGCGGAGCCGCGCCCAGCCGAGACGCGCGCTGGAGCAGGGCGCAGGGGAGTCGTCGCTCGGGGGCCCGGCCGAGACGTGGTGCAGCGCCCGGCAGCGGCAGCGAAGCTGCGACCAGAGGAGGCGACGCACGGAGAACTGAGCGGCGCGGCCCGGCCCGGCCCGCGCGGCCCCGAACGCGACCCCGGGAAGAGCGCGCAGGCACCAGCAGCCCTGACAATTCCAACACGGGAGCGACCGAAAGAGAGAGCAAAGACGCAGCGAGACAGAAAACAGCAGCCACTCGGAAAAAGGAGAAGATCATAGTAACTAAGACCTTAGGGATAGTAAAATGGTATAATGTTAAGCAAAATTATGGTTTTATAACAAGGTGTGACAACCAGCAAGACATATTCGTGCATAGAACTGCTATTAAAAACAATAACCCTGAAAAATGCATCCCAAGCTTGGGAGATGGAGAGGTGGTGGAATTTAATATTGTACTAGGGAGAAAAGGGTTACAAGCATCGCAGGTCACTGGGCCTGGTGGTGTTTCTGTAAAAGGCAGTATATATGCAAAAAATCGTAGTCATGTTAGACAATATCTCCATTGTAAGCCCCCCTTACAGTTTCCCTTTCCTAATCCCACCTTTCCCTTTTACCCTATGTCCTATTACCCCCAGTGTATTCCCAATCCGTTTTCTCATCCATGGTTTCCCTCACAAAACCATGCTTTTGCCAATTGTTTCCCCAAAAAATCCCTTTCCAATGCCGAGTGGGGGATGAAAAGGGGGAGGGAAGAAGTTAAACCCTCTCCTGCCTCAGTTTCCCCACAAAGCATGCTCAGAGAGTCCTGTCTCCCTTCTGTCAGCCCTAAGATGTTCCACAGAATCTGTTTGGACATTTAAAGACTCAGGAGGGTGGCTTGTTTTGTCTTGAAACTGTTCTTGTTATGTTTATCCAGTTGTTTTCATTCTCCTTTTATTAAAATAAAACGGGTGAGGTGTTGGGGTCCCTCCCCCTGCGTGTAGCCCTGGCAGAGGGGCCCTGAGGGCACAGGACACGGGGTTTCCCTGTCCCTGCTCAGCCCTCGTTCCCATTGGTTGGTTTGTGTTCCCTGCGCGGGCAGAAGGACCCTTGGTCCCGTGACTGGAACAGTTCCTGAGCAGAGCTCCGGCCATGCGGCTGGAGAAATAAACATCTCTGAAACAGCTATCAAGAATCTGTCTGTCCATATATATTTCCTTTCCACGGGACTCCTGGTTTGATATATGCGTGTTGCAGGATCCCCACTGCAACATTTTCTCACTGAATTCTTACTTTCTTCTTATGGTTACATAAGTTTATATCTCAGTATTAAAGAAATCACCTTAAAATTAATTATAGCTCTTGTAAAAGTACTTCATCACAAGGAATACCTACCAAATGTATTCTGTTTTCTTCTTTCAAGAAGCACATGACCTTCCTTCTGATTGGCAAGTCACAGACATAGGAAACAAAGATTTAACAAGCCTACACATCTGCTTTCAGTATCTGCACATCGTATATGAGAAAGATTCTGGAGTGATAAGAATGAGTAACTTATAAGACTGAGAATGCTAACAGGACTCTGAGAATTAAAAGCTGACTTCAACCAACCATAATTCAAATTACTTAGGTGAAAAGGACCCCAAAAATCTAGTTCTGCCTTTGTAACTCCAGAAATAGCAAAAGAGGTATAAAAGATGAAAAGTAAAAGTGCAAGTTGTTCAAATAATGGAGCAGTCTGAATGCTTGAAGATGCTCATCAAACAAATCAGGGGAAAGCAAAAATGTGCAAACCGTAAGTCACATGGGTGTGGAAACAGTTTATCCCTAGCCTGGCTGTGGCACCAGGACAGTGGTTAACAGTGGCTAAGTAAGACAAGGCTGGGAGTTCAAATATGCTGAGCAGTATCAGCAAGGCAAGAATGACTTGGTTTTGGGATCCTGACAAAGTCATTGCTGCTGCCTCACACTTTTACTATGTGAATCCCACCAACTTTCATTCCCCAAATGCTCCATGATCTGCTAAATCAGCTTTCCAAAATGAAGGGAAGAGATACATGTGTGACTATTTAAACATTATCAAACATGGTCCTAGACCACAGAGTAACTCATATTTTCAGGTGTAACAAGTTGCTCACTGTTACCTTATTCCTGTATTGTTATTTTCCAGCCTTTCTGAAGCTCATAGAGAAGCACAAGTACCTGAAGCAACACACAGCGTGCCTTCTGCAGTATCCAGTCACCACGATTCAGGAAGGTACGTTACATCCATAGGCAGCAGACACTGCCATGGGAGAAGGAACATTACAGAACGGTAATAAATCAGTGTGTTTCAAACCACCTCCGTTGAATACAGAAATGCATAAACTGGGTTAATAACCAGAAGACAGGGTGGGAGTAAACCCTGGTCCAGACATTAGACATTTAAATTCTAATTACCAATGTTACTACAAACATGATGATGATTTTCCAGAGCTCCAATTGAATTGCATATTAATTTTGACACTGAACCCAGACATTCCCATACCTCTAGTAAGCAACTTGACCAGCCTGTAACCCACAGATCAAATCCACTAAGTGCTCTGATGAACCAGTGGCCTGATGAGGCCTTTCAGGGAGCTCCAAGCAGACACTTTTAGCTTTTCCAGGATGCAAGCCCAGCCTAGCAGTGCTCTTCTGTCCCTCCACTCCCCAGTGACTCAGACAGATATGATGCATTTCTGATACTGAATTATTCAGCATAATTCATCAGATGGGAAAACTGGGTCTGGGCTTCTTCCCTACCCAGTGAAGTTGCTCTCTGCAGTCGAAAACAGAGCATCTTCTTGGCCACATGGCTCAGGGCTGCCACTTTTCAGTGCCATTCATATTAAAATCACATCTGATTCTGCCTTTCTTGTCATCCTGTTTGACTGCTTAAGAAGATTTCTTCAGAGACTGAAAGCAATATAAAGCAATTCATTAAAAATGCCCCTGCAGCCTACACCCCCTCCTGAGTCTGGAGTTTTGCAACTGTGATACTGTGAAAGTATTTCAGCTGTGCACTTGTTTTGCCTCAACAGGAATTTACTCTGGAAATAGGGCAGAAGATGAGAGCATCACCACCCTGGACTGGTGTTAGCCTGTCACGTGTGTCACAAGCATAGTGAAGGTCACAGACAGCATGGATCATTCTCTGTGGAAAAAAAGATGCTCCTGTCACACTCATCATAGTACATTCTTTCTTTTGCTTTTTTCCAAGCAGTCCTGCCACAGCACACAGAGGAAATGGAGATGGCCTTGATGATCTTAAAGGCCTCTTCCAACCCTGATGATTTCGTAAGTGCATCATGAGCAGAGGTTCTCAGGTAGCAACTCCTTTATGCTCACACATTTAGACAATCAAGTATCAGCAAAGTAGCATGAGAAAGCACAGGGGTTTCTGGCAAGGGGAACTGCAAAAGAAAGGTCAAATCTTTGCACAGAAGATGCTGAGCTCCTTACAAAAAAATTAATCAATCTGATAATGCCAGGGTTCCTTTTTCATGTTTCAAAATAAAAGCACCGTTTGGATGCTGAACTTTTTGCAGGAGCCTGCTCACTGCAATACCTCTACAAGTGCAGCACAATGGCAGAGCTGAGGCACAACAGCCAACTCTGTATCTGCTTGCAGGTGTTGCAATCGTTTGTTCCCACATACTACCCATGAACAAGGAGAAAATTTATTCAGCAAGAAAGATGCAATTTTTGGCTATTTACTTCTCTTCAGCATCTGGGTGGTGGCATGGGACTGCCATGAAGTATAGCATAGAGCTCTTCTGGAGACATCCTGTTTGCTTGCAGTGCTGAAAAAAACCCCAACACTGCAACAGAGCCAGTAATGAAGGATTCTTAAAACTTGTATTTTTATTAGATGCTGAGTTCATGTTGTTGAATCTTCCAGGCAGCCAGATGGTGACAGTGAATTATGGATTCAGTTAGGAAAATCCTGTGATTTTCAGTGCAAGTCATGTGCCTGAAGTAATTTAGGTTTGGAAACTGACTGGTCCACCACAAGCAGTATTTGTTGAGTCACAGGTCCAGATGCACATGAACATGTAAACCACGGCTCTGTTCAGTTCTGTTTCTGAAGTTGCAGTCACAACATCAGTAGCTTAAGCTTTTTGAAGACTTAACAGTCCTAATGACTAACCTGTGCATTTGGCAGCAACTCTACTCCTCCACATTCATAGGATGCTTGTGGATACAATATCGCTGCTAGCAAGAATTTTTATTGCTTCTTTCTAAGCCCGTGAGATACTCTTCTCTCTCACGAAGATATTTGCAGAAGTTCTGTAAACTATGAACACCTGCGACCTTGTAGAACTATGTTTATGGTACAGTAGAAAAATATTTTGACAATGGATATTTAGGATTTCTAGCCAATCAACCCAGAGGGTGGCTGATCCTTTGTCCAATTAGACTATGAAGAAAAAAGTCTATAAAAGAGTTTGTAAAATAATTAAATAAATCAATCTTGCGGCACAATTCCTGCCTGTTGGATCTTCTCTCCTCTCTTCCCTATGGCTGCGGGACACAGTAACAGATGCTGAAGAAAATAGGAACTACTCCAACATCCAGGCAAGCTCAAAACATGACCAAGGTGTCTTACATTTATTGTTTTTATTGCTTTGCCCTGTAGATAAGGTACCTTTTCAGGTGAAAAGGTACGCTGAAAGGCAGAATACAACCTGCTGGTCCATCACTGAAGTTTTATCTTCATTTCCCAGCTGTCTGCGTAACACTATATACTTGCATCTTCTGGATTCCCAGGAGAACGTAAAAGCTGCTCTCTACAGAAAGATCAGAGTTAATCAATCTTGACCTAACAGCATTTTAAAATCATAATCCAGAGTCCAACCATGTTAACCTTTCAAACCTGCAGTGTCCAAGACTCTTTGGAAGCGAAGATCAGGGCTTACATTTTCTAGTAGGTCTCATCAGCTGGCATGAGAGGCAGCAGCAAAGTGGCTTTTGAGTCTTGACTTAATAAAGAGCGACAAGTCAAAGGGATTCCACCTTACAAAATCCTGCTAAATTCCTTAACCTTGGGAAAAGCTACACTCCATAATGCCTTGGTCTGCACAGAACCTGACACAGGAGGTCTGTGGTTTTGCATAAAGACACCAAGAGAAGAAGTATCTTCAAAACTTGGCAAGGAAAACTTCAAGAGTGTTACTGTGTCATGCCAAGGAAAGACAGAATTAAATGTACTTCTCTGGGATCCAACAGTCTGTGTAGTGGATATAGTCCAGAATTCCATAAGGCAGTTCTGCCCTGGCATTCATGTATTAGGAGCTTAATTGCTGTTTCATCCATCTATGCTCAGTTTAGAAATTGGTGGGAAGGAAAAGAGAAGCAAACGGAAAGTCTCTTAGACCTGACAGACTGCAAAGCAGATAATTTAAAAAGCCCTTTAAAATAAAATTTATGATGGTAGAGAAGTTTAACAGCAGCACCTACTGGACATACCAAATGGTATGATTTATTACTTAAAGCTATCGTGACTAAGCTGCATCCAAAGCCCTTCTCATCCAGTCTCAAAACAGAGCAGAACCTCTAATCTTGATCCTATCAGGTTTTTCTGCTTATCTTCTGTTACACTTCAACTTAAAATCAAATGTTATTGCCAACGCTCTTCAGCTCCAGTAAGCACAGAAGAATCCAAACCCACAAGCAGGAACTACTTTTAATCACACAAGACAGGCACCAAAACCTGGGAACCACTGGATGCATTGACACTTGCTTCCCACTGACACAGACCATCACACCAGGGCATGGAAATGACACAAACACCACCACTGTCAGCATTCAGACAAACAGCCTCTCCACATTCAACCCTTTTTGTCCTTGTCATCAGTCCGATGATTGCTGTGCTCAAAGCTGCACAGATCTTATTTTCATGAACATAAACTAACGTTCTGAGCTGACATGGGATGAGTCACCTCTGCCAATATTCTTCAGCCAAAACCTGCAGCAGCCAGTTAAGCACTGAGCACATATATAGTGGTGTTTGTGGAAGAGCTACAATGAACTAGTTTCACGGTGCACCCAGACTACAAAGCCACCCTCAACGTGGTCCATGAAGGAATCATCACCAGACCATTTGGCTCAGCTTGGCATAAAGCAGGAGCCAACAGCACAGCTCCAGTTCTAGTCCTAAATGTCCCCAAACATCTGAACTCTCCCCTTCATTTGCCTTTTCAGTCTACCCCATGGAATCTAAATGAGAGCACTGTTTGGTGGGTGGCAGGGAGGCTTGTACTTCTATCCAGCTTCTACAGATACCAGTCTCCATCTCCCTCCCCTTTAACAGTGTGACTTTGGCATTTTGGCATCATTTTTCAAGAAAGAATGTCCAAAACCACAAAGTAAATTAAAAACCCATACAGTCATACATTGGGGTTTAGGAGTTCTCCTTCTGCTTTCTTTTTCTCTTAAAGAATTTTCCCCATACATGTTGCCAGGGGGACAAATTACTGGGTGCTTAAGAAAAACAAAAGACCTGGCCACAGGGGGAGGGGTCCATCCGGCTACTCTCTTTCACCTGGGCTTGTGGGGTGTTAGTTCCTGGTGTTTGGACGGAGAGGGAGGCTGGAAGGAATTTGTCAGCACGGCAGGCTTCTGCTTTTTTTCAGCTGCCTTCCTTCTACCAGAGAAACCCCAGGATTCCCAAGCCCGCCTTTCCCTGCCCCACTGGGAGCTGGGCTGCTGCTGCCCTGCCCCCCCCATTGCTTCGAGCCTTCACCACTCTGTAGCCCCCGCACATGCTGCCTGCTGAGACCTCCAGGGGTTCCCACCGCAGCTCCGGAGTTTGATACATCTCATCTGTCACCCAGGATTTGTGCTCGTCCCTGCTGTTCCAGCCTGCTGTTCCCGAGGGTCCAGCCACACACTGGGACTGGCTGCCCAGGGGTTTGTGAAGCCTTTGTCCCATCCCTTCCCGGGATCCCAGGGCACCGGTGCCGCGTGCTCCCCGAGCTCGCTCCGGAGCGCCCCCTGCAGCCGCGGGGGAACCATCGCACCTGCCCTGCTCACCGGGAGCCGCCAGCGCCCCTGCCGGCTGCGAGCGGAACTGCACCCGAGGGGAAAGGGCCCGACAGCCGAGAAGGCTGGCACTGGGTTTGTGATTGTTATTGCTGCTTGTTTGCCTTGTTATACACATATAGATATATAATAGTAACGAACTGTTATTCCTATTCCTCATATCTTTGCCTGAAAGCCCCTTGATTTCAAAGTTACAGTAATTTGGAGGGAAGGGGGTTGCATTTTTATTTCATTTCAAGGGAGACTCCTGCCTTCCTTGGCAGACACCTGTCTTTCAAACCAAGACATCATAATTCAAAGTGTACGGGTAGTTGTTTGCTGTCTCACTTCATTGGACAGGCTCAAAAATCAGATAAAAGAGGAACTGGAACTACAAAGCAGACAAGTCAAATCAAACAGGAGGACAGCTGAACAAGTACCAATGAATCACCAACTACGAAGTTTCACAAAGCAACTGAAGTACTTCAAAGTCACAAGAAAGGTTCAATTCTTAGAAGCCAAGCAAAATACAGACAGCCAAGGGAGAGTTACAAAACGCTGTGTGCTATAAGGCCCACTTCTAATCCCAACTGTTACCACACATGATTCACTAATGCTGATTTTGTAGTCACCATCACTTACGAAACCTCCTCACAAATAAAAATTATTTATAGTGCTTTTGGAAAGCTTTAATAATGCTCTGAGAGCAAATACAAGGGTTTATGTCACTGTCGCCTATCCACAAGAGATTCAAACACGTTAAGCTAATGAATCAGTTAAACAGATGGATCAGGGGTCTGCAAATGGATTTAAGCAACTAGGCTGTCTCTGAGATTCACCTTCCTTGTTGAGAAGGACAAGAGGTTAAACAACCCATGCTTTTACCAGGCTGAACAAAGCCATAATATCATTTGATGTGAAACAGGGATGCATTTACCGTCACTTAAACAACAATCAGGATGGAAGTTTCTCCCACGAGTCTTAAAGCTCCAAACACATTAGCTGAAGACTAAACCATTCATCTGATAGAGAAAGAACCGTATTTTTGCCATCTTCTTCTTAGTGGTTGTCACGATGGAAGTTGGAGGACCAGGGAGAAGAGAGAAGATAATTCTGTCCATTTTCTGCATCTTCACCAAAACTGTGGGAAAACGTTCTGGAATCTTTTTCTCAAGGGAGCTGACAATTGCAGTTCTTTGCACTACCAAATCTGAACCCAGAGAACTCTTGTATAGCTGGTTACAAACACTTTCACATACACCATTCACTAATACCTGCGATTTAACAACAGTGTCCATTATTTACACGTGTCAGGAAATTAATCCCCGTCTTTTCTTCCTCCGTTTATCTTCCTGCAGCCACCAACCTTAATTCCTAATAAAACCATCCTATTTATTGCTTCTGTTTCCCCTACCTAAGATGAAAACTGCCATGGAATGCTAAGAAGTTTCTCAGATCTCCAGTGGGGAAATAAATACCTGTGCAGCAGTACTAGGATACTTGACTATGTTTGCAAGGAACAATAGTTCTTTAGGAGGGGCATATTGTCTTAAATGTAAACTATGAGAACACAGTAGTTTCTCCGCTGTTTGTCATTGCTGCATCCCAGCTCCAGGAGGCTGCTTGCATTCTGCTACTGAGTACACCCAACAGATGTTCATTCCTGATACTCTGGTATCTCAGGCAGTTTTCTTCTAGAAATACCAGTGTGACCATCTTCCTTCTCCTTTTTTTCTCTCTTTCTAGACTTGCACTTTGAGTTTCTAAAGTATCATCACTGAAAAGCAAAACAAAAATCAGCTTCCCAAAAAAGCAGGCAAGCTTTCTTATTTTCTCAAGTCTATGACAGTGCACCTCATTTACACTGCTGCTCATGTTACAGAATCACAGAATCATTAGGGTTGGAAGAGACCTCTGGAGATCATCCAATCCAACCCCCCCTGCCAAGGCAGGGTCACCCGGAGTTCACAACCTTAACCATGGGTCCTTATGGGTCAATTTTGTATAACTGTGGCGAGCAGAGTTGGAAATTCCTTATCCTTGGTTTGCAGGTACTCCACAACACCAAATCCTATGTTATCTTAAGCTTCCCAAATTAAAATACATCATCACTCACCTTTTTACCCTCGGTACTCTCCCCACTGACATAGGACAGTTTCCGACGGACGTAGAAGAGCATATCATCCTGCCGGGGGGCCCACTTCTCCATGAAATACGTCGAAAACATCCAAGTCCAGAACACAATACGGTCATCTTTGAAACACCCTAAGAGGTATAAAAGAAAGGAGAGATAAGAGTTGTGAATGAGGATGTCACTTTTGCTTGTGCTTAACACCAGAACTGTAGCTCTAAGTTCTTCTATGGTGCACAGCCCAGCTGTCACTTGGCCTGAGTCCACAGCCTATCTTGGCCCACTGTCAAGCACATCCCAGCAACCAATCTGCCCCTCTGCCCCACAAGCACAGGTCAGGACCCAGGAGGAGACCGTGGCTCTGCCTGTGCCATGAAGAAGTGCAGGGCCAACACACTGTGGGAGAACACATCAAAGCCATACTCCAGCACTTTCAAAGACATGCGGTGACAGTACATGCTCCAGTTAATGACCGGAAGCCATAAGGTGTCAACAGGTTTCTTATGGGCTCTTGGGGGACTACAGCCAATCCTTCAGGAACTAACAGCTGATGTCTTCCTTAAACTGATACACAGGAACAAGAATGTGCCTGTGCAGGGGCAACTGTAATTCACGCTCTCTGACAAAGGAACAAAATCCAACTCAAGGAAACGACAAGTTCACAAGTCTTGAATCCCAATTACACAATAAAAAGTGGAAGGAGAAGGGCAAAACTGGGAAAAGGAAGATGCCACAAAGTCTCACTCAAGGAGACAAATGACATCAGCATCAGCAATAGCACTGCAGTTGGCCTCTGCCCAAGAAAAGGAGGCACAGTAGAGGTGACATCTCATTTTGTGAAACTCTTCAAAGCACTTAGCTGTAATAAAACAGCAAAGGGTGCTGCACCTTTTGTGTTGTTAAAGATAAGAAGAAAATGTAGTACTGTGCCTGGTGATAGGGGAGCTGATTACTCCTCTACAGAGTGATTGCATCCCCTCCTCAAAGCCCTACTGAGAGATTAACTGGCTGTTACAATCAAGCTGTTTTAAACATGTGAGGAGAGAAACACTAAAAAACTACAAATAATTATATTGCTGACACACAGCAAAACCCTGAAATGGATAATGGGGATAATGGATGGTTATTATGTACAAGACAGCAAGACAGGTGGAGGTGTATGTACACATGTGCAACTGCCAACCCCTCCTCCAGAACATCCACCCTTTACAGGACATCCTCAGCACATTTTCCTACTTCACTCCGTGTGCAGTATTTGCCAGACAAATCTTTCTTCCAATCTTTAATTACTGGGTTGGGCAGGAGATTAGACTTCCAAATTTTCAGAGACAGATGTGTGACTGAAAGAAAAATATTAAGTGTCTCTAAACAAAATAAAAAGTAATATTGAAACCACACTAAAATTCCACTGATGGACCATGCACAGAATACGTTAATCAACATCAAGCAGGACAGTATTTGAAAATATGTGTATAGCTGGTATTAAAAAAAAAATGGAAAGGCTGAGGGAGAAAAGAAAAAGGCCAAGGTGGATCCCAGTGCAGGTTAATTCCAGGCCACACTGCAATTACTTTATTTGCATGACTGCAGTGAAGTAATTTCAATTACTAAAGGCAGCATGGAACATAATGTGTAATCCTGAATAAAATCTGCACTAAATACTTGAGTACTTAAGGACTATCAATTTTTTTCCAGCAGACAAATGGAATCAAGCGCTGGAGAGATCAGATACAGAATGCTGGGCATCTTCACCATGGGAATGTTCCCTTTGGGAACAGGTGAACTGAACTGTGTATAGTGAACAATTACACCTGAGAGCATACCATGCAAGAGTGGATTCCACTGTGTTCAGACTCACAAAACCAGTCTGAAAAAGGACAGGATTATCACCAGTCTGTATATTCACACAGGAACATCCAGAAGAGAAAAAGAACTATTCAGGATTTAAGGACAAACCTCCCTAACGCAAGGACAAATGGCTCTAAACCACCCACAGATACATATGCAGGCTGGAAATTCAAAGCTGATTCCTATGCATTCAAGCCACAAAGTTCAGGAGCAGCCCCCTCAATTGGAATAGTGAAGGTAAAAATCGCTGCAGCTAAGACAGAGCTCAACTTGGTTAAGAAAATTCCTGTGGTACCCGTGACAGCTGAGGACACCATGACCCAGTCCCTCCTTTATATTTAGCAAAGAGCAGAAAATGGCACACATTCATCGTGATTCACTAATAGTCTCAAAGACACTTATTAAATCTCATGGCATTAGAGTACCTGAATTCCCAGCCTTAATTAGATGGGGAGGGAGAAGGAAACACGGAAAGAGGATTGCCCTGAGTTCCTCTGAAATTCTAAGAAAGACAAAGGAAAAACTAAAAAAAGAATGTACATTCTATAAGAACCATATCTTAAAGTGCTTCAGTGTTCAGAAACTGCTTTGGGTTTGCTCCATAGACAAGGAAACAAAATAACTCTAGCCAAGCCACTCCTAGGTTTATAATGCAAAATCAAGTTACCTAAACCCAGCATTATAAAAAAGGGTTTATTAACCACTTCTACATTCTGACAGTACATGCAGAACTCTGAGAAGCTGTCCATGAGCTGCTGACACTATCAGGTGTGGTTTAGGCTATAAACCACAGGAATTATTATGCTCACCTAACTATTTAGGGGTAGTTATAGCATATATATTTAGGATATATATATAGCATATACAATTCTGGGTGGTTATACCTGCAGGAGAACAATAGAACTGGGTAGGATACCAGGACTTTGTGCGTGTGCTTTTCCCTCACTGGGGAACACAGGACAAACTGATTACATGGATTCAACCTTAGTTTAAACAGAAAACCTGGGGTCAAAAGCGCTGCAGCACTCAACCTACTTCAGCACTGCAGTACAATGCAGGGGAAAAAACCCTGGAAACCCTTAGAGCCACATTGGATCACTGTCAATTCCAACCCCACCTGCAACTGATGAGATGCAAAACTCTTCTCCATGCTTCAGGGATGCTTGCAGATTCTGCTGTAATTAAAACCAGACTGAGGATGCTGCGACTGTTGTGACTGCAGTGGCTAAAGGACTTGTCTTGAAGCCAAAAAGAGTCAAACAACAGCAAAACAGCTGCTTTTATTCAATTCTAGTAGAAGCAGAGAGGATGTGCAACAACACACAAGAAGATTTAGCCGTCAAAATCTACTATTAAATAGCATTAACTTGCAAAGGAGACAACATTTTTATTTGTAACCAGAACTTCTTAAAACTTGAAAGGGAGAAAATCTACTACAATTTAAAGCCAGAAACTGTCAGACCCAGTATGTCCACTCATGAATGCCTTCAACTATTAGATCCCCACATTACAGTAATTTTGGTCATTTACAGCATCTCACTGGAAGCCTTCCAGCTTTGCCATGAAGAAAACTGGAATTTTCTATAGTTGAATCTATAGTTGAGAGCATGTAGCAAGTCAGCTTGCTGAAAACGCTCCTTCCCTAGCAAATCCTACTTCTAAAGGAATAAAATGGAATTAAGAGTTCAGACTATAAATCTTAATAAACCTAAAGTTGGTTATATGAGACCTTTGTCATGAACAAGTCCTAATTACAACAATTACTGTAATTATTCATTTACATGTATTTTATCCTCATTAGAAGCAAAATTTATGCCAACTGCTATGTAACAAATGTCTTTCTTCTTACCTATTAGATTTTTATACTGAATATTCATTTCAGGGAACTGACTTCATATCCACATAGGAAATTGTGAATTCATTTTTTTTAATGCTTTCCAAAAAATCACTGGATAAAGAAAAGTGTCAGGTTATTATCTTGCTTCAAAGGAATAGAAGAAAAGACTTCCCATTCAGTGGATAATCATTTTTTCAGCATGCACCACTCAGAGCTTAGAGGAACAATAATTTCAGCTAGACAGGGTTTCTTCCTATGCTTTTATTCCTTTAGTCTGCCAGGAGATACTCCTCACTGTGAAACATTATAAAACTCATTTCATCCAATACTCCCATAGTGATCACCTGTAAAATGGCCATCCTTAGATGTTAAGGGGTTAATTAAACACTAATGAAGATCTTTACAACCCCAGCATAGTGACAAAGTGAGAGTTCTAAGCAATTCACACTGTACTTAATTTTTGTTTTGAGTTTAGCAAGGACAATATGTGAAATGCTTCACGTATATTAAAACTGCCTCTGATGTTATAAAGTTGTAACTATGACTGCATAAAATCAGAATGGATGTTCCCTCTCTAGAGTTAGTTCCCAGCTAACCAGATCATCAGAAATCTATCCCATGACTATGTACAGGGACACCACTTAATCCCTTCAGCTTGACCTTATAAAAAGAGGACTCCATTGAACTTCCAGAAGTTCAGTGGCAACCAATATTTGGAAGGCAGGTGACACAGAGGGAAAAAGTTTTATTGGCAGAACTTTGGCTAAAACAGGAAGGCATCATGGTAGCAGCAGGGACAGGGGCAAGACATGCCACAGACACAACCCTCCTCCTCACCCTAGAGTTAACTATTCTACCCCACCAAGTGTGGCGTGCACACATCTATTAATCGAAGATGACAAAGACTCAGTATTATTCCAGTCAAAAGAACTTGAGATTTCTACCTTATATGTTTATCCAGAAAACAGCTGGAGATGAGCCAAGAAATCCATAAAAGGGTGTGGAACCAGGCTGCAGGGAGGCAAGGATCGATTTCAAGGAAATCTATACTTGCACACTGGGCTCCCCAGCTGTGCAGTTACAAATTCAGGAAGTCTCATAGTGCTTGTGCCATCTCACCAACTTTTTGGCTGGACACAATCAAATGGTCTGGAGATAACTAGAACAGAAGAAGCTCTCTTCCTTCTCCTAGCTAAACTGAGGAAGCACTCAGCCTCCCTTCCTCCTCTTGAGTCTGGGAAAATGAGCTGCTTCCCTCTTTCCTCTCCAGCTTCAGAGACTGAAGAAGCCCATGAAGGTGAGCAGAAAGGAGAGCAGCAGAAAGCACCACTACAGAGAAGCAGGCAATGAAGAACCTAAAGGGTTTCTGATGCTGCTCCACCCAGAAGCAGAAGAAAACCCAAAGTGACTGAAAAAGAAGAAACTCTGTCACCAAAAACAGGTATCGACTGTCTTTTCTTAAGCCTTCAAGTGATTTTCTGCTGGAATCCTGGGTTCAGAGAATTTCAGTCTTTCAGTGCTGACAGGCAATGATCTTCAAAAGCACACTGCATTCGACCTGAGGCCTTGGGAAAAGCTTCCCAGATTATGTAACAGCACTGAGATTGTTGCTGTGTAAAGTTGTATCACTGGGTGGAATATGTAGAGGTGTAGAAAATTTAGGTTTATGGGATATAGTAACAATATGGAGGATTTTGGGTGTGGATTAGTTCTTCTTCGTTCCTCCTTCTTCTTCACAAATCTAGGTGGTTTGGTATTGGTTCAAAAAACCCGCAGTGTGCATCATGAATAATTAGTTATTGGATTATAAGTAAAAATAAATTAGTTGGCATTCTATATTTGGATGGTTTGGACTTTAAATGGCCTTAGAAGTTAGAACTTGGGGCCATTTTCCACCTTGTTAACTTAGAAGGCACACTGTGCAGCTATGCCATAGATAAGAATTAATAAACATCAATTAGAAGAACAACTCCGCGTCTTCCGCCTCTTAATGCAAATGCTGAGTAAAAGAACTCGCGAGTCAGAGGCAAAATGAAAAATAGAAAATTGTTGGAGAATGGTTAGAGGATCAGGGACATGGATTATTGATAAAACCAGATCAATAGAAGAGCTGTGCAGGCAAAGGCCTGCAAGCAAAGGCCTTCATGAGAAAAAGCCTCCATGAGAAAATGCCTGCGTGAGAAAGAGGCCTGAGAACAAAAAGGGAGTTTTTAGGAGGTACAGTGCTGTTCTGATAAAGATGTGCTGACCATGAGAAGGGAGGAAAATCTTCAATCTCTCAAGACAAAACATAAATAATAGAAGCTTGCCAAATGTAGTCTTTGATCTAACCCAATTATGTAGAAGTAAGAATGCGCTTTTTTAAGTTTAAACTAATTAAAGAACAGATAAGCTTGTACTTTCACACTATATAAGTGCCTCTGTATTGCTAATAAACGAAGCTTGCATTACCAATCACATTGATTGTCTGCATGTCTTCCCCCACCAGAAAGTGAGCAGAAAATATAACAATTTTCAACACACACACAACCTTTACCTCCCCCCATCTCCTTCCCAAGATAAGAAGCCCTGCCAGGTCCTTCCAGACTCCCAAAGCTCCACTGGCCAGGAACTGAACAGGCACCTCCTTTCAGATCCAGGCCCCCACCTGCCACCACAGATGGGCTGGTGCTCTGCCTCACCAGACAGGAGCGACACAGTGCCATATGATGCCACTGACAGCTTTTCCAGCTCTGTCACTGGCTCCTCCTAGCGCCCGGCAGAGCCCCAATGGGGGAAACGTCCCAGTGCTCTGGAAAAAACTCTCAAAGAGCCACAGGAACCCCTCAAGCTCGCTGGAACAGCTCCTGGGTGCTGCTCTTTTCTCTTCCTGATTCCTTTCCTCCTCCAGCAGCCAGTTCTCCACTCCCACTGCCTGCCAGCCAGGGCACGCTGCCCAAAGCTACCCCTTGGTAACACCCAGGGGATGCCACAGAACATGCTGCTCAATGTGACAGCGGCTGAATTGCCACCAGTAGGACCAGAACTTCTCAAGACTCATTTTTACAGGCACTTCCCTTCAAATCCAGGCTGGGCTTGGTCCCACCACTTGCTTCTCCCAGCTCCTTCCCAAGAGGCACCTGGAAAAGCTCTGCCCTGCCTTCAGCACATGTGCTGCCACCTCCCCTGTGGTGACTGAAAAGATTTATCTGGCCAGACTTTGGGCTGACAAATGTCTTTTATCAAGTGTACAGCCAAGAGAAGGTAAACTTAGATCCAATAAATTCCCAAATACAATAAATCTGGACCAAAGCAACACTAAACAGGCTCTGCATAAGGCGTTTCCTCCACCCATGGGGCTGTCCCATCCCGAAGGCGTGAATACCCCAGGAGGGGTCTGTACCTCAGGAGAGCTCCCTTCATCTTCACCAGCCCCAATGACAATGTGCCAGGGAGTAAAGGCTTTTGGGAACTGCTGCTTACACAAGGGCTTCCTATGCAAGTAACACTGGCCACTGCTGTGGCCTCAGGTTCCAGGCATGGAACCCTGAGGTCACCAGCTGGCCCCTTCTACATGGCCTCTTCTTGCAGAAGCCTCTGCTCCCCAGGCCCTTGCAAAGGCTCCCAAGCACATACATCTTCCACCAGAGCAACCCCAGTGCCTTCTGAAACCCCGGGTCACTTCCAACCACATCTAGCCAGGGAAGGGAAGTCTCAGAGACAACAGATCCCCGTAAGTGCCAGGAAACAGAGGCACAACCAAGGAACTCTGCTCAGCACCTCTGACACAGGGCACAGGGGAGACCTGAGCTCTGCTTTACAAAACACAGAATCCACATAATAAAACAAACCCAAAGAACCCGCAAGTGCAAATGCCCATAATCTTGTCCTTCCTTGCCAGCCCTGAGCCAAGGCAAGGACGTGGCAGGTGTCATCCCTTTCCCCGTGTCAGACACAGGTGATGCCCACCTCCACCTTCATGCCACTGGCACTATCCCACAGCTGCAGAAAATAAAGCTGATGAGAGATTCAGTCAAGCAGCATTACTTTCCCCTTCCATGCAGGATCACATGGCACTTTACCACACAAATTTCCCTATGCTGTCATCCCCCAGCAAATCCTGTCTGCTGCACAGACATTGCTGGCTCTTGCTATAAGCCTTTGGAAAAGCCCTTGGAAGCAACTGGGGCACTGCAGCCACACAAGTTTGACAGGTGACTCCACTGCAGCTCCCGCAGGAGAACTGCCAAGGCACTGCTCCCTGACAGCTCAACAGCCACACTAACTTCTTGTCTCCCATCCCCTTCCCAAAACAGCCACAGGAAGAATGCAGGAACACCAAAGTCCCTACCCCTGGCTGCCTTTGTGTACTCAAGCACTGCACCCGGGGCTTGCGTGAATCTGCCCTGATTAACAAGAAGTTTGGCTGTAGAACCAAATCAAATAATTAAAGACAAGGATAGCTGGTGCCAATCTAACACATGTGCACAGACTTCCTACTAAATGTAATTATGGTATTTCTGTAACACCTTTTTGAGTTTTTCTACCTTCTAATTAGCCCCTGGCAAGCAAGAGGAAGAGTGCAGACACAGCCAGTGCCGAGACCAGAGCAAGGTTCCTCCACAAAGCTGCTCTCATTTGACTCAGGACAACAGCACAGAGCAGAGCTTTAGATTGTTGATCTGTCAGTTATTTCTGGTTTATTAACAGTATCTATAATGATTTATCCAATAGAGACAAAGGGCAGATCTCTTTGCAGACTTTTGCAAAAAAACCCCCAGCTTTGTACAAAAAAAGTGGCAGTACATTTATTCTACCACCTGCTGATTTTGTACAGAAGCCCATATAGTCCAGGCACCTAATTATACATGACTCTTACCAGGTGTAACTACCTATTATGCTCACTTCTAGAGCATGTTTTTTAAGAGGTTACCATAATTATCTTATTTAAAAATTTATCACTAGAGAAGTATTTCCTATAGCTCATCCATCTCTTTTGAGTTACTCTTTTGAATTACTTTTGCTTTTTCCATTTTTTGAATTTGAGGTCTCTTTTGAATTACTTTTGCTTTTTCCATTTAAATCATGTTTTACCAAAGTCAATGAAGTTAGTCTTGCTATCCTACAACAACGTCTGAAACCTACAATGTTTCCCTTCCTTCTCCTGCAGCTCCTACTGTTTTAACCTCTCCTGACAGAAACTGCCTCTTCTCTGTGCATCTACAAAGAATTAAAGTCAGACCACAGCAAGATTAATTAATATAATACCATGCAGCACCTAAAAGGACTGCTGGTCATTACTTCTGTGCCTGAGCACAGACAGCCCTGCCAGTCCAAGTTACAAACACTTAATGCACAGCTCATGCATTTAAAGACTTAATTTGGCCTCAATGGTACTCATAGACTTTTGGAATGGGGAGAGGACAGCTCAGGGTGAAGAGAATCCTCAAACACGACTACCAATTCCACAATTTGCAGGAAAAGTTTAGGAAAAGGAAGGTGTCAGCTGGTTTTCAAAGGAAAACACAGTACTTTGAGATAAGAAAATGCATAAGAGATGGTTCAAGCTCACCTAGGAAAGGCCTTAAGGAAGAAAAAAACAGCCAAAAGCAGTTCTGGCCTTGCAAACCTCCCCAGCTGGAGAACACAAAGTGGAGGGCAAAGCACAGAGAGTAGGGCTTAACAACTCAGTATCTGAAGGGTTTTTTTCAACATTTATTTTAGGGCCCAAAAGTTTAATTATTTCCTCAGTAAAAAAGGGGAGTCAGGGGGGTGGGGGGGGTGGGGATGGCAAGGGGTGTGAAGCACACTACTTCTGCACACTTAAAGCATCAGAGAAAGAGAGACTAATCAGAAGGAGATGAAACAGTCAGACAGCTCTAACCATAGTACCTGCACATTTTGAAGGAGCTCCTTCACATATTTAGACATTGAATTCAAAAAGAAACATTCCCAAATGATCCAGGTTGTACAGAAGGCATGAAAACGCAAATCAAAAAACCACCAGAAGAGGGTTGTCTGCCCCCATTACCAACTCTTTTGGTCTGAATAAGTTACTTAGCAGCCCTGCCTGACTATTCCATATGTCATCCTGTCACAGAGACAGATCAGTTTAATAAATACCTTCCAAATATTTCATTTGTACTTAGTGAGAAACATGCTTTAAGCTATTCTTTGTCAAAAATGCTCTCATATGTGTAGATTACGACTCTAAAGTAGTGTAAGCAGAGATGAGCCTAAGAGCATCCATGGAAACATAGGAAAGATACCAAGAACCTATTTAGACACCAATTACCAATATAAGTATCATCAAGTGTCTGGAACTACCACTTGGAGTGTCCGGACAGGACACCACAGAACTGCAGTTTAACGTCTTCCTAAACCATCTCCCCGCTATCACTTTGATCTGCCTTGTTTAATTAAATAGTGACACAAAGAGCTTATTTTTCTTGTCTCCTATGAGCTTCTTGGGATTAACACCGGAGTATTATTCTGCAGCACAATGTCTTACATTGGGTTTAATGATCAAAGTTATACATCCAGTAACTCCACAGAGTTACTAAATGATCAGCATAGAAATACCACAAAGTAGCTAAATTCAGATAATCAAAAACTGCACAGTATGAAATTAAAGAAGAAATATTTCAAATTCTTTCTGTATTACACCCCATAGTAAAACACTACTACAGGGTATTCCTGATGAGGAAATCCCTTGAAGAACACTTTCCTTTTAATTCCAAGGAATACAAAAACATCATGTAAGAACAGTGAGTTAAGCCCAAAGGTTGTTTATTCCAGTATTGTGCTTTAAACAGCTGGCCCTGGAGATGGACAGGGAGGAGTAGAGGATGATGCAGGGGTGGCATTACCTTTCTCCTCAGTACATTTACAGCCCCCAGTGTTTCTGTGCCAGAGACCAGTGAACATGGCAGCTTGTGCTGGATGGCCATTCTAGTAACCTGTTCATCATCTCCTTGGACACACCTAGACTTTCACAACCTACAGTTGTTTGTGACCATGAATACCACAGCTTTTACCATCCAGGAGGTGGTTTTGTTTGGTTTGGGAGTATTTTAGAGGCTTGGGGTTTTTTTTTCCTACCAAATTCCAACTTTAAGCACTGGTTTTATTCACAGAAAGGCACAGTGAGCAATTACTGCCTACACACTGTAGTCACACCATCTACTTCACAAGTATCTTGTGGCACACAGGACCTGAAGCATCCCATTTCCAGGCTGACAAGTCCTACCCTACCAGATAAGTATCCCCCGTACAAAAGTCATCCCCATAGCACCTCTACTGCCCTTCTCTGAACCTTTTCAAGTCTACAATATTAAAGATGAGCAAATGCCATGGAAATTTTTTGTGGCAAAACACTGATTTCAATCTCTTCCCTCACAGCTTCTAACACCTGACATCCTCTTTTGACTGCACTGAACAGGGGAACAATTACAGCTCCTAAACTAGGTAATACCAACTGCTCTGTGAAGACAATGTTTGCTAATCAGCTAAACCCAGTGGCAGAGTTTCTAATGCAACAAGTTTTGGGGCACAAACATGCCTTTCCACAAAACTACTTCCTCTTTTCCCTTGCTCTTCACATCTCATTGCAGAACTGTAGCACAACTAAAAGGAAGAACCTTTATGCACAGGCAGAACAACAGTGCAGATTTCAAATGTGCTCATGCACAAGTGGACACATTACCAGGCCTAGAAGAGGGTACATTAGAGCTTCTACAGGCAACACTTCAAACACAACCAGGTGTGAAACTGCACAGCTTTGCATCAAGAAAATCCATCCCAGAGCTCTTCACTTTGACTGCATCTTTATCAATACCTTACATAGGAAAGCTCAATATTTAATATGCTTTAATTTTCCAAGATTAAATTTATAAAAACCCACTGCATCAGCAATGGAAACAATTCCAGCCACCTGAGGAATACCCTTGACACTGAAGAGCAGTCAACCAATACAAGTTTCTCAGCTGCCTCCCTTGCTCCTAAGATCTTGTACAGCCGTTTCTGAATCCAAACAATTCTTTTCTGCTATTTTATGTTTTACTGAATTTCACCCAAGAGAGAAGGCATTCACAGAAGTAAACCTGAGTGTGGCTTTAGGCACATCTGCAATGCACAATGAAAGGAGAACAATACACAATACAAAACGGTTCTCTTAAGGACCAAACTGCTTTTTCTATGGCTAATTGAGCACCTCCTTATATAGAAAACAGCTAAAATCCAGTAGAACAACTCCCATGAAGAGCTGTTACCTTATGAGGAAGGGACAACATGGTTCAACTACCAGAGTTAACAAGCATCGTCTTTCAACTTCGGGGTTTTTCTCTAACTATTTTCTTACCAAGCTAACATTTTCTGCCCAGTATTCATCTCACTGTTCTAGATACCAATAACATGTCTTATCTACATCCTCAACTGCTTTCTGATGTACTTGTGGTTGCTTCAGAAAACTTCAGCTTCTGGAATGCTTTTAATTCCATTTTCTGAACTTCACATATGATCTGCCACTGTGATTACCTCTACCACATTTGTCTTCCCTTTGTTTTCTCTCATGGAGAGGAGCACAGAATGACTTTGGGGAAGTCCAGCACAAGTTCATGTACTATTTAAGCTGAAGACACGTGAAGAGAGCAACTCATGCTAAGGTTTACACAACAGCCATGCTGTGTCACATATTACAGTTTTATACATATTACTGGAATGCACTTAATGCTGGCCGCCAAAATGCAAGGGACACACAACTTTTTGTGCAATATTTTGAAAGTTCACTAAAAGTGACAGAGAAAGGTACAACTGAACATGCCTGAGATTGAACACTGGCCACAGAGTTTGGCTGTGGCTTCAGAGCTTCTTCAAATTTGGACCCTTTGATTCCTCACATCCTGGAAAAAACCAGTATTGCTTATTTGTTACTTCATTTCATGCAGGTAGTGAGAATATTGAAGAAAAATAAGTGTTCACTTGCACAAAAGCATCAAGAAGTCTCCGTGTTTGGACTCTGGGCACTGCAGTTTTCTCCTTTATTTTACTTGCGATGGTTTCTGTGTTACTCAGAAGTGGAAGGTGGGAGAGAGATTACTTTCTTTCATCCACATTGTTGGGGTTTTAGGAGCTCCCCTGGGTTTTTTTTGTTTTTTTTCTGTTAAAGGATTTTTCCCCCATACATGTTGCTAGGGGAACAAATGGCCAGGTGCTTAAGAAGAACAAAAGACCTGGCTGCTCTTTTTTGTTTCACCTGGGTGTGTGGTCAGTCGGTCTCAGCGTTCGGAGAGAGAGGGAAGCTGCTTGTTCTTCGGCCGTTTTTTCTTTCTGCCAGAGCAGCCCCGGGATCCCAAGCCTGCCTTCCCTGCCCTGCTGGTGGCCAGGCTGTGGCCACCCTGCCCTACTGCTGCTTCGAGCCTTCACTGTGTTGTAGCTCTGCTCGCCCTGCCTGCCCAGACCTCCGGGGGGTTCCCCGCTTGGATACATCTCATCTGCCATCCGGGATTTGTGCTCGTCCCTGCTGTTCCAGCCTGCTGTTCCCGAGGGTCCGGCCAGACACCGGGATCGGCTGCCCAGGGGTTTGTGAAGCCTTTGTTCCACCCCTTCCCGGATCCCAGGGCACCGGTGCCGCGTGCTCCCCGAGCTCGCTCTGGAGCGCCCCCTGCAGCCGCGGGGGAACCATCGCACCTGCCCTGCTCACCGGGAGCCGCCAGCGCCCCTGCCGGCTGCGAGCGGAACTGCACCCGAGGGGAAAGGGCCTGACAGCCGAGAAGGCTGGCACTGGGTTTGTGATTGTTTATGTTACTGCCATAGTTATTGCTGTTTGTTTGACTGGTTATATATATATATATATATATATATATATATATAATAGTAAAGAACTGTTATTCCTATTTCCCACATCTTTGCCTAAAAGCCTTGATTTCAAAATTATAATAACTCGGAGGGAAGGGCAGGTTGCATCTGCCATTCCAAGGGAGGCTTCTGACTTCCTTAGCAGACGCCTGTCTTTCAAACCAAGACACACATTTATTTCAATTCTCCATTTCCATTTTTACCTGCACTTCTTCCACAGCAGAAAATTGCTGTACAGCATCACTGCTGAGAAGACAAACACAATCTCCTCTAGAAAAAAATTTTGTAAAATATATTCCTAAAGTTCACACATCTTCTTGCAGGTCTCTTCTTTACTGTTACATCATATGCTGAGCAAACCATCATTTCAGTTAACACTCACCATTAATCAAAGCCCATATAATTTAAAAGCATAAACTACTATGTACCATCTACAGATTTCCACTTTGAAAAGTGAAATTCAAATGGCACCATAGCAGCATGAGAAATACTTTCCAACAAGAGTAACCCTAGAAGATAAATTTAAAGAAAAATCATCAAATATCACAGGTCAGTACGAAACACCAAATAAAGACAGCATTTTACAGGTGGCAGTTTACTTTCAATATCTAGTCCTAGCAAGGGTCAATACAATGGAAAGGATATGGTTACATGCTACTGAATTGCAGTGCACAGAAATAATAAACCCATTTTCATCCAACAGTCGTCAGCTACTTTGCTGTACTTCAGTCTCTTAAAGCATGTGGTAGTTCAGCTCCCTAGAAACTGCACCCAAACTTCTCTCAAACCATGTGCAATTCCACAAAGGACTGCAGCATCACCTCCACAGATTTTATTTACTCATTAGGGAAGCACCAGAGGAATCACCTTGTTATGCCTTTCATAAGAAACTACTGCAGAAAAGCTGCTGTGTTTCAGAGCTGGCCTGAGGATTTAGTGCAGGTGAAAACATTCTCCTTCAATGGAGGCAACCCCACTGGATGCAGACACTTTAAACCCAGTGAAAGAAGAACAAATGGTTACACATTTCCTACTGCTGCTTCCAGGATTACCCAGCAACAGTCCCAAACTTTCCAAGACCTTAATCCAATCTCGAAAGGTCACTTGGCAACTTACAAAGCATGCTGGCACTGCTGGAGTGCAGAAACTTGTCTATAACAGTACAAATGTGTGTTTTTCACTGCTAAATTACATGCTATTTTTGTTCTCTGCCAAAGCAATCCCTCCAATCAAAGGTTGCTACTTCTGTAAATTTATGACATCCAAAGTCTCTGTTTTCACACTTAATAAATACTACTACTGTGGTAGATCAGGTAAAACCAGCAAATTGTATTTTTGAAGTATTCCAGCCTTACAAAACTACAAAAGACTGTGGTTATTACTGATAATTTCATGTACGTATCTCCCCCAGTACCTTATCTTTGCCCAGGCTGCTAGTTAGCAACATGCTGCCAAGGCAGAAGGAAGGAGTAGTTATCACAACAGCAGTTTGCAGAGAAGCAGAGTTATTTCCTACCCATACTTACTATCACAGGCTGGTATTTTCCAAATTCTGTTTCTTTTCTGGTTAGAAACATCAGCAGCATCTTTCTTAGTGAGCACTTGGCAACTTTATGCTGGAAGCCATAATTTTCACTTACCTTCGACACCACAAACCCCACTCACTTCTAGAAGTTGACAACCAACACTTTCATCTATCTTGCAGCCAAGATTTTAAAAAAACCAACTTTGATACTGCCATCTTTCAGCTGGGTGTCCAACTTGACATGCACACGTAAGACAATCAGTCTAAAGAAGGATGTATTTCTTTAAAAAAATAAAAAAAGCCCGTTAAAAATCCCAGTTTAGGTTGTTCAGAGTTGGGTTGTCCAACAGAGGGTCTTTGCCAGCGACTAGATATTTCAGCTAATTAGGCATCGCTCCCTTTAGCATTGACATTACTGTTAATGCAGGTTTCTAAGACAACAAATATAGCTGTTTAGCTAGAAATAAAAGTGAACTGCCTGCCCACTCACCTACATCCTAGTAAAATCTCCTCTTACGGCAAATGCAGGCCACTCTCTTTAAGCAAATCACAGTCATGCATGGAAGAAAAATGTTTCCTCTAACAGCTGATCACTTTACTGTGAAACCATCAAACGGTCAAGGGAAGCACTCCCAGGCTGTCATGCAGGCAGTGCAGGTTTGGAGACCATCGATCCCCTTATCAGCACCACAGGTTTTCATGCTGCAGGCACCTTGTACATGTGAGGAAAGAGACAGTTTCTTGACAGCCCCAAGTAAGGCACAATAATTTAATTTAGTCCACAACCAAACAACTGGAAACAAGAAAAAAACTGGCTCTCTGGGGAAATGGTCATGGGAGGGGAGGGGAGGGGAGGGGAGGGGAGGGGAGGGGAGGGGAGGGGAGGGGAGGGGAGGGGAGGGGAGGCAGAATTTTAGTAACAGATGTGACATACTACCTTCAGGCAGAGAGAACCCAAAAAACTGCCCTAAAGCCAGTACCCTACTCCTTAAGGGAGAGCAACTACTGCAAAGCTGCTGTTCTATTTCATAAACAGAGGTTCAGTCTTCCATTACTATTTTAGCTACTGAAAACATGCCATCCCTTTCCACTGGTAACCAGCATCACTGTCCCACTGTCTTCTCCAAAGGGGAGACTTGCACAGCTACAAATCCCTACAGACCTGGAAAGCTTGTACATGGGTGTACTACAGCAACCTGGCCAAGGCCACACAATACTGGGCTAAAGAGTTAAGACACTTCCAAGCTTTTTGCCTCCAACCTGCAACATGACTATTGTTTGGCACTTCAGCTCTGCTTCTTTCCCCCTCCTTCCCTCCCTGGGTCTCTCCCACCCACCAATAACCCTCAACAGGCACTCTCTCCAGGCCAAAAAGAGTTACAAAAAATGGTTTATAAACAACCAGAGAAAGTCACAACCTTTATCTACTGAGAAATCACTTCTTCTATCTCATGACAGTTACAAGGTCTCAAGTGGGAACACGTGAGCTGAAAAAGGAAGGTCTTCCTTACAAAATTCCTCAGCACAAGCACCACAAGGCAATGTCTTTTACTGCTTTTCCCCACCACTGGGCTTACAAACATCCTCCCCATAG
Organism: Corvus cornix cornix; assembly: GCF_000738735.6. Taxonomy (NCBI): domain Eukaryota; kingdom Metazoa; phylum Chordata; class Aves; order Passeriformes; family Corvidae; genus Corvus; species Corvus cornix. Next base: position 66,180,696 of record NC_047057.1, on the reverse strand, counting down.
ATTTTGATTACATAGTTCACTGCCTTTTGATGTTGCAACTACAGTTTAGAAGTATAGAAATCTTAATATTCTTCTATTCAATCATTAAAGCACTGAAGCATAGATCCTGCATTTGAAGAGACACACCAAGGATTTAGATACAGCCACAATAAGTCCAATTTCCCCCTATCCTTTTGTTTTCTGTAAATTTTAGGAAATGCCCTCAACCTCAGGTTTCAGAGACAGTGACAAGAAAGTACAAATTTTTACTCGTTGCATTCTTCACGGCATTTTGCTGAAGAAACATTTGTGATTCCCTTCAAAGTTTCTTACCAGAAAAACAGACAGAGGAAGGACATGTTTACACTTGATTTTCCCCTTTTGCCCCATTCAGAACAATACAGAGTGAAAAATTTGAACCCGGACTTTTCTTCTTTTCTGGCAGTTGTAGAAAATGACTCAAATTGGAAAAGAACTCAGAATTCCAAGTTTTTACACAAAAAATCACAAACCATTCTGTATTTGTATTTTTGTTAAAAAAGCAGAATTTATGTTATTTACAGGCCAGGTGGTGCTCCTGGCCATGTCACAGGAAGGAACAGAAGACAGCACAGCTTCCCGGAACAGGACACTAGCCTGCTCCAAGTGCAACTCTGACACTGCTGGCACCAGCTACAGCAGCCTCAGAGCAAAATATTAGAGTGAGCTTCAACACAGCAAGTCTAAATTTTTAATCTCTTTATTTTGGAGACACCTAGAAATGTTACTTTAGAAATGAATTCAAGACAGCAAAACTGTAAAACTGGCAAACAGCGTACTTGGGATCTTACACTTTGCCTGCCTTTCCACTTTTCCATTTGAGACTCACAACCACATTTTCCCCACTGGCTTCTAGGAACAACTAGATGCACTCAAGTGTGGAACAAGTGCAAAAGGTATCATTCTTCCATTCAAAAATATTTCTGTTGTGTCACAGGATTAATGCATTGTATTAAATATGACACATACGACTACTTAGATATCTATCACCAAATGAGTTAGCCTGACAGTTGTTGAACAGAAGAAATTAAAAAATCTCATAAGAATTATTCTGGTCCTGTAACATTTTTAAAGCATCTAATGCAAATCTTTAAATCTTTGTTCCTTTGTTAACTGAAAGAAAGGAAAAACCACTAAGGAAGAACAATCCAGAATGAATCTGCAGAGTCAGAGCAAAGAACTCAGCATAACATAATCTATGCTTTTAATTTCAAAGATCGAAGAGGATGAAATCAGTTTCCCTTTAATAATGTAAAATATGGGCTACTAACAATTCAAATGATGCTTTGAGTAGAGTTTAGTCACCCTCGTTATGAAAAACATGTTCAGACCTTCATTATTCAGGCAGAATTAAATTACTCATTAAAAACAAACAAAAAAAAGGTACTTCAACATTCCTACAAAGTATATAAAAAGCTGCATCATCATTATTCAGATGTCACCTGGGTTTATAGAGCTTTATCTCCAAGTTGTACTGCCATGAGCTTGCTGCTTTCCTTATGAAAGGATGAGATCAGGTAATCACTAAGCAGGAGTGACCCTCATGAGGCAATAAACTCATCTCCTCAAGATCAATTATTTCAATCACACTGAACGCCCTGTGTATTATTGCAGAGCACTGAGTTTTATGGAAATTTGAAACCCACCTCTTAGGGTCCCTTAAGGCAGGTAAGTAAACATATCCCTTATTGGAACTGTAACACTGCTAGACATTCAAGATCTCCTGTATCTGCTCTCCAACAACACAGAGGAATACATTTCTAGTGAAATCCTTCGCAGCTCTTAGCAGAATGTTATAAATCCATTTCAAAACACTTCCCTCATCTGCACGGTGTTTCGGAATCTCCAGGCAATTAAATCAAGCTCTTCATAGTGGAAAGATAGCTCAAGCTTCACTGGCATTTTAATCCATTTCTCAAGTTTCTGCTGATCAAAGCCCTGCAAGGCAGGACCAAGAACTCTCAACACACCTTTTATCCAAGCTTGGCAGTTAGACATGCAAACAGAGTTAAAACTACCTGCGTTACTTCCAGACATAGATAATCAGAAGTAATCTATCTTCCACCTCCATGTGCTCACAGGAAACCCCACCCAAGTGTTCACTGATACTCTACAGAAGACCCGACACAATGCAGTACCAACAGATCAATAAAATGGGAGCAACACCTAACACAATATTCCTGACACTTGAAATCACTCTGGGCATGGACACAGGGAAATTCCTGACATGGGGCCTTTGCATGGGAACTTATGAAGAGCTGGGTCACTATTGAGCCATAAAGATTTTCATCAACACAAACAGCAAAACTAGGGGTAGTCTTGGCCTGACTCACTGAGCATCTCTTGCCTAAAGAGGAGGGACAAAAAGCCCAGTGATGTCATTTTCTAGAAGGAAACACAGCAAATTTCAACAGGTTAGGTCACCTCAAATGCACTTTTGCATATCCAGCACACTGTTGTATCTGGAAACAACCCAGAATGCTTCAAATGTGAAGGACTAATGATTGCCTGCCATCTGCTCTGCTTTCTGACATAGGAAAGAAAATTATGCAAAAAATATTCTGAAACATCTAATGCAGCCTCAATACCAGCACCAGAAGCTGTTTCCTCACTGCTGTGGCAGGACAGATACGGCTCCAAAATGAATTGCTCTTCACATCACAATACATTACTTTCCTGCAAAATACTACGTTCTCCTAAAGGGATTTAACTTGTGGCCCCTAATGAAATATGTCTAGGGAACCCCCAGAGTAAGAAGATAAAGAATACTACTGTTTTCAGAGTTCCATTTCTGCATAGTACTGTCTAGAGACAAGATGAACCAAAACCTCAAAAAACAAGAACTTCAGTTTTAAAGCATTGAAATTGCAGAAAACCCTATAAATCTTCACACATATAATTTGTGCCTTAAACAGTAAGAATTCAGGGGAAAAAAATTACTTAGGACTGTTGGTGCACCTGACTAACTTCAGCCAACGGAACTACCGCTGCAGTGTGACCAGGTGACCACAACTCCACAGCAGCAGCAGCATGATGCTGAATCTGCTGTTCCTGTATTCTGACTGCATTTTATCTCCTGCATAGAGAAAGGTAAACAAAACCCTCTTTAGGATCACACGCCCCCAAAAAAGAGTAATCTTGATTCCCTGAAATTCACTGTTTAACCCAAGGGACTGCAGACAGACCAAAACCAGCTTCTTTCACATACTTTTGAACACTGTCTGTAGAAAGCAGCTTCACTATTCAGTGGGCTCCTGACACCATGAACTGATTTTGTGCAGACTTTCTCTTTCTACCTTATTGTTCACTTCCTGGTAATACTTAAAATGTCAGTGAGCTGCTACCTGATCCTACTGAGACAGTTTACAAGGATGAGCAGATGCAACCATCATTACTAACTATTTAAAACTGCAGGGTTTTGGTTTTCCAGAAATGCAGCTAGAATATAAGACACAGTGTATTTCACCTATTGAAGAGTCTGCATCCTCTGAGCTTTTTCTGTTGATCAGCACCCTGAACACTAACAGTTAGAGGGGAGACCAACACGCTTCATTCTTCAAGAAATTCCAGTTTTCATTTCTTGGAAAGAATCCAAAGAGATAGAATGTTAAACCTTTAAAAGATCCATCCTGAAATTTATAGGTAAGATGTGTCCTAATCCCTGAGACAAACCTCCCATCCATCTTAAATTCCAAAACAGAACTCAGACTTCCAAATGGATTTACGGCTTAGTACCTTACTAAAAATTTAGGGTACACTACTAGAACAACAAAACTAAGCAGCTAGGGTTACTAGAGCTACAGTACTACATAAATAAGAGATAGGTGTTCTCAAATACCCTGACTGTTCCCACCATCAGGCTTATGGATCCATAATTCTGCCTGGAGGGACACAAAAAAAAAAAAAAAAAAAAAAAAAAAAAAAAAAAAAAAAAAAAAGGGGGGGGGCGGGGTGGTCCAGCAACTTCTGCTAGCATCCAAAAATGAACACCAGTATGCCATGACTTAGAAACTTAATTGTTCATTTTGGTAGGGCAACAATGTTCTGCAAGGTATTTTGTAGGGATTTGGGGGGGGGGGGGGGGGGGCAGGGGTGTTGGGTTTTTTTCTAGTTTTTAAAAGAATCTTGCCTCTTTACTTCAGCATCTCCAGTCTGACTTTGACAATTAGAACATGCACACTCCCAAGCAGGACATGAAAAATCTCACAGGCTTTCATCTCTATTAAAATGAAAGAATAAACTAATAGCCCAGCTGTTTAAAAACGAAGTGAAATCTGTAATAAAAAATAGTCTGTTATATTATCGATGTGGCATGGAATATCTGCCACAATCCAGACAGAAGCTAACCTTCACAGCCACATGACAAATCCCTGAATACACCGGTGAGTGATGGAAAGCCTGACAGGCCATTAGTGACATCAGCATGAATAGGGTTCTAAGGAACAATCAAAACAGAATTTTAAATTAATCGCCTTTAAAAGACAAACAAAACCAAACATAAAAACCCCACACAGAAAAAGGTATTAACCCTGGAGGGCTGCAGGCCTAGCATTTAGCCACAGATTGCCATTCTCCATGGCCTGATCCTACAGGGACACTTCCACTCTCGACTGTAGAAGTGACAGGATGGGATCCCAGAACACAAAGCCCCTGGACAAGCAGAAACACATTCCCATCCCCCGGCCAAAGCCACCAGATCAAAGAGTTTGCTCCACCTGTGGTTCCTCCTACACCATCCAAGTGCTCAACTACACATCAAATGTCTACATGCATTTTTTGATTGCAGAAATTTCTTCCAGACTTTTTTTCAATGCCAGCAACAACAACAACAACAAAAACAAAACAAACCACCTTCAAAATCATCTTTCACACTGCAATTTCTTTGCTATTTGCTCATCTTTCTCCAACTACAAATCTGAGGTTCAATACCTCAGGGTATTTACCTGAGGGTAAACTGGTTAAATCACTTTGACTTCAAAGTATCTACTTTAACTCTGATTTACATAATCTGTTCTGATCTTGCATTGTGTTTGCACTTTCTAGAACTTTTGCTGGAAAGAAATAGATTCTTCCTGGTTGCAATGTTGTGGGGGGTATTTTTGTTTTTGACTGATTAGGAAACTACTCTATAAACACTTTTTTATTTTAATATTTGTAAGTTTCTTACATTAGTATCTTTTTTTTTCTCTTCAGTATTTGACTATACATTTTTTACTGAATATTTCATATTCATTAGCTGCAAAACACTTTATAAATAGGGCAAAAGAAATAGTGTAAATAACAAGTTAAAAGTAATAAAAAATGTATTTTAAACTGCAATCAAATTGTTCTAAATTAAACAAACTCATTACAGGCCACATTACCCATAGTTGGTGAATTTGGCTGTATACATCCCTCAAGTTTTTGTTACGACAGATGTGATTTTCATACCTTCTTGTTATTGACAGATCAAAAGTAAAAAAAGCTTCTCAGCTTTTGTAGTTTCTCACCTGTGACTGCACAACTCTCTGAACTAACTCCAAGAACCATGAATGAAGAATGTTTTGTGTCTGCTGGAAAGTGACTCCTGTCAAACCAGTTCTATGCTGCAGAAATTCTCTGCAGACACTTCCACCTACTCTGTGGATACACTTTCTTCAAAGTTACAGATGAAAATATATCCTTCTTGAATATTATAATTTAAGTAAAAGTTACTACACTATGAAGAAGGTAAAGCCTGAATCTAGTAATTTCAAATCCAAATTAACCCTCCTTTTAATTTTTCATTTTAACCTCTTTTGTTTTCCAAAAATTTCTTCCCCTGTTCTTCATCCCTTTACCCACATTATGTTTCCATCACAGGGACCAGCATTTACTGTATGCCACCTCACCTTCCCTTCTCTCAGGAAGGCTGAAGAATTCTTTCTAGGTCTTATTCATCAAGGCAATGTGGCCCATGTATCATGCCACAGTCTTTTCTCACATGATGAGCCCCGAGGTTTGTGCACTGCTGCACAAACAAGTCCAGGCAACCCTCTGGCTTTGAGGATGAACATTCCTGCTTCTGCTGCCCCCATGCCAGGTACACCCTCGTCTCCTTAACAGCCATTCAAGTCCCAGAACAGCCCCAGGGCTGCCAGGAAAGCAAGCACAAGAAACTCTCATGACAGGTAAGACTATTGGGCCTCTCTGCTGGCACCTGGAACAGGTTCCCGTTACACACCTCAGTTTTCAGCTGCTTGTTAAAGCTCCATGTGCTGCACTCCACAGGGCATTCACCTTCTTTTCAGGATCCCTATGACTTCTCCATTTTTCACCCACTACATGTCTCCATTACTGACCAGCCACAGTTCAAGAGATTCGGATCTATCTATTTACTTTTTCTTACTCATTATAAGTTCCAGTATGAATGAAGTCACACCTCCACCCAAACCCACTCTACTACTCTAAAAGCAGGGCAAATTCTCACTGAAAGACAGAAGGACAAGGAAATTAAGCATCTGAAAATGTTACACAGTAGTATCAGGAACCACCAAAAATAAAACATTCCTGGTTCAGGGGTTTGGTCAAAAGGTAACTTCAGAGCCTTACATGCAGCCTGGCTGAGGAGACACACAGCACATCTATCATTCCCTCAGGAGGAGAAATATTTTGCCACAGAAATGTTGTAACCAACAGCATTTCAGAGGGAGCTTAGTGCACAACACTAGAGCAGTACTGTACAACTGGGTGACACGAACATCCAGCCAAGAATTCTTGGAGAGACACCACCCTTCCCAGCTTGGTAAATAATGACATGAGTCATTATTTTGAAGTGCTACCTTTTGTACATTACACAAATAGGACATTACAGAAAATCCCCACCAAACAAGGGGATTTACACTTTTGAACAAAGCCTGTCCAAATGCTTATGTGACATTCTTGAAACAAAGCAATTCCTCTCACCAAACCTCAGCGTCAGCAAAAACAGCAGTTTCTTCCTCCTTGGGCTCACTTCTAGGAAATACACAAAAGGAGAGAGGATGGCCAAGTTATGACCCATTGAGTCCCATTTTATTGTTGAGGGATTAGCAGCACCTAGGGAAAAGCCACTGTTGGAGTCTTTTCCAGCTGATTTGAAGAGAACTGAAAAACAACAGGTTTCACCTACTGATACAGCTCAAAAGGATATGGCCATTACCAAAAACCCCACCGTGAATATAAAACCAGCTGTGGGTGTGCAGGTCCTGAAGTCCCACAGGTTATGTGCCACCCAGGCACAAAAGGCAGACAAAATCTCTGTGTTAACCACTTGAACCCAGACAAGACTGTGACTACTTTCATGACTTCTGAACTTGAGGAAAACCCTTTACATCTGCTGTGCTGCCAGAGCCCAGCGTACTCCAGAACAGCCCAGGCTATTCCAGCTGTGTTGCATGCCTTGCAACAGCATTCACTAGTACAGAGCAGACACACATAAATTTAAGCCACAGAATTACAGCTTGGGTTCATCTACAGTTTCTACCAAGCACCACTCCAAAAGCTCAGTATTCTTCCTAAGGGAGGTATTTAAACAATTTACTAACCTGGCAACAATCACAACATAGGGGAAATAGCTCTTATTAACTGGGAATGACAATGTTATGGATCAGGGAACACGCAGCACTCTGCAAAATGCACATCTCCACACAGGAACAGACATACATGAGCAAGTCTCTACAGCCACGAGCAGCCCCTCAGTGCCACCAGCTAAGCAGCTTTCCTGAAGCTTTCCTTCCAAGTCTTCATCTGGTAGAACAGAGGTACACTGTCCTATTCCTCATGTGACTATCCCAAAGCTACTCAGCAGGACTTCCCATGATAGGTTATTGTGGATGTGTGTTCAAACACAAGCAGAGAGGAAGTATCCGCATGGTCTTACCAGCTACCACAGTTTTTCCCTTTTCCAATTTCAGCAAAAGAAAGTGATGGTGGTATTTCTCTTCCCTGGGAGTATTTATCTCACATTCAAACATGAGATGGCCAAATAGGACCTGACAGAAGCTTTCCAATGAATGCAGTCTCACAGGCATTTAGATTTTGTGGGATTTCTCCCGTTTTGTTTACAATTTCTTTGCCACAACATTTTACTTACTTTATTAGGGCCTGTAACATTTCAACACCACATTACAGCACACAGAGCCAATTCCATTAGAAAAAGGCATAAAAAACGAAGAATCATTTCTCTTTGTTCACACAAGATTTCACTCTGTGGCAAAGCAAAAAGAAAGAACAGAGAACTCACTCCTTCCCAGGGAGACCACAGCAAGCACTGGCAGACAAACTCATGCATAAAGGCAGAGAACCAGAGATTCCCCATGTCAATCCACACACCTCACAGCCTGTAAGACCTGAATAAGAACTTATTCTGAGCTTTTAACAAAGACTCAAAAATGGAGGAGACTTTTGGGGCCTTATAAATGAGCTGAGGAGGGAGGAGTCATTAATAAAGGCACCATGGAAGAAACAAGTGTTGCACATCACTTCTCATCATTTCAAGCTCTGCCCCTGCAAGAACTTCTGGATATTCATCCCCTCAGAACACAGGTCCAGTCCTGGCTACACAGAAGCTTTGAATAAGGTAGACAGAAATTCTGGATGTGAAGAACAATTTCCATGATCTCTACTGCTGCATATAAAAATTAGTAATTTCTATTCACTAGCCTGGCGAGAAGAGTTTCCTGATGTGAACAATTTTGGTTAAGGAGTTGCCATACCATTCTGTTGCCTAAAGTCGACTGAATTTCAACCTGAAACTTCTGTTTTACAGTGCATAAGCTTTGCCAAAACCTAAATAAAGACGTGCCATGTGAAATCTGCATCAACCAAGATGAAAGTAAACGAGACAGAGCGCTACAGAAATCCTCCACGGTTTAAAAAATTAACTGACCTGCAAGAGCCACAACGTTCTGTGCTTACTAGACCATGGCAAGTGGTGTGAAGTCATTTAAACAGAGAAGGGAGGTGTCAGGCTCAAAATCTCTAGAGAGCGTCTGAGAGCCGCACAAAAGCGAGCATTGGTAAGAGGCATCAAAAATCGGTTCTGTTTCCATCCCAAAACACACGATACGTAGTTTACACTTAAAAAACACAATATGGGCTGATGTGCGCGGTGCCTTCTGACCATTTTTCTCCAAGGGCGTTTCAGACAATAGAGCAGGGGGATGAGCCCGAGAGGCGCCCGGGGGCTCGGGAAGGCAGGAGGGCCCCTCCCCGTGCCGGCGGAACACAACAGGTGTTGTTGACAGCGAACCGGGCGCGGTGTCGGGCCGGAGCTGCCGCTCCCTCCGGGGGCTCCCGGCGCCGGTGCCGCTCCCCGCCCGCCCCGCCCGACTCACCGAGGCCGCTGATGTCGTGCCGGAGGCCGGCGCGGCTCCGCTCCTCCGCTATCGCCCGCAGCATGTGCCGCAAGGAGCGGTCGGGCTCACCGTCCGCCTCCCCGTCCCTCCGGGCACAGGCCATGCTGCCGCTGCCGCCGCCGCTGCCGCCGCCGCTGCCGCCGATGAGCTCATGTCAGGCCGCCGCGGAGGCGGCACCCGGCGCTCCCAACACGGGAATGACCAGGAGTCCTCCTGATCCCGCTGCCCCCGCCGCTTCCCCCTTGAGAAGTTTCCCGGGCGTCGCCGCCGGCCCCTTCCCGGGACACAGCGATCACTCGCACCGACGCTGCCCGGCCGCACTCCGCCGCTTCCGGCTACTGCGGCCGCCGGGCGGGACCAGCAGGGCCGGGATCCGCCCGGACACGCCCACAGGGCGGATCTGCCACCGACCGTCATCCTGGGCAACCCATCCTGCATCCCTGACATCAACCAGCATCCTGGGCAACCCATACTGCATCCCTGACATCAACCAGCATCCCGGGAAACCCTTCCTGCATCCCTGACATCTAACGACTGTTTCCGGTCAGGCTTTCTGGACACCTTCTTCACTATCCTTCTTTCTCACTATGTCCCACAGATTTGTCTACTCTTACTGCAGGCAGATCTCTCCTGCCCACCCCACTGATGTCATAGATGAGCTGCTGCCTCCTTCTTGCTCTCCTGTTCCCATGTGCCCCCTGTGGGGACAAAACCCAACCTAAGGTGTCTGCTGAAGTCTCTACCAAGATCTGAGTCACCTCAGTAGCATCTCTTGTGTAAATAATGAATGGGTGATCTCAGGGAATAACCCAGGTTGTGCTGCAGAGATTGAATCCTACGTCCTCCTGCAGCTGCTGGTGGTTGTGCAGAGCAGATTCCAACAATGGCCAAAACTTCCTCAAAAATTAAGGATTTTCCAAGCCACAGTTGGAGAGCAATACCACCACCTGCTCAGTTCTCCTGCAAACAATTCGCTCAACATTTTTTTTTTTATAATATTGCTTTAGGCTCTCCTTAGATCCTAAAAATACTGTAAAGGCCTAGGCAGACTTCTTTTCTCTGAAGCCCCATTTGAAATTTGGCAGGCCTTGCAAGTGGTGATGGGAAGAAGCAAAAGGGTCAGAGGACTTCAAATGTGAGTTGACAGCATTTGAGAGTTGGGCTTTTTGCTACAGCATAATAAGAAAGAAAAGTTTTCAAATACTGCATGTCTATTCTCCACAATGGCATATATTTACCCCATGTTGCCAATTTCAGTTTCATGTCAGCTTTTGACACCAATAAACTAACAATCAGACACCTGCTGAATGCAGTTTACAGCCATGCACTCGTTTCCTGTGACACCAGTATAGGTGAGTATTTTCTGTGGAAGGCCCTTCTACTGAATTGTACAGAGGAGAGAAATTTGAAGTTGATGTAGCGTTTTGCTAGTAAAATGCTAGCTCTTTCACAAAGCAGTAGAAAACAGGGACATACAATCTCAGGACTTAAGCACCTCTTCCCTTGGAGAGAATGAAGGTTTGCAGTCACATGCTAGCCCTGTAAATGAATTATTTGCCCCATGGGGAAGAGCAACAGAAGACTGTCCTGTACTGTTACCCTCCAAGTTGTTCCCGACATTGTCAGGAGGAATGATTCTCTCTGCTGCCAGAGAAGCAACAGTCTCACTTCCTTCATGCCACGCTGTATTCATTAAGGATTAGATGTCTTTCCCCTGAAGATTGCTGCTGGATCCCAACAGCACTGTCTCATTGAGGGCACATGGGAACACTTGTGTCACCAGCCAGCAGACAACCCTGCAGCAGTTTCTCCAGAGTCTCCAGGAGTTCAGCCTCTCTGCTGTGCCCTGAACATTATCTGTAAAGTTCCAGCCACCCTGCTTTAAAAAAGCAGTCAAGGAAACCTGCTGCTGCCCTATCCAGGTCTTTTGTAAAATGAAAAGGTATTCCTGCCCCTTCTTAGCTCCCCAGCCTACCTTCTACTTTCTCTGGCTTCTATCAAAACATGCCCATGGAAAAAAAATGCAGATGTTTTCCTTCCTGTAGGCTTCCCTAGCCAAACATACCTCCTAGTAGATCACAGCACTTGACCAGAAAACAGAGGAATAAAGTTTGTTTTCTTAAAGAGATTATCGATTAAGTACCCTTAGGATCAGTTTGAATCCTAGAATACTAATTGATTTTGGTTTTTAAGGATCCCACAGTACATTGTAAAACAAGAAACCACTCTGTCTAGCCAAAGTCTTGACAGAGAGGGGGCTTTGTATCTGATCTTTATATATTGGTCCTAAAGATCTTCTTCAGTGATACTTAGCATGATGTTATCACTACAATGGGCACCAGGAGCACTATCTGACCATGCACACTCTCACTGAACTCAATTGTGCACAAAATCTTCTCTTACAAACCGTAATGGGTTTTATGGTCCTGAGGGCTCTAAAAAGCCTTAATTGCCCTGATCACCCTCACCTGGGGCCTCCTTTCCCCCCCCCCCAGACTGGGGTCCCTATTTAAGCTCAGCCCTGAGGCCCTTTGGAACATGTGGTGGTCTCTGGGTGTAGTTCAGTTGTGGTTGCTGTTCCTCTGGCCCTTGAGCTGCAGGCTCCTTGCTGAGCTTAGCCCCAGACCTGCCTCCAGACCCTGGAGGCACCTTTGGGCCTGAACTCTGTTTTACCCTGTTCCCTCACTGAGGTTCTGTTATGCTAAGCTGTGGACCACAAAGGCCCTGCCAACCTGGGAGTGTCTCTCCAGGGAGGTTTTAAACTGCACAGTGCCCTAATGATAGAGTCCTGTGCTTTCTTATATAACAATGCACTTCACATCCTGATGTAAAGTATTGATTAACAAGAGGGATAGGCCTTGGGGCAGAGACTGGGCTGGATTCATTTTTGTAACTTAGGATGTGTGTTCTATACAGCAGAAAGGTAAATACAAAAGCCTTAGGCTATTAAAAATATTTAACTGGCTTAATGTTGTGGGGTGTTTCTTTTGCACTAGTTGATAACAATCATCTTTGCTATGCAAAAGTCATATAAGTTATTCATATATTCTTACTATGCTTATTTTAGTAGTAGCTAATAGTGATAGCCTGCAGTGTGTGCTAGTAAGACCACACTGGGTGTGAATATCTAATGGTGAAAATGAGCATGCAAGTTAGCAAATATGGGCTTATTGAATGCATTTGAGTGTCCATCTACTGGCTGAGTCCTAGATTACACATACCTAACAGTCCTGATGCTGGCAAATCTGTGTGGCTACTTACAGCCCATCAGAGACCAGCGTCTTACTTGAGCGCTTCAAGCTCTCTATGTGCATAAACTATTGCAGGAACAGATTTTGTAACTCTGAAGCTTTGGAAGTTCTATTCAATCCATTATAAACATGCAAAGTACCCCCATTTTTCTCATGTCTTCCCTTACTGATAAAAAGAAATTAAGATTAATAACAGCTATATATAGCAACTGAATGTTATATCTAGCTTATAGATCATCACAGGGCATGAAATGCAGTTTTTTGAGGAAGAGATTAGGCAATTTTAAAATTCGAATCCTATTTCAGTCTTAAATTGGGATATTGCCATCTTTGGCAGTCTGCTGTTCTGCTGAGGGCATGCCTATGGGTCAGTGGCCATCCAGGCAGTTTATATGCAAAAAGGAATTCTGCAATCTTTACTTAATTGCCTCCCTAATTGCATCAAGGCATTCTGACTTAGGACATGGCAGTTTGGGGCCTCCCATTATAAACTGTTTTAAATTGGCCAGCTTGAAAGATAACTCAAAGCTACTTCTAGAACTTCCTCGTGTCGAACATGGGCCTGATTTTGCTCCCAAGATTAAACATACAAATTACTGAAGGTTTTATCTACAGAATGTTACAAGATCTTTTTTCAGCTAAAATAATTCTCTGGAGTTAGACCTCTGAATGCACAGCAGAATATTTAAGGTCATGCAATTTTGAAGTTAGAGGTGTTCTGTGTGTTTAGTTTTCTTTTGCTCTTCCCCCTTTCTTTGTACCACTCTTGCTACCCCTGCTCCTACTTTCATCTGTTAATTGCCATGGGTTATACTGAATGGAAGCCAGAGATGCTCAGCCTTGCACTGTAGGAGTAGAAACAAATCTGAACTTGCATGTAGAGCTTTCAGCCCAGTCTGATCCCTCTCCTCTTCAGCCAAAACCACTGAGCCTTCTGCATTTGAGACTTTTATCCCAGGTTGTTCCTGCGCTGTTCCTGAGAGAATAAATATCTCAATAGGAGTGACATAGGAATCATAGACTTTGTGATAACAGACTTCTGAGATTTATAAGCCACTAACACAGAATCCATGTTTCATTGTTTTTCCTGAGCTGTATTTGTACTTGTACCCATAAGCCACTTATGAACCCATCCCAAGCTCTTCACCAGCTCAGCAAATCTGAAATCCCTGCAGGAACTGTTTTTTTCATATAGCTAAGCTCTTGGATAAGAGGAAATGGAGCAGTCCCTTGACAAAAGCAAGTTCCTTGCAGGAAAGAAGTCCCTGTCAGGCTAGGTAGGGTTTTCCATTCAAGGCATGGGATTCTGCTGAAAAAACTGAACTGGCTGGAAGTCACCTCAGAGAGCAGAGGTAATCAGGAGCTTGCACAGGCCAAGTATCTGCTGAGAAGTCTGTCCCAGAGAGTGACACAGCATTGCTTTCCACAGGACTCTTACTTGATGGCAGTATATTGCTTAATTCCTTGACATGTTACCTTACCTGTGTCTCACCTTTATGTGCCTGCACTCTTCAGCCTCTGTGTGTTCCAGGCTTTGAATTCATAGGTAGCAATTGCTAAAGAAATGTTCACCACCTCTTGGACACAGGATTTCAGAACTGTGAAAGTGTAAATCTGCCTAAGTATTACCTGTGTCCTTTGAGAGGACAAATCTGGTGGAAGAGAATTGGGTGGTGAGGCCACAGGGGCTCAGTGAGGTGAGCCAGGGCTGGGAGGTGACCTTGTGTCACACTGAGAGGCTGCTGCCGGGAAAGTGTGTGTTTGCCATCCACTTCAGGTGGTGCTCAAGGCTAGTGCAAGACCTGTTTGTAACCACAAAGAACAGGTTTCAGTCTGCCTTAAAGAGAAAATTCAATCTCAACAGGCAGTAAAAGAGGGTATAAAAAACCCACTTCTCCAGAGAAGTGATCAAATAATGCAAAGTTTATAAAGAATGTAGTGATTACATCCTTAATTCTTTTGGGAAAAGTTATGTGATAACTTTCTAAAAATAAACTGACTTTTCAGAGGTAATTTCTAAATAATTATGTTATAATTTGGAAATTAGTTTTTCTTAGCTCCTGAATTAGTGTGTACACCTCTGGAAGTATAGGGGCAAAATAAAATCTGAGTAACCATTCTATGAATGCAACTAGTAATGATGTAGATTTTATTTTTTTAGAAATGTCTCAACAATAGAATTATCTAGGTATTTTAGAAATACGTAACCAAAAGGGTGTTGGAAAAGTTAAAAATTTTGGAACTAGTGTGATTTTATTTTACTGGTTTTAGTGCTATATTACACTATATTGTATAATTATGTTAGTATTTCAGTATTAATGAACATCAGTTAATATTTTTAATAACAGGCAAGATAAGAAAGAATCTGTGAGCAGAGAGCAAAAGAAATTGCTCTTTCCACAAGATCTGCTCTTATCTGGGTTGCTCTAATAGATGACTCAAGCAGCTGCTCC
The DNA here is from genome assembly GCF_000738735.6 of Corvus cornix cornix. Classification (NCBI taxonomy): domain Eukaryota; kingdom Metazoa; phylum Chordata; class Aves; order Passeriformes; family Corvidae; genus Corvus; species Corvus cornix. Next base: position 66,165,618 of record NC_047057.1, on the reverse strand, counting down.
AGATAAAGGACTCAGTGTGGCAGGTTTTTTAGATTCATATTTACTTAAACATTCAGTAGGTCAACTACACTCAAGACAATTCAGGTAATCTTTGGAGCTCTGAGCAGCCTGTTCTAGTGGAAGGTGTCCCTGCCCATGGCAGGGGATTGAAACAAGATGAGCTTTAAGGTCCTTCCAAGTCAAACCAGTCTGTGATTCTGTGATCTTCAACAATTTACGTCTAGAACAAAGATTTTTCTCTACAGATTACCTCGTTGAACGCTGCTCTAACGTGCTCTCTCATATAATAAAAATACTTTTTCACCTTTTCAAAATATTTTGTTGCTCATACCAATATATATAATAAATACATGAATTAGGGAAATCAAGTTTTCCACTAGAGAAATGCTTTTAACATTAAAAAAAACCCAACTATTTTCAGGATGATTTTGAGTGGAAATTTAGCCTTACTGACTCAATCATGTAAAAGGAAGAGGTCGGTGGGTGTCAAAAAGGTCAGGAGTTCATCTTGAAGGGTTTTTTTAATTAACTCAATATTTTTTTTCTGCCTCTGTAGAATATAGACAATAAACGTATCTTACAAAAGCATCAACTCATTTGCATGCGCAAGAAGAGAAGTTGTGTTCAAGTTGTAAAGCAAACAAAAGAAGTTGAAGGCTTAAAGTACTATTTATGTTTAAATGAAAGTATGTGAAATGTTGCCTTTTTCTCTCAAGTCGAAACACAATAACCTTGTTTGATCAGAGGTAGGGAGAGAGGAAGCCTGTGAAACAGGAATTTTATTCTGAAGATGGTTCTCTAAATTTTATGGTGCATTGGTTTGGAGGATCTGAGTCATGATTACATGCACTTTTCTGCACACTAGCTCAGGGTGAGGTGCCAGCCTTTCTGCACACTATCTGAGGCATTAAGCTGTTGCTGTGACCCATCCCACTGCGGGGCTGGGGCAGCGTGATGCCAATCAATCCCAGCCCATCCCCTGGATCGAGTTTCCCGAAGAGGCAGACTCAGAGGGTGGGTCGAAGGCCGGCTCAGAAGCCTAAGCCGCATCCCCCCTGGGCGGCGCCTGGGTACAAGCTGCCTTCCCTGGTTCGGGAAAATTCTCGGTTACTCGGTTGTTCATTGGCTCTCTGTTATAACTCCTGCCTCTTGGTTTCCCCCAGTGGTTCATGTTACATTGTATCCTCCCCATGGCTTGTAACTCATTGGTTGTTTTCCCCTTTCCCCGCGGTTTTCAAATTCCCTATAAAACTGAGGACAAGCCTCAGGGGAGGATCCCATCGCATTCTATCCCTTCTGAGCTTGTTTGGGTTGTGAAACTTCTAACAATAAACCTGTTAGGAGCCAGACCAGAACAGCCTCTCTCTTCCTTTGTCTCCGAGCTAACGTGAGCCGATCCCATTGGCTCCTGCGGTGTTCCCTCTGCAAAGAAGCCAGCTAGCTAGCTCAGCCAGCAGCTCTTTTCCTGATGCTGAAATCGCTCCAGTGATGCACAGAAGTAACGCAGCTGGACTGTCTCTGACCTGGGGCACGCCAGAGCTCGTGCCTCGAGCACAAGTACTGCGTTATGCGGCTCAGTCAGTTGTCTCGAGATCTTCCTTTTTCACCAGTGGTGAACTGAGTAAATGCAACTAGCTAGGGTAGCTTAAACTATGAAAATGGTCTCAATTATTTTGTGGTGTATAAAGCATTTATTAGTGCCCAAAGTGATTATTACACCTTCAACAAATGCTTTTATAAATCATGTGATCTGCTATTCTTGCAAAAAAAGATAGGAATTATACCAGTATGTATTAAACAGGTACCCATCTAATGAGTTCACAACAATTTATGATCACTTCAAATAAAACTTTTTCTTATCTAGTTGAATTACAAACACTTAACTCCTAAGTTTCAGACCATATATCTTGACAGTCACACATTGCAACTTTTTGTGTATTACACAGTGTTTGATGCACAGAAATGCCTGGAAAATATGTCTTGTATCTAAATCAACTGTGTCTCTGACAATGAACATATATTTACTAAAATTGAGCAAGTTCATCCTGACAAGATGAAACATAAAAAATAGATAAATCAGATTTAAATCCCGGTAAGGCCCGGATATTTCCAGAAGGCTTGGAAGAGTGTTGTGTTTCTGTATTTTGACACTGTCTCCTGTTAAAGACAATTTATATATGTGTAAATCTTAACTGGGCTTGTGGCATCCTTTAACAATGCCTAAAGAATTCCCCAAATGGTACTTTAGAGGGCTTGTGTGTGTTAGAAGTTTCTGTACTGCTTGTAGACAAGCTTACTCTGTGCTGTAAGGCATTTGGGTCCCACCAGGAGGAAAAAGTAAGACATTTGGAGGCTTGAGGTGTTCAATGCTCTTCCTGTTAGCGGCAGGTGGTTCCCTGGCTGGTTGCACATTCCCACACTGTCCTGGGGGATGTTGATCACACTGGTGCAGGCAGAGCAGGAAGAGATGAAGTCTTAAGCCAGTCAATTTCTGGGTATACTCAGGCACAGTACTCTTTCATGTAGTGCTGTTCTTCCTTATCCAAATATTTTAGAATATAGACTATAAAAAGTGCTCCCCAGATCAGCTTAAAATGTAGAGACATCTGTTAGATTTAGGGAGCTTATTATGTGCTTATCTCAGGCAGAAGGCTATGAGATTTCCTTTCTTCATGCAGTTCAATGAAAAAGAGGCAACTAAGGAGCTTCAGGAGGTGGGATGTGTCTTTCCACTGAAGAAAGGCTGTTCTTAGCATACTTACAATAAATAAGCTGAAGAACATCAATTTGAATTTCACAGTTCAAATGGCTTATAGAACACTGAGGATTAATTGATTCCATGAATTTAGGCAGAAACTTTTCACTCTTGAAACATGAATTTGGTCGCTAAGGCCAAAAGAAATCCTGTATTGCAAACATCTCTTCCTTCTTCACAGCTGTCTCTGTCAATCCACCCAAAATGTGGTCGTAGGAAAATCCTTTCTCGAGTCAGTGTTCCATGTAAGGAAGCCAAGGGGTGCTGCCATGTCTGCTCTGAGCTGAAGTGCACACCAATACATACACCTACTCCTACCTGCTTACCGGGACTGTTGAAGCTTCATGAACATCAGATGCCAAAGTCACAGAATTATTTCCTGCATCTTACCAGTTCTTTATGGAAACATTAAGAGACAAAAGCAACTTCCTGTAAGGAAGATCTAGCATCTCTACATGAAAGCACCAAGTCCCTGCAGAGCAGGGGTTTCACACACTGTATCTCTGAGCCAGGCACAATCAAGTAAATAGGAAGACTTAGGAGGTAATTAGCGAGCGCTTCCCTGTCTGTCCATGGATGTTTGGCTGTGTGTTAGCTCTGACAAATGCTTTCATTCAGCAGTGTCATGGACAGCTGACAGAGTTTCTCTTGACGAGCCAGTTTGATGTCATGCTTTGTTCCAAAGGCTTGCTTGTAATGCATGTTCAGGGGAAATACACCTGTAAGGCTTTGCAGGAGGTAGAAAGGGAAAATTATACTTGGGAAGACCATATTCTTTTGTTTGGCAGTATGAAAAAAATAAGGGTAATCTTTTCCAATTAAACTAAAGGAAAAATGCCATGCATTTAGCTTTGAATACTACAGTATCCCACACACGCACTATCTAGAGGTTCTAAATTATGCTAGGTCTAATTACTATGCATGGACAAAAGAAGAGAGTCCTTGTCCTGAAGAGATTAAACACTGTAGTTATTGCTTATGAACAAAGCTTTAGAAATCAGATGTCAGAAGTCTTTTAAAAATCACATATGACAGCAGTCAGATGAAGAAATTGTTATAACAAAAGCATCACAAACTGTTAGGTCTTTTCTTTAACTTGGAACTTTAACATTAACTTTAATGTCACCTGACATTTCACCATCATAAAAATCTGCTTTCCATATAGCTGGTTGCAAGCCTCATTCCTTACTTTGTTTCTTTTTTCCTTTTTTTCCCATTCTCCAACCTTTCTGTCAAACCTAAATGAATCCTGCAACCTGTGAGGAAAAGGAACCCTGTTTACAGCTCAGGCTGCTGAACTTTGAAATGTTTTTACTGTATCTTTACAAGCAAACCAAGTACACCAGAGACTGGTTCTGAACTGTGGCATTGCCTGGGGTTGCTGTTGACCCTGTTGACTTGGCCCTGTTGACCCTCAGTCCATTTGCCTCAGTCCATGGATCCAGCCTGTCCAGGTCCCTCTGCAGAGCCTTCTTGCTCTCCAGCAGATCTACACTCCCAGCTAACTTTGTGTCATCCACAAATTTATTAAGGGTGCACTTGATCTGGACATCCAGATCATCAATAAAATATTAATTAATCTGGCCCTAGTACTGAGCCCTGCAGCTTTTCCATACTTCTAATATATCTGTATCTTAATTTGAAAGGACAAATCCAGTGACAGAAAATAATTTGGCTCCTCAGTCCAGTAGTAGAGTAGAACTTGGCTTCTTCCATTGCCGATAAGAATGTGAAATGGAACTGCACTGTTTAAAGGTTAAAAAAAATAGCTTTCCCTTACATTAGGTCTTTACGATCCAGTCAAAAGGACAAGTGACACTAACAATATTTGGCAACTCCATCCAAATGTTTCACTCCATTTCTAGAGCCAAGAATGGATCACATTAATGATGTTTCCAAAGCAGTAGATAGATGTGCTGTGAGCTATGAATCATTTATTAGTATCCATGGCTGTAATGAGGAAGACTTCAGAAAGGGAAGAAATGAGCACAGCACTTGTGATGGTAATGGCATTGAAGTGCCACAGGTATTCAGGAGCAATTCATGATACATGACTCGACAGGTTTCCCCTGTTGGCCCACTCCTTAGCACTTAATATTTGAGAGAAGAGAAAGTACTGATAATTCCAGTGCGGTTATGTTCAAGAAGCAGTGTGATAATGGAATTAATTTTTTGTGCCATCTTTAATCTATAGTATCTACTATATTTAAGAAATCAAACCAGTCATAGAACTACTTTTAAAGGCAAAATTAAATAACAGCTTCTGAGCACGTGAAGTTCTGTAGATAGAAATGGTCATCAAATCAACTTGGCCAAAGTAGAATGATGGACCCTTAACAGATTTTGCAGTGTCTTCAATTACATGCTTCAGTGTTTTAAACGCAGGATTGAACATGCTGAAGATCCTGAAAGTTCAAGGGATAGATCTTGTTGACTTTGCAAATATGAAATCAGGGAATTCAAGTGATTTGAACCTGTCAACAAGATGACAGTAATTAGGAAAAAAGTGGCAGAAATCCCTTCGAAGAGCAGTCACTTATTTTTACCTCATACAGGAAAAAATGGCAGCTACTAGAGTTCACCTGGTTCTGACCAAAGAAAAGTAAAACAGCCCCTTTTGTGTCCTTCACAGTTCCCACCCAAAGTCCTTTGTTAGTGACAGTGATAGAGCCTCTTAGGCACAACCCTTACGTGCAAACACACTTTAGAGTTGTTTAAGGACACTGGTTTCTTGGTTTCCCCATGAAAAGGGCTAGAGGTTATATGCAATACAACAACATGACTCCTGAAGGTGAGCAAAAATCCTCCTGTGCTTCCAAATTCAAATGTTTGGCTCGTATCAAGAAAAATAAACTTATCATGAAATACTTGTCTTAAACTCTGAAGGTCTGAAGTTTTGACTCTGGTTCCTTGTTTTATTTTTTGATTCTTAGTAGGATCATAAAAGGCTGCCCAAAGCTATTGAAGGAGAAAAGCAAACTTGATCCAAAAAAGCAAACCAAGATGGTTCAACACCCAGGAGAAACACCCAAAATTCTGTATCTGGGCTATGACAGTTTAGGGCTTATTCTCCCCTTAATTTCTTTATCTACAAAGACTTATGGGATTTCTGTGCCTGTTCAGTATGTTCCTGTGGAAATATGAAGTGAAGAAGGAGAAGTAAGAATTAGGTAGGACAATCAACTTCCTAAACTTAGATAAAAATCAAGTCTCTGACTGACTGTGGTTTGTACATGAAGTTCACACCACTACAGACATCCGTGGCATTGTTTGGCCAGGATGTTTTAAAAAATTAAATGCCTGCAGATAGGTCAGGGTTCAAAAATATTTCTTTTCAAATTATTTCTTTTGAAAAAATTATGCTAAGTATCATGTTAGCTGTGGTTGCTGAACTCTGAAAAATGTTGGTCATTGCTTAATGGTCTTCAGCATTATTGAAAGTCTGGTTAAATTTTTGGCTGACTGAGAATTCCATCGATTCATAGACATAAGTCCCTTCCTGCACAAAAGTAAATAACTTGTGTGCAAAAATATCAGGTGATTTTATTTTCAGTTCTTCAGTGGGATGGTATAGTAGATATGTTTTTTCTTAGTCTCTATACTATAATGCACTCAAGTATGTCATTAGAATTATGAAATAAATCAGAGGATTGCTAATAGTTGCCATTAGGTGAATCTTAACATGAAGATTATAGCAAATCTAATCAAATTGAACGGATATAATAAGAGGCCAAACAAAAGAAAAATATTTCCTTCCTCATGGTAGACAGTTGAGTGTAGTGAAAGCTCTGCTGAAGACAGGTTGGGTGGATTGTAGAAAATGTTAGGATACTTTATAGCAGAGTCTATATAAAACAGCCTATGTAAGTCAGCAGGAAGCTTGGGGAAGTATTGATAAGAGCATGAGAATACATGGAGAGGCACATTTGATGTTCTTCTTGATCAAAGAAATAGTCAACTATTGTTCCTTTCAGATCTTTAGATGCATTTTTATGAATAAAAAAAATTCCTTAAAAGAAATATACATTCCTTATGACATCAATATTTGAGTCAAACAGAAATAAACCTACAACTCTGAATTTTGGCTATTTGGGAGACAGTGATTTCCCGTATGTTGAGAGATAAACATATAATAGTTTGTGGTTTCCAAACAACTGAAATAAATTACAGCACAATTTTTCATCTCTGTGCATGTTTTTTGTTAAGAAAGGCTGACAAAAAATAGCAACAAATAAAAATGGCTGCAATATTTGTTCTGCACTGGTCAAGTAACTGCATAAGAACAGCGCTGAATCTGGCTTAATAATTCTAGCTCCACGAATTCCCTATGTCTACAGTGTGTAACAGGTAGAAATACCAAAAGTACCTTGAAGTAAACTGGTTCAGATTTGATGGCATTACAGGAAACTCTACCCAGGCAAGTTCAGCCGAACTTACGTTCAGCTGGAAGCTGCTCTGCTTGCATTTCACTGGGAAATGTAGCTCAACCTGTGCAACTGAAATCTGCCCAGACTTGGACAGCATTTATTTTGCTGAAGAGAACAATGGCTCTGCACATTTTGTCATATTAGCTGCTTATAAACACAGAATTTACAACATCACCAAGAACTGAGATCAGGACTCGGCCAAAGTTATTATGTGGGCAAGTACATTCTAAAAGGAGAGTTTTAATCTTCTCCTATTCTGTAAAAATCAGAGCAAGCTGAAGTTAATGTGCTGTCTTGGCATTGACGCTGAAATAGGAATGCCAGCTCTTCCACTCTCCTCACTATCCAGCTTCCAGATGTGGCTGCCTTCCAGGGACAGCTCAGCATTTGCCTCACATCTTTGCAGGATATTCTAAGCCCAGCCTGTGGGCAGCACAGGAAGTGCTTCTTCCTGCTCTGATATCCCTGTTATGATAAGCAGCCAGAGCAGCAGAGTGCCTACTGACAGGCACAGCGTACTCCAAGCATGGCTGGAATTACAGCACATGGCTCTGCAACAGTTCAGCTACCACTGGCCTACCACAATTAAGGCAGAAAACCAGTCATGCTAGTCTTTGATTTTGTGTTGTTCTTTTTAATTTCTGTCTGTGCAACAAAATGAACCTTAACAAAAAAGCCAGAGCTTTTAATTTTAGAGGTATTACACTTTTTCAGTGGTGAGACCTTCTTTTTATTTACATTTGTTTTAAGTCAGTATCTTACCTGGTCAGCAAAAAATGTAATGCCACCATGTCTTTGAAATTATTTCATTAAAGTTGTAATGCACTCATAGAATGACTGATTTTCAGGAAAAGTCAGTGAAAAGATATAAAAACCTTCTAAATATTCAGATCCCTTTTTATTATTCAGTTAATTTAGGGTTATGTAGAGAACTAACTTGAAAGAATATCTCTGGTTTAGAAACTAGGTATGCATCTACTAAATATCTTCCAGGAGAAAAACTCAGCTGAAACAAGTCTGGGCTTTTTGTGCCTGGACAAATCACAAAAAATATAGTTCTTGCTTTATCAGGCAGATATTTCAGATGAGTGTAAAATTTTTTGTGACACTTTCTGTCCTCAGCCTTTCAACAATCAAATGAGTAAAGGTTTTGAAGGCTGTGTTCCGACCTGGGATATATTGGCTATGTACCAATGGAGCTGTGCAAGCCTAAAGTGCTAAGGATTTGGCCATGTGTTAGCAAATATCATAAATCTTTAATATAAATACCTTGTATAGATATATTAGATAGTCATACACTATCTGCTTTTCATGGCATGCAGTGTACTTGGGTTTTGGCTGTTAATGAAGGTGAGTGCAATTTCACAGCTTAATTTCTAAGAGGCTTATGGAAGTGAAACCTGAAAGGACAGCTATAGAACAACACATTATTTCTGAAATGAAATTTGCATTCTATTGTAATCACATTTTTCATTTTGTGGTTCTCTGATCTATGTCATTCCCAGCAGGACCCATCGCACTGTAACACTGTGCTGCAGAGGTCTGTCTGTACCACAGTAAAACACAACAAATACATTAATAAATCAAAATAACATCAGCTGTGGAGTCCACATTTGTACACACACACAGAGATTTCAAAAAACAGGTGAGCTCATTTTTCTCAGCCACTTCTTTGCTTTACATTTCCCCCAAAAGATAATGCAGGACTTGACTTTTAAAGCACTTTCCAATTAGTGAAGTGGTATAATTCTGCTTTCCCACAGGCTGCTGCATTCTGTGCAGGAAGCCCTTTGCTCCATGCTGGCATGGAGCCAGCCATGCTGCAGAGGGCCCAGGACAGCCAGGTCTCCCAGGGCAGCTTGTCCCACTGTCTACTCATTCACAGGGCACAGGTGAATGGACACAGGAATGGGGCCTCTAAGCAGGGAGCAGTTTGGGCCTGAAATGGATGTGACTAGGGAGCTGCACAGATTCCTTCTGGTCTGTGTGAGGTCTCAGCAGCCCAGTACATATTGTTGTGCTGTGCTTTCTTGTTGTTATAGTCCTGGTTCATTAATGACCAAGAGAAATGCTTCCTTATAGTTGTCACCCTCCATGGCTCTTTGTGGCTCAGGGAACCTGTGACTGAGAGAGATGGGGTCCAGACCTAAGGCACTTAACTGCAGTGATTCATCTCCTCACCCCTTTAATTCACGAGTGAAAACTTTCAGACCTTCAACCCCCTCCTGTCCTGCTTACACCAGGTGTTAAAATCCTCTTTGAACCCTGTCCTTTGAACTAGCATGAGGAGCACTCCTAAAACCAGGAAACACAAGAAAAGCTGATGGTAGTGTGACTTATGTAAGCAATGCAAGATACAGAACAGTCAGAACAAAGTGATGTCACTCATCTTGCACAATATGTGGTTAAATGTAGGCACTGCTCTGATTTGTGGATGTACCTGCTGGACTCTAGAGTATGTTCTTGGGGGTTTTATAGGGGACATACCATGGCTGCAAACATGCCCTGTGATGTTGTAATCACTCCTGCAGGAATCCTGGTTCTGGCCTTTGCCTGGCTGTGTTCAACCTACTAATGATTCAGACTGCATGGCTGTCTGTGTGTGTACAGGAGTTTTTGTGTGTGCTTGCATGGTGGGCAAAGTCTATTTTATGAACAATATTCACTCTTTCTCAGAAGAGCCTGTATGATAATGCACAGTATTAGGACAGGATAATTTTTTATGTGGGATTTACTGCTTTATCTTTATAACTATTAATTGCTCTATCACAGCATCAGATTATTCCTCTCTAGATGAGATTCAGAGTGTTATAATGATTTCTCATCACATCCAGTGGAAAATGAAGGATCTTGTTTTCACTTTCACAACTGTAAAGATGGAGTTAAATGACTGGAGAAGTAATAACAAAAAACCAGTCAAATCCCTCAATTCTTGCCAAGAAATAAAAGCAGTGTCTAAGAGTCATATTTCAAGATAAGAGGGGGCTGGAAATGTGCTCCCTTTCTATTTGGAAAGAAATTCCCAGATAGTGCTGTTTTTTATGCAGCTTGAGAAACATGCTCAGCCTGCTGCTGTGCAGCCTTTGGATGATTTCAGTTTCTATAAAAAGGAGGTGATCTCATCCTCACTACTTAAAGATGCATCACCCTATCTTTCCCCCTTGGCCCAGCACAAAGGGGAATTTGAATTTATGAAGCCTAAAGTGACTATTAAAGGATTGACAAAGGCGTTAGCATTAACCCCTCCACTTCCAACCTGTCCAGACTTGTGTCATGGCACTGAGAGCAGCTGGGAATTGAGATCCATGCAGGGCGTGTGTGGTGCAGCAGGGACACTGCATTCCCTCTGAGCTTGGGAATCACTCGTGTGGCAATACATGGGGGCAGACAGTGTGTATGTGCTCAGATCTAGGAAAAGAGATGGAGATACACCACCCCATGCATTCCCTGGTTAGACTGTGAGAGAACTGGTAGCTCTACAGAAGGGAGAAATGCAATATTACAGGCATTTATCAGCATATTTGCCAATAGCAAAGTAGAGTTTGAACCCTGAAGTTACATTTTGGCATGCCCACTAGGATTTTATTTTCAAAAGCACATATTTAAGTCTGTGAGAAATGCTTCAGGCCAAGCTATTCATTTGGGGCCAAACACTAAAAGTTCTTTAGGCTCCAGAAACTTCTTGTTGCTAAATTTAATTTGAGGATTTCAGAATTAAACTCAGCATTTGCCCTGAGGTTCTTTTCTTTTGTCCATGTGTATGCAACAAGGCAGATTGGTGATAATTTGTTTCACCTGCTTGCATTTTCATGACACAACAGTGGTTTTTTGCAGGGTCATTTAGTAAACCTAGTCTAATCCCGAAGAAATTTTTTTTAAACTGTAGAAGGGACACATACTATGTTGAGAAAAAAATTTGTGCAGAATGGTGCATTTGATGCATAGATCTTTGTGTATTCTACAAAGGTTTCTTATGAAGCCAAAGCCTAAGAGGAGGTGGACTGGAATGCAGAAATGGTCAACTGTGCTGTACTCACAGCATTTCATGGCTAAATATTCAGCTCTTTCTATCTTACCACTGCTCTGTTCCTGCCTACCACTGACAGCACACACATCAAAACTGCAATCCAGCCCTGTATTTACATTTCAATCCCTTCTATTGCATTTCTTCTTAAGAAACTCCTTAACTAGCTTTAAAATAAGCTATAACAGATGACAAGTTGTCCTGAACACAACAGGGGTCCTAACAGGAAAGAAAGGTTTCATTATCCTTACAGTACCTTATAGAATGGTATTACAGATTTGTTTGAGTTGGAAGGGACCTTAAAGATCATCTAGTTTCAACCCCCCTGTCATGGCAGGGGGCAGGGACAGTCTTCTTTTTTTTTCCTCTGTTTTTGTTTTTTTTTAAGCATGAATCTTTCAGACCGATTCTAATCAATGCAGGTTAGGAATCTCAATTTACTGCAGCCAGCACTATGCTTGGAAAGGTTGCTCTATATCAAAAGTAATTTTCTCCTGCCTTTAAGCTCAGGCTCAGATCTTGCTGCCAGGTGCAGCACTTCTCATTAGGGGTAACACTGCTTATGTATTACATCAGAAGAGAAATCTGACATGGAAGAGTGATTTCAAAAGAAATTATTTTATACTGTGATCAGTAGATGCTGGTGTTACAATTTTGTTTGGAGAGGGAAGAGACAAGCTGTGAATCACTCTTGCACAAGGCCTCTTTTCCCTTTGGTTTCTCATTACATATTCCTCACCAACAGAGTTCAGAAGCTTTCCAAACATTCCCTAAATGAAGGAATTTCACATAGCAGAGAAATAAACAGAGCAATTAAAAGGTACTCAAATAATAATTGCAAATTAGAATACTTCACATGTGAAAAATGTCTTTCAACAAAACCTTTCCAAAAACCTTTTTTAGCATTAACAAAATCTCAAATATTTCTTAAAGGAAGATGAACAGTGTTCCCAGTATGGGGCTTACTGGTAAAATACAGCTGCTGTCAGGGTGCAAAATCCAGATATGCAATATGTTCCTGTAAGATTACAGTTTAGAAAGAAAGCCATGAGGATTCTGCGAGTGAAAACACAGGCTGAAGTGCTGGAAGTAGAACTCTAAATGATCTCAGCTCAGAGTTGGCCAGAGCTCAACAAATTACAGCTCTGGGAAGTCTTCAGTGACTGACAAAGGTTAGCAGGCAGGAACATTCTTCTGTGCTGCAGACAAGCTGGGATGTTGCTAACCCTGCAATAAAACAATAGATCCCCTCAGATTCCAAGTAAGGCAATCTTACTGACCCCTTTCTAGGAATGATACCAGCAGGGAACAGCCGCTTTATAAAAATCACAAATCACAGAATGGTTTGGGTTTGAAGAGATCTTAAAGATGAACCAGTTCCACCCCCCTGCCGTGGGCAGGGACACCTTCTACTAGACCAGGTTGCTCCAGGCCCTGTCCAACCTTGCCTTGAACACTTCCAGGGTTTGGGCAGCCACAGTTTCTCTGGGCAACCTGTGTTATCCACACAGGGAAGAACTTCTTGCTAACATCTAATCTAAACATATTCTCAGTCAATTTAAAACCATTCTGCCTGTATAATGTAGCTAAATGTTTCCTTTTACTACAAAAAAAAGTATGTTTATGGAGAATAAACTCATTATTTGACCCTAATTTTGGGCCTGAAATTTGGATCTTTTACTTTTGCTACAGGCACTGAAATCTAAACTAAAAGTGGACTCTTACCCTCCACCAATCACCCCACTCCCCACATCTGAGGTAGTTTGTTTTGGGGGTTGCTGGCAAAAAAAAGTTTACAAAGAAACAAACTTTGAAGCAGAAAAATTTGTTCAAGTTTGAAAAAAAATATATATAGAAAGAAGTGAAAAAAACAAAGAATAGTCAAAAGTTCCATTTACAACAGAGTGCCCAAATTAGAATTCCATATTACTGAAATGTCACTTGTTGAATGTTGTTTTGTCTAGAGGCATTTTGACCTATGAAGAACTGGAACTTCTCCTTTTATGCTAAAGGCAAAATCTCTCTTCAGACCACTTCCCATTTATGGATTGTTGAAAACCTGGATGCAGATATCTTGAGACAGGATGCTTCTTAAAATTGGCATCCCATTTTACTATGCAAATGAAATGCTGTGCTGCCCAAAATGACAGTAAACAAGGTACACAATAAAAACTCCCCTCCATTTATCATGTGATTTGTATAACAGAGTAAGTCTGTTACTCAAAAGACTTATTAAACGAAAAGATAAATATGAGAAGAGGAATGGGTTTCCTGAATGGGTTATCCCTCTACCCTTCAAGGCAGTCATTCTCAGGTAAGCTTAAGAGATCTCTGAGATGCCTAAGGCAGGACCTCAGGAGAGGTCCTCTAAAAATACGGGGTTTTTGTGGTTGACTTAGAAGCTTCATTGACATTCAAGAAAAATTGGAAACCTAGGATATAAATAGACATGGGAAGGCAGCCTTAGGCACGACCAAAGCCTAAAGCTATGCATATTCCAAGTCCATTGTTCTTGCTTTTATTTCCATTTTAAATGAAAGTGTGAATAAAACACATTGTTTTAATTTTGAGGGGGGTTTTACCATTTAAAATTAATTCCACAATTAATTAGGGATGCTATCAATTTCTATGGAGGTACATACTCAAAGCCAAAGCAGTGTTGCAGATAAAGCAGGTTGGTGTTAGAGGAATGGGGATTTATCTTCTCCAAAACTGAAATGCATGTGTGAATCAGTTATTGTCAAGTGCCAGAGGCCAGAAATCATCCCAATTAATTAGGAGAAAAACAATCAACCACTTCACAAAATCTCATCTTATTTAATGCAGCTTGCAGCTGACCCTGAGTCAGCAATATTATTAGCTGCAGTATTTGTTTGCCATGAACACAAGAAAAAAATAGGTTATTTTCCCCTGTTCTTCACAGCTTTTTCTCCTTTATCACAAAGTAAGAATGACATTGATGATGTATTTTAGAAAGTTGCTTGCAAGTCAGAATCCCTATCTGAGACTCCTGAAGTACACAGCCTAAGGATCAATGAACTAAAGTGAAAGACACCAGTACAGAGCTATTCAAATGACACTTCAGTGGCAGCAGTTTTCTCTAATTGCAGAATCTCTAGAATACATTGTTGCATTACCTGAATAACGATTTTTTAAAATAATTGTGAGTCACATCCTAAAAATATGAATCTATAATAGGTCTGTTCAATTGTCAGCTGAACAGAGAGCATGAAATGGCATAAAGGACACCTGAATTTTAAAGAGAAAGAGCTGTTTAGTATCCATAAGAAGCGCAGTTTTAAGCAGTCATGAGGTCTCACTTATATTAATGGAAAATACAGCTACCCCACAATTCAGGGAATTAGTTCTTAGTCTTCTAATGCTTATCAAAAGCAATCCATTATAAAGATGGCATTTTCAAATATTTACTTTGTTTTGATTTTATAAAAGTAGACTATAGTTAGAAATTTGACAAATAAAAGAATACATTCAGTACAACAGTAAATCTAGTGTCTCTCTGTTTAACATCCCCATTAATGCTCGGGATGGGGGAAGAGTGGTCTCTTGGTAAATTTACAGATGACACCAAGCTGGCAGGAGTGGCTGATGCACCAGTCTCATGCTGCCTTCCAGAGGGACCTTGACAGGCTGGAGAAATGGGCTGACAGGAACCTCAGGAAGTTCAAAAAAAATGCAAAGTTCTACCCCTGGGGAGGGACAATCCAGGCACTAGTATATGCTCAAAGCAGCTGAGGGGGGGGAGGTCCTTTCAGACCAGGATCCCCTGTGTGTCCCTCTGAACATCAGGCTGAACATGAGCCTGCAGTGTGCACTTCCTGCAAAGAAGGCCAGTGGCATCCTGGACTGCATTAGACCGAATATAGCCAGCAGGTAGAGGGCAGTGATCCTTAGTCGTGCCCCTTTCTCAGTGCTGGTGAGTCCACACCTGGAGCGCTGTGTCCGGTTCCAGGCTCCTCAGTACAAGAGAGACATGAACATAATGGACAGAGTTCAATGAAGGGCCAGGCTGATGAAGAGACCAGATCTCCTCACATGTGTGGAAAGGCTGAGAGCTGGAACTGTTCATCCTAGAGAAGAGATGGCTTGGGGGATCTCACTGATGTGTTCAAATACCCGAAGGGCGAGTGAAAAGAGGATGGAAGCAGGATCTTTTCGGCAGTGCCCAGTGCCCAGCAGAGGCCATGGGTACACACTGAAACACAGTGGAGGGTCCCTCTGAACATCAGGAAATGTTTTTTTGCTGTGTGGGTGACTGAGCACTGGCACAGGTTGCCCAGAAGAGTTGTGGAATCTCCATCCTCGGAGACATTAAAATAACCAAATGGGTACAGTCCTGGGTAACCAGCTCCAGGTAACCTGTCTTGAACAGAAGGATTGGATAAGATGATTTCCAGAGGTCCCTGACAGTTCAACTGTTTTCTGAGTCTGTGTTAGTGTTGAACAGAAAGTTTTAAAATGTATACTTTTGCATTTCTAGCTCACTGACTGACAGTGATTAACCAGTTCCATGGATCCCACAGAACTGATTCCCTCTTCATGAACTGGCTGACTTCATCTTGGATAGCAAGCAGGATTAGAAGAAGCCGTTCTGAGTTTGTATTCCAGGGAGAAACAAGGGGTAAACCTTTCTTGAAAGATGAAATCAAGTTTTTTGCTTAATTTCTACCACTGCAAAACTGAAGTCTACACTCATCACATAGTAATGTTGACCTAGAAAAATACTAGTCCACATTCAGTACGTGTTAAAATCAGAGTAAGTGGGGAGTACCATGAGTCTGACACTTAAATGTGAGGCCCAATGCTGTACTTAATCCAACCCCCTGTCACCCATGCTATTTGCATGGAGGAGTCCAAGCATGTTTAGCTCCTCCTGGGGGTTTAACCTCTCCTTCACATAGTCTCAACAGTCATGTTTGTAAGTTCATGGAAATATCAAGGGAACAGCTAACATCTTGCTTTTAATGTATATTGTAGACTTACCTATGGCAGTGTGTATAGAAGGCATTATTAAGCAAATAAATAATTATTTGCTCACCAAATTAAAGGACATTCCTAAGGTAATCAGATGCAAAACTACTTTGCCTCCCAGGTCCTCCTCTAGCCCTTTCTCCGTTTCATTTAGCTCAGATTACTTAATCAATGGATGACTCTTGAGATGGAATGTGTTCCTCAAGCCTGTACATATATTATTTCACTGTGGTGAACATGAAATACAAGTTCATAATTCAGGATACAATGTACATACCCTAAGCGTTGCCCAGGGATTAACAGGATTTATCAGCAGATAGAGCTCTGACTGGATACAGCCTTTAATATGCCTGCAAGTCCAAGCAGTGATAAGCTGTAAGTGTTTAAACTGGGGAAAGCTCTTGTTGTGTTGCCTAATTAAACCTCTTCTGGTATCACCTTTATTACTCTGGCTGATATCATGCAGACAATTTGAACTGCAAATTGGTGAGCTCTCCCTAGACTTTGGTAATTGCTAATTATTAAAGCTTTTTGGTTCATATTGGAGAAGGTGTTTTATAATTGTGTTGGTAGGGTGGTCACAGTATCATTTGCAAAATCCAAATCAAGCTTGCTGTTACTAAGATATCTGGTGCTATATAAGACAAATGATAAATACTTTCTCATATAATTCTCATTATTCCTTCTCATAATGAAGCAGGCAGTGACATAACGGTGAAACAAGATTTTTTCATTTGACACTCAGCTCTGTTAAACTGTTCATTGAAGCTATGTTTACTTAAAATATAAAACTATCCCTTGCTAGAAGAGTTCTCATGCCTATTATTTTTCTTGGATTTCATAATACTTCAAGATGGCTTTGATACTAAAGCCTGTCAAAAGCTTTTTTTAAATACGTGAAATTTGTTGGCCTTTGCTACTCAATGATCTCTTTGATGACTATTCTTAGGCTAAAAATCTGGTGGGCCCTTGATTTTCTGGAAAGAACTATATCTTGATCTTTCTTTACTTTTGCCTTAGTTCATTAATTCAGTTTAAGTTGATTCTGTCTTTGGAGAAGACTGAAGGGACCCCAAAGCCTTGATAGTTTGTGCATATGCTTAGGTCATCCTTGGCATTTTGAATAAAGTCCTGCTTTCACATTGATGAGAAAGCTTCCCGTCTCATAGAGGTTTTAACCTTGTTTGGTGATTTTACTAAGAACCTCACCAAATCCAGATTTTTGTGACTGGTTTCTTTTAGAGCTTTTCCTCTTTGCCTGAAACTGCACTGGTTTTACATGGTATAAAGCTTTTTCACAGCTCTGTTTGTGATGTGGAATGATTCGGGTTCCGGCTATGACAGCATCGCTGGTTTTCCATGCTGCTTGCTAGTATTCCATCTCTTAAGCATGATTTGTCCACAGGCTTGCTTTTTTCTGTTTCTAAATTTGTCTTCTGTTTATTTGTAACGGGTCATCCAGTTGATATAAACTTGCCAGTCAGAATTTTGCTTTTCTTAATTAAGTGATTTACATTGTGGTTTTTAGAAGCCTTTTCAGTTTCTGTGATAATGTTGACTAGCATATTTGCTTGTTTCTCCCAATTTTTTCCCCAATATATTATTTACAGGGGGCTTTACTGCTTCTTTTTCTAGAGGCATTTTTGGGACTTGGATGCTAGGTTCAGCTTGCACCTCTTCTTTTAAAGAGCTTTCTCTGCCTTCACTCATCACACCTCAGATTTGTTTTTCCAGAAAAATGTTGCAATTGTTAAGGATTCCTCGGTATGAACACAACAAAGATCCCAGGCCAATTACCTATTACTTGGACTGGTCTAACCATCTCCAAAGTTATTCTTTGGTTCAGCTTTACACTCCTTTTGTTATGCTTCTTTGTTAACTTTTTTGCTCTCTGTAAAATGTTCAAGCTTTGAGGAATTATGTTCTTTTTTTTAATGTAATCTCAAAATTACCCCACATGAATGAGTTCTGCTTTCCCATCAGCATTTGTATATGCTCAAACATTCCTGGAGATCTTCTGCAGTGAAACTTCAGTGAAATTCTCTGGATTAATTACAGCTGTCTGTTTCCAGGGGCCTGACTTTAACATGAAGCGATTGGCTGTTCCCCTTCACAGCTGCTTGCGCAGTCCCAAGAGGTAACAGGAATGTAGCAGCAGCATCATGGAGAGTGCAAACACCTTTCCAAGCTACAGCACTGGTGCAGGCCAGCCTGGAATGTTTGTGGAGCTCCAGTGTGAGATGATCCTCTAGGCAGTGCTGGCAGTCAGGATCTGAAGACATCTGCACTCCTGAGCAATGACCTTGCCACTGCACAGTTTTTTTGGCCTGTGCCATGGCCAGTGTTCCATGCAGGCCTCATCAGCTGGTACCTGCCTTCTGCATTGAGAACACTTTGCTCTGGGCGCTGTAATTAATGCTAGTCCTACTGAGTCTTGCTTGCCTTATAATATACAACTTTATTGTCACCTGCCTATGGCTTTTATCAGCCCTTAACACTCATGGTAGTTTCCTCCAACAGTCTTGAAACAACATTTGTACAGTTTTGCCACCCCATAACTTCCACTGTTGCACCCAGCTTTCTATAGGCCTCACACCTACTTTAGTTTGGTTTTAAACTGAAGGATTCTTAACACTGAATTCCCCAGCAGCTTTTGCAGCCTTTCCAAGCCTGCCAAGAGATAACCCATTATTTTAGCAGGATGCTTGCCACAGTGTCTATCTTACTGTGTTCCTCCTTCCTTCTTTGTTCCTACCGGGATAGTCTGTGAGCTTATGACTGAACTTGACAACCACTGCATTTGAGGTTCCTAGTCTCAAATAATCCAGTTTGTATGACTTTGTCCAAGCCAAACTTCTTGCTATTACAGAAAAGGGTAAGCAACAGAAAAGGGTAAGCACTCTCACTGGGACAGTGCCTACTTCAAAGAAGGAATAGTGTGTGTGGAGCAGCATGACTCCTCTCCTAGGAGGAAATGAGAAGGGGTTTGCAGGTTTGGGCTGGGGTAGAGTTAAATTTCTTCCCACTAGCTGGTAGTGGCTGTGTTTTAGATTTGTGCTGGAACAGTCCTCATAACACAGAGATGTTTTAGTTAGTGCTGAGCAGGGCACACACAGAGCCAAGGCCTTTCCTGCTCCTCTCCCACTCTACCAGCAAGGGACTGGGGGACACAAGGACATGGGAGGGAACATGGCTGGGACAGCTTTTCCCAGCTGGTCACAGGCACATCCTAGACTATATGGTGTCGTGTTTAGCATATAGAGCTGGAGGGAGATGGAGGGAGACATTTGGAGTGATTGTGTTTGCCTTCCCAAGTCACAGTTGTGTATCATGGAGTCCGGCTTCCCTGGGATGGCTGAGCACCTGCCTGCCCATGGGAAGTGGAGGATGAATCCCCTGTTTGGCTTTGCTTGTGTGCATGGCTTTTGCTTTTCCTGTCAAACTGTCTTTATCTCAACCCACCAGATTTCTCACTTTGACCCTTCCAATTCTCTCCTCCATCCCACTGGAGGAGGGTGAGCAAGTGGCTGCTTGGGGCTGAGCTGCTGACTGGGATTAAACCATGACAGAAGGTTACAGCCCTTTTCTAGCACTCTATCCTCTCTGTTTAAAAAAATGAAAATAAATTAAAATTCTTACAATTTCTTTTTTATTTTAAATTAGCAGAAGCAGATTGGGAAAACTTAAAAAATACTTGTTAAACTCAGAATGTCAGACCCAGATCTGCTGAAAGTTACTGGAAGTATTAAACACATCTGTGAGAGTTAGCCCACCTCCAGCTACGTCCCATTTTCCCTTCCTGGAGTCAGTGATATACTCTACAGCTCCAAACATCCAGCAAGATACAAATTTTTCCTCATGTCCTTCTAGAAAGTGTATATATGTAATTCACACAGCAAGCTCAGCCAAATTCCTTATCCAGTATGAAAATTAGAGCTGCTCATAAAAATACCTTGGGAAGTGTTTTGGCGAAAAATGACTTGCCATTAGCCCTGAACACAGATGATCGAAGCAGCTCTGTAACTTGTCAAAAGAAAAGGACTTAAACAAAAAATACACCAAACAAACACTTCTCCACAAACAACAATTTTACAGGAAATGTTCAGCCTTTATGTAGGCCTGTGACTCCCCAGTTACAATTCCCACCTCACCCTCTGCCTGCTGCTGGAGAGCCTGTTACTACCCTGTGCAGAGCACAGGATGCACAGAGAAGGCACTAGAGGACAAGCAGGTATCACAGGACTCTTCCTCCTTGGGAGAGGTCTTTTTACTTTGACAATTGTGTTGCTTCAGAAAGGAGAAAGGAGGCAGCAAGGCTTAGAAGACCATGTAATACCCTCCTGTCCCTCCTTGTGGCATCAACAAGGCTGATCTCACAAAGTTCAGAAACAGGGTAGAAGTAGTCAGTGTAGAGTTACAGTGCACCGAAAAACTTCGAGAATGGGCTGTTTATGGGAGCTGCTGAAACATGTGGCCCATGCTTACCTGTTCTAGAAGCTGTTAGAGCTATTTTGAGAGGTATTCTGATTTCCACCGTGAACCTTTATGAGCTGCATAAAACAATGAGCTGCTTCATAGCTTTACAAGTGCTTGAGATGAGACTATCCCCAAAGAGTAACCTGTCTATAGGCGTATTCTCTCAGGCCTTGTCAGAGGAACTTACTGGCAAATGGCTATACGCAAAGTCACAAGCAAGATTCTGCTCAGGAAAACACTTACCAGGCAAAGGTGTGCAAGCAAAATGGCTGAAATCTCCTTACAAACCAAACTCATCACTGCTCTTGACATTGCAGTGTGAGAATTAAGAGACAAGGGCAGCGTCTGTGGTAGAAACACCTTCCTGCAGTGACAGAGCACTTCATCACCCACTTCAGAGAGTAGAGGACAAGAACAACTTGGCAAGGCACACACAGAGAACAATTACCAAATGCTGACTCAGGCATG
Source organism: Corvus cornix cornix (assembly GCF_000738735.6). Lineage (NCBI taxonomy): Eukaryota > Metazoa > Chordata > Aves > Passeriformes > Corvidae > Corvus > Corvus cornix. The sequence continues at coordinate 66,144,479 of NC_047057.1, read as the reverse complement.
AAAACAAGGCAAAAAAACCCTCCCTGAATTATTTCAGAGAAGCTGACAGAAAACAGCTGTTTTGAACAACACCTCAATCATCCAGATGTGCCAGAAATATGTGTCTCCATAACAAGACATGAAAGGGCTGGGATGTTCCATTACTGAGATTCGAAGTAGCTAAAATGGGGACAAAACTGGTTAATACTCAGCCTGATTAAATCAACTGTCTTTAAATTTAAATGGCAGATTACTAATCATTTCAAGCATGTTCTCAGCCATGAAGTTGTCACAGCCTGAGGATGAGCCAATTCAGAAGATGCATCCAGTGGAGCTGATCAAGATCTGGTTGACATACATAATTTGATTTCTATTTTTGTTTCTCTCTTTTTTGTCAATCACTTGTGTGTTGAGAATTTGCAGCGATTTACCCTTCGATATCCAGACTAACTACCACAACACACATAAGGTATTTCTTACATACCAATAACAAAATCTTTTTATTTGCATTTTTCTAGAAATCTAGGCATGTGACCTCTCTGCTAGTTTTTGTAGCTAGCTCATTGTGGTTAAGAACTCACACCATGAGTCTCCTTAGGTATTTAGTCTGGCTTTACTGGACCAGCCTGAAAGAACTGGGAAAAGCCCATTGAAAAAATTACAAAAACCATGTCAACAGTAAGACTTTCTCTCTAAACCAGCTAGTTAACGATTGCTTTGTATCTTTCACCTCCCAATACTTGCTGCATTTTCACTGTGCAGTTTGTAGCCGTGAGAGGGGGGAAAAAGAATAAAATTTGCAGGCTGACAAAACAGTCTCTTCATACGTAAAATATTAGAAATATCCCTTTTCAAAATATCCCATAGCTGCTTACAGGTTTTTGTACATGAGAACACGTACTGTGTATACAGGAATATCTTTGAGCTCTTCCTGTGACTGGCATCTGGGTTTAACTTTTGAACTGACTGATATTTTATAGAAATGCACTGAATCTCCTGAATATGCCATTACCATGGAGAAATATTTCATGTTCATTGGTATCCAGCCCAATTAACCTTTGAGTAGTCATTAGAGGTGTGATGTTTTAGTTTGTTGTTCAATTCCTCAACACCTATTCTTCACTCACCTGAAATCATAACATGCTGTGGCACATGCCTACCTGTTCTAGAAGCTATTAGAGGTATTTTAAGAGGTATATATGTTATTTTTTTTGAGACATGAAAAGCACTAGCTATTATGTTTCGACCAATATTTTCAACTATGTCCTCATTTATGTATTCATTCTGAGGGTTCAAACCCATGAGTGATATCCCTGTGGTATTGCACAATACTACCAAACATAAACCAAGTAGCCTTCATTCTACATTATCTGTTTGTCCTCCAGTACATTTCCCTAAATCAACCAAGCTTGACTTGCATTAATAGATTTTTTTGTCATGGGGAAAAATCTGGACACTGTATTCACTTCTGTTAGTTTCTTCTGTGTTTTGCTATTAAAAGATTTCTCCACAGCAGAAATAGGACTACAATTCTTCAGACATAGTTGAACAACCCTTTTGCATCTTTCTGAAATAACTTCTGATCATTTTATTAGGCGAAATAGCAGTAAAATGTATGTTTTGTCCTAACCCAGATGCTTCACATTATCATGTGACTTCTGGGAGAAACAGCTTGGAAAGTGTCAGGGCTGAGTAAGAACATGTGAAAACAAAGGGCTAAAAATAAAGCAGAAGAGGAAGAAAACTAGGAGGGTGGAAAAAAAAACCAATCACAAATAAGAAGAAAATACTTGGTCTTTTTAATCACAAAGAAAGAAGATGCAAAGTAATACAATAATGACCACAAATTCACCATGACCTGCAAATCAACCATATTACACACAATTTTGAGTTGTAAAACTGGATACAGTTCCATGAGCTAAAGTGCCAGTCAAAAACTACAACTGCTTAGGCTACAGAAGATGAATATATGTGAATTTTTTCTGATGTGCAAAGCACCCATGCCCATAACTAAACATCCAGAGGCAACCAAGCTGTGTGTGGCTCTTTGCAAAACCAATACAGCCATTATGAATTTCCTCTGGCATTGCCTGTTGTGGAAATGGTTTGAGCAGCTGCTGGATGGACTCCTCAAGCAAGCTCTAGACAAAGCATTCAAGAAGCTGGATTGGAATGAAGTTTGAGTCTTCCTCAAACTACGCTACCTCTAGTCATTCCTACTGGAAATAAATTCTCAAGATAATGAATTCTTAATTCAAAATCAAAATTCTTCCATTCCTATTACTCCTAGGCCATGCTTTACATATTTTCTAGATTAAATCAATACAGTTTCCCTTCCTCAGTATAGTTCAGCAGTGGGATTCTTTTGATCGACTTCTTTCTTTCGATGCTTAGACTGCTCAGAGACATGATTGTCACAGCAGGTACTTGGGCTTCACTTCTTTGTATCTCATGTAGTCATCCACCTTCTCCAGATAAAGCTGGTGAGTTTTAGCAGTGGGGGGTCCTGGGTGCAGGGGAACCAGCCAGAGTCACGACACGAACACTGATACAATTTGAGCATCATGCTCCAGTTTTATTGTTTACCTTCACCAAATTATACTTTTTCAAAGTTCACGCCCCTTTCCCGTGAGAAAGCCTCTAAGCAGCAGGGGAGCTGACCAGTGTATACCTTTTCCCAAGGCTGTTCAACGCTGCCAGCTAGCAAGTGCCTTGCAAGCCTATCTTCAGCCTGAGGCCCCGTCAGGGGTACTTCTGCAACAGCCCTGGGATGCCCAAGCTCTCCTGGGGTATCCTATGCCCCTGTTCCACAAGGAATTCCTCTACAGTGAGTTATGTGAAAAACTCCCCACTTACTAATAATTCATTATATACAAAAACAAATGTTCATTTCTTGGCTGTCACAGCCCTGGGGGACAGTATAACCCTCACAGCCCATTCAGCCCTTTACAGCCTCCACAGCCCACAGAGACCTCTCAGTCCCCTTAAACTGGGGGTGCTCCTGTAAGCCGGAGCCTGGCTTGGCACCTCACTTGCCTTTGGGTGTCACCACTGTGCCGTGGCCATGCCAGATATTCCCTTCCTGCTCTTGTGTAACCTCAAGGGAACTCAGGGCTTGCTCTTCACAGCTGGAGCACTCATAACCTTCAAAGACCTAACAGCCCCCATAGGACTCATAGACTCCATACGCTTGCAGACCCTATAGCCCTAACAGAGCTCACACCCTTCACAGCCCCCACAGCCCATACTGACCCCATAGTCCTTACAGACATTGTCACGGGTGGAGAGGGAACTTCAGACAAAGTTTATTCAAAAAGCCCTCCTGTTGAGTCATGAGGTGCAGAAAAGGACCCCCTCGCTTTCTAAACTCCTTCTCAGAGAGAGACCAGGATCCAGTCCTAGCCCCAGACTTCGTAAATAGTTTAAGTTTTAGAACTTTGTTCCGCACATTTTAATGATTTCAAATCAGATATATTTATATAAAAGTTGATTATTTATTATGCTAAATATGAAACAATAAAAATTAGACAAAAAGAACTCAGTCAAGATTATTTACTACAGTATAAAAGCTAAAACTACTATTATGGTATGAGATAAGATAGTGCACTATATCAAAGCAATATTAAAGCAATTAAATTAAAGCTAGCAAGAAGAAAAATTTTTAGAGATTGATGTAATTCACCCATACCCACAACTGTGGGCAAATCTCTTTCTCTTAACCTCGAGGCGTATCCTTGATGGCTGTCCCCAAAACCCAAGGGAGTCATCCTCAAAGAAGGAATAAGTTTGAAGGATCTACCTTACAGAAAGTGGATGGGAGTTTGACAGTGTAAAGGGGTTGACTGCCAGTCATATGCCTCCAGGTCAGTTTAGCAGCTTATCTGCCAAATCTTTGTCTCACTACCAGGAGGCTGATTTGGGGTTGGTGAGCCAGACAGGTTTCAGCATAATTCAACACCAAAAACCAGCACATGATTCCCCTCCTGTCTACCACTGATGGCCTTGCAAACAGGGTGTTGTTTGAGTTGCTTTACCACATTCCAGGGCACAGCATCCTGCTACGCTCCACCCCATGACAGCAGTCAACCACCTTTACCTCAGGAAGTGATAAAGCAGGTACTTGTGCCTCCATGCTATTCAAGCATCCACTGCATAGGTGTACATTATCCTTAAGTATGTTCAGATACATCAGTCAGTCTCCTAGGTTTCACTATTTTATCTTCCCTTCTATAGTTTGAAAAAGTGTTAGCTATATTACAAATATACATTATACTTTCATATACAAAATTATTATAAAAATCAGTTCGAATTTAGTTAAAAATATTAAACAGCATAATATTGAATTAGGTATTGATTCTGGAAAGAAAAACTGTTATCATTTCAACTTATGTATGTCTGGAATGGTTAGTATTCTTGTTTGTTGTGTTAGGTACCACACCATTTTTTATATATGTATATATGTACACGCACACACACACAATGACAACAATATTATAAGAACAGGGTATAATATCAAATCCAGAATTCCCATTGAGGCTGGGAACCATCCAAACAAGTAAATCAGGATGTTCTCCACCCCGTGAATCTGAAAGGCCTTATTACAATGGTATAGACACACCCACAGAAAGGGGGAATGTCAGGATATACCACGGGAAAGTGCCATTCAGTGAAAGTTCTACAACATAACAGTCTGGTTGCCTTAGGGGGATCAAAGATATAACAAAACTCACATGTTATTCCAGTCAGGGTCCTGGATTGGTGTTGGAGACTGTTACGGTTTATGGTTTAAACGTTTTTTGAAGGACTTTTGCCTATTATAGAATAACTGTATCATAAAAGCTGCACGGAAGACCACTAAACCCTGAATGGGCCTCCTGACTGAGTCCCTGGACTGCAAGTTGATTTGAGATGAGTCAAAGTGGCACTATTCTCAGGTCTGGAATAGGGAAGAGGAATACTTCCACAGGAGGATTAAGCCCAGTACCTTTGAAATGGAGGCTATAGCAACAGGCTTATCCACTGCCAGGCTTTCACAGACCCCCACACCAAAGTGGGGAGGAGAGGTTTTGGGTGTGTGGCATAGCCTCTGATCAGAGGCAGTGAACACCCATCCTCCGTTGCTCAGACTGACCCAGCTGCAGGGCCTCCCACCCCAGGAAAGCCACATTTATGGGACAACCACATGAGGGGCAGCAGAAGATGTGTCATGGCCCATCAAAGGGGTCTCCAGGGCCTGCACCAGAGCACTGCACATGATGCAGAATGATGCAACTGACCCAGAGCCTTGCAAGACACAGTGTCAAACTTGCCCTCCCCAGGGGAGGCACCTAGGCATTCCCACCTGCTCAAATGTATATTAATCCATTTGATTCTATACTTTTTAGAGGGGGACCCTCACCACTAAGAAGACCAGATGAAGCGAAGCAACGAGACATTGGGACTCACAGAGTGATGATATGTTTCTCTTTAATCAGTCTCTGTCACTCTCCCTTCCCCCGCCACCTCTTTTTCTATTTCTTTCTTTCTTTTTTTCTCTTTCTCTTTGCCTCTTTTACTGTTAAATAAAAAAAAAAAAAATAATTTTTTGATATCAAAATTTAACCTTGTTTAGTTTTAACCATGTTTTGGGGAATATTTCAAACCTCAGGATTCATCAACCACGGACAGCTCACTTGGTCCTCTGTGATTAAAGTGGATTGTAACAGTTGGAATCAAATAATTTACTAAACCCTTTATTTGTTTCCTGGACATGACTCTTCTGTTCTGTCAGTTTAACCACTTATGCCTTGGCTTCTTCACCTACAGCTGGAGAAAACTTTCCAGCTGCCACCTCAGCTCCTCTGTCATCCCCTTCTTCTGCACAATCATGCTTTACACATTGCTTGTTATTACTACATCCTCTTCCTTTGGTACAGTAACAGATCTGATTTCATAGTCATATGAAATCCTGTGTGAGCTCCAAAACTCAGTTCAGGGAGGAACCTTTTCCATCTGCTGTGGTAACCATAAAGAAAATAGAAACATCCCAAAACCTTGCTTGTGACAACATAAAACTTATATACATCCTGAGAAGACATTAAAATGCAATAATCACCATTAATAAAACTTCAAATTATTTAACATCTTGACAATATTGATGAAGAGTCCTAACACCACGCAGACAAATTTAAGTTAGATTACCCAGTCATTTCTTTGAGACCTTTTCGGTTTTGGAAAAATAATTTTTTTTTTAGAAAAAATAACATTTCATTTACATAAATATGAAATAGCATTTCCTTTACAAAAAATGTGGTGGTGGTAAATAAAAGTGTTATTTCCATCCATTTTATTAAAGAAACAATCTCTATTATTTAGACTTTTCCACCAAAACAAGCTTAATGCTTATCAAGGATCAGTGGTTAAATAATATTATATTACAAACAGCTATTAATTGCTGAAACAGGGTTTTCTTGCCATAGTCACAGACCTTTGAGATTGTACAAACACAGAAGACTAAGATATTTACAAATTTCACCTTTAACTTAGCAAGAGCCTTACTAAGAATTGCAAAAGAAGTGTAAATTGGAAGTGTTTCAGGCCAGGTTGGACAGGGCTTGGAGCAACCTGGTCTAGTTGGTGTCCCTGCCCATGGCAGTAGGTGGACTGGATGAGCTTTATGGTCCTTTCAACCCAAACGAGTCTGGGATTCTATAGCACAGAAAATTTTCTATCAGCAATTGCCGTCTTTTGGTCTCCTAACTGTTACACTAGAAATGCGAACGTTGTTGGAGTTGTCAGTGTCCTGATTAGAAGCAAAAGATGGCACTAGGAGCTAAAATGGTAGATGTTCTTTGCAACCTTGGTTTAAACTCACAGAAGCTGGAAATGGTCAGGGCCTGAGGATGTCCTTCTACTTCCTAGTTTTCCTAGTGGAGACTTCTACCACTTTCTATACTAGATTCCTATATATGGTTCCTGTATTGTGGAAAAACTTTTAGTGTTCAGGTAGCTTATGTTTTCCCTCAGAATTTAATTGCATTACCAGTATTAACATACTTACACAACTGTTCAGTATTGCAACATAGGTTTCCACAGTACTGCATAGGTGAAATTTAAAGAAGTGGGGTCTGAAATGACCTATGGTTCTTATTACATAACACTGCAAAGATGAGTACTTTAATTCTTAAACCCCACTTCAGACCTCCATCAGAGTCACTTTTATAATGCTTATTTTTTATTCTGTTTTTTAAAAGTTCAGAAATTGGTAGATGAGCTTCTTCTCTCCTTGGGAACTGATCCTACTTGATAGTAGTAGGATCAGATTATTTTTAATGTCTGCCTTCCCCAGATACACAGCATTCCTTCCTGCATGACACCCTGCTTCAGCATTTGAAACAGAAAAGAGTAGCTGCCTTTATGATTACTATTTTCAAATCTAATTTCAGTTTATCATTAAACCTGCTATAAGTTCTCTCCAATTGTGCACATTGTTCTTTTTTTATGTTCTTAACAACCCACAGGAACTAGTTTTGATTCTACTATCACATATAGTGTCAATTTTCAATTCCTTTTTTATTTTCTTTTTTATTTTCTTTTTCCATCCAAAAGGGGATAATGTGTAGGGATGATTCTAGGATCTGACATTTGTGTCCACTCTAGCAATGTTTTTAAGATTATACATTAAAAATTACTCCCCATTTCAGCTTCTATGACTGAGAGAAATAGGTAAAATATCACTGTAAATGTCAAATGGCATTATCCCACCATTCAATTTTTATATCCCTCTTTCCATATAAAACTGATATAGAGCTAAGGTACCAGAATACCCATCATTAAAAAAAGATATATATATATTTTCAAATGTGTTGGCAGTGTTTCAGTTTGATATTTTAGTTATCAACATGACCTGTAAAACTGATAATAATGGAAAAAATCTATTTTGAAACCTGAGATATCAGGATGAAGTATTTTTCCAGGTGGCTGCAAGCATGTATAAAATATTCTTGTTATTCACACTTCCGAGATTCTTGCATGTAAACATCAGAGAGCAGAAAATAAAAACTTTATCACTTGTACGTGCTTGACCATCGTATTAGTAAAATCTAATTTCCTTTCATAAAACTCCACTGACAAAAGCAGAAGCCTGTATCCATCCAACACAATCATCGCAAAAAAATCGAGTATTCATTAAAGAGCATGTTGAATATCATCCAAGCCCATGGGATACAGATGCAACTATTAGAGCTAGTTATATATGCTTATTTTAAAATAATAGAAGGATGACAGCAAAATAGAGCCTTCCACTGTGGAAGGACATGCTCAGTATCTCCACCATAACATGCAAGGTTTAGATTTTCTTCGTGCAAGAAATGCCTAATGGATCTAAAGGAATGTGAAGCACATATGTGTAAAATCAATGTTCCTCCATGAATGCTTCTCTCCCAACCATTCAATTTGCACAAATAATACTATATAACCAACCAAACATCAGATTTGTTTAAAAACCTTTTGCAGTTCTTTGATGCTGTATATAATGAACTTGCAGAATATCAGTGCAGCTATTAATGTTTGTGTTTTCAGGCTACTTGGAATGCAAAAGAACTATGTAAATATATCCTCTGGCTGCACCTGATGTGAAAAAAAAAATTGTAAGGGAGATAAGAAACTTTGCTTTGATGATTTCTTATTAGAAGTTTTACTTGCTTAGCAGTCCCGTCTCATCATCCTCCTGGTCTTACTGGTGATGTGGGATGCAGAATGCTGACTCAGGTGCATGTGCCTCAGATTCTCATGGTGCTCCATACTGCCTTTTTGCTTAGATGTCATTGCCTGCTTTGTTTCAATCCCAGAGTTTCCAGTGTTACTCAGCACATCTCTCATAGTGTGACAAAAATGTTGAAACAATATAAAGTACAAGAATTCACAGCATAAAAAGTCTGTAGACCCACTAGGCCGAGCAAGGCAGAGCCAGCACCACACCTCATCCTTGTTGCCCTGGCGGCCTCTGCTGAAGTTACCATCTGCTTGGCTTCTGAATCCCGCTGGACAGGGGCAAGAGCCTCTGCCAAGTGCCATATGCTGCCACCTCTTTTTCTTGAACTTTACTTCCTTGATATATTTCCATTTCTATTCTGTCTCAACAGAAAAGCAGAGTATGACCCTTTACCTCCTTTTCTTCCTCCAGTGGTACTCAGGCTGAAATTTGTTCTTTTCCTTTGAAACATTTCTGTATCACATTTTAAAACAGCCTTATATTGAGCTTCAGAAGATTACATGTGAGTTGAGATGATAACAACTATGAGAATTATACTTTATAAGAATTCCTCTGTGTGTGTGTGAGCATGTGTATGTGTATAAAAACATTAATCACTGAAATTAGCAATGTAAATTTTGTTCCTTTCTGGAAGATTTCATTGTGCTGCAAGAATGGGGGAAAACAAGAGACAGGTAAGGCAATACACCCAGCACAGGTTTTCTACAGCAAGTCAGTACTTTTGTTTAGCTGTACATAAACAGCCTTACTCTCACTTGGCAGGGATACCTAAATTGTAAAGGTTGTAAAAACAACTTCACAGGTTCACATAACAAGCAGGATGAGGCATTGTCTGGTCTCATATTCCAACCACTAGACCTTGTGCATCCTCCACACTCATGCAAGTTACAGTAATTACATTAAGACTAAACTGCCATTGGAGTAATTTTTCCAATGAAATTTACCAGGTAAAGCATTACATTTACTACATGTAAAAGGTGGGACTCTCTTATGGCTCTGTAGTCACAGCACATTTCTTCAGTAAAAGACGATGATTTCTTGGAGTTATCATTACCTCATATCACCCATAAGAACACCAAATTTGGTACTGGCTTGGTTTGAGAATGTCTGATAAAAGACTTCTCCAGTGCATCTTCCAACAAATAGAACTGTCAATTCCCACAGGAAAATCAAGGATCAACGTTACCTAATCCTAACACATGAATAACTGCATAAAGCAAGTTTAAGTGTTTTTGTATTAGTGTGGATTTCAAGCAGCAGCTGCTTATTCAGAACTCAATCCTAGCAGTTTTTAAAGTGTCTTATTCAGGTAATTGCAGAGGGACATGTTTGACACTTCATACCTCAGTAGCTTTTCAGAAGAGACCTGTGAACAAAAGTCAATTTTATAACATATACATATATATAATATGTATGTGTGTGTATATATATATATATATAAATAAAATATATATATATATGTATGTGGCTGCAGCATATATTAATAAACAGTTCACAAAAAATTATTTTCAGTGATGACATATCAAATTTGTTTAGGTGGGCTGAGATTATTTTTTGGAGATCATAGCTGTATGGTAATTTCCCATAGTCTTTTACCAGATTCTACATATCATTTCTTCTCTGATAGGCACATTCTCACACACGTAACCCCCTACCTTTTAGACAAGAATTTCCTCCTCCACTTTTAAATTTCTTTTCAGCACAATATTCTTAGTTTCCACTCTCTCTCATTACTGTACAGGTAAAAAGTTGTTACACACCATTCCAGAAGTTCAATTTCAGCAGGAAACACTGAAATTTGTGAATTGTAAATGTACATTACAATTTGTTCCTTTTGTATAAATTCTTCTGGTTTTGGTAAATTTTCACCAAGAGTGACGTCATTAATCCCAAAATTTAGGAATTTTTTTTAATTGACATTTCAGCTACTACTTTTATTTTTTAAGTTGCTTGAGAAGAACACAGGTTTTGTAAAATGATGGGGGTTTTTATCGTTAATTTTTTTCAAGATTGCTTGAAGGCTTTAATAATCTGACATGCCATATGATGCTGCCTACCCTTCTTTGATTCCAGCAGGTGAAGCAGGCAGCATTTACAGAAAAACAAAAAGGAAAATCCATAAAAAGAATCAGTAAGTTGAGTGAAAATTAGTAACTACTGCTGGAATTAGCTCTTATTATGAAGCAGAAAGAGATAATGTTTGTGGCTTGGCTAGTTAACTATTTGTTATGTTATTTTTCTACATAAGCTACTGACATAATTGCTAAAGAAACAAAAGTGAAAGGATCAGAACACCCTGTGAGCACAGATGGAGCTTACATTGTAGATACATTTTTAAGATACTAAATTAATTTTAGCAAGAGTGTCATCAGTTTCTCAGAGATGAATAGATAATTTTTACATGCTCATTGAGGCACATGGAAGGCTGTGGTATGGGCACAAGTTTTGGCCTGTTAACAAACCCCAACTATTTTGGGAAGCAGACTTTCTGTTCTGTTAGGGAAGTTTCTTATTCTAACACATAAGGCCACAGCATCTCCAGTTTGTTTGTCCCCAGTGCTTTTGGTGTTCTTGTGGCTTTGCTGGGCAGACATGTTACTTGCATGAAAAATATGAGCCAGAAAATAAGTTATTCATCTTCCTCGTGTAGTCCTCAGTCTTTGTATTTTGAGTGTAGATGGACTTAGCAATTTGATATCAGAAGGTTGTTTGTGTGGTAGTTAATTGCTGTCTCTCCCAGGCAGCAATTTTTCTTACTGTTTCCATTAACACACAGCACTCTGCAAAAAAAAAAAAAAAAAGTACAAAAAAAGCAGTGTTCTCTATTTTCATATACAACCCCCACCTTCCTCTTGGATTTCCTTCCATAGGATGCACACATGTAGGCACTTATTTGCATGTTAAACAGAGAAGATAAAACTGTTTCTTCTACCCTACACAGATGAATCAAACGTTGAAAACCAGTTGAGGACAAACAGTCATTCAGTATTCTCTCAGGTATAACAGCTACAACTTACAAGGTTTGGGAGGCAGAAGCTGACACAAATTGGCTTTGTCTTGCACTTCTCAAGCTCGCAAATTGAAAGGAGAATCCTAGAAATGCAATATTAAAATTATGAAACTCTGACCCTCAGTCTGCCTTTCAATGTCAGTTGCTTAAAGGGCAAAACCAGAGAGATACAAAGAAGAGAACAGAATCATTCAGGTTGAAAAAGACCCTTTGGATCATCCAGCCTGTCTAGTCACATTATTGGGCTGTCTGTTGTCTTCCAGCTGGGAAATCTTTGTTGGTCTCTCTAGAATGGGTTTCTCCTGCTTTGCTTCAGGGCTCTTGCTGTCTAGTATCAGTTTCCGGGCCTCTGTGTACTCCATCTCTCTTTGCCCCAAGTATTTCACAGGTGGAGCTGGTCTGGCAGAGTGGGATTACTGTGCACGCTTTACATCATTGGCTTCTATAAGATCCAGATCTGTGGGGAAGGACAGAAGGGAAGGCTGTCATCCTGAATCACCATCAGCACTTCAGGAAGAGACTGGTGAAAAATCGGTTTGCACCAGGAATTTATGCCACAGCCAAATAAATCTCCAGCATGCACTACTGTTAATGAATCTTGGCAAAGACCTCAACAAACAACAAAGCTGTGTCACAATGAAATACTATTCAGAAGACTGACGGAATTCCCTGGAACTCTGCACAGGTAAGTTTATTAGCAGAAGTTAAACACATAACCTGGTAGATTTTACAGGTTCATAGATAGTGAAATGCAGATGGGCCCAGGCACAGCTTATATAACCAGTACCTCCATAAGAGGATCTGCACCTCTACAATCTGGGGAATTATTATGGGTAGAAATACAAGAAAGAATAACTTACCTCCTTGGCAGGAGGAACAATTTTTGGTATCGCTAACTTTTCTCAGCAGTAAAGGTAAAAAGAAAAGCAAGTTGGATCCATCACTACCATCTGCAATTTGTGTCAGGTCCCTGTAATTCTATGTGAGCTGCAGCATAGCATAATAAATTGCCAATTCTCATGTTTTTGGAAGTTCCATGTCACAGGAATCTACTATTATCAGAAAAGAACTGTCTGGTTGCTCTTCATTTTTCAGTTTTTCTCTGAAGCCTGACAGAGGTCTGTGCTCTGTTAACCTTGAATCCCATACCCATCGCTGCTCAGCTGCCTTTTTAGGTGTCAGATCTTACCAGCAGCCAAGTGACGGATATTTTCTTCTGAAAACAATTTCTCACACAACTTCCAATTTCTTATTCTTCACAATAAGGGCTTGCTTTGAGGATCAGGGGTTCTATCACAGATACATTGTTAAATACAGTGTATATACACGGACAACACGTAAGGCTTTATCTCCCCATGTAAACATAGACTTAGTGCTTTCACCTTTGTAGGGCTTCCCAAATGAAGCCTCCCAGTTGCAGCTTACCACAGAAGGGTCTGAAGTTACAGACACTTTGCTGTTGGGAAGATTCAGGACCACTGTTTTATGGAAACTTTTAGGCATGTGTCGCATTTTTTAAAGAGGTCAACACATTTGTATTTATGACCACTTGTCACACATTTTTGCACTTACCTTATTTTCCTTCTTACAGATAAAAAAAGATAAAGATCTAACTTAGCAGCATGAAATGTAAACATTGGACCTATGTACGGGAAAAAATATTGTTGATGCTATAAAAGATTTTACTTTATTTATTTTTTTCTAGAGAGCTCTTAACCAAACAACTCAAGGGAAGTGCAGTCATAGCCTACATTAATTAGCTGTAGCGTAAATGGCTACAGCATGTGAGCAAGCAGTTCTGATAAGTTGTGCACTGTAATACATAAAACAGCTATGCAAAATATATACAGGGGAAATTCATCTGACTTCCTACACTCTATGGTTTGATAATTTTTACACAGATTTAGACATCATTGTTGCTTTTTCACAATGCCATAAATATGAAAGATTAAAAGTCACAGTGATAAGACCTCTGTAAAGCATACACAGTCAAGTGAATTTGTATTACGTGCACGATGAAGTGATAGCTTACATGGCACAGCAGCTCTACAGAGTATCAATATAATCAGCTTTTGCATGAAAAAGACCTAATTTTTCCAGCCTTATTTCATATAAAAATTCTACCCTGAGATACTTAAAAGTGTAAAAATTAGCCTTTCTTTCAGATCATGACATCAAATTTGAGCTCAGTAACAACTAAATCATCACACCCATGCTTCTCAGAAGGAGGCAGTTTCCTTGGCACCAGACCTGTTCCACTCCCCACTGCAAACCAGGAGAAGGGATGCTCCTGTCATCCTACTGACCATTCACTGAGCTGAGCTCCCCAGTTTAGCAAAGCCATTGGAAGCCTGATGCTCTATTCAGATGTTGCAGGGCAGGGACAAGAAGGCCACAAACAGCCCAGGTACTCCTTCCTGGCACACAGAAAGAATGAGCACAATGTCTCTGCATGCTTGGAGTCCTTTATATAGTCACACATAGTTAGAATTGGCTGAAATACAGTAAAAAATATTAAATTTATTTTGAGAAATTTAAAAGTGAAAGAAAACCTTGTTCCCATCAGGAACCTAACAGCCAAAAAAGTGTTTTGCTGAGCCTAGTGAGAGACAGGAACATTGTTTTGCATTACACAGGCAGAGGACGTTGACAGGTAGCAAAAGGATTTTACATGTGCATGGTGTTATGCAGATGTCTTCAGCTCTGTCTTGTGAACTACAGATCACACTCTAAAAAGTGTGTCGCTACAGATGGGCTGCTGTTCTTTTTTAACGTTTAGAATCTCAGCAGAAGGATTCTGCACTTTTAATTAAAAAGATATTATTGGGTTATGCATTTATATACCACAAGAGTCCTCCTGGATATAGTTGGCAAATGGTTCTCAAATACTGAATGGTGCCTTAATTCACAAAAAGTTGTAATATTCTTTATCATTCAAGCTATCTCAATCTCTTTCATTGCTTCTCTGGATTAATACTTTTGTAAAGTCATACAAGTTTTATTTTGTCATTAATCCCTCACAGGTTCTTACACTTATTATACTATCTCAAGTCTATAAGGTATTAACTGCTCAATGAATCCACAAAGGTAATAAGGAAATCACACCCCAAATTTGTAAATCTGCAACATACAAAAATCTCATATCAAACCTCATTAAAATGTTGCACTAATACCTAAAAATAACAAATAGCTGTTTCAGTTCTACAAAAAGAATATTGGTAATTTTTTAAATCTCATAGACACAATCTCACTTTTAATTAAATTTATTTGTATGGCTATGAATTTATAGACTATCTCATTAAACTGCTAAAATAGTTTGTTAGGAATCCAGGACTAAATTCCACTCCATCTCAGTTCTGGGTGAGCAGTGAGGATCAGGAGAGGGTGGATTCTGCTGGGGGCTGCTTGCTGGTGGGCACACCTGTGCATAGGGCTGCTGGGGAAAGGGGAAAAACTTTCAGGTTTCAGGATCAGGTGAGGGCGGTCTCTCAAAGAACAATGGTTAGAGCATCTTGCAGGGGGTAGGGGAGAATCTGGATGCACCTGGCATGGAGCATTGCTCAAAAATGGTACTGAGGGATGAGCAAAGGGCAGCACCAGAGCAGGTGGGGCAGTGTGTGGGGTCACAGGGGAGATTTTTCTCCTTTCCCCTTTCCATTTCTTCTTGTCAGTCCCTCCCCAGTGACCCCAGTCCCTCCCCAATACCCCCATTCTCTACCAGTTTCTCCCCAGTGCCCCCAGAAAAAGGGGAATTATGAGGAGAAAAGGGGGTTAAACTAAGGGAAAAAACTACTTTTCCATTATTGACTGTATTTAAACTGGGGAGGATACCCCTTCACCTGCAATTTTAAGGATATCAGTTAAAGGAAAACCTGCCTTTTCCATGCTATTAGGGGTATCGATTCATGGAGAATCTCCATTTTCCATTGCTCCCAGGCAAAAGCTGCCAGGACTGACAGGTCTGGCTGGCCATGTCCTCTTAGGGGGCAGCCTCTCAGCTGCCTTGAGACACTGAGGTGCTGGGCTTTCCTTCCTGTGGAAGAGAGCTGTCCTTTGCAGCCAGGAACCCCTGCTAAAAAGTGGGATTCTGCCTCCTAAAATTGCAGATGTCTAAGGATTGCTCTCAGACGAAAGCTGCCAGGACTGACAGCTCTGGCTGGCCTTGGCCTCCCAGGGGCTGCCTCCCTGCAGCCCCCAAGACACTGGGGTGGAAGGCTTTCCTCCCTGTGGAGACATCTGCACCTGAAACACTGGGGCTATGTGCTTTCCTTCCTATGGAAAAGGACTGTCACTCTTTTCCAGCAGCCCATGGAGGAAATTTAGAATCTACCTCCAAAATTCAATACATCCAAGGTTGCTCCCAGACAAAAGCATCCAGGACAAACAAGTCTGGCTGGCCTTGACCTCCTGTGGGCCACCTCACATCTGCACCAGAAACAGTGGGGCTACGTACTTTCCTTCCTATGGACAAGAGCTGTCTTTACATCCAAAAGCTGATGGCTGATGTTCAGATTGGACCTCTAAAATTTAATATATCCAAGAACTGCTCCCTGACAAAACACGCCAGGACAAATGTGTCTGGATGGCCTTGACTTCCCCTGGGCTGCCTCATCTGCAGTTGTAACACTGGGTCTACATGCTTTCCTTCCTATGGAAAAGAGTTCTCATTCTGGTCCAGGAGCCAATGGCCTAAATTTGCATTCCACCTCCAAAATTCAGTACATCCAAGGATTGCTCCCAGATAAAAGTGGCCAGGACAGAGGAGGCTTGCTGGCCTTGTCTTCCCCTGGCCATGTCTCATCTGCACCTGAATCGCTGGGGGTATGTGCCCCAGGACAAAAATCTTCCTCTCACCTTCCCTCCTGTATTTGGAAACTTGTATTTGTACCACAGTCATGTGACAGTCCTCTTGTCTTTTCAGCATGTAAGCTGCAGTCACACTATGGTGCTCTGCACACTGCTTCTCAGACTTAAATACCATCACGTACTGTCAGCTTCGCAATGTCCGAAGAGCCTAATATACTTTCGCAAAAAAAAAAAAAAAAAAAAAAAAAAATTCGCCAGGACAAAACCAGTTGCTGGCTTAGCCCTTCTCCTCGAAGCCTTTCAACTACACAACATACCCTGAGGCTATGCACCTTCCTTTTAAAGCTACATGAAACGTTATGGGTTTTGATCTCACAAATCCAAGTTTCAAACATTTACACATCCAGGAGCTGATCCCATACAAAAGGTCCTAGAACAAAAGCCCAGCTCCTACCTTAACCTTCTACTTGAAACATAGAAACCTGTCTTGGTTGAGCCATTTTAAAGAGCTAGGCGCTCTGAAATCGGTAACCTCCCCTTGACTTCCACCAATCCTTTTCCAACAATAAGGAATTAAATATGAGCAGACATAAATGAAAAAATAACAGTTTACTAACAAGCGCGACAGCATCAGGTAAAAAATAACAGTAAATAACTGGTAGGCATAAAATTGCCAAATCTCACGAACCCCACGGAAACAAAGAGACAAGATGGTGGCAACCCCTACCAGGAAGGCAGGAGCCCACAGAGCAGTTCCAGAGGCAGATGGAAACTCACCAGCCTGTGTGGGGTCTGCACTGCTGCAGCCGCTTCCTCCTGCCTTTCGCGGGCTCTGCTGCTGCTGCCGGGCTCTGCAGCCTGGGTGTGGAGTTGGGGGGGAAAGGGCCAGTCTGTGGGCACTGGCACAGGGCGGCCTGGCCCCAGGAACTCGCTCGCTTTTTTTCTGGCTGTTGGCAGAGTTTGCAAGTTCACTTTGAAACAGTTTCTAATTGCAAAATCCAATCATTATGTGTGGCTACGTTGCAAACCGAAACAGCCACCTTCGAAGCAGAGCTCCTGCCTCCGGGGAAAACTGCCAGGAAAGGAGAACCTCTGCTTCCCTAGTGTTCTCTCTTGGAGCAGGGGGCCAATCGACCTGAGCTGGCTCTTTGGAGCGGGGCCACCTGCGGCAACAGGCAGGCAGCTGTGCAATTCGCCCTAAGACAGCTCAAAACTGCTAACTGCAGTCTCACTGAAACAAAACAAAAAAAAAAAAAAGAAAAGAGAATCCAAAAAGGGAAAAAAGCCTCTGCTTAAGTAAAGACCAAGCAGCCAGCAAAGCCAACAGCACGTAAAAAAAGGGCCGAACTGCCTGAGAGCACCGATTTTAAAAGTGCCCGCGGTAGCCCTCTGCCTCCCCCGAGCTTCCTGGCTGCAGGGTCTTAAAGAGACAGGAACAATTTTTGGGCTCAGATACATATGGAACACAGCAACATTTTGGGTTACCCCAGGATAAAACCACAGCAAACACGCTGTTGCTATGAACTTTCCTTCTCAGCTCGATGTACTATCACATTCTGACACTCCTGATGTCTGAATCTAAATTGAAGAGTACTCAGCTACAGCTTGCACTGACCTTCTTCCTCCTGACATTTTGAAAACTTGTTTTGCACCACAATCACATGCCATTCACTTTCCCCCTACAACCTGTGAACTGCACGTACACCATGATGGCCTGCACTTCAATGCTCTTTCAGACTTGCACAGGTTTGGCTTGCGGTGGCTTGTTGAAAGGCTTGGAGATAGAAGGAAGAATCCAGCAACTGCTTCTGTCCTGACACATTTTTCTGAGCAACAGGTAGCTGAACACTTTGGACTCTGCGAAAGTGTATTATGGTACACATAGCTGAAGAAAAAGTGAAGAGCACATTGGGGTGAATGCAGAATACACACTACAAAAAGGGAAAGGTGAATGCCATCAGTGAGCTTCTGTTCTTAGCCTTGTTGTATGGGAGCAGCTGCTGGAGGCTTTAAGGTTTGTAACTGGGCTCTGTGAGAGTGAAGAAATGTGACAGTATATATAGCCCAAAAGGAACATACCTAGCCCCAAATGTGCGGTGAAAGACTGCCATGAGAAGGAGTAACCCAGTAAGGGCTTTTGTCCTGGCACATTTGTCTGTGAGACACTGACACTTTAAACTCTGCCAGACTGAAAGTGTGAGATGGTACTTAGAGGTGACAATGAATATGCAGAACATCATGGGCTGTGCACAGTTCAGGCTGCAAGAGGAGCATGACTGTCCCCTGAATGCAGTCCAAATGGACAAGTTCTCTATTGTAAGGGGTAAGATCAGCGAAAGCTTTCTGTGCTGGCACATTTTCCTAATAGAGGTCTAATAGGAAATAATTCAGTTTAGCTTTAAACTCTGCACAATTGAACATGATGTGATTGCTGAGAAGAAAAATGCATAACAGCAGTTTGTTTGGGGTGGTTTATAGGCTCTCAGGGGAATGTGCAGGCCAGCTCTGCACATTCTTAGACCATTCCTATGGGAGCAGCAGCCGAATGTTTTAAGGTTTGAAACTGGGCTCTGTGAGAGTGAAAAAACGAGACAGTACCTATAGCTGAGGAGGAAGGTGCATAGCCCCAGCGTGTGGTATGTGTGTGGATTGCTGCCTTGAGAAAGAATTATCCTGCTATTGCTTCTATCTTGACACAATTTTTTGTTCAGAGTTACGTGAACATGTTGGTCTCTGCTTAACTGAAAGTGCTGGTGGTGCACATGGATGAGTAGGAAAGTGCAGAGCAACATAGTGTAAGAGCAATTCCACTAGCTGCAAAGAAAAAGTAACTGTCACTTTATTGTGATGTGAATAAAAGGTTCTCAAGCTAAGGGGCAAGGTGAGTAACCTCTCTGTCCTGGCACTTTTATCTGTGTGAGTTTTAGCTGTAAACTTTACAGCTTAGATTCAGACTGCAAGAGTGTGATTGTACAAGTAGCTGAGAAGGAAAGTGTAAAGCAGTGGTGTGCTTGGTGTTGTTTATCGCAGCAGGGGAAGGCCAAAGCAGGTTTTTTGTTGTAGTACCTCTTTTTCAATGGGAGCACCTGCTGGATGTTTTATGGTTTGAAACTGGGATCTGACAGTGAAAAATGTGATGGTACAAACAGCTGAGAAAGAAGGTACATAGCCCCAATGTGTGGTGTGTTCATGAAAGGCTGCAAAGCTAAGGGGAAATTGAGCAACTGTGTGTGCTGGCACATTTTTCTGTGAGAGAAGTGTGTCAGACTCTACAAGACTGAAAGTATTGGTACACAGCTGAGAAAGCTGTGCAGAAAGCACCATGGTGTGTGTGAAGGTCACAGGTTGTAAAGGGAAGAAAACTGCCATTTGATTGTGCATCAAATACAGGTTTCCAAATGTAAGGGGCAAGATCTGAGAAAACATTTTGTTCTGTATAGTGGATTGACCCTGGCTGGATGCCAGGCACCCACCCAAACTTCTCTCTCACTCCCTTCCACAGCTAGACTGGGAAGAGAAAATATAATGAAGGGTTCCTGAGTTGAGATAAGGACCAGGAGAGAATGCTCATCAAATACCTTCACAGGCAAAACAGGCTCAAAATTAGAGATACAACTTAAATTTGTTACTAACAAAATCAGAGCATGCTAATGAGAAGTAAAATAAAACCTTAAAAACACCTTCCTCCCACTCCTCCATCCTTCCCAGCTTTACCTCCTACCCCAGCAGCACAAGGAGACAGGGAATGGGAGTTAAGGTCAGTTCATCACCCACTGTTTCTCCTGCTACTCAGGGAAAGGAGTCATCCCCTGCTGCACTGTGGGGTCCCTCCCACAGGAGACAGTTCTCCATGAACTTCTCCAGCGTGAGTCCATCTCACGAGCAACAGATCCCTGCAAGCTGCTGCAATGTGAGTTCATCCTGTGGATGAAAGTCCCCTTCAAACTGCTGCAGCGTGGCTCACCCTACTGTGGGGTACAGTCTTTCAGGGACAGGCTGCTCCACCATGGGCCCCTCTCTCCTCAGGCCTCCCATAGGGTCACAGACTCCTCAGGCATCCCCCTGCTCTGGCATGGGTCTCCTCTACGGGCTGCAGGTGGATCTCTGCATCTCTCATGGATCTCCATGGGCTGCAGGGGCACAGCTGCCTCACCATGGGCTGCACCATGGGCTGCAGAGGAATCCCAGTTTTGGTGCCTGGAACACCTCCTCCTCCTTCTTCACTGACCTTGGTGCCTGCAGAGTTGTTTCTCTCACATTCTCACCCCACTCTTCTCTGGCCACAATTACAACTGCACAATGACCTTTAGTTTTTCTTTCTTGTTAAATATGCTATCACAGAGTCGTTACCACCATTTCTAATTGGCCCAGCCTTGACCAGTGGCACGTCCATCTTTGGAGCTGCCAGGGATTGGCTCTGCCGGACATGGAGGAAGCTTCCAGCAACTTCTCACAAAATCCACCCCTATAATCCCCCAGCTACCAAAGCTTGGCCTTGCAAACCCAATACACTGGCATATTTATCTATGTGAGATGCAGATGGAAACTTTTTGGTTTAGATTCAGACTGCAAGAGTGACAGAATATGATGGTACAAGTAGCTGAGAAGGAAAGTGCATAGCATCAGCATGTTTTGACAGAAGCAGTTTGCTGGACTGATTCAATACCGATGCATTTTTCTCAGCAAGAAGTAGATGGACATTTCGGACTCTGCAGAGACTGAAACTGTGTGATGCTACATGTAGCTGAGCCTGAAAGTGCACTGCACCACACTTGTGTGTGCAGTTGACAGGCTGCAAGAAAAAGTAACTGCGAATACATGTTTTCAAATGGAAGGGAAAGTCATTGAATTCTTTCTATTCTGGCATATTTTCGTCGAGAGAAACGGACTTAGGATCTTCACCTTTGATGGTTTGGAGCTAACCATGGTGCACTTGCATCTTTGTCAAGTACACACCGCCATCAAGTGGACGTTCCCACTGTGGCCACTCAACAGCTCCACGAGACAGTGCTGTGCACACGCTAAAAACCCCTAAATGTGGCTCCAAAAGTGGAGAGAGACGTCTAGTCATGGTCCTCAAAAAACATGTCAGGACAGAAAGGTTTTGCTGACCTTCCTGTTCTGTGCGCAAACTCCTATTTCCACCACATTCGAACTCCTTCCCAATTATATGTGCTAATAAGTTCTATCAAACTCAAAGAGTCCAGATCCAAAACTGGAAGCATCTGACAAAAATGTAACTCACAAAACTGCCAGGTGAGAAAGTTGTTACAATCAATCCATCTAAAGACTAAGAGATGAGACAGGTATTTCTGGATTTTACCTGTCCTGGGTCATCTGTTATCTGCACCTGAAACACTGGTGCTGTGTGCTTTCCTTCATATGGAAAAGAACTCTCATTGTAGTCCAAAAGACCATGGCTGCTTTGGATTCCTCTTCCAAAATTCTGTATATCCAAGGATTGCTTCCAGATGAAAGGTGCCAGGACAGATGAGTCTGGCTTGCCTTGACCTCCCCTGTGCTGCCTCTCATTTTCTACCTGAAACAATGGGACTACGTGCTTCCCTTCCTACCAGCAAGAACGGTCATTCTGTTTCAGGAATCAATGGTTGAATTTTCAGTTCCTCCTCCAAAAGTCAGCACGTCCAAGGATTGCTCCTGCACGTTAGCTGCCAGAGCAGACAGGTCTGGATGGCCTTGACCTCCCCTTAGCCAGCTCTCAGCTGCACCCAAAACATTAGGGCTACATGCTTTCCTTCCTATGGTAAAGAACTGTTGTCCTTGTCTAGGAGCCCATGACTGAAATTTGCATTCCACCTCCAAAATTCAATACATCCAAGGATTGCTCCCAGACAAAAGCTGCCAGGACAGACAGCTCTGACTGGCTCTGCCCTGCCATGGGCTGCCTCTCAGCTGCTCCCAAGACACTGAGGTGTCAGGCTTCCCTTCCTGTGGAAAAGAACTGGCTGCCTCCTCCAGATGCCTGGGGCTAAAATTGGGATTTGTCCTCCATATTTCTATACATTTGAGGATTGTTCCCAGATGATAGCTGCCAAGGCCATTCAAATTGTTTACAAACAATGCCATGTTCACTACTAAATCATGTCCCTAAGTACCACATCTACATTTTTGAACACTTGCAGGAATGGTGACTACACAGGTTCCCTGGGCAGCCCATTCCAATGTCCAATGACTGGTTAAGTGAAGAAATTTTTCCTAATGTCCCACTGAATCTCCCCATATGCAACCTGAGGCTGTTGCCTCTTATCTTGTCCCTTGTTCCCTGGGAGCAGAGCCCAACCCCCACCTGACTGCACCCTCCCTTCAAGCAATTGTAGAGAGTGAGAAGGTCCCCCTGAGCCTCCTTTTCTCCAGGGTGAGCCCCCCCCAGCTCCCTCATCTGCTCCTGGTCCTCCAGACCCTTCCCCAGCTCTGTTCCCTTCCCTGGACATGTTCCAGCCCCTCAATGTCTTTCTTTAAGTAAGGGGCCCAGAACCAACCCCAGGACTGGAGGTGCCTCAGCAGTGCCTGGCACAGGGGAGGCTCACTGCCCTGCTCCTGCTGCCATACAACATGTAATTCCAATCCAAAAGGAAAGATTAAATGATTTGGTCTTGTGCCTACATGTCATGGAACATGGTTTTTGAACCATCTGTGCATTATCTGTGTGACTTCTAGTTTTTACTTTTCAATTAACCAATAATGATTTAAATCCACCAATGACTCCTTAGTGCATCATTTGTCATGGACTGTTTAGATAGTTTATGTATATATTTTAAGAGTTACTCTCAGTTTTTCATGGACAAGGCTTTTTCTGTCTTTGCTTTTGCCAGGCTTCATTTTCCTTCCTCGCTTCTTCTTGTCTTTCTCATAGATGAAAGTAAGAGATTAGAGTACCTGGCCTTTTCTTCCTGCTGAGGCTCTCACACACTGTAACCAAGTTCTCTCTTCATGCAGTACTTTTGGATAAATTCAAATCTTTGTCATAATAAATTTATGGAATTTTATGCCAACATTACTTCCAGTAATCATCATGTTGTAGAAATATTTTAGTAAAAATATCTTCCAATTTCCACTCACAAATGGAATTTTATCTCAATATCCCAATGGCAGTTTTCTCCTTGGGGTCAGTTCAGTCCTTCTCCAAGGACTGAACTTGAGATCCCAGTTTTCCTGCCCTCAGACAAGGTTTGCCTCCCTTGTTTAGATGGGCAATATTTATTGCAGCTGACTATGCATTTTACTACTCTCAAGGTCAGCTTGTGTGTTGCTCTACTTGCCTTACTCTATCATTATACATATTTTTTCCAGGTTTAGTATCACCTGCAATTTTATCAGCAGTGTGCATTCCCTGTCATAAGCTACAGTTTTCTGCTACTTTCACTTACACTGCTTCAGCAGGACTTAGGTGCTGCTGCACAAGAAATTGTTATGTCCAAATGAAATGACAGAACTATTACATTTTTCCTGACACTGCCTACCCAACATCACTGGAATGCACCTGTCATGGTGGGAGCCTTGGGCTGTCCTGTGCAGGGCCAGGAGTTGTGTGAGTCGCTTCCAACTCACGGGATTCTACGATCCTACAACATAGGATGTCCTTGGTGTGCCTCAAAGATACCCAAGTTCTTACCCTCCAGACATTTTTTTGAAGCTGAATGTGTTCCAGGCCCTTGTCTAGTAATGGACCCTGTTGATTTGGACCTGTGAGTTGAGTTTCTGGCTTGAACACATGCCTGCTGTATAACCATGGAACTGCCTGGTGATCACTGGAGTCTGTCTGACTGTGGTTGCCATTATCGGACCAGATCCCGACCTGTGGATTGTTTTCTTTTCTTGTTGGTGGACCTGCTTCATCATCTCGACCCTGTGCTTCCCCTGTACTCATCCCTGCCTCTCTTGCCTAGGGCTGTGAGGTGGCCCCTGCCTGGCTGTGGCACCTCCTTGGCTTCTGGCCTGAGGGAGCTGCTGGCCTGTGCTGTGCCCTGACATGATGTCTGGAGTCAGAAACAGGGCAAATTCCTCTGGTGTGAAAGCATGTGAGACTAGAAAAAGCAGTGAGGTGCCCACAGCCTCTGTGTGCTGCAACCCCTCTTGCTCCTAATGGGCAAGCAGAGGTGGGGAGCGGAAGTCCCTGTCCTGCCCCGCTGTAAAAGGAGTTGGGGAGGATTCTTTTTGATAGATTTCTCAGACAAAAATGAAGCGCAAACACAGCAAAGCAGGGCAGAACAGGTACAGACAAGGAAACAAGACCACAGAGAGTAAAAGGTGGGGGGGAGGAGGGCCAAGCTGACCCTCCAAGCGAGCCCCTGATCCCTCCAAGAAACCCAAAGCAAAATGGCTCATGCATCGCAGTTAACAGCTTCTATGTGCTAAAGCTCCTCCCACAGCCTGATTTCCCAGACATTTTTCCACGGGCCACTATAAAATTTCAGCTTCCTTTATCCTGGACTCGGCAACAGCATGGCAATTTAATAGTGCAAATACAGGACCGGTTGGCATCTCATGCTAGATAAGCCAAAGTAAAAAAGGTTCATTCTTGGGTAGTAACAATGTTCTTTATATTTCTTCTTCACTAGATAATTTTTTACTCCTCCCTTTCTAGAATAGTTAGTGCTGCTAATGTTGTGGACATCCTGCTCACAAAGTGCTTCTTTGTCAGTAAACAATTTTTAGTTTCAGCTTCCTGACCTGGTGAGTATGTGTGTGATGCACTTCTCTCTTCTCTTTGATCCTGAGTAAGCGCAATAACTTTTTCTCCTGATAGGGTATCTTGAAAGATATTCACATAGGTCTCACCAAACAGACATGGAAAGACTTAATTGACTTCAGTGGAAATAAATCATATTGTACAAACTGCTGGACAGATACAGTAGCTTACAGCAGACTATCAATTAGTAATACAGTCTTATCTCAGGGTTACACTTAGGGACAGAATTATAGGACACTTAAGTACAGTGATCAGGCAATGCTGACCTAACCCTGGTTTGTCAGTATCTTCTGATTTATGTTTTTTAGTGCTCCACTTCCCAGTTCTTAACCAGATATTTGTTATCTGAAAACAACTCCCCTCCATGTTCTTGCTCCACATCTCTTAAATGTATTATGCTTAAAACTCTGTAAGGAGCACTAAGAAGCCACAAGTGCTTTGTTTCCACAAATACCACTTTAATATTAGGTGTGACCACATAGTCACTGTGTATGGTGAAAGTAATTCTGGGGAAAAGGAGAAAATACCATATCTTCCTGTGGGTCCTTACAGAGTTGGACCACATGGAAGGACAGGCATGGAGTTGGACTGCATGCTGCCTGCATAGTTCCCCCAGAGACATAGACCATAGTACCACAGGGAAGGAAGATCTTAGGTCAAACTGTTCAGAAATTGATACATAAAGCGAACTATATATCTAAGGAATAATTTGAAAACAACTCTCACTTTGTCACATCCAGGGCTTTTCAGGTAATGTCACTAGTGGAACAAAAGCATTACAAAAAATTACATTCTTGTTGGCAGCAACTACACTCTGTGCATGTCTCTCTTCTTTCTCACACATTTATGCTGCAAGCTTTTCAGGGTGAAGAGTATTCTTCAGTGCTTCCTTAGAGACTTGTATAATGAGGACAGCATCTCTCATGGGATTGCTATGACCAGCTGAAATATAATAAAAAGAGAAATACTAATTGCAGCAACCTAAGATATACAGAATGGAGATGTGTGGTTTATTTTATTCAATATGTGCTTTTTCCTCCATGTTACTTAAAAGGGTATTTGTGTTCTGTGCCATATGTCTATGTCATAAAGACTATTTCATTCCAGAAAGACTTGCATCCTATAATTAAAGGCTCATCTGATTACCATTCAATGTCCAAACAGAATTATAGTAAAGGCAGATTAAAAAAATCTCTGGCCTTACATGTGAGGCAAATATTTTACCCATTTAACTTATGCTACAAATATAATTATTGTATTCCATTAAGATTATATACGTTTAGAGGCCCAGGTTTCAATTACTTTAGATCTCAGTCAAAAAGGTGGAAGACTGAAAGGAACTATGCAGTCAGGTAGCAGAACTCTGTTCTTGCAGGTCACGTTGAAGTATGAACAAATAAGCAAATATGCTCGTAAATTAGGACTGACAGAAACCATTCTCTTTAAATCACTATAACCATTTTCAAGTGCTCTGAACTGGCGTGTAAAGAAAGCTGGCTTTACTGCCCAGTTCCAGCTGGATGAGAAAATGCTGTATGTAGGTGAGAGATTGCTATCACTAACCAAGTGCCTTCAGCCATCAAACTATCAATTCATCCATTATCTAGTATTTTGCTGCAAGAGGGGAAAAAGAGTAGTAAATGTTAATGGAGATGTTAACTTTGCTCATAAATATTTCACTGTGTGAAAAAATGCTTTAGAAAGGGACAGTGTGGCTTACATGCTGTACAAAACCAAAACTCTATCCTTCTTCAGACAATTTTTCCTCTAGATGAGGCTTTTCATAATGTTAGTAAGATGAATTACAGTTTGCATTTATAGTACATTTATTTCAGATCCTTTTAGACTCTAATCTTTTTAAACATGCAGGATTTCATTTTAGCAGGCTTTGGATCACGTGTCACCTCTTCAATCAAAGAAGATACTTTTGAAAAAAAGTATGTGATTTTTTCTGGGAGACACTAGTCTATTCTACAGTTACAACATAAATTCCAACATGAAATACTTCATTAGTTTTAGCTCCCTGAATGCCTATAAGACAGAAGAGTATCAAACTAGGGCCATTTCCCAGCAGAGTGACATGTGGAAGCAAAAGGTCAAATTCTGATATACAGCTTCACAGAATGTATGTTTATATTCCTGGCAATGTTGAATTCACCCTTACACTGAGGGAACTGTAAGCAGAGACTGTCTTGAAACTATATTACTTATCAGCCAACCAACATCAAGGAGTTTCTCCCCAAATCCTGATTTTCAGACTGCTGCTCAGATCACTGGACCAGAGCAGGGTACATTCCTGTAGCAGTGTCAGTGACCAGCATCCCTACAATGTCACAGACACACCCAATGCAAGATTCCTTGGGCAACTGTAAGGGGAACTAGGCCAACTAAGATACACATTAAACTGGACTGCACAAAAAAAATTATAGAGACTCAGAACAAGTTCAATTCTGTTTACAGATAATATAATGCAATTCATTAGAGCAACATTGCCAAGCACTTTGGCTTGACATTAAATCATGATCTGTAATGTAACCAAATAATTAGTATAGCATAATTCCAGGAAATTATTTAGATGTTGAAATAACAATTTATGTTATTGCATACTGTCTTAGGATATAATATTACTTTGAATATGTTTTAATGTGTATTCTTTGGTACAAAGAAAGCCTTTCTATAGGATGGACAGCAAAACATACACCCCCATTCCTTAGCTTTTGCTCAAACAAACTGGTCAAAGTTGACTGTAGTTTAGTTTGTGGTAAGATCAAGTGTGGGGTGGGGTCTGGATCAACGAAATGATAAATAGCACACATAAAGCACTTACTCATCACTAGCAATTTATTCTATTAAAAATAGCAACATAGTTTAAATTCCCTGTGCTTACAAATTCATTAGAACATCATTTGTAGCCAGTAGTTCTTTATTCTACCTACCAGTGTTACACTTTGTAATCCATTCCCTCCTGTCACCATCACCATTTGTACTACAGGCTGACATCAGTGAGCTTTTAATGCACTTAGCCCTAGATTTTTCTCCAGAGCACCTTTTTTATATTATCTGTTTCACAAATTACTCTATGTAAAATTAATCCTATCTCAAAACTGAGGACTTGAAAAGAAGCTTTGATGTTGTCCTTGCTCTACTTCCAGAGCTCTCCTGCTGTGTCACTTTTGACACAGCAGTGTCTCAGATTTGCAGTGCCAGCTGGAAATTTGCAGGCGATTCAAAGAGGCTCAAGGAAGCGTGAGCGACCCCGGAGAGCAACAAACAGGGGCATGGCAGGGCAGTGAGGGTGCGGCCTGGCAGTAAGGATATGGCCCAGGTGTGGCACGGCAGAGCAGGGCAGTTCACGCAGAGAGGATGAGCAGGAAGGTGCAGCCACCCTTCTGGTGGTGGGTTGTGTGCAAGGTGGCTGGGATCTTTTGGGTGGTTGTAGGGTGTTTTTGGTTTTTTTCCAGCAATGGTTTACAAATGACGAAAAGCCATTGCTGCTGCTGCCAGCAAGAGTGTGCTAACCCAAACAGAACCTCCCACAAGGACGCAGCTGTCCTGTCGGCTGCAGGGAGGGTCAAAGCCTGATGTTAGTACCAGAGGACAGTGCAAAAGACACCTGCATGTAGTGTGAGCAGATGAACGATCTGCTCTGCCTAGTGGCAGAGCTTAAGGAAGAAGGGGATATGCTAAAGAATTAGGGAGAGCAAAACAGAAAGAAACTGGTGGAGTTACACCCTTCCAACCCTCAGAGAAGCTCAGCAAAAGGAGACCTAGTAGATGATGGGAAATGAAAATGGATCTCTACTTGAGGAGGTAATAAAATTCCCTCCTGACCCCCATCACCTTCCCAGGTGCCCTTACAGAATAGGTATGAGGCCCTGGACCCAGAAAGTCAGGCAGATGACACTAAAGAAAAAAATCTGTCTGGAGAGTCTCCCAGTTGCCCTTCATCTGTCAGATGGATCACATCTTCAAGTATTCAGCAGAAAGGAAGGGTAGTTGTAGTAGGTGTCTCCCTTAACAAAGGGCTCTATATGTTGACCGGACCCATCCCACAGGGAAATCTGCTGCCTCCCTGGGGCCCAGGTATGGGATACCACCAGGAGACTCCCTGAACTAATTCAGCCCTCTGATTATTATCCATTATTATCCTGCTGGTTGTCCAGGCTGGTAGTGATGAGGCTGACAAGAAGGCCACCAGGGTAATTAAAAAGGACTTCAAGGCTCTGGGTCAATTGGTTGATGGGACAGAAGTTCAGGTGATGTTCTGTTCTCAGTCCCTTCAGTAGAGATTAATTATGAAAGGAACAAGAAAACCCACATTATTAATGAATGGCTTAAGGGCTGGTGCCAACAGTGGAATTGTGGGAGTTTTTTAATCATGGCAACTTTTACAGCACCAGGCCCACTAGAGTTAGATGAGTTCCATGTATTTAACGAGGGCAAAAGGATTCTAGCCCATGAGTTGGCAGGGTTCATTCACAGAGGGCTTTAAACTAGGTTTGAAGGGGAAAGGGGATGAAACCAGGCACTCCAGAGATGAGCCGAAGGGTGGTAGGCCCGAGTCAGGAGTGAAATCAGCAGCCCAGATGAAGTGCATGTACGCTAATGCATGCAGCATGGGTAACAAACAAGAGGAGCTGGAAGCCATGGTACTGCAGCAAAGCAATGATGTAATCGCCATCGCAGAAACATGATGGGATGACTCACATAGCTGGAGCACTGCAGTAGATGGCTACAAGCTCTTCAGAAGAGACAGGAGAGGGAGAAGAGGTGGAGGGGTGGCTCTTTATATTAGGGAGGCTCTTGGTGCTCTAGAACTTGAGATTAATGACAATAAGGTCAAGTGCCTATGGGTAAGAACTGCAGAAGGCCAACAAGGCTGACATCCTGGTGAGAGTCTGTCATAGACCACCCAACCAGGATGAAGAGGTGGATGAATTTTTCTATAAGCAGCTGGAGGATGTTTCAAGATCACCAGCCCTTGTTCTTGTAGAAGACTTGCCAGACATCTGCTGGGAGCTCAACACAGTGGAGAAGAGGCATTCCAGGAGGTTCTTGGAGTGTACGGAGGACAACTTCTTGTCACAGCTGGTGAGCCAGCCTACCAGGGGTGGGGCTCTGCTAGACCTGCTGTTTACAAACAGAGAAGGGCTGCTGGGACATGTAGTGGTTGGAGACTGTCTGGGGTAGAGTGACCATAAAATAATAGAGTTCTCAATACTCAGTGAAACAAGGAGGGGCATCAACAAAACTTTCACACTGGACTTCTGGGGGACAGACTTTGGCCTATTCAAGAGACTGATTCAGAGAGTACCTTGGGAGACACCCCTTAAAAACAAAGGGGTCCAGGAAAGATGGACACAGTAAGGATATGGCCCAGGTGTGGCACGGCAGAGCAGGGCAGTTCACGCAGACAGGATGAGCAGGAAGGTGCAGCCACCTGGATCATCTAGGTGATGATGATCACTAGGGTGATGAGGGAGATGGTGGAAGAGCTTGCCAAATCACTCTCCATCATTTACCATCAGTCCTGGCTCACTGGGGAGGTGCCAGATGACTGAAAGCTGGTCAGTGCGATGTCCATCCATAAAAAGGGCCAAAAGGAGGATCCAGGAAACTATGGGCCTCTCAGCCTGGCAAGATTATGGGACAGGTCATCTTGAGTGCAGTCACACAGCTCCTACAGGATGGCTGAGGGATCAGACCCAGCCAGCATGGCTTTAGGAGGGTCAGGTGACCAGGTAACTTGCCTGTGGATCCAGGGAAGGCTGTGGATGTTGTCTACCTGGACTTCAACAGAGACTTTGACACTGTCTCCCACGGCACACTCCCGGAAAAGCTGGCAGCCCATGGCTTGGACAGGTGCACTTTTCACTGGGTTAAGAACTGGCTGCATGGCTGGGCCCAGAGAGTGGTGGTGAATGGTACCACATCCAGCTGGCAGCCAGCCACCAGTGGTGTCCCCCAGGGATAGGTGCTGGGGCCAGTCCTGTTTAACATCTTTACTGATGATCTGGATGAGGGGATTCAGACCACCATTAGCAAATTTGCAGATGACACTGAGTTGGGGGCCAGTGTCAATCTCCTGGAGGGTAGGAGGGATTGGAGGAGGGACCTGGACAGGCTGGATAGATGGGCCAAATCCAGCGATATGAGGTTTATCAAGTCCAAGTGCCAGGTCCTGCACTTTTGCCACAACAACCCCCTGGAGTGCTACAGGCTGGGGACAGAGTGGCTGGACAGTGCCCAGGCAGAAGGGGACCTGGGGGTACTGCTTGAAAGCTGACTGACCGTGAGCCAGCAGTGTGCCCAGGTGGCCAAGAAGGCCAATGGCATCCTGGCCTGTATCAGGAATAACGTGGCCAGCAGGACCACGGAAGTCATTCTTCCCCCATACTTGGCACTGCTGAGGCCACACCTTGAGTGCTGTGTCCAGTTCTGGGCCCCTCAGTTTAGGAAGGATGTTGAGATGCTTGAACGTGTGCAGAGAAGGGCAACAAGGCTGGGGAAGGGTCTAGAACACAAGCCCTATGAGGAGCGACTGAGGGAGCTGGGGGGGCTCAGCTTGTAGAAGAGGAGGCTCAGGACAGACCTTATCACTCTCTACAACTCCCTGAAAGGAGGCTGTAGCCAGGTGGGGGTCAGACTCTTCTCCCAAGCAAACAGCGACAGGACAAGAGGACGGAGTCTTAAGCTGTGTGAGGGAAGGTTTAGGCTGGATGTTAGGAAGAAGTTCTTCACAGAAGGGGTGATTGGGCATTGGAATGGGCTGTCCAGGGAGGTGGTGAAGTCACTATCCCTGGAGGTGTCTAAGAAAAGACTGGATGTGGCACTCAGTGCCATGGTCTGGTTGACAAGGGGGTGTTAGGTCATAGGTTGGACTTGATGATCTCAAAGGTCTTTTCCAATCTTGTTAATTCTTGTGATTCTGTGATTCTGGTGAATGAGTGCTGAGTGAGAGGTGAGCACAGGCAGAGAGAGAGCAAAGAGCATGGCCATGGGGCACCTAGGAGTCCCAGAATCACATAATGGTTTGGTTTAGAAGGGACCTTAGAGATCATCTAGTTCCAATCCCCTGCCATGGGCATGGACAAAAGAAGCAGGCAATATTTCTGGATGACGTACATCATTTGGGAATACTGCAGAGAGAATAAAATTTCCAATGACTTTTAAGGTTTTCATATCTATTCTGATTGTGGTTTCAAGCTAAAAGATTATGTAATTCCAAACTCCTGTCCTTAGCTATCAATGCACTTGCAACTTGCTTTACTGCAAGATGGAATATTTTCCATAACTCAGTACTTCTGTTTGGATTGTCATTTTGACTTTCTCCATTTGTTTGTTCTCCTTTACCATCTCAGCAACTCCTAAGTAAAATGCTTCCTAAAGCAGCTCTGGTTTTATTCACCACTGACAGGCATGGGTCACATTTCCACAGCATTTCCCACTCTCTGCTTCCTAATGGTGAAAAGGGACACAAGGAAGTGCAGGGCTAGCCACAGGCATGTTGCTTAGGAGGGCTTTGCTGCTCCTCTGCTTTCCACTTATTGTTCCAGGAACAAGGCCCTGTGCTTAGGAACTTGTAAGGGAACTTGTTGACATATAGGTGGAGGAAAACCTGTTTGATCTGTGGTATTTGCCATCTTTCTTTTCACATTGGTCATGGAGAGCTTTGTCTTGTTTTGTTGTTGATATCATTTAGCTTTTTTGCTTTGTTTCTCATCTTTGTGTTTTCTCCCCTTCCCCAAGGAAAGGCCTGGGCCAGAGAAGTAAAGCTTTATTTCAGAAAGGTTTTACTTGCTTTTTATTATATACCTGGTGCTAAATATGCTGTATTCTTGGATGGAAGGAGGTTCATTTTCTGGCAGACCTCAGTTCTCATGGAAATCTATTACGCATGCTGAGAAATCTGGCTCCCTCACATATGTGCTGTGTCATGTCATCAAGCCTTTCTCTTTAAAGCAAATACAGCTCTGCCTTCCCCTTGCCTTTGTCTTTCCCTCTCGTGATTTGCAGAACACTCAAGACTATAGTCAATTAAGAGGGATTACTTCTTGGAGGAGACTACAGATACCACACTTGGTATAAATCTATGTAGCTTCATTGACTTCAGCTCATTTTGGCTTTGTAAGTGGCATTCCTATTTATCATATTGGATTTATGATGTTATCCCCCTGGATGACAGATGTGTATTGTTAAATGCTTATACAGTTGGATGGTGGCATTGACTTGTTAGAAAACAAGATGGATTCTTTATTTTAAATTGTATTTTTTGCTGCTCTGATTCATGGAGTACTTCAGTGTTTAATATAGAAAGCCATGCCTGATAATATTAGACCTTCGTTACAAAGATTCTCCAAATTCTGGCATGTCAAGTGTCAGCTTCACCAGTAATTTTTTAGTACAAAACTGCTTTGCCCAAGCAGGACTATAAGTGTGTAACACTGCAAATACCTGAGCTGCTGCATGGCTCTCACAAGGTATCTGTGTTGTGCCCTATGCATCCATTGCACTTAGAACTGACTGCAGAGGAGACTTCAGGCCTATATGAGCTACCTATGCACGTACAGAAAGTTTGGTAGAATAAAACCTATAATGATCAATCATCCTTGGGATATGCAGTTCTTAATGAAAGAACTGAGATTAGTGGAAAGTAGAGCAAAAAGTGTGTCAGTAACAGGAACTGAAATGCAACCCTCTGGTAGGTAAACAAAAGGATAAATAAAAGTCATGTGAGATAAGCATCAGGACAGACATTAAGCTTTGCTTGGTTGAGATCCAAGTACAAGTTTATAGATTTTCTTTGGGGTTTTTTGTAGGTGCCCAGGTCTTGCCACTACTAGATAGGGCACTACAACAGCAGAGCTGTGGTAGGAAGTTAACAGGTTGGATGAGTGCTAAGCTAAATATAATCTTTTTTAAGCTAGAGGTGTCTTGGGGTGACCTTATGATGTGTATCCCATATCGCTGCCTATGCCCAGAAATTAATTATTGGCCTTTCTATGCCTCTGAACTGAGCCTGAGAGGGGGAAGAAAAAACTGAGCAAAACTTTCTCAAAGCAGTTTGAAACTTGTTCAAGGTCACATAAAGATAGCAGGTTTTTTTTTTTCCAGCTGGGGCAGGGGGGGGGAGCGAGGAAGCACCCAGGCTGGCAGTTTTTTTCCAGTCAGCTTTTGGCCAGTTTTTTCGGCAGTTCCTTGTTCTCTGGAGAGAGGCTGAGAGCTGAACTTTTCCTTCTCTGGAATTTCGGATTTTCTCCCTTTTCTACTGGACTGCCTGATTGCTGTAACATCAGAGCACATCGGGAGGACTTTCCACCGGGCACAGAGGGCCTGGCCCCGGCCCAAGCCCCAGCTCCGAGGAGACCAAAGGGAGGACTCGAACACTTTCCCAGGTTTTTCCTCTACAGCGAAAGATTTTACCATTTAACATTATTTTCCTTTCCCGTGTGCTTGTTAAATAAATAGTTTTATCTTCTTCACTTTCCTTCGAGGAAAATTTATTTTTTTCCCGAACCTGGTGGGGGGAGGGGTGGTTGTGCCTTCTCTCAGAGTATATATATATTTCTAAATTAGAAAATTAATTAGGCTTGCTCAAGTTTTTCACTTCAGGCTAGCAGTGGGACTGATGTGTGATCCATATGTATAGATAGTTGTAAATTATCAAATTTCTCCATTTTAATGATCTACTATTCATCAAATAACACACAATAACTGGCAGCGTGATGGGCTCTTACACTGCTGTAGATGTGTAACGAAATGGCCAGGTTACGTGGTTTAAGTTAACTAATTTTACTCTACTGAATTGCAAAGGCCTGGGAGATGATGTACATCCAGTCACGTGGTTCCGTTGGAAGCTGGGTATCACAGCAATTTTCTCATAACCTGTGATTACCTCTAGCAGTCATCAAGTAATACATTTGTCATACTAGCTGCTGTGAAAGAAAAATTTAGTGTATTTAATTTCCAGTTTTAAAAATACTTAAGGCCAAAAGAGCACATAATTCCTTAATGTTTATGATGACCTGGCATGCTGGACTTCTCGAATTACCTCTGCTGAAATTTATTAACTCTACCAAACAGGCTTCTTGTAGCTAGCTACAGCTTTCTCTTGAATGTTTAACAACAAATATAGGGGGAAATATCTTAAAAATATAAAATGCAGAAGACAGCAATGAAACATTCTGGCTTGTTTGGTAGAACAAGAACTACAGCCTGACTGGAAGAGGGTGAAAAGCTCTTCTGCTACTGACAGTCTGTTTAGTACCTTTTCACTCTCATTTTCAGGACTTATATACTAGGGATAAGTGACATGGCCTGGCTCAATAGGTCGAGCTCTGGCGTGCCCTCGGTCAGAGGGAATGCAGTGTCACCTCCACGATGTCCTAAAAGAACGCCTTTGGTGGAAAGGCAGGACGCAAGCAGGACGCGCGTGCCTGGCTTCCTCTCTCCTTGGATGGCACGACAGGCAGCCGATGTCTGGGCTCTGTGTCAAACCCGGACGGTAAAGGAAAACAGACCAGGGGCCTCTGGTATGGGTCCAACAGGTTTTTATTGCCGGAGGGTCCAGGGACGCAGCCAGGGCCCCAAAAGAGGGTTGTGCATGCCCTTTTTTATAGGGGAGTGGGAACCAAGGCAGGGAAAAAGGGAAGGCAAGCCAATGGGGTTACAGCCAAGGGGAGGATACAATTTAACAAGAACCAATAAGGGAGGACATAGGAGGGCAGGGATTCACAAGAGGGAAGCAATGAACAAACCGAGAGCAGAAGACAAATTTCCAGAACAGGGGAAGGTAACTTGGGCCCGGGAACCACCCAGGTGAATGCGGCTTAGACCTCTGAGCCGTCCCATGATCCGCCCTCTGACCCACTGTCTTGGGCGGGGAAATCCACCCAATGGATGGCCCTGGCTTGAGTGGCATTTAATGATCTCAGCGCATGAGTGGGCTGAGCCACCCCAACAGATAAGCTTTAGCAGGCATTGTGTATGATTGTTTGCTATTAATCCCAAAACCAGCAGAGCAATTGAGGTGCTGAAGTCAGCTGTTTCTGGTTTAGCACCAAAAGCAGCACAGAGGATCTGACTTCATTATTGTCTTCACATGAGGGACGATGCTGAGCAAAGATGTGTACTCAAACAAAACTGTCCATGCTCTACTCCTGAACTTGTGAACCAGGTATTCTGCTTGGTCTCTGGTCTAGATTACAGCAGTTTTGGGTCACAGAGCTTCACATGGGAATTTTCTAATCTTGACTTTTTTGACTGTCCTGTCTTCAGCATATGTACAACTAAATCCACATCATGCTGCATTGCAGCCTTCCTGAAAAAGCATTTAAAATCATTTAAATGGGTTTTAGAGAAAGACTTTTCTTCTTAGTGAGATGATTGTTTATAATGCTGATGGGCACTTCTATGTGGAGAGCCCAGTAAGTCCATTTGGTCCCATCTTTCCACATGCTTCTTCCTTTGGCTATCTTCTTGTTATAGGCTTCATCCCATCAGGTATTTACATGCATTGATCAGGATGTCCTTGAGCTTTCCCTTTTCAAGGCTAAAAAACTGCATCCCTCTCAGCCTTTATCTCATGCCAGATGCTCCAAACTTTTAATGATCTTAGTTGCCCTTCCCTGAACTCATGGCAGTATGTCCATGTCTCTCTCATTGCGGGGAACCCAGAACTGGACACAGCAGTCCAGTTGTGGCCTCCCAGGGCTGAGCAGAAGGTAAGGATCGGCTCCCTTGACTGCTGGCCATGACCTGCATGCAGCTCTAAAAGCTGTTGGCTGCCTTGGCTGCAGAGCCCACTGCTGGCTCTTGGGTAACCTTTTGTCCACAGTAGTCCAGCTCCTCTCCTGCACAGCTGTTTTCCAGCCAACTGGCCCTATTGTGTACTGGTATATAAGGTTATTCCTTCCAGGTGCAGAACTTTGACTTCCCTTTGTTCATCTTAATGAGATGCCTGTTGGTCCATTCACCACCATGTTCAGGTGCCTGTGGGTGGCAGCCCAACTATCTGGTATATCAGCCACTCCTCCCAGGTTTGTTATCTCCTGCAAAGTTGCTGGAAGTGCTCTCTGGTCCATCACTGAGGTCAGTAATGCAGCTGTTAGTACTAATCCTACAATAACCTTAGGGGTACACCATTAGTGACTGACCTCCAGCAGGGCCTCACAATGCCAACCACAGCTCCCTGAGCCCAGCCATTTGGAACACCTTGCTCTCTGCTTCTCTGGTCTGCTCCTCAATAGCTGGTCTGTGAGGATATGCATATCCAGAGATACACAACCTAAACCTTGAGTTTCAGAGTCTGATCTCTTGGTATGCAGTGATACTGAAACCAAACCTCTCAAGAATTAAGCCCCATCATGCACCAAAATGCTATGTGTATATAAAAAAGCACAGCTGGGTCTCAGCAGGAATATCTGTTTAGTCTGTGTTCATATGAAATTCACTCTTGGAAGCCAAATGCATTTAAATTATTTATTTCAACAGTTCGTACATACGGCACACTATATAGTGAGGGTTTTCTTTACAAACGTTCTGTGGATGAATGCTTGGAAACTGCAAGTGAGTTTAAGGGTTGTATTCTATGTCAGCCCAAAACTGACCAGTGAACTGTATTGCACAATTCTTCTTTTAAAGGCTAAAACAACCAATACCTGAATGCAGTTAATAATCTTTCCCAAAACATGTACAGTTTGACCAGACAACACTAAAAGTGGAGAGCTTTACATACATTATATATTAATTTGTATTCCTCTTTTAAAAGTGGGCAGCTGAAAAAACAGATTAAATAGTTTTTTTCAGAGGATGCCACTAACTATGTATAATCTTTTGGATCCTCATCCAAGGTCCTAATCACAAAACTCTTTCTTAAGGCAGAAATTACCAACTGAGAGCTGAGCCAAGTGCACTGCAGTGGTGGGTGGGCTGGAGACAAGGATAAGACTGGAACTGAAGCTGTTTAGAAAACAGATTTCAACAAAATGCCTTTCACTGAGTCCCACTACAAGTGCATTGAGAGGAGAAAGAGAATGTTTAAATAGCTTTATATAACAAAAGATAAGTTTCTGGCTGCCATTGTAAGTAAAAATATCTAAAAATGAAGTTCCTTGAAATAAGCTTACGATGGAATCAGCTCAGTACTTCAGATGCTGGACTAGGAACCGTGAGAGTTGAGACAGGGGCTTTCTTTACTATTGCAACACTCCAGTCAAGTCATTACACCAGATACCTCTGTTTAGACAGAGGCCACAGCAATGCTTACTATTTTAATAGAATCTCTTTATGACAAATACATTTGGGTTTACTTTTTCAGGTAAAAGTTTAAACCCTAGGTTTAAACCTATTTGACTGCAAAGAAACACCAGCTCAGCTGAAATTCTAATATTGTTTTTCTCTACTGCATCCCTCTTCCACCAGCTGTTTACACTGAGTACTGCCTGTTTATTATTATTAATACTTATTAACTTATATTTGCCACTGATATTAGCTGAAAGCTTAGAACACCAGGAACATATGAGTTAGGAGAAACACTGTCCTTTATTTCTTATATTGTTTCTGAAGTGAAACAATATTTTCTAAATGTGAAAAAAAAAAATCTGGAATGTATTTTTGCAAATGCCTTCTATAGCATCAGATTGACTTTTCTTCTGCCTTGAATCATTGACCAAAACTGTTTACTGCTAGGATATCCACCATGCACATGATCTCAGAGAAGCCGTAGAAAAACACTGAGGCATCTGAGTCTATTGTAAACTGAAGCAGTATAAATGTTATGTTAAACTCCAAACCATACAAACACAGCTGGGCCAAGCCTTTCTCTCCCTTTTCCAGAGCAATGGTGAATTGCAGTAATTTAGTACCCCTGGATGCCTTTTCTTCCCCAAATCTCTTCTTCTAGGCATATTCCAACTGCACTTGTGCATGAGAAGTTGCTGTCTATCATGTTATCAGACCATGAGAAAAAACTCTAAAGAATCAATCTCTTGATGCTGCTCACTGACATAGAGAGGTAACTCAATGCATGGCTGGCAGCATTCCTGCTGACATGTTCCCATGGCTTATGTTCAAATCAGAGTTGAACAAGAAGTCACTACACATAGTCCTTTGAATACTGAAGAGCAACTGAGCCATTTCAACTCTATTTGTAGGAACCCATATGCAAATTCTAAACAGGATTACATTGCCAAACTCACAAAATGAGCTTAAGTAACCAGAAATAGGGATGTTGCTTAGAACGTAAATGTTGACTAGCAGCAGGTGGGCATTTGGTATCCACACATACAGATGACTCCATCTTCCTGCAGAATCTACACCATAGATATGGATACCATGGACTTGCATATCAGAATTTTCTCGTGAGTCCTTTCACACCTCTTGGAAGTCAAATGAACAGGGCGTTTCCGTGATATTGGCTGAAGAATAAGGATCTAGATTCAACAATATCTGATTCACATGCTTTGTTTTCAGGGGGTGGTTCTGGTGTAGGGTTTGTATCTGGTTGTTAACTTCAAACAGCATCTATCAGACTTTAGCATAAAGCATATTGGCTACAATGTGAATACTAAAGTCAAAGCCAGCATATACTTTTTTTTCTTCTGGAAACAATGAATTAGACAGTGTATTACAATTCAGTGAGTAAAGGAAGTCCTTACAGAAAGCTTTTTCCACTTGTAATTACAACACTATGGACCTAATTAATCATTTTGTAAAAAAACTTTTGCTCCAGTCTGACTGCAGTAGAATTTGTCACACTGCTCAGTACAGGAGCCCCATTGTGTTGTATTTCACATTCATATAAAACTGCAGCTATTGCACCAAAGTTCATCTGAGTCCCAAAGATATTAAACTGCCTTTATGAAGTGATATTTCAGGACTGTAGATTCAGGAAGGTATTCCAAGCCCTACAAAAATCTTTGTGAGGAAAGATCTTACTCTCCAGCTATTACAGATATCCATCCCAGTCCTTGAATATTAATAACATTTTGTCATAAAATTTCCTCTTGCTTGCAAAGCCAGAAAGCTGTATTTTATCTACCTAGCAAAAATAAATGTAAAGGGCTCCATTACATAAATATACAAAGAGCAACCTGAGGTCAAAGGTGAGGGATTGCACTCACCACTTAGGGAGGCCTGATTCCTCACATCAGCCAGAGAAAGGGTCATTGCACTGACCCACATCAGGCCAGCACAGTCAAGTTACCTCTGCACAGACCCAGTTAACAGAAACTGCAGGCTAGGGAATGTAACCAGGACAAGATTAACAAGAAGATTATCTCCATCCCCTGTCATCTTTGCTTAGTTCTTCACCAAAAAATGTTACTTTGGTCATAGCTAAAACACACAAATATCCAACCTCTCTGAACTACCAAAGATAATTCTTCCTCTTCTGCAGCAGAATGACTCCTAATTGTAGCCGATATATAGAACAAGCCCTTCAACCAACACTGGATTCACTGAAGTAGGAAAATACTACCACTTTCTAAGTGAAGATATGTGAGTCCAGTCTCTGTTGACTTGCCTGGCACAAATGATCCTTCACAAGGAGCAGTTCTGAGGCAGCAGCAAATGGTCTTTGCTTTTATTAGAGACATCTAGACTATCATGTAAGCCCGGGGCTTTCATAAAAAGAATTATTTAGTGGTTATTAACAGTATGAGATTAAAATTCAGGCAGGTAACTGTAGGCATTTCCTCAGCAAAGAAAACAGTAATTTCTGTGTAACAAACAGCCTTTCATTTTAACCTCTGGCTTCTCTCAGCTTCAGATGTTCTGCAGTTGTTTGGAGCTTACTGCAGTGATAAGATCTTAAACGTGATTTCTGAGGGGAATGCAAGAAGCACTCATTCTTGTGTCCGTAAGAAATGTACCTCAATGGAGCTAGGCCAATTTATAATAAGCAATGGTGTGGCCCCGATTTCTTAAGCAGAAAGATATTTTTCCCCATCCTGATGTTTTCACTGCTTCACCTTTCAGGTTTGCACAAAATTAATTGCAACCAGATGATAAAGTTTGAAGTTCTCATTTTTCTGAGCCTTTTTATTTCCATATAGACACATGAAAAATCTCTAATGTACGGAGATAAACGGCTCAGTGAGTCATGATGCTCCAACCCATGCACAGCTGGGACTTCCACACTCAGCACACAAGTGTTCCTGTGCTGAGGGAATGGAGAGTGGAGGTTATTTCCATCACACCAGTCCCTTTGGAACAGAGTGGTTTGCAAAGCTCTTCTGCACAGTCATAATGAGTACACACAAAGGGACTTCGTTAGGAACGAAGGAAAAAAGACCCTGAAAATAATTCCTGCAGCCTTTTGATATAGTGCCATAGTGACTGAGAGTTATTCCATTAAGAATATGGAATTGGTATATTCCATATACCAATTGATATGGTATATTCCATATACCATTAAATGAAAAGCTCCATTGCTCAGATTTCCAGACACTGCCTTGTGACATTGTATTACTAATACCAGTCACCAGGACAAGCCCTTCTGAAGTCTATAGTAGCTGACTGATAACCTCTTTGAATAAACATGTTCAGTGCCACTCTCAAATGGTCAAATGTTCCTACCCCAACAGCAGCATGAGAGCTGCTTCCCTTGCCGTGAACCTCTTCAGAACAGTTGGTACAGGAGACTGAGCTGCAGAGGTGGCTGTAGTTCCCGTCAGGGAACCGTGCCTGAAGAATGCTGACCGGACAGAAGAGAAAACTTTTCCACTGTTTGACATAACACCTTGGCAACTTTCACAATATTTTGTAATGCTGCCACTCTGTCCTTCACCACTTTTAACTGCCCCTGCTTTCCATTACTCTCCCAAACCTTGATTGCCTGTTTAATGCACTTTTAAAAAATATCTCTGCTTTTGCTTCCATATTCATGGATGCTTTTTAGAAAATTAATTCACAAGGCATTACTCCTCTTTCAGCGCATTCCTTAAGGCCTACACCCACCAGGATATCTGCAGGAACTCACAAGCTAATAATAGCTTGTAAGTGAATGAGCAAAATGCAAGGAATGTTTCTCCATTGCCTCTTCAGAGAATGAGGTTTGAAAGTTAGTTTTGAACTGCCTCTTACATAAACTTTAGAAACTGCTTTATTTTAGAAAATGAGGCACCCTGTTTGAATGTTGTTAAAAGAACTTGTAGTTGATTAACTGTTGCAAAAGTTAAGAGGAATTTTATTACAAGAACTTGCAGTTAAGTGAATTAGAACATAGCTATGCAAAAGAACTAGTGAGGATCTTCCAAATACTTTAGGATGGATTCTTTGCTTTACTCATCTTTCTCACCCTTTGGATTAGATTATCTCTTGACTGGCAGATGTCATCACCATGCTTTTTAATTAAACACTTTAAGGTGTTTAATATGCACAACCAACATGGAGCTGGGCTTGCAAGGACTGTACATTTTAGCCTGTGCAGTGGACTGGAGAGATGGACTACAGCAGGGTATGGACAGTTGTGTTCATTATGTCTCCAGACAAGAATGTAAAGAAGGTTTGGACTTTAGATCCTGGAAAGTTCCACACATTTCCCAGCCTTTTGTGACTTCAGGCCCCATCCTTCTCAAATCCTTATGGGCTTCACATAGGCCTGCAAAGCCAAGGCTACAGGCAAGTTTTGTTCTCACGGAGCAGTCAATACAAACTGACTCTAGAGGCTTCTATAAATTACCACAGAATTGCCTACAAGCAACACAGAGCAAGAAAATTGTCCTTGTTGCTTAAATGAAGATACAGGAATTTACACTGATCTCTTCTCTTGCACTTTCTTCAGGAATGCTGTAATTATACTGAGGTTATATTTGTTCATGTCCTTTACATCCAGACAAGCTCCCTTGACTTCTGTGCAGTTTATGTGGATTTACACAAATATAAGTACGGATGAGATCTGGTCCTAATTTAGGACACATCTGCCAGCACAGATTCTGCGGAGAGAGTTTATTGCCATGTTAATTTTCTGCCTTTCTTTGCTCTTCTTGTGAATATGAAGCAAACACAACAATTTGAAAATCTTACTGGTGATGTTATCCCTCTTTGCTATGGCTGGTGAATTCAGCCAGAGCACAAGATGGTCTGGTACTCAACTAAAACATGATGGCTTAGAAAAATACCCACATAAAAATAATGGCTAAAACTTTCACTCTGAAAGGTGATTTACTTTCTGTGAGGAGCAGCTCTATTGACATACCCTCAGCTGCTGGAAAATCAGTCAGTACTAGTTTGCATGACTAGCCCGTGGAGCAGTTTGCTACACTCTTCATCTAGGCAAGACTGCAAGGTGGTCATGTAGAGTTTTGTCTGAGCAACAAATTCTGAATTTGTTGGATGGCTGTGAATCTAAAAAAAAAAAAAAAAAAAAATCAGCCTTTAAATCAAAAATTTTGTTGTGATTGTGGACCTTATGCTGCTGGTTCTTAAAATTGGTATTTTTTCCCCTGCTCAGCTGCAATTTGCATCCCCCTTTTATGCTTTAATGTTGTTTGTTGGAACAGCCTGATCCTCCCTTTTGAGTCAGAGCTTTCAGGGGGAAGAGGAGAAAGTTGCTGGGGTTTTGGTTTTTTTTTCTTTTAAATATGTTTTTTTGGGTAACTTTCTTTTTAGATCAAAGCCTGAAGCCTCAAACTGCAGCCCCTCAGCTTGCTACTAACAGTCCCACTCTTACTACAGTTGCTCTAGAAAAACCTTTTTGTATGTTTGACAATTCACTGCATCCAAATAAATCTTATAATCTACTTGTATGCAGTGGAGGAATCAGGCAAGTGTCTTGCACTGTGCCTCTCTGGAAGGAAAATACATGATTTGACCTTTGCATAAAAGCCTTCACAAATTCGTGGGAGTGGGTTTGAATGGGAAAAAAGAGAAAAATCTGTAACTGTAAGCTACATAGAACTGAGCCTCTGGTCTTGGTTTTCTTTAGGGTGTTATTATAAAATATAATACAAATACTTTAGTA
Organism: Corvus cornix cornix; assembly: GCF_000738735.6. Lineage (NCBI taxonomy): Eukaryota > Metazoa > Chordata > Aves > Passeriformes > Corvidae > Corvus > Corvus cornix. The sequence goes on along the minus strand of NC_047057.1, from coordinate 66,100,258 downwards.
GTGTTGAGTACTGATACACTGTGCTTACTGAGTCTGGGAGGTGTGGAGCAGCACTATCAGCTATCAGTGTTTGCCCAAATCTTGCTCATGAAACTAAGTACTCCACATTCTGATATCTTGTCTTTGTCTAAATGTGTAAAAGCCTGAATTCCACTAAGTAAACCTGCTGAGAGACATCAGGTAACTTCTGCTGGTTGCTTCATGGTTAGAGTAGGCAGCCCTTGCAAGGACTAATTGATTTATCTGGTTTTTCGGACTAAGGCAAGTCATGCTAGACCTGTGGTCACAGATGTCTGCCCCATGGCTTCATTCATAAAATGAGTTTCGTAACTCTTGGCAGTGACATCACTGGCAAGTAAGAGCTGCCTTCCGTGTTCCCTGCTGTTCTGGCACTGTTCGAATGCCACCTAGAGCTACTCTGTGAGCTGACAGAAATTAAGGCCTTTCTTATTTCACACCTTCTCCCCTGAATGTTGTATGCAGCCTCCTTTTTGGAGAGGCACAGAGAAGAGACCTTGAAGGGGCAGCGATGAAATGGTTCTGTCTGTTAGCCAATCTTAAAACTTTCACTGCTGGTTGTTGCCACTTTGTACCAAGTGGAAAGAGTAGGCCCTGGCTGGTTGGAAGCTACAACCACAGACACCATCCCATACAACTAACACAGACAGTTGTGAATGCGTGGTATTCTGGGATACATCCTGTGGCTGAAGGGCACACCTTTATATGTCTAAGCTGGGCTGCAACTGCATTAGAATTACATATAAAAGTCTACTGATAAGTAGTTATAGCTGCAAATATGGTTTGTATTAGAAATTGCATCAACCACCTCACCTTCTGCAAATTCTGTGGTAAAAACTTCGTACACAAATGAGTGAATCTATACCAAATGGAACGCTTACAGAGATGTTGTCGCGGTACGGTCGCGAGACAGTCGGCGATGAAAGAGACGGGGCAGATTGCTTGGATGCAATAAGCCGATTTTATTGATACAGGGTCGGGTTTTTATACCTTTCAGTTATATAAGCAGTTATATAAGCAGCAATCACTATAACAACCATATCTATGTTTCTTAATAACATTGCAAAACTAAAAGCTAGCACTAACTATCACAGGTACATACCAAGCATACCTTTTATGCTGACTGTTTCATTATAGGCCGTACTGCCTGCCACGGTTTGCGGCCTAGCAGCATTAGTGCGTCTACTTCTGACATGAGTTTAGCAGTGCTCTCACTTCTGCTTTCTAGCTCTATCTCCACAGAGATACATCTGCTGCTGCTTTTCAAGGCAAGCAGATGCAAACTTGTTACTTGGCAGACTGGAAGGAACTTTGTTTGGATTTGTCTCTGGTCTCTGTTCCTTGTTTGGTCTGCAGGGAAGCACATTGGCTCACCCTTAGATGCCTCCTGGAGCAGGGGGAAGGAAAAAAGATTAAGAAAACTTAATTTTCTTAACAGCTTATATTCAGCTCTATTGGTAAGAATATGCATCAGCATACTAAAAAGCTGAGGGTATGAGGAATTTCTGGAAAAGTACTGTAACTTTTGGCTTTATCCTTGTTATCAGACTTGACTTTAACTTGACTCAAGTTAAAAAAATAAAAGATCAACACCACCCCAAAAACCTCCCATAAAATGACCTTGCTAAGGCATCAGCTATTGCTTATTTACCAGAGCCAGGCTAAGAGTTACTGGAGAGTGGGAGAGCAGGAAGACCTAGCTGTAAGAAGTATTATAATTTGGGGAAGCAAGCCTAAAGAAAGAGCATGTCTTGGGTGGTATCTGTTTACATGCCATTGGCTCCCATTAAAGACAGGGGTGTCAGAACTCCACTCACTTGAGCACTGATCCTCAAGTTATACTTTTAAGCTGTGCCAGAAACTTCTCCCTTTTAAAACAGATCTAATTTTGCATTGGATCAGAGCTAAAAACATCTCACAACCTATCAGTTGCAGGAACTCTCCTCCAGGAGCACAGCAGAATGCTTTCAAACAGAAATTGTTCCCAGTGTACCACAGCTTTGGAAAAACTGCCATTCCTTCACTGCTGACAGCACTGAGCAGCTGAAGGAGGCTATAAAAAAAAAAATTACCCCCAGTTACAGAGCTTGGGATTTGTGCCTTGGCTTTGCAGCAGGGGAAGTTTGAGAGTTGCATCAAAGTTTCCAAAGTCTCCTGGATGCAGTCATGCTTTGCTAGAAGCTGTGAGGGCTTTCAGATTCCACTGGAAGCACTGGTGCTCCTGGCTGGCCAGAAATGGAGAACCCACATGCATTCCTGCAGCCCCTACACACTGCGATCCTGGGAGGTCCAGGTGGTGTGTGACCAGAGGCCAAAGGGCTGCTGTGCCAAGAGATAAATTGTGACTACAGGAACTCTGCCTTGGCTACAGGATTAAATCTGAAATGGACTTGCTGGTTGTTTATTGGAGCAATAGATGGGGGAGGGGGGGAGGTGGGAGGAGCCTTTGCCCCCCTCCTTCCTACTCCATCAGATTCTCCTTGGAAAAGAGGAATCTGGGGAAGATAGCTGCTAAAAACTATTGCTCTGAGCTACACTGAGATCCTTTACAGTTTCTGAAGGATAAGTGTAAAGAGCTTCACCAACAAATTTACAGGAAGGGGTAGGATCACTACACAGCCAAATTGGTAGCTGATTTTTGGTTTGTCTTGGGAGTGTTTTGGGGTAGAAGTGCAAGATGTCAATTAAATACAGGGTGAATGGAAAGGGCTAAACTTGTTTTAACAGCCTTGTTAAAAATATCTCTCCTGCAGCAAGTGCAATAAGGTCCATGGTGACAGACAGCAGCAGCAAAGTGCTTGACAGCACCTTCCAGCAAGCCAAGTGGGGGGCAGCTTGGACTTTACAAGGCTGCTTTGTTCCATGTACGTAATTTGTGCATTGCCTCCCAGACTTGTGGATGCAGGAGCTGTCAGCAAAATTTCTGATAACCTGAAACAATACCTCTTCAGAGTGGGGAATGATGGGATTTGCTTGTATGACCTAGACTTTCTAGATGTCTGTAACCCACCTCTTGCATCAGATACAACATTACAGGTATAATTCTTACTTCTTGAAAGTTGGTTTCTGCTCTTAAAACACAGTAGGAAGTAGCACTGAGTGTGTAAGGCTCCTTTGTGAATTACCTGCCCCCAACTGAAATGCTCAATTAAAGGTGTAGCTTTGAAGGTGTCTGGCTTTGGTCTAGCACCCTGCAGTTGGTGCTGTATGGTGCTCCAGCAGTGCTGAGCTCTCTCAGGTTAAATTCATTGTCCAGTAGGAAAATTCATACATGAACTGCTAGATCTATTTCTATGCTGGCGCAGGTAATCTAGTGACAGCATCTGATTTGAAACTGCTGATTGGAAAGGACTTTGACTGGAAAGTTTTTTATATTAGTCACCATGTGTTCTGTGATAAAATGGATACTGACAGGCACGATCTTTGGAAAGGCTAAAGCTGTTCCAGGTGTAGTTGTAGGGTTTGGAGCTCCAAGGCGGGTCCCACTCAGAGGGAGGTGCTGGCACAGCCACTGCCATCCAGGAGAGCTCAGGGTCTCACTCAGCACCGTTGTTTATAGGGTCCCAAGACTGTTAACTTTGGTCACCAGTAAGTTTCCATCCTGGCTGTAACCCAGTAATTGGTAATTACTGGGCTTTTATTCCCTAAGTGCAGGAACAACGGGTGCCACTCCACTTGAGTCAAGTGAATGGTTTACCAGGGCTACAAAGGATAATTCCTTATCCTTTGTTTCCCACCTTTCTTGGAACAGCTTATTCTTCCTACCTCTACCATGCAAGAGCTCCTGGTATGGTCAGGCAGTGCCTCACGGCTGGACTGGTTCACTCACAGGACTCTTCACTCCTCAGATGATTCAGTCAAGGCTTACCAGAAGCCTCTGAGACCCTAGAGCAGGCCCAAGGATGAGATGGGTGTGTGTGCGTGCACCCCCACACCATCACAAACATCTGTGTATTTAGAGCAAGTTAACTTTTCTCATATTATCAGTTCCTTTCTTCACTTCAGTGACAAAGGTCCTTGAATTGCCTCTAAAGTCTCTTGCCCTAAAAACACAGAATGGAATTTCTACTGTTTGTCTTGCATAAACCTTACCTTACACTTGCAACAGTGTTAAAAGAATGCTATGGCTGCAAAGTCAAGTTAGCTAAGAGTGGAAATCCATATTACAGATATTTCTGCAATATTCATTTAGCATGTTATAGGTGTTATGGTACTGTCTTGAATTACACAGTCACAAATTATTTCTTCTGCATGCTTCTGTCTCTGCTGATCAATCCAATCTGTGTGCCAGATAACACTGCATCCAATAAGGAATGAAAAAAAAAATTACAGTCTTGAAGTTCAGGCCATCCATTCCTCCTTGGGAGGTAGATTTGGTCTCTTCACTTATCATGGAGTTCTGGTGCTACTCTGGACAAAAACGCCTGCACAGAATTTTTTTTGTGATCGGCAGTACTTTGCTTTTTGTTATCTGGATTCAGAGTCTGAGGATCCAGCTCTGATTTGGACAAACAATTAAGACAGCTACTGCTGTAGTCAGTGAAAAGTACCTTGAGTATCTAGGGTACTATAACATGGAAAGTAGTAGTACAAAACAGACTCTAGTAAAAAGGCAACCAAATAAAGAAATACTATTTTACTTTAATTTCTATATGAATCATTTCCTCTTATCTCACAGGAAGTTTAAAATAAATGGCTTAATATATTTCATTGCAAATAAATCAGTAGCTTCATCTCCAGCAATGGTTTAGAGAATATGCACTATAATAAGAACAAAAGTTGTGCATTGGACAATAATGAGAAATCTTTGAAGCAAGTACCCTTCATTCTGTGTACTAAAAGACAAAGCAGTAGGATGGGGGAAAGAAATATGTGTTCCTATAAAGTCATATCATAGTGCAAATCCATGGTGAAGCAAATCAGGGATGAACAGATAAATGTTGACTTTTATATTTCCTGTCTTCTTAGTATTTGAGCTGGAACATCACTGTAATGTTCTTTTAAACCTTTTGCAATGGATTTATTTAAATTTGCTTGTATTAACATAGAAACTTTGCAGTAGATTTCTCCAAGATAGTCTGTGTTCTTCAGCCTCTCATTGAACCACTTATTCTCATTGGCTTACAGTAACATATAATAAATTACCTTTTTTATATTAATCTTGAGTATATTTACATAAATGCTGTGATTCAGAAGCATTTAAATCAGATAGTGACTGCTCTATAAACTCAGCTCCTTGTTTAACAATACACCTAAAATATAGAACTGGACTTGTAAACCCAAGGGATTCTTTCTAAACCTGCACAGGAATTCTTCTGACTCCGACATCCTGTGGTGTGCAGTGCTTGTATTAGTTCCAGCTAATAGGTGAGGAGAAACTGAGTGAAAAGGAACTATTAGCCACAAAGAGATTGAAACCTTGGGAAATTCCTGTTATTCAAACCTTTTTACTATCCTATCTTTCCACAAAAATCAGGACTAACACCTAGGTGAAACTACCTGAAGGTATCTGAGTTTCCTCCAAAGGAAATTTTTCACCTGGAACACAGTGCATAGCTACATTGGTTTGTTTCCTTACTTGGTTTCATCTCTGCTGCTATGAGTCACTGTAAGGGATGTAGCAGGAGGAGGCAGCCATGTATTAGAAAGCTGACTTTTAAAAAGATACCCACAAACTCCCTAGCATTTTCTATAATAAAGATTGCATTAGTAGAATAAATCTAATCCTACTTTTATTGTTTCTTATCAGAAATGGGGAATTCTGGAGAGAGCCATATTGCAATATGAGTCAATATTGGAGTAAATAACTTGCTCAATAAATCCAGTAAAACTGGAGATTATGGAGCCTTTTATGCTTTATCTAGTTAAAAAGACTTGGAGACAGTTAACAAAATAACAGACAAAAAATTTCTTACAGAAATTTCTTACTGTCCCCTATTCTAGAAAAAGATTAAAACTCAAAAATATCCTTACAGATTTTTTCTTTCTTTTGTAGAACGCAAGACCTTCATATTATAACTTTTTGAGCTTTTGGGTTACATAGTGTTCAAGTGGTTAAAGCTGAGGTCTGAAGACATTGCTGTGATAATTTTGTCTGAATTCTTCTTTCAGTGATACAGGATCTAGGTGGTTCCATACGATGGCCCAGATTTTTAAATGTAACACAGAAGGCAGGTGTCCAATTATCTCTGGGCAGGAATCTGTAATATCTAATGGAATGACAGCATATGTTATAGCAAACCACTTTATTACAACATGCATTAAAAGAGATTGTAACTGAGATCTCAGACCAAAAATCATGTACAATACATAATCTGTTTCTCAGCTGTTGGTGATGTTAATCCAAGCAAGCATGATGTAAATGTGGATACAATGCTTCATTTCTCCTTAGGCAGGCTAGGGGGCATAGGGCACAGCAGCTGGCCAGATACAGAGAACTTTGCTTCTGAAGTAAAATTTCTTTTGGCTTACATCCTTGGGCTCCAGTGCTGCACTCACAGCTTTCTTTGTAGGCTGGATGCTGACTTCACAGGAATTACAAAGACAGCTACACCCCAGATTAGGCGTTTGCACGACTATTTAAGGAGTGATCGTGTTAGCAACTATGTCAAAGCAAAGGTTTGTTTACTGGAAAACTGATGAGACTTGGGTATTCAATAGCTTTATTCTGCAGTTGCACAGTGACCATCAGAACACTGAGTCAGACAGCCAGACTGACTGACCATTGCTGCGTAGGGTCACAGGTTCCTGTCCTCAGGGCTTCCCTGCGCTGTAGTTTCAGAGAATTCCAAGATCTTAACCTCTGTCTCTGCACTGCATTTTGTGCTCATGTGCTGGCTCCCGTCTGTGTAAACTCTCAGTTTGCTGATCTGTAGTGGTACTTTAAGCTTGTTAAATACATGGCTGGGTAGAAGAAGTAGCCATTGCACCACAAAAACCCACTAAGTACAAAAAACCCCACCTTATTATTTAATACCACAGTTGCCTCTGTTCTAACAGAGCAGAATATCACCTCTACTTTTGTCCCTCATTTATACAGATTTTATTTATGAAATTATTTTGGCCAACATTTTAAATTTTGGATTTTTGACAAACAGAAAAGAGTTTTTTGCCAACTCATCAACAAGTTCATATAATAATATTCCCAAAGTTCATTTCCCTGACCTAGTTAAGTTCTTTAACAGTAGCAACCTTTTCAAGCAGAATTTGAGTATTTGCAACTTCCTGTTTGGCTTTCTCTCTTCCCAGTCATTACAGTAATATGCTTGGTTTAAATTCATTCCTTCCAGGCTTCAGAATGTTTTATTTCCTTCTACTTTCTCTTTTTTCTTTCTTTCTTTCTTTTTTTTTTTTTTGTGACTGTCTTCTCTTTGGTTTATGTTTTGCTTCCTTTTTCCATTACAGTTCTGCCTCTCCGCAGTGGTTTTCCTCCCTTTCCCATTGCTGCACACATTGCTGCTGTTCAGAACAGCTAAGGACCTTGTGACAGAACTTCTTTGTTGTTTGGTTGTTTTTGTTTTTTTTTTTGTCAGAAAAATGCACAATATAAACTCTTTAATCAAAGGACATCCCATTTAGTTACACTCCTTAATTTTTCAAAGCAAACTCATGTATTCAGACTTTTTTTAAACAAGGTCAAACTAAAGTCAAGGTCAGAAAGATGACAGTTAAGAGAGCTCATTTCCCCTCTCATTCACCCTTGTAATATGTACTTTTTTCACACGTTGACTGTACTGAAATGATCACACTTTCAATGTTGCTAATAGAAGGCAGGTGTGAGAGAGGCAGGTGCAAAGTAACGCAGAACTTGATGGTAATTACACTCTGTTAGGTAAGAGTTGACTGTAGGGAGACCTTGTTGGTGCAGATGTGCTTAACACTTGGCAGCTTTAAAAATATACCTGCAGTTACATCCAGAATTATATTACAGATCATGTCACTCTGCAGGGCACACACACAGACAGTGCAGCAAGTAAAACGTTATCTTTGAAAATTAATCTTTACATTCAGTCATGGGTAAACTGTAAGTGAACTGACACTGGCTTTTGAAAACATACTTTGAATTTCTGAAAGCATCTTCTTCACAGTATTTTATAAACTATTCTGTTTACCAAAATGACAAACTAGTAAGATCCAGTCATCTCCAAGTTAGAAAAGAGTTTCTTTCCTAACAGGAAAGAACTGGTAGTTCCATTGTGCAAGGAATTTTATCTCAATCATCAGGGGCCGATTGGCTTCCTGCTATGGAAAAAAATAAGACACAAGTTAATTGGTGTCTTAAAGATACTTTTCAGCAAGCTCAATAAGCTTTCATTATGAGCTTTGCTTAGTTTCTTTCAAACCAGTGGTTCTGGCATAATGTAGGCTTGGATTTACTTTATTGTAACTTCTCAAGGAGCAAGATGTCAAAAGTAAATCAACATTACATCCCAGTTCATAGAACCACAGCTGAATAATCAGATACATTGCCTCTTGGAGCCAAAACCAACTAGCTGCATTTCTTAGCCTGACGACATCCTTTCAAGTGTTATTTCCAAAGCTGGCAACAAATCCCCAAAGAAGCAACTGACTTAATGTGTTGTTTAGTACACTTGGACAAACAGATTTACGATGAGAGATAAATGTGAGGTTGAATCGAGTGTTGAACTGGTGTAGTTATTTCTTTTAAGCGTGTGTTTTACCCCTTGGACATCCTCAATTGCCTTTCTTTGTTGCTTCTTGAAAGAAACTCCATTTTTCAAAGTTCACGGATTTCAACTCACTTAAAAATTCTTTTTTCACTGTGACTTTTGCTCCTGAACTTTCCGCCAGTTTTCTCATAATGGTGTTGGCTTGTCACTGTCATATTTAATTGTTCAAATTTTAAAATAACAACATGGAAATATAATGGATAATAATATAGTTTTACTTCTTATTGTACATTTGAAAAAGTATCTAAGCCTCCTTTTGGTTGTATTTTATGTATTTACTTTTGTACTGTGTTTGATTGGAAAGTATTGGTATTCTTTGTCCTTAGTAACTTTCTCGGCTTGTTGCAGGGGAATCCAGAGCTTATGAAATGTACTGTTGTTGTGACTACTCTTGGGGTTTTAAAATAATAGTGCAGTTTAAGGATATTAAAGGAGCAAGGCTTACAGGAAAAGGTAGTAACACCAGATTAATCGATTCAGACTGAAAAATGGAAATGATTTCAAAGGCCTTTCTTCACAAAAATTTCCTCTCACATCTCTTTTTAAACGAATGTGAAAAAAAGAGTATTAAGCATTGTAAATCTACAGGATGGGCCAGATGCTGAGTCTCAAGCTCAGGCAAATATTGAGCAAGTCTTTGTAACTCCTATCTACAGCTGAAAAAATATTCTGAGATACCCAACAAATTCTTTAGTAATACATTCCAGTGTTAGTACAACACAGTGTCAAATAGCATTCCAAACTGGATTTCATACATAGTTGCTAGGTTTAGGGAGAAGAATATCACCTGGTTCTTTTAAAATACAGTGTCTTTGACCTTCAGGTTTACAGAACCCTCAATATCAGCATGTTAAAATTCCTTGCTGCTTGACTGGCAGCAGTGAAGGGTGAAAGGCAAGAGCTGGAAACACTGCAGAGCCTCCCCAACTCAATCACATGTCAGTTTTCAGGTGAGACTACTTGCATTCTTCCTTCTCCTTCTGTGTTCTCACTGATCCTATCCTCCATCTTCCTTATCCTAGGAATATGATTCTCCAAATAGTTGTTAAGCCTTTCTAGAGACTGCAATATAGTAATATAAGAATAACAACAAAGTGAGAAGTGGTGTCTAGTGAATATTACACAGACAGTTCACAATGACGCAGTGTTCTTACACAGATTGAAAGTCAGTGATTTCACAGTGGTCAACACAACTGTTCTTGCCAAAACACTGGATAGGGAGTAAAAACCGTGCTTATATGTCATCTTCAAAACTGGCTATCCTTACCAAAATTCTTCCTAAAACTATACCAGAATATCAATACAACTGTGGCATTTCATGAACATAACATGATGGTCAAATCTATTACATGGACATGCAAAACCTGTGAGTCCTGACTGTACCCAAAAATAATGGAAGTGGCTGAGTAGAGAAACAAAGGAAAAGGGGAAGCTTATGTCAAGAAGTACTTCAGGTCTTCAAAATGGTATCATGAGTAGAATCATAGAATCACAGACTGGTTTGGATTGGAAGGGACTTTAAAGCTCATCCAGTCCCACCCCCTGCCATGGTAAGGGACACCTTCCACTATCCCGGGTTGCTCCAAGCCCTGTCCAGCCTGGCCTTGGACACTTCCAGGGATGGGGCAGCCACAGCTTCTCTTGGCACCCTGTGCCAGGGCCTCACCAGCCTCACAGCAGGGAATTTCTTCTGCATAGTTTTGAAAACTCCAGTTATGGAACTAAAACCAGAGAATTATGCATTTTCAACCCAGTCTTGCAACTGGAATTTGAGGGTACGGGTCTGTAACAGCCTCCTTTGACACAATTACAGCCTTTACCCATCCGACTGCCAGGATTAAAGCACAGCGCTTCAAAGGGAGGTGGGACTGCTGGTGGAAAAAACGCTGCAGCTGAGCTAAATGTTAACCAACACCAGAATAAACCATGCGGAAGGACCTGGAAGTTTTTACGCTCTGGCTTTAAGATATTAAACGCTTAAAAAAAAAAAAAAAAAAAAAGAGAGAGAGAGAGAGAGAGAAGATTCGGAGGGGAGGAGGCGCTGTGGGTGTTGGCTTGGGCGGTGTGACTCGCTGAAGAGAGCCTGCTGTGTGCAGTGCCGGGCTGCCCTGCTCTGCTTGCGGGTGACCGTGCCCAGGTGACCTGTGCCACCTGCTGTCACGGCGGCACAGAATCGCTCCTAATGATGCCTCGGCCAGCCCCGCCACCCCCGCCTTGCCGTCAGTAGAGCCGTCCGAGGTAACGCTGCCGTCTCTTCCTGCTGTTCCTTCTTTTTTGTTTTGTTTTGCATTCTCCTCACCGTGATGTTTTTCATCTCTAACACCTCTGTCACCTGTACGTTTTCAGGGCACTAACTCCTTAATATGCGGGTTAACCAGGTCGCTTTCTCCTGTAAGTAAGACTTGACTGCTGTATTTCACACAGACCCGCAGGTATATATTCTTGCCTCTCAGAGGTTTTCAGTGCTTTTAGGGAGCCGCGGCCGGTCCCATGCACGCTCTCGGACCGGGGCCTAGGGGACAGACCTGTTCGTCTCCCCGCCGCCCACCCACCAGGGGGGTTTTAGCGGAACGGCCGCGGTTTGGGAGCAGATTTTAATTGAAATCTGCATTTCGGAGCTGCGCGGAACCTCGGTGTCGGGGCGGCTGTTTCCCGCGCGGCGGGGAAGGCTCGGCTCCCGGAAGCCGTCAGGGTCACTCCGGAAGCAGACAGGGAATCGGGGCCGGCAGGAGCCGCTATCCAGCCCGGGCTCCTGCTCCCGGCGTCTCAGAGGCAATCGGCGGGCTCGGGACGGGGCATTCCTTTTCCCGCGGCTGCCTGTAGGTTGAACGTTTTAGGCTGATTTCAGATACAAAAGTGTCTGGAAACACGCGCTTCGTCGAGTCAGCCCAGTGACCTGGAGTTTCAGTCGGTGAATGGAGCTCTTATTTCACTGATAAAAACTGAGTGTGTTGAGCAGGAAAAATGTGAGATTAGAAGTTGTTCCGATGTCTCCTCGTTGTGTTTGGAGTAAGGACCCAGCTCCCATCCCGGCTGTCAGGCATCCCTGGATCACAGTGGGCTCCTACTTCCAGCCTGCCGTGAGGAAACCCTGTTTGAAAAGGAGCTGCCCACACCTGTGGTCAGAGCCAGAGGATGTTCCGGAGTAGTTCCCAGTACTCGAACCACGGGGAGATTTGACCTCCATCGCTTATCGCAGCCATTTCGCTGTGAGGATTGGGGGATCATTGCTCCCACTTCCTTGCACGGCTGCGCCTTCCAGGAAGCAACTTTAGGAGCTAAAAAGAAACAGCAAGGTCTGAAATGTTGGTATTGACAGCAGCCCGTGGTGAGATGCTTTTATTAAAATTGGGGAGTGGTAATTAATAAAGCTTTCTTGGATGGGGTTAAAAATAAAAACGATATTTTCCACAAAAATAAGTTGCCCTTCCTCCCTGTGTTGTTTTTGCATTGTGCACTCATAATGTTCCCATGTGTGAAGGAATCTTGTGGTGCTTGGGGGCATGGTTTAGGGTGATTATGGTGATGCTGGGGTGATGGCCATGATGATCTGGGAGGTTTCTGCTAGCCTTGATGATTCTGTGTGATTTTAAAGTGGTTTGTCCTAGACAGATTATTGTCCTGATTTTTGGATGTGCTAATGATGACAGTGGGGCACCTCCATAGGATACTGTTGGTCAGGGAAGGGAATACAGAGAAAATAAATATTACAACAAGAAAAGATTTTTCCACCTGAAAAGACACCCTGGGGGGGGGGAGGGTGGGCTGGAGTTTGGGGTTTTTTGGTGGTGTTTTTGTTGTTGTTGTTGTTGTTGGTATTGGTTTGGTTTTTTTTGTGGGGGGTTGGGTGGGTGGGTATTTGTTTGTTTGATTTCTTTTTCTTTTGTTGTTGTTGGGGTTTTTTGGGGGGGGTTGGGGTTTTTTTGAGGTTTTTTTGCAGGGGAGGTTTGTTTTGGCTTTTTTGTGTTGGGTTGGAGTTGGTTGGTTGGGATGTTTGTGGGTTTTTAAAGTTTAGTTTGGTTTGTTGAGGGTTTTTTGGGTTTTTTTGGGGGGTGGTTTTTCTTTTGTGGGTGGTTTTTTTGTTGGTGTTTTTGTTAGTTAAATGATCTTGAAACTTGGAGCCTCCTGCTTCCAAATTAGCTTCTAGCACACGAACACAAGAGCTGGCAACTACCTTAGGAGCCCTAGGCTCTGGCACAATATTTATTTGAGGGATTAGGGACTGCAGTTTGCCATCACCACCACCAAAAACTGTGTCTCAAGCCAAACAAAAAATACATCCTCATAAAAAAACTAATCCATGTAATGAAACTTGGGGGTTTCTAGTAATGATCCCATAGCCAGTTCTCCTGCCAAGATGCAGTCTTTCTTGTACTTCAGACATAAAACATAATAGATGATACAGAAATAAGTTATTTTTTTCTCAGCAAGTATTTTAAATAAAATCTGGCATACCCTGCAGTCTGGTCATGTAACCAGGTGGCTCTCAGAGGGCTTCTCATGATCAGGATGTCATGTGGAAGTCTGGTTTCCACAAACTGGATTGAAACAACTGATTTTTATGAAAAAAATAAAATCAAGAAACTCCTTAATTGACTTGAAATAAGTTAAAGTTTTAGTGGGTGTGCTAAATTTTATCTTGAATTTAGACACAAGTATTTTGTAGCTGCATGAATAGCTGCATCTCTGTTTTCTCAGTCCTATGGCATTTGGAAGCTTAACTGGAGCTGTGCTGGGTTTGTGCACTTGTCCTTTGGCAGGTTTGTTTCCATCAGTGCCTTGCTTCATTGGAATGTGACACATGGAGTCTTGATATTATAAGTTGGTAGGAATAAAGAGAAAAAATCAACAGTAATACATCTGATTTTGATTTCGGCTTTTTCTAAGGTAGAAGCATTAAGAATTATTTTGCTTTCTGTTTTATTCAGGGCTCAGAGATGGATTCACCAGAAGGAGCCACAGCTAGAAGTGAGCAGAAATTCAGGTAACTTGTGTTCCAGAGTTGATACAAAACTTTCTCTTAATGAAAATCTGAAATCACATTGGGAATAAACTACTGAATATCGAATACAAGAACAACATCATGCCTGAAAACTTGAAATTATCCCGGTAGTTTCTTCACTGACCAAGTACTTCATGCTCACTTAAATTGTTTAGTAGGAGTAAATAATGAGAGGAAACAATTTGGGCTAAATGTAGCAGGAAGGCATGGGTCATCAAGCACGAACTTGTAGGCACTAGCTGGCAATCACATCTACATGTTTATTGCTTTGCCTGAGGCCATTTCAGGTCGAACACCATAGTTTGACCTAGGTAGTTTCAGATGATTGTGAAATAAGAGGTGTTAATCATCCTTATTACCATGTTACCAGGAACTAAAAATCTGTAAAGGTAGCTTGGAAAGTCAGGGGAGTTCTGAGGTTCTGTACTACTGAAATCCTTGTTTGTACAGAAATGATTTTACTGTATGGGTTATATGCATTTTCACTTCTTTTCTGAGTAATCATGAAAGACAGATTTTCCTCACAGTTCCCTGTGCTGGTTTGTGCAGCAACTATGGATGTAACACCAACACACCTCCGAGAAGGATCTGTGGGTAGTAATGTCTGAATAGTGTGTTGGATGAACCGTTCATCTGAACCAGCATGACTGCTATGTTCACATATCCTACAGTGACCATAAATGAGAACAAAATATTCCACTTTCTCCCAAAAAACCCCCCAGAATTTATTTTCTTGAAATACTGTGACTTGTCCCTTTGAAATAGTTCTACTTCCTTTCTATCGCACATGTATTAATTCAGTCATGGACAATCCTTTGCCTACTTTTTTCAAGATTTCATTGGAAATGGCGTTTGGCTGGCCCAGTGGCAATTGTCAGTTTGGATCTCAGAGATATTAGTGATTTGAAGTTGTTGCCTTTTTTTGGCTGGCATTAACCATGCACATTTACTTGTCTGAAATGGCAAAAAGCCTTCAAGGCCATTGTTGGTTTGGGGGAGGCCGTGGGCTTCTGTGGCTGCCCATCTCATCTTGTTGTGTAGGAACGGAGAACTCTGTTCCTGCTGGTTGGTTGGTGTTTTGCAGAAGCTTTAATGGCTCAGATAAACTTCTGGAGTCAGTCCCTGAGCTCTTCAGGCAAGCCAGGAAATGCGCCATGAACAATGAGCACTTTTGTTTTCTGTGTTCAAGAAAATTCTTAAAAAGTCTTGTAAGAAAGCAGCCTCAGGACCTTCTCCTGGTAATTGGGACGGGGGTGAGTGCTGCAGTAGCCCCAGGAATCCCGGCACTCTGCTCCTGGAGAAGCTGCATTGAGGCTGTCCTTGGAGCAGCTGAGCAGCTGGAGGTGTTGCACCCCGGGGATGTCGCTGAATTCCGAAAGAAAGTAACCAAAGAGAGAGACCTGCTTGTGGTTGCACATGATCTCATCAGGAAGATGTCACCAGTGAGTATGTTTATAACCTATGTTAATTTCTAAAACTACTATGTACTTTTGTTCTAAGGAAACACGACTTCCAAAAGTTGAATTTTTTATGGTAAAAATGGAAATTTTGTGGGTAATCATACAGCACATTGTACATTTTGGAGAGGCTAAAAAAATCTCTGAGTTTTAGTGTAAGTTAGCATTCATCAGAATTAATGCAAACAAGAGTTCTGACTATTAAGTATTTGCTATAATGTTTCTGAGAAGTGAAAGAAGAATTTCTAGATTTGTGGCTATAACTGGAGTGACCCTGAAAGTACAGGTAGGCCTTGAGCCTACTGATGACCTTGGGCCACACACTGTGAATCACTGGTGCAGCTCACGCTTCCCTGAGGACAGCCCATGCATGCCCAGTCTCAGCCATCCATCTGAGTTTCCAGAGGTTTACAAACTGTGTTAGGACCTTTGCCAAGTCTTCCTTCTAGCTGAAATAACCTGGGGGACAGACAAAGTGCTAAGTGTAGGCTGGGGTGAGCCTCTCTCCAGGCCCAGTGGGACAGTAAGGTTGTCTGCATGTGTTTGTAGCAGATTTAATAATTAATAAAGTTTTCTGAACAAGGAATGAAAAAACAGAACACCTGCAGCCTCCCCCTCCCCTTAATGGTATATCCCAGGGATATCCAGGATATACTGAATAGCTGAATACTGATAAAATACTGATGTGTCTGAATCCAGGGTAAGCTAACTTTAGTGTTGCTTTATTGCGTCTGTATTACAAGCTCTCTTGAGAAACTAAAACAATTGTTTGGAGCTACACTAAGTAGAGGCAAGAGCACTGGAACAAATTGAGATTTGATTTGGTACTGTTCAAGTCCTCTTTTAGAGAAATGTTTTGGCATTCAGTAGCCAGATGGCGTGGGTTCCTGTGGGAGGCAGTTGTAACGTAGCACATGGGCCTGATGGAGTGTTCCTCTTCTCTTTCCTCAGCGTACTGGGGACGCGAAGCCCAACTTCTTCCAGGATTGCTTAATGGAGGTGTTTGATAATTTAGAACAACACATTCAGAACCCTGTGGTTCTGCAATCCATCCTGAGGCTCATGGACAGAGGCACAATGGTTCTGACTACAAACTATGATAATCTGCTTGAAATATTTGGTCAGCAACAGGGTAAACCTATGGAATCTTTAGACCTTAAAGATAAGGATAAGGTACGATTGAGAGCAGTAAAATTATTAGACTTAATATATGACAAATCAGCACATAAGCTGCACTGGAAGATGTTTTCCTGTTTAAAGAGTCACGACTAAAAGTTGTTAATTGGTAAAGCATGTCTGTAATCTACAGCAGATGCCCAGACATTTCTTTTACATATCTCTTTATACTGAATAATGTGGTTACAGTTACCAAGGAGAATTTCAGTGACATGTTTGTTAACCAGTTCCCTGCCATTTACTGGAAAAAACCCACAAATTATTTAACTTATGTAAAGTCATTGTTAAAACCCCAAATAGAATTTCACCTGGTTGATAGTTAATTTGCTGTTCATACCTTTTCTGTCAGTGCTGCTGGAACTTGCTTCTTGGTTGACTGGCTGTTTAACCCAAAAAGCCAGAGACAGCTGCAGCATTAGCCATCACCTCTTTGTTACAATTTAAAGTGAGCTATGTAATTAGTCATTACAATCTCTTGCTGTAGGAAGGTGCAAAAGGAGTTGTTTCTGCTTTAAGTGGTTTATAAGTCAGTTCAGCTGTATAGTTTTGTGGATTCATGGTGAGTGTGGCATATTATAACAAAAGGATGCATCTTGCATGATGTGCTTTAGGTTCTTCAGTGGGCAAGAGGCCACGTAAAATATGGAGTTCTTCATATTCACGGCTTATATACAGACCCCTGTGGAATGGTGCTTGATCCCTCGGGATATAAAGATGTCACTCAAGATCCTGAAGTCATGGTTTGTGTGATCTTTAAAATTTTGACTGTGTTTTGCCTAACAGTTTTCTTGTAATGACTGCAGACAAGATACCGAAGGCTCTGTTGCACCATATAAATTAAATTCTTGGGGCCCAGAGGAATTATTCAGAATTTTTGAGAAAGGTGGCTCTGTTGCAAAGGCAGTCTGTGCCCTTGGGTGCTGTGGCTGTGTAAATCACAATCAAACCCCTCAGCTGGATATCACAGTTTGTATTTATCTTTGGAAAGAACAGGAGCCTTAAAATACTGAACACCAGGACAAGGATTCATCATCATACGATTGCTAGGTTTCTTAGGGTTTTAAACTGTTACCAGCTCTGGATCCTGGATTTAATGTCATCTTAGCTGTCATAGGAAGTCAAACATTTGGTCAAGAATATTCATTTTCCTTATTTAGAGATTGACCTAACGGGAACCCAATAGTCTGTCATCCTAATTCTTTTGATTTAAATTCCCTTACTGGCAACACTTACATTCCATGGAATGGCTTGGGTTGGAAGTGACCAAAAGATCATCTTATTCCAACTCCCAATTTTGTATGATAATTTTGCCTTTTTTTTTCATTTTTTTTTCTTTTTTTTTTGTGTAGGAGCAATGGTTATAAAATGTCAGTTTAGCCTGATCCTAAAACATTTACTTTTGTCAGTTCACTAGTGAGGTTCTGCTCTGCTGGTCCCTTCTCTGGCTGATGTATTTTAGAAGTTCTGACCTTTTGTCTGCTCAAGTAAGTGTGGCTCTTCTGTGTTTCTGTTCCTTCACAGGAAGTTCTTCAGAACTTGTACCGAACCAAGTCTTTTTTGTTTTTGGGTTGTGGAGAGACTCTGCGTGACCAGATATTCCAAGCTCTTTTTCTTTACACAGTAAAGAACAAAGTGGATCTAGAACATTACATGTTGGTGCTTAAAGAAAACGAAGACCACTTTTTTAAGCTCCAGGCAGATATGCTGCTGCATGGAATAAAAGTGGTGTCCTATGGGGACTGCTTCCAACAATTCCCAGAGTATGTCCAGGATCTGACTGCTCAAATCTGCAAGCAGAGAAGTCCAGGTAATGTGGCCTCTTCAACAGCACAGTCTGGAGCAGGTACTGGGCAGTTTGCGCTGCCTGAACACTGCAGCTGATTCGAGGCACTGACCTCGTGTGCAGCTTTGTTGCTTGTGAGGAATATGCAGAGTTGGAGCATGTGGCCAAACTGTAACTAGATGGTTTTTTTTGAAATCTGTGGATTTTGGAGGTCTGTGGATTCTTGCAAATTTAATCTTGAATTCTGAATTTGCCTATTTGTTAGTATTTGTTAAAGACGTTAACATGTATTTATGATGTGAACTACTTCAGCTTATTGAGTATTACATTATCAGAAATCTGACTTGTCAGGAAAAAAACCTAAGAGAATTGAAGGGATTAACTGGTGGGATAAGCTGGTTGAGCCACAATATCTGACCGAGCATAGAATGGGAAATTAAGTCAGTGCATCCAATAAGTGTTTGGCTTAGTACAGTTAGGGTTGTGAAGAGAACGAAGAGAAAGAACTGTATGTCTAAGGAAAGAGATTTCTTTAATGTATTCCAAACAAGGACAGTTCCGTTTTGGTTTATCCAGAGAACAATAACTAAATGACCTTGGGAAGAATTGCTGTTCGACAGCTCTTTTATTTATCATTTCAGTGAAACTGATTTGTCTAAAATTATCCCCAGGTGGTGCATAGCTGGAACCTTTTCCCTGAAAAGTGCATGCCTGAATTATTATCCCGATTTTTGTGACCTGATGATATTCCAGTTAGACTGCATTATGTTATTCTTGCCATGAAGGCTAGAAAAAAATATTTACCACACCATTGAGATTTCAAGAAGTTTGTCTGCAGTTTGTTTGCATCAGACTTGCAAGAAGAGGGACCTTACTCAGACTTGAAAATCTCTTGATCTCATTTACAAGTCGAGATCCCAAACAGAACCATTTTCAGGTGTGCTGAACTGCTCTGTACATCACAAACTGTCAGGGTTTGAGTTTTTTGTGCCTATTTACAATCTCCCTTCTAAAATATAGCAGGAGGAGTTTGTTAAAAGGGTTATATGAAAGAAATGAGAAATGCAGGCCCTGATGCAGATTGGGGACTACAGGCCCCTGGACACTCACTGGAAAAGGAACACAGCAAACTGCAAGCAGTCCAGGAATCCTGGAATGCGTTGAAGACCACTTCCTAGGAGAGGTGATGGAGAGCCTCAGATGAGCAGAGGAGAGGCTCAGCTGGACCTGAGGTCAGGGTTGGAAGTAGCCTGGGCTGCACCAGTCATGTCCTGGTAGAATTCTCAATCTGCTAAACCATGATGAAGTTGCTAAGCCATATTATTTGAAAAACTGTGTCAACTGGGGAAGTTCCCACTGACTGTGATGCCTTTTCCTGATCTTAAAATCAAGAATCAAACACGGTTAGAAGGAAAAAAGGGATTTTACTTCTATATTTATTTTAAGGATCCTCAGGTGCACCACGTCCAGGTGGAGTGTGCCGAAACGCACACCTCAATGCACACCCACAATAGATCTCGTATAACATTATAGGTCTTATTAATTAGCATTTCTATCAAAGATTCTCTAATGAGAGGTTCGAGTGAGCCCCCCTCCCCAAGGAACCTTCCCCTGCATGGTTTTATCTTAGTTTACAGAATGTGTTCTGGAGAGGACCTTGGTGTCTGGGGCTTTCTGATCCCTAACTACGAGGCTTCTGAGATGTTTAGTCTCCTAGCTTGACAAAATACGTCTAAGAATGTAGGCTAAAAAACACTAAGAATACAAAAGCTATAAAAAGGTAAATAACAGGGGTATAAAAGAAAAGGCAAAAAATCATCATGGCATCAACCGGAAAAGAAGAAACCTAACCCCCATTTTTAAAAAGGGAAAAAAGGGAAGACTTGGGGGATATGGGTAAAAATGGGCTGGATGGTTACACTCAGGGCTGTGGTCAGTGGTTTTATGTGTGGATGGAAACTGATGACAAGTTGTGTCCTCCAGGAGTCTGTGTTAGGACCAGGACCTTGTAATGGCTTTGAGGGGGATGTGGACAGTGAGCTCGAGTGTGTCCTCAGCAGATGACAGCAAGCTGAGCGCTCTGGTTGTAGGGAAGGGGTCACATCCATAGGGACCTTGATAGGCTGGAGAGGTAGGGCTGTGCATCACCAAGTTCAGCAAGGTCAGGGTCCTGCAACTGGGTCAGGGCCATCCCAAGCACAAATCTAGGCTGGGGATGAGCAGATAGAACAGCCCTGGGGAGGACTTGGGGGTGCTGGTGGGTGAGAGCTGGACAGGCCCCATCCCAGAAACCTCCCTGTGCTGGGCTGAGCCCCCAGCACGGGCAGCAGAGGAGGGGGGGTTCTGCTCCTCTGCCCTGCTCAGGTGAGACCCCACCTGCAGAGCTGCCTCCAGCCCGGCGGTCCTCAACATCAGAAGGATGTGGAGCTGCTGGAAGTGGGTCTAGAGGTGGGCAACAAAGATGATCAGGGGCTGGAGTACCTGTGCTTTGGAGACAGGCTGTGAGAGCTGGGCGTGTTCAGCCTGGAGAAGAGAAGGCTCTAGGGAGATCTTACAGCAGCCTTCCAGTGCCTAAAGGGGTTCCCAGAGAGCTGGAGAGGGACTTTTGGACAAGGGCATGTAGAGATAGGATGAGGGAGAATGGCTTTAAACCGAAACGGCATAGATGTAGATTAAAGAGGACATTTTTTAATGATCAGGTTGGGGAGGCCCTGACAAAGGTTGCCTGGAGAAGCTGTGGCTGCCCCATCCCTGGAAGTGTTCAAGGCCACACTGGATGGAGCTTAGAGCAACCTGGGATAGTGGAAGGTGTCCCTGACCATGCCAGGGGGTGGAACTGGATAGGCCTTAACATCCCTTCCAACCCAGACCATTCTGGGATTCTAAATACAACCTTGCTGTTTTGGGATGGTGCGTAAGAGTATAAAAACTTCCTGGATGCTCATGTGTGTTGCTGATGTCTCTTACACTTCTCTAGATGCTGATCGGGTGGACAGCACAACACTCTTGGGTAAGTAATGTTTTTATTTTCACAGAAGTTCCATAATCCTACCAACACAAGAAAAATACCCCTCTTATTTCCAAAGTAATTAAATAATTACTTCGGAGAGCTCTGAAAGTTTGCTGAATGCTCTCTTTTTACTCTCTGGTTTTCTTTCTGCCTATCAGCAGGTAACTGAAGGCTTTCAGGTAACTGATGGCCTTTTCAGGTCTATCAAATGACAAATGATAGCACGTAAAAGCTATAGAAAATATATATAAATAGTTACTAATATTCACCAGAGTACTCCGAGGTAAAACTAAAGTCAATGAGATTTTTGGCTTAGATTTCCAAACACAGGTTTCTGTTCCAAAAGCCTTCCTTAAGGAGGCCAGGAAGGGTGAATCTCAGTTGTGTGGTACTGAAGGCGATTCTTCAGCTGAGCTGTTCAGGTGGTGGTGTGGTATTTCTGTGAATAAGTCATGCAATAATACATTCCAGTTGATGGAAAAAATATAGCAAAACTTCCCTCTGAAACAAAAAGATTCCAATCCTGAGAGATCTGGGCTGCTGCAGACAATATCAAAATTATACAGAAGTATCATTTGGTAATGCATGTAAGGGCCTTCGGCAGTGCGGGAGGTGAAACCCCTGCTCTGTCATAATCAAAAAGTACACAAGAGGTCCAAGACACTTGTGTGCAGGTGTGAAGTCAGAAATTAGTTTTGTAATTTCAATGGGATTTTACACTTATCTGTCTCTCAACTGACTTCATAAATCCCATTTTCAATAAAATACAAATAAGCGGAAGAGAAACAAAAAACTTGAGTACAATTTATTCCAGCCCCTCTTAACATCCCTCTTAAAAGTCCCTCCTTTACTAACTTGTTAGCACCATCCTTAGTTTTACCTGTATCTTGGAATACAGACCAAGTAAAAAACCTCAAGAGGATTATTGTGTGTAATATCCCAAAAAATCTATCTGGAGTTTTAAGTGAATGTTACGGTTTTGAAAGAATTTCTGTTCCATTTACGTTCCTTTCCAGTTACGCGTTTTATGTACTTCCAACAGCAGTTTACACCAAGGATTTTTATTGCAGACTTCAGGAATGGTTCAGGTTGGGACCACTGGATTAGTCTATTTCAACCCTCCAGCTCAAGCTGGGGCCTTTGAATAAGGGATCTAGACTCATGTGTGAGCTCCACAGGTGTTAAAATTATCTTTGGCAAAAGGCAGCTGGATCCTGAGCTGAGTCCCTGTTGCTTGTGAGAGTACTAGACATCAGTTTTGGGGGGAGAGCTTGAGCCCAGACTTTTAGCAGGGTTAATGTTACAGGTAATTCAGAATCCAAATACAAGAACCTCTTCAGAATCCAAATACAAGAACCTCAGGGGACCAGGATTGTGTTTATCTCAATAGCTGATGCTTGTAATAAAAAGTACACCAAACACAGGGATGTAGCAATATTAATTTGTTTTCTTTCCCCTCTCCCACCCCAGGAACTTCGTGTGTGGACTGTGCTAAAAGGAAGTTAGGAGAAAACAGCACTGATTCTCCCAAGAGGATCAAGCAGTCAGATAATGATATACCCACTCTTGAATGAAAAAATCCCAAACGCCCAAGGCCCACCCCAGAAGCTTTTTAACAGTAGGTGTTTTACATCTGCTGCGTGGAAAGTTTTGAGCTGGTATTTCCATGGTTTTAAGTGGAATAAAATTGTACATACTAGCTTTTTCTTTCCTAAAGCTGTAAATGTGTTGTGTGTGTAAAGCTTGAGAGTCAAATGAGTCACTCCCCTGGCACTGCCAGACCACTCAGGCAGGACCTGCAGGGTCAGATAGAAGCAGATGTAACTTCTCTTTGCCTCTACATGAAGCAACTTGGACCAAACTCTTCCCCAGGTGAAGCCACACATTTGAATCTGTCAAAAGTGCTTCTTGGCACACCTGCTTTTGAAACAAAGGGGTTTCAGTTCTCCCATTGGCTGAACTGAAGGTGGGTTGCTGGATTCTTCAGGGGTCATGCAGGCTTCCGTCTCTGATCCCCAAGTCCTGAGGAACAGTGATGTTCCACATTTATGGAACCCACAGCCTGATGACCCACCTGCTTTCCACTTTTGGCATGAGGATTTGTTTTCCTTTGTGTGGTAAGGCACAAGATCACCTGGGGAGGAAGGGCTGGAACAGTGTAGGGACAGACTGCAGGGCAGGTGCTCCCTGACCTCTCTGCAGTGGGTTCCTGTGGAAATGTTTTAAATATTGTTACAGCACAGACTGTTCTTGGACCACAGGTAACAGAGTCCTGCAGTGAAATGAAACCCAATCAGTATCAAAAGGAGCCATCTGCAGATAATTCCTAACAAGTTTGCCTTTGGCTGAACTACTCCAAGGGTGAAGGTAAGGCCCAGCAGTACATAGTATTTCCTCCACCTGTATCATCTTGACAGCAAGACACAATTCCCACTGCAGCTGCCAGCACTTGTAATCATATGTAGCTTTCCAGTCAGCTGGCTCTCACCTCAGTGGCTGCAGGAGAGCATGTCCAGGGCTGTTCCTTGTGCTGATGCCAGCACAGGTGTACCTGGCAGGGCTGAAGGATTGCTCCTGTCTGGTTTCCCTGTGGCTGTTTCCTAAGATTTCTGTTAACACCTTCTGAGAGCAGGTCACACTGTATTGGGGTTTTACAGGGAAGGCAAGGGGTGGGTCTGACAGGTGACTTTTCTCTCTGAACTGTGGTTTGGCAGGTCTTTACTCCCTTGTCACACAACCAACTCCTGCAGTTCCCTGGGACAAAAAACTTCAGTGAGGTGTGCTGTTAGGATGCTGCTGTGCTCCTGCAGGACTTCAGGCAGCCCACAGCCATCCCGGTCCTCTGAGAGAGTCTATTTACAGCAAAATCACTTCTGAAAATTGTCTTTCAGCAACACAGAGCGTTATCTGTGAGACTACCCTCTAACATACGCTTTTGCAGTCAGCATGACCTGGCTGCTTTGGAAAGTGACTAGTCAGGTTCTTGTAGATCCTGATGATCAGCTCGGAACACTTCACCTGTTGCTTCAAGCTGCAGCAAAATCCATCATTTGCACTGAGGTATTTATGACCCTGATTACTACCACTATTTAAGCCCTAAAGTCATGCAACTCCTTATCATGTGCTTGAACTCAGGTCCACAATAGAAAATCCCATCACTCCCTTTGGTAAGGATCAGCTTACAACCAGCACTGGTGATTCTTCCCAACTGCTGAACTGCAGCTTGTCCAGCAGCCTCCTGTCTCAAGGCCCATCTATTGTATTCTCAAAAGCAGAAGAGTGAGGGGTTATGTTATCTCCTAACACACACATCTGTCACCGGATTCTGAATTAAGGCACTGATGCTGACTCACACCTCTGAGTACATTATTTTATTTAATGCTGTGTAGCAGTAACACCAGTATTGGATGAACATCTGTATTCCTGTGAAACACCTCAACACTCCTGCTCAGACATTCTTCCTCCCTGAGGCAGGATCCCCACAGGCCCAGCACAAGCCCAGGGTTCACAGCACAAGACAAGGCAGGTATGTGTAGGCAACCCATGGGACAAAAGGAACCTGCTCTGTGAACACAATATATAATTACTATGAACAACTACAAACCAAGGGGAACATGTCAGCACACACAGAGGTGGAACATAAGCCAGATAAAGTGATTCCAGCTTTCAGTTTTTTATACCCAACTTCATTACTTTGCTGCTTAGATGAAAAACGGCCAGCGAAATAACTTGAGTGTACTGGGACAACTGCATAATAACCAACCAATACATTTTTATAAGGCTGGTGGCTCTATCGCATCTGCCTCATTCTTTCCACTTCTGTGCAAACTGAAATACCTCAGAGGTGAAATTTTTCAAGGTTACATCACAGCTCTAGAGCTGCATCACAAGTTTATTTGTACAGTTAACAACTAATACTTGCGTAAGGTTGTAGTGGAAGACTGAAGTCTTTCTGGTTGTCACAGAAGTCACCCAAGAGCACATTCCAGTACCTTACTGTTTTAGTAAAGAGGAAATAATCCTATCTGAAGGCAAATGCAGCTACAACAAAAGGTCCTGACTGGAGCAGTGAGTACCTGAACAGTGTGCTGGCACTATGGACTTTTCCTAAGAAAAGTGAGAGGCTTGTTCTTTGGGATACTGTACTTACAGAAATGAACCTGCAGCCCTTCTTCTTACAGCCAAAACATTTGGAAAGAAAGCTTTGGGTATCAGTGTGCACACCTCAGGAACAGCCTCGGCCTCTCACTCCTTAACAAAACTGCATCAAGGAGTAACAGCTGATTCCCTTAATATTTTGCAGAACTGCTTCATTTGAAAAGTGAACATTTCCCTGTCAACTTTTAAGAATCACATTCAAACTCAGGTTTGCAACAGTCAGCTGTGAACCCAGTTCCTGCTGTCACCTGGCTCTGACACCATCCATGTGCTATTCAAAGACAGAACTGCGGCTCGGCTTCTCTGCTGTGTCCTGCTCTTCCCCCTCTGGGTACTCTGTAAGATCCAGGGTCAGGACTTGGCTAAACATAATATCATCGTGCTGGGAAGAGGGAGGATCACACCATGTAATACACTTGTGGTACTTGAAATAAGCATTTCATAACTATGAGATACAAGCATGAGCTTGAGTTCCCCAAAGGATGGTCCCCGGAGCCAGTACCCGCACAGCAGGACACACCCAGTGTGTCACCAACTGTGTGCATGACTCACTGGAGCAACACTTCAGGTGTGACCCAGCACCTCAACAACCCCATGTGCATTATTTAACCGTAATTAATTATTACCTCAGGACACACTCCAATCAATGCATCTGCCTTGCAATAAAACTCTTCCTTCAGGGAAATAACTATCATTTGGAACCGTTCATGTGCCTGTTCTCTAATGAAACTCGAGACCTTTGGAAAAAAACAAGTATTTCAGTTAGTTCTGGCAGCCTGAAACAGTGCTGTGATTACAGAATGGTGAGGGAACTGAACTGTGCTAGCTGTAGAATTCCGTCATGAAGTAAGATTGATAAAATGAGAAATAAACCAGTTTTAAAAGCCAGATATTTTGCATGGCTTTAAGACAACCCCTCAGATATGCTGCTTTTTGAAAACATTTAAGAAAATAATGGTTCAGTCCAATGAATAAAGCTATAAAAAGACACCAGTGCCCATGAATAACAATTTTACTTAACGTAACTAGAAAGGAAGGTGGAAATTCCTAAATAAGTTTTTTAAAAAAGTGTGAAAAGTTTGCTACTGGCTGTATAATAATCTTAAATTAGTTCACTGCAGACAGCAGCAAGTTTCTC
Organism: Corvus cornix cornix; assembly: GCF_000738735.6. Classification (NCBI taxonomy): domain Eukaryota; kingdom Metazoa; phylum Chordata; class Aves; order Passeriformes; family Corvidae; genus Corvus; species Corvus cornix. Next base: position 66,073,826 of record NC_047057.1, on the reverse strand, counting down.
AATGATAATGCAACATAAAGGTACAAAATGTAAGTTACGAACTGGTGAGTATTGCAATGTCCCCCAATATAAATTAAATGCTGCATAAAGGAAATCCAGTACATTTTTCATGAGCCCTCTGCCTGCACAGTTCTATCTACACAACAAGGAAATTATTTTTTAATGAAAGAACTGTTGTTAGTAAGTTATGGGAAGAACTGTCTTTAGCAAGTTACAGACTTCACAATAATTTCAGAGTATAGTTCCAATTATTGAGGAATCTGCTTTAATACATCATCAATCTGAAAGAATGGAAGGAAATGGATTAATTTCTCAGGATAAAAAATGGATACCCAGTGAGTACCAGCAACAATCTTTTACACAGCAGTGTTGCTCACTTCCAGTATTTAATTTTAACTATGTTTAAATTGAGAAATCCAGGTGCATAGAGGCAAAATCACCTCTTTGTTTCCAGTGTTTTGACAAAAATGTTGCTCAGCACATCCTTAGGTGTAGAGGGGACCTCTTTTATGCCAGGCAGAATGACCCTCCTCAGAGAGGCAAAGTGCCCTGTGCACTCTGTTAATCATCATCAGCTCTATTAATGCATCATAGGTACCCTATATGGAAAGCTGGCAACATCCCAGAAATCCTCACTTTCATGCAGTGTGTATGGGATTGGGGCATGTCTAATGGCAACAGGAATTTACTTGGATTAATAAAGTCATCCAGGTAACAACCAGGTAAGGGCATGATCTGGGTCCCTGCCCAGCTCCAAACAGAGCCAGGAGACATACCAGACAGCCACCCCAGACAGCTGCAGAGATGGGCAGTGCTCATCACCTGACACCACAGCTTCCATGAAAGGCAGAAATGTGGAGTTCAGCAGTAAATGGTGTAGCAGCAAAGGAAAACCTGGAGTCAGCCTGCACTGCTCCGGGTCATCAGCCTTGAGACATCTGAGCCCAGAAAGAACAACATACAGAAAACATAATACTCATATTTAACCAGAATACATCATCTTAGAGTGGTCCTGAGGGAGACTCATAAGTAGAGCAGTATCTGACAGAAGCTCAGATCACAGAGGTGCTGTGTGATGTGTAATCTTGTTTTTACCATGTCACTGAGAGCCAAACCCGAAAGCTTCCTTAGGGATTTTCATTATAGCCCCATTACATCCCATCTGATCTTGCTCAAACTGCACCAAGTTAAAACAACCTCAGGGCCTGGGTAACCTTGTGGACCTGCATCCCAAGGAATATTTATGGAATTCAGGTTCAGGAACCTCTCAGAGCGAGTCAGTAACCTCCAAGAAGGAACTGAATTCTATCTGGCAGGCACAAGTGGTAGAGCTTCCCAGCTGGCTATTCCAGAGGTACCCTCCAAGCAAACTCTGGGGTACTCAGCACATCACAGTTAATGCCATCAGGGGAAAAACCAAAATGTATGGTGTTTAAACAATTGCTTTTGTTTGTTAGGCTCTACCAAAACTGACATTAGCAGTAATGCCAGTAGAAATACTGCTCTGAAAAAAAATGCTTCCACAGAAGAAAATCCAGGCTTATGTGGAAAGCTTTAGGATTCCTCCCTACAAACAACCCTCCTGTTCTGAGCCTCCCCCTCTCAGGGGCTGCCATCCACAGCTGCAATCTGCTGTTTGTGCTCCAGCCTCAGTTCGTGTTACATTGAACAGTTGCTGGCAAAAAGGGAAAAAGTAATTGAGAGGGCAGGAAGGTGTTTTAATCAAGAAAGTCATGTGACTAAAATGACAGGAGTAACAGCTTAACTGGTGCTAATGCAAAAATAGTTACTAGGCCAATTGTATTAAACACTCCAGTGACAGAATGACTTGGTTGCCACATGCGGACGCACTCCTTGCTACTTCTCAGAGCCAAGGGAACTCCAAGGCCTTACAAATTCCAAGCAGCACAATTCCCAGGTGCCCGCCAGGTCAGACTGTGCCGCATGGGGTTACGCTGCACACCTTCACACTCCTCACCACCTCCTCTCACCTTCACAGTTTAGAGGCCAATCAAACACACTTGGATTAAGGAATTTACCCTTTGCCTATGTCTCATACCTCAGAGACCAATTACTTCAGCCCTAAATCCAATCTCATTTACAACAGGTTCAGTCAGGCTAATCAATCTCTGTATCCCAACACCCTGCAATGGAAGTAGCCACACTTCTACAAAAGGTACCAGATACTGCTGGTAAAAGACCAACTTACTTTATCAATGTTTGTGTTGTCCAGTGCAGCATCTATCTCATCCAAAATAAAAAAAGGAGCTGGACGAAAGCTGCAGAAGACAAGACAGTGTTTTGCATTGAGATACCAAAATGTTAATAAACATTCTAATTACTTGCTTACTCCATAAAAAAATGTTGACAATATTTTGCAATATTACTCTTATATTTATTTTAATTAAATAATTAGGTATCATTTAACATTTAATATTAAATAATAGACAACTTAATTAACAGTTAATATTTTAATTAACATAAAAATCTACATTGAATATATAAAGTCATGACGGATAAAGAATAAGGACTTCAGCAATGCTTGAATACTCCATTAGCAGAATTTTTTTAGTATGTGTGTAAGCATAACACTGTCTCTTTCTATCACCTATTCTCCAGGTATCTGGCCAAGTACCACAATACTTCCTTTTCTTCCCTGGATAATCCCAGAACAGTTCTTTTACCTGTGTATGGCAAACACAAGAGCCAGGGCTGCCACTGTTTTTTCCCCTCCTGACAAACTGTCCATTGGCATAAAGCGCTTGCCTGGAGCCACACAATTAAAGCCAATGCCTTCCAGATAGGGCTCCTCAGGATTTTCAGGACTAAGGAATGCCTGGAAACAAATACATTTAATTGTTAATAGTGACATTTATAAAATTATTTAGATGGGTAGTTCTTAGGTTTAAAGACTGCCTGAGCTAGTGAGGAAACCAGTGAGTTTGCTTCACTTTTAGGGAACCTGTTCATCCATTCTGAGAGTAACATTATCCAATTCCCAGAGAGTATGGTTTTGCTAACAAACCAGGAACCAAGAGGCTCAGTAACAACACCAGTAAAGAAATGGCAGCACATATTTATTATTTACAAATTTTCAACTACTGAACAAACTTGATTTTATCACCTTTTATGTAACTGCTTTGTTTTTTTTAATTATTAAAATGTTACACTTCAAAAGCAGGTTTCTTCTTTTTTGGCCTGGAAGACAATATATTTGCAAAATTGCATTTTTCTGGTGAAAGGCTGGCTTTATAGAACCTAGCTTTGAGCTAGGTTGGACAAAGACTGCTTGTATTAAAGTCTTCTTCTGTACTTTGTATCCTGGTTCCCAGGGCCAAAATTTAAAAGCATTATTTTAAAGGAACCACCATTTTTCCAAACCACTAAAAGGACGATGGGTAAGATCTTTGCTACATGGTTTATTTTTCTCATTAATAGAAGAGACAATAAAATAATACAGACTCTTCCCCGCTGCACAAGTGGAGACAGATAGAACAGAAATTTCCTTACTTAACCCTCATTTCAAATGTCTCCTCTCAGATCACAGACATAATGGAAGAAAACCAAACGAACACACAACATGCTGAGGGAAAACACAAAATCTTACGACAGACAAGAGTTCAATCCCTTAAACATTCCACAGTCTATGGAATTTGACGTAACCAAAGCATTTGGGAGTTCCCCCTTGACTTTTCGTGTTAATACAGGAATAGTAACAAAGAATTGTGGGACAATTTTTCTACATGTTTCTTAAAAGTTGCAAACATATTATGTCTGTGTTTTCTAAATATTTAAGTGGGGTAGAAGGTGCTTCAAGACCTTGTACAAAACACTAGCACTGATTTATGATTTTTAGCTGTCTGTACTAATGATTAATATTTGTATCACCTGATTTGTAAACCAATGTTATTTTTAAATGAAGTACTCAATTACATTTCACACTTTTGTTCTGATAATTTACAAGTTTGCTAAAAGCAAAGAGGAAAACTAAGCCAAGCTGAGTAGTTCCCAATTTTGTTCACAGATTACCTCTCTCTGTCTAATGTCAAGCATACTTTGACTTATCACCTATTCCTTCCCTGACCCTAAACTTCTGTAGTCTATTTCTGTAATTTTCATCTTTAGGACTGAGACTGTCTTTGGAAACCAAAAGTGCTATTTGATACTTAGCATCCACTAAGGCCTTTAAGGCAAAGCCCCTGAACATGACACACCTGAGCACTAGTGTTCCTGCAAAGCTTCTTGTAGATCCTGTCAATGGCTATGGAGGCATGCTCAAAGCACCGGCTAAACAGCTCATATCTCCTTTTTTTCACCTCTTCAAATTCCTGCTTGCATATTCTGGCCTCCTTTCTGCTGGTCTCAAAAGCTACGGGAAAAAACCCAAAATCACAGGAATTACTCCTCTGTGCCACAATTGTCTGGAGCAAGGAATAAAATTCTCCTAGTTCCTTCTGGGAGCCAGGCAGCCCTAAGCAGCACCAGCACTGACCTGGTACAGCTCCAGAACCCCTTAGGTTTCTTACATTGTTAATGTCTGCAAAACTCTCTGAGGATACTCATAATTTTGCAGAAATGCTCATGTCTGAGTTTTGGACAACACACACAGTTCCTTCAGTTATGTAAGAAAAATTTTAGCAATTTTAACATTAAAGTCAGTAATTCTCAGAAAGCAAGTAAAAATACTTTATGATGTCATGTGGGAAACAAATATCTTCCCAATCATTCAAACTGTATTTCAACAAAATACTGCTCACTCAAGTGTATGTTACTGAATTGTTTACATATAATTAGATAACTGAGGATAAACACTTGAGCACAAAAAAATACTTTGATATCTGAAAGGAGCAAAGCCAGCAGGACCAACCCCAAGAAAAGGAATTCCAATTAGGGTGAAATCTCAAAAGTGACTGACATGAAAGACTCAGTGTTACCATCTATTGATTCTTGGAACTTATCTCGAGCTGTCTGTAATTTCTCTCCTGCTCTCAGGTTTGGAGCAGCTGTCTTCATTAACGTGACCTCTTTACATTTGATTTCCTGCTGCATTTGCTTAACATGATCCTCTATATCTTTATCAGATTCTAGTTCCTAAAGAAAAAAAAATAGAGCAATCTAATTTGCTTTTAGGCCAAGACATTTCAATACATACAGCACGCACTCATGGTTCCTGAAACAATTACCCACTTATTAATAGCTTTAACTGGAAATGCAACTGAAGATGCCACCCAGGTCTTACCTCTTGCAATGAATCTACCAAGCCCTCACTATTCTCCCCCAAGACCTTTAAAAACAGGGAACCAATTCCTTTCCCTTGATTCCCTTTTTAAAATACAGCACAGGAGCAGAATTAGTGCTTCACTCCTTCATTTTTAAAGGAGAGGTTCTCATGAATTCTTCGAGATAAGTTCCAGTGATGACAGATTCATCCTTTGCTCTGTGCTTAGCCTTGGACATTTAACTATCTTCCTCAAGATTAAAAAGGAAAACAAAATTACAAAACCTGCTGAGAAAATGTGACCTAATGGGCTGTTAGACAGGATGGGAAGCCCCAGTCTCTGCAAATGCCACAGAAGGTAAACAACCCCCCACATCCTTGGGTTCTGGAGTTTTGAGCCTTTACTTCAAGGCAGAAAGTAAAGGAGGAGAGGGAAAAAAAAAAAAAAAAATCAAGGTTATATTAAGTCTCTCAATTCCATTTTTGTGGTTCAAGTAAGCTGTAAGTTAAAGCCAGTTACATGGGAAACTGATCTATCTAGAAATCCCACACATCAATGCTATGTCATGAGTGCAAAACTACAGCACATATACACATGCACTTCAGCTTAGCAGTGTTTTTACCATGTGCCACTTAAAGACCACGGTGAAGAATAAATAAACAACAAATAAAGTATTTTTCACAAAAATAAAAATCAAACACTCCATCTCTAATAATTTCAGACAAAGATGATTACCTTTAGCTCGACTTCTAGGGCACTGTAGTCTATCTGAATTCTCTCTTCCCTTTCATAGATCCCTGATAGAGTCTGGGTGCCTTCTATTTCAGTTCCTAGCTATAAGATGAAGGACATTTTAAAATTAAGAGACAGTGGTAACATGGTACAAGGTAAACTTAATCCATGGGTCTTCCTCTGGCCCAAATGGACTGAGGAGTTAAGATCTCATGAGCCTAATTAGCACCCACACCTGTTAAATAAAGATGAAAACATCTGCTAAACTCAGCTTGAAGCTATGTTGAAAGCAGCAGCAATTTGTTTATAACATATTTACAACACAGTACAACCTGTAAATCTCCTGACTGGAAAGATTTACACTCCCTGATTCCTCAACCCCTTCCAAGGGAAGGCTGAACTGTGTAAACTGAGGCATTTCCTCCACTCAGTCAACCTCAAAAGAAACAAGGAGCTTCAGTTCTATATGGCATAAGCAGAGAATCTTCTACTCCCCGTAGGCTGAATTTCAGTCACTTTCCCTCAAATGAAACATGTGCCACCTCTCATTATTAGACCCCTTTCCCACCAAGATGCTTCCTCAGAACCAAATCTTGCTGGTCTTCTCAGTGAGATTAATTAAGAATCCACATCGTTATTCCTTCTGCTCACCTCCTTGGTTTCCTCTCTTCCTTATTCAGGAACAGTGAGAGCTGAGTTCCTACATCCTTTGATCACTAGCAGTTCTGTTCCTTCGCAGACTGCTCACCCCACCTCATTGCCTGCATTTTGTCTCCTGCCCAGTTCACACCTATCCTCCAGCAAAAATACTTTTCTAAGGAATGGGTTCAAGACTCCTTCCAAATTCAAACACATGTAGTAAGTTCTTCAAAACCCACAGCTCATTTCTTTTGTAACAGTGCAGAAAGTTTATTTCTCCTCACAAAAATATGTTGGAAAAGGAGGGAAGATGAAGACAAGTAACGAGGGGCAATCATCAGACAGCAGGAATGTTTCTACTTTAGCCTATCCCTGATTTCTGTGAATATCTACATCTACTGAACACAAAAGGATGATTTTACATACAGCATTTATATTATGGATGATTGACCAAATGTGATCTCAACCCTTGCACAAGCCATATTTATTTACATTTCCGAACTGACCCCTGTGTATCCTCTTATGTATCTTCGTATCAATTTTCTTGTCCCACAAGATTTTATGTATTTCACAGAAGTATGTTTCAAGCACAAGCAAAAATACTTGCAAACAATATTTCTGTCTACAAAAATAAAAAGAAATACTTCTTTTGAATGAAAGAGACCTGATCACACAAATAGAGCATATTTGTTTGAATAGTACTATGTAAGACAAACAGTCCTGTAAGGAGAGAAAAAGGATCTTTAAATTAATAAGTAAGTGCTCCTCTATGGTATCTATCTCCTGTAAACACTTTAAGTACCTCTACTTCACTGATGTCATCCAGTGATCCAAACAGTAACTTGATTTTCAAGTCCTGCACCTTGCATTCAAGCAGCAGATTGTGTCGCTTTAATCTCTTCTCTTCCAGAGAGGTTTCTAGAGCTGTAGCTTCCCTCTGCAACTTTGTGGCTTCTCTACATGCACAAAGGGCACAAAACAACTCAAGAGTGGAAAACCACTGCTAATAACATCCACAGAAAAACAGCAAGACAAATACAGCATGGAAAACAGATTCCAAGCACCAAGAGTGCTCTTTCCTCTGCAGTAATCCCCATCAAATACAAAGGAAAAATGGTACTGTACTTCTGCCATCCCCTCCATTCTCCTGAATTACTCCAGAGGGAGCCTCAGTCTCAGTACATTGCCAAGTTCACTTAAAGGCATGTTCAAATACCCATCTTTCCTAATAACAGCCTACCCCTGAACTCTAGTGAACACGTATGGAGATTTGATCCTTCAACATGTAAACAAGTATCTTTTATCATTACTCTTCTTGAAACAGCTTGATTCTTTGCAACCAATTCCTCTGATAGCACAAAGTTACCATCAGCAGAAACATCTTGTTAAAATTACACACAATACAAATTAATAGGCATATAGTTCATAAGTTTATAGAAAATTCCACAAGTTTACCTAGCCATACTGTGCCAACATGATGGGGTTTTAAAACACAGAGATGACTCCTGATTAAAGGACAGTAGCCACATCAATAATAAGCAAGCACCACAAAACTGAAGTATAAACTGTCCACAAAGGAGTTGATTTAATGTAATAGTAGGACAAAATAATGACCTAAAGTTAGTATTAGTTTAAGGTATCCAACACATGAAAAGTCTGGAAAAATAACAATGAAATTGGAAAATAAAAATGTTCCCATTAATTGGGCCCACTGTACAACTCAAACTAAATTGTGGAACTACCAGGGAACTTCACGTGCCCCCAGTCAAGCTGTAAGCTACTACATACTGACCACAAGAGATCAGAGATCTGTGGGCAGAGATCACAGTGAGACCCAAGACTAGGCAGGTAATGAAATTATTCTATATGGTTTATGGAATGGCTCTCTTGAAATACTCTCCTTCACACACTGAATTAGAAACACTGTTAAACTAAGGCACACTGTAGATGCAGATCACTATGTCTCTAATAAATCTTTCACAAGAAAACAAAACAAGAGAAATCCAAACAGGTGATCACTAAATCCCTTCTAAATATTATCCCGTTAATCATCTTCCCAGGAGTACAAGTAGGAATTACCTATTAAGAGTTAACATTGTCTTTCTGAACTCTTCAACTTCATTTTGGCTTTTTGTAAGCTCAGATTTATGAGCACTTAATCTATCCTTAAGGTGTTGCTGCTCCTCCAAAAGTTCATTCACTTTTTTTAGAAGCTTTTCCTCATCCTGCATAGAAATATTTAAAGTTTTAACCTCCCACCAAGAATCTAGATCTGGAACATCTACTATAGAGAAAGGAGAAGTTAAAGTTTAAACCTGTTACATTCAGATGTGTTACAGCACAAGATCTGAAAAGGCACTGGAGAGAGGGGGTTTCCCCCACTTTGTGGCAGTTTTATACACTTCACTTTTTGTTTTTTGTTCAAAGCACATCTTTTCTCCTTCCCTTTTCTGTGAACAAGCACAGTTTCTTTAACAAGCACCATCAGCACAATACAGGATAAACACTGTGAAGGAGGACTCCATACATATTACTTCAACTAAAAATCTAAATCGGTTTCAAAGCATTATTTTAAATGTGTTAGTGGCTGTAAAGTAGCTTAAAGATGTAAAGCACTAGAGTTGTTTGCTCTTACTCATAAAATCTGCTGCTGAATCTGAGCCACATGCTGCTGGTTGTATCTGTAGTTGTATGTTGCCTTTTCATATCAACTGAACACATTAACTGAACAAAATATAAAATAATACTGTACAGACAGTAATCCAAAACTTAATTTTTAGTAAACTTATTTTTAATAATAAAAAAGCATCCAAATACAGCAGTTTATTCCAAGGTTAAAATGCAATATGCATCTGCATTTTTTAAGTAATTACCAAGTCAAAACTAAATTAACCTCTTGAAAAATTAATCCACAGCATCAACTACATTTATTCAAAATTGGAACTGAGAGGAAAGAATGCACTGAATTACGGAGACAGACATTGATTTTACACTTACCTTCTGTAGCTTGATAATCTCAGCTTCATCTTTATGAACTGTCTCCCTCAACTTGCTGACTGAGTTTGTTAATTTTTGTAGATGATCACGATTATACTCCAGCTGAATCTTCAGTCGTGTCCTCTGATTTTCAAACTCCAGTCTAGTCAAAGTACAGGATTTAAAACCAGTTCTTACAAAGCAGGCTAGTAACTGTGATTGGACTCTATTTAGATACCATTACTGTATCTTCTATATGAACACAAAAACTGGCATACATTGATTCTACTATACCACATCCTGTGGATATATGGGAAATCACAAAGATACAGTGATATTAGTTAAAAAAATACAATATAGCCACATCAATATGGAAAGTGACACTTGAACTTCAACCATCAGTTCATTTTATCATTTTCCTCCTAAAATACAAATCTATGGTGCAGTGACAGAAGAGAGAAACACTAGGTGAGGTCACGTGAAAAACTCAAGAGCCTGTCTTCCTTAAGAGTATGTTCCTATACGAAACACCTGCATCTTACACCCAGTTTTCCTTAAGATTTTTCAAACACAAGTGACCCTTCATGCTATTCTCAATCTGGGATAGTGCAATTTTTCAATGTAGGTTTCAGAAAACTATTTCTTTACAATAGTGCTACCAAAATAGTAAATGTTACCTTTCAAGTTTGTTGCAAGCAGTCCCTGACTGTCTAACAAACCCAAACCACAGCAGTGATCTAACTAACTAATTCGTAGCAGTGGCCTACCTAATCCTTACAGTAATAAAGAGAACCTTCTACATCCTCTAGGACTTTGTGCTATTTCCTGTGAGGGAGTTTCTCAAGTACCAGTGTGCCCAATCTAATACCGACCCCTGGTTTACATTTCAGTGCCATATATCACCTTCTCTTATCGATCTCCTCTTGTTGTCTCACATGTTCTTGTTCATACACACGAATATTTTCTATACCAATTTCTTCACAGAATTCCCGGAAAACATCATCTTCAACCTTTGAAAACAGAGAAATGGAACAAAAAATGATTATACTATTTTTCAACTCACAGATGTAAAATATTCAATCACTTCATGCTACAGACTGGATTTTTAAGATACTTCAAGAAAACAGCTAACAACTACTGAGAAGTAATTTGTATTTGAAATTTTCAAATAACATTTTCAGTCCAAATGCCAGACATATGGCATATGTGCCTGTGAGCTACCAAGTGTAACTCCAACCTAAGATCTTCTTGACAGCACCTGGTCATTCCGAAGACAAAAGTCATCACAGTTGTAACCTGCTTCCCTGGTTTTGCCTGTTGTTCCCAGACAGCAGAAGAAGAGAAAGCTGGACAGGACACTAATTAGATACACCAGATTTCTTGGAGTTGTAGTTCAGTTTTTTATTTGAATCCTTTCAAGACAACCATTAATATTAATTACTGTGCTCCATTTATAGAAAAATCATAGCAAAAACTCTGCCATGGAATATCTAATCTCCTAATGATACAGTAGATATTAACAAAAGCATCAGCCAAAACCAATTCTAAAATTTTGAAGAAAAATTTAAGCAGGCAAATACTAGGTAGAATGTATATGGCTGAACTGAAGGAAGAAATAGCAACAGCCTATTTAAAAGGAAACCCAATGGACTGAACAAAATTTTACGAGAACTCTACAGGTCAAAACCTGGTATTGTTGATATTGTTTTAGTATTCACGCTTTTTTAGCCAGGTATCAAATACTACATCAAACCAAGTTACATTCTCCAAGTTACACTACTCTTTGGAAACTGATGATTGCTCCAAATGATAGCCCCTTTTTTTTTTTTTTCAGAATAAGCAAAATAAAAGTTCCCTGTACCTGGAATTCTTACAAGCTTAACCATCAATGACATTCTCAGTGTTTGCAGATGACAGACACCTGCACTCCCTCATGACTGCACCCCAAGCAAGACAGAGAACCAGCAGCAATTTTGGCTTGTTCTTAAATGTAGAATTCCAGTCATGAATTAATCCCAGACTGACTGATGAAAATGGGTCAGAAGCCAGGAACTAAATTAAAGATGTATGATACAGCCTGAGTTACTACGGACAGTGGTGAGGAATCTCTCCTTCTCCAGCATTTACACCAGCATCTTAAGTCGTAGGCTGTGAATTTTCCAGATAAAGCTGCAGTACCACTTTTCCACAGCTTATACCAGATTTCTTTGTTTGGCAAGAGTAGGAACAAAGGCAGCTTCAAGATGCAGGTAGAGATGAGATGCCTATTTCCCCAAGAGGTCAGTTACTGCCTACTCTAGCAGAACACAGTAGGAAACCCCTCCTAGCATCACATTAGGCTTTACTAACATTCCCTTCACTGAATGCCTTCAGTCTCTTCATGACAACCCTGCTCTTCCATCTGCCCAGTGTCTGTATGAACTGCTCTGGGGAGCACGGGAAGATCAGCAAATGACAGGGAAACTGAGGGATGAGATGGCAGAAGTGTCTACACAAACACCAGCTGAGAAACCTAGGTGGTAGATCACATATCATAGGGAACTTTTCCTGTTGCTGATAAGAAGCAGACAGGAGCAGATTCTAAAGACAAAAGCTGTTTAGTATTCTAACAGGTAATGAATTTGGACAGGTGGGGTAGAACAAGATCTCCAAGTTCTCCATCACCTACAGCTCAAAAGAGAGGGTGAAAGAAGAACACTCAGTTATATCACAGGCTAGCTCCACCTTCCCTGAATTGGACTTGAACACAGGTATACAACCGTCTTAGAAAAAAAAAAAAATCAAAACCCAACAAAATACCAAAACAAATCCCAAAAACCACAACATGCAAAAAACCCGAAAGAACCTCTTTCCCACCCACCAAAGAAAAAACCAAACAACAAAACCACAAAAAGAAAACCTCTACAGAAACAAACAAACCCCACTAAACAGTGCAATAGGAATTTGCTGACAATTATCATGCACACCTCAGCCACTTTCCCGGGGTAATCAGAGCATAGAGAATATGAAGCACAAATACTGGCTACTTCCCAAGAGAAAGGAACCTTCACACTATGCTGTTTTCCATCTACTTTCCTAGTATACAGGCCATCCCCCAGACATGTCACCTGTAGAGTTCAGAACACAGTCCTCTCACCGTACTGAGGACTCTTTTCAGCTCTAGAAAACTGTAGATACTAAGCAAAGCTTCATCTATTTGAGACACAGATGGATTTGGTTGGTTGGATTTGTGTTTAGCACTTGACAGTCACAGAACTTTGACTCTAAGGAAACCGATTTGCAAAGCTATGACACACATACACTAACATTCTCTGTTCACAGCTACCTTGGCAAGAAAGGTAGAGGATGTGGAGAGATTGCTGGAATAATGTACAAGCCTTGTTGACAAAACATTTTACAAAGTAAGAAGTTGTCCGGGTCTAAATGTCAGTAAAACACAGGTTTCTGTAGCCTAACAGCACAACATCTCAAAGCTCTGATGGAATGCATTACCTCGTTAATTTTTTTCTGAAATTCTTGTATTTTCTCTTTTCTTTGTACTACTCCTTCATTAAGCATATCATACTGAGCCTCAATATTTACCAGTTCACTTTCCAGTTTTGATTTTTCCTAGATAGAAAAAAAGGAAAAAGATGGTACTTTCTCTTAATAGAAGGATCAACTTTCTAGAAATTAAGAGACAGCTCTGTTCCACGTTAACTGTTTCTTCTGATTAGAAATTTAAATATTTTCTTCTCTAATGCCACTTAACCACTATTATTGCTAATCTGCATGTAACAATTAGTTTAAATGAGCAGAAAAGCAAACTAAATACCACATAAAGTGCACTTTGACTTACAGACTTCTGAAGGTTACTAAATGATAAACCAAGCTTTTTAAAACTACAATACAAAAAGCCTCATGTGAAGTACCCTGCAATCTTGTTTTTTATATTTTATCAATTCCTCACTTGTAACTGCTATATGTAAAACTTTAGCTAAATTTTAAAAACTACGTAAGGAAGTAGCATTACTTGATGAATAACTGCAGTTTAAAGCAATACAATTATTAAACATGAAAATTATACAGAATTAGTATTATACCATGAAGAGATTAGCAAGACGTTTCTTTTTAATAACGTCTAATTCACTCTGTGAATACTTAAGTCGTGTCTGAGTTCCTTGGCACTGAGCACGCAATTGCTTCAAGTCAGCCTCCTTCCGTCTGATCTTCATTAAGTCCTGGGAAAGTGTTATGGTGGAAGAAAAAGCATTTAAACAAAAGGCGTACTATTTGAAAATTATTTGTTTTTCAGCTTTTAAAGCTAGCCTCACTGACACAGGCCTCATTCAAGGTAAGGGCTGATAGCACAGGTCATATTCAATATTAATATTGTAATGGATTTGTTTCCCCCAAGAAAGTACCCACTGGCAGATTACATTACAACTCCATCCTTCTTAAAAAAAGTCAACACTAATGACACATTGTTTTACACTGGCAGGTTTTGGTTCATGCAAACATTCCCATGTTGACAGATCATATTGTCATTTTCACTACAAGTCTTCAGGTACTCTGAACAACAACTTTTTCCTGGAGGGAGCTTGGACCAACAGTCTTGTCCTGTATTTCCACCTGTGAGCTGAGAATCTCAGCTAAGAAGAGAGATGCAGAGTTCATTATTAACTAGAACAGAATGAACAGCTATTATGTCCTGTCAAAAGCTTTGAAAATTACATTTTTAGGAGATCACCTTCCCAGAGCTGAAATAAGTTAGATATAGCATGACTTCTACAGTTAAGTGCTTTTAAGAGACCTACCTTTAACTCATTAATCAAGCTATCTCTTCTTTCTTTCATTTTACTCATTTCTTTCTCATCCCAACATCTAGCTTTAAATCTTAAATCACTTGATCCTCCAGAAATCACTCCAGATTTCAAAAATAAAGTTCCATCAAGAGCCACTGTCTGGAAGAAAATAAGTTAAATCCAAATAAATCAGAAAAAAACCCAGCCAAAATACCCCATGCACTAGTGCCCAAGATACGGTAGTTAAACAAGTAACAACCACATTTGAGTTGGGCTCAAATTTTTCTTTTCTCTTCCAAACCTGCTAACATGAGATATTTGAAGCAAAGAAAAAGTCTGTTGTTTCTTAGCACTAATTACATTTTGGTATTGTTACAACTGATCAGAAAATAAAATGAAATTGTATCATTTCCTTGCATATAGCCACTTGTGTCTACACTTGTACTGAAAAGGTGTAGAACAGACACCTTTTAAGCTCGGTAGAACTGACCAAGCAACGTGGTACCGGAGCAAAGGCAAACAGCTTGTTTGTACAGTGAAAGTGTAAATTTTAGTAAAGAACATGGGTGTTTTTGTGACTATTTCAAGTAAACATGATTTCACACTCACCTTCAACTTAAAGGTGTCTTAATCTAAGTTTTAGAAGGTTTATTAAGTGCATAAAATACTGTCTGCAGCAATAGAGACAGGAATAAGAAAGAACTGCAGGAAGTGACAGAGAAGCTTCCAGTCCTTGACATAACCTGTATCTACAACCAAGGGATTCTGGCAGGTATTTTAAAGAATTTTGAAAGCATTTTTTCAAAGAAAATCTTGTAAGATAAAGTCTGTATTTTTAAATCAGACTGTTTCAGAAGCAAGATTATCCCTCCCTCCTACTCCTAATCACAAGGACCATACCAAGAACCATATTTGCACACTAACTACCCTTTCATTTGCCCCCTCCTTTTCCCAGGAAACCACTTCAACTTACTTTCAGAGGAAAACAACCATGTGAATTATCTAGCGATTTGTTTCTGTGGGATTAGACAACATGGTACCAACTCTGTGTTTATCTGTAATACTCCAGCATGTTTACAGAAGAATTATTTAATGGCATCAAACACAAAACTGCAATGAAAAACGTATGCCACAAACTTTGGCTTCTTACTTTCAACCTCACTGGTCCATCAAATGCAATATGTTTTGCTTCCTTAACTGTTTCGCAGATCAAGGCATTCCCACTCACAAACTGAATGACTTTTTTCAATGGTGCAAATTGTGTTTGTACAACATCCACCATCACTTTAGCTCCTTTTACCTCCCTTAGCTTCTCGTTAATTGGTTTGACCTGTAAAGCAAACAAGCAGTGTTTAGAATCCACGCTGTTAGAGCAAAGCATTTCCAAATCTGAGTGGTCTGGGGACAGAATGTACAGATCAACGCACCAGGGAGCTCAATCACTGCAAGACTAGAAACAGATCTGGGGTTTATGTTCTTGGTACACCATTGTCCTTCAATCTGTGTAACCTACTGCATTACTATTTATAATGGCATTAAGATACTACTGTGTAACCTGTGCATGAAATCAAAGGACACTAATGCATGGGGAATAAACAAGAGAGTTCAAGATCTGTGCCAAAAGTAAGACTAAGGAAGATGTGAGCTTGCTACTGAATGAGGCAGGGAGCTTAGTGACACAGCATATAGAATGGACTGAGGTACTGAATTCCTTTTTCACCTCAATCTTTGCTTGCAAGACTAGCCTCTGGAAATCCTGGGTTCCAGAGCCCAGGGGGGAGTCTGGAATAAGAAAGATACATTCTTGTTAGGAGAGGATCAGGTCAGACAAACTTAAGCAAACTGGATGCATGTAAATGTGCGGGCCCTGGTGTGATGCAACCAGCAGAGCTGAAGGAGAAGCTGATGTCATTACAAGGCCACTTTCTATGTACCTTTGAATGATCATGGCAACTGAAAGAGGTGCCTAAGAATTCAGGGAAACCAAGTGTCACTCCTCTGTTCAAAAAGGGGTGAGAGGAAGACCCAAGGAACTACAGGACGGCCAACCTCAGGCTGATCCTGCAAAAGGTGATAGAGCAACTTATCCTAGAAACCAGTTCCAGGCATATGAACACTAAACCTTGGAGAAGTAGTCAACCTTGGATTCATAAGTCAGTCATGCATGACCAACAACAGCCTAACAGAACAGAAATGACTAGCCTGGCAGAGCAGGGGGGAACAGTGAATATTATCTACCTAGGCTTCAGAGAGGCTTTTAACACTGCCTCCCCTAAGATCGTCATTGAGAAGCTGATGAAATAGGGTCTGGATGAACAGTGAGATGAACTGAAAACTGTCTGAACAGACAAGCCCACAGGGTGGTGACTGGTAGCACAAAGTCCCATGGGAGGCCCGTAGCAAGCCATGTCAATACTGGAATCGACCCTCTTTAACATCTTCATTAATTAATTATCTGGATGATGGGGAAGAATGTACCCTCAGCAATTTGCTTGCTGATCACACAAAACTGGGAGGAACTGCTGATATGCCAGGTGGTCATGCCGCCATCCAGAGGGACCTCAGCTGGCTGGCAAAGTGGGCCAACAGGAGCCTCACAAAATTCACTTGCCAAGTCCTGTGCCTTAACACTTAAGCCTATTTTAGTTAAATGAGCCAGTACCAAGACTTACAAGTGTATTAGCTTGCTGATGACAGGAGAAAGAAAAACATACTTACATCAAGGTAATCCAAAGCAAGAAAAGTTTCAGGTTCAGCTCGTTCCTGTTTTAGGAACCGAATGCAATCTCTTGCTGTTTTTTCAGTGGCAACAACAATAGCAGTCATGTATTTGCTGAATACCTTGGTAACAGCAAGCTGGTATTTTTTATGAATAGGATGACACAGGTCAAGCAATCTTCCAAACTGAAGATTATAATAGAGAGAAATATTAATACTTTAGATAGCAAAAATATTTCTGCATAGAAGATATGTTTTCCTCTTACTGCTTCAGTATTACCTATCTACCAGCTGCACTCTCTCACAACAACAGCTGTACATCAGAAAAAACAGGAATCATAGCAGTCATCAACCCAACTTGCAAAGTATATCTTCAGAATCTGAAGGGATGTAATTTTTTCTCTAAGGTTACAGTCACATATCTCAATGTTTTACTGAGAATCTCTTTCATACACTTCTAGAAGCATGACAGTGACAAAGATACCTAAGCATGTTTTTTGGAAAGTAAGAAAGTATCTAACAGTAAGATCTTAAAATGACATTAACATCTTAAATAAATCAACCTATTACCTGCAAAAGGCAGGTACCACTCCAGTTTCAACCCAAAAACGAAAAAGCATGAAAGGATAAAAACTAATTTTCTTGTACTGCATAGTCCAAATAATCAAGCCTCTTTTGCCATGTGTTGAAATAACACATCCAGAGAGAAAATTAACTATAGTTCTCTGTTGTACATGCTCCCTAAAGAGTTTTATTTCTTTTCTGTAATTATAGGCAGAGTTGAACTTTTTCTGAACGACCAAATTCCACTGATGCACATTCTGAACATTATTATCTGTGAATTCATGCAAAAACAATTTTCCTGCTTCTTGACATGTAGCTACTCATCTCTTCTTGCATATCTACAGTTTTCTTCTTACCAGATTTAAGCAAATGAAAAGACAGCTGGCAAGAGCTGTGAGCGACAGGTCATTCACAGTATTGTCTCAGCCAAGGTACTTAAACTACTGGAAACTCATGGCCTACTATGATCTGGTTTTCAGACACATGCATTTAAGTCTAAATGCAATGTCAGATTTCTATGAAAACAAACACTGAGTGTCCAACTGAATCTGTAATAACAGCAAAGTTGACAATTAAAACTATTAATGTAAGAATGCAATTTTGACAACTAAGCTGTAAAAACTATAAGCAGCTGCAAAATTCCCTTTATTGATGGGCCAAATCCATGTAAATGCACGTGTCAGTACTACAGCAGAACCACGTTATGGCACAGCTAACTTCAGTACCTGCAGTGCACACCCACCATTGTAAGCATGTTTTAAACAGAACAGAAGCTGTAAGATGGATGTAGGAACTGAACATTTAGAAGCAGTCTGCCATTTTTGCCCATAAAATCCAGAAGACCGAGACACAAAGATTTCCTTCAGTTCTGCCAGCAGACCAGAAGACAAAATGTGTCTTGACCCTTCCATCCTAAAACTGTGATTTAGGTTGCATTCACTCATCTGGAATTAGTAGACTCGAGCATTAAGGAGCAGTTCAGTAACAACTCTGCTGCCTCAGTATGGTAGTGTTGGGAGAACTACTACAGGAACAAGGGTAACTGAAGCAGGTAGCACTAAGCCTTCCTGTAACAGGATAGTTTATGTACCAAATTTGACTTCTCATTTTTGTTAGAAGCCATCCCATCTCTAAGCACTCTTAAATTTGTAGTTCCTACAGGAAAATGACAGAATATTCCTCAACACCAGCCTTCCCTAAGCTGGCATGGCATCACCATCTGATCCAGTTATTTTCCAACAGGGATATAAAACAAAGAGTGAGCAAAAAGAGGTAAGGCAATCAGGTTTTTGATTTTTTTGGACCATCTTGCTAACTTGGATGAAAAAATTCTGAAGAGCAGCTGAAAAGCAAGTTTCTTACTTTCTGGAGAATACAACATGATCAGATGCTTGCTGTACTCTGAGGAGGTTTTTGCAAAAGACCAAGAAGCAAAGAACTGAAAACATTTTACTTTTTATGTT
Organism: Corvus cornix cornix; assembly: GCF_000738735.6. Taxonomy (NCBI): domain Eukaryota; kingdom Metazoa; phylum Chordata; class Aves; order Passeriformes; family Corvidae; genus Corvus; species Corvus cornix. The sequence continues at coordinate 66,054,731 of NC_047057.1, read as the reverse complement.
CTTATGGCAACACTGGAAAGCTGAGTAAACATTAAAAAACATTAAAAAAAAAAGATTTCCAGCTTGCACATCTCAAATGACTATGTTTCAAAAAGGACTGATTACTCTGAGTCATACTCAGAGGCCAACTATTTAATTGATTATATTTATTTAAAAATTCCTGTTTGAAATGGCTTTCAGTGTTGCATTATATCTTTTTGATGTCACTAAAAAGATGTAAAGATGCTCCATAAACCAGTTAATGTCTGCTGACAATTCAGGATCAATACACAAACCCCTTAAGTACTGAAGAGTAATTTTAGGAAAATATGTAAAATATGCCAACTTATAAGCAAAGACAGACCATTTGATAATATAAAAATTGTCTTTCAGAAGCACTATTTGTTCGGAATAAATGGTCTCATGGCTAACCTTCCCATTCATTTGTTCAAAATAACAAAGTCAAAAATATGTTTGAGGACAGAAAAAACCAAAACCAAATAAGGAAAAAATGAATTAAACACCACTAAATCACACAAGAGAGCAAAATTACTATTTGATGCTAGTAATCCCTTTATTTTTGGAACCTGTGAAAAATAATGACAGTACATGCTACAATTCTTCCAGTAATACTATTTCATCAAGTACACTCAAGCAAGCACAAAATTCAAAAGGATGTGCCAGACTGTCCAATTTACTCCAGCTGCTTACTCAGTCTAATGCAGAACTTTTATGTCATAATGCTAAAATAAAGCATTTAAATGAGGACATTCCATTACCACAGAATCCGGATATAGCCTTTTGAGACTTTCCAGGATCTCTGCTCTCATCTGCTCACGCCTTCCTTCATGGTAATCAATTTTGGCATTCTGTAGTTCACCAACTATTTTGTTCAACTCTTCATTCACTTCACCCATTCTTGCTGTTGCGTTCTCAATTTCCTTAGCCAGCACTTCCTCCTGCTGTTTTTTTTCTGTTAACGATCCACTTTGAACAGAAGCAAAAAAAAAAAAAAAAGCAATTCACAATTTCATTTATACACACATTCAGTATAAATTAAGGTCATTTTGCAGTCACCTTACTTCACAAGGAGTAAGTATCAGGCAGAAGCCAAGATGCAGGAGGCAAGAACCGAGCTGTGCTAATAAACAACCTAAATATTAATGCTTTCTAGAGCAGCACAATTACAAAACTGTCCTGTTTTCTTGCTCAGAATTTGTCCATTAATAGCCCCATACCCATAGTGAAATAACTCGAGAGAAATTAGAATTATAGAACCGATTCAAACAAAATATGGATTAATCATCATACTTCCTACCCTATTTTGAAAGCTAAAGTAACTGAATTATTAAGTAAAATTAGTAGTAATCAGTAAGAACTCTAGTTCTTACTAAAATTTCAAAGAAAATAATTAGAAGGAATTAGAAACCTGTGTTTTGAAAATGATTAATACCCAAGAAATAATTAACACCCAAGAAATCCAGTTAGCTTTTCTTTTTTTACACATACGTGCATATTTTAGCATATTCTTCCAACTTCTCTATGCGTTTTTCATGCTCTTCCACCTGTTCCACAGTCTGTTTTATGGTTTCCTATGCAGTCACAAATAGAATGTGTTGAAAATAAACCAGAGCAAAATGACAGTTTTGTAACAAGATACACAGTTTTACATTCAGGACAAGTCCTGAGATACGTCTTCTCTTCTTTACTGGTATTTCACAGTGAAGTAACAGCATCTCTTTTGCTATAGTAGGTGCCAAGCTGCACCTGAACAAATAATACAGGGAAATTATTCTACCAAGGCCATTACTGGATTTTCCATGTTCAGCTACAGTTTAGGAAAAGCCTCTTCAGCACAGAGAATCATGACACCAACAAATAAAAAAAAACTTTAAACAAAGAGCCAGGAAATTATAGGGCTTAAAACAGAGAAAGTGCTATTCTTGGCCCTGCATGAATAGCTTTTTCCAAAGAAGCTGACACAGCTTCCAAACTGACACAAAACATTGTAGCAAAAAAACCCCACCAATGGTAAAACTAGAATTTTCAATTACTCAAATTTAATAAAAATACACTAACTGAAGCAAGTGAAGAAGAAAAAAAATACTGCTACCTACACAGCTTATTAAGCTTTAATTTAACTCCTGAAATCCTTGTGACCTTTTAAATAGTTCTAGGGAAGGAAAGTTAACCTCTTCATGAACCCACTTAAATATTTGCATATTTGTATTTCATGCACTCTTAAGTATTCCTTATTCCTTTCTCAACAACACAATGGGACTTGCTCAGTTTAAGAAGCACAGGCAATGGAATTTATTTCACTTCTAGATGCTAATTACATTTTCCTGGTAACTAGTAATCCAAAAAGAAATAGTATTTTATGAAGAAAAAAATGGATGTACAAATATCAGCTTAGCTATTATGGTAAGGATAACTTTATATTCTCTTAAGTATGGAGTAAAATATAGACTTTTCCATAGAAGCAAGTTTACATGTACAAGAATGAGGTGTTTGCAACTCTATCACTGGTAAAGTCTCATACGATGCACTGATAAGCTTTCTGAACAGGAGTCTCCCTCAACCTTGACTCTGTAACTAAATGCTGAAGAAATGCATGCTGCCTCTCTAACTTCTTAGTACATGACAAAAATGCAAGTTAGCGGAGTTTGAAAAAAAAAACCAACCAGAAAACCCAAAACATCTAACAGGACAAGGTTTCCAGCAAAACACAGATCATCAGCTGAGCTTCTGCCCTTTTTACTTCTATCAGAAGCAAACATCAGGCATGGTAACCAAGCCAGAGTGAAAAATGTGTATATTTTATTGTTACATGTTTGTATCTGCAATGATAAAAGATATCAGAATCAAAATGACTGAAACTGTATTCACACAAAACAACTGCCTCTGAAGTGCAAGGAAAGAGTGGACACTGAGATTTTTCCAACTGCAACACATTCTTACACACAACTGACCTTAAAACCATCTCAGCAAAAGGTAACTGTGATCAAAATACACCTCTGCAGGGTGTGTCATACACACATACAACAGCAGTGGGACATCCCAGAAAGACTACACTTACAAAACCAGAAACTGATGACAGTTAAGCCAATGTTCTGAGTAATTGTAAAATATCATAGCCAAAGCTTTCAAACCCAAATCCTCAGTGTAGGCCCATGCAAACGACTTCTGAACAAATTTAGAGGCCATTTTGCTAAACCTGCTGCAACATGGAAACTGAGCTAACACTTGCAACATACCTCCTCTGCTGAGGATTTAATTATGTCAAAGTATTGAACAAGCTTATATACAGTTATACCAGAGGAAATGGTAGAGAGACATTTTTCTCCTAAAAATCTAATTCTAGTTTGATACAAATACCTCAATTTCATTCTTCTTCCTCCGATTAAGTTTCAGCCTTTCTTGATCTCCTTTATCCTCCCAGCGAAGTTTTTCTAGCTGCTGGGCTAGTGTAGCTACTTTCTTTCTTGCCATTTCCTTTAGCTCTTTGTACCGCTCTAACTGGACAAAAAGAAATAAAAAAAAGATTCACTCCTTGGAAAGTGAGAAGACTTGTTACAGCCTTAAGTAACTACCTACTTTATCATAATAAAAATTATGGAAACTACCCAATTCTCCAGAAAACTCTTCTAGCTACTGATTGCAGGATAACAAGCTGTACTTTTTTAGAGTAAGATTCAATCCAAAGTTTACACCTAAGAGTAATAAAAAAGGCTAAAAAAAGACTGTAGGCAAGAACTATTATCGTTCAGGGAAGTTTATAGTACTTCCCATTCCATCTGAAGGTTAACACTCAGTTTCTGCATAGCCCAAAATTAGTGCAAGTTTTGGTATTTATATTTTCAGCATTCTCATGTTACTAAAAAATTTCACATAGTAAGTGAAATATAAATATTTTAAACAATTCTGCTAAGTGATGACTAACTGACCAAATACCTCTAAAGTGCAGAGCAGAAAGATTCACAAACTAAGGTAATAACCCTGCATGTTCTCCATTAATTGATCAGAAACTATTTTAAGGAGGAGACAGTGGAAAAAAGCTATCACGTAGTTTTACAAGCATTTGTGGCCATATGGTTGCAAAGACAGCTTCTTCCAAAGTGAATTTACTGTCAAAGGATGTAGCCCCTTCCTTCTCAAATGAGCTACCCCAGTTTCAGTCTCAGACCCACAGCAGATGCTATGTATACTACCAGGTCTGGTTTACTTTTTTGTCTTCATTGGTTTTCCCTAATTGATATCTCAGATTAAAAGCCAGTTCTCAAAAATCACTCACCCTGAGACCCTGACAAATGTTTTCTGTCCTACCCTCCCACAATGTACCATGTGTCTAAATAAAGCTTAGAATTTTGGTTTTGTTGGAGCTCAAGGGGAAAAAGATTAGTAGGAATCACAGGTCACTGGTGAAATAGCAGTTTCCCTGTAAATAGGAGTATTTTTGGACTTCTCTAGTAAACAGTACTTCTGGGCCTCCTGGTTCACCTGACTTTCTCCCAGCTCAATATCTGCTGCTCTCTGCATTCTCTCTTCTTCAGCTTTCTCCTCAAATGCTCTCCATGCCTTCTCAATATCATTCAGTTCTATCTCTAGTTCTTTTATGTTCTTCTTTTCCTTATCACAGGATTTCTCCTTGTCCCTTAGAGATTTTTTAGACATTTCTACTTTCTTGATTTGGTAGGATGTGTTTTCCTTTGCTTTTATATAGAGGGGTCTCTGCTGAATCAGTGATGCTTCCAGAGTCCTAAAAAACAAAACCGAAAACAAACCCAAAACAACCAACCCCAACCAGCCAACCACCACAAAACACAGCCAAAACAACAAAGTCACAGGTAAAGGGGAGAGAGGGAAGATAGAAAAGACACCCCCTCCCCCCTGCCAACCACATATGCAAACAATCAGTTTTAAACTGTAAGGTTGGGGCTTACACTGTGGGTATGCCCACAGAGGACATTTTTTTATCTCCACTGAAAATAGTAATTTAAGAAGTGAAACATAACCTCCTAAAAGTTAATAGCAAGCAAGCATTTCTATAACGAAATATGTATCTAGGCACGGTAGATGATATGAAAACCATTTCTAGATTTTACTTCAGTGAACTGCTAGGAGCTGACTTCCATAGCACTGGGCTATCACCCAAATTTTTACCAGGATAATGCTTTAAAATTCAACTATCACAGAATCTGATTGGAAAACCTACTTCATTTCTTTTTCCATATGCTGTTGGTCCCTGTTTAGTATCCCAAGTAATTTCTTCTTGACTTTAAATGAATCTTCTGCTGTAGAAAGAGACTCTTTCTTGATATGAGCCTCCATATTCTTTTCATCCAAACTGTTTTTCAGAAAGTCAATTTTTTTTTCATTGTGATAAAGCTGAAAAAGCTGCACTTGTATCCTTTCTTCATCCAGTTCCTTGATTAGCATCTGGTAATGCTCTGCCTACCAATTTAAAATTTAATTTGTAGTTTATAAAAACTATTTTCCATCATTAGCAGTCTAATTTCAAGGCCAAAGTGATGTAAGATGACATACAAGTAGCTGTAATTTCAGTAATGTTCACTAATCATAAAACTCAAGTATATAAGTCAATACTTAATTAATTATACTGGCAAGCCTATGCTTTCTTTTATTTAGATTACGTGTATTCATCTACCTTTTTAAACTATATTATTATATACTACACCATACTGAAAAAAAATACCAGACTAAAACCAACAGAACTTTGTGGGTTTGTTTTGTTGGTTTGTTGTGCTTTTTTGAACACTACTGAAGTTCACAAGATATGCAAAATCTGGCATCTCAGCATGAAAACATGGAGTAAATTGAAGTTACCTCCTCTTTTTCTATCTTTGCTTGTTTGCGTTCTGCTGCCACGCTTTTTTTCTTGTTATAATTAAACTGTGCATCCTCTTCTGCTTGCTGCATTTTCTTCTTTTTTTGTTCATATTCTTCAGCATATTCCCATGAATTACTAATTTGTTCAAAAAGTTGAGTTCTCTCCTTTGGCTTCTTCATTGCAATTGATTCTACTGTTCCCTAAACCAAAATTGAAAATAATTATACAGCACTGTAGATCATTCTGATGCCTTATGAATTTAACAGTATATAGTAAAAATTGACCTCTGTATATATTTATGGTGAACACAGTTGGTCGGTCGGCATCTGGATTTGAACCCAAGGAAAAATTTAGTGCCAAAATGAGTATCACCTAACCATGCGGGTTTCTATAAATGCTTCTGCAAAAGGGAGAAATCCATTCTTCCTTAGGAATTTTCGTCAGCAACTCCAAGGAAGATGACTTTGTGAAATGTATTATTCAGCAAATGCTTAAGGCCTATGTAATTAAACTCGTGGAAACTAATAGCTGAACAGAATTTTCAACCCCTCAGTCTTAACAAAAAATCCTCTACATTTTCATGCATCTTTACTAACAGGAGTGTTTTAAGATAAAATCACTTTTTCCTAGCACTCCTACAATTGAATACACTAAACATTTATACAGACCCATACTTTTTTCTATACTGTGAACAATGTAAGCACTCAACTTCTTCCAGATTAGCTTCTTTCTTACTACTGTATGCATGTACATACAAACCCCATTAAGTGTATTTTGTAATCTTGTAGTTCTTGGCCCAGGTCAGGAAAAACATGTTGCCTTGTAGTTAGCTATGGGTGTCCTCATTTCTAGACAATACTTAACTGTGTATTCTATGAAATAACCTAAGAACCTTTTGTTTTCTTTTCAAAGTACCTTGAACGCTCACCTGAAAAATAAGGCAATTCCTGGCCTTGACAAGAATGCCTATTTTTTCAAGCTCAGATACGTATGCAGATCGGCTGACAGACTTGTCATTGAAAAGAAATTCAGAACAACTACCTAAAGGAGGAAAGGAAACAAATTACTGCTGAAAACAGCTACAACAAAAAATTCACTGGAAAATAATTAAACTATAAACTACTGGAATTATTTAACTGAGCAATTTTCTCAAAGAGGACAATAGATTTCAATTACTCATTTATTCCTTTCAGTAATTTATTTTTTCTGTTTGAAAACTCTAGTCTCTAGTTTTAGTACTTTCTGAAGGAACAGACATGTTTATGGTGCTCATGCCTGCAGCAAGGTGTCAGACCCCATTTCCTAGACCCAACGTCATCTACAGATCCAAGGAAATATCTAGAGACAGATATCGAGCAAAGAACATAAAATAACTTGTTTAATTTAACTAATTAACCCAAATATGGGGTTTTTTTCATTTATATCACTACTAAAATGTTACCTGAAGGACTATACTAATCTGCCCAACTACGAAATAGTATCGGGCATCTGAAATTCCAATTTGGGTATTTTTGGTCTCCATTTCTTTACAGATCAGAAAATAGACAGTACATGCAGCAGAATTTACTACCTACCACGGATAACTCTTGAAAATGTTTTTTCTTCCCCATCTTCCTCACAATATACTATCTTCACACTAGCTGTAGAAGAAACAGGTTTTCCAACATGTGCTCCATGAATAAGTTCTCGAACGCTTTTAACTCGCAAATTTGATGTCTTTTCACACATCACAAAGCTAACAGCATCCATTATGTTAGATTTTCCTTGAAAAGTAAAAAAAAAATTAAGACTTTTTTGACAAGACATACATAGAGGCATCTTATTAAGAATTAGTTAAAGAATCTGGAGAATTGTGAATTCTTTGTAAATTCTATTTCTAATTATGTATTTTTTATTATTTTAGGAAGAAATTCTTCCCTGTGAGGGTGGTGAGATAGTGGCACAGGTTGCTTAAAGAAGCGGTGGCTGCCCCATCCCTGGAAGTGTTCAAGGACAGGTTGGATGGGGCTTGGAGGAACCTGGGATAGTGGAACATGTCCCTGCCCATGGCAGGGGGGTTGGAACATGATGAGATTTGAGGTCCCTTCCCACCATTCTATGATTTTGTGATTTTATTGAGGAAAAGCTGTTGCACATAATAAACACATTTTTAAGAGGTAACACACTGGCAGCAGAAAATAAGCCTATCTGTAATAAAAATTACGACAAAACTAATTTACTTGTTCAGCCTTATTGAAGAAGTCCTTTGTTTTTACACAAGCTTCTCTGGAGGAGAGTGTGCCACATCACTCTCCTTCCTTGGCAGTGAGCTTTCTGGAGCGAAGTGAGGGAAGTTTATTGCATGAGCACTGCATCCCCAACCTTTCCACTGCAACTCCCATCTCCTGAAGAATACAAGCACTATCCCAGATCCAATCACCACAGCAACAAAGCTCTCTGGTCACAGTCCTTCGACAAAAATCCTCCTAATGGAATCCTCTTTTTGTTTTATCCCTTTAGTCTTGAGCATTTCCGCTGACAGCTTAATTATTTTCAGCCTTTAACCTTGCTACTTCGACAATATTTTGACTTATTCGCAAAAGTATCAGAAAAGGAAGAACACCATGAGGAAACCAGAAAAATAAAGATACTCAATTCAGGGATTACATAATACTCACACCTTTAATTCCGGGTTTACATCATATTCACACTTTTCCCCTGGATTCATCTATAAAATGTACTCAGACTTAACTGAAAGAGCACCTGGAAAAAGTCTCATCATTCTGAGACTTTACAATACAGAACAGTGGGGGTAGGATGATAAAGAACATGAGAACAATGCTGAATATATTCAACTTACATTCACAGATCTTACTTCAATCGGGTATGTGAGGAAACTACAGGTTCTAAAAATCTGAATTATAAATTAAATCATTAACAGACTGGGGAAACTAAAGTGAGATGTTAAACCCATCCTTGCTGCTTTGTTAAGACAGCCCTCACCTCCTACGACTTTGACAAACAGAAGATAAAATCCCCTTTGTTGAATGGAGCTTTCTGAAGCAAAGACCCAATTTTAAGAAGTTCCAGCGCCTTGGGATCACAGCGCGGCGCTGCACCTGCAAACGCGCTGCTCGTGTGAGCCCGACTTCGTGGCAGCCGCCATCTTGTAGAGCCGCTCTCCCCTTCCCGGAGGAAGCGTGGTAAAACCCACAGACTCCCATAAAAAAGCAGGTTTCCACTGGTACAGCCCGGAGTATTACAATAAAACCGCCTTTATGTGACCTTTGTAAGCTGGGGTGGCCAAGACAAGGTGTGCTGTTTGCAAACCAGGCTTTCTGCTTAAACTTGAAAGCGCCAGGTCAACCCGGAATTAAAATTCCATCAACGCCCTCTCCCCCCCAGCCTGCTCCTGCCCTTTCATGCTGGAAGAACCTACATCCTCAGCTAAGGATTACAGAGCAGGCACCTCCAAGGCTTCATTTGTGCTGCCGCCCCTTCAGGTGCACATGAGACTTTCAGTAGGTCCGTGAGGCTAAATCCCACCTAACTGAGCCCTCAATGCTGACAGCTCATGGAGCAGCTGCCCCCTGCCCAGGCACCACCCACACTACCTGATCCATTGGGTCCGATGATGCAGTTGAACCTCATGAACGGGCCGATAACCTGCTGCCCCCTCCACGACTTGAAGTCCTTCACCACCAGCAACTTCAGGTAACCCATCCCCACGGGAAGCCGGGGGCAGGAGCTCCTGAGCTCCCCGCCTCAACCCCCACAAAGAATCGACGAGGATATTTCACCAGTTGGTCTGTCGGCAGAAAAACAGCCCCAACCAAAGCCACTATTCCCCAACTTTATCGCCTCAGAAGGACGGACGGCCCGGCCCCGCCCCGCCCTCACAGCCCTCGCGCCTCGTGCAGCGGCCCCGCCCCGCGGTGCCCGGCGGGCGGCGCCGCTCCCGTTCCCTTCGCGACGGGCCGCCTTGTGTCCCGGCTGGTCACCGCCGCTCCTGTTCCCATCGCGACGGGCCGCCTTGTGTCCCGGCTGGTCACCGCCGCTCCTGTTCCCATCGCGACGGGCCGCGTTATTTCCCGGCTGGACGCCACCGCTCCCGGCCACCGCCCTCACTCCAGCCCCGTCGTCCCGCTGTTCCCTCCCGGCGCCATGAGCAGGCTGGGGCCGCAGCGGGACCTGGAGGAGGCCGCCGCCCTGGAGCGCCGGCGGCGACGGGAGCTGCTGCGGCGGGGCCGCATCTTCAACGCGCGGCTCCGCACTATAGGGGTGAGGGCGGGCAGGAAGGGAGGGAAGGCGCCGTGTCCCCCCCGCCGGTCCCACGAGTTCTGAGGAGAGGGGCTTAACGCAGAGGCGACCCCCAGGGCAGGACAGGGGGGGAAGGGGCGACTGAGCCGGTCTGGGCGGGCCAGCAGCGGTACCCCAGTGACCCTGCTCAGGCGTGTGTGTGAGGGGGAGGGAGGGCCCAGATGCAACATTTAGAGTCGCATTTAAAGTCACTGGTGACAGAAATCACAGAATACTTAGGGTTGGAAGGGACCTCTGAAGATCATCCACTCCAACACCTCGGCAAGGTACGGTCACCCAGAGCAGGTGACACAGGAACATGTCCAGGCGGATTTGGAATATCTTAAAGGGGGAAGACTTCGTGACCCCCCTGGGCAGCTGTTCAGTGCTCTGCCACCCTCAATGGAGAGAAGTTCTTCCTCCTGTTGAGGCAAAACTTCGTGGGTATTGCTTCTTGTATGTACTTGTGCCCCTCTTCTCTGGGTTCAAGGGCAAGGTGTCATTGCCCCCGAACAGCACAGAGAGATCAAGCCTTGTGTTGCATTTCTGTGTAGGAGTTAATGTGGTTTGCTTTACTTTGAGGAAAGCCAAATGCTTCCAGAGTCAGCTCATGCAATGTGGCTGAAACAAATAATTGTTTTTTACCTCTCTGCTCTGATACTGCCCTTGTCTGCTTGGATCTCACTAGAATTGATGCTGTGAGAGATTTACTGCTGTAAGGGTCCTGCAATTAGTCAGTATTTTGCATCAGACAAAATAGGACAGATCCATCCTTGTTTATGCATAGGTAATTATTTGTTCTGTCTGTTTTTTCTTGGCATGGATGTGTAAATGTGAACACCCTTTAGGCTGGTGGATTTTCTGCAGAGTTCACTATGTAGTTTGCATCCTGAACATGAGGGAATGATGTGCTCTATACCTATTTGACTTCGGATGGAATAGTGTATTGAATCTCCCTGTGATATGTTCAAAGGCCTACATTAAGATTCTGTGAGCGTGCATGGAGGGAAGAGTGCTGTGAGGTGATTTCATTGAACTGGTAGAATTGCAACAGATGTCAATTGGATCCTCTTTTATGAGGTACAGAAACATAACTCAGTGGAAAAATATCTTCACCTTATCTCTGACAGGGCCTTGAATTTATTCTTGTCACTCTTATGCAAGAGTCATTGTAGCTGCAGAGCAATTAGCAGTTCCCACTTAAGGAGTATGACAGATGTGTCCACCTGGTATGGCATCCCAACATACGCAGTAACCAACAATATACTTAAGTGGAAGGAGCTAATATTTTTTAGCAGTTGTGGGATGGGTTAAGATACTTGAAATTTCTTCATCAGAAACACATATTTTCTCTGGCTTTTCTAGAGCCTTAAAAATTAAGTGCAAACCATAAATTCTCAGTTAATGAAATAGCTGGCAACTAATATATCCTGGTGTGCTTTATTGAGCCGTACAGGAGTACACCATCCGAAGGTTTTACCCAAATACTTTTGTAGAACTGACTTACTTTGTAGAACTGACTCAGGCAGGTTTTGATAGATGTTTACATAAGACAAACATCTAAAATGAAGGAGAGATCATCTGGGGAATTTTGATTAACAGTATATTTACCGTCATTCAATGTACCTGAACAATGATGCTGACATAAGGGACTGTTATTACGCTTTGAAGTTAGGCCAGGTCTGAACCATTAAGAGCCATGAAATCCATACAGAGATATTCTATATCAGTATTTTTGTGTGGTTTTTAGATTCTTTGCTTCTGTTCTTTGACCAGTTTATCTGAGTGGCAGTCTCTAAGAAAACTAAAAAATCAAGACAATATTTGACTTAGAAACCAGAAATCCTAAAGCAGGGCTTGAATAAAAACGTGGAGGTAATATACTGGAAAGCAGAATGGGAACGCAGATTTTATATTCTTTTTCCTTGATTATTACTAGTTTTATTATTACTTTGACTTCGGTATCTGTTTGGTCGTCTGAGTAATGGAAACGTAAGATACTGCCCTCTTCACTTACAGGTTGAAGAACTTATCCTCAGTAAATCACTGATTTTTCTGAAGAGTTCAGATGAGTAATCCAAATGAACAATTACTTCTAATTTACATGTGAACTTTATACATAAATAGACCTTGTTTAAAAATTAGCTGCTTCAAACTGTTTGTAGATTTCTTATTTAAACACTTAAAAGTGAAACCTGTAGTTTTATATGACTGGGAATGTCTGTTTTAGGGATGTTTTTGTGTCGAGTGAAAACGTTTGGAAGAGGAGAGAACCAATAGTGTAACACAAGCCGATACACTGACCTACCTCTATTATTGCCAGAATACTAAGAACTTGTATTGAGTTTCTCTTAACAGTATTTCCTGTAGTTATACTGACAGCTTGGCTTCGCCAGTGAGACCTCTGAAAGAGTTGATATTTAGTGTCCACAACACCATTGTTTTTGGAGGATAGAATTCTTGATGGTTTCACCCTTGCTTACAAACTTATCTCTTTGCCTGATTGCTATTGTCAGTTGTCCTTGACAGTACTAACCATGTGTATTTTCAGCCATGATTTGTTTCTGTCTTCATCTGAATAGTTTTTAGACAAAGACTATCAAAATTGTTTACCAGGTTCTTGAAGATTTATCATTGTATTTTTCACAAATTTTTTAAAGACATTAAGTGACTTGACAATAAAAAAAAAAGAAGTAAAATCCATGTTTCTGCCTATTAATTTGCCACCATCTGCCAATAAATGTGAGGCCACATTCTTTTGCCTAAAATTGAGGTGTCTGCTCCCATTTGATGATGTGGCCTATTTTATCCTTTCCTCAGGTCCCACTCCCCATGGATGTGGATGTTCTGTACCATATCTGTCAGCTCATCACAGATCATGTGCCCTGTAGTGCATTTTGGCAACCATGTGAATCTCTCTGATAAGACTGGAAACATTTCCATTCCATTCTTCTAGTGAACCTTCTGTATTTTTTTCAAATGTGAATTATTACAACTTTCTGTCATCTTGACTGTTAAAATACTTACCTGCTTTATAAATGAAAGCAGAACAATAAAATTGCCAGCTGTAATGAGGAAAACATACTCTGTGTAATGCAGCTGAAAATATTTACAGCTCTATGTATCGTGTAAATGTGGTGTTTTCATATGATCAGGTGCAAGAGCATACCTATCATTATTAAAGCAAAGCAAACAAGAATAGTTCTGTTTCTGGATTTTGTTTAACCTACATTAGTAATGTGTATATAGTCTGTTGTGAGTGGGCTTATATATCTGTCTTGTACAACTGTGAGTCAATGTAGCTTGACAATCCCTGTTTTAATTGTTCAAACAGTATCTCCTAAAGAGCTGCTTTTTTTTCATTTCAATAGATTGATAAAGATGCATTGGATGCGCAGGTCAAGGAGAGGAAACTTCAAGAAGCAGCTGAAAAAGCACAACATGAAAAATTCGGTATATTCATAGATACTGTGATATTTCTGTGAATAGTTAAATGTTTTAATCTGTTTCCTGCTTTCTTTTATCCTTTTGTGTATTCTGTAAATTCAGTCATCCAATTTATGTCCTATTTATGTTCATACACCTACATTGGCACAGTATGTATTTTCCTTGCTATCTTAAGGTTTATATTGACATGATTGAACTGGGATACATTGCCTAATAGACCAGAATGTTCAGTGTTTTCTTTTAAAAGCTGTTGACAAATAGCATCATTTAAAAACCTGAATATGCAGGAGGATTTAAAAATTACTTACCACTGTCCTTTTCAGTATAGTAGTGGCTAATCTGTTTTGGTTGCTTTCTTGTAGAGTGAGCTCATGTTCTGTCTGGCCATTCTTTCAGAGAATATATAGATTCTGTGGAATCCTCTCTAGATTATTGCTGGAAGCATGAGTCACGTACAGTAAGGCGATAAGAGGAGCCATTGCTGAGTCAGAACACGCAGCCACACAAATATTTCACACTGTGCCCTGACCTCAGACCCTTTGTGGTGTTCTGTTCTTGGCATGCTTTCCCGTGCTATCATGTGAAAAGGTCCCACAGCTTGAGCTCTCTGTGTGCCTGAAGAGGAGCTAAAATGGAGCTGCCAACTTCCATGCTGTGCTTCTACTACAGCTGCTTGTGATCTTCCTGGCTGGAAAATACACCTGTCAGGGTCTGACTCTTGGGAAACTACCAGCAGCAATGTGGAGCCTGGAAAAAGAGGAGATTATCTTTTCTAGCAAATTATATTTAAATAGCTAAAAGGCTGGTTTGGTGGGAGTTTTGTTTGTTTTTCTTAAAAATGCTGTGAGTGATTTAGTTTCAATTAAATGGGCAGGAGCTATTAAGCTGTTCAAAACTTAATGCCAGCCAATGATTTTAGTGCTATGGTTAGAAAAATCACTGGAACTGTGGAAGAGCTACCTATATTCCTTTCAGTTGGAGCCCAATTTTGGTTTGCTTCCTGACAAGCAATAATGTATTTCAGCTGTAGCTGTAAACTAAGAGTAAATGGGAACAACTGGTTTACAGTACATTTCTTGTGTTCCTGCAGGTTTTCACCAAATGAAACCTCATAGTTCTAGTACTTACTATTATATTTTTTTTTCACATGCATATATTTCATTGTAGCATTAATAAAATAATTTATACCTAAAAAGCTGAAAATATTTCATAAGTAAATATTACTAACATTAGAGTGTTTGCTGGCCTGGTACTTACAGATCAAATACTCTCCTAAGGTGTAACAGTTTGAAGACTTATATTCTGTTTATACATCTTGAAAATTTTATTTTCATCTTATGTGTGCACTCCAATGATTTGTGCACCTCTAAGAGTTGAGGTTTCATTGTGTTCATTTTTGTCTAGCTCATAACATGAAGAAAAATGACAAGCTTATGTGTCTGCTAGAAGAACGACAGAAAAATGAAATCAAAGACATGAATAGGGCTCTCACTGAATTTCACAAGAATTTTCAGAAGCTGGAAACAAGACGTGAATTTGACCTGAATGATCCACAAGCCCTAAAGAAAGACAGACCTGCTCGAGTTTCAGACAGTGATCCACGGTGTACTATATCTGGCATGCAGAAGTTTATGGGTGAAGACTTAAACTATGATCAGAGGATGAAGTTTCAAAAGGAGCAGTTAAGAGAGTGGTCTCTTCAGCAACAGAAAGACTTGAAAAATGCATTAGCTGACCAAAAAGTGGCAGGTAACAAAAAAGATTATGTAGTTTTAATCTTATTTTCCTGAAGTTGTGATGCGTCTGATGAGAATATGGTATACCCTATTGTATATTTAACTTCTAAAAATACTAGAGCAGTTTTTACTTTATAAGCTCTAATGTATCCACTATTTCTTTTAGGAAATCTCTATTTAATAACATGTGATGATTGTAATATCACCCAGTTTTCATTTCTGGTTTATGCCTCCAGTTGGTATGCTTACTTCATCAGAGCAAACTGTCCAATTTGTACTGTTCTAGAGCAGAAAAAATAATACTGATTTTTCTTTCCCAGCTTGTCATGAAACATTCTTTTCTGCAGTACTTAACTTCTTTCATTTTAACACCAAATGTTTAGACAAGATAGGTTACATATTAAACTGATTCATGGGTCACCTGAAATGCCAAGATGGAAAGCTTTGATGGTAGGATTTGGAAATAGTTATTCAGCCTACTGTATCTGTAGCTCCCCCCTGCTTCTTCCCCTTGTTAACTCATATTGCACATCATGTCCATGAATATTGACTAAATTTCATTTGAATCGAATTTAGATGATCTTTATGACAAGTTTAGGATTGAACTTGACCGAAAGATTATGGAGGAACAAAGAAAAGAAGAGGAAAACAGGCGTGTTGTTTGTACAGCTACTAAAGATTTCAATAGAATCCAGGTAAATTAATATTAAGTTGGTTGGTTTGTTTTTCAGAAAACATGGAGACAGAGAAGGAAAATAAGATGCACAAAATCAGAATGAGTAGTAATGTTTTCACAGGGGTTTCTTAGCAGCTGACTTCCAAGGTTGTTTCAGCTTGGAACAAGATAGATTTTATTCACTTTGCCAAGTGAACAAAGGATTCAAGGATCTAGATGTCCTCTGTCTAGTTATCCTCTGCCAAAATTGTGCCTCCTGGTTCTCAGCTTGCTGACTGGTGAGCAGAAACAGCTGCTCCGTCACTCAGGGGCTTTGGTCTGGTAAACTGGGGTACAGCAAAAGCCTCCCATGCTGCTTTCTGGTTTATGTTATTGTGTCTGTCTGCTTTTCTTTGCACGTGTGTGGAAACACTTTTAACATTAGCTTTTTGTTCTTACTGTTTACATTAATTCTCCACAACCACTGGTTTTGCCACTTTGGCTACTTCATGAGTATTTGTGTAAAATGTCTCCTGGTTATTTACTGACCTTGCTTTGGAACCTGTCTTAGTACCATTATCTGTCATGCTCTAATTCTTCATCTTACTGCAGATGGTTTTTTTCTCTTCAGCTTCTACATACAGCTCAAAGGGCTACATGGATGCTAATAGCTTTGTTAAACTATGTTTGTTGTGACTTAGCTTTAAGTGTATTTAGTCACATCAAAATAAACCACATTAGAATTACCTACATTAAGTATGGTACTTTTTGGTTTAGCTGTATAAGCATGCAAGTCCTTAAATGTTGCTTGAGCCTTTCAAGGGGCATTTGTCATATAATTTTATTTATAGACAGCTCAAGTTAATTGAAAATCAAAATCTTAAAAGTACAGGAGCAGGCCGTTCCCATGTGCTGAAAGTGGTGAAGACCAGCCTGACTGAACAGATGGCTTTGGCTGAAGCTCAGGGAGAAAAAGAGAGTTTATCACCTTTGGAAGAAGGGACAGGCAGCTCAGGAGGACTGCAAGAATGTTGTGAAGTCATGCAGGGAGAAAATTAGAAGGGCCAAAGTCCAGCTGGAACTTAATCCGGCTACTGCTGTCAAAGACAATGAAAAATGTTTCTACAAATACATCAGCAGCAAAAGGACAAGGAGAATCTCTTATCCTTTGTTTGGGGGGAAACATAGTGACAGAGCATAAGGAAAAGACTGAGGTACTTCATATCTTCTGTGCTTCAGTCTTCAGCCCCCTGAGCTGGAAGGCAGGGACAGGGATCAGAATGAAGCTCCCATAATCCAGGAGGGAATGGTCAGTGAACTTCTATGCAACTTAGACCCACAAAAGTCCATGGGGCCAGATGGGATCCACCCAAGGGTACTGCGGGAGCTGGCGGCAGTGCTCATGGAGCCACTTTCCATCATTTCCCAGCAGTGCTGGCTCACTGGGGAGGTCCCAGGTGAAGGGAAGTTGGCCAGTGGGACACTCCTCTGTAAGAAGGGCTGGAAGGAGGATCCAGGGAACTACAGGCCTGTCAGCCTGACCCTGTGCTGGGAAAGGTCATGGAGTAGATCCTCTTGAGTGCCGTCATGCAACACGTGCAGGACAACCAGGGCATCAGCCCAGCCAGCCAGGGTTTATGACAGGCAGGTCCTGCTTGACCCACCTGATCTCCTAGGACAGAGTGACCCCCTCAGTGGATGAGGGAAGCTGTGGATGTGTCTGCCTGGACTTTAGTAAAGCCTTTGACACTGTTTCTCCCAGCATTTTCTGCATGGCTTGGACAGGGGCACTCGCTGTTCACTGGGTAAAAGACTGGCTGGACATCTGTGCCCAGAGAGTGGTGGGGAATGGAGCTACATCCAGCTGGGACCAGGCACCAATGGTGTTCCCAAGGCTCAGAACTGGGGTCAGTTTTTTAACATCTTCATCAATAACCTGGACAAGGGGATTGAGGGCACCTTCGGTCACTTTGTAGATGGCACCAAGTCTTCTGGAGGATAGGAAGGCTCTGCAGAGGGATCTGGACAGGCTGGATTGATGGGCCTAGGCCAGTGGTCTGAGTTTCAAAAAGGCCAAGTTCCAGATTTTGCACTTGGGTCACAACAACCCCCTACAGCTCCAAGATGGGGACAGCGGCTGGGAAATGCCTGGCAAGAAAGGCCCTGGGGTGGTGGTGACAGTGGCTGAGTATGAGGCAGATGTGCCAATGTGTGCAAGAGGCCAATGGCACTTGGCCTGGATCAGAAATAGTGAAGGCAGCAGGACTTTGGACAGGATAAATCTGATTTGTTTTCAGCATTTAAAATCTTTCTTGTCGTTAATCATGGCATAGTAGTATGACATACATGGCTATGCATAGGGCTGGGGGTTTCCTCCAGTAAGATTCTCAGGCAGCTTGGAAATTTTATGCTCTCCCGCTTAATGGCAAGTCTGAGTTACAGTGTTGAAGTGCCTTGTTTTGATCTCTTGGTAGATCACAGTGGAGTGACATTAAGAAAGTGATCTAAATAACAATTACACGTTTTAAGCTTCGAGGCTAGCAATTATGTGAAATCCATTCAAAATTATTTTCTGTTAAATGTGATTTACTCTGGAGCTTTTTCCCAATTACAAATAATTGCTTGATTCATAGTATTAATAAGATAAAAGTATATATTCAGATGTTCTGTTTCAGTGTTCCAAAAGTATTGGATGATTGAATATCTTCAGGGGTTTGGATCTTAAAAGTTGTAATGTCATCGTTCCTTTCAAGTTCTTACTGACTCTTCTTGAGAAAAAAAAAACCAATTCAGGGAAATACATTTTGAATTTAAAAAATTTCTTTTACCTTCTGGTAAAAGTCATACTCACTAACATCAGAGATGGAAAAGTGGCCTGTAATTCTTACTGTATTATTCCATGTTATGATGACAATGATTCCTAGATCTGAAGCTGATGTTTGTCATGAGAAATTTGATTTGCTTGAGGTTTTCTGTTTTTCTAAAAGTAGGCATTTCTTTTTTTGCTTTATAGTTGATGTTCCTGTTGGGTGGTAGACTGTACTAGTTTGAAAACAAACCAGGGAGAGAAAACAAGTCAGAATTACAATTTAATAGGAAAATTAAAATACATGCAATAGTACAAGAACACTGACAGAGTCGGGATACAGCCTGACACCCTGTTAGTCAGGGTGGTGGTAACAGTCCAGATAAAGTGGTCCTATTGAAGCAGTGATCCTGTAGAAAAGGGTGTGGTCATCACCTGAAGGTCCAGTGATAGCTCTTGTCCTTTGGGAGTGCCATAGGTAAGGGCTGCTCATGCTGTTCCAAACCCCAGACTATATCCAGGTGGGAATGCTTGGCTCCTCCCCCTGAGTGGAGCATCTCACAATGGGTTGATGTAATTCTATGAGTCGTGGTGGGTCCTTGATTGTCCATTAAACAGAGATAGCTCCCAGAGGGAGTTATCAGGGATGAGTCATGGTAGGAGATAACAAACACTGCCTCACCTGCTTTAACAGCTTGTGAAGATGATAATAGAATGCATGCTTTTGGTTACATCTTACATTGTAACCTAGGACATAGACATCTCTAAAGACGTGATTTTGGGCATTGTCTAAGCTGAACTGTGGCTTAGCTAATGTATAATTTAAAAAAAATAATTTCTCTTCTTTTACTTTCTTTGCATATCAAATACTTCTGTTATTTTAATGGAAGCCACAAGGCTGCTTTCAGCCAAGGAATTTATTAATCTAGGATATGGTACTTAGTATTAGTTGTTTCTTCTGCCCCATCACTGACAGGTAGTTTAGCATGTTTACTTGGAGCAAACAGAAGTCACTCTCTGACAGTCTCCTGGCCTGATGTTTGGGACAACTGCTGTTATCCAAACTCAAAGTCTTTAACTAAAAATGTAGAGATAATCTCAGTTTAGCAGTCTTCTCTGGTGGCATAGATCACCGTGCTTGCTCAGTTAGGATTCTTTTCCTTAAGATGTGCAGAGGAACAAGTTCTCACACATGTCTGTAGTCATGTTATTCTCTGTTGTTTATATCTTCTAGTTACTCTGCTTACTCATGTTCAACTTTCTATGGCACAGAAGACTTTACCTGCTCTTTCGTAATGGAAAACCCTCGAGTTTTCATTTGTCCTCATCTACTTTGCCAATACGTATGTGCCGACCAGTGAATTACTGATCAGCAAGAAAAGTACCAAGCTGTTCTACATAAGTGAATATTCTCAAGGCAGTGGTTTTTTTTAACAGCACATCTTGGTCAAAGTAGAGACAGAATTACCCACTGATCTGTTGCAGTCAAGATAGATGTGTAAAGAGAGACCGATCTGGCAGCCTGTTCTCTGTGTGCCCTAGCAAGCAGGAGGTTTTTTTTTGTCCTCTGTCCAGATGGAAGCTGGAACCAGGCATTGTTCCAGATAGTTTAGTTTATGCATTACAGAAGAATGACACAGTATTAGAAATGAATGATGCATAGCATTATCATTCTACTTTAAGTTAGTTTACTTAGTCTAATTATTCTTTGGAAGGTAATTATGTTACAGTAAACCCATTGTATTTTGTTTCTGGAGTATTGTAAAAGGAAAATTTCCTTTGAATAGGAGACTGCACCTTGTAGTGAACATTAGGAACAGTGAATTCCATAGAAAATTCATACTGTGATTTCCAGTATTGCAGATACATCCACATAATATGATTCAAGTTTGCATTTTGTATCAGCAAACAGAATCAAGGCTGCATCTAAAGACATTAATTGGACATCTGTCTATTTTGAGGGCTTACCCACACTCTTCATTCAGTATGTAATATATAAATCAAGGCTAGTGATTCAGGATTGTAAATTTTTATTGTAAATTTCTTCCATATTGTATTTGTCTGCCAAATATCTACTGGTTATTTACTTGGGGATAAATGTGGAATTATTTTTTATTTAATTCTGCATTTTCTTATAAAACAAAGTTATTTTCCCACAGTTTACTTGCTATATGTGATATGACAACATTAAAGAACTCTTTGATATTAGACTTTTGATCTTGGCCAATAAGACAATGATCACAGTATTTGTATGTGATGCTTTTGACAACTGTATGCAGGTTGGAAAGACATCTGTTAAAATGTGTTAACATTTTTTCACTCCTTAGTTCATATTTTCTCTTGGAAAAAACATCACTTCTCTCTTTCCACTGAATTTAGGTTGCTGAACTAGATCATAAAAATGAATTGGAAAAGGCTCAAAAAATAAAAGATGACATGGATGAAATTACCTTCCTCCTTCGAGGAGACTTACTTTCTGAAAATCCTGACCAAGCAATCGGTCCCTTGGGTAAACATCATGTGCTTGTGGATCGATGGAAGGGAATGAATCAGGAGCAGCTGATGGCAATTCGTCAATTTCAAAAGGAACAAGCTCTGGAGAAACTGGTATTTAAGCTCACATACATTTTCATGCATTTTCTGTTTTCTTGGTTGTAGTAATACTATAGACAATGTTTGTAGAAGAAAAATACCTTGTTTGCCCTGGACATGCCATTATGAGACTGTGTTTTCCATTGATCTGCATTTTATCCAAACTTTAATCAGTCTAACTGAACACAGTGCCTCTGAAGCACCTGGGAGATGCCATGGGGTAGGCTGGAGCCCTGGAGTTGGACTGGGAGGAAGTTTGCTGAGGAGCCCAGGGCCAAGGGGATCTTAGGACATGGTCCATGATGGTCCAGCTGAGCAGCAAAGTCCTGTCCAGCCCAGGACCCAGGCTTCATGGTGCAGTTCAGGACCTGAGAGTGGACAAGCTGCCTGCAAGGAGTGGGCTGCTCTACAGGGGAAGAATATCTGGGACCTGAAGGTGAAAGCAGGGCAGGCCAAAGCAGTATTCTCATGCTCAAGGGTACCCAAGCAAGGCAAATAGAGCAGGTCCACTGACCTTGCTCATGCATATTTCTTAGGCCTATAAGTTCATGAATGTGAAAATGTGATGGAGTTTTGTTTCTACTGTCCTACACAGCTATGAACCGTGCTGTGGAATAGAATTACAATGGTAATAGTTGCTGCTCTAGAGATGTACAGAAGGAGGCAGTCAAAATGAAGACATCTAGTCTCCTATGAAGTCAAGAGTGTCCAGGCCTAGATACTGTGAAGTAGGAAGTGACTTGCCTCCCTCAGCACAGAGGCTACATTTATGACAGCTAAGGAATAGTGTTTGATTTTATCTTTTAGTTCCTACAATACTGTGGGCTATACTGTGTCTTACCTAGGACTTATTAAAGCTGGAGGTAGAATTGTCATTTTCCTGCCTCTCCTATTATTCTGAAGTAAACCCATTCAAGTCATTAAGCTGACTGAAAATGAGTACAACCAAGAAAAGTAAGTTTTTTGCAGGCCTCATTTTTTGATTCAGTTCAATGAGGTGTCAGACAGGAAGTGATGCAGAGGAAAAAAACAGTTTCAGTCTACTCATGTAGTGTTCATGGCTCATCTATTATGTATACCAAGTTAGCCATATTATAAGCCATACTGATGTCTGTGCACTTCTTAACTCTATGCACTTCTTCCTCAAGAACTTTCAACTCTTGATAACAAGAATTTAAAAAAAAAAATCTGTCTTGCTGCTCTGGGTTTTTACAGAGAGAAAAGAATAGCACTTTCATTGGCTGTATCTTGCTTCTGCCTGGTTTAGAAGTCCTTGCTCCCTTCTCCCCATTTCAAGTGCTACCTCTAGTGTTCAATAAAGGCAAGCAAGCTTGTTTGGATGAACTTACCCATGAGACTTTATATATACAGTTTCATCTTTGAAAGAGAAAATGAAGCATTCTTTTCGCTCCTGTAGCGATTAAGAGAGCAGGAACGCCAAAGAGATGCTGAATGGGATAGGCAACGTCTACAGACTGCGAGAGCCCAGTTGCTTTGGGAGCGGCAGCAGCAGCGGCAGAATCGGGTACAGCGCCGAGATTTAGATTTCGTGAACGCAGAGCTCTCTCAGGAGCAGAAAGCAAAGTAAGTACCAGAATAGGGTTCTTCAAATAAAAACAGCTCTTTACCATTATTAACACAATAGCATGGCTTTCAAAGAGCCTTTTTTACTTGTTCTGTTTCTAACTTTTTAAAGACACTTTTTACAAGTTCATTCTTTAAAAAAAACCAATATGTCTGAAGTGTGTTTTTCAGTATTATTTAATCAATCTTCACAGTGTAGGTTTTGAGTGTTACTGACTGACATACATGATTTAGGATCTGGAATTCTTAAAAGCGTTCCACTGACAACAGACTGTTCATATAGATGGCAAAATATGGAATAAATATAATTATCTATGCAGAAAATTATATTATCAAGTGAAAAACAGTACATGTTTCTTTAATTTATCTTAGTTTTCTGAGACAAAAAAGGATGACCTACCAGTAGAACTGCCAGTTTTTGATAGCTCAGGGTTAGGCTAGCAACACAAACAGCATTTCCATTATGTATGACAGAACTGGATGATTCTTTAACTAACCACTGGATGTGTCTTGGTGGGCAGCTCTTGTGTCTGCTCTTATGGGAAAGGAGGAAGATAATATGTGCAGGAAAAGAAAAACGAACTTAATGATTTGGTGTTCTTTTTTTCCAGTTCCTTCTTTTTCTTTTTTTTTTTTTTTTTTTTTTGGCATGAATATAGAATCACAGAATAGTCAGAGTTAGAAGGGACCTAGAAGGGTCATCAAGTCCAACTCTTAAGTGGATGGCCCATATGGGGATTGAACCCGTGACCCTGGCATTATTAGCACCATGCTCTGACCAACTGTGCCAGTCTCAGGTTCATACATACCTTTTGCAAATGAATTTCCAATACATGATGCCTTCTTGTTATGAAAACAAAAGTTTGGAATTGAGTTAATTCAGGTTTTCTTACTGTGAGATTTTTGGAGGGATATTTCAGGAAGAAAAAACCTAAGTTTGCTATGTTGAGATGTGGCATATATTTTGCAGAACAAGTTCTAGTTATATTAAATTCCATTTCTAATAATTTATGAGCATTTATAGGTGTTAATGCATTATATCTTCTTTAGGTTTCTCAGGCTACTTCTGTATAATAGCAAGGAAACATTTACTAATGGCTTTTTAAAAAATTTTATTTAATTCTAGGAACATTTATCTTAAAGAAGAAGAGTATTCAAATATTCCAACAGACGAGTTTTATGCACAGTTTAATACAACCACCCGGTGACAATCTGGATAAATCAACCTGAATTATACAGAAGTATGTAGACATATTAAAATTTTCAATTGAGCAATCCCATGTTTTATTATTTTATCTGTTCCCTGCCCTGTTCAAACACTGCTAGGCCAGATTTGTTCTAAGAAAAGGAAAACATTGTAATAGTTTTTAAACATGATTGGTGTTCTGAAAGAACTAGTAGATTCAGTAGTAGGTTATTTGACTCTTATGTCTCAGGCTTAGCTGTAATATTTACATTATTCATGCCTTTAGGAATTAATTTCTGGAAAGAAACCTGAATTTAAACTACAATGCTGCTTTATGCAACTTGGCCAGAGGGGAATGCTGCCTACCACAGACCGCAAGTGATGCGCTTCTCTAGGAGGGAAGAAAGATGACCTAGTGAGAAAATTTTGGGTTGGTTTGTTTGTGGTTTGGTTTTGGGTTTTTTGTTTTGGATTGTCTTAAAGCAAAAAAACCAGCCAGACACAAAGGCAAGCAAAGAGAAAGAAGCGGTCAAGTTGGTCAGAAATGTTTTATTTTGTGAGCAGTGGGAATAAGAGTTCAATAGTCATCAAAGTGATTAGTGCACTGAGGTATAGCACTGAAACAGAATGTGTGGTAGAGTTAGTGTGGAAAAGCAGGGGGGAAAGTATTCCTACATACACCCTCACTCTTTGGAAATAATGGAGAAGATTTCAGGTAGTGTGCTGCTGAAGGAGAGTGGGGACAATTCACAGGTGTGTCAGAAGAGGGGTGAAAAAGCAGGTGTGCACCAAACAAAGTCAAGGAGAAAAGTCTCAGCTTGTGCAGGGTAATTCAGGGAAACTGTTTACTTCCTGCCTTCATGGTGGCAGTGTTGACTTAGCAATGAAAGAGCCAGTCACTGACATTTGAAACATGGGCGAGCACAACACCAAGGAAGAAAACACAGAGAAGCAATGCAAGAAACTAACTACATAAGGGAAATGGATGGTGGAAATCCAGAAGAGAAAGAGCTGACATGGAATAGACTGCAAAAAGGAGACTAATCCTAAGAGTCAGGAGATATGAAAGAGGAGAAAAAATGAGAGTCAGATGAGAGATTCAGCTAAGAATCCAAGACCTCTAATATTGTGAACCTTTAATAAAAATAGAGAGCCCATTTATAATAGATCTCGATAACTTGCCAGCATATGGGACATAAATCTGGGGTAAAAACATCCTGATGATGTTGGCTTGGAGTCCACTTTGTCTCAGCAATAATGGTAATGTTGAATGAACTTTGTGATGAGACAGGTTGAAGATGCCTCCACCAAGCAAAGGAGGAAAGATACTTAAAAAAAACCAAGGGCTGAGATAAACTTGAATGAGTTATTCTCATCTCTGAAAATAATGAAGAATGCATGGTTCTTGAGATATTATTAGGAGGATTTTATGATGTTTGAAGGAAGCGTTTCTTGAAAGGGGACTGTTCAAACAGGTCTGTTTGCTCAGCTGAAATAGTGCCCTGTGGGATCACGCTGATACAGTGTTCCTGCCTGATTCAAAATGCTGATTAAAGAGGAGTTTGGAAGAGACCCATCATGTTAATGCCTTTAGATAGGAGAGGTGAAAGAAAATGCAGGAGAACATTAAAATGGTTAAAGAAGTGCCTTTCAACATGATTATCCTGAGGAAAAAGGTCTGTCCCAATTGTAGGACATTGATGCAATTGGAATTAATTGCAGTAGAGATAGAAGCTAAGTAGAAAAGCAGTGTGGCTGAAATACAGGAACTGTAGGAAAGTTGGAAAATGAAGTTGAGAGGGGGTCATGCACCGTTAATAATGAGCTGGTCTACAAAGAAGTAAGAAGGAATGATATTCAAGAGATGCCAATGTGAGATCCATTTTTTTGTCAGACTGAGATTCACATATGGCTGGATGTCTTTGGAGTATTACCTAGAAAATTGACAATCTCAGGAGTGCAGGTATGTGTCTTAGAATAGACAGGCCATCAAATGGGATGGGTGGATTAATATGCCATCTATAGTAGTTCTCATGTCACTAAAGTTGGTTTTGATCTGTGTTGAATATCTCAGACTCTGACTTTTTCTTTTTTAACTAGAATTTAATTACCTGACAGAAAAAAATAAATAAAGCAAGTGCTGAAAAGTTCATGAAGTTGTCTTAGTTTGTCCAACTCGTGTGACTAGGTGCTTGCAGACTTGACAACAGCTCTACAGTTTAATGAAACGATGCTGGACCTCGTCAGATGATGTTTGAGTTTCCTTCAGGAAGGAATATGTTTTTAAAGTCTTTTTGTAATACCTATTTGTTTGCTTGGAAACATTTTGTATGAGATCAGAGAAGGATAGGTTTCTCAGCTGTACTCTGAATAAGCCTTTAGATGGAAATTCAAATAAGACTGACAGTTCAATAATTGGGCAGGATCAGGCATCACTGAATTTCCTAGAAAACTTTCAGCATCATCAATCATATTTGCAAGAACAACCACGTTCCATTCTACCTGTTGCTTCAAAATATAAAACCTGAAATTTATTTTGGGTGTTGGAAGCACAATCAAGTTGTAGATAACATGCTTAATGTAAAGGGGAAAAGGTCTGATTCATTGTTATTGATATTTTATACTAACTTTTGCCTTGCACTGAAACAAGCCATATTTTCAGTAGGTATTATCAACTGAGCAGGTGATAATAAAGAATTGAAGTGCAGGAACTCCTCAAGCCTGTATGGCTTTGAAACAAACAAGCTGTGAGTGGTATCTTCACCTTTTGAAGCATCATTCTCTTAACTTTTACTGCTGAGTTTTGAAATAAGTGGAGGAGATCAATTAAAAAGAGCCTTAGCTGATTGTAGGTGCTGTTTGAAAATGTTGGTTTCCATTGCTGAGGTAATCTATTTTTTGTGATATTTGTAGGTATTTCTATTAAATACAGCAGTGAAAAAGACAGTATCTTCTATGTGATGATATGATCAGCTAACTGGAATGAGTACAAATCACAGCTGCTGGGAGTAGAGGGATAGCAACCATCTCTTTCTAAAAAAGCATAGATATATTTTCCATTTCTTAAGAAAGACTTTTTAAAAACTGTGAGTATGGCATAAGAAGTTTCTAACATTCATCAGTTCTTATAATGGTCCTTACAAATAAGCACAATTAATTAGATTAAATGGTCTTCATGGAGCTTCACGGAAGTAAGTTGGGTAAAATGCATGTGCTAGGACCTGATTTCAGAGAGGAAAATTATGATCAGTACCTATCATCTTTAAATTTGTGGTTTATATTCACACAGTTTTCCACGTGTCTTTGGATCAACAATTTGGGAAAAGAGTAGGTATTTAAAGTTTAAAAGAGAAGCTACAGTGATTGACCTGAGTCCAGTATTCTACTTTCTCTTGGGATTTTCTACTCTAATATTTATAATATTTCTCTGTCTTAACTCTGGAGCAAAGGTCTGACCCAAGGAAATTCTTAGTTAGTGTACAAAATTTTCATGACAGTTAGCACTTTTTGATATGCTTGTAGAAATTGGATTGGGATAAATCTTTTTTGCTCATTGAAACATGAACTAGCTAATTATATATGAAAATGAGATGGGGTTTTTTTGTGTCTCTCATTGATAGCGATGTAATGCAAAGTGCATAGTTAAGTCTTGGAAACAGTAGTAATTGGTGTGAGCAAATGAGTTTGAAATTCTGGGTATGGTTCGCCTTCTTCCATGCCTGTCCCTAAAGAGGGACTAAGAAATTTGTCAGAATAAATATCCAGCTAAGCCATCATCTCCAGGATGGGGGAATACTCCTTTCCAGGAAACTGTCTCAGGGACTTCCAGAGCTACAATAGGTGATTGCTATTGCAATCATTAACCATGATAAAAACCCTTTGCTTTTTGAACTCAGGTAAATGTACCATCCAAGATGTATTTCTGCAGACTCACCTTCTGTTTGTTTGGTTTTTGAACTTGACATCTTTGAGCTTCACTTGCTTCTGTTAATCGTCTTATGAAAATGTTTTAAAAAGGTGAATAGCTGTTCCTCATATTTTTTAAGTTGTTTTAGACCACTGTCACATCACCATTTAATCTTCCCTTTTTGTAGGCTGAAGAATCCTAAGTTTGTTCAGTTACTCCTCAGTAAAAGTTATCACATAGGTTTCTCAGTCCTTTTTATTAACTTCTGTACTTTTAAAAATTTGACTACATAACCTTTTTGAGATGAGGAGGTCAGAAGATTGTGTAATAATGATATTTTCTGGTTTATTCCATATTTTCCATAATGCAAATATATGTGTATTTCTATAGAATCCTAACATTGGGGGTTTGGGCCTTTGTTTAGCACTGAGAGGCATTTTCATAGAACTCTATAGTGTTGCTCAAAGACATTTTTTTTCTTCCGTTCGGTATCAACTAGTTCAGGTCCCCAAAAATCTATACTTAAAATTAGGGTTGGGGGGTAGTTCTTGGTATGTGTCACTTTTGGGTTTTCCTGTATCAAACTTCACCTACCATTTTATCTTCTCATCATCCTTTTGCTACACAGGTAGGTTAATATGATCAGGAAAGTATATGATCGCAACATTTACTTCTTTTTTCAGGATGTTGAATAGCATTTTACCCAGGGCTTGTGGGACTTCGCAATTTCCCTCCAAAGGGAAATTTCAAAGGGAATTTTCATTCTGTGCAATCTGTTACTGTCCATTTTGTTATGCTGGCCTGGGATGTCTGTAATCAACACAATGGCTTGAAACACTACCAATATGTTCCACATAATACAGTGTTCTGGTTTGGAAACATCCCTACTCTCCACCACTGTGAATACACAAAAAATCTCTTAAACTGTTTGAAATGACCTCATTTTTTCTGCTGCTTTAAGAAATTTTGTCTCCTACAGGCTTCTTTTTAAGATCACCTCCTTATGAGGTATTCAGAAAGGAATATAAATTTTATACCTTTACTTTAGAGATCTCTAAACTTTATTTTTGGTCTATGTTGTTAAGTTTTACATCCAAATTGCCAAAGTTTGGTTTCCCCTTTGCTTCTGGCATGGGCCTTTGGAGGAGTTGACGGCATCCTTGAAAAGGTTTACTCTGCTACCTAACAATACTTGGGGAAGATTTTTCCTCTAAGGTTTGGATAATATTTAATTTTGCGTACTTTTTTTTTTTTAGTGGTTTTCTACTTAACTAGGAATTTTCACATTTTCTGGCCAATGAATTTACAAAATCACATTAAAAATATTTCCCCAGGTTTTACTTGGCTTTATAGGTGAGAGAGATGAAAGAAAGGAAAAACCAGTCTCCTCTTATCCTTATGCCAGCAGGCAGTTTATTTTCTTGTGAAAAAAGTATGAATTCTTCATTTTTATCAATTAATTAAAAGTTTTAAAAATAGTCAGTCTGCAGTTTACTTTGCTATTTTTCAAGAAGGGATGACTGAGTTTCTGATAGTCTAATGCCGTCTCCTTCTCTCACTTCTAAAACTCAGAAAGGCCTAGTAAGAGTCTTGCAGATGCTAGTGAGCTTTGAATCAGAACTGAATAGGCAAAGTTCAGCTCTTTTCTGTTAAAACCCCAGAAATCACTGCAATTAAACTTCACTTTAAACTAAATAACTAATGAAAGACGTCTTTGAAGTAAAATTTAATACTTCTACTAAAGTTATGTTGTTTGCATGGTACAAGGTGTTTTAAGTGTATTTTCAACTTAAACAAACGTGCTGAGGAACAAAGAAAATATTCAGTTAAAAAATAAAACAAATAAACCAATAGAACATCATAAATCCAAAAGGAGTGATCAGACCTTATAAAATAATTGGTGTTATTCTGGGTCAGGTTTGACCCTTCACTACTTTTTTCATCTGTTCATTTGAGTAAAATAAGTCTCTGAATTAGAATAATCAGAATTAAACCTATTATATTACTGAATTTTATATTTGGTTGGGTAGATGACATTCCATTTGTAGTCATTAACTTCTATGCAAATAGAAATATCTGCTGAAAGAGTTAAAATGCTTATGTGTAAAGTTGTTATAACTAACGGATTTGAAGGATTTCACTGAGTAAATTGCTGCTGTTATTTTGGCAAGTTGCATAAGCAAGTAGTGGAGAGTCAGGTTGGAACTAGCCATTACAAATACTGAAATCTGATTAAAGAATGAGAAAAAATGCTAATTTTCTTTTTCTATTCTGTTTTGTATCTCTATGAGGATCCTGATATTTCTCTTTTCACGTCAATTCTTTTTTAGAACATTTTCTCAGAACCAGTTTTTAGTTCCTCATTTTAAACCGAAGATACTGTTTTGTATCAAATGCAATTCAGAGGATATTAACCTCAAAACTTGGCAATGAAGGCAGATATGTTACATAATCCTAAATGTAATTTGCAAATGAACAAGGCAAACTATGCATGGACAAATAGGCATATAGATTTCAAAATTAGAAAAAAGAAGTTTCTGAGTGGGGGAAAAAATGAGTTTCTGAATGAATAAACTACATTTCACTAATTTCCTGGGGTTTCTCCTGCAAGGGCAAAGTTAAGGTTTTTTTGCAGCTATTACTGAAATATTATTGGTATTTCCAACTTATCTAATGTTAATATAATAATGCTCAAAAACAAATAAAAGCACATAATGAAGGAAGTCAGGTCAGTCCTGGTTTTCCTACTGTAATATTTTTTTTTTTTTTGCTTCACATACTCCTCCACATTTATTTCTTGACAATACTGTATGTGTTCCCAGCCCTGTAATACCAAACCACTGTACTTCAAATTCTCAAAGCGCAGAAATACTCTGTATGAATTAGGGAGAAAATTCATGTTAAGTCTATTCCAGTGAATTTTATGTACCATTTCTGTCTTACCTTGTTGCAATTATTAATGAAGTTAAATGCTTTTCAGATGCCAGCATGTGGAACCAGGGAAAAATGGATATCTAGTAGACATTCTACTTGATTAAAGGCTGATGATGCAATGGAAGTATGAGGAATACTTCAGGTGATCATTTAATCAGGAGAGATACTGCTTTCTGAAGGCTTTCAGAGTTTTATCTAAATATGATTTTTTTTAAAGTTTGGCTTAGCTTACTGGTTTTAGTTAACTTTATTAAATTGATTATCATTACTCTTTTGTTGCCACAAATATGTCTATGTATGTACATATATATATATATATCTGTGCCCATTTTTGCATGAATCTTTAAATACTGTTTTAAGACTTCAGCATGCTTTCTGTTTACTTTTCCAAATATACTGTCCTTTTCTAGATTTATTACCAGAGTTATGAAATGAGGACATTACCATTAGAATGTTTCTTGCTATTGGTGCTCTAACCCAGAAATGTAATGCTGCTTAGCAGAATTGTAATGAACTCTCACCCTGAGAAATCTAATTCCTGTGGCTTCTCATTAGCAATCCTGATTCTTCACAGAAGAAACCACAAAAATCTTGCCCATAGACAAAACCACAGGAAATAAGCAGCAGCCTCTATATGTCATAGTAGAAATTGCACAATTGCTGTTCACACAGCAAAAAATACTCATGCTGAGGTCCTTAGAAAATAGGGATAAGGGTAATTTTTTTTTTTTAATAATACATATTCTAATCTAACTATGCCATTTTGCAATAATACAAGAGAGTGGAAATACTGAGGATCCAGATGCATCACTGTCATACCAACTTGAACAAAAGAGTGCTCCAGTGTGTGCTATGGCTTTTCTAACAGAATATTTGCTATTGCAGCGGTGGTTGAAATATTCTAAGAAACAGAATACTGTAAATACTGTAAGTGTTTGATACAGCATATAAAAATGAAAATTATTTACCTTTGAGCTTTATTAAATTTTCAATGAACTTTCTCCATCAATAAAATTTAAGAGTTAATTCAGGTTTCTTGTTTGAAAATGCTAGGAAGGAAGTGAGGATTGAAAAATCGAGCATACACAGGAAAAATTGACAAAAAGAAAGAGCCAGCTACATAAAGATGTTACTATTGTAAAAAACAAAATATTTCATTGGTAATATTAAAATACTAGTTTCTGCTTTAATGCTGTCCCTGGCAATTAAATGATGAGATGTTTAAACACAAATGTCTGGAAAGTTGGTTAAAACCCTTGGAATCAATGACACTGCTCT
Organism: Corvus cornix cornix; assembly: GCF_000738735.6. Classification (NCBI taxonomy): domain Eukaryota; kingdom Metazoa; phylum Chordata; class Aves; order Passeriformes; family Corvidae; genus Corvus; species Corvus cornix. The sequence continues at coordinate 66,022,498 of NC_047057.1, read as the reverse complement.
GAAATCAGGATGAATGGAAAATTTAGTGAAAGGATAGATGAAAAAACAGTCCAACTGCTCAACAGTTTAATAGTGTGATATCTGAGAAAACTCAGTTAAAAGGACATATAATAATTGGAGTTTGCTGAATAGCAAAATGGGTAAAGTAGTCACTCTCCAGGAAACCTTCTAACTGGAAAATACTGTTTGTCTTTTCACATGCAGAAGGATCCACAGTCATTCTCTGGGTTCATGCTTCTGCTGGAAAAACAGTTGAGTGTGGAGCAGTGACAACTTTGAGTTGTGAATTCTTGGGAGATGCAGGTTTGCTTGTATCTGTCGTTACCCAAGTCTGGCTAAGAGATCCAAGTACCAAGCCTAGACTCAGGATAACTGAAATTATGGTGGATCGATGTTTTTAGCCTCCCACAATACATGTGAGCATGTAATGTGTAAGTATAGATGCGTGTACATACACAGAAATGAAAGTGCAATTTTCAAAGCCATCTGTTCAGCTCCTGCTGCCTTAAAAAAAAAGAAAGACAAAATAGTGGTTTTTTGGAGGTATGGCCAGCACCAGAGTTCATTCCAACAGAGATCATAAGCTTATTTCTACAAAGAAATGGTTTTCCCTGAAAGCTGAAAGGACTGAAGAATGAGAGGTTCTGCCAAGGCTAGCCAAGTGTTATCCAGGTGGTGTAGAGCTGGGAAATAGCTTGTTGCTTTGATGAACTGCATTAAAGCATGGTCTAAAGGCTCTTCGCTTTTCTATTTTTGAGACCTTAGTAGGATGTGTAACAGTTCTTCCAGAAGTGAGAGCATGGGCCATGTATGGCACAAACAAGTAAGCTCTGGCGGGGTGTGTACCTTTGTATGCTTAAAAGGTACACAACCTGTGAAAACACAACCCCTGAGCGGAACCAAAATTTCATCTCTTATCTCTCCCTGTTGGTTTTTGGTCTGGTAAGCTGTTGTTAGCATCCCAGAGGGAATAGAATTATAGTATTTCTGTAAGGTGATGGGATAGAATTTCACTGATACAAAGGTTAGTGGCAAGTTTTGTCTTAGCCAACGGAAAATAGATTTCATGCTGGTTAACTGAATCATCTGAGTTTTCAGATATCTAACCAAGAAACAGAATGGAAAACCAGAAAAAGTAGAAAAATAATTAAGTAAATTATGGATGAAAAGTCAGAAACATCAAAGCATGGCTGTATAAAAATCTGCGTAAATTATGAAAGTAATATTTGATGCTTTTAATTTTTGCACTTTTGAGCCTCTTAACAGGTAATTTATGAACAAAATAGAGCAGAGGTCACTAAGGTTCTGGTCAGGATTATGGCCACTTTTGGCTGCAGCCATGATTTGAAAGTTCAGGTGTGTACAGTTATGTGACCACTCTGCCAAAATATGGGAAGCAGCATGTACTGAGCTCAGGAAGATAGAAGGTGACAGTTTCTGTAAAGCCTCTTCCACTCTGAAGTAAGTCTGCCCTTCTTATTCTGTAGTTTAGAAGGTGTGTTGATGCATTAGTATCCTGCAAAGAGGCCATGGTTTGCCACATACGTGTTACAACCTTTTCCTTGCACATTTCTGATTTAGTTGTTTATACCTGCCAGTTTGACAAGAAATTGCACATTCTGCACAGGCTTCGTTAATGCAGAAGGACACTTGGGAGACTTAGTCCTCTTACAGTGTGGATACCCTTTTGAAACATGGAACAGAAAAGTTCTGAGTTTCTTCCTGCATGATTATAATCGAGGTGTAGATTGCGTAGAGATGGAAGAATCTCAGGCTACCCGATGGGTATGTATTTCCAGTTACATTCCATGTTGAAAAAAGCAAAGCACAAAAAGGGAATATTATGGAAAAAGGGAAGATCTCACAGCAATGTTCTCCTGGCTTGGGATTTTCTTTCCTCCCTTTCTTGTAAAACTCAAGTTGTTAACTGTGTGCATCGAAGAAGAAAATGATTTTGCATCCTCACTGAAGAGAAAAGCCCTTGCTGTATCAAGTCTGGAATACAGCATCAGTTTTCAATTTGATCTGTATATAAATAAGCCACAGAACTGTGACATAATTCTGTTTATGAGGATATGCATCAGGGTGGAGCAGAAAAAAGCCTTGTGTTAGACATAAGTAAGGCTGAAAAAATTTTAAAGAAATAGTACATGTTTTTCTCTTCTGGAAATGTGACTTGTGCTAAAGAAAGTACATTTTGCTTTTCTGTCAGATAAAACCCATGTGCCCCAAAGTTACTAATTATAGCTCAACATACCAAAGGCTTGGGAAAAAAGAAAGGCCTCCTCAACCTCCTCCTTCAGGGCCTTCCTAAGTGCTAGAAAACTGTTTTATTGTCATATTTCAGTACAAAATATCAACTTGTAAGTAAAAGTTAATGAACAATAAACGAGTATATCAAGTTTGGTCAGCACAGAAAATTACTTCTATTTATTCTAGTAGTATTTATTGATAAGATGAACTCTTAAAGATACCGGTGTAACAGTCATTGTCCGAGGGCCTACAGACCTGCCTTACTATGAATTTGAATGTTTGTTCAGTTCTGCTGTGTGTATTAATTCATGTTTCAGTTTACTGGAAATTTTTGTCATTTTTAACTAGCTGCTGTAGTATTAAATATTGGATTGTCAATGTTCTTGTGAAGGTAAATGTCAAGAGAAAGTACTTGAGTAATGCCAGCATCTCTTCAAAAGAAAATCACTTTGTACAGTAGGTCTCTAGCACACGAGACTTACTGTATTCTGATGTTATGGTGCATTTATAGAAAAGCCTTAATTCATAAATGACGTAATGGTATTTTAACTTAGCCTCAGTTACGCCATTTTGCAGTAAAATTCTCAGTCTTCCTCCTGTGTCACCTGACCACAAACTGTGTTTTGTTCAGACCTGCAGCTGTGCTGCCTAACAAGCCCAAAGCCACATGTAACAGAAGTATCGACTTGCTGCATCCTTTCCCTAAACAGGTCAATCACCTTTGTTCTTTCTACCTTCTCCAAGCTCAACTTGTGAAATTAATATAAATTTCTATTTGAAAACTTTACCTTCTTTTATTTGGGTTGAAACTGGCAAGGGATTCAATGTGTGAAGGGAAAGGAATGCAAGACAGGAAATACGGGTTCTGTCACTGTGCAAGTCCTATTTCCATAGGAAAAAAAGCAAGTCACAGGGATCTATGGACAAAGCATAAATATCAAACTTTCCCTAGCCCAGGTCCCTGAAAATACAAGACACGTTAGGAAGTGCTTTTTTATAATAGCAGCACATAGAACACTTCGCTGATAACGCCAGCAAGCAGCATAATAATACCTTAAACCTAGTGGAAGACAATGGCTGCTTAAAATAATAATGACACCTATTAAATAGAAATTGTAGCCACTGAAGAAAAAGAGCTAAGACAAGTACAGACTTGTACTTGTTTATAGCCAGTTTGTCACAGCCTCAAACCCCAAACTGATTAAGGAATGACATAACGTGGTAACATGATCCAATACCTTATGCTTGGCTGTGATTGTTCTCTGCCAAAAAATTCTGAAGTAGGAAAGGGGGCATTTTGGAGATGAGAAAGAAAAAAAGTTTGAATCTCAGAAAGAATCAGTTTGTGCAATAGTTCTGAACACTGGAGACCACAGTTGCATATCCTTGGTCTGCCACATGTCATGTCTGACCACGAGAGTTTTAAGCTTTCTTCAGTTTAATTTCTAGTCTGCAAAATGAGAATAATTCAATAGCAAATAGTGTAAACAAATACATAGATTAGATCTACTTTCTGTGCTCACTTCAAATTTGAGGCAACTATTTCACAGCACTACAGTCAAGTGTTAAATAATGGCATTAAATTATAAAGACAGATAAAGCAGAAGAACCAACTAGAACAAAAAACAATAAATGTACCAAGGATTTTATGTCACTAGACAGAGATATAAAAATACATAAGATAAATTGATAGGTAAAATGGACGTCAAGTTCTACTGGGCAACTACTAGGCCTGAATATCTCAACAAATACCCACATACATTGAGCCATTACAGGTCTCATATTATTTGTACTTACTAGTTCTGTAGTTCTCATGGGCATCCTCAGGTTTTAAGTGACTTTTGTTTAACTGCCTTCTGTGCCACATGGTAACACCAACTGCCCTTGAAATGCAGCCAGCCTCTAGAGGAGAGCAGTTGCATTTGTGCAGAGTTGCAGTCCGAATTAGGTCTGGTTTGGGTTAGCTCAGGTGTCTCCAGCCACTCAAGCTTTACACAAATACTACAACTGAGAACGCAGTGAATGGGCCATCTTATTGAGTCTCTGATAAGAGAAGACAATGAAAATGGAAGGCAATATGCATACCATTGTAGAAGGAAATGTTTGAAAGCAACACATAAAGTAAGGAAACAGAATCTTTGAGGGAGTTTAATAAAATCTAACAATTTCCTTATATCCTTATAGAGAATCTATTGAACCACTTTGGGCATGTTGTGAAAATTACGATGTAAACGGTCATGTTCAGGGCTTAAGCAAATTATTAAGGACCACTGTGTGATAAATCACTAAAGCAGGTTAGGAACATGCATGATTTCATTCAAGGCAATGGAACTGTTCGTACTCAAAGACAAAGTGTACCTCAGTGCTCTACTGGCTCAGAAGCTCATAGATCAGTGGTAGAATTTCGGCTATGGGCAGGTTCTTTGGAAGGTGTGTATAATGCCTTTCTCTTACTTTCCCCTAGTGCGTAAGTTACTATCAAAGGCAGGATGTTATGATAGATGGACGACTGGTCTGATCCAATAGGTTGTTTATGCGCTTATATTTTCCCGTGAAGAGCAATTTTTCAGTGTTTTGTTTTCCTTTCTCTGTAGTGCATAGAGGAAAAAGGAATTAAGAGCCCTATCTTCTACATGCTCTGTTTGACCTCTCTGAAAACAGAAGAGTTGTATCCACTGGGAAATGTCAATTACTAGGCATGTATATCCTAGGAACAGACAATGGAGATCACCTAAGAATGTTATATAATGTCCAGGTCTTTTAAGTAGCCAGGAAAATAATTTCATTCTTCAGTAATGATGTCACTGAGCTTGTAGTCCAAATGGTGTTCTCATTCTTGGCAAGGAACATTAAACAAAGAATGTATGGTTTTTAAATGCTGCTCAGATTCAGTATAAAGCATTTACCCAAACAAAGGATGTTGTTGTGTCTAGAAACCGTTGTTTATCTTTAGAATGGAGCCATGCTAATAGTTTTAATATGCTAAAATGTGAGGTCCTAGATGCATGGAATAATCAGATTCTGTTCATCTGCCTAAAAGCACTGTCATCCTGTGACCTGAATTAGGACTGTGCTGAAGCCTCAGGCCCTGAGTAATCTGTGCACAAACTAAATATCATAGAAGTTTTTTTTCATTCTTACTTTCTATAGCAAGTATAGTTGTCTTTATCAGTATTAGCAGTATTTTTTTGAATGTCTAGAGAAAATATATGTATAATACATATAATTGTCATCATGCTGCATCAGTATACAAATTTACTGATGTCTTTTTTTTTTTCTGGAATCTTGAAGGAGATTTATGTTGAAGAGTCACTGTGAGTTTTGATTCAAAGTGGTTTATGTCCACATCCAAAAGTACTAAATTCAACAGTGGGATACTGCTTTTGGTATCCTCTGTTTTCTTATGAGTGCTTATGATTTAATCAAAGGAGATGATGGTATTGAGTGTGAATATGTAGAGTTACCTTTGTATTCATGTCACAGAAAATAAACAGACTGAAACGTTTAGTTGAGAGTATTATCCCTAAGAGTAGGTAAGAATACACAAATAGATATGAAGTAAAATGAGCAGTGTATTCTTGTGATGATTTACTTGACTGCCAGCATGAATTTCCAGTCTTAGCTTTTCTGGTGGTTTTTCTAAACACTTACATTTCATTATAGGACAGTGTACAGTGCCGTTTTTGTGTAGGGCTGTCCTTTTGTACATGGAAGTTATTCCCAGGAGGATGATAGAGCACTCTAACAGATTGCCCAGGGCAGATGAGTCTTGATTCTCAGAGCTATTCAAAATTCATCTGGATACAGTCCTTAGAGCGACCAGCTCTACATAGCTCTGTTTTGATTAGGGAGTCTCCAGCTGATTTCCAGAGGTTGCTTCCAAATATAACCATTCTATAATTCTGTGATTTCATTTCTTGCCTCAAAAAAATGAAGGGAATATAATTTTTGTTCACTCAAAGTGTTCCTCTGTGTATCTACGTGTCTTATCTCAATACCACTGCGACATTCAGAGGAACAGAGAAGGAACATCTGTGTGTCAGCTATGCATCAGACAGTTCTAAAGTGCAACCTCAGGGCCATTTGGATAACTGTGTAATTTAGCAAGGCAACTAAGACCTTTTAAGCCATTTCTGAAGTAATATACAAGCAAAATAGGTTGTTGGTTGCCATAGGTTGGTTTGTCTTTGCTTTCATTTGTTCTTCCATGTTATTAAATTAGTCTCAGAAGGTCTTGGACAGAGAAACGAGAAAGGAAAAACATAAAAAACATTTTTTTCCTTCTCCTCCTTTCTGAAGTAAAATGAAAGAAATGTTAATTTAATACTGTAACAAAAGTAATGCTGTCCACTGAGAACAAAAAACTCTGATGGAGTAAAATTCTTCTATGTAAAAAGTTTTAATCCCTTCTGGGAAGAGTTTAGGGTTCCAAAAGTCTTGTAACATTGTTAAAATTTACTCAGTAGTGTTATTCTGGACAGAATTAATTATTCTGCCTTCATAACAAGTCCACCATATATAAATGCATATATTCAAAGCATAGGTTTTCCAAAGAAATTCTCAGAAATTACACATTCTTGGTAGTTGCAGGGGAGAAGAACCAGTATCTTTCTGTCTTTTAAATACAAAAAAGCACTGTGCTGGTTTGAAGGCAAACCAGTGGGAGAAATTAACTCCACACAAATATGTTGCAAGAGATTCTGAATCAGAACTACAATTTAATAGGAAAAAATACAATAAAGGCAATAGTACAGAAACACTGGCTTAAACCAAAAAAGTCAGAATACAGCCTGACCTGTTGGTCAGGGTGATGGATGTGGTTCTGTCCAAGCAGTGTTCTTGTAGAAAAGGTCTGGTTTTTCTCTGGAGGTACAGGGGTGGTTGTCAAGAGCTCTTGTCCTCTGGGCAACCAGTAGTAGTATTGTGATGGCCCAAGCCCCAGATTATATACAGGTGGGAATGTTCGGTACCTCCCCCATGGCAGGGCATTTCACAATTAGATGATGTAATTCTGTGAGTCATTCTGGGAAGTCCTTGATGGTCTATTAGCAGAGATGGCCCCTTTAGGCTGAGTGTGTGTTTGGCAGCTGTTGCAAATGACTGACCATTAACAGTTCATCAGAAGGTGGTGTAGGTGGTTATAGAATACATGCCTTACATTGTAACCAAGACAAGCACTCTAAGATGCCTAAATAGTATCAACAGGCTGCAATTGAAGCAGTCCTATGAGACAGAGAAGGAAAGGTACCAGTGTTCGGGAGACAGGGAGGGTGGTTTTTTTTGTCCTCTGCTGCTGTGAGACACTGCTCTCCTCCAGCTGAGGTAGAATATTCCAAATTATTTTAGAATATGAAGAGCAAATCTATAACCTTGTGGATTCCCACCTTCTTGAGAGTTTGGAAACTGTATCACTTACAATTTGAGGCAGCCATGAGGATGTGTAGATTCTCCACCATTTGCTGTTTAGAACTGTGAGAACAAAAAAAATCCATTTTCTTCCATCTTTTCAACTTGTGTTTTTTTGTATTCAGTGACAGACTCCAAGATCTAGTTGCTTATTTTCAGTTGTTATAATAGGCTTCTTACACAAAAATGTCAATTAGCCCATGTCACGTTCCAGTCCACAGACTCTTCCCAGTGATTAGTAAATAATAAACTTTCCTAGAGCATGATACAAAATCTTTTTATCATCTATAATGCAATCTTCCTCATATAAATCTGAATCTTCTGTTTCTGAGAATCTGAGGCAACTGTGTATGGTCATTGTGGAGTTCGCTATGCCAGTTCCTAATTTAGCACTAATATTTTTTTGAAAAAGTGCAAAATAACAAGCAATGATGCTTGCTTCATATGCATTTATATCTCAAATTCGGAGTCTTAGTTTTGCCCAAGGTTGAGAAATTTGTGTATTCTTTCTCTCACCGGCTCCCTGTCATGTAATAATTCTCTGTCATCTAATTAAGTAGTGACCTGAGATCAGATAAGGCCATTCAATGTGTATATTGAATTTGGCCCAGTCTGTGAAAATAATGTACGAGAGAGAGAGATGTGTGAAAGTACTGGGAAAACAAAGGAGCAATTTAATTTAGTTTTAAAAAGTATTTTAGACAATCTAGCTTCCTTTTTGCCTCTGTTTCTTTATTCTTTTTAGCCTTTAATGTTTCCCCTAGAAGAAGACTTTTGATCAACAAAAACTATACCAGTTCAACTAGAAATCGCTCAGCAGAGATAAATGTAAAAAGAAGTTGCAGTAATGCAGTTGGAGTAACATGGAGCAGGAATGGGCAATTTTGATGTGCCGAGGAAAAACTGGTTTGTGAATGTGACAGTGTGCTGAACAGAGCAGTGAACACATACCCCTGACACTGGCTCCCTGGGATGGAACTAAACGCAGCAGCATCACCATGGGAAGCATTTGCCACTCATTGCTAAGGCAGGTCAGGTTTTCTATTGTGCAGAGAACAGTCATTACCTGATGGTGAGGTGCAGCATTTGTACTTGGAATTATAGTGTTTGGGTAGAAAAAGGAGGGATTTCTAATGGGATTCTTCACTTATAGAAGTTTCTTCTTAAGAAGATTCTTGTCTCTTGAAAAATTCTTTCATCCCGCATTGTATGGTGCACTGAAGCGGTGGGTAAATTGAATTTCAAACGTGCAGTGGAGGGAGATAAGCCTCCATTATCAGAGACAGGTAAATGTTCGTAATGCAGCAGTTTAGTAGAAGCATAAATGGTGCAGAATTGAGGCTTAGGCTTTGTGCTCACAGGGATGTTAAAACAAAGGATTGCCTTTCCATGCTCAGTTCTTACATCTGGGTATAAAATGTTATGGGGAACTGAATATCTGCTTGCCGTACAGTAGATTGGGTGGAAAACAGACACTGATATGGCTATTTGATTTATTTGAATGATGTTGAATGGATTTTGGGTTTTGCTAAAATTTAGGCAAAAATTTTTTTTTTGCTGAAGATGTTTTTTGCTTGAGATACCCTGAAAACAAATCAAATCTTTAACTCACTGCAGTCTCAAATGATTACAGGAAATTTTAAGTTAAAAAAACAAGTAAAAACCACACAACTTTTTTTATAGGCCATGGTGTTCAACTGTATTATTACTGTAACTACTGAAGGCCAAAATGTTCTTCACTCATGTGCACAGCTTTTATTGACAAAGCTCAAGCAATTGCCCCTAAAATATTCTGATTTTCATCCTGTTGCTTTTCATCCTGCCTTGCATCCTTGCCGACTGGACTTACAGTGTGGATGCTTTAATTAGAACATGCTCCTTGCTGTCTTGAGTAGTTTTCAGAGCAGTATTTTCCAAGTGTTTGTGACACTTACCATATGGTTTCCAACTTCAGTGCTGGCCAAAGCCTGGCTGTCACCAACAGACATGAACAGCATGGCTTCATAAACTCACATTCTTTATTCCTTGTGTTTTGCATCAGTTCCCTTTTGCAAAAAATCTGCACTAAACTACTCTTCATTAAAAGAGGAGAAATTGAAATCAAGTGTTCTATACACGTAAAACTGCTGCCCGCACACAGGAGGATGATCTGTCTTCTCTACCATCACTGTTTGTCCTTTGAATTTACTTTACAGTTCCTCTGATGAATGACTTAGGGTTGATACTGATAAAAGAATGAAAAACTGAAGATACTAATGGGGTAAGCAGCTCAGCTGTTATTACAAACAAGACAACTTATTTCTGTGAATACTGCCATCTTTCTGTTAGCCTGTCCTCCATTTGTTTGTTTACCTCTCACTGTAGTTTTCTGTCCTGAGTTTTAAGTAGGAGTATTTTGGCCCATGTATGCTTTTGGCCTCTAAAAGGAATTAATTCTGTTTCCCATTTTGTCCTACATGGTGGAGTTTTAAATATATTTTGGTGCTAATTCCTGTTGAATTCAGAAAGAATTAAATACCTTTATAAATATGGTGACTCAATAAAAATAATAATTAGAAATGTATCCAATACATTGGGAATATCATTATCCAGACGATATTTTTTTACTCATCTTTGATTTTGCATCATTGGGAGCTTTGTCCTAATAGACTTGTTGTCCTTTAGATAGTAAAAAAAGAGTATCTGTTTAGGTTGTGGTTTCAGGTAACTATGAGCCAGTGTTGTATGGAGAGGATACAGGATAGTGTAGCTGGCTGTGGAACACTGGCTGTGGGTATCACTTAAAAAAGGCAAGTGTAACAAAGGTGGTTATTTTTAAATCAAATTCTTTCATAGGAAAGGAAAATATTCACAGTTGAATGCTGTGTTTTTCCTTGCAGGTTTTCACAGGTACTTTTTTCATATGGCTAGAAAGGGTTCAAATAATGATATGAGTTTTCTTCCTAGACAACTGCAGTTTTCCAGGCTTCTAGGTTTTCCTAATGAATTAATTAGTCCTTTTTCTTCTATGGATTAAAGAAAAAGAATGAATCATTTGACTTTACATTTTTGGTAAAATCTGTGATTTTGGCTTACAGAATGGTACATTCCAGTGAAAGTAAGAGCCAAGCAGTCCAGTTTACCACTGATGTAAATAGAATCATTAAGGTTGGAAAAGGTCTTTGAGATCATCAAGTCCAAATCAATGCAGCTTCATAGAATCGTGGAACTGTAGAATTTTAAAGGGTTGGAATGCACCTTAAAGATCATCTAGTCCCAACCACTCCTACAATGTGCAGGGACACCTCCCGGTTGACCAGGTTGCCCAAGGCTTTATCCAGCCTGGCTTTGAACACTTCCAGGGATGGGGCAACCACAACTTCCCTGAGCAACTGCCCTTCTTTCTTTCTTTGCCATATTGCCCACATTTGTAAAACAGTACCTGTTTGGGTTTGGAAATACTAATTTGTTCCTGTTTAAAATGTGCAGTGGTCTGTTCCATGCAGAATTCAGTTATAAATTCATAATAAAAATTAAAATGTGGAAACCTAACTCAATATGATCTACGTAAGAGAATTGGGAGACTTCTGCCTTATGGACCTCTGGGTTATCTTTCAGAGGATCAGTGCAGATGTGGACCATGTTGTTATTTCAGGCCATAGTCTGTGTGGGTATGCAGTGCATTTAAAAAGGTCTGTCACTGAGAGCTTTTAAGACAATTAATCAGCACAGACCAAAAAGGAAGGTCCTTGCTTAGCTAAACATCTAAAATATTGACTAAGGAGGATAAGTCTAAAAAAGTTGTTTTTACAATGAATGGTCATTTGCAAATTTCAGCAGTGGTCTGTGCTAAGATCTACTCTCTTCAACGTACTTATAAATAACCTAGAAGCAGATGTGAACACTGAGATTAAAAGTTTGGAAGATACTAAGTTATTCAGAATAGAGAGAAGAAGAAAAGGTGGTAAAGAAGCGCTCATAGAATTAAATGACCAGGCAATAAAATGGCAGCTGAAATTCAGAGTAAATAAATGTGAAGTCATACACATGGTGAAAACAACTCTGGAGTCACGTAAAACTGAACCAGCTGTTCCCAATCAAGAGCAAGATTCTGAGGTTATGATCTTAAGTTTCATAAAACATTGATTCATTGCTCAGTGACAGTCATAAAACCAAATCAACTGTTTGGCGTTTTCAAGACTGAAAACAAAGCAGAGAACACCATTATGCCACCATGTACCTTTATAGTTCAGTCGTGGTTTTTTGCGCAAGTTCTGATCCCTTGATCTCAAAAAGGAATTTATTAAAACTTGAAAATATTCAGAGAAGGCAAAAAACGTGACAAAGGTATAGAGTTTCTCCAGAAGGGGTGGATTACTAGGCTAGCCATTTTTAACTTGGAAAAGGGTGATTTAGAGGGCTGATAAGAGATCCACAGAATCCTGGCTTTCACAGGAATAGTTGATACAGGTCAGCTGTTCACTCTCTTTTCACAGAAAAACTAAGGACCATCAAATGAAACTGGCTAAGCTGATTTCAGATCAAATACAATATGGCAGTTCTTTAACCAGAGAGTTGTAGCCCCATGGAACTGCTCACCAGGAGGCATTGCAGATGCTCATATTTATGTGGATTTTAGGGGGAAGTGGACAAACACTTAGAAGAGGAATCCACTAACGATTAATAAACAGAAAAAATCCATTAAGCTTAGGAAGTTGTGTGACCTGCATATAATTGGAAACTGAGGGACTTCTGAAGGAAAAGTCTGGTTTTTCTCTGTTGCTATTCACTGAGCATCCACTTATGGCTACTGCCAGAAAAAAGATACCGGTCTAAATGGCCCCCTGGCTTGAATTCCTGTTCCTAAGAAGTGCAAATAAAGTGTTTCTTTTTTAAAAACAATAAAGACCAAAATCACCCAGTTTAATACCAAAATCACCTGTTTGGGGCATGTGGTATGCTGTATTATCAGGCTATTTAGACATCCAAGCAATAATTTAGAGCTGATATTTTCATAAAATACAAAGGGACTTAATGACTTCCAAAATTACTTAAAGGGACTTAATGGATTCCAAATCTGACTGATTTGCAGTCTGGTTTAGACATTTCATTGTATTTGTTGACCTTGAAAACTGGGGCATAAAAAACTATACAGACAATATCAGAGAGTACTGATCACAGTAAAAATTACGTTGACTTTGGAACTTTAATTAGGGATTTATGTCTTCTTTTATTTTTTAAGGTTATTAATCTGCCACACATATTTTCAATATAGAGTGAGTAGAAACTCATGTTTCTTCTTTAAATGCCTGGATTGAAAAAAACCCGATGAGTTCAAAACCAGTTGATGTAAATTGTGATTTTCCAGGAAACATGACTGTTCCATGAATGTATTATATTGTTCAATCAGTCAGAATAGTGCTTTCTTCATTTGCTAACTCATGGAGGCTGCTATAACACTCCAGAATGGGAAATCCTTTAGAAGGGTTATTTCTGAAAAACCAACTGGTGCTTGGGGGTTTTTTTCAGCTAAGACTCAACAAAAAATTATGTGGTTCCTTAAGGCATATATTTCTTAAAACTACCCAGTTTCAGATCTAGAAGAATACTGCTGTACAAGATTATAATAATGCTTTCAAATATTTCATCTGAGAATTTATGTATGAATGCGCATTCCTAAAGCATATGTGTTAGATTAACATTCAGTCCACCACAGCCACAATGCACAGTTTCCTTTAATGGATTCCAGGGATTTAAGAAAAATATATTTTACATTATTAACTTCAGCTTAGTTCTATTAACAGCAATTAATCCTCTTTTTTGTTCAACTTAATGAGATTTATGCAAGTTTAGGATTTTGAAAATAGTATTGTTATATTAGCATAAAACTACTAATGAAGGGATAAATAGGGAAATCAATCTTCACTGTCTATTCAATGAAAATTCCCTGTCTATCCAAATGCTAGCATGCTGTCCATCATTAACATGCCTGCTTGATTCACAATTAAGTGAGGCTTATAGCTGGCACCCGAGAACTCTGAATTCACCTAAAGATTCCTGCTGACTGATTATGAAATTAATGTATTTATATATATGTACAAGTATATATTATATCTAGCAATTCAGTACACCATTTCTGACAAAATTAGAAATTTTCTTACTACGCTAAGTCTTTTGCTTATGTTATTTGTTGTTTTCACTATATATTGACCCCAAATAATATCAATAATAATCTTCTGTAAAGTTAGCAAAACGCTTTAGTTCTTAATGTCAGACTAATGTGTGATGAAATAATATCTCGTTGTATGTGACAGCCTATTTCTTGGTCTGCCTATCAAGTAAATAATAAAGTACAAGAATTCAAAATTTTTAAGTTGGAATAAGAGTATTTTTGAAGCTTGGAGTGAAGGAGGGAAAACTCACAAAGAATTTTGCTCGCAACATCAGTGCATCTAAGACTCAAGTCTAAATTACCAGCAGCACAGATCATAATTTTCTGATTTTAATTTTTCTCGTCCTTTAGCTATAATAAACAATGGTAATAGCCAGTTTTCAGGATGACATTTAGAATTTTTTTTGTATTCTAGTGTATTAGTTGAATCCTAAGACAGATTGCATCACCTCCTGTGTATTGGGCTTTCATTCATTCATTCATTCATTCATACAAGTTTTCTTCTTCAGTTAAGAGCATTGTACAGATACTTTGGAGCTGCACTTGTGTTTAAATTTCTGCTGCAGAAGGCATTTGTTTCCTAACGTAACATATGCCACTTTTGACATAACCAAACCATTTCTGTCTTGCCAGCAGATGATGTGTTTGGATTCAGGCAAATTGCCAAAGAGGCTCCACTATGTTACGTTTCTTGTACTGTTTAAAAATTGCCCTGAATACATCAGAGGGACTAGGCAAATCTGTTCGAAATTTAGATTCTAAAGGGGTTGTAAAGGGCTGGTTTAGGAGCAATGAAAATTTTAGTCTAGAGAAGAAATTACATTGCCTTGTTTTCTTTGCCCCACAGGACAGATTGGAGACCTATGCCTGCGTGGATGTCGTTTAATATGAACTGAATATAGTCTGAGAATAATATTTCTGATCAGCATAGCAGATTTATTTTCCCTGTTCCTCACTGGGAAGCAAAACTGGCTGTTTAGAAGGACACACAATAGGTACAAACAAAACCATTTCTTTTGAGATGTTTTGGTCTGTTTCTTCTTTGCTTTGTACTTAGGGAAGATTGGGAGAATAGTATGAATGTGATGATGATTTTCATTCTTAAAGTAATCTCAGCATTAATTTCCATAATGAATTTAATGTACGACTCGTAACTAACCATAACTACAAATAATGCTTTGAGCACTCTGGATGCCACAAAGCCAGACATAGCACTCCTCCCTAAACATTGAAGAGGAGACATTCTGAGCTTGAAATGGTATTTGGGGCACTTCCTTTGAGACCCTGAAATATCCTCTAAGACAGTTTGGTAAAAACTTAGTGTCCTTACTTGCATGTTCTGCTCATTCTTACAACAAGATGGCAGTTTGCTTTTCTCCATTTCACATACATTGTTAAGCCTTCTGAGCTCTTTTGTTTGGAGACTTTATATGAATCCAATACAGAAATCAGGGATTAAATGAACAGAAAAATTACAGAATAGTTTTAAAATAACACGAAGATTACTCTGTGTTAGAATTCAGGTGCAGCTTCTGGTTGCACTAAGTGATAGATTTTGATTTTCTTCCAAGTAAAAAACTCAGTTTTTTGGTGAAAGTTAATTTTAAGTCTCCCCTTTCCAGAACTTCCAAAGTAATATACCTTCCATAAAGCCCAGTGGCTGCCTGGCTCCCACCATACCTCGCAGTATGCCAAAGACCTCTGTAACAGGAAAGAGAGCCGGAGTCTCTGGCATTGCCTGTCAGAATAATTATAATGAGTCACTTTTGTCACTATGGATCTAGTGACAAAGAGTGATCTTGGAAAGCAAAAATGGGATCTCGCTGTTTAAAACCTTTCTTTTCAGAACCAGTGTATTTCAACTGCATCATTCAAATGTGGATCTTAATATTCACAAGACCATGAAATTAAGAGTAAAAAGAACTTATACATTAATAAATGACATGCTAAAATAATAATTATATGGTTAGCTAGTATATGTGTACATATTAACTGCCTCCTAGTTTTCATTTCATTTGAAGGGCAAAGTATATCTAAAGTAATCCCCACAACAGAAAATGTTTCACATAACTTGGATTGGATCCTTTTTCCTATGAAGTAAGGAGAATTTTGCAGTAGATTTCAATGCACCCAAGTTCTTATATAGTCATTTGAGACAATGCAAAGAAAAATGAAAGAAAACCCCCACTCTTTTTCTGTCTTAAAATTAGCACCAGGGCTAATGGCTAACATGAAACACAGGAAAATGGATAATAAGGCTCAAGAAGTACTGTCGTTGGGACCATGCTTGAATTTGTATGTGCAATTACATCATTTTATTGTATTGTAGGAAAAAAGCCTTATAAATTTGAAGTAAACATTTCTAATGGAGCACAGGTGTTAATATCTTAGTTAAATAATTGGCCGATAGTGAGTGCTGTCTGGCAGTTCCACCCAGTTGAAATGTGTTGAGAATTGTTAGTTCACTTCAGTGGTTTCTGGTCTAAGCTTGCATGTAAATGTGCAGAACTGTCTCAATTATTTGTAATTTTATCAGTTTATTTTTTAAAGACTAGATTTCAAATTAAGTATTTGTGTTTTAACGGTGTTTTAACCCCGTGGGCAGGAAGTATTTCTGTTGGTTCATTTAGTGCAACTGTTACGTAGTTAGCTCAGTCCTTCTACTCTTGAAATTAATGGCAACATTCCTGCTGATTTCAGCAGCAAAAGCAAATCTACATCATAACTAACTGCAATTCCCTTTACTCCTCCTTCCCTCTCCAAATATTGTGTTTATTAGAGAAAATTAATTTTAAAATGTTCTTTAACTAGTGATCTGCTGAAAGACATTTAACTCCTTAAATTTAGTTTTTAAATGTCAGATGTTAAGAAACAGAAGACACTGATTAATGTACTTCTCTTTTCACTTTTCAATTCATAATCTGTGCTTATGCTGAATCCCTGGCTAGAAGGGAGATATTTACGTGGTGCATATTACAAGCACTAAGAGCATTTAGAAAGACCTATATTAATGTAATTTTCCTGCTTAAATGTATCCTCTGTGCTTTGCTTGGTACTGGTTAAAGCTTATTAACATACAACTGAAATGAAACAGCCCAGGGAAAGAGGCTGCTGTCAGATCCCACATGATGAATTGTAACTTCAGGCATCTCTGTGTAAATCTCTCTGCTAACCTGTTCCCAATTAGTGACATGTGGGACCAGATTTTCTTGTATTTGAAGCAGAGGCTCTAAGAAGTTTTTACGGTGAAAAAAAAAAGCATAAAAAAAGGAGATGGGAAATGTTATAACAGAAAGAACTTTAAATCCAAGTCCTATGTGATTTTATAAGCAGTGTCAAATATTTTTAAGTATTACATCTCAGTGTAGTGCATTATACCATGATGTGTTAAAGGTCTGACTTTACAGTGATTGGTGTTATTCCAGGTCTTAAGTTTCAAACTTTAAAAGGCCTTTTTTTTCCTTTTTTTTTTCTTAACAAAGAGATGAATGAGAATATCTTTGAAGAGACACTAATAAACTTCCTGCTTTACATCTAGAAATACATAGGATACTGCACCTCCTTTTTTTCCCAAGAGTTGTCAATCCTCTTCTGTTGCAAATTGGCACAATTTTGATGAAAATAGTGGAGCCATGAGGATTTAAGTGAGCCATAAGATTGAGAATCTTGACATATAGATATCTGTGCTTCCATTGCATTTTTAGTTATGATATCACTTTCATTTTTCTTCATGCCATGGATGCGTTTTTAGACTCTGTATGTGCTCAGTCTTTCCTTGAAGTTATGGTTGGAGTGTAGGAGTCTGAAGGCAAAACCATGTAACTTCCTGAAGTGTACAAAAGGTCTTTTAAACAAGAATTCTTCATTTTGAGAGACAGTGAACATTAACCTTCTGTGCTTTTCAGCTGAAATTTGGGATATGTTGATCCAAGAACCAGGCCAGCATAACATTGTATGCATAGATACATAAATAAACAAAAAAGCAAAGAAACACATGCTCAAACTTGGCACTTTTGTGGTGTTTCACTAGTAATTATGGGTGCTTTTCGTAGGCATTAGGGTCAAAAGAGAAGGTGGTTGTGTTTGTCCCAGAAAACACCCTGTTCTTGAGATACATAAGAGTGCCTAGACAATTCAATATCTAAATGTAATTATACATGCTCTAGTGACAGTTCCAGTTCCGTGCTGCAAAGTGCAAAACATCCATTCCTTCGCTGAGTCCTCTAAAATAGAGAGGAGCACTGTGAAAATGCCTCCAAATAAAATACAACCTGGGTGGTACATGGGAATGCCAAAGCCAAAATTACTGCAAACACAATAAAATGGGAGCCAGATAAACCCACATTGCTTGAGCATTTTCTTATATTCTAAATACATTTTGAAAAAGTGTAAATTTTGAAGGGTGTCCCATGGGACAGACAGAGATAGAGAGGAATCATTGTGTGTGCATTCTGGTTCTCAAGTGCTCATAATACAGAACTTAAAATTGCTGCAGGCTGATGGGTATGTTGCTCATCTGTGTCTGTTAATGTTTTGCACGGCCTGGTTTGTGGTAGTGGGGGGGCCACAGAGCTGGCTTCTGTGAGGAGCTGCTGGAAGCTTCCACCATGTCCAGCAGAGTCAATCCTTGGTGGCTCTGAAGATGGACATGCTGCTGGCCAAAGCTGGGCCAATGAGAGATGGTGGTAACACCTCTGTGATAACATATTTAAGAAGAAATCAAAACAAAGATAGTGGGGCAGTTTTAATTCCAGATGGAGAAGAGGAGGAGGTGAGAACGTGTGAGGGAAACAACATGGAGACACCAAGGTCAGTGAAGGAGGGGGAGGAGGTGCTCCAGGTGCCGGAGCCAAGATGCCTCTGCAGGCCGTGGTGATGACCATGGTGAAGCAGCTGTGCCCCTGCAGCCCATGGGGATCCACGGGGGATGCAGAGATCCACCTGCAGCCCTTGGGGGAGGTGCCCATGCCAGAGCTGGTGGATGCCTGGAGGAGGCTGTGATCCAGTGGGAGACCTGGTGGAGAGAGGGGGCCCTGCTCCCAGGCTGGAGCAGCCTGTCCTTGGAGGACTGCATCCCGTGGAAGAGTGACCCATGCCCCAGCAGTTTTGGGAGGACTGCTTGCCTGTGGGAGGGACTCACACAGGTTACAGCAGTTGTGGGGGGACTACTGCTTGTGAGACTGGAACGATGCTGGAGAAGTTCACGGAGAACTGTGTCCCGTGGGAGAGACCCCACAGTCTCACAGGGGAAGGACTCCTCTCCCTGAGCAGCAGAAGAAAACCTCGGGTGATGAACTGACCAAACCCCCATGCCCTGTCTCCCTGTGCTGTCCGTGGGAAGGAGGGATGGGTTGAGGGAGGAAAAAGTGTTTTAAGGGCTTATTTTACTTTTCATTATCCTCCTCTGATTTTGTTAGTAATAAACTCACTTTGTACCTCGAAGTTGAGCCTGTTTTGCCCTCAGAGTGTTTTCCTTACGGTTGTTATCTCAACTCATGAACCCTTTAATTTTTTTTTTTTTCTCCTCTGTCCAGCTGTGGCAGGGGAGGGTGAGTGAGCGGCTGTCATAGGTGCTTGGCATTTGGCCAGTGTCAAACCATGACAGTTAATGAGAAAGATTGTAAATAAAACTTCAAATAGAACAAAGGACCTTAAAGGGACTTTATTAATCAGTGTGTCACAAAAGCAGACAGTAATCATGGAATACAGTGGTTCCATGACAGACAAAGCAATCATCAAAATGAGTGTAAAGGTGAAGAAAGGGCAGAACCCCCAAAGAATAGCAAGTATGAAATAATGAAACATCAGCCTGAGGTGGAAGAAAAGTACAAATTGTTTTTCTTTGGCCATGACTTAAATGGAAGCTTCATCAATGACTGTTCATAGACCAAACAGAAGTTTTCCCTATGACTTATCAGTTAAAAAAAAATGTCGGAAGAGGTATTTTGACATTCCTGTCTCATCATATGTCTGGATGGAAGGGTGATGTAGGACATAACAGTGTAGGAAGGCATTAGAAAGTGCTGTGAATATTCACAATAAGCTTGAAAAACAGTATCATGCTGAAAGCATTATAAAGGCTAATAAAATATTTCTGATAAGTACTTTCTGACCTTGCCATCCTGCTGATAAAATAGTGAGGACTTTCTGAAGTCACATAGGCAGTTAAGTCTCATTTCTATCATGGCAGTGCTCTTAAGAACAAACTTGTCCTTCTAGCAGGAAAGATCTCTAGTTAATCTTCCATCTCAAAAGCCGTCTGATGAGAAGCTATTAGCGACTGACAGCTTAAAGCTCGAGTACTTTAACTGGTGTCTAAGGTAAATATTAATTATATTGTATGAGGAGGAGCCAGGGAATGTAGGAAGAGAGAACAGATGAAAGGAATTCTTTAGACTTTTATTAATATTTTGTGGACCATTGCTACTATTATTTGCTATTTATATGAAGGCAGTATCTAGGGGTCTGGTTTTAAAAATGTGTATTGGGTTGACCCTGAGTTGATGGACAGTCTTTAAGACCAATTACGCTTCTCACAATTTACATATTTAAACCGCACAGACAGGGAGGACTGCCCCTTTTTGTCGGAGCTCGCCTGCTGGAAGGTGGGGGGGCTCCGAGCCTCCCGGCCCCGCCGGGCCGGGGCCACTGCCCCTTTCCCCCTTTCCCAACGCTGCGGCACGGACCCTGGATCACTGCGGGGGACTGTCCCAGAGCCGCAGGCAGCTAAAACCAGCCATGGACTGCTCACAGCTGGACCCATCCAGCGCAGCTTCTGGGGACAGGCGGGTCCCTCTCCTCTCCATGCAGAGCCGGCGGAGTCAACGGGAGCTGGCAGAGCCTCCTGTCTGCAGCCAGCACACTTCGTGCTGAACTGAAGAGGACACTACACAGCCAGCAGCACAGAGGGAGCGAGGCTTTCCCCACCGTAAAGCCTGAACAATAACACTCTTCAACATGGTGGCTTCAGAGTCAGAGAGAAAGAGAAGTGAGTCACGTGGGACGGAGCTGAGCATGGCGACGGGAGAAAAGAGGGTGGTGCCGCGATTCTGGCGCGCAGCTTAAAAGAAACCTTCTTGCATGCCGTGGTAAGAAACTGTAATACCACAAACTGCTTGTCTCTTTAATCCATTTGAAGAACATGGGGGGATGGAGAATCCAAGATTGTGAAGAATGCCTATGCCAGGCTATATAGAAGTAGTAAGAGGCTGTTAGAGACTTGTGGCAAAGGAAAGCCTTTGTGTGCAGGCCAAAATAACTTATCCTTAAAAAGATGAATAACCCCATGTGATGGCCTATGTTTTGCAGTGTGAAGGAACTGTGAGATTTTTCATGGAAGAGATGTTCTACACACAGCAGATTGATTGTTTCCGGGTGGGTCTGCTGTTAGTAGCAGTTTAGGAACCACGTGCAACGGAAGGAAAACCCTTTTTTCCTTAAGCATAAGAGAGAGACTTTTCAAGAACTGGAACACTGACTAACATCCCATGTTCTGTTATCCTTGTGTGAGCTGGGTAAAAGGAGAGAAGTGCTGGAAAGGGGGGGGAGGGGAGGGGGATTTGCTTTAATTTTGTTATGTTATTTTCTCTTTACTTTTAATTCTATTAGTAATAAAGCTCTTTCATTGTACTGCAACTGTTTAAGGTTTGTGCCTGCTTTGCTTTTCTCCTAATTCTTATCTCACAGAGGGAGAATGCTGGCGTTCAGTAAGTAATGAATATTTTGAACCAAAACCACTACATTTAATTGGTGTTTCCGCCCAGTTTCGAACTCAACCCACTACAAAATGTCACTCCACAGTGATAGATCCTCTAGGAGTGACCAGCTAATGTCCATGTAATCAAATAAAGGAGTGATTCCACTATGTAGAACCATGCCTGGAAGAGATGACATTCAGCTAAAACACAATGAACAACAGTCATGGGAATGTGACAGTGTATTTGTCTGTAATCGCCTGAAAGTCTCTACTCCTGTGTCTTCACTCATGAAGAAAATGAATATGGGATACACTTGCCTGAGATACAAACACACTCTTGTGTGTGTGTTCTCCATGAAAGTAGGTTCTGAAGAAAAATTGAATGCCAAAATTGCTAGCTGTTTAAAAAGAACAATCATTGCCTCCTTCACAGAATAAATAAACTCAGAATATAAGGGAGAAGTTTTCTTTTTTCTTTTTCTTTTGAAAATCTACATAAGTTTAACATATGAAAGTAATGCTGACATTACTATTTGGGTCCTCTTCCCCAATACTGAGTTGAAGAGAAATCTGGCAGTGAAAACTCCAGCATGAATTTTTTTACTGGAACCAGAACAGCAAACCAGAAGAGAATTTACAGACATTTCTAGTAAGGCTGGCTTTACTAAGAAAGGAAACAGCTCACTGTGACAGGCAGTGAAGTGAAACGGACCTTGGATTCTGTGAGCTGTCAGAAAATACAGATGGATGCATGAACAGCATGGGTGTGAAAAAGATTCTTTTGACCCGTGATGGAGTCTGGCAAATGCTGGCTTGAGAAATCATAGTGAAAGACTACAGTTCTCAACATATATTTTGGAAAATGAAAAACATGAGTGAACTTTTTTTTAGGACACTTTATATAACCCAGTTCAATAAAGAATTTAAGGGCATATATAAATTAAGGTGTGTGAGTAATCCCAGTGAAGTTAATAAGCCAGTTAAATAATGATGAAGTGTTTGGCTGTATTGAAATCAGGCTACATACCATCCCATGGGAACAAGTCCTACAGCACTCCAACAGAAATATTATCAGTTTCTTCAGTGGCAGTCTCTTGCAAAGTTAGAGCTATTCTTAGCTTTGCTGCTTCAGAGCAAACAGTCCCAATTTCTTCCAGCTATGATCAGAACAACGGTACTTGAACATCTACTGTGAAAGTTCAGAGTTCAAAAGAAAAGCAGCTAGAAAGACTTTGCAAGGGGACACAGAGAGTTAGTCAATGACCACTAACATGGATCTGCATTCCATGTGTTTAGCAGAGGACTCTAAATATGGACCATCCTCAGTATAACTTAAGTAGAGAAGTCTCCACAGTTGGATTTTTAGGGGTTTTGTTGCACTATCACAATGTTGCTGAATTTTCTGTTCCACATTAAATTCAGTTCCTTGTGGTTTTTTCCTAGTCACAAAGTCATCTTTGTATTTCAGTGGGGGCAAGGAAACGGAATGGTTTGGTGTAGGGTGTAGTAAATGGTCTGGAATAGACATATATTTAAATCATAGAATGGTCTGTGTTGGAAGGGAACTTAGAGCCCATCCCATTTCACTCCCTGCCGTGGTAGGGACACCTTCCACTATCCCAGGTTGCTCCAACCCCTGTCCAACCTGGTCTTGAACACTTTCAGGCATGGGGCATCCACATCTTCTCTGGGGACTGTGTACCAGGGCCTCACCAGCCTCACAGCAGAGAATTTCTTCCTGATATCCAATCGAAACCTCCTCTCTGTCAGTTTGAGACCATTCCCCCTTGTCCTGTCACTCCAGGCCCTTGTAAATAGTCTCTCTCCATCTTTCTTCTAGGCTCCCTTCAGGTACTGGAGAGGGCAGTTAGGTCACCCAAGGACCTTCTGTTTTCCAGGCTGAACAATCCCAATTCACCTAGCCTTTCCTCACAGGCTATAAATCATCCTTAATTCTGACAGTTTCAGAAGATACAAAACAATATACTAATATTTCAACAAATTTTATATGTTTTAGTGCATTTAAAATGAAATGTCAAACTTGGAGGCAGAATGTTCCACAGTGTTCACTTAATAAACATGAGTTTCTTTCTGGAAATAATAATAAATTTTAAAATTTCTGTAAAATAGTCAGTGAAACCACTGGAATATGGAAGTCAACATAGGTGCTTTCATTTATAAAAGGAGAAGGTTTGTTTTACTCCAGGGTAAAAGTTTGGGGATAATTTATTATGCTAGTTTTGTCTTGAGGATTTGGCAAATTCTCAAGAATAACAGCTTTCGTAATTGTACAAGGTCAGTTCAGCTTGTAAGCAGTCTGGATTGAGGTCTTAGCAGAGGCAGGCCACCTTCCTAGGCAATCTAGATTTTCCTTGTAGGGAAGAGTTAACAGCAGTATTGGCCCCACTGAAGTCAGTGGGAATTTTGCCAATGATTTCTGTAGAGCCAAGCTTTCACTTGTCTTTAGCAGAGCTATTAAATACAGTATATTGCATAAACTGAGATGAATAAAGACACTTCTTTTTCTGGATTCATGTAAATGATTCTGCAAATGCTTTTCATATGACCTATCTGCTGCAGGAGAGTTAAGACACAATTTATATAGCTCCTAAATACACCTATTTGAAAGAATCCTGTTTTCTGACTTGCAATGCAACTATTACTGACATGCACAAGTTAGATCTTCATAATGACAGCCTGTATGTTTGTAGAGTACAAATTATGGAATAACTATCCAGCAAATGTTTGTATCTGCTATTCTGTTGGAAATGTGCCTGTCTGTACATTTCTAAGTTTGGAGAAAACATGAGAGCTATTCTGAACACTAGTGTTTCTGTAATATAGACTATATAGGATGCTGCTTTGAAACAGGGGAAATAGAAGTTAAAATTGGACAAAATTATTTCATACCACAATCGTGGGAAGCTAATGGCTTAAAGTTGCTAGTTTTTAACAACTATTTCTTATGTGTCTTGTTTAATTTTATGGAGCTCAAAACATTTTACAAATCAGGTTATCCCTGTAGACAACATGTGGCACTACGAGGTCCAGTATTTGGCCAAAAGGTATCTCAGAAGCCAGAGAGAATGAGCTAGAAAGAGAATGTTTGTTAAAGTCTGCTCAAACTTGCTGTTCAGCAGGCCACATTTCTCTTGGATAATTAACTCCTAAATAGTTAGGACTTTCAGGGTGTGTGGGTCATTTTTGTGAGCAGCCTAGATTTTTTTCTGCCTCCTTTTGGTGTAAGTTGCTGCTGTCTGTCTGTATGCCACATCCTGTTTTCATACATTCACCTGGGAGCTGTTCTTCCCTCTTGCAGCAATAGCTCATTGACCCAATCCCAAACTCTTTGACTATATGAAAGAACAGTTGTGAGATCAAAGTTGAAAGAAATAAAAGTGTCAGGAAGGGGTAGTCTGGAAAAGATCTGGTTAGTTGGTTCATGTTCTTTTAGCTGGAACCTAAACTTTGTTGCTTCCTCTGCTTCCAGAGCTCACCCAGGAGCTAAGAAAGGAATGACAGAGTAGTCCCTGACATTAGCTCAATGTTATCCAAAATGTAGAGTATACTGTAGCTCTCCAAAGACTCTGAGCCAGCCTCCTCATCCACATAGGCTGTGGCTAATGATGGAGTATATACAACTGAAACTGGCTGTCCTGAGAACCACAGGGTACATGCAGCATGGAACATGAGGTTCATTTAATAGAGCTCGTCTATTTATTTTGCCTTTTGCAGCATTACATAGGTGTTCTGATCCATTCACCCTTCCAACTAGAACCCAGTGTCTACTAATTTCACATGTACCAGATATCAACCAGTTTCTGGAATTGTGCCAGAAAATATGTTATGTTTATAATATTTTTATTCTAAACAGTTTGCTACACTACAATAACTTTAAAAATCATGTTTATTAAGGTATGCTCTCATAGCCACTGCTCAGAATTGTGTCAGAATTTTGTAAATGCAAGCCACACTCCCTGTCAATTGTATTACAGACGTGTTTGTAGAATCAGGCCTCCGAGAATCATCTTGGGTTCCTGGGACAAAGATATTAAGCCCAAGGCTGTGAAGTCTAAAAGATGTGATGCATGAGTAAATAAAGTTTGAGAACCTCTGATAAGGAAACTGAGACTGAGGAAATGAAACAGGCTGTCTGTGAAACTGGGGGAGAAGGAGGAAAAGAGTATACATGAATTTGTTGTAGAGTTTTATCAGTGTTCATACTCTTTCCACTGACTGCCTGCTTACATTATACTGTGTTTAAATTGCAGTTTCTACTGGTAAGATAAAAGTTTTCTGGCAGGCTGGGACTGTTTGAAGATGGGTAGGATGGGTTCTTGTTTATTAGAATTACACAAAAAGACTTGTAAATAATACAGAAAATTCATAAAATGATGAAGAAACAGCGCTGAATGATGCAGGTCTTCAGTGATTATGAGGAAGCATAGAAAACTGCTCCTGGTTTAAAGCTGGTAGGTACAGCTGACTCTGGGATTTTATTTATTCAAGCCTGAAATGTCTTACATTCATTTGTATATTTTCTGGTGCCCAAAGATCATTGGGTCACATACTTGAATATTACTTTTGTTTGACAAGGGATGGAGTTCAGATTTACCAGGGTTATCAGGAGGGGAAAAGGCCTTTATCAGAATAGCCATTTACTTTATTGATTGTTTTTCCCCACCCTTTATAATGAGATTTTATTTAGACTGCAGCTAAAATAGTGACTGATTCGTGCTGTTGTTGGATTTGTGGAGGCTCCAAGCAGAGTCTAAGGCAGATGCCATTGTCCCCTCCTACCTGTGTGCGCATGACTCCCACTGTTCTCCAACTTAACCAAAGGATCCCAGCCTTCCTGGGGCTCAGGTCCTGGAGAACACCTTGCAGATCCACACATCAGACTAGGTCAGTGTGTGGGGACATGAGAAAGTTTAGAAGGGGAAAGGAAATTTATGGGAAGTGGGAGATCTGAGAAACTGGGAGGATGCATCTCTAGAAGGAGAGGCAGGAAATGCCCCATGAATGTCAGATTGAGTTATTCCTGAATTCTACAAATAATACCACAAGGGAAATTACATGGATCATCAAAACATTCCTCTATGCCCAAATAAATTTCCTCTTGTCTTAGAAGCAGCCCCCATACATAATAATGGACAACCAGTGTGGGTTCTGAGTGTCCAAGATAGCTATATCTAATTCCCTAAATCAGAGAGGACAGAAAAGAAAATGTAGGCAATATGCAAAAAATGGATACAAATTCCAAAATGGGCAAAACCTCAACATGCTTAGAAGCAACACTGTTGAAAAGGACTCAGGGTTATGAGTCCCAGTCTGGAATATTTAACTGATCCATGCAAAGAGGGGTTTTGTCTTTGACAAGAAAAGCTCTTTAAGATAAGCCAAGCCTCTTCTGACAGTCTCTAGGCATTTGAAACATAGAGCCCAGGCAAATTCCCTTGTTTGGATACAAGCATCTGTATTTCTTGTCTATGCATATGGCATAGTGGCTTGGACTACTGGCATCTGTGTAATTGTACATATGCATATATATATATATAATACGACTTATGTATGTATTTCTATGTAATACGATTTATATAAAGAACAGTGTAAATTCAGGATTGTTATGAATGGCATAGTAATTGTTCTGGAAGGAATTCCAGCCTTGACTTTAGCTACAAGATGCCATAACAAGCCTGATGGTGGTGTCTGGGTGGGCCTTCTTGGAGGTGCAGTTTTGGACTCTTAGGGCAACAGAGGAGGCTCACAGTCATCCCACTTCCTTTTGTTTACCTAGGCTGGGAGCCATTTCGTATGGATAGTCTGTAGTTTGGGATTTGAGGATGGGGATGTGCCTGCATCCTGATTTATTCCAAATTAATCCCTGACAAGGATTTGGAAGTGCATATGAAGTGCCCCCAAGTGACACTACGCTAAGGGGCTTTGGTGATCAGTGGTGATGCGCAAAGTGTCAGCAACTTCAACATGAATACAAGCCCAGAGAGCTATTAAAAGCTAAACTACGTTGATTTAGACTCAAAATAAGCAAGCAATTGTTATCTGTAATGGCAGTAGCAGTTTCAAAAAATAATCAAGGATTACTGTGCATCCATCTCTGAAAACTCTGCTAAGTTTTCTTTGTAAAAGATGTCTTCTAGTTTAATGAGCAACTTATCATTACTGTCCAAAAGGCAAGATAGTCGGAAAGGTTCCCATAAGCCTTCAAAATCCATTTCCTATATTAAGATACTAAACCAAACGAATTCTAAAACTTCCAATATTAAAATGATTATGTGTCAAGTTGTTGCCACATGTCTTTTGTACATAGGTTTTATTCAAGTTCAGAAAATATTCAGGTAGTGTTTTCTCCAGGAAAGAAGCCAAATGTCAGTTGTACCATGCCTGTACTAGTGTTTGGAGCTTAGCTAAGTGGTCATTTGTACTCCACTAGCCATGGATTTACCTACTGTAGGGTTTGGGGTCTTTTATTTACAGTGAGAGATGGTAAGATCCACATGAATCCTCTTAATTCTTGTGTATCTGTACCAATCAGTGATGTATTCTTCCTATTAAGAAGGAAAAGAGGCCTTTTTATGCATCTTTAATGAGGCACATTTTCATAACAAGAACCAATATGTAGCTTCATTTTTTGCCATAGGGCCGAAGGAGTTTCCCTTTACAGTTAGAAATCTACAGTTAGATTTAATTTCTAGGGGAATCTATTAACTTCCTTGCAACATTCTTCCTGCAAACAGGGAAGATAGTGCAATTTAATTTCCCTCTCTTTTGCTCAAGTTCTAGGACAGATAGGTGGAGTGGTAAAAAAATCAGACTTTGGGAGCTGCAGTAAAAGAGATGAGCTAGGAGGCACAGCAGCTGGGACCCTGGGTCAGCTTTGTTCATTAGACAGAGGTCGATACCCTTATTTAGACTTAATCAGGCCATCTCAAGAATTCCTGAGTAGCCAAATGGGAGCTGTGAACCTGCTGCCATAGATGGCTAGGTTTGATAGAGTAAGTCTAAATTCTTTGTCAGTCTACTTGTGTGTCTCTACTCTCAACAGGACCCTTGGAAATGACTTGCGGAATGATTTTATTAATGATTAGCTGTCACTGCTCATTAATCTGAGCTTCTGCAAATGATTTCTATTCTTATGAAGTAGAAACAAAATCCTCATTAAAGAATTTGTTTGTTTTAGAGCTACACAAAAGATTACAGGGCCTTTATGAACAGATATAAGAAAAAAATTTGGTTATGCAAAATGTTCCGTCTCATAAACCCTTGCTTTCCACTGACTCCCAGGACCTCTGCATTGAGCCTGAAGTGCATGGCTCAGCTCATTACAAAGCTTGGGGTCAGTAATTGGAATCACATGTACTTGAGGCCTCTCAATCTGACTGTAGGTGAGAGTGCCAATTTATCCTGGAAATGTGTATTAAACAAAAAAACCCCCACCCCAAACCAAGGAAAAACCTATTGTCAGATCTGCAGATGACCATAGCCATGATGTTTTCTAGAAATACTTTTTAAACTTTTATTTAAATTTGCCTCATTTCTGGTATAGTTTGTGGTGGCGAACTAAATGGGAACAAGGAATTCTTACTCTGGAGTAAAAATGTCGACACATGGTGTTAATCAGAGTAACTCCATGTGTGGACAGGCACATGTATAACTTTACACTGTTTTAGGCACGCTGGGTGAAGTTCTTTCTATCCACCTTTAATCAATTTGGGGAGGTTTTAATGTAGAGTGAAATAAGGCAATATTGAACTGAACCCAGAGTTTCTGTCGAGGGGATTCCTCTGGTTCAGTAAAGCTGGTATGAATTTTAGACAAGGTGTAATCTTTGTTAGGTGTCTCCCACAGCTGTCTGATACATGAAAAATGGTAACTTGGAGGTTGGAATGAAACACTGGGAAGGTCCTGCTGTAACTGATGTAAAATCATTTTAAACTGAGTTAGGGCATTAAAAAAAGAGGGAGAAATAGACATGCTTATGTAGAAAATCCTCCAATTAAAATCCCCCCCAAATAAAATCAGCCATACATCCTTTTTCTCCTTTTCCAGCTGCCCCTTCCCAATAAGACAGAGGAGAAAACCAACCAACCAACCAACAACAACAACAAAAAACGGAAAAACCCACAACAACAACAACAAAACCAAACCAGCAGTCAAAGGAAGATGATGTAGGCATTTTGAGTGAGGATGGAGGTCAGTTCTTGGATAACTCTTTCTGCTGTAGATGTGGGAGGCAGCCCAGAAGGGCGCTGGAACTAGGTTCAAAAGGAACAAAAGGAAATGGCCCTTCGCACAGTCAGTGGTAAATCCATGAAACCTCCTGCCAAAGGGTATTTTGGATGATAAAGTTTTACAAGAACTCGTGGGGAGACATGATAAATACCTGAAATAGAAATTCACTGAGGGCTACTAAGTACACATAGACCACATTTCACCAAGGAAATGCTCCAAACTCAAAGGAACTGAAGGCTGGAAGAGTGGCCGGGAAAATTATCACGTGTGTTTTTCTTATTCATGTTCTTCCACTACTTTACGATTGTGGCTGAAGACAGGCTATTGAGATAGTTGGACTCTTGGCCTTATGGCTGTATTTGTGTTCTTGTGTTAGAAAAGTACAGATAACCTGGTGCGGAAGAAAACACACATTCAACTCTTACTGACTTAAATACTTTTTCCGATTGGACATTTTGAGGAGAGATACTCAAAAATTGCATTATTGGGTATTTACAAGAAGAATAGCCCAATTAGAGTCCACGTGGCACAACCTCCAAGTAAACACACACTGACTTCCAACTCTTTGTTTGAGTAAAATCGAGGTCAAAGTATACAGGGGTGTTGAACTTTGTGTATTTCCATCCCCATTTGCCTGCAAATATTTTCCCTCCCATTATCTTAAAGATCTCAGCAACAGCATTACCAACTGGGTCTTTTGACCACTATCAGTGTTTGTGTTGCTGTTTAAATAAGATAAGGAGGAAAAAAAAAAAAAAAGGGAAGGGAGAGAGAGAGAAGAGCTGCCTCACTTGGGTTGAAATTCTTATCCTGACTTCTTAAGAGGAGGGGGAGGGAAGAAAGGATTTTTATTTTTCCCACTGAATTTCATTGAAAGATTCTAGAATCTCTCTCCTTTAAAAAATCTTCTTTTATTGACAAAAGCTGCATTGGGGTAAAATCCACGGAAAGACCTAGAAGGGGGATTGAATATCTCCCCTTTAGAG
The DNA here is from genome assembly GCF_000738735.6 of Corvus cornix cornix. Classification (NCBI taxonomy): domain Eukaryota; kingdom Metazoa; phylum Chordata; class Aves; order Passeriformes; family Corvidae; genus Corvus; species Corvus cornix. The sequence continues at coordinate 65,991,756 of NC_047057.1, read as the reverse complement.
GTTAAACCTCTGCTAGGTGGTTTCTTTTGTTTTGTTTTGCTTTGCCTTGCTTTTGTGGCTTTCTCCTACTTGGCACCGAGAGAAGTCGCTGCACTTCTTCACAGAATCAGTCACGCCGGCCCGAGGTTCACGCTGAGGATCTGCAAAGTTTTCCGAGCTCAAGGGAGTCACTCTTACAGCGTGTGGGGGCGGCGGGGTATTAGAAGCAACAGGGCTCGTGCCTCCGAGCTGCGGTGACGGCTCTGTTCTGCCGAGCACTTGCAGGCTGTATAATTAACCGGGCAGGCAGTGAATTAAATCTTTGTAAAGCCCACCGAGTGGGGGGTTCCTGAAAGCTCTTTTCCAACCGGTCTCAGGCGGCTGGGATAACAGCAGCAGCAGCAAGCGAAAAGGGGGAGCCCACTGGACGCCGCAGGAGAGCCAAGACCCGCTCGGAGCGAGCGCTCCCGGCCGATGGACAACCTCGGCGGGGCCCGGCCGCTGCGGCTGCTCCTGCTCCTGGCGCTGCTGCCTCCGCTCCGGGGACAAGGTAAGTGCGGGAGCGGCTCCACCGACCCGAGCCTCCGGGCTCTGCCCCGGCGAGACCCGCTCCGGGATGCGGGCTCCTGGGGATGGGGCTGCGGGGCTCCCCACGGTGTCCCCGGGCTGCCGGGGGACGGGGCCGCGAGGCCCCCCTTGGGGCCCCCTTCTTCCCTGTATCCCTGGACGTTCCAGGGAGGCTTTAAAGCGCCGCTGCCACGTCCAAGTGAGCAGAAAGGCGTGGTGTGCACCGGCCCGCCGCTGCCCCCTGGTCCCGCTACCCCCGGGCAGATTCGGTATGAGGCTCGCCGGGACGGGCTGTGCCGTGGGGAAAGGGTGAGTGTGCTCCCGGCGGACAACCCCGCCCGGGATCCAGCGCAGCTCGGTGGATGTCACGGGAATCGCGACATGTCGTGGCGGCCGCCGCACGGTGCCCCCGCCCCCAGCGAGAGGTGCCCGGCGGTGGCACCGCGAAGTGATGGGTCTGAAACCGGCGGGCGCCAGAGGTGTCAGCTCTGATCTGCCGGAGACAGAACTACGCCCGAAAAACATGGGAAACTGGACCAGCAGTTAGTTGGAATCCCAGAGAAGCGGGAGGAATAGTGAAGCAAAGGATGCGGGCTTTTTGGAGACCAAATGTGGAACATTTATGAATGATACCGTGTGATATGGTTGCTTTTGAAAGCAGGGATCTGGATCCGGATCATGACTCTTTTTACTTATTGCACACTTTTTCCTGAGCTCTTAGTACTGTCTGAAGAGAGGATATGAACTTGATTTAATTCATTGTAGGAATCTCATGCAAATCTTAATTTGTAGGAGATGACAAAGAAAGTTATTTGTCCTATGGTGATAATGAATTTATCACAGCTAACAGGTAAGTGACTTTTCCATTAGAGTAACCCCAAGGGGTCTTTTGAGGTTTCATTTCACTCTGGGCAAGTACTTGGAAACACATGGTCTCTGGCCTAGGCAGACAAAAGCCAGTGAAGTAAATAATTTGTTGCTGTCACAGTGTCTTGGGTCTTAGATTTTCGTTAGAAGAGTACTATCTGTCAAAATACTTGCTTTTGATAAAGAGACTGTAGCACTCCTTTTAAAAAAGGACAGACTAAGATGGTCAGAAGAGCAGCATTTACCTCCAGAATCAAAATAGCTCCTACTTCCCCTTAGACAACAAAATACATCAGCAAAACTGTGGCTTTGATGTGTCACAGTGAGCAGACAGGGTAATTTTAAGCATTCAACTTTATTGTAGAACATGAAAAATTTCACTTTGTAACCTCTGTACATTTAGCCTTAGTTACTGGATAAATTTTTAGAAAACTGGGAAGTCATTAGATCTATGAGTTCCGTTTTTAAAAGTTTTTTTTAATACAAAAATTTGCAGTAAAATGTATATCAGGTTTTTATTCCCAAATTAGAATCAATACTCTAATTTGACTGAGAATTTCTATTTCTTAAAACTTAACAGTGCACTGGATAAAATTAAATTTATACATCTGAAAGCAGGTGAGGATCCTTGCTTAGGAGATTGGCATTTAAAGAGTAGACTTTGCTTCAGTGAAATAATTATTGAATATTGAATAATCATCTGTGTTTTAGAAGCAAATGAAGTAATTACGTGGTGAGTTATGTTGTTGAAGTCTTTGGGGCCGAGCCTGTGCTCCCCTGCAGGTCTGGAATAAGGGGCCTTGGAGAAAGAGGAGCTCTTATGTGCTTTAGTGATACAACTGCCAAGTTACTAGGACAGCATATTGATGAAATATGGTTTTCTTCTAAACTTGTTACCATCAGTTTTCTTAATTGCTTTGCCTTACTAATGAATCATCAAATCATCAGTAGCTCTTAAAGTCTTCATTCTGAAGAAACTGAAGGAACTGCCTTCAGGGGAACTGCCCAGTGCACGTAAATATACGTATGTACATCATTCTTTGCGAGAGTAAGGATCTTAAAACCTTTAAACATTTCATTATGCAACTTTGTTTTACTGTAAACATTGCATTATTTAACACATATCAACTACCATAAACCAAAGAAGATGAATTACATCACCATGGCCAGTCAGTGTATTAATAGTTCATCCTGTAGCTCTCTCTTTGGCATGTCTTGGTACTACAGGCACAGTTTTAACTCACTAAACATCTGGAAACATGTCTATTCAGGGGAAGCTTACAGTTGTAATAAAAAAAATGTTCCACTGACTTCGTGGAATGAGTTTTATTTTAAGATTATGATTTTTACATGTGCTTTTATAACAGTATATTTATAAGGAGTATATGGGTGGAGGTAGGACACATAAAAGGCTAAATCTGTGCTTTTTTGCATGCTATCACAGATAAAATCTACCCCAAAAAATCACATACTATCAGTTCTAAAACATGAGTGCTACCTCTAAATTAGCTGAGTTTCATTTTAAGAGGCCATTTTGAGAAATGACATTTTATTGCAGTCAGGAGAAGTGCAAGATGTTAAAGCTCTTTGTTTTTCATCTGTGTAATTGAAAGCAGACGTGTTAGTGAAATCCAAGAGAAACCCCCATAAACCAGCTTATCAAGTTACTGCAGTGTATTTATATTGTTCTGTTAGGTTTCAGGCATTATCTGAGAGTAGGTCAATGCATTTTCAGAAGTTATTTATTTATCATTCTGCTTTAGCCCATTCTGCAAGTTTCATATCAACTTCACACGTGTTTTCAATAAACAGTTGTGTTAAGACCAACTTGTTCTACAATACTTCTATTACTATTTTCTGAAATGAAAGATGGGCTTTGCCCTCTGGAACTTGACTGAAATAGTTAACTGGGACCAGTAAAGAGTTTGAGTTTGGTTTTGTGAGTTATGGATACTTCTAAAGAAGTAGGTGGTAAAATGAATTCAGTAAGCAGAGAATCTGGGTTTACTTGGCGTAGTAAAATATCTGTAGAGAATAAAAGGGGGGTGAAATAGAGAAGGTCAAGAAAGGGAGAGCTGAAATCCAAATAAAACAACTTCAGGGCACAGGCAAGAATTTTAATGGTAACATAGAGTGGGTTAGTAGAAAAGAGATAAATGAACAGAAGCTTTTGTGAAAATGTAGCAGAAGGTGATGGTTGACAGTTACAGGGAGCAAAGAAAATGAGTAAAGTTAAGAAATAACAAAGTAAACAGGTAATTTTAGCCAAATTAGGCAAAAGCTTTTGTAATCATTCTGGAAATGTCAGGCACCCATGTTTTCGTGTAGATTCAATGGAAGAAGATAGGCCAAGGGTGAGATTTTAATGGTTAAGTAATCACACAATTAAGTTTGGAGGTTAGATAGCATTGCTCCAAGATAAGATGTAGAAGTGGAAGCAGAAGGTTGGGAAGATTGCAGGGTAAGAAAGAATAGAAAAATTGTCTGCAAAGAAGCTCATGAAGGAGTTGTCAGGAGCAAGAGAGAAAACATAGGAAGAGGCCACAACAAGCAAAAAGCCTCAAAAGGAGAGAAAAAGTCAGTACGGATCAGTGAAGAGTTCTAGAAAAATGGTTAGAATTTCAGGCCATAATATTTTGTGAATAAAAATTAGCTTGGAAATGCTCAGAATAATGTCAAGTAAGTGGAGAAGGAGTAGTCAAGGACCTACTAAGATGATATACTGGGTGATTACAGTGACAGAGTGTACAGTAAGGGGAATATTGTGACAGTCACCTGCACGTTCATCAGACTTGGCAAGGATTCTTGTCCTCTGGTAAGACACAGGACAGTCCAGAACAAGTTGTGTTGAAAGTCTCTCTGATCAACAGGATGCAACGTATTAAGCATCTCCCATGCTTGTACTCTCCTCAATATACCAACAAATCTTTGGCTAAGGCAGTTTATGAAGTTTCTTCCCTTCACTTTTTAAAGCAAGCAACATTTCTGTTTTCTGCCAGCACTCAGGAGTACTTTGTCTCTGATTTGTACCTATTATGACCTACTTCAGACTTAAAAGTTTTGAGAAATTGCCTTTTGGATTTGAAGTATGTGCTGCTGTATCTTAAGAAGAAAATCACTTTCAGATTGTCAGGGATTTTCATTCATACTCTTTTCAGTTAATCAAATTACTGTTACATTTTCGTTCAAAGAAAGCTGATGTAGTTTTGGGTACTGAGTACACATGTATAGGAAGTATGTTGTTTTCTGGGTTATGGTAGCACCACAAATGAGTGATGCTGCACAGGGGTGCAGTATGTTTCCCAATAAAGGGTTCATTTTTGAATCTAGTCAAAGTCTGGATTGAGACTTTAAGCTTAGTAAGAAAGAAAACAATACCAGAAAAGATCGTTTTTATCAGTGCTGAAGTGTACAGATGTAGAAATACTTTGTATGGTTCTTTTCAGCTTTTTAGGGTGTTTCCAAGGATTTATGAAGCTTTGGAAGGATATAGTGTGCAAATGCTGCTCGCAGTACATCCACTGGAAATACTGCCATCTTCCAGCTTTGCTCTTGTCACTGACTAAATTTCAGGTACTGAGTACTTTTAATATCAATGCTTAGTCAGAGAATCTGGGAGAGCTAGATAATGATTGTGGCTTACTATAGATAATTTCAAAAATGAGGAAAGTCTCACATAAAAGTTCTAGTACAGTTTTCTCTAAAATGAAACTTTCCCTAAGGCATTGCTATATAATTATATGCAAAAATAGATCTGTATTGTCTTCCTGCTCTGTAAAGCCTGTGGTTCCTTCCATGCTTGAACCTTGACCCACCGTGCTATAAATTTTATCCCATCTGCTTAGTGTTTCCTGACTATTCTTTAAATATGGCAATACTAGAATATCAGAATCTTTCATCATTGTCTATCTTTTTTTTTTATGTTCAGCAATAAACATGCTGCCTACAGAGTAGATACATTTTACTTTAGCAGTATATAAAAGCATCGTAATTCTTGTTAATTTTCTGGTCAGATAAAAATACAGAAATCCCAGTGTGAAAATATTTTTCCTGTAATCATTTTACAGGAATAGCAATAGAATTAGAAATCGTTTTATGGCAGTAGAAATGCTTGAGCATGTGTGTTCGATATTCTGAGATGTGCTGCTCTGTCACATTCTCATATCCTTCTTATTTAAGTAGCTTTATTTTGGATATATACATATACTTGGACTCAATCCAAAGCTCTTCAAGATCTACTTAAAGACTGTCATTTACTGCAGTACATTTTTGGTCATGGACTTTATACAAATGAACAGGACTCACAATAGGTTAATTTTAATACCCTAAATAAAACTTTCTAATCACACAGTTTTTCATTATTTGAAATGAGAAATCAAGAGAAGATTAAAATTTTTTCTTAAATGAGAAAGCCTGATGTGGCCCTCTTTCTGTCAAGGTCCTGTGAAGTTATTTTGTTATTTGCATGATTTTCTCGCAGGGGTGAGAGTGAAGGACAAAGTTTAGCATACGTTTATCAGGAAGAGCAGTTGCTCTTCCAATTATGAGGTTTTTTTTGTTTGTCCTTCCATGTCATCTTGGTGAGTCTGGGTTCTTTAGGCCACCTGTGTCTGTCAGAGCTGTGAATGGACCATCTTTTTTCATGTTCTTTTGAGTATGTAAAGTCTGGGACAGATACTACATGTACTAAGCTGTTTACACAATGCTGATTCAGTGGACTCCAAGGTTCTTTGAATACTTTTGTATCTTCTAGAAGTTTTCAGAACAGTCTTTATTCTTTTAGTCTTACGTCTTTTGAACTTCAGCCTCGTCATGGAAGCCCAAAAAATAACCCATCCAGAAAGATGAAAAAATTGGAATTAATTTGTTTCCAGAAAAGGCACCTTCAGGGAGCAGGTACACAGAAGGTTGGGTGTATAAGAGGTAGTAACAAAAGCATGAATTGAAACAGGCTTTTGGAGTGAACAGGTAGTATATTATCAAAAAATCTGTGGTGTTGCTGAATGTATGAGATCTTCGAGCACAGGAGCACATTGCCTAGACACGTTTGGGAATCAGCCTCACTTGATACTGATTTTGAACAACTACGTAGGGCTCTGCCCACAGCTGACTGAATTTTATCAGGTCTCCCTGGAAGTAGTAAGACAAGATAACCTCCTGAGGGCTTCTACATCCCTGTCTTTTCTGACATTTTGAGATACAGATATAGATACATACATCTCTCTAAGATGCCTTATTCCTGCAATAGATGGAGTTGTCTTTTCTAATTTTTAGTAGCCATTTGCCTACTTTTAGAAGGATTTTTTTAGACCTGAGACATAATAAAAACCCTGCAGTAAAGCATGTGCTTTTCCCACTAAGGACATAATGGATGTTGCAGCATGCATTGTCTCTGTCAGGCCTGTCCTTATCACCAGCTATTGCCATGGAAGATTTTGAGAACTTGTTTTATAAACTGCACATACGTATCTCGTAAAATGAGGTTTGGCTGTATCTGAAAAATCCCCCTAGTTGTGTGATGGCCTCTGCTGGTGCTACCAGAGTCACATTCCCTATAAATGAGTGTTCTCCAGACCTAAAAAATTTCCAGTAAAATGTTGGCTGTTTTCAAACCAACCACAAAACACACTAACATACCAGGCATTTCCTTTAGGGTGCTGCTGCTTCAGTTACTATGCTGTCTTTCTTCAGTGATTTCAGCTGTCCTGAAATAATTGCCCTCAGCTGAGAATACATGTGAAAGTAAAACTTCAAACCCTTTAAACATGTTTAGAGAGGATGTTGTATTTTTCAGCTGCATGTGAATTGTGAGTGATTGTCTGTCAGTCCATAAAGCTCCAGTACAACCCCTCACACTTGGAGGAGAGAAGCTCAATAGTTGTAGATCCTCTTTGAGGGACTAGAGCAGGACAGGAAGGGGACAGCTGGTGAGGAACACAGCCTTGCATCCTACAACATATGCATTGGAGAATTCCTCCTGGCCCATGCTGCTGTGGGTGTTAAGAGAGAGGGTGTCCTGTCTCCAAGTTTTATGCTTTTATTATGAAGTTCAGACTGTCATAGTCTTTAAGGGAACCTGTAAGAACAACTGAGTAGAACAACTAAGAATATCTTACTGTCCAAAGCTGACTAGTGCCACAGCTCAGCTGCGTCTGTTCATTGTACCCCATCAGCATATTGGGGTAGTTGATGAACAGTCTTGAGGTGAACCAGCATTTCTCTGCAGAAAGAGAAAACCTCCTATTCACTTTGCTTCTTTCTTTCCATATAAAGAGGGGCATCTTCATTCCAACTCCATTCTGAAGAGATCCATGACATACTCGCATCGTCTCAGATGAAGAATGGTAATGCTCTCCTACATTGCTCCTTTACTTCCAGTTCAAACTATTTGTTTCAGGGAATCATGGGGCAGATTTTCTGTTGTACATCTTTCCCTTTCATGGTTTCAGGTCTCCTTCACCCTTTCCCCTACTCCGTGTGCCTAATCCCTAGGTTTACACGCAAGATAAAGATGCAGCAAAGCTGTATTTGTCATGTTAGTTTATTACCAGTTGGACCTTTGAAGTCCACTGGCTTCCCTTTTGTCTAAACACATCTCCAGGTCTATTCAATACCTTAAGTAGCCAGTCAGAGTGTGTTTGCATTGCCAGAGACAGCATTTCCACAGTTTCTTGTAAGAAGAGCCAAAAAATCAAGACTACATACAAATCCCAGCTGCCAGCACTTAACTGCTGTCCTTGCTACAAAAGCAGCTGACTTTGTCCACCTGATGATAGCCAGGTGTCATTGTTCAGGAGGAGTTAATTTGGTGTAGCAAATCAGGCCAAGCACACTTTGTTTGCCCTGAATGTTGAGCAAAGGGGAGCCTTGGCCAGAGGGATATGCGGTTGCTGTGGTTTTGTGAGAATACAGATATAAGGGGAGATGGGAAGACAAAGAATGTGACTCTGCATAGTATGGATGGCCAGTCTGTAATTCTGAGGATCAGATTCTGTAAGTAGATTTGGAGTTTTTTCCAGGTGGCAGTTAGATGGATGAACATCACTAGTGAGAGAGTTTTCTGGACAGGACAAGAAGGATTTTATCAAAAAGGTACACAGTGAATGTTGAAAGTGGTTTTCTTACTGGAAACCTAAACCAGTGTGTGTCTGTTGTAATCACGAGTTCCAAAAATTCTGCATGACATGCTGTTACTGAAACATGTTGGATTAGTGCTGAGCTCTCACAGAGTCCATCTGTTGCCTGTATCCTCCTCATATGCTGAGAAGTGATGCCTGTGTTTTGTTTTCTCACATTCCATAGTGCTGAGCCTCTTACAGAGTAAATTGAGTGAAGGGCAAGATCTGCACCACATTTTGCAAACGTAATCAATTCATGTGCTTAAAGGATTGTAAACATCTTAATAAGAAGGTGTGATTTTGACCCCTTGACCTGGACTCACTTCCAAATCTGTACCCAACTACAGCTGGTTATGTGGGCTGGGAAATCATGGAGTTCGAGGGTCACATCATTGACTGCCTTGAAGAATGGGCAATCTTAACTGGCACTGGCTTGGTGAGCCCACCTAGGCTCAGGTGTCACTTTGGTTTGGTATCACCATCAGGTTGATAACTGTTCCATAGATCAGCATTGAGTAATGAACAGCTATCCAATCCTGGACTCTATATAGACCTTTCCATTAGAGGCAACCATGCAGATTGTTACCTAAAAAGTCTTCCTTTTTGATCTAGCTGCAATGCTGCTGCTATGAAATTTATCCAATTCTTTTTACTTCTGCTTATCATTTGCACAATTCCTAGAAACAGTTCAGGGGCTCTCATTCCAGGAATCACACTTTTGGGTAACATTCTTAAGATTATCTTTCTTTTGCAGAAAATATTCACTGCAGCTGCTGAATAATCAATTATTACGTCATAGAAGTCTAAGGTTATGCAGATATTAACCTCATTTCTTGCTTTGAACTCCCACAAATGGCAGTCCTGTTACGATTAGCAAATTACCTTTTTTTTTTTAAAACAACTTTCTGCTTGTACACATCATGTCTATGTAAGTGTAATTCAGAACTAGCACATGAATGCATCATGTGCACATAGTGTTTGAATATTTTTGACCTTAATCACATCTTATCTGATAGATTTTTCTTCATGACATCTTTTGTAAAATTAGAGAGCTTAGTTCCATCTGTCTGCTTCACAAGACTTCTGAAATCTCTCTCAGAATCCAACATAGACCAGATATCCACTAGGACAGGCATCCTTGCTGTTACCATACTAACAGAGCTTGAGTTCTTTTGGATGCCCTGCTGCACATACTTCTGTACAGGAACAAAGTAGTGATAAAGCTGCATTGGATTTTACCCAAAATAAACTTGGATTTTCTGAACTGATCACTTAGCATGCAAAATTATTGTATCTGATGTAAAGGAAGTCAACATGCTCCCCTATTACCAGAGCTCTGGTTTATCCTCATACTTTTCTGTCTTGTAATACCAGAAAGCTGAAAAAGTGTTTCTCGGTTTTACAAAATGGACCTGACAGTGTGTTCTTGCATGTTATAACTTTACTGTAGGGTTTCTCCCTCCAAATAAAAGGGTACATTTAATCTGAACATAGATGATATCATCAGCCTTTCTTGTAAAGGCTTTATCTTTAGGATGCCTGAGATTTCTCTGGCTGATTAGCATGAAACATTATGCACTTGGCAAAATTTTTGAAGGAACACCAGTACTGTTGTTCCTACTTGATCATTGTTGGCACTGTAGCTCTGAGGTGGGCCAGGAGCCCACCAGCTGAAGTAAGAAACATGTGGTTACAGTCAAGAAAAAAACCCCATTCTTTTCAGTGAGATTCCTTGAGATGTCAGAATCAGAGTAGTTTCTACCTTCTGCTTCCCACTGTCTGATTCTTTGCCCACCCTGCAGTACCAACTTGTAGTTAGGAGAGGCTGCAGAGAGGACACAGCCTCTCTGTGCTGTTGGTCCCCTGAAGAGAGTGTTAGAAGGCACAAATGGCCTCAGTATGAACTTCTTGCTCAAAGGTTTCCAAGTGGGAGCCACGTGAATGTGTGTGTGTACAGTTGAATCCGCAACAAAACTACAGCTGGGAGATGGTAAGTCTGTCCTGTTTCTAAGTACTCATTAGCAACTCTTAGTGCCCAAATAGAATCACTTCTAGTGCAATCAAAAGTTGACACCCAATATGTGAGACACACACTTTGAGATTTTGAAAGAGTAGGGATTTGGCCATGAATTACCATTTTAAAACCAAACTGCAAAGCCAAGAGAAAATGTTTTCCACTGTTTAATTGTTACATTTTAGAAGAATGGCCTTGAGGGTGGAGTGCTTTTTTTACTGCTTGTTTTTCACTTCCCTCTATTCTCAGGAGATGTTTGGCAGGATCTTTGGAGGATATGAATTGTGATGTCACCAAAACAATGAGCCTGGACCACAGTTCTTCAACAAACTCTCCATGATCTCTCTTTGTCTGGATGCACTCCTACAGACAAGTTTGCTTAGCTTGGCCTGCTTTGAATTCTTGGGTTATTTGGTTGGAGTAGAGGTGTGTTGCCAGGGCTTGGAGGGAAGAGATGGTGTCCAGAGCCAGGGATTGTCCTTCAGGGGAGGAACTTGGCTAAAGACTTATTTGCACAAAGCCCTGCAAAAACCTGCAGCCAGCTCTGCATTTCAGTTAAATGTGTATCATTTTTCAACACACTTAAGATTGATTGCAGACAGCAGCACTAAAAATAAGGTTATTTGTAATCCTTTGTAAGAAATTTGATGCACATGATACTTGTCAGCTGGAGGGCCCCGAACAGGGTCCCTATTCCCAAAGAGGAGCTTAGACACAAATGCATGGATTTCAGGCAGATAGTTATTTACTAGACTGGTTTAATCTGATTCATTATAAATTGCACTTAGCTTTCAGACATTGGCATGAATTCTGGACACACTGAAGGATTCAAGAGAAATATTGCCTTGACTTAGTAATGACAGAATTTTCACCGTTATTTTGGGTATATAAGTAAAACTAGAAGAACGACCTGGGTCATAGAGTACAGAGCACTGTTATAAACTAACACTTAAATTGTAATTCTGTTTATAAGTATAATGGTTTTCTTACTAAAACTTGTTTGGTTTACTTGATCCCATAATTTTGATTATTTTTTACTGTAATAATACTGTAATACTGCAATATTTGTTCACAGGAACCCTGTCCTTTCATGGGTTTTACTTACCTATGCTTAAAATGGTCTGTCTCTCCTCGTTTCTCCTCATTTAGCAGGACTTTGATTCCCCTGACAATCTTCCTAATCTTTCTTTATGCATTTTTCATTTTGTTGTAGTCTCTTCTGAGCAGGGAAAGCCAGAATTCTGTGCAATACTCCAGAGCTTTGCACTGGAGAATTGATAACTGCCTTAAGAGTACCTACCTCAAAATGACTGGTGCATCCTAAAATCTCACTTAACTCTTTCATTTTTGAATTATAATCACAATGGGAATATAGGTTGTTCCCTGAAAAAAAAAAAAAAAACCAAAAACCAAAACCAAGCAACTTAATTACTGGAGGGAATTACCTTCTCTACTTGCTTTCAGCTGCTTTTGCCTTCCCTACATGTGAATATCTGCCAGCTGAGCAGATACAAACTCTCTCTGATGTGTGTCAGAGTGATCATGAACAGTTTAAATATTTCAGCTTATTTAATAACTGCAGAAAGTTAGGAGGTGGGCATGTAGAAAGATGGAAGGTGGCTGTAATGGCCCTACATCAGGAGCACCTAAGAATGATGGCTTTGTAACTGCTGTAGCCAGAGGAGACAGTTGCTTGTCCTTACAAAACTCTGCAGGAAGTAGTTTGTGAAGACGTAGTCTTGAATATAATGTGGCTGCCTGTTGAAGTGTGTTCATTTCAGATGTGCTCAGACCAAAGCTAAGGATGAGACAATCATGTGTGCTCTCTGTTCTGCCACCAGCTTGACGTGTAATTTGGGCAAAGCATTTCATCCTTCTGTACTTCGTCTTCTCCATAAAAAACAAGTACATGAGATTTGCCTTCCTCTGTGCAGCACAGCAACAAAGAGATGGAAAGCTCTTACTTATTTTTCATTAAGTAATCAGTCACAGGATCATTTAGTTTGGAAGGGACTTCTTGAAATCCTCCAGAGTTTAGGCACTCTCACAGTAAAAGAGTGTTTTCTTGCATTCAGGTGGAACTTCGTATGGTATAATTTGTGTCAATTGTCTCTTGTCCTGCCAGTGAACGCTATGGAGAGGAGTCTGGCTCCCTCTTCATCCCATCCTCTCAGGTATTTATAAACATCAATCAGATCCCCCCCTAAGCCTTCTGTTCTCTTGACTGAATAGTCCCAGCTCTTCTTGTCTCTCCTCATATGAAAGACACTCCAGTGCATATATTGTCTTGGAGGTCCTGCACTGGACTCAGTACAGCAGGTCCATGTCCTTCTTGAACTGGGAAGCCCAGGACTGGACAGCACTTCAGGTGTGGTTTCGTCAGTGCTCTGCAGAGGGGAAGGATCACATCCCTCCATGTGCTGCCCGTGCTCTGTCTAATGCAGACTAAGATGGTGTGGGCCTCTGTTGCTGTGAAAGTGCATTGCTGGCTTACAGTTAGCTTGGAGTCCACCAGGACACCAAACTCCTTCTTTGCAGAGCTGCTTTACAGCTGGCAGGTCCTCAGTGTGCACTGCTGCATAGGCCTTATTCCACCCCAGAACCAGGACTTTGCATTTCTCTTTGCAGATCTTCCTGAGGTTCCTGTTGGCCCATTTCTCCAGCCTGTTCAGGTTCCTCTGGATGGCAGCATGGCTCTCTGGTGCATCACCCACTCCTGCCAGACTTGTATGATCTGTGAGCTGGTGGAGGATGCACTGCTTTCCCATGTCCACCTCACTGTCCTCTTACCTGAATTGTCCATTGCCAGCTTGTCTGTGATGATGTTATAGGTGATGGTGTTGAAAGCTGGATGTCATGGGAAACAATATCCACTCCCTCATCTGCTAAGCTAGCCACCACCTTGTCAAAGGCTGTGAGGTTATTAACTAACTATATGCTTAATCATCATGCTTAATGCATGATATACCCTTCATAAATCCAGGCTGACTTCTGCCAGGCACATTCTTGTCCTTCATGTGTTTGGACATTGTTTCCGGAAGGATTTGCTCTATCACCTTCCCAGAGAATGAGAAGAGTGTGCCAGATGGGCAAAAAGCCTATGGCATCCTGACCCGTACCAAAAATAGTTTGACCAATAGGGCCAGGACAGTGATTTTCCCCCTGTACTTGGCACTGGTGGGAGCATACCTCAAGTCCTATGTCCAGTTCAGGGCCCCTCACTGCAAGAAAGACATTGAGGGGTTGGAGAGTGTCCAGAGAAGGGAAGAGAGCTGGGGAAGGGTCTGGAGCATCAGGAGCAGCTGAGGGAGCTGAGAGGGCTCATCCTGGAGAAAAGGAGGCTCACGGGGAACCTTCTTGCTTTCTACAGCTCCTTGACAGGAGGGTGCAGCCAGGTGGGGTTCGGGCTCTGCTCCCAAGGAACAAGGGTCAGGACAAGGGTGAACAGCTTCAAGTTGTTCCAGGGGTTGTTCAGGTTGGGCATAAGGAAGTATTTCTTCATTTAAAAGTTGGTCAGGCATTGGAAGGAGCTGCCCAGGGAGGTGGTGGAGTCCCCATCCCTGGAAGTGTCCAAGGAATGCCTGGACAATGGCATTCAGTGCTCTGGTCTGGGTGATAAGGTGGGGATCAATCACAGGCTGGACTTGATGATCTCAGAGGTCTTTTCCAACCTGAATGATTCTGTGATTCTGTAATAGGTTGACCAGTTTGTAGTTTCCCAGATCTTCTCTCCTGTCCTTCTTGAAGTCAGGGAGATACTTGTTCTTTTCCATCCTTCAGGATCTCCTCTCATTCAAGATGAGCTCCAAGATCCTTGTATGTAGCCTGGCAGTGTCATCATCCAGCTCCCTCAGCACTCGCAGGTGAAACCTGTCAGGGCCATCAGTCAAAAAACTTAGGAAACTGAGAGAAATTATTAGAAAGCTGTCCCTCTGGATAACTGGATAGGGTTTTTACACAGTTTGCATATTTGTTACACAAGGAGCTGCTCAGTGTTCAGACTACAAGGTAATTAATAGAAAAGTGTGACTCATGTTTTATTCCAAGTTCTGATACACCTGCTGTGCAGTGAACTTTTGCACTTGGAATATGAAGCAAACCTGTAGTGCTTGTCAGTTCATTAACAATATTCAGTTTTATTAAATTAGAAGCTTGTAAAAATATACTCTACACAAATAATTGCCTTCAGTGTGGTTTTCCCCTTAGTTTCAGCATTGCTCTAAGTTGGTAACAGGATTAATTTTTCTTTCATATGTTAAGTGATCAAAATACCATATACCTTTTTGTTCCTCTCTACAGTACTTTTGCATTTACAGACATACTTCTGAGTAAAAGATTGAAAACAGATTAACTGGATAATAACCTCAGGAAAAAAATTGTTCTGCAAATTTACTTGTAATGAGACTCATCTGTCTTTCATATCAGGTATTTGATTTATCCTGTATTCTTCAGGATTTTAAAAGGTTGCTTACTGCTGCTGCTTTTGATAATAAAGGAGTGCAATCCCAAAGACCCTTTTATTTGGTAGGACTATCTGAACTGGTTTCTGCAGGTGTATCAGTCCCTAGGCTGTGCCTTTGTGTGAAAGGTTAGGGGAAAATGCAGTTTTCTTCACCAAGGAAGGAAAATCTCCAGCACTAGGCTTTATTGCAAGGTGCTGACAGGTGCTCTGTTTGGCCATGGCTGCTTTTTGTGTGGGTGCCCTGTTCTGTGTGTAAGTCAGGGAGGGGAAAACTGACTTGCTTGTGTTTGGGTTTTTTTAACTGGCAGATACAATACCATATATTAAGGCTGTATTAAATGCATTGTATTTTTCTCTCTTTCCTCATTTCTGCAGATCTGTCAGTGGAAGAATGCTGTGACAAGGGTGTTGAATGGGCAAATAAAAACAGAATATGTGCTTCTCTGCCATTAATATCCGAGTCTAGAGAATGCAGGTACATAATTACATATTATATATTAAAACACAGTTTGTACTTTAATGTGAAACCATAGGAATGGCAGGTGTTAAAGCTAACTTACAAGATGAAGCACCCAACTCTTATATCCCAGCTTTTCAATTCCGTGTGTGGCCTTGGGGAGTACCTCCTGAGTACTTACTTTTCGTCTATCAAGTCCTTTTAATTTTTGCTGTCAGTATAGTGTGGATTCACCCAGCCCTAACCCATGTGGCATGTGCTGTCTCTTACTCAGAGGTTTTCCCACTGTGCTCTACTCATGGGGCTTGGGCTCTGCCTGCAGTCAGGACATCTCAGTGTGGCTGCACTAATGTCACCAAGTTGGTTGTGAACCTGGCCACATTTCTGGGCAAATGTTTGTAACGAAACACAGCAGATTCTGCACATGACTAATCTATGGTTTGAATAAGTACATATGTCTGTATGTATGTGAGGCAGCCTTTTGTGGTGCTACACAGGTAATTGTCCTGCAGTTCTTAGTTGACTTAAGCTTTAAGTTCCCCCACAGAGCGATTCAAGGAGATTCCTAGTTAGTCCAGCTTAGGAAAGGACCCTACAAGAAAGATGGAGAGACACTATTTACAAGGGCTTCACACTGAAAGAGAGTAGGTTTAAGTTAGGTATTAGGAAGAAATTTTTCCCTGTGAGGGTGGGCAGGCCCTGGCACAGGTTGCCCAGAGAAGCTGTGGCTGCCCCTGGGTCCCTGGCAGTGTTCCAGGCCAGGTTGGATGGGGCTTGGAGCAACCTGGTCTAGTGGAAGGTGTCCCTGCCCACAGCAGGATGGGTGGATGAGATGAGCTTTAAGGTCCCTTCCAACCCAAACCATTCTGTGTTTCTCTAATTGTGTTAAATGTATTTGATGGTAGAAAATAGAACCCTTCAGTTAATGAACAGATTTCTTAATTCTACTGAGAATTGATAGGATATTTCTGTTTGGTAATCGACCAAATGAAATAATGAAGCAAGTGTTTAATTAAGATTTTGATTCTAATGCATCTCTTATGTTATTATGGCATTTATATTTTTTATGTCAATGATAGTTTGCATCATTTTTGCTGTTACATGCACTTGTTACATTTAATTAGCAGAGCTAACAACTGGTAGTTTGAGAGGCAGCTTCAAAGGGAACTTCGTGTTTAAAACACTTTACTTTGCTCCCCTGTGCTCAAATGGATTGCAAAGTGATTTAACCTTGGTAGTTACAGAAGTGTTAGGTTGATCTTTATTACAGAAACAATGTGTCTTCCAGGGAAGTCTGTCCATGTTTTCTGACTTTTGCATTTATACTGGCATTGAAAGCAGTCTCTTATGCAGAAGAATTGACAGATAGGAAATAAATGCCAATTTAGGAAATACTTGAAGAGTCATAAGAACTACAGACAAAACAGAGGCAGGAGAAACAGGAAACCAAGTTTCTTGAACAATCTGGGAGTATCTTGATGATTTAATTGTGATTTGATTAATATGAATTGAGATTCTGCTGTAAATAATTTATTCTTCCAAAGATTTTCATTTTAGAGACTCACTAGGACTTCATAGGAACTGGGGGAAAATTTCAGTAATGATTCATCTAGCTTTTGTGCATAACTGAGATGTAGTTAAGAAAATCGTAATAGTAAAATAAAATGCACGTATTCTGTGAGAGGTATGAATGCTCCTTGACAAAACCCTAAGTTGATAAACTCAGTTCAGTTGCATTTATTCATGACTGCATGCTCCCCCTTAAGCTTGGCTTTACTCTAAAAGTGACTAAAAATGGCACCTTGGAGCACTTTTTTAAACATCAATATTATTTTACTCCAGTTATGATTGCAAAATGGCATAGCTGTGAGAGGTACAGAAAAATCACTTTAGGATGCCATTTCAGACAAATTCTACTCCTAATTGCTGGTGTAACTGGAGCCAGAATGAGCACTGAGGGAGCATGATTCTTTTTGCAGGCACGTGAGGGTAATGACACTGATGTTCTACATTTATTTCTGCTGCACAAAGACGGGAACAGACCCGGGTTCATTGCCCTTGCTGAGGTCTAGGCACGTGAAAATAGAGGATTGAGAAACAGGATGCCTTATTGGTCACAGATTTTCAAAAGGACTTGGTCCCTACTTAGACTCCTGCATGCAGTGGGAGCTGCTGGGGGCCACATGTCAGCATTCCTGTGGTGGTTTAAACCCCAGCTGGGGTCCTCTGGCCATCTAGTGCAGTGCAGTGTTGACCATCTGACTTGAGTGCTCTAGAAAAGTGGGGGGGTGGAAAGCCATATCCCCTGATGCCAGGAGGAGTTGTTTCCCCAGCATATTTCAGCTTCAGTTTGCAAGGTTAGCAGGTGACTATAGGGGAAAACACATTCTGAAGTGAGTGGGTTTGATAAAGTTCCCGGAATAAAAGGGATTTTTTGCAGTTACTGTGCAGATTGCAACACAGAAGAGATTGGATGTGAGTACTTTCTCCAATATGCTTTACAAGAATTTACACGCTGGTTTTGAATCATCTGTTTAGAATAGTAATAACTTAGTGGTGTCTCAGATTCAGTCCCTCCCTCAAAAGAAGCCCACTGCTAGTGTCCCTTGTTTGTGTGAGGAACCAACTGCCTTACTGAGTTAGATTGCATCCCCTTGGCCGTTTCCCAACCATTTAAAATACATCCATACTAATCAGAGAACCATGGAATGGGTTGGGTTATAAGGGACCTTAGAGATCATCCAGTCCCACCCCCTGCCATGGTCACAGACACCTTCCACTAGACCAGGTTGCTCCAAGCCCCATCCAACCTGGCTTTGAACACTTCCAGGGATGGAGCATCCACAGCTTCTCTGGGCAACCTATGCCAGGGCCTCACTACCCTCACAGGGAAAATGTGTAAAGAAAGAATAGTTTCCATAGTAAAGAAAGAATTGGTTTCCAGCCCTGTCATTCTTGTATCTTCTGTGCATCCCAGAAACAAAGGTGACAGTTCTGGGTTCCAGCATATTTGTTGTATTCTTCTCCCACAGTCCCTTGTGGTTCCTGAGGGACTTGCCAGCTGTGTGAGTGTCACTTGCTGAGTGTTGTGTGGTTCAAACTACAGACATCCTTACTTTTTTGTCCTACACAAGGTGAGCCAGACTCTGTGTGAAGTTCACAAGTTCCAAAGATCCGTCTGGCTGCTCGTATTCCATTGTGTTTAAGCTGAAACAAGGCTCTGGGCCCACTGTCTGCAATCTCTTACTGTGGTTTCTTGCTCCACACCAGTTTATCTCATTGCATTATCTCTCTGTACAATGTCAGTGTTTATCTCTGTGTCTTTGTGACTCAGTAAATACAAGTGTAGAATTTTAATGAGTAATGTCTGGCTGTCATCACAGTGGGTCTTCTCCCATTCATTCATTTTCTTGTGGTGTGGTTAAACTCACAGCAGTTGGAAAGAGCTGCCATTTAATTTTGGAACTCGACCTGTCCAGTAAGTCGTCTTCCTTTCCAAGTGAAGAGTTTCCCCTGCACAGAGCTCTTAGCAAGTGAACTTAATTCCTGTGCCAGAAACAGACTATCTCCATATGGTATTTGCATGCCATTAATAATGTGTAGCCTTTCTGGAATTACATCAGGAATAACATTATTTATTAGTGTTGCAAGAATTCAGACTGAAGAATGTAAGGCTGGAAGACCCAGCTTGTTTTTGCAAGATCATTCTTCTTAATTTTGATATTTTGTCCAAGACCTTCCCCTGTACACATGAATAGCACTGACAAAGCTTGAAGGAAGTAGGAATGAGAGAGACAGAGGGTAATAAAAGTAGATTGACAAGAAAGACATTTTCAGAACACAGTTAAATTTTAATGCTTTTATGAAAAGAAGTGAAAAAATAGGTGATTATGAAATTGGTGCTGGTTTAGGAGTGCATCCTCTAGACAGGAGAATAATAAATGTGAAAAGATTGTGGATATAAGTGTGTGTGTAGATTTTAATTTGGAAATTAACTCCGTGAAAATCAGCCACATGGTTAAATTTAACAGAAAGTAAAAGTGAGAATATAAAACATGATTTCTTAACTTGATTTATAATCAAATTATCTAGTAGTGAGATAACTTCTAGATCAACATCTGAAACAATAAGGATTTTTTAAATGTCTTGGTGATTTTTGTTCACTAGTGAGCCATGAATAAAACTCATCCTTCAGAGATGCATGATTTTACTTGAAATATCCTGAATGAATATCAATTATGAGGTCTCATGCTCCTAAAGATTCAATATTTAATGTTATACAGTATCTGCCATATTGTGAATACCTGTTTATTTTCAGTAAAATTCTATTGCAGTCTTTTAACTGAAAGTCAGAATAAGGCAGATAACAAAAAAAGCAGCCTTTGGCTTTTTAAAGTATTACTCCTAATTTTAAAAACCCCAAACTCACAAAACTTTTTCTGTTTTTAGAGACCAATATTGTAATGTCCATAGACTGTTAATGGTACACAGGGACACCTGGAAGGTTTTACACCAAGAGACAAATTTAGATGTCTTCCTAGCCAGGAGAGATGGCTCCTTCACCTTGCTGGGGACTAGAAAGTTAGCATATATTAGCTGTAAGCCAGAGAGACACATGTGACTTAGGAAAGGAAGGGAGAGACACTGCTCATCTCAAACTCCCTAGAGCCTGCCGAGCTGGGTGTGGTGGGTTCTGGCAAATGGCAGCACCAGGGCTGGTGTGCAGACGGAGAAGGAAGACCAGCACTATGCAGGTACTTCTAGCATTTTTCTCTGCCATCTTTCAAGGACTTCTGCCTCTGTTACTGCCATACTAGTGTTTAGAGTCTCAAGCAATATTTGCCACCACTCCAGCTTGGCTGTAGGATTTGTGCAATGAAGTGTGATTTTTATTGTTGTTGTTCTCAGATGAACACATGGTATTTTAATCAGTATTCAATTGATGTTTAATTCCTTATTACAGTTGGGTTGGACCACATGACTTATGAATGCAGCTGTGGGAAACATTTTAAGAAACTTTCCTGTTTTGGTTGAAATTGCCTGTTTGTCAGAGATTTCAAAGAGTTGGCTTGTGTTTGAAAAAAGAAAGCCACACCAGGAATCAAACAGATCTACTGAAAGACTGCTGTTGTTTGTTTATTTGTTTGCTTGTCTGTGGCTAACATATCTAGCTCCTCAAGAGAATCAGGAGGGCTAAAGAGGCTGGAAAGTCTCAGCTCCCACGCTCTTGGGCTTGGAGTTCAGGTTTTAGAGGCTTCCAAAGCCCTGAAAGTCAGACCACCCCAGAGCTGGGCAGGGAATGGAAATCCTGCTTCAGAGGGAATTTCAGCAACAAAAAACCTACATATTCTTCCAAACTGGAACTAAATCAGATATCAAAAACTTCAAATATCCTGCCAAATAAAGTTACTGTCCTGGGCTTAACTTCTTGCTATGACTTTAGAGTCCATTTTTGAATAATTTGTTCATGACTTTATCCTAGTTTTTGTTCCTATGCATTGAAATCTCATAGCTGTTTTTGTCCAAGTGAGAACTGCACAGTCAGACCATTACTAATCATGGAACTGTAGAATCCTAGAGTGCTTTGGGTTGGAAGTGGCCCATGTACTAATAGTAATTGGAATCTTCAGGAATGTATCTTGACAACCTGGCCTCACCCACATGCACGGAGATGCATAATCTCAGCCCAGTACCCACATGTTCCCTGCTTTTTGTTGCCTGGCCTTAGAGCTGAGGGAGCCTGGGAGCTGAAAGGTCACCCTGTAGTCCTGGAGAGCAGGAAGGCCCCTCCAGAGGGGATGCATGGTAAGCCACTTATCTCAGGTTATGGTAGGAGAAGCCAGTAGTTCCACTAACCCACACCTCTTCCTGATATTACTAAAATGTTTAACAGTGGAATAGAGGATTTTTAGGAGTACAGGATATTTTTTCTGCATTTCCCAGTGTCTATTACAGAACGTAGTGGTGGAAGAGCTTTACCCACAAAACTACCCAGCAGAGCAGAGTTACCCATAAAAGCAGAGTGGAGAGAGGAGAGAGATCTTCACTGGGCTTTGTATTCGGGTGACAGTAGCACCGGACTGGAGGAGTTCAGAGCTTCCTCGTGCAGATTTTTTTCCCCACAGGAACAAGTTTCCTATTTTTTCAATGACACTGAGATAAAATAGAATTATTTAATGAGCAGTGTGACAAAACTTAGTTTCCTGCGCAATTTTATCCTGTCTCCTCTTTGCGTCTCTCTGCCCTGTAATAGTCTTCTTTCCCCTGTCTTTCTTTTCCCCTTGCTGCAATACACTCTGCTGTTTCTCACTGTGACTTCCCTTGGTATCTTCATTTCTCTTTATTATCTCCAAGTGTCCCACAGAAAAATGCTCTGATCTTCCTTCCACATGCCATACCTGTTGATTTGAGGCAGCAGGTAGACTGGGTAGACTGGGATTGTGGGCTCTTACAAGATCCAGGGCCT
Source organism: Corvus cornix cornix (assembly GCF_000738735.6). Classification (NCBI taxonomy): domain Eukaryota; kingdom Metazoa; phylum Chordata; class Aves; order Passeriformes; family Corvidae; genus Corvus; species Corvus cornix. The sequence continues at coordinate 65,969,826 of NC_047057.1, read as the reverse complement.
GACTTCTCCCTTTCCCCAGCCACCAGCTGTCACAAAACATGCCAGAATGTAGCCCTGTAGGCCTTGAGCCCTGAAGCAGGTGTGGCTGAAGTTACTCATTTGCTTAAAAAAGTTGTTAGGACAGACTGCAAGGTAGATCAGCAATGAAACTGCATTAAACATGTCACACAGACATTCTGACTACTCCCAGAGAATATCTTTACGTTGTGTTTCCACAGAAACCCCTTTCCACATAACTAGCACAAGTACTAATTGTGAAAATTTGTATCATCTGTTCATGACCCGTATGTGACATTGTTCTCCCCTTTCTTCCATGCTGTTGGCAGCATGACCCAGTTGCAGTGCTGCCGCAGCCAGCTGGAGAAGCAGTCCTGTTCCGATGGGGTTGAATTTGCCAACGTGCATGAGGAGTGTGATACTGCCAAGAACTCCACCTGTGAAGCTGAATACTTCAAGGTGAGACATCAGAGCTACTCCTGTTTGTCTTTAAGAAGTGGAATTGAGGTTATTTAGCGTTGACCCTGAAGGTCGTTAGACTTGGTTTGCTGCACGTGGACAGTTTGTCCCTGCCTGCACCTCATGTCTCTGTTAAGGTTGTTCACTTTGTCCTTCTCTTTGAGAAATGGAGCTCTGTTCAGCAAAGCAGACTGTCACATTGCATTTTAGCAGAGGCAGAGGGGAGAATGCAAAAGGGTAGAAAATTTTGAATAAGTAATTAGCCAGGAAATTACTTTTGCATGAAAAGAAGATGTCAGTGCTGTAGTGAGGGATGGGTGAGAAACTCAGACACATTTCAGACTTCAGCTTTCATTAAAGCAGCATGGCCTAAGGTCAGACTCAATGGTTTTCGATATTGGTGGTCCAAAGGGGTAGGACTGAAGTTAATCCTCTGAAGGTACTTACAATTCCATCTTGTGTAAGTGTTCTAAGTTAACGTGACTTTGATTTACAGCTGATGGAGAGATCTGTAAGCCTCTGATACCAGCATTTTATATCAGAATAAAGATGCCTGTTGTTGGCATCTGCAGTTATTCTGTGCCCTGCCCTCCACCTTTATTGCTGTCTTTGTCTCTCACTGCCTGAAAGGGAGCATAGTCATACCTTGCTTCACAATATTTTTGGAAGAAAGTTCCACCAGTAAGATCATGACCTTGACCATGATCCAGTCATGAACAGCTCTGGTCCTGTTATGGATTTCTTTCCATGGTGATTAGAACAGATGAGCGTGATTTTAATTCTTCCCACTGCTCCAAGATGCTAAATGATTCATTCAATTAAAATAAAAAATCTACTATATGGAAAATGGCAGACAATGTCTGACTGACAAGTTTCATATCCTTCAAAATGCTGTCTTGATCTGCTCCTGTCAGTGGGATGCCACTGATTCTAGAGCTGGGAAGTAATCCAGGTTCTCACTGGGAATAGGAGGAAGGTAGCACATGCTGATGAGGCTGATTCTGTTTGGTTGTCCTGAGTCTGTCTGCACTTGTGGTATTATCTTGTCCCCAGTGGACTGTGTCTCCCAGAGGGGCCATATATCACTTGTTGATGATGTCCAGGGAATGGCCTGCTCTTGGCACAGGAATTTCTGTGTGCGGCCTTTACTGCTGGGAAGCACATCCCCCTCAATCTGAATGTGGCACAAAATAATATTTCACCCTCTGTATCAATACTTCGAAGGGCTCTGAGCAGATGAAGAGGGACTGATGGTGAGGACTCTGCAGATCCAAGTGTTTGTTACCAAAGACAGGATTTTAGCAGCAGTACTATTTTAACCACATGCCATGGCACAACTCTAAACCAGAATTCAGCTGTTCAGGGAAACCCACTTACCCACCAATTGCCTGATGTTTCCTTATGTAGGCTTGTCAGCGTGAGGAGGAAGGCTTAATGATGTTTTTGTAACTGGCCAGATTTCTTTAAAGATGGCAGGTTTTGACAGTGATATCATTATTATTAAACAAAGTGGACTGGGCCTTGATCTCTGGCCCTGAGAAGAAATGGCTCAGCACAGTTGTCACGTAGCTGCTGTCCTTCCCCTGCAACACACAGTGCAGAAGGGCTGTGCTGGCCTCAGAATACTCTTCAGCCTTATCTGATGGAGTGTTGCCACTAGAGCTTGCTGATATTTAAACATTACAGATGATTGTGGGGTAATGCCCTGAGCCCACATTCTGCCCCTGTTTAATTTACTGGTATAAACATAGTCCGAGTTAATTAATCTCTGTGAGTCACATTCTGCCCTTCCATTCCCTAACAGGGATATCCTACACTTAATAACTTTTCTGAGGTAGGAGTATCTTTGAAGATAATCTCTGATCCATGGTGGACATAGGTGACTTATGATCTAATATCAGTGAAAAATTCATCATTCCGTATGTTGACTACATTTTGAATCTGATCACCTTGAGACATACAATGACTGGAAGATGTGCCTTGCTATGGTAAACAAACTTGAATCTCATTTTTCCTAACCTTGTCCATTTTTTTTAGCTTAGGTCACATAGAAAATCTTTCGGATCTTCTTTGTCTCCTTCAAGGAAGCAGAAAGAATGATTTAGTCATTCAATTAGTAGGATTAATTGCAGCACTTTGCAGCAAATGAGGCAGCTGATCTTTCCTTTGAATCCAAAACTTGGGATTGGAAAGAAGATAAAAAGACCATATTTTGAAAACATTAAAACATTTGCCTCGGCTTTTACACATAAAGGCAATAGGCATAGGAAACAATGGGCAGAATTTTCTCCTCTGGTTGTTTGGATAGTTTTTCTAGCTTTGGGAAAGAAAAAGAAAGGATGCAAAATGAATCATTAATCTATAAAACCTTCATCAAAAGAAAGCAATCAATTTCCAGACATGGTGCTGGTACAGGACATGTAGAAATTATTTTCTGGAAGTTTGTACCACAGCAGCCTTGCAGAAAGGAGTGCAGCTTCTAGAAATTTGACCACCTTTAGTGTGCTTGGACATTTCCCCAAAATTTGTCATAGGTACTTTTCAAAAGTTGAGATCCGTCCTTATCTCAAAAGTTTTGTCATGAATATTTTGGTTGTGTGTAGTAGATGAGTACATAAATTCTATTGCTTTGGACTGTTGAACATATTTTTAATTTTCGTTTAGCTCTTTAAAAGTTCTGGAAAACTCCTTGGAGTTATTAGTGAGTTTTTGGTTAGCATCTAACAGATTTCAACAAGGGAGAGACCTCTTGTGGACAGATACCAAAAGCAGTGTTAGTACAGGATTCACACCAAAACTGACAACTTAAATCCAAACATAAGTAATAAGAGCTATTGTCAAACTACTGTAAACTTTACATAATTGAGAGACCTTATTCATCTAAGGAATTTCAGGTGATTCCTAATCACACCAAAAATAAATCTTCAAATTTCTGACATGTGACTTTACTTCTTTACTCCTTTCTGTGAGAAGGCAGTCTAGGGATCATGGGTCTTCAGGTAGGACACAGCTGTCCACTGTCTATCCACACATGAGGAGCAAGACATGGCTTTGAAGCTGCATGGGTTTTTGCTAATACCAGGGGGAAAAAAGTTTGATATTAGGGTGACTTAAGAAGCAGAGGCTTACAGGCAGTGAAAGGGTATAATAACAATTTGATTGTTAGGTTGTACCATCCATGAAGGCAGTGGTGGTTCTAGCAAATAAGTAAAGGGTCATCACAACTTGCTTCCAGGCAACTGGCAGCCTTTGGAAAATGGCTGCAAACACCTCAAGAACTGAATGAATATGAAGGTTAGACTGCACTCCTGACTGAAGGATCAAAGGCTTTCAGAACAGGCCAATAGCCCAGAAAATTGGTGTGGAAAAGGAAACATTGTGATTAATTATACCAAGATAGTGCTAGTGGTAGTTCCCTGCTGCTTTGTGTCTTGGAATTCCAGACTGTGCCATGAACGTTAGTCTCCTTATCACTGCTATGCTGTTTCCTTTCTACAGTGGGAGAACTGAAAGAAAAGGTGACTTTCCAAGTTCACAGGTGAAATATGTGGAGCTGTGTCCAGGTCTACAGAGTCCTGAAAGTGCTCTTCATCAGCTTCTCCATCTTCTTTCAGTCATGAAATGCTGGCATTTAGGACTGCCAGTGTAGAAGCTGTGAGGGTCGGTAGGAAAATTCAGTAATGATAAATAACAGTTGTCATGGTTTGGCACTGGCCAAATGCCAGGCACCCACGACAGCCGCTCACCCTCCCCTGCCACAGCTGGATAGAGGAGAGAAAAATTAAATGAAGGGTTCATGAGTTGAGATAAGGACTGAGAGAAAACACTCCAAGGGCAAAACAGGCTCAGGTTAGAAGTACAAAGTGAATTTATTGCTAACAAAATCAGAGGAGGATAATGAAAAGTAATATAAGCCCTTAAAACACTTTTTCTTTCCTCAACCCATCCCTCCTTCCCACGGACAGCACAGGGAGACAGGGCATGGGGGTTTGGTCAGTTCATCACCCGAGGTTTTCTTCCACTGCTCAGGGAGAGGAGCCCTTCCCCTGTGAGACTGTGGGGTCTCTCCCACGGGACACAGTTCTCCGTGAACTTCTCCAGCATCGTTCCAGTCTCACAAGCAGTAGTCCCCCCACAACTGCTGTAACCTGTGTGAGTCCCTCCCACAGGCAAGCAGTCCTCCCAAAACTGCTGGGGCATGGGTCACTCTCCCATGGGGTGCAGTCCTCCAAGGACATGCTGCTCCAGCCTGGGAGCAGGGCCCCCTCTCTCCACCAGGTCTCCCACTGGATCACAGCCTCCTCCAGGCATCCACCAGCTCTGGCATGGGCACCTCCCCCAAGGGCTGCAGGTGGATCTCTGCATCCCCCGTGGATCCCCATGGGCTGCAGGGGCACAGCTACTTCACCATGGTCATCACCACGGCCTGCAGAGGCATCTTGGCTCCGGTGCCTGGAGCACCTCCTCCCCCTCCTTCACTGACCTTGGTGTCTCCATGTTGTTTCCCTCACATGTTCTCACCTCCTCCTCTTCTCCATCTGGAATTAAAACTGCCCCACTATCTTTGTTTTGATTTCTTCTTAAATATGTTATCACAGAGGTGTTACCACCATCTCTCATTGGCCCAGCTTTGGCCAGCAGCATGTCCATCTTCAGAGCCACCAAGGATTGACTCTGCTGGACATGGTGGAAGCTTCCAGCAGCTCCTCACAGAAGCCACCTCTACCAATACCACCACTACCAATAACTTGGCTGTGCAGAACCAACACACCAGTTAAGAAAGCACTTGACACTTTCCATCTCTGGATCATTTTGACTGTGGTATACAAACATGAATTATTCTCATTCTCCAGATGTTAAATCGAGATGCATTGTGCACAGTTAGAATAAATATAGGTTGGAACAAATGATTCAGGGCACACAATTATGTTAATTGAAGATATAGTGTCTTACAGACATTGCAAGATTTAGCAAGCTCTGTACTTGAAGTTTCACATCAGCTGGAGACAGGTTTTTCAAGTTGTGGTTCAGCCTGAAAGAAATAAGGGACATAAGGCTATTCTACACTTCAAAAAGGGCAAGATTAATGATCACTCTTAAAAAAAAAAAAGAGAAACTCTGTAACTCCCGATTTGAACATCGTGTGACAAGATAAAGAAGTAGACTGAGTATTCCAGCAGAAGCCAGTGAGGGTACCAGAATTATATGTCACAATTTGTCAAAACATCAGCCTATTCAATAACTTAAATAAGATTTGGTTATCCAAAATATGCAGGTTTAAGTCAAGTAATGAATCTTCAGCTCACTTTCCACTTTTGTCTTCTAATTTATGGTTGTGAAAATTGAAAATTAACAAAATCATCATCTGATTTAAGAACTTTGAGATGGATGCCTCAGGGAATTGCTTGATATGTTAGAATAAATATTGAGAAAAGTTGCAATCATCAAGGGTTTATTTCTAAAGTCATCCAAAAAAGCCAGAAAAGATGGAATTACCCCAGACATAATAGGATGAAACTGGAGCATCTGCCATTGGATGGAAGTAGTTGGAGAAACTAGTAAAAAAGTGGGTAGTAGGAACCATCTCACCAAACAAGAGAGGGAAAACATGTATCCTAGAGATTGGGACGGCAGAAAACAACATCCCAGGAGATGAGGTTAGGAGAGAGGAGTTCCAGCCCTACAGCGATCTGCAGCATGGAAAAGCTTCTGTCGTGTATTTAATGACATCATACAAAATGGAGTACTTACATACTTCAGGATGCTGTTATTATCTCACCTTCATGCTGCTCTAAATTTTAAAAGTGCCTTTCAGTTCAGTACAGGGAGAGAAACATGTAATTCATTACAAGGGAAAACTTAGAATATAGGCAGGGATAGACATCTCAAAATAAGGAAAAGCATTTCATAGTTGCCTTCTTTTCAGCAGGTGTGGTGCTTAAAGCACCAAAGTATAGAAATTTAGTTGAAAGTTTAGTTATTTTATATTCCATCTCTTCTGTTTAATGGTGCAGGCTATTTTTTTCAAGCAAAATAGAGTCTGGAAGACTAACAAAGCTAATAAAAAAGCTTAAATCTGTTTTCATGTGACAGTAGCAATTGGCAGACCAGTTCCAGAGAACCAAAGACTTTTGCTCCTTTCTGGCAGCAAGGAAGAAAACTGAATAAATGAGAAGCATCCTCTCAGTTTAAAATAAAGGAAGCCTCCATGGGATTAACTTGTCCTGTGCATGCTTGTGGTGTGTTCCAGGTCTGCAGTTCATCAGGTCTCAAAGACACAGATCATGTGTTACTCCTGGAAGTCACATCAGGACAGTGATGCTTTTAAGTAGTGTTTGACTATGTTTTTCAGAGCAAAATAGCTCCTCTTTATGACCTATTAACACAAACATTGGACGAGTTGTTTGTTTATTCAGGGAGGAGGTTGAATAAGCAGCTCCAGTCAGACTGAGTCCTACACTTCATTGATTGTATCCCGTTTTAATTAAACTGGACACAAATGGGAAGCAGGGGTGTGAAGAATTTCCACTTTTGGCTGGTGTTTGAATCCAGGCTGTGCAGGCAGGGAGTAATGAAATTCCATATACATGTGGGGAGTGTTGTGGTCTTCCACAGCAGCTTGCACACACCTTCACACAGACAGTGTTTCTGAGAACTGGACCCTGGCCAGATGCAGAGCTCACTGAACTCCACAGCAGGTTAAGAAATTCAAGCCCAAGTATACCAGGAGTTCTTAAAGAGTTTGCAGAAAATTTTCCGTCAGTGCCAAGATGACACGACTACTGACAGCATTGAAAAAGCTTGCATTGCTTTCACTTTGTTAATATTTTCATTTTCTTTTTAACAGATATGTTGTTACTGTTGTTTGCTGGGAAAAGCTGCCCAAGTTCACGGACAGAGTTGTGAACCCAACCCGAAGATAGGATATCAGTGTGGAATTGTCTTCAGAACTTGCTGTGGGAAAGGTCAAGAAGGCATTGATCTGTCCATCAGCGATTATGCTCCTAAAAAAGAGCCAGGTATTTTATAGCAGACTTTAAAAGAGTGAGGCACAAAATGATACAGGTACAAGAAGTGTTTGCACTTTAAATTATTTATGTTAGAATTCCTCTAATTTGACATCTCATCTGAGTAATTTAATGATGCTTGTTTTGGAGCTCATTTTTTTGGCTAGTGATAGCTGAAAGGCTGTTGTTGAAATCAAGAGGCGGAAAGAGGTCGCTTACTTTCTGGTGTCAGAACTTAAATGTAAGAGAGCTTATTTTGGCAACTAATGATCTTATCTTGGAAGGTGAATATAAGCTATTAGATTTAATGGCATTTTGCCCACTGATAAATGCTTAATTAAAATGAAAATCAACAACCAATTCTTTGAATTGTGTTAAAAAGCTAGAGGGCCTTTCCCAGCTCAGCAGAATTCAAATGTTGCCATTGTGTGAGAGGCAAATGCCCACAAACCAGGGGTGTTTGAAATGCCAGGACTGTCTGGGACAACTAAAGATCTCCAGGAGTGTGTTTCTTTCGATATTACCAAAAAAGAGAGGTATCTGGATGGCAGCAGCTCCTGACGCCCTTTTCCATACCTAGTCCACAGAGCTGAAGAGGATGAATGTGTACAGACTGACCCTTATAGACCTTCATTTTTTTGGGTTTTTTTTCCCCCTTTTTCACTTAGCAGACAGATCTGAAACTGCAGACAAGTCATACTGTGTGGTGTTGCCCCCCTCATGGGCCTCTGAGCACTGAAAACATGCAATCTCGCTGGCAGATCACAAGCGATGGGTTTTGGGAGATATCATCCTAATCAATCATTTAAACACAAGCCCCATCACAAAAGCTTGCACTGGTCTGCTTGAGCCAGCATGTTATCAGACTTGTTCCAGGTCTTTCAAGCCTGGCTTGTCTCAATGTCCCCCTTATCAGGTAACATCTGGAAATCCCCTTTCAGGCAGTTTGTCTGTGTGTGCTGTTGTCTCAGCAGGGGAATTGCCCCTGTCCATTGGCACTGGCTGAGGTGACTGGACTAGTATATTCCTTGTACTCAGACATCTCTACTAATAACAGAAATTTGCATACGCAATGTACCTGCATGACATGAGAAATATGTCATCTATGAGAACTGCGAGCGTGGCGTAGAGTATTTCTCTGCTTGCCCTTGTGGGCAAGTGACGCACACAGCAATCATTAATATGGTTATTGTGGCACACATCAGAGCCACTATGCATTGCAAAGTTGGGGCTGTGTCCACTAGCAGGGCAGGACAATGTTCTCAGTTGTGAAGGGGAGATGAGGCTCCATTTTGCAAGGCAGATTTTTGGACTAGCACCTTGTGTCTGTTGTGCCATAGCAGTGCATGAAGGGCACTCTGCTGCAGGGGTAAGGCAAGCTGGTTCTCCGAATCATATAAGTGTTGTCCACAGGTTGGACTTGATAGTCTTGGAGGTGTTTTCCAACCTAATTGATTTTGTGATCTCTGGTGCTATGTCCCCAGAGGCCTGTACAAAATCTATCCAGACTTGGACAAACTGATTTCATCAGCTCTGTGTAACTGAAATGTGCTCCTATGGCTTGAGGATTCAGTGAACCAACCCAGCCTCATGCCATTGCAGAAAACATTGCTTTCACATCTACTATGCATCCCTTGCTTGTAAGTGACTGCTAGTGGAATGGGCTCATGGACATTCACTGAAACGAGCCTAAGTTTCCTAGTAAGCAGAGTATTTTGGGATTGTGTTTTTGCACACTACCAACCCGCCTTTGCCCCTGTGTTCAAAGTGGCAGGATTGGAGGAAGACCGTTAGCTGGTTCTTTGGGGAAGCAGTGGGTTCAGGATGTGTTTGGTCCTTTTATGTCCTCATGTGGTGAGAATGGACTCTTGGGATACATGCATGTGGCAGGATTATCACAGATCAAAACTCTCCAATGTATATATTTGAAAGAATACCATAAGTATGTGCCCAAAAATTTAGGTGTGGAGTTCCTTTTGAAATGAAACCTAAAGAAGTAACTGAGGTTAATCTGATTTTCATTAAATCTCTGAGTACCCCAAGCTACTATAAAGTCAGTGGAAGCCAAGCATGCCTCAACAACATGCCTTATGAAAATGAGGTTAAGCTCTGGTTAAAAGTCTGACATCATGAACCTGCATTTGAAAATCTCAGTCCACATGTAGTCTATGATCACAGTGTGACTTTCATATTGAATCAGTCAGATGGAAAATGCCCCATGGCCATGAGCATTTGAATGTCAAATTTAAGTAAGAAATAGCTGTAAAATATGTAAATAATGCTTTTTAATTTTGTCCTGGTTTGTCCAAAACCCTCGTGTGAGTTCTATCCTAAGCATTGAGTGTTTTACAATGAGAAGAAAAGTGCTTTCTTCTCTAATTCCTATCTCTCCTCTTTTTAGTTGAAATTTCAAAGGAGGAACTAGACCAAGAAGATCCTTATCTGCATGATGGCTGCAGAGGTAAGTCAGGTGACTAGTCCTGCTAGCCAGCTCTTTCGTGATTGCTTTCAATAAAGTGAAGCCAAATTAGATCTAGAGATTAGCCAGAGTCTTTTGCTAGGATAGTTATGGGTAAAAAAAAACATTGAGGAAGAGCCTTTCCAAGGAGTAATGGGCCATTATGTGATGCCTAAATAGTTCCTAAATACAAGGGAGGCATTGTCTCTCACAGTGGAGGCCATCTTACCCAGCTGAAGCTGAGACAATACATTTAACTTCTACTTAACTTCTAGTGGGAATACCTCAGAAGTGTCATCCTTGAACCTGTGGAGTACTTTGGATTCTTCAGAATATGATGATCCTATATTAAATATGTGCATCTTTTAATCTTTTCTTGGGGTGATCAGGGTGTTTGAATATGAAATTAAACTTGTTTCTGTTTGAGATTCATCACCTGAAAAAATGGAAGACAAAAGTGGCTATTGTCCTGATTAGTCATGCTGCTCTGCCTCCTTGGAAACGTGTGTTTGGAATATTGCTCTGCTAAGTATTCTGATTTATTGCTTGCCACGTGATGTACATATCTATAAACCTAAACCAGCAGTGATTCATTCTTTTCTGCCAGCATTTTGGAACTCAGAAATGTATTTAGGATATAAACAATTTAATAGTCTTATATTCCAGTTGAAAAGTTATTTACTATTCTCCGTGTTCTACAGCTGTTACGCTCTGGAGAGAATGGGAATATCTACCAGGTCATTAGTGAACCAGAGTCAACAGTGCCTCTCCTCCTTGTCTCCAGTTGCTAATTACAAGAGATGACATAGAAATACGTGTTACATATTTTCCTAGCATTATTTCTTCATGTAATCAGTTGTTTTATTTCTCAGTTAATCAGCTGCCTGCAGGAGGTGGATTGGTATTGCGAGCTGCAAATTAGTGGTTCTGTCTACAGTGTATTTTCTGATAAACTTGGCATGCCAAAAGTACTTGTAATTTTCTGAACTTTACCAGGGGAAACTTAAATTTCCTAGACAGCGGAACTTCCAGCAATTTGTTTTGGAGAATCTTCATTTTACATGGGGAAATTCTGTTCTTCTAGCAACTCCACTACAGATTTTACTGCTAGGATGGAGCTCACAGTATTAGCAGAGATTCAGAGAGCAGAGGCTGTTGACCTCAACCACAAAACTATGGTTTCACCTAATTTTCAGTGGTGCATTAATGCCCCTGTCCTCGTCAGAAATTGTTGTACTTAAAAAACTATTTTATAAAGTACTTACAATGTATTATAGCTGCAATTGCTCACATGGATTGTGCCTATCTCAGACCTTTTGTTTAATGCCTCTCCAGCCATTCCAAAAAACAGAGATGGGTTCTGTTTATACTAAGAATATCTGCAGCCTTAAAACAAATATTTGTTGTTGGAAGTATATAACATTTTCTCTATTTTTAGAATATGAAATATTTTTAATATTAATTTCTATTGTAACAAGATCAGAAAAAGTTTTCTTAATGATGAGCCAAATTTTGTGTAAATTCTCTGTAGTATTTTCTTTCTATCAGAACAACCCTTCTTGTATTATTTTAGAGCCTTCTGTGCTTAGCCCTTTCTTTCTTCTGTATATGTGTATTAACTTCTTTTCTAAATAAATCAGGTATCCTGTTAATTAATGGTATGTTTCAGTTCCTATGAAGAGCCTCTTAATTACATGACTTTTTAACATATCCATTAGGTGGTGGTCCCTGCTCTCAGCAGTGCAGAGACACAGGATCCAGTTACGTCTGTTCCTGCTTTGTTGGTTATCAGCTTCAACCAGATGGTATCACCTGTGAAGGTAAAAGAAATAAAGCCATTGTCTCGATTATCAACATTCTTGTTTTAAAAGAGCAAGGATAGATACAAAAATACCCAGAGAGAAGAGATCAGAATATGCTTATGTCAGCTGGGGAAAGAGGTGAAGTCATAAAAAGTTGATTTGAATGGAGTGTTGAAATGAGAATTGTGGGAAGATGAAGTTAAGAAAGGGTCAGTGGAAAAGGTGGAGAATTTAGAATGGAGAAGAGGCAGAGTTTGAATTTGTTGTGAATAAAACCAAAATAAAATACCTATTCTCTCTCGTAATAGTAGATTGTAATTGATAAGGCAGATGAAATAAATAGAGTAGGATTCTTTAGCTTGTTAAGGACACAACTGACAGAATGGATGAATGTTCTGGATTCCATGAGTAGCATGGGAATTGTCAAGGAAGGATTTTTAGTTTCTCCCAGAAGAAGAACTGGTTCTTCCCCCAGAGGGTGCTGGGGCACTGAACAGGCTCCCCAGGGAATGGGCACGGCCCCAAGGCTGCCAGAGCTCCAGGAGTGTTTGGACAATGCTCTCAGGCACAGGGTGGGATTGTTGGGGTGTGTGTGCAGGGCCAGGAACTGGACTCGGTGATCCTTGTGGGTGCCTTCCAACTCAGCATATTCTACTCTGTGACATCAAATGAAGCACACTGGGATGGAGGTCCCATTTGACTTCAGGCACGTGCAATGTGACATTTGGCTCTGAGCTGGTGAGCCCAGGCTCCTTGTTGCTGAGTTATATGAGCCCTATGGCACAGTCCACCTTCCCCATCCTGCATAGTAGTTCAAGGATGACAAGTTTTCCTGATGAAGAGTGCCTTTTTCTCTCAGTGACTGAAAATGGAGTCTAAGTAGCTCAGATACAAACTTCAGAATATAAAATAAATATTGATGTTTGGTCAGATTAACATTAACCTAGTTGAACATATAAAAAGGAAGAGCTTTTACATTTAATACACATGGATGTCAGATTTTCTTATGCATTCAAATTTAAAATGAAGAAAAATCACAAAGGAAATGTCTATCAGTAGCTGTAAAGTAGAAAGTCACAGCTTGGCTCAGAGAATCCCTCAACCATATGTTGGTGGGATACAGAGCAAGGCGAGGATTTCTGAAAGTTTGCCTCATTCATACAGTCACTATAATCCAACCATGAAATCACTGACATTGGAAAAGACACTTAAGAGCATCAAGTCCAACACAAATCAAACACTGCCAACTCCACCAGCAGACCATGTCTACACATCCTAGCTGTAACAACCTTAGATGTGTCCGGAGACATCATCTACTACTAGACTCTATCAGATGATGTTGTCTCTTTGCTCTCACTCAGTTACCCTTCCTCCTCTAAAGTACAGGGAAGTCCTGGTACCAACAGGGTCCAAATGTCTTTGCTGGCTCACACCCTGGCAACAGTTGTGTAGTGGGGTGTAAGCGTGAGGCCAAATCCACATTTTTGTATTCTGATGCTCAGAGGAATACCTGGTTGGAGGTGTGCCCACAGCTAGCCTTTGACCTTGTCTCTTTCCAGGGACTTCATGCTTCTTATTTACTCTCTCTTATTTCTTTTAAAATAATTTTGCATATTGTAGATATTAATGAATGTATCACTGGGACACACAACTGTGGGATTGGACAAACCTGTGTCAATACATTAGGATCTTTCCGCTGTCAGCGGGACACAAGCTGCGGAACTGGTTATGAACTAACAGATGACAGTCGTTGCAAAGGTATGTCCTGTGCAGAGAAACTAGAATCTTTCAGGCTTAAGTTCAAAACTAAGCACATCATTATGTCGTGCTTCTTTGCTTTTGGTAAATACTCGTGTAACTGAGACACGTGCACTTCAAGAACAGTAGTTCTTCCACCTGTGACCTTGCAGATAACCAGGCAGCTGGGGGCTGCTGCAAAGACTTCCAGGAGAGATATTTTACACTGGCAGTTTTTGTTGCATGTTAGAAGCTGGTTTGGGGACTAAAACAGGTGATTATGAAGGTCCAGCACTCACACTATACACAACTTCCTGGAGATTATTTCTGGCTAGCTCCAGTCTGTTCTGAGGAATTCATTGCTCATTAATGAGTGGAGTGCCTGAGTCCTGCTCTTGGAGGTTTAGATGTGCCTGAATAAATCAAGGTTGCACATTCTGAAGTGTGAAACAAAGTGTGGCAAGTGGAGCCAGCAGGTGATTCAGTTTGAAAATGTGCAGGTAGATGCATCTTTAGAAAAAGAAAGTAAGCTTTTATCCTTAGGAGGTTTAATTTGTTACAAAGGGATTAATTTCTTAATCACAGCATTCCTAGGGATTTAAAAATGTAAAGAGGCTAAAAGCACTGTTCTTGACTAGCTGTGTTTGAACACAAGGGCAACAGTCTTTCTTACTAAAAAAATTACTTATTTCAAGTTGCATCTAGCTTAAAGAATGCTGTTATGTGCATCCATAACTTCACCTGACATGCTGCCTTTACAGAGATATAAATTATCAGCAAACTCCAGTTGATGTGGAATTGGTTTTCACTATGAGAAAGTCTATTTTCCCCAAGCTTGGAATGGTTTATAAATAAACTAATTTCATCCCACTAAGTAAATTAACTCAACCAAAATTTTAGGCAAGGTTTTACTGTAGGAACTGATCAGTGATGAATAATAAATAGATTGGATAAATAGACTGATTAATGACATCCAATGCAAAACTTGCAGAACATCAGGCAATGTTTTTGAAAGTATCATGGTGTAACTGTGATCCCTTTGAAATAACACTTCTGTTGGTTTGAATGATATCAGATTTAGGCCAACAAATAGCTGACTGGCAAGTATTAACACCTTTCTCTGTTGAAAAAAAAGGAGTACAGTTAGTAAATTACGCATGCCACTAATTTTAGAAAGTTCTTACCTGGGTAAGATATGTTAATAATGTTAATTATTAATATTATGTTAATAGTGATAAAAATAGAAGATTCGTAATCTTCATGTATGGTTTTTAAATGCCAAGTAACATGACTGAGTTGTGCTACATGTAGAACCCTGCTAAACCCAGTTCAGTATTAACCCAACTAAAACTTCAAATGGTCTCCACAGTCAGTTTTTAAGTCCCACAGAGCTCTAGGGCTACTGTTGTATCAACTGCATCAATGAGAAAGCTGAGGTATTCTATTGCTAGAGAGTTTCTGTATTTTGATAACTTTAGGAGATTTCATCCCAGTGCCAGGCAGCAAATATTAAATTTTAGTTGCTTTTATGTGGACAGGACTGCATTCGTGTGTGAAGCCTCATTTGCTGTTGTCTCCTTTATCTGCTTTACCTGAACAATAATTTATTCACAAATATTTATTGTCTATTCTGAACTGGAGTAGAATATTAAAGTAATCAGAAGTCATATTTATGTGCATTTTAAAGCATGATAATTCAGGGATATTGCAAGCCTTTATGGATGGGAATCAAGGCCAATTAATTCATTTATGAAAGAAATTAACAATACCTGCATTGGATCTAAAGTTAAAATTAAAATTGCACTTGGATAATTAAATCTTCCTGACTTCAAAGCTAAGCACACTGCTGAATCAAGGCTTGAGCAGTGCTGAATGTGATGCTTTAGATACTCTGTAATGGTTTTGAATCATTTAATAGTGAAAATTAAACTTGTAAAGCATAATACACACAGACACACCCCTATATATAATATTAATAATGAAATAGTAAAAAAATCTTAACCTACCTGGTTTTACCGAGATCTTTTTTGAAGTAGTAAGTCAGACTGATCCTGGATCACAGAATTCCAGGAAGGTATGCTGAGGATTAACAATGATTTAACCTATGTCTTATGTTTTAAATGTCATGAAAAAAATTGTTGAATTCCTGCTAACAATTTTTTTTTGTGATGTACCAGATATTGACGAATGTGAGACTGGTACTCATAACTGCCCCCCCGATTTTATCTGTCAGAATACTCCAGGATCTTTCCGTTGCCGACCCAAGCTACAGTGCATGAGTGGGTTTATACAAGATGCACTAGGCAACTGTATTGGTAAGGCATGTTCTTATCTTGGGGAATACTCAAGTGTTGCCTGGGAGATAAATGGTAGTTTCACTGGTTGGGTTCTGAGTTGCTCAAGCCGTTCTTCATCTGTGTATGGATTGCTCTTTCCTTGGTCCCATGGGTAAGAGTGACAGAGGAAAGCCATTTAAATAAAAGACTTAAGTACTCAATAGCCATTTTTAATGAGATTAGGTTACCTAAGGTGCTTAGCTGCTTAAGTCTTTGGGTGTTTTATCTGAAACAAAATTTGTAAAATAATAATGATAAATTTTACCTAACTCTATCCAAAAGGTTTTAGCCAAAGCTTTGTGTAGAAAGGTGTAATTATGGCCTCCTCTGCAACACGCTTTCATATTAGTCTGCTTGGTTTTACAGGCATGTAGGTCTTTCCAGACCTGTCCCACGTTACAGGCCATCAAGAATCTTACTGTGTATGGGGCAGTTATAACAGACCGTGAAGAAGAGTTTTACTTTAAAGACTGATGACAATCTTGTCAGGCCAATGCTTTGTTTCCCCCAAACCAGAATTATAACCTTCATATAAGTACATTAGAATTACTGGTTTCCAGCAGACTCTATATGGATTTGTCTAATGTGACCCACAAATCTATCAGTTATTCCCTTGAGTGTTATTTTCAAGTCTCAACTCCACTTTTAATCCTTCCATTGGCATAGGAAGTGTTGGACTTGTGGAACTGGCCGAACAGCAGCAGCTGCCAAGTTGCACTCATTATCAGCCCCTTTTTCTCCTGATCATATCATACCCTGTAGTGCTGAAATCTGACACTGGAAACAGACTGAAAACAAAATTGCAGCCTTTAAAATGAGGGGGGGCAGTGCCTGCGCACAGCAAGCCCTTTGAAGACACATGTCTGCCATAGGTAGCACCAGGTCCATGGCAGCTTGTGGTTAGCTTTCCATCCTGGACATCAGTAAAGCCACATCAATTTGCAGCAGCAATAGTTATGGCCCGTAAAATGCGTTTGCTCAAAATATTTACCAAAGCAATTTCACAGCCTATTTTACACATTGGCAATCAAATGCTTTCCTATGTGGAGTTGAGGGGATTTTGTTGTTGGATTTGTGACTGATCATCATATACAAGCTAAGACCTAAATCAGAACCAACAGACTGAAGCAGAACTGGTTGAGATGGTGAACTGAATTGTTGATTAGCTCTTTGTGTGTTCAGGGGAGACTTTTAAAGGCTTTGAAACAAATACCAGTTCTATACCAAATTTCCACAGCTTTTCAGTGGGATCTATGGCTTTTATACCTCCGCAGTCTTCACACTGGAAGCATTTTATCAGAGAAGCTAAATGTCATGAATAGTTGTACTCTCCCACGGGCAGAACTTTTCTCTGAAGGGTTACATAATGAGAGCATCTTACCTTAAACCTCTTGAGACTGGAAACAGTTACACTGATTTCTGCTATTGTAGATATCAATGAGTGCCTGAGTACCAACATGCCGTGCCCAGCTGGACAGATCTGTATTAACACTGATGGCTCCTTTACCTGCCAGCGAATCTCACCCAGCTGTGGCCGAGGTTACCATCTCAATGAAGATGGAACAAGATGCGTAGGTGAGTGACAGTTGGGAAGAAAAAGCAGTTTTAAGAAAATAACTCACATACATAATTAATGTTTACCAGTTTCTTGCACTTTGCCTAGGTTTTTCTCATTCCCACAGTCAATTCTTGATCCTGTTCTTTCCCTCATGGCAGTCCCAGCAAGTGAAGAATGACAAGCATCCACCCTCTGTCCTTCATATAACTCATGAAACCCTATATTTTGAGGAGTAATGATTATCAGCTGCCATAAATGGCATTGGCTGTGATTGTGTCAAAGGAATAATGCTGTCCCAAATCTCCTTAGTACAGAGAGATGACACAAGGTCAACTTAATGCCCCACAGAAGCCATTCAAGTAACACTGAAAGACATAGATGCCTTTGGGTGGCTTTTAACTGAGGTGCTTTTGCAAAGAGAGGCATTTTTGTATGTGTTTTCAATATCTGTGACTTACCAAAGCATTTCTGATGACTCTGGATCTCAGACATCTTATACTAGATGTAGATCTGATCCACAAATAATGCATAATGAAGCAATTTTGCACCTGAATTCCTCCAGAGATTGCCTGATTACTTCATTGCTTTCCTCCCAAGTCCATCAACATTAAGGACACCTTAGAGCTAACCTGCTTTGGTATAACTAGTTTGGATTTGTGACTCTGATCTTGTAAAAGCTGAGAGCATGGTAACGTCTCGTTTTCTGTTTCAAAACAGTTTATAACCACCAGGGGAAAAAGAAATATGCTAACATGTTGCTCTTCTCTCAATTTGCATAGTCAGAAGTGTACTTAAAATCACTTTTTATTTTAGATGTGGATGAGTGCTCATCCCCTAACCAGCCCTGTGGAGAAGGACACATTTGTATCAATGCCCCAGGCAATTACCGCTGTGAGTGCAAAGCTGGCTATAATTTCGATGTCATCAGTAGGACGTGTATTGGTAAGTTGGACCTATCAACCTAAATATGTGCCGCCATGGCACTTACAAAATGATCCCGTGTAAAGAACGTTACTGCTCTCTGCATACCCTCTGTCATCAGAATGAAAAATTGACTGCTGTATTATTTGGATGAATCTAAAATCATATTAAAGAACTGCTGATACTTCAAAGGAAGCTGTATTAGTATTGTCAGTGTGTTATCTGCTATCCTGTTAAAAGGTAAGGTTGTGAGAGTGTAATTGTTTTCTGTGATATTTTTATAAGCACCTACAGCAAAAGATTCCTTTGGAAGATCAAAGCAACTTTCTTCTGTGTAGATCTAATCCAACTGTACTCTGGAGTGCTTCTAAATGAGCATTTTGAGGACTTCTTCTCTCTCTAGTACGAAATTTAAATCTGGAAAATAACAATCAAACTTTTATAACCCCATTCTTGTCCAGACTGGTACCACAGTTAGCCAGCCAATCCACAGACGTCTCTGTGTTTGTCATTGCAGATATCAATGAATGCAGACGCTACCCAGGCCGTCTATGTGCTCACAAGTGTGAGAATACTCCTGGTTCCTACTACTGCACTTGTACCATGGGATTCAAACTTTCAGCTGATGGTAGATCATGTGAAGGTACAGCTCTCAGTGCTTTGGTTACAGAATGTGAGAAACTCATGAATGTGAGAGCTCATTGCTCTTTGAGCTGTTTTTTATTCTAGGTTGCAAGACTGCACTGGAATGTCATGAGAAATCATCACAGTGTAGTCTCTTTGATTACATGAATGCTGCTGTGCTTAGCTGAGGCCGCTATAGCCCACAGCTTGAATATATTGCCCTTAGACTGGGTCATTTGACAGGGCAAGGGGACACAGCCTCAAGCTACACCAGGGAAGGTTCAGGTTGGACATCAGGAGGAATTTCTTCACTGAAAGGGTGGTCAGGCATTGGAAGGGGCTGCCCAGGGAGGTGGTGGAGTCCCCATCCCTGGAGGTGTCCAAGGAACGCCTGGACAATGGCACTCAGTGCTCTGGTCTGGGTGACAAGGTGGGGCTTGGTCACAGGTTGGACTCAATGGTCTTGGAGGTATTTTCCAACACGAATGGTTCTGTGATTCTGTGATGCAGAGGTGTATGGGTCTACATTTCCTGCACTTTGAAGGGTCATTCAACTCAATCAGATTCAAAACCTTCAAAACCAACTTTGCGGATATCCAAACACAAAAATGTATGTGTTGGCCTAAAAATTCCCTCCCAGTCTCACACCTTGAAGTACAGTAGGAAATTCTAGCACAGTGCAAATTAACCTATACTGCCAGACCCTGTTAAGAGTAACACTCTCAGAGCCCCCTGTTTCCAGGTTACTCAGTGATATGTGTGCCATCCTTTTTTAATTTAAAAAAATTACATTCCAAAGTTTTGTCATATGACAGTATTAGGAGTGATGAATATAGCAAGAAATTTGGGGTTCAGGTGTATAACTTTGCATTTCAGATTTGAATGAGTGTGAGAGCAACCCCTGTAGTCAAGAGTGTGCCAATGTGTATGGCTCTTACCAGTGCTATTGCCGCCGCGGATTCCAGCTCAGTGACATCGATGGCATTTCATGTGAAGGTGAGCTCTGTAGTGTTGCAGAGAGAGTGGGTGGGCATTTCTTATTGTCACTGCAACAAACATGAGCAATTCCATGTAATTTTTTCGTTTTAACATTTGAGTCTCTTTGGTATTTTCTTGTGAAACTCTATTTAATGAAGGTCTCCCACCCATATCTTTTTCTAGAAGTATCTCTCTGCATGCATGGTGTCAGTTTTGCTGTTTACACTGAATTGTAGCTTGGCACACTTTCATTACTTGACAGAAATTTGTTTTTTCACTGAGGAATTACCAGAATTTCTAGTCTTCAGCGAGTGGAGATTTGAGCATATTTATATGCTACATATATAATATATGATATTACTAGGTAGTATTTAATGCATCCTCTTTTGTGGCTGGTTCTGAACTAATGTGTTCTCAAATACCAGGAGGATGTGGGTGTGACCTTGTGGACAAGATCCTGAATTTGGACTTAGGTCTCCAGGACTTACTAGACAGTGAGGCCTTGGGCAGAACACCTAATTTTGATTTCCTTTTTGTCAAAACAAGGTTAAAACTATTCATCTCCCTCCCTTTTATAAAGCAGTAAAACACATGTCACTGTAAAGTACTTGCTCTTGTCCATTACATTGTCTCTTGGGCTCTCATGTATCTTTTCATTTTCTTCAGAGTTCCATTTACTCCTGAAAATCTTTGCTATTTAGATGTCGTTGGCTAAAGCCACACCTATCTGATGATCTTCTTCATTGCCCAGAAATTAGAATCATCAAATTGTGTTTGAAGCTCATAGCAGGAGCACAGTACATGTGCACTGGGTTGAATGTCATGAACACATAGTAAATTCGTGGTGTTTTTTTCTTGCAGATATTGATGAATGTGCTTTGCCTACTGGAGGACATATCTGTTCCTTTCGATGTATTAATATTCCTGGGAGCTTTCAATGTACTTGTCCCTCCACTGGGTACAGGCTGGCACCTAATGCACGCAATTGCCAAGGTGAGTTCAGTAACTGCAGGGAGACCTCACTTGTTTGTGGACTTCTGACAAGTTCTAGCAGTTTTTGTATTTAAAAAACGCCTTTCCTACGACATTATAGGTAAAGCAGTAGACCTCAGCCAGATATCTGAAGAAACCAGTCTTTTATAATAAATATACAGGAAATTTCCATTATAAAGTAATTCAGTAGAGAATACTTTTAAAAACATTATCAAATATAAAAAATTCTTATGATGAAAATTCCAATGGTGAAATGCTATGAGTTAGTTTAGCCATTAAAAGGAAATATCCTACTGTAAACATGCCAGTAAATATTGAGGTCATGTCCACTTAGTGGCACTGCTGCTCTTCCTTTTCTTCTTCTTGCCAGTTGGTTGGGTTAAGGTTCTTCTTTTTTGTTCTTCTGCCCTGCCCTTGCAATCCTGTAGTAATGTTTAATTGCACCCCATGTTCTGTAGTATCTAATAGGATACTGTCATTGTCTGGCACCTGCAAGTAGAGGAAAAGCATGTGTTTAATCCACTCCCCTGTTTCCATTTGGCAGATATCGATGAGTGTGTTGCAGAAAGCCACAACTGCTCTTTCAATGAGACCTGCTTTAACATCCAGGGTGGCTTTCGCTGCCTGTCTTTGGAATGTCCGGAGAATTACCGCAAGTCAGGAGATACGTAAGTACCTTCTTTTTCAAGGTCAAGCAGTTTTTTGGTGACAGGATCTCCTTATGTCATGCCACTGCTGACTGAACACAGAGCAGTTTCTAGCAAATGTATTCTGTTGGCAGGCCTACCCTATGTTTTTCACACACAGATCTGGTGTCTTTCTCATGCTCCTCTTTCTAAGAAAAAAATGCTCCCTTAAAAAGTGCCATGTGTGAGTGGTTTGCACCATAATGTTCCCCAGAGCCATGAGCAGATACTCTCTGTCTGGCTTCCTTGCAGGCAGCCTGATAGGAGGGCTACATTCAGCTTTGAAATCCCTGGCTTTTATTTCAGAATCACACATAGTCTTTCCTTACTTTCACACTTCAGCCAAAGGGTTCTTTTTAGCTCCCTCTCTGAATTCTCATCTGTGCTGTTGCAAAGCATTGCAAGAATGTCTTATATTTAGTACCATATAATTGAATCATAGAATATTAAGGGGTTATAATGGACCTTAAAAATCATCTAGTCCCAACCCTCTCTGCCATGTGCAGGAACATGTCCCACTAGACCAGCTTGCTCAAGGCGATATCCAACCTGGCCTTGAGCACTGCCAGGCTGGGGCATCCACCTCCCTGGACAACCTGTTCCAGTGTCCTCACCACCCTCACAGTAAAAAATTTCTACAAATTATCTTATGTAAATCTCCCCTCTTTCAATTTGTACCCAATTTTCACCTGTATTAGAAAACCTGGGAGCCCTAGCAGGGGTGATATGTTAGCTGCAGCTCATAATTGTGTCACTAACCTAGCTCAGAGACAGTATGCATTCTGGTGTAGAAAATAGGGGACAGCTCTGGGAGGAGGGGCAACTGGCAGCTCTTTTATACCCATCAAATGGTGTCAGCAGAGTGGAGAAGTTGCAAATTCTCAGTTGGGTAGCTGAGTTTATGGCTAATGAAGGTGATGCTTTGCCTCCTGCCTGTGGCTTTCTGGCCACCCTGTACTCCAGCAATTCTTCCAAAGGCTGCTTCATGGTCCCCTCATGTGCCCTGTACTCAGGTAAATGTGTTCCACCAGCCAGGGAGGAAAGCTGACAAATCACATTTGATATCAGCCCACTCTTGCTTTTCCCAGTCAGCGTTGGTATGGCCACCATCTGTTAGACAGAACTGAGTACTCTGTGCCTCCTCTGTAGAATGAAGCTAATGCTGATCTCCATCTCAGGGATTTTGTGGGGATTAGTTATTTTGCATTTAAGCCTTAGTCTTTGAAATGCCGTATAAGTGGCACAGCAGATGTATTTGATCAGAATGCTGGAGAGGAAGTTCATGGTGTAAACCCAGCTATTTATAAAATATGCTTGTGTTCTGGGAAGGGCAATAGGAATTAAATTTTAAATTATATTTGTCACATCAATGACCAAGCAGTGCCTCATGATGGAGATGTTCTCTTTATTTGTAATACTGCGGGTTCATTTGTTTTCTAATTTTAAAAAATGTGTAATGTGCAATGGGCCACTAGGCAGAATCAGCAGATTTCTACTTTTATGGACATTCCTGCGTTGCAGAGTTCAATTTATAAAATACACATCGTACACACATTCCATTTGTTCTTCTTTCTTATCTGTATTTGACTTTAATGGCTATTTGAGCTATATGGGATCTTTTGGGAAAGCAGTAGAATGTTTGAATTGTTTTTCTGTGTCTGGGTTGTTGGGCTCTGTAATGGCTGTCTCAGCCTAAGTCAGACCTACTCATAGGGCGAGATCCTTCTGATGTGCTTGGGCTATAATTAGGCTATGAGTCAGACACAAATCCTGCAGCTGCTCAGTGAAATGCTAATTATTTAAATTCCTTGAGTTATTATCTCATTGGATATATTAGGTTTTCTCCTCTTAACAGCTACAGATAGTTACTAAATGTATTGTTGAAAACATGTTTGCATAAAGCAAAGAGAATGTGAGTTCATTATTACCATTGACAAATGTGGGTTCCAGAGGCTCTCTCATACTTAGCCAGGATATGAATGTTGTACCAAAGTGCCGGAATCAGGATTTATGGGTGGGATTACCTGGCACTCACTGGGGAGCAATTTCATAAGACAGCTCTTTAGCACCCTTTTTATATCCAAACTACTTTGCATCTTCTTGACTGATTTAGTTTTGCATATATACCCCAGCAGGGCTGATAGCCAGCATATCTTTGTTACATTCTGTGTGATAAGGACCTTAAATTGCTTTTTCACGCAGGCTCTAAAATCAAAGTAGTTGGCTTCTTATAACATCACATCTAGTACAGATACCATTTTTTCTCTCCTTTTTATTCAAAACACATTCCAGTTTTACCAACTTGGCACATAGTAAGAAAAACAATGTATTTTTCCATTCCCCTCAAGTTGCCACCTCAGGAATTTTTTTTACCCTGTTCCCCATTGTTTTCTTTGGAATAGCTATGATTTAATAAGCCTTAGTCCTGTAAATCCAAGTTTCTTTATTCTTATTTTTCCTTAAAATCCTTATGTACAGGCAACAGCACACAGTGATCCAGAAGCTTCTTTACCCAATACCTTTAAAGCAGAGGTTTTTGCGTGGTGGCTGTTGCAGTGGTGATTGCCATCGGGTAAATTAATTGCAGTATCGTCCCAGGCTATGGGCTGAAACCTCAGGATGCTGTTTAGATATTCTAAGCTCCAAGAGGAAACAGTCTGTGTTATCTTCCCCAAAGACAGCAAAATGCCTGGCCTGATCTTAATGGTAACAATTTTATTGAAGGCCTTATCTTTTACTTAAATTCTGCTTTTTGTTTTTCATTGATCAGTCTATAGGCTTGGTATTTTTCCCAGGGTAGATAAGATCTACTGCTTCTCATAATAGAACTTAACTTGCTACACTGCCTTGCCAAACAGTTTTTGTTTTCAAATTGCATAACAATTAACTTCTCTTTATACGGCATTGAAGTCTTAACATTTGTAATATTTAACCCAAGAAAAATAGAAGAAAAGATAAAGAAGCATTTGTAGCAACATGTCAGACATGTGTCCTGCATTGAGCCAAATGGGGAAGTATTTCTGTTTTCTAGACATGTCTCCATATTATTAAGGTTGCCTGGTGCTTATCATTATTAGGACGTGTTTTTAACTCCTTAAAATTTGCCAAATTGTCATCAATGGCTGAAATTTTACATGCCAGGTATCTGACTCAGGCTCAAGTTTTGGCAAATTTCAGCCAAAGAACAAGTGTAGAGAAGAGCACACTGGTTTGTGTGTCTTAAAGACATTTTTGTGATTTTTTTTTTTAAATTTATTTTAATAGTTTGCTGTCATGTTATGGAGCAGAGATCTGAAATTTGTTAGGAAATTGCTTTTGCACTTTTTTGTCATCCTTACCAAAATCCTCTGAAACTTTTGAAATTACAAACTTTGTAAAATTGCATTCAGCCTTTTTTTTCCATAAGCGTTAGGAAATGAAGACCTTGATGGGTAAACTTAATCCCCTCCTGTATGCCAAACTAGACTCAGATGTACCTGGAGTATTTCTGAGAGTTCTTTAACTTTTGCTTCAAGTCCTTGAATGATAAAGATTTCATAGCAATCTGTCTTTGTGTTTGGCTATCTGCCTCACTGCAATTTAATTCTTCCTATTAGTAGAGAGGTCTTTTTCTTCCAGCAACAAAGAGTTTCCTTCTGATTTAGTGGTCCTGAGCTTCTTATTGCTCTTCACAGCAGTCTGAGACATGCAGGTCCAACTCCACAGACCGTCTGAGCCTGCTCCCACATAAAGCCACAGGAGAGGAGCCCAGTCTGTCTGTCCTGGGCCAGGTACTGCCTGCCTGGACAACCCCAACTCCGTGGATAAGTGAGCTGTTTCTAGCATGGGTGAGAGAGGAGTCAACTTGGTAAGAAGAAAATGCATACTTTGAGATAAGGAGGCTGAATGTAGGGAGGGAAGGATCTGAAGGCATGTCAAGGTGAGGAGAATGAGTCTTGGAGATGCTTCAGGGGTAGCAGGTAAAATGGGGTAAAACTAGAAAGGGGAAAACAATCACAGGGGTCAGGACCTTATGGTCAAGGGTGATTGATTCCAGGGAACTAGTGACAAGACAAGAGGACATCAGGAAAATTTCTGCACTGAAATGGTGGTCAGGCATTGGAAGGGGCTGCCCAGGGAGGTGGTGGAGTCTCCATTCCTGGAGGTGTCCAAGGAACGCCTGGACAATGGCACTCAGTGCTCTGGTCTGGGTGACAAGGTGGGGCTTGGTCACAGGTTGGACTCAATGGTCTTGGAGGTATTTTCCATCCTTAATGATCCTATGATTCTATTCCAGATTTGGATGAGGACCATCAGAGGAAGGAATAATTTGCGATGGCTGCACAAAGATCCTGAGGGAAAGGATCTGTGCTTCAGGTCTTGGGCTGTGAGGTAGAAACTGAGAGAACTAAGTGTCAGCCAGGAGAGAATGAAGCAAGAAGAGGAGGATTGGCACTGGCTGAGTAGACAGTCCTGATGCCAAATATTTGTGTGAGCAGCAAGGGTCATAGGCTAGGAAAGGGAATAAGAAAAAGAAACTAGATTAGAAAAGACGGATGAAGGAGACAAGGATAGGACATAAAGGCTCAGTGCTGAGGGCAAAGAGAAGGTAGTTCTGTCTCCTCTACATCTTGAAATGTCCTAGAGACTTCCCATCTCCAGACAGGAGGAGCATACAGTGTGCTGTTCCATCCTCTCTACTACTCTGCTGTATCCTGTTTTCTTGCCTGAAGCAGGGCTCCAGATTCTTCTCTGGTTAAGAATTGTCCATGAAGACCAACCATCAGTTGGTTTCATTCCCTTTAAGTTCTGGTCTGTTAAAGACAAAACCACCTTCCCTGCACAGCTGATCATTAGCAGCATCAGTGTTGAGATCCATGGTGTGGCAACGGCTCACTTGGACCTCATGGTGTGGTGCAACCTGCTGAAAAGAAGTGCACGCCAATGATAGCATGAGCGAGCCTTTGCAGTGGAATATATTCTAGGAGGCCTGGAAGATTGTTACAGCTCTGGAAATCTACAGCATAGAATGTATAGTGAGTGTATAGTTCACTAATAAAACTTGGTTGGTTGTTCAGCATGTTGAGCTGGTTTCCCTATAGGAAGTAAATCACAAAGCCATAAATTTTGCTAATAAAAGTTCGTTTTCCCTCAGTACATGAGGAGTTGTTGTATATCACTCAACTCCTTTAAGCACAATGTAGTGAAAACCTGACTCAGAAATTAAAGTGAGGGAAGGCCCAAAATATTTTTTCCCTGTTTTTCTATTACAAAATGTTATGTTTATTATCTACAAATGGAATCCTTTTAGTTTTTTAGTTTTCTTTTATCAGTGTTTGGCACATGAAATTCAAACTGGGAGTAATTCTTTGAAACCAATATCTCAGCCACATAAATAAACATAAAAGAACAGAGTAGTAAGTGAGCTAAAATAACTGTATTTAAATTCAGGAATAAGCAATTAGCAGCAGTATACACTTACTTTTGTAGCCCATGCACCTGATTTTGGAGGTTTGCAAAGACATATGCAACTGCCCCTGGGCTCCAGGCTGGTTTTCTCTGGTAGGACTTTCTGCCTCCTCAGCACTCCCCTCTCCTGCTGGGCCCCTTGGCTCTGTCCTATGGCTCACAGAGTGGTGGCAGGACACAGGAGCTCTACAGGCAGCTCACCTGTCCCAAGGAGCCATGGAGCTGGGCAGCACCCAGGGCTTGGGCTATTCCCTTGTTAGCAGCAGCTTGCTGCATTCCCCCTCCATGTGATTTCCTGCTGCCCACTGAATGCCTAGAGAATACACTGCGGTTGAAATGCTCTTTGCTTCTTGCCTTTGCGGCATGTGACCCCGGAATGAACTCTGGTTCTTGAAAGCAGTAATATTTGCTATCTCTCCTTTGTGGTTATTTGATGGAACAATTATTGCACATTAACTGAACCTACAGTACAGCATGCAGTGTATACCAGCAAAGCATGTGATAAAAGATGACGAATTTTGAATTATTTTAGTTCCTAGCCGCAGGCGCATCTATCTTCACAAATAACTTTCTGAATCAGCAGAACATCCTTTTTCAAGTCTTCAAAAGCTGGAAGCTTTGTTTTTTTGTTCTCTTAAAAAATTCTGGCCATAATTTAAAAATGTATTTTACTTTTATAAAACAATAAGGGAGAGCATCTTTCTGAGAGTGTAAGTGCTCATAAGCATGTACATGCTTCTAAGAAGTTGTATTTGAAGAAAACCTTTCCAACTATGGAATGAACTGTCTCAACTTGCTCCACGATTTCAGCAAAACCAAGTAGCCTCATTTCAACAACACCAAGTCATTCTCCTTAGTGGAGTTATTAGTGACATTTCAGAAGAGAATGCAGAACTCTCCATACCTGGAAATACTTCAAGAGTATCCACACCTAATTAGTCGTCCATCCTGTGAGGACTTGCATGTGATCTTTAAACACATGAATAAAATTAAGAACGCCTTTAAATCTTCAAAGAATTGCTTCAAAGAACTACTTTTTGTTTGCAGGTAGTATTAAAAGAAAACACATTAATTGAAGAATTGGGGGTACTTTTAATTAGTCTTTTTGAAAGAGCTGATTTTGCATATAATGAGAAGTTCCTGGAATTCAGATCACCATGCATTGGCAACAAAGTGGGGCTCGCTTATGAACCACAGTTCTTTTGGTAGCAGATACTCCTGATAGGAGCTCAAACTCATGTCAAAATAAAATAATGAAATGGACATTAAGATTTACTTGAGGTGGTAAGAAGCAAATCATGCTTTTGTGCTGGAGCATTTCTTGGTAAGGAAGCAAATTGTTTAGTTTCCAAACTTCAACCTATGGACCAAATACTGCTTGGAGTGGAGAGACTTTTGCACACAATTTAATTGATTTTTAGTTTTGCACGAGGCAAGTTTGGAGCTAAATGCTCAACCTGATCATAACGAAATTTTACAGTTATCATCCAGCTGAGATCATCATTGTCTACCTTTACTTCCACATACCTGCCTGAAAGGATGTTTTGATACCTCTGTGGTGACTTGGGCATATCTTTAATCGGAAATGCATACGAACTTACCCAGTTTGCAATCCTTTACACACTTCTCAAACCCACCAGGTACCATGACTTGTCAGATCTTCATTAATATGCTGGTAAACTGTAACACTCTTTAACAGCAGTGACTTGGATGTCCATAGCTGTCTACCGTATTTTTCTGGACAGAGATCACTTCTCTTAGGAACAAAACACATGACTGCTAATGTAGAGGTTTGTTTTTCCCTGCCAGCCTGTATGGGTGATCTCTTGCTAGTGCTCTGGATTTTCACTGGGACACAGTGCTAAGGGAATGAAAGAGCAGAAGGCAAATTCCTCTCTCACCAGAATCATTCCCATGACTTAGGACTATGTAAGAGGGGACTGAATGTGTAGGACACGTGCTGGAGACATCAGACCATTGGATCTTGTTTTCAGGGCTTGCCTAGATGGGTGTTAGACTGACTCAGGTTGGTTCTCCTGATAGTACAGAGGAATACTGTGCTGTATCAGCAGGAAAAGGTCTGTCTTCAGAGACCAACTCCTTGGAAATTCATGGTTTTCAGAATGCTTTACTCAGTCTAAAAATACAGCCAGACATCCCAAGTAGGACACAGACAACTCCCTAACCACTTAGAATCTCTTCCTTTACTGAACATATGTCCAACCGGCAAAAGAATAAAACTTGGAGGGGAAAAAAGTGCCAGTGTTTTCCCTAGGAGAGCTTGGCTGACGTAAATGCAAATAAACTCTCACCCCTGCTGAGGTGCCAGACTTGATCCATCTGTGCGTGCAGAGCAAGGGCAACACTTCTGACAATGGCAACGCTTCTCCCAAAGCTCCAGCTGCAGGCAAGTTCATCCTTATTAAATACATGTCCATTTGCAATATGAGTGAGGTGCCAGGCTGAAGAATGGATACAGGATGCAAGTCAGCCTATCTTTTCCCACCCCCACTGCCCTTGCTCTCCCCTCCCACTTGCTAAATGTGCACTAACCTTCCTCTTGTCTTGTGTTCTCACTTTTCTTGCAGTCGCTGTGAGCGCTTGCCTTGTAATGAAAATAAGGAGTGCCAGAGCCTGCCTCTGAGAATAACCTACTATCACCTCTCTTTTCCTACCAACATTCAAGTACCCACCGACATTTTCCGCATGGGTCCTTCTAATGCTGTCCCTGGGGATAAAATTCAGCTGTCCATCATCAGCGGGAACCAGGAGGGGTTTTTCACCACAAAAAAAGTGAACAACCACAGTGGCCTTGTGGTCATGCAGCGTCAAATCACAGAGCCCAGAGATCTTCTTCTGACAATTCAAATGCAACTTTCCCGCCATGGAACTGTCAACACATCTATTGCCAAACTTTTTATCTTTGTCTCTGCACAGCTTTGATCCCTAATTTACAGTCATCATTGGCTACTCTTTTCCTTCCAAGAGTAGCTTTCCCCCCAATTTTAATAAAGTTTTAGTTCATCTGTTGCATGCTGCACTTGCATTTTATTTGCCATCATCATTACAGTTTTCCACTTTCTCCTGTAACTGAACATCTTAATTCATGGAGATTATTCTGTGTACTCTGCATCATTATACAAAGCAGAAGTTGGTGTCTAAGAGTTCATTAGCTGAACATACTGAGGACTGAAAGCTGTAAATTCACTTCACACAGTAGGGGAGTCATCTGTACACAGTTACATATGTTTAGGTCTAAATTTTCCAGAGGAAATAGTTACCTATTTTGAGCTGTCTCAACTGAGACATCTCTAGAAAATTTCATCACTTATGGGGCAAATTTTCTGAAAATCTGTTAAAAGGGCATAACTTGGACCCTTAGGACCCCTGAGGTGCCCCAGCGCATGTCAGTATAAAAATGTGCAGCCAGATTCTCAAGCTGTCCTATTTATCGTTGCTCTGTTGTATCCCGTGAGTTAATGCTGATTTTCACCAGGGACAGATCCCAGTTCTAAGGATTGTACAAAAGCGAATCTCCTCTAAAGAACATTTATTTGAGAGATATTTAATCTTTTTTTCTGTGGAATTTTTGCTGAATGGAAAAACTAATGACAGCAGAACAGCAATCAACTTCATAACAGCATTCAGCTAATAGCAGAGAGCTCCTTTCTGTTTCACAGGCTATATCTTGAAATGTTACCATCTATAGGAACATTTGAAAAAGATACTTGATTTGTCTCATAACACTTTTGTCTCTCCAGCTTTCATATTAAAGCTGATAAATTTTGAACATTAAAGACTTTACCCACAACCACCATCAATCCAAACCATAGGTGCCCTGAAAAGTCGGTCAGAATTCCAATATCCAAATCTTTCTTCCTTTATTTGCCTTTCTTTGTTTATTTCTAGGCAGTCAAGAATAATGTAGACAATAAAACTGGAATTTCTTTGGAATTCTTTTTTTTTTTTTCTGAGCTGGAAGAGGATTTAATTACAACAATCCTCATGTTGATAAATATTAGAAGCTCAGTCCCAGAGGTATGATCCAAAAATTAATGTTCAACACCACCCTGGGCTCAGTTATCTGCTGCTCATTACACAGGCAGAACAGTCATTCTGTAGAAGAACAGGGAATATTCCATGTGAATGCATCCTATAGAAAAAATGCCTCACAATGTAAGTGCTGACAGCACAGTCAGGGTACAAGGGTAGAAACTGGGAACCTTCTAAACCAAGATCACAAGCATTAATCACCTGAGCACAAGGAATTACTCCATTAGCTGGAAGCTGCAGGCTCTCAACTCATCATCAGCCAACGCCTGGATCAGGGCATGATCGCAGCACTCTGCCAGAGAATTACATGCTCCCCAAGGCAAAGTTTATCCCAGCTGGCTGACAGGAGTTCAAGTCTCATAAGAAATGCCAGTGTTTAATAAGCCTGTTGACACATCCTTATAAAAGCTGCCAGAAGTTGCCAGTGGGGATGGAGTCCCAGGTTTAAATACTGAGAACACAAGCCCATGCTACTTGAGCTGATGGGGTTTATTACTGCTGCAGAAGATGCTTATATGTAAATGCCCTCTGGCTAACAGTTCATTATGAGGCCATAATGAAGTAGGATAAATATTCAAAAATAAACTTCATTTTTGCAAACATTAATATATTTTTTTTTTGGCAGAAAAAGAAGAGGGTTTGAGAACTTGGCCCTCTGTGTTGTAAAATGCTACCACATTAATTGTATTTAGCAAGGAATTCAAGAGCACAGAGCTCACATTCCCCTGTGTTAAATGCTTGAATGCTGCAGTGTCACTGGGACTTTCAGGAGCACATATGTAATTACATAGTGCTATTTATATTTTCCAAATGAAAATGAAATCACAGCTCCCAGTCCAAAGAACTTACTCACTGAATCTAACAGAGAATATGAAAAGGAATTGTACCAGGACCCTAGAAGAAAGAAAAAATTACACTTAGGAAATAATCAAAGCAACTCAGCTGTTTCTTTACTTTCTTCTCTTTCAATGAAAATGCCTAGCGGAAAGATCAGCTCCAAACCTGTAATTCGTGCTAGAGGCAGAAAACTTGAAGGAAAGGTTCAAGTAAAAAAATTCTCAGCACCGTGGAAGAAACTTTTGTCAGTCACAGTCCCCATTGTAGGAGAACATGAGCAAAAAGAAAAATATCAGCTAATCAGAAGATGAAATCCAAAGGTGATGTGTAAGGACAAAATTATAAAGTATTATGAGAACAGAGCATATAATTTATAGCAAATATCAGGATTTTAAATAGATGTTAGTTGTGAAAGAAGTTATTCCAGTTTGGAGATGAAGCAGTGAGAGAACAAAATGTTATCGACTGCACTTTGGATATGCTGGCATGAGGCAATTAGCAGGGGTAGCAAAAGAAAGGAGATCAGAGAGTGAGTATAATGAAAAAACAAATTCCAGTTTAGCAGTGTGGACAGAGCATGCAAAAAAAAAAAAAAAAGGTTAGTGGGATTTGTAAGAGGAGAGACAAAAGGTGCAAAGTAGAATGGACACAGACATCTTTCACACATGTGGTTATGAGCTGGATGGATCTAGAACTCAGTTTTGATGAGAACTAACACAATTCACTTGTGACCATTGAGATCCTCTGATCTGTACCAAAGTCATGTCAGAAGGCTTTATTTCACAGGTGAGAATCATGAATACAAATCTTGCTTAGGACTTCATCTTACACAAAATTATGGCTTTATTGGCTAAGAATTTCAGAAATATTTGTATTTGCCTTTTGTTCCAGCTGAAGTTGAGAGTAAAGCTCCCTTTTATTCCCAGGAAGAAGCAAAAGCAAACCATTACTGAATGCCTGAGACATTCCCACCACAATGTTTTTTGCATACAAATTCTATTATCTAAATACAGCTACAGAAATGTAGGATGTTCTATGTATTCTAACAGTACTTCATCAGTAATAGTGTCCCAAAATAAGTCATGCAAGCTACTGTTCATAAGTGAGGTGTCTAGGAAATGACAAGATTTTGTACACAGATAATGGCGGGAAGTAAAAGGTCTCTTCTGGCCTGTATCTCCTGGCCAGTGTCAAAGCATCGAGTACAGGGTGTGAATACCAGGCTCAGCTGGTGTTTATTAACTCAGCTCTGTTGCCTCCCGGTGGACTGTGCCAGTTCGCATCTGTTGAAGCATGTGTTCCTTGATGTTGATTCGTGTTTTCCCCTTATTTTAGCTTCATACAGTATCAACATGTTTCGCTTAATTTTCTTTGATGAGCAGAGGTAGAGAGCATGTAATAAGATGTTACTGATATATTGATTATTAATAAAGCCATAAACACCTGAAAAAAGATGGTTTGGACTGGAATCACACGTTTGAAAAGAGCAAGAACTGTTTGTTTTTAGAGGTACATAACAAACTAAATCTTTCCTTTTTTTGTTTCCCTTTAACTCAGTAATTTTTTCTCACTTTTAATCTTTTAATTCCCCCCCTCTGACACTGCAGTATTTTCTTTTTCCACTTAGAAATATGTAGAAATGGGCAGGTCAAAGTTGACATCATTTGTGTGGCTTAGTCACATTTTAAGTCCTAGCACAGTTCTTTCATCTCTCATGAACACAGAGCGTGCATTGTGTGAAGTTCTTGAACTGTAAGTGACTTTAAATTCACTCTAGTGGACAAGGGTGAGAAGTCATTTAACTTTTTAATAGACTTTCAAGGCTGAATGAGCAGCTGGTTGAGACGGAATATGAAATGACCCTTACCATTTCCCCAAACTCAGAATTCAACCTTTGAGGTTTTAAATAATGTGGTTAACTTTTTTCCTCCCGTTGTTTCCATTCCTCTGTTTTCTCAGTTCTCTCAGATGGAAAGGGAGGGTATGAAAAAACAGACTTTAAAAAGGCTCTTCTGGCCCTTGCTACACTGAAAATCATGAAAGTTGGCCCTTTACATATTTATGCCAGATTTTTCTAAAATGGAAACGATTCTGTCTGCTTTATATGACTGAGTAAAAAAGGCTTGTGCAAGTAAATGTGGCTCCACTGAAATTGCTGAGACCAGGCCAGCTGAGGGTATGGGTCTCATTGTTTGGTCCTGTTTGTCCTTGGAAAGGGACATTGCATGGCATCTTGGGCACTACAGTTCTCCTTGTTTTCACATGCCTGGCTTGAAAAACTGGGTTTGAGGGGGTTTTGACTGCAAGTCTGAGCCAAACCAAGTTCTTCAGGGGTCATAAAGTTCTGATGATATGCATTTGTCTAAGTTTGTGAGATGAAGAATCAACGCTTATATCAACTACAGTTTCTAGCTCCCTAGATTGCAAAACACAAAGTATTTAATATTCAGTCTATATATGAATCTCTTTTTGGTTTCTCTTAGTGTCAGACTAGAAAAGACAGATACCATCCGTTGCATTAAGTCTTGTCGACCAAATGATGTCAGCTGTCTGCTGGATCCAGTCCACACAATTTCCCACACTGTCATTTCACTGCCCACGTTCAGAGAATTTACAAGACCCGAAGGTAAGTGGTTTGTTCCTTGTTCCATTTAATAGACTACAACATATAAAACCTCCACCGGAAATCCTTGCCTAAAGCCAGACTCGCTACCGGTGCAGTAAATGTTTGCACAGCTCCAAATTATAGGGTACTATTCATTTAATTAAAACCTTGGATATCCAGGAGTTTTAATTTTATGGAGGAAAGAAAATAATTCTGATCTCTAACTCATACCGCTTCCCAGTCTAAGGAAATACTGACTCTGAATTCCCACGTACCACATTTACTCACACAATAGTCATATGCCCCATGACATTTTTTCTTCCCTTGTTTGTAGGTTTTGCTGTATAAACAAGGTACTCAATATATTTCTCTCATCTGTCTATGACCAGTTGTTTGCAACTGACAGGTGACTTGTTCCAAGAATAAAAACCTTACATGAAGACATTAATCACAAAATAAATTATATTGAGTATATGATCTGTGACTGGCTGATTTTTGACCTATGAACAAAGTGTTGTTTGTTATAGATTAAAGGAAGAGAAATTCCAAAGACAGGGCAGAAAGTTTTTAAGACAAGAATTTCAAAAAGCACCCAAGTGAGTGGCTGTCCTCTGCAGTACCTGAGAATTTGTAAGTCCCGGAGTTTCATAAGGATCACACTCACTTTCTCAGTTCACATAAAAACGAAAAACTTACAGATCGAGAGCCAGTTTTTGCTCCTTGCCATTTGTATGAATTTTCTGGCAATGCATCCATCAGTGGGATGACTGCCTGCAGCCCTGCTGCTCTCAGCACCTTACTGAGTGGCACAGACACAGAGAGAAGGGCATGGAGGTAAGAAAGGTTATTTTGTAGGGGTTTCTAAAGGCCCTAAATCCTCATTTCTGATGTACCCACAGTCTCAGACTTGCTGTTTCAGAAAGTTGTCCTAAATGAAAGCCAAAGCTGATTCTTCCCCTCTGCACCAGGCTGGAGTGGGGAAAGAGACATCCCAGTCCTTGCCCGAACAGGAACAATTTAACCACTGATGTAGAGCTCCTGTAGGTTCTGTCAGGCCTGTTTCAGGCCTTGGCTGGCCCTGCTTCACCAGGAATGGAGAAATGCCCCATGGCCACTTCTGCTCCCATACACACCCCTTCAGCTTCACCAGGTGTACTGGCAGCAGAGCTAAGGATTTGGCCCAGGATGCTTCCCAAACCTCATCAGTCCATCCTCGTGTTTTAATAAAAAGAGATGAGACCTAGTGATCTGAGATTACTACTGAAGCCCAGAAGACGTAAACTGTAATTCAGTGCATGGCCTCAGGTGAATTCTTACAGCTCCAAGCCTAGTTTCATCATCTGTAGAGTGAGGATAATAATGAGAGTAATAATACCTCCATCCCTCACAAGGGACTTGAAAATAATCTCACTTTTATTTTTAAACCTAAACACCGCCTCCAGTACTCCAAAGGACTCTTTAATTTGTAATGGCAATACTTTGTGTAACTGCCTAGGGGAATCAGAGTGGAGAGGTTTATCTGTTTGGTCCCTTTCTTAGCCCAGCCTGTGGATCCTTGATGTTGTCCTCTTTGCGTACATGCTGGAAATCTGATTGGCTTTTTAAGAGCATCTTTTTGGATTTTAAAAGTAAGAGTGTTTTGGCTTCAGGGCGCTTGGATGGTGGAAATAGGAGGAGAAAATAAATCTATCCAAATCCTCGCTTCCCTTAGATCTTCTGCCTTTCCATTTTAAAGGACAAACTGGGAGTGGTAAAGGACGGGAATGTCCTCCACCAACTTTGAGGACAAGACGTTTTGGACCAAACTCTGTTGGATTCTTCAGTAATGTTTTCAGATACTTGTCAGTGCATTCTGTGATACTCTTTACTTGCAGAGATTATTTTTCTCCGTGCCATCACACCTACATATCCGGCCAACCAGGCAGATATCATATTTGACATAACAGAAGGAAATTTAAGAGACTCCTTTGATATCATCAAGCGTTACATGGATGGTATGACAGTGGGTGAGTAGTGTTTTTTGCCTGCTTTCTTCTCTCAACTATACTGTAGGATAAGGTCAAAGAAATTAACTCAAGTAATTAATTTCTACCTTGATTTTCAAGACAGTGTTAATTTCATATTCTTCAGTCCAAAATGTGTAATTTGAATTAATATCACAGATAATTTTTTATTCAAAATACCAGAGGCCTATTCTTTGCTTTTGAGAAGTATTTTAACTTTTTTTCAGAACTGGCTCTAACTAAAAATGCAAACGGCTTAGTTTTGAAATGATGAGGGACCTAATGTAACCAGGAGCAGTTGGCAAATAATGTTAAGGTGGAGGGCAGGAGCAGGTCTTAGCTGATGTGCTGTTCTGCCCAATGGGCGCTGCTCAGGCGGTGGCAGGGGAATACACTGGGATTCTTATGCCAGGTATTAAAAAGCACTATTTCATTGCTCTTTATTAATGTTTATTTATGAAAATAAAGGACCACTGTTCCCAGTGAATATTTGTGCTTCGGTATGTGAATGTGCAGATTCTGCTCAGGTTTATACATGTGCTTCAGCAGGACTTGTCTGGAGGAAAAGAAAAATCACTGCAGCTTTCATATGGAGGGTTGTGAAAAAGCCCTATTTCATGTGGTCTGAAGGTGGCACTGGTGCATTTCAGAAGCAGGATAGCATAGCATCAGCTCTGCAAAGGTTTTATGGACTGTAGATAAAAATCCTAAGTCATTAGGTTTCTATTTCTTTCTTGATCAAACAGAAGTATACATGTGAATGCTGAGAAAAAGGGAGAGTCTGTTAAAACAGGATGATAAGATTACAGATTTCAGGTATTGGAGCAATTCTTTAGCAGAGTATAAATGTTATCAGATCCCACAGGAGTTACACTAGTTTGCTTTTCGTGCCGTGTGCTTCTTTTTGTCTGAAATAAGAAAGAAGGATGTGTTTGGAAATTCGACTGGCCAAGGTATTTGCCTGAGGGAAGTGTTTCCATTTTGAAGAACAGGACTGTGTGTCAGTGGTATTTTACTTGGTAAACTGGATTGTTTTCCTCACTTTGTAAAGAAAGAAAGTATGTTCTTATACACTGAATTGAGAAAATATGATACTTGCCCAAGTATATTCCCAGGTCTGTGAAAGAATTGGGTAACTCTTTCTTCACCTCAGTTCCCCCTGTGCAACATGGAGATGATAAAACATGCCTACTACTGTCTTAATTAATTCTTGTGTGTAAGACTCTTAATTAATTCCTCTATGTAGAAGTACTTTGAGATTAATGAATGGAAGCTGCAAAGAAAACTGCCTACAGCAGAACTGGAAAAGGAAAATCAAAACAACCCCACAGCTGATATTACCTGGAGGGGCAGAGGTTCAGGACAGCACATTGTATGTGTGATATTAGGATTGCAAATAATTCTGCTGGCAGCAGTTCTGCTGCTCTCATCATAATATAATTTTTATTATTATTAATAATCAGAATGTTAGGTGTTTCCTTAAAAAATGCTGGGAAGTTTTCAAGACAAATAAGGTGGGATCCTAGTCCATGAGAGGTCACAAAGTGAGTCCCTTTTGTAAAGAAAGTGATGGGTTTGTGTAAGGGAGGAAAACCATGAAGGGCACAGACAGTATCAGAAAGCTTTAGTGGTTATCCCACTAAGGTACAGGGATGTCAGAATTGTGGGGAACATAGCAACTCTAGCAGAGCAAATGTCCAGCTAGGCCAGTAACAGCTGGGTTTTCAGGAATCTTTCTGCAATTACAATG
The DNA here is from genome assembly GCF_000738735.6 of Corvus cornix cornix. Lineage (NCBI taxonomy): Eukaryota > Metazoa > Chordata > Aves > Passeriformes > Corvidae > Corvus > Corvus cornix. The sequence continues at coordinate 65,931,574 of NC_047057.1, read as the reverse complement.
TTCCAACTTGTTGCAAACAGCAATTTATGCGCTTCTGGGAGAGCACACCTGGGCCATCATGCTCGATGACCACATATGCCTCTGGGATCCATGTTGCATATTTTTTAATCTTTTTTTTTACTACATACTTTTTAATGTCCTTTTGCTGCCTATATAGAAAGAATACATTATTTTGATAATAAATCATAAATGCATTGGTAAAAGTAGCAAGAAGCATGTTTCATTCTGTTGTACTATTTCAGGAGAAATGACCAGAATATCAAAGCTATCTTGTCTGCTAATGGAAATTAGATCACCAGATATCTTTTTTTTACAAGACTAATTTTCTCTACAAGAGAAAAGATTGAAAATTTCTACAGTAAGCTTCTTGTTGGTTGTTTTTTTTTTCTGTTAAAGAAAAGACACAGACTAGTTCAGAGCGTGATGAAATGCATAAGAGTATATGGAAAAAATCAGGAAAAGAATTACAAGAATTATTGAAAGACCTCAGTGTAATAAACCTTGACTCAATATCAGACTAGAGGAAGCCAATGAAGGAATTCAAAGAAAGGAAGGAGCACTGGGAAAAGTGGGGGAGAAAGGACAGACTTTCCTGAAGATGCACTTGCCAGAAGACCCTCATTAGTAACACAGTTTTTGCTAGGTTGTCACAAATAAGGAGAGACATGATGCCTTATGAAGGACCTGCATCTAGCCTGTGCTTGTGTGAATGCAAAAGAACAAGATGCTCTCAAAAGTGCAACAGGGGGAAAAAAACGTGAAAAGGTATAGCTCTTTTGGGAAAGGTTTAAAGAGAGGGAGGAGCTGTTAGAGGTGAAGTTACAGAGGAAAAGTGGAGGCTTCAACACTGAGAGAGAATTTTGAGCTGAAAAGATTCAGGTTACCAGTTTCAGCCATTATTCCTTTAAGCTGATGCTGAGACTTCAGGGAGATGTTAGGGAAGCTGAGTTATGGAGAATGGCTGACCAGGCTGGTTTGTGCTTTGTTGATGGAGAGATTGCAGCTGAAGTCATTGGAGGAGATAAGTGTGAAGGAGCAGGTTGTGAGGGGGATAAAAGAAGAAAATAGAAGCAGAGGAAAGCCCTGCCCCAGGGAATGTTACAAAAAGAAAGAACACAGTCTCCCAAAGGATATGTAGAAGAAGCAGGCCCAAAGGGAGGTGAAGAAGGCAAGGACAGTATTGCAAAATCAAGGAAAGAAAACATATCAAACAGGAATCAATGATCAGCACTACCAGATATGGAGGAGCTAAAAGAGCTAAGAACAAACTCCAAAAGTAGCTCTGCTGACCTACAGAAAGTATCTTTCAGTGGAAGAGGAGGAATGAAATCCAGACTCCTGAAGAGGCAGTGTGTAGAATTCATGCAATCTGATGAAAAAGAATTGTATAAAAAGTTGCTTCTGATATTTGTACCCTGTTGTATTAAAAAGAGATGCAAATCCCCATTCTTTCCTGGATCAGGAAGTGCTGTAGACTTCTTGTTTCCTGGTGTGGGTACAGGCCAAGGTGGCAACGAGTCCAAACGATACTGTTAACGACCTCACATCACTTGCTAGCATGGGTAGGAGAAAAACAGAAGTGCAGACCTATCCAGGCTTGGTTTTTTTAAAAGCTTTTATAGACTGTTCACTGCATTCCTCCTTTAACCAGCTGTCAGTGAAAAATGAAGAATGCATTTTCAACCTGTGCAAAAATGTCCTATCAGTGCCTAAGGTATTATCAGTTGCTATAAAACACTTTCCCCTTCAGCTATGCATTCATTTTTTGAAACAGTAATCCCACCTTGTAGTCTGGTAAACTTCAGGAAGGTTTTAAAATTTCATAATACAGCTAAAAGTAGTTTTGATAGGCTGAAATCTTCCATATTGCATTTGGTAATAACCTAAGCCTGTATTCTTACCTATAAAGCAGAATGGTGGTATTCTTCTGGAAAACATACTGTATAGCCAATATAGCTATAAAAAGTCACCATAGAGTTTCTCTGGGGGGTTGTGCTGGTGCTTGAATGCACTTGTATCTACACTGATACGTACTGCTGCTCTCCATTGTTATTTGCAACTTACACTGCTGTCTCTGTCCTGAATGTCCAACCTCCTTTATGTGGGTGACAGTTCATGATGTTACCTTTGAAGCATTACAGGAAGTATCTCAACTACTGATAGCACTATGCTGGATTTATCACTAGTCTAATTTCTACTGTGGTATCATGATTGTTTAGTGTGTTCCAGAGTCTGAGGAGAAACTTGTCAAAAATGATCAAGAAGAAAAACAAAACCAGGTACCATGAGCAAGTGTTCTTGTGAGATCCCATATTAGTTGGGGGCAGAAGAAGGAGACTGGAGGTTTGTTTGACTTTCGTGACACCTGTCCTTAGCACAGGGGTAGTAGTTCTGTATCTTGTAAGTAGTTTGGCCATTCGCACTGTGGCAAAGTCTTTCTACAGTCCTCCATGCAAATGTTTGTATGGTCTGACATTAAATTCAGTCATTGGTCTGCAAAAGATTTGGTTCTGAACTTTGTCCCTGGACCCACTCTCCATTGCCAGGCAAGTACCTTCACATTTCCCTCAGCTTCTCTCTCCTTTGTTACTCCAGACTCTTTATCTTTGGGCCAGAGACTGGCTGGCTCTTACCATGCATGCGTTTTGGTGTTCAGCAAAATAAGATTCCCAGACTGATGTGGGCTTCCTGGCACAGCTGGTGCTGAAAGCAGCAGTTCACCTACATCTGGGTGAGGTTTCTGTGAGGCAGGGGAGGTGTAGGCAGAGCCAGGGCATCCAGGCAAACTCTGCTGTGTGCCGGGGCAAGGAGAGAGAACACTTGTTATCTCCCCATGTGGATAACTCTTACTAGAAAGTAAGCAGCAATAGGAACATTTTGTTGTGATTATAATGTCATTAGTGTGAAACAACAATGGTGTCTGGCCATACAACACTGGTGCTGGCCAGTCATTACCAGCAAGCTCATGGAGCAGGACATAATTCAGTAGGTTTTTCAACAGGCTTTTGCAGCTGTACATTGAAAAAGACACGGTCCCTTTCAGTATCTTTGTTCTGGTTTCATCTCTAGGCTTGCCTCTCTCACAAGAGGAGCTCCTCAGAAAAGAATATTTTGTGAGTTTTTCTCTATGCCAGGTTGCCCTGTTGAAATTAGTAGTTGTGCATTTGAGATGAGGGTGCCCAAAAGCCATTTGGTAAACGGGATTCTAGATTTACTGCCTAAACATGCCCTTTCAGGATACTGAAAGTGCTGACTGCACTGCTCAGTAGTCAAATCGCTCAACACCCTCCCTCCCCTCCAGAAAAGTTTGAGGCTGGAGAGCTCTTCTGGGGGCAAAGGAGCACCTTGAGCAGGAGGCAAATTTTTGTTTCATATCTGAGAAATGCTGAAGGTGCTTTTCTGGTGAGAATGATTCTCGATCTCGAGTGGAACAACATTCCTAATGCCAAATTTCATTCTAGCACATTGCAAGTATCTGGTTAATGCAACCTTCCTCCTTGATCTATGTTCATGTCACCTCTCGGGTGTCGCAAGGTATTACAAAACCATTCATACAGACCATCTTTGGTTATAGTTCCCATAAGGCCCAGCAGGCAGATAAATTATAATGCAGCTCTGATGAAGTTTTGTGAACTGTGAAGTATAAAACCTGACACCTTGGGAAAGAAATGGACTGAGTTAGGGACAGCAAAGGGCACCAAAGTCCTTGGTTCAGATTTCATAGCATGCATTTTCTGGTATTCATGTTAAACAGTGGGCTGAGATATTGCATAAATGAGCAAATAAAGCCAGATTTGAAATCCAGTACACCAAGAAACATACTATAGCAATTCCTCAGAGAGATGTCTGTGTGAATCCAGCTTTCTGAGGTGCTCTGCCCCAGTTCAAAGTAGTCGAAGACCTCCTTTTGTGATGATCTCCAAGGGTGAAATATATGTGCAATTGATTAATGACTGGATGTGACACTCAGTGCTCTGGTTTAGCTGACACTGCGGTGTTTGGTCAAAGGTTGGACTCAATGATCTTGAAAATCTTTTCCAGTCTTAATGATTCTGTGATTCAGCTGCTTCTGCTGCTGTATCCGAGTCTGTGTGTTGATAGCAACCATCTTATTCCTGCAGCAGCACCTACACACCCTATAAAAATGGAAAAGGAAGATAAGACCCAAGGTGTATCATAAATCTTTCCCAGTATGATATGCAGATGCCTGGCTCACTTAAAAACAGCCCTATCTTAACTTTAGTTTTTAAAGGGGCCAAATGTGGTGAAGTGACCCCTTATTTCAGCCCTTGAGAACTGGTCAGGAATTGACGCACATTAAAGTACAGGAAGCCTCCCTTGTCACAGTTCTGCAAACAGGAACAGCAGAGCCGGTGCCTCTAGGTGAAGACTGAGCACTCTATAAGGGTTCCTGTGCCAAAGCCTCAGGATTAGGTACTTTTTCTTCCATGGTAAATCAAATCACAGAGCCATATGCTGCTGTGTGCCGTAATTGTGGCTCTTTGCCAAGAAATGCTTTTATCACAAGGGTTGCAATAATTAATTGCCCAGGTGTCGCGGATCCAAGTGCGGCTGAATGGGAATACTGCAATTGTGAGACAGGTGGGGTGAACACAGCCACTCTCACTAAATGGAGACATTGCATGTCTGTGATGATGCACATGAAGGCCCCTGGAAATAACATATTGGGAATAAAGTATCAGGGGACTGATAGATGTGATTTTTCACATTTTGGACATTCATCCCTGAAGTTTTTCCACCTGTTTTTGTAATATGTAAGGGTCTTCTAACACATAGAGCACCTCATATTCTTAAAGTGGAACAGGAAAGATTAAAAAATATATGATGGAAACTATTTTTTAATGAGGTTACTTCAAGTATAGTTACTGCATTTTAGGCATGAGTGATTTCACAGCATTGTCAACATTGAAACCCTTTGCGAGGTTTGGCTGGAAGGCAAACCAGACATTTCAAAGCACTTCGAGTTTGCCAAACCAGGATAAGAGCACATCTCTCTGAAGTTATTTAGTATTCTTAATAAAGATCACAGTATTTGTAAACTAGCCAAACCTCAGTAAAATCAAAGATTGTTTTTAATTGTTTTATAATACCAAGGCTCCATATGGTCCAATATGACAGATAATAGCTTTGAAAATATTCACCATTTGTTTCTGGCCCAAAAACATATTAATATGACACCTCTTTATGGACTCTTTATTTGATGCATTTCAGCAATCAAAGTTTTCTAGAGAAACCCAAGTGTTAATGAAATTAAACTTCATGGAGTTGTTGAATTTATAATAAATTGAATTCTATATTTCTGATCTGTCGAATAATGCAGAAAGATCCTTTTTACATGCTGAAATGTAATTCCTGTACTGTAACTTCATTTTTTTCATTGGAGTTGAAGCAAAAGGGAAGAGAGAAGCAGATTCAGTTTTAGCTAAACTTAAACTAACACTCGTACGCTGGGTGGAAACTTCAAAGGCTGTGAGTACCTGAAGAGTTTTAGACAATTGTTTAAGCAGTCTTTAAAAGAGAGCTTTGCCTTTACACGGCTTATAAATGATTCCAGTGGCCACAGATCTTCTGCATATGGGAGAGATCTGAGCCAGAGGTGCTGGTTGTGGTTGCAGGCATGGCTCACCTGGTTACACTGTTTTTCTGAGGGGTGTCTTGACATGCCCCTGGTCCTCTTTGACACTTTTCAGTGAAGCACCCAGTATTGCCTTGAGCTGCACTGTTGGATAATGGTTGTTGAACTGCTCCAGGGACACACACATGTATATATTATTTTTATATCCCAGGGTAATGTGCCACTGCAGTCAGCACTGCACCAGCTGGCCTGGGTCATTAGGAGCCCTGTTCATGCCACTAGTGCAGTACTCACTGTGACTGGACACTGCTGCCTTTCTGTTCCCAATAGGAGGAACATGGAGGTTGTGTTCAGTCTTATGGAGCTTTGTTGGTGCTCAAAAGGGAAATCTCCTTCTCCTGTCCACCTCTGAGCACACACTCCACCCTGTGGTCAGATGAGTGCTTGTGTGGCAAGCTATGGTTTTGATTTTTCAGGTGTTAATCCAAGGCAAGGGGTGGAGGATATAACAGGACCACTATTTTTGATCAGCTTAAACCAACAGTGAAACTACCGTGAGTGTCATATAGCTTATAAAAGTGAATTTTATGTGTCCAAACTTACTTCTGAAGTATTTTATAAGCCCTTGGTTGCTCAACAGTTGAAAAATAGGCCTTTTTCCTAATTAAACATCTGGGACATTCATGTTTGAAAAGTATGTTTTTGAAAATCTTGTCCCCAGATACTTCAGCAAAGGTATGTATAGCCAGCCACACTCCTCTGAAGCAGTTCTCCAGCAGCATGGAAACCTTGTTAACATCCAACTCTAACTTGATTCTCCAAAACTTTTATTTTGTGAAGTGTTCACCATCAAACTTGATGAAGGTCTAATTCACAATGTTATGACGGCAATATACTTCAAAGCAAGAGGAAATCTATTTTGGTACTTGTATTTTGATTAATGAGTTTTCTGAATCCTTTCACTATAGTTATGTTTGTCAGGTGTGGCATCTTAAGGATTAATGATAACTTCAGAGCTATTTTTCTGTATGTGATTTGATGCCTGAAGTGATGATTACCAAGAAATATTTCATTTTACAAAGAGAAGCCACTTACTCATAAAACAGATTATATCAGAAACTATAGAACACCACATAGCAGGAGACACATTGTTATTGTGACAAATAATTGAGAGAAATATAGGTAGCTTTCTCTCACACACACACAAAAAAAAAAAAAAAGAAAATGAAAGAGACTATTCAGCTTTTGAGAGATGGAGGAATCTCAAGTATACATTAACTTTCTGAAGTCAGCAGACAGATATCTGGTGGTCTGGGAAATGCCTGCAGTTTGACAGCTAGATTGTTCCTTTAGGCACAGTCATGAACTGGAGAGGAGTGGAGGAAAATAATGCCTGTGAGGCTGCCTATGGTGGCAGGAGAACTGGTGACAAAAGACATGAAGAAAGATTAAGTATTCAATGCCTTCTTCACCTCATTCTCTACTGATAAGACTGGCCTTCCAGAGTCCTGGGGGTCTCAGAGCAAGAGGAAGAGCTGGAGCAGGAAATACTCACCCTCAGTGGAGGAGGTTCAGGAACATTTGAACAAACTGGGCATAACCAAGTCCATGGGTGCTGGTGGGGTACTGAGGGACAAGTGCTGGGGGAACTGGCCAATGTCATTGTAAAGGCACTCTCAACATCTTTAAAAGATTGTGGTGAATAAAAGTTCCCATGAAAAAAGGCAAATGTCACTGCAATCTTCAGGAAGGCCAGAAAGGATCTAGGGAAGTACAGGCTGGTTAGCTTCACCTGAGTCCCTGGGAAGGTGATGGAGCAAATCTACCTGGAAACCATTCCCAAACAACATAAGGACAAAGAGGTCACTGGAAGCAGTCAGCAAGGATTTATGAAAGGGAAATCATGCCTGACCTACCTGACATCCTTCTACAAAAAGATGGCTGGATTAATGAGAAGAGTGGATGTTGCTCATCTTGACTTTAGTAAGGCTTTCAACACCATCTCCCTTAATACCCTCACAGGCAACCCAAGGAAACGTAGGCTGGATAAGTGGACAGTGAGATAGATTGGAAAAAGGCTGAACTCCAGGCTCGTAGGGTTGGGATCAGCAGACCAGCTCTCTGCCAGTCACCAATAGTCCATTTGAGGGGTTGATTTTGGGGCCACTGTCTTCATCAGGGGCCAGAGGGCACCTGGACAGGGATGATGCAACAGAGTTGTGCTGGCAAGCAGAGGGACCTTGACAGGCTGGAGTAATGGGCTGACAGGAACCTCGGGAGGCCCAGCAAAGGCAGCTCTCACTCTTCCAGGTGCAGTGCGACATTCCCTGATGTGCTGTGTTTGAGCATTGCATTTGCAACAGTAGGACACATTAAGCAATTAGAGGTTGATTCACTTCCCTGGCATAGCGCTTCCCTGGTCAGTAGGTACTCAAGTAACTATGTTGGCAGAGCAATTTATGCGCTGCACCAAAACACTACTCTGGCACAACCTTTTGTGTAATAAGTAGAAGCCTTTAGGAGAGGAATTTAATTAAACTTCAATGCCAAGCTTTTTACAGAACAAAAAATTGCTAAAATAGCCTAAAATATGTATTTTCTGTTTGTGATCAGGATGTGAATTATTTTCCAACCCTACTGATGAGCTTTGTATATTTGTAATGAATACTGAAAAAGAAATGACAAATCTTACGGTGACTGCTTTAGAGTTAAGGTCTGAAGAGCCAAAAATTGGCTATGTAGTTTTAGCTTCACACTATAGATATGCATTTACATGTTGTAGACTGAGAGTGCTTGGTGTTCAAGCCTAACCTGCAACTCCTTGTCTATGATTTAATCCAAAGAAACATTAATTCATGTCTGGGTTCATTTTCCTCCTGCTCATTTCTGGAATGATGCTATCAATTTACCTTTTATAATAGTCTCTGCCTGGATCGTTTCTCTAGTCCAAAATTTCCTAATTGCCTGAACATCTTTTCTGAAACTATGACAACTCTCCTAAGTAACACTGATACAGCTGAGATGTTTACTGTTAATTTTGTAAATCTTGGCCTGCAGTATAAAGCAAAAAGCCTTCAGGAGACAAGAAAACTTGAAGTTATAGTCCAAGATCTTGCATTAACATGAGAAGATTGGTCTTGTATTGCTTAAGGGAATCTCATAAACAAGCTCTTCCCCCTCAAAAAGTTGTTCACCACACATTACCACCAGTGTGCCAGAGTTTTGGTCTCCTTGTCTTTAACAGCCACACAATAGCTGTAGGTTCCAGGAGGAACAACCTCCTTTGTGATACCCAAAGATCCATTACTTAGAAAGGGGTAGTTACTGTTGTGTTGTGGTAGTTAGGACTGTTCATTTCTGACAAGCCTGTAAGAAGGACCAGGGTCTTTTTTGTGGGGAAACAGAGACCCGGGAACAGCCAAATGCAGGACTTCAGAACACAGGCTGAGATTGTTTGGAGTTTAATAGAAAGTATATATTTAATATATACTTGAGTTTCAGCTCTGTTTATGTTCCAGCTCCACAGCTCTCATCACATTTTCTTATGCTTGAATTTTTCCCAACTGATCATTTCATGTTCCAAGTATCCATTTAAAGCACGAGGAAAATAGCTGGAGGAAAAATTATAAGGTGGGGTTTTCTGGTGTCATTGAAATCTCTCTCATGTAGGTGTCACTAGCAGCTCATCCCAAAAGTTCTATCTGAAAACAGACAGCACTCTCTCTCACCATGTAATAGCACATTTTCTTGACAATCCTTCCTGTGCTTCTTTTCAAAGGGAGAACTTTTCAATGGGTTCACAATGGTTTAAAAGTGAAAGAGGGGAAATTTAGGCTGGATATACAGAAGATATTCTTCCCTGTGAGGGTGATGAGGCCCTGGCACAGGGTGCCCTGAGAAGCTGTGGCTGCCTCATCCCTGGAAGTGTTCCAGGCCAGATTGGATGGTGCTTGGAGCAACCCGGGATAGTGGAAGGTGTCCCTGACCACAGCAGGGAGTGGGTCTGAATGGGCTTTAAGATCCCTTCCAATCCAATCCATTCTATGGCTCTGTGATTCTATTTCATGATGAGCTTAAGCTTTCACTTACCATCAGGCTTGTCATAGCCCAAAGGTTAGGAAATTTAGGGGGAAAATCAGACATGCTTTATCTCACATGGGATTTATTTATCTAATGAGGACTAGACATTCATATATTGCTACCAATATTAGTTTCTGATTCATGAAAGTTAATTTTAATAGTGCATGGCCAAAGCAAACCCCAAAATAGCCTGAATAGCAGCATGTGCTTACTTTGAAGGAAAAGCAAATGATGAGACTTCGTAGCATCACAGAATCATTTGTTGGAAAAGACCTTTAAGCTCATCAAGTCCAGCCGTCAACCCAGCACCACCACTATGTTCACCACAAAACCATGGCACTTGTTTGGCTGCCTTAGGTATTTCAAATATATATCCTATTCTTATTATTTTACATAGTTTTTACAGAGTGTTTAATTTAAAATAGATCTTAGAATTAATAAAAATGTGTGTTTTGTTCTATTTAGGACATGATTAATAAGTTAACAATAGAGTAATGATTCAGAAAAGTGAATTTTCTTATTTTCATCACTTCATGCTTTCTCAGTAACTCCTTACCATACATCCCACATTTTTTCAGTTCATGGTCAGTTTTCAGCTGACCACAGATCATACAACTAAACAATGATAAAAAAAATAGCAAATTATCCTAAATTGATTGTTTGTTCCCAGAAAAAGTTGCTAAATTAGTACTTGCCTATAATGTCAAGGGTGAAGTGTTGCACTAGTGAAAACAGGGTAATACTGCTGGATTCACCCGACAGTAACCAACCTCTGTTGGTTACACATCTCTCTGTTAACTTGCCTCCTGAGAAGAGTCACAGAAAGGACATTGTGTGCTTGCTGTGAGCACAAAGGGAAAGAAAAAGGTGGTTTTTTACTGTCCTTTGGTATGTGGTGACTGGAAAAAACAATATAGCTGTAACCCCATGGGGGAAGCAATGGGAAGGGGACAAGAGGAACAAGAGCTCTCGTGCTTGTTACTTAACACAAAGCTTGAAATGTGGTTGAGGGAATTGATTCCAATTTTGATAACTGTGTTTATTGTATTTCCCTGAGCGTAGCCCACAGGTTATTTGGAAGAATAACTTTTGATATGGCAGCAGTTGGGATTGTTTATATATATACAAATACATATGCCTGTATATGCAGGCAAGGCAAGAGGAGTTTACTGCAGCACATCCCTTCTTCCAGCAGTCACCATGTACAGCCCTCACTATCAGCCTCTGATTCCTTGACTGCTCTGCTAACATCTCTCTGCATGATTTTTTGGGGGATCCTTAAAAATTTAGCTCTCTTGTTCAGGAATGGGTGCAATTTATGTCTGTTCTGTGCTCCTAATGATGATATAGATGTAAATATTTGACTAGACTCAAGAATCAATCCCTGTGGAAAATCCTATGAGCTTCACCTCTGAACCATAAAATGTAACATATTGCAACCTCTCTACGAACTCAAACCAGTATTTTCTTATGGCAGTATGGAAATAAGCTGCTTGGTTCTGCTTTGCTTTTTGCACACCATGGTGATCCCTCTTAGAGGAACTTCCTCTAGAGGAAATGCAAATGTGATGTGAGGAACACCTTGACCCAGATCCCCTGAGAGTGTAATTGCAGCAGATTTTGTGGCTAGCAGTGAAAAAAAGAGAAAGAAAGGTTTTTTTAAAGAGAAGCATTTTAAGGAGCTTAGCATAGAAGTCAGAATTAGGAGTCTGGAGGCAAGATATGAGTGCATGACAATGCAGGGACTTGTCACCCAGAATGAGTTAATGTGGTAACAAAACAGCAGCTCTTCTCCTCAGCTGAAAATGGAGCTTCTTAGCAAATCAGCTGCCTAATGCAGAAGTACAAGCAGAAACCAAACACAGAGGTGAATTGCCTGAGGGTCTCACATATTTCAAAGCAGAGAACTGTAATGATATCTTAAAGAGGTATAGACAAGCCAAGGAATACCTGTGGCATCTAGAGAACATGTATTGTGAGGAGCAGCTGAGGGAGCTGGGGGCACTGAGCCTGGAGAAAAGGAGGTTCAGGGGGAAGCTTCTCACTCTCTACAACTCCCTGACAGGAGGGTGCAGCCAGGTGAGGGTCAGGCTCTGTTCCCAGGGAACAAGAGACATGACAAGGGCAAATAGCCTCAAGTTGTGCCAGAGGAGGTTTAGATTGGATGTTAGGGAAAATTCCTTCACTAAAAGGCTTGTCAAGCATTGGAACAGACTGCTCAGGGAAGTGGTTGAGGCAGCAACCCTGGAGGGATTTAACCAATGTGTGGATGTGGCACTTGGGGACATGGGTTAGTGATGGCCTTGGCAGTGCTGGATTAATGGCTGGACTTGATCTTATAGGCCTTTTCCAATCTAAACAATTCTATGATTCTCTCTGGTTAAAATACTAGAAATGCTGCTGAAAGGCTTAGGAATATTAACAGTATTATCCTTGCTGTCTTATTTATCCCATCTTCTCTGATAAGCAAAACTTCAGTAAGTCAGTGACAGTTACTCAGATTATTGGCTGTTGTCATTGCTCTCACTTAAAAATAAGTATTATATATTATTTAGGTTATCATCCTCACTACACATGGTGACATGCTTTACCTTAGAAAAAATCAAAATACAAAACAGAAAGAAGAAACAGGACAGGAGAGTAGCTCAGGGTTTTAATTATAGAGCTTTAGGAGTTGGGCCATGGTCAGACCATTACTGTGACATCCAAAAACTTGCTGCCTCTCACTTGGAGGCTGTTTGCTTTCACAGATCAGCAGGTGGAAAGGATTGCCATAGATCCTGTTTACAATAAGGGCAAAAGTGTGCAAGAGAAAGAAATCTTTTTTTTTTCTAGAAGGAGGTCAGCAAATCATGAAGATACCCAAACGGATTTGGGATGTGTAATGACATCTGTGCTTAGTTAACAAAACAGCAAATCCAAGCACAGATCATGGAAGGCATTCTGCCTAGCCCATGACACATGACATTTTCTGCAAGTTCAGTCTGTGTTGGGTCACAAATTATGGACCAAAGACAATGAACAGCACCAGCAGCTCATCAGGCTGGAGGGTACCAACACTGGTAGATGTGCCTGCAAGGAAGACAACACAGATGCTTGAGGTTGCCCATCACATTGGATTCAGCAGCAGGGGGAATCTCCATGTTAATACATAATCAAGCATTCACCCTGTTGTTGTTGTTTTTGTTCCTCTTCTTCTATGCTAACCTAGCTGAAGTCTGATATTGTTGGAAAAGAATTGGGGTGAACTTGCTTAAATGAACTCACCTGCTTTGTCAGTGGTAGAGCCTGTAGCTTCGGTCCCTGAGAGGGTCAAATGGTGGTATGTGAGAGCCCTCTGTTTTCAAGTAATTTCCTGAGCAGCCCCACTGGTGCTCCTGACATCCTGCGGACAGTGACTCACAGAACAGTGGGCACTTCTACAGTGGTCCAGGACCAAGTACCAGTCTGCAATTATCTCCATGGCAAATCTGAGTGGCTCCATCCAACTACTTTGGACTTAGGTAAAAAAGAGATCAAAAACCAGCTGCTTAATTTTTACATTTCCTGACTTCCCAGTGCATTTAAAAATTGTAACCTTCCTGTTACTATAAGGGATGTTTTTATACTTAGTGTTAAGCTGATACCTGCCAGACCACAAATCTGGACCCACCAGTTTGCCAAAAGGGATAGTGAAACAGCATGTTTATGCAAATGTTGCAGTATCTCACAAATCCATGTCACTTAAAAACATACAGAATTATAACATGTGGCTTCTTCAAATGTATCCTGGGCTAAACGCTTTTGAGATACTGACTGATTCGTTGAGCCACATATGTGAATACATGGACCAGGCCTGGATCACAAGGTTTTTCTTTAGTCTTTTGTTTGTGTGAGTCAGCCCAAAACTGCTGGTCTTGTTTGGGTCTGGCAGAGCTATGCCTCCCCTCATAGGTGACATGAAAGGTACGAGACAGCAGAGAATCAGACACAGGAAGCATCTTGCATGGTTTCCACCTGCATTTTCCCTTGAGTTTGGTGGAGAAAAATACTCAGGTTTTCCATTTTAGCACTTGTCACAAAACAAAAATGCAAAGCTCTCAAGGAATGAATCTGCCAAGAGCAGCAAACCTCTCATATGCTTTTGTCCAGTAGAACATTTCAAGGGTTTCTCCTGACTCTTCATTTTTCATTCTACCCATTCAGAATGAATGCATCCTTACACATACACTGTAGCACAAAGCCACCTGCCTGTGTCATCCTGTATCATCCTCATTCATTTAATGGGAGAGAAGTGAAATAGTTCCTGCAGTGGTGGTCATTTCAGGATCATCTAGAGCATTGGCACAACAAACTGTAGAAGTAACTATTGTCAGAGTATTGTTTCCTTCTACATTCCCTCAATTTCTTGCTTCAATATAGCTGTCAGCATGCATGGCATTCACTTCTCAAGCCACTTTATAGGCTGGATTTTAAAACCGCAGCAAGCGAACTGTGTGAAAAGGCACTGCCACATGGACCGTAGTGTTTTCCTGTTGCACCTTTTTTCCTGCCTGTTAGCACGATGCATCTCAACAGAAATGAGAACATTACTAATGGCTTTGAATGCTGCATCAGTGATGTGCAAATGTTTGCCATACTGTGGCATAGCACAGCAGAGAAAACACAATTTGCAATCCCACCTCCAGAGTAGAGTAGACTCTAGTAGAGTAGCACAGAAAGTGTAGAATCCTATAATAGGATTGCTAAATGAAACCAGCAGCCTTTGCTCTCTAAGGCTTAGTGATGAGTGCAGGAGCTGCTCACAGGGTCAGTTAAAGCTTGCCAGCACTGAGTGATTTCAATGCTGTGCATTTCCGTGGTTCTCAGTTAGAGCAGTGCCTGCAACAATGTGATGCGTTGTTAGCAAAATGCTTTAAGTGCTACCCTAAAGGGAGGGCAATTTTAGCAAGGCTTTTCTGTTTCAATACATCATCTGCCAAGCCCGGCTATTTTTATAAGATACAGGAGAATAGCCAAGAAAACTAAAGAAAATAAAATATAAGTATATATATATATGCATATAAATTGTAGGGGGCAGGATGCTTAAAAAGTGTATTCATCAAATATGGCAGGCAAAGTGACTGTGGTGAGAAGTTTGCAATTTCACTGCATGCTGAAGATATTAGTTAGTGTTTGAACAGGACAGAACTGTAATGTCATCACTGCCTTAGGAAAAGGCGCTGACAGCCTGCACAAGCAAACATTTATGTCTCCCATCAGATCTCAGGCCAGTGTGTTCATAGGGAACGGCTGTAGGAGCTCAGCTGGGACTCCATGATGGTACTGGTGTGCTGTGAAACATAATCCCCAGCATGCAGGAGGAGCACATCTTAAATCATCCTTCCTTAAACTGTGCATTTCCTTCTGAATCAAACACCCTGTCAGAGCAGTCTGTTGTCAGAAGGAGGTATCTGTGGAGGGGGGTCCCCAGCAGACTCCCCGTGCCTGCTGGCTGACCTTGGCTTCATGTGATTTTGACATTTGGGGACATCCTTTTCAGATGACAGCAGTTTGGTAGCTGCCTACTCTGTAACACCAGGCCCAGAAAATAAACAAGAATGAGAGTATGTTTAGGACCTGATCTGCAGCCTTGGGGGTCAACGGCAAAGCTTGAGTTGATTTTGTTTTGTAGGTCTGAAGCTTTATCACTGTTCTGTGTAGCCACATTGCATCAAGGCACAGATAACTCCTCATGACCCAGATGTGCCTTCTCAGGGTCCTCTTCTGCACCCTGCCCAGAGCCCAGGAGCCCAATGTCCGCTTCAGGCCCTGCCTGAGCAGTTCTGGAAGAGGGCTGTATAACAGCCCAGGGTCCGCTTGTTCTGGACCCTGCCCCACATGTTGCCTCCTCAGTTTGACTTTGGCCCAGCATCGTCCATGAGCCAGGCTGTGATCTGGGTCTCTGGGTGAATGTGGCTGCCCCTGGCCTGCCCTGCTGCCCGGCTGGCAAGTGGGACAAGCCCTGCCCTGCCACCCTCTGAGGACTCCGTCCGTCTCCATCCTGGCACTGGGGCTCCTCCATGGCAAGCCAGTCACAGGACTGGAGCCCTGGAAGACACAGCTTACTTCTCCCTTACTGCTTCCTTCCTTATCAAACCCCAATGCTGGTGAAGGAATGACCACCATCTACATGAGGATGACATAGGAGCAGATGCAGAGATACCCCCTTTCCGTATTAAACTTAATTCCCATTGTGTCCAGTGGGGTTGTCCATCCATGACTCAGCACACTAATAATTGACAGATGGGTGTCATTCTGATGTTCACAGGGGAAGGGTTGATTTTACCAATGCATTTCAGATAGCTTCTACTGTTCCAAATGAAATGGGGTTTTCAACCCGATACCAGGAATTGCATGGCATTCCCAGGTGTGCTCATGAGCAATGTGTGTTCTGGGTTACCCAGGGAAATCTCCTTCTGCCCTATGTAAAAGTAGTGTCACAGCATGCTTATTGAATTTATGTCTCCAATTAAAAGGTAAAAAAATTACTGATTTCAGAATATATAAGAGGGTTTTGCCATTCGCAACATCTTAGTGCTCATTATAGATCTTCGAGGTATTTTGATTCAAAAGTTTTATTTTATCCTTCTTTTGCAAGCTTTCTTGCAAGCTATTTACAGACCCAATAAATAAAATACCTTTCCCTGGGCTATACTGAACACCAAAGGTGGTGTAGCTCCCCCAGACTTAGCTAGATTCTCCTGCTAATCTCAGCAACCTATTTCTGTCCCAACAGGTGTAGTTCGCCAGGTGAGACCCATAATTGGACCTTTCCATGCCATCCTGAAATTGGAGATGAACTACGTCATGGGTGGGGTGGTGTCTCACCGCAACATCGTCAACGTCCACATCTTCGTGTCTGAATACTGGTTCTGAGGGACACCCACAAGCAAGTGCTCCAGCCTGAAACATTACCACAAGCTATTATGTCATATACTTGTTTTTAAAACCCAATAGTGTTCTTTTTTGTTTTATTTTTAAATATTTGGTTTATAGTTTAAGAAAAGTAACAAGCTATTACATTGATTAGACATAGGGTGGAGCAAATTAGGTGAGCCCGATGTAGTTGTTTGTATAAATACGTAGTGTGTAAAACTGCTCAGCTGCCTGGTGGAATTTAAAATTTTTCTAAATGTTTGGACAGATCTCAACTATTGCTCCTTGTCCAGGTAACTGAATGACAGGCTGTGGAACAAAACAGATGTCAGAGTTCATTGGGATGAGTATATGGTCTCTTTGGATGGAGGAAGTTGGATAAGGATTAATAATTTCGCCTCAAATTAACTACCTTGAGGAGGATTGTCAGAGAGTGATAAATAGTTCATTTTGGGCCCTCTAAATAGGCCCCCAGAATTGCTATTAATGCCTGAAAAGTTCAGCCTGGATATTTAAGAAGTGTCACTCAGCTGCAGCTACCAGAGGAAGTGCAAAAGGAACTAGAAATACTTAGAGACTAACAAGCTATTACACATATTAAAAAAATGCTCCTTTTTTTGGGTACTTATTATTTGATTGTAAGATTGTTTGATTCCAATTAAACAAGTACCTCTCATTGAAATTAATCTGTTACAGGAACACAGCATATTGCCTAAATTCCAATCTCACCAGTACTCAGCAATACACGGGAAACTCCGACCTTATCTCCTGTCTGTCATCAAGCTCCATGCCATTTTAAAATTGGTAATAAAATTAGCATGTTAAACTGTACATTTCCCATGCACCAAACCAAGGCATATGTAATATTATAAGGAAAATCTCACAAATAAATGAATGTTTAATGTATTTTCTGGCCATAAAAATAATGTGTCTTTTTTATTACAGAACAGGAAAGAAATAACTCCATGTTTCAGTTTGTTATGTTTGTTAAGATATGAGGAAATAAAGAAGGTCAGATGGAAATACTCTGAAGTATGCCATGGTTTCTGATTCCCAGGAAAACAGCATGATACAGCTTTTGTAAGCAAGTTCATGATATACATATTCCCCACTCAAACCAGACCTCCTTGGTCTTTATTGGCACTAGGTATGGAACAGGTTGCCCTGAGAAGCTCTGGCCGCCCCATCCATGGAATTGTCCAAGGCCAGGCTGGATGGGGCTTGGAGTAACCTGGTCTAGGGGAAGGTGTCCCTGACCATGGCAGGGGGTTGGAACTGGGTGAACTTTAAGGTCAGTGTGATCCTGCTACCTTTACTTTTTAAATGAGTGTTTGTGGTCTAGGTCTGTTTGGGAGGATGCTATTGATGCAGAAAATAACAGGTGGCAGCTGTGGCAGAAGACAAGTGTGGGCTCTGAGGGACATTTCTGCAAGCCTCTAGCAACCTCTAGCAACCCTTTAGCAGTGTTTCAGCAGTTTGGATTTAGCAGTCCAAAAATAAATTTTACAGGGATGCTGACACATGACTTTTCTGTATTCTGTGGTGGTGTTAAGACACATTGTGTAGGAAAATTTTATTTATGTTTGTATTCACTGGCTGGGCAGGGATGGAGATGTTCATGCCATGGCCACAGTGCCTTTTTCTTACCCATCTGAGCTTGACAACTCATCTCCCAAGTCTCACTCTTGACACCAGTGAGATCACTAATGCAGCTGGATGAGGAACCCACCACCGGGATGCTCTCGCCACCTTGGATGGGCTTTCCCAGCTAGGTGGGTCTTCACAGAGGTTAAACAAAGCATCAGTTCCCTTTGCCATTGGCTATGTCACATACAGAGCCAGTGGTGGTTGGCTGTGGTTGATGTGGTTCATTTAACCTTTTTTTTGCTTGTGAATTGTGACAATACCACTCATAAGAGCAGCAGGGAAAATATTAACACAGTGGAAAATCTGCACTCTTATCTACTTTTTGCACAGTGATCTCAAAATAAGCAAACAATAATGACAGCAAAGTAACTCTTTTGGAGGGCTTCAAAATGAATCTAAGGGGATTCCAAGCAGCCACATGAGACAAGGCTGTTGGAATTCAGTAGAACCAAAATAAATTTGCTCCTTAATATAATTTGTTTTTTTGAAGAAAAAAAGAATCTGCAAATAACAGCATTCTGCAATTTCTTTCTATTGTGGGCAGATCTACTGTCTTGATATTGTCTCATCTCATCTATTTCCTATAGCAAGGTTTGAGTTTGGGTCCACTGGCTGCCTCTTCCCTTTGGTTTTAAGTACATTCAACATCCAGAGCTCAAGGAGCGTTTGAACGCTCTCAGCCACATGGGGTGTCCTGTGTGCAGGGCGAGGAGCTGGACTTCTAGGATCTCTGTGGGTCCTTTCCAGCTCAGGGTATTCTATGATTCTATGGTAACTAATCAAACGTATTTATCTTGATTTGTAGGAAAGGTATTATCTCTGAAAGTAACAACAACAACAAAAGATCCTTCTCTTCCCTAAACTGGCATTTTTGCTGGCTTTTCAAAAGATACCAGCTTAGGTCTCCCAGAGGATGCTCATTCCAAGGGCTTGCAGTCAGTCACCCCCAAAACCAGCAGTTGATTGTTCTCCCTTGGCCAAGGCTGGAGTGAGCACGGTTTTGATGTAACAGCCAGAGCCCCCCAGGTTGGCCAGCACAGCACATGCCTAGCCACGGGTTAAGGAATGCTGTTTTCCCTAGGGAAAGGGAGAGGGACCAGAACGTGATTTATGTTGCAGGGTCCCGAGTTTGGCTCAGGTTTCCAACCCGCCCACAGGCAGACCGCAACCCACCTGCCTCTGTGCCCGCAGCTTCTGTCCTCCCAGCCAGGGCTCCCAGACTCCCCGCAGCGGGTGGGGAGGATGCCTTTTCCTCCAACTCTCCTCTGGTCTCTCCAGAGCAGGGCTCTCTGCTCTGACACAGCAAGGAATGCCAGAGCCCTTCCCACATCACTTCTGCTCTCCAAGTGCCTTTGTTCCTGCTGCCTGCGGTGAGCGCGGGAGGTGTGAGGCTGCCTGAAAATTGCTGCTCCAAGACAGAGACATAAACTACACCCACCAAGTCTCCAAAACATTGGTCTGATGAAAGATGTTTTATTCCTGCTGTGGCTAAAAATGTGCTATCTCTTCTGTAATGAGCCCGCTTTTTTTTTTGCTTTCACCTTATCCTATTTCACTGGGGTTTTTCCCTCTTCCTTTCCTTTATTGAATTTTCTTCTCCCTCTCCATATTTTCACTCACATCGTTTCTTTTTTTTTTCTGTCAATGAGTGTTTACTTGTAACTGAGCATTTGAAGTTTAAACATGATCACCAGACCCAGGAGAGAGATCTTGAACAGCTGCAGAGAGAGTCATCCTGGGGTGACTGCAGACATACAAAGGCCTATTTGCTTTCATACCCAAATGTTTTACCATGATAGTCTGAATCACATTCAGATCATGCCAGGATGGACACTTCCATGGGACAGTTTCTGGCCACCTTCTTTTAAACTTCATTCTTGGAGCACATCTTCTGTGAGGAAAGGCTGAGAGAATTGGGATTGTTCAGTCTGCAGCAGAGAAGCTTTGGGGTGACCTAATTGCCCTTTCCAATACCTGAAAGGAGCCTGCAAGAAGGATGGAGAGAGACTATTTACAAGGGCCTGGAGTGACAGGACAAGGGGGAATGGCTTCACATGGACAGAAAGCAGGTTTAGATTAGATACTAAAAAAAAATTCTTCCGTGTGAGGGTGGAGAAGCCCTGGCACAGGTTGCCCAGAGAAGCTGTGGCTGCCCCATCCCTGGAAGTGTTCCAGGCCAGGTTGGATGGGGTTTGGAGCAACCTGAGATAGTGGAAAGTGTCCCTGCCCATGGTAGAGGGTGGGACTAGATGAGCTTTGAGGTCCCTTCCAACCCAAGACATTCTGAGATTCTGTGATTCTTAAACGGTGTTTGAGATTCCATGAGGGCAAAGCACAGTTACCTCAGGATCACACCTAGCTTAAGTCTGGCTTTGGGATTGCTTGCATGGAAGTGGAGTCACCCCATTTAAATTAAAAAACAATAAATCAAATGGAAGGTGATGCCTTTTTCAACCTGGAAATGAAACTCGAGATAGTTTTAGTATAGGAGGTAATATAAAATTTGATCTTTATTTGAGCTCCAGGGGCATTTACAGAAGAAGGTTCACAAAAGCCCACCCCCACGGGAGTGAATACATTTTTATAGGTTTTAGGAAATTAGCAAAATTGATAGAACGTACCAGTTAGGAGGACAAGCGATGATGCAATTCCCCCCAAGTCAAGCCCCTTCTCTGTAGCCCCCACTCCCCTTGGAACTAGCTGTACTTTGTTTATGAAAATGTTTCTTGAAGAGCTGTTTTCGGCCTTGGTTTCCAGAAAGAACCAAGATAGGATAGGGGCCTTGTACCCCCTGGTGCTTGGAGCTCTGCAATTTGTTTTCTCTTCCTGCCTAAGGAAACGGCATGGAAAACTACTGGGAAAACTAGCTATGAATGCAATAATAAGCTACAGAGCTCCAAATATATGTGTAAAGAATATAGAGAATATATAAAAGAAAAAAAAGATAAAAACCAATAAGGATCAAAGGAAAGAAGCTGTGGTGTATCACACCATAGGTGATGGGTATCTTGGGCTGGCCATGTTCACAGAGCAACATCTGCAGGTTGATCCCCAAGATGGTGATAAGCTTTTTCGTTTTGTCATTGGCTGATGGTTCTCACATGAGTGAGATCGGGGGCAGATCATACAGTGATGCAGGGGAGAGCTGATAAAAGATTTCGGTTTTCTCCACTCAGGCAAAGCCAAAACCAACTTTATCTGAACCCAGCCCATGAGTGACCTTGGACCTAATCAGAACAACCACCCTTGACTCTGGATGTGAGGTAAGTTAAATTACACACTGCTGAATTGTCCTAATGCTGCCAACATTTTGAGCAGAAATTGTAATAACAATAAAAAAGCACTACTGTAATGGATACCATCATAACTCTGTAACTACAGTTTAGGTTTTGAAAATTACAAATATGTGTTTAACTAAGGCTAGCCAGAAAGTACTAAATGGTGCTTGAACTGTGGCCAGCTGTCTAGAAGCTAGAAATTAGAAAAAAATTGGGGTTTTCTCTCCCAAAGTGGAAAAATTGTGTACGTTTGTACCTATTGAGCTGGTGACTGTTTGTCCAGCCCTACAAGGAAGCACCAGATTTTCTGTGGTATCAAGAGGATGAAGTAGTTTGTAAAACAACTGCCAAAAAATAGACTGTCTAGCCTTCAACTTATGATACACTTTACATCTTACAGATTAGGGATTTCATTTGCAGCCACTAAATCTCATACTTTTTTTTTATCAGACCCCATCAGTTAACAAGTCATGGTAAACTTTGCTTTCTTTAGCAACAGGGAGTTTCATTTAGTCTTGAATTACATGCACTGACTGATCTTGGTGATGTTTCTTCAACTCATACAAGCAACTTGGTTCTTTCCAACTCATGTACCTTTGGCTACTGAGCTCTCTAAATGTTTACGATTATAATTCTTTTTTTACCTCTCCCCTGAGTAAGATTTACACCTGACCCCTTATTCCATTTCCTTCTCCTTAAGTTTCTCAGATGGGGAACAGCTGGGAACATGGAAAGAGTATTTCAGCTGCAGATGCCTGTGTCTGTCAAAGAGAAATTAGATGTTCTGCCCCCATAAGCCACTGTGTTGCGGAGCTGCTGCTTCTGTGTCAGACAGAGACCAGAGAAGGTGGTCATGGGGGTGAGATGAGCAGAAAAAGCCAGGAAAGTATCTGTGTTAGCAAGCTGGAAAGGGAGTATTAATGCAATCTGAGAACATGCGGGCCTTGCCGAGCTCCTCCCAGGCAAAGGTTACACTGAAATCACCGGTGGCTGAGGCTTGGCTTTGGTTTTGATGACTGGCCAAGCGCAGTTATCTGATAGGTGTGGGTGGCTACAAGATTGCTCTCATTGAAGGGCACTGACAAAATGAGCTGCTTTTCTTCCCCCCTAAATCCACAAGATTTCCCAGATCTGCTGATGAACTGCTTACTGGGATGGGGTTAGAAAGCTGCTAAACTGGAGTTCCACAGAGATGGGCTTAACCGGGCAGGGGCACAAGGACTGTGAACAGGCACATGGGGTGAGCTGAGGTGGGATCTGAAAAACCCCTCTTCAACAGTGGTGTTGTATTTGATGCTTGGAATAGAGGCTGCCTCTGCAGGAGCCTTTCTGTTGGGAGAGCAGTGGAGAACAGCAGTTCCATGAGGAGTTTGGCCAGCAGGGCCTCTCTGGTGTCTCTGCAGCAAAGCTCAGCCCTCCATTCTCTGGACTCCCATCTCCTCTGAAACATGGAGGCAGGGGTTTGGCACGAGAGACTGGGACCCACCTGGTCCATCCTCTTTTCCATGGTGGTTGGGTATGACCTGGTCAAATGGAGAGGCCGTGGTGCTGGACTGATGGCCATGTGCCATTCAGAGCCAGGGATGTCCAGCACCCTGAGTGCAGCTGTGGGAGCCCATGGAGGGGAGGAATGCCCTGGAAGGGCTCCTTGTGCCTCTGCTCTCACACACCACACTGGGCTCAGTGTACCTGGCCTGCCTTCCCACCTGCTCAGCTGCTGAGGCAGGGCTGGGTGGTTTTTCCGGGGCCAGCCAAGGAGGTTCAGGGGCTGGGGAAATCCAAAATGATTCAAAGCAGAATCATCCAATTACTCTCTGCAACTGCACTGGGGTCAGAACATTTTGAATTTCATTTCATCTCCTGACAATAACATTAAAAGCCTAAATTGGTGTCCGTTGAAGCTAATGAAGAGTTCATGATTTATCAGGCACACAACATTTCAAAGAGACCTTGGGCAAGTGTTTTACCTCTTCATGTTTTACGCATTCCTTCTGTCTGTGGAGATTATGTAGATGGTTATCTGAAAAACCCACATTCTGATATTTTGTAAATAAAGCCAGTTGTGCTGAACCCTTGGGTGGCAGACACTTCGAGAGAACATGGAAATGTTATTAAATGGTTTGCCTTTAATATGTATCTTTAGCTGTATAAAAATGTTAAAAGATGTTTTGGAAGTGTTTTAAATTCATAACCCAGAAACTTGACAGAAACAGTGGAAAGGCAGTCTGGGACCACGGCAAGGTGGCAGTAGTTACTGGGGAGGTCAAAAGGGAAAATATCTTCAGCAGAGAGCACAGCTCTTGCCCCCATGTTGTGGGGGTGTGCTCACAGGTTGGCTTCCATGGGCTCTTTCTGTGGAATATCCTCAGCTGGGAGGATCCCAAAGGGTTGGTTTGATCCTGCAGAGCCAGTCCAAGGGCTCAGTACCCTGCAGCGCTCCCACCTCTTGGTCCCTAGGTCCTTCTTTCCTTGAACTGTCAGAAGCCTTTAAAATGACAAATAACTACTTTTGGGGTGGGAGAAGTAGTTTTCTCCACATGAGTGGGAGAGAGAAAATGTCATAACAACAACAAAAAAAGATAAAACACAGCTATAACCAAATTAGCCATGACTAATTTACAGTGCTGTGTTGGGGGCTATCAGATACAGATAAGTTCAACAAATCATCTTCAAACAACAGGGACCTCACTCAAGGCTGTTAGTTTTAGATATGTGAGATTAAAGGAAATCCAAGAATGTACTTACTTGCAGTACATGAAAGAGTTTACATCAGATTTTTTTGAAGGAGTTTGTAAAAGCAGCCTGTTTATCTGCAGCTATGTTCTACTTATTTCATCTCCTTTGCAATTCTAATGGTATTCATGTTTTCCTCCCTGCCCTGTACAGTTGTTTGGCACCTGCCAGGCTCTTTGGCGTTGCTTTGGAATATTATGTAAGCCACTGAGTTGATGTAAACTGCTCTATTCTGTAGCTGGTAATTGTTCATGAAACTGAATTCATGCGCAAATAAGGAGCATTTGGGTAAGGGCAGCTTTTGCTCTGCCTCAGAAATGCACCACAGTGAAATAACTGAGTAGCATCTGTCTCTGAAGTTACACTGCATGTGTGTCTTGTCCACAAAAGTTCTTTTATTCTCTTTGAGTTGTAGTTCATGGTCTGAATTTGCTTTCCTGAAGTCCATGGAGCATTGCCATTAGTTTTAACTAGAGAATTTCATTAATGACTGAACATCTCTTGCTAGCTCTCTCCCCACCCTCTGCTTTCTTTTTGATTCTTCTACAATGCTAAATGCATTAGATCCTCTATAACATATCAACCGTATTTTTTATTTACCAAAAATTAAACTCTTGAGAGGAGGGAATCCAAGAAATATTTGACATGGTCTATGGATCCAAAGCTGTTTTCCACATGGCCAGATTCCTGAAGATCTGCAGATGCCTAGTGACATTGTCATAAGAGTCAAGACAGATTAGCTATCTGTGGTATTTAGGTATGTCAATGCTTTTTATTATCTACCCCTTAATCTCCTCAAAATTTGGCTGTATAACAAATAAGAAACTATGTGCTAAGGTATTTACAGAAGGCATTTATTTTTAATGCCATTCTTCCCTGACTAGAACATGAAAATAAAATATACGGAAAGTAACGTTGTGTTTTCCCACTGCCCATCCTTAAACTTAAATCAGAGATTATGTATGTAAAGCTTGCAGCAAATTGAGCATGGTATTGACCCTTCAGCTGGGATTGAGGAATAGAAATGCCAGTATTTTATAGGAGTCCAAGGCAATATGATTCAAATAAATACAACCAACCTGCACAGCAAAGCAAACAGTCACTTGTTAACAGTGGAAGAAAGTTACTGATGAATGAGCTGCATCCTCTCTGCCTTGAGCTTACAGTCAATAAATCTCACTTGAAAAGTGATACTGCCACTTATCCTGTCAGCACCAAGCTGTATTATTCCTAGTCTCACAGGATTTGTCCTGCTGACCTATTATTAGCCATGTGATATCAGCATCCATGGCTAAGTGTTATCAGACGCCAGTGGGTGGAATTGTCCCAGGTCACTGTGGAGCTCATAGGTGGAAAGCACTTCTCTATGGGAAAGAAAGATGAGAGGGATGGGCCCATCTGATGGCTGGTGTCTTGTCTGACTGCAGCTTCTGGCAGGTCAGACGTGCATCCTGATATAAGGCCGTAAGTTGCCCCAGATGCTTGGCTGCAGTAGGTTATAGCTGTACATGTAATTGTTACATGCCTCAAGAAGCAGCAAAGGAGGGCTGAGCTTTGTCATCACACTACCCTTGATGCTCCCTATGCCCTTGAGCAAGATGTGTAGGCTCTCTCTACACTAGCAAGCAGTAAAGCATAAAAGGATCACATCTGGTGATGAGGACAAGAAGTTGATGCTCACTCCCCACAAACACACAAACTCTCCAGGCTGAGGGGTTTTCCCTATAAAGGTCTAGTCTGATCAACAGTGCTGAACATTATGAGGCTGAAGCACAATACGTGCCCTCTTGAAATGCATCTTGCTTTAGTTTCACCCAGGTTGAATCCAGCTGTTACTCTGTGATCTCTTTGCAGTATAACCCAAGGTACAGTAGCTGGACACAACCTGGGAGATGAACTTCAGGAGTGCAGTAATGGTGCAAACTGAAATGCCCACACGGGTCATCCTGTTACTCCTGATGCCTCAGAGGGAATTGAGAGGTTCATTTATGTGCGACTGCTTAGCACAGTCCAAACACAATCATGTTCTTTGTGCAATTCAAAATGGGGACTTCTTATCAACTGGTGGCTTGAACCTGGGTGGCATCCCAGGAAATACAGTTTTACCCCTTCTCCATAGACTGGGGAGATCTGGCACTTTTTTCTTCTGGGGTCTGTCTGTCCCAAGCCGTAAAACTTGCTGAGGGTGATGACTAGGAAGTCCCATCTATAGAAGTGACGCACGTAGCACTATCTATTGCATCCTAGGGATTAAGAAGTTATAACAAAACTTAAAAAACAATCATGTCATGTTGTGAGCCTCCTAGATAGTACAGCCTGGGTCAATTTTTTTAAAACCTGCCCCATCCATTTAGAGTAGTTAATTTCTGCAGAAAATGGAGACAGAAGTGAAACCATCTTCTAAATTGCCTAAAAGAACACGGTTTTGTTTTGCTTTGTTTTGTTTTGTATCAGAGGTATGTTTGTAAGAATGGAAATTGCTGCACAGATTAAAAGCACCCTGGGCTGCAAAAGAGGAAAAATGCAGTAATTGATAGGAAAAGGCAAACTCCAAGCTTGTCTTCTCTGCTGTACAGGATGAGCTGTGTGCAGCTTCTCCTCAGTATGCCCTGTTACATGGTACTCATTTCAGCACTAGGATTTTGGCAAAAAAGTGTTTGGACAGAAATTTTCTATATCTCAAGCCAGTTTTTGTTTCTTAGCCTAAACAAGGCTGATGTTCTCAAACAGAAAGTTGTGGCAAATCAGAGTGAGTGTTGACCTGAGCTGATGGGTGCCAGAAGAGGGGAAGGGTAAACATGCCTCCTGCCATGAAGGAGCAGATGGTGTGCTACCTGTAGCTAAGGAAAAGTCTAAATTTGTGCTGTTTCTATATTAAAGCATGCATGGATTTATCTATTTTTGTTATTTTTTGTCACTGGCATACTGAGCAAGCGCTCCCTAGTCCCCAGGTGGAATGGCCCCTCTGCCATGCAGGCAACTTCTTGCATCTCCAAGAAAATCTGCAATAGTACAAGAATTGACAGTCTTGAAAACCAGCAGTCTGAAAATGTTTGGATGAGAGGGATACCTTAGGCTTCAGCAGCTTCTCTTTAAGCAGGTAGAATTTAGGTGCACATCTGTTTTAGGTGAAACCATCAGATCTCACCAAGGCTCTTTGGTATTGAACCATTTTAAGTTTTCATTATCAAGTGCTTAATTCTCTGCCAAACAGCATGCCCTGAAGTGTCAACCTGAACTTCAAAATTCCCACCTCCTGCCTTGGATCATGAGGGATTCATGGGTGAGGCATCTCTGCAGCCTCTCAGTTCCCTGGGGAACCCAGTTTGTAGATGTGCCAGGCCCTTTGCTTCTCAGGCACTAGACTAGACTAATTGTATGTCACCTCTAGAATAAACCAAATATTCTGAAGGGGGCCTGGTCCTAGTTGTCATACAAACTTTGAACAAAAAGGTGATAAAAAGATGCTAAATTTTAGAATGGAAAATGGAGTTTGAAGGAAAAGTGTCTGCAGCCAATGGCATTATAATGCTGATGAAATTAACTTTGTGTTCCAAGAAAGAGCATTTATTTATACAAAATCTCCCAAACTCAAGGCGATTCTGTTCCACAGGTGGCCTTGTAAATGCAGCATTCAGGCTGTTCTGCTGCAAGAGTCTGCCTTCAGCTATACTGCTTGAGAGATTAAAGGTATCTACCCAGCTGAGCAGCACAGAGCTATGACTGTGCTTACTTTAAGATTACATTTTGAAATGGAAGTAATGAATTCAGAGCAGAGCCGGAGAAGCTGTGTGACTTTACTTGGTTCCAGTTGTGTAACTGGATTAAAATGGCATTGCACAATAGTAGAGCTGTACTTAACATCCCAATTTTTTTTTTTTTTTTTTTAACTTGTGGTAAGAGTCAGGATGCCAGTTTGGATGGGTTAGATATGTGTTTCAGCAATCTAATGATTACTTTTTCTTTAGCTTTTTTTAATGTTTATATATAAAATAAAAATCTTTAAAAAGTCAACAAAAAAACTGACTTTAAAACCATAATACATATTCTTTTCAGCAGAAGATCTGTAAGAAAAGCAGGATAGTGTGTTTGTTGTTAAAAGCTGCTGGTAAAGGCATGCACAAAAAAAGCTGTTAGCAATGCATGAAATGAAGCTTAATCTGGTCTGGGAGAAGTAAGTGCCATCCTGTGGGAATTCATCCATCAGCAATTAGCATATCTCCACACACATCTCCCTTCCAGGATGTACCTGTTTTCTGCTCTGGTGAGATGGAGCTGCACAGTATGGCAGAACATGGCCAGATGCTCGAAGGAGCCAGCACAAACCAGAGGAACCAATCTGGAGCAGAGCCCTGGGACTGTGGGAGGAATGATGCTGTAGTCCCACTGACTCTGATTTTTACACTGCAGTGTACTTCCTCATGCATTTACCCAGTATTTTGTCTTACCAGCATCTCAGGACTGACAAATCAAGGACAGAAACAAGAGCCAGACCATCCACCCCAATCCTTTGCAGAGATAATGTTCTTGCATTTAAGGAATTTCACCTCATCCCAGGCACGTAATGGAAACCAGGTCGAGCAGACCAGCAGCTCTGCTCTCTGTATTGCAGCAGCTTTCCTTGGTTTTACCCTTGCTGTGGTGCTGCTCTCCCAGCCCAAGGAGACACCAGGTCTCTCCTTTGTGTGTACTGGCTCCTCACCCTCTGCGTTCCAAGGACAGCCCTTCCCTGGGCCCCGGGCTCAGTTTACTTAAGCATTTTCCAAGTATCTGCTCACACTCCATGCACTGAGACAGAGCACTGGTCTGCCCCACAGGTGTTTGTTGCTGTCCTTGAGCTCCTGAGATGCCCCTGACAGTGGGATGTGGATGTGTGAAGAAAGTGGGGCTTGACTGCAGATGTGAGTCAGGTTTAGGAATCTTAGTCCAGTTAAATTCCTCTAATGAAAAATTTCTTGTATACAAAGTCTAGCTAATGCTAGAGGTTTTGCTAAACCAAGTAGGAGAGAATCCTGAAGTCAAAACAAGTCAAGGAACAAAGTTTCCCTTTCTCCTCCAAAGAGTTTAACCCACAGGCCATTAGATTTAGTTGACAGAGGGATTGGAAAATCTGATACATGTAGACAGATGCAGACAAGTATAAGATACATAAAGTAGTTACCTGTAGGCATAAGGATTAGCATACAAACATACTAAGATTTGTCCTCGCAAAGATGGGAATACCAGTACAAACACTGAAGTGATGGTTTCTATACATCATGTAATGATTAATTTTTGAACCTTGATAAACTTAACTATTTGGCTGATGAGCACAGAAGCACTGTCCCTCACACTGTCCAGGCACAGGGTGGCCTGGACAGGCTCAGGTATCTGAAACTGGCTGAGATCTTGTCAAAGCTCTTTTACAGCCTGCCTGGGCTCTGGCTGCCCCTCTGGAAAGGTGTGTATCTTCCACAGCTCCTACATCACCTCTGCCAGCCTGTTGTGGGTATTGTGGCTAGCCCAAATCACCTACTGCACATCTGTGTTCAGGTACCTGAATTGCTCCCTTCAGGAGCCTTGCTAAAGCCTGTATTTAGAAAGAATTTTGACCATAGTGGATTTTTGCCATTGGGAAGACCAACGCACTGTGGAAGGAAGAAAAGAATTATAACGGATTACACAGGGATTGCCTGACTAAAATGCTACCACCTGTGTGTTGCAGCAGGGAGTTCTGTTACTGCAGAGAGGAAAGGGAGCAAAATGCCCACTTTGTTAGCTGAGAAAGCCCAATTTGTAAAGTTCAAATTGGCATTCAGACCAGAGTCCAGGGTTATTTTGATCAAAGGGGTGAGTACAGCTTGCTGAGAGACAAAAACAATAGCCAGGCTGGGCTGGCAGGGAGGGAGCCAAAGCCTTCAGCCACCAGCTTCTCGTATCTTGGAGCACTGAGCCTGGATATGGCTGTCCAGGAGTGAGTAAGTGCACAAAGCAGCTGCATTTGGGGGCACTGAGGCTCTGGTGGGTAGATAAGACACTAGGAGGAGATCAGATTGCTGTGTGTTGATGGAACATGTGTTTTGGGGAACAGCAGGAGGAGCAGAAAGAAAAAGACAATATAATGTGCAGAAGATAAGGTTTTGGCAGTATCGTCAATTATTTGAGTTTTTGGATTTACAGGAGAGTTCTTGTCCAACCACTGGTGAACTTCCCCGCTGCTCCCTGCTGGCAAGGAGCTGTGTCCTTGCAGGAAGTGCAAGGAGTTTGCATGTGATGGTTACTGCAGCAGAGAAGGGCCAGTTCAACGGCTACACTTGGTTTAAGGTAGAGAACCATACCAAAGAAAGGGTTTTTGATGTTGTAAAAGAAGCATCTGCATTGCTCAGGGTTATTTAAAAACTGTCTCTATTGAATCACTCTTTGAGTCAGCAATATGAACTTAACAACACAAACCACTCCTGCTCACCCCTTTTTCATTTCTTATCTCTCTGCATGTTGTGCTTTTGTCCTGAAAAAATAAAAATAAGTGGACCTAACAACACCAGTCATTTGAAGAAATGAAAATGCTGACAGGATGGAATGGCTCAGCAGTAGAGAGCAATTTGGCACTTAGGGTTGCAGAGGCTACAGACAGCTCCAAGTGCTGCATTCCCAATGAGGATAAAAATTTTGATTTATTTCATAACTTCACCTGCCTCTCACTGATAGATGGCTGCTTATTTTGATCCCTGGAAAACAGTTTTGCACAATAACATAGGTGCATTGAATGCTCCAAAGGTCAGGCAGCTTGAGCATGGGAAAATATTTGTGAATGAGGCCCAAAAAAACTATTGAAAGAGGTGATTTCTGGCTCAGAGATTAGTCTTCATTTAGAGACTGAGAATTTATTGCTGCCCAAACCAGCATTATCAGCTTTCTGTCAGCAACAATCATCAGGATTTCCTTTCCCAATCAACATGAGCTGTGACCTCATTGCTGCAAAGGTGAAACCCTGACAGGGATTAAAGGCTAATAGAAAGAAATGAGGTAGCAGGGCTGAACAAAGAGGAGCTTGTTACACAGCAATGGCCAACTCGGGCAGAATGTTACAGCTGAAACACGAGCTACCGAACCAAAGGCGAAAAAGAGTATTTTTAAGAGCCTGAGTAATGCTGGGTCTCCCCATCTTTCAGTGGAGAAGGAAGGCAGACTGCCGTCCTTGCCATCAGAGATTTTTGAAGTGGGATTAGCATAGCCTTGTGGTTTGTCAAGTGTTTAATTGCAACTCTGCAGGGACGCAGCCTCAAAGACACTGGAAACCAATTTAACAATCATGCCTATCATTATAGACACCAAATTGCTCCTGTGCACATATAATATTCAGTAGTCTGAAACAGCAAGGCTAAGTCTAGGGCAAGGTTTAGAATGTGAAAAGTGATGAAAGGCAAATACATGTCTGATATTCATCAAAGCAACTTAATCCATGGTGGAAGAGTGAAAAGAGGTAAAAAGGGGTTTATGTTGTTGATCTGTGAGTTGCTAGTTTTTTCACTCATCCCCCAGTTCCTAGAACCAACAAGTGAGGCCATTTTTTCAGGGGGGATTCTTTTCTCTTAAAGGTCACTTTTGGCTGCTACAATATCTTTTCATCTTAAAACCCACCACAGACTTGGTTCAAGTCCCAGTGGAAGCCATATATAACATGACTTTCAACGGACTCTAGATCAGTCCCTTTGTCAGTCACCAGCATATCCCTGCTTTTTCCAGCAGAGGTAGACTTGTGCCATAGTCCAGATTCAAGGCTTTTGGAAGTTTATGGCATCCAGGATGCTTTCTGCATGTTTCAAATGTCTTCAGCCCACCAACACAGGATAGCATCTCCTCATGCTGTGTGCTGGGCTCTCTCAAAAAGGGACAGGATAATTTGACCTCTCACGGGAGCACAGAAATTACTTAACAGTGCTGAGGGTACTTGACACCTCATGACATGAAGTCTTTGGGGTGCAGTGTATTCTGAGGCCGCAAGTGGAGGATTAGAAACCAAATCCTTCTCAAACATACAAGAATAGTACTGAATTTGATGTGGACCAGATTCTGTCATATTTGACATGGTGTATTTTGAGCACCTCTCATTCCAGCACAAAGAATCCAAGTGAATCTTAAGCAGAAAAGATGAAAGGAAACATTCTTGTTACAAGTACATGGATAAATCAGGTTTTTTGCTGATACTGAGCAGGCTTCAGAAACTATTCACAATAAAAATATCTCCAGCCTAACACATTATAGAGCTTTCTGTGAGGAATCAATGCATCTTTAAAATGTCTGAGGTGCTTCATTCTTCATATTTTAGAGATTAATGTCAGCCACAAATACAACAAGGTTACATCGCGTTTTTTAAAGAAATCACCATCTCAAGCAGCCTGGTTGACGCCCAGCTCCCAAAAGGTGGAGCTGCAGGAACAGTGTTAAGCTGCTTTGGAAATGTTTGTAGCTTTCTCCAAAACCTGAGGTTGAGCCATGTGGATAATCCCCAGCCCAGCATCAGGAAGCATTAGGATGCAATGTTCATAGCTGCAAAGGGTAGCCTGGCTGAAATTCAACAAATGATGAAAACCTCTGCAGCAGCTTTTGAAGGCTGGGCAAAGTCAGTGTCCTTTCTGGGCTGATTTGAGTGGAGTTTGACATGGCTAAAACTTTTCACTCAAGGGCAGTAAGATATTTAATTGTATGAAAACCTTCGAAATATTAGATTTAGCGATGCTGTGGCATGAGCTCCTTTCATTTAGTACTCTCAGACTAAGAAATATGAAGCCTTTTTGGGTAGAGGAATAATGAGTTCTGTAGCAAAACCCAAAGCTACTACCCAGCATTGAAAGGTGAGTGGCAGGTTTTAGGTTTGTCAGACAGTTTTCAGAGAGGAAGACACATACATAATGCTGAACTGAAGGGGAAATTTAATTAGGGGCAATGTAATTACCAAGCCAGGAAACTGGGCTAGGATCTTTATTCTTTATGAAAACTGCAAGGATTGATGCTTGACAAACTAATTGCCATGAATAATTTATTAATTTATATGATCCCTCTTGTTTTTGATTTCATTTTTAGTGACTGACCACCTGCAAACTAAGTTAACTTTTCTCTTTTTTTTTCCTCCCTCAAGTCTTCAGCAGCGCTCAAACAGGATCCATTACAGTTGCTGCCTTTCTTGCGAAGCTCTTGTTTTGATCAACTTTTATATTTTCATGCTATTTCTGCTTCATGCAGAGCAGAAATAGCACTGGCTCTCCAGGCACAAGAAACCTAAAAAGATTGCAAGGCTTCAATCTATTTTAAAGTTGGGTTTGAACATTTTTATCAACACCTGAAAATGGAGGAGGTTTTGCAGATTTTTACAACATGGGAATATTTTAAACACAAAATCAAAAACTCTCATGTTTCTTGTTCCCATGTCTTTGTCAGGAATGAACACTGGAGATTTCACACTGGCATGTGGCCTAAGGCACCTGTATCTCCCTCAGCTCACCAGGCATGCTGGCAGTCCTACCAAACCTCTTATCCTATTGAATTAAGATATGTTCCTTTGAGATCTTTTCCTGGTATGTTTGAATACCTTTTTATTTGTATTATACTCAGTTTGAAAGCCCAACAAGGGAAATAGCTGTGTTCTCCACAACAGGACCTATTAAGGGCAGAGATCAGCATTACTCAGCTACAACTATCAGAGACCTCCTCACTTCCTCCCTTTCTCTGCAAACACACTCTAATCTGGAGTGAGCTGGAACTGTATTTTTTTCCCTGCATATATTGAAGACAGACTTGGTGTTTGTATTGGCCCAGGGCCTGACATGGCATTTGTGAGGATGAACCACAAGCATGTGTACTTCAGCTAGGCTGAGCCAGGGAAACGTGCTAGAATGAGGAAAAACCTTCTTCCCCTCTCCCTCTGCTTCCAAACCAATAAGGCAAGGAGAAAAACACCTTTCAGGCTTCCCCTTTGCAACCTGAGGCCACAACTTCCTCTCACCTCCCTTGACATGTACACATGAGGCCCCTTCCAAGGGCTGGGAACCGTCATACCTGCACGAGCAAGTTTTGTGAGGCAGCTTTTGCAGGGGTGCAAGGGAAGGAAGATAGAAGTGGCCATACATGGATGGCACTTTGGCTTTCTTTTCCAATAACTTGCAAGGCAACGCAGCTAAACTTTAATGGAAGAGAAGACGATATGCCCCTAATATGGCCAGTAATTGAGAATGTTCCCAAATGGAACATAGTGGAGACACCTCTCCAAGGAGGCAGTTATAACTCTGTATCTGAATTTTGTCTCTGGTGTGCTTCTGGAGTAGCCCTGCTCCTAGCCCTAGCCAGCAGTAACTTATATGCTGCGATGAGCAAAACTCCACGGCATTATACAAAGACATATTCTGTAGTAAGGTTAATCTGAAATGTACAAAAGAGTGGTTTGGCATGTGGAGCAGGGAACGAATTGTGGGACCTTTTCACACAATGGTCATCAGTTCAGATCTCACCCAAGCTGGTACCAGCCAAACTCCCCTAAACAGACTCTCCTGTTCTTGGGTGTCTTTCACAGGGAATCGTGGCTTTCTCACCTCTACTCCAATGTCCAGTACAAACAACAGCTCCCTGCTTGGTAACTTCCCTGAGACAGGCTGGTCCTGTGCCAACAGAGCCAAGAACCGATCCCATTTCAACAGGCACCATCTTATGATTCTACCTTTGCTGAGGGACATCAGTGCTGGAAACTGAGTACCAGTTGAGCAGGCTATTTCTGTTCCTTTCTATGAGAAAAGCTCCTGGGATGCTGTCCTGGTGGTATTTGGGCTGTGCTCATTCTAGGGGCAAACCCAGACATTATTTTCCAGTAAATGAAGACTGACGTAAGAGGAGATGAAGTTTGTGTGGGTATATGTGAATCATGTCTGTAGAGTGTAAAGGCTTTTCAAGGACCACTACAGAGCAAACTGTGCCAGGTTCAGTCTGTGTGCACTGGCAGAGATGGCTTGGTGCTGCAGGAAGCAATAGGACTGAGAGCTGGGGAACGGCAACTGTGCACAAGGGTCATGGAGATGCTTGTCCTTGTTTGAAGTCAATGGCAGCTTCTCGATGCCCTAGTAACTTTTGTTTTCAAAGCCACCTACTTTCTACCTGTGCTCAGCAGTATGTTGCTCATCTCCTAGAGGTAACTCCTACAAAGTATCTTGATTTGCAGTGTGACTGGAAAAAATATTGTCACTTGAGCTCATTAGACTCCTCTGAGTAATTAATTGTATTATTTCTACTGCTAAATCAGCAAATTTGGTGTGTATTCTTCTTACAATATTCCTTGAGACTGTAATGCTAGCACTTAGTATTTGCAGTAATCTGTACTTACACTGTGATTATAAAAGTAGTTGTGTGTTGTCATCCCTACCCAGATTAGGATACTCTATTTTCTCCTGTTATATCCAAATGCTGCAAATCTTTTAATGAACTTTTCTTTCCTCCTTCAAATTAAAATGCCCATGAACATTTTTTATCCTCACTTCAAAACTGGGACAATTTCAGAGAATAATCTACCCAAGAAAGAAAAAAAAATTGTTATTGTTTTTGTAAAAAAATTTGAAAAACACTTTATTTGATCTAAATTCAAAACTGTGCAAAGGTGACATCATCAAAAATTTGGAAAGCTTTCATCAGAACTGAGTCAGGTTTATTAACTCTAACAAACTGGATGTAGTCTGACAGGGGGTTTCTGTGATTGAAATGGATAAAACTTCTTTACGTTTAAGAGACAGTCACCTTAGCATCTCCTCTAAGAAAATTATTAAGAATGCAAAGGAATCAGGAAACTCCAGTTAATATGTTTCCCTGATAGATTCATCAGTCATTTATGCCTCCTCTTTTTGTTTAATCATTAAATCAGCCAATCTTTTCTGCTTCATATGTATCTAACTTCTATCTCTGTGTAGGGATCTCAGACAGCTTTTCTCTCAGAAACCCTGCAGGGATTAACAAGATGTTTTTATAAATCAAAGGCGAAAAATCAACAAAAGAGATTTTGTCTTTCTATAAGCAGACTGGCTTCACTTCTTTTGGAATTTTTTTCCCCTTTACTCGTTAAGAAAAAGTAATGTCCCAACCTGGTTTACTGTGAAGCCCTCTTTGCAATTTTCTTAAATGCAAAAGACAAGTAGGATGGTGGTTTTAAGAGAGATTATTGGACAGAATGTCTGAAGGGGTTGAAATACAACTTTAAATAGAAGGTATTTTTAAGAATTTGGGCTTGAGGAAGAAAAGTTGCTGTCAGCTCAACTCTTTGTTTGCCAGGGGTCAATGAATGATGAGGAAGAGATTACACAGCAAGCAAATAATGTTGAATAACGAGTTTGAAACTCTTCTGAAACTTTAAGCTTGGGCTTACTCCTTTTGTTTCTTCTGCATTGGT
Source organism: Corvus cornix cornix (assembly GCF_000738735.6). Classification (NCBI taxonomy): domain Eukaryota; kingdom Metazoa; phylum Chordata; class Aves; order Passeriformes; family Corvidae; genus Corvus; species Corvus cornix. The sequence goes on along the minus strand of NC_047057.1, from coordinate 65,894,943 downwards.
CTGAATAAATCTTCTTAATTAAAAAAATCAACATCTGGAGCAAACACCGATTTGTCATGTAGACCATGGGGCTCAACAAATCTTCTTGCTGTTTCTGACCTTAGCAGAGTGAGTGTGTGGTTGTGGCTGTGCTGTACCTGCCTGGAGGATGGGCTCTGTAGGGTTTGGTCCATCCACCCATTCTTGGGAATGCTGTCCCTTGACTGTAATTCTCTAGAGCTATCCATGACTGGCATCTTTCTGCCCTGTGCTCAGATAGGTGAGGACAGCCCTGTGCTGCCCTGTGCCAGGAGGGGACAAAAACAATGCGGATGTCATTTCTCTGTTCATGAGCTGCCTGTGGCTTCCTTGGGGTCTAGTTTGGATATGTTCTAGTTCTGAGCTATCACAGCCCTACAGGTGCTGTGCCATCTGTCCAGCACAAACTGCAAAGTTTATCTTCCTTTCCAGCTCTGATTTGCCTTCCCAAAATCACCTGCCCCACCATGCTCTGTGGGAAGGTGGCAGTGCCAGTTATCACATCCTGCCCTTTCACACTTCCCGTCCCTTGTTCCTGCAGGCCCCCATCTCCTGCCTTGTGTCAAGGTAAGTGTTGAACCGCCCCATGGTGGATTGGCATCAGGAAGTAATAAAAATAATAGCAAGAATATGATAATGCAAAAATGGAACAGTTAAATCCAGTCACCAACTCACAGGGGCACGTGGCCACAGAAACACTCACAGCAGCACGAGGCATGGGACACCAGCAACCAAGAGCAGGCAGGAGGAAGGACGGCAGAGAGTCCTGGAGTCAACTTCCAGCCTTCCTGCTGGATCAGCCCTCTCAATCAGCTTGTTCTTCTACTGGGTCACTGACTGCTAGACCTCAAACAATGGAGCAAGGATGGGAAGTAGCCCCCAGGGCAAAGCAGGACTGCTGCTTTCCGAGAGCTGTCAGCTCCAACATCAGTCTGCAGCCATCATGTGCACCTGGCTCAACTCCCTGAGTCAGATCATCAGCAATCCCCACTGGAGGAGAAGGCCAGACCACTTCAGGGCAGACTACTTAAGTCATCTTTGGCTTCTGAAAGTACAGTCTCATACAGGATATTCACTGCTGTTCCCCCCATCTTTGCCTACCTGCCAGGGAATACCATGGGGTAGAAGTAGGGCCATGAGATGCATTGGCAAGCTCTTCTTGATTTTTGCCACTGCACCAAGTGCTGAAATATACCCCAGTTAATGACACCCCAGTGAAATACCGGTATGCCAGAACAGAGCTACATTGCTCTTGTTTAAAGGAATATATGAGAGGACAGCCTGTTGAGAATGAAGGTATCCTCTGAAATAGGGAGAGGAATTCCTTAGAAAGGCTCTTTCCAGCATATTAACATGAATTAATGCTGGAGTAAAGCAACCCAACTTGTTTAGACTGGGATCTTTGTTAAACAGTGAATGCAGGCTGAATGTACTGTTGTGTTTAAACCTCAGCTGTCATTATTGGGATGGGAGAAGGGAGGAAGAAAAGACAAAAACGACCCATTCATGCCAAAACCAGTCACTGTTTCTTCCTTTACAAACAAAGGGGAAAAAAGGGAAAAGCGCTCTCATGAGAATCTGTATGAATTTCCTTAAGAGAGTGTACTTTAGATGGAGAATAAGTTAAATTCTGTGAGATGTTGGGGTTACCAGGGTAACAACGTTTTGAATACAAAAGCAAATAGATGTATGAGCCTGAAGTAAATCATTAATGTGCATCAGTATTTTTGAGATGGGTTGGAGTGATTTATATATTGTAGTCCTTCTTTATTTAATATTTCAAAAGTCTTCTTTGATTTAAAAGCAAACACTTCATAGGCTGCTTTTCAGACAATTATGTCCCCTTTTCTACAAAGCACTCTGAAAAGAGACTAGTCATTGATGCCATCTAATAGAACAAACACAGAAATTCGATGGAGTCAAACAGAACAAAGGGGCCTTGGTACATCAAGAAACTTAAACATGGGCATGATTTTAACGTTGGTAATCATCCCAAGACTACTGTTTCTTGCAAACTTGCATTCAGCCCCCTGCTGAATTCAAGCTTATGTAGTCAATCTGCAATATACTTTTTAATTACAAGGAACATTTTTTGGTAACTATTTTTGAACTAAGGCTTTCTATAATAGATGAAAAGAGTGGCTGTAGATAGGTTGGGGCTGGATGTAACCGTTTTCCAAGCAATTATCTTCTTACTCATACCTATTTTCCTTGTTTAATACAATTAATTCAGCCCAGGAGACCTGTTCATAGCTGCATGATAAAAAACTGCAAAAGTAAGTTAAATAGTCAGTTGAAGAGATCTCTTACAGGATCCTAAATCAGCCTTGGCGAGTACTGAACCTCTACTTGTTAACAGTTGCTACTAACAGTGAATGATTGCTTTTTTTCCCCAAGATCCAACCATTCTTCCCAACATTTCTTCCCATCCTCATTGCTATTCTACGGACATTCTAGGGACATACTCAAAGTTTGGGTGACATAATTAGTTGGAATAAAACGTGGTCATTTAACAATGCCACTAAACTGGAACAAATAGAGCTACTTTGCTTATTGCAGTTCGGGAAAAACAACAGAGAATAATATCCTAGACAAGAAGAAACATACTGCATGCCTAACGTTATGGAAGGGAATTAAACTCTGACTTGCAGTTAGAAAATCGTTGTAACTACTTTCATTAGTCCAGTAAAGAAACTCAGTTCTTCTCTGAAATAGGAAGTGTTAAATCTGTGGCAATTTATTAAATGCTGGAGTTTTTGCAGTTCACAGTGCACTTGAATGAGTATAAAAAACAAGTTCTTAAGAATTGAAGTAGTGTTTCTTCCAAGGATTATTTCTGAAAGCTCCTATTCGCTGGATGTTATTTGTGTCCTTTTGCAAGTGGTGGTGAGTTCAAGCAGCTTCTGTTGCAGGGCTGAAGAAGGATGTGGGTGAATAAGAACTCCTCTGGCTCCTGCAACTCTGCTAATGGTCCGACCAAACATACCTTTCTGGGGGACAGCAGCTGCACAGTTAAAGGTCAGCACAAGAGGAAGAGGAGCTCTGCTGACCTTCCCTGGGAAGCTCCAGCCAGATGAAGGTGCCACACCACATCACTGCTGACAGTTCCTTGAGCAGATTCCTTCCATGGGCAATTAGCCTTCACAAAGCATGAATGGACTAGTTTTCTATCAGGAGACTGAATTTTAGCTGACAAATTAGACAGATTCCCTGAGGCTAGAGTTATGCAGCTTTGCCAGTCTCACTAAAAATGTGATTTATAACAGATTCCTCAGCAGAGACACTCCTTGCTTCAGGAATGAAGGTGCACACTGTACTCAGACTTCATCTAACATGATGATCTTACTAACCTTTGTCTTGTGCAGGAAAAACTGACTGTTACCTGCTTTTGACTTATCAAGTGACTCCCCATCTGTCCATGAATGGACAGTGCTGGGAAACTACCGTTCATATTTAGAAGTCAGGCATGCACAGGTGTAAATAACATTTTAGGAGGTAAGAGTATATTAATTTGAGAAGTTATGTCAGATGTAGCTGGATGAGGTTTCTAGCTGTGAAAACAATGCAACAGATTTTGTCTATGATGTGTCTCTGGCTTTTGATGATGCTGGCATAAAACAGAAGCAGAAGAGCAGAGGTTGTGGTGCACAGGGTTGCACTAATTATACGAGAAGTATCTCACCCTGTATGTTCCCAGCACCGGGTGCTGAGCAAGTGACTAATGATGCCTGCTGGTTGTGATACAGCCTGGGGGCAGGATGAGCCAAGGATGGCTGTTCCATCAGTGTGGGGCAAGCATGGGTAAGAGACAAAAATAAAGTCTAGCAGACACAAATACCATATTGTGCTTTATTCCCTTTAGTTCTGCCTTTAAACCAGACCACTCTTAAAGTGAGACAAAAAAAAAAAGAGATGTTTTCCCAAAGCTAATGGAAGAATCAAGGTTTTGTGCAGTTGCAGAGTCACAAAAATTATGGGCAAGGAGAAAAAGGAAGAGAGAAGTCAGATCCCAGACCCAATTCCTGCCAACTGAGGCTCCACCTCTGACTCATCGCAAGGTTTCTCCTTGTTTCCCCCTCTGGTGAAACCAATATTTGTATTCTGTGAATATCAGCACTTGCTCAGATCAAAAAGCAGGCTCACCCATCCCTGACAGTGTCTTGAATGTGTCTGTGTTTGCATGGAATTAATAGTTAATATTTTAATTATTAATTTATATTACTTAATAACGGCATGCTGTGTTACTGAGGTATGAAGCACACTCAGAGACTGGTAAAGTATGGGAGGGGAGGCTAACAAAGCCCATGTAGCCTAAATCTAGCAAGTGGACACATATGGCAGACAGATGCAGACACGGGGGGCTGATTTTATTTGGATGAGTTTTGGACTTAAGGAGTGCATCACCCAGGTGGACAGATGGACAAATACCTCCTTCAAAATTTGCTTTTATCTCCATGTGAACTGGGAAATTTATAGCTCTGAAGTATTATTACTCCCAGTAATTAAAGAGTGTGGGATTTTTGAATTTAGAAGCCTGTCATACACATACAAATAATGACTTCTGCAGAGGCCAAATCTTATAATCAGCAGATGCAGAAGGAAATTATCAAACTTAACTTATATTGTGTCTGCTTAAGAAAGATGTTAGTTTAAAAAAATTAATAATATATCACTTTAGTCTACTGACATGATCTTGTGGGAAAAAACATATAAAAAAGGAATGGATCAAAGCTTCTCTTCACATACATAATTAGACAAATGGTTTTGGACAGCCTTTACATACTGGTTTAAAAGAAATACTATTTTCTTTTTTCCAGATCCACAGGTATGACAGGAAGGTTTCCTCAGATATTTCTTCAATAGGTTAAGGTTTTGAAATTACAAGGCAATAAAATATCCTTATATCCATGAACCTTCTGAAATCTTCTGATGATGTTATTTTAATAGCAATATTTGTTCTCTTTTTTAAAGTTTAGGTTGCATGTTTCTTTCAATGAATATTCAGCTGGCATAGGAAAATTCTAAGAAAATAAGCTCTGAGATTTTTAACCCGAATTTCACAAGCTTCATCGTGCCATATGAAAATGAATGCTCACAATTTTCAATAACTTTTTCTTGTAAGTATTGAAGTTTTTCTTATAATTTCAAAAATTGACAAAGATCTAAAGAAAAAGATTCTGGTGAACAGAAGTTTAACCCTTTATTTCTCAGTTCTATCAGTCTAAAAACTCTCTCTATGTAACTGGATATATTTTCTCCTTAGAGACAAATAGATAATATATGTAGCAACTTCTAGCTACCAACAGCATCTTCTCAAATATTATTTCTTAAGATGACATGAGATTGGCTTTCATAAATTCAGAAAAAGCAAACTTCATAGGTATTTGTCTCCTAACGTGAAGATACCAATCTCTGGCCTGTTGCTCTTACCTCACAAAGCTTATCTGCTTTGTACATATGGAAGACCTTCTAAAGGCTTAGGTTATTGCAATTTAGAAACTTAAATTATCCTGAGTTGGAAGGGATATGCATCCTGTGATTTTAATGTACAATAAAGATGAGTAGACTAACTCATATTTCACAGATGCCACTAACAAATTAAATGGACTCTACACCGGCAGTGAATGATACAAATTCCACAGTCGGATGGTTTTAGGCTGAGTTCTGCTGCCCACTATTTTACCTCCACTAGATGTCAGGATTTTGACAGAGCTGGAGGGGTTTAATCCCTATTTCTTAGTATGAAGGATGGTCAGGATCACAGCTACAATTCTCCAACTTCAAGCACCAGCAGTAACCCAAAATAGGAGATAGTCTGAGTCACTATATGGGTTTTTCTTGTTCTTCATTTTTTTAGGCCTTGTTTTTTCCCTGCAGCAAATTTCTCAGCATTGACAAGGTACACTAATGCTGATAAATGGGAGCACTGCCAAGTAATGTGGGATTCCCTGTGGGCATTTCCCTTTGTTCCTTCATTCATTGGCTTGACACATCTGTTCAGGACGACTATATAACTGGTGAGTTCCTCAAAAATATTCAAGCACATGCCTCTTTACTCTCTGAGCGTGACCAGGTGGTGGGGAGCTTTTCAGTTATTTCTGCTCCTTAGTAGAGATATTTATTTCTATTTTCTGGGAATGAGATACAATTTCAGAGAGTGTTCCCATCTTTCCAAGAGCATCCTTGTAAGACATCTGAAGGAGCCAGGCTGCACTCCAGGCTCAGCAGATTAATTACATTTCCCAAGCAACACAAGGCAGAGAGCATTTTCAGGACTCTACACACAATTTTGGAAGACTTTGCTCACAGATGTTAACCAGTCCCCAAAAGGTGAGTTTCCCATGTGGAGCTCTGCAAATACAGAGCAATCCCAGCAGGTTTAATGTGCATGTGGGGAGTAACTCCACACTGTGCAAAAGCAATGAGTCTGCTTGAACTCCCTGTCCTGTGCCACAGAGTGACTCCACAGAAGCACAAAAGCCTGGTGAGCTCAGCATAGAGCACAGAGGTGATTTATGTGCACTGGCTTAATAGCAGCTTTTTGGATGCTCAGTTGTCTAGGCTGCTGAAGTCAAGAAAAGCTGTTGCTGCAATGGAAACCAGGAAAAGCCAAGATTTTCACATGACAGATGAGAACTGATTGTATTCGTATGGAAATCTACATTAAATGGCACAACTGTCAAATCTAGCACTGCTTGCGGGAGCATTTTCACACTGGATTCTAGGACTTAAAGTAACACTGAATAGTAGAAAAGATCACAAGAGGAGACTAGTAACTGCATGCTCTCACCTTCACAGTCCTCCTCAAGAATCCTTCTTTACCACAAAACCTTAAACAAGATTCTTAGAATTTATTTCAAATATGTTGTTTCTGTGCAGCCTATCTACAAGCACATTCCTTACTGCCATATTCCCCACATCCACCATTTTTCCTTCAGTCTTATGACTGGTGTCAAGGGCAGCCTGCCTTGTGGAGAGAGATGTCCTTCCCTGCTTTGTGTAGGGCCTTGAGCATCCCTATCCTTTCATACAGAGATTTAACTGTGGTAACCAATTTTTTCGCTGCAGCGGTGTTAAACTATGTATTACTGTCAGTCATAGAATCATGGAGAGGTTTGGGTTTGGAAGGGACCTTAAAGAGCATCTCATTCCACTACCCTGCCTTGGGCACGAGCAACTTCCTCTGCAACAGGTTGCTCCAAGCCCTGTCCAGCCTGATCTTGAACACCTCCAAGGATGGGGCATCACCTGACACTCAAGAAGAAGAAGAATCAGTGACTTTTTTAAGGTTTAGTTTTATCCAAATTTGTGTTAACCCTATATCAGGGAGATTGTCTATCCATGAGAATAAATTTCTAAACAGAGGGGGCCTCTCCTTGGTGCCTCGTAGCATGGGAAAAACTGCAGGACGATGCAAATTAATGTACACAAAACCTCCTTGAATTTAGCACCATCCTTCTTACAATTCAGCTGCATTTCCTTCTGTACCAGGCAAAACCCTGACTTTAAATTCTACATTTTATAAATAAACTGGTACGTGAATGAGGTGAAATTCATGTACCATGAAATTCCCCAGGCTACCAGGGAACTAGATTTTGGGTACCAGATATCCTAAGTAGCATCTCTTTGATCCAGCTGAACAGGGCAAGGACAGTGTCTTTCCATATGCTTATGCAGTTGGCTAACAGGATGAGAATAATGCTGATCCCAACAAAAACACTCCATACAAATGTGGCATAAAACCTTTGTGAAGGGCAGATGACAGTCACTAAATTCCTCATTGCCTCTAGAAATTGGACTGCATCTAACAAATGAGGCAAGAGTCCCTGCAGTGACTCAGAGCCTGACAACTGTGCAGCGACAGCATTTCATCTGTGTCTGCTTCTTGGAAAACATCGTTTGTTCCCAGGACAAAATGCAAGGGCTTTGAACATCTCCTCCGAGGCCTTGCGGGCTTTTTTTTCCAGATGGAGGGATTTCTTTCTTATGAAGAATTAAATGTATTTTATTTATGATATTACATAACAAATGAGTGACACATAAATCTCAACATCAAATGTAACTGCTCTTTTTATGGCCTTCAGACACATGTACCATCTCACCTGAAGCCAAATAAACTCTGTAGTTGGCTTCAGACTGCAATAGTTATTCTTGGGTTTGAGACAGTCTGCCAGTATCCATTTCTTATGGATTCTGTTTCACCTTTGGTGTTTAAAAAATGGTGCTACCTCCTCTCAGATCTGCTCTTCCTCATATTAATGTAAGTGTTCAGAATCCCTTGGCAAGGCACTGTAACTGGCCCAGTGTAAGCAGGAAACTGAGGGCATGACGGCAGGGTGTGCTCCACAGATTTAGCAACAGAGGCTAATAAAAAGCATTTTTCCAAGCACACAAATCAGTTTCACTAGATCCTATTAAATAATAGAACAAAAATAAAAGCTTTTGGTCTACAGCTTCAAAGCTGTGTGGCCTAAGTCAATATAAGGCAGGCCCAAAATAAGAGTCAGAAAACTAGTATTTATGCCGGAAATATATCAAATATTCATGCTGCAGGATTTGCTTCTTTACTGCACAGTAACTTTTTCCAGAGCCCAAATTTTATCTTTTGATGGAAGTTGCCCCCAATAAAAAAGGGGCATAGTCACTATACGTTTTGTGATTAGAACAAGTGGGCCTCTCACAACATTTGAGATAGGAGGGATTCCATGTCTTTCACCTACTTTGACTCCTGCAGAGCCAGCATTTGCTGGAGTGGGGCAATTGTCTTGCAGTGTCTTAGCTGAGACAGATCCTTCTCTGTTTCCAGCTTCAAACACTGTTGCCTCAAGAGTATGGTCTACCTCTTAATTTGATGGAGAATTCTTAAAAAATAAGTTCTGCATAATTTTATTTTCAGATGTAGTTGGGTCTAGGTGGACTGTTTCCCTTCTTTTAGTTCCCTAAAACTGTGCTAACAAAAATAAAAATTAGTTAGACTGTAAGCTCTCTGGGGGAAAAGCTTCATCTTTAAGGGATCTGCCTGTTAGGCAGATCAAATGAGTTTAAGATATAACATCTGTGAGTAATCTGGAAAAAACCACTATATTTTATAATCTATATAAGAATTGGCTGGATAGTTGAACTCTAAGCGTGTCTTGCCCTGTGAGGCTGGTGAGGCCCTGGCACAGGGTGCCCAGAGAAGCTGTGGCTGCCCCATCCCTGGAAGTGTCCAAGGCCAGGCTGGACGGGGCTTGGAGCAACACGGGATAATGAAAGGTGTCCCTTACCATGGCGGGGGGTGGGACTGGATGGGCTTTAAGGTCCCTTCCAACCCAAACCAGTCTGTGATTTAATGATGATTGTCTAATAAAGCTTTCTATAGTGTTTGGCCACAATTAGTCTTTTTATCCATTGGAAGCTAATTTCCCACGCACACACATGCAAGTTAACTTTTCATACATGTTTAGAAAATGCTGAAAGACATTTTCAGAAAATAAATATTAAATTAAAAATGCAGTATTTAATTTAAAAATATTTTAAAACCTGAAGGGATTTAGTATTTACTTCACTGTATCACAGAAGGGTTTGGACTGGGAGGGACCTTAGCAATCATCTAGTTTCACACCCCTGCCACAGGCTAGGAGATCTTTATATATATTAAGCATGAAATAATTATTCCTGTAATTTATGTATTTTTATATTTTTTTGGTATTTGTTTTGTTTAGAGGCGGGAATCTCGAAGAGCACACAGGGCGAGGTGTGGGGTGGGCAGCAGCAGCTGCGTGAGGGCAGCCGGCGCCGCGGTGAGCTTCCAAAGGGGAAAATGGAGGGAAGGGAGAGGCAAGGGACCAGCAAGGAAAAAGCTAGGGAAATCCATCAGATCTCGCAACCGGAGCGGCCATTTTGCCGCCGGCCCCACATAGCCCCTCCCGCTCGGCGGGGCGGCCCCTCCGCCATTTCCGCGCGGCGGGGGCGGAGCGGGGCCGGGGCGGGCGATGGCGGCGCCGGGAGCGGAAGCGCTGCCCGTGGCCCGCCTGGAGAGCGTGCGGGTGCTGTCGGGTCTGTTTCGGGAGGCGCAGCCGAGGTAGTGGGGAGGAGGGAGCGGCGGTGCTGGCGAATGATGGGCAGGGTTCGCTTCGGCTCCCAGCGCGGTCCTGCCCTTCGTGGAGTCGGCTGCGGGCTGGGAAAGGGGCTCTCAGTATCCCGAGAGGGGCGTGGATGAAGTCTTTGCTGGGGAACTTCTGCACCCCGAGCCTTCTCCTGGGGCTATGCGTGTGTGAGGGGGGATCTGTCCGTTCTCCTGTCCTGCCCCGCCCCAGGGGGTCCATGAGGAGCTGCAGTGTGCTCAGTCCCTGTGCTTGTAGCACGGAGGAAAGATGTTCGTCTCTTAGTCGTGGGTGGCATTAAATAGCCTATAGATACAGAATGGCTTGGGTTGCAGGACATTAAAGCTCATCCCATCCCACCCTTGCTGTGGGCAAGAGTACCTTCCACTAGACCAGGCTGCCCCAAGCCCCGTCCAGCCTGGCCTTGGACACTTCCAGGGATGGGGCAGCCACAGCTTCTCTGGGCAACCTGTGCCACGGCCTCCCCACCCTCACAGGGAAAAATTTTTTCCTAACATCCAATCTAAACCTGCTCTATCAGGTTGAAGCCGTTCCCCCTTGTTTTGTCACTTCAGGCCTGTGTAGATAATCTCCATCTTCCTTGTAGGCTCCCTTCAGGTACTGGAAGGCAGTAGTTAGGTCAGCCTTATTCTCTAGGCTGAGCAATCCCAAGTGTCTCAGCGTTTCCCCGTAGCAGAGCTGCTCCATCCATCTGATCAACTTGGTGCCTCCTCTGAAATCTCTCCAACAGCTCTAGTCCTTCCTGTGCTGGGCTCCCCGGGCTGGAGGCAGCTCTGCAGGTGGGCTCTCAGCAGAGCAGGGCAGAGGGGCAGAACCCCCCTCCCCTGCTGCCCACGCTGGGGGCTCAGCCCAGCACGGGGGGGTTCTGGGTCCCAGCACACACAGCCAGGGCATGTCCAGCTCTCACCACCAGCACCCCCAAGTCCTTCTCCCAGGGCTGCTCCATCTGCTCACCCCCAGCCTGGATTGATCCCAGGGGCTGTCCCAACCCAGGTGGCCTCACGAGCACTTGGTCTTGAACCTCATGGGCTTCCCATGGGCCATTTCTGGGGCTTGTGGTGCCTTTCTGGGCAGACATATTAGGTGGGATGTAGCTGTGGGAGTAGCTGCTCAGGGAGAAAAAGCCATGGAAGCCCTGCAGGGCGTGCAGAAGTGGGTAAGATGTGCCTGTGCGAGGCCCTGCTGGGCAGCAGTCTCATTCCCATGTGAGGCCAAAGCTTTGCGATGAGGGTGGTGGCTGTGGGCCTTGGGGACAGAGGGCATGTACTGTGTGGCAGGATGGGCTGCGCTGGCTTCACTGGGAGGAAAGGTTGGATGCCCCTCAGTAGGTTTAAGATAAGTAAAGACAGAATGGGGCTACTGGAGAAACAGGGGGCTGGTATGGAGCATTGCAGTGCCTGTAAGATCAGGGAGACCTCTGCAATACCACACAGCACTGTTGGCTTTGGCAGAGGCTGGGCTTGCAGAGGTTCAGCTGGGAGACTGGGGTTAGAGGAATGGGTTTTGCCCTTTCTGGAAGGAGGGAGAAGGCACAGCTTGGTGGGAAGCTTGTGCTTACTCCTAACAGTAGTTGTTTGAAGGTCTTGACCTGAGAATGAAGAAATCAGACTTAAGCTTGGTGTAAAATTCTGCTGGTGTTTTGTTTTGATTGTGTAAATTCACAGTGCGGTTTTGTTTTTAAATCCACATTTAAAAGTTGGGGGCGAGGAGGGAAGATGTACCTACAAATATTTTTTTGTGATCTCTGTGGGTGCAGGAGACCCAGGAGACCTTCTGGTGTTCATCTCGGTTCCCTGGAAAGAAGGGAGCGCCTGTACAAATTCTGGGCTTACAGGCTGTTGCTTTCTCTGCCTTGCTACCTGAAACTTCTGCCACTGTGTTTGAAAGAGGAGTAGATATTCCCCAAAACAGCCAAGTTTTGTGGGTACAGGTGGGCTGAAAGAGAGACACTGTAGTTGTCCTTCCAGAAGCACAAAGCTGTAGCATTACCTTACATCCCATAGGATGTGGCAAAATGGGTCTAGGAGCAGCTCTGGCAAAAAAATTTGCTAGCTCTGGCAAATCCTGTCGTTGGTGCTGTTGAATCACAAAAACACAACCCAATGGATGTTTTGAGTTTGAAGTTGTGATATTTAGTGACAATTCTTTTGTTATTACAGGACTGTTCAGTGTTTGTGGAAACAAAATACATTAAAAATGTGAGTTCTGGTGTTCTGTAACTCAGAAAGAAATAAAGTGAGGCAACAATGCCCCTACTATGAGACCGTGATGTGGAATTTGGGAGACTTGCATGTGTGATATAATTTGAGACTTCCAGTGCTTTTAGTTGATGTCTTTATGCTTCCTTTTCTAAGCTACAAAAAGAAGAAAATTGTTTTATTCTGTTCCTGGGAATGTTGTGAGGATAAGTACTTTAAAGGCTTTTTTAGGAACTCTACTTACAGGACTGGAGTTGTGCAAGTACCTAAGACTTAGAGTGGAAATACAGAATTGTAAATTTGTGGATTGTTTGCATAGTTGCTGAGCAATTTCATGATTTTTTGGAGCCCTGGTCTTTTGAACAGGAGTTCATTACTGTTTTTAACTTTGTGTTCATTACAGTGGTATCTTGTAGAGTTTCTGTTTTTAACAATTAAACAGGTCTTACAAGGAGTGACAGTAATCTTCCTTTTGGCATGGGTACAGGAATTCTGACTGTTTGTTTTGACTTAGTAAGAAATTGTGCATGTCTTTCTTGTCCAAGAGCTGGGCTGCTGTACCCTTTGCCTCTGCTTCCTTTTGTGTTCCTGCAGAACTTGATGTGGAAATGAAGGACAGGTAACAATAACAAATTGTGGAGCTGCTGTGTTAGGCAACTAGACACAGGAAACAGGAGTTTGTGGAATATCCACAAAGCAGTTCTGGATGGATTTCAAGGCCTGTTACAATGCAAGGTATTCTTTTAATCTAAAATCGACTTAGCAGGCTCTTACGTAGTTTTGTAAATTAAAAATTTTATGGAAGGAAAATGTTTTCCATTTCAAAAATACATTTTAAATATTTGTAGCTGCTGCTTTTGTCTTTATGTGAATCTTTGTTGTACTGCTGGAAAAAGATTATTTTTTAAAAACTGTTTGTAAGCATTGCTGTGGAACAGTTATCTGAAGTCAGTCTTGACTGGTTTCTTAACATCAGCTAAATATTTTCTGCCATTCTTGCTAATTTGAGGATATTTTATTCATAAAGACAGTTTTCAATAAAATTCCATTACAGTACACACTCAAATTGCAGTGCTATTGGAATGCTTAGGTACAAGAGTCACATGTAAGTTTTCTTGGAACAGAATCCTGCTTTATCAAACAATGTTTAAGCCAGTCTTTGTTCATTTGGAATATCTTCTGCTTGCTCACTTAGGCTTTGAGATTCGATTTCTGCCTGGAATGATCTGGCTTGAGCATTCTGGATTTTCTTTCATAGTGTTCAAGAGATAGATTTGGTTTTGGTCTCTCCTGAGTGATGTGAAAAAATCCACATCTCCTTCCACATTTACAGTGAGGACAAACATTTCCTTGTGTACCCCAGACTTGCTCCATTAGAACACAAGGTTTTCATCTTTGTATTTTACTGGAAATGTCTGCACTCTTATTTTTTTCTTACTTTCAATCTAATTTTAAAAGAAAAATTGTCACAGCAGCTCAGCATGCTTCTGATCCAGTGTCTGACTAAAAGTTCTGTTCTGCTGCATAGCTCTGCCAGGAGAGTGAAGCTTTTCCAGCACAAGAATAACTGTAAGGTGTCCTTTTACCTATGGAGTCACAAAAATGTGCACAAAAGTTCTGGCTTCTTTAGTTTCTCTTTTACCAATTTAAATAAGGGGATGTTGAGCAGTAGTATGTCTTGCCCTGACCATTGGGTTCTGTATTTTGCAGTTGGGTCAGGAAATGACTGGTTTCATGGGGTAATCTGACAAAAGGCATAGGCTGATATGAAGGAAACTACAGTGGGCTCAGTGGTTGTATTTTAGAGTAACATCAGCGTTTAAGAACTCAGAACAGCTAATGGTTCTGCTCAATGTAGAAAGCACTCCCTGGCTGGGGGTACCTTACCAGACTGTAGCTCTTCTGACATTTAGAAAAACTTGTCTCTGGTGCATTTCCCATGGGGACTGTGGTACGTCAGCCACTGAGTGTTCTTTTGGCACATCATGAAGTGGCAGGAGCTGCACTGCTTCTTATAAGTTGAAGGTTCAAGTTCCATGAATATATTTTCTTCGGTCTTGAAACCAAAACCAAATTCCAAACTTTCTTTCTGGTTATGCAAGCTCCACTGTTTTCTTTATTTTATAACTGAGGGCCAGCTCTGCTTTTGGTCTTTGTTTTTTGTGCCTCTTTGGTATCTTCCCTTCAGTATTGCACCACTGTAAAATGTAGCTTCTTCCCCATAGCTTTCAGTGATGAAGTGGTGGGTTTTTTCATGTTTCAGTGTAGATGGAGAATGTGTAAATATACTGGTTTTGATCAACTGTGAGGTTGCAGAATAAAATACTTCCTAGAGATCTGAAACCTGATGTTGCAGCAATTTAGTGATGTTAGTGTACATTGTTGTAGCTCTTACAGCACTCTCCCTTCTTTGTAAGTCTCCTCCACGCCCTAATAGATGTCGATATTGGAGGCTCTCTACTGTCAGTAAGATGTAGCCTAGCATAAAAGTGTCACTATTGGAGCAACAAATCTGATAAGGGACTTAGAAAATGTAAACTGTGAGTAAAGACTACGAGAGTTTTGTTTAGTGTAGGAAAGAAAACATGGCAGGAGCAGAAGTGGGAAATAATGTCTCCAGACAGATCTAAGGGTATGCTTAGGGACAGGCTAGATTGGCAGCGTTTGGTTAATGTTGGGCTTGATGATCTTAAGGGTCTTTTCCAACCTCAGTGATTCTGTGGTTTGATTTATGGACATGATCACTTACGAAAGAGAATTTCTAGTTGTGCAAATGTGTGGGCATTTGAGTGAGCAGCAGAATGCAGGTAATGCTATCACCCAGTAGTGGTTGATCAAGAGATTTTTTAATTTTCCTTTAGGAGGAGTTTTCTGTGTGAAAATTTTATTTAATGCTACTTTACATTTCCTCTCATCTCACTTTTTCTGTTTGATCTTGAGTACATGACAAGTCTTTTTAAGGTTCAAGGAGGCTGCATGTGGATTTCCTTTTCCTGACCCTGGTCAGAAGTACTGGATGAGCAAATTTATTGAACTTCTCTGTAGCAATGCCATAAACACTCTCTGGTGTGGCTTCTCTCCACCAGCATGTGGTATCAGAACTGAGTTAGCAACATTTGTCATGTGTTGCCCTCATCTCTTTTGTGGACATAAAATCAGGGCAGATTGTAGACCAATAGCTGTAGTTTGGAAATGTTGTTTATCTCTGTGAGACAAATCATCTGTAGATGTGTGTGTCAGTCCTGGGGAGGCTGGTGAATCTTCATGGAGCAGCAGCACCAGCTGTCATTCAGTCATACGGATTTCTGCAGATGCTTACGTTTGGTGGTGCTGTTTTCCTTGGTCTGGGTGCTCCAGCAAGTGGCCTGGTACCTTCTCTGTTGGGTAGTTGTCTGCTGAGGTGGGACAGAGTTGGCTTTTTCCCTTGACTTTGATTCACACACTTCAGAGTGGTGCTTGTGCAGCCACCAGCTTTCTCCATGACCTTTGTCCCTCTGAGGAAATCTGCAGCAGGCTGGAGCTTCTGAGTCTTCTGAAACATGTAATGCTGGACATCTAAACCGTGTTAATTAACTAAAACTATTCCTCTTAAAGCAGTATGCAGTGTCATGTATAAACCTGCCAGCTAGATGCATTAGGGAAAATTGTTTTCTTCCTTTTCATTAAAATTCTGGAGAGCTGTTGAAAAGTCATGAGGAATATTAAGGCAACATAACTCTCCTACAGCCCCTTTCCTGCAAAGGCTGTGAGGATTGTGTGATGTATTTTGTTCTTCCTACCTGGAAGACTATGAGTAGTTAAATACTTTGAATAGTTAAAGATTGCTGCAGAAACATCTTTGGGTTTACAATAAGAATTGTCAATGTCATAGGCTTTTTGGTAGCAGTGCCTTTTTATTTTTTCTTCACCACAAATTTATATGTTTCAGAGAAACAGCAAAAGAAAGTGTATTTCGGGATGTCCTGGAAATCCTGACAAGCACCTCAAGTACCATTGAGCAGGCCTGTAAGGGTTCCTGTGGACTAGCAGATCTCGACACCTGCCTGCTGCTCATAGCAGAGTGCTTCAGATGTCTGAGGAATGCCTGTGTTGAGTGTGCCAAGAATCAACATGTCATGAGGTACAGTTATGATCCCTTTTAGCCCATACCAAAATACCACCTTCTGATGTTTGTGTGGTTTTAAAAAAGAGATTCTTATTTTACACTGCTGTGTTAGTAGATTTATTAACTGGCATTTCCTGCTTGATGCAATCACTTCAATTCAAATATGCAAGAAACAAAAACAGCTGACCTATTTGTAGGTCAGTTTGGGACTCTGCTCAGTAATAGAACAAAGTGTTTGGGTCCATAATATGAGTTGATTACACAAATGAAATAAGCCTATTGGAAGCCTGACTGTGTAACTATCCTTTTTTTTCCTCTTTCTCTAATTTTTTTATAACATTATGAATAAGTAAATAGTCTTAGTAATCAGTTACAGGATTAGCATGTCTTTTAAGGTTTATTTAGATCTGTCTGGCTTTCCTGGCAGCACACAGCATGTAGAACTGTGCGTGTTAATCCTGATACATATATACAGGCAAGTTGAGCTTAAAGGATATTAAATCAATCTGGCTCCTTAAGTTATTTAGCCTCTCTGTTGTTTGGTTGTGTCTGTTGCAACATTGAAGGGATACTTGTGATGCAATCTAGCTGTAGTTAGTGATGACCAGATAGTCTGGTTGATGTTTTTAAAAAACCCAACAAAATAGCAACAAACACTCTCCTTGCCCAGATGCCCCACGAGAACCCCAAACCAACCAACCAACCAACCAACAAAAAAAACCCCCCAAAGACTTGTCACGAGGTGGTTACAGCAAAGAATTATTGGGGACTACAGTCTTAAAAATTGTCTTCTTGGGATTTGTCAAATTTGATTTATTAAACTAAATGTAATTTTGACATGGGACCAAGTCTTAGTTTCTGTGCTGGGGCAGAATTCTGTTAATGCCACAGAAATTGCAGTGCAAATCATTCTGAGAGTCTACCTATGATTCGATTCCTCTTCACTGGAGAAAGGATAAATGATTACTTGGCCTTCTCTGCTTCTCTCTGAGAGCTGTGTATGTTTCCCTTTGAGCTGGCCCTATTGTTTTTTTGGTGACTGTCACTAATTGCTTTGTTGGCATTGAAACTACTCCAAGTTTATTATGAAGTAAAATATATGACTCTTGTTCTGGATGCTTGACCTCCAGACAAAGCAAAGTTTTTACACAAATACAGCTGTTTAAATTACAGGAATAGCTTGCTAATATTTAATGTTTGATAGGAAGAATAGCAAAAAGGGAGGAAGGGGTACTTAGCTCTGAAGGTTCTGTGCCCAAAATTGGTAAAATGCAGGATGATGCAATAAACCCCTTTGATTTGCTTCTGATGGTCATAATGTGGCTACTGATAGGCAGGCAGTAACATAGGAGAAACTGATTTTTGTTTCAGAGGTCCTGAAGATGCTAAAGATTTCCTGTTAACTTCGAAAAGCCTTTTAAATTTTTTTGAGTGTATTTCTTATCAAGTGAATTATTGTGTTTTTTTCCCAATTTAATAATAGGCACTTGGGTCTCATCTCTACATCTGTCCATTTGATAAAGTTGCTTCATGGAATACAAATCAAAGAAGAATTGTTGCTGACTGGTAAGGTTGGGGATTTTGTTAAATGTATAGCCTGCACTGTATTTTTTTACACGGGGGCAGTATGATGTCACTTTACTGATGCATTTGTTTTATAAATAAACTTAATTCTTTCTTGAATTGCAGTTAAGAATTGGCCCTCTCTTAGACTGCTAGGAAAAGGTCTCAGCCTCAAGTCTAGTTCAGCTGTATTTTCACTGAACTCTTCCTTGTCGATTGCTAAAGGAAAGATATGTGGAAACTCTTTAATATGAAGCAGGATATTTGGTTTTATGAAAGGAAAAGTTCCTATAGTACCTCCATTCAAAATACATTCTGCTGTTTACTCTTTTTATTTGATCTGCAAACATAATAAAATGAACCTCTTTTTTATTTTGATGATACTTAAAATAATTTATCTGATTCCAGGAAGAAAATTTTAGCTGTGACTTTTTAAAAATTATTTTTAGTTTTCATTTGTGTACCAGGGTTGCTGGCCAGCCAGGATGGTATCTGCCAAGAATTAAGTACTGATTTGAGTAGTGTTCATGTTTCCTTAACAGATGAGTTTTTCTTTTGATACAGTGAAGAGAAAATGTGACTGTTACCTGTCCTCCCTAGTGGTAGTTATCGTTACTCATTTCACTGGATATTAAGGCATTTTCAATAATTCTCCTCACAATCTGTGTTTTCCAGTGTGTATGTGTGGGGTTTTACACAGTGGACTTCCAGTTGTGACTGTCTGTGGCTGCAGACAGTAAAGAATGTTTGTTTTCTTGTGCTTCTTTTATTTCTTTTCACTCCTGTTCCTCAGATGAGGTTTTTTACTGGGTTTCTGCAGCTGCTTTTCTGTCATTTTGTGGAAGCAGGTGGAATGACTGTCATACAGTAACTTACCCTCAAACACCTTTATGAAGCTGTGAGGGAGCAATGAAGTTCAGAAGACTGGTTTCCTTTTGCTGCTACATTTGGCTCAAAATGAAGCTCTGCAGGCACGTGAGGGTATTGTGCTTAAGCCAGGTTGACTCCTGGACCTGTTGCTGGAATCCTGCTGCCAGGGAAGGGTTGGTGATGCCAGCACAGCCCTTCAGTGTGGGAGGAGCCAAACTATAAGCTTTGTGGGTGGCAGAAAGAGGGCCTGGTCAGTGGCCGTAAAGAGGAGGAAGTGATGGCACACAGGGGTGACTTTCAAGCCAGGTTACAGGAAGGACTGGGAAAGGTCATGGAGGGCAAGAGTGTCCTGCACCACAGTTGTGAACTGCTTTGCAGACCAGCAAGATAAAAGGAAAAGTGATGGGAGCCAAAATGTTGCTTCTCTCCAGCCTGTCACTGTCCCTGCTGGGGCCTTGGACAGCAGTGGGCTCAAAAAGCTGTACTGGGAAAATGGGCTTGCCACCTTCAGCCCACTCAAAGCATCAGGAATTGTGGTTTAAGAGTGCCACCTGCCAGAGGTGCTGCCCCATGCCTGCAGCAGAGGGAGCAGGATGTGCCTGTTGTTGGATACAGGCATGGCCTGTGGTCTCTGCTTTGGCTTCATGGCTGCTGGCCCATCCTTGCTGGGCTGTCACATGTGTGTGCTGTTCTCTGCTCATGGGTTTGAAGAAGAAGAGGGAGTGCTATTGAGCAAAAAGCAAAGGGGGTAAAACCCAGTAATTTGATTAATCTGCTTCAGGCAATTTTCCCTAGCCAGCGGATGGTGTAAAATCTCTGTTTATCAACATTGAACGTAAGGGTGGCATTGACAAGACAGTTTTCAGGATTTCGGTAAAAGTTGTTTTGTGACTGTTACTCTACAAAGCCATTTAGTAAATACATCTGAGTTACAACCAAGATTTGCTGTATTGGCCCAGGATAGGTGGTTCATTTGATGCTGTAAGTAGCGTTGATCTCCTTGGGGAACCTCTGCAATGAGCATGGCTTATGTGTTCCACCTGTGTTAGTACAACAACAAAAAAATTGTAGACAAGCAAGTGTTGCTAATTCCTTGCTGAGTGATCTGATGAACTTTGTTCTAAGTGGAAATTAATGTAGTGCCTGGAGCACCAGTTCCTTCTGCAAGGTTTACCTCAGAAGTTAACAGTTAAATTTTACTGGATTATTGGTTGTACCAAAGCAAATTGCTAAATTGGACTTGGATAGCACTGTTGAAACAAAAAGAGACCCATGAAATTAGTAAATGGTACTGTGTTTATTAACTGTAACTGTTTCATGATTCTCCTCATGTTTCATACAGGAAATCAGGTCACAGGGCTAGAGTAGCATGTGTATTTTGTTCTTGCAGATAATTAGGTGTTAAGTGGAGTATTTCAAGTTGTTCATTTGAGTATGTATCATTTCCTCCCTCAAACGGCTGCTTGGATTGGATGATCCCTCTTGGTGCCTGTGTATATTCTTAAGGTTTTTAAAGTACCTTCATGTTGCTTCCATAGCAACAAAGCACAAGGAAGAGGAGGTAATGCTGTACTGCAGACTGAACAGCACTAAATGTTTCAGATCATGTTCCTGTGAAAAATTCCCAAAGCAAATCATTGTAGGCTGAATAAACTTGAAGTTCCAACATTATCATATTTACAAAGACGAGATTGAAAATTCTTTCTGCAGACTGAAAAATTCATTTAACCTGGCTGTGGTATGTTTGCACTCTTATCCATTGGTAGCTGTTAAGGCTAGTAAGTAAGTGCTGTGGTAATTTTTGTAAGAAAGTTCAGTGTAGTACAATTTCAAATGGATAAAACCAGAAATGAAATAAAAGTATATATTTTTTGGCCACTGCTGTGACCAGTGTGATGGTTAAGGGAGAGGGCATGATCAAAGCAACAAAAAAGGAGGTATTGTGCAAAGTGGTATGACTGAAAACTGTTGCTAATATTTATTTAAATAAATTCAGCCTCCTTTGTATCCTCTCTGCTAGGAGTAATACTTCAAAATAGTTGTCCAGGGGTTTTATACATGGTTAATTGGGTTCAGTTCAGTATATTTGCTGAAACAACTCTACTGCATGTTTTCACCATATATCACTTCTTTTTGTTAATGCTTTAAAAATGAGATAAATTCCTGTATGCTTGTAATACTTATCCCAGCCAGCTGTGTAAAAAGCTGTTGTTTTGAATATGTGATATGGCATCCAGACAATGGACCAGAATCCTTGAAGGAGAGTTAGAATGTTTGTCCTGAAATAGCTCTTTGAAACTTCAGGTAGGTTGAAAAATAGTTAATTCATACATATGGCATTCAGAGATTGTCCAATCCCACCTACAAGCCAGCTGTCCCTGTAATAATAGTCTCCTTTCTTTTTAATACTTGCATTAAAAAAACACTAACATTTTTAGTCCTTTCTTTTATGGTATTTCTAAAGTTAGCTGTTTGTCCCCACATTTCCTCCCTGCTTACTTCCCCTATTACTTTGAGTTGAATTCCATGGCCTAGTTTCATTTCCCATAATTGCTTACATAGTACATCTGTGGTAATCTAAGATATTCCTAAAACTAATCTTTCTTACAGCTAACCTGTCTTGAGCAATATGTATTTTGTACTGCTTGGAAAAGGGAACCTGCTCTGAGGAGTTGCATGAAGAAGCCAACAGCTGGATGACTGCTGTTGGGGGTTCATAGGATCACAGAGTCACTGAGGTTGGAAAAGTCCTCCAAGACCATCAAGTCCAGCCTGTGACTGATCCCCACCTTGTCACCCAGACCAGAGCACTGAGTGCCACATCCAGTCCTTCCTTGGACACCTCCAGGGACAGGAACTTCACCACCTCCCTGGGCCATCCCTGGCATTGTCTGACCACATTTTCCATGAAGAAGTTCCTTCTGATGCCCAACCTGACCCTCCCGTGGCACAGCTTGAGGCCATTTCCTCTTGTCCTGTCCCTTGTTCCCCGTGAGCAGAGCCCTATGTCCCCCCTGGCTGCACCCTCCTGTCAGGGAGTTGTGGAGAGCCGGAAGGTCTCCCCTGAGCCTCCTTTTCTCCAGGCTGAGCCCTCCCTCCCAGCTCCCTCAGCTGCTACAGAATTTTTTGGTACAAAATGTTAAGAGCCTCTGTTCATGTCACAGGCACTGCTGGGGATCTCAGCCAAAATCCATGTCCAGGTGTGCTGCCTGTTAAAGCAAGGTTTGGGGTGTTCTCTGCTCATAATTCTACAAAGTCCAGAAACTTTGGATAAATTGTAGTGGATGATAACCTTGAATCCTTGAACAGGAATTTGACCTTGCTTCCAATTTTCTGCAAAATGTCCAGGTGTAGTTAAACAGCTACAGATACTCTCTTCAGAACAGAACTTAAAGCATTCCTTTAAAATCAGTGATGAAAGATGACTCTATGTAAATTTTTAATACTGCGCTTATTATAGTAACTTGAGCATTTTCTGGTAGGATGTTCAGCAACATGAATATCATATGTCTAACACCTGTTCATGCTTCCTTTCATGAGGGAGGATGTGTGGGAAAATGTGTGATGTCTTATTTTAAACATTTTTCAAGTACTACAAATGCCATGTTCTTACAAGGCAGCCATAAAAAATGTTCCTTGCTTTGAGCTTCTTTTCGTCCCCCCTGCCCCTTTTTTCTCTGTTTCCCTCTCCTCTTCCCTCTTTCCATTTTTCTGTCTTCCTTTTCCCTCTCTCCCTTTTTCTCTTCATTTTTGTCTCTTCCTTTTTCTCTCCCTTTCTTCCTCTGTCCCCTTTTTATTCTGTCTTCTTTCTTTCCTCTCTTCTTTCTTTCCTCTGTCCTCCTTTTTTCTCTGTCCTATTTTTCTCCTCCTTTTTCTCCTCTCTCTTCCTATTTTCCTTTATCCTCCTTTTTTTCTCTCTCCTTTTCTGCCACTTTTATTTTCTCTCTCTTCTGTCCACCAGGATCATTTATCGTACCATGGTTTCAGCCTCAGTCGATGTTGTTGAACTACTCCAGCTGTTTTGGACTTGATCAGTTCTCATGCATATTTTTCTTTTAGCTAATGAAAAGCCAGTTGCTTTTGACCCATTGGTGCTTTATCGGTTGCTCATGGTCTGGGAAGAAAGTGCCTTGCGAGGTGTGTTTTAATTCATCAGTGTGGAAGAGACACACTCTGCAGAAGAGAGAGCAATTAGTACCCTTTGAATTCAGAATGCTGTATAAGTAAAAATATCACTCCTTCATAGACACTAAAAATAGATTTTAAAAATAGGGGTGTGCACATGCTTCGAAAATGAGATGTAAGGGACCTAGGCCTATCTATAGCTTCCAGAGATTGTTTCTTGCAAAAGCCAAATGGGATGGAAGCATTTCATCTTTGATTAAGTAAGAAGACAAAAGCCCCCCTGAGGTCTGAAGAACATCACACAGCTGAGCAAAGAAGGATACTTGATTTCTTTGTAAGCTTTTGAAGGTGAAGACATGCTGGGTTTCAAAAGCCACTGAATATAAGCTGTAGGAGCTCATGTAGTACTAGAAAATCATGTTGACATTTTTTTAGGAGAGATCCCTGAAATTAAATGGCAAGAGGAAATAAATTTCCACCAGCTACCTTGGGTACCTTCTCCCTTCTAAAAAGTCGTTAATTTAAAGTAATTTTCAAAGGTTTACAGAAGGAGATATGTAATCAAATGTTTTTGTTTTTCTGAAGAATAGCATGACTAAAACAGGGTTAAATTGTTGTGTTTGCAAAAGTCTTCCTGACTTTTGCAAAATGGTTAAATACCAGTGAAGTGGTTTCTACTTTTTCAAGAGGGTGTAGGGGAAACAAAACTTTCAGTTCCATTCTTGCTCGGTGAAAAAAACCAGGAGATGTTTCTTTGCTCTGA
The DNA here is from genome assembly GCF_000738735.6 of Corvus cornix cornix. Classification (NCBI taxonomy): domain Eukaryota; kingdom Metazoa; phylum Chordata; class Aves; order Passeriformes; family Corvidae; genus Corvus; species Corvus cornix. The sequence goes on along the minus strand of NC_047057.1, from coordinate 65,871,195 downwards.
CCTTTTCCATTTCTGCACTCAAAGATTGGCAGTTTGGAATTACAGTGGAAAATCAAGGCTGGCTAATTTTGAAGGTACAGAGGAGCAGGGGAAGGTGACGCTACCTGCTTAGCACACTGAGTTGGTTTTCCTGTATTCCTTCTTAAATGAGCAGCCATGTGTCCTTAACTGTTTACTGTTTCTTGTCAATATTTATTTATCTCCTTATTTCTTTTCTTTCCCTAGAAGGCAGCAGTCCCCTTAAAAAGACTGTTTTGACAGTAGGAAAATGAGCTAGGAGTAAACACTTGGACTTTTTGGAATGCATTGGAGTGGTACCTTTGCAGAACCAGTGAGTAGAAAAATCTGGGCATTTAAGGCTTAGTTTGAAAATCTGAGCATTAGAGGCTTATGTACTGGCATTACAGGTTAACTGCTTTTCACCTATTCTTGAAATTATTTGAAATGCCTGGTCATTCAGCAAGGTCTTTTAAATCAACAGGAAGGAGAAACAGAGTGGTCAGTTATGGAACCTAAATGTTCTTTAATGAATGCCAATATTGACCAAAGGAATCACTCTCATCTTTTGTGCTTCCCTTTTATCTCTTGTCCAGTATTTTTAATTCTTCTGTTTTATTCTTTTAAAAATTGCATTTTGCTTTCACTTTTTTGTAGGCTTTAATAATGTTGCCCTGAATAGTTTCATTTCCAAATTACTGCTAATGTTTTCTATATAAAAAATAAATATTTTAAAGCATGCTTGGGAAATGTGATGGAACACACATAGTAACTTTTTGCTAGACAGACATCATAGCAGAGCTCACCCAGTGCATTTGGGAAACCATTGCCAAGTTTTATTGTATATAAGCAGAGGTCTGTAACTGCCTGAACAAGTGTCTTCTAAGGCTTGTTTATATGGATTTGGAAAAGGGGTAATTTCTAAATTGTGTCCTGGAGACTCTCATACACAATGGCTACTAAATTTAAACGAACAGGATTAAGGAAGAAAAGTTAATCTTTCCTCTCTTCCTACATCAGTGCCCCATATATTTATCTGTGAAGGAGAAGGCATACTGTTTTGCTGGGGATCTTGGGGGTTTTGTGACCAAATACAGTAAATTACTGTGCTGCAGATTTTTTTGTACAAGTCATGTTACTTGCTGATCTATGTGGAATGAGTGAGTGGCTATAAAACATGAATCATTTTACCTGTCATTGTGCTAGTTTGAAAAACAAACCAGTGGGAGGCACCAAGTCAGAATAACAATTTAATGGAAATTAAAGAAAAGGGGAAAAAAGGTAAAAGAAAACACTGTCAAACTGACAGAGTCAAGGTACAACCTGACACCCTGTTAGGCAGGGTGGTGGTAGCAGTCTGGTAGAATGGTGGCTGCAGTCCTCTGAAGCGGTGATCCTGTAGTAAAACAGTCTGCTCTTCCTCAGGAAGTCCAGTGGTGGCTGTGTAGCTCCTGTCCTCTGGAAATCCAGTGGGAAGCCAGTGTCTCTGGTGTTCAGCCTCAGATTATATCCACGATGGGATGCTTGGTTCCTCCCTCTGGGTGGAGCATCTCACAATGGGGTAATGAGTCAGTGTTGATTAGGCTCATTAACAGAAGATAGTCCGGAGGGAGTTATCTCTGAGTCAGGCGGCAGGACAATGATGGGCAATTAACAGAAAGATAGTCTGGGGGGAGGAGGCAAGGAAACACTGCCCCACCTGATTTCAACAGCTGATGGGGATGGTAATAGAATACACTGCAACCCAGGACAGTCATACAGTCATCATGAACTCTTAATAGGTGACATTCTCAATTTAGGTTCACATTAGCTTTTCTTTTGAGGGAGAGGAAGAGGGAGAAAGCAGTTCCCACAGAGAGAGTGGACCTACAGTCCATGGGGTTAATTCCCAAAAAGCAGCATGAAAGGAACATGCCTCAGTTGCTTGGAAAAAAAGAGAATTTAAAAATCTGCACTCCCATTTATTTTTGTATTTGGGGTTTCCTTTTGCTTGCAGCTAGCATAATTAAAGCTACGTATGTATTACAGCTTAAATAAACCAGCTGCTAACTTAAACAGACTTTTTTTAGACATAGGAATAAAGGACAGCCCTGACCTTAAGAGTTGCCAGTTTCCATGTGTGATCTTTGCTTTGTCTGTTAGGATTTTTGTATGGGGGATTGGTGCCAATACTTTGCTGCCACTGTTAAAATAAAAACTATAATTACATTGTCAAAATAATATTTATAGTATTTTCGGGGAATAATTGTGGGAGTGTGACGAATATATTATACTCATCAAACTTTTATGTAAACATAAGCTTGAGTTTTTTATTTGAGTTATTGGTGTTGTTTTTGGCCTTTGTGTTTTTCCAATCTGTAAAAATAATATTGGGATTTTCATGGTCTCTAGCATTTGCAGAGTGTGTGCCCTAACAATCAGTTGATACACTATCTGGTAGGAGTAAACTGCTAGTTGCACTTGTATTGGGATTTTGGTTTCATGTTTCCATAGCTTAAGAAAGTCCTCTGTTTTTTTGAGTTTTGCTATCCCCTAATTATTATAGCTCAGAGCATTTTACAGCTTTACCAAACAGGAAAGTTTTAAGTAATTGGTTTGTTCTTTTGTACCGTTTGGTGGGGGGTTTTTTGTTGTTTTTGGTTTTTTTGTTGTTCTTCCTTTGTGTTTAGCTTTTTTTTTTCTTTTTCTTTTTTTTTTTTTTTTAATGAATCTGAGTTCCTCTTAAAAGTGAGTGCGAGCATCTCCCAGAAATATCTATGGTAAGAAGCAATTGTGAGGTTTTCTAGCAATAGGCAGTTGTCCCTTGGCTAAAGGTTAAAGGTACAGGCAGAACTTGCTGCTGTGCAGTGGGAAGTTACCACATGCACAGATTCTCCAGTCCTGCCCTATACTGCAGTTTAACAGTAACTGTACAACTGTTCTGTCTCTGCTGTGTTTTGGTGAATATTGCCACAGATTTTTAATGAACTGTCTTCAGAACACCTACAGCAAGGGTTCCAGCTGTGCAACTTCACGTTCCCAAAGGCTGTCAACCTGATGCAACCTGCTGTGGGCAAGAATGTTCTCTTGGTTCTCGTAGGTTGGTCCAAAATTCATTGAAGGCTGTGGAAAGACTCTGATTTGCTTGGGTCTTGGTTCGGGTCATTGTTCCAAGGCTTTGTGATTTGGCCTTTTTGCAGAAACTCCAAAATAGGGAGCCAACCTTTACACTGCTTCCAGCTGTCTACAGAAGGAAAAGAGCCAAATCTGGACCAAGAGCACTCAGACTGATGAGTTGTCCTGAGTTAGCAAATACAGAATTCTCTTTAGCTCTTGTGCATGTAGTACTGGCCCTGCCTGCAGTGATTAGCTCCCCGTTCCCTGGGAGTCCCACACTTTGGATCTTGTGCAGTGCGTACAGCCACAGTTCCCTGTGCCCTGCAGGTGTGGGGTATTTGTGTATATTTGTGTGAAACAGCAGGAACTGAGATTTTGAGTAAATGCCAGTGTTACCAGTGTTTTCAACCTGACGTGTCTGTGTAGTGTTGGCTATGACTTCTGGTATAAATATGGGAACTTGACACAGGCCTTAATTTCTTTTGTCAGTTTATAACACTTGGAGTGGAGTGGGATTTGAGAGAGTTTAAATCCACTGAAGAAGGGCATTGTAGGATCCATTGTAGGACCAGGGATTCTACTTAAATACAACACTTTCTTATCTTAATGGCAAAAAGAAAATGGAAGAGGGGGTGGGGCTTCCAACTTCCAGCAGGGCTTGGATCTTCAGTATTACAGGCAACTGTAGTTGTAGGCTCTTGTGTCCACATATAATAAGCTCCAGTTTGCTGTCTTTATCCCTTACTAGTCCCATGGAAGACTCTCCTCTCATTTTAAAATCTTTTCCTGACTCTGGTCTAAATGTTCTACTGTTGGAATGCAGTGATTTGTGGTAGTGGGTTTTTTTTTCCTACTGTGGGCTTGATTCTCTCCTTGAGTCTTGTTGCTTCTGCAGTAAAGGTCTGATTTAGAATCACAGAATGGCCTGGGTTGGAAGGGACATTAAAGATCATCTTGTTCAACCCCTTGCCATGGTTCCACTTTACCAGGTTGCTCCAAGCCCCATTCAGCCTGGCCTTGGACACTTCCAGGGCTGAGGCAGCCACAGCTTCTCTGGGCAACCTGTGCAGGGAACAATTTCTCCCTAATATCTCATCTAACCCTGCCTTCTGGCAGTGGGAAGCCATTCCCCCTCATCCTGTCAGGCCAGGCCCTTGTAAATAGTCTCTGTTTAAGCTGTGCTGAATTATTTTTTGGCCTGTGCATATATGAGTATAAAAGTGTTTTATTGCAGCAAGTTGTGGAGGTACAATTTGAATTACAGACCAGATCCTGCCGAATGAGGTTTGCCTGTCAGGTACTGATGGCATAGGTGGCATTGGAAGCAGACTTTGAAATAGTGATTAAAAAGCTGGTGCTTTCCAGCAGTTTGATACTTCTTGTATTGATGATCAAAACTGTCCTTCTCATGGCACTCATGGAAAGATGTTTTGATTGCTGTACTGGGAGGCAGAGGCAGTGACTGTCTCAGTGTCAGTTTAAATAATTTTGCTCCTTCTAGGAGAGAGAGTAACCTGAGGAAATATCCCTAAGTCAGAACAATTAGTAGGTCAGTGGGCTGCCCTGTGGGCTCCCCTGGTCTTGTTGCTGGTACAGCTTCTAGACAGTGTGTAGAGCTGGTTTGTTTTTGTCCTGCTCCTGCAATTGGGAAGCTTTCTAGCATAGCCTGCCAAGATGTTGCTGATTTATGCCGCATGCATAGTGGTTTTATAATGTGGACTGATATCCACTTGGAGCACAAAGGAAATAGGAGTTTGCTGATGTCTATTTAATTAGAATGGTTTCTGGTTACTTTGGTTGAGGCTTGAAATGAACAGTAATGCCTGTATTTCTGTGGATCTCTAAATACAGTGTTCTGTAAGTCCTTTCCTTCCTTGCTTGCTCTTTAGTGTCCCCTACACTACCCCAGTGAATAATGTCAGCAAGATTCATAATGAGGCAGGTTTCCATTCTACACAAATATATGTGAATCAAACCTTGCAGAAACATCTCTAGATTTAAGATGGTTGCCATGTTTTTTGCAGCAGGGACATTAGGATCTCAAGATAAAGGTGGGAAGAATGGGGCAAACAAACCTTTTAACTGCAGAGAGCTTCCTAAAGACAGAGCATCATAAATTTAATGCAGGGAGAAGAAGCTTAACTTTTTTCACATGTGCTCAGAGGAAGAATCCCTTCTAAAGAGCCTCCCACAGAGGCCCAAGGGGTCTACAGTTTTTCCTCCAGGGAAAGTGAAGATGGCAGGGGGATGGAAAGAAGCTAGAGGAAGATCTGGGCAGAGGGAACAATGGGAGGCATCTGTTGCCTATTGGGATAAAAATCCAAGTGGTTATAATTATGTAGGAGTTCATCATGTCATGCTCTCAACCGTTTGATTATCACTGCTGTGGCACAGCTTCCAGACTCTCCTCTGGTGGAAAAGCGGGAGTTGTCTAACCATGGCTTTCCAGACAAAAAGCTACAAGACTTGTATTTCCTATCCTGCAGCATCCTTTTTTGCTAGCAGCTTTGGGCTTGGAGAGAAATGTGTCTCTCCTTTGCTTTTGTTGAGAGTTTTAGGGAATATTGCCAAGTTACGTGGGATTTGTGGAGGTAAGTTTGTGAGAGACATCAAGTTCTTCCCCTTTCTTCCATCCTCTGGGTATATACCACGTGTGGTACAAAAAGACATGGCAATGAGAAGAGGTAAGCTGCCTTTACAGGTATAAAGCTAAATGGTAAAATGGTAATGCCCAAAAAAAGGTTGATGATAAAACTGTTGCTGTACATTAATGTGGATATGCAAGTAAAGTGTAAGTTTCTTGTAATTCTGTGTTCCAAAAGGACTGTGGTCCATTTATTAGCCAGATACAGAATATAAATGGTACAAGGAAGTGGGGGGAAGTCTGGTACTCTTTCCACAGACTTACAGAAAAAGATGATTCAGCTTTTTTGAGGGAAAATATAAGCACTTCAGTGGAAATTTTGGGTTAAATCAAACAGCATGCTATCAAAAGTAATTGGAGAAATTTGTTCATAGTCTTGGTTAGTACTTTACATGTTAATAATTTTCTTCTTTTTTTTTTTTCAGACCTGTACAAGGTATCATGTAGGAGGAGTGTGTCTCGCAGTCAGACACCAGTAATAATGCATAGTGGGTGGTCAAGTCCTCCTTATTTTTCTTGGTTTCCTGGCATGGTTTAAGCCCAGTTTGAGACTCCCCAGTACTTCAAACTTGCTCATTTCACTGCAGCAGGATCTTTAAAGAGACATTGCATTAGATTTAGGCTCAGCTTTTGGGCTGATTCAAGGACAAGATTTTACATCCTAATGTGTGCAGGAAGCTAATAAAGGCAGTTCCCAGGTCTGCAAGCACTTAAAAGTGTTTTACTTCACATAGGAGAGAAATCTCAGGCGTGTGTTTTCGCTACTTGTAGGGATGTAACAGGAGGCCCATTTCACATGCCTTTAGATTTTAATAGATAATTTGTTAAAGAAATGAGCGCAAGCCTCATTTATGTTTACTTTGTAAAAATTAAATGATGCAATTAAAATAACAGGAGATAAAGAAAATGGTTCTAATACTATATTTGATAAGCCTTATTAGCACTGTACGAATCAGAGTTGGCTTGAACCTGATCTCGTCAAAGGTCTGTCAAACTGAGTCTTTTCCTAGTAAATGCACAAGTAAGTTTTTCTTGAATCTCCCGTTACGAGACCTCGTTGGAACTTAATTTGCATCAGAGGCTAGTTTGATGTGTGGTCTGATGGTTTCTTCCAGCTCCCTTCTAATTTATTTGTAACTCCACATTTTTAATAGCATGGCAAGAATTTTACTTGCCTTTAAGTCAAATTCTCCTTTTAAGTCAGAACAAAGTGTTGATATTTTGCCTAGACATTTATCTTCGAAGAACACAAGGGTTGTCCAATCAGTGCACGTAATGTTCTGTTAAAATTAGAGTTGGCACTTCTGAAGGGAAAGAAAAAAAAAAATTAAGAGCATGACTTTGTTTCTGAAGTGGAGGAGATGGAGGGGAGGGGGAGCAGAAACTTACTAAACACAACATTCTTGGTATTCCACAGATGGTAAAAATGGGTTACTAGTCTGCACTGCAGCAAGTGCAGTAAGACCAAGGTGGAAATATAATAGGTAGCTAGACATTAATTTTATTTACAGCAATAAAATACTAAGTACTATTTTAATAACGTTAAATGACAGAACCCATATATGTATTGTACATTCAATTTCAGTAGTCTAGACAGATTGTTTTCCAAGGAAAATACATTTTCATCAGTATTTGTGGTATGATTCATGGTGGTGAAGAGGCAAATAACTCTATGACTGGAAGTTGCTTTAACTTGCAGCCACAAGGAAACAAGTCAATGACCGGATGGTAGTGGTGGAAACTCAGTTTTTATACTAACAGAGGTCTACACCTTATGCTGAGTTGGAGGTTTTATTTTTCCAGGACTGGCAGTCTATCACAAAGCATTCTGCCGTTGTTTACAAACAGCCAGAGCTGCTCTCCCTGATGGCTCACAGCCCACAGTTTGGATTTGCAAAGCTTGCAGGCAACTCTAAAAGTGTGCAGGCTCTCAGGAGCCTGGGACGTGGTCCCAGGACTTGTTAGGCTTTGTGTCTGCTCCAGTGCAGAGGGGGCACTCCAGCTCTGTTTTTCCTGCATATTACTGGTTAGACCATTAAGAGAGATACAAGTTTGTAAGCTTTATGTTTGCAGTCTGACAAGAGATGTACAGCTTTGTATGTGCTTTGGTTGGATCTATTTTATATCTCTGTTTGTTTTATAACTCCAATAAAGGCAGAGGCTTGTACTCAAAACTATCACTGTGTTGTCTGACCCAAATAAAAAGAATGGACATCTCTTAGGACTGTTTGAAGCCTGTACATGTGCTGTCAAGGTTTTTTGAAGAGATTGTTGAGCACGTTTGTGGGCTCCTGTTCTAACCATGCGGAACAGAAGGAAACAAGGTATTGAATTTTAAATCCTAATGCGTAAAGTCTTGTCCTCAGAACTCCAGGGATTTTAATTTTCATCTCATACACAATCTCATTCTGCAAATGGCACTGTGTGACATGAAGTCTTTGTGGGGACTGGAGCATCTCTTACAAGGAAAGGCTAAGGAAGCTGGGCCTGTCCAGCCTCAGGAGGAGACACAGCTGAGAGGGTGTAGCGATTGAGTCACAGACCCAGAGCAGCAGGGAATCTGAATCGTTTATTCAAAGGAATGAGCTGGTTTTATACACTTTTCTAAGGCACAGTGTTTCCTTATATGGCAATCCTCACTACATGACCTATCCCATGTTGCCACATCAGCAACACACTTTCTAAATGTCCTTCCATGGGGTGATCATGCGCTGTTCACCCGTCTGTCAGCTGCCAGCAGGCTCCTCTCCATAGGGGTCTGCCGTGTGCCACCTCCTCCTCCCAGGGTCCGGTGGAGACAAGCTTCTCTGTGCCGCCATGTGCTCCTTTGTGCTGCCATGTGCCTCTGCAGGCACATCCCACAGCCTGCAACCAAATTCTATCTTATCTCTCCCCACAAGAGGGGCCCTCATCCCTGTCTGTTCCTGTCTGCAGGGAGGGCTCAGAGCAGGGATCAGGCTCTGCTCCATGGGGCCCAGCCATGGCACAAGAGGAAGGGGCAGGAACTGATGCCCAGGAAGTTCCACCTGGACATGAGGCAGAACTTCTTCCCTGGGCAGTGCCCGAGCCCTGAACAGATTGTCCAGAGAGGGTGTGAAGTCTCCTCACTGGAAATATTCCAGACCCATCTGGATGCAATCTTATGCTGTGTGCTCTGGGATGGCCTTGCTGGAGCAGGGAGGTGGGATCAGATGAGCAGCTGTGGTCCTTTAGACCATACAATGTAATTGTTAAATGAGATAATGTCAATATAATAATTAAGTGAAAAGCATGCACTAGAGCCTGGCTCAGTCGTTCTGTAAAAATAAAGCCCTGAAAGGAACAAAGGGAGCCGTGAGTGAATTTAAAGCATCCACATACAGGGCCATCGAGTTTCGTCTGCCTCACCTTTGTCATGGGTGGTCATGAGCGACGAAATGTTCAGTTTACATGTAGACAAACATTTCGGTACCAGAATTCATTAGGTAAAGAGTTGGTGTTTCTGCTTGTACCCTTTGCACTGTTGTATAAAGAAGTTATTTTGTAGAACCTAGAGAAGTCTCCTTAAGACGTTGCAGACTGGTTGTGAAAGCAGCATGTAGTCTGTGTATTTGCTATAGAATACCGGCTTTTTCAGGAACTATTGAAATCTTGGTGAGGGGAAATCTCTTCAGCTCCAGGGTTAATCTGTGTATCAGAAGTTACATCTTAGTACATGCAATTTCACGGTGGTTGACCATCAGGTTAAAAATAGTCCTCTTGACCACATACTGAGTAACCTTTTTTTGAAGTAGAATTTAGGCATGCTGATAGCTACAGAATTGTTTAAGACAATTATTTTTAGCTTTGTGAAGGTTTGTACATTTACAAAGTGAAATTGTCTTGTGTTTTATTTTCCCCTCTTTTTTGTTTTCCTTTTCCCTGCCCCCTTTTCAGAAAGCACATGGCTTATGATTCAATTGCAAAATGGAAGTCTGTCTTCATCAGCTTCTACATTTTCTTGCTTTAGTTGTAAGGACGTGGAAAGGCCGTGGAGGGAAATTGCCTCAAATTGTGCCGGGGAAATTCAGATTAGATATCAGGGAAAATGTCTTCATGGAAAGGGTGGGCAAACATTGGAACGGGCTGCTCAGGGATGCAGTGGAGTCACCATCCCTGGAAGTGTTCACAAAAGGTGTGGATGTGGTACTTGAGAACATGGTTTAGTGGTAAACATGATGGTGCTGGGTTGATGGTTGGACTTTATGATCTTACAGATCTTTTCCAAGCTTAGTAATTGTAGGGTTCTGTGATTTTATGATGAAGAAATTCTTAGAGATGAGAAAAGCAGTATCTGTATTGTACAGATTTCCAAGCATACTTCAATCATAAGTGGCATCATTCAAGTCCAATAGAGGTAAAACAAAAAAGAAAAATGTGGAAATTGAATGCTAAGTGAAGACTTCCATAGTTCAAAATGCAATACTTCCCTTTTATTGTAGTGTCTGCATTTTTTAACATACACATACCTCGCTGTGAATTAACGGCTCTAGTTGGATTTTTGGGGAGTTTCTTTTTTAAAGTACAAATACCTTAGTATGGATTTGCAGTGCTTGTATCAAAATTCCCTTGGTAGCTTGGTGCTAGGCTAGTACATTTTACCTGGAGCCATTTTTGGAGAGAAGCACTGCACGAGACATTTGTGTATTCCACAGCCACCCCCTGTGGAGTTCTGGGGGAGATGTTTGGGTTTTTTAAACACAACCATACAGGTGCTGCTGTGCTGTCGTTCAGAGAACGTGCTGTGATGAGCTAGGTGTGGTGCGATGGCTTTTCACACCGTTCGTGCCTCTTCATCTATGCCTTTCTATCGGTGATGGCTGGATGTGGTGTGTGACCTGGACACTGGGCTTTGCTCAGCTGCCTCAGGTGCTCAGGAGATGTGATTCTATGAACAGAAATGAATTGCTGAGACTCATCATGTGAGATTACTTGTATGGCAAAATGTTGCATTATCAAGACATCCTCATTCTCTCCTTAGTTGGGAATAGATGCAATAGCTTTTGTGTTACAGATTATCCACTTGCCCATATATTGATTTGTGTCCTCTAATTGAAAGAAAATGTTAACTCTTACTGGTTAAGGACAAGCACTTAGTGATGAAACCAGTTTTTTTCCATGGGTGCATCCATAGAATTGTCACCTTTTCCTGTATCTTCCTTACTTGTTCAGGACATCACTATTGGACAAGGGCAGCGTTGGTTGCTCTCACAAATATTGAGTCTACTGTGTGATTAATGGAGAATTCGTAGCTATTTATTACTGTACTGTAAACGTGTTCATGGCATTTCCTCTTTGTTACAGTAAGAGTGGTAACTTTACAAGATCTTGAACTTTTTTCCTTGGTCTGTAGAACTTTTTGGACAGGCTAATTTTTAACAACCAAGGTGTAATTGATAGCTGAACAAAGTCAAGCGAATTTCAGGGAAAGATTAGAATATAGTCAACCAACCTGATGTCTCTTTGGGAGACCTTTCTTACTGCTGTACAGGTAAGCAATTCACCAAGGGAAACAATACCTGTTCCTAGCATTTACAGCCTTGTGCTTTTTTTCTAGCAGGGAAGTATTTCCATAAAATGTCTGCTGGCATGCCCATGCTTGCTGTCCTTCAGAAACTCCTGAGTCAGCAGAATGGGAACCAGATGGGTGGGAAAAGCGGAAGCACGGTGATGAGCAGAAAATAATAAACCAGTGCAGATGTGCAGGGGGAGAGAACAGAGATCTTAAGAACTAGAGGAGAATATGATTCAAGATGCATTATGGAAAATACATACATATTTTGGGCTTAAATAGATATATAGATATAGAGATATATATGGCAAAAAAAAAGTTACTTTTCCCTAAGCCCAAGTGACCACCTTTTAGAGTTGCTTTCTTGTTGTTCCCTAGAGGACATATGCCCATACATTTTCTCTGTAGGAAATCTGGCTGCCAGCTGGCACAGCAGCACAGCACCTTTGCAAGAGACCTAATTTTAGATTTGCAGAACCTGGCAGTACTGGCTGCCTCCATGTGTATTAGGCTGTTGTTTGTACTATCTGTTGCACTGAATTTTAACATTCAATTTCAGGTTTCTTTGCCAACTTATTAATAAGGGCCAGGCTATTCAGAACTGTTGATAAGGACAAAAAAGTGTTTTAATTTTGTGAAGTCTTCGGGTTCATGCTATTGTTTTTTATTAATTTACACCTTTTGGCTGCTCTAGGATATTAACTTGTGTGGTGAAATATCATCTTCTTGTATTTTAAATCTGTGTTGAGAGGAGGCTGAAATAAATCCTTTGGAGTAAGAGCAGAAATCAGCTATATTAAATTGTCAAAAATGGAGGCAGAGCTATTTGGAGAGCTGGCTTTCATTTTTCTGGGATAGAAAGTAGAAGATATTGAGCACATCATAAAATTCTATAATGATTTGTCTAGCTAACTAGAATATAATGTGAGGAGCAAGGACCTGTCAATTAGTTCTTGTAATCACTAGTAGCCAGTGTGTAATACTCAGACAAGTCTTGGGTGTAATTCTAAAAGACTTAGTAAAATTATTTGCATTAGAAGAGAAAATGCAAATATTTGTGTACAGTAGCAGTGAAGTTACATAACCTAAAGCTTCCTGGAGATGGATTCTGCAGTGTGTATCTGGAATATTGAAGTAGGTAGTTTTTGTGAAATTCATTAGTGTTGCTTTGAATTCTTGTTAATATATTTTCTGGATTTCTTTCAGCTCTTCGTTGTAGTCTCCAGTTTCTTGGAAACATTGCAGCAGGAAATGGAGATTCCCAGAATAGCATTTGGAAGTGTGCTTTCCCAGATCTCTTCTTGTAAGCATGGATGCGGGTTTTTTTTCTAGTGTCATTTCCGTGGTTGTATTCAAATCTTTTGTACATACTGGTTGTGCCTTTGCTAGCACCGTGAAGCTCTGAAAAATAACTTTGGTGAGAATGGGCTGGTTGAGACCATATCCTGTACATGTTTTTTGTTAGTCAACCGCAGGAGTCAGAACCTTTAAAAACCTGCTTGTTCTAAACTAACAGTAAATTGATTTAATTTAACAGAAACTGGAAGAAAACTATTTTAAATGACGAGCTTCAAACATAAGCTTTATTTCAGACATGTTTTCAAGTAGTTACACTCATTTCCGAGAACACAGCATTTTCTTTTCTCATGTTGCTGCTGTGCAGATCTGTCAGTACTGGTGGATCAAATGTAACCTACAAAAGTTTCTTAATCTTCATCTCTTTTAATCCTTCTGTCCCCCTCCTAGCCTCACCAGAATATCTTCCTGGGGATTTGATGACATACGTGTAAGGAAGTATTACATAGACTGTTTTGTGCAGACACATGACAATATTGTTGATGTGTTCAGCCAGATTCTTCATAGTGAGCTGGTGACAAAGGCACTTTCATTCAATTTGATAATCATTCTCAGTGGGTTTTTGGAGCCCACTTGTTAGCACCCGATGTAGGAAGACCTTACGATAAGAAAAGCAGTTCCAATTTAGCAATAATTTTGTAAACTTCCTGTGAAGTTTGACCTTCATTTATGAGTTGGATATTTTTCCATGCAGGTGACTTTTATCCATCTTAGGCAGTGAGAAACTCGTGGTTCTCTGAAAGACAGCAAAGGACAACTCAGCAAGCTCAGTGCCACTAGTGTGTTTTTCCACGGCCAGTTTTAACTTGCCCTTAACTCCATATTTTCTCTTGAAGGACGTGCCTGACATACAGCGATGAGAAAATTGTCACCTATTGCTGCATGGTCCTGTTCACCTGCCTGAATTCAGAGCGAGTGAGAGAACTGCTGGATCCTGGGAACTTGGCTGTGACTCTTCACATCCTGAGAGTCTACAAAGAGCAGTTGGAGTCTGAGTGGTCGTATGTATCTTTAAATTTTCTTTTTCCTCATCTCTTAATTAGGTGTTTTTCTGGTGTAAATCACTGTATTAAAATGTCTAAACTTATGACACTGCAAAGTAGTAAATGAAGATCTAATTAGAAATTAGTAATTTAGTATAGAGATAATTTTCATGATAGTTTCAATGACTCTTGATTGTTGATGAAATAAGACTGCTTTTTTTTGTTGAAGACATAAGAATTTTCAAATCATGGTCTGTTTTTCTTTTTTTAATGAAACAGGGTTCTAGAATGCAGACTAATTTATACTTGTGTGCTGGTTTGTGGAGATTTATTAAAGTTAGCACAGAATAGTCTTACAGACAGGTCATGCTAGGAAGACTTCTATGTCTAATGTTTGTGAGTGCGACATAAAATCTGGGGTTTTTCCTTTTTTGTTTTTTTAACGCATCCATTTTCTACTGCAACATGCAGTTATTTTTATACCAAAACAGGGAAGACTTTGTTTGTGAATCTTCATTTAATACTTTAAGAGCACCTAATCAGTGGCTTTATCCCTCTGAGCTTTTATATTTTTTACTAATGGCTATTCTTCTAAGTATTGTTGTCAGTTATGCCTTTGATGAATGTGCTGCCCTGCGTATCAAGGATGCACATTCAGCTAATTGTTACACTCTCTATTCCAAGGGGAAAAAAATTGTTTGTATGTTTTTGTAGTATTCTTTTAAAGATCATGTTTAAATTCAAAATTTAATTAGGAAGAATTGTTGGGGTTTTAGAAGCTATTTGGAAAGTCTTAACACCCAGACTTAAGATGATTGAATGAGAAGTAAGTGTCACTTTATAGTTTGCTTTTGTAGTGAAAAAAATGATCTGAAATTTATTTGTGGCTGGGCTTTTTTAATGACAAGGGCAATTTGCTTAGGACGTAAGTAGTTTTCAAAAAGCCAACTGTAAGTTTAGGGCCATGCAAAGAGACTTCTGTTTCAGAAATTACAAACTGAGTCTTTAGTTTTGATATCTGTCAATAACAAGTGTAAAATGTTGCTTTTCAGATCATTATCCTAATCATCCTTAATTTTCTTAATGTATTGAAGATATGTTGAAATTTGTTTTGACTGAGATACCAAAGTCATCATGGTAAATTTATGTTTTGAAGATAAATGCATAATAAATGTAGCATCAAAATACATGCTGAGGGATCCATTTCCCTGATCTCTCTAGTGTGAAGTGGATTCTGTTGATGTTATGATGAAAATGTCTTACCTCCGCCATGGATGTCTGATGTGGGTGGGAAATGGTCTCTTTCCAGGGTAGTCTTGAAATGAAAAAGGGTCAAACTCTAACACTGAAAATTTGCAGCTGTACTTCAGGTCTCACTGAAGTATATCCCAGTAGGATTGCTGAAAGGAATTTACACAGCTGTGGCATTTGTAGAGAGCTAATGTCCTGTTGGAAAGGTTTGGGTCTCTTGTGCCACAGTTGGCAAAAGTCCTCAGCAACCATTTTATGGTATTATATGGCTGGACTGAAATACAGATTATTCTTGGAGGTTATGCTCACTGCTGACTCACAAGTGACTGGAATTAAGATGTTTTTACCTTAAAGTTAAAAGTACCACTTAATTCCTGTCTACCTTCTTGTCTCTGAGCTGGAGCATCTGCTTTCATGTTACAAGTACGAGGTGGCTGCCACGTGTGTGTTTTTTCTTCCCCTTGGCAGGTCTTTCTTGCTGTCAGTTGCTGCTTTTAGGTATTGGAACTCTTTTCTTTGAATAACTACGTAAGCTCAGCTCATAGGCAGACTTCTATTCATTATTTTATTCCCTTCTGTTGTGCACTGAAATTTATGAAATTAATGTTCCTCTAAGACAGTATCCAATGCATTCTGCAAGTAAACAACTATGGTGCTCAAACTATTTTTGCAGTTGCTGCCATGAATTGTTAGGACAGAGAGAGGACATCCAGAATAAATATTTGGATTTAAGGCCATTGGCTGAAGTGTAGCCGCTCCCATGGAGTCCTCACTACTCCATTTAGCTAGCACATGTTGGGTTCTCTATTCCTCACCCATCACTAGAATGCAAGCACACCTTTGAAGTCTTTATTTTGGTGAGCTGACAGCTCTTTCTCTGTTAATAATCCTATATTCATGTTTAGAGTCCAGTTTTCCATCTTCAAGTTGGAAAAGTCCTTAGGAAAATTTCAGGAGGAACCTCTTTCCAGGTGCCTCTTCCAAGTGTGAAGGGACAAGTCTTTTGCCTCTTCACAGCAGTTCTGTTAGACAGTTTCTATCCAAGGAAATCTGAGATTGTTCTGAGCAGTTCCTCAGAGCTTCTTTTTTAGAGGCAGCAGTTGGTAGCAGAACTTTTGCAGTTCTTCTTCTGTCTGCCATAAACTCCTCTCCCAGTTAGAGCAGTGGAAGGGTCTTCAAAGGCAGGATGTAGCTTTCTGGAATTTTCCTGTCATTTTTGCCTACTTCTCAAGTCACAAGACGTTGGGTAGAAGACTAAGATTTTGGGTCAGGAAAGAGGGAATATCTGAGGTGTTGGCTCTGATTCCTGAAAGGGGTGGTGTTGGGGGTCCCTTCCCCCTGCCGTGTAGCCCTGGGAGAGGGGCCCTGAGGGCACAGACACGGGGTTTCCCTGCCCCTGCTCAGCCTCGTTCCCATGGGTTGGTTTGTGTTCCCTGCGCGGGCAGAAGGACCCTTGGTCCGGTGACTGGAACAGTTCCTCGGCAGAGCTCCGGCCATGCGGATGGAGAAATAAACATCTCTCTGAAACAGCTAGCAAGAATCTGTCTGTCCACATATATTTCCTTTCCACGGGACTCCTGGTTTGATATATGCGTGTTGCAGTATCCCCACTGCAACGTAATGGTGGAGAATTGTGAGCAGAATGATCCCCGATCCCTAAGCGACTGATTTGTGTGAGTAAACCCTGGAAACTTTGGATTCCTCTTCTTGGTTTTGCTTTGCTATTCCATATCTAAACTATGGAGGAACCGTGGGAAGACTCTTGGCTCTCAGAGCCGCATATGGACGTTTATCTTAAACTTAAAATGATTCTTGAACAACAATTTGTAAATTTTAGCTTGATTCAAGCTCAAAAAGAACTGAAACACTTCCTGGCACGGTTGTTTAAGAACTTTTTCTATGTTTCTTGGGATTTAATTCTTACCAAGGGCTTTTGGAAAACTGTTTGGACACAGTTAATATTGGAGTCAAAATATATGCCGATGGAAGAATATTTTCGTGAATATTATTTAATTACCGAGACTTTTGAGCAATGTCAGCTGTGTCCTGGCGAAGGGAAGCCTGGTGCAGGGACCGTGTGACCCAGGCCACGTGCACCGAGCGCTCTGCGAGCAGCAGCGAGGCAGTTCCCGCGTGCAGGCGGAGCCAAGCGAGCCTCAGTGTCGGCAGCGGAGCGAGGAGCGGCGGGACCCGGCAGTGCCCACACGGCCCAGCCCAGCGTGTGGTGGAGCGAGCCCCGTGAATGCCCGACTGAGAGGGGCGGCGTGTGGGCGGCGGCGGGTGGCCGGTGGCGGTGGAGCGGAGCCGCGCCCAGCCGAAACGTGCGCTGGAGCAGGGCGCGGGGGGGTCGTCGCTCGGGGGCCCAGCCGAGACGTGGGTGCAGCGCCTGGCATCGGCAGCGAAGCTGCGACCAGAGGAGGCGACGCGCGGAGAACTGAGCGGCGCGGCCCGGCCTGGCCCGCGCAGCCCCGAACACGACCCCGGGAAGAGCGCGCAGGCACGAGCAGCCCCGACAATTCCAACACGGGAGTGACCGAAAGAGAGAGCAAAGATGCAGCGAGACAGAAAACAGCAGCCACTCGGAAAAAGGAAAAGATCATAGTACCTAAGATCTTAGGGATAGTAAAATGGTATAATGTTAAGCAAAATTATGGTTTTATAACAAGGTGTGACAACCAGCAAGACATATTCGTGCATAGAACTGCTATTAAAAAGAATAACCCTGAAAAATGCATCCCAAGCTTGGGAGATGGAGAGGTGGTGGAATTCAAAATTATACAAGGTAGAAAAGGGTTACAAGCATCGCAGGTCACTGGGCCTGATGGTGTTCCTGTAAAAGGCAGTATATATGCAAAAAATCGTAGTCATGTTAGACAATATCTCCATTGTAAGCCCCCCTACAGTCTCCCTTTCCTAATCCCACCTTTCCCTTTTACCCTATGTCCTATTACCCCCAGTGTATTCCCAATCCGTTTTTTCATCCATGGTTTCCCTCACAAAACCATGCTTTTGCCAATTGTTTCCCCAAAAATCCCTTTCCAATGCCGAGTGGGGGATGAAAAGGGGGAGGGAAGAAGTTAAACCCTCTCCTGCCTCAGTTTCCCCACAAAGCATGCTCAGAGAGTCCTGTCTCCCTTCTGTCAGCCCTAAGATGTTCCACAGAATCTGTTTGGACATTTAAAGACTCAGGAGGGTGGCTTGTTTTGTTTTTGAAACTGTTCTTGTTATGTTTATCCAGTTGTTTTCATTCTCCTTTTATTAAAATAAAACGGGTGAGCTGTTGGGGTCCCTCCCCCGCCGTGTAGCCCTGGGAGAGGGCCCTGAGGGGACAGACACGGGGTTTCCCTGCCCCTGCTCAGCCTCGTTCCCATTGGTTGGTTTGTGTTCCCTGCGCGGGCAGAAGGACCCTTGGTCCCGTGACTGGAACAGTTCCTGGGCAGAGCCCTGGCCATGCGGCTGGAGAAATAAACATCTCTCTGAAACAGCTATCAATCTGTCTGTCCACATATATTTCCTTTCCACAGGACTCCTGGTTTTGTATATGCATGTTGCAGTATCCCCACTGCAACAGGGTGGGTCATGGGAAATAAGTTCAGCAACTTCTGATTCTAATCAGTGATGGAAAGCCAAATTGACTTCCTAAGCAGTTATTGAAACAGAGAAGATCTGTTTTGCAGATCAGCATAGTGGAATTTTGAGACTAAGCACTGATGCAGTTTTAAAGTGTGTTTGTAGATTGACAACGTAACAAAAAGTTGCCTTAGAACTTGAAAGAAAGAGAGTGCTGTGATGCACATTTAAGTGTGTTTCATGGGTGATACACATTCTATTAAGTATTTTTGTGGCATGCTTTGAGCTAAGAAATAGTTAATAAAGGAGGAAGTCAATTATATAAGGAATGCCCTGGTCAAATTTTGTGTTCAGTTTTTCTGTGATCATGTTTCTCTGGATCAGATGGTCTGAAGGCTCATTTCATTAAGCTTGTGGTTACTTGTCAGCCTCAGAAATGCTTCTATCTCTGAAATCTGTGAAGCTGGAGAAAGTAATATACACATTCAATAAATATTCTAATGATTTAAGAACTGATGCATCCTTCTCTTTCTCTTTTAGAAGGCTGATCTTCTCAACAG
Source organism: Corvus cornix cornix (assembly GCF_000738735.6). Lineage (NCBI taxonomy): Eukaryota > Metazoa > Chordata > Aves > Passeriformes > Corvidae > Corvus > Corvus cornix. Next base: position 65,852,208 of record NC_047057.1, on the reverse strand, counting down.
CTCCAGGATTATTTGCATATTGCTATCTTTGCCATTTTTAATGTTAGATGCTGAATGGCATATTGAAATAATATTAATTAACATATATTAGACAATGTATTTTTACATTGCCTCTAAACTTATATTCAGTACTTATATTCAAGCTCCTGAACTTGTTTCAGGCTAGCAGTCCTGTAATCTTGAATACAGGGAGCGAATCTGAGGTTGCTGCTGCTGGTCTGACTCTCAAGAGCAATGATATGAGGAGGCAGATGGTATATATCTCCAACTGAGGTTCTTAAAAATATTTGTCTGACTGGCTGGTAGCCCTTTGTAGCTGGGCTTGTGGAGAGTGCCCCAAGCTTGCTGCTTTGCAAAGTTGCAAGGTGTATGATGTTACAAAATGTACTTCAAAGAGTAAGTCTTTGTAAAGACACTAACTCTGCAGAAACAAGCTTCCTTCCTTTCTTGGATCTATCTGATTTCTGGCATACCCTAATTAACTGATCCTATCTCCTCAACAGTTCTTTGCTGTGCAGTTGTCTTCTAGAAAACATGCTGTTCTTTGCAGAGTGAGCTACTGCCTGAGCTTTTAGCTCAGGAATTAACACCGCCTAACTGTGGTGGAAAATGTGCTACTCTGGCCTGGTTCATCAGGGACCATTCCTGTCCTAGCTTTAGTCCTGAAATTTTGCTCTTTAATGTGGGCTTCCCCTTTCAGGAACAGGTTTCTTCTAATTTGCTCTGCTCATGATCATGGTTGTGGGTTAGCATTGCCTCTAAAATGCTTCTTTGCACATAGAAAGTCTTTAAACCTCTCAGTTCAGTTCAGTTGTTTCCACCTTCTTGTGATCTTTTATTTCCCTTTTCTTTTAGTGTTACTTAGTTCTTTTTGATCTGTTCCTAAACAGCAGCAGGTCTGTCTCCTAAACTGTTACTGGTTTTTCTTCATCTTTTGGGTCTGCTTCCTCCATCCCTCTCTTCCATCTTATGTTTCTATTCAAAGAGGTGATCATGGTTTTCAAGGCCTTGTGTGACAGTAATTTATTTTCTGTGTATCTTCCATCTTTCCAAAGTATCTCTAATGATACACAAATTTAATTCTGAACTGTTGATGTATTGAGTTGAACATGAATCATAGGATGGTTTGGGTTGGAAGGGGCCTTAAAGCTCATCCAGTTCCAGCTCCCTGGTGATAAGGACAGTAGAACAGAACAGCATTTTACTCACTTGATAAGGATAGCAGAACAGAATAACATTGTACTCTTATCAACTAAAGGGAACATTGTAGCCTTGGAGAAGCAGACAAAACAGAAGTCATACAAAACGCAGGCAGGATGCCATCTCAGCTCTGCAAGGCTGACAAACAGAAGTTATGCAAAACAATGATATTGTGCTTACTCAGAAGTGGGGGTTGAGCAGTAGCCACCTAAAAAGCACACTGGACGTTGAAGACAGACCCCAAAGAACCATATAGGGACTCCAATAAAGGGTGCAAATTTGTAAAATAAAGTCAAGGAAGTCGCTCGTGAATATGTAATCAGTGTGTGTGATAAAAATTCTGTTCACCTGATGCTCGGAGCACTCAGTTGGAGGAAGGATCCCCTTGGGTGCTCGATGCTGCCATAAAGAAAGCCTGCTTTCTAATACTCAAACTGTGTTAGAAAGTTTCCATCTGGCCAATTTCAGTATCACTGCCATGAGCAGGAACACCTTCCACTATCCCGGGTTGCTCCAAGCTCTGTCCAGCCTGGCCTTGGACACTTCCAGGGATGGGGCAGCCACAGCTTCTCTGGGAAACCTGTGCCAGGGCCTTACCACCCTCACCAGGAGGAATTTCTTCCCTGTATCTAATCTAAGCCTACTCTCTGTCAGTTTGTATCCATTCCCCCTTGTCTTATCACTACAGTTCCTGATGAAAAGTCCCTTTCCAGCTTCCCTGTAACCCTTTCAGATACTGGAAAGTGCTGCGAGGTTTCCACACAACCTTCTCCAGGCTGAACAGCCCCAACTCTGTCATTCTGTCTCAATAAGGGAAGTGCTCCAGTCCCGTTACTAACTTTGTGGCCTCCTCTGGACTTGCTCCAATACTTTAAATATGTTAATGTTTAAATATCTTAAACACATCAGCAAACTTGTTCCATAAGCTGATTTTTGTTCTGGTGCTGCTTGGTTTCAACAGCCACTTCCTACCAAAGGATGCTGTCAGGAAATTGGACATATCCATCCTTTAGGAAACAAAGCTGAAATATAACTGAGTATAACTGTTCAGTAACTGAAATGTATTTTCTACTTTATTTCTGTGTGATTGCTACCGAGGTCTGAAGAGCCCTCTGTTACAAACTACCACGCCGTTCCAAAGAAACACTCTGTTTTATTTTTTCAGTAATATGAGAGAGCCTTTGGCTCTGGAAAATTGTGGAGCCTTTCAAAAGTTGTATCTCTGTGTTTCCACGTACATCCACATCCACTCCCTCCTGGTTTTGTATTAATCAGTAGCAAAGTATGTCACACAGTGTGGAAGGTACAGTATTTAGAAGAGAAACCAACAGACAATCCTACATGAGATCTATTTTAGAATATTGAACCTGGAAAAATATGTGTTTTGTAAAATAATTAGGAAAAAGTAGTACAAAAAAATTACATTATAATTTATTGTAACCTGTGTTCTAAAAGCTGTTTATTTTAGAAATACTTTGGTGGCTCCGTTAGAGATGAGAGTATAGCTTGTATCATCAGTTTTTCCAAGTGTGTGCATGGGGCAGTTCAGCTCATACGGACAGGAAAAACAGGTTGTATTTCTGATTCCTGAAGAGCAAAGAACAAAAATCCTCCATTTTAAAATAAGAGACATAATATGCCTTTTGGCTTTCAGAAAAATGATATTAGGAGTGTGGTCAGCTGTTTGGCATTGAAGTAAGTTTTGCTGAACATCCACTTTCTTTTTGAAACCACAGCTCAATGATGACTATAAAGATTAGGATGTGGAGCTACCCCTCCCCATTTTTTTGCCTTTGGTTATTTTGTCCTGGCTTGTGGAAAGATGTGTACAGAGAAACTGGTACTTCTGTAGCAAGGAGTCTCGCCTGTGGGCACAGATTTAAAGGCAAGGATAGAACTCTTCAGTACTGCTCTTTTTTGCTTAGTTGGTGTGTGTGTGTGGTAAAGAAACTTTTTTTTTCATTGGGCTGGCAACTGTGTTTTTCTGTCGGACAGTTTAGGATGTCCTCCACCCCCTTCTTCTTCTCTCCGGAAAGTAATTATTTTTTTAATTCCAGGAAAGTTGCAGTTGCATTGCAGGTTTCAAGTTCAGCTGTGGTTTTAAATAGTACCGACACTTGGAAAAGTTTCCTTAATTTTAGAGATCTGAGTAGCTTCTACTTTCTATTTGCAGTAGCAGTGAATTGGCACAGATTTCCTCAATCTTTCAAAGCCCAGCCTCATACGTTTAATTATCTTGTCACCTCTTTCTTCTTGTGTATATTGTGGAGAGGGGGGAGCAGGAAGTGCTGTTAGCCATTGCTAATCATCTTCCATTTTTTTCTTGGTAGCTCTTCAGAAAAAAATTATTTCAATTTTACATATAAGTTAGATTTAATCTCTCTTTAGTGCCTTTCAGATGTAGCTGTCAAATTGAGTGGGAGTATCTTCTGAATCAGAGAAATACTGCACATAATCCGGATCAGAATTTAGTCTTCTAGACCTCAGAGTTTACCTGGTGAGGGCCAGTAGGGAGGATGCTTTCATTATGGGAATGCCTTTGGAAGATGGAAGGACGTTCACTGTTGTGCTTGGTTCAGCACAGGAGAGGAGTATTGTGATGTTTGATACTTAGGACCAAGCCTTAAATATGAAAATGTGTTTCTTTATTCTCCTTCTGAGCGAGAAGTGCTGGTGTGGGAGTGGGGTGAATTATCTCATTTCTAGAGGTTTTATGACAGCACATGTTCCATTTGTTGTTAAATAGCTTTATACTTGTAATTGCTTATTTAAACTGTTTTGGTAGGGTTCTTCTATTCTTGTGCAAGGATGAAATTTACTTCTACTTCTAAAATATATTCTGATTCCAAATAATTCCTCATTAGGCATATTGCTTTTTTAGCATCTAAAGAGGCTGGTGATAAGAGTTCAAAAGTTGGCTCAAAGTAGCTGAATTTTCTTCTTTACTTTTCTTCAAAACGTGGATGATTTATTACATTTGTTTGTTAAATTACAGTAAAAATATAGCTATTTAGTTCTTACTAAATATTTTGGATAGAGCAGCATTATTGTAGGGTGATGAAAAATGCTTTTGGTTTTGAGATTGAAAAAGAAGGTTGCTGATCAAGTAGAGAATTGCCATGTTTTGTTCTTCGTACTTGGAAAGCATATGTGGGGTTGTCTCCCTCTTTTTCTGAGACTGAGGAAACTGTTCCCTAAATTTGCTAATGGGATAAAATCAACTGTAGCATGTAGCATGACATTTGATGATAAAGTTGATTGCTTACACCCAGCTTTGATTGGAACAAGCTTAGTGGCCATTTGTAATATACTGAGTGCAAATGTATCTCATACCACTTTGTCTTGGCTGCTTCTGAGCATCACTTTCGTACAATGCAGGCCTTGTGCTGTCATAAAGTCTTTGAACATCTCCTGCTGTATTTATCTACTATGGAAGCGCTTGTTTTTTTAGGATTTTAGCCAAAGAATTTTTCAAGAGTCGAGAAAATTGGCATATTTAACACTGTTCATTTGTTACTGTGTTACGCTTGCATAACAGCTTTAATTTTCGCCATTTCCTTCACTAAATTACAGTGGGCTTCAGTTTATTCCAGTGGTTCTGCTGTTGGCCCCCAGAGAGAGCTTACATCTCCTCCCAAAGTCTTTTGTGTGCATTTGAAATGCCATGTTCAGTCAGTAACCCAAAACTGAATATCTTTTTTGATTTCAGAATTGTGGATGGTCTTACTTTTCCTCTTCTTTTTCCATGCCACAAATGAAAAACAGGAGAGCTGAGAGGACTAAAGATAGTAAATTGAATTTGCTGCATCCTTGCTTAGCTACCTCCAAAATTTCTGGGCATAATGAAGGAGCTGGAAGTGCTTTACTCCACTACCGATTCTTCTGTTGTCTCTTGGTGATGATGCTTGTGCTCTGTTCTGCATGACACGGTGTAGACAGTGGATAAGATAAAAGATACACTTAAATACAGAAGCAGATACTTCATAGAATCACAGACTGGTTTGGGTTGGAAAGGACCTTAAAGCCCATCTCCTTCCACCCCCTGCCATGGGCAGGGACACCTTCCACTAGACCAGGTTGCTCCTAGCCCCGTCCAGCCTGATCTTGGACACTTCCAGGGATGGGGCAGCCACAGCTTTTTTTTGTTTTTTTTCTGAGGTGTTGCATCACATCATGAAACCAGAAGGTAAGAATCAGAAATTTTAGTCTAAAATACTCCAAGCTCCTCGAGCAGTAGAGGTCTAGTCCACAGAATGTGCAAAATGTGTGTGAGGAAGTACAGGAGCACAGACCCAAGTAACAGCTGAACTACAGGCCTTCTGCTTTGCAGTAGTGATCGGGAACGTGAACCTAGTAGCTGCAGATCTTCTTCTGTGATAATTATTGATCACTTTTAAATTACAAGGCAAATAGTCAAGAAGGTTTCTTCAATGTAGTCTTAAACATAAAAATGAAGCTTTAAATTCATAGCCCAAATTGCAAAATGGAAAAATCAGGCTTCAGGCTGTCTCCTCAAATGCACTTTTTTACTCCACTGCATTGTCAGCTGAAATTTGTACATTCTTAGGCCAAGTTCTGTGTTTTGGGCAGCACTGATCTGTGCTATTTTCTTCTGCAGCTCCACACAAAAGTCTGTGGTTCTACTTAAGTCCGTGAAAAATGAAGTTGATTGTGATGATTCTGAAGGTTTAACTGTGGATGGCTGTGAGTTGTTAGTTCAGGAACTGTGGAAGATTTGCGCTTGCCTGCCCTGCTGATGGCTCGACTTGGGTGTTACGTCTGAGTCTGGGCAGCTCGGTTGGATACATTTGTGTAGCTGACTTTGGGCAAGTCTTTGTGTTTTTTGAAATTTGTTGAAAAACTCTTGGATCAATTCTACACTCCTTAGCATGCCAGTTTTAAGTTGATGGTTCCTTATACCTCTGCAGACTTTTTTTGTGAATGAGTGTACAAATATCAGTAAAAAGAAGTGCAACAGAAAATAGTTTTTCTTCCTCCCCCTCTTAAAAATGTTGAGTTTTCAATAACTGAGCCAGATGCTGGCTAAGTACACAGTTACCATTAGAAATATAATGGCTATTAATCTTTTGGACCTCTTATTCTCCTGTTTGCCCAATCGGCATTGAGTAGTTGTCCAAAAAACACTTTGTTGCAGCTGGAAGGCTTCATTGTGATCTTCTTATTAGCTATGTAATGGATTACAGCTATGCAAAATAAAGGCTGTCAGCAAAGGGAAAACTAGATAGGAGGTGGAGGAAATATTGAAATTGATTGGTTTTAATATTATTTTAGCTGCTCTTCCTCTGTAGCTTCATCAGCTCAGAGGATACTCTGAGACTTGACTTGTAATTATTGTAGCCTAGATAAGCTACTTTCAAAATGCATTGTTTCATTTGTGTGTACCTGTGCAGCATAAATACCACTGCTAGTGCTCCTAGGGATGTGATTTCAAGAGCTAAATACTTTTACCTACTTTGTTTTTTTCCCATAATGCTGGGAGTATGACTTTGGGTTGAAATTAAATGACTGTCACCTGCTGTGGACTGCTGTGGATGGTGCTTGGGAAAGCAAACGGTGTAAATACTAGCATTAGCACAAGACCAGGCTAACCATATTTTCCAGAGAAGTATTAAGAAGAAAGAACGAGCTGTTGCCAGTTTTGGATAGATTGTTTTTGAAAGAGACTCTTTTTTGAGGAAGGTTGGTATCATAGATACCTCACAACACTTTGGTGAAGAGAAAGAGGGAACCAGTGGCCGGTTTGTCGACTTTTGGTCATTTGTTGGTCTTTTTGTATTCCAGACAGAAACTCTGAATATGGTGTGAGAAAGGGAAGGTGGTGAAAGGAAGAAAAAAGCTTGATAATTTATTACAAAATATACTTCACTGTATTTCAACTGGCAAGATCCTTGTGTTAAAGTTGGGGGTATCTTGTGCAGGGCTGGGAGTTGAACTGGATGATCTTTGTGAGTCCCTTCCAGCCCATGAGACACTATGATTCCATATCTACCTGCCTTGTAAAACAAGGACTTAGAACTGGTTCTCAGCTTAGGTCTCTTATTACACAAGGAGGGTATGTTTTTGAAGCTGAGAAAAGGACTTTGCTGCCTTGCATCTGACAAAGAACTTCCCATTTGCTTTGATGCTTTGTTAGATTGCCTTTTTTAAAGAAAAATCTATATATTATTTGGGTACTTTTTTGACTGTTTGGGCTTACTAATGGTGTTGTGATGAATAGAATAATAATTTTCAATCTTAAATTTTGGCTTTTTGCTTAGATGCGTAAACAGTGGATGAGCATTTTATTGTTTGAATTGTGGTGTATCTAACTGGCCTAATACTCCAGCCAGCTTTCCTTCAGACATGTGAGTAAAAGTGTGCTGAATTGATGAGTAATGGTCGTCGCTATGTTAGGAAAAAAACTGCAGGACAGTGTGCAATTATTTTGTGACGATTTGTATCTATTAGCAAGTAGGACCAAAACCGCAACACATGTTCATCTACAAGTAGAACTAACTTTGGAGTTAGTTGTGGATACTGCTTTTACAGCACCAGTAAGACTTTCTTTTTCTTTTCCTTCAGGTTCCTGATTTTTACAGAGCATTTGCTGAAATGTCCAGAGCTGGTAAAAGCCCTCTATGCCAAACTGAGCAATCAAGAAAGGTAACCCCAAAACCAATGCGGCTTTTAGTATTTAGCATTCCATATAGAGTATCCTGTTCACATGATTGAAAAACCGCATGGTTTCATAGTTGGCACAAAATCTCTAAATACATGTTTCTATGTCAGTAATGGTTTTAAATTGGTTGGTTAACATTACAGCTTAGCCACAACTGGCAGTGATTTATGTAGGGTTGCAGAATCCAGGTTGGCGCCATTACTCAGTAAAGAAATACTTCACACAAAAAAAGGACAGGATTTCATGCCTGGGTCTTGATTTCATAAGAGCACCACACCCTGCAGAGTTTTACAGCTCAATTAGAAATATCCTCAGCTCTTCATACTTCTGTTATTTCAAGAAATTAAGGGGAAGCCTTTATGAAAGATGGAAGTGTGTCTCGTACTGGTTAGCAGAACCTACAAACCATAGATGAGCAGATGCCCATGACTACTTAATATTTAATATTTCCACTGTTGAAAAGCTTCAACAAACCTTCACCTTGAAGAAGTATTGATAGTTTTCCTTCAAGTGTTTGAGTAAATGTGTACTGAATTGATGGCAAATGGCCACTACTTTAATGGAAAAATGCTCATTGCTTTAATAGAGAATTGAAGAAGAATAAAAAAGATATTTTGTTAAGACAATCAAATTTGGGGAAACACTGCTAGAATTCTACAGCTCCTCCAACTGCTTGAAGATTTTATGGTCTCATTTATGTGTTTAACATGCCTACTTTGTTCCGCATCCCCCCAGGGCAGGTGCAAGTTCTTCTGTAGTTTTTGCAGGTGAAAGGCAAAGCACTAAACAAAACAATGCCTTAATGCGTTTTTTTCTGTGTTTTGTGTTGTTTCCAGTGTTACCACAGGCGAGGGATCAGACGCTGATCAGAGATTATAAAAAAACTAAAGGGATGTCAGACAATGAAAGAATATGCATTGGGTTTGCACCGTAAATAAAATATCATTATTATATAGGAATGAGATGGGATGGGAATGGAATGGTAAGGAGGGAAATACTGTTTTCCTCCATAATTCAGGATGACCAAATGGGAGCAAATCCGAGCTATGTGCTTAATGTACCAGGAGGTAGGTGCTGCATAACGGTTTTAAGTGAATGAGCTAGACTGAATTCTTTTGGGGAATATCATAATGGCAGTTTGCATGTTTTCATAATGCCTTTGAGGATAGCCAGGGCTGGGTTAGGATGTTCAGTTGTACTTAAAGCAGTAGGTGTAATCAGTTTTAGAAAGGTCGCAGCATACTATAGATGGTGATCGGATTCCTCACCTTGAAGGCTTTTGGTGTAGGCATGATATAGATGATTACAGGTGGGATCACTAGTTAGAGCATATCTGCTGAATTTATTATCAATCCCATGAGTTCTGCCAGTCAAGGAAGCTCCATTAAGTTTTTCAGAGACATAATCGCAGTACAGTGTGTTATGAATTTGACACTGCTTAATTTACTGACAAACATATGGAAGTGCTGTAGAAATAATCTTTTTCCATCTGAGCTATGGAAGAAAACCCTGCCTTGGCGTCTTCCTAGGCAGTGTTAGTGTATTTAAGAATGCATTCTTATGAGATACATGAAGAGACAAATCCAATTCAGATAAAAACATTTTGACTGTCATGAGCTGGAGAAAAAGGTAGCCATAAACCCCAAAGCACAGGGAATTCATTGTTTCAAAATGAGATGAGGAGTCTTCACTGCAAACATTGCTGTGTTGGGTGTCCAGTGAGGCTGACCAAGTCCTATAAATGAAGAATGGATAGATGTGGTATTGAGGCTTCTGGGGAAGGCAACTGGAGCTCATGAATATTTCGTAGCCCTCAGTTACAGTATTCTCTATCATGCACATTAAATACAGGTAGTTTAAATGTATTTGCTGAAATGAAATGAGCTGTGCTGAGGGGGTTTGCAAATATACCCATTAGTGGTGACTCCCAAAGCTGGCAGTTGCCTGGGATGCCCAGAGTGTACGTGGCTCGGTAACCACAGTTATTCACACTATTCACAGTATTTGCACTATTCAAAGTATTTTCTGTAGTTGAAATCTAGTGCATTTGTGTTACAGTGGCCATGGTGCCTGCCTTGAAGCAGTTCCTGTACAAGTTGATCAGGAATTTGAATTTTCAATTAAAATGAAATTCCTGACTTCTGGACAACTTTCTCTTTCATTTCCAAACAAATATAATGTGTTGTGTGTCTGAGTGTGCAAATGGCCTGAAATAAATCCTGTGTTAATGTGATCAGATTTTTAGTGGTATTCTGGCCTGGAGAAGTGCATGGTGTTGTGACAATGCCTGCTTGCCTGCTGGTTCTCTTGAAGGGATTATTGCAGAAGGATATGACCATTGAGCTAAAAGAGTGTAGGTTCTTGAATTCTTTGCCAGATCTGAGATGTCCCTGCACATGTGTGCAGGTATTTGGCAGAAGTAATTAGAAAAAGCCTGGTTTGCGTTCATCCAAGTTCGCCTTGAACATGGACACTGAAAGTTCATGCCTTGATTGTATTTATTACATTATAAAATCTTCAAAAGTGAGTACATCTGTTGTTGTCCCTTCTAAGAAGGGGTTTTGCTTTAATTCACAGCATGAAAAAGTGCAGCTGAAGAGCTTCACGTATTTTTAAGATGCTCAAGTACTTGCATCTCTAGGTTTGATTTTAGTCTTGTCAGGTGGAGTGTCCTTGGTGAAGGATGCAGCCATTGATGGAATTGCCTGCCAGGAAATGGGCACTCAAGTCCTGTAAGCAGCACCACTTCTCGCTAATGCTCAACTACAGGGCTGCCAGTGTCAGCACTTGGGACAGTTTTGTTCCTGGCAGTGCTCACAGACACAGGGTAACTGAAGGTAGCACTGAACTACAGTTGCTCACAAATTTGCCAGTTTTCATTTAATATGATTCTTGCAAGTATTCTTTGAAGATGAAAGAAGTCAAAGTTTTGAGGAAGGGCCTAATTTGTCTCATGGAACCATTGCTGTCAGGGAAGTGTTTCAGGAAGCAGAAGCCTAAGTCACAGAGGAAGAATGTCCCAAGTGTCTGGCACTTGCTAAGAGGTTATAAACAAAGCACACTTGATGAAAACACTTGTTCGATGCTAAGAAAATCAATAGAATTTTACACTACTAGTTTTAGGCTTAGTGAGGCAGCATTTTATTGTGTAATAATGAGCTTTCAGATTTAAATTGCCCTTGAGTTCTGTGGTTTATTTGCAGGCTGTAGGAGACAGAAGTTTGTTTTACTGATGACTGCAAATACCTTATAGTGGTTGTTCTAAGTTTATGCCAATTTAGTCAGCTTCAGGAAGAGCTGGTTTAAATTTGGCTGGGGATAAAAAAACTGGAAGAGATTGACAAAAGGTCTTCCTCAGTGGTGCCTAAAGAAAAGAAAGATGACATGGCATGATTATTTCCAAACAGAAGTGTAATTGTAAATATAATACACAGATTTGAGATATTGAACTGAGTGTTACAAAAATTCAACTGGTACTAGCAGTTGTCATATTTGTTGTATTTAGCTGCAGGGCAAACAAGTAGGAAGAAACGCTGTCATTTGAATGGCTGAACAATTGTGAGATCATTTAAAAGAAATGGGCAAATTGCATTGTCTGGGAGAACTAACTTGGAAAAATTAGGGTGAGTTTTGGAAGAAAACTGAGAGAAACAATAGAAGAAAGGAATGTAAGGGAACTTGCACCAGAACAAAGCACATTGCTCTCAGGAAACTATTAGCTGAATGGCAAGACTTGCTTGAAATTCAGGGGAAGATAGGCATGTCCTGAATGACTGTGCCTGGAAGAAAACTCAGGAAGACAATTTGACTTGAATGCCTAAAGAGACCAGAAAACTTCAAAAGAAATTACATTCAGGTGGTGTTTTAATGTCACTCCTGTTTCTCTGGAAGGAATACAGTTGTTGAAAAAGACATTCATTCATATTGCAAGGGGAAGAGTAGTTCCAGAAGATTTCCCCATTGGCAGCCATTTAATCTATTTAATAGGATTTATGGAAGTGTGGTGACTCTCCAGTTTGTTTACAAAAGGATTGCTTGTCAGTTTTAAACATTTATTATTTGGATTTTTGGTGCAAGAAGCGCTGACTAGAATCCTGTCAAGCAGAAGATAGTATTTGTTTTGGGTTTGCATGGCCAGGCTTTGGTAGCGGGGGGGTTACAGGGATGGCTTCTGTGAGAAGTTGCTGGAAGCTTCCTCCATGTCCGGCAGAGCCAATCCCTGGCAGCTCCAAAGATGGACGTGCCACTGGTCAAGGCTGGGCCAATTAGAAATGGTGGTAATGACTCTGTGATAGCATATTTAACAAGAAAGGAAAACTAAAGGTCATTGTGCAGTTGTAATTGTGGCCAGAGAAGAGTGGGGTGAGAATGTGAGAGAAACAACTCTGCAGGCACCAAGGTCAGTGAAGAAGGAGGAGGAGGTGTTCCAGGCACCAAAACTGGGATTCCTCTGCAGCCCATGGTGCAGCCCATGGTGAGGCAGCTGTGCCCCTGCAGCCCATGGAGATCCATGGGGATGCAGCCTGTGGAGGAGACCCATGCCAGAGCAGGGGGATGCCTGAGAGGGGGCTGTGACCCCGTGGGAGGCCTGAGGAGAGAGGGGCCCCTTCTGGAGCAGTCTGTAGGGTGAGCCACGCTGCAGCAGTTTGAAGGGGACTTTCATCCACAGGATGAACTCACATTGCAGCAGCTTGCAGGGATCTGTTGCTCGTGAGATGGACTCACGCTGGAGAAGTTCATGGAGAACTGTCTCCTGTGGGAGGGACCCCACAGTGCAGCAGGGGATGACTCCTTTCCCTGAGTAGCAGGAGAAACAGCGGGTGATGAACTGACCTTAACTCCCATTCCCTGTCTCCTTGTGCTGCTGGGGTAGGAGGTAAAGCTGGGACGGATGGAGGAGTGGGAGGAAGGTGTTTTTAAGGTTTTATTTTACTTCTCATTATTCTGCTCTGATTTTGTTAGTAATAAATTCAAGTTATATATCTAATTTCGAGCCTGTTTTGCCCATGAGAGTATTTGATGAGTGATCTCTCATGGCCTTTATCTAAACCCATGAACCCTTCGTGAAGTTTTCTCTCCCCTGTCCAGCTAATGGGGCAGGGGAGGGATGTGAGAGAGTGGCTTTGGTGGGTGCCTAGCATCTGCCAGGGTCATCCCATTGCAGTATTGGAATAATTCTGTGTTCATCAAGTCTGTGACCAGCCTGTATTCTTAGCTGAGCATATGCTTGAAAGACTCTAAACTTGGTGAAAACTGACATGTCAAGTCTAGCTCTGTGTTGGGGGTGAATGACAGATCTGTGGGCTTAGGTTTTATGTGGGATGCCAAATGGGAAAGCGTTTGGTCAGTGCAGGGTGTTGGGGAGCTGGACTCTGCTCATTTGGAGATGGGCAGGGTGCACCCAGCTGTAACCTGCAGAACAAACAGAATGCGAGCAGAGCCTGAGAGAGGCTGCTCCAGCCTCCTGTCCAGAGTCTGCCCTTAGCCGAATGTGCCGGCAGCATGTGCTGCCATGTTGAAAAAGCTTTTTGTCCTCCTTCAGATAATAGTTTAATGCAGCTGTATTAATGACATTGAGAATTGAGTTTAGCAAGGACTAAGTAGCTGTTTTGTGATTAATAGAGGTGGGTTCTTGGAGGTTAAAAAAGCAGTGACCGAGCTTTTTCCATAGAAAAGGATATTTCGCTTCCTCTTCTGACAAGCTGCTTGGTAAATGTAAAAGAAAAAGCATTTGAACTATTCCACATGTTTAAATGTCCGTCCTTCCATTTGAATTTCAAATATTTCAGTGAAAGAAAAGCCTGAGCCGGCTTTTGAATTCATTCAATAAACAGTGTCCTTTCAAGTTGAGAGAATGACAGTGAGACTTCACCAGTCCCTGTGCGCTGGACTGGAGCAGGGAGCTGTAGGAGGGCCTCTGCCATGTCCAAGTCCTACTTCCACAAAATACTTCCAGTTTGCCCTGACAACATAAAAGGACATTGGAAATAAAATTAAATTAAAGCTGTTAAAAACCGAACCCAAGTAGATTTCATACAGCAGCTTCATTATGTATCTACTTACTTGCCAGCTTAATACATCCAATATCTCTGACTGGGTACATGAGTGATTAACTTGGATTTGCTTAGTCTGTCTAGTAACAATTATAAAATGACTGTAAAGAACAGAGTATGCACATCAATGTTTATTTTCCCTTTTTGTGCTCAGAATTGCTTTGGGGTTGTGGGGGAGAGTTAGTGTAAGGGCTGTGAGCAAGTCCAGGGCTGTGAAAACCTGTGTTTTTCAAACAGAAGCTGTCAAATAGTCTGTGCTTATTTTGCTATGCTTAACAACAGCTTTTAAGAGCTGGTTTACTGGAAATTTTAGACATAGGGAATATGCAATCTCAGTAATGTTTTGTTAGGACATAAGAAATTATAAATTGAAATAGACTTGAGAAAAATATTGAGAAAAATGACTGTCTGGCCAGATTGTATTAACTGAATGACGAATTAAATTAATTCTGTACAGAAAAAAACCAGCAGACAGAAACTGATTGCCAGTATTCATGAGACTTGTTAATTTTTAAAAATCCTCTGTTACTAGCATGATAATTTTTTGTATAATTTTAAACTACTGCTTATTCTACTGATAATTCTATGTGGCTCAGGGAATCTGACTAACAAGTTGTTTTCTGTCTCCAGAGTTACTTTGTTGGAGCTGATGATGGTGAAAGTAAGTGACAAGAACTCAGTTATCAGTGAAGAAATGAATGTGTTTGTTAGGCATGCTGAATTCCTTGCAGTCTGTTTCCAAGAGAACTATGGAGCTGTGCTCAAGTTAACTGCTGCAGCAGATGCAGAAGATGAGGTATGACTGATAACCATTTAAGTACTAGAATTTGAAGTGATGAATCCTCACTGCCACTGTTGCCCAAGGGGGCATACATAACAGTATCTTTCCAGTTTATGTCGGGAAAGCAGTGGCAGAGCACACTGTAGAGTCTGTAGGGCAGCAGCCAACTTTTGCTTTTAATTTGAGGATGGCAAAGGATATGGTACTTTGAAATAAGTCTGCCACATTGTTAAATATTTCAAAATTTTAAAAATGTTTAACTCGTCACATATTTGGATATTTTATTATCTTACTGAGGATCACATCTATAATTTATTTGAATTGTGAACTGTAATTTATTCAAATTTAGAAGGACATGTAGTGACAGGACAAGGTGGCTTCACACTGACAGAGAGTAAAGATAGATTATATGTTAGGAAGAAATTCTTCCCTATGAGGTGGTGAGGCTCTGGCACAGGTTGTCCAGAGAAGCTGTGGATGCTCCATCCCTGAAAGTGTCCAAGGCCAGACTGGACAGGGCATGGAGCAACCTGTGATAGTGGGAGGTGTCCCTGCCCAAGGCCCTGGATGGGCTTTAAGGTCCCTTCCAACTCAGACCATGACCCTGAGATGAGCTCAGTTAGTCAGAGCATGGTGCTGATAGCACCAAGGTTGTGGGTTTGACCCCCCCATATGGGCCGTTCACTTAAGAGCTGGACTTGGTGAGCTGGATGTGGTGAAAGCCACATCATTGCGGCTACCTTTCAGCTCAGGATATTTTGTGATTCTATGATGATCCTATGATTCAAATATAAATCAAAATAAAAACATTTATTCTGTTCATAGATGGGAAGCAGTAATATGCATGTAGTCAGAATAATTTTATTATTAATACAAAATTAATGTGCAATATTTTAATTTCTAGAAACTCTAGAGAAGAAGTGTCATAAATAATTTATTATCAAAGTAAAAAACCATGTATCTTAAATGCTTTTATTTGATAGTCTTAAAAAGTGTTGTACTTGCTGTTTTGTTTTTTTTTTTGTTTAAATAGACATGAGAATTTTAAAAGTATGTTGAGTGGTGTTATGAAAAAATACTGTAAATCACTTTAAGGGGTGGTGGTAGTTGGATGTGTTAATAAAACCAAAACACAAACCAACAAGCACACAATCTCTTCTTACCTGTCCAAGAAACACAGCCTCCCCCCACTGCCCCAACTGTTTAGTCTAAGTTATGTCAGATAATTTAATTGACTCCTTCTGGAAAGGTACTAACTTGGAAGTGAGCGGACATACATTGAAACAATTCCATCTTTACTTTTTTTCCCCTGACCTCCTTTTTTGTTTTTTTATGCTTTGTGGTTACTTTCCAAACCACTTTCTGTGGTTTCAGTTCATGGAAAAAAACCCCTTTTGTTTGCACCCACCAGAAGGAGATCTCTGTCCAACCAGAAGGTGCTGGGACAGCAGTATTCTGAGTATTACTGCATAACTTGCCCTGCTTGACACTGACTTCTTATTCTTCTCTGACGTAAACAAGATGTATGATAAGTTGAGTATCACTGGTGGGAAAATGGGGCTCATTGAATGAACAAAAAATTTAAGTCGTAATAGGTGAATAAATGGAGGGCAATATGTGTACATGCATGTCTGTGTATACGTTTGTTCACAACATATGCTTGCCATGGGAAAAGAGAAATGCCAGCCTAAATTCATAAAACTATTTATTTTCTTACAAGTAATTATAAAGAATTGCACCAATTTCTCTGCAATTGTATAAATATTTTAGGTTTTGCGTAGCAGTTTTACTTAGCTGCAAAAAATGCAGTTGTGCATGTGGAATCTGTCATTAAAAATGCTTTAGGCAACATCTGTGATACTCAGCTAGGTTTTGCCTGGCCTTTTCTGTGGCCCACGAGCCAAGTGCCTTGCTCAGGCCATGTCAGTAGTAGTAAGCTGCCTTAGACTCCAGAACTCTGAGGCCACATTTGAAAACTTTTGAGAACAGTCCTTGGACTGGCCTGACTTCCAGGATGTTGTATGGGTGTCCCATCCACTGTTTAATTTGTTATTCGTAGACACTGCTTTGTTTCTGTAAGGAACATCAGGTCTTGTAGCTTGCATCTTAAACCCATGAGAAGCTAATCATATGCTTTTGCAGTGCTTAAACCAATGTTTAAAATAGCATTTCCATTCGAAGCCTGACTTGAGCATCACTTTGCTTGCACTAACTTTCAACCATACTTGAAAAATAAAACCATTCCCTGGACTTAGTGCATCTCTTTATAAGGAACATATTTTTTGCATCTCGCTCAAAATATGTTTATTTAAAAAGTCTTCAGTTATTTCCTTATTTACTTTTCTTATATCCATATCAAGTTGTCTGTCAGAGTTCAAACTGTTTTGGGTTTTGAACTTCAAAAGGAAGTATTTTCATTTACTGCCTTTCTTTTGTACAGGTAGAGGGAAAAAAAAAACTCGAGTTGGAAAGTTAGCAGCAGGGAAGGAGGAATTTTTTGAACTTAGCAAGTTCAAAATACATGAGAATTTGGGAGTTCTTTTATGGTTTTTAAATAATCTGTTCCTCTTAAAAATTGTAAAAAGCTGTTTACTGTCTCTGAAATACAGTTGGGGTATTCTTACTTTATAACAGGATAATGGCCGATGTATTTAGAGTCTGCCTGTGTGCTGATGAAAGCAGCTTATTGAATAATTCAGGACAAGACTTGCTCTTTCCTACACCTGTACGGGTCAAAAAATGAAAATACAGCTTTAGTACCTGGACCCTGTAGCAATTTGATGTTTTCAAGGAGCAACAAATGAATATAATTGTACTACTTAATTACTGAACACTATAGTTGATGATTTGAATTACATTGTGTTGATTATATGGATCCAAAATATTACACTGTTGGTAAGTAAACCTTTTTTTTTCCCTGAACCAGACAGGGCAGGAATAGTTACTGTGACCAAAGTCTGAGCCTTTTCATGGCTACTTGCAGTTTATGTACCACACCGTGAGTGGGATCATCTTGCAGTCACAGCCTGGCTCTTGAGCAATATGTGGTGTTCCAGATTTTGTCATGTGCTCTTAAGGTATTTTCTGTAAGTGCCTGATTGTCATTATAAGCAGGACCAACATATTCTGTGAGAAAAAAATAGTTCTTTGGCTGAATAAATAGTATGCAAATGAAATTGTGTGCCTTTTACCTAACCAAAATGCTGCATCTCTGATCGCTGTCCTATTTACCCAAGAATAATGTAAATTCTCACAGCCAGAGTTCGTTTGACCACAGAACTTTACAGAATTCCTGCGGATAACAAATTGGTGTCTTGCAGGCGGTGTTTGTGTCTTTAAAGTGGAACACTCCGACTGAATAAACTCAAAGAAAACATTTATACAGAAATAATTTTCTCAGCTAGTAATTTTCTGTATTTCTGCTTTTGGAAGCTACTGTGTTTTTGTTAAAATTTTATCCCTTATGGCTCTGTTTTGGTTTCCCCATGATTTTTCGGGCAGCTATAACACTAACTGTAGAAAAGAAATTATTGCAATCTAATACATCATTGTTATTTTAGAAAGTTGCCCTAATTTTATATAAATTTATTCTTGGCAGTTTGGAAAACCTGCAAAAAACCTGAGGAGCTGAGAGTTCCTGTTCCCTGTTTACACTTTGGGGTTTATATTTTTTTGATATCCTTCATAAGCCATTTTCAGAAATACAGTTTTCATTCCAGGAAGCACTGGTGACAATTCGTCTTCTCGATGTTCTTTGTGAAATGACCTCAAACAATGGCCAGCTGGAACATCTGCAGGCATTCCCTGGTTTGCTTGAAACAGCTATAGGTGAGTGATCAACCACAAGGCTTAACTGTTGGTGCTCTGTGAATGAAAACATGTTTTTCACAACTGGTGGTAATTATAATTCTGACCTTTGAATAAGATAAATAAATAGGAGATGGAGTTAATCTGCATTTTCAAATATTTGATTTGTTCCTGGAAATTTTCTGCTTCCCCACTTTTTCTGTTGGCCTGTGTTGCCCAACAGAGCCTCGGTTCAAGTACCAGCAATGCTCTTTTCTTACGGAAAGAGTGGTGCAAGGGACAGCTGCTTCCTATGTTCTTCCATTGGCTGAATGCGTGGAAGAATTTCTTCAAGAAGTAGAAAAAGGACTTTTCCTCCATGCCTATTCCCTTCTGTTTCCCAAATTTCTGAAATGTAAATGCAGTTTGAATGTTATTGACCAACTTCAGTGACTTTTAAAGGTCAGCTTTAAAGAAGCTAAGAAACAGCAAGGGAAGGACTGTACACAAAGAAAATTATGCCAAGATGTTCCAGAGATGCTCAGGGAGGAAGGAGGGGGGTACATACCATGACCTGTGCTTTTTTAAATCTTAGAAATTTGAAACTGAGGTACGCCACCATATTGTAAAAAAACTATAAAAGTTTGTGTATTTTTAAGAAAAATAGGTAAAAATTAAAAAATAAAAAGGCTGAAACAGCTGTTCGTGGTGACTCTTTTGAGATGTTTGGAGGGTCTTTCCTGTAAAAAAGCCCAAACAAGCAAATAACCAAATAAAGAAAATACCTCCAGCAACAACAAAAGAATAACTTAAAAGGCAACAAAACCTCTATTTTTGGTGACGGGTTCTTAGATTTATGACTTACAGTAAGATGACTAACAACAGGATTTATTTTGTGCATGTGTGTGTGTTAAGGAAACTTAAAGTTGATCAGAGGGATGGAGCAGCTCTGCTGTGAGGAAAGGCTGAGACAATTGGGATTGTTGAGCCAGGAGAAGAGAAGCTTCAGGGAGAACAAATTGTGGCCTTCCAGTACCTGAAGGGAGCCTATGGGAAAGATGGAGGGAGGCTATTGACAAGGGCCTGCTGTGACAGGACAAGAGGAATGGCTTCAAAATGCTAAAGAGTAGGGTTAGATTGTGAGGGTGGTGAGGCCCTGGCACAGGTTGCCTAGAAAAGCTGTGGCTGCCCCATCCCTGGAAGTGTTCAAGATCAGGTTGGACAGGGCTTGGAGCAACCTGAGATAGTGGAAGGTGTCCCTGCCTGTGGCAGAGGGGTCAAGACGAGATGATCTTTAAAGTCCTTTCTAACCCAAACTATTCTGTAATTCTATGTACTTGAAATTTCTTGTCATGCTACAGTGCCAGGAACAGGCCGAAGAAGACAGGAAAAAGTGATTCTGTGGTTAGTATGCATTGCTGTGACAAATTCAAACTACAGGAAGTTTTCTAAAAATCTTGGTTTTAGTAATATATTTATGGTGCCAGAATTCTCAACAGCCTACAAATTTTGACTCTTTAGGTGGAGATCGATAGCAGCAGCCTTCAGCTTTCATGTCTGAACTATGTAAGGGTGTAAAAAGTACACAAAAATGCCTTCTGACATTGGGCTGGTCTTTTGTGGTTGGTTATATTAGCACAAATCACACAATGGAGTAAACTTTCAAAGTTCTTTGACATGATGCTGAATATCTGAAATCATACTGCTTAGCTTTGAACTCAAAAATTAATAGTAAAGTTCTGTGCCAAGTGAGACTAATTTTCTCACAGTAATACATTGAAATGTTTTCTTTAGATACCCTGAGATTAACTCACCTTGCTGGGAAACAGGCTGTAAATATTTTCACTGCCACACATGCTGTGGCAGGGCAGGAAGAAATTTCACATCCAGCCGTGGGTTTCAAATCTCATCTCATTCGTTTGATTGGAAATCTGTGTTACAAGAATAAGGAAAACCAAGACAAGGTGAGCTTATACATTTTTCTGTCAGAACTCTGATGTGTAAACAGATGCTTGACTGTAAGGTAACTGATGGAATATATTGTTGGTCTAGAAATTGATTTGTAAATTGTAAAATTGATTGTGTAAAGGAAGCAATTTTTTTTGGTGTATTTGAATTACTATCAGAATTATGCTGACTTTCTAATAACAATGTAATGTTTGCCTACCTTTTGTTTCAGCCCTGTAGAATGCAAGCCAGTGCCTAATTCCTTTGTGGTTTTCACTTTTGCACTTTCTTTGTAAAAGAAAATTCTCAAACTAAATTTCAATTTCACTTTAAAGGGAAATGGATGTGAATTGTTGCATGAACTTAATTTTAAATCTTTGAATTAGTCTCTAATGCTTTTTCTCCCTTTTTCATATAACTTTAAAAATGCAGGTCTGCCTTTATCAAATCACTTGAAACCTCTTGTCTTATAATTCTTATATAGAAAATAAGTTTTGGTTCCGCAGTGGGAAAAAAGAGGAAATAACAGCAAGCTTTAAATATTAAAATTTTTTTCTTTGCGTGATAAAAGATGTGGCTTTCCTGCAGGATTTGTTAGACTAACTTAGTTTCAGCAAGAAAAACACTTCCAAAAGTGTCTTTGACAAATTTTAGTAGTATGGGAATGATCTTCCACTTCCCCATTCATATTAAGAGTTTGTAATCAAAGTTTTTAGTATGTCTGAAAAGTATTATGAATACTATTAATCACTCTTGCTTAGCTGTGTCTCTGACCCATTATGATGTAATATATGTTTGTGGAAGTGAAATACATTTTTGTGGAATACCTAATGATAGTGGAGGGGAGGGGGTTGCTATCATTTTGAAAGGGTTGATTTAGAGCTTATTGTCTTTCTTGCTGGGATTTTCAAAGACCCCTGGAGCAATTAAGCATGCAGGCTTAATGTTTTAAATGGAAGTTGGGTATTAATTTGCTATAAACTGCCCAAAAATATTATTGCCTTATGCGGTCTTGAAAATTATTTAGATTCTTGTGTGTGATGTCATGGAACATTATTTAAGTGCCATTGAAACTTCAGAAATGCCAATTGTGTCATATCCTGTTTGCATCTCTAGTTTATTTCATGTATTTAAATTGGTTCAAATACATGCACTTGCCATTTGTAAGGCAGTTTTCATACATAAAAACATTCTTGTGAGGATGGGACTAGCAGTTGCTATGATTGCACAGATAGAAGAGTTTTGAGATAAGAGTTAGTTGTTCAAAGTGGTGCATGGCTCAGATTTAGGACTGGGTTCCCACCTCTCTTCAGACTTGTATCTCACAGTATAGGTCTGATTTTATATCTGTTATTGGGTTTGCACAGAGTTTGCTGTCTGTATTCAATCAAAAGCAATGTAAAAAGGGTAGACTGTGGGGTTTATATAACAAGCCAAGTGACCAGTGTGTGTGAGAGACCTTGGGCTTTGCCAGTGGCTGCTGCTCTCGTGTGGCTTACAGTGGGAACTGTAGGCATGGGCTGGGGGAGCGGCTTTCTATTGGGACAGCCAGAATGGGCTGATGTCCTGGATGGACAGCTCCTGGATGCCTTGCAGGAGAAGGCTGCTCAGCAGGAAAAGCCTGGAAACAGCCTTACCAAGGGCTCTCCAACAGCACTCCTAGAATTCAGGCTCTTGAATGAACAGAGGTTTTCATACTTCTTTTCTCTAATATTTTTCTGTAATTTCCAGTCCCAGTAGAGCTCTTTCCCCAGTAACAATGCTAATGCATTGGTAAATGGAGTAATAGCACACTGCTGATAATAAATAATAGAAAAATATAGCCCCTATTTTTGTAATAGGGACTATATATATAGGGAAGAATATATAATTGGATGAGAAGGTTGTGTGGAGACTTCATAGCAGCCTTCCATCATCTCAAGGAGGCCTACAGGGAAGTCAGGGAGGAACTCTTTATCAGGAACCATGGTGACAGGGACAGGTCAAGGGGGAATGGCTTCAAACTGACAGCGAGTAGGTTTAGGTGAGAAATTAGGAAGAAATTCTTGGCTGTGAGGATAGTGAGGCCCTGGCACATGTTTCCCAGAGAAGTTGTGAATGCTCCATCCCTGGAAGTGGCCAAGGCCAGACTGGACAGGGCTTGGAGCAACCTGGTATAGTGGAAGATGTCCCTGCCCATGGCAGGGGCCTTGGAACGTCATCATCGTCTCTAAGGTCTATTCCAACCCAGGTAATTCTGTGATTTTATTCTACGAATCTGTAATATAACCTTAGTGCTTGATGTTGGTTTGCCTGACTTGTTCTGGAAACAAAAGCAGTCCCCAAAGACCTGGGGCTTGAATGGTGACTTGGGCCAAGCTCAGCATGGAACAGAGTTGGATGACAGCCTCCAGGAGCTCTTTCCTGAGTCAAGCGACACCCAGGCTACTTGTCCTCTTGGGTGTGGGTCCTGAGCCAGCCTGTGTCTCCTGCAGTGTGTGTCTCCAAGTTCAGTGGGGCAGGTCAACTGCACGGGGTCTTGGTAACAGAGCTAAAGCCACAGACTATCTGGAGAAGGATGATAATTGCTCTGCAAAGGCTGCTTTTCCATCTCTGTTCATGGTCTCCACCTGCTAGAGGAACAATAATTGCAGGGGATTAGTGCACTGGTTTGTTGGCAGTGGGGAAAAATCTTGTAATGCTTTGGAACAGAGAGATATCCTACTAGCACTTTATTGCTTCTTCACTTTAAAATCAGTCTTTGCTTTTAGAATGCATTCTTTAGCTTGTACTCTGTTAGCATTAGGAATGCATTCTTTTCATCTTTCCTTCCGCTGTTGTGATAGGTTCTTAAGATTCAAGGGAGTGGGCAGACCTGTAAGCAGTTACTAGCATGGGTCTTGCCGGGCTTGCTCCCCCTTTGCGTGTTTTGCAGGGCTGGATGGGTTGGTATTTTTAAGATAAAACATTCCCTTTGGACTGACCAGCACTGGGTCCCTTCATATCCTGAGTTGCATTCGCTCTTGAAGAGGAGAGAACAACAAGTAAAAGTGCTGTACTTGGGATGCCAAGGGGTGAGCTCGCTCTGTGTTGGACCTGCCAAGGTGACAGATGTGCAGTTCCTTTCTTTTTTCCTTCTGTGTAGGAGGAAGAGCTATCAAGAGTTACTGTCATACATGTGGGGCAGTCCTCTGTCTTGTGTTGTGTTATGTCTCCTTCACAAAGATGTATTGTATGTTTTTATTAAATACACTGGAAGGAATGAGGCGGGTTCTCAGGCTGAGCAAGGAGTGGAGGTTTTGGCTGGTAGGTGATGAATGAAGCCAGCAGAACGAAAAAGTGAAAATTCCTCCATATTCATGTCATCTTGTTAGACTTGCCTTCTAAACACCTCACTTTTATCATCCAGATAGTATTGATACTGGTTTCTTGGGAGGAGGCTTTAGATACTTCTTTTCCAGTCTCACTTTCAGAGCTATGAAATGATGGATTCATTTAGCTCATTCTGCTGTTTTAGTATAGTAGAACTGTTTAATAAAGAGTAAAACTTACAAAAGAAACCTAATGAATGAATTATAGAGGATAAAATTCTTTATTGTAGAAATGAAATGAATACAAAATAGGTCACAGCAGTTAATTTGCACTCTTATTTCTGTATTCCTTTACAAGAATCATATACATGGAAGGGGAGATGACTGATCTCTGCCTTATTGTGACACCTAGCGCTGCTCTGCACAACCCTATTTCCTGTCCCTAAAGCTGCCAAGGATATTTTAGGTACTATAGATGCCAATGAACCCAACGTCCTAATCTTGGAATCTATGTTTCTTTGGTAAAGCTGTTCTGTTGTTCATATAGGGGGAAAAAATTAAATACGTAGTTGCCTTTGGTACTGGCACCTTCTTACCTAGGTAGAGTCACTCTAAAGAGATGAACAATTTATGAGGGATAATTTTTTTCATGTGCCTGTATTTATTTGAGGTGGCAGTAGTGCTTTCTCTAATGCTGTAATACTGGGTTTTATGAATGCAGAGATGAGAAAAGGAAGTCTTCTGGGAGAAAAGGGTAAAGAAAAAAGCTTCTACTGTTAAAATTGATCTTAATAAAAGCAGCAAGTAAAACATCTGGATACTGTTTATTGTGTTTAACTTAGATTTTATATATATCTATATATATTTATATCTAAGCCAAATTATTTTATATGAGACTGGCTTCCTAATTTGAAGACTGTTCTGCCTGAAAATACGAACAAGATTGTTTGGAATTCAGTTTTCCATTCCTTTTTTTCACGGGGCAAGATGTGCAATGAATCCACTTAGCAAAAGGTGCTAACATCCATAGATCAAACTGTGACCACCCAGCTCCTCAACTTAATCATCTTGCTGTGGTGATTTTAAAATAGAAAAACTCAAATTAAAGACACATGCTTTGTTTTTGCAGAATCACAGATTGGTTTGGGGTGGAAGGCACCTCAAAGACCATCTTGTTTCACCCCTGCCATGGGCAGGGACACCTTCCACTGTCCCAGGTTGCTCCAAGCCCTGTCCAACCTGGCCTGGAACACTTCCAGGGATGGGCAGCCACAGCTTCTCTGGGCAACGTGTGCCAGGGCCTCACCACCCTCACAGGGAAGAATGCCTTCACAATACCTAATCTAAACTTACCCTCTTTTGGTTTGAAGCCATTCCCCTTAACCTTTCCCTACACTAATATTTAGCAAATGGCTCTTCCTCTCCTAAGGTTTTTAGAAAAACTCCAGGAGCTTATCTGTTATTCTTCTTCGGGATTAGTGTAACTTTTTGAAAATAATTACATTCTTCCTGGCATAGGAGGATTTGAAATTACTTGCAATGAAGATCATCCCACATTTAACTGCATATGCTGTTGAGAGGGGGTGGGGGCAGAAGTAAAGCTCTTGGATTTCTTAATTAGAAACCTACGTCATTGTGATTATTATATTTTCCTAATGTTAAAAAGAAGCCTGGAATTGAAGAAGGATTCTTGGTTTACAGTTGAACAAAAGAGGGAGCCTTTTGGACCTGGATGCTCTGAAGTGGAGCTCCTGCACACCTATGCAACATTCTGCATGGTTCTGCTGGGTGGGTGGGGCAGTTCTCATGTAGGTCTCTGTATGTTTTAATGCTTTGCTAGATAAGGACAAAACATTCAGGGTGTTGCAGGACTGAGCTCTGTAACTGGTAAGTTTTGTCTGGGTATAGCACTTGTGAAAGTCAGCAGGAAAGCTGAAAGTGGACCTTCTGACAGAAGTCCTTTTAAAAGCTGGGGTTTTGCTGTGGAGATGGGGGCTCTACCTAACTAATACAGAAATACACCAAGTAGCAGAGTGTCTGTGGCTCAGGAGTGTTTCAGAGTATCTGTTGGGACATAAAAGGGAACTGTCTCAAGTCCTGGTCCCATGTTGTTTTTATGTTAGCCTTCAGCTCTGTTGAAATCATGAATCCTTAATGAAGTGCTAAGATTTCCATCAAAGCATAGAGACTGGTAAACAAAAGAGAATCAGGCACTCTCTAAGGGGCAGGACAATATGAGTAATAAAGGGTTGGTGTGAAGTTTTTGCCTTGAGGTCAGAGATGAATGCATAGTGCAGTATTGTTTGTAAAGCAATGGATTATTTTTGTAACAATGTGACTCATTTGTCCTTAGGAAATAATACAAAACTTTATTCTGTTTTGCTGCCCCTTTAGCAGCAACAAGTTAATGTTCCCTCTTGCCCTGCTCCTATTCCCTCTTCTGCTCCTCCAGCTGTTGACAGCTGATACAGCTGATCCATTGTAACTTGCTTGGTTTGGCCAATTTCACTTGAAACCTTGATCGTACAAAGTATGGAAAGTTTTCTCTTGCAAGGAACTGAGATACACTTAGGTATGGACAAAGTTTCCTCGTAATTTTAGTAGTGCGTAAACTATTTTTTTGTTTTGTCTAAACAGCTTCCATTTGCTATTTATATGTCACACTACATAGACACACCTTCATGTATCAGCTGTCTGGATATCCTCAGTGATTAGGAGAAGGCTGACATACTTCTCTTTAGTCTATTATTGGCCTGCTTCATGCAGAGGGTTGCCAAAATTACCATCAAACAGGTAAAGGGGCATAAGGATCAATCTGTATGTTAATGTGTTCTCATGAATCACAGGCTGAAACTTTGACCAAACCTTGAATAAACATAAATGTAAACTCTGTTGGCTTCTGACAATGTGAATATGTCTGTAAAGAATGATTTCATTGCAACATACATTTGCCAATAGGAAGAACAGAACTTGGGTATTTTGGTGTTAGAGATTCTGGGGGAAAGGTTATTGTTGTGAAGTTGATAGTATTTTACATTAAGATATTGGATTGCTCTAGAAATGAAATTAATTGCTTTGATTTATAGTGGAGGGGAAGATAGAAAAGAGTAAGATGACTAGCACGTTCCAAATTAAAACAAGCTGGCTCTGTATGCATTTCCAAACAGTCAGTACCAACTTGTAGGCTTCTTGGCTTCCTTTTGACTCTGAGTGTTGGTGGGTTTTTTTGAACCCTCTTTGGTGTTGAATCTTATCGTCATAGTGGTACAGTACAGGACTCCGGCTCTTTTTAAAGGAAAATTTGGCACACCAGTGTCAAAAAGCCATTTCCAGACCCTTTTCAGCACTTACCTAAGTGTTGAAACTGCATCTGTAGCATTGCTATTTAATGTGACTATTGAAGATGTAAAATATTCATTTTCCTAGACAAAAATCTAAAAATAAGGTAATTGACCTTTATATGGAAGAGTTCTCAAGAGGTTTCTGCAACTCCTTTCCTGGTCCAGTGGGCTGAGTAGTAGTTACCTTACTTGTGGTAACTACTTCAAACATGAATTAAGCTTGGTATTTATGAAAGGGTTTTATACTGTTGCTCTTTCCTTTCTTCAGCTTGGTTTCAAATGAGTCTGTAGGGCGTGGGTTATTAAAATTCTAGTAGCTTGAGAAATATTCTGAGATATTCGCAGATTTTTTGTGGTTCCCTGTATCATACTCAGTTAAGTGAACAGCTCCGTATCAACTAAAAACATTTCTTGCTAGTTCACTAGGTGGTGAAGAACTGAATTT
Organism: Corvus cornix cornix; assembly: GCF_000738735.6. Classification (NCBI taxonomy): domain Eukaryota; kingdom Metazoa; phylum Chordata; class Aves; order Passeriformes; family Corvidae; genus Corvus; species Corvus cornix. The sequence continues at coordinate 65,824,686 of NC_047057.1, read as the reverse complement.
GTTTGGAGTACACAATGTTAGAAAAACTTACTAAAATAACACCTTCTGATGTGGTTAAGGTAATATTTTTTTGAAAGAGGTTCAGAAGATCTAATGTACCCTGTATTGCAGGAAGGGAGTTATCTGAGGTTCCTGGGGTTTGCCAGTGGTATAGATTGCTGGAAGCAGGATCCCCATGTGTGGAAGAATATCTACCTTTCCGAATATTCTTTCTCTGGCTCAGATCTGAGCTGTTAATCCAAATTCTTCCCACTTTTGCTGGTGTCAGATACAAGTGACATATTTTCCAGTACTACAACAAGAAGTGTCATCAGTTTTCTATGTTGTTTTTCATTGTTCTAACCTCAACATGAACTGAGTTTCCCCATCTTCTCTGAATTGCCATCCTGCATACAATCTCTTCAGGGTGTTTTGTTTATTGGGTTTTGGGGGTTTTTTAAAGCTGCACCAGACTTCACAATGGGCTGATGTTATAATGCTGTGAGTGTTGAATGCAACTCTTTTGATTTACAACTTTCTCCTCTTTCCACTTAAAAGAGGTTGTGTTTGCTGTTAATTACCTTGAGAGGCACAGGAATCATTCATCTTTTCTTCTGTTTCCTGAGAAGTGACTCAGTTTTGGTTACTGTGAGATATTAAAGTTTCTCAGCTTGTATTTTTATGACAATCCTGGAGTGTATAGGAACCAGCAGAAACAAACAAAAAGAAAGATGATTTTCTTTGAAGTGTTGAGATTTGGCCATCACTGCTTCTAATGTTGCTCAGTTCACATTTTGGAATAAAATAGTTTCATGGAGGAAATAATGAAGCAGGACGTGTGAAAGACTACATTTTGTGGTGAATTTACTGCAGTAACTTGGTTTTAGTGGCACACTGTGCTGCATTCAGGTCGAGGAGGACATCAAGGAGACTTTGAGTGAAGGCTTGCGCAAGGGGGTGGTGGAAGAGCCCTTCCCAGTGATCAGCAAGCTGGATGCTGAGCACATGCCACTGAATCCTGATACTAACTTTCCCACCAAAATCAGAGAAGCACTGAGCAAGACAGAACCTCACTATATGCTACCAGTTTCAGTTTCACCACAGTGGGGTTCAGTTATTGACTCCCTCCCCTATGACAGCCATTATCAGGTTCAGTAGAGGTGTGATGTTGTGCAGGCTTCAGCCCAGCTTTGCCTTATCAAAAACCAGCTGTCAACCTTCAGTTCTCTCTGCCTGTGTGCCCCTGAACCAGTCTGAATTCTCTTACCACCCCTGAAAATTAGAATCATAGAATAGAATCTCCTGAGGTAGAAGGGACCCACAAGTATCATCCAGACCAACTCCTGGCCCTGCGCAGACACCCCAGCAACCCCACCCTGTGCCTGAGAGCATTGTCCAAAAACTCCTGGAGCTCTGGCAGCCTTGGGGGTGTGAATGCTGCCCTGGGGAGCCTGTTCAGTGCCCCAGCACCCTCTGGGGGAAAAATATTTTACTAATATCCAACCTAAACCTCCTCTGACACAGCTCCAGCAATTAATTGTTTTCTAAAACTCCTGTTGAAGGAGGTGAGGCCATATCAGAGCACCTAGTCTTTGGAGAAAGACCAAGCATTTGATTTTATTAGGAATTTTTTCCATTTCTCCTGTTTTCTTTCATGTCTTTGGGAGGAGCCAGAAAGTATAGTGACAGTCATCTGCAGATTTGAATATCTGCCATTGGGTGATGCTGTTTGTTCTAAATTGTAGCCCTGCAGGATTCTGCTTCTTGCTCTTCAGCATGGCAATGCTTGAGCCAAGCTTGGTCATGCCTGTGCCCAAAGGACTGGTCTCATTTTTAAAGAGGCAGGGGATGAAGTTGCACCTGCCCATTCAGCTCTTATTTGCAGAACTCCATTCAGTTATCTTTTCTGCTTGAAATGTGGGCTCTGCAAAGAGCCCCGATGTTATAAGAGGATTGCAATAATATAAAAATAAGTGGTGATCACTTTTGCATGTTTTTATAAACTTATTTAATCTGCCTGCTATCCACAGCCAGTGATTGGAAGAAACCTACTTAGCTTTTTATGTAAGCAGTGGTAGAACAGATGACAAGAGAAGAACTTGTAGTCTTTAAGGAGATTTTAGAAAAATATCTTCAGTTCTTGCATTGTTTAAGGACTTCATAAATATTCAAGATCTTCTGCCTGTGTTGTGAGAGAGACAGACTTACTATTCCTTTTACAGTCTATTGATATCTTTAGTGTGCTAACTCACATTAACTGTGCTCTTTGAAAACCTTCTATTCTTTAACCAAAAAAGCTCAGTATTTCCATCAAGAAGTGACAAAGAATTGCCTCATTCATGAGCATTTAAATGTTTAAAGCTGTGAGTCTCCAAGTTCGCCTCATAATTGCAGTCAATCAGACTTGTTCAGATTGTTATGGCAGAAGTGGTTCGCTGGAAGGATTTCAAAGGGACGTTGACCAAAGATCTCATAAAGACATTGGAAAAACAATTGGGTTTTAGTTCCTTGAATGGAGTATGGCCTATATTTAGATATTGTAGCAGTGGGAGGAAGATCGAAGTATGTCAAGTCATCTCTATGCTGAAAATCAGAGCACCAAGAAGATACTGAATTAATCCTCTGCTGTTTGTGAAATGCAGAATGAGCTAGATCAGCAAAAGCCAAGATGATGGCTTGATTGTATGTATTAAGATTTAGTTAATTAAAGCCTGCTAGCAAGATTCCTTCCATCTTGCCCTGAAGCATTTCCAGTGGATAACACCACAAGACTGATTGCTTCCATCACATATGCTGACACTAAACTCTTCTCTAAGGAAAGAGAAACCTGTGCCACCAGTGTGATTTTCCTTCTTGCTCATAAGGGTGTCACTCAGTGGGGCAGGGGGACGCACTTAGTGATAACCACTGTATATTCAGGTTCCCACAGGCTTAGCCTGAGGGAGACTAAGGGAGCAGACAACGGCTTGGCACATGTGTTTATCCACCTTTCAGGACTGATAGAGGCTCCCATGGACTTCGCTTGGAAAAAGAAAGTGATAATACATTGTATGCCCAAACAATCCCTGTCTACAAGACTGATTCCCTAAATGTTCACATACATCCTCACAGTCTGGAATTCCAAAATGCCCTTTGTCATTATTGATTGAGGATTGAGTGAAAACAAATGTCTGTGTGTGTATTGGGTCTGACTGAGGAAAATTTCACAGCCCTCACAGTGCTGTGCTTTGCATTAGTAGCTGGATGGGTGTTGATAACAGAGCAGTGTTTTGGCTACTGCCGAGCAGCGCTGTCCCTCTGACACTCCTTCCCCCATCAAAGGGATGGGAGTGGGCAAGATCCTGGGAGGGGACACAACCAGGCCAGCTGACCCAAATTAGCCAAAGGGATATCCAATACCATATGACTCCAGCTCAGATATATAAAGCAAAGGGAGAGAGGAGGAAGGGCAGGGGGAGCTTTCGTGATTCCTCAACGTTTCCCTCCTGGAGAGACCATTCCGTGTGCTGAAGCCCAGCTTGCTGGGAAGTGTCCGAACATCGCTGCTAATGGGAAGTAGAGACTGACTTTTTTTTTTCTTTAGCTTATGTGTGCACAGAATTGTGCTTCTTTCTTTCTTTCACTGTAATAACACTGTCTTATCTCACCCTGCTGGTTGTTCTCCATCTTATTCTCTCCCCTGGGCCATTGGGAAAGGGACTGATAGAGCGACTTAGTGGGCACCTGGCACCGAGCCAAGGTCAACCCACTACAGTGTGCTAGTTCCAAATGGGTGTAGAACTCTTGGCAGTTGTGATATATTGATAAGGAATGGTTTTGACCAAAGTCATTCTTCACAAGGTAAAGCAGGATTAAATTTCAATATAATAATTAATGCAGAGTCATTCTGGTTGGTTATCACAAATGTCCTCTGAGGAGGAAAATAGTGATCTGAGGAGGGAGAGAAGAAAGCTCTGTCTGATTTTATTTGCACTTGCTTTTCTGTCAAAATTGTGTTCTTGTCTTACTGTTCTCATTTATGAAATGGAGTATTTCCCGTAACTGAAGAATAGGTAAATTGATAATTAATAGAAGTTAGATATTTTGGGATCTACTTGCTGTATGATTTCATATATATGTATATATAGGCATGTGTGTATAATTTATATGTGTAGATACGTGCATCTGTGTAGATATGTAATATAAAAATATATACATGAATACAAATATATAATATATACTTGAAAGAGAAGTGTAGCCAGCAGGTTAAGAGAGTTGGTTCTTCCCCTCTACTCTGCTCTGGTGAGACCCCCAGCTATAGCATGGCCTTCCAGTACCTGAAGGGAGCTGACAAGAAGAATGGAGGGAGACTATTTACCAGGGCCTGGAGTGACAGGACAAGGGGGAATGGCTTCACACTGACAGAGGGCAGGATTAGATGGGATATTGGGAAGAAGCTTTTCACTGTGAGGGTGGTGAGGCCCTGGCACAGGCTGCCCAGAGAAGCTGTGGCTGCCCCTTCCGTGGAAGTGTTCCAGGCCAGGTTGGATGGGGCTTGGAGCAACCTGGTGTAGTGGAAGGTGTCAGGGGATGTGGACAAGATGATCTTTAAAGGTCCCTTCCACACCATACCAATCTGTGATTCAATGTACATACATACGTATGTAAGTGCATACACACACACGAACTTATCGGGTGCCTCAATGTACCCTCCAGGAGGGTTTCTCTGGATAAAATTGAGAACTAATTGTATTATACATCTTTGATTTATGATCTTCCCAGAAGCAGTGTTCAAATTGTATTACGCAAATATACTGTGAAAGAGATTCTCAAATATGAGCCTAATTACTCTTTTGATTAAGAATCATAACTCTTGTTCCATTCCTGGGAGAAAAGTTGCACTACTGAATTAAAAAAAAAATACCATAAATATTTTCTATGTACCTTGTTGGGTCATTTTTTCATTACTGGCTAGATGATGTCTTTTGGCATCTCTTAATGAACTTTGTTTAAAAATGAGTTCTGGCACAGTCTTACTGATGTGAACAGGAGGAAAGGAAAAAACACTGATACTCCAAAGTAGGACAAAATTGTATGAACATACATTGTATGAATTTAGAGGTTGAAAACTCTTCCTTTTCAAGCCAGCAGTACTTTGAAGAGTACAAGTAGAAGAATGTACAAGTCTCAAATGGTGTGTGTACCCCAGGATGTGATTTAGGTAACAATACAAATCCTGGGAATGACAATCCCCTGATGACGGTTTCCTGTGGAACAGCACCTGCAGCCCAGGCGATCTGTGTGCAGTATGAATGGGTATAACCAAGGCTGGTGCAGTATTCTGGTTTCAGTTTCATTATGCATTCTGCTTGTCTAACTTAAAAAATATAATTTTGTTGCTTTTAAGTATAACAAAAAATTTAGATTGTTTACTGCCTCTAAAGTAAAAATAGCCAGTGTGCTTCATTTCAGTCAAGTAATTTTTGAGGTTATATGTGCAATATTTCAGGTTGCTTTAATATTTTTACATTATTACAATCTGACTGATATTTGAAGTGAAATATTGAAACTGGCCAGGTTGGACAGGACTTGGAGCAACGTTCATGGCAGGGAGTGGCATGAGATGAGCGTTCAAGTCCCTTCCAACCCAAACCATTCCATGATTCAGTGATGAGGATTAGCTTCATTTTGTAAAGATAAAATTTTTTGTGTTCTTCATAAATGAGAGTAAGTATTGAATGTAAGTGTTTCTTCTCTCTGTTTTTCTGCATGTTTTAGCATTACAGTCAGCTTTGGTTTGACATTAATCTTACCTACGACAAAATAAGAAGGATTTAGGTTTTGGTCTAGCAATTACTGTTCTAAAGCACAATTACGGAGCTCAGAGAATTCATATTGAAGCTGGCAACAAATGCTGAATTTTAATAAGGGCAAATGATAACATTTACCTTCAAATCAATTTTTTCCTGTCTTTTTAGAAAATGAGGGGTGCTACTCATGGAGCTATTCAGGGCTTGAAATTTCTCATAGGAGAGTTTCCAACTTCCCTAAAAATCTCTTCGTCCTTGAGTCCAGCAAATGTGTGATTGTGCATTTGGCTTTGGAAATATTGAAGGGCTTTATTTAGAAATATTGAAGGCCTTTCTTTCAGGCAATTTTTCAGTATTGTAGCTAAAAATAATAAAAAAATAATAAAGCAGTGTTTTGCCTGCAAACAAAAATGCAGACAATTCAGTGTAATTAGTCATAAATTGGTAAGTTCCCTTTAATTTGCGTCTAAGTTTTGTTCCCTGCTACTTGAATGTCACTCTCTCAGTATTTTCCAGCCAGGTCTGTTCAGTTGTCTCTGCTCTGCCTGTTCCCCACAGCTCCAGGCATAAGAAACAGAGGCAATTTGAGAGGACACTTACGACTGCCAGTTCCTCTGGAGCCTACACTCCAAATGGAGTATTTGGTGGTTGGGACTGTCACCTCTTAGTTCCAGCACTTGAATTGTACAGATTCATGAGCACCTCACCATCCAATGCACTTTTTTAAAGTGCTTTTAGAATTTGTAGCTGGTGAGGAAAAAAAATGCTTGTAGTTCCCCTACAGTAGATCAACCTGGTGGCAGCTGATTGAGGTTCTGATTCAAGGCTTTTTCTCCTCTCACTTTCTGACCCACCATTACTGTCATCCTGTTCCTGCAGGCATTTCTATAAAAGTGTTGACCTGCTCCTTTGAAAATCAACTTCAAATGTAAGTGTTTATTATTAAACTCCTATAGAAATTTTCTTTTTAAAAAATAGTAAAAAATAGTGACTTACAGAATTCAAAATTTTTCTTAAATGTTTCTAATTTTTATGGTTGCATTAATTATGGTACAAATTTCATCTATGGAAATTACCCTCAAGCTCTGTTCATATCAAATTTTGTTTCTTGTTAATGGACTTGCTAGGAAGAGTTGGCTGTGCTTGGGTAGGTTTCCTTTAAATAATTTTTAATAACATGCTGTATATATATACTTAGTGTAGAGTAATGAAACGGTCTTGAAACAAGAACTCTTTCTATTTTTCAGTTAGAACCTGCACTCTTGACTTTACAGGCTGTAGTCAAATTAATGATCTGTTGCAAGAAAAGAAATAATAATATAAATAAAGCAAAACAGAACATTCAAAATTGTATAAACAGTTGGCTTAGTGCTTGAGTATATATATACAAATGCCTTGTTTTGCACAATAATATTTTCATGTAAATTAACCCTATGAAAGGATACATTTATTATGGAGTTTTTAAACAATTTGCACAACACCTTTGCAAATTTAAAAACTTAGAATTTTGTTTGTCATGGGTATAAGAGTTGAGCTAGAAATTGGGAATCTTACTTTCATAGTACCTGCAGTGGTTTTTACCAGACTACAAGACATTTAGACACACAAATACTCAGAAAATCCTCTGGTAGTTGTAATTTAGAGGTAAATTAAGAAACTACTATGCAATCTCCTTGTGTACAGCTTCATGTATCATCTCGCTCAGTAGCCTGAGGCATTAGCAAGCTTTCAGCATGAAATTTAGTGCTAGAGTATGCATTCCTGAGTTATTGTATATCATGCATACCATATATATGGCTTTTATAGGCATATAAATCACAGCATCAGGAGTCTTGTTTTCTAAATGTAAAGCTGATCTTAATCTCAACAAGGTGGCTAAATTTATCTTAATAAGAGAATCTGATCCTGTGCAAAGGTTAGACTTGGTGAATCATTAAAAGGAAATGGGTATTCTTAGAAATTCAAGTAAATGCAGAGAATAATTGCTCAATTTTCTGTAAGTCTGGACTGTCAGCAAAGAAACACTGTCAATGTCACATAAGGGCTGGGCCAGTCCCTGGTGGGTACAGCAAGTAAATGTGTGAGGGACCATTTCTAGCCTTGAGGGCAAGTTGCAGAGTTTGGCATGGCTCACATACACATCCCAGCATTCTCCTTCTCTTCCTTCCCTAATCTTCCCCCACCAAAGTCAAATCACAGAGCTGCCTTACCTTTCCTTGGGAAGAGCCTATGGCCTGCACTGTGTACTCAGCAGTCCCTGAATGTTGCCCAGAGGAGTGGAGGTTGTTAGGAGCCAGCAGCCCCAGGGACCATCTGAAAAATGCAGCAAGGAGCAGCGCCCACAAGGCAGTGCCAAATCCCAGCATCCCAGCTCTGTGTCTGCTCATGCCCTCAGCCTCTGCTGAAATGAGCTGTATCAACCCAAGTTTATTGCAGCCTTCAGAATTCACTAGTGTATTGTTCACTTCAGATGAGATTGATTAATCTTGTCCTTCCTTCCACCCTACGTTCTACATCTTCTGTAATGGTTCTTGTATTTATTTTGATCACACTGAGAGGGATTAGACCTTGGGTCCCGTTGGCTTGGGCCACGGAGGCCTGCACCTCAAAACGTTCTATGTGGGTAAACCTTTGGCAGCTCATTGTTAGTTCATTTGCTCACCTCTTGGATCACCACACATGGTTTTGAAGCTGCAATGTGCCCTGCTACTGTATTAACATCATAACATTCTCTGGTTCCTAACATTTTCAGTAGTTTGTTTTCCTTGAAAATAGTTTTTGAAATACAAACAGCTCCCAACCCACACAAGAGGTTTGTTAAGTACTGCATTTATCTGCTTGTCTGGGGTGCCCGGCATTCCGAATCAGCAGTGGTGTTTTAGAATGCAGTTGGACATTCTGTAAGTCCTATTAGGAGTAGCTGAGGGATATGGGGGGGGCTCAGCCTGGAGTAAAGAAGGCTCAGGGGGGACCTTCTGGCTATGCACAACTCCCTGACAGGAGGGTGCATCCAGGTAGGGGTTGGGCTCTGCTCCCAGGGAACAAGGGACAGGATGAGAGAAAATGGCCTCAAGGGGAGGTTCAGGTCGGACATCAGGAGTAATTTCTTTGTGGAAAGGCTGGGCAGGCATTGGAAGGGGCTGCCCAGGGAGATGGTGGAGTCATCACCGCTGGAGGTGTTCAGTGACATGGCAGTGCTCTGGTCTGGGTGACAAAGTGGAGATCAGTCACAGATTGGACTTGGTGATCTTGGAGGTCTTTTTCAATGTTAGTGATTCTGTGGATTTGAGCCGGGTTATGATGCAAGTGGACCATGTCATTTGATAACTGATGTCTTCAGTGGTCATGGGGGTGCAGTGTAAGGTACAAGGATTTATTCTGCTCTTACATATTGCTATGGTTGTAGATAACTGCTGGAAGGGGGCAAATACTAAACTGTTACACCACTGTAATCTAGAGTATCATTTGTTTTCTGAATTCTTTTGTGGTTTGGCAGCTTGGGACTTTACAAAACTATAATGGAAAAGTTAGGAAAACTTTATGCTGCCAGAATCACACTTCATAAAAATTGTCAGTGGGAAAACTCTCTATCAGTTACTTTTAACTGCAGTTACATCAGCAAAAGGGGTTGCAAATATCAAAAATGATGAGCCATCATAAAAAGATCATCATTCAGATTTCTTTTGCAGTTAAAAATGAAATGCTGTTACTGACAAAAATCCTGGAATCATTGAGGAATTAATCCTGAATGTATAAAAGGTGTGAAAAAGACCCCAAACCAAAGTAAACCCCTTTCTGCTCTGCAGTGTGAGAAACATGAAATGTTTGAATAATACGTGTGTACAGGGATTTCCCCCACTTCTTTAGTTAAGCTGATCAGAGTCATAGAATCCCAAAATGGTTTGGGTTGGAAGGGACCTTAAAGCTTCTCTCATCCCCTCTGTCATGGGCAGGGACACCTTCCACTAGACCAGGTTTCTCCAAGCGCTGTCCAACCTGGCCTTGTTAAAGGGTAACACTTGAATTCAGCTTACCAGTTTACAAACCTTAGGTTAATATTTTTCTCTTTAAAAAACAGAGAAAACTTCTTTGTAATCCCCATATACAGTGATATTTTTCAGGTTTTATATTTGCATACAGTGCTGCTAGCCACTCCGTAACAGGCTGACAATCCAGAGCACCTTTGTTAGTGTATCTCTACTTCCCATTAAAGAAAGAGTTTATAGAACACACAGCTGATGAGAAATCAAGTAAAAATTTTAAAGAAATCAAATGTGGAAAATCACTTGTGGAAATAGTCACCATTTTTTCCCAGGCCGCCATCAAGTGAGAACAGATTCATCATATTAATGAATTTTAACTTGAATAAGGCTTCTCAGTGTATTTAAAACACTTTTTCTATTGAAAAGTATTTCTGTTATGCCACAGCTTCCCTTGTTTAATATTACCAGACTTTTAAATACATCACTGAAAGTCTTCTGTTTTCTTTGTTTGCTTTCAGCATATGAGAAATAATTTAGTCTGTCTGGGATACTCTGATTTCAAGAGTGTATCTTTGTCAGTCAAAGTTCTTAATCATGAGGGCATTTTATTCGTAAAATGTGTAACTGTTGTCCCAGTAAAATTGTTGCTGAAATAGTTTGTGACATTATTTCAATTATGCAGAAATAATTCCATCTGAATTGTAGAAGAATACTGAGTTAGAAGGGAGCCACAAGGATCATCAAGTTCAGCTTCTGGATCTGACTTGTAAACAACGCAAAACTGAACCAAAAATTTACTCTGTTCATTTTATAGTCACTTAATTCACAGTAATTTCTTATTTTTGACAGTGTTTACAATTTGTTTTACTTTGCAGTAGATGCTTTCCACAAAAGCACAATACCAAAAGGAAGTGTAAGAAATCCCAGCACCCTCAGTAGGTCTGTTATTGCTGCCTCTGAAGTTAACGTGGTAGGTTGGAGTCACTCTTCAGGTAATATGGGCAGGAACTGGTAGCTGAGTGTGCAGAGCTTGGGAGGGAGGAATGAAAGGAGCTTGCTGTTGAATCATATTTAAAAGAGGACCTGTTCCTCATTAGGGAGTTAAGCTGAATACTTCAACCTTCTCTTACCATTCCTAAGTGTCCCAGTGAAGTTGTTGGGATTTATTAATGCATTGAACAAATAAAAATTGCATTTAATTTGCTTATACAATGATGTGGAGGAAGAAGTGAAAGGGCTTTACAGGAAGTATTTACACCAGGATTGATGTTTTGTATGGGTTTATAATATAAAAAAGATAGCCAATGAGTTACTTTTGAAAAATGAAAGGAAGTGTAGTTGCTTTGCTTTTGTATTTGAGAGGCCATGCCATCAGTTCTGTTTTGGATGAAGAATACTTTGTGACTTGAAGGTATCATAAAATACTGGGAAAAAGACATGAATTGGTCTCAGCAGAATAGTGTACATGTAAAGCTTCTTCCAGCTCGAGAATCGATTTGCACTTGCATTGGCCTCCTTTGAAACCATCCCCAGTAGTGTCTCCAGTAAAGTGAGACAACATCTTTTCGTCCTGGAAGAAAACAATTATTGAAATTGTGAGATTTGGGGGCATAAGTTTTTTGTTGGGTTTTTTTTTCCTTTCCAAAGGACCATACTTCCATTATTTACATGTTTCTTGGAAAACATCACATTTCATATAAAATAGAGCGTGAGGTTGCTGTTGCTCAGTGTGACATATTATTTACTGCAGTATTCAGCAATGGGGTTCTATGGCTGGCTCAGGCTTCTGAGGGCTTCCTTGACTGGTCTGATTTAAAACACAAGCAGCAAACACCATTAAACTGTCTGCTCGCTGTAGTAGCCAGCTGGGTCCTGCAGTCTCCCATTTACTATTTCTGTAGAGTTCTAGAAAGGCATTTTACAGTCCTTTCCAGAAACACTTTGTTTTACTATGCTTTAGCCTCGTGAAACATTTAATTATCATCAAGGATAGTTTTGTACTTAATATGTAACAGAGTGCACGTCCTTAACACATGTACTAGAAAATTAATGGTTTCTTCTTTGACCTGTCAGTAAAATCTTGGAAGCTCTGCATACCAGGGAATGTGGAAGCAGAGAATCATCAATGCCTTTAATAAATGTCTCTGTGTGATTTCCAGTCTTCTAACCTACCAACTTCTTTTCTTCTTTCCTCACCGCCCCCCCCCGCCCCCCATGCTGGCTGTGAAGTTTGGGGTGATATACTCAATAACTTATTCTTTACAGCTCCTTAAAAAAATTTAACAGTACTGAAATCACAATTGCAATAGGAAACTCTGAGGAATGATGGGAAACTGCCACCACTTTGCTTTTAGTCTTGAGTCTATCAGTGCACTCTGAAGTGCTGTGATACAGTGTGCTGAATTTAGCTGCAAATTTAACCATGAAACATAGAAATCACTGGCTTCAATCACTGAGTGTTTTTAAATCATCCTGCATTTTTCACACACATTATTTTCATCATTTGAGCATTTGCTGCAGATGGAATTACATGCCTGACATTTATTTTTAAATTTTTTAAAAAATCCTTTTTTCAAAGTGAAATGAACTGAGAATGTAAAGTAATGCTGGACAAAGCAAAAGTCATCATTAGAGCATGGAACATCTGATTGGCATTTATTTTTGCTTGCTGAATTCAGAAATTTCCAAGTAAGAGTTGTAATTCTGGATGTTGGGAATGGAAGCAATTTCAGAATATAGTTGTGATGTGTGAGAGCAATGACATATGTGGTCTCTGTGAGGGTGTTGCATTCATCAAAACAGGTTATGATTTTGGATTGTTTTTCCTCCTTTCCCATTCCCACTTACTTCTAAGTTGAAAGCAGCCAGCAGTTTTCAAGGATTTCAGCTGGACTGTGTGTCAGGGAGCAGCTGAAATGTTGAGAGAAGGAAACAAGCAGCAAGGCAGGTGTGCCAGCTGTTGGGGAGAAATTAAGTAAGTACCAATGCTGCCCTGAGTAGTAGAGCAAAGTAACAGAGTCACAAGGCTGTGGTGCCCATTTTTGTCTGGAAGAGTGTCATCACTAGTGTAGAACACCAGTGAGGAAATCTTCAATGAGGAGCGTTCAGTGGTAATCTATTTTTCTGTCAATTTCAATGATTTTCAAAATCAGGATATTTTATGGATGGCCTGGAATTCTGTTCCAGAAGAAAAGTTATTCTGATGTAATATAAAATGTGAGACTGGAGAGAACAAAACCTCAAACAAACAAACAAACAAACAAAAACCCAACAAAAATACTCCCCAAAAATAACAAGTCAGTACACACAACCCACGAAGCAACATCCCTCATTTTAATTGAGATATTCATAAAATGCTTTCTAAAGCTTGACATGGAAGACAAAACATACTGTAGCCACCAAAACAGTGGCAGCTTGCCAGAATGACTTGAAACTTCCTATTACAATGGTGATCAAAAAGGCTGAAAGGAATCATGTAGCTTGTTCAACCTCTATCCCTGTATTTTTTCAGAACTTCAAAGTGTGAAGTCTTCAGTTTTCACTTTGCTTTAGAACTAAATAAAATTTTGAAGTTTTGACCATCTTGTTGACAACTTGTACGAGTTGTCTCTAGTCACACATTCTTACACTTAATTTCCTTTAAGTTTCCTTTTGTTCTGATGAAAGAAGACAATTAAGAGAACCTCTTTTATAGCAGTGATTGGAAATCAGCAAACTAGGATCATCTGATTACTGGGTTTCATGGACTGAGAATAGGAGTGTGTGACTAGAAGTACATAAATGTATACTGTGGTGTTGATGCAAATTTGTACAAATTCAACTGATTTGAAGGGCAGTGTTGAATACTGGATGATGTTTAGCACCACTGTTCTCTCTTACTGCTGCTGCCAGGATAGGCGAAGGCTACACTAGCAAGTATTGCGTGTTTCAAGCAAAATGAGTCTCGTGTTGGACCTCACTTTATCCATGTCAAGTCACAGACCTAAACCTAATCAGAGCAAACAGTCTGCTTCTCATGGCAGCATCTGTTTGTTGTGATTTGTGGTCCAGGAACTCTATGTAAGAGAATGAGGAAAGCTGCATTGTTTAAAAAGCAAATGTTCCAGTTGTGTTCTTGTGGGAACCTGTTCTGAATTATCAAATGTTTGTGTTATTATCTCAGTGGCTAGAAACTCCTGTGTTTTGCTCTTGGAAAGACTAGTTGAAAAAAAGATTGAGCAGCTGAGTTAGCCTGTTACCCTCTCCTCATAGCTGGACACTCTGCATCTGCTTATTTTGGCTCAGGCCTGATGGTGTGTTTGGTACCTTCATCTTCCCTTCCTCTTCCATAAGGCCAAAACCCTCATTTTCTAAACTAGTTCTTTGAGGAGAGGTTTAGGACATCACAAAGTTACCTCAGATTTAGATTCTAAGATATTTTTTTATTATAATCTTTTTAACCTCCAAGAAAGAGGAAAAGATCTCCACTTTTGGGAGAATTGAAATAAACCTCATGTCTCGCTGGGAAATAATGCTGAAAGAGGGAGAATATCTTTGAAATTAACATAGCAGGAGCAACAGATTTTGTTGCCAAGATTTATGAATTTCAGACATTGAAATGTTAAATACATGCTTACTTAGTAAGGTGGTGTAGAGGTGGAAGAGTGTTCTGGGGACATTGCCTTGGTTGAAGTGGACATAAGCAAGTCATTCATGCTGGTGCTCGGGGCTCTCAGACCAGCTAAGGAAGGCTGCTGTGATGTCCTGGAGAAGGGAGCCTCTGTCCACAAGTATTTCAGTAGATCTGCAGAATGTGGTGAACTCCTGTAGTAGACTTGATGGCCACAAGCCACAGCTGCCTGTATGCTAAGCCAAAGTGCCTGTAGTCTGCAGTAGGCCTTGGAATCCAGTAGCACTGAAAGCCTAAAGTATTCTTTTGTCTTTTGAAGTAGAATCTCCTGTTCACCTCCTGTCACTTCTGCTGCTTGGAAAAACAAATGGAAAAGCCCAAAACCAGAAATGAAAAAAAATTAAGTAACATTTTTCAGTATCATCGTAGGTGCAGAGGAGCCTGTTTGGGAACCTAACACTTGCTATGTTCCTACTCTTTTTAAGCTCTTCTGTTACCCACATTGTATGCTGGATTCTGCCCAGATGCCTGATCACTAATAAGCTACTTGTTGAGGACGTCTTGGAGGAAAATTGACTCTGTTAGTCAGCCTGATTGGTATCAGGGTCTGAAGGACATATTTCTCACTACATTATGTAGTCATTTCTCAGTCATTATGTAGTCCTCATGTGGTACATTCAGAAGGACTAAAGCTTAAAAATATCTTTGATGGTGACCAAAGACTGGCAACAAATCCCCAATGTATGTATCGTTGGATTCATTTTCTTTGCCATAATTTAGTATTCTAGTGTGATTTTCTATCAAAGGAAGTCATGCAGACTTAGAAGGGATTGAGAGGGTTGGAACCATTCACCTGTCCAGAACAGGACTGGGTAGGGTGTTCATGGCTAAGGTTGTTTAGGTCATTTGCAGAGACTTGCAATACTGGAGTCTGCTCCAGGAGTCTGAAGCTTGTGTGTCAGTGTATTGCAGTGCTTCATTAACCATTACTATTAAAAATATTTAATGGATGTGTAATGTGAATGATCTGTGTTTTAGGCTCACTCCTTCTTGTCCTCCTAGATGTGGATAATAGAATGTACTGTTTTCCTAATGAAAGGTTGCTGTGTTCACCAACAAGCTTCTGCTGTAGCTTAACCATGTTGCTTATGCTCTTTTTTGAAATTTTCATCAGTTGTGGGGTTTAGGTCTTACTTGTATTCCTTTTTTATTTTGTTCACAGCCAGTTCAGATATTTCTTTAGTATATTGAATTGTACAAAATTCTTACTTTCTACTCTAGAAAACATGAAGTTGTTTCCATTTGTACAGTTGGGGAATCCTTTTTATTTGCTCTAAGGCATTTATTCAAAGTTATATGAGTTTATAAGAATAAATTCATATGAATGGTCTTGCATCCAAAATACAAATTATTTTAAGATTTCTCTGTCATGTGAAGTCAGTGAATATGCAGGATTATTCCACTAATGGTTAAGTATCATGTTTTTTCTAGAACTGCTTCTGAATTTTACATAGGTAAATTTCTGTCAACTATTTCCAGCTTTATAACCAAGAAAAGGTCATATTAGAGTAGAAGGAATCTGATCTTCAACTAAATGTGAGGAAAATAATTGACTTGTGCTTCTTTCCATGGTTTTGCTGGAGTGAGATGAAAATGTCTTACACTCACACAGCCATTCAGAAAGGGATCTCCTGCTTAAAGTTGAATTCAAAGTAGGTTACTCAGGGATTTTCTAGACAAGTCTTGAAGTCCTCCAAGATGGAGAGTCCACAGTGGCTGCTCCATATCCTCATAGAAAAAAATTTTTCCTTGTATCCAGCCAGAACCTTCTCAGTTGCACTTTTATGTCCATATTTTCTCTATTTAAACTGTTTTGAACCTGAGTCAGGAGAGCAGCTCTGTCTTGCAGACAGGTTTATAGGGGTAAGGGAAGGCTGCCAGCAGGTTCTCCTGAAGCCTCCTCCTCTCCAGGCTCAAACCCCCAGTTCCCTCAGCCTCTCTGCAAGGCATAGCTTCAGCCTCTCAAGTAGGCTGTCTCACGAGTGTCAGGAGTGGAATTGCTTCTCTGGATCTATTGGCTTCAGTCCCACAGATGTGTCTTAGGATGCTGTTGATGCATGTGAGATGGATGTTAATATCTTGATGATTCAGCACTTGAGAAGAATGTTGCAATTTAGTCATTTCAGCAATCTAGGGCACTAAGAGAAGTCATAAAATACAGTCAACAAGTGTGTTCTGCTACCTTAATACATTCGTTAGGTTTCCTGTGGTGATGCCAGCTCAGCTGTGTTAATCTTCCTTTTCTCTCTGACTTCACCTCCTCCAGGTTTTAATTCCATTAGCCAGTCTAATTTGTCAGAGAAATATGGGGATCACATTTACTGTTATGCTCCTACTTTTAACCATGTGGGAATCAGCAGATAGGGTGGATGAGAAACCCAAAGAAGTGCTCTAGAGAGGGGAAGTTGGGTAGTGGCAGCTGAAGCCCTGATGGTGGTGCAGACCAGGGCTGGTGTTTGGCAGCCAACCAGCACAGCCTTACCTAGGCACCAGGCACTGCTACTTGAGTGGGTTTGGGTGCTTAGAGCTGTGTGACAGAACTGGAAGCATTACAAAGAGTCAAGGGAAGGAGCCAAGTTCATAAAAATGTGAAGTTTGCCAGTTTGATTGCTCCCAGAAACCTTTTAAGTTCCATAAGGGGAGTTAAAATTTAATACTCTGGAGCTAAACATGGAGACAGACTTTTTGTCTGGTAGGAAACTGGTGATCTGTAATGAATGTTGTCTCTAGAGGTTTTCCCTATAAGTGGTTCCTGCTTGTTCCTGGTTTTTGACTCATTTCTAGAATATGTTTCCCACTCCCAACCACTTTTTAACCTAGAAATTCGTCTTTCTGTTTTTCAGTGTGCTTATCAATAACATGTAAAAAGAAGAGTAAGTGTCAGCATGGATTACTCGTACTGTTACTAGTCCACTTCTGTTTGAGAGAAAATATTCTTTTTGCTCACCTGTAGTTTGGCCAAACACAACTTCTAAGAAATATAAGTTTTTCTGTGACAGAAAGAAACACCTTTCTCATTTTGCATTGATTGAAGGCTGAAAATTGGTCACATTCTGGTGGAAGAGTAGTTTATGTTCACTTGTTGTTATCTAAAGGTATGAATGTTCTTTTCTGCATAATGGTACTCTTACTTGATTAGGTGATGTTTCTAATGCCCAAAATGTTTATGATTCTTTGAAGAGATTATTTTTGCTGGAGTATTTTTTATTTTTTCTATTTTTGTCTGTACAGTTGCTGGACCTGGAGATTGTAGTTGCATTTTTCTAGATGCAAGCAGATTCAACAACAAGCACTGTCATGCTCAGAGAATTTGCTTTCTTACCCCTGAGCTTGGCTCCATTGCTGCTAGAAGGAAAGATTCAATAAGTAGTCTCAATTAATTTATACTTTTCCTGGGCTCTGCTGTGAGTGATTATGTTAATGGTAATTACTTCTGTGTACTTCATAAGAAAGTACTGGGAGATTGTCGGGAGCAGTTCTGTTCAGGCACGTATCCTTCACTATGCTACTGACCTTGTTTATATCCTGGTCAATAAATGTGATTTCTGTAAGATAACAGAAAGATGTCAACTTCTGTTCATATTTTTTCATTGGTTATGAAGAGAAAAAATACAGCTTTTTCCTCAGGGCTGACATGTCCCAAATCATCTGAATTAAAGACTTGGCCATGGAAGCACTAGGCATATACAGTTCTAGTTCTTCCCATAAACTTTGTTTTATATTTGTATAGCACCAAAAGAAGCACATGAGCTTCTTTTTAGAGCCTGATTTAAATAATTAAGATAGATTTTTAAATTTCAGGTACAGAGAAAGAGAAAATACTAGCAGTCACTGTCACTGGGAAAGGTATTTTCTCTTCAGTGTAATACATTTAAATTTCTCTCACTGGCATGATTCACATCTTCATTATGTTTCAAAAGCAAGTGCAGTAAACAAATGGGACAGCAATATAAAGCTGTGTTGTGAAAGTAAGCTTTTTAACTGGCAGGGATGGATACCTGCCTTGGAATGCTGGATATTCTATGTTTCTGCTTTTTTAGAAAGCTATTTCAGAAACTGACATCATAACATTAGGGCAAGATACTCATTACTGATAGGCCTGAAGCACTAGAGATCATTAGCACAGAGATGGACTGTTACATTCTAAAATTGTCTTAAGTAACCTGGCAGCTTCATTTTCTGTTCCAGTGTAGTTCAGAATACAGTATTATTCTGAACAGCACTGTTCTTGATAATGAAATAACCTTGTGGCTTTGTTACAGTCCGGTGCAGTTCCCTGGTTTTGGCCAACTATGTTGTCAGTAATGTAAATGGAGAATAGATTTAGTGATCTTTTGTAACAGGCCAATGTGAGCAGTTCTGTTCACCAGACAGACACCACAACTGTCCTATTCTTTAGTTTCTGTCTATAATTTCTTCCAAAATCTAGACGGATTAGAGCCAGTTTGATACCAGCCACAAATGTTCTCTTCACAAGGTACTTTCACACCATATTTAAAGTAAGATTTGGGTTTTGTGCAATACTGACTCCTTCCCCAAGCCCTGCAGAAGATTGCTGCAAAAGCTCTATTCCCTTGCTCTACACTGGGCATTTCACAGACTGTTTTCTTCAAAGCAAAAACTCTTGAGACCAATAATTAGTTGGAAAAGTTCCCAAAGCACTTTCTGTTGGGCAGTGTAGTTCCAATGGATCTGTGTGTAAGAGGTTGAGATGTAGGATGATTTCTCAATGTTTGCAAAATGTGCTGGTTTGGGAGGTTACAGGGAGACGGAGACGAGAGCAACAGGATTTGAGAGACTCTCAGCAATGCAAGCAGGACACTGGGTGGGACAGTGATTCTTCCCTCTGACTGCCTGTGGCACTCTTGTTGCAGAGGTGGCTCTGCTATGTGCAGAGCAGTTGCTGAACTTGCTCACATTACAGAGCACAAATAGTAGGTTGCCATAAAATGCTTTTTCAGTGGACCAGTGGTGGTTCAGGAACAGCTGGCATGGACTGGAGCTTTTCTAATAGTGGTTGCTCAGGATTCGACCTCTTCATCTCACAAGTCACTTGGAGTATATAGATTTGTCTTGGGTAGGTACATTGTAAGGTTCTTCTTCTTGCTCCATTTCCTTGTGTAGTAGGTCACAGGTGACATTCTAAAGCTGGCATTGTGGTGACAAAAGCTGTGCCCAACTCATGCAAATTGTATGTGCAGTTCAATTGTACAATGTTCGAGAACCTCCAAGGGGGGAGGTGCAAGGCAATGGTAGTTAGCAACTTGATTTTTCATGAAGGTATCGCTAAGGCTGTGTTTGCTGCTGCTGTTCCCACATAACTTTGAAAGAATCTCATCATATTCTCACAGTAACTCTTTGAAGCGTCAGTGGATCTTAATTAAACTTGAACTTTCCCAAAATGCTTATTTTGTTAACCAGACATCTTGCTTGAATCAAACTGGAGCAGATTATTGCATGGTTTGTTTCTGTTGACAGCAGAAATTAATCCCGATTAATTTCTACTGTTCAGCATTTCACTGGTGGGAAATAAGAGGTAGCACTGTAGGCACATCAGAGTTTGGCTACAGCCTGAACATCAAAGGACCAGCATTTCCCAAGCATGTGCAAGGGCTATGTTACCTGAAGGTCACTGCTTGTTCAAGCTTTGAAGTATGATACTATACATGGTGCATGGCCTTGGAGAAAATACGAACATTTCGTGGAAAGAATGGGTATTTTTAAACTTGTATTACTAACTGGTACTTCATGTAGGTAAAGTTAGGTGTGTTAGCACAGATGCAGAAAGTGGGTTTTAAGACCTAGCAGTGCTCTTTGCTTCTCCTACATGTAAGCATTGCCTGTCTGTGTGTCTGTCACCGCTGCTTTCTCATGTTCTATCTTGAGACTCTGCAATAAGATTATCTGAAAAGGAGCTTGTAAGAGGCATGTGCTCATCTTTGTCTCTTGAATTCAGTTTTATTGATCCATAGTTTGTTTGGGATTTCACATCTAAATCTCCTACTCGACATGCCTCTCTTATAACAAAACTTGTGTTTCAGAAAGCTGATGATCCTGCAGTGTAAACTTTGGGATTTATTGTTTTCCTCGATAAATTAAAAATGCATCTTGTTTGGGGCAAAAAAGATGGAAGAGAGAACGCCATCATCAAGCCACAGCCTAAATTGGCACTAGGTTAAATTCCTTTGACTGGCAGTTCTTGGTTTGAAATTAAATTCTAAGAAATTAAAGAACTTAAGATGTGGAAAAGTATAGCTTGGCTATCACTGAATGGTTGAGGTTGGAAGAGACATGTAAAGCTATAAATATGCATGTGTGAAGTTACAGTGTACCTTAGGAGTCTACATAAATTTCTTATGGAACATACTTTCCATAAGATAATCATGCTCCATGTTTATTGTTAAGATCAGTTTGTCCCAAGTACTTGGTAAAGTGTATGTGTATGAGTCTGTTAGGATTATGTGTTGTTATCTCATACACACACACAAATGTAGTAGTGCAATTTGTGAACTCCCATATATATGTATGCACAAGGAACTAAAGTCGCCAGATCTCACCTCTGCTCATTTGCTAGTAACACAAGGAACATTTTCTCAAAGGAAAAACATCAATGGCTCTTACTTGATATAAAGAATTTGTGCTGGGCACATACAAAGTAACACATTGCTACTGAAGGTACAGGAGATGTGGCCTCATGCAAACTTGTGTGTGTGTGTAGGTGTATTTTTCAACTTTCTTTTCCCTATTTTTTGCTCCAGTTTTTCATGGTTCTTCCTTCTGGAAGCAAGCATGAGTTGTCAGTGAGCATAGCTTATCTGGCTCGGTGTCAGAAGCAGAAAATACCTCAGTCAAACACTTGCTAAACGAAGGGAGGATGTGAAATTAGTGCCTGCTTGTGTTACTGTTTTCTGATACTCATGCTGAAAACATGAGTACCAGGTTTACTCTGCAGTTCATGTTAGCATGTTTAATATTTTTGATGAAACAAACATCCTTGTTACATTTTTACGTATTTCTTGCATGAAACGTTAGTATTGTTGAGACATCTGTTAAATTAAACTTTTGTTTTTATTTAGGTGTATGACTTGGATGGCATCTCCTTGATTCTGGACAGTTGCAGCATTGATGACAACAATCCTTGTATCCTTTACAAAAGAATTCTGTTTATTGAATATGACTCATGAGAAAAGGTGTGGGGGTTTCACAGATTTATGCCAGCATTGCATTCACTGGGTATCTAAATGTAACTGGCCTCATGAGCTTCCTGGTTATATTTAAATAGTTCAGAAGTGAGTGAGGGCAGAAATAGGCTTCCATGAACTGGATTCTAAGTAAGTTAACTGTGGTTATATTCTGTTTCCTAAAATAATAACTATTTCTGGTTTGCAAGTGCCTATTCAAAGAGCTGTGACTGAAATCTGAATTCAGACTCTGGTCATTGTATCAGATTGTAGAGCTTTTGCTTCCACTGAAATCTGTTCAGGAAACTGAAATAGGTACCCCATAGATTCTCTACGCTTATTAAATCAGATTGGGGAACTTGTTCTAAGCAGAGACAAGGCTAGCAAGCTGTTATGAAAATATGTATAATTGAGAGAATCAGTGATGGAAATTACTGAAATATTGGGGAGATTTTAATATTATTAAATATATGTTAAATGAAGCATTGTGCTTCATATTAATTTCTTTTTCTGGAATTTAAGAGCAGAAACTTCCAAAAATAAATTGCTATTAGAGGGAAATAATCTGATATTGAAGATAAGCAGTTCTTAAGCAGTTATCCAACTCTACAAGTAATACAAGTGTGTTCAGTGAGCTGTGATTTTCTGTAATGTAATCATTAGCTCTTTGTAAGTTTCTGGTAAGTGCATCTGGAAATCAAATATCTTTCCTATAGAGAGTCATGTCAGGTTTTTTATACTGAACACATGAAACAGGTTTTCAAATTATTATGTAAGAAAAAGCATACTTTTTTAAACAAGTATCAACAAACAAACAAAAGAGTAGTGAAAATGTTTCATATTCTCTCAGTTGTGTCCTGCAGAACATCATCTACATATAAATATATCTTAAAATGATGAAATAATGTAGATGATAGCACAATGTTAACAAGCTGGGTGGAGGAGCAAGAGGTGGTAAGTATCCTCTGAGTTATTCAGTTTGATGGTTTATATCTGTGAGTTTTACATCCTCAGTATTCCTGTAGTTTGAGACCTGGCAGTGCCTCTTGACAGTGCACTGAGTGGCAGAATTGTATTTCCATGGTCCACATCTGGTAAAGGGCACTGCTGGATGTGGTGGGATGGCCAGGGAAAGTTACCTTTCCCTAAATGGAAAAGCAGCCCTGAGAAAACCTAGTAAGGAGTTTTGGTCCCAAGTGACTCACCTTTGCTGAAAAGCACAGCTGTGCAACCACTTCTAGGATTAATCCTTCATTTTAGCTGTAGTAAAAGAGGATAACGTTTGAGATGCTCAAAGGGTAGAATTGTAGTTTATGATCCTGAATGAAAGGAAAATAAAATACCATGAGACTCTTTACTGTGCTTTGAGCAAAGTAGAACCTCTTGCACCTTTTGATACAGGCTGACATTTTATGACTGTACCATAACCTTCTTACTAGAGGATAAAACTTTGTTTACTTGGTTTTTAAAGCCATAATAACACCTTTTAATGGAAATTTTCACCAGTGATCCATAGCATACACTATTGGGGGATATGGAAAAGTGAGTAGCACATGGGCACAAGGAGGATTTGCCTGCTGTGGCAAAGTTTGCTGCATCAGCTTCTGGAGTGCAGCTCCTGGCTATTGCTGTTTATTGTTTTGACCCCTTGCTATTCCACGTGCTCTTGTGCTACATGAAGTTAATACTCCCCTGCTTCTTTCCTGCCTCTAACATTCCTCATCTGCTGCCTTCCCAGCAGGTTGTACACAGGGAAGCAGAAGAGACATTTGCAGTTTAGATCCGCCTCTACTTTCATCTGCTTTGCAGCATGTTTTGCTACTTCTGGACACCACAAAGCAGGTCCTTAGTAGTATGTAGGAGCCTGAATCCATTGCATAATATTTATTTGAAGAGATTTGACTGTTTCTTTGCTCTCTCTGTGCACCTGAGTCCTTCCTGGCACAAATCCCAGAATCACTGAATGGGTAAGGCTGGAAGGGACCACAGTGGCTCATCTGCAGTTTGCCAAGGTGGGGTGGAAAGCTGCAAGAAAAATCTCAGCATAGCTCTTCAGACACGGCTCCTTCAGAAGTCATGTCCAGAAAGTTCACTTTACATTTTTATTCCTAGTGCCTGTTTTTGTGGTTTCAGGCTGTGTTACTTGGATTTCTCCTTGGACAAAACTGACCAGAAAAAGTTTCACCCAGAATCCTTTCAAATCCTTCTTAGATTTCTTAGTAAGTCTTGGTAGATGCACATTTTGTTTTGGAGTCACCTGAGCTCTACAGTTAAGATGTCACTGTGTTTTCTCCATTTTACTAGAAAAGTTCTGCCTCCAAATTACACATACAAAATTTCTCACCAAAAAGTGTAACTTTTGTGGTAAAAGCGATAGGATTTTTTTCTGGATGGAAAAAAAATAATTTCCCTGAAGTGTGCAATTTATCAGGAGAAGCTGGACTGCCATGTTAGATGTTAAAGGAGCTCTTTATTACCTTTGAGAGGAAAAAATTCTTTGATAAATCTTTTTATTTGTAGCATATGGAAGCATACTGAAAGAGGAAATGGGTCTTCTCTTATCCTAAAATAAATTCCTTTATAAACCTGTCATTACCTTAAAATTGCATCCTTTGAGATCCTGAACAGTTCTGTAATGTGCATAGAACTACCTGCGAGTTTGTGGCTTACGAAATTCAACTGACATGTTTGCATTATTTAATTAATTGTTTAAATTCATCTTTCAGTCCCCAGTTTGGGAGAACTGTTATCTTGTCAAATTGCATCTCAGACTTGTAACTTCTAATTTATACTAGCAAAGAGGTTTTTTTCCCTCAGGATATTTCATGAGTAAAAGCAAACAAGCCACCACTCTCGTTAGTTACAGGCATGAAAATGATTATGGTCAGTTAAAAACCAATTTACTGTACATCTCTCATTATTTGAATCGGTATTTTAATTTTCCAGTTACTACAACTTTGCATGTAAATTCAACAGAGAGATGCTGTAGGATGCCAGATTTTCCACTTGTGGCTATTAGGCTTTCAGCACAGGACAAAAGGTAAACAGAGTGAGTCTGGGGAGATGCAGATTCATTAAGAGTTAAACTTCAAAGAAGGTTTAATACCACTTTTTCTATACCCGTTAAATCTTCCATGGATTGGCTGTCCATAACCGTCCTTCTTCTTTCAAAGGAAAACAGGATGTTTCAAAATGCAAGCAGAGTTACTTGCCTTTAGATTAAGGAGAGATTCCTGTATGAGCTAATCTTTTCGTTTTGAAAATTCAGTTTCTTGTTCTGCTTCTGAAAAGTGGGAACATTGTGCTTTACCTTTGTAACCTGTGCTTAAAAACAAATGTATTCAATCCACTAAAGGATAGCAGAGTGGGTTGGAGATGCCTATCTGGGTAATACCAGTAAAAAATTTACTCCAAATCCTGCTTTTCAGCTTACTCGTGTTGAAAAGGTGTTCTAAATTCAAATATCTTCTATTTTGCTCTCTTGAGTCATCATCTTCGTCATCTCTGACTGGCTCTGTCATCAGACAAGAGCCCTTCCTTTTGTTCTTGCCTTTTACCTCATCCTAAGCTCTTCCTGCTCCTTCCAGCTTCATTTCTGCCCTTTCACAGATTCCATTTCCTTAAGGTAAACATGAGGAGGGAGGTCAGCCCATTCCGATCAAAATACTTTTGACCCCAATCACTCAAAAAAGGTGCTTACGAGAGGCTTTAAATAAACGGACCTGTTTATTATTGAAGACTTTTCAGTTTACGTTAACTAAACTCTTTGGTTTTTCACTGCTTCCTGATATTTGTGCTCATGAGTAGTGCACACAGATGTGTCTTTTTTTGCTTTCCAGTGGCTGTCCATAGAAATATTTATTACTATTTTGGGGAAAAAAAGATATTATCTAGAGTACTGCAATGTAATAGCTGTTAGTGGTAAAACTTGAAAGTCAGAAGTGAACTGCAGTTTCGAAGATGGAATATTCCTGTTTTTTCAGGCTGCTTGCCAATCTTACCCTTTTGAGATTCTTACAGAAGGTGTCTCAATAAATTGATTTTGTCAATGTCTGGATTTAGTCAGAATGACCTTATCTAATTATCTATTTTATATTAAACTGTTAATTAACACACTTTTGTGTTAGCCAAGAAACCAGTCGAACATGAAGAAAAGATACCCTGCTGTGAGGATATATGTTTATATATACATGTGCATATATACATGCATATGTGAGTAAACACCTAGCAAGCTATGTTTTAGGAGTAAGAATTTTCAGCATTTGTGAAAGGAAAACTGTGGTTGATATGAATATCCATACACAGATCCTTTAGTTTGAATAATGGATGAAAATGTAGAAAGAGTAAGTTAATTTTCAGATACTCTATCCAAAGCTGCTTCTGTTATGTTCAGTCATCTGAGAGGTAGACTGAAAATACTTTTGACTTCATGGCAGCAGCAAGTATAATTGTGGTTCATGAAACTGGCTAAAGCTGGAGGAAATCAAGTTGCTATGGTCTACAACAATGGCAGTTTGTTTTTGCAAGATGCCAGTAAGGACTTTTGGGGGAGCTGACAGACATTTTTATCTAAGTTACAGAGTGCAACCTAAAACAGGCCACATGCTGTAAAATAGCTTCACCACTGAATGGGAGCCAGTAGAAAGCAAAACCAGAGTGAGTTGACTTTTTAGAGTGAGCCATCACAGAGCTGAGCATTTTCATATACACGTGGCTATCCCATGTGTGTTGCCAAGAAAATACAGCACAATGTCAGTTCAGCAATGGTTGCCTTTTTTTTTGGAAAACTCATTTCAGGCACTGACAGTGCATTAAGTAGTTCGATGTGACCTATTTGATTCTGTGTTTTCATAAGCATACATAAAATCACATTATTATATGGTCACTGGGAAAGACCTACACTACTGATGAGAACTGTAATGATCTCCTCATGCCCAGTCAAGTTCTACCCACTTGGACAGAACTTGGCCCTCCCAACCCAGGCCATGCTGTGATTCTGTGGAATTACCCTTTTCCTCCTCACACTGACACTTGCTTTGCTGCACAAGTAAGTTTGAAGGCTGGGTGAATGCACTCCCCTGGGCTAAGGGGGAGTGTATTCTTTGGTAGAGGGTCTCAATTTTGTATTATTGCTGGTCGCTCTGTGTCATTCCTGGATGTCATGTTACTTTCTATCAACCAGTACTGAATGTGTCACTGTGACTTTAACGAGCAGTGGTTGAGGTCAGCAGTGGAAGAATGGGACTTGTCAGCACAGGTTAAGAACATAAATCACTTGGTCTGAACCCCTCATTCATAGAGCCAAAAGGAAAATAAAATCACAGCTAAGTGGAAGCCAGCTCTACCTGTTCTCACTGGCACAGGTTGCCCAGAGAAACCGTGGCTGCCCCATCCCTGGAAGTGTTCAAGGCCAGGTTGTACGAGGCTTGGAGCAGCCTGGTCTAGTGGACAGTATCCCTGCCCATGGAACTAGATGAGTTTGGAACTAGAGTTGGAACTAGTTTGGAATTAGATGAGCTTTAAGGTCCCTTCCAACCCAAACCAGTCTGTGATTCTATTCTATGATTCCACCATAGATGGAACTAGGAAAGCGAGAAGTCGCTGTATTGCCATGCTCCAGTTAAATTCCTACATGCTGAGAATTGCCTTTAAAGAGAGTGGAGAGAGTGGAGGATTCCTGCTTTGTGACATATGCACAAACCTGAACTCTGTCTGAGTGTAATTGTAAGGTACAGAGAAGAACTGGTCAGACGAGAAGCTGGAACAGGTACAGTTGCGGTTATTCATTGAGCAAGAACAGTCTGAGAGGGGCTTATTTCTTTCACCTGATTCAGCAGACAAAATCCTGCCCTGTTCTGCAAGTTGCTGTGAATTGTTTTTACCTGTACTTTGTTAGCGACTAAGGGATACCAGGGGCCTGTATGGCTTTAGAGGGGAATCCCTCAATGTTGTATCAGGGTGGGGCTTTAGTAGGCTAGTTTCTGAAGTGATTCACTAGAGGCTTCAGCCAAACAGCTATTTCCAAACACCACTTTTGGTTGTAGTTGGGAAGGTCACCTGCCTACCAGTGCCTACTGCTGTCACTATCTATCAAGGGTGTTTTTTACACTCTTTAAAGAAGCATTGCCAAGTTATCCAGTCATTTCTTACATCAGTGTTAATGGACCAAAGAGATCTCGATTCCACTCCAAGTAGATTTTTCAGTGTTTTGCCTAAAGTGTTCTGAATGGGATTATTATAAAGCTCCAAAGGGGGAGGAGCCAAATGCTTCTCCCTGTTGGGAAGGTCACAGGAGGTGCTCATGTAACCTAATCTTGCTTTAAATCTCACTTAACATTGCATATCCGAAGAGTTCGGATAACACAACTTCCATGTGTTAACTCATTGTTTATCTTTTCTGGATGCTGCAAACTCTTCAGGGCAAAACTCAGTTAAAGGTGGAGAACCAAGGAAAAAACGTTCCACATTAAGCATATTTGGTAGGTCTAAATTCTGACACAAAGACTGCACTTCTTAAGTATTTATTGCCAGAAAATGTTTGAATGAAAAACAGAATGAAAAAAAAATACGAAGTTTTCTTGTGAGATGTTCTACATCTACTAATTCTGTCTTCCACACTGTTCCCCAGGAAAACTTTTCTCCTGTCAAATGCAACGTTCTCCTTATATGAAAAATACTTGAGACCACAGAAAGAATGCAGTGTGCAGTACAGAAATAGATACTCTGAAAAATTAAAGCGCTTAACCTTTTTTTGTCTTCCAGAAATGACCACAGATCACACTTTGTGTTTTATCATTTAACAAAGTTAAAATTTCTAATGATATATTTCAGGTTGTAGATTGTATCATTCCTAGAATTCTTTTGTTTAGAGCACCTGCAGGATGATTAAAATACTTAAAATAGTTTAAAAATATTGAAATTTAGAGTTTGGGAGGGAGTGGTGGTGGTGTTAGTAATTTCCTTGAGAGTTTATAAAATACTAACGCAGATTTGCAGAGATGTGAATATGAATCTATTCTTCAGTATCTCATTTCTACCCATCTATCACCATTAAGAAATATGTGATGTACAGGGTCCCTCTTAAAGCTGGAGGAAATGTAACAGAGCTATACAGAATGCGAGAAGGTTCTTTCAAATGTTACATTCTAATATTTCTAATCCTTTTTGAGAAGTAATCTCTGTAGGCACCAACTCATGCATGTAAAAATGAGGAATTAAAGTTAATAACTCTATTCCTAAACCAAATATTGTCGTATTTGTCCTCTTCTCTAATCCTCTTGGTGGATTTAAATCCATGACAGGCTTGAATTCTTGAAAGAAGGCTGATCTTTAGTTATCAGGAGCACCCTCTTAAAAAAAAAAAAAAAAAAAAAATATATATATATATATAATATTTCACTGCTTTTATAGCTCTGTGCTGGTTTGGGCAAATTTGGAAATATATCCTCTGAGAGAAGGCAGGTTACAACCACCCCTCCCCCACCAGGTTCGGGAAAAAAAAAATTTTTCTCGAAGGAAGGTGAAAGACATAAAAACTATTTATTTAACAAACACACAGGAAAAGGATAATGATGTTAAATGATAAAACGTCTCGCTCTGCTGAGAGAAACCTGGGAAAATTTCAGAGTCCTTCCATAGGAAACCTCTCTCCTCCTCCTCGGAGCTGGGACGGGGTGGGGCCCCCTCCTCCAGGGCCTCCACCTCGGTGGAAAAAGTCCCGATGTGTTCTGATGTTGAAACAGTCCAAAAAAGAAGAAGGGAAAAAAAACTAAGTCCCAGGAAAACAAAAGTTCAACTCTCCATCTCCCTCCAGAGAAAAAGAAAGCTGAAAGCTGGCTGGAAAGCAAGCAAGCAGGGTGCTTCCCTCTGCTCTTGCTCTGCTCGCCGCAGCAGAATGCAGAGAGAGTTTTATCTGTGTCCTTGAAAACAAACTGTAAACTGCTTTGAAGAGTTTGCTCAGTTTTTTTCTCTCCCCCCTCTCAGGCTCAGTTTAAAGGCACAGAAAGACACAGAATTAATTTCTGGGCATGGGGCAGTGATATGGGATGCACATCATAAAGTCACCCCAAGACAAGCTCAAACAGCTTCCTTGATTTCTCTGTAGACTTACTTTTGAAAAATTCCCCTCTGGGCTGAGACAGAGCACTAGAAATGTGAGAGCCAAAGATTTTTGGTTTTTTTAAGTAAAGCTAGGAGTGGTTCAGAAATATTGTTGAGAATGGAATGCCTACTATAACCACCTTATCATATTTCAGTCTGTCTTCTTGACATTTTTATTCGTGCATGCCTCCAAAGAATATTTGGATGTCATCTGACCAATGCTTTGAATAATATCTTTATTCTGACATTTTTCTGTTGTCCCATTTTTGATCACTGTAATTAAAACAGTTTTATCTTCAGCTGGCAAACGTGTTCTCCTGTGTAGCTCCTTCCTGAGCCTTAAATTGTTTGCCCTCACTTCTTCAGATCTTTTTTCTTTCAATTTGAAAATGTTTTTCAAAATCTAACCTTTCCTTCCTCAATCGGAATATATTTGCAGTCCTTTCCACTGGCCTTGTGGATTTGTTCCTTTCTTCTGGAGTGTGGAGATTTCCTCAAGGAGATGCAGCCATTCCATAAAATTGTAGACAGAATTGTGGCTAATGGCTATTTTGCTAAACAAATAGTTGGTTATAAAAAGTTGCATCTTTCAAAACACCCTTTTATTTAATGGCTGTTATTTTTGGATGCACACTGGGCATCATTTGGTGTCTGTGACCATGGAACTGGAGTTTCATTTACCTTCATTGTTTTGATTATTTGTCATAAAGTGACATTAGAAATTACCATAAGCAGCAGGGGGGAAGTTATGCCATATAAGTTACTCAGAGACCCTGAATCAATAAAATACACATGTACTGTGCTGAAAGATAAGGTGACATGCAAATCCTTGTTGGATCTGTATAAATGGATGAATCGCTCACATTTCTAAACAGAGAAAGAGCTTCAGTCCAAATTGTGTCAGCTCAACTCATCATCTGCCTTAGAGTGGTGAATTATAACTAGCTTGACCACATCTCAGGCATGAATTAGATTGGGTTTTGAAGTGTAGTGCCAAATTTCTGAAAGTTTTGACTCCTGTAATCGCCATTTTAAAGCTTTTTAGAAAAGCTGTTTATTTCTATATGTATGCATATAAATGCACATGAGTAAATGTCTGTGCAAAGGTGGAGCCTTTTTATTTCTGTGTCCCAGGAAATTTAAAAGGACTACAGCCTCCCTGATGTATAATCAGTTTGTAAACACAGTTACCATCCTCCTGTGCTTCATTGCTTCACATCTCAATGTTTGTGGTAGGTTTGAATAGTAATTTGATACATGAGTTTCAACTTAATGGAATTTTGCAATTTTTTTTTGTACTTGGGAAGAGAATTTTTTAACAGTAAGGTAACAGCAGTTGAAGCTTTTTAGTTTTAACATACCAGCCTGCTGACTCTGGTACCTCTTACAGATAGCTAACAGATTTAGTTGTTATGAACTTTTAATATGGAATTATTGTAAAAGAAGGGACTGAAAGAACTGAATATTCTAACTGAAGTACTAGCTTAAGATCGATCAAGAGTGTGATTCTTTATGTTTTAAAATCAGATGATTGTAGTTGCTCATAAATTATGGGTTTCTATTAAAAATGTAAGTCATAATTTACAAAAAATTGGCAGCCTAACAGCAAAAAACGAATGTGTCATATACTTGGTTGTAAGCTGGTATTACAAGTCTGAGCATAGGGAAAAGGAAAACAAGCTGGAGGTTATGGCTTAACTTTTTTTGAAAGTTCTGTAAGCTTTGGCATAGGAGACATTATAATAAAGATAGCCTGACAGAGCTAAACATGTCCTATGGCTTTTGTAGCTCTGGAGTGCTAGACCCAAATTTTGTGTTTAAGTTCATAGTATGCTAAGATGTTCTGGCACTGGGCTTTAAGTCCCGCAGAACATGAAAGGCAGCACACAGAATATAGATTAAATGTTTAGTTGGCAGGCATTAAAGGCTAATAGCAATCTGGGTGCATAATACTGCTCAGAACTGTTAACCCAGAAATACCAGTGATCTAGGGAGAAAAATTCCCATATGACTCTAGGTAAGAAATGTCCCAGTAAATGACTAATTTCTGAAGTAGTAAACCCCATTTAATGAACATAGGGTGCCATTTAGCTGCACATCACTGATGTGAGGATGTAGTTAAAAACGGTCAAGCCTTGGAACTCGAATGAGCCTCATGATCTGCCCTGGCTGTCAGCATTGGACTGTACTGAAAAGGTGTGAAAATGTGAAAGGCTGGAAAGCCTACTATGCTGCTTGTGGGAGCATAGTAGATATTACATATACATACATATTCATAATTATGTATTAGATATACAGCAACTGGATATTGTGAGCTGTTGTTTTTCACTCTTTCTGAACTACTCACAACCAAAGGGCCAGGAAACTGTGCTGTACCTGTAATCGGCCAGATAGCAAATTTTGGCTGATTTTGTTACCTAGTTCTGGTGCCTGTCCTTCAAAAAGGATGCTGAAAAACAGAAATTGGGGGAAGAGACACAAAAATTATGCAAACCTTGGAATATCTCCCTTGGTTTCTTTCTTTAGTTCATGCAAAAAATGCTTTACCATATGCTGGTTATGATCTGGGAATTATTTTCTTTTTTTAATCTATGCTGAAAAGCTGAGTTTGGAAACAATTCTAAACAAATCTAAGCCAGAAATAAATCACAGGCTGTAATGAGCGAGATATTTACCACTAGGACAGTTTATCTGGGGACACAGTGAAATCTTCCAGTTCAGCACTGAAAGTCTTTCAGAGAAAAGGCATTAAAGCATCTTGTGCATGAAACAGAATTGACAGGCTTAATTTCAGGAGGAGCTGACCTTTGGTCATCTGTGTTTGTGCAGAAGTGTTGGGCAAAAGAGGTTTAATAGTCCCATTCTGGTCTTCAAAGTGTATTTGTTGGCCATAGATACTTAAATGGATGAATTGTCACTGAAAGTCATATATGAGGTTTACCATGCCTGTGTGCTGGTTATACAGAAGGTTTAAGTCCCATTTTAAGGAAGCTTGTGTCACACAAGGCACACTTTAAGAAATGGATTCATCATTGCAGATCATGGGTAGACGGCTCAGAGAGTGAGATAAGTGAAAGTAGCCAGAAAGGTGGTGTTTGTCTGCAAGAGGAACACTACTGGCGTGGGAGGTTAGTGAGGGCTTCGGAACTGGAAAAGGTATTTAATGTAGAGTTATTTTGTGCTATGGATGTTTCCTGTTTTCTGTAGGCTGTGAATTAACAGAGAATGTTGCCCTGGTATTGAAACTGTTTTGGTGACTTTAAACCAAATGGTTTTGTCCATTTGTCTGTTCTGAGATGGTGTAATTTAAAATCTCTGTCAAAGCTACGTTCTGCAGGGTGGGATTTCAGCTGCAAACCTCAGTTCAGGTTTTTGGGGATAGGCTTTCTGTCTTCACTGGAATATTTTGTTGAAGCAGCTTCCTTTGGGGAGGGCTGCAGGTGAGGAGTGGGAAGGGCTGGCTGCAAGCTCCTCATGCCAGGCGTGCTGTCCAGTGAAGCTTTGCTGCCACGCTGTGGTGGAGACAGAACCTTGTTTTGTACTGGCTGGTCCATCCCTCTGACCGATCCCTTTGACCAGGTGAGAGTTGCCTGTAGCAGGAACATCTGCTTTCACTTCCCCAGTGTTACAAATCTTATCCCTAAAAAGTGTCATCAGGGATAAATGCCTCTGCCACCATCCAGTGGTGTCTCTGTATTTTGGAGGCTTCTAGACTAGATGGGTTGTGCTATGTCAGCTCTGCAAGAGCAAAGTCAAGCAGGGAGGGAAGAAGGGACATTCCCAGTTTATAGAGTACTTCCCATTTCTAGCTTTTAAACCCAGAATGTGGTGACTGCAATCACAGGTGACAAGAACAGCTGTGCAATAAATGAAAATACACGCAACTGGAGTATTCTAGACTTTTTTTCCTACCTTCTAGGCAAAATATTTTAATTTGTGTAGGATGAATTCCTGATGTTTTCTGATGCTGGTAATTCAATGTCAAGTATAAATATAGTCCAAAGCATTAATTCTAAAAATATAAATTAGCTTCTTGAAAATAAGTAAATAAATTAACATAAAACCTTTAATGCCTTACATTTTCTGTTAATTACTTTTTTGGTAATGTCTTAATCACAAGTAGAAGTCACATAAAGATGTAGAGGAGTTGTAAGGAATTGCTTTGATCTTATACAGCTTCTAGAACTTAATTAAACTACTAAAACCCCAGACAGAAAGAAACTTGTAGAGCTTTGTAAGCAATTTGGCTGATGGTGAGGGGCCAAAATCCTTACTGTCTTGCTACGTGTGCTCCATCACAGCTCTGAGCTGTGATGAACAGCTGTGGTAGTGGTCTAGAGACCTCTTTTAGTGGTGAGAGGAATTATCTTCAAGGTGCTGTGAAACAAAACTGCTTGAAAGGACTGAAAGACTAGTTTATATCTTTTCTGTGTGGTCCTGTCAGGTCTGCAAGTGGAAGTGACTCTAAGTGATGCTTCAGTATTTCATTCCAGTCTGCAGAAGTTTTAATGATAATTGGATTACTTCTTGAAGGCCAGAAAGAAATATAATTATTGTACAATACAAAAATTGTATTTTCATTACCTCTGTTTTTTAGTCCTACAGACCTGTTCCAGAATAGCTCTTAGAAAAGTTGGGTGGCTTTAAGCAATAGATTACATAGACAGCCCATTTGACGAGGGTTCCAACCTGTGAGTGCTGGCTTTCTTAGTAAGGTTTTGTATCTCTTCTTGTATTTGATTAAAATGTAGTTGCTATTTAAATAATAAAAAATTTGATTTAAATGAGGTCATTGGATTGGGCAAAGAAGACCCTCTTTTTCGCGTGAGACCTAATTACTCATAAGGAAGAAAGTCCCTAAGTAATAATTTAGCTATGGAAAACTGACTGTAGTGCAGGAAACATATTAATTTAAAAAAAAAAAGTCCCTACACTATGTAATAAATCAAACTCTCCACCAAGAATGTTATATTTAGAGATCCTTCAGTATTAATAACTATGAAGGGGACTTAGGAAAACAGATGTACGTATTTCATTCTCCTTGTCATCCCTTCAGTATTGTGTATTAGTTAATAATAATAATTAACTTCTAAAACTTGCCTTTCTCAAGCAACATACAACAGACTTCCAAGATTACTTGTGCATTGCCTTTTATCTACCTCATCAGGTACCAACCTCGTTAATAATTTTTTCTGTTTTCATCATCCATAGAATCCAAATTGCTTTATAGAACAGTTCATAGGGGTCCTCGTGGCCGCAGTGGGCTTGTCAATAATGTTTAGATCCAACTGAACTAAGAATGAGAAGGTGGAATGCTCTCCCTGAGAAATGGTCTGTATTGGTCCTCTCCAGCAGTATTGGTTAGCGGTTCCTGGCAGGACACTGTTGTATTTTCACACCCCATTAAACTTACAAACCAGTCACTGTCCTCTTGCATTGACTCCAGCAACCTCTTGTAGCAGAATCCAAGTGAAAAGAACCGGGAGAATTGTGAAAAGTTCCCTTTGCAGTCAGTGGCAAAACTTATGCAGGATTTAGTGGCACTGATTTTCATGGCTTCCAGATTGTAACATTTTTCATCCTGAAGGGACAGTTTTCTCCACCTTTCTTCCTTTCTCTTTGTGTTCCCCTCTCACTGAGCATTGAAGTTATGACCCAAAGGATGATTTTAAATTTTAAATTCTGGAATGAATATGTTACTTAAGCATGGAAGACAGGGCAAGTTGATTCAGTTTTGTTATTTGTATATGTCAAAATAGCATAGAAATGCTAATACACAGTACTGAAGGATTTTGGAAAAGCGTTGCTATAAATGCACAGAAATGTTTGTTTTCAGTCCCTAAACACAGATAGTCTAGTGATGAGGCTTCTGCAAAATAAAATGAATTGTTTTCTTCCTTTTGTATGCCCTCTTCCCTGTGACAGAATATCATAATCTTCACTTGGCTATAATATTAACTTACCTGAGAGTGTAATACACCCATTTGGGAAAATCTTGACAAGTCTGTGCAGTCAAATCTACTGTGGTTGCTGTGTTGCTTCTCTTTGGTGCAGCTTCACAACAAACAGGCTCACGCTCGTATTTGTAGTAACTATGGCAACCTCAGAAGCTCTCTTTCTAAAGCTGTGCATACAATAAAGTGCTTAAAGTGTAGGTAGGATTAGAGATTCTCGAATATGTTTAATTTTCTCTCTGTGTCTCTGTCTTTGGAGAGGTGCAAGAGGGTAATGTGAGTATTAGCTGGGGACTGGCTTTAATCTCCATAGACACTCAAGTCTGCCAGGGTCTGCTCCAAGCTGTCCAAAGGCCTCATCCTCCCCCAGCATGCGAACAAGGGGATCATGAATATTCATGGTTGTGGTCACAATGGAAAACCTACACACAGAAAGGGGTTTCTGAAGGAGTGAAAATGTTATTGAAACCATTTTGCAGCTTCAGCTACAGTAGTCAGTAATGATAAATGCCATAATGGTGATAGTGTTCATAAGATAATGGAGATGTCTTAGATATTATGTAAGCATGAATGGATCTGGCAATAGGAAAAGAGCATTTTCCATAGAGCTTAGCGGTGGGTTTGTGTTGAAGGACATAAAGACGATAGTAGCAGGATCATTCCCAAGGCTAATACACACAAAAGTTTTGCGAGTACTTTTTTTGTCTGTGTGGCACTTTGTGAGATTGAGAAGTCTCACTCTCTGAAAATTGCTGTTACCATTATAGTAAATATGTGTTGACGTAAGTGCTGTATTTTATGCAGAAGCCGTATTTTAGGAACACAAGAAAAATCTGCTCCTCATCCTGGGAGCCAAGCCAGGGAGGGTGGTAGCATGTTTCTCTCCACTGGGAGAACTTCATGTTACTTTTTGGCACTCGTTACATGCCCTAAATCAGACCTGGAAAAGACCTGCTGCGTGTTAGCCTTGGTTTATCTGCATTCATCAACTTGCATGCTTGCTGCTCTGAAATCTATTCTCACCATTGGTGCTAATGACTGAGAGTCTGCACATACATGATTTTATTTCTTTGGCATCTTACTGTTGTTTTATATACTCAAATGTAATCTTCAGTGCAAATACCAAGTTTATGTAATTTAAATATAGCTTGGTACTTGTCTTTTCACTTAATTCTAGTAGTGATGCACTGATAGAAGAGAATATATTGATATTCTCTGTTGTGTTCACCTGTTAAGGCTTTGATGTGATGCATAATTCAATTTGGTCTTAACATCTCTCCTTTATCATTACCTCACACTGGAGGTTTTTTGAATGAAGAAGATGTGCAGCATGCTTCCTGACAAAGTCTAAAGAGGTCTATCAGGAAAAAAATAGCTCCATAGTAGTTAATGCTTTATTATTTTTTATTTTCAATTCTGGACTTCTCAAATGTGAAAATAATTATAAACTGCTACTAAAAGGCTGTTTCACTGACACATGCCAATGCGGGGCTGTTCCCTTCCATTTGTGTCCAAGCTACTCTTCATCTAAACCCTTCCCTGTCTGTTAAGGGTGTGTAAGATTGTTCAAGTCCAGTACCTCTCTTCTGTTGTTTTGTCTGAAGTTCCCATTTTCCCCAGCTGAGTTTTCCCCTCCTGTCACCCCCTGGCAAATGCCCATAAGAACATTTATCTCTGTGCTTAGATGCTCCCCAACCCAAAAGACGTCAAGGAGATGAGTAAATTATGCATCTTCTTCTACTGGATGTGAAGCTACATGTAGTAAATAATTGGTGCCCTGCAGGCAAACCACTCGTGATTCAGAAAGGCTTGGCTCCCATATGGGTAACTTGGGAAAGATTATATCATAACAACTTTTCAGCTGCAGAATTGGGACCAGCATCTCTGACACTTCATAAAATGAACACTGTAGTTCGCTTGGAAGATGCCTGGCTGATAATCCTGGGAATTTAAATCCTTTGTCTACAGCCCTGACATGTGCCTCAATCCTGGCCTCGAGGGACCACCTTGGAAGGTGAATGAGTTGCAGCTTGTGCCTGTTTAAACATCAGCGGGAGCTCCCTGCCAGTGATGGTAGTGTCTGGTCTCCTGGCAAGTGTGTAGAAGCACCCAGGCATGAAGGACTGAGTTTAGGTTATATTAGAAGTCAAAGAATTTTAAGTGTCTCTGACATTATTTGTGCTATTTTCAGATGTTAACCTGGATAAGTTGTCTTTTTCTACATCTCTTCAACTTTTGCAGTGAAAATAATAGTCATCTTTCCTGTACATGATGTACAACTTATTTTGTTTGCCAGTGCTTGGAAGTGTAGTGTTGAAGTGTTCAGATCATAAACAACTGACTTGTTTTTTATTTAAACTTACCGGGAAGATCACTGGAACATTTCAATTGACTGTAATTTTGGTTTAAAACAGTATGTCTTTTTAATTCCTGCAGTTCATTTGGTTGGAGTTTTTTGTTTGCTTGGGGTTTTTTTAACTCAATATAAACCCTAGTAAATTAGCCTGAAGTTTAAGGACATACCTCTTTTAAAATTAAATTGCTTCATATGCAAGTATTTGTAGGTTCAGTGTCAGCACTTGTAAATTTTTCAAACCCTTGATTTCTGCTAGTTTTCTGGGTTTAAGGGATTGGGGGAGGGCTGGGGGAGGTGAATGCAGTAATAAATCAAAACAAACAATGCTTCATCTTTAAATAAATAAATGATCCTTAACTCTGCCCAACAGTTGTGAGCCAGTGGGCAGTTTATGCAATCCGGAATCTCACTGAACAGAACGAACAGAACCAGGCGCTGATTGCGCATATGGAGCAGAAGGGGCTGGCAGACAGCTCTGCCCTCGAGAGGATGGGCTTGGAGATACAGCAACGAGATGACAAGTTAATCCTGCGGTCAGTCAGGAAAAAGCCCTCCTGAGCAAAAATATTAACAATAGTCAAATCAATAAAAGGGTATTTCTCTTATAAAATATTTTCCCTTGCTCAGCAATCAATTCTTTCAGTTTTAGTGCCAGTCTGTTGGAAATGTGTTCGTTTCAGAAAAACTTCCGGATGATGCTTCTGCCTTCCTTTGCTGTAAACAAAAGGACACCTGTGTGTTTTCTGTATACCTGGGTAAATCAGCTTGTGAAAAAAGGTCCTTCTTGTCAGTTGGTTGGA
The DNA here is from genome assembly GCF_000738735.6 of Corvus cornix cornix. Taxonomy (NCBI): domain Eukaryota; kingdom Metazoa; phylum Chordata; class Aves; order Passeriformes; family Corvidae; genus Corvus; species Corvus cornix. The sequence goes on along the minus strand of NC_047057.1, from coordinate 65,785,875 downwards.
ATTTCATTACTTCTTTTTTCATCAGTAGAAGAATGTCATACATGCAGTATCGACTTGTTATAATTTCCTTTGCTGAACCTGGAGATAACTATCGTTAAAAAACTCTACAAAGAAAGAGCTCCTTTGCAGGCTGCCTTCTCCATATAAAAGATCTGTGCAGAGTCAGGGCTAAACAAGCAAAGTTACTCATTTTCAATCATGGGACCTAAATACCTCTATTTATATAAGGATCAAGGGAATGTTGGATGTACTTAAATATTTAGTGAATTAAACACAACGTGTCTTTTGTCTATTTAAATTATTAGTAAACTGTCTTTTCTACCTTGATACCTTTCAGTCTTCATGACAAGTATATTAAAACCAAAGCTGAAGCTGTTGTGGCAACAGATGCTGCATTCCTTTGCACTGGGGCATGTCTCTGTTTTGGAGACTTGGGTGTTTGTTTGAATTTTATTTGTTCCTTTGGAGGGTAAGTCAGCCCACTTTCCTTTTATTTTGCACTTCTCAGGGGTTTTCTGAACTTTGGCAGACTGCTGAAGAGGTAGTTTCTCACTGTGATTAATTCTAGCAGTTTCTTTTCACCCCTCTGCCTTTCCAAAACATTGACAAAACTCATTTCCAGTTAATTAATTCAAGAGAGGCAGAATAATGGAAGGCCCTGCCTCTTCATTTTGGGTACCCTCCTATATTGTTGTTGGACCCTGCCACTGTGGAATGTGGCATGAATGAGATGGGGGAGAAGGGGGGTGAAGCTGGGGGGCAGGGGGAGGAGGGCACAGTTAACTCTGTGTGTGCCATAGCTTTGCCCTGGAAGCCAAAAAATGTAATCCTCCCTGCACAAGCAAAACAGGAATTACAGTTTAATATTGCTGGCACTTGTGTATGGTTACTGTTGTCAGATTATCTTCAGTCATGTCTAACTCAGAGGTCTCAGAAAAATTACCGTGTTCATGTTCTTGTTGACATTTAATCCTGTTCTTAAATAGAAAGGCAAGTTTATGTCCTTAAACTCCACATTACGTGTAACAGACCTTCATCCATGTGCATAAGGTTTTGCTCCTTCAATTGAGCTTTTGATTTAAAAATGGGAAAAAGTACACATTGCTTTGAACTCTGAGAAACACATAGTACTGCTTAAAACTGCTGGTGAGTAGAGCTGGACTGCTAAGTTAATTTCAAGTTAACAGAAAGATCTTGATGTCTGCCATGCCAGCCTGGTGGGACTATGGAATTGACCTGGTGGGATTTTAGACACCTGTCGGTTTTAAAGGCAAGGACAAAAAACTGCTGTCTTCAGCTGTTTATTATGTAAATGATGTCTAAAAGGGATAATAGGAACAAAGACTCTAACTCTTGTTGCTTTTAGTAACTTTTTACTTGAAAAATAGATAGGGGAGAAAAGTGTTCTTTGCTTTAGCAAAGAGTAATTGTGAATATAAGCAAATTGTTTTGTTTGCTTTTTAAAAAATAACATGACAGGAAGATTTTGTTGGGTATTAAAAATGGTGTTGAAGTGCTGTCATATACAGGTAGGTGCCTTTTGCTGGCTGAATGGAAATGTGATTGTGGTTCTTGAGCACATGGTTTCTCAATGATTTCCTTAAGCCTTAATTATTGTGTTTAGGCCAGAATTCATTTAGTGTTTTCATTACTGTCACATGAGATTTACAGCTGGGTTTGTAGGGGGTTTTGATCTTTATCTCCATAACACAATGGAAGATTCATACTTCTAGCACCTAAATGGAAAAAAAGAAAGAATTCTACTCTTACAAAAAAGAAAAACAAAAAGGGTTATTTGGAAGGCTGCACCATTCAACTTTAAAAGGAAATAATTAAACTTTTGCTAACAAAGGATCATCAAGTATAACACCATCTGAAATAAAGTGAAGTTGTTCTTAATTTGGTAATTAGAAAAATTCAAACATTTTTATTTTAGTGCCACTACTTAGGAAACTCATGTCAGATAATTAACAAAGTGAGAAAAAAATTATTCTGAACAAAAAATGAACTTTCTGTGCTTTCTGTGTAAGGCAAAAAAATGCAAAGAATTTCCTTTTATTTAGGGTAATAAAGAGTTAAAATCCTGTTCACAAAGCAAATCCAGAGAGAACTTTGGTTGTGGAAAAAGCAGTGGGAGTCCCTTTTTCTTTTTAAGCAATGGGGAATAGACAGGGTGGGGTTTTTTTAACTTGATGGTTGTATACCCACCAATGGAATATGCACATACCCATAAATACAAGCCAAATAATAACAAACACAAAAAAATTAAAAGAGTTTTGTGTGTTTCAGTACATAATGGAGTAATAGCTGTGTTTTCTAAAAGGGAAACGTAGGGCTTTCATAGTGGAGAACATGCTGATTACTGTATTGTGAGTGGCTGGCTTTTGATTTTCCAGGATGGATTAATTCTCAGAAGACAACAGCTTCCCTGTCCTCCCCCAGTGGAGTCCCAGTCTCCAATAGACTCGTTTTATATGCTTGGGGATTAATACAGCACAGCAATCAGTCATAAAAAGCAAGCTTTAGTGGGTTTGTAAAGGGGTAGAACAGGCAGATCAAGTCTTGTGACCATCTTATTGCTTTCGAGTGCTTTCAAACAATAGTGATCAGATCTTTTTTTTTCTTTTTTTTAAGGTCCATTTGTTATTAAAAGAGATTAGGGAGCTGGTTTTTCATCGTAACTGGAGAGATTCTGGGAGAGCTTTATGGCAAATTGTGAGAAATAACCTGAAATGTTTGCAAAGCTCTGAATATGCTTCTAATAATTTAAGTTATTTTTGCCCAAAAGTGCTTGTAAAATATGTTTTTAAATACAACCAAAAAAAGCCCCAAACCAACCAAAAAAACCCCAGGCAGTTTATGCCATTGTCACAACCTTTATTTAACAGTCAATTTTATATTTTGAGGTTGGTGCGAGTGTTTGTGTAGCGAGACTCAAAGAAAAGTCCACTTCATTTGCAAATGAGAAAGTACTAAAAATGTGAGGCTCTACCCAAAATTACCCTCAGTTTTTGTACCAAGCCTGAGCAGTGCTGTTGGGTTGTATTGACTTAGAAATCCCTGTCTTCTTAGCGTAGACTTCTTTGTATTAAACGGGGGAATTTATGAAGCAATGCAGAAGAATGCATTTTAGGAAGAAATTTTCCCTGTGAGGGTGGTGAGGCCCTGGCACAGGGTGCCCAGAGAAGCTGTGGCTGCCCCATCCCTGGAAGTGTCCAAGGCCAGGTTGGACAGGGCTCAGAGCAACCTGGGATAGTGGAAGGTGTCCCTGCCTGTGGCAGAGGGGGCTTGGAACTGGGTGATCTTTAAGGTCCTTTCCAACGCAAACCATTATGTGATTCTATGATTCCCTGGACTTTCTACTTCCTTCTTAAAATCCTGTCCTGGCAGTGTGCACCGCCGGCTCCCTGCGGTGCTGTCCAGGGTCCTGACGAGCTGCCCCCGCTCTGCCAACAAGCCTTTCCATGTCGAGAGCCAGTTCCAGTCTCTTGCAGCTTGGCCAAGGCATAACCATTCCGGGGGCGGGGGGGGGGGGGGGGGGGTGTGATTTCGTGCTGCTTTAGGCTTAATTACTTTCTCTAAGGGAACTTTCTCTTCCAGTAGTTTCTGATAACATCCAGAAATGTATGAGGATGAGAAACTGATAGGTTTTTGTATAGGTCTTTAGTATCCCTAAAATAACTTTTGAGGCTTTAGCTATTCCCGATATAAATGAGTGTGGTGAATTTCCTCCAGCATAATCCAGCCTGAACTTGGCCACGTTGTAAGCTCTGAAAAACTTTAATTTATACACTGGAACATGGGAGCTGAGCTACTAAATTTACTGAATTGGTGTTCCAGTCATGGATGCAGTGTCTATACTGGACGTTTCCCACAGCTGTTACCCCTCACCAGGGTGGTGCTGGCAAAAGAAGGCAAGAACTGAGAGACTTTCTGCGCTTCTGCCAGACCTGCCTGGTGGTATCCATCTAACATGGAATTAGGAACTGCCTAGACTGGAGAAGGCAGAAACAAAGAAAAGTGGATCGTGGGGTGAAAGAGGGAGCAGTTCAGGTCCCAGAGAAAACTCCTGGGAGATAGAAAACATGTTGTCAGTCAAATGAGAGAGTATCGTTAGTTTGCATCTTCCCTCCTGCTGTCTGGACATTCGCAGAAGTTTGCTGTACAAAAAGTATCTTTTTAGGAAGAGACTCCCCTCTCCAGACTAAGATTAAAAAGTTGTTTACTTTCACCCCAAATTTCATTGGGACAGGCTTGGCACTGTATTGCTTTTAATTACCTTATAGAATCATGAAATCATTAAAGTTGGAAAAGAGCTGCAAGATTATCAAGTCTATGCTGGAATCAAGGATACTCTGCAATTTTGCTCAGCATTTTCTGCAACCTTACAGTTTACTCTAAAAGTACTATATACTTCTGAGAATACCTAAATAGCTTAAATATTTAAATAGCAAAGAGAAAATATTCAAACAAATCAGAGAATTCTAGTTTTACATGGATTTTCATGGGAAAGGAAAACACAGCTGGAGGTAAAGACCAAGGCAAGCCAGAGCATTTAAAATTAACCTGGTTTTTGCTGCATGGCATCTCATCTCAGTTCAAAAGTGCAGCTGATGCTGCTCCAGGGATGATGTGGAGATGTCACAGAAGTTCTTGAGCAAGGCACACTATAAGCTGCACTTGGTCTTGTTTAAATTTAAGATGGCTTCCATAACACATTTGTGCTAAACTTTAAATTTTCCTTTCATTTTTGAGTACCAGTAAGTATTAATGCAGAAACATAATTGTGCAAAAGGGATTTGTGTTTGATTTTTTCATTTTGTCATTCAGGAAGTATTTCAACCTGTTTGTCCACTTGCAGAATTGTTACGCAGTGCCTTTAGTTCTGTAATAATTTGAGAGTTCTGAAAATGTTCATGCTTTAACATAGGATCATAGTCAATATTTGTTATAAGACAAACAGTCCAGTCTGTAATGTGGTTTTTTTGTGGGGTTGTTCTTAAAACATTTTCTTCTCCTGGCGTTTTGAAAATGTGATCAAAGTAAGCAGAGAAGCTGTGTTGCCTAAGGGAAATAGTCTCAATAAAGCTCTGAAATGGTAGTGCATTAGTTATTGAGAGGTACCTCTCCATAGTAGTGTTAACTCTAAGACATAAGCAGAACAAATGATCACTCTTCTGCAGAACTCGTTTTCAGAAATACATGTTTATGTAGTATTCATAGCACAGTAATAAGGAAAAAATATTTAAGATAAATTAGATAATCCATACCAAGTCCTCAATCTGGGTGGAGAGGAGATTTTCAGCTATTGTGCTGGCCAGTTTTGATTTTGAAATTGTATTTACTGGAAGTTATTATAATCATAGAATGGTTTGGATTGGAAAAGATCTCTTATGGAAAAGATCTCTTAAGACCACTGAGTCCAACCATTCACCCAGCACTGCCAAGGCCACCAGTAACCCGTCTGCAAGTGCCGTATCCACATGGTTGTTAAATCCCCGCCGGGGTGGTGTAGTGAACAAGAAAAAAGTAAGGAATGTTTCTCCATTGCCTCTCTGAATATTAAAGTTTGAAAGTTAGTTTTGAACTGCCTCTAACAAAAATTTTAGAAACTGCTTTATTTTAGAAAATAAGGCGCCCTGTTGTAAGGCTGTTAAAAGAGCAGGGAACAGCAATGAAAGTTTGATAGATGAGAAAAGCAAGCAATAAGTTTTTTGATACATCTTTGTATCAAAAAAGGGAACTTTGTGTGGATACCAATGAGCAGCCGATTAACTTTAAGGGAGCAAAGACAGAGTTCTCCACAGACATGCTGATGCTCTGAAGTAGACGTGGCATTGCCATTCTATAAGCAAGTGCCCCACCTGCCGCAGGGGCTGCAAAATCTGCAAAGTGTCAGAGTCTTTGCTGTCTGTGCTGTTCTTCACTGTCCTGGATGCTCCTTTGAGTCTTCTTGTGTCCCACCCTGCTGGTCCTGCTGCTGTGGCTCTGCTCTGCTGCTGGCTCTCTGGCAGCTCTTGGAGGGACATCACTGGGAATGATCTTCCCCACTGCACTCTGTGAGCCAGTGCTGGACCTATAGAGGTGATAAACCCTTTCCTATGCTTCTCATAATTGTTCTTGGTGTTTTCCTGCTTTGCTATTTTATCTCTTTCCTTCTTTATGAAAAAAATTAAGCTGAATGATCGCTTTGGATTCCAACATTTAAGCTCATTTGGGTTTTAATCTTGTTTTCCAGTATGCTGAGAACCTAATTCCTTTCTGCAATTTTAGATGGGGCAAAACTCACCTCTCCTCACCTTAAGCGGATCAGAACAGATGGGGATTCCACCACTGCCCTGCGCAGCCTGTGCCAGGGCTGGATGGCCCTTTCCTGGAGGAATTTTCCTAAATAGCCGCCCTAAACCTCCCCTGGCACAGCTTGAGGCCATTTCCCCATGTCCTGTCTCTTGTTATTTGGGAGAACAGACCAATCCCAATCTGGCTGCACCCTCCCGTCAGCGAGTTGTAGAGAGTGAGAAGGTCCTCCCTGCACCTCCTTTTCTCCAGGCTGAGCCTCCCCAGCTCCCTCAGCTGCTCCTGATGCTCCAGCCCCTTCCCCAGCTCCCTTCCCTTCTCGGGACATGCTCCAGCCCCTCAATGTCTTTCTTGCAGTGAGGGGCCCGGAACAGACTCCCAGATTCACAGTGCCTCAGCAGTGCCAGCACAGTGAGCTGTTTAATGACTGCTTATAAAAGCATTTGGCTTTCATGATAAATCCTATGTATATTGCTTAATTGTATTTAAACAATTTTGACTAGGAATCAGTTTAACACTGAGCATTTGCATGTTCCGCATTGACACTTTTCTCACAGAGCAGATCATGGAAATAGTGTACTTGGGCTTTTTTGAGGGGGGGAATTGGGGAAGAAGAATCAGTTTGCTGCTTCAGATTACTTCTGTATTAACTGTGGAGGAGGTTATCTACATTTTCTACAGAACTGTTAAATGTGAGAATTAAAGTGCAGGAAGGGAAGAGCATGCTGGAAGAATATGTAAAATAGCTGAGTAAAAAAGATAATCCCTAGAAAAAGGGATCTAAACAGTTATAGAATCACAGAATGGTTTGGGTTGGAAGGGACGTTAAAGCTCATCTCATTCCACCCCCATGCCATGGGCAGGGACACCTTCCACTAGACCGGATTGCTCCGAGCTCTGTCCAGCTTGGCCTTGGACACTTCCAGGGATGGGGCAGCCACAGTTTCTGTGGGCAGCCTGTGCCAGGGCCTCCACAGGGATGAATTTCCTCCTAATATCTAATCTAGGCCTACTCTCAGGTTTATGCCATTCCCCCCATCATGTCGCACCATGTTTTTGTAAATAGTCTCTCTCCATCCAAATCCAAGGTGTCAGTGTCTTCACAAAAAAAGTTGAAGCAAGCCTTGCTAATCAAGGCACTGTGGCAGGGGAGAAGTAGATTATTACTTCAGCCATGATTTCAAAAGAGAAAAAAGCAAATTCTGAAATTGTTGATGAATCACTTACAAAACCACATTTTCCCAGACATGAGATGTAGAGTGGGTGGTATTTCTGTTCCTTACCCTCTTTATTCTTCACCATGCATTTCTTTTCTTATGCGCATCACAGGCTGTGCCTACTTTTGATTAGAAGTGAGGCTGATTTAGATAAACAAGGGCGGGGGGGAAAGGAATGTTACATGTGCAATAAATGGGAAAACATTGATAAGGAAATAATGGATGAAAATGCCCAGCTATTTCCTGAGAGTAAAAAGCATCCTTAGTGACCGATACCTATGAGGAGCCTCCTCCTTAATGTCAAGTCTTTTAACTGGGCTGACAGGCTTGAGCACACCATTTCTCCCCTTCACCAAGGGTAAAGTGAGTACATAACACTGCAACAAATCACCAGGGGATCTTGCTAATAGTGTCATTAAAACTATAGCACATCTCTTGTCACTGTAAACGTTTGTGTCATTCAAGTGTTGGCTTCACTCTCTTCTCCTTGCCTTGTAAACTCATCCTTAGTGGAGTTTTTTATTACTACGTTTAGACAGACGTTGGCACCTCCAACTGCTCTCTAGGCCAACATTAAATTTTGTTTAAGAAGCAGGTTTTTTAGCCACGTATTTTATAAACTGGTGCAATACCAGTTGTTGCCACAAGCCCGTGTCTGTTTGATGATACCAAGATGTGTCTGGAAGAGTTTCCTCCTCAGTTCTGTGTTTTTCTCATTGCCAGGGCTTTATTCTAAATTGCAGCCATCTGTTGTGAGTCTGCACTCCATGGGTTAAAGTGTATTTTGATATTAGGACAAGCTTTCATTATGTTTTTCCTCTTTCCCTCTTTCTCCCACCCCCCCATTTTGGAACTTTAGGCTTTCTATTTAAGCTTTTATGGTGGCCACAAACAGGTGCATGCTTTACAGAGGGTCTCATTCTGCAGCTCCCACTGGTATCCCTGGCCTCCTGAACTTCCTTTTGCTACCTCCTTCCCCCTCAATAATTTTTTATGAATGATAGCTTTTCAGCACCCTGGGAACAGCTTGTTGAGAAAAATACTCTTTGTGGGGTGCAGTCAGATCCTACACGTTTTTCCAAGGGTTTTTTATGAAAGGACTGGTTCTGTGTTGCAGGTATGACGTACGTGTGGACTCCCCCTCCCTGCTGGCTCCCCCACCTCCTGCTTCTATGATTCACTGTGATAAATTTGCTTTTTCATAATGCCAGTAGACTCTCGCCACAGGTGCTTCTCAATTAAAATCCACTTTGTTTCAAAACTGAAGGCTTGTTTAACTGAGCCCCTGGGGAGAGTTGTCAGATCCCAGGATAGGTGACACAAATAGATGGTGACCCTCTGGAGCTGCATTGAAAATACCATATCCTGGGGTACCAGAGGGCAGCGTTGCTCTGAAAACAAATCCGCACATTTGAGAAACCCTGGGTGGAATCCCTGGGACTTGTTGTTTTCAGTGTGGGGCCTTTTTAATCCATCTTTTAGCATTTTGTTTTGTTACTGCTACCCTTCTCACACTTCCTCCCCCCCCAAGTACTTTCACCTTTTTTCTAGTACTGATTTAGCTATTTAGAAAATACAAAGGTAAAAGGAACATTTTTTTTCCCCAAGAACAGTCTCTCTTTTGTATTCTAAAGATATTTGCAAGAAATTAATTGGAATGGCAAAGCAGAGTGTGGAAAACATTGGAAAAAAAAGAAAAAGCAACTTGAAAGTAAGTTGTTTTTTTTGTTTTTTTTTTTTAAAGAGAAAGGAAAATGTACTCTTCCCCTGCCTTCTTAGACGTGTATTTTTAGCATTTTGAACACATGTAATGTTCTCAGATATTGCTTACCAGAGCACTTTGAAATAACTATAGAGGGTGGATGGGATGACTCAGGGGACTGGTAATTGAATGCGGAGCCTTTTCACCTCGAAGTCCCCAGTTTGAATCGAACCGAAGTTGAGAGCGACCTCGTGGTTACCCTCAGATGGGTGTTTAGTGGCCTGTCTGAAGTGAGTTGGTGGTCTCAGTCCAGCTCTTGGCAAACAGCTGCCACATCACAGCAACCACGGCCGCAGTTAGTGCCAATTATCAGCCAGGCTGGCAGTGCCGGCAGCGAGAGGAAGAACGGAATTAGCATGTGCTGCTCCTGCTGTCAGAGGTGGTCCCTGCTGCTCTCGGAGCCCTGCAGCAGCAGCAGCTGGGTTTGGTGCTGTCGGCCCTGTGGGATGTGCGTTCCTGCACTCTGGGGAGATGGCAGCTTGTCCTGCTCCCAAGTGCTGAGCTGGGTTCCCGTGTGGGTTTAGTTTTGCTTTGCCCCCTGCAGGTTATCAGTCCCTGGGTTCAAGGGCATCTCTATGCATGGCGACTGGACTTTCCCGCACACCCTTTGTCAGTTGGATTTGTCTCCTGGCATCTCTGCTGAGCATGCCAAAAATAAGATTCTTCACATTTGTGAGTCCAGAGAAAGGAATGGAACTGGGGAAAGGGCCTGCAGAACCAGAAACAGCTGGCGGGGCTCAGCCTGGAGAAAAGGAGGTTCAAAGGGACCTTCTGGCTCTGCACAGCTCCCCTGACAGGAGGGGGCAGACGAGGGGGGGAGGTGGTCAGGCTCTGCTCCCAGGAACAAGGGACAGGACAAAAGGAAATGGCCCCAAATTGTGCCAGGGGATGTTCAGGTTGGACATCAGGAGGAATTTCTTCACCAAAAGGGTGGTCAGGCATTGGCAGGGGCTGCCCAGGGAGGTGGTGGAGTCCCCATCCCTGGAGGTGTCCAAGGAACAAGTGGACGTGGCACTCAGTGCTCTGGTCTGGGTGGCAACGTGGGGATCAGTCACAGGCTGGACTCAATGACCTTGGAGGTCTTTTCCAACCTGAATGGTTCGATGAGTCTGTGATTTCAGTCCATTTTTTTTGATAACGGTAGTCACACTGGTGGTAACTCTCAGCTCCCAAAGTTTTCATACCACCCCATTATTTTGTAATCCTCTTTCTGAAGCAGTTTTACATTTAATCTCTGAAATTTTTTTTTTCTGAAGCTAAACTAAATTGTAGTCATTTTGAAAGTGTGAGAATAAAATAGATAATTCTAACCTTTTAAAATCCCTTATAGTTGAAAGCATCTTGCATAAATACCTTGTATTTTGGGAGTTTTAGAGTATAACCCTCATAGAGACTCTGAATGGTGCTTTAATGGATTCCAAAGCCCACAGAGGATCCCTCTGCTGGCAGTGAGATTTTGGGTTGATGCACAAATCTTATCTGTGGCAATCCATTTGCAAGATCATGACAATTCTCACATGGAGAAGAAAAGTTGAAGTAAATATGGTTTACAACATTTTAAGCTGTAAGACAGTTCTTTCCGAAATGGGGAATTCACTTTTTGCACTCTAAATTTCATTCCGGGGAACAACAGTACACAATTCTCATCAAAATACAGTGGGTTTTCCCCAAGTACTAAACTAAGTCCGTTAGTAATCCTTTTTTTTTTTTTGCCCCTAACTCTTAATGCTAACTGTGGTTTCTGTAAAAATAAACATTTCCTCAAGGTATTGGCAGCCAAAATAGAGATGCTGAAACTGAATGTAACAAGAGTGATATTATGAGGATTTTTTTCCTCTAATTTGAGACAAATGACTGAAGTGAATAGCACAAATAGAAACAATATAGATTTTTTTGATTCCTGATATTGGTGAAACGATAAGGAGGATTTTGTATAATAGGGGATCTAAGTATTGCCTGTTAAGGAGGACAGGGATGCAACTTTTGGAATGTGGGGTAACATCCTACTGTGCACATCCAAGTAACTAGTTAGGCTGATTTCCTCATTACTGATCACCTACTGATGATTTGGCCAGGCTTCACTGGGAGGGGATGGATTTGGGCTATCTTTGCAGAATATGGTTTCTTTTTATCCAGCAGGAGGATATAAGAAGAAGGCAGGAGAGCAGCTTTCTGGCTGGGAACAGCACTGCTGGAGATGAAGGGAAGCCTGGGTCAGGACTTTCTCTTGTCTTTTGGACAAGCTCAGGAAATTAACTCTTGAAAGGGTCTACAAGGATAATCCCATGCTTGGTATCTTGAGCAGTCCAGAAAAGAGGCAAAAATGATTGCTGTTTGGAAGTTGAGATTAGTGGGTAAAGCCAAGAAGATGTTGGAAGTGATTTGCCCCAGTTGTGAAACAGATGTGTCCCTCTCCAGGAGCTGACGGTGGCAGAGTGTTCCCTCTTTAAAGCTCAGGCAGGAAGGAGGTCTGTGCATAACAGCGCCCTGAAAACTTGTCTTGGAGCACGTGTCCATAGTGGGAGTGCTGTAAGTCTGGAGGAGATGAAGTCTTCTAAATAATGGTGGTTTTATGGAGGAGGTGATGCTTTCCTCTCATGAAGGAAGGACATGGAAAAAACTGAAGTGGAAACAGTTGGCAAGGTCACTCTGTCTTGTTGTCTCAAGAATGTCAGGAAGGAGGCCTCCAAACAAACCGAAGCCCTGGGAGTGAGGCTATCACCATTTCTTCCTGCTCAAATTGAATTCTTGTTCAAGGCATTTCCAAATAAGGGTGAGGAACTGAGTACTCCAACTGCAAGATGACAGTGCAAGGCTGTTAAAACCAAGATTCCTTTTTCTTTCTACTTAAAATAATCCATGTCCAGCCATGAATCAATGTGCCTCTGTAACCTGCCATGCTCCAAAATAGACTGACAGAAACATATATAAGTCCTTCTGGAAAAATAAATGATGAGAAAAGCTTTAGCTGGCAACTCCAGAATAAGAACAATTAGCAAGTTGCACCGTTGACTTAATGTGTTTTTAATCATGGGCTAGTTGTTCATCTCAAGGCTAAAAATGCCATGATGTGTCTCTTGTGTGAGCACAAGGCACATAGAAATCACACTGCAAAAGGAGCATTTGCATAATGGTAACAGTAGAAACAAGCAAAAAAAAGAGAACAAGGGGCAGAATTTCCTGTCTAGTATGAGTTAGCCTGAAATCAGAGAGCTTTACTAATCCATACCCTTGAAATCCTCCCCTTCAGCTTCCCAGTGTTACAGCAGCAATGAGCCATGGAATAGTTGCTGAGATGCCTCACTGACATAAAAATCAAACCACTGTGCTACTGAGGGAAAGAAGGAAAGAACAATTTTAGCATGTAAGATTAGGGCAGTGCTGTAAGGGCGGGACCAGCCTGGAGTCTGCCAGTACTTGAGCCCACTTACACTTTGTATAAACTTCTAAATATTCGGGAAGCCTTTCAGTGATGTTTTGATTTCAAAAGCTATCTGGTGGCCTAAGTGTTCATACCCAACAATTAGACCAATAAATTCAGAGGCCAGTCTTTAAAGTTCAGAGCTTCAAATGCTCCCACTAGTGCATTATTCATGGACTTGGTTTTTTCCTTTGATATCTCTCTATGGTGTGATCTATATAGCAGAAAAGAACCCACATCTGTCTGTTTACACCACCCTCGAAATTCCTGTGGGCAACCAAAAAAGTCAACCACAAATAACTGCTGGGCTACCAACAAACATAGTATCTGGAGTGCCTCCACCCACCTGCCATCGGGCAGACTTCTAAATCTCATTCGAAATGTGAGAAGTCAGATCAGGGTGGGAGGGAGAAGTAGAGGGAGGGCTGGGGGAAAAAACTAGGTTGAAAGACTAACCTGAAATTAGCAGAACTAGGATTTTTACTTTTTTTTCATGGAGTAGGTCACATGTGGGCCCTGAGCTGAGCATCATGGCATGGCACGATGGACGTCCTTCAGTCAGATCCTTTGACTCATTGTGGGGTTGGGGACTGAACCCATTTGTGCTAAAAGGGGACAGATTCTTCTGAGCTGTGTCTTGAGGAAAGGTGAACAGAAAATATCCTGTATACCATTTGGAAAATTCATGAAAGATTCTCCAATAGGATACTGGGAAAGGCTGTAAATTCCTGTTTTGCTTGAACCACTGGGGACTCTGGTCATTCTCACTTTAGCTGCAGGGCCTCTTTACATTATTGTGGGTCTTACTGGAGGGAGTTACAATTTCCATTGGCTTGAAAAGCTTCCCAAAGCTTCCAGTGATGACTTCCTTACCAAGGCTTTCACTCACTCAGATTATTTTCATGTACCTGAGCTAAACCATTTGGGTAATGTTCTCAAAATCAATGGAAGTAGTTACATGCTTAAAAGTAGGCATCCATGAAGTTGGATCTCATCCTATGACACTTTAATTCTTGAGAAGTATGGAAAAGACTCTGATTTATTAAGCTGATCCTGCATGGTGCTACTTGATTTGCAGTGTTCAGCAAGCTTTGATTGTTATTTACCGCACACTAGTATTCAATCACTTGGATGTTTCACTTTAACTTGATTTATGACTAAAAAAATAAAGCCCTGGTGCAGATGGTATGAGGATTTCATTGTCCATAAATAGCTTTTCAGTCAGGTGTTACATCTATTTCTGAGGCTTTAATTCTTGGTGAGGTAATTTCTCCCTGATGCAAATCATCTCATGTGCTGGAGTGTCCCACACTGCTGTTGACTTGCCTGCTTGGAAGTTTGTTAGTCTTTCAGCTTTTATTTCCCGAATCTGGGGAACAGTTTTTCCCCTTCCAGTTGTGTTTGGTTTTCTGAGAAAGGGGTGCCTTTTTGACTCGTCCTGACTTTTTCCCTTGTTCTGTTTATCCTTACTGCGGAAGATGGCCAAAATTCCTCCATTTCGTGCAAATTATAGGTAGTGCTAGGGTCCTTGGCAAGTTCCCAATACAGGTCTCAGATGACTTAAATGCTTCCCATGGGTACATTGACACATTATTGAGCAATTACATTCTCTTGTGGCAGTCATCTGTAGAATAAGTAAACTGCCTCTGTGAGCCCCATGGTGATATCATGCACCATAAATGCATGCTTGGCCTCCATTGTGTCAACAATCCCTCACGCTCTCAAAGGCAGAAATGCGAGTATAATTCTCAAACTACACTGACTAATAAACAGGTTAGTTTTATTACTTGTTTCTATCTTAAAGGGCAAGATTAAATTTAATTTATAATGCTACCATAAAAGGAGAAGGCATATGGGTAAGCATAAAGTGATTATTTGTATATTTGCTGTAAAGATATTAATTTGGGGTTTGGGGAGCGAAAAGAGAGGCCAGAAGAAGAGAGTGACTTACATTTAGATCTTATTTTTTCTCTTCTGGCTAGGGAAAGGTTGGTCATGAAGATAATTTTCTCATCAATAGCTTTGGCAAGACTATGACATACAGTACTGATCATTCCCAGATCTGCTTGCACAAGCAGAATATTTAGGCAACAAGATGTTAAGTAATGCTCTCCTGAAAATTAGGAGATCTTTGATTACACAGTGTAGTGTAAAGTTAATGGTGTAATGAGTCTTTTTCTTTTTCCCTCCCTTTTAAAAACTTGTGTCTAAATGTTTTGTGAAGCTTTGAAAACTCCCAAGGACAGGGTGTAACTAAAAAGGTGACATAGCTTTTTGTGTACTCTTTAACAGCATAATCATTAATGAGATAGCCTATGCATTGGTGCTTTCTTCAGCCTTTGTATATTGTTCAGTGATGTGGGGTTGAGGCTGATCACTCTCAGCCCAGCACACGGTGAGTTAGGGGTCCCAGCACACACAGCTGGGACGTGTCCAACTCTCACCCACCAGCACCCCCAAGTCCTTTGCCAAGGGCTGCTCTGGATGACACTGTCCTCAGATAAATTTTATGGCCACTGGGTGTGTTGGGGCCTCTGAAAGAGAGAAGTCCAACACCCCGTCTGAATCACCCTGAAGGTGGATATGGCAGCGCAGGGTGTCCTACACATGAGGCCAATCAGGTTGTTTCCCGTGGATCTTTGTTGTGGCTGGGGACAGAGCACAGATCCCAGTGTGTTTTTCAGGGTTGTACAGTATTATTGAGTCTGGTTGAATGACTACCCTCTGCTTTGTCATCAGAGAATATTTATGACCATCGAAGGAAGGCTGAGTTCCTGGAGACGGGATAACGCATGGCTTTCTGCTGCCAGACAGAGAGTTCCTTTCCGTGGTCACACCAATGTTTTTTCATACTCCCACGGACACCACAACTTTTTTGGATAAGGAAGAAGATGATGGAACACAGATGAGGGAAAGAAATGGCCTCAGAGAACTTGGATACATGGGGGTATTTTTACCCTTTGGGGTTTTTTCTTCCTGAATTTCAATGAGTGACTTATTGGAAACTTCTTTGGGTTTGAAGTGTTTTTTTCTTGTTCCACACACACGAAACTGTTTTGGGTTGTTTTGTTTGTCTTTGTTTATAATGCAGCTGAGATAGGGTGACTTGATATTTTTAAAATAGAAAACTGATGCCTTCTGAGGGAATGGGGGGAAGAGAGGAGGACTTTACTAGCTGGAAACATGGGTCATACCAAGGACAACTTGTTACTGTGAAGGTTGTGCTGGATATGGGAGGAAGGATTTGGTGAAAGCTGATATGGAGGCAAGAGTAGTGCTGCTGCTTCTCCTTGGGTGCCAAATACACTGATGGTTCTCCAAATGCTGGATCTGAAGGGTCCCTGCACCACAGCCACATATCTATTTTTATTTATTTACTGGTTTTCCCCCTCTTTATTTTAAGGCAAATTCTAGATTAAACTTTTCCAACCCATGGCATTAGAAACCATCAGGCACTGAATGCCAAGCAGATGCCTTCTATTTCACTCACTGACATCCTGCTATCCCCTATCACTCCATGAAAATAAACCTAAAAGAAAAAATATCCTGTCTTATTGGTGAGGTAAATGAATGGGATTACAAATCCAGTTTTTGAGTTGCTAAAATGCAGAACCCTCACAGAAAATGCTCAGTATCTTGTCTCTTCTCGTTTTGATTGTTGCCAAAGCCTACAAGGCACTGGGAGTTTGGGACCATCTTCTGGAGTCTGTTACGTGCTGGAGGCTGCCCAGCACACCCTGAAGTGACAGCAGGTTTTCAGAGAAAGAAATTGTCAGTGAAGTGTGCTGTGGAACAGGAGGATAGCATGTCAATGACAGAGTGTCTTCCAGGGATTACTGATCAAATGAGTAGCGTGAGTCTCCATGCGAGGCCTATTTGTCTCCACTTAATGCCTGTTGGGAAAAGCACAGTGCTGTTTTCCATGCTGTGTGATTAAATTCATGAATAGTATAAGGTAGTCTACTTTTTCAAAACCATCACCCTTGGGATAACCTAATAGTTTGAAAGGAATATTTCCTTGGCATTTCTATGTCTATATTAACAATAATATGCATATGCTAATATTGGCAAGTGATCACTGTAGGGTAAGTCTCTTTGATGGTAATCCTCTTTCCCTTCTCTGCTGTCACTGCCATTCCACAGCTTCTGGAGTTTTCTATGGGAACTATTCCAACTGGAGACAGGGATTAGAAATTAATGAAGTAAATTCTGTTATTCTGAGATTTCTGAATGACATGTTTGCACTGGTGCTGATGGGGTTCAAACACAAATTTGCACAGGCTTTGCTGGCTCCTGCAGGAAGACTGAGAGAGAGGAAGAAGGGTCATATCCATTATCACCTAATTACATATCCATTATCACCTAATTTTGATTTTGTTGTTCTGAAATAGTTGAGATTTTATATATTTTGAGAAGTTTAGCAAAGGTACACTTTGTGCAGATGCACTTCAAACATCAGCAGATGCTGAGAGAGACAGAAAATAATGTTGGACAGGGGACTGTTACAGTCATTCTTTCTACCACTTCCTCTCAAACTGATATAAACAGATGTATGTTTTCATGTCCTTTCCCTTGGGAAAGGGAGAACTCTGAGCTCAAGTGATCAATATGTGGCTTTTCCATGGTTACTCGGGAAACTTCATCCCTGAAATTTTTTTAATCACAAGTTATCTGGCATCCTTTGACAGGATCCAGATTTTTGTTTTTCATCTACTGTAAATTATGGAATCTGGCTAATAGGAACAAATCTGGATGAGCTGGTTTATGCAACAATAAACACAGGCATGTGTGTTTGTGAAAACTAAGGAGTTTTAAAAAGGGAAATAATCACTGTTTTTAAAGTAGTGATTAATTTTAGATTTTAGATGTACTGTAGACTTCCATATTAATTTACTGCTCCTTGCAAATATTTTTCATGTTTTATTTTTTCCTTTATCATTTTTAGCAGATTTATGGAAGCTGGATTTGATGGCTTCTGGCACACCATGATTTCTCTTCACTTAGGAAAGACCCTGAGTGAGGCAGTCCCGTGTGACCATGAGGTGCAGTGGCTGTTTTGTGATGATCAGTGCCAAGATACACTGGTGTGCAATTCCTGGATTGTATTTCTTATTGTATTGCAGTTCTGGACAAATCACATCTGGGAGATTTTTGAGGGCACATGTCTGGTGTTTATTTCCCACTAACACACAGTAACATGAGTGGTTAACAGCCGCTTGTATTTTTCTGAATCCCTCCCATACAGTCTTTCAGTTTCCTTGTTCTCAGTTATCCCAAATAAAAGGTGAAGGCTTTGGGGTTATCTTCGCTGGAACTGAAGTTCTGCAAAAATATACTTGCAAAGGCCCCTCCAAGAGCAGCAGCAGCTCATTCCTATAGCTGGAGCTGCTGGCCACCAGGTGAGCATGGACCTCCCAGAGTGAATAGGAAAAGGGTTCCTGAGCCACAGCTTCCTTCTAGAAAGTAATGGACGGCTGAGACTTTTCACACCATGCTGCCAGATTTGCAGTTTCAGCAAATAGATTGTGAGGCAGATTGTTCAGGAGGCTGTGAGGAGGTGAGGGGTCTGTGGGGTTCTGTTTGTAGGAGGGGAGAGAGATGGGATGCCAGTGCTGTGTGTCTGGGAGCTGTGCTGGGAGATGTTCCTGGACCCTCCCCCAGCTTTAAGGGGGGTTAGGACTTGTGAGGCTGAACATGGGGGTTGTTGGAGGTGAGAGCTGGTGTTTTCTAATGGTATTGAGAGCAATTTTAACAAAGCCAGGTGAGGGCAAACACTATATACAGGTACAAAATAATAGCACTGGTCAGAAGGCAAAATAGCCCTGTGGTGCACACAATGGAGAGGAATTGGGAGTTCTTGGATCAGATTTTGACTTTGTCACAGACTTCCTGTGTTACTTTCAGGCAGTCACTGTGAAGCAGCCAGGCTTGGAACAGTTTGTGTCTCTGAAAGCATGTATCTAATTCAGCTGTTATATAAAAGTTAAATATTAAAGAGCTGTTGTGTTATCGTAGGATAAAACCATGCCACACCATTTTCAATGTGAATTTTGTACTTTTGCTATAACATTGTTTTTCAGGAAAAACAATGTTTTCACTGCATAAAAGTTAGGCAGAAATTCATTATGTGTGTTGTACGAGCTAGACTTGTAGTTTTGATGTCTGACACTAAAATAAGAGACACATGTTGAATGCCACTAGGAAGGCTTCAGGGCTGATTGTTCAGTATAATGAAGCACAAGTCTGGGCATTGAAAGTAAACAAATAATATAAGACTTTATAGGGATCAGCCTTCCAAAGCTGTTTGGAAAGTTCCATAGCTTCTGTCTAACTATAAGCACTCCTCATACCCTTGGTGACAGGCATGCTGCTCTGAATTCATTGTTCAAACTTCCATTAATATTCTGTGTCAGAGAAGGAAACAACTTCGATAAGATCAATTTGCAAACATGTTTCTTCAGGAAGGAACTAAAGAGCAATCCTGAAAAATACCTACTGGAGTGGAAAAATTCTAATCTTCGGGAAAATAAAGGAACTGCTGTGTGAGATGAAAAATGTCAATATATTTGGAGGACAGGTGAGTTTGTTTGCTAAACTTGATTCCTTTGCAACCTTCAAGTCTGTCTTTGAAAGTGTGTGGTCAGTTTATGAGGAGCTGCTTTCAGTTTTAGGAAGCACTGGTAAATGTCAAAACTATTTACATTCTTCACATGATGGAACAAGGAAGCAATTGGCAATTTGTCCATGTGGGGGAGAGGATGAATGGAGACTTTTGAGAAGTTCAGTTTGGGCTTAATTGTACTTTTCAGTATTCGTTGATACTATGGGAGGTGGTAATTACCCAGTTGAAGTCCGGAGTAGTGTACCTCCCTCCCCAGTAGACATCTACAGCACTGTCCCATACACCCAAGCTGGCAGGGATTTGGATGGCAACATGGGGCCATCCACATGCTGTTCCAAAACCAGCAGTTCCCGCAGTCCCACCCTGCAGTGTCTTTGTTCTAGCTGACAAGAAATTTTACAGCATAAAGGCAGCTTCTAAAGGATAAAACCCTGAGAGCCACATCTTTTCTCACCCCTCCAGCCTTAAGCAGAGTGTAATAATGACCCATGCGTTTTTACAGAATTTCAAATATTTCACCTGTGTTGTGTCTATGTTGTCACATGCACTGGTGTGTCATCCCTGAAACATTTCTGCTGCCCTGTTAAGTATCTTGTCTCAGCTATCTCAATTTGCCCTCTAGATTTTTTTGGGGATGAAATATTCATTAGAAAAAGGAATCACCCCTTTTTTTCTACTGAGTATTTAAAATGATCCACAGACTGTTTCAGACTGGTTGTGAACAACTCCAGAACGATGTTTTGAACAACTTTTTCTCCAAGATCTATAAGGTAGGTCACTTTCCAGAAGTTCCCAAAAGTGTGCCTGGAGCCTCCGAATCAGGGAGTTATTCAGTTGGAAAACCTTTCACCTTTAGTGGGAAAAAAATCCCCCATATTCTTTGGATGGCCTTTTGTAGTGCAGCGACTCTTACAAACCTCAAAACCAGGGAGCTCCTCCGGCTTCTGACACAGCTGCACTTCTACCTAGTTGTGCTCGTGGATGGTTTGGCACAGCTGTCACAAAGCAGAGCCTTTCTCTGAGGCATCTCCATATCCTCTGCTGGGACAGATGGGGCTCGTGATGAACCTACCCTGAATTAGTCATGTTCCTTACTGCACTAGCATCTTCCAACATCTGCTGTATTCCTTCTGCTGGTTGTATTTTGTGTTACTGGGGTTAAATCAGCAGATCTGGCTATGGTTTGTATTATTCTGTGTAAACTTGAGTCTTTGGAGTCTAAAATGCTTGGGATATCTTTTCTTTCTTTCAGTGAAATTGTCAGGAAGAAAACACTGTTAAAAAGGAGGCATAATTTAAGGCTTCAGCTGAGGTCTGCTGCAGGTTTTCACATGGAGTTGCACAGCTGTAGACTTTCAGCCACACAGAGCCCCACAACAAGTTAGACAAGGGGCACTGAGGCCTCTCCTGGAGGAATCCCATTGCCCGGAGAAGCTTGATTTGTGCAGGAGGCCTCCCAAAGAAGTAGCAAAGTCACTGCTCGTAAGGGCCTGCTAGACTTTATATGGTAATAGTGTAATAGACTTTGGAAATACGTATTATAATGGATCAGGTGTGATCTAGTAGGTCATTTCCGCCTGTTTTCCCTTATATTTGTGCTGAACTTTAAATACCACATGACACTTAATCCACACTATCAGGCAGAAGGCTTCATTTTAAATTACTCATTTGAAGATCAAACAATTTTTGTGCCTGAGAGTGTCTCTGACAGTGAAAGGTCATAGAATAATTTGATTAAAAAGCTAAAGCAAAGCACTAATAATACATGATATCTCACCAAACCCACAGTCATCTCCCCTGAAGCTGTCAGATTTGCCAGAAAAATAAAAAGCCATAGAATAGTGGATTGAACATGCTTTCCACCCTGAAAGCTTTAGGTAATACATTACTAAAATATGATTCCTAATAGGAATGTTGTGAGGAGCATCATCATTTAGAAACCTAGCCAGCAAGCATTGGATTAATGTATTTTTGTTGTTATCATTGCAGTCTGGCAGTACTTCTCTCCAGATGTACCATTTGGCACATTAAGCAATTCTTTTCTTAGAAGGGGAACCTATGGTTTTGCCATGTAATGCAAAACACCAATGGAATCACTACATAAGCAAAATGCCAGTAATGGTACAGTGGTCCAGCCACAAACATTGGTATGCTAATTTTGTTTTATTTTTCCTAGTGTGTCATCTATTGTACTGTATTTTGTATCAGGACTATGACTGGACTGTTTAGTATCAGATTTTAAAGTGTGTTTTCAGCAAGAGATTTAAGCTAGGAAACTAATGGTTGGGGTTTTTTTTCTACTTAATATGGATGTAACTATAATTCTAGCTTGATTTTTGAGACCAGGCCAAATTTTCCCCTCAATTATAGTTGTTCTGTCATTCAGCTGTATGCATCCACTTTTGATAATGGTATGCAAATACATTGGAAAGGAAGTAGTTTACACTAAGGCTCTGGCTTATATATGCCATTGCTTCCTAAGACTAACTAGGTCTTCAAAAGAATTTTCAATTTATTTGTAAGAAGATTAGTTTAATTATAGCATATGCAGTTTCTTTGTGGAAAGCAGTGCCTGGCCTTTCCATCTTCTGTGCTATCTTAGGTCTCCAGTGGGTCATCCCCAGTCCATGCGAAGGCAGCAGCAGTAGCTCTTAGGTGGCACCTGCTGTATTCCTGCCTACTTCCTGAATTTGTTCTATGCTATTGATGTTGTATGGAAAGGAACAAAGTCGCAAAAAGAATTTGTTTTCAGTTCCTCTGTTTTTCTGGCAGCAGAAAAAGTGAGGAGGGGCTGCATATTGAGGGCTTTTATCTATCATCCCTTTGGTTTTGCATGCAGAAGCAGAACATGAGGATGGGGGTTTTCCTACAATTTCTTCTGCAAACCTTGTTGAGATGGCCCTGAATGTCATTCATAAGCACTGCAAGGCAGCCCTTTGCTCAGTTGTGCTCCAGTGTAAAGAGCAGGAGAAAGGTGGAGGAAAGTGTAAGGCAAAAGAGGCACCCAAGGATGGTGATTTGCATAGGTCCATGGAGACATCAGCAGGAATATGATCTTCTTCTCTATCTCCCCATAATACTTGGGATTGCTAGAAGCTGGGAAGGAACATCTCAGGGAGAATTGTTTTATTCTTTCTGTGTTTCTCATACACATCTACTCAGGCATCTGCTATTGGATACCATTAGAGGCAGGATATTGTGTTAGCCACTTGTTTTGACCTGCAGGCACTTAGGAAGTACTTTCCTAAGCTGGGATGTTATGTTAAGGAATTACCGAGCATGTTCCCTTTTCCTACCACTATTGCCCTGCTGTAATACTCCTGGTGCTGTGAGCTTTGTTTCTGGTTTGTAAGGGAATTGTGGCCTTACTTTCTCATCAAGTAGCCATGAAATATGACAGGCGAAAGGCTGGATTCCAAGGAGTGGGTGCATGCCCTTCACTCCTTGGGACAATCCTGCTTGTTGCCACATTAGACCTGTCACCAAGTCACAGACTGAGTCAGGCTGGAAGGCACCACAGTTGCTCATCTGATCCCACCTCCCTGCTCCAGCGGGGTCATCCCAGAGCACACAGCACAGGATTGTGTCCAGATGGGTCTGGAATATTTCCAGTGAGGAGACTCCACACCCTCTCTGGACAATCTGTTCAGGGCTCGGGCACTGCCCAGGGAAGAAGTTCCGCCTCCTGTCCAGGTGGAACTTCCTGGGCATCAGTCCCTGCCCCTTCCTCTGGTGCCATGGCTGGGCCCTGCTCGGAGCCCTCCCTGCACACAGGGACACCCAGGGCTGAGGGCCCCTCTCAGCTGGGGCTCCTCTCGAGGCTGGACAGCCCCAGCTCCCTCAGCCTTTCCTCATAAGGGAGATGCTCCAGTCCCCTCATCACCTCTGTTACCTTCCACTGGACCTGCTCCAGGAGCTCCAGGTCTTTCCTGTCCTGAGGAGCCCTGAACTGTCCTGTGTGTGCATGAGGTAATAGGTTCCCCAGCTGCTTCTTCTAAGGACCTGAGGTCTGATCATTGGGAAGCTTTCTCCAGATGATCATTTAGAGACTCAGGATGGTAAGAAAGGATTTTTCACCTTGCACAGTGGTAACAACATTGTTGTAATTGCCTTGTCTTGCAGGTGAAGGACAGCAAAGGAGCATGGACATTCCTTATGTCCCTCTGCCACTATCCACTGACTCTCTATGTGTATTACAGAGTTTCTTCCCATCAATAGGCCTGCCCTTTCCCCTGTCTGAGGCTTTCTATGGGACGAGCAGCAGGACAAGTGCCTTCCTCTTAGCCTTGTGGCCAAGGGAAAAAAAGGAGACTGGCCCGGCAAATGGCACGTGTTTCCTTGGCAGGGCTGGTCTTTGCCAGGGAAAGGTTGTCGTCTTGGGGAGAGAGCTGTGACATACTGCCCTGCCTGACTGCCCAGCCTGACCCCTGGCTTGGGTTCCCTGGGATTTTTCTGTTTGTTACAACAAATATCCTGTAATTCAAGCTTTGTATGGGGTCATATGCTGCTCAGTAGAGTTTCAGTAGATAGCAGGTTTCTTTCTAGTTAACATGACAGGTGTTTAGTTTTTTCCTGTCATTCACCAGAAATCTCACCTTTCTTCCTCCCATGTTATATAAGTCAGTTCTTGCTTTTGCCTGTCCATGCAGTCAGAAGATGACAATTTCTGATTACTCTCCCCCTGCCTAAAAAGCAATGGAAGAGCAACAGAAAAAAAAAGAAAAAAAAGAGTGATTTCTCTCTAAATTTCTAATTAAATTGGGTTGTGTGGTCTTTCTAGTTTGATTAACCCTGTAATTAATAATGACCAGGTGAGGCAGGATAGTTATTTTTCTTTGGGTTTTTTCTGTCCCATGAATGCTGGGAAAGGTTGCAAGGAAGGCACTTAGTTATGAGAACAGTTTTCCTCTCCTGTTGGTACAATTCCTAAAATATGGCCATGTTTTAAACCCCTGTGAAGAGCAAAATTTTATTATTTCTCCTCTAGAAGATTTCTGCAGAGAAGCTAATCCTTGGTCCTGCTTAGCCACAGGAGGGAAAAGGACGGTGTTAATGCCATGCCCTGTTTTTCTATTTTCTTTTTTTTTTTTTTTTTTTTAATTTCTCTTTGAAGCAAATGACCCAGGGCAAAACATGGTTGTGAAGGTTTGCAACTACCCTTGGAGTGGATGTGAGCTCAGCCATGCTGGTCCAGCATTGAGGCGAAAAGGGATGCACATTCAGGGTAAACTATTTTTTTAAAAGTTACTAGCTAAATGTTTCAAAGTGTACTTGGTCTTTTCCCACTCCGGTCTGTGTTGCAAAAAGTGATCCCCTGCTAGCTGTGGGATGGCTGGGGTAGGGGGATTGAGGTAGACTATGAGATTACCATGGGACTGTTTCTTCTTTAAGGCAAACATGTTAAATACAGCTAAAGTTTGTATGTAAAGTTTGTGTGAATGTAACTTGCAGCACTGGCACTGCTTTACTCACCAGTATGTTATGATTAGGAGTCCATGAAAGAAATGTGGATTAGGCAACCAACCTGTGTAAGACTTTTCCCTGTGGCACATCATCTATTTCTCATGTTTGCTGTATTTTTATAGTAACTGAACTTCACATATTCTCCATGCCAAAGTTCATTCCATTTCTTAGTCCTTTACGGTTAGAGGTGGCTTTTCACACCTGGCTGTCATCCAAATTGCTTGTTGAAGTCATTTTTGAGGAAACTTGACGTTTTAGAGTGTTAATAAAGTGCTGCCTGCTAAAATAAAGTCAGTCCAACGTTAATGTAAAACAGCAGGTAAATAGTAAATACTGAAATGTCAAAACAGATATAGATAATTTAAAAATATCACCCTGTGCTCAAGGTATGTTGGTGACATTTCATGAGCTATTTTATTATTTTTCATTTTAAAATGATGCACTGCCATATGCTGAGTATGTCAAGCTTCCCTTCTACTGCTGCTTATATATTAGAGGATTCTTCTATAGTTATACAAAATCACGTTATGTTCTTTTCTTTCAAAATCTTCCTTGAACCTGCACCTCAAGAATGCCTGCAGATACAGTTCTGTCTACAGCTTGTTGCAGGTACTTTTACAAGGCTGTTCTTTGTCCATGTGTCCCTTTTGTCTTTTGGCTGTCTGCCTGAATCTGCATCTTCTCCCTTGACCTCTTTATTTGGGAGTTCTCTGAGGCAAGAGCCAATTTTACTTTCTAGGTTCATACAGCACCTAGATCCTTGCCTGTAATAATGTTCACTCTCTAGACATCCAACAGCACATGTTTTTTCCTAAGAAGAGTGAGCCCTTTCCTTAAGAGGGGAGTTAGGTTGGTCTTTTATGAGGTTAGTCTTTTAGCTTAGTTATTGATTTGGTATGTTATTAGAGCTTTGGCATCGAACCAGTGCTCCCTTTACATGAGTTTTCACCTAGAAGGGGCGTTGAGCTCATTGGTGGGACACACCTGCAGGCTCTCCCCTTTGTCTTACAGCTGTCCACATGCCTTTGTCCAAAAACCTCAAGACTGTTGCACGATGTGCAAAATGGGGTTGTTGGGGGCTTGTTCTCCTAAGTTCTGTGGTATTATGATAGGCCATGTTGTGGTGATTGAGAGGAGAATGATTCTGGTGCTGATTCCTGACCCACTGAGATCCAGCAGGTACATTTTCATTTGATTTACATGATCCACTGACAAGTATTATGCTGGTATGTTGCTGCTTTCCAGAAAACAGGAGGAAGGAGAAGAGGACTGGAAGAAGTGGTTGGACTCAAGGGTCATAAGGGTTTTTTCCAACCTAAATTGTTCTCTTCAGTGAAACCTTGAAAGGCTTTTCATGTAGTAGCAAAGAAACTGAGTTCCAATAGCACCAACACAACCTTTACCACTTTATTCAAGATGTCTTGAAGCACATGTAAAATTCAACTTCATATCAGTTTTAATATACTTTTATACTACTAGACTTAAGTAAAAAGCTGCTCTTGGGTGAAGTTGGATTTGATGTAAAGAATATGATTATGTCATCAGACAGGAAAGTACTGCTTAACCACCAAAATATATTTAAAATATTTTTCTGAGTAGATTTTTTTCTAATTATGCTATATAAATTTAAGAGTGGAAACTTGGTTTCTCCATCATCATGGCTTGCATGTCTAATATTTTGCACTGAGCTTTGGCGTGCAGCTGAAGTGCAGCTCTCCCTGGAAATCTGTTTTTAATCTAACCCCATTTTCTAGTTAAACATTTCAAATGAAAATACTGAGCAAGAAAAAAGAGGACTACTTTGTTTGGGGTGTTCTATAGGCAGAAGATTGCCTGAGGACTTCCTTATTGACTGTACCTTATCTTGCTGTGTATGCAGTAACAGATTGAGTTGGAGTGTAGGTACCTCAAGCTCTGTTTAATTTTCTTTTTCTTTTTTTTCATCTCCAACTACATGGATTAGAGCTATAAAGATGTTGGTATAAGTCACAAGAGTTTTGGAGACCGGAAATACTTGATTTCAGTAGTTGAATTTAAAGTTATCTGAAGGTAAATATCTCTTATCTAGACGGTGTGTAAATTGTGTATTCATCTGATTTGCTTTCCTTACTGGATATCATTTTCCTTTGGTGAGTGGTTCATTTGGCTTCCTAAGCAGAACTAGACAAACTCCTAAATCACTTCATGCTTTCAGTGAGCTGTGTCACCTTTCTTTTTTATTTTCTTTAATCATTCTTTTCATGTTTCTGGAACAATTGAGCTGAATATTGTGAAAGTTTTCCTATCATTTTCTGTATTTGTGTCTCAAACTTCATATGTTAAAATTCGGTGTGTTTGATATTCAGCTGCCGTCTCTCTAATATTGCGTGCTTGGGGGTTGGGATTTCTAACATGACTGCAAACGTTACCTTTCCAATGATACATTATGTTGGATTAAAAGGTGCAAACACTGGAATTGTGAATACTGGAGTTATGTGCCCTTACCAGTCTGGGGACCTGTAACCTACTTCTGGAAATTCTTATTCACATTTCCCAAAGATAATACCTTGCTGGAATTCTCTGATAAATGGCTATTGTGTGTTGCTAAATTGTTTGTGTAGAGCCCAAAGCTGACTAAATTCCAATGATAGTCCCAGTTTTCAAAAAGGATGTGTATG
Organism: Corvus cornix cornix; assembly: GCF_000738735.6. NCBI lineage: Eukaryota > Metazoa > Chordata > Aves > Passeriformes > Corvidae > Corvus > Corvus cornix. Next base: position 65,758,436 of record NC_047057.1, on the reverse strand, counting down.
ATGGATACTATACTTGTATGGGCTTTTTTGCAAGTACCATATGTGGATATTTGTTCTAATACCAAGTAATTATAGCAATGAGTATCATTAATATATTAGTTAATTCAGTGCTTTGTAGAGGACATTTCTACTTCGAGAAGTCCTTTCAGCTTTCCTCCATACCATTATCACTCCATAACACACCATTACCAGCAACTACCTGATAATACCCTATATGCTTGCTGTTGTGAAAGAAATTAATATTTATACTTTTATTGCTGCAAGCATTGCCAGAGTGTGTGGCTGTTTCAGTTTTTGAGTATGTCTTGGCATTTTTAACTATGTTGCTACTGTGGATGCAAATCCTGCCTTTAACTTAGCATTGTTCTGCCTTATTGGAAACAGGGAGTTGTCCACATTGAGTTGAAGGCAGGGTTTGGCTCATGGAATTTCTGTTCCCAGTGGTGCCATGTAGACAAAATGAAAACCAGCTAGACTCCAGTCAGTGTCCAGGTGAACTTTTCTCAGCTTGGCAAAACATAAGTACTGTGTTGCGCAACAAATTGGAATGAGGAAGGGTTGATGCACTAATATCTCTAGGTTGACTGTATACTTTGTGGTCATAAAATTAAAACTGTTTTTTAAAAAAAAGAATATTCTCCCAGAAGCACTAACTGGATCTTCTTACAATCCCTACCTGCTCTCTTCATGTGCAAACCTGGTGGTTCTGCATTTATCCCAGCAAGTCCTGCATGGAGACACTTGTTTTCATCACAATTCTTGATGTCCTTCCAGAGCTATTAAATTAAGAGGCTGGCATGCCCTCCTTTGAATACCCAAGTGAGAGATGGAGGAAGGAGGTGAAAGTTTGGTACCATCCACATACATTTCAAATCCTTTAAAAGCAAGTTTGGTGGGATTATAGCAGGAAAGAATGTAGGTGCAGTCTTGAAGTTACGTGAAACTACCACTGCTTTAAAGATCTCTCTTAAAACTCTGACCATGATGATGTATTCATTTACCAGCTGAGAAGCTTTGAAAAGCCTCATTTTCCATGTCAGCCAAATGAAAAAATGGGGTTCATCCTCTGGTTCTGTGGCCTTTTGTACTATTTTTTCTACATGATGTGAAGGATGGTCTCCACTACCACATGGCCTTCCTGACTAGGAATATTGATACATTTCCAGTTAGGCTGAGGCAGTGATTCACTTTTTGGTGGCATCTGTGCAGTCTCCCCTGCCAAAGTTGTGCAGCTGCTTTGCATTTCATCTTGGGAGTAGCGTTTCCTTGAAACCAGTCTTCAGGAATCCAGTGTACAACTTGGAGAGGGGGAGGGCATCCTCAATTTCATTAAAATTATATCCAGGACTTCTTTGGAGGAAAAGGCTTGGAGAAAGGGAAGAAGCCAGCGTGCTGTTAGTGAAAACATTCAATTCCTTGCAGAACACCACTTTCCTTGCAAGGCAAACCCCAAAAAGAGGAAGAAGTAATTCTTGGGTTTCTGATTTCTGTGGCCCTTTGAGCTGATTTGCAGCCGTGAGAAAAGGTGCCAGTATCTTTGTATTGTTTGGCAGAGGAAAGATTACCTTGTAACTCATCTTGTCTGGCTATGGCCTGGCACTGGATCATGACCAGGTTGATGGCAGCCTGACAGTTTTAAAAGAATATGTTGGCATTTTATGAAAAGGGAAGTTATTACACTTGAAAGGAAGTAAAAACAAAACCAGAAAACCTATGCTTGTCAGTTTTATGGCAGAGAGGCTGTAAAAATTCTGGCATGTTACTTCAGCCAATCCCTGCAACAAATTAGTGAACTAAATTGATTACAAAATCAAAGATGGATTTACACAAGCATTTGTGTTTTAGTTACCCTGCTCTTACAGTGTGTCAGACACTCAAAAGAGTCAACCCCATGCCCCTTACAGTTAAAATTAGTTTACAGCCTAAATTTAGATGTGTAGCAGCAAGAAAGGAGCATGGAAAGAAAAGAAGAGCATGGGAAGGGATGGGACCTCCTGGGCCACTGGCTCCAGTCCCTCCCAGTCTCAGGAAACCACATTGTCTTTCACTCTTTTAGACTGTGTTATGGTCTTCTGACATACTGTTAGATGATACAAAAGATGGGGAGTTAAATTTACAGATTTGTCCCAGTTCAGTATAGTTTTGTCTGTCTCTATTAACCACTGGATTGGACCCACACTGAGGCTTATCACAAGTTTCTGCTGGTGGCTGTGTTTTACAGCAGGGGATGTGCCAGGGAGCTGGGGATTGTGGAGGCAAAGGCAGCAGCATTAGTGAGCAGAATATGAAGAACAAGGAGGATTCAGTGTAGCTCTTCCAGCAACCAGGAGGAGCATGAACTTGGAAAATAATGTTTCCAAACGTTATAATTTCTCTTTCTGTTCCCAAGCTGCTGTCAGAGGAGTGAAGCAGATCACTTCACCCTGGGAAAGCCTAAACTGCAGTGCAGCCTAGGGTGAGCCAAGGAGGCTTGGGTGCTGTTGTCAGGCTGAACTGACACCTGAGGAGCCACATGCTGTGCCAGCTGGGTGGCATTCCATTCCCATACTGGCTCAATATTCCTATGTTGTGCACTACAGGTCCCTGGAAATCCTTTCTCATGCCATCTTTAAAAATCCTTCATCGAGTATCTTCACCTTCATGCCCATGGGGGAGTTCAGTGTATAACTGAGGGGTACAAAGAAGGCTTGCTTGGTGAGTGCCATGGGCACGAAAGCAGTTTCGAATTATTCTGCTTTGTCAGTCAGAACTGTAAACTGCAACTGTATGGCTTTAGCTCCAGAGGAGGCTGCATGGAGTTCCTAGCATTATAGCATGTTTTTAGTCAGGCAACGTAGCCAAAGAAAATGATGAAACCAGACTTCTTCTTGTGGTCAGAAAGAAACAAACAATATGTTTTGGTTGAAGGCTCAGTGCTGTGGAGAGGCCTAGAGTTCTGAGCAGCTGCACAGGAATTACGATTATACGGGCTGGTGGTTGCCAACACAACTTACCTCAGTCACAGCTAAACCTATGGCACTACGAGGGGCTGGAGAGCTGAGAGCGAGGCTTGGAGCTGAGAGACACCGAGAGAGTTGTCACTGAGCTGCAGAGCTGAGAGCGAGGCTTGGAGCTGAGAGACACTGAGCTGTCACTTCTGGCAAGAGGGAGGTCTTCGCCAAAGTGATCTGCTTTTCTTAATGCCAATCAAGATTTTTACATACTGAATGCAATTGTCTGAGTAGATGCAAATAATCTGGGAGTAATCTTCTACAGGAGTTCTAGCTCCTGTCTTGGGAATGAGCATCCTGATGGTGGGAGCTTTGGGTCAGTAACATGTGCTATTACACCTGCCTGTGGCCAGAGAATCTATCATCTGTGGTTCCATCCCTACAGTGCCTGTATCTTCTGGGCAATGCAGCCTTGTGTTCTGAGACTGGCAGCTTTTTTTTCCTCAGGTCAATGCAGTTCTTGTCCCATCACAGTTATTCAACCCAAGTAGGTCCAGTGACTCCTGTTCAGATAAAACTGAACAAATTTGAATACATTTTCTTTAGATGCTGAAAACAAAGTCAGTTGAGTTTGGGATTGAACCCAATATAGGAAGCATGTTTTGGTATGCTCAGATTCCTTAAACAATTTTAGACCTAAAGACTCCTCCTAGTATGTAATTCCCAAGCAGGCTTTTCCATGAGATAAGAATAAAACCTCCCTTTTCTGATGAGAAGGTTTCAGTCTTGTGCAAGTATAGTGGGAAAACCTAAATATTACTTAATAATTATTACTTATACTTACATTATTATTACTTATATTATTTATTCATTTTTTTACTGAAAAATGTTTTGTCTAGACAGTGTGTTTGAGAAAAATGTGCTCAGATTTTGAGTCCAAATTTTGCCGTGAGGACCTTAGATGCTTATGTTCAGACTTGGCGTTTTATTGTGGATTTGTTGGGGATGTGGTTCCCTAATTCCTGTTTTACAAATGGGAAATTCAAAATGCTTCTTAACCATTCAGGGGTACTGTTAATATAAATATTTGAGAAAGAAAATAGCGTGGTCATATCGGAGTCACAGTTGACACATGGTGAGCACCCCAAAGTCAATTGTCAAAATCTCTTGTTGCTTCATGAAAGCAAAGGTGAGTAGAAGAATCAGAGCTGCCATTTAAAAATGAGATTTGCATAAAGCTGTGCTGAAACTGCAACATCTTGGGAATTTGTGCAAAAGGAATTTCTGCAGAGCTTTTTGTTAAGGAAATCTTGTGAGAAAACATGCTAATTTTTGCTTTGAAGCCCTTGAGAAGAACTAAACCATGAACAAATGAAGTTTAGAGTCTGAGTTTACTTTCAGAGCTCTACCATCCACCAGCTATCTGTCTGTAAATCAGGCAGCTGTCTGTCTGTCCCTGTTAATCTGTCTGATGAAATATGGCCAAGACCGGCAAGAGCCATGTACGAGGGTGGGAATTGCCTGGCAGGGCCACCTTGCTGCTCAAATAAAGATGAGCTTGGACAATGTCACAGCTGGCTGAGATGAGCATGGGAAAGAAAAATATGGTGACAGGAGATGCAGAAGTGACTCGGTGTGCTGACATTCCATTCTTTTCAGGGAAAAGACATGTGAAAGGGCTTGTCACTGACAGAAAGACCCTCTCACATTCTATTGTGGTGAAACTTTCGTCCTCCAAATAATACCATGAGTTGTATGTTTCAAGATATAATTGGTGTACACATATTCTCACACCACGGGAATTCAGCGTTGTCTCCTCACCCCACAGCCTCAACAACTCAGAAATCTGCTGGTTTATTTGGGCAAAGGGCTGGGGTTTTGCTTACTTCTTATTTTTTAATGCATGTGTCTGGTAAGTTGCTTTTCCTTCTAGTGTTAAATTATATGCAGGCTGAGATCCTTCTTTTGTGCTTGATTAACTGAAACTCATTGATAAATCTTTAAAATGAGAAGGTTTTCTAATTTCCATAGAGTCACTGCACTAGTGGATTAGGGATCTCACCTTGCACCTCTAAGTGTCTAAGCTCAAACTTTCAGGTTAGAGTAAGTGAAGCTAATTCCCAGGAAAAATGGAACAGAGGAAGAAAATAATAGTATTTCTAAGGAAAAAAATGCAATATGCAATGGTGGGGTTTATCCATCTGTATTCAACATGAAAGCCTGTGTTGATTAGGGGCTTTGTGAAAAGTTGATTTTCCAGTTCAGCAAAACTTATAGAAAAAACATTTGCTTCAGGTCAACTGCAGCTAGTTGCCCTCCCTCTCACTCATTAAAATGAAAAGCAAGTGTTCCCACTTCATTCAGCCTTGAGTGACCTTTTTGATCTAAAGCAGAGCTTCTCCCAGAGCTTGGTCCTGGTCACTGGACTCAGGAGGATTCTTAATGTCTGTGGTTACGATGGCACTTGAGGTCACACATAATTAGGCCCCAAAACAAGGAACGCAATCCAGGGTCCCAGCCCTTGATGGATGTCTAACCAATGGAATGTCATGGCTTGTGGAATAAGTTTTCATCAGTCCCTTGAGAGGAGCAGCTTCACTTTGTATGAGATGGGCCACAGATGAGAGGATGTTGATCTGTAGCTGATAGAAAGAGGAAGTGTCCCTGTGCTGGCACTGCTGAGGCACTGCAAATCCCGTGGGCAGTTCTGGGCTCCCCACTACAAGAAAGACATTGAGGGGCTGGAGCATGTCCCGAGAAGGGAAGGGAGCTGGGGAAGGGGCTGGAGTACCAGGAGCAGCTGAGGGAGCTGGGGAGGCTCAGCCTGGAGAAAAGGAGGTGCAGGGGGAACCTTCTCACTCTCTACAACTCGCTGATGGGAGGGTGCAGCCAGATTGGGATTGGTCTGTTCTCCCAAATAACAAGAGACAGGACATGGGGAAATGGCCTCAAGCTGTGCCAGGGGAGATGCAGTTGGCCATTAAGGAAAATTTCTTCACAGATGCGGTTGTCAAGCACTGGCACAGGCTGCCCAGAGAATGGTGAAGTCATTATCCCTGGACATGTTTAAAAGTCATGGATATGGCACTTGGGGTCATGGTTTAGTGGTGGCCTTGGCAGTGTTAGGTTAACAATTGGACTTGATGTTTTTAGAGATCTTCAGGCTAAATGATTTTGTGATTTATAGAACAGTACATTGCCAAGTAGCACTGAGATGCTACATTAGATTCTGAATGGGTAGGAAGCATCAGTAGACTGGATTGACTGCTGGTGGAATAACTTTTCCAGAGGGCCATAAATTGACAGTTTAATCACAGTGTTAAGGAGGGTTTATTTTTTCAGTAATAATTTTGGTTGATTTTATTATGTGTTTCACTTTTCAGTCCAGCAATCTTCAGTGCTAGAAGAGCGGCTTCAAAAATAGAAGGGAGAAGGGGCAGTGTATCAAGGAGTGTGTCGAACCTTAGGAATAGTGTCCTGCAGTGTCAGATCTTACCAACACTTTTATGGTCCTTTTTTGAAAAACCTGCCTTCTGCAAGTTTGGAAAAGAGAGCTCTTCTCATCTTCATGGTGAAGCAGTGGTGCCGAGGTGGTCTTGTCACATGCAGATCCTTTTCTCTAGATGCTTTGGGGTTTGATATTGTACCTGAGAAGGTATGAGATCATACCCTGATCTCATACCATCTGTTTAACAGATGGATGTATATGGCAAGGCTAGTGGTTAAAAACCTGGCTCCACTTAGGTCAGTGGTATCAAGATTTTACCCATGATTGGAGGGGGAGGAGGAAAGAAATGTCCAAAGATAGGTCTCCTAAATCGCTGCTGGGAAAGCCTGTAGGCTTTAGAGCCTTGTTTATTTACCCTTCTGTCATTTGCTGATAGTTATTTGTGCTTGGCCCTTGGACAGAGTATTTGATCTTTATGTCTATGTCTGTATGTTTGTTGGTACAGACTATTAATACATGTAACTGTTGAAAGATATGGAAGAAGTGCAGATCTTATTTCTAATGAAACTGTGAAAATTATAAACTTAGCTGGTATTGATCAGAATCCTGTTTGTCCATACTGTTCTGTAATGAATGTAGCACAAGTATCAATCATGTTTATCGGCAAGTCTAGATGTTCTGTTTGCTGCACCAGACCAGATGATTAGGTTGTTTCCTTGTTGGCTGAACTGCCCTCTTTTTTTTTTCTTTTTCTTCTCTTTAAACACCCAACAACACATAGATCATCCCTGGATTTCTTTAACCCACAGAATACAATTGTTCTACCCTTGCTGAAATGTTAAAAGTAGTTTGTGGACTGGAACATGGCTGGGTGGGGCACTATTCTGCTTCCAGCCTAAAATCCGGCAATGGCTCCTAAAATACAGTCTTCAACAGATTAAACCCAGCTGTTGCACAGGTGCACTGAGGCTGTGCAGCAAGGAAGTTTACCCACTTACAAACTTCTGCCTGTGTGCGTCATTAAACCAAGATATTTTTGGATCTAAACTATATACTTTTTGTTTTTTTGATTAGGCAAGGCAAGTGGTCTTCATTAAAGCCACAGACAGCAGAATGGTTTCATCTAAATTCTCCCCTGTAATTGCAGAAACACAAACACAAGTCTCATAATGCTCCAATTCTTCCCCATCCAGCTCATTCAGCCATTCTTATCATTGGGAGTAAAGCCTACAAAATCTTAATTGTTTGTCCAATCTGACAGCATTCAGTCTGCTCTGAAATAGTATATGTGGAGTTGTATTTTACAGATTTTTCTCATTGACTCTGAAAGAGCTATGATACCACATTAGGAATATGGTAAAGGGCCTAGAGAGTCAGTCCTGTGTGGAGTAGCTGGGGAAGTTGGTGGGGCTCAGCCTGAAGAAAAGGAGGCACAAAGGGACCTTCTGGCTCTCCACAGCTTCCTGACAGGAGGGTGCAGCCGGTGAGTGTCAGGCTCTTATCTCAGGGAGCAAGGGACAGGACAAAAGGAAACAGCCCCACGCTGTGCCAGGGGAGGTTCAGGCTGGACATCAGGAGGAATTTCTTCACCAAAAGGGTGGTCAGGCATTGGCAGGGGCTGCCCAGGGAGGTGGTGGAGTCCCCATCCCTGGAGGTGTCCAAGGAACAAGTGGACGTGGCACTCAGTGCTCTGGTCTGGGTGGCAACGTGGGGATCAGTCACAGGCTGGACTCAATGACCTTGGAGGTCTTCTCCAACCTGAATGGATCTGGGATTCTATGGAATGGCCCAGGGAGTCAATTTAGTAGAAAAGTTGCTTTAAAGAAGTAGGATGGTGTATTTATCAGGGCGAATTCACATGCAGACCCAGACTTCTCTTGCCTTTGCAGAATTCTGTTGTGTAAATAACATATGCAATAAACAATTGCCCTGCAGCCAGGAAATAGTGACTATAGTGTATAACTTACCCGTGCTGGCCACTGGGGAAGCCCCAGGTAGTGGAAATCCCATTTGTTCCTACTGATTCCAGCTGCAGGTGTGACTGATAAGCAAGGGGAAGGAAAAGCCAATTAGTTCCCACATCTTTTTGTTTTCTAAAGACAATTCTTCTAATGTGTGCAGCCAGTAAAGATGGGGCTAATTGTAATCCTCGCTATAACCCTTCCTGGCTTGAAAACAAAGCTTGTCACTCACAATGACCCCTCCTCAGGTGACATCTACAGTCTGGAGGCAAAAAGCTTAGCACTTCCATAATGACTAAGGAAAGAGGGAGGTTGCAATTTCATGCAACTTTTTCCATACCACTATGTGCTGCCTTTCTGATTGTTGACTTGCTCCTGAGCAGGACAGGAGGAAAAAGAACATGTCTCTGCACAGGAATCGCCTTGAGATTTTGTATTTTACTTTAAATACTTCTCTTGGTGCTTCTCCCAGCCAGAGGTTCAGTCTGCACTCCTGTTTTTTATAGCTACTGACAGATGGATTGTCATCGTATTTATCTGATGGTTTTTTTAATCTCAATCTCAAAGCCTCCTGTACCAGTGAGATCTACAATTTAATTATGTGTTTTGGAAGAAAGCACTTCCTCTGTGTTTTTGATCTTATTATCTGATCATTGCATTCAATCTGCATTTGTACTATATTTGGAAGCAGGCTATTCTAGTAAGTTTGACTTTAATGGGCTCCAAACAGAAGTTTACCATGCTGATTCAATTACTATATGCTACAGATTGTTGCAGGTCCTGAACATGCTCAAGAACATTTTACAGTTCCTGAAATGTGTCTATTTCCAAGCTGAAAATGGCAGCACGGCAAGACATTGGCAATAGCATTTCAACACAAAAGTGCATGTAGATCTTCATCAAGCTGCTATTGTCTGAAGTGGAATTTGGTGCAGAAATCCCATCTGGTAATTTATATTCTTGCAGAAACAGTCACTATGAGGAATTGAATGCTTCGAAAGAATCGAGGCTTCTGTTACTTTTCATTCAAAAATAAATGCTTTAAATGGGGTTGTGAAGCAGGAGCTCACTAGTGGGGTCAGTCCTCTTCTTGAAGGCTTGAGGCCTGGTTAGGTTCAGGCTCTTAAATTGTGAACACAGCTGATACAGCAGCTAATGGGATTGTAATCAGCGTCTTCAAATGCATCAAGCTGATCCCTGATGTTTCTGAGGTGGACATTAGCAAACACTTGAACTGTGTGGAACCTTCACTTGCTGTGAAGCGGCTTTCAAGAGACTTTTGTTTTAAGGGCATTTCACTTGTTTACCAAGATCTGCTTTCTTGTGTTTCCATTTTAAAATAGAATAATGTATGTTTTTTAACTCTTGTTACATTTATATTAATTTTTATTTCACTGTTCCCATAAATCCATCGGTCTTGTTGCTGAGAATACAAACTCTTCTACCTCTCCTCAGCTGATGCATAGTTGAATATCTATTGTCCCCTTCATAAGGGACTGGAGAATTGAATTTTGATCCAGTTCCACAGCTGACATTCTGCTATGGGCTGTGGGTATCAATAATGTGAAATTTAAAAACTTGATGAAAACTACTGTAAGAACATGTTTGTTAAGGTTACTGTATTATGCAGTAGATTTCACTGTATGAGAAAGCTGTTATCAAGGTGAAATGTATTTTGAACTTGAATTCTTCAGAAAATAACCTATAGATAAAGCATCAGAAAAATAGATATTTAAAATTGATATTTGCAAATGAATGATAAAACCAATGCCTTAGTTCTCATAGGGATTGTTTCCATGTTTTTAATAAATTTTATTGAAAGATTGGGGTGCAAGCCCATTTTTTAAGATTATGTGGGTCACTCTAGCTTCCCTCTTCATGGCTGATATTCTGCTGAGATGCATGTGACTTTTCACATGACTCCAGTCTCACTTTAGACACACCAAAAACTCAGGAAAACTAATTTTTTACTTATTTATTTTGTCCTCTAAATCACAGAATCATAGATTGGTTAGACCTTAAAGACCTTAAAGATAATACAGCTCCAACCCCCCTGCCATGGGGGGTACAAGCTTCTAGTGCAACTGTGGTAACAAAACAAACAAACAAACAAAAAAGCACAATTGTTCTGGTTTTATTTAATAAAAGCTGCAAATTCCAGCATGGGTGATTGAATTCCCAGCCTTTTGCCAGTACCTGAAGTGACATCCACACTCACAGCACAGAACTCTGTTCATTTCCATTTGGTTTTTCCTCAGATACTCCTATGGGAGGAAAAAAATCTTTTCATCTCTAGACCAAAAGCACTTGTGAACTTTCAAAAAAAGTTGGTGGGAAATCCTCTTAGTCCTTTGGGTTACAGGACAGTGAGCTCTTTCACTTGGCATCTGAAGCTTTGGAACACCTGAACTGAGAAGCCTGTGCTTGGCATCTGCCTATAAACAAGAGTACTTCTACTTCTTTTTGTGTCTATGTGTTTGCAGAGCAACTGAGAAGGATTTTTTTTCCTGTGTGTGTATGACTGAAGGAGAAAAGGGCAACTGGAGTGAAAGGTGAGAAAGACATTATTTGCATTTTTTTATTTTACTTCAGGCTTATTTTTTTAGTATGGTAAATGTAAAATCCATACTCTGATCTGCAACTCACCATTTTCTATGACTTCCTTTATTTTTTGTATTTCCCTTGAGGTCAACAGTATCAAACTTTTTAAGAGACCTTCGTACAGAAAAACTTTTGTACAACAAATCATTCCTCTAATAGCTATTTTCTGTGGGGATGATGGTAAAGCATATTCCAAACCATTTCATTTAAAGTGCAGTGTCTGAGATTGCTTTCCTTGTCATCATTGCTCAGTATGAGGTTCTCATCAGATATTTTTAGTAATAGGTGAAGTTATTGTTTCAAAATGAGTTTGACAAACTCATTAAGTTTGGACAAACAATAAATATGTCCCAGTTTAAGCCAGCAGCTAATGTATAGTGCTTGTCCCTGGACTTCTTTGTGTCAGGTGCTGTTCCCAATTCTCCATGCAGCTGTGGCATTACCCTTCTGTCCTGACTTGTAATGACCTCTGATATTCCAGTCCAGGCTTTCTTTTAAGCAGAACTTTCCAGTTGTGCAGGATTGTGTGGTGGTTTTTCACTGTTGACAGAAGTCCACTAAGATGCAAGCCACCAAACTCATTCTCACTGTGACCCAAACCAGGACTTAAACTGAAGTCTCTGGAGGTGAAAAACCAGACTACTAACAAGTGATGGGAGAGCCTCACATAGCTTGGTTCAGATAAAAATCTAAATGTTTAGCTTTTCTGAAACCATTCTGGTCCAGAAACCAGCACTTCAGTCCCATGAGAGTAGTCTGCCTTTTCTGATTTATTGCATAATCAGATTGGGACTACATTTCTGAGACACCAACAAAAACAGCGCTTTTTTTCATAATGATTTTGACTAAAACCAGCGAGAAAAGACATGCATGAAAACATTAAAACAAATACAAAGCATGAAGAAGCCCTCGTATTTCGCAATCTCAAGCACTGTTTGTTTTTCAGAAAAATCATGTTTCCTCTTACATGAAATTTTGTTTTCCACAGCAGTAAGTCGCAATGAGAGAAAGAAAACTCTGGTCCTTATGCCAGTGGGGTCTAGAAGAAGGACTGGGTTTAAATAGACATTAGAAAAAGAAACTAATAGTAAGAATCTGAATCACTGGGACCAGACTGCCTAGGAAATTGGTGTCATTTCTATCACTGAACATGAGAGTGGCTAGATAAAGGTTTTGGAGAACTGAAAAACTTAGGGCTGGTCCTAGGATAGGAGTGTGCATTATAAACTGTCTTCAGATGGCTTCCAGGGGTATCATTCTGTGTTTACTTGTCTGATGCAACAAAATTCTCAAGTGTATTAGTCTTCATGTGAAAATATCACACTGAAAAAACCCTATCTCTTAAAGATCACTCATAATTTACTTTACTTGGCATAGCTTAGCAAAGACTTCTCTGTTACAATCATGGCAGCCTTTCCTTGCTGGGGCTTCATTTTGGTCTTCCAGAAAACTTTTGCACAAAGCACTTTGGAGATGCTGATTGACTAATAGCTGTATCCTGAAATTGTTGTTCTGATTCTAACCCCAAAAGAGTGGTTTATTTTGCCTCCTGAAATGAATAGGGTGTTTCTATTTCCCTTATTCTTGATACTTGAAAGTTTAAATATGTGTGGGAGAGACATGCAGAGGAGGAACTGATGATGTGAGAAATACAAGATACAACTACTGGAAACAGTGGTTCCAGTAGATGAGACCCACTCAGATAATAAAAATGTGAGTCAGCTCTCACTCATGTGCTAACAGAGAAGTCAAATTTTCTCTAACCAACTGTTTTTAAATTTTCTACATAAACACAGTGATGCATCAGGATACGTCTAAAAATAGTTCCTCCTCCCATGGTGGATATATCCACAAACCCTGCACAAAACCACTTCTGCTTCTCAAACACAACTACTGGGCTGTGAAGCTGTGGATGAGTAAATAGGCAGGGCTGAGTTTCAATCAAACTTTAGTTAAAGATGAGAAAAAAAAAAAAATTATAGAATGCCTGTTCTGAAGGGAAGCAATGAGCTGAGTGTGCTACTATGGTTCCTCCATTTAACACGGGTTTGTCAAGTCTCACTGCTCATTGGTGTGATGAGTTTCTCTGAGCTTCTCCTTTTTTTGCTAGTTTCTGGAAGTTCTGTGTCCTTCTTAGCATTGCTGTTTGTTCTTCTTCCCAAGAACTAAAAAGTGCCCCTCATCTGAGCTGGATAGTTTCATACAAAAATTTAGTTCAGCTGAATTGATATATGGCAAAGAAGGTCACAAGAGCTGTTAGTTTTGCTGTGGTCAGGTCAAGTTGGAGCTGGCTGAAAGGGCAAGATAATATTTGAATGTGATGTAAGGAAAGTGGTGTTACACTGGAAAGCAGGAAACAAGTTCATTTTTACATTTGTGCTTTTGCTTTTTAGAAATCAGCTCATAAACCTGTATTGATCTGCTACTGCTCTATTATATTGACCTACTGCTGTTTAGCTTGGTGAGAGAAGAGGTATTCTGACTGTACCCTCTTTCTGTTGCAGTGTTAGCTCAGACTGGTTGCAGTGCACGCAGGTGCTGCTATTGGGGACTGTGTGGCCAGGAGTTTTACAGTTGGCTGTAGAGCTGGACACACACATGGGAGAAACAAGGATGGAGAGGATGCATCAGGACAGCATTGAGGTTTGTCATCATGTGGACACCATGCTTTCTGTGAATCACCGAAGTCAGGGACAGGCTTTGTGCTGCCCTCTATAGGAGTTCCTTCTGAGGACCATCAGGATGTCAAAATCATGGAAACACAGAATGGTTTGGCTTGGAAGAGACCTTAAAGCTCATCCCATCCCACCCCCTGTCATGGGCAGGGACACCTTCCACTATCCCAGGCTGCTCCAAGCCCCATTCAACCTGGTCTTGGACACTTCCAGGGATGGGGAAGCCACAGTTTCTCTGGGCAACCTGTGCCAGGGCCTCCCCACCCTCACAGGGAAAATTTCTTCCTAACCGCCAATCTAAGCCTACTCTCTGTCAATGGGAAGCCATCCCCCTTGACTTTTCATTCCAGGCCCTTGTAAATAGTCTCTCTCCATCTTTGTTGCAGGTTCCCTTCAGGCACTGGAAGGCCACAATGAGGTCACCCTGCAGCTTCTCTTCTCCACGCTGAAAAAAGCAAATTCCCTCAGCCTTTCCTCTCAGCAGAGCTGCTTCATCCCTCTGGTCATCTTGGTGCCTCCTCTGAACTCCCCCCAACAGCTCCATGTCCTTTCTGTGCTGCGACCCCAGGGCTGGAGGCAGCTCCACAGGTAGTATCTCACCTAGGGGTACCAACTGCCCCTGAGTACCATAAACCACTCAGTAAATGATAGAGAGGTTGTTTTAAGCCTGACATAAGGAGCTCAGCTGCCATAGTTTCATGACAATTATGTCTCAGAAGAGCTGCATCTTTTTACACCTGCTCAAAACTGCCTTGTGAGCTCCACAGCACTGGGCATCAGTCCTGCAGCTGGTCCCTCACACCCAGACCTGGGTGAAAGCCCAGTATTTCTGGGCTTTTATAAATCCAGATGTCAAAGTTCCATCTTAGATTCCTCTTGAGCCATGGAAAACTGTATTCTTAAGAGTGTTAGTTCAGTACTCTGCAAAAATGAGTTATCATGACCTAAATGAAGTAATAATAAGGAGCAATTTTGGATTTTCAAAAGTCTTCTGAGATGACATAATCCTGCTCCCACTTAAGCCACTATTGGGATTGAGGTAGGTTAGAGTTAGATGTGAAAAAAAGTGCTTTCAGAAATCCCATCCTAAGTGCAGAAGAAGATTTAGGATTGGCAATGTGGTGCATTCTTGAAAAGAAATAAAAAACCAAAGATACCCATTTGAAGTATGACTTCAACAAATCCTGTCATTTTATGCAAACAGGTGTTTCACAGATATGTACAGTTTCTACAGAGATAACTTCAGCATTAAAACTTGAAAGATTAACAGTAATCTTTTACAAGTTTAAAAAAAAAATTCTGGCTGGGTTTTTCAAAGCAGTTCTAAATTTTAAATATAAAGTAGTAAGTGTTGCATGGATTTTATTTTGCCTTAATCCTCAAGTGCATAATCCTGAAATAAATTCTGAGCTAAATCCCCTGTGACCAGAAATATTCCTTTAAACTCTAGGGACTGAGCCAGCTATAGTTTCATTTTATGCCAACTAGCCAGATGTATTTTAAAGAAATAAAATTCTATTCTAAGAAAAATAAATTCAAAACTCTTTACCATAAAGTCTAAAAAATAAAGCTAAAAACCAATATAGACTTTATTTCCCCAACAGCATGGAATAAATATGAAAAAAATCCATATCACATGGGCTCAGAACTGATGTTTGTGCATGCAGGGCACTGCCTGAGCAAGGACCAGGGCAATTGCCTGGACATACACAGGAAAGAAATTGCTGCAGGCGTTTTATATTTGATAGTGGCATCTCCTTTCTTATGTAGCACTGAAACCTTTTTGACCAAAAACCCCTGAAATTTTTGCAACTTCCATTGCTTGGGTGAGTTTCAAGAAGCTTTGCTTTGACTGAAAAGCTCTAAATAACAAAAGAGAAGCACTGGACTTGACAGGGTCTAATTCTGACTGTAGTGAATCTGACTCTGAGTGCAGAGAGGCTCCCCTGACCTGTGTTGGGGTTTTAGTTTAGTCCTAGTTTTTTTCCTGCTAAAGAATTTTTTTCCCATATGCATGATGCTAGGGGACAAATGGCCGCACTTAAGAGAAGACAAAAGACCTGGCTACTCTTTTGTTTTCACCTGGGTGTGGGGTCAGATCGCTCTCGGCGTTCGGAGAGAGAAGCTGCAGAGAAAGGAGCTGCTGGTTCTTTTTCTTCGGCCGTTTTTCTTTCTGCTGGAAACAACGCCGGGATCCCAAAGCTGTTTTCCCTGCCCTGCTGGAGGCTGGGCTGTGGCCGCCCTGCCCTGCTGCTGCTTTGAGCTTTTGCTACGCTGTAGCCCTGCTCGCCCTGCCTGCCTGCCCGACCTCCAGGGGGTTCCCCGTTTGGATATATCTGGTCTGTCCTCTGGGATCTGTGCTCGTCCCTGCTGCTCCAGCCTGCTGTTCCAGCCTGCTGTTCCCGAGGTTCCGGCCGGACACCGGGATCGGCTGCCCAGGGGGTTTGTGAAGCCTTTGTTCCATCCCTTCCCGGGATCCCAGGGCACCAGTGCCGCGTGCTCCCCGAGCTCGCTCCGGAGCGCCCCCTGCAGCCGCGGGGGAACCATCGCACCTGCCCTGCTCACCGGGAGCCGCCAGCGCCCCTGCCGGCTGCGAGCGGAACTGCACCCGAGGGGAAAGGGCCTGACAGCCGAGACGGGATGGACTGGGTTTGTGATTGTTTGCTGTTACTGCCATAGTTATTGCTGCTTGTTTGACTGGTTATATATAGAATAGTAAAGAACTGTTATTCCTATTTTCCCACATCCTTGCCTAAAAGCCCTTGATTTCAAAATTATAATAATTCGGAGGGAAAGGGGTTACATCCGCCATTCCAAGGGAGGCTTCTGACTTCCTTAGCAGACACCTGTCTTTCAAACCAAGACAGCCTGGCATGTGGGTACTGGGATCTACACACACATCTGACTCCTAGTAGTGATTTACAAACAGGGGCTTAGAGTTGTTCTGAAGTTACACCCTCGTATGCATGCTGGTGCCCTGGTTTTCTCTCATTCTCCTCCACCATCCTTTCCTTACATTCCCTTTTCTGTGTCCCTCTGTTGTGAATATTCCTCATTCACCACCTCTGCTGCCTTTTTTTCCCTATTTGTTGCCATTTAGCATTACACCAGCAGAAAATTACTGCAGGAGTGACTTCCATAAAGCAGCAAGTAGACTTAAAATCAAGGAACAGTTTAAAAAACGGTTTTGTTGTGTTCCTGTGAATATATCATAACTATAATGAGGGTTTGGAATACAGCGACATACGCCATAGGGGTAACCTCATCGTTACCCACCCACAGTGACTCTGATCTTGAGTGATCTCATTCCATATCCTCAGCATAGTTCTGGCATATTCCCTCTGTATGGAGGGGGAAATAGAGAATGACCTTCCTTTGAAATCCTAGATGTATTTACATGAGACCATGCCAAATGCATTAACAAGTGGTGGAGTGGAAACCCTGAGTGAGTAAACATGGTCAGCCCAAACACATGTAAATATATCTAAAATTTTGTAGTATATCATGCTTTGATTTGCACCACAAGCTATAGGAGGAAATGCCAGGCCAGTGAGAATCTGCTCTGTTCATTTATTTTTAATTGGTATTTGGTCATGGCATAGCATATCACGCTCTCAGGGAACTTTTTAATCTCCTCTTTGCAAAGTAGATTTGGTTCAGGTGATGACCCTGTTTTATTGTAGCTGACATGGCATTTCCTCACACACAGTAGCAGCTCCTGGTGGTGGTTATTTGTGCTGTTGCACCCTCCTGTATCCCTCCTTATCTGCTGCACTCCTCAGAGAAAAAGAGAAGGCTGCTGTTACTAAGCTCGTAGTAGATATTTGGCCAAGTGCTGCCCTGGTTTTGGACGGGTGTTCCTCCTTGGAGCAGCATGCCTAGGCTTTGAGAGGCACGTTATGATGAGTGAACAGCTATATGAGGAACTTTCAAACTTTAAATCGTATCCAAGGAACCTCCGGTAATAAGGGCTTCAGCTTCTACCCACAAGTGGTCCTGCGGGAAAACTGGTCTTTGGCTTTTATTTCCTGAAAGGAAGGATTGTATGGCAGTGTTGGGGCTTCAGGGTCTGTATAATCAAGGCTCAGCATGATGAATTTGATGTACTGGCATCTGTTCTGTGTGCTTTGTAAGGTTTCCAATAAAATATGAATTAAAAAGAAATATGCTTCATATGCCTATATAGGACATATGGCAGTTAAAACTCTAGATATGGTATTTTTATTAAGAAGGATGAGTTAGAACACACATAAGTTGCACAGTTCTTACGAAAAACAGAAAGGCAGGGAAAATTTACGAAGCTAATCAATGTAGATCTGACCTTCAGTGGGGGGGATTTTTTGGGGTGCCAGGGTTTGCTTCAAGCTTGAATGCACCTTTGAAGACTGAAGCTCCAGACTCCATTGTGTTGCTGAATATAATCCTTCAAAGAGGGCAAGGTGTGAAAACAAGCTAATAAATGTGTAAGGGGTAAAGGAAGAATTTTACAGATCAGAGTCAAGGTTGCCAGCCTTTCCCCACCACAAAACCCCAACATCCCTCTCCAGGAACTCAACCCAGAATATTAGTTTTGGATGACTGCCTTTGCAAGTCAGTACAGTGCAGATGAGGACCCTCCCCCATTATCAACTTTCAACCCTTCTGTGAGTGCAGAAAAGGCAAAAATAAAAGATGAGGCTGCAGTTTGGGTGATTTTGGTCTGCGATGGATTATTCAGCACTGTCAATGTACCCTGTCTTTCCATTGTGATAATTAAAAACATGATTAGGTAAATCAGTTGTTTCCTATCTTGCTTGTGTTCTGTCCTAAAGCAAAACCAAACAGTTGTTTTTTCTTCCTTGAGCTTTTTCTGCAGCTCCTTCCTCTGGCTCCTCCTCAGGGCTTGCCTGCCAGAGCTGCAGCCCAGCCCTGATGTGGGACAGACCAGAGAAGGAGCCCTGGGAGTCTTGCCAGGAGCCTCCCTATACTGCTCAAGGGTGACATCTCAGCCCAGCCCTCATCCCTGGTCCCACAGCTGTGGGCACTGTTGTGTTACTGCCTGATCCCTGTCTGGGAACAGAGAAAGGTTTGGCAACCCCTCTGAGAAGCCCTTTGAAATTTTGGGGTTACACCCGTATAGCAAAGGGTTATTAGAGTTTTCTGCATATGAACTCCCTCCAGATGCCATTTTTAGGTTTCTGAAGGAGCTACAGACAGAATTGAAAAAGAGAGTGCTCTTCCCCTGGAGGTGATCCAAGGGAATATTTGTGGAAGATACTTCACAAGAAATGGGTAGTTTATGAATCCCCTGCCTCAAATTTATGAGATGAATTGAACAGAAGATGAAATGCTTTGTAACATGATTTAGTTTCAGTCATTCAAGATGATCATGAGCTACCCACTGTTCAGACTGGCTGCTTGCGAGGGCAAGATATCCCCCTTGAAGAGTTTTTAAGTTCAGTGCACTGGACTGACAGAAAACAGCTTATCATCATCCTGTGCCTTCCCCTTGGAGAGCTTTCTCTGGTCCCAGCACCCTGTGGTCTCTTCCACGTGGTGCTTGTGTTTCTGCTCTTCCTGAATTCCCCAAGACTGTGAAACATCTGGGTTTGTTCTGCTTTTCTCCTGGCCCAGAAATGTCCTTTCCTGCATCTCACCTGGGACATAACTCACCATAGCAGCACAAAGACCAAAGGCTGTTCCTACTTCTCAATCTTCTTCAACATATGGGTAGGCTGGAGCCAGAACCCTTTGAGAGAGAACCTCTGAGAAGGGAAGATGTTTGAGAAGGATGTGAAGCCCCTGGTGGACAAGCTGTCCATGAGCCAGCAGAGCCCTGGGGGACAAGAGGGACAGTGGAATCCTGGGTTGCATCAGGATGAGCAATGCCAGCAGGTCAGGGAGTGATCCTCCTCCTTTGCTCAGCCCTGTGAGGCACATCTGGAGAGCTGTGGCCAGGTCTGGGATCATCAGGACAGGAGGGCCATGGAGCTCCTGGAGCAGGGCCAGCAGAAGGCTACAAAGATGAAGGACCTGGAGCATCTCCCTTATGAGGAAAGGCTGAGGGAGCTGGGGCTGTCCAGCCTCGAGAGGAGCCCCAAGCTGAGAGGGGCCCTCAGCCCTGGGTGTCCCTGTGTGCAGGGAGGGCTCCGAGCAGGGCCCAGGCTCTGCTCCGTGGGGCCCAGCCATGGCACCAGAGGAAGGGGCAGGAACTGACGCCCAGGAAGTTCCACCTGGACAGGAGGAAGAACTTCTTCCCTGGCCAGTGCCCGAGCCCTGAACAGATTGTCCGGAGAGGGTGTGGAGTCTTCCTCACTGGAGATATTCCAGAACTGTCTGGACACAATCCTGTGCTGTGTGCTCTGGGATGGCCCCGCTGGAGCAGGGAGGTGGGATCAGATGAGATACCTTCCAACCTTACCCAGTCTGTGAGTCTGTGTAAAAAGCATAAAGATTTCATTCCTCTTTCAGAGTAAACAAAGAAAGTGCATCTAATTTCTAATAATGCAGATGTAATTTATGGCAATGCAATTTCTACCAGCTCTAAGAGCTTTTATTGCTGGAAACAGACAAGAAAAGGTGTGTGAGGTGAGGGAACTCCACATGAAAGAGATTGGAAGAGGTGTAGAAAATGCTTCAGATTGTTTTATGTTGAGGCAGAAACCATCTACCTGCAGTATGTTGGGGTAATATATTCTTGTTGCCTGGTCAGAGGCATCTGGATGCCATCACAGTGCACACACATTCATTACCTGTTCCTTTCCCTGGGACAGGTCTCCTCCCTGCAACCTTCTTGCCAGAGGGTATGGTAGCAATGACTCCTGGCCTTGTTGGGCACAGCTCAATGTCGCATACATATGATCCCATGAAACCAAAACATACTCTCAAAGAGCTCTTGTACTCCAGGGCTTCCACTTCAGGAAGGATATTCAATTTCAAAGCATATTTACATATTTACTATAGCACTTCCAAGAGCAGGGGTTTTTTTGAAAGGTTATAGCAACATCTGTTTGCCTTTGATGGGGACAATTCCTCTTGCTTATGTTCCCTATGCTGTTGAACTGCTGAATCTTACAGAAGTCTTCAGTATTTTAAATTGTCTAAAGGTTTGATAGTTTTTGGTGTAAGTGGTTGGAAACTAGTCGGCTGCAGAGTATTCACTGGTTGAACTAATAGTGGAGCAGTGCACTTTTAAGGCCCTGTGCTTCTTGTGTGCTGAATTGGCTAAACTTAAAGAAAAAAGCAAAGTCTGACTATATCTGTGGCTCACACTGTGTTGTGTGGGGTACACAGCAGCACAAAAGTGAGTTTTCTGGTTACTCTGTATCTATGAAGCTGATGAAAGGTGGGGAAGAAATTCCACAGTCAAGTAGCTTTGTGAATCCTTTGTGGAATCTTCAGTGTTCAGGACTCATGAGTCTAACAATAGTAAGATGATTGGATCAAAAATGTGAAGTGCAGAGTATGAAACTAGGAGAGCTGAACCTTGGACATAAAACACTGTTTACACTTTCTAGCTATTTTTTGCAGCTATCTGGTTTGGCAATACATTTTTCTCTAAAAAGTAAAGGTCTGACTTCCTCGTGGCTGTAAAATGTATCAATATCAAACACTGTGAGATTTGTCAATGCAACTCCACAGAAACAGGTTAATGCCAATTAATTTTGCTTGTTTGACTGTCAGCTATGCAGTCGGTGCTCACCTGAATATAGGAAAGCATTTTATAATAATGTATTGGAGTATGCTAAAATGAGAGACAGTATTTTTATGTGATTAAAGAGTTACACTAATAAAACTCTCACAAAACGTGAACTGGTTTGAAATCTGTTAATGAAAAGTGAATGCATCACTCCTACCTTCACCTCAGCTGCTGTTTGTTCTGTTGATAGTTAAGCATGAACTTTGGGAAAGCTCCTGTTATCCTTGTTCCCACACTTTTCAATTTTGTATTTTCCTTGGAAACTCTGTCTTTCAGCTGGAAGTAGATATGGCTGAAGAACAGGATATTCTTTTGGGAATTACAGAAAGATAGAGTAGAAAAGCTGGACAAGTGGGTCCAGCAGTCAAAGGAAAAAAATAGCTTGGGGCACCTTCTTGGGGGTTTCACCACCCCTTTTCAGCCTTCATAAAACTGCATGTGAGTTTTCCAAGTTGGGCTTGAGCAAGGGTCTATCAAGTGGAGAAGGGAGGCAGGCTTGGAGGGTCCATGAGCTTTGGGAATGTAATTGGTCTGACAGCAAATGCACAACTCTAAGACTGTTGTGCTTTGATATAGAAGAGCAGAAAGGGCAAGGAGTAGAGAAATGTGAATTCTCTTAACTGCAGATGCCCAGATGATGGATTAAGGCTCTGCTCTTCACTTTGAGTGAGAATACCTTGGCATAAAAGTATAATCTAGATTCATGATTCTTCAAGCTGTCCTAGCTTGAAAAAGCATATGGCTACCAGACCTTATGACCTCTCCTAGTTTGTTCTTCAGGGAAGTGGAAAAATACTTAAATATTTTGTTTATTTGTTTGACAGATTCTTTCAGTGAACATGGAAGAATGTGGAAATCAGAAAAATGCAGAGTTAAGCTAAATCCTCCCAAATATTAACCCATCAGTGAAATTGCAAGTACAGTGTTTTTTGTTGATCTGTGCTGGAGTGAAAGCACAGGTAGAAGTGGGGAGAAGAACCATAATTTTAGGTTTATTCCTAAAATACTTGTGTTTTCAAGAGGCACTCTAGAGCCAAGGTTTATGTTTACTTTAAGATATATGATATATATGGTATGATAAGATATATCATACCTAGCACACAAAAGAGCATCTTTCCAGGTGGGATGGTGTAGCTGGATAGCTGGGGGGTTGGAGCGTTAGCTATCAACACAAGACAGGCCTGTTCTCAGAAGGCAGCTCACCCAGGGCTATTAATACACTTGTCTGAGGAGGAGGAGGAGGGTGTTCTCCTCTTTTACTTGTTCAAGGCATCTCTTTTTGTTCCTTCCTGTACCCTTGAAGGGAGTGTAGGTGATCCTGTGTCTCCCAAAGAGCTGTAATAGTCTACAACTAAGATTTTCTGGACTTCTTTTTCTTTGTAATCACCTTTCTCTTCTAAAAGGAATGAAGAGGAGAAGCAATTTCTGGTAATATCTGAATGAAGATCATTTGGTACAGTGAAAGTTCTTTATCCCACAGCTGCAATTATCTTAAATAAACAAAACCTTGTGGGTTTGCCCCATAAAAAGGATTTCTATTATTTTCTGTATGCTAAACCATCTCATTTGAATTATACCGGGGATTAATCTGGGAAATGTAACGCAAATGACTGATTTTTTTTTGATAGATCAAAACGCCTTTTCAGTTTATGAAAGCCTTTTTCCCATAATTGATATTATTCCTTCTATTTCTTCTAAGTCCTTAGAGGATTATGAATGTCAGTATTAGAATAAAAGAAAGATTGCTTTAGATAATTTTATGTGCAGGGCTCCGTTCCAAAGGAACCAAACTCACATGGGGATCTTTGAGAACACTATTAAAGGGACATGATGAAAATAAGGTGGGGGTGAAGAAGACCAAAGGAGGGGGGGAAGGAATAAAAATCTACAAATCAGACTCAGCACAGGTTTCCAGTACAGCTGACATTCAGTACAGCTGCACTTTTGGTCATTACAATCTATCTTGATGCTGTAGTGTAACAGTGATTCAAGATTGTTTTCACTTAACACTGGCTATTTTTTTCCTGACTTCTGTGAAGCTTTCCAGTAATTGAAGTAACATGATCTTATTCTAGATTCACACAGGGTGTGGCTGCAGGGAACCAAAGGCATGGAGACCTTGTCCCTCCTGTGTGTAACAGCACAGTTGTTTTGGGACTCAGGAGCAGAAGATGCAGCTTTGAAGACAATTCTTAGTGTATAAAGTCATATTTCTCCAGTTCCCTCAGGAGATGGTGTTATCCCATATCACAGAGATGATAGCAAACCTCTCACCTACAGCTAGGACAGAAGAGAGCAGTGGCTCTTTAAAAGTAAAGAGTTTTCTTATTTTCTATGATGTAAATGTTAAGTAATACTTTTGAGATTAAATGCAATATGGTTTGAAATCACAGCTCCCATCAAAAAACTACAGTGAATATGCTTGTAGAAGATCTTTTGCCATTAATTTGAGTAGACATATGGGAAATGTCCTAAACTTATACCAGTCAGCCTACAGGTTGTTGGCAGTCAGTGATCAAGATTAACATTTCCTCCAGATTTTTTTGCACATTGGCTGTAGGTACCTTATATTAACAAGGAGAAAGGTAGGGATGTGAAGGAAATCTAATCAGCCTAATGCAGCTTCCTAACAATTTACAGCCTCCATCACAGATGATGACAAGGTTACCCCAAAGGGTAAATTTTTGGGGATGTTTACAAAGTTTCAATTTTTCATGGGGAAAGTTGTCAGGTTGTTATCTGTAGTCCATCTGACCCACTTCAAGTCTGAGTGACAACAGTAGCACAAAAAAAGCACAAGATTTGAGGCTGTTGGCATTATTTTAGGCTTTGGCTGCAAGGGTGACTTGCACACCCACCAGTGTTACAGAGCTTGATGGAGAGGAGACCAGTTTGTTTCATGGGAACTTTGCCGTCCTGTTCTCATCCCCACTCTCCTGGAGGCCTCTTGATGGTCAAGGTGTAGCCAATCTCAGGTGATGTCATCAAATCACCCAGTCCCTGTGCAGTGCAGCCCCTTGGGGGAGGAGTGGACCAGGCACACATCGGTTGCTGGACTTCAAAGGAATGCTCCTTTTCCTGGTTGATGCTTCCCAGTAGGACCATGGTGAGACCACTGTTTGGGGTCCAGTTAGCAACTGAGAGAGTTGGGAGCACCTCAGTTGCTATCCTTTTAAAGGTTCTGCTTGCTGGCTGAGTAGTCTTGAAGCTGCAGTTTTGGATGACAGGAAGTGGCACTGTGCAGGGGTAGTTTTGAGGAAGGATAGATCAGAAAGGAGGGCACTGGCTAAAAAGTGAAATAGGTGGTCTCCAATCTTGGCTTCATTACAAATTTATTCTGTAATCACAAAAGTCCTTATCAAGGTATAGTCATCAATACAGCAAAGTTAGCCCAGGAAATTGACTCCTAAATTAATATAGTCCAGTAGGAGCATTTCCATGGCAAAGCTTTTGCCTGCTGCTACTCTATGGGTACTGGGCCATGTTTTATTTTCCCTTGGGCTGAAGTGCTTTTCCCTAAATATCCATAGTGCCTCGATAATGTTCCAGATGGTTTAGCCACTTCAGGTGTTGATATCATTAAACCCGTGGAATGCCGTTGGGTTTAGAAGCTGGAGAACTGTCAATAAAGAAAAGCAATGAGTTTTGCTATACAGCCAGGTTAACAATCCAGGATAACCCTAAAAGTTAGTGATTCACAGAGTTAATGGCAAATATTTTAAAATAGATCTTATGATCATGGAACATACATATATTAGATGAATGAAAGTTTGGAATCCCACTCTAAAGCAATATGCTGCAGTCCACAAATACTTAGCAATTGGATGAAATTATGGAACTGTGATGTGGCGCTCACCTACTTCTGGTATCATTTAGCGGTCTTGTAACCATATTTATTAGACCCAGCTTTGTGCCATGTGGACACCTCTTCACATCTTGATCCTGCACCATCTGGTTTTACCCAGCTACTTGCTTCCCAATGAGCAAATTATGTTACTGGTGGAGATCTAAACTGCTCATGGCAACTTGAGCAATTGCTGCCAAATGATGTGGAATTATAATCCAGTGGATAGGCATTCCTGTCAAGATCTTTGAGCCCACAAATGAAAACCCGTAATTCTAATTTGCTATTTAGGAACATGAAAACAAGATCTATGTTTTCCATAAAGCTGGGCCTGCACCTGATACCTCCTGTCAGAAGACACCTTATACTCCAAATCTTTGAAAACCAAAATCAGTTGACAAAGTGCTCAAATAAGAGTTTAGGAAAGGAGAAATAGGCACCACTTTGGGAATTTCATCTCTGAACAGAAGGAGCTTGGCATAAAACCATGCTGACAATGACTCAGTGCAGTCTTTCCCAAAAGAAGTGAAAAATGGCATGGAAGCTGGCCAATGTGAGATCAAAGCAGCCATAGCAAGGCTGCAGAGAAGTCAGCTGCAGATGAAAAGCAGAGATAAAAAGCTTTGCATATTTTTGTTTGAAGCCCTATGAGCTTGCATTTATGTGGGTATCACTGATTTTATAATGACTCACTAGATCAGTTGAAGGAAATGATTAAATGAAGAGTAATTTTGTGTTGCAACAAAAGCCTGAAGGAAGTGGTGTGTCCCCAGTCTCCTGATGTCTTCAGACAAAGCTCCTTCTGAAAGGTGAGCACTGACAAGACAAGTTAGCAACTCAGGTGCAGAGTAGTTATGGGGTATTTGGGTGTGTATCTCTGCTGACTGGCTGTGGGACTGAGAGGCTGCCAAGTACCCACTGAATTGCTTATTTGGCTCTGAAGGGAGAACTTTGTCTCACTGGCCTTGTCCAAATAGCTCTTTCACAAGTTTTCTGATCATAAAACAAGCTTAGATAGACTGTTACAACCACAAACTGGATGTTTTCCAAAGTTATATTGAGTTTAAATTCTACAGGACTCACCCAGGTGGTGGATACCCTCCAAGATTTCATGCTCATCTGCTTTGCTGGATCACAGCATAAGTGATTTCCCCTGCAAATCTGTCAGAAGCCTGACAAAACTCAGAGTATATCACAGTCTGAACTTACCTCATCCCACTGGTAAAATTGTCTCCCATTTTATTCAATCACTTTATTTCATTTATTTCAAAGTTGTTTTGCAGCAGTTAGACTGGTCGGTACTTCAGTATGTACATTTCTTCAGTAAGGAGAAATCCTGAATAATTTACAGTTGTTTCATGATTGCAGCTTTACATGCAAGGAAGACTGGATAAATCTACAGGGTTCTGAGTGACAGGCTGTTTCCTTTTATGTGCAGCTTTCAATAAATTAGAAATACAATTCACTTGAGGGCTTTTTCATCTCTTCTTGTTGAATAGTGAGATTCATTTTGGCAACTGGAAAAACTTAGATTCAGTGCCACCATGTAGATTTTCAGCTGGACAAAATGATGCCATTGCCTTGTATATTATTATAAAAAGACCACATCAAACTATGGAAGTGTCCTGTAATGTCATGATTACAGTGTTAGGCTCATACCAGTTGAAAAATATGACTAAATGAATATTAGAATATTCCTTCAATTATATGTTTCCTTGTCCACATAGATACAGGCAATCTGTTAAAATACTATGTCAATTTGTATTATGGCAAGATTTGGAAAGTTCCTGAGAAGGGAAGGGGAGGCTGGAAGTGCAAGTTTTAGTATGTATTATGGTATGTATTATGGTATCACCTAATCCTGCCATCTCATCAGAGCCTGCTCATGGGGAAAGCTTCGGGAAAGAAAATCCCAAAGGAACATCCAGGCTGGTGCTGGTGGTCATCAGGGGCAGGGCTGCTTTTCCAACCCAAACCCATACCTTGCTGTGGCATGAAGTGGCATCCTGTGGCAAAAGGAGCCTGTTTTGGATGATGGGAGAAACAAGGGAGCTGGTCGCAGCATAGCTTCTGTGTCTTTTTTGTGGGAACTTATAAAATCATAGAATCATTTAGGTTGGAAAAGACCTCTAAAATCATCAAGTCCAACCATTAACCCAGCACTGCCAACTCCACCAATAGACTATGCCTGTAAGTGCCCCATCTACACATTTACAGGGACAGTGATTCCACCACTTCCTTGTTCCAATGCTTGATAGTCCTTTCAGTGAAGCAATTTTTCCTGATATCCCACACAAATGTTCCTTGGCACTACTTGAAGCCATTTCCTCTTGTCCTGTCCCTTGTTACCAACCCCTCAACTTGCTACAACCTCCTTCCAGCCTGTCTCTGTAGAGCACCCAATATTCCCACCCAATTTGGTGCCATCTACAAAGTGACCGAAGGTGCCCTCAATCCCCTTGTCCAGGTTATTGATGAAGATGTTAAAAAACTGACCCCAGTTCTGAGCCTTGGGAACACCATTGGTGCCTGGTCCCAGCTGGATGTAGCTCCATTCCCCACCACTCTCTGGGCGCAGACATCCAGCCAGTCTTTTACCCAGTGAACAGCGAGTGCCCCTGTCCAAGCCATGCAGAAAATGCTGGGAGAAACAGCGTCAAAGGCTTTACTAAAGTCCAGGCAGACACATCCACAGCTTCCCTCATCCACTGAGGGGGTCACTCTGTCCTAGGAGATCAGGTGGGTCAAGCAGGACCTGCCTGTCATAAACCCTGGCTGGCTGGGCTGATGCCCTGGTTGTCCTGCACGTATTGCATGATGGCACTCAAGAGGATCTACTCCATGACCTTTCCCAGCACAGGGTCAGGCTGACAGGCCTGTAGTTCCCTGGATCCTCCTTCCAGCCCTTCTTACAGAGGAGTGTCCCACTGGCCAACTTCCCTTCACCTGGGACCTCCCCGGTGAGCCAGCACTGCTGGGAAATGATGGAAAGCGGCTCCATGAGCACTGCCACCAGCTCCCTCAGTACCCTTGGGTGGATCCCATCTGGCCCTATGGACTTGAAATTGTTTTTGAAACAACACGAGTTCTACTGCCAAATTACAGCCTCTGTAATTATATTCTGGTTGCCTCCAGTAATCCTGCAATTTCAATTGAATGCACAAATAAATAAAAAATAAATAAAAATTAAATAAATTAATATATAAATAAATAAATAACATGCTTTAAAAATGCTAACTGGACAGAATGGCAGAAGGCACAGGGGTGTGGCCGTTGGGTTTGAAAAAGCTTACTTTATTTTTTGATACTTTTGCCTGAAATAGCCTCATATTTTCAGGTCAACTTACGGCCAAGAAAAACACAAGTCAAACCAAAGCCCACAGGAAACTGTAACAACTCTAAGAAAGGCCACCAAATGAAGGTTGTAGAAAAAATCACTGTGAATGATATCATTGACCACTGGCAGTGGGAAAGTCTGAGGACTTGTAGCTGTTCATGAAGAGGGATTGGGGAAATGAAATGTTAAAATATTCTGGATTTTTATTTATTTGTCTTCTGTTTTCTAAGAATCCTGGGAAAAACAACTTTGTTATGATTACCACCCATTGCTTTCTGACTTTCAAGGTCCCAAGAATGCAATTTATGCCTCTGAGTTGCTATAGATACAGGACATGAAATCTGTTCCTGGCCTTGTTAAAGTTGCTGGGAGTTTTGCCATTCAGTCGGGGACAGATTTCACCAGAGATTTTCAGTGCCACAATCTTAGCTTTTGACAAAGACAGAGTCAAAATGCTGCCACTTCAAAGAGCAACACTTTGCAAAGGAAAGGAGCCTCCATGTAGCTGTTCGTAGAATTGCTTCTGTGACTTTATTTGCATTGTTTGTGCTGGCACAGTGTGAAGAAAGTGCATAGGATAAGAATATGGGGGGGTTCATTGGAAAAAGCTTTTCTCAGGTTTGATGTGGACCTCTTGCTAGAAAGCAAAAGTGAGGAAGCACAGAAGCAAACTGAGAGTGCTCCAGGTGGATATCGAGCTGGACTTATTAGATAACAATCATCTTCTGATGCCACAAAAGGGCTTTGTGTTCAAGTATCTTTATGTGACTGGCCCTAATCTTTTGTTAATGCATCTGAATACCCTGGTTTGTGGGCTGGGGTTGTATTGCTCTCCTCTCCTGCCTTTCAGAGACTTGATTTCATTCGTGTGCTGGACTACATTTTCACACAAAGCTTGTATCACAGATCACCTTTCCTGCTGTTTCTGAGCACAGACTGTGCTTCTGTAGTATCTGTTGCAATGATTTTAATAGAAATGTGATACTGGGAAAGCAGGAAAGACATTGTATATATGGTTTCCACTGCTCAAAAGTCAAGGAGCAAATGCCGTATGATGAAGCAGTTCTCAGCAGACCACAATCTGGGGAATGTGGAGTGTAGCTGCACTACCCTGATGCTTTCCCTGTAGGAGAGGTGGGAGTTGGTTTCTGAGCTGTTCCTGTGCTTTGGTGTGAGGGTACCCTCCGAGTGGTAGTTCATGGCACAGTCTGTTTGGTGCTTTGCTGCTGCTGTTGGGGTTTGGTGCTGTAGCACACAACAAGAAGTCCCAGCCTGTTGTGGTGAACCATGGCCAACCCCAGGGTCAGCCAGATCAACTGGACCAAAAGGTCCATTGGTTTGATGCCCCCACAGCCCAAAAGCCTTGAAGTTACAGGGAGAACCCAAAAGGCTGTGCAAAATATGTAGATCCGTGCCTTACCATTGGGCGCTTCTCCTCTCCCCTTATTTCTCATATTTGGTTGTCTTTCCAGAGAATTCTATGTTCCTTGGTAGTTGATTGGCTCTTGTTTTACTCCCCCCTGCCTATTCCTTCTCCCATTTGCTACAATTCCTTCTCCCTCTCTTTGTAGTGCCCCCAGCTGAAGTATGATTGGTTACCGCATGTTTTCCACACCCACTCTGTAGGGGTATAAGACCCCATGTCAGTCCCATTTTCTCGGCTTCTCCGCTCCGTGGTTTTCATGTGTTCTTCAATCGACCCGCTCCCCCACAAAGAAGTGCTTCTGCTTCTTTCCTGCCTCCTTCGCGCACCTTCGCCACCAGTGGGCAAGGTGAGCCCAACCAGGAGCTTCGCCTGCCCTCCTGCGCTGTGACCGGCCCCCATCCTCCCTTTCAGGGCAGGCAGAAGATTGCCCGGTGCTGGGGGCAGCATGCTAGCCGGCAACGGCACCACGGCACCAGCCTGCCCCCACAGTTGCAGATATTCCTACAAAACTGTGCTGCGAGATCACCAAAGCTAAAATTGGAGCAGAGGCAAAGTGAACCAGGGCCAGGAGTGAGTGAACCCAGGACAAATCCATAGCTCTGTGTCCCAGTCTAATGCCTTGTCCACCAAACTTGGTAGGTTGGGCACCTTTCCAAGCTTCAGCATCTGGCTGACACTGGAATGAATTGGCTGAAGTGCAGTCCAAACAAACTGAAGGTGACATAGGCAGGTGTTGGTGTGGTTCATCTCGTAGAGATGGTGAAGGAACTGTGTTAAATACCACCGTTTTCTTGCTGTCATTGTTCCCCAGAGTCCAAAATACTTTACAATGTTAAATTGTCTGTATTAAAACAATCTCTCCAATGCAACTGGAGACCACCCAGAACTGATCCTAGATACAGCAGCATTCTCTCCAAGGAGATAGGCTGAAATTATTTGGAGTTCACTGCCCATAGGGCATATTCTGGGCTGGATTTATGCACGCAGGCAGTGCTCAGGGGACTTGTCTCAGAGCACTCTGTTTCTGGTGTGCTTTGTTTCCATTTGTGTAATGGAACCATTTAAAAAATAAATAGCAGTTTAAAAATAAGTGAGTGATCTTCATAGCTAATGTTTATCTAGGATAACTGGCATACATGTCCATGTTAAAAAACCTTTACTGGCTTTATGAATCTGTTTATTTAAGCATCTGCATTTGAAATGAGGCTTATAATGTTTGCATGTTGAGTAGCACAGAATTTATTTTATCAAGAAAGCATCTTCCTTATATAATTCTATGCTCAAAAGAGAAAGTTGTGCTTTATAACAAAGCTTACTGAGATAACAAAGCAAATGAGACCTGTCAGATTCTCAGCAGCACCAGTTGTTCCAGTTTAGTTTTGCTCTTCCTTAGTCTTTTGTCTAGAGTCCAGATGTGGTGTGAGATCAAATCAAGAGCCTGAATTGGAATAGTTATTTTATTCAGCTGTACCTGAAAAAAAGTGTGTAAGGCTGTCACCAGAAGACTTCAGAGAGAGTTTTCTGTCTGATTTTTAAATGAAAGACAAATGACTTATCACACATCTATTCTGTATATGCAGTTTTTATGGTTGAAGGCAATGTGGAATACTAGAGGAGGGTTAATAACAAATTAAGATGATAAGAAGATGTAAGACACTTTTAGCACCTGTTTCGTATGTCTCTGAATGGATTGTCCTTCAATTTTACACTAGTCATTTGATGAATTTGCCATACTGTCCCAAATGTTCACTTCCTCAATGGAACTCCATCCATCCAGGTCCCCTTTTGGGCTGTGTGTGTTAAATGTCTTCCTGCTGAAATATACCTGATATTTCAGCTGGTTAGCTGGTGTCCATGGTGCTAATATGAAATACAACAACACAAGTTATGTAATTTAATTATCTAAAGCCATTTTGAAAAAGCTTGGATCTTTCTTAACCAGCCCTAGTGTAAGTTACATTGGAGTGAGCTTACTGAGGGGATTTGAAAGACAGTCGCAGGGATCAGACACCGAGAGTTCATACCCGTACCAAAGGAACAGAAGAATTACAATGCTCTGCGGAGCTTTGATTAACTGTCTCCAGAGTAAATACAACCTCTGGAAACAAAAGCTTTCTCTCACACCAGGCCCCAGAATTGGCAACTTTAGCACATTTTCTTTGTTCTCCTCCAGGATGGCTGGCAGGTTCAGCCAAAGGAGAGAGACTGTAGATTACAACAAAAAGGGAATTAGAAGATGTTATTTTAATCAGACTACTGAATGGCTTCACTGCTGAGCTAGTGCACGGTGTGCACAGTAATCAGACTTCTGTGGGCCCAGGCAGTATCTTTCTCTGTGGGGTTGTGCCGGAGGAGGCTCAGAAAGAAATCTTTCAGCACACCCTTACGGTTGAATGATCAGGCAAGTCCTGTATCCCTTCCCTTGTACTTCTATTGTATCTGCTTCAGACTACTCTTCGCATAAGCAATAAGGCCGGATTGTTTTAGCTGGCATATCAGGCACCAATTTTGCAAAACATGATCTACTTTTGTAAACATGAGTGCCCACAAAGAGTCCAACGCCATTCCAAAAGTGATTCAGGGGATCCTTGCTTGGAGCTGCTGTTGAATGATTAACTTTCACCCAAGCCTCCTGCATTATTTTAAACTCTACCCTTGTTCTTATAGAAAAATGCAAAATATTAGAGAGTTCCTAGTGCTGTGCTATGCTTTACATCGTCGGAGCTATAATCTCACTGTTAATTACTGTGTTTAGTTTTCCAGTCTGCCATAGCTCTCCCATGCAGGCAAGCCGAATTTCCTTGCAGTATTTCAAGTGAGACATTTACTGCCACTGTTAGCCAAAGAAAGGATTTTTGAATGCTCCCTTATTTTGAATTATTTTCCCTTTTCTTTGTATGCTGTTTCACACTCACTTTCCCTAGGGTCCAAACAGCTCTCAGCGAAAGCGACCTGCCTTTCCCACAGCAAAGTTCAGAAGTTGTCCCCCAGAGTCTGTTCCCGAGAGCTGGCATGCTTGAAGCAAACCCAAACTGCAGGATTGGATTTTTCAAGGGAAGGTACCTGGCATTATCCAAAAGAAAAGTACATTTTCCACTGAAATTGCCGTCACATCATTGGCAGCTGCGTGAGCAAGAGGGAACAGGACTAACAGGCTGTGCCATACTTAAAAACAGTTGAATTAAAATTGCCAGTTGCAAATCTGTTTAACAGCATCATTTACAGAAGAGCATTAGTCACCTGAGTGTTTCTGTGGAGCTTAGTGGAGTGGATAACATGACTATTTGAACTTCTTATGGGGAGGAGCAGCTGATGGTGCAAATTGGGAATATTCTTTACTGCAGGGCTGTGTTTTTGGGGAGAATGTGTGTGCAGCCCTGATTTCCAGGTGAAGATGCACACCACTGTCACCAGAGGAGATCCACATTGCCTCATTCCATTTTCTGAAAGCTTGTCTGCTCAGGGCAACCTCCACGTTTGTACCCCTGTCATCCACTTCCTTTTCCTAAAACCACTGACACATGTCCTGGCCCTTGAAATTCCCCAGGTCTCTTTGTGTCACGAGGCAAGGCAAAGAGAACTTGACAAATTCAGCTTCTGCACATGCAGATGTGTGGTGGGGTCCCCTGTGTCATGGAGTGACCACATGGGGCTCTGCATGTGCAGATGTGTGGTGTGCCCGGGCAGCAGTTGGAGCTTAGTGGTTCCTCTGGTCGCTTCTCCAAACACAGCAGAAACGTTTCCTCTGCCTGGTCTTTTGGGGCTGTCTAGAGAAAGTCTTGAAAAGTCCTGATAGTTTTGTTGGACTGTGCTTAACCCACTGACTGATGAAGGCTGGGACTGATTTGTCCTTCAGCACCTTAAAGCCAGGCCACCCCTTGGCAGGGCAGGTGTCTGAGGCATTGGGAACTCTTGTTTTACCACTTCATTACTTACCTGGACAGCCATCTCTTACAGCTTATGGTTTGCTATTGCTGGCATCATGCTAGAATAAAAAACACTATAAGAAAAATAAAATACTACATAAAAAGAAAACCCAAACCAGAATTCAAAGCTGTTTCTTAAATTTGTGACTTTCTGTTCCTTGTATGAGAGAAACTGGGGACCTGGGTTTGTTCCCACCCCCTTAGCACTGTTGAAAGTAAGTCAGACTTCTGCTTCCAAACTTCTTCAGCCTTTTGGAGTGTTGTTCAGTGCCTTTGTTGTCTGTTTGTTCTCCCACCTTTCCTCCTTGCTCAGGCTGCCAGCTCTCTGGAGCACTGCTGCTTCTTGCTGCTGTTCCTGTGCACGTGCCTTTAGACTAATATGGTGGGATCCTGGTCACAGATCATGGTGATGGCACCTCGGAGCAAATAAATGCAGGTCCAAACTGGAGCTCCCTGTGAACGAATCTAAAATCTAGGCTGGAATGATCTGACCAGGGGATGTTGATATTAAATGTTCTTTTCTGTTAATTGGTTACATATGGTGGCCTGAATAAATAGGTGTATACAGGGCTGGGTGCAGGAGTTTAATGTTCAGGAGGTTTTGTCTGCAGGCTGGGGTCACAAAAAGTGAGTGTGGAGGAGCCAGAGCCTTTAGCAAGCCCCTAAGTTGTGGAGGAGTCCATCGCACGTGGGCAGGGCAGCAGCTGCTCCTCAGGGCATGCAGATTCCAAACATCCCAGTACAAGTGATGCCCTGATCCAGCCAGGCAAAGCAACACTGCTGCAGCCGCCCCCAGTGCAAGGAAGCAGCAGCAGAGGCCCACTGGCTGCCCTTGATAGATTTGTGCCCTGCTATAATGTAAAGGAAGGTGCAGAAGGTATGGCTAAGACTGGGGCCTAGCATAGATTTATTTTTTTAAATCTCATTTTGGTTGCAGAAACAAAAAATACTGCTATGTAAAATATGACAAACTTTTTTTTTTTTAAACATTAAAAATTGACAGGGAGTTTATTCCTCCAGCATTTTCATGTACAAGTTAAGATATTTGAATCAATGTTTTAAAGAGAGGAATTTAAAGCAAGAAAACCCAAGACATGAGTTTACCTAATTTAAAGCAGAAAACCAAACATATGAGTTTACCTAAATGAATGACAAGTATGCATCAGTTCCATCAGAGGTTGATCTGAGGTGCACAGGAGATAGTACTGGATAGTGGGAGTTGTTACTCACTGGGCTGTGTCTTTGCAAGTGGGAATTTGGGGTCATAACTTTATGGCTCTGTTTTGTAAATCTGGTATCAAATTGCTCAGTGGAAAACGTTACAATCTCTGCAAAACTGTAAGTATTCTGTGCCACAAGCCTCAAACTTTCACCACTTGACTGTTACACCACCTATGTGTAATTAGCAGCTTGACATCAGATGGTAACTAGAAAGTTACGTTAAAATGAAAAACCTAGGCAACCTGATTTCCTATTTTCATTTTATACAGACAAGAACAGACACCACAAATGCATAGTCCCTTCCGTGCACATATTCTCTCAAATATTTGTCAGAGGCTTTACTGTTTTAACCAAGGATACAGCTAGCTGAATGCACATGAAATACATTGTTGTTCATGCAAATATTTTCAAATTAGAACGTATCTGTGATATATTTTACAGAAACTTTCAGTGTTAGCACAGCACAGCCACATGAAACCCACCTGGCGAACTGTGAGGTGTCTGGTTTCAGAGCCAGCTTCACTGAACCTAGCCCTCGTTGCAGAGTTAATTGGAAATATTTGTCCAGGGAACTTGCCTAGCGAATTTCGTGTGTTGTTTGATTTCCTCATTCTTGGCATTTAATCTGTCATATCAGAACGCGTGGTTTGGTGCAGTTGGTTGGTACTGTCTAGAGGAGGGGATGGGGTTGGAGGGCGAAGCCAGCAGGCAGCGCACCTCCTGCTCCCTTGGATCCCCAGCAGCTGGGAAGCCTGGTGAGGAGGAGGGGGACAAGATAGTGGCCAGGGATTTTGGAGGAGGAGGAGGGTTGATGGACAGCTGCCTGCTGATAGCAAGCACAGGTTGGATCTTTGGCATTCAGTACAATGCCCTCCTTTGGGTAAAAGTGATAGCAGTAGGATATCTCTGTGCAGGATCACTGGCTGAGTACCCCACTATGATTGCCAAGTAATCCTAATTGTGTTTGTTCTTTAATCCAAAATTAATCTGAGCTAAGTCATCTGAACTCTTTAAAGTAAAAGCATTTGTTTCATTGCTGCTCTAAAATAGGTAAATCTCTTCTTCCGTGTTCTTTTCAAACTTTTGAGCAATACCTTGACTTTTTTTTAAAGGCCTTTTACCAAGTTATTTTCTTAAACAGCAGTGACAAGAATATGAAAGGAATTAGAAAATTATTGTGGGATTAAGACTCATGCACAAAAGACATGTAGATTCCTTGTCCTCCAAAGAGAGCAGGATCGGTTCTGCTATTAAACCTGGTGTACCTGAGTACAAAAGGGGCTCCTGTGCAGTAATGTATGTGCTAGGTAGGAAAGTAATGCATGGAAGAATCTTTGACTAAAAAAATCAAACACCTCTCTCCCCTAGACAGTCTAAAAGGGAATAGTCAAAAATCTCTTACGATTTTTAGAACTGAAGAAAATGTATTCTTCACCACTGTTTGCGAAAAAATGTTACCTGTCAGTAAATAGCAAAGTGGGTACACTTCTGACTTTACTGATTCTGTAATATGTTATTTCTCATCAGTAAGAGATGCTTTGCTGTGTGGACAGATGTTTTTCTAATTCCATATTAAGTTCCCATGTAGAGTGAAATTAGATGGGATACAAGAATGATTTATTTGATGCTTCTTTGAGAGTTGTCCTCCCCACCTAATTTTCAGCAAATGGAAATGTCGCCATCCATATCCTTTGCCTTCTAACCATGGATATGCCAACAGTTTTCATAACAATGCTGTGTATATGAGCAGGAAACTGGGTTTTTTGAGGAAAATTACATACAGCTCTCTGAACTCCTGTTTGTTACAAAATCTGACCAGGAAATAATTACTTTAAAACTCTACTGACTGGACTTTGGGCTATTTGGACCTCCCAGCTGACTGAGGGCCAGTCTTAGACCATGAACTCTAAGCTTAGTGCTTGGAAACCATAAAGTTAATATCACTGGGAATTGCATCAGTGAGGGCTTCAGGATGTGGCTGTGTGCATGACTCTGTACCTTATCCTAGTTCCTGTTTTCTTCTCCCTTTGAAAGCCCTGTTTGAAGTTGCTTCTTAATCTCCTCAGCTGATGACTTGAAAATGCAGCAGACCTCCTAAGCATGAGTCACACCAGCCCTCAATCATCAGTATTGTCCAGAAATGCTCTGTTTCCTTTCTCATCTCTTCTTACTCCTTAACCAAGGGCAGCGATGATTCATAGTGTAAAAGGACTAGATTTGCCTTTGATATGAGTCAACAACTAACTCAAGATCAAGAAACAGCATCAAACAGGCCTTGCAAAAAGGGAAGGCAAATTTCTTATTTACTGTGGCTGAATCAAAAGTACAGGCATAGACATTATTCTTGAAAAATCGAAAGATAAATTACACTGGCTTGAAAATCCCCTCATACAGATTCTGCAAATGTTTGAAGAAATCGATGTGTGTTAAAATATACTATGTTCCAAGCAAATCAAAATCTTGTTTCTCTTTTAAACATCTTTGCATGGAAACCTTTCTGCTTTTCTTTTTCTTTTTTTTTAACAGAAATCTTTGTGCTAGGCACTTCACAGGCAAGCAGAACAAGATGAAAAAATCTCCCTTAAGAAATATTTTTAGGAATGCACTTAAAGTGTACAAATCTCATCTTATTTTAGATGTAAGTAATTATGTGCTTACCTGCTACTTATGTCTTTAGGCATTAATCACCTCTTTAACGTTAAGTACATTTATAAATTATTTTCCTCCGTTGTGGTCTAAATACACAAAATAGGGGGAAAGTCTAGGGAGGGATCAAGACAAAATGGTTATAATGAATCTTGTAAATCTAGAAAGTTACTTCAGGGATCTTGAACTACTAGTATTGATCAACTCTGGGTGAGTAATACAGTTGAGCAGGAGCAGACTTTGCAGGATGGCTGCACCCCGTAGTCTTGGGGTAATTTCCTCTGAAGCAAATTAATATATTCACTATAAATATTGCCTGTCTCTTTCCCTCTCTTTTGCAGAACTCAGTTAGCCCAGAAGATGACTTGTTTCTTTAAACTGCCTTGAAAAAGATGCTGGAGGAGATGGAAATGGAAATTTTTATTAACATACTGAAGGAATTAGAGGGTTTCCTTTCCCTCTGCCTGTCTCTTGAAATTCAGCTTCTGTTGCTTTTCCCATCTACCATCATTATTGTTGTCTACCTGAACTCTAAGTTCTGTGAGGCTCATCTTGTGTCTTTAGCTGGTAGCCAAAACAATCACTTGTCATTTTCAAAGTAAGCTGACAACTGCTCAAAGGAAGAGTTTGGGAGAAAAGGAGATGGCTCCCTGAGCAAAGTCAGGCTGCTTACATAGGTAGGTGTAAACTAAAATAAGATCTTGGACGGCACTGAGGACTTTCATTTCTCCATGGAGGCATGGATAAAATTCACATGATGATGCAGCAAATTCTTCAGAGCTGTCCACTGGGCTCTGAACTGGTGCTCCTTTGGTTGTAGCTCTCCACAGTGTTTTGTTCAGTTCTCAGACTGATGTTGGCTAATCCCCTCTCCATTTATAGTCTGCTCTGATTCAGATCCTGGAGCCTCAGGATGTTTGTTTTTCCTCTTTCTTTTGTGCAGCTTTTAAGGTGGGCACTATTTGTGTGGACTTTCTTAGTAATCTCAGAGAAATGAATGAACTTGTTTTACAGGACACAAGTGATTTTCATAACTGCATTTGCTGTCAAATACCTTCAGTGTGCTATTCTGTGCATAAAAAGATTTTAAGTCATGTGATATACTGTCGCAGTAGGTCTTCTGTATCATTTTGTTTCAATATATGTGCGCAAATTTTAAAAAATGCATTAATACCATCTTTGGTTCTCCAAAGCAAGTAACTTCTACACAAACAGAGATTTTGTATGTGTGGTCACAAGTTTCATGGCTGAGTACCCGAATGATCATATTCCTGGAAATTAGGAATAACCATATAATCACAGAATTATTAAGGTTGGAAAAGACCAAGATCATTGAGTCCAACCTGTGCCCAATCCCCACCTTGTCAACTAGACCAGAGCACTGAGTGCCACGTCCAGGCATTCCTTGGACACCTCCAGAGATGGGGACTCCACCAAGTCCATGGGCAGCCCCATCCAATGATTAACATCCCTTTTGGTGAAGAAAATCTTCCTGATGTTCAATCTAAACTTCCTCTGGTACATCTTGAGTCTCCATCTGCTTGTCCTGCCAACCAAAACATGAATAGTTATTCATCTATGTACGTACACCTGTATACATCAAATGTGGTCTATAGGTCTTACCTTGTTTAAAATTACAGTTTCTCCCCCACCCCTCTAGTTTCTGAATATTCCTGGTTTTGACATTTGCTATTGTATTGATAGGGCTTTATTCTCCCCTGAATCTGCATTAATTTTGAATCAAATATCATATGTTCTTAAACCAGACTCCTCCACTCCTGGTGTCCACAGACCTTGCATGTATTCACTTTTGTGTTTGCTACATTGCAATTTTACATGCCAGTTATCTAGAACCTCTGAGCAAAGTGCCGTCTGCCACATAAATTTCTCCTTCAAAGTTGTTAAAAGGAGTAGGTTTACACTCAGCAGGTCAGCCAGCCTTAATCACTGGCTTTACCTTTTGCAAAGTCAATGCATTTTTTTGCATTACTGTCTCTTGCAGTGACTGATTGCATCCTGTCTGAGACCAAGAAAACTTTCTTGAACCTGTTTACACGAACAACATCAGACTCTGGTGTTTGTACTACCTCTCTTTTACTGAAAACTCAGACAGAGTTTTTTCCAGGTTTATATTCTGGCTGTAAATCATCCATCTGCAATTGAAATAACTTTTTCTGTTTGTAGACTCTTTTCTCCACCACTGGCATAAGCAGTTTATAGCCTGCTTTGGCAAACAAGGAGCCAAGGGGTTGTGCAGGCATAAGCACTGGAAGCTTTTAATTTTCCTGAACATATTTTCTGGCATTCACCTTCTGTTAGGTTTCCTGAAGCATTACCTACAGTCTCTGACGATCCCCATCACTGCAAAAATGTTGCAAGACGTCACATAGCGGGTTCAGGTGATGATTCTGTATAGCAATTACCATCAGAAAAGCAAAGGAAGGGTGTCTTCTTCATAAGCTGTTCTTAGGCTAATTATTATGATTAACGTGTTTTGTACACATTTTTTGTGGATTAAAGTTTTTTAGATCAACCATTATGGCAGTCAAATTGGATAGAATTTTTTTCCAGCCAAATTTATCATTCATGTGTACTTTTTTTCTCTGTAAGTAAAGAAATAATTGATAGCCATCTCTAACCCCCCAAGGCCTAGAAGGGCCCCCAGATCAGACCTGGTTTTCCTATGAAAGTTAATTATTCACTCCTACCTTTACATTGCTGTCTGTTATGTTCCAAGCTTACACCACCAACTCCCCATCTGTGACACCGTTCTATTGTTCATACTCACAGCAAAATACCTTTGGTAAACTTCTGTATATTCCCACGTTAGGATATCCTTTCAGGAAACAATATGGGTGCAGTGCACAGCCTAAAAGTTACAGTGAAGCGCTGTGTTTAGAGGGTGTAAGTTAAAATTTCATGGACTATAATTTCCTTTGTAAAGAAATTTTCCACCACCCCATTGAACTACTTAGGATGAGATGAGAGGAAGAGGGGGTAAATGCATTTATTAAGAAACACTCTTCCTGGTAGATATGTGAAGTTCTGCACAGGCATTGGCTTGGCCCCTTAGGAGGTAGATAGAACATAAAATCACAGAATGGTTTGTGTTGAAAGGGATGTTAAAGCTCTTCTCATCCCGCCCCCTGTCATGGATAGGAACACCTCCCACTATCCCAGGTTGCTCCAAGCCCCATCCAACCTGGCCTTGGATACTTACAGGGATCCAGGGGCAGCCACAGCTTCTCTGGGCAACCTGTGCCAAGGCTTCACCACCCTCACAGGGAAGAATTTCTTTCTAATATCCAACCTAAATCTACTTTCTGTCAGTGTGAAGCCATTCCCCCATGTCCTGTCACTCCATGCTCTTATAAAAAGTCCCTCTCTTGGCTTTCTTTTAAGCTCAAGGTGGCGGTAGAAGGTTTCCCCTTCCTCTTCTGGAGCTGGTAGATGGAAGACTCATTCTAAAAGGGCATCAGTACTCTCTTCTGGATTTAGAGCAATAAGTCTAATTTCTTCCTTAAGTTTTCATCTAAGTATGCTTCTAAGTATGTGTTGGCACATGTATAGCAGAATTTGAATTCTGTTAACTTTATTTTGTGTTCTGTTGATAGCTTTTCTATGCCATTAAAAACATCTGAGAATATATTTTTGAGCTTTTAATGGCTTCTGTCTTCCTACTGTATTCACATTCTTAACAACCTAATATCTGGCATTTTCACCCCTTGAGTAAGTACTCCTTTTCCTGAAAATATTTTATAAGAAAACAACTGTAAATGTTATTTCTTCTAGATTTTGTTATACTTTCACATGGAGTTCATATCCACATGTTATGGTTTGATTTCACTCTAATGTCATCAAAGAAAGATTTTATCAATTCTTTCCCTATAAATAGGTTTTCTTTTCAAAATGATTTTGGTAACTTCAGCTGACTTGTATCCTGTACATACTCTCTGGGGGTGAGAATAATTTATGCACCCATGTCTAACCCATAAAAACTTGTAGCCATATGTGAAGAGTCCCACAACATTTTCTTTGTTTCTATTTCTCGCAATACTGGCATGCACACTCTCTCGCTTTTTGTCCTGGTATTTGGCTAAGGCTATGGCTAAAGTTTTGGTTCTGTGATCCACAGAGCTAAATCAAAATCTGATTACAGCTTTAATCAGTCACAGTCAAAAAATGGTGCTAAATACTTCAGAAGTCTTTCCATCTTTTTGTCTCCTAGGAAATTTCTATCCCAATGGCTTGATTTTTCCCGAAACTGCAGCATTGTGATTTCTGTAATTTAGAATGGCAACTAGTTTGCTCTTCTCCTCAATACATCTAGTGCTTCTGACCCAGTACTATGTAATAATAGCCACTTTTGCCTTCTCCCCCATCACTGTCTTCACGGAGGAAAATATTGGTTGAACCTCTTTCAGTTGTGTAACAGATGTCGTGGAGCAGTGCTGTGATTGACATGAGCCCTGCACTTACCCCTTAATCTCCACCTCAGGTTTTAGAGATTGCCTCCAAATTTATGGGATCAGATAATGCTCAGTCACCACTCCAGTGAGAATCTTGCATTGATACTTATAAGCCATAGATAGTCTTTTCTAGAATAAGCAAACTGTGAAAAGAGGGGATTAGTGAGAAACCAAGGGCAGAGAGGGCTCGCCACAAAGTCAGTAAACATCTAGGGACAGGATGAAATTAAATGCTCCATGCCTTTTAGATGGCCAGTTCTCTTGCAGCATGTGTCCTCTTTTGCCCTAACCCACAAAAAACGTTGCCATCATGCTCGCTGGAGCAATAACATGGGCTTCTTTTTAATCATGTTCCAGTTGCTCTTGTGCTTGATCTGGAAAGGAAAATACCTGAGGCCAATACTTGGCAAACTCTTTCTGTGTAGCAGCTAAGATTAAATAAATGTTCCACTGAGCTAATAATAAGAGCAAGGTTATATCCAAAACCATTTCTGAAAATATGTATTCATTTTTTAAAAAATGTTTTCAGACTAACTTGCCTTCCACAATTTTTCAAAGAAACTGTTAATTCAGATTTCTCCAGATTTTTCTGTGAACCCTCTTCCTCTCTGAAAATCAGTCTACAAGCATTCACCAAAGGTACTAATGTTTGAGATGACATTCTGCTCTTTGTCAGACACTGCTGCTTTAACAGGATTATTTACAGTGCATAGATTACATTTTTAATGTTTTTTCAGGCATACATTCTGAAAATTATTTTATTCCAGTATTCAAGGTTTTGGGAATTCATCTTTTCCCAATATGCTTAGTTGAAGGACAAGAATGAATCACAAAAAGAATTGAGTAACTGCTAAGGCAGCCTGCCTTTGAGGACTTTTCTCACTACTCGGAGCAGCATGCAGGGCTTTGGGTGGAACAGCTCAGCTTTGCTCCAGCATGGCCTGTCTACCTCTGTAAGGCAACTTGTGGGGTAATCACTGACACACCAAAATCCTTCTGCAGTAATATATAGCGAATAAGTGAGAACAAATAGATTGGACATTCTTAAGGTTAAAGATATTTTAGTTTCTCCTTGCAGCAACAACATGCCAGTTGTGAAAATAAAGGAGCTGTTTGGGACATTTCTAACAAGTTATTTACTGTTCAACTCACCCACTCCTGCAGTGGAGAAGGGGGGAGGCTTCAGGTAGAAGTTGAGACCCTGTAAACTCATCTTTTATGCATATAGGATAATGCAAATGCCATCCAGTTTCAGAGGAATGACACAGATGGGTTTTGCATATGTTGTTAGAGTCAGACTAATTTTAAGAAAAATACAAAGGAGAGCAGGTTGAAGAAGGAGATCAGTAAAACTCAGAGCAGGGTTCAGGTTTTACAATGTATGTCTGTTCTGATGGCTATGGAGTTATGCTTATACATATGCTCACAATCTCTTTGGGTCTTGCATTTCCACTCTGGTTTTACTGTAAAGAAGTTTACAGTAAAGTTTTAGGTTATTAAAATACTTGTAAGTTAAGCTATTACCTTGAAAAAGGCCAGGTGAAATAGCACTTTCCAGTGTTCACAGTTGATTTTCCTGTGTTTTGGAGCAGTGTAACTCTAAGCCAGTATGTCACAGTACATGAAGTTCCTGTGAAAGTTAGTCGGGATATATCCTTGAGGACTGTTATGGAGCATGCAACCACGAAATATGGATCAGAACCATAAAAATGGACACAGAAATCTGCAGCTGTGCAAGATGTCCACAATGAAAACAGAAACTACATAATTTGTTTAGTTCGAGGATTTGTTTGGAAATTCAGAATAAAAACTGCGTTTGTCTGAAGTTTTATTCAAGTCCACTAACTTGTCTACTGATTCTGAATTCTTCTTTCAGATAAATCTAGGCTGATTTATAAACTGGTATGAAAATCTCACTAAATTTGTGGTTTTGAACAGTTTAAACTGGCCATGCTATAAAATTGAGGTAGCACCCAGTGGTTTTGGCTGGGTTTTGAGCGGCTGTTTTGAGTTC
Organism: Corvus cornix cornix; assembly: GCF_000738735.6. NCBI lineage: Eukaryota > Metazoa > Chordata > Aves > Passeriformes > Corvidae > Corvus > Corvus cornix. The sequence continues at coordinate 65,714,260 of NC_047057.1, read as the reverse complement.
AGTAGAGCCCCAAGCTCAAGGTGGAAAGCCTGGAGGTGCCAAACCTGTCCTGCCTCCCTGCCATGAGCCTTTGGCAGGGCTGCAGGATTGCGCAGGGGAGCTGGGTCTGCTTCTGATAGAAGGACTTTAAGTGAGGGAATCTGTCCTTTCTCCTCGAGCAGATGTGCTCAGTCACAGAATGAAGTGTGAGTGTGTGTCTGCATAGGGCTGAAAAGCTGGTCTGGGCAGTGAGCACTCAGGCAGAAAAGTAACTGCTGCAAGTTCAAGAATGTTTTATCCAGTTGTGAGTTGAGAGTGTTTCTACTTGTGTTATTATGTCTACTATTATTAACCTCTTTCTTCACTTCATGCCAGATTTTATCAGTAATGCGTGTTTTGAGAGACAAGCAGCTCTTTTCGGAATGGGGCTTGTTTCTGTGACCACTTGTTCTGCATCTGTCTTGGGTGATTCAGGAGCAAATTCATCCACTTGTCTCCTCTGAAATATAACCCACTGTGCTTCTGTTATGTGCATAATTTCACATATTAAATTTATTTCTTGTGCTGCATTTATTTTAAAACTTTATTCAGCCATGTGCCTCTGTGTGCATTTAAAAGGAGCCACAAATATTTATGAGGCAATTTTAACACTTACCAATTGCTTTTGTGGGGCTTGATACTTTAATAGCTGTAGTTATATCAGCCTTGGCTGATATTTCCTAATTATTCATATCCTGACGTGTTATCAGCCATCATAGAGCGTTACCAGCATCATTTTAAGCTCTCTTCACCTTCTTCAGTCTGGGTTTTATTTGAAAAGCAGACATGCAGTCCCCAGTGAGAATTAAAGTAGAAGCATTAGCTTGCAAAATATATGCCAATGACCTAATGATTCTGACATTTCCACAATACAAGCTTTACAAGAAGGCATGCAGACAGCAAAGTCTGTTTTTCTATCTCATATTTTTTTAATGGCTAAATGTTTGGAGGAAACAAAATGGATTTATTCTGCTCAATCCAGGGTATAATATCAGGACTTATCCGGTTCCGGGCCCCAGGGCTTCAGACAACTAACAAAACACATCTTACTTCTGCTCTGCTAGTTCTCTGTTATGCTTTTCACATGCAGGAAGAATCAGTAAAAGCATAACCAAATTGAATAAAGCAGCATGGCCTGCTATTCTTTGCTTATGAAGCATCACATGATAGACACCAAATTAAGAAGAACCCCCCACCTGTGGTTAAGTATGTGTGCAACTGTCAAGCCGTTTTATCTAATAGAGAGGGAATTTTACCATTCCCTTCACTGCCAGAGTACAAGAATATGTTAAAAATGTTAATGCCTTACCAAAGCATGCTTCATTGTTTTTGAATAATCCGGTGATTTTACATCATTTAAATAAAATCAAAGCTGCTCCCTGATCTATTTTGAAATGCTTCCACCTTTCAAATCCTTTGCTCTGATATATGGAAAGAAGACTAATCTGAGGTGGTTCTCCTTATAGAGTTTAAGTTGCAATTTGTTTTTTGGCTCTTCAGTCGCTGTTTGTGTAAGGATGTATTGGGATAGGGCTGTCTGCCATTATATGGTGAAAAAAGCAAAACCATCTTTTCCAATAAAAATAAGATGCTGTTTAAACAAGAGGCTAAAGGAAATCTATCCTCTCTGTTGACCTTTCAGACTGTGGTAAGCATAGAACATACAGTGCCAATTTTATGACACAGTCATGTCAAATAGATTGTATGTGACATATTTGAGTTGTGATTTCAAAGAAGGTTTAGATGTAAGAGTCAGGAGGGAAAACCCATTCAAATATGTTCTTGTTACTTTTTGTGCAGTGACTTCATGGACCAACCACCTAATGACTAAGACATGCCATATGCAAGAACATTCCCTTAACCACAGATTTTTCTTGTTCATTTGCTTGAAGAACTCCAAATTTTTCCTGTCATTGCCCAGGAAATCACAAGCAAATCTAATGGCATTGTCAAAGTCTTAGAGGTGCCTGGCATTTGTTCGGCTACTGGGCTGGTCATTTCCTCTTTCGTGTTTTTCCTTCCTCTCTTTTGCATCCTTTATCTACTCAGGCAATGAGCTGGCTGCAGGAATTTCTCATATCTACAGATAGTGGGGTCCTTGCAGCAAAAGGGTTTAAATATCAGAGGTGGCCTTTGGACATTAAAACCATATAAACCTGGATTGCTTTCTTGTGATGCAGTGTTCAGTAAACAAGCAATGAAACAATAACTTCAAATTCAGCAGAAGGATTCGTACTGCACTTGTCATTGCCAAGTTCTGTGACAGAAATATTCCAAGTACCTGTCTGTAGACCAAAGACATGCAGAAGTGGCTTCTCACTGGGTGGAGAAACACAGTCCTTGCTGAGCATAAGAATCATTAGTTGCTTTCAGGGATTTAGCCTGGAATTAACATGACTCATTTTCTTGCAACATTTCTTTCCTGCCGTTGCTGATTCTCTCTGTGCATGTAAAAGCACTGATAGGGCCATCATTAATGCACAGCACCTCTTTTCTTCTTAACATTGGCTTCTCTTTGCTGCAGAGGTGAAAGCTGTGGAAGCTTCTGCCTTTGAAGAACTACTTAAGATGAAATGGTTTTGAAGTGCATTTAAGGGTGTTTACTTTAGGCACTTTATTTTTTTCTTTATTTTTATTCCTATTGGAACTGGCTAATGTTATTCATTAAACTAACAATTTCTCCCCTGCCTGTTCTTAAGTGTGACTTGTGACCTTGCAATCTGTGTATTTTGTCATCACAATGTGTTACCATGGAACTGATTTTGATGTCATGAATAAGGGCATTGTGAGTTTCCACGTTCCCAAGCATATTTGAGACACAGGTTTGGAAACAAAAATGACTTCACCAGTTAAATATTGTTAGATCCTATAGTATATCAAAGGTAAGAACACTTGTGCCCTATATTCCTTTACATAGAAGAATCTAAGGTTAGGAATTTCAAAGCAGGTATATACAAGAATGACACTACAAATAGCATTTTGCAAGATCAAATATTTTGTGAGAGTATTGAACTCTAACCCCTTTATGTTCCTGTAGACAAAAATCTTTCATATTGTTCATGGAGCCTCCTCAGACTGTCTAATAGGGATTCTGTATAAAGAGGAAGAAATGCAGTGTGCTGAACAGCTCCGGGATGCTTCTGGGACTTAACTCCTTCAAGACAATAGTGACCGAAGGGAGTTTTCCACCCAAGATCGTTCACAGGCAGACAGAGGCAATGTACCATTGCTGCTTTTGAAGCTGGGAGGAGTGTCAAGGATTTTTCAGAAAAGCACCTTACACAATGCACAAAGGGAAAATGTACTTTCGTTGTGCAGCAGAATGCATGTATTTCATGCCTTAAATTAAAAAAGCAAGTTCCCTCAGTGATCTACCTACCCACATAAGGTTAAAAGATTTCAGTGGAATCTCTTGTCAAGCTGTTCCCCAGGGTGTTTAATTCATCACAGTTAAAGACTTAATAGCATTCTACTATAATGGAGAAGTTTGAAAATCCTCAAGTGAGTTTTAAATCCTGGGTAGCAAAAAAAAATCTAGTTTAGCAGGAACCTCATATACAGTTCTGTTTACTTGATCTGCTGGCGTTTTTTTCAGATGAGACTTACCCATCCATTGCATTTTACAATCTAGCTCAGTAGCAGTTTGCTCCTGGCACCAGGCAAATATGTCCTCATTAAGTAAAATTTATGCTAATACCATTCTGATTAGCCAGCAGTCATTGATATTCACTCTCATTAGCTAAATTGGTTCACTGGAAGACATCCCGTCGAGGGGCTTTTTCTGTTTTAAATGGAATATAAAATGTATGGATTCACAGAGAAGACAGATGATGATAATTATACCCTGTGTTTACTCCAGCCGCTTTTTTATCCTAAAGCCTCCTGAAGTAATTTGCAGCATTTAGATCTGCAAGGAGGGAGAAGACTTTTTTCCCCCTTAGAGTAAAACCTCTGTCAGAAATATAGAAGCCATTCTGGTTTTATTGTTATTAGCACAGATTGCACAAAGGAATCTTCCATTCTGAATTTAGGAGCACTTTTTGATGAGACAAAATGCAGATACTTCATAGGAAATCTAGCTGGGGAATAAAGTCAATTCATGCAGCAATGGGACTTTCTACATGCAGTCCTTTTGGAGTAACCTTGTGACTCTGACTTACCATCTCTAGGAGTTGTGCCTGCAGTGATATTGCAAAATTAGCCTCAGAGTGAACCTTTCATCAAAAGTACAAGGATCCTGTCTGCCCAAGCTTACAGATTTTGGTTAAAGGGAATGATAATTTCAGCTGAGAATTTTATTATATTTTCTTATGTTAAAACATACATGATCAGTTCAAGCCATGGTTTGGTGCAGTCTGGTATGATGCTGTGATGAATTACCACCTGTTTTCTCTTAACTCTGTTAAAGGGCTCTTGTTGGGCAGAAAAGACCAAGCTGGAAGCTGTTATTGCCAAGGTGTGATAATCTTGCCATTAACACTATTAAGTCCAAGAACAGGTTTCTTTGTATCACAGCCTCCATTTCAAGTGCAAGAAGGAAAGCAGTGGTCTTAATGCCTTATATTCTTACTGATATTAACAAAAATCCCTATTGATGTCTCTCTCTTTATGCAGAACATATCTGTCCTTTCCAAACTCTGCCCCTATAGTTGTCTGATAAAAGTTGTTTACCTTTAAATATTGACACTGCATATACTCCATTCTCTTTAAAGAAGAAAAACATTTCTCTGGTCCATTCAACCCTTGACCTTACTAGAAGGATTATAAACAAGGATGTCTCTTCTTGCTAATTTTTTACCTTTTGGATCTACAATCAATACTGCTACTTCATCGAGGCTGCCAAGCAGCAAACAGATGGCAGCAACCACTGACCATTGGCAATGGTGAGATGGGAAACACTGGCCTACAGTGACCTTTGACTGGGCTTGAAATTCCTCAGTTTGCCTTTCAGTTCCCATCACTGAATAGTTCACATCACTCCTGGGCAATAATTGCAGTGTTTTCACATGTGCACTTCTGTTTCAAGTAATCTCCCTCTTAGATTGATCTAATCTTTTCTTCAGTAATCAAAACTAGTTCCACATCCAAAAGATGCTTTGGAGGGGAGATCTGTGACCACGAGCAGCAATGTGAAACCACCCAGATACAGATAAATTGCTGTTCTCTCTCACTGCACAGAGAAATTGTGTCCTAATGGTACAGCAATTACTTTGTTTCCATGGTAACGTGCGTGAGCACTATAAATAATGTTTGATGTTTATAAACAATGCCGTTTACACTGAATTACATACACTATTTGTATGCTAATTTATGGGATTCATTTCTAGTTGTTTCACAGCAATAGAAGAGCAAACAGAAAGCTGAAAGTTTTGTGGGTGCTGTTTTGAACTGTGTGGTTATTAATTTTTCCCATGTTTATGTCCAAAGGAAAAACTGCATGAGCTGAATCTATTTCCTTACCATAATATATACACTCACTAATGGAAAAAAAATCTTGGAATGAAAAACTTACAGAATTAGCAGATTGTTTTGCTTTCCATCATCACTACTGTACTGGGGGTTTTGTACCAGAAGGTAAAAAGCATTTGGCTTACAATTCAGCAAAATGTTTCTGTGCATGCTTATTTTTAAGCTTGTAAAGTGATCAAATATCTTCGTTTGATATTTTAAAATTGCTTTTTAGGTTTTTTTCCCACCTTTTATTATGTAACAGCAAAATATTTTCTCTGTTTTAGATTTGGCCATGAATTTTCATGATTTTTTCACAAAACCAGCAAAGAGCTACTGGTATTTTTTTTAATAACGTAATAAATTCACTGCAACAGCAGTTTATTTGCTAGTCACAAATAGTGGTTGGGGGAAAAATAGGGCTACTACAAGTATTTAATGGGGTTGCAAGAGTGGTTGCAGTGAAGGCAAATTTTAATAAGTGACATAGGAATGTCCACTGGCAGCTGGAAACACAAGGACGAAGGCACGGCTCTGGAACGATGGAGCTCTGTCATTATCAGCACGTTGGGAGGCATGAAGGGCATTCCTCTTCCCTCCTCCTGCATGTCTGGGGAAGCAGAGCTCCCTCATGCAGCTCCTTGGCCACGGGCCAGTGTGACTGAAGCACTGCACCTACCTCAGTGAGCTCTAATTGCTGCCTACACACTCTGCGAGCAGTGTTTGTGCTTGTTTGGCTTGGGAGCTTTGATAGGCTTTAGCAGCCAGGCTGGAAGAGGGAAGCAAACATGAGCAAACAGATTTGTGTTAACAGACTGTGAGTGTTCATAGGGCACAACACCTGTGGGCAGACACGTAGACAGCGGCGGGTACACCTCTGAAACAGTAAGAGAGTGCCATTTACCCATTGTTAAGGAGTAAATGAAATACATTGCATTAAATTTGTTCCTTGGCAGTCGTCCCAGTTGAACTGCCATGCTGGTTAACTGTGGACGCCCCTGTATTTACATTAAAATAGTTCAGAAAACTTTGCCTTTATTCATGCCCTGAGTATGCAAACTCAATCTCCTCAGCACGAGCTGCAGAAAAGGCATCGAGGTGGGCTGAAGGCTGAGCTTACACCTCTCTGGTTCCTGGTTCCACACCATGGCTCCTTGCTGGTGGCAGAACAGCCTCCCAAGGGCAGCAATCCCAGTCCATTCCCCTGAGCAGATGGGGTCCCCTGTACCTTTGATTTCCTGACACAAGCCACAGCCAAAATGACATGAATGGAGTATTTGCTTTATCCTCTGGGTGAGAGTTGTTTGTTTGCCTCATCCACACTCAGAGTGACTCCTCAACCTGTGCTGAAGCTGTGTAGCAACAGGCAGCATATTTATTTTGCACTGTTTGGTTGCTGGTCTTGAAAAGAAAAGTTTTGTCTTTTAGGAAAGCACCAAGGAAACAAATACGAGCCAAATAATAAGGCTGAATAATATGGGATTCAGTAAAGGGCTGTTAGCATTGCAACAGGGCTGCAGTGTCACTTGGGAGCCTCTGCTTGGGCACTGACTGCATCTTGTCTCTCCCTCTCTTAAATAGCTTCTCCATCACTGGCCTCCATGTGTTCTCCTGAGCTGGTACCACGAGAAGCAGAAACAACCACACCAAGTTTTCCAGCAGTTTTCCTGTAGCTCTCAAAGTAGCATTCTGTATCCTTCTGCCCTCTTCTCCCCCAGAGGATGCAGAAGTAGTCACTACTCAATAAGTGCAGAGAAGCCAAGCATTTTCCGTTTGGAAGTACTGAAAATGACTGAAAATCGTGCCAGCCATAGATTGCCTGTTGGATTGAGTATTCCTGTGTTTCACAAATAGCTGTGGTGAGGTTAAAATACCCTGCTCAGTCTGTGCCTTGCTGCACCTACTGTGTGTTCCTTGATCCCTGTGTTTGATTTGATCTCTCTGACATGTCCTCTGCTAAACCTGACATCAGGACTGAGTTTTACCAGGGTTTGCTGAATTAAGGAAAGGGGAAACTACCCAGTCATTGGGAAATATTTCACAAATGAGATCTCAGGTCAGGCCAGTAAGCTCGTATTTAATCAGCTGTATTTATTTTAAAACTGTGGCAGAATATGGTAGCCTGGCTTTGTTTTAATGGTAGGTTTCTGCTATTTAAATGTTGTTTTCTGTGTTGTTTTGGCGGGTTTTTTTCTCTATATCTTAATATCTTTAAAAAATACTCGTAACACCTTTTGGCTTCATATATTTCTCTGAGATGAAGACAGTGGTATAATCCAGTTTTTTTTTTTTTTTTTATTTGAATGTCTGAATTTGGAAGAATAACAATAACAGAATATATCTGAGAAGGATTAGAGAGGGGAAAAATACAGGACTATCTTCTTTTGGAACTGAGATATGAAACTCCACATGGTCACCTAGTCAGGATTTTTGCAAAAGTAGGAGGAAAGAAAGATTATCAGCTGCATTGGAACAGAAATGTTCAAAAAGATTACATGCCCCTTAACTAGGAGTAGGATGATTTCCCCATCATGAATACACAAACACACACACACTCACACACGCAAAAGAATCCTGAAAAGTGTTCTCTTTCCAAGGAAGCACAAAAATTTATAGTTCCCCTTGATTTAAGATAGGGTCTGGTTTGGACCAGTCAACCAATTTCAGTTTGATATTTGTGAAAACTTTCTGTGTCTTGTTCATCCTTTCTTTCAAGCTTTTAGATTATATATATTAAAATATGTAATTAAAATAATGCAAAAATTAGGATGCTGAGGAGGCCTGCCTTAAAAAATGTTCTCACTCCTTAGTCTTTTGTTTTTATATTTAATTTGAGATATGCATCACAACTCTATTTTGGTCTTGATTAACCTGTCTTTTTTCACCAAAGATTTTTTTTTTGCATAGTTTGAGAGGTACACCAGTGTTAGAAGACTCCCTCTAGGATCCTCTAGTCTGGCTTTGCTGGGTGTAGACTCAGAGCCGAATTTGGTGCAAACCATCACCTTGGGCAGGTTTCAGGTCAGGAGTTGAGCAGAGCCTGATTTGATTTATTGCTTCTTAAGCTGATGTGTCTTACCTTGCAGTCATCCATAGTGGAAGGGGAAGCTCAGCCCCCTCCTCTTTCAGCTGGAGACGATAGGAGCAGGCAAACACTTCACTGCTTTGAAGTACCAGCAGAAAGGCTTTCAGGATCGTGGCCAACACCCTCTGCAAGTGCCTTTTGGATCTGTCTCAGCTTGAGTAGAGACATTTGAACAGGTATCAGGTTGTGAGGGAGTGTAGCCAACTAAAAAGCTGAAGTGGAGAAGGAAGCTCAAGTGAACCCACCTAGGGAAAAGAGGCAGCTCTTGAGTGCAAAAGGCTTTAAACAGAAAACTGAGGATTCTCTTTTTAGAGGGAAGCGAATGCAGGTCCTAGGGAAAGCATTAATTTAGCTGGGTTTTGAAAAATTTTATTTCTGTTTGTTCTCTTTGCTGGTGGGTAGTTAGGCATGAGAAGAGAGTTTCAGGAACTACCTAAAACAAAATTGACAGTGCTGGTACTTTCGCTAAATGTGTTTTGTGTATACATGACTTCCTAATGCAGAATCAAAAACTACAAAAATGGTTCGAATACTAGTAGAGGGTATTAAATTCACTAAATGTTAACTTCCACTTCAGGGAAACATCCTCAAAGGGGTGTAGGACCTTTTTATTATCTGCTTCTAGAATCAAAAAGAGTGCTAGTTCTCACTTTAAAAAGTAATACGGTTTGAAAAATATGCACTGATTAAAAATTAACATTTTCCACATGTACATTTTCATTTTAATATTTAGTTTGCAAATACAGCCAAAGCATACAGTGGCATCACCAGGGATTGTTAATGGCTCATTGCTTCCTCTTGCAGGTTTTTGGGACTGAAAGTTGATAAATACCTCTGAAATGGGGTTACCTCTGGATAAGTTAATGGGAGCATTACAAACTCAGGAGTTTCTGGTTTATGATCCTGAAGATTAGAGAAGCTGAATTTGAATAAGGTGCTTGGGAACAAGGAAATTTGCTGTTCTGACCTGATGTCTGTGTCCTTTTGCTACATTTTTTTCCGTTTCTAAAATTAACTTTATAACTTTACTGAGTATCTCAGGGGTTATTTCTATTTCATGGAGACGTTTCAGCACAGACTATGTGAACTGTTGCAAAGGGTTTGGAGATGTAGAGTGCTAGGGGTGTAATTAGCCAAAATTAGTGTGGGCGAAAAAAATTCAGGATATCCAACTTCTGTAAAAAGACCTTCAACCAGAATAAAAGAACAGAGGCTTATTCCAGGAACATTAATGCTTAGGAGTGGCTCTGTTTGACTAAGAAAATGCCATTAGAACCAAGTATTTATGACTAAACACACTTGAATAGAAAACATGTAGAGAAAACTCTTGGTAGTTCATTTGTCAAAAGCTGGCTGAACTGTAGCCCTGTAATAATTATGTACTGGGTATCACAGCCAGAGAAGCTGGTAACCGCAAACTGACTTCCTCATTCCTTCCCCTTCCTCCAGGAGTGGTTTGGATTAGGTAGTCAGCTGAAATTTCCAAAGCACGTATTTTCTTACCATGCTGCTGCGACCCATCTCCAGGTACTTCTTGCTTAGATTCCACCTAACTCCTTCTTTTTTTATTTCTTTCATGAAAAGAAAAGTTTATTAATGGATTGACTCAGTAAATCTTTCCCAAGTCCCTCTGCATGTGCACACACGCACGGGGAGGAAAGCAACTTAGACACTAAAAAAAAGACAACTGGGCACTGTTGAACACAATCCAACAACTCTCTGGTTCCTTGTCCTGAACAACAGATATTCTGTATCACCTAATATTAACAAACAAAAGATTTTTTTCCCACGCCATTATATATTTACATTAGCCTACTCTTCAGGCTTGGCATGTTGGCTTCCTAAGACTATTTGATCCCAGATGCAGCTCTGTGCCAGAATTGCTGGAACAAAATGCAGTGGGTGGACAAACCTGTCCTGCTGCATTGCTTCTGGCCTTTTAAAAACAGAAAGCATTTTTCTGACTCATTACTGTAAATGTACTAACAGAGCATACCTGTGATGGTTTTCTGACTGAAAGTGCCTGCATCTGCTCAAAAGGTTAACACGGGTGCAGATCAAGTGCATATCATGACACATTTGTTGATATCAGCCAGGGGCAAATATTAAGTAGCTTATCTTTTTAAGAGAGAGATAAGGAGGAAGGATTGTGAGGTGCTTGCCAATAAATGTATATTCATCACAACTGTCGCTCCTGTGTGCTGCAGGAACCACGGCAGGTAGGGCTGGTAACAGCACTGAAATCCAGGACGTCTGAGTTCAGCCCTTACTCTTGGCCTTTGCTGGGGCCTTTGGCAGGGCATTTAGAACTAAATTAGGCTGCCTTCTGTTCCTTACTAGGTGGAGGGAGAGGTTTCACACATATCCCCTTTTAGCAACTGCAAAATCATAGAATCACAGAACAGTTTTGGTTAGAAAAGGCTCGTAAACATCATCTAAATCCAACTCCCCTTCTGCTTTCCATTGAGACCTGCTAATAAAAGAAAATACCTACAAATAAAAAAGGAGGTCTTATCAGAAGTTATTGGGTGCTGATGACACAGACATATGGAAGACAATGTACAAAATTTGTATCCCTGTATTTCAGTAGGAGGCTACAAAATCCACTCCCCTTGAAAATGGAAAATTGAGGAAGGAGCTTATAGAAATTGTTCTGAATATCTGCAGTGAGTGTTTTTCAGATATGCACACACATATACATTTTTATGTATTTACATGTATCTGTACAAGTGTGTGGAAATACATGGATAATGTGCATGCATTTTAGGATTTTTATTTGGGATATAAGATGCAATTTGAGGACTACCTTTTTTCCCCCTCTCTCTGGGTATGCTAATTCCTACAAGTATCATAGAATCATAGAATATCCTGAGCTAGAGGGAAGCCACCTCAAGATCATCAAGTCCAACCTCTGGCCCTGCACAAACATCCCTCAATCCCACCCTGTGTCTGAGAGCATTGTCCAAACCCTCCTGGAGCTCTGGCAGCCTTGGGGCCATGACCATTCCCTGGGGAGCCTGTTCAGTGCCCCAGCACCCTCTGGGGGAAGAACTTTTTCCTGATATCTAGCCTAAACCTCTGTTATATGTATATTTCTGTGTCTTAAAAGAATGCAATACGTCCCTCAGCAAAGTGCTGAGGTGATATTTAGCACGACGGAAAATTTTGTATTGTGTCTAGCACTACTGAAAATACATGATTGTTAAATTTCACTGCCTTTTGAACAAGCCTAACCTGGAAGCTGAACTCAGCTGGGTACAATGTCAGGGTGCAATCCTTGCAGGTAATTGGGATGCAGTTGCTGTGAGAGCCTTTCAGTGCAGCCTGGATCCACTCTGGTGCAAGAACCAGGAGAAGATTGCAATGGACATCCATTACGATTGTCCACAACCAGCATCATTAAATGTTCACCCCTTGAATAAGAGTTCTGTGGACAGCTTATATGTTTAGAGGAATTCAAAATCATAAATAAGATGCTTTGTAGGAAACTACTTCAATCAAATCACTGAATAATAGTCTGCTTTAACAATTCTCTTTGAAATAATTTCTGCAGGGAAATAGTCCATGCATTAAATCAGGAGTTGGAGATTGGCTGGAAGAGAGGAGCGGATAGCAGTAAAAACCAAAAGCAAAGCAAATTTCACTGATGTAGTAGCGTATGTATTCCACAACACATAAAATAATAAAGATTGCACTTAAAAAAACCTAAGGAAAATAGAATTGGTGTCCAAGAGCAACTGAGGCAAATGGTAGAGGGGAAATGGAAGCGCATTCACATGATACAAATTCTGGTGCTTAATTTCAGCAGATAAATTATCCAGCGTTGTCTTCCTAGAGTTTTTCTCCAGATGAGAGGGAGAAGGTCTGTCAGAGCTGAACTAAGGCCCACCCCCCCCCGGAGCAAGATTGCTCTCCCTATTGTAGAGGGGCTCCAGGGAGGCTGTCACTTCCCTTAACCCGTCTTTTAGTCTTTTAAGTTGAGTGGTGTGAATAGCCTTCAAAATGCCTTTGGGTTTCCCTTTACCCAAAGATTGAGGGAATGCTCCTTTTCATTCTCAGCCACAGGAATTAAACAATAAGATCAAAATCTTGTAATCTCCTTGGGAATTCCTTTCAGCTGTATGGGATCTAAAATGCAGGGTTTTCCCTAAATTGCTGGGCAAATGAAGGCAGAGGCTAATCATACAGCTGGCTTTCGATACAAACATTTCCAGTCTCTGGTATGGTTGCCAGTTGCTTGGGATTGCCTATGAAACAAATATCTTAATTGTTTTTATTACCTATGCAAGTTTAAGTCTCATTAAGCTGGTTTGTTATTGATTTGAGTATCTGTTTGCATCAAGAGGACCTGGAAACAAAGCAAACTTTAATGTTTCAATTTTTTGGTCTTTCATTGCATTGACTTCTGAAAAGGATGATCAAAATAGACTCACACTGGGGTCTCCAAACAGCTAATAAATAGTATATTGCTTTTAGTACAAAGAGCACGACAAAAGATTTTGAGTTTACAGTAGTACTATACCCTCTGTCTTTGTGCTCTATGGAACACGTTGCAAACAATTACCATGTATTATGTGAACTGCCATTCTTCACTGAATAAATCTTTTAAAGCAAACATATCTCTACTGCAGGAATGTGCAGGGGTGAAATGCCCTAAATCTTCATTTAAAAAATTAGATGCAAGTTTTAAATTTGAAAATATATGTTCCCTGCCAGAAAATGATCCCCTACCATTTCCTAATAGCAAATAAAACATGAAAAAGAAAATATTTGCCAACCTTTAGGTAGGTTTGTTCAAGTCTGAATGCACAGAGATGCAGACGGGGACTTTGGAGTTGAGGGGAAATGAGTTTGTGGGTGAAGTTCAGCCTACAGTGCGGTTTGTTTAGCACACAGGAGGTTTCTTACAATATCACTAACACAAACTGAAATTGCTTACAACTTCCCATGCCTTTCCAACTTTGATGGTTTTTTTCCTTAGGCATAGGGGGTTTTGTGTATATCCCACATCTTGTTGTGGCTATCACTCAGAGAGAAGAATGTTGGGTCTTTACTGTACCATTTACTGTATCGCCTTCGCTGTGGGAACTGTCATTGCAACAAAAGCTCTGAAGAGCTGGAAAGGAAATGTGCAGTCATTCTGTCCAGTTATGAAAATTAGCTTTATAGAAAGCATTTTCTGCTGAATGCCATTTGTGCCTTCAATAGTGAAAGCCACAGTGAGTTATTTGCATGGGAAAGCTGCTGTAAGGGAAGGTCTTGATTTGTTACCTTCAGTATCACTTTGGAGTTTCAACCTTCAACTGAGAAAGAAACCCATGGAAATATGTTTAAAACTTTAGGTGACCTGTTTACAACATGCTTTAGATTTGTGAAAAGATTTGCAAAGCCTTTGATGAGTTTCATCTAGTTTCCAGATGTCATTGTAGAAACAAATGTAATATTATCGTGTGCTATAAAAGCTTCCTGCAGCTCTATTAACAAGTTTCCCATGATGTAATTAGAAAGAAGGTGCAATGTTTTCTTTGGCATCTGTGGGTAAAATGCTGTGCATACTTATGCTGCTGTAAACCCAGGCCAACTTAGTTCATTTTAATGAAGTTATTTTGGACTCAGTTCATGTAGAATTTCACTATAGCTCTATCTGGATATCTTCCCTGCGGGTAAATACAGCAAAAGTCACACATTTTCTTTAGATTTTGTATAGGAAGGCACTATTCTCAGTATCAAACAGGTTGTAACTATTTTAACCAAAGTAAGTGCTGTAAAATCCTTCAGGTTCAGATTCAGGCAGGATTTTCAGATGTATCCATACCTGGCTTGAATAAGCTGGAGCATGTACAAGTGACTAAGTCAGGGCCTTCAACCCTCTGTTCTATGGCTCTTATTCCTCTCTGCTAATCTGTTATGTGAGGTTCATGGACAAGCACCATTTTTGAGTTGGATGCCAAATTTCTATCACAAAACCTTTATTTTCTTCCACCAAAAAATTTGTCTTTTCATTGTAGCCAGCTAGAGTCTCTGATAGCAGCAATGTTGGTGCCTGTTTCTCTGTAGCACTGGTGTAGGTAGATGGCTTGAGTCTGATACCACACACAGTCATGTTCATTACTATTTTTGCCAAAACACAAAAACTGCTTAGGACTTTGAATTTGCCCGTAATTTCTCATGTGGAGAAGCCTGTACACAAATGGCCTTTTCATAAGACCTTGTTGCCTTTTCTTTTTTCCTAAACAAAGAACAGATAAAAGGAAAAGAAACTAGAAGGGGAAAAAATTAAGTTTTAATGGAAACACATTTCATTTTTGTTTTCTGCTTGCCATAAAACATTAACATAGTAAACAAATTGATCTTTGTTCTTAAGTTCTTTAATAACATAAAGTATTTTGAGTTTTGTCATGGCTAAAGTATGGTTAAACCACACATTGCTGGTCATGTTCCAACCTCTATTGTCACAGGTCTTTGACATTAAACTACATTTTTAATATAAAAGTTGTGTGTAACCCACTTCTATTCACAGACACCTTCGTTAAAAGTCGCCGTTTTGGGGGTTGTTTCAGTGTATTAGTGGTAATGGTGTTTTCTGACCAAAACTACTTTTCCTTGGGACATATTTCAAAGTCCAAGCATTCCCACTGCCAGCCCCTGCTTTGTGCCATACATCACCTTTTTGAATGCTGCACCTCCACGTGAGCAAAGCTTTTGTAGGATGCTCTGAAACATTACATTCTAGACTGCTAACCCAGTCATGGGACTGTTACAGTGGTCTTATAATAGCAGACAGAGCTATTTCAAATAGGGGTGTGGAAGAGAGAAAGTGTCACTTTGGTCCACTTTTCAGAGTGGTTGGTGTTATAATATATAACCTTTTTTCCTTTTTTTCTTTTTTTTAATGCAGTGTAGTTTGCAATAATTTAAAATACTCTATAGACATTTAAACGATATACAATAATATAACTTAATTGGATTCCTCAATTGTACTTAACAAATACTATTCTAATGTATTTACAGTATCTAGTACCATAAAACTGTGCATTACTGTGTTTGGGAGCTTTATTTGCTTCCTGTCAAGAATGTAGTGAAAGTACAGTATTATCACTATTATTCAACAACAATACCCATGAATCCAAGGGCCTTTAAATTACATGGAGTGAATCTAGTATTTTGGGGGCCCCTTTGACTTCTGTGAAGTTGCACTCATTCATGCTGAGGCTGGTATTTAGAAATCAACAGCAACATTGAAAAAAATAAGCAATTTTGCATTGCTCTGTGGGGGAGTTATCAAAGGGGTCTGATTTTCAGAGGGTAAGTGCTTGGGGTCAGAAAGGCAGGTCCTCACAAGTGTTCAAATGAAGGTCCCCGAATCTTTAATTACCTTTGATAATATGGGTCCACAAATTACAGAGGTAATTCTGGCTCATTCACATACCCAGCACCAGGAGCTGGTGGAGCTCTGGGTCCAGCAGCCCCTTTCCCCAAGAGCACCATGTGGATGGACAAGTGCTTCTGTGTCAGGTGGGAAGGACTCATGGTTCTGCAGCCCCTCAGTATAAGTAATGAAATGAAAATAAAAATGAAAAGCTAAAAATGCAGATATGCAGATGTAAGGACATTTTTAACTCAAGTTTTCAGAAAATCAGGCAGGGACCCTTGGGACAAGCAAATAATTACATGGTTAAATGGGCTGTGTTATAAGTGGGCATATCTGGGCTCTTGGGGTTAAAACACTAGATTTTACAGCAGTAAAATATCTGAGGCTGTTTTAAAAATCTCTTGTAGGGAAAAGGTATGGGAATTAGGATTGAGTGCTATTAAGAAGTGAGCTTCTTTCTTTTAACATTCATGTGCTTAACAGGGGGTATGTTATTGCCAATCTTAAAATAAAGATAACACAGACTAATCCAGATTTTAGCTTTCTTATGCTTGTGAAGCCATGACAGCTCAGAGGGTGCAGCAACCTAGAGCTCAGCTGCCAGACTTTTATTGACTTCTGAGTGCATACTGCGCGTAAGTTATTTAAAATTCTTGGAAATATTAACTTTCAAGGGAAATATTAACTTTAAAGGGAAAACACAATGCCTGGAAAATCCTGCCAGTGCATTCAATGGCAAAGCAAAACCTTTGATATTTGTTGAAGCACGTTTTTGTGTCCTAAAACTCCCTATGAGGAGCTGTGAGGGGGTGCTCCACACCTCAGGCCTGAGTCTAAAAAAAAGTCATTCTTATTCAGGAGGCAAGCAGGAAAAGTCAGTATCAAGCATTGGTAACCAAAGGTTCATGTGATATTTTCGTTCGGTTCTGAAAATTGCTTAAGGCCTACAGTAATTGAACTCTCTAATAGTGGAGTGACAACAGATCAGTAGCATTGAAGAACTTAGGGAGAACCAAATACAAAAGTCATAAAGTCAGAGTTCCAATAAGTTTACATTTAGTACAGAATTAAGACATAGCTACCCGTTAGTGCTTAGAATTTTTTGATACTATTAAAAACATAAATAATTATTTTTAATGTTCATTCAAAGAGTTCCAGTGTCACTGGCAGCTGTTGTAATTTTGTGAATGTCTGTTGGGGTTTTTTTCCAAACTGATAGTGGAATATTTCTGCCATAAATTTTGCTCCCTACCAGTTGTTTGCTCTCTACCTGCTTTCTTAGAAATTTTGGTTTTTGCAGTGAGAATGCTGTGTTCTAGTCAGTGAAGATTTCATTTCCTTAAAAAAAGTCTTTGTTTGCACAGGGCTAGAGAGTTTTGTTGCTGTAAAATAGGAGAAAGTGTCTTTTTCTTTTAAATGTCGTGGGAGCTGCAATGCAATCAGCTTCTCTGATATGTATAATTTAAAACACTAAGAGAACTCTACAACACTCAGATTGTAGTTTAAAAAAAATAGAGACAGAGAGAAAGTTTCATGTGGTTGTCAACATCACCTTAATCCTGTTGCCCTTGTTTCCAAAGCAGTTACAACAGCCAGCCAGCCAAAATGCACCATCCTTAGAAGTATAAGTAGTAGTGGGGAGGGAGTGGTTGTTGTGGTGTAAGCTGGGGTTCTTTTCCCCAAGAGAATTAGATGTGCAAAATGACGCTGTCGTTTGTTGTACTCCACTTTCCTCGCTCGGTGGTTTGTTCTGTTTGTTTGCACATGATGCCGTTATTTGCAGGTGAACACCTCTGTCCGCTCACTACACGTGTTGCACTTCACAAAGCAGCACCAGTGGAATTTGCAATTGCATTGCCACACCTTGGTGTACTGGTGTGTGTTGTACCCTCTTCCACAGCACATCATGTCACACCCGTCCGCATTGGGAGAGGTGCGGTTGCAGAGTCGTCCCTGGGTGCCGACGCTCCCTGTGGAAGCATCTTCCTCACAGTAGTTGGGTGACTTTTCAATATACACTAAATCTGTTTCCATGGGTTTCTGGTAGCTCTTAATCTGCTTGATCTTCAGGAAGGTTGGCTGTCTCAGTCTACTGGCTCGTACCACCTCCACTTGCACTGCAGCGTTGTATTTCTCTTTCAAAATATATCCAATCTCTCTGAATTTAGGAAGCGTGGTCCAGCAGGTCTTAGTTGTACAGGAACCTGAAACTCCATGACACTTGCACTCCAATTTCATTCTCTCTTCGAGAACCTATGGGTACAGACATTTGTGTATTGTTACTGCAGGAAAACAGTATTGCAAGCCTGCCTAAACCTGGGTCTGTTTAGGTCATATGAATATTCATTACTGCTGGTTGAAATTTTTTGAATGCATGCTTGTAAGTCTTCTCACCTCCCAGCTCATAACACATTTTGTTTCAAGTGGCACCTGGTTGGAAATACAGTGCTTTGTCATTTTTTGGTAAAAAAATTTCCATTGTCTTTCCAAATATTGGAGAATATTTACTGACATTTTAGAAGACATTTCTTTAGAGCCACAGGGACTTAAATTTTTTCAAAATATTTTCATTTTGAAAACAGAAAAAAAAAAAGGAGTTGGGGGTTTTTTAAGTGGTGTAAGATTCAGAATACTTAATTGCTTTAAGTAACGATCAAAGAATGCTTAAAAGGAACAGTATATACTGTGTGACTGAATAAGCCTACATGCAGGGAGGTGAAACTAGATGATCTCTAAGGTCACTTCCAACCCAAACCATTTTATTATTCTATATTCACTGCATAATTAAAGATTTTGCCTATGCACCTATACCTATACCACCAGTGGTAAATTTATGGACTATTCCACCCACAGAATGTCCCATCCCCTTTAAAAGCAGCACTCGTTGCAGTATTTAGTCCAACTATTAAGTGAATAATCAGTCACAAAAGAGGGAAAAAAATGCACTGAAGGGTCCTGTTCAACAGTGAGCCAAAGAGAAATGTACTGCTGTTGTAGGAGGTTCAGCCAGAGGGGTTTAATTCAGAGTCAGAAGGGACACAAACTGGTGGCTGCTTGGGCTCAGGCTCCACTGTCATTCTGCTGTTTTCTGCTGCAGCCAAGCCATGCCACGACTGGCACATCCCTCCTTCCCTGGGCCAGGTTGTGCCCGGGGGAAGGCAAGCGATGCCCTCCCGCTCTGTGTGTGCAGCAGAAGGAAGCCAGCTCCACGGAAGCGCCTCTCTGTTTTTCTGCCCTTGCGCTACCACTTAAGCCTGACCATAATTACACCCACAGGCATCATTAGCTTATGAAAATCAAGGCCTAAGAACAAAGCGAACTGATCTTTCCCCTTTGCAATGGGATGCTAACAAAGAAATATGAGCTACCGAGCTTGTCTGAAAACATTACTGATGCTGCAGACCATCTCCTGTAGTGGTTTCACTGCAGATCCCAGAACATGACTGAAATGGGCAAAGGATAAAAGGGCCGAAATCTGAGTACAATGGCATAATGAAGTAGGAGGGAGTAAAAACTGCTTACTGCTTCAGAAACTGGCCTTAAAATAAAAGCTGTACAGATCTGGTTATCCCTGCAAATAGAGGGCACCCTCCTGAGTTGTTTGAGTTTCACTTAAATTGTATGGTTTGTTTTTTCCCAAATTTCTGGGGTTTCAATATTAAAGAGACTATTTGGATTTGATTCTCCCTTGCCAACATACGGTAGCAAGTATAAGATAGCTGAGCAACCTATACAAGAATTATAAAATATCCTGCGTTGGAAGGGACCCACTGAGTCCAGCTCAGGACAACTCCAAAATCCCACCCTGTGCCTGAGAGCATTGTCCAACCACTCCTGGAGCTCTGGCAGCCTTGGGGCCGTGACCATTCCCTGGGGAGCCTGTTTAGTGCCCCACCACCCTCTGAGGGAAGAACCTTTCCCCTGATATCCAACCTAAACCTCCCCTGACCCAGTTCCAGCCATTCCCTCGGGTCCTGTCCCTGGTCACACAGAGCATAGATTGGAGCTGCCCCTCCACTGCCCCTCAGGAGGAGTCGCAGCCCCTGCTGAGGTCTGACCTTGGTCTGCTCATACATTAGACCTTCTGGAACCACAGGCTTTACCCAGGTCAAGGTCAAGTTACCCTATCAGAGGCAGAAAAGGTGTTTTCCAGCAAGGTTTACTGAGTTGGGGAAGAAATTCCTATAGCTGCAACTGCTCTAAAGAAAATCAGCAAGGCTGTGATGAGCTGGGTTTTTTGTGGACACTGGAATGCACTGTATCACCTTCCTGTCTCCTATACTGGTAGAAGAGAAAACTTGCCACCTTCTGCTGCAGCAGCAGCATTTCAGTGGCGGTGAGGAGATGGATGTACTCTGGACGTACTCTGGGGTCTTTTAGGATCTCCTCTGTAACCATTTCAGGCCTATGGAGAAGATCTTTGGAGAAAGACCCCCAAATAAGATTTCAATCCTGTTCCACAAATCTGGGTTCAAATAATCTATTGGTATTTAGTTATGTTTGTAGGTATGTATAAACATGCTTAGAAGCTGTGCTTGATATTGCTGAAAAATGTTTGGTTTTGTTGAAACTAACCCATTCCTGCAGCTTTCTTAGCATGCAGTTGCAGCTATAAGAACTGCAGCAAAATCCATGACAAGAGGTGGAGGCAACCTTTACACCTCCACCAAACAGCACTATGATCTAAGGATTTCCAGGAAAGCATTGCTGATGGGATCTGTCACCCCTGAGTCATACTCCTCCCTGAGCAGTGAATCTTGATGAAGTGTACATATTTTGTCATGCTCTACATGTGTGTCTGGTGGCTGCATTTTGGTTGAAAAGGCCAAGCCAGTAACTTGCTAAGAGAGTGGAAGGCAGTGAAGTTCATGAGGCTCCTTATTCTTCTGTGGTCTCAACACTGTGGGCACTGTCCCAAGGAGCCTCTGATGTGCTTCCCCGATACACTAGAAAGTGTCATTGTTCCTGAAAGACAGACATCACCCATTTCAGTGTCCTGGGTGACATCTTTGGAAATGTATTTTTATATGTGGATTCCTGTCTGTCTATATAATAATTGTTTGCCTATGTGTATTTGGTTGAGATACTGATGTTTATATACATTATTACATATGTTTTGTATATATATGTATATATATAATCTATAGACACTGCTTGGCAGCCTCTATAGTACAATCTCCAGCAACTTTATCCTAAGTCTTGATTTTCTTTTTTTGCTGTTATCTTTCTGAAGGTCCAGTTTTGTGATTCATTTTGGTGAGCAGAAACCTGATTTCACTGCTGTGTTTTTTCAAAGATTCCCACTGTTTGTGATGGTGGGAGGACTTGCAAATGCAAGCCATGCAGGCTCAAAAAAGCAGAAGTTTTGAAAAGTATTAATTCATGCTCCTGAAGCCAATCTTGCAGGTTTTTAAAATTTTTTTGGAGGCTTCTCTCATGAATGTGGAATGCTTGGGGTTACAACACTGAGCAGAGGCCCAATCATCAGGTAGTTAAATTCCTGAATGCTATAATTTGTGTGCCCACAGTCAGCTGTGGGTATAAAATTGTGCCCAAAAACTTGGAGGTCAGGGAATACAAGGCCCAAACTAAGCAAATTCTAAGCAACATTTTTTCCCCCCTCTTTCCACCCAGATGCTGCATAGTGCCCCTCCTTGCTGACAAGCCAGCATGCTCTGGCCCTCCCAGAGGAATGTCTCTCTGCATGGTGTCTTGAGCAGCTTCCCACTTGCCAGAGAGGTGCCATGGGACCTGGCAAAGGTGGCCAGATCTGACCTTGCTTGCTCAATGCTCTGAATGAGGAGCAACTAACATTTTGCTTCCTAAATGTCCCTCCAGCTCAGCTTTCCTCAGTGAAATTCCCATCAAAGCTCTGACCCTGAACCTTAAAGGTACTTATTTACTCAAATCTAAGACACGATGCCAAGCTAGGTGCTTAATTAAAGATTGAAAATCATTAGCTCATATGAGCCACTCTCTCAGCAGTTTCATTTGTCATATGTCAGTGCCTCGTATCTAATCTTGAATGGTTTACAGCAAGATCTACCTCCCAGAGCAAATTCCCATCGTTGGGCTGTGCTGCCTCAGATTAATCATAGGAACATTCCTCAGGTCCCTTTTCCACATACAGGCCCACTCCCACCCCAGAAAGATCTTGCCAAGTAAAATTTTCTAACTACTGATACTTTGTTAAATGAATTGTGAAATATAACTGTAAAGCTTTCTTAATCCCACATCTTTTTATACCTATATAAATCATACATTTAAAAGGCAATTTGAGGGCTGCCAGTTAAATAGAAAAAGACATGCGAAGACCAAAATTAAACAAAATGATATGCATGAAAAGAAATTCAGTTTTTCAAGTTCCATATAGAGACCCAACTGCATAATATCAGATACAGTTTCTGTACATAGTAAAAATCCTATTTGGATAAAGTATGTAAAAACAATAGTTACATTTTGTGTGTGTTTTGGCTTAGCCCTGCTGGTTTGTGTTTTCCTTAATGGAAATGCACATTGTTGGACCAAATGCTGAATGTAACAAAATCCATATAACTTTTTGACTGAAGTATCAAAAAGAAATAAAAGACTTTAAGAGTTTTGCCTCATCAAATATGCAAGCGATCAACTTTTTGTTTTGGGTAACAACTACCAAAAGAGAAAGATTCTGGTCACAAGATGTCACCACTTTGATGCTCATGCAGCTGCAGCCACGAGAGCCGAAGGCTTGCTCATGATGTGTGGGCACTGGCTAACTCAAGTCCCAGTGCAGTCTGGGGCCCACCACTGCTGACAAAATGCTGATCTTCTGGACCCATCTGGGAATCCAAGATGAGTTTGTTTGGGTTTGGTTTTTTATCTTGGATAGGCCGGGGTGTAACTAAGATTAGTAGGGTGTAATGCTACTCCTCTAATACAAATGTCCTGAAATTATTCTTTGTTAATAGCAGATCACAGAGCCCAAAATTGAGTAGTTCATGATGTGTCTCCTTAGGTTGTGCCCAGCCCTGTGAAGAGGGAGCATGGAGCCAGCAGGAGAGGAATAAGGGTACTTCAGCTGCATGATTTTCTTTCTGCTCCTCTGTGAAGCTGTTCCATCAAGCATCACAACAGTATTTATATTCTGTGGGATGTGGGATGAGGAACTGAATTACTGTGTTTATTCCTCTTGTCACATCCCTGTTTTTCTTATTGTTTAGTTTAATGGGAGCAGGGAGCCTTGGCTTTGCAGCAGGTTAGTATCCAGACACAGCATGAGGCGGTTTTTCCCTGGCACTGGCCAGAGCTTAGCAGGGCTGGGGACTGTGGGGGGTGCCAAGAGGTATCAATTCACCTCCTCCTGCCCTCCACTTGCCTCCCTAGGTAAGGCATCTTCTTCCATAGTGTCCCCACTTAATGCGTTGAAAAAGCTGAGGAAGGCCCACTGCACTCTTTACACAAGTTCTCCTCTTAGCTACCAGGAAAATTAACCCAGCATTTTGGGACCTGCTGTCCATTAGATGGATGTCTCTACTGTTATGAGGATGAACAATAGCCTAATCCATCAGTGTTTATTCTCTGCTTTCTAGGAAAAGAGAAAATAGCTGTTTGAGCAATAAACTGCTGCAATTGGTTACAACTTTCTGAATATTATTTTTACAGTGGAATGTTGCAAAAAGCAATCTTCTTCAGAAACGTCCTCCCAATCATCCCCAAAGCAAGTGTGCTTGCAGTGTTCCACTCTCTTTTCTATTTGTTGTAAACCTTACAGGTAAAATTTTAAATATCACCTTAAATAGTTAAAAATATTTCACTGGTAGTGTTTTTCTGTCAAGCAGAACAGATGTGTCAGGTTTGAGGTCGTGCAGTGATATTTCACTGATGTTTGATACGTTTTGCATGCATTACATGGTATGCAGGGGCATGCACATTTCTTGAATAAAACCATTTAGCAAGTCCTAAAATATTTGGCTATTCCCCCCCTCTAATTTTAAAGCAAAATGTTCAAAATTAGGGTAGTACCAGATGTAGCTGCTGGCAGTCTGCGTTAAGGGTGTGTTTCTGGAAGAACAAATAGGCTAACAAATCCAGCCCAACTGGAAGCAGGAGATCTATTCTCATGAGATTTTGAGCCAAAGCTTGCATATTCAGGACATATGGATAAGCCTTTAGTTGTCCATCTAACCCACCCAAGCTATAGCACCAAAATTTTTGAAATTGGATTTATGTCTGCAAATCACTTTAAGTGGGAAGATGGAAAGTATAGCATGAAGTACAACTATCAAAAGCTTTTCTTTCATGAGTGGTCTCACAAGGGATGTGTAGTGAAATAATTTGTCACTTTTAGAGAAAGAAACTTTCAGCAAATGATGGACTCGAGGCTGTAAAACCTGGAAAGTCACATTCTTTGCATCACTGAAATGACTTAGGAAACAAAGTCACATTTTAAAGAATATTTTAGTCTTATAAGAGCATAAAATTAGTTGGCTGTCACGTTTGAAACTGGAGTTCAGCCTCCACTGTGTCTTCAGAACATTTCATGCAGAGTCTTTTTCTGGACATTGCTTTTTATCTCTACATCCTGTCAGGTGACAGTGTGGGCAGTCTGTAGCGTATCAGGTGCTGTGCATCTTGCAGGAGCGAGCTGATTAATTATAATGCTTCATGTGAGGTGAAGGGAGCTTACACTGTCTTACATAATATATGCACAGACAATATACATAAATATGTATAAATATCCATTATAACATGCACACACACTATGTATATTTATGCCTGTGTATTATATTATATTATATTAGTAATAGTATTGCATTATATATTAGTTTTATATCTTTATATGTGTATATATATATAATGAAAGGTAATCAACAAATCACCTCATTAGCTATTCTACAGCCAAAGCAAGTGAGCAAAAAAACCCCTTCCCAATGCCACAGGCCTGTTGCACCTGAAACTATGAGAAAAAGCCATGGCTTAGATGGAAATGTTGTCCCAAGTAATAGAAAAATCTTTCTTGTTTTTTCCCCACACCCCATACTGTTTCATATATAAGATAAACTGTTGTCATCTTCCAGGCATTCCAAAAAAACAACAGGACAAACCCATTGCCACTACAAAGGAGTAAATACTGGGATGGTATCAGGCTGAGTTGCTGGCAGTGAATGTGATGGGTGTGTTTCTGGAAGGGCCAGTTTGTTCTCCATGTAACCACAGTCACTGTCTACTGTAAGAGCCTAATTGATTGATAAACTGTTAGAAACATTTCTACTTTTTGGTAAAAGCTGCAATCTGCTACCAATTTGTCAGTTTGTTCTTCATACTCACCCCATAAAAACAAAGAGAAACATCCATTTTTATAAATGAGATTCCCCATGAGAGATGGTTATTGTTTTGAAGCTTTCAACAAAAAGTTAAGATTAATGATATGTGTTCCTAGATGTTACTCTAAATTCATTTATCCCAGAATAAAGATACTTATTTCTAAAAATACATGGTAGAAAGCTGTCTCATAAAACAGCATCTAAGCTGACTTGGTTTGTTGGTATTTAATTTTTCATTACTCTGTCAAAGTTTTGCCCACAGCTCTCTCTGTAATCTTTCAGATTTGCCACAAGACATTCTTTCAGTAACATTTGTATTAGACTTATACTAGTCCTCCTTTGGGGACTTGTTTTCATTTACTACACTTGTACTTTCCATCCCGAATCATAGTGGACATTTAGAAACCGACAGAGAAGTTTGTTCCTCTGCTCTTTCACACCATGAGGTGCTGCTTTGCCACCAAGCATAAATCTTCCATCAGGAGCATCTTGTGTCACCAAGAATCCCTGAGCATTTATTTATTCCAAATGACACCAATGGCAAGATTATGATTTTGTCACTGATGCTATTTATTGCAAATCTGTCAGAAACTTTGCAAACCTGCCATTAGCTGAAACAATTCTTAGAAATGCAATGCAGAGCCATTGGGGGATGCACGGCAGGGCAATTGGGGGATTCATTCATTCCACAGTCATCAGAAATTCCCTGAAAAGACTAAATGAAATTTTTTTCCAAGGAGGTAATTTATCAGAGGGTAGTACTGAACATCTCAACCCTAGACTCCAGTAAAAGACCCCCCAAGACTGTTTTTCCCCTCATCTGTTTGCAAAGTTTGTGCAATTATTTTTACAGCATGCTGCTTTTCCACGAAGAAAAATTCCTCTGGGCTCTGCTTTTAGCAACAGTGAAATGCCAGCAGGCCAGCTTTTGAGAGCATCCCTACAAGGGCAAAATATTAGAGCCATACTGCTGTACTTACAAACCCCTCTGATGCCCAGGCGTGTGTGGGACAAGTGCTGGGAGAGATTGAGAATGGGCAAGATTTCTGAGAGCACATGAGAAAGTCCTTGTGGTGTTATAAGAGAACATTCAAATAATTGCTCAGGGGGAAAAACTGGTGGCCTTGACTAATGATCGTAGCAATGAACTTCTGGCCACCTGGTAGACATCAGCTGAGGTCATCAAGGGCCTACCACTGACTTCAGAGCAAGTTGGGAATAATTGTAGTTGGGGTTGGGACCTCTTCGTGTCCTTTTTTCCTCATGTTTCTATCTTAGAAGGCTCTGGGCTTCAAAAAGAAGACTAAAATGAAGGTAGCACATTTGTTGGCTAAAAATTGTTCTTAGCTAACTCAAAAAGCCTATTTGATATGACTGAAAAAGAACTGCAAGCCTTACCATTACACATGTGAATGTGGGTTTTTTTAAATGGTCAAAGTGCTGTGAAATCTCTGTAGGAAGCTACAAAAGCATATATGTCCTTTACTGTCTTTACCATTACCACTCTAAGGTAGAAAATACTATTTGAGCACTTCTGAAGCAACGAAGTAATTAAAAAATAAACAGAGTTGACTGTGTTTTCCTTCTTACCTTTCATTCCTATTCATTACACAGGTAAAATATCCTTACTTTGGGTTTTTATAATAGCAGTCATGAACCAGAAGCTTGGCTACAAAGTGTTTCCAAATTCTAAGACAAGCCACATACAGATCAGCAGGATGATACTGAGAGACTTTCTCAGAGCAGTACAAGCATTTCCCAGTTGTGTTGTGAGAGTTTTGGAAGGGAAAAGGAGAAAGATGGAGGTTCAGTGTAGTATCCAGGCAAATGGAGGAGCCAGTGAGGGAAGGTGTGCTTCTGGACCTTACTCTAACAAACAAGGAAGGCCTTGTTGGGGATGGGAAGGTTGGGGGCAGCCACGGCTGTAGTGACCACAAGATCATGGAGTTCAGTGTCCTATGAGGAGGAAGGGAGCTGCAGGAGCTGGGGCTGTTCAGCCTGGAGAGGAGCCCCAGCGGAGAGGGGCCCTCAGCCCTGGGTGTCCCTGTGTGCAGGGAGGGCTCCGAGGGCCAGGCTGCTCCGGGGCCCAGCCATGGCACCAGAGGAACAGGCAGGGACTGATGCCCAGGAAATTCCACCTGGACATGAGGCAGAACTTCTTCCCTGGGCAGTGCCCAAGCCCTGAACAGAGACCAGAGAGGGTGTGGAGCCTCCTTCTCTTGTCATACTCGAAAACAATTTGGACACAATCCTGAGTAACATGGTCTAGGGGATCCTGCTTGAGCAGAGGGGTTTAGACCCTTCCAGCCTTACCCATTCTGTGATTCTGTGATTGCTTCCGTGATTCTGTGATTTCTGACTTGACTGTGAATAAGGACCATGTGGAGTATGTAAGAATTACATTCATTCATGCATAAGCAAGATCTCCTGGTTATAGATTTTGTGTCAGGCTCACAGTCCAATCCAGCTTTACCAAGGACCCCCAAAACTGCCAGATTTCAGGTGAATGTAGATCAGATTACAAGTTTGCCTGGATTCTCAGAAGGAACTTGTGATTTCACACTGAAATTGCAGAAAACTCTGTAACTGCTTTTGTAAGGGTCCAACCCAGAAACACAGAAAGCATATCCTGTGTTCCAGAGTTTTGTTCTAACTTTAAGTTTCAGTCAGTCTTGAATTCAGAATGTCTAATTTATACAAATAGCAAATTATCTCAGAAGAACCAGAATCACTAAATATTACAACTCTGAATATTCATTTTATGGAAATATATATCATAACACCAACATTATTTCTAAACATGACTCTCAAAACCACCTTTTATATTAGTATTATGATTTGTTTTTTGCAAGAACATTTGCAAAAAAGAAAATTTTAGGATTGTTAAATGGAATTTATTTGCATGAATGCTGTTACCAGGAGTATCCGTAAAAATATGCACTTCTTTAGTTTGCTTATGTCCCTCTGCTTATGAAATTCTGATGAAAAGTAAAATACTTAATAAGAGTCAGCAATGTGGTCTAGTGGTTACTGGGCTGTATTTAGAATTGGGGGACCCGTGATCAATGCCCGGTTCACATAATGAGCTCTTTCTGTCCTTGGGACTTCACTGTTCTCCATCTCAGCATCTGCTTTTGTTCTTTTGTCCCTCTTTCACATCTAGACTGTGACATGTTCCAAGCAGGACATGCATCAGGATCTCCATGGGGGTGGCACAGCACACACCACAGAGGATGCCAGTTTAAGGAGGGATGATAATGCATCTAGCAGTAATAAACTCTCCCTGGCAAGTTTAAGAGCTGGCTTCCATCTTCTTTTGCCTCCAAACACAATTCATGATGCTGAGCTGAAATTCCCAGCCTAGGTGAAATGGTCAGACCTGGTCTTCCAATGTGATGGTGAACTGCTGAATGAGGTTCTTTTGTGCCCATGGCCACAATATTTTAGGAAAAAAGGACTGTGCCCCTCAAGGCTGCTTTCCTGTTTGGCTCTTCAGTCAGCTTTCTCCTGCACATCTGGAGACCTCAGTGTGAGACAATCCTGTCTCTATGCCTGAGATTATGCCTCTCTCACCACATTGAATTTATGTAGGATTTCCATCCCAGTGACTACTGCCCATACAGAACCTTCAGTTTCAGTGCACGGCCAATGCAACTGTGTTAATAAGCAAGATCCAGGCAGTAAGATAATTGCACTGTTTCTGTCACCACCAATTCTACTCTCTTTGCCCAGTGCTCAGTTGCAGGACTGAAAGCACACATGGTTTCAGAGGAGGAAAATTCAATCTTACTTTGGTGATTAGAGGAGAAGGATTTTATTGGATTGCTATATTGATACATTGGATTTTTCTGCAACATCGGAGTGGAGGGCTTTTCCTGGGGGAAAACAATTTAAAGGGTATAATCTCTCCTGGGGTAGGTATATATGATGCAGGAAGATCTGTTACACTTTTTAAACTACAAGCTTTGAGAGCTATGAGGATTGTTAGTGAACATAAATCAGCATAGATCCATGATGTTTATTGTTTCCATGACAAGCAATTCAGTCATGGTTCTAGACATGAAACTGTTTCTTCTTATGCAGCCGTTTGTAGCTGTGTAGTTACAAAGAGACAGTTGTGTGTTTGCCAAGAAGTGCCCTGTGTACTACTACGTGTATTTCATTAGAGCCGGGGTCAAATAAGTGGTTTGGGTTTGGCTGGAGTAAATATCTGGAAGTGCTGTGGAAGCTGAGCAATGCAGACAACTCAGTTCTGTCCCATCACAAGCCCTGACATCCCTTGCTAGATTTTTTGCAAATTGGATGAAAAGCAGTGATATATCATTATACCAAACAGATCCTGCAAGCTCCTCCCTGTTATCAGGGGGGCTGGAAAGAAGGCTTAGGAAGCAGAAATTTTTACAGGAGTACCTGTAATATATGGCCAGCTCTGAATAAAAAGAAACAGCAAAAAAACCGTGAACAATAGATACCATCTGGTGACTTGATGTGGGTGCGGGATAACATCAGAGAGAGGGTAAGTTCTCAGGGAATGCCTCCTGCCACCAAGCCAGCCTCCCCCCATCCTCCAGCACACACATCCCCATCCCTTGTCCTTTCTGGAATACCTTTCTTCCAGCCTCATTGTTGTGCAAGTTCATCAGCCTCCGTGCATTCTTTTTGATTTCTCGGGCATCAACAAACCTCCGGGAGAACTCAATGCCGTATCTGATATCCGCAGAGCAGCCTCCCCACTTCCAGCCCTCCTCCTGGTTGTAGTAGCCCTGTTTCTCTCGGTCACAGCCACAATTGCTGAGGTTGCCCTGGCTGCAGGCGGCCGTGACAGCGTGTGCAACCCCGGCAGCAGTAATGGCATAGGTGAACGCAGCTTCCCTGCTTCCTGTGGAGAGAAGCCAAAAGCTGATGGGTTGGCAGAAAGGCAGCACGTACTTACTAAAGAAAGTACACACATTATCTACAGCAAGGGGGTCAGGCAGCAATGTGAGGAGGGCATTACTGCTCAGTGTGGATTTCTCATTCTTACAGAATTCCACGCATATTTAAAATGCTTGGCTCAACTCGGGCTTATTACCCCAGGTATGCAGCCATGTGATAGTCCCATGTAAACCCCTTCACCAGAGGGGAACTTGGCAATGAATCTGGACAGTGGTGAGGTGAGGCCACAAGATTTGTTTTCACACTGTCTAGTCAGGTTTGCAAGCTGAACTTCATCTGTTTCAGATTAATAAAAAGTGAGTTAATAACTACCTCTAAGCATTGGCACTGCATGGATAATGAAAGTGTTCAGACAACAACAACAAAAAAACCAGGGCACAAAGGGGGCTGATTATTAATCTAACTTTATAAATGCTCCAGCAGCACCCATTAGTGATGCTGAGTGCAAAGTACTGCAAGAGAGACCTACAGAGACAACAACTGTGTAGGTTTCATTTCCTTTCAAGGTAGAGGTTACTCCTTTCCCTTGCAGACTTCTCCTGTGCATTAGTTTGGCTGAAGTGACCCTTTTCCACTCCTACTCTGAATCAAACCTCTGCATTACCATGGCTATTGAGCATACAAGGGGCATAGAAGTGCTGTGACAGCACTATTTTCTCTCCAAAACAGGAGAGATATTGTCATGGAAGCACACACTTGTTTTAAAAAAAGTTGTTTTAGAAAAGGAGTTCTTTTTTTTTTTTCTGTGATGCTGCTACTTGCAAAGGTTCCTCATTGCCAATTCCATGTAATAGCTGTTGATAATGAGTATATGAAGAGAGGTAAATAAGGCCCCCTTCTATACTGGTGGGCTGAGGTGCCTGTGAGGTGCAAGGAGATAGCGAGGCAGAATGATGGGAAGGGAAGCTACAGCCCATCCCTGCTCTCATGTGAGACCACGCTCTGTCACTGACTTCACATAGGGCTGAATTGCGGCTCTAGGTGTTTTGCTGCACTTATTTATAACACTTGCCCACAAGTTCCCTTCTCAGTGCTTTCCTCTGTGTTTCTCTGGTAATAAGCAGACAATCCTGTAGTGCTGCAGCCAAAGAATAACTGTAAAGAATTTGCAGAAAGTTGCTGAAATGCTTTAATGACCACACACAGAGCTCTAGTATCATAAGTGCATTTGGGAAGGAAAAAAAAGGAACAAATTTTCCAGAGGAGGAAAATAAAAACCAATTTAGAAGCTAGTTTTAATATTTTAATTTTTGGATTTGTAGATCTCATAACTATTCTGGAATGATAACTCCACAGTTATCATTTATATGATATTTATATGAAATATGGGGGGATTTATATTTCTTATTTCATAGATAGCTTCCTGAAAGATTACATCATTGCCAGACATGAGGAAGATCCTACAAGAAACAATCAGAAACTGAGGTTTGGCACCATTTGCTTGTTTCTCTAAAGCAATAAAAAAGAAACTTTGGGTAAGGGAAAAACAAAAGGGTGCTGTGTTCTTCAGCTACCAAGAAGGCTGAACTGACATGTGCATTATTTGAGCACATGGTGCAGTTGCAGGACGGCCTCTGCTTGCAGACACAGAGGTGTTTTGCTGAGCTGTACGATGTGTGCAGTCTGGTGCAGTGCTTCCCAAACCATGGTCCGCAGAACACTGGTGGTCCAGGAGGCCACGGTAAAGGGTTCACAGCTAATCCACAGAGCCATATTAAACACTATTTTAAATAGTGTTTTCAATTAAAACTTTGATGATAATGATGCCTGGTGGTCCATAAGAAATTCTGAGGGTTGATAGCAATCCAAAACAATTATGAAACTACTGTTCTAGTTCCTAATGTTATCTTCATATGTTGATATTCACTCCTCTCCTCTTCGCTTGCCAGCTGAAGTCAAATCTGGCACTCTTGTTTTAAAATGTCTTCTGTTGACTCGCAGGATTTCTTTCTTCTTCTTTTAAAAAAAATTCTATTTCTAATCTATAAATTGAAATATTGGAAGTATGAGAGGTAATAGAAGCTACATACATAGATACAGTTTGCTTTTCTTCAGGATGAGGGTAAATGACAATGCAAAATCAGACCCAGGGAAATTTTTGGTTCAGTCACATTTGAAGTACATGTAGAAAGGTTTATTAACAAGAGGAAATTTATTCCTGTAAGGGAACATAGCAGCTGTGACCTACAGTTCAGTAGATTCAGAGATTAACTAGTGACAGTTGCTCATATTTTGTGTTTAAGCTCAATATATTCCCTATGTCTCCAGAATACATGGTAAGACATTTTATTATGGCCACTGTGTCTGTGACCTCTTTGTAAATTTTCACACATTGCTTCCCTTGATCAGTTTCATAAAATGTCAGCATATAATATTCCTATTATATGCTGACTACCATGAGCAATAAAGGAAAGTATCTTTCCTTTACCCATTTGAGAGCTATAGGAGGGATGGAATTATCTCACGTCATGGGATAATATCAAAGGGAGACCACAGTGACTCTCTGAAGAGATTACTCTCCCGTTTCGATGCAACTCTAAAATAAGAAGGTCTCAGAAATTAGACCTGGCTTGAAAGCCAGGTTTCTTTAGCAAGTTAAGTTGTCCTGCTAAAAAAATAAGGGTTTTGGGAGTTACTAATTTTTTAACTAGAGGATGTTCTAAAACTTCACTTGTGTTCCTGAACAGTTTGCTAAAGTCCCAGGATCAGTGCAGTCTATCAGAAACTGCTGATGGGGGAGGGAGGGGAACCTCTGTGCTCAAATAATGTCCGCTGTACACAAAGCTTTCCATTAACATGTCATCACTTGGAATCTGTTCTAAGCAAATCTTTGTTAGGCAGCTAAAAATATTTATGTAATGATTGCTGTGACACCTTAATGGAGAACAATAATCTCATTTTATGGAATTTTCTGAGATTTCAAAAATATTCTTGGTCTGTAACGAAAAGGAGACAAGTCTTTCCAGAAATGTTCATGAAATGAAGACATAAGTAGCAGCAGATTTGGGATTTGACCCAACTTTGGGGCTAGATTTTTCTTTTTCCAGTGAATATCCTGATTATCTAGTTATTTAGCACTGTATATACTCAGTGTCTCTGTCTCAAGAAAAATTCTTGTCTGACTTCCAAAGTTTTCTGTCACATAGACCAGAATAATTCTGTCAAGATTTTTATTTTGGTGAAAAACACATTGCTTCGGCTTTTATTGCAACTCTTGGATTCATCCATTTCTCTGTTAGAAATGCCTGCCTTGGTGTCAAAGACAACAGTTCTGACTTTATTCCCAAAACATAGAAGGGATGTTTTCATGAGTAACATGATCTAATAACCATCTGATCTGATAACTGTCTGATCTAATAACTCCAAAAGGAGATGACTGCCAGTATTAATTAGGATTAAGCCTTTTTTCTTTGGTGAAGGTGCTCAAAGCCACCTCTAGCCATCTCTCAGGCCATCAGAGAAGTCTGTGGTTTGCCAGTCTGAGTTACTGCCATTTTCTTGAGTTCATTTGCATTCTAACAAAGGACTGTACTTTAAAAGTGCTCTAATAGACAGCAATGCAGGCAGCGGCTGCTCAGACAGACAGACATTGGACCACTGGTTCCTTAAGTGTGTGTCTTCTGGCAGATAGGCAGAGAGGAGCCTTTTTTGTCATTGGAGTCAAGGAGTAGCCTATATTTTACCCCTCATTTAGATGCCATTTCTGACAAAGTTTTAGACTTCTAACTGAGCACTAAACTTAGTATGGTTTGATGTGGAAATTCTTACAAGTTCCACAATTGCTGTAGCTTACCAGACTCGAACATGCACAGATTCAGCAGAGTATTTTCAGTCTGGAGCCACAATCAGCTGAGAATCACAGAGGCTAAATACATATTCAATTATTCAGCAGTGAACACAGAGTTAAAAAGACTTAACTGTTCCACAGCTATTTGCAAGACATCTATTTGTCTGAGTAACTAGATGAGAATTCTGCTATTGCACGTCATCCTTCAATGACTCATGTCAGCAGCTAGATGAATAAGGCTGCCACTGAATGTCAGCTATTAGAACTGTAATTTAACTTGAAATATTAAACTGCAGAACATACAGTGTTTGGCCAGTAAGTTCCTAGATCTTGCATCAGCAATGATAGAAAAATGTACTACACACTGTCGTTAAACATAACAAATTCTTCATGCACTTACACAAGACACCAGATTGATTATATGACACAATACAACATAGGTCAATGGGAAAAAGAAATGAACCACAGCAGAACTAAAATTTTTTTGACAAACCTACCCTTTTCAACAAGTCTTGTAAGCTGATGACAGATTGAGTCATTTTTTATGGCAAAAGACAATAGATACATCTAGAGGAATAAACTAAAACTCAGACAACAGCATCCTAAGTAGTGTTGGATGAAGACTTTTACAGACAAGTTTATTTCCTTTGTAATTTTGTATTTTATTCAACACACATATTAACAATTCTCAAGGAAAATAGTGCAGGCTCTTCTTTTTGGGTTTGATCCAAGGGCAATACACGTCAGAAGGAGTTTTCTCACTGTCTGGAGCAGATTCTTTATTTGCATTTTCAGTGTAATTAACTTTGAGCTTCTTGGTTTATAAAAGCAGGGATTAATTTAATTTTTCTGTCCCTCTAACTTTCTGTACCCAGTGCTACATGTCAGAACTAAGGGCCACTGAAACCCCTTTGTACAGGCAGAAAAAGTAAGGCAGAAGAGCAGGAAACACAGGAGGGTCTCTAGTCTGTCAACCCTGACATAGGCTAATAAGACAGATGTTCCTCACAACAGCTTTTATTCTTCCTGTTCTTAAGGATCTTCAGTAGAGGAGGTTCCAGGGTCTAGTCCAGTACCTCAGGACCCCCACTGGTATGTATTTCACTAATATTAACCTGAAATTGTCTTTCTGAGTGAAAACCCACTGCTTCTTTCTCTAGAGCTGCCAAGAACCAGTTATTCCCTCCTTCTAGCAGCAGCCCTGAAATATGTAAAGACTTCCACCCCTTCCCAGATGTGTTCCATCATCAGTCCTTGTCCAGCACCCCCAAGAGCTCTGCTCCTTGCCCCTGCTCTCCCAACTGGCTGGTTGGTGTTGCAGAGATGTGACAGGGTGCTCCAGATGAGGTCTTGCCTCCTTGGGCCCTGAACAGAAAGAGCCCTTCATATGCCTTGTGTGCTGTAGTCCTGTTTATTCCTGCCAGCATGGTGTTTTCACAGCAGCAGGACACTTTTGACTCTTGCTCAATTTGCAGCTGTCTTCTGTGCAGCTGCTCTCACACCAGATGTTTCCCATCTTGTATTTCTGCAGATGATCATTCCCATGTATAGACCTTTGTATTTGCCTTTCTCATTTGCCTCCTCTTTCTTTGCTTTAGCTCTTTTTTCTTCTTTTCTGGATTACTTCTCTGTCATCATGTTCAATTTTGACCTCGACTTCCTCCAGCTTCCTGGTAGTCCTTCCCAACATTACATAATTCACAAATGCAGTGTGCTCATTCTCTTGGTCAAATCAAGAGTATAATGCTGACTGGTACCAGACCCAGCACAGATCATAAGAAACCTAGTCAGCACGCCCTTCCACTTTGATAACTACCCTGCAAGTACGATTTCCAGATGGTCTGTACTCATGTGGCGTCTTCTTATTTTTCTTATGAGAATGTCATATAAAGCAGTGTCAAAAGCTCCCTTTAAGTCCAAGATGTATGGTACAAACTGCTTCTGCTCTGCCTCTGAGGGCCTGGGTGGGCAAAGAAGGAAATGAGATTGGTTTAACATGATTTGTTCTTGACAGATCCTGGTTGACTCTTACTCATCTCCTTGTTCTTAGTTATGAGCTTACAAACGGGGGTCTGTTCCCATATTTTTTCAGTTACTGAAGTTAAGCTGATTGGTCCTACAATTCCTTTCTTTTCTTCTTTTTTTTAAACAAAGGCATACATTTGTCTTTTCAATTCTTCTCAATTAGAGTTCTCCGCAAGTTTGGTCCTACAATTCCTTTCTTTTCTTTTTTTTTTTTTTTTAGACAAAGGCATACATTTGTCTTTTCAATTCTTCTCAATTAGAGTTCTCCGCAATTTTTCAGCACTAGTGGCTGTCAGGACTACCAGCTGCACACTGGCTCCATTAAATGTTCTGAGATGAGGGACAGCTAACTGGAAAGCAATCAACATGGACAAATACTGCTCTCTAATGCTCAGAGGGTATTCCTGTGTTGATGGTACTAGTTTATAACCATCTGCTCACCATTCACCTGTTTAGTGAAATCTGAGGCAAGAATGCTTGGCATTCTTGGTATTATCCTTGGTTTGCACTCTCCTCAGGGGTCCACTCCACTGAGTAGTGGATCAGCTTTTATTCTACATCTCCTACTCGCTGACAAAGTACTACTGACTCATTGATTTCTGTGTAGCCTTCTGTCAAAAAAAAAAAAAAAAGATATAGCCATCCATGTTGTGAGGTTCCTTTGTAGCACCTATGCTCAGAAATATTCCTGAACAATGAACTTGGTACTGGTTGAGTATCTGTTACTGGCAGGACTTTCTGGTCAAGTCTTATGGAGCCTGCTGATCGTCATGTTCAGTAATGTTCTCTTTACAGTATTTATTCATTTCATTTTTCCTCCTTAAACCCCTGATTTTCTACTACAGTCTTGTTTAATTTTGTTTCATCCATATAGGTCTGTTTAGTTGAACTAGAGCTAGAGCAGGGGTTGCACATGATTACAGCAGCTTCTTCCTAGGCTCTCTGTGGTGTCTATTTTCAATTACATGTGGCCAGGACAGAGAATATTGCAGATCTCAAAGCTGAGCATGTGTAGTGATATGACATAATGGTTTATTTACAGATTCTTCTCTTATTCGGCATTTTTAATCTCCAGGCTCCCACTAAGTTTTTATGGTTGGAGGTGCCAGGATCTGGGCCGTCCGTTTAGAATTGCTCTGTCAACTGGATTGTTTTCTGTTGCTCATGTGGGTTTGTCAAATCTTCTTTTAGAATGGGCTGTACATGAACCAGAATTATTTCACACGAGCCTTATGGTAGCTTCTTGCTGTCACTGTTTATATACTTTTGGAAGCATGTCTATTAAGAAGAGATACTTACTCTGCCTCTGCTTTTCACATTTTTTCAAACATGTTTTGAATGTCATGGTTATTTTCTAAAGTCTTGGTAGTACTTTCCACAGTGATTTCTGTAATGAGTCTTCCAAGGATTTAC
Source organism: Corvus cornix cornix (assembly GCF_000738735.6). NCBI lineage: Eukaryota > Metazoa > Chordata > Aves > Passeriformes > Corvidae > Corvus > Corvus cornix. Next base: position 65,676,875 of record NC_047057.1, on the reverse strand, counting down.
AAGGATTTTTTACTTAATTTACCCCATAAATTTATTCCGTTAAATCCTGGCAACCTTAAACAATAGTCAGCACTTCTGTTCCAGTGAGCATAATCGTGTTGTGTTTTTGACTGTCTTTTGGCAACATGTCCCTTGGTGAAGTTTTCTGGGACAGTTTCTGTGAGGTTAGTGAGTTTGCTGTAATCTTTGAAAGGATGTTTAGCAGTGCCCAGAGAAATATGAAATTTTTTTGCTCTCCACTGTAACACTATATTTGCCATAACAAATATTTCTTATCAACTCAGCCCTAAGAAGCAAACTGTATCCCATTCTTAACAGAAAATGGGGAAATTGAGGTTTGGTCCCAAAGCACCAGTGCTTGTTTTTGTCAAAGTTAAATCAGAACATGGTGCTGAGCACACATTTAAAGAGTGCATGAGAGCATGGCTTCAGGAGCACGAGGGGGTAGTTCCCAGATGCACTGTGCCTTTGAGAACAGCCTGTGTGTGTCACAGCCGGCTGTGTTTTCACAATGCTGCTGCTAATACTATCAAAGTAGCATGTGGGAAGCAAGAGCTGGAGCAGAGAGATCGTCTCCTGCTTGTGTTCTCTTCTGGACCTGCTGGTGTCCCACTGTGGCACTCAATAATTCCCTGCTGAATGTTTGGTGCCTTTTCTTTTCAGCGATGACAAGAGGTTTGATATGTCATAGTATGTGAAAGCTCAGCTGGAGACATCTTGCAGTGTACTGGAGTTTTAAAAAGTTCTTTGCACCCCTTGCATGGAAAGCATGGAAATCTGAAGGCATCCCAGAGAAACTGGGTTCTTAAGTATACCAATGTCCTTAAATTAAATGGGTCTGTGAGGAGCCAGATGTGTTACATATTCTATTCTATTCTATTCTATCCTAATCTAATAAGTCAACTGCCTCAACCTGTTAACAACAGTTCTTATGTAGGATTTGACAATGCATTAAAGTCTCTCTTTTAAAGGGCATTTCACAGAGGAAAGTAAGTCCAATATTTAAGAAAAATGGAAGGGAATCTATAACTATGTGGGCACATATTTTTATCTTTTTTTTAGGTTTGGTCTTGATAGTACTCTTGCACTATAATATGGCCTGTTAAAGGTTTCTGTGGTACCTGTGTGGTGCTCAGCGAGGGAAACACTGTTCACTCTGATTTAAGAAGTAGAAAATATGCCTGCCACATAATAAAAAACAAAAGGAAAAAAAAACCAAGCAGAAAAGAAACCTCCACTCTCAACCTGGCAAGAAAACAGAGTGCAGTACTACCAATCACGTTTTTAAAGTATGTTTGCTTTCAAGTCAACTTTGTGCTCTATTTAATGAGATACAAGAGCAGAGCAGGTGGCTACCATACCACTGAGATTTTCATGTGCATAGATTTTATTGGCTTGAGCCTTCCATGAGTGAATCAGTTCAGAATGGATGTACTTTAGGTAGGATCCTACCAATCTGAGTTATTTGGTGATTTTGTGTTTATATTTGGCTTTGCTCTGGACCCCATTTCACAAATACTCTGTCCTTCCTTCTATAATATTCATTAATATTAAAAATCCACTACCATGCAGAATCAGACTTTCTCAGTGGACTTTTTGCTGGATCAGTATTTTAATTAACTGATTTTAATCATCTCAGTGGCCTAACATAATTGTGCTGTGTTGAACAGCACCTCTATAAAAATATATCTGCATGAATGCCGTTTGCATGGAGCCATCTTTTCCTCTATCATCTTATGTCATTTCTAACCCAGATAACAAATTCCCAAGGGCAGAGGTCAAGTCCGTATTCTTCTGTAAATCACTGTGCATACCTGTCCTTTGCTGTAGAAACATGTTAAATAATAACACCTTCTAAAGGGTCCACTGAATTATGGGTAGTTGTATGCACCAAGCTCCTATACCTGAGCATGCCAGAGTGTGTGTGTGTGGGTTTCTGTGTATTCTGCAGATGAAATTTCTGATCTTGCTTCCTGAAGTGGTTTAGTTAAATCATTAGTATTACCTGAGTGTCCTGTGCAGAGCCTATGAATGGGCCAGCGCCACTTTGCCAGAATTATTGAATTACAAATATCTGAGTGATACCTGGATGAAATTGGTGTTGGACACAAATCTGTTTCTGCAAGAGGCAGTCCTTGCTCTAAGGAGATACATCTTTCAGCTGGAGAGGGCAAGAGAAGAGAGATATTTTTACCTCTCTTCCACAGGGGAGAGGTTAAGATATTTATCCAGAGGACAGAAGGACATGCAAGAGAACAAGCTGTCCTCTTGTCGGATTCTTTTTGTGCGGAGATAACAGAGTAACTCAGTTGCAGTCTTCTCAAGCAACAACTGAAATACAAATTCAAGCCAGGGAGAATATCCATAGAACTGCATGGTGGGACAGGAGCCCTCCCAGAGAGGAGCAGCAGTCCTGGGACTGGAAATCCTCTGCTCTGCTCTTCCACTGTTCAATACAGTATTGAACTGGACATCTACTGCCAGAAGCATAGAGAGGTCTGACCCAGCAATGCTGAGCATCCCAATGCCTGCCAGAGAAGGACATGGCTGTTGGAATCCACTCCTTACACTCACACCCACACACATCCTCACATGCCATACCTGCTTAGCATGGATCCACATCCTTCCTTTTCTTTTAATTTGGAAAAAATAACTGACTAAAAAATAACTAGTCTTCTCAGAAGAATTGCTGAGGTCCTGTCTGCTTCTGTTTCAGAGAGATATCGAGTGATTTCGCATCCCCATTTGGAATTGATAACATTTCTTGACTACTAGTGAGATATGTGCAGCTTCAAACTGGATCTTCTGTTTGTCAGCATAGACTTTTTTTTTTAACTCACTTTTTATGTTAGCCCACACAAACGTTTGAGATAGATAGATAGATAGATAGAGATATAGAAACATATAAATCTAGAAACCTCCTTTTGGAAACACATACAAAGCAAGCGTAGCCCAGGACATATAGCAGGTATGAGATACTGCTTTCAAACTAGGTCCTAACATGTATGGGATACAAAATTAATTACATCTACAGGGCAAGAGCTAATCACCTAGAGCTAAATCTGCAACAGGGTGTTGGCTCTAAAAGCCTGTCTTTTAGATGTTCTTCCACATAGCATTTTCCATGTGGCTGACACAAAAATCCAGCCTCACCAAGCACTGAGAGAATTAGAAACCAAAAAAGCCAGACTCCCAGAAGGTATCAAGCTGCATGGGGAAGCCCCGAAACTGGCAGTACAAAATGCAAAGAAAGGGAGAGTCTAAACTTATCCCATCAGAGTTAAGCCAGATTTCCCTGCACAGTGAGTCTTTCCAACTGCGCTGGCAGCAATCATCTAAGTGTAATTGCTGGGGGGACATGGTGGTTTTAGAAAAGCAGAGCCCACCCTTAAAATATTCTGACTGGGGAAAAAAGATTTCTTTACATGAAAAGCCAGGAGATGACTTTGTTGGTTTCACTGATTAGAAAAAAGACATTCTACTGAACATAATATAACTTCTTCTAGTGTTTTTTTCTAGGTATTTTTTTTTTCAGTATCATTTAACTTGGTTCTATCAAGTACAGAATTAGCATGAGTTTACATAAAGTACTAATTCTACTTAGTCATGACATTTCTAAAGCAAGATTTATGAAGAGCAGCAGTATCTTTTATTAAACTGAATCACATACACCAGGCATCTAGGTGATCTATGAAGGGTCTAATAAATATATATTTTTTTTTTTAAATTATCTTTCAGATTTCCAATCTAAATCCAGACAAATATAATGAAATGGAATAACCACTGACATTTTAGTTCTCACTGCAACAGTAACACAAGACGAGCATTATGTGAAATAACTATGAATTAATGACCTTGTTCTACACAACATTTCGTGGTAAGAGCAGTGAATATGGAGGACATACTGCCCAAACCGAGAAATGGTGACAACCAGACTGGGAACTCTGAAAAGCATTTCAGGCTGCTGGTCATGGAGAAACAGCTCCTGTGTGCCTAGGACAGCACTTTCCAGGCACAGAGATTGTTATGCTTTCTTGTCTGGTGACTCTACTATTCAAGATGGCCTTATTCTTAATAAGTGCACAGACATAGACAAATGAGTTAAGTTTGACCAAAAAAAGGAAAAATAATTTGCATCAAATATTGTACCAGAATGTTGTCTTCTGTAAAAATTCTGCACAGGAACATAGCAGAGACATTCTTGCTGCATTTGCTGGGAATGGCTGTTGGATTGTCTCTTGGAGGATAATTCTGTATTAAGGTTGTCCTACAAATCTGCGGCTCACATAAATTCCTGGCATGGTTTCCAGTGCCTGGCAGGATACCTTAGAGAACCAACTCAGTATGTCAAATTCCACAAGCAAGTCACTTGCACTGTCACAGGTGACCCATCCTGTAGGTGTGGGGGCTTTCACGTGTTTGCTGCATTCTTGGCAAGGCAGAGTTTGGCCAGGGGAGACAATAGTGAGTGTTATGGGGCTGTTCAGGATGTTCCCACTCTCTGGATATCTCCCATGGCAGCAGATGTGCCTTGCTGGCTTTAGCCCACCCCACCCAGCCCTTCCCTGGTGGCTGCAGCAGAGGGGCTGGGCTGGCAGACCCCGGCCTGTGCCTGTGCTCTGCTAACTCTGCTCAGAGGTCACATCCCCTGGGCTCAGGGCAAAAGGTTGGGCAGTAAACCCTGCAAGTGACCGCAGTCCTCTCTCAGAGCTCAGAGGCTGTGGAGAACAGATGAGAAAGTTCTGGTGGAAGGGCTGGGTTGGGACTTGCTTTTGAATTTACTCAAATGTTTTCCAAATGCTCTTTCACACTGCTTGTCTGGCTGCATTCACCTTTCTGGTATGCCTGACTTGCCTGTACATCTTGCTGGGAGGAGAGACACAGTCAAGTGATGATGTCCACCCTTCTTGGCGTTTAAAGGGTCTTTGCCTGGTAGTCACGTTTGTAACCCCGGGGAGCAAGACACAGCACAAATCACACATATGAAAGAGATTTAAAAGACTAAAGATCTCAGAGAAGTTTGGATAAATACACTAAGTTTAGATTCTGATCCAAACCTCTCTGGTTTGCAAAATGAGTTTGGAAGCATCACAAGAGCAAAGTCTTTTTTTTTCAGCTCTGGAGTTTCTGGTCCTGACAAGAGTTGGGAAGTGACAAGATTCACATAAACAAGGAAGGGTTATCTGAATCTTCTCAGGATTCATGACAGATACTGAATCAATGTTTAATGTGAGCCTGTCCAGCTAACACCACTGGGTCAGGTTATCTGATCTAGTAGACAAGTGGTTGCTGTTTATTATTTATGTTGTGTTAAGCTTGTGTCTTGCCATGTACTGAGCGAGCCCTCCCTAAAATGCTGATCCACACCTGCAAGAGATTGACAAATGGCAGATACCATAACAACCCTGCAGGTTACCTGCTGAAAAAACTAAATGTTATAAGAATAAAAAGATCAAATTTCTAGCCCACAGTCAACTGTTTTTAACCACTATACCCTAGAAATGAATGATGAGTTTTAAACAAAGACAAGAAGAAAAATTTCTAGGTTTTTAAGGTACTCCAGCTTCAGACCAGGATCCAGGCTTTGTGACCAGGAAAGGAGGAACAAGACCCTTTCTGCCGTACGTGAGTATTTCAATAGCTAGATTGGTATTAATACCAGTATTCCAGAAGCTGCTCATGTAAAACTGCTTCTAAAAACCACTAGCAAGTGTCTCTACTGCAAATCCCCCATTAAAGCAAGATGTGGGTCTCACTAAATAATCTTTCCAGCCCCCCATTTTGCAGCAGCTTATTTCCAGATCTGAACTTTGGAGCTGACCCTTGTCTTTGTGATGGGCCAAACCAAAAGCCAGATCTGAACACGGCTGAACTCTGGGAAAGTTCAAATCTATCGTTTGTGGTTCAGGTTGAGCTCTAATTAAAACAGACCAGCTAGAAAGGCAAATGTCTTAAAACCAAAACAAAACAAATGTTTCACGTGAAAAGTTTTGGATCAGGCTATATGGTACCAAGTAGTGTTTTTGTCTATCACATGATGTCATGTTCCTCTGGTTAACACAAACTGACAGCATGCACATGCTGCTGCATGAGATGTTCCATGCAGACACTTTGAATCCAACTTCAAGAAGAAAACAGTATTCATGGAAGTGCTTTCATGATGTGCAAAACCCCATCAGCAATCTTCCCGCCACTCAGCTCTGAGGGTAGGCTGCCACCTTTCAAACTTTCCATGCCCATCCCTAGCAGCACAGTGTTTCAGGGTCTCCCAAAAAACCAGTGTCTTGCTTTCTCTGAGTGAAGCTTATGCTTCATTATGTCAGTAGTATGTGGAATATTGCCACTAATCCCTGAAAACAAACAAGAAGGGGGTACTGCAGAACCTTCGGTTGCGTAAGAGGGCAGGGAACACCCAGATAAATCTCCTGCTCAGAGCTTCTATTTATAGTATAGTTAATACTACAGTGTCTGTAATAATCAACATGGTTGAGCCGTAGACAAGGGAAAAGCAAACAAAAGGGAAGGGAACTTGGTTTCAACATTACTGAACTGCTGAAGTGAAGGAAAATGGGAGACAGCAAGGAGAAAGGAAGGGAAAGAGGGAAAAATTCTAGCGCCCCATCTCTGGTGTCAGGATGTCACAGTGCACCAGTAGCTAGAAAAAGAGGGAACTCAAGACAGGAAGATTTACTCAAAGAATCACAGCACACATACAATAAGTAATGAGGATTTACTCTCCCTGTGGGCTTTATTCGCTCTCTTTTATTTTACATGTAAGTACTGAACATCAGTTCAGTGTTTTCTCTTCATGAAATTTGAGTGGACAGTTACCTAAGGTTTCCAAACTTCCTTCTTCTGCAAACTAAGCTAATAATCCTACCAGACCTCTTCTACTGAGATTTTTCACTATGTTTTTTTTTCAGGCCGGGACTCACTTTTTAGAAGACCAAATTCTTCCATGACATTTCTGTCCTTTTCTTTCCTCTTTGTATAAGAAGACTTTAACAGCAACCAGTTTTGCTTGAGGATACATCCCAAATGTTTGAGTGGACGTTAGTCCCCAATAATTTCAATTCTTCATAGTAATTTTTACTTTCCAGAGAGTGAGATATGAAGTGACTTGACCAGGGACACAAGAGAAGGCACAGCTGGGAGCAGAGAACAAGTCCATTATCTCCTGGTTCACGCTTTCACCATAAAATGATTGTTCTTACATTGAACTAGGAAACACAAGGTATGTGAAAAAGAATAGGAAGGGAATGGTATTGAGCTTCTCAACGTGATGCCTTCCTCTCAGCTTAGACTCAGAGAATGAAAAATTTTTTTATCCATTCTGCATGAATACTTCTCAAGTTAAAGAATATTCAAATGTTTTCACTCAGGAAATTTTCACTTCATTTTCACTGGTGAAGTTGTAACTAAAAGAACAATCTTTCTAATTAATCATTCTTAGCAATAGACTAAATTCTATTTATAGCACCATTTTAAACACACCAAAACACCAGAAAGCAGTAAAAGACCCACATAAGCAAAGGAATGAGACACAGTACTTTCTTCTGTTTTGTGATGTTCATGAAATAGGATTGCCAGGAACCTAGTTATTACTTTAGAATTTTCTTTAAAGCAAGAAGTAGAGTAGAATGGGAATAGATACCTGCTCATGTGCTACACATGATAATACATTGATGGCCAAAAAATCTAGCTGAAAGAATCACATGGTCTTTTGTCATTGTGACAAATATGGCAGAAAATACATGCGTGTTGAATTGCGCTAATCCTTCTCTGAGTGTGGAGGACCCAAATGCTTAGGAATGAGAAGCAGTCAGAGAATAAAACCCACCTGACTGTTTAGGAAAGTTCACCACCTTTGTTGTGCACTTAGTGAAATACCCTGTCTGTTTCTGCCTGGGATACTGGCATTAGCAAGTTTCCAAACTATTGACTTAGACATCAAGATTATCCTTCAGAAATGCACTGACAGGTACCCACCACTGATAGAACTGCCTCATCTTACAGAAACAGCAATGCACAGGTGCTCTGTGCTGGCCACATCTGATTTTGGATCCTGTCATTGCCCTTCACCATTACCAATTTTTACTGCTTCTGGCCCATCCCTTTTTCTTTCCTCTCCCTTCACATGCATTTATAGGTCTGCTACACTCTTTCCCACTTCCTCACATCCCTAGCCAGGCAGTTGAAAGGCTTCCATCCCAAAGATTGAAAACATACTCCATATTAAAACAGGATAGTATGACCAGCAGTTCCATGTTTCAAACACATTCAATTTATATCAAACTGAGAATAAACAGCTGGGGAAGCTACTTGGTGGGTTGCTGGAGACTGTGGCTTCCATTTCTTGTGGAACATGTCTCTGTCACTTGCTAAATAGGTGCACCATCTGGTGGTAATTTTGGACTCCCACTTCTTAAATTTCCAAAGAGCAGTGGTGGAGCTACGCCTGTGGTTGCAGCATTTATTTTTTTGCCACTATCTGTCTGAAAGTCCTCAGATAAGACAACTTTTGCAGGTACTACTGGTGATTGAGTACTAAGAATAGGTAGGACTTTAAATAAAGATCAACTTTCCATGTCTGCTGTGTGGGGCAAGCAGGTATGACTTTCTGAAAGGACCACATGCTCCCCTGAGAAACATACATAGGGATGGAAAAATTTCAAACACAAAGAGAAATTAGGTATTAGGGGAGTCTAAACTCCCAGGATAGGAAACAGGGACTGTCATGCAGTCGAGTTAAGATCCAAATCACCCTCTGGAAGCATTTCTCCCTGTTCTTTGACCATACAAGGAATACAGCCTGACATCTCATGCAAATGCCTGGAGCTCTGTGATGTGAAACTGGGCCAAAGGAAAGAAGTGAGGAAGGGGTTCCTCATTTTTCTGCCTTTGTTGTCTGAAACCCTTTAATTCAGCAGCAGAGAGAAACCACTACTATCTCTTGTGCCATTCCCCTCAGAAAATGCAAGGTTGCACTGAGCATGTCTGATGGAACTTAAAATGCAGATCTCCTCTGAACAGGATGGCTGGAGGCTGAATCAGACAGAAAATGAGTCTCCACATTTTGGTGAAGAAATGAGTGAACAGGTAAAAATAAGTCATGATCCATGAGTAAACTTTTTTTGTTTTAGCAACCTGGATAGAGCTGTAAGGTCTACAGCAGTTCAGTGCATGTCTGTTGAGCTTCTATCTAGAGATAGCAGTGTCTTCTCTCAGTGCATCAGTGATCTTTCTGGGGTGAGAGCAAACCAAAAAGACACCTCAGTAATTCAAGCCCATTTAACTGACACCGGCTAAGTCTTAGGAATCATCTTTCTCACACAATCCCAGAACTGGAGTTGTGGAGAAAGCATTATAGACAGGAAGAAATTACACTTGTGGCTAAAAGTAGTCTGTCTCCTAGGTACACTCCAAGTGGATCTGGGATGGGCAGAAGGACCCATCATCAGCTTGATCTTGCATGCTGTCTTTCGCTATGACTTCTGTATTCTGCAAACCACTTGGTTCTGCCTTTAAAATGAAACACTTTCAAAGCTTCTTTATTAGCACTTACAATGGAGGGTTTAAAGTTAAGCACGTATTGGGTAAAAAAAGCATGGCTGGAGTCTGTGGCCAGTTTGAATCCTGAGGGAATGACTACCTTAGAACTACAATGCTAGATTCACTTTCTCAAGCCTCCAAATAATAGATTATAGAGTCCTCTTTCTTGCTTGCTTTATTTCTTTTTTTAAATTTGCCTCTTCTGTCAGTAAAAATAATATTGTACTTCACAGTATGAACATCAGTAAGAAATAAACTACAGTCATGCACAATTTAATCCAATGCTAAAAGGTCAGACAGGATACGCACGAAGGAAATTTTGTCAATTAGAAAATGAGGTATTTGTCAGATGTAATATTTTGCAATACACCAGCCACTTCATTAGGAAAAGAAATTGCTGGTGACTGGAGGCATGATGGCAAACTGCATGGATCAGTGATCTAATCCTGAATGCTAAAATATTTGTTTGCAAACCAAAATGTGCAGATAACAAATGCTGTGTTTTTTGTAATGTTTGTACATGCCTCTCTCTGCACTTCAAGCTTTTCAGTTTAGAAACAGATGGTTTACCAAACAGAACCTATCCCTAAGAACAGAGGAGAAAAGGGAGGGATGCTGCTACATATGTAACTCTAAAGTCTAATGGCATGTTTAGCCTGGCCTGCTTGATGTAGAGGTTGGACTAGATGACCAAACCTATCATCTGTAATTCTAGGGAAGAGATTTTGACAACACACTTAACCGCAGTAGTAAAGCTCAGGGAATCTCCAAAGTCATTAGAACCCCAAGTTGTTACAGGATCACATACCAGCAGGTGCTGTCCTGTACTCCCTGTCATCCTCCATAAAGAACTTCCCCTGCAGTGGCAAGGTTTGGCAGCACCTGCCTGTTTGCAAAGTTGCTCTGTACTTAAAAAGTCAAATGTCATATGGTTGATTTCTGTTTAACTAATTGGGTTTTAGCTGAGTCCCTCTATGAAATTCAGCTTCACTTTCAACTTCTGCTCATAATCAAAAGCCAGGAGACTTTTGAGTGGCTCTGGTGAAACCAGTGGCAAAATTTCTACTGACAGCAATAGGACAAGAATTTGGCCCCTGCCCTTTTGGATTAAGACCAGCACCACTTTATTTGACTTTTAATGTCATTTGCCTTCCTGGTTTAAGCATGCATTTTGTTGTAAGTCATTGACCAATAGGACTGGGATGCTGAAGTAACTCATGAGTCAGCATGCTATGGAACATTTGTACTCAGCAATTTTATTAAAAAGTGATATGAAAAAAATGACACTAAATGAACATTAATGTTCCTTGGAAGCATTTGGACGTAAGGAAATGCCAAGCTTAAAGCTGCTATGCAAAGTTAGCCCTGTGTCCAAACTTTGGTACAGTATTCAACTAAATCATAGCCTAGAATTTGCATACTATCTTTTCCACAGGACCTCTGACTGACTCATCCCAAGGGAAACCAGAAAAGTAATATGGAAAAAGTTACCCTGAATAGCTACAGACAAAGCTAAAAGAGAAAAGGAGGACTTTTGTTCTGGCCGGTGCAGAGCAGGAAGTTATCATCACAGACCCAAGGCCCCATCACATGTACCTATTCCTTTTCCACTACACCTAAGTATGCAGTAGGATGATCAAATGCCAAAACCTATGAGTACCCATCCCTCCCCCTCCCCCTCCCTGCATGTTTCTTTTCCATACTGATGCCTAAATGGAGCGATTCCATACAATAAAAAAGGTCCATTTAGTTTTGAACCCCTTCCCCATGTCAGTCCATCAGTTTTTCAGGAGATCTAAGGTCACAGGAAGACAGTGTGTCGTGCTATATGATGTGCAGCGTTGTGGAACCTTACATTCCAGCATACCCATGGAAGCATGTGAGAGCAGAGTTGAGGAGATCCAGAGACTTGAGTCTCCCCAGTTACAGTTCTTGGCATTAATTTACATCAATGCATGGAACAAATTTAAAATTTAGTGCTCTGACAACAAAAATGGAGTTACTCACAGTCTGGTATGTTAGTGTATTTAAATTTGAAAATGTCTACAGAAAAGCACCTGTTCCAAGAAAATCTTCATTTTTATATGGAATGGAATGAATCAGAAGACCTTTCCTTAAGATGGAAAATCCAGATTTCATTCAGATCAATAACCACCATTCCTCATCCAGCTGCGAGCCGCACACAGTTCACCAAGTAATTATATTACCATATTAGTGCTGTGTTTGGAATAAGGATGTCTGCCTTTTAAAGAAAGTCTGCTGCCAAATAGGTAAGTATTTAAATGGCAACAAGAATGTTTTCATTTAAGAGAATTTATACTATTCTTCACACTCATGACCCTTGAGGGAAGAGAAAACACAACTGAGCTATACTTGAACTAAACAGTAAAACCTTACAAAAAGACTAGGAAGTGGAGAAGATGAATTGAGATGTATAAAAATCTGTCTCTTCATGGCTGGAAATTATTATATGCTGCAGACTATATATGCTTTTATTTCTTTTATAGGGACACAAAAAAATAAAGATTATAAAATGAATGTAGCAAAGTGACATTTTTTCTGGTTAAGTCAAACAAAATTTATTTCTGTCAGCTCGTAATTTACAAATGGTACTGTCCATTTATGTTTTTCTTTTCCTCTATGATTGACAATGTGTTTTGAAAACATTACTAAGGCCTCCCTGAATCATTTTGAGGTTCTGGCATCTAAGAAATTTTTAAAGCACAGAGAAATTATCACCCACAAATGTTCAAATTGATTCACCAAGCTGGGAATCCTCCATCCTGTCAAAACAGGATGTTTCTTTAAAATAGCAGCACTTCCTTAAAATAAAAAGATATTTTTTCTTTTTTAAAAACATCCAAGTGACAGACATTGAGAGTCTGAACCTACCACTCCCACAATAGCCTGTCTCCTCAGCTAAAAAAATACAAATTCCTAGCACCTTAGTGGTTTCATAACTTTTTTACTGCTCCTTCACAACCTCAGCTACCGCCAGCTGGGAGGGTTTATTTTCTTATTCTGGTTCAGGTTACTGTCTTACTTTGTTACTTGTGAGAGTAAAAAGCTTGCCCCCCTTCTACAGTAAGAAAGTATGAACTGTTTGAATCAACTCCTCAATTTCCCCCAAAGATGATAATACAAACTGAAACGCCCTCTCACACACTTCGCCTTGTAACTACTACATTATCACACCTTTTCCCCCGTGTTCAGCTTTCAGTTGTGATGAGGTGCACTGAGGAAACTGTTCTGCTAAGGCAGCCTGCCTTTGAGGACTTTTCTCACTACTCGGAGCAGCATGCAGGGCTTTGGGTGGAACAGCTCAGCTTTGCTCCAGCATGGCCTGTCTACCTCTGTAAGGCAACTTGTGGGATATCACTGACACACCAAAATCCTTCTGCAGTAATATATAGCTAATAAGTGAGAACAAATAGATTGGACATTCTTAAGGTTAAAGATATTTTAGTTTCTCCTTGCAGCAACAACATGCCAGTTGTGAAAATAAAGGAGCTGTTTGGGACATTTTAAGAGAAGACTTTACAATGACTGTTTGCAGGGTGTTTAATCTTTCCTGCAAAATGAGCATGCAGAGGAAGTCCACAGATTTGAGGGGTTTTACCTCTTTACTGCCTGCCTTTACCTGCCAACCAGTTACCTAGCTGCTAGGGGTGGTGGTTCATCATGCATGTCTTGTTGTTTGTTTTTTTTTTAATTCAGGCTAATAATGAGAAAACTCTCCCTCTCCAAATAACCGAGAAATATACATCTTGTTATGCACCACTGTGCTTCTATTAAGAGCTTATGCTTGCTTAAGCCACGGATCATTAAATTTGCCATGGTATTTGTAGTTTAACTAAATCAAACGTGCAAATGCAATGACTCCACATGGCATCTTGGGAAGTGGACATCAGCAGTCACTCCAAGTTGGCTACATGAGCAATAAGGATATTGTTTGTACTGGTCTTACATCATCTTCTGGAGCTGCACACATCCTTAGTACAGACTGCAGCCGATTGAATGCATCCTGTGCACCTCTCTCCTGGCATCCCAGACAGCCCACTGTACTAGGAGCTGAAAGCTGATGCCATGCTCTGAGAAGCCACCCCTCACACCAGAAAGTTTTTTACTATATCCTAGCACCAACAGAGAAATCCAGTTAAAATTACTGAAAACAAATTTTTTTCTCCTCAGTTGCTTGAATGCTCAAAGGGCATTGTTGTCTGGGTCCATGCTATCCAACAAAAAACCCTAAATTTTTCCACATTAGGTCCAAAAGCCACTGTGCAATTGAGGTTCCCCGTAGCTGACAAGTGCCTAAACCAATCATAGCACCTACTGCTATGACAAAGATAATTACTGCCTTTCCGTTGGTGAAGTGTGTACCCCGCTCTGTATCATATTTAAAATAATCTAATTCCAACTCATTTTCCCCCTCCAAATTGTTTCCAGCTGTACAATTCCTTTTTTCCCCCCATATTGTTTTTATTGGATATAGTGCAAGTTCATAAAGATAGATTTTCCCATAATAAATACACAGATGTTAGAATAATAAACATACAGTCAACCTGATATATGAATATTACTAAGCCTTAACAAACATATAACAAACAACATAAATTGATTTTAAAAAATTGAAAATGAGAACACAGAGTAGCTGAGAAGGAAATGGCAGGAGAAAATAAAGGCAAGAAGCGAGCTAGAAATGTACTTACTTTAGCAAACTGTCTGGATTCATTTATGGTTCCCTTTATTGACTTGCTGATAGCATTAAAGCACAACTATGGTTGTAAAGCATTCCCAAGAATGCCGCCTGTCTTCATGTCTTGGAAGTTTTCTGCTCACCCTGAAAGCCAAGCTTTCCAAGTTGGCCAACTCATACCACACTAGAAACTACTGCGCTAGATTAATCCATCTGCTTGGACCCAAATATCCATTTTTGGAGAATAATGAGCCTCTCTACTCCTCCCATTTTTGGTAGGAAGTTTTTATGAACATTTGGCATCTCGGTTAAACCATCATCATAGCCCAGAATAAAAATGACTGGATTCATATGTGGAATCCAAGTTTAATTAAGCCTATATATGGCCTGAACCAAGAATAATTTACTGGCTGACACCCCCTCAGCATGTGTGATAAGATGCCAACCGTTTCTCTGTGACTCCATCACTTAGATATCTTTCATGCCCCATTCCCATGTTCCAATTCAGGCCTGCAGCTAAAACATGGGATCAAGAGTGGACTTACAATGTTATCTGATTCCAGTACAAATAGAGCAAGAATCACTTTTTTTATGAGTATCTCTCCTTCAGAAGCTATCCCCCTCCCTTTCCCAGTCTTACGTTTGGAATTATCCATCCTGTCCCCAGTTTATGTGTGCATGTGTACAAGTGCATGCTTGTAGAGAGAACTGTGACATTCAAGTTTATGATCTGATTGTGTTTACCAAAAGTTTTCTTCACCTGGGAGTTAATAAAATTCATGCACAGATTTTTTATTGCTCTAAAAATCCAGGGTTTTTCTCCTATCCCTCCCCCATTCTGCCTGGAGAGTGGATCAAAAGTTGAGTGAATGGGAAGAGACAGGAACCTTCTTAAAATGTTCTTCTCCTAAACCTCCCTTGGTGAGCAGAGCTGTAACTTCCCTTCAGATGCATTTTTTCAACACAGCAGAAAACTAAAGACCAAAACAAAAAGTAAGACATTAAAAAAAAAAAAAAAACCAAACTTCAGAACTCCCTTGGGTTTGGCCTACTTGTTAATATTTCCCTGTCGGGTGTCCAGTTTAATGATTTTCCAAATCACTGCACCAGTGACACCACCAAATATTGCTAAATTGTGATCATTTTCCACTTCATGAGTCTGAGAAAGGAGACAGGTACAGATCACTTTGGATATCTTGACAGATATATTTTTCAAAACACCAAAACACCTCTGTTTTGCCCTGGATTTAGCACTGGTAAGAGCTGCCTGTTCATAAGCACTTGAGCTGGAAGGATTCCAGTGGAAAGGGTCAATGCACAAATAATTAGCCAGAATAATCCACCGTCAAAGAACAACAGTAGTTTCATTTCTGCTATTGATTCGGACTTCATACTACAGAGCCTGCACTGCTTACTTTTTTGGGGTGGAGTTCTTTGCTTTCTATGCTATTAATGATCTGTAGCTTTTAGAGGCATGTAAGTGACAAATTGCTCTGCCCATCCCATTCCCATTTGGGGGAATAGAGACCAGTTCCTAGTGGAGCTGGAGCTCTTTTGCATCAATAACCTGATAGGACCGGAGGCGTTACTCATCCAGATCAGGGTCCTCACTTTCAAAATGTTAGAAGGGCAATTATCTTTCAACAGTGATTACCAGTAATAACATTTGATATATAATTATTTTTTAATTAATTTAAAAATTTTTAGTTTTTAATTTTTGACTGGGGTTGTTTAAGAGGCTTAAAGCAAGAAGGATGAGTGGAGAGTACAGATGATTATGTGAGAAGCTGGCATGAAAGCTAGGGATGTGTGCAAGAAGGTGACAAATGTGTGTACAGGACAGCATGGGTAAAGTAAGTGCAGGACTGACTTTCTTTGGGGATGGCATGAGTATGGAAGATTTCCCAGCTATAAATATATCAAAATAAGCTATATGCAATGCTTGGCTAATTCATCCCATGCTACAGTCTTTGTACATGCCACTAATTTAGATTTCTCTGTCACTTTTTATCTCCGGCTGCTATAAATCTTTCACACCAACATGAATGCCCCATCATTTCTATGGTTGTTATTCCATCCTCTGGACTATTTCCATTTTTTTTAGTACAGATTCTATGTACTGTATTGGTGATGCAGCCCTCATTCACTGAAGTACCTCTTTGAGTAAATAACTCCTCACTGATCCATCTTGGAGCTTAGCTAAAAAACTGAGGACTTCTCCTGGCACAGTAGGATCCTTGGAAAACACAAGGGGGGACATGTGTCCCTGTGTCATGTCTTCTGGCTTGGTGGTGGGTGGAAGACATGCATAGTAAGAACATAAAGGCACCCAAGAGGTGATCGTAGCAACAGATACACATCTGTTGGAGAAACCTCACATTGGGTGAGTCTGAGTGTTTGCTTTGAATCTTGAAGGGGGAGTGTTGCACCAAAATACAAGTTAGAATAATCATAAATCTTCACTTGTCAGTGTAGTGGTAGAGTCTTGGCCAGTGGTTAAAGAGCAGGTCCCCTATTTCCCATGCAGCAGGAGAGCAATTAATATCATGTTATCACTGCTTACTTTCCCTCCCCACCCTGAGACCTGAATAACTCACCTTCAGTGTTCATCTCCCCAAGGGATTCTGGGATGGAGCTTTCCTTTGGGGTGAAGTGAAAAACATGCCTGTCTTTTTTTAGTTTTAGTCCTTTCTTCAGTATGTTCAGGCAGAACCAAATGGCCGGTTTAGTGTTTCTGTGTCAGACACAGGTGTGTTTTGTTACACAAGTGAATATTTATGCTTAAAGGTATCTTGTACTTTTAAGTAGTGGGGTTTTTAAATCTTTGTCCATTTTTTACCTTTTCCCCCTTCGCTAGTGTAATAACACTACTTCCTAAACCCTATCCTTTTCCTAGGTACTGACCTCATCATCTCTGGGTGCTACTCCACTAATAAAAAAAATACAGATATGTGAATTATGGGATCCTTTATAGACCTGCATGGAACTCGTCTGGCTTGGCTGGAAGGGGTCATGTAAACCTTCTCCATCTGTTGGAGTCTGTGTGGTTTCACTCCCAACAAATGTCAAAGCAGAACTCAGCTGCAAGAGCCAAGTTTCATCTGTGCTCGGGTTAACCCATAAAAGAACCCACCAAATTCCACATCAGTCATTTCAGACTTTCAAGAAACCATTCAGGTTCAGTGGAGAGGTCAAGAATCTGGTAAACATTTTGGCAAATATGGCTTGAACAGTGGCTCAAGAAAACCCTGGTTTTTCCAGTTTTGTATAGTCTGACCAACCTGATAGCTGGTCCATCCTAATGACAAATAATTTCTGTTCCTTGTAGCACTTACTTTGAGTAGAAACATTGAGAATGAAAGCACAGCTACAACTTGTCCTCTTTAGTCATTTGAACTGCATTAACTTGCAAAGTTTTGGAGGAGGAAAAGAGTCTCTGTGGTGAAGAGGATTGTTACCCATAAGCACAGTGGTGGAGCTGGTAAAGCACCACAAGATTTTCAGCTTGGAAAGGAGAGCAGAAATGGTGAAATCCTTTTCACTGGAAAGCTTAGTAATGACACCAACTCTGGTACAACCCTCCAGAGTGGCCCTTCTCAGGCCATAGGGGATCTCACAGAAGGTAAGAGAACCCACTTATCTAAGGTAAGAGCATGCCCGCAAACTTTGGCAGATGAAAACAGAGCATGAAGAAGTACAGCATGCTTGGCAGATGTATATTTTCTGGCAGCAACATAATTCTGGTTATTAACTGAAAGCAAACAAACATATTATCAACCAAGGAGGACCAGACCATGCCTCTAACAGTCAAGACAAGTGAATAGAGTTTTTTCTGGTTCATTTAAATTTGAAGGTAAAAGTTAGGCTAATTCCTGAATATGATTCCTTGAGAACATAATATAATGCTCACAGAATATGACAGACCCTCTGCAAATGTAAGTCAATTGCCCAATGCCAATGGATTTATTTTACTCTTTACAGCTGAACCACTGTGTCCTTAAAGTGCCCAGACCCCAGCCAGATTCTCAGATTCGGATATTCTTTCAAAAAATATTCAGTTCCCTTGTTGACTCAAACATACCTCAGTTTTTGGCATTCATTTCACAAGGGTGTTAGAAAAAACCCTAAAGCTTTGACCACCACTACAAACAAAAGCACCATGTGAGTCGACTCCTCTTTGCACAGAAGAAATTAAATGTTATGCCTTTTTTTCATACAGTTTTAATGAGATCTTATGTCTAACCACACTCAGTTGTGTTGGAGGGACAAGACTCACCTGAACCATTGAATGCAAGAGGTATCATGCAGAGAAAAATGAAACACATGAAGAATAGGCTACAACCCCACTGAGAAGCTGGATGGTATCACTTTGAGTGCCCTTGAGAGAGCCACACAGTACAACATGTTATCCCAGCCCAAAACAGCAGACAGCATGTGAGAATGGGCAGCCCTTGGGGGAGAGAGAAAAGGTCAGGAATAAGCTAAGGATACCCAGCTGGGTGATGAGGAAAATAGTGACCTCAGTGCTGGAAAAAAATTTACATAATCTCCCCTGTGAAATAGTATCAGACATATGGTAAATGGAAAGGTATTGATTTAACTTCTGCCAGCTAAAAGCTTGTCAGGCCAAGACCATGTGTTATTTTCTTTGAATAGATTTCCTGCCTCAAATCGCAGTATTTTCTTTGCAGTATGATAGCAACACTAAAATGTATCACTGCCGCATATAGGAAGGCCAGTGTCATATGCAGGGTACTTCCATCAATTATTTGGGACTATCGCACTATTTATGCTTCTGGGAAGTCTTCAGAGGGATTTTTCTGAGCTGCTTTTAGTTCATTTTTGATTAGCCTTAATATTCACCACAGTTATCATGACAACCTGTAACAAGACAACAGCTGGAAATACTCTCTTCATGAGCTGTGACCTTGGATGGCTGTGCAGGCACTGAGGCCATTGCTGGGTCTGAAGTTGCACAGATATGAGTGACTTCATCTACAGATCACTGGAGATTTCATGTGTCTTGCCAGTTACTTTTCAGCGAGTGGAAACACTCTTGTTCTGGGAGCATCACAGTTGAACTCTGAGGGTTATAAACCTTTGCAGGACCATAGCAAGAAAGGCAAAAGAAAACCATCTCAAACAGATCCCTACAGCACCGTATTAGAGACACCCTTACCTACTCGAAGCTCTTGTCCAAAGACTGTTTTCTCTCCCAGCGCAGAGCAGTTCCACCTCCCATACCGAAACTGGTACTGGCACTCATTGATTCCCATTTGTGCCCCTTCCCCGATCACAATGATGGCATCAGGGCGGCTCTGGCAGATTGCTCGCTGCCGAGGGGCCAGGCCTGGGATTTTGTTGCAGATTATATTAGCTCCTAAAGCCACCACGGATGACAAAGCTCTGAGGAAAAAAGCAGAAAGACACGTTATAACCAAATTGAGGTGACCAGGTGCTGCTGTGTGGCTGGCAAGGCACTGTGCAAAAGGGGAAGGGTTGGAGGTTGAGTTCCTGTAATTATGCCAGCTTGGCACAATGTCTCTGGTCTGGTATAGGAGCCTGGAAATCTTGCAGTAATTCCTGATCTGATTTGTGCCAGAAAAAACAAAGAAATGGAATTTTGGCACTTTTGTTTCCAGTCCTACACAGAGACATCAGCTTGTGAGATGTGGAAAGCAAGACTTATTTAAAAGAAAAATAGTGACAAGTGATCATCCACAAATCTCTGAAATTCATGTCTACTTTGAATGCGGGTTCAGGCTTAGTGTTTTAGTTACTGCAGCCAGTTCATCCACCCCTCATTTGAAACTGTTAAGCACAATTTAGAAAATGACTTGACACTAGCAACACTCTTGCCCATTGTTAGGCTCAGGGTATTGAATGATTAATGAAGTTCACCAGCATAACTGTACTTGAGATCTGGCAAACATCATGGAGTACATAGGAGTGATTCTTAGTACGTGCCATCCAGACTATATCTGCAGTTCTCATTCTTCAAGTATATTTTCAGAATTCATTATGAAGTTTGCATATAACTTGCACCTGCCATATGTTTTCACTTGAGTGTATTTATTTTTCATTTTTCAGCTCACTTTTCAACATCTTCACAGGCTCATTTTTCAACATCTTTACAGGCTACATTTTAAATGGTAATACTTTGGGAAAAAAATGGGAAAACATGGATGCACGTTCAGTGATGCCTCTGGTCACATCTACTGAGTAGCCACCAGGCCCATGTGGAGATGCTTCAGGTGGCTCTGGACAAGCAGACACTGCCCCATGATTCTACTTTCCCTCTTGAGCACCAGCCTAAGCCTTTCATCTTAGTATTAAAAATTTCCCACTGGAAATGCTTCCTTGGGGAAATGCTGACTAAACAAAATTAAAGAATTACATAAGAATTTATCAACTTCATCACTGCAAAATTACATAAATGCTGCATTTCAATGAAATCAGAGTGTTTAATTTTGCCATTTCAATAAGCTACAGTAAAGCCAGACCAAGGAGGGTGAAATGGAGCACTATTCCCTGGCCAAAATGAAATACTGCTATTCCTGTGGAATGGCAATTCCATGATGATTCCCTCTTCCTTTAATAGGTATTTGTGCATCTTTTCCAAAGTTAACAATCCATGAGAAATTCACCACTTGGGGGTTTTTTATTTATGGCAGGGGCGGGGGGGGGAGGGGAATGGATATAGAGATAAGGTATCAACACATGCCCTGTTGTTCTGCCTATTAAACAAAAGTAAGAACAAAAGGTAGTTGCAGTCTGACCACTCTCAGTGTTGGAGCAGGAGTGCTCAGACCTGTAGCTTTAATTTGTGTTCCTCTGGGTGCTGAGCAATGAAGCTGGAGCATTAACTGGAACCAGAGACCCCCTGAGATTCATGCAGGTTTTGAACTAAGGTTTTTTTTCTGACAAAAAGTGTTTCTCCATTTAAAAAAAAGAAAAAGAAAAAAATTTAAATAGTGATGTCTTTAAATCAGAACTTTCCAAGAGATGTGATAATCTTAAAAAAGTATTATGAGTTTGATATAGGGGTAAGATTCTCTTTACAGTGGCTTATGACCTTAATGTTATGGCTTCAAAAGCTAATGAAAATCACAGAGGAAAGTATCAATACTTAACTTTAAAAAAAAAAAAAAATCAGACACTTTTCAATATTGAAAAGTAAAAGTGTTATTTTCTTTGGAAGCTTTTCTCTCTCTGACTTCATCCACTTCCCACACAAAGTAGGATGAACATTCTGAAAATATTGCAGTAAAACACAAAGGAAAGCATTTTTCCTTAATAGATGTTTTGTGTTAAATTCAGAAACATGCACTCGTTGATGATGCTAAAATGCTGTGCCCCATTCTTACCCCATCCCCTCCACATGGCTTTGCCCAGTTCCCTGGGACAGACCAGGTGCCCAAGTGCCCTGCAAGACCTTCCCGCCTGGTAACCCATTTCCACTTCTGCTTCAGACACTGACCCTTCCAGGAAAACCTAATCCTGAGGAAATCTGGGGTTGACTCCTAAGAAAGAAACATGCACAAGGCATTCATCATTCCATTTGATGCTTAGCACATGCACAAGACATACAGTTCTGGTCTCGTAGCTGCCTGACAGTCATCAAGTTACTGAGGCTATGCCACCATCTTACTAGCAAGAATTACATCTAAAAATTGTTTGTATGTTATATAAATACTTTTTTTAAAATTAAAAACTGATAAAAACCATGCAATAACTTCCTGACATCATTTTTTTTAAACTGGTGGGCTTCCAGAGTTTCCACTAACTGTTCTCAAGTTGAGCAGCAAAACCTTACGACTTTCAAAAAAAAGGAAAGCAAGAATTGGCCACAGCATCTAAACATATAATTTTCAGTTAAGTTGCTTGCTTCGTACACATTACTGCTGTCTCATGATTAGGTTAAAGAGTATATTCTTTGGTTTCCCATTGTTTTTTGGAGCAGACCTTGGTCAAACTGACAGTGGGTCAGTTTATTTGTCCAGAAAATAAGCATGATCATATCTGCCTCAGAAGGTATCGTGAGGGTGTCGTAATTATTGTGTGCTTGTAACGTGTATTAAAACAATTAAACTGCAACTATTGGGCATTGAAGGGGTCTTAGTTTTTCTATTATTACTTCCAGAAACTTCCCCCTCTCTGGCCTGAACTTACCAGCATATTCCCTCAGACTTGTTTAGCCTACTTTTAAATTGTTACAGTGCCAAAAGAAATGCTGAATCATGAAACTGAGGTTTTGGAAAACTTTATTTTTATTAAAGAAATGCACCCAACAGCATTTCAAGCTTCCTCTCCTCTATTTCTTGTGGCATCCCTCAGTTTGTGCATCAGTCACACATTCGGGAGGGTTGTGCACTGCCCCTGCCCCTTGGCAGGTTGAAGTCTACATCATTTTTTTTATGAGATGGAGATTGTTTTACTTTATAGCTGTCAAAAAGCAGATCCTCCATGCCACATTTTGGCATCTTCTTTCATCTAATCTTTCTTTGTGGTGCAAATTTCCTTGACTCTTATCACCAGAAGCTCCTGAGTGTGTCATTTTGTTAAGATTTCTGATGCAGTTTACAGTAATTGTAACCATCCTGCACCACAACAGTCTCCACACGCCTCAGAGTCTTCTGCTGGCTCATCCACATGGGCTATCCAATTAAACATCATCCACATGGCTTATCCAGATAAACAGAGCTAGTGGAATAATGGCACATTTCCTGAGGAATTAGTGTCCTTAGAATCCTAAGGCATTAGTGTCTGGAATATGGAGAGCCTTCATGTTTCTTCATGCCTATGCCATTAATCCAAGGGAAACACCAGCACTGAAATTGAGCAATGGCTACAAACAGAGTTATACCCGAATTAAAAAAAAAAAAAGAGCAAAAAAACAACGACCAAAAAAACCACAGGAAAAACCCAAACAACCCAACAACAACAACCAACCAAACAAACAAAAAAAAACCAAACCAAAAAAACCCCACAGATCTGGGCTTGGATAGGACCTTGTAGTTCAAACTTCCATCAAATTAAACCTGATGAACAAGGTTTTGGAAGGCGTGGTCTCTGCATAAGAATTTTGAAATATCAGGGTTTTTTCCTTTGAAAAATAACTAGGACTGTGTCACAGCAAGCAGAAATTCACGGCAGTGGGAGACAAGTTTCAGCTTATTTTCTGAAATAATGCTTGCTTACTTATGCAAAGACAGACGAATCCTGTCACAAAACGAGAAAATTCTCCCTCCAAATGTATTTCCTGTTACAGGTGTATCTCCTCTGTAGGACCTAAGCAACTCCAGCTTCCCTTTTCACAAAGTGAAACGAAAATTATTAAATATTCTAAGTAAGTCATAAAAGTAAAGGTCTTTGAAATGCTTCAGAAATTAAACACTAAAGCCACTTGAGTTTTAAGAACTGCTTGTTGGAAGAGAAATGTACTCTTCATTCCTGGTTGGCTTGCTTGAGTCTCCATTTTATATTTGCAAATACAAGCATTTGCTTAACTTGAGCGTGAGTCATTTCATTGATTTTCAATGTTATCAGGTCCTTGCAACTTCTGATTAATTTCACGTATAGGAAGGTCATCATGTGAACTGCAGTTTACAGAGTCTTTGCACAAGTGGAAAATACATAAAGTAAATCCTTATAATGGACAGCTGTACAAGCACATGAGAAAAAAAAAATTTAAATTTTATTCTTGTTAAAAGAATCTGAACTTTGATAAAATTATGCAACAAAGTTGTACACTTATAGATGAAGAGCAGTAACTAACCAATCTTTGGAGTTGTCCCCAAGCTCCTGCACAGGCAGAGATGTGTACTGATATTTCTCCAAGGAGTTTAATATACCATTCTGACAAATACATGACAAAAGATGTAAAATAAGAGATTAAGCCAACAACGCATTGTATACAGATGAAACGCTTAAACAGGTTGATTTTAACCTTTTGGCTAAAAAAAGTTTTTAAATTGTTTTAAAAATTCTCTGCCAATCCATGTTGCCTGGGCAAATTACATTTTATTGGAGCCCAGGACTGGCTTCAGGAACTTCTTCTCCTCCAGCACCCTCCTTCATTTGCATTCCTGGCTGCACAACAGCACAGTGCACACTTCCCACTGAGCCAGCCTTACTGCAAGCCCTTGGATAGGCAACTGTAGGGTCACTGAGATCCCACCTCAGCTCTGCTTCTCGATATTCACCTGAAACTGCTATTGGGCAGGGGGTTTGTTTTCAGCAAGGAATGAAGGGATTTTATCCACATGAATCCCATTATCAGCAGGGGAGCTGTGCAGCTTTTTTGGCACACTGTACCGAAAACTTGCCCAACCACCTCTCACAAAAAATCCACATAGTGGGTTTTTTGTTAGCAGGAACCACCGAGGTATTTTGTGGTGACACTGCGACACATCTGAAACTGTACACCGCTACCGAATGGTTGACTTAATTAAGAATTTCTAAGTAAATATTTTGAGTGTGTATCAGTTGCAGAAATTGGCAGGAGTGTCCTGGGCTCTGAATGCCATCTGCATATGTTTAGGCTTTCAGTTTTGTTTTCCACCCTGGCTTTGGGAAATTGTTGTTCAGCACATATGTTACTGAAGCGGAAATCCAGTAAGGCTGGGTGGTACAGCCCTGTGGTGCTCTCCCCTCTGCTGGGGCTCCGGACCTGGGGGTTGCACACAGCAACCTGTTCATTCCCACCAAATGAAAGGCAGAGATTTCTTTGAGGAGCTCACCCAAAAAAGTACCTGATATCCTACGTAGTGTGCTTGCTGGCAGGAATGAAAGTGGCAGGCTAGGTGAGTTGAGGGGATGACTCACACAAGGGCAGAACATGCCTCGGGCTAAATGCCTGCTTGAGAGAGGTGTGGGGGCATGGCCCCCATCCCTGTATGCCATAGTGATGGGGGGAACACCAGCAAAGCCTTGGATCACACCCTCCCCTACCTGCCAGCTGGGATGGTTGCTATGAAGCCAGCAGTGAATCATTAGGCTTCAGGAGAAGGAGGGGAGACATTGCCTGGGAGCCATGTTCACAGATGAGCACCAGCAACCAGCACCAGCCTCCTGCGAATTCCTACTGTTCACTGAGCAAGAGAAATCTGATTTTGACACATATCTTATTTGCTGTATGACTGGTCCACTACAATAATTTTTATTAATCTGTCAGTGAGGCAACACTTGATATGTAGCAGCAGGATATCTTGAAGACTGTTACATCTGTAGTTTACCTGTATTCAACTTTTTTACACCAAAGAAAGGCTCGTGGAGAACAGAAATGCCTCACATGCCTCATGTGTCCTATTGCAAAGGTCACAGTAGCAAATTCACATTTCAGTTTTCATTGGACATTCACTCCTTCTGAATTTTCATGGAAAACTACTGTATAACGAAGATTTTCTTTCTTGTCTCAAAACACTTTATTCTAGGGGCATCTTGTTATATGGTGGAAAACACATCCTGTGGATATAAAAATTAATGAAGATAAAATCAGGTGTTAAAATATCTGAAGTGTGGCAAATAATGATTCCAAAGGAATTTGTGTTTCAAGAATTTTTGGTTTGCTAAACCAGAGAAGACTGATAGGCCAGTGTTGGAAAGCTGCAGGAAGGCTGCAGTTCTGGCATTCTCCTGAGCAATTCATGGAAGGCTGGAATATGCCTGCTTTGGTCTTGTCAGTGATGAAGATGGTGACATACATGGTGTAATTGAACTTATCTGAATAGGCTTAATGAAAAATTGTGTTGATATAAAACTATTTGATTCCTTTTACAACCAAAACTTAATCAGATTTAGAAATCAAACTGAAACAATTTTGTTTCACACTGTTATTTTATTTTGTCTCTATAAACACCGTTAGCAGGACCTACCAGTTCAGTTCTGCAAACATGCACACACCTTACCGTGCAAAGTACCAAGCAGCTTCCACCCTCAGTAACAACAAAGTCCATTCCTGAATGCCAAGATGCCTGTTAAGCACTCACAGTTGGTGTTGTCTATAATTATATATTATTATATATATTATATTACTATAATTTGCCTTCCACTCCATTTCTTTTTCTCCTTAGCACTAGAAAGAGCCACACTGATATCTGACAGAGAGGCACAGAGCTGTTTGCTGAGCAGCAACCCACCACAGTGGAACACAAAGTTCCCTTGCAGAGTAACTGGTGGGGGGATATTGCAGTTCTCCTGGCATGGAATGCAACTTTGAAACACCAAACTGGCTGGAAGAGATAACTCACAGATTTTCTGTGTCTATGCAGAAAACAGTCCAGTATCATAGAAAAATAAAATTTTCACACTTCTATATGTAAAGTCCATGGTTTTGTCATGTTTTTCATACAGTAAATAAGAACAAATAAGCTTTCTCCAATCACATACGGCGTATGTATAGATATGGGCATTTTCCTAGCTTTATCAATTCCTAGCCTTAATTAAACTTAAGCAAAGTGCATACTTTGGCTCTAACCAAAGTTTAGCAGTCTGTTCTCTTTGGGGAACAGGTTAAGAGGAAAAGAGAAAGAGGAAGTCTTCAGGCAAAGTCCAAGATTCATCAAGACCATATCCTGCTTAATTTGTCAGATCTGATGAAAGCGTGTCACAGTCCTACCACAATGCCCTGCACAGAAGCAGTTATCCATGGGTTAGCTCATTCTAAAATGCCAGGTATGCACTGTGGCTTTAAAATCTTTAAGGTGGACTGTTACTGGAATCTATCTTAAAATGTATGCTTTGTGATATTTTTCATTAAACACTTATGATAGATCTTAAATTTTTGGCTTTGCATGCATGAGGCTTCCATAGATATGATACAAAAATTGAAAGAGGAAAGCATTTAATAGTGGGTCTACAGGAAAGGAAAACTTTTCCTTCTTGAAGTGAAATCAACTGGCTTTACTGCTATCGTGGTTCAGGTAGGAACTCATTTTTGTTAGTCTGAGCAACCAATGAGAATAAATTCTGAAAGTCTACTGGTGAGCCATTATGTTGGAGAATTTAGTCTTTTGTGTTAATATTTTAAGACTCCATTGCAGTGTCTGTTAATCATGAGGATCAAAGTCTGTATGGAGCTCTGAGGTACACCCAAAAAGCCATACAAAGTTGTCTCAGATGTTCTTTTGTCGTTAAGGTGGAGAGGCCACATTGACCCCTCCCACAATGTATGCTTCAGACTAAATGACCACTGAAAGCGCTATTTTTGCATGGATATATGACCACAAAACAAGTCTTACTGGTCTTGAATTAGCAGCAGAGGAGAAAAAAAATTAATTCTCTTTGTCAGTGACACTGAATTTTTATCCACTGAATACCCCACTATTACGAGCCATGATTTATTTCTTTTATTCCTGCCCTCACCACTGTTTTCATGGTGGTAAATCTTTCCTAAGGCCATAAAAAATCAGGATATGGAATTAAGTAACATCCACGAGCAAAATTAAAACCAAAAACCCATAAGCTTGGTGCTGTCAGGTTTACTTACTGGCTCCTACATCTGGAATGGGAGCATTGCTCAAACCAGCAGCAGCATTTGTTGTTCTCTTCTGCTCTAAATGCCTCAGGCAAGATCGTTGTCAGGGGGGACGGGGAGCAGAATGAGTTCCCTTGATGTTTCTCTACAGCTGCTGAAGCTTTGGGGCGACAGATCATCAGAAGGGCAGGTCCTCCTGCTCAGGTGTGCAGCAGGTGAGGAAGTGAGTGCGAGGAGTGGGTACATCCTCGGCACCATCCAAGCGGGACCAGACACCTTGACATGGTCCCAGTTTGGTTGTGAAGCCTTGAGCCCTTGTGTTTTCCTCCTCAATTACCCACTCTCACCTTTCTCTCAAACTACAGTAGTTGGGGAACACTCATTCATAGTGAACACACTTGCATTGTTCTCAAGATGTGGGAAAAACTGTAAAAGAAACACCAAGTCCCAGAAGCAGAAAGCATGGACCTCTCCAGGCTTAGCATGAACGGGTAAGAATGGGGAAAACTGTGGGGTTTTAAAAATTTTTTATATTTCATTTCAGAGTTTATTCCCTCACTGGAGAGCTGCAATATCCCACCAGATATGGGTGGTGTGCCTGCATGAGGCTGGTTGGTGGTGCAGAAGTACCTCTGTCTGAGACATAGGTCGAATGTACTCTCCATTTCCAGTACCAAGGACAGGAAGGAGAATGCACCTTCCACATCACCTTGAAAAGAAACAGCTGCTGCTCTGCTCCTCAGAGTCATGGTATGGTTTGGATTGGAAGGGACCTTAAAGCCCATGCAGTCCCACCCCCTGCCATGGGCAGGGACACCTCCCACTAGACCAGGTTGCTCCAAGCCCCAATCCAACCTGGCATCAGGCACTTCCAGGGATGGGGCAGCAACAGCTTCTCTGGGCAACCTGTGCCAGGGCCTCACTTTCCAATAGAGCAGGTTGCTCAGATTGACACAGGCTGATTGCCTGGATACATGTTCTGCTCCCAGGACAGGTTTGGCAGCCAGGAGGTTGTGCTAGGGCTGCACAGGCAGCTTTGAATGAGCTCCCTGGGCTGGCTGCAACTTCAAACAAAAGTGCCCTGAAAGTCCCCTTCAGCCTGCATAGCTCAGCTAAGCTCTTGCAAAGCCTGGTTTAGGAAGGAAAATTATTTTAGGACCACCTTATTAAATACAAGAGATCTATTGCAGATTTCAAGGTGCTAGATGCGTGGCTGACACCCTTTGTGTTTTCCTGGTCATGTAGTTCTCTTTGCTTCCATGGAAAATTTGCTGTTCAGCTGCAACTCAGCCCAAGTCAAAGCACCAGAATATGTCCCTGTACAAAGACTTCATGCTAAACACCAGATCCCAAAATAAATTAAGAAGGTAGAGGTGTTACACTAAGGTAGTTGCGTAAGGAATGCAGAGTGCAGAAATGCTGCGCTTGGTAGGTTTTGTATATCTTTAGTTAATAGTTACTGAAAAGAAAAAAATGCAACATATTTTCAAGCAAATAGCAAACGTCACTTGGATATAATTTTTTTTAATAGTCTCTTAGTGTGTTAACTAATTCTGTCTCTCGTTTTCTGAGTCTGTTTCCCTATGAGAAAATTATTTGCAGCCTATCTTGTACCACCACACCAGCTGTAAGGAAAACTGCTTGGCGCTTCCATGGAGCAGGCCTGCATTCCCTGCACCCAGCAAAACTCCCAGTGGCTATTGGTGGTCACACAAAGAGAAATTCTGATCCATCAGATAGAAAACTTATGGCTAGCTCCTTACATGGATTAACCTACTGAAGTTATGAGACAATTTGTCTACTTGAGATTATACATGTTGGTTATAGGAAAATAGGAAAGGAAATAGGGTTTGATCACCAGTCTGATCAGACCTTCAAATCTGTACCTAAAAGTTGGATATTACTATAAAATAGCTGCAGTCTGAGAAATCCTCAAGTGTGGAAAAAAAGGGTGAACCCCTCAGAAACTGCAGAATATAAAAGATTATTTCCTATGCAGATTTCCAAGCATTTAAAACATTATTGTATGCAGCATGTGCGCTTTCTGTGAACAAAAGCTCTCTGTTTTATAATCTGAACTGTCAACACTGGCACAAAATAATGTGACACCAAACAGGACCATCTATGAATTTCTAAGGTTTCTTTCAGCTACTTATTTCAAAATTTTAATTCTGAGTGATGTAAGAGGCCTGGTAAACCACACAGTAACTTTTCTAGTTCCCTGGCTTGTTGAGTCTATTCCAGGTGTTCAGAAGGATTAGCAAAAGTCATTTTGAGTTGTTTTTGTAGAGGGAGTTTCTAAATTTGGTATGCAGACATAAAAATTGTGCATCTGTGTTATTATCCCAGTGGCCCGTGCTGGGTGTGTCCTTGGTGTTTTGCAAATCGCTATAAGCTTGTGAAAGCAGCTGGATGGAATACTTCTCCTAAAATCCTCTCTCAAAAGATCCAACACACACTGTCAATCATACACATGCAGGCATTTACCTGCCTTTCTGTTATGTGGCATATTGATCCCAATTTAGCTGCTTCTTGCCTTCAAACTGAAGATGCTGCTGACTATGGGCATCTTCAATTTCTTTTTCCTTCAGTTCTCTCTCTGAATCTAATAATTTGAAAAAGTCCCTTTATGGCCATGCAATCCAAAGAGTGAAGAGATTTAAAGAAGTAAGTGATAAGGATTGTTTGGGATTCATAGCCGAGCCTGCAGAGGCAGCACTAAAACAGCTCCACCAAAGTGAGTCGCATGAAATCTACAGGGGCTATAGGCAGCTGGTGGCACACACAGTGTCAGCCAGTGAGCACCCAGAGCAGGTTAAACCTGGCTTAACAGCTACATCTGAGCCACATTCTGTTCTTCATCTTCAGTTAGCCCCACACTCTTAGAGAAATCTTCTTTCACTGCTAACAAATATTTACTCTCATTTTTCTCCCTGATGCTTTTAAATTTTTACCCTTAGGTGAAACAGAAATTGATGGAGAAGTGCAACCTTTCTGTCTGAATTGCATTTATCTGTTCCACAGAAGAAAAACTTAAGCTAACAACAGCATCACAAACTATGAGGAAGATGAGAAATTATCAAAGTTTCCTAAAACTCAATGACTTAAATATATTTTAAGCACTATGGCATACTCAGAAGGAGAGTTTGTTTTAAAAGGGTTGTGGTCATAGGCAAGGGCAGCCACAGACCTTCTCTAAGATGTGAAATCTTCAATCTGTCCCCTCAGTTCCCCCAGTGGTTACCCCAACGATGTGATATGCCTTTGTACATGGTGTTAGGCCAAGAGCATGCCTGTCTTTAGGCACTACATCAGAACTCCTGCACCAAGGGTTTTGAAAGCACATGCCAAGGCATGTCAGACTGGCAGCTGTGTGTGCAGAACTGGCCCCTGTGTGTGCATGTGGAAAGGCTCCTTTTGGGAGAGTATGAGACCATGAACGCTGAGGACTGAATGAGCTGCATTCCCCCGAGAGAGCTTGGTGAGAAAGCAATGTGGTGAGCACATCTCTCTGAGGGGTGATGGGAAGGCACAGGATTCACAGAAGGGAGCAAACAGGACAGTAAGTGACTGTGAGGAGACAGTAGTCCATCCACCTTCCCTGGGCAGGATCAGCTACACCTTTCCCACTCCTAACAGGTACTTTGTACCATTAATAAATCATCCTACCTAAATTTTCCCTAAAAGGGTGGTTGGGCCCTGAACAGCCTCCCCAGGGAATGGTCATGGTTCCAAGGATGATAGAACTCAAGGAGAATTTGAACAACACTCAGGCACAGGGTGAGGTTCTTGAGGTTCTCCTGTGCAGGGCCAGGAGCTGGACTTTATGATTCCTGTGGGTCCCTTCCAACTCAGAATATTCCAATATTTCTTTTCCATGATTCTATGAAATTTCTGCAATTGAAGCTCAGGGTTTCTTCTCTGATACCCAATGGGAACAGAATATTTTGTCCCTACAGGCCTTGCACTGTCATTTAGGTTGTTTATAAATCTTCTGCAGAGCAAAACAGCCCTCATTCAAATTTTCCTCTCATGCATGAGACCTCTGATCATTTCTATCCCTCTTTTCAACGTTCCCTCCCACTGGTCCAAGCTTTTCCGCACAAGAAGATAAACTAAACATCATGACTGGAATTACACTCCCGTCTCCTCCTCTGGGATACAGTAATAAGATAACCTCTTTTGTCACCCGACGCCTTTAGCTCCACTTAGTGCAATAGAGTTGAGACCTAAAGTGGCTCTTTAGTCCTCATTCTACAGTGAATTACCATTGCTTCTGACTTCTTCAGTTCCTGCATGGACTGGATTGCAGCTGTGTCAAACGGGCCCAAAAGTATTTTGACTCCTTGTGTCTCACCCCCTCATTAGTAGAACAGTAGCTGTTCAGCAATTAGTGTCCAGTTATGAGCATTCCTTTGATTTGCAGCATCTGACTTTGAGAACACGGGACAGATGGAGGGGAAGTATGGTTAAAAGTGTAGAAAAACAATTTGCTTAGATTGTGCTTATTATTTACATTGGAGGTTTTAGTGTCTGAGACGGGGCAAGTAAAAGTATCTTCACTAAGTACCTAAAATACAAAAAGCTTGTGTTTTAAAAGCACCTATTTTAAGAGTCTTAAAAATATTGCATATATTGCCTTGCATTGATACACTGCCTGAATAAATCTACGCCAAGTTTTGGTGCAGTATTGAGTGGAATTACAGCATAGGAATCAATTTTCCCAATAAACCATAGCCAAAGTGGGCTTGATGTGTTTTGGTTTCATTGCACTTCTGAGAAATGGAGTGACTGCACAGGAGAATGAGAATTGCTCCAACTGGAGATCTGTGAACCAAGGGGATGAGGTGGCATCACTTCCAGCCTTACTAAGTCATTCTCTTGTGTCTCCAAACAAAGCCAGAGAAGTTTTTCTTGTGAGGAACTACATGCATTGGTGAAAATGTGTCTTTCAGTTGCAGGCTGAAATACTGTCACACTTTGTTTGATTTCTAGGCCAGTCTGTACGTTCAAGGGACCCTAGGAGTTAAGATTTACAGTTCAAACCATTCAATGCTTCTGAATTTTCTGTAATTCATGGATTTTCTATAGAGCGTGGATGATGTAAGTTTCTTTCCAGTAACACTTCTAGAATTAAACCGGTGTTTACATTTTTAATCCAACTTCTGAGCATTTCACCCCTAGCAAAAATCAAAGTGCCTGATTTTATTGGATTACCATTGCGTTATGCCATTAAACACGAATCTTTAGACTCCAGTTTCTGTACCTCACACACAAAGCATTTGTGCCATATCCACAAGTTTTCCTAGCATAGCCTACATGATCCAGGATGAAAGTTTACTGCCATGGAAAAAAACCATGCAGCATGGGAAAGACATTCCGAAAAAATAAAACTGAGTGGAAACTGAAAGCCCAAAGGAACTTTGAGAGCTGGGTTTTGGTTTCTTTGGATCTTTAATCCCCAGAATGGCTCCATTTTTTTTGTCCAAATTGTTCACCCAGGTCTAATGACCATTGAACAGTCTGGCAGGCACTACACATGAGATAGGATTAGGAGGTCATGGGTTCAGTCCGTAAGTAGGACCACTCACCCCTCTCACAAATCTACTCAGTTGACAGACAATTCTTTGTGATGAGTTGGCCACCCATTTGGAGGGTCAACAGAATTCTTGCTTATTTTGAAAATTTGACCATGAGACACAAACTGCCTTTCTGTGTGGGGAAGCCCACCCCACAGACAGGGAAAAAAATCACAGTTCATGCTGTTCAAAATCCATCTTCCCAAGACTCTTCCTGTGCTGGCCAGTGTTTTCCAAGCCAATTGCTTTTATTCTGTCTTCTGGTGTGTTCTAAAAAATACTTACAGAATGCTAAAAATCTTTATTTTAAGGGAAAAACTAGTTACACTAAGGGAACAACATATGTATTTCTTCAGTTACTTTAATGAAGAGAATATTTTGAATGCTTTCAGGGAAAAAAAATTTTAAATAATACCTTAATGCCATGTCTTAAAGTATGCTTTAGAACTCCCCTAAGCATCTTGTTTGTTATGCTTCAAAACTTTCTGTCACCAGAAAGGAAAAAAAATCTACAGCATTCCTTCTGTCTTACAGAAAGACGAGAGTAAGAAAATCGCCCCTTTGGGGTTTTTTGTTTGGTGTTAGGAAAACTATAACTTCATGAAGGATCTGATAACTAACCCATATGGTGCATGATCCCGATAATACAATCCAAATATCACAAACCAACTCCCCAAAGCTAACAAGAATCAGCGTCTTTGTTGTAGAACAAAACAATGCGATTTCATGCTAACCCAAAATCCAGTTCCTCTGGAGATAACAAATGCTTAATTCACAATGAAAATAGATGGTGATAGATGATGACGCATGTCCTACGGTTTGATGTTGCCTCCCACAGATGAAACAGAGGGCTTGATCTCTTGTGGTATTAAAAATCCTCTGGCATTTTTTAGAATCAAAGAACTGATGGAAAATCAGATAATTAAACTTGCCTGTGTAGAATCCCTGTAAGCATTAACTATATGTTGTATTCTTCTGTTCTGTTTAAACAGTTTTTCTGCATTTTGTCTGTATAAAAACCATCCTAGCTTTTTTATTCTGGGGGCAAGAAACCTGCTGATTACTTAAGTAAATTTGATTGTTTCTTGCTAAAGGGCTGATATTTTACAGTTCAGATTCAAACTATTCAACCTAGGAGTTTAGACATGGTATTTAACTCTATGGCCCAAGAGGACAATCCCATGAATGTAAAACTGAGCACACCAGCAGAGGCCTGCAACTGTTTTGGGACTCATTCGGGGACACAAATATTGTATGTTCATGACTTAGCTGTATGAAATGCATACAAAGTATAGGTGAATATGGGTTTAACTCAAAACGAAAAGGAGTAAAATTTTGCTTAGGGTGTTTCTTAGGGTGCTCCCCGAATGAAGAAGAGAAGTGATGCCAGGATAGATTTTGCCCATAACCTACCATAGAAGAATTTTGGGTGGTAAAAGAGCCAGACTTATGAAATAGGCTAGTTCAGGGCTTTCTAGAAATGGTAATGAATTAATCCACACTGCACAGAAGAGATGATCCTCCTTGTTTTACTAATAAAGCTAAATGGGATCCACAGATCTAGAGACTTCAAACGGGAAACTTGACCTTATAATGATTTTTATACCGTGGACTATTTTTGAACCATAACTGTCATGATAAGTTCCCTATCCAGTTTGGTTATTTAGCTCAAAACCACCACTGTGTTATTTCAGTGAAAGACAAACACTGACAGCCAGTTTCTAGGTGAAGGGATTATTCTCAGTTCTGACAAATGTTCAGCAGTGTATCATCATGTATGTCCAAACAACACCACTGCACAAATCTCTAACAGAGAAAAGTTCATCATGAATAAAAGTGTTTCCCATGCCAAAAAATCAGTCACTCAGAAGGAAAATGGAAACCCAAAAGAGAGATCAAGTGGCTTGTGGTGTAAGGTCCTAATACACTGCAGCCAACTAAAGTCACTTCTACTGGCTGAAGTCTGCAGCAAGGCTGAAATGGAATAAATTCCAGGAATAAAATAGGACAGACCAGAGAAAACTGGAAATATTGGGAGAAAGAGGTCTCATAGAGTGAACCTTCTGCTATCCACTGTCAGTGTCACTTCGTCCATGATGTGTTCCCAGTTGTGACAGCACCAGGAGAAGCTCTGCACAAGAAGGGGGAAGGAGGCGTGGTGTGGCCTGAAGAAGCTGCTGGTCCATGCCAGGCACCACTGACTGCACTGCCAGGGGCACCCAAGCCAAGCTGGGCCTGGGAATGCCAACAGCTGCCCTGTGCCAGCCTGCCAAGATCCCAGAAAAGATGGGCACTATGGCAGAGAAGATTGAGCCGCTTGACCTCAGATGACTCAGTGTGACAAATACAGGGCTTGCAGAGAAAAATAAAACTCTACATAGCCCAAAAAAAAAAAAAAAGTGATAATTCAGTGTTTGCCTGATGGCTTTTTTTCCAGTTATAAAAAGCTTCTTGTTCAGCTTTTATAAGATACAGTTGGTGTAATTTTTTTAATGCAAGAATGAAAGGAGAGAAAAAAATTCTGGCACACTTCTTCTGGTAAGTTTCTAGAAACTGATGTTCTACCTCCCTTATTTCCCTACCCACATGCAATGACTGCTGTATTCACTGGTGAACTGGAAAAATCTTCTCTGAGGATGAAGAGATAGTTCCTGTTCTACAACCAGTAAGTCCTTGAATTCTATGTAGAGACCATCAATGAGGCAATGATAGATAACAGCTGTGGTGTTCTGGGTTCTGGAAATTACCTCTAGGCTGGCCAAACTCACATCATTCCAAACTACCAGTTTGATCATGATCTGAATCAAAAATGTGAAAATAAGAAGCTGTATTATATTTATCTATAATAACTTATCTCAGTGGCCACAAATTCTTTGCATCTTCATGGGTTTAAAATTCTGCACAAAATACCAAAATTCCACCCGCAGTCCCCACGCTTCACTAAATTCAGTGAACTCACATAGAAGTAAGCTAATATTTTCAAACTGCTGTTACTCCAAGCAAGAGGGGGTGGAATTAAATATCCCTGACACTGAAGCATGGCAAACTGGTGGGTAACTTTTATTTTTTTCTTATTGACAGACTGTCTTCCTAGTGGCTGAGATCCTTGGGTTTGATTGCAAGCTGTTGACTTGCAAGCTTACAGCTGTCCTGGCCTGGGTAAAGTTATAAGGGAAGCTGTGTAGAAAGCAGCCAAATTGTAACCTGACACTGACTAAAAAGAAAACATGAAGAAATAGTTCCCTGAGATGATCTTGTGAGTTACTGAAGCCAGGAATCAAAGCCAGACTCCTGCAATTTCTGTACAGCAACTTTATCAAGGAATTAAGTGCTGCTGCAGGAACTCTACTCTTATCCTGGCTACAATGTGTTAGTTTCCATCAGGTCTTCTTAATTGGCATCAGCTGATGGTGGGATCCAAAACATTCTGAACCTTCCTTTGAGCATGGTGAGACACTATATAGGCAAATGAAATAATCTTCAAACCTACCCTCTGTGAAATAAAGAAAAGCCTAGAGTCTTAAAAAATCAGAGATTGAAAATTCCAAGCACTAGCAATAGATGAGAAGTGGTACTCTAAGATGTGAATACTGAAGCACAGAACTATGCAAAAAGCTGTTTGATTTGAATTTGAATGTGGCAATTAATCCAAAACATCTTCTAGTTTGCAAAGGTTTTAATGAATTTTAATGAAAAAGCTGATGAAAAGTATCTTAATTGGCTCCCTACCATTTTAACTTAGCGACATCTTCCATATGTGATATCTTTGTCAACCAAACTCTTGCTCAGCTCCTTGGTGATTACTGAAACTTGACGAATCACCCATTCCTT
This sequence comes from Corvus cornix cornix, assembly GCF_000738735.6. NCBI lineage: Eukaryota > Metazoa > Chordata > Aves > Passeriformes > Corvidae > Corvus > Corvus cornix. Next base: position 65,639,737 of record NC_047057.1, on the reverse strand, counting down.
TTTGGAGACAATTCCAACCCTTACAGCACAATGTAAAAGGAAGGGATTGAAAACCCACAGAGGAGCTTGTAGAAAGCTGTTAGTTTCCTGCAGATGTACATGTTTAGACAGGATCAAACCCAAGCAGTTGCTGGACACGAGATTTGGTTCTGCTGGTTTTAGTTGTCTGCACTAGTATCTCCCACATTTCAGAGTCTTACAGCTTCTAAATGGCATGGGAAGTCTCCATGGCACACACTGAGGGCAGTATTTCACATTTACATTCCTGTTGTCTTTCTAAATGAAAGACCTTAGGACTATAATGTCAAATCACCGGAATGATAGGCCAGTTCCTCCCATAGGTTAGGATTTGAAATGAAAATCTGAGATTGTCCTCTGGAGACATAGACTCATAGAAAATCAGGCAATCTGACTCAGGTCTTGCACTGCTCTGTTCACACCTAGAACATCAGCTCACTTCCCATGTTTACAACCTAAGGCAGGTTGTGGGAGGGATGCATCCAGTAGGTGCAGGATATTGAGAGTCTCCTGGTCCTGAAGAGCAGCCTAAACTTTCTCTCCCTGTTTTCCTATTCTTCCAGAAGATCCACAGATGAGGAGAGCCACTTCTCCAGCAGCTCCAATACTGGATCAAAGTAACAAGATCTGGTCCTACTCTTGGCTCTGATCTGCTGTGTAGGTTTGAGTGAGCCACCTCCTTACCTTGTGCTGCTTTCCTGCTTCTTAGCATTTATCTCTTACCTTCCTAGGCAGAGCATAAGCCAGGACAGTGACTTGCCCGTACTTGCAATCTCTTCCATGCTACAGACTGAGTGCTAGGCATTCATTTATTTGAAAAATTAATTATAAGGTACATATCAACTGACTCTCACATAGGTACCACCAGTAACAAACAGGCTGACAGCAAAAAGGAGAGGCATTAAAAAATTAGAGTACCATCAGTTTTAGTGCTTCCCCCCACCATCCAAATTATCCTTTTCAAACTCTTTTAAATGATCACTTTTGCTATAGCTGCTGTTATTCATTTGCACAGAAGAAAGGTACTGGGCTGGAATGTGGTCTTGCCTCTCCAGCTGCCCATAGATTTTTCCCAGCTGAGCTGATGTTGTTGCCAAAGTAGTAATTCTAAAACAAACCATCCTCCTCACTCCTGCCAAGCATGTGTCAGTGCTTTCCAGCTCCAGAGAAGGTACATGAGTGTAGGCACAGCAAATGTTAAATATCTCCTTCAGGTTGCTCAGGAGTACCATCTTAAGGACAATTTTCAAATTCAGCCATGTTAAACAGACACACACTAACTAACATGTTAGTTACGTGCCTAGGATGCTAATGCTAGTTTGTGGATCAACTATCTCCCACTAAGGATGAGGAGGACATCCTGAATGTATTAAATCTCAAATTCTTAACATAGATGCACCAAGTATAAATCCAGCACAAATTTTGTGAATTTGTAAGTGCTGACTCCCCACTTGGCAATAACACACCTCTTCTCTGCTCCACTATCCTTGCCTGCTGCATATTCCATGGTTCTGAAGGAGCTGAGCTCCTACAACACACTGAAGCTGTGGTGCTGTGCCTTGGCTGGTGCAACTACAGGACACCCATATCTGCACTGCCTCTTTCTCAAGAACCAAGGGGCTGCACAATGCCATGTAACACTTTGTAGTATCACCCAAATCCTCTTTTGACCCCTGAAGAGGTCACAAATTATTCATCTGAGAAACCCAGCTTTAAACACATGCTGGAATGGATTTTGATTTTTCATGAGCACTTTCCAAGATGAATAGCCCATCACTCCCCATAGCAGTTTGCTCTAGCGATTCCAATTGAAACATAAAAATATGAATTTTTCTGTTTTCTGCCTCTAGTCATTGGTTCAGACACACACATTTGTCACAGAAGAGCAAATGACAGCCAAAAAGAAAACTGAAACATCTGCAGTACGAAATTCAGTTCTGCGCTATGACTCTGACAGTGGCATCCTAAGATGTAGATGCTTTCTCTTTCTTCACTAACCGACGTCACTGCTTTTCCCTGGCTTAGTTAAACAGCAAGAGGCCAGGTTTACCCCATCTCTTTCCCTATCTTAGGTTCTTCCCAGCTGCCCATTCTCTTTGTGTGTTCAAAGGATACTGCAGTGCTCACTCTGCAAGTTTAGCCACAACCCAGGGGCCTCTCAGAGGGAAAGACCTTTCCAGGCCTGCCTCATGGCCACGGAGCTAACACTGGAAATAGGGGTGTTAATTACTACTGGTTACAGAAGTGGCCTGATGGGACCCATGGGGGAGCCGCTGCTGAAGCTGAAACATCTATTTTCTCCTCAGCCACACAGCAGCTCTGGTGTGGTGATGTCCCCCAGCTAATATTGCTCTAGGCAGAATTTGGGCTGCTCATTGTGAAGCTGGGAGATCTCTGTTCAATGGGCTTTGGCCAGCCACTCTTCTATCCAGATACATGCCACAATATCCTGCTTCTACTACCTACCACCTTTCTTCACTTACCCTGGGAAACACAGCCAAGCTGCTCTGCAGGCTGTACCTTTTACAAGGGCTTTTTCTTAAAAATAATCCAAAGCAAACCCAGAAACTGCTGAGATTGATTTTCTTCTTTCAACTAAGACTCAACTCCACCTTGTTTCAGATACTGGCACACACGTACACATGTACCTATGCTCATACACACCCAGCCATTCACCTTCTTTCCCTGCTCTTGCAGAGTGCAATCAGCCGTAGATATTGCAGAGTGTTCTAACATCTTTATCTAAAAATACACCTTGTTTTAATTAGATCAAGCATTTAGGAGCTAGGATGGATTTAATCAAGAGTTTGTAAGCAGGGTGCAACCTTTAGCAAACACTGAAATTATCACTTAGCAGTTTTCCATCACCCATGTAGCAAAGTTTTCATTTGCCCCATGAACGCTTCTGTTTCTTTGGCAATACACAAAGTAGTTCTTTTTTTTTTTTGTTCCCTGCAAAGGCATCCAGATATGTCTCTTTGTTTACTGAGTTGCTGACACAAAGGAGTCCAGTGTAACAGGCCAAGTTGATGTATCTCTTCACTTTGAGTAGGACTAGAAGGATTAGCCTTCGAAAATGAAAGGGGTGCAATAAGCCAAATACCAATGTCATTGGAGCAATATGATGGATGAATTTGAGAAATGCCTCTAAAATTCCAAACTGTTAAACTCTAGGATTTAACAGGCTTCAATTAACTTGGTAATTTAAAAGTGACTGAGCCAATATACTACGATGCATCATAGATGAAGCCTCAGAAAATTAAGCGTGAAAAGAACTGTTCCCTAAAACGAAAAGACAGTTTGCATCAGGGTTTTATGTCCTAGTTCATTCTGCCAGTCTTCCCATTCAAACCTCTCTAAGCATACATAATATTAAGTGATAGAAAGCAACTCTACAGTAACATTTTCAGGTCATGAGGTCAAGGACTTGCAAGTCAGAAAATGCCAAGACAAGGACTGACAGGGAAACTTGAATTCACCTGTCTCCTGTGCATGCACAGGAATGGAATGCACCCTGCAGTTCTACAGCAACACAACTTTTTTTTTTCCACAGGATCCTCTCATCCACTTGGTGCACTGGGTGGATGCACCCCTTGATGAGGAATTGCGTTGTCTTGCTTCCTCCTTGTTCACTGTGCACACCCAGGCTTTATAAGCATTTCAAACTCCATTTTATTGGAAGAGTCTGAGCTTGACCTTGCCTTTTGTATAGAGAAGATCAATATAATGTGTGAGAGAATCACAGAAAAATCATCCCATACCCCTTTGAGGAGAGGAGACATTATTCCTCCCACCTTAGATATTCAGCAAGATTTAGCTATGAAGTATTGACTGGTCCACAGTTTGACAACTCTTAGGACTTCAGCCTTCAAAACAATTTTTTTTGTCTGATCCTTCTGACTTCTTCTGCAGCTGGGATCACTCCCTGTTTCAGCAAGTCACATTCTGGGAACCTGAATCAAGCAACCAAATACAGGGAATAGCTACTACTCACTCAAAACCCAAAAGACTTTCGTATAGCAACACTCAAATACTTGACTCAGAGGAGCCTTCTGCTCCCCCTCTGCAGCCCTTACCCTGACACAGCCCCTGAGGAAAGCCTACAACCCAAAGCCACTTGAAGTAAATGCCCCGAGGCAGAAATACTGTAGAAACATGACTGAATTAGAGATCAGACACTAATGCACACTTAGGTGGGAACCACATTCAGGATCCATTGGCAGTTGTCAGAAAAAAAGAAATAACTACTAGACTGAAACTTTAACCCAAATGGGAGCTTTCAAATACCAAATCTGGGCACAACTTGGATACCAACTGCAACTCTATGTTCAAAAGCACACTATGAAAAGTCAGGGCAGCATCACTTTCTGTAGCCTCTTTTCTAAGCATCTTCTGAACTGTCTCATCTGAAATTATTGAGGCAGAAATTTCCTGTCACAGAACAAGAGAAGTCTTTACACCATATCAAATGCATAACAATCCCTCCTATAATTTCAGATAAAAATTCTCACTCCCTGCTCTGGTTTGTATGCATAGCCTTCACTTTCATCTGTGGCCCAGTATCCCACCCTTATATCCATTCTGAGCAGTGGTACACTTCACCTGTAAATGGAATCAGTTGAAATGGCTTAGGTCCATTATTGACAATTACATTTGAAATTCACTGCATTCTGTCCTTCAGGAAATGGGAAAAAAACCCACTTCTGAATTTTGGGAATGCCCAAAATTTAGGCTTTATAACATTTTAAAAGGGTTAGAGAAAACTTTACACTGTCCTAGACATTGTTTTTCTGCCTTAGCTTCAAAGATGCACTTCCATCTTTTTTATTTCACGTCTGTTTTGTTATTAAAATCTAAAAGCTGACTAAAAAGATTGCTATAATGCTTATTCACCTTTCAATGCATTTTCTAAAGAAAGAAGATAAATGAATCACTGACAGGCTATTGCAACGCACAGTGCAGGCCCTAGTAAGGGATAATGTTGCAAGTAAAAGCAGTAAACAGTGATCTCTGCATTGACAGAACTCCCAAAAAGAAACTTCAAGAGTTAAAAACGTTTCTGCAGACTGCAAGCCTCACATTCAGTGCCACCTAAAAACCAAAGCAAGCAAGACACAACACTGAAATGAAGCAGCACTAGGGGAAAAAAAAAAAAAAAAATTGTCCTGCAATGCTTTATGGGCAAAATTTATTGAGTTATGGAAAGAAAAGCCATTAGAATAAGAAGGGGTTTTCTTGTATTGTTCATGCATTCTAGCACCCATTTAATAAGAGATTACTGGGAAAAACAGCACAGCATCTTTCTGGAAAAGCTAATCATCTGATCTTGTTGCCCATGCCACATAATTGCTGCTAATCCATATTCCATTATGTCATGCTCCACAATACCCCTTTCCTTGCATTTGCAGTCCTGATACCTCCTCTTCCTCCACTCACGTCGTCTTCTCTGGTCCTTCTAACCACAGGAAACAGTTTTCCTTTATTACTTTCTGAAAATTGTGGTTGCTAAAACCTCTTTGGTATTTATGATAACTATTAGTATCTATAGGGTTTGATTGACTCACACAGCCACCCTTGGCTCTTTCATGGTAATTGCCTTCCACCCACACTCCCTACCTTCCCAGATCTGAGCTCCCTTCTCTTTCTCTCTCTCTCTGTCCCTCCCCGTGACTCACCCTCACTGCCTGGAAGTCCCAAGCACACATTGGCAGCTCTAGAGATTATGTTCCCTCTTCCCAAGGCGCTGCTGAACCCCTAACCTCTTTGAGAAAACACCTTTGCTCTGCTTTCTTCTCAGTTGTACACTGATAACCCAAAACCAAGCTGGAGAAGCTGTTTTGCCTCAGGAACAGCAGTGGGTTGGTATAAGTGGAAGCTGTGTCAGGGGAGGGTTAGGCTGGATATCAGGAAAAGGTTCTTCCCCCAGAGGGTGGTCACACACTGAACAGGCTCACCAGGCCAGTGGTCACAGCCCCAAGGCTGCCAGAGCTCCAGGGGTGTTTGGACAATGCTCTCAGGCACAGGGTGGGATTGAAGGGTGTCTCTGCAGGGCCAGGAGTTGGACTCCATGATCCCTGTGTGTTCCTTCCAACTCAGGATGATACACTATCCCACTTTGAAAGAACTGTAGTCATCTACCAATGTCATCACCCTCCTCAGTCCAGCAGCCTGAAGAAGGATGCCACTGGTGCAGCACCTCAGAACTATTTCAGTTTATGAGGGGCTCTTACAGCTCCAATTTAGCAACCCAAAAATCCATGCAGCACAAAGACTGCCATTGCTGTATTTCCCCCAACACTGCTTGGGTTTCTTGCATGCAGTGGGTCACTGGTACAGAGCAGAGTCTGGTCCTCTGCCTCTTTAGCATCCCGTTTGCTCCCTTCCAATTCTCTTGCAGCTCACCATTCAAGCAACCAGGCTAGGTCTAATTAATTTTAATGGGAATTAAAAACTGATCTTTCACAGAATCATAGAACATCCTGAGTTTTGGTAGACTTCTTCACTGGGTCCTGTCTTCTGTCCATTCACAGTGCTGCCAGATGCACCTGAGGGAGGCAACCAGGTGCACCAGGCTCCCTCTACCATCAAGGAAAGAGCCAGACACCTCCCAGGATGATTCAGAGCAGAGGTGGACTGAATTACCCCGTGGACCTGCCTGTCTCTCCATTAGCTACAGGAGGCACCCAAGGGAGGCCAGACTCCTAACTTGAGAACATCTCATTGCCTAAATTTGGCTGTATGAATCCACCTCTGCATGTTGCTGCAGATAAACATTCAAATAGATTGCAACACGCCACCACCTTTCACAGCTCCCTTTGTTCTTCTCTTTGTTTACCTCTTATCATGGAGCAATTGTGGTTTCCGCATATTGAATTTTTCAAAGGAAAAATCCGACACACAAATATGTATTCCAGTTGACTTTGAAAACAACTCTGGATTTTAACACCGAGGCCAATTTTCTGTCACTCCATAGCAAGTCATCTCTGAGGAGCCACTCTGGTGTGCTTTGGCTTTAACAGGAGCTGCCAAACATTAGCAGCAATATTTGCCGTCCCTCTGGGCCACGCAGGAACATGCGGTGTGTGTTATCAGCCACTCCTGGGCTTGATTCAAAGCTCATTGAAAACAGCAGGAGTCTTTCCACTGGGTTAATTGGACTGGGAAGTCAGTTCTCACAGCAAAATGATTACTTTACATGTTCATCAGTACATGACAGACAGGTGGGTTTCAAATGTTTCATGATAAAGGGGCCTGAGCTATGGCCAGATTGACGTGTCAGTTCTCCACAGATCAGGGGCCATGTGGGTCTGGTGTTACAGTCTCGTGTCCATGCCTTTTAGTGCTGATGGGAGTGCATTAATCTTCCTCTGCTAGGCTGGGAATGACATCTCATACACATAGGGGTTTCACAAGTGAAGATAAGTACCTTATCCAACACTAAGCTCCTCTCTATCTGCTCCATCCAGCATTCTGCATTTGAATAACAGGGTGTCAAGTAATCTCAGACTTGCGCTCCAGTTTATGGCTTAGCTTTTCATTTTTATGCAATTAGAAGTGGTAACATTTATCTGCTTTCAAAGGAGACTATTCCCTCTTCCTCCCTCCTACTGCAACCTCCACACCCTCCCCTTCAATCAGCTGCATGTCAAACGGGAAGGGAACTGGAGTAATTTGACTCACATCGTTAAAGCAAATTATTGTATCAAGCAAAGGCAACCCGAGCCAAAGTCCATTTAAGCTACAAGTCTCTGGGGACTTCAAAGAAATTACTGTTCTCGCTGGCAATGAGCATATTAGGAAGCCAGGATTAGTATCCTGCTCATGATTGTTACCTTAGTGTTCCTGTCTTGTGCAGGACCTTGCTTGTGCATGTTTTCCCCTTTCCTTCCCTGCTAGACCAGGGGATGGGTGGTGGGTGATGAACCCCAAAGGTGCTGATGATTGACTCTGCTAGAAGATACTTTGTTTGGGCAGCTGTGGAGTCCAGCTTAAAATAAATAAATAGCAAATATTAGAATGGCAATGAATGGGAAAGGACAATGCCGGGGTGACCACCCCTAGAGCAGAGTTGGAGAAGACCAGGAATAAAGGGTCACGCCACGTCTTTGTGTATATATGGGGTGGTGAGGCAGCCCTGGGGGCAGCTCTGTGAAAAGAGATATGGCATGGGATCCAGGCTATAGGCATAGCCAGGGAATGTGTGCATCTTTGGCTCAGTGTACTGGCAATAGCACAAACATGCAAGGGAATGAGTGTTCTTCAGGCCTTCAGAGAAGGTGACTACCTTCACTAAGCTTTTAGCACTGCTAGGAATGGCTTCAGAGACAGATAATTAAAAGGAAATCTGTCCAGCAGCCAAATTTTCCAAATAGTTGAAAGCCATATTTCCAGCACAGGAGTAGTCCGATCTCCTGAAGAGCTCATACCTCCTTTGGACAGTACTTGATGTTACACATTCAGCACGTTCCGTATGCAGATCTGTCACTTTCAATTTTGCTGATTCCAGGCAGATTCCCTAGAGGTCTGAGCTCCTGTGCTAAAGGCAGCTCTTAAAAACAGCAACACAAACGGTCCAAGCACAGGTCTGAGAGGAAAGGGACAAACAAAACATCCCTGGTCAGGAGTAAAAATGTAACTGAAAACAGTCTGGTGAAGCAACCACCCACCCGGGGGAGCAGGCTGTGACTGAAGCACGCACGTCACTGGTGGCTGCTGATGGCACTCAGCCTCTCGGTGCTGGCCCCGTGGAGCACACCAGGCATGGGCTGCTGACACACTCTAAAGTGCGTGTACAAAGTTTTAAACGCATATGCTCCCACTGAGTTCAAGCCACAGCCAGTGGGATACTCCCAGACTTAAGAATTTTGGTGAAAATTGGCCACAAAACGCCAGAACTGACCCTAGACAAGAACCCAGTACAACAGATTGCTTTGTTCAGCAAGACACTGATATCACTTACATTGTGGTGATATCAACTGCTAAGCTGTGGAAATCCTCCTCTGGTACTCATCCTGCACCTCTTGTACCCATTAACCCAGGCTCCCTGGAGACACTTCTGAAGCCCCAAACCTAAGCAGCAGTTATAAAACCACCAGCACATACATAAACATATTTCCCCCCAGAATCAGTATTTCCTACGTCAGACACAATAGTCAGCCTTGGATGACTGATGGGCTTCATGTGTAATATCTCATAAGTCATTTTGGCTGGAAAAGAGCATGCTGCACCCCTGAGGAATTGTCTTGTGTCCATTTCTAGGCCTTATAGGATCATATGACTCTACAACGATCCACAATTTTACCTTGTTTATGGCCTCAGGTTGCCTGAAAAGCACCCCTGGTCCAACATATTCTCATTCACCCTGTGGTCTATAGCTTATGAGGCTTTTTGCACTTAAAACATACAATTGTTTTTTCTCCTGATTGCAAATAACCACACTAGACAACAAAATATCCATCCAGCTCTGGGACCAAAGTGAGAGGATATGATCATAGAACCATTAAGGTTGTAAAACACCTCCCAGATCATCAAGTCCAGCCTGTGACCTTATCAACCACGGTGTTCCTTGGACACCTCCAAGGATAGGGACTCCACCACCTCCCTAGGCAGCCAATGTCTACAACACCTTCCATGAAGAAATTCTTCCTGATTTCCAACCTGAACCTCCCCTGGCACAGCTTGAGCCCATATCCTCTTGTCCTGTCAAACTGAAGTTGAACTTCAATTTCCAGATTGTCATCAGAGTCATCAGAGCAGTGCCGGCGGAAAGGATTTTGCACAACTGGGCACTTTCACACCTCCACAGTGCCAGTACTGCGTTACAGACAAGGCCCTGAACTATCAGTATTAAGACAGCTGGCTTTGGAGGGAGGTGGGCATGACCAGCAGTAAAGATAATGTTTCGTAACTCTCTCAGGTATTTCCAGGATAAACCTTTATTCTGTACAGGGCAGCATCACTCTGGGTGTGGCAATCCCATCCCAGCATACTGGGGCACTCACAGGGTCTCCTTGCGCCACATGTGGGGCTCTAAGAAAGACATCCCCGGAATACATGATGACAGAGGCAACAAGGCTTTGTTGCCAGCAGCTTACACACCCCCAGCAGCACTTTCACACATGCTGGCAGGCTCTCCCACAGACAGGAACTGGGGCCAACTGCATGAACATGTCCTCACTCACTGCTGGAGCTGCAGCCCTGTTCTGGTCACGAGTGCTTCTATAATGAGTTCATTCGCCCTTCAACACACCAGCTACTGAAACCTCACTGCTCCCCTCAGTCTGCAAGGATCCTGAAACCTTAAACCCAAGAGAAACATGAGCTGCCCAGTTCATGCCACAAATCTGCTTTTCCTGAAATCTGGCAGAAATGGTAATTAGTGTGCTTAATCATTTCACTCCTAGTAATGCAACCAAAAGCTTTCAGGCAATGTGCTCATGGATCACTTTGGGTTGAAGTATCATCTAAAAAGGATGCAGCATGGAGAAGATTCCTCAGAGCCACTGCTCATGTGGGACTTAAAGAAGGAATTCAAGCTCTGCACCTTTGCATGACAGCCCCGCTCCATCTCCCATCTAAAAGATATCCCAAGCACCCAAACTACCAAAACCCCTTCCTACAGAAGCTCCCAAGTTTCAAAAGTACTGGCTTTCAGATCCTTGTGTCCAAATCCCTACTTCTCTTCTGACAGCCTCTTGCAACAAGGGAACAAGGGGAAAGGATTCATAAAGTAAAATTAAAATTTGGAGCAACACAAAATGCCATGCATCTTATCAGAATACATAATGCACAAAATAAGGTTTTTAACAGCACAAGTGGTCATGCCCAACCAGATATAATTTAAATGCAATCTTGCTGTGACTTATTTTGTTGGTGTAGGTAAAGGTTATATGAGAACAGCTCCATTTACTTTCTCTCTCTTAAAACTCAAACTTGTTTCCAAAGTCTCAGTTCTAATGAGATGTGAGATTTTAAGCAGTATTCAAGTTAGTCCTTGGAGCTAGTCCAGCTTCAGAGGTGGTGCAATACAGAGAGGGAGAGCAAGCAGACATGAAAACACTAATGAGAATGCATTAGGATCTTGAAGGAAGAGGGACACATGAGTATCATTCAGGGGTACACAAGTATCATTCTGACACTACTCTCCCCCTTTACTCTCCAGGATCTTTAGCAGCAATAGTCCAGCACTTTTCTGTCAGGTCAAATGTGCCAGCATACTGCCAGACAATTTTTGAGAATTCTCTGCTTCTCAGCAGTTAAATTTTTGTCCTTTGCAATTTCCAGATTTCTGACAGAACTCCTAGTGACAGTTGTAATAATATTCTGTAAAATGCTGTGGTGGTGATTCTTTGAATGCCTTTGTGGTTTGCTGTCCAGAGTTATAATAACCTATGCTTGCCCAGATATGTGTTCTCAACTTGGAAGCACTAGAGCGAGCATTTACTCTTCTGCCTGGGGAACTGCACGTGTGTGCCTGCATGTGTTGCTGAACATGAGAGCAAGTCTCTCTCCAGGTATTTGCCAGGTGCTTCTTGGTCCCCAGGAAGTGCATTTTGGGGTTCACATTTCAGGGAAAGTGAGTGACTTGAGGTTTATTCCAAATAGTAGAACACACTGACGGGAATTATAGGTGGTTTCTGAGCCTCCTTTGAGTTTCATGTACTTCTCTGTCAGTTATCTCCTTCCTTAATCATTTTATTTTAGAAACAATAATAGAGGGAAGAGAGGAGAGGGAGAAAAAGGAAATACAGCTCTGAGATTTATGACAAGACTGAAATGGCATAGCTACACTGAGATAAGCCTTGATTAAGATAGCTTACTTCAGATACCAGTCTTCATCTCAAGGAGTTTAATTCGAGTTACCGAGAAGGATGAGATACAATAGCCAACTTATGTTAATATTTGCCTGGTCTCAGGTCTACATATATATGTCCTTGGTGAAAACTGCTGAGTGAAACTGAGAATCAGCCTTGGACACACAGCAAAATCATATATGTATGGATGAGGTACCAATTTCAACTAAAATGATGTGCAACTTTGAAGAGAGAACTCTAAGAAAAGCTAAAAACCTAAAAACCCAAAACCACTCATAATCAGTCAGACCTTCTCTGGAGTCTTTCCATACCTTATAAATCTTTTATATATATATTTCTATCCATGAAGAAAACAACAGAAAAGAGAGATGTGAAATATGAATTTTTCTGGACTTAGTTTTATATAAAGAAACATATATCCCAAAAAACACTTTACAAAGTAATAAACTAGACCCTTGTAGTGCATGGATGCTATAAAAGCCAAGGTTTCTATTCTGTGCCAAGCAAAGACTCCTATATATATTTTAAAAACTGGATCCCAGTCAGCTGAAATATTGAAAATAGTTCTAAAGATGGCAAGGAAAGAGCTGAATTTAATTTGGGAAAAAAAATCCCTTATGGTTTGGCTGCACACAAACAATGCTATACTCCCCGAAAGCTTGGCTTTTGAAATGAATTCATGCTCTAGAGGAAGGCAAAGCTGAGCATTCCCTCAGCAGCAACTGTGAATTCAGCCTCACACACCAGTGTCACACCAAAGATTTGCAATACTATGTATTCCCAGTACACACTGGGGTTGTGGACTCTCAGGCCATACAGTATTTTCACCCTATATCCACAAATTAAATCCTGTAAAGACAGCCTTTATTCCACATCCCTTTTAACCATCAGAATTAGAGCGCTTCTGAATCTCTAAGTTTAAAAGTGCACCCATGTGAGGCCTTATATTTCTCAGATGCTAAATCACAGAATTATCCTTAGGGCAATTCAAGAGCCACATCAGAGACACCAAAATCCTGCAACCGTAGAGCTGAGCACAATTTATGTGGAGCAGCCATGCAGAAAATCTTCCAATACCAAATTCTCTTCCTGATGTAAACTGTGCTTTGTCTCTTATCTCTTTTACATTTCCTCTCCTGTACTTCTCCTCTCAAAAAGGGGATCAAGCTCTACTAGCTGAAACTAGCCAGCTATGACCTGCACTCTGTCCTTTGTTGTCTCTTTCCCTGGCCAGAATGGTCAGTCACATCCTGTCTGGGGAAAACCAAGCCACCAGCCACACAGTGGGTGTCTCTGGGCTGAGCTTGGTTTGCTGAGCCACTCTGCTCACACCTCCTGATCACACTTCCTAACGCCCCACTTGCCTTCTGGTTACAGGATATGCTCCTCTCCAAGCTGTGATCCTCATGATGAGTGGCAAAAAAGCTGCTGTGAGGTGATTAAATTTCAGACCAACTGATGGGGTCATGGCTTGGACCAACAGGACAGGTTGAGCAATGATTGGACTAAATGCTAAACATGCCAAGAACTGACTCCCTCTCTGGCAGCCATCCTAAAGCCTGTTTCATCCTCCAGATGCACCTTTTTCAGACTTTATGGACTTCTTACTTTTTTCCTTTCAGTTGTTAGTCTCCTTCCTGATGGGTTTTTCCACCCCTCCCTTCTCTCCATTCCCTTCTCCCTGGGGAACATGCAGGCCCTTCCCTGGCTGTCCCTCCCGTGCCACCGTCACTCCACCTCCCATCTCAAAACTCCTAGGATGGTAAGCTTGGTCTTCACACGCAGCCAACAGGCTGAAAGGCAAAATCTGACTTACTTACATAAACTCGGGTGTCCCAAAGTGAGATTTCTCTGACAAGGTACATTTTCGGCTCACTTTTAATGGGTTTGGAAAGGAAAACGTAAACTTGAGACATGCCACCCAAATTTAGAGCTTGCTTCAGGAAAGAGTTAAGCATGTCTTGGAATCCCTTTGTACTCAGGGAACATACAAGGGTGCTGGGCACTGTGTATATCCTGTGTTTTCTACGTGTGTGACATGGTCTGTTTAAATATATGATGTAACTACAAGCTCTCCAAAGCCTGTATGCTTCCAGCTCTCCATGAACTTAAGCCTCAGCTGTTACTGAAAGGGAAGCTTCTACACTGGAAAGAGAAACTATATGCAAAGGGCTCCAAATAAGCAGAGAAAGAGAGAAGAGACACACTTAGTTTTAAAAAAATTAAAGAATTATTATTTCTATGCATATCTATATGGCTACATATAATTGTTTAAGCACAATTTCTTCCCTACTCTTTATCTTCCTCTATTTCTCTTAACAGGGATAACTTCTTCACAGCACGAGGATACATAAAATAAAATCTTTTCCTTTTCTTTTTAACAAAATAAAAGGAAATCCAAAATAGATGTTTCACAGTCCAAGACTAATATACGACTGGTAAGATGCCTCTGACACTTCACCTGTGTGAGAGAAAGCAGGTTCTACCACAGCCTCCCAATACCATCAATAAATACCATCATTTTTTCCTCTATTCGTTGCTTCAGAATATCCATAGCTGTAATGGATTTGCTCAGAATTCTCTATCATCTTAACAGTCACTCCTTTGTTATCCCAGCACACGTCACTTCCGTGTGTAATTAGGGAAGAAAGAGACAGGTGACTCACTGTTCCAAGGAACTAAAGCAATTGAAGTAGTGCCCTCATGCTAGCTTCAGTGTAAATTACCCCCAGAAAAACAAAACCAGTTACCCTTCAGGAACTGCTTCATCTCAAGGGAGAGCTGCTGGCAACACTGCATGGTTATGTATTACCTGAGGAAGGCCAGAATCTTTCATTCGGCATGCTGAAAATGTGCTGCTCACCTTTGGTGTTCTCTGGGCTGGGTCTCTTCTGGGCAAGAGCTACAGCCCAGGAAGCAATACTATTTATTACCAACAAAACTATTTCAGCTGCCCCTAACTCCACTATCAGGTGTGCAGAAGAGAAGGACTTATGGTTTGGGGGTCAAGCTGGAACTCCATTCCAGTTCCTGCCCTGCTGGGCCATACGATTTGAGCGAAAATATTTAGTCTCTGCCTCCTGCAGTTCTGCAGTATCTGAGAAACAAATCACCTCCCAACAGCTCAGGGTGCTAGTGGGCATGCACAGAGATCTGTGGTGGGTTCAGCCGGGGCCACTGACAATATAAACAGCTGCTGGAAATGTTACCAGATCTGACACACAACTAGGTATCTCTGAAAGAACAAGAGCAATGGAGAATCTGATCTTCAATTTTAATGGCAGTTTTTCTCCTGAGGGATTGTAAGATAAATTTGAAGGTGAAAAATCAATTATAGGTTAAAACATAATGTAAGCTGGGGTTCCAGAGTGTGTAGACACTATCTCGGAGAGCTTATTTCGGATCACACCACATGGGTCTGCCACCTGCCATCTTCCAAAATCCTTCCCATCATCTAAGCCCTCTACAATCAAGTAATGAAAATTATGTATCTTAAAGTGCCAATATGCACATTAAAAATCAGCAGATCAAAGTAGAATCTAGGACAAAGAATAATGTTTTCCTCTTTTTAAAAAATTATTCTGGGAAACTGTATGGCTCAGGGGCTTGGTATTGGGATATGGAGCCTTTCATCGCTGATCCAAACATGACCCAAGTCGGTAGTGACCAAACAAATGGTTACTGGTTGGCAGAAGCTTTGTGGCCTAGAGTATTTGAAATGAGTTGATGGTCTTAATCCAGTTCCCAGTGGATGACTATCCACATCACAGAAACCACCACCACAATTGGCACCCTCTTTGGCAGCCTTGGCAGGTTGGCCAAGGATTAAATAAGTACAGAGACTGAGCCACCCGCTTATGCCTAGCTAGAGGTTGCCCCTCTAGGTCATGGATGAGACATGAGGATGGGGTGGAGTGGGGAAGCTCACACACCCTCTGCTTGTGCTGTGCTGGTTTTGTGGGTAAGAAGAGGAATTCATTTTTCAGGGCTGTGATTCAGGCACCCTTCACAAGCAGTATATTCATATACATCTGTTTAATTTAAAAAGGAGCCAGAAACTGAAAGAATTTCAGGATTTTTTTCTCAAAAAATATGGCACCAGATTAATTTCTGGGGAATTCATCCAAATCAGGGTAGTTATGCCTGGGCTGCATTTAACAAAACGCACACAACCAACCTGTAAAGTGGCTCTGCTTTGAGAAACATTCCTTTTGCTCTGCTATGTTTTCAGTAAACACTTTAATTATCTCACAAGATGTCTTAGAGCGTACATAATCTGTGCCAGCTGTTGTCAGAAGGCTAAAGCTGATTTCTAATTAGGTGTACAATGGCAACTATCATGTAAGAAAATATCTGATACACCTCAAATAATCCTGTCTGGGCAATACAAAGAAAAGCGGGACTTTGGCTAGTGCTGAAAGTTGGTTTTCAATTTTGGAGAGGTAAAATGCACCAGTTTCTCTTTCCAAAAAACAGCAGTCTCCTAACAAAATACTGTGAGCTAAATCCTGAAGTTATTCAGGCAACATTTGGGTGGAACCAAAGTTTAAAGTTCAACTTTAGGCAGTACCTAGCTGGCTGTGAGTAGGGAAAATAGCACAAGTCTTGCATGTGCTTCCAAGACACAGAGCCATCCTCCCCTGCTTGCAGGTCAAGCAGGCAATGCTGGAAGAGCTTTCCTGCACACTGTCAGGAAAGGCTTCCTCAAAGTTGAAGCAAGATTTGGGAGCACTTTAAGCCACTTCTTGACTACCTCATTTCTTATCTCCTACAGCACTGCAGCAAACATGGCAGGCACCGACAGCTCTGCCCAAGGAAAGACACAGAGAACAAACTCCGCAATTCACTGGAGGCCCCCCTTTCCTACTCACCTCCATGACAGCCAGAACACGTCACTGTCTGTTGGACTTTGCTACACCAAGTCTTTAATATGAAGGTGTGACTGATTCAACCCCTAGCTTCCACACCAAGACAGCAAGGCAAGAAAGCCTGGAACAGCAAGGTGTTTTCAAACTGCAAAAAGGAACTGTCATTTGATCTCCCCTGCAGCATGGCCCTCATATATTTAAGAATTAAAAGACCTTATTGCAAAATGGAAATCCCAGGAAGCAAAAGTGGCAAACTCTTAGAAGGCTCCTCATCTCTTACATACAAAATGGAGCATCTTGTCCAAGGGAGCCACTTCATTATTTGCACCTGAATCAATGCTCAGGTTAGTGGGTCTTTCTGAAGGGAAAGTCCGGATTTGGAAATAAGTGGAGATCAAAGTGGTGAGAAGTAGGATCTCTTCCCTGTTAGTTGGAGGAACACCCCTCAGCCCTGGACGTCCACACATTTCTCCCATGCCAACACATGTTAGGTGTGAAGAGCACCCTAACAGAAGTACTTGACCCAAACTGAACGAATTTCCTAATTGCAGTAAGACGACACTTGACAAAAAATCACACCCATGGACAGATCAGGAGCATCTGGCTGCACCTCATGACTCCTAATGGCCCAGGGGCACAATTACATCATCAGGTGCCACCTGCCAAGTCTTGTTGCTAAGGAACTGGCTTTAGCACACTGCCTAGCTGGGGTGGGGAGAGGAGAGGAGCACACAGGGCCAGCCACACATGCTTGTTTTAAGTGCATTCCTTAAAAGTGAGTATTTACACCAAGAGGCTACCTTGGCTCTGCTCAGAAGCATGTCTGCATTTGGGGATTACAAAGGAAGGAGCAAGCTGTTGTTTCTAAATCCTGTCCTGCACCTCCACACCCCTGGCACAGCTTGCATTCTGTGTTACTGGCTCATGGACATCCCTGAACTTGCACTCTCCATCCACAGCCTTTCCAACCACTCAGTGCAGCCTGCAAGAGTCCCAAAGAGACTAACAGGCCTGGAAAATTTCTTGGCTGGCAATTTTCAAAATGTTTTGCCCTTTTGCTCCTAAGAGAGGACAAAGGCACAGTGAGATGCAGACTGTATGACTTCCAAAGTGCTGTGACCATGAAAACAGCATACTGACTTCAAAATCGACAGCATGTGTCCGGGTGAGGCTGTGCTGCTCACATCACCACTGCATGCAAGTCCTGCTCATCTTCCCTGCTCTCTTTCATCCTTAGTTCAAGGTGTGAAGCCTAACCTCAACACAACAATTAGTGGATCATGGCCCAGCAAGAGAAGACAGAACAAACCTCTGCCAGGGCTGTGGAGCTTCTCTGGAACAATGAAGATCATAAAACACATGACAAAGCTCCATGCCTAGAGGTAAATTACTCTCGGTCAAAAGGATCTGTCTGGGGAACAAATTTTTAGAGATTAGCCTAATCCAGAGTCTGATGACCTTTAGGTCATAGTGCAAGAACTTCCTCTTTGATACATCTTTTACAACATAACCAGAGTGACATTAACAACAATAACCTGACCCCATCCCTCCCCTCAGAAGCACCTACCCTGGGCAAAGCTCCCCAGAGACAGAGTAGGCAGAGGAATAAAAGACTCCAGGGAGTCTACTAGGGATGTGCCAATCTAATTATCGTGGGCAGTGCCAATAAAAAAAAGCTAAGCAAAAACTGTAAAGCTAGTTGATGTACTCTTTAGGCCATGGGAGTGGAGAACAAGTAATTTACTGTGAATCAGATGAGGCCATATTTATTTGTGCTTCCACCCTCAGCCCTCTCGATAGCGTCAAAGTCCACTGGGTTTGAAACTACCCTGAGAGATTTAGCAGTAGTCCACAGCAGCAGGGAAGGGATTTAAGTCCCATCCTTTGCTTCTTGCTCACTGTGCTGCAGCAGAGCTGTTCTCCATCCAGCAAAATCATCCTTTTCTGTAAGGCTCAGCACAACAGATCTGATTCAGGAATGTTTCCCTTCCTCTTCATTCCCCTTGAATCTCTCACCCTGAGTCATCAGACTACAATATAACTTTAATGTGGAAAGTTTTGTGGGTATGTTTTGTTTTCTTTTAACTTCAGAAAAGAAAAGGTACAACCAGAGGGGGAAAAAAAGTGTCTCATGGTTGAGAGGACTCTTTTGACCAAGGAGTCACATGGCTCCCTGGCGAGCAGCCAAAGGAGTCATGAGAGATGTGGCCATTCCCTTCAGCACTCCCTTAACCATGTCCTGCCTGATGCCCAGCACGCCAGCGGCCACCTCATACCCCAAGGCCAGCAGCTCTCTGAGGCCAAGTCTTGTGTCACACTGCCCACAGTGGCTGTCTGGCTCCCAGGGAAGGAGAAGGCACTGTCAGAAATGACGCTCATGACTTTGGTGAGCAGCCCTTTCCCCGACCTCTCCCCGAGGGCATGCTTGGCATGGTGGTGAAGAGGGCGACGGCGATGCCGTGTTTCAGATGAGACGCAATCGCGCCGTCTTTGCTGCTTGTGGTCAGAGTCACTGAAAGTAATGACGCAGCACTTACGCTGCATTTTCTCTTTCCAAAATGCTGTGGCAGCTCTTGCTCTCCTGCCCCTCCCCTACCTTCAAGTCTTGCCAGTGCTGTTATTGCCCTATTAAAGCTGTGGGAAACTGAGGCAGGCAGAAGTCACGATACTGCTATTCAGCATCTCAGACACTAGCCCAGTCTCGGACTGTTCCTGTCTTCAACACAGAGTGAAACCCACCATGGGAAAGTGCAATCTTTAGAGAGACTGGCCCTGGCTAGGGTCCAGATCAATTAGAGATGTGCTTGGGCTTTTTCAGATGCTTTCCTGCCTTGCTGCCAGGAATGTCAGGACTGGTGCTGGTCCTGCATGTCCATACAGCTCTGCTGGGTGCTGCACAGCAGCTGCTGCATTCTACCCCAGCAGTGAGGGAAATGATCCTTGCCAAATTCACTTGAATACTGGTAGGATTAATTGACTTACAATCCTTGAATGAAAGAAACTATTATTAAATAGTAGTCACATTTGATAATTATGTCTCACTTCAGCCAGACTAGGAAGGTGGATATGATATCCAGTCCCAGTACTGCAGCACTTTAAGATTTTAAATTAGATACAACTCAAAACATTTCCCAGGCCCTATTGCATGCAGATAGTGGTTTATATCTTTCTGGCTTATGCTTACTTCCAGCTTTGAAGCCTGGGATGCTCTGCTATACCTCTCACGCAACAGCAAATGCTGCAAGGTTTTTGATGTGCTTTTCCCCTCAAAAAATTAAATAAGGTTTTGGACTTACGTCTGGCCTTGCTGATTCCAAAGGCCATGATTCTTTCAGTGGCCCGTGGAACTGATTTTGGGGTTTGTCTGGCATGGCCTCCTATCAATATTGTCTTCGCTGTATGTTCTTGTGAACTATGGCCAGATTCCCTATAAATTGCATAAAATGGGAGCCTGTGCCAAGGCTGCATTCAAAAGGATACTGTAAGAACAAGGCTGGTGCTGACTTTCTGTTTGGTACTCTTCTTGATTGCACTGAGTCACTCCATTGACTGCAGCAGAGTCACTCCTGCTTTATTAGCTTGCTGAGCTGTGGATATGGCCTCAGAGGAGAGAAGCCTTAGGTCCTTAGTGCTTAAAGGACAAGATATAAGAGCTTGCTAAAATGCTACACAGTGATGGCCATCCAGAATGAAATTATTTCAAATGCCTTCGGTTGTGCATTCCAAGTACGTGCAGGTGAGATGCAACTTGCCAGCATTACTTTTGCATCACAAATCTGACAGTAACGTCCACAGAGTTCCATCAGGTTTGAAAGTGGTGCCACTGCCTAGTAACAGTGTGGCTGTACTCCAAATAAAACATTTGGAATGTGCAGGAACCAGTGAACTTGGCGCCGCTACATGGGGGAAATTCTTCTGCCACCTATCAAACACCTGACCCTCACTTCCACCCTCACTTGCACACTTGCTGTACCACTGGATGTCCTTTTTCTCCTTATTAGGAACTCAGGGTGATTTCTGACCTTGGACAAAGAGCTGAAACAAAGACTGTCAACATGATGATTAAGTGGGATTTTTGCATAAACGTGAAGTTTATCCTTTTTTAAGGGAAATCTGATCCACTGAAACAAAAATAAATGTTCAAAACCGTAACAGCGATACGGGTACAAACTGTATGCGCTATTAAAATTATTTCCAGGAAAACAAGATACAATAACACTCTGATTTACTCTGTCTTGAGATCTTCTAGAGAATCTATGATTTGCTGTAAAATAATTAGTAGGTGATAATCATCTTGCTGTCAGCTCCTAGTGGAAGAAAGATGTTTTTATGTGAAGAGCAACTCTTGGCCTTAACTATCTTAACTTCAGAAAACATCCCCATACTCCATTAGAACTGAACAAGGCAGTGAACTTTCAGCTCCATCCGGAAAACTGACTTTTAGAAAGAAAGCCCAAGAGGAAAGCATAGAAAAAACAACTCAACGTGTTATCTAAAGTTTTGTCCTAAAAACATGTTGGCAGTAATGAAAGGGAGAAGTCATAGAAATGCATATGGATAGGAAAACTTACTGAGCAAATATTTAGGTCTCTGTATCTAGAATTTCTTTCCATTTTTGCTAGAGCAGTATATGTTCCTTAGGCATGTGTTATAGCAAATACAAATACATAGGAATTGTCTTGGCAAGAAGTAAACAGCAAGTCCTGCACAACTCTCCACAATGGAGAGAAAATATATCCTTCTACATTTGGGGGAGGATTGAAGGGACAGTAAAAGAGGAGAGGGTTCTAATAACCCTTAAAAGACTGAAAGACATTCTCCAGAAACATGCCTTCCTTGTCTTTTCTTCCAGAGTACTCCTGCGCCTACACTCCTGGACTTTCTTATCCTCCTACATAATTCTGGGCTTGTAATCCTGAAGCTTTTGGTGACAAGTTTCTTCAGCTCATTGACAGGGTATTCACATGTGCATGGCACAATTCCAGAACAAAAAAGTCATGGAGATTTTGCTTTTCAGTCATGGTTCTCACAGAGAGAGGCCTGTCTGGTTTTCACAGAACCCTTCCATGTAGAGTTTTACTGTAACACTACGCAAGTTACAGACCTGGGGTAGGCAGGAGAGATGCTCTACAGAAGGGCAGTGGAGCATCAAGGGGGAAAGAGCAAAAATAATGAGAAGAACCAAGCAGACAGGCGAACCTGGAGTTGCAAAAACTTATCTGTCAGGTAATTAACAGGTAGATGTGCTTTGCCAGCAGCCATGAAAGGCGCCAGTGAGAGTCCACTGAGGGTAAAACAACATGCAAAGGTTGTGGGCTGAAGAAATTGGGCTTGCAACATTAACCAGCTCTGTAATGCATGGTGTCGGCACGACTGTAGAGCTCCTTTGATCTACAGCTGGTCCCAGGTTTTTGTTGCTTGGGGTAACTTGGGAGGACTAGAGGGTTAAACCGTATTTTGGGGTTAGGAGGCTCTGTGCATTTCAGCCCCAGTTACACAGTCCTGTGCACTGAGAAAGCCCATGACACCATTCTACCCTCAGCATGCTATATTGCCAGGTACACATGGTATGTTTTTCCCATTGCAAAAAAGGTGTTTGTCAGTCTAACTGTATAATTGCAGGTCATTTTGTTTAGCTCTTTAAATTCTCTTCTGAGGTCTAGCCTTGTTGGGTGTTTAATACGCAAACATATCTCTATTCAATCTTACCTATTCATCTGAATATTTCATATTGCTTTGTACCCACTTTTTATATTATGTTAGTAACCCAACATATGTACTAATTCCATGCTGTCGTCCTACACATTCTGGGTGCTGTCACCTTTCCTTATAATTTCTAAAGTAATTTTTTTTTTTTCAATTTCAAGGCGTGCTAAACATCTAATTTCTGGAACCTGATTGTTTCAAAGGATTGAGAGAGTTGTCTTCATCCAAATGCATTTGGATTCAAGGATATTCAGGATTTGAGTGCTTGAGCTACACCTTGGCAGGGAGAGGAGTGGCCAGCCACAGATTTACCAGAGCTCTCTGGTTTTAGACAGGGAATTTTATTCTGGGTCTCACAGTGAAATGCTGGACTTTACCTTCTAGAGCTACCAAGAAATCATACCACAATTATTCTCCCGTCTTTGTGTAGCTGCTTCAATACATGGAAATATCCTGTCTTAGGCAGGTAAGCCAAGCTTATGGTGGTTCAGCATAAAAATATCTTTTATCTTTTCTGCTGAGCAAAAGCATTAGCTTTAGATGAGCCTGAAAATACTTGATACCCTTTGGATTCACCTGTTCTGCCTATAAGCGAATACATCGCCGAGGGATGGTAAAGTGGAAGGAAGTCCTATTCCAAATCCTCTTAGAGAGGATCATTATTACAGTACCACGTCAAAGGAGAATCTAAGGATCTCAACAGCACTCTCCTTGGGCATTGTATACTGCATAACTAGAGGCTGAGAGAGCAAGCTTGCCCTAAAGTCTCAGTTATAAAATGTACAAGGTGTAAAAGCAGGGAAATGATGGATTTACATGCAGCTCAGTGACTGAGCCAGAGACAAACCCATTCCCGTAACAGTCAGCTTAATCCTGCCCTGATCTAACCAGGATTAGAAGAGTGGGCCAGGCCTGTGTAACCCTGACTGCACCAGCTAAAGTGGGAGCATCAATCACACCGGCTGGCATTGCAGGTGAAGCTGTGCCCACTGTCCCTTTGAAGGCTCTGCCTCACAGAGCAGCTGGGTTGTTCTCTGCCTGTGCAGCTCCCTCCGGCACTGACAGATTAGGAGGCAAACTCCAGGGACTCTCTCCAGCAGTCCTAATCTTTATGGATTAGGCATGACCACTTTCCTGTAGGCATACAAACAATCTGCATTCCTTCTAATCTGCTTCCCACAAGTGTGAAGAAGCCCTGTTGTTAAGGATATGGAATTGTAAGGATGTGGAAGAACCAGCAGAACAAATGCAAAACATGCAGAGGATTTTTCTTTCTCTACATTTCCTAACCAAGCAGTGACATCAACTCACCAATATAAATGATTTGTTGTGTTATGGTGTTAGAAAACATATCTGCTTTGGAGATTTGTGCTGCTATTACTACATACACACACTCTCTCTTATGAATTATTCCAAATCACTTTATAGCAAGATAACTGAATTAACTGTGTCTATGTGCCAGCAGATAATCCCCGAAATAAACTTCTTAAGAACCGACTCTCACGTTGCTGGTGAATGCATCCAGCCCTAAAGAAGATGAACAGTGAAAGGGGAGCACCAATGGAAAATGGATGTGCACCACCTTTAAAAGCAGCTAAATATGTGTATGTGTACAGACACATGCACACTCCCACATGCACTGCAAGAAACAGTGGCAGTGTTCTACATAATCCTGGCATTTAGATATTTATACTAATTACACCAATATTATTTAATGGCAGCCTTATACTTTAAATATTGAATTGGATTACCAAAATATATCCAGCATTAAAATGCATCCGCTATTGGAGCCACAGTCAGTTTTCTTTTTCAGAGAGTCAGACACATTTCTTCTGGTTGTAAAAATGTTCACAGTGCCTCAGCAGGCCAAAGGCTACCAGGCAAGCACGCTGAAGAAGATTACTTTATCAGATAGCACACTTACAATATAGAAATCAATTTTATAAAGGAGTTGGTTCTTTAATTTTGGAAGTAGTTGACTAAAATTTAACTTTCTTCCCAGCTATTGCACACCAGACACTGAGGTGTGGTGCCCGTTTCATTTCATTTCACCATTGCCTTATCCATTCTGAAAACCCCATTTCATGACGATGGGATTTCTCCTTGACAGGTTTTGTCGCAGAATAACAGGGCAGCATCCCATCGCCCCCGGCCTGCATTCCCCGCACCAAGAGTGACTGAGCATGGACACCCCGCACTCCGTTTGCTCGCCCGCTGAAACTCGCCCCCTCTATCCCTGAAGGAGCAGCAATGCAGAAGCCAATGAGTCGTTCCCATAGCCAAAAGATGATAGAGATCTCGGGGAAAATTACCGTAACCATTGACAGTCCCTGAGAGCTCACTAAATAGCAGCTTGGGAAGCATCCTTCCCTCCGGAGTCCGGAGAGTGAAGGTAGCAGAAACAGACACCGGTAGATAATGCTCCAACAGGCTCTACTATGCTTTAATCTTCAAAAGCTACCATTAGTAAGCCAGAGAAGTATATTTATACACCAGACAAACACCACAAGTTCAATAGGCTGCTCTCCATTAAGCACTGAAATAACTCCTCTTTCTTTTCACTTCCTACAAGGAGTGAGGCGAAGCACCGCAGCCCGCCCAGCTCTCCCGCAGCTGCTCCCGCTCTGCGGGAAGGATGGGGGGGACACAGCGGAGACGGAGCAAGTGTGGCCGGGGGCTGGGGCCAGGGGTGGCGTGGAGGGGAAGCGGGGGGTTCGGGTCCCAGGCACCCTGTCCCCCTTGGCCCCGCGCGCTGCTTTCTCCCCGGGAAAGCAGCCTGCTCCGTCCCTCCGGAGTGATGGATGGAGGGAGGTGCGCGTCGCTTTGGGGCTCCGCTTTGTTGGGTTTCACCTCCTGATCCCTTTCGCTTCTGCTCTGCTGGGCTGCAATAGGCACCTCCGCTGCGGCTCCGCGGGTCCAGCTCCGAGTGACCTGCAGCGGAGGGGATGAACTGGGGACGGCCCAGGGAAAGGCGAGAGAGCATTATTTATCCACCACAACTTCTCATTGTCGCGGGGCAGCGCTCAAAAGATCCCCAAGCAGTTGGCTTTAAATAAAGCAGGCATTGCTTCCCTTGTGTTTCCCCTCAGCAGTCGCCTTAGTATTATTATTATACTTCTATAGCTTTTGCTTTCGGACCTTATAATTATGTCACACAGCAAGGGAAACCGCCAGCATCCCAGCATCTGGTGTGCGGTTGAAAACTTTTGTTTTAAGATTTGAACTATTTATAGAAGGAAAACTTGGTAGGATAGTAATTTCCTACGGTTTTGAGAAAAATATGGCTACGCTTATATTAAAAGGGTGTATTTATTTATTTATTACGACTCCTTCCTCCTGTCTAAAAAAAAAAAAAATAAATAAAACAAACCAACCAACTAAAGATAGCACGGCAAGCTTTTTTACAAGCTATTGGTCACCTACGCAGCAGACATATCCCTCCTGTGAACAGAAACAGGCGGCTCTGGCTGAATTGATCTAACGTGCTTCCATAAATCTAAGTGCTTTTAAAAATCGGTGGCCAAGACATGTGCATTTCATTAAGAATTAAGAATGCAGAAATAGGCTTTTAGTTTCTTTTTATGGGTGTGTTTATTCCTACTTTTCTCCCATAGCGGTGGGATATGTTTTTTCCATAGCCCACAGAAAATAGACGGACACACACACAGAGGAACACACGTACTTGTTTATGTGCATGTGTTCCTGTGCACGCTTACAGAGAAAAAACCCCACATACATATTAATCCACATATAGTTCAGGGATAGGACCTCAAATTTGCATCCGTCGGGGCACAAAAAACTGAGGTCGGCATGGGGGTGGGAGAGTAGGGAAATCCATCCGGCCCCGGCAGCCGAGATAAATGCGGGACCGGGGATGCCTAGGTGGGATTCCCCATCACCGACAGAGGTGAACCCCTCTGCCGCAGCCCCGGCAGCCTGGGCAGGCTCCGAACCGCCCCAGAGCTCTCCCGGGCCCGATCCCCGCGTTCCGGCACCGAGACTCTTGCCGTACCCCCGGGACTGGGGAGCTGCTCAAGGGAGGGAGAAGGCTCCCCGATTTTAAACCGGCTCCCTCCGCCGGGTACCTGCCGCCCCTAGCGCCCTCCTCTCCGCACGGCTGCCCCGCGGCGCGGTCGGGTCTCCTCCGGAGTGCAGGAGAGCAGAAGCCCTTGACAGTTCCCCGGCAGCCCCTCCGGACTCCGGCTGCAGCCCCGGACGGGCCCGGCTCCCCTCCGGCCGGCGCGGGGACCCCGGCTCACCACCCCCGCCACCCTAACGCGGCGGCCGGCGGGCGCAGAGACCTGCCGGGAGACCTGCAGGAGAGCGACGGCGGACACTCTCTCCGCAGCCCGCGCGGACTAGCCCAGCCGCGTCTTATCCACCGCAACGATAGATACAGATACAGATATTTTAAAAAGAGACCGAAATTCCTCGCAGTCCCACCCACCGACTCTCATTTCCCCCACCCCTACCTCCACCCCCTTCCTCGCAAGGAAAAGGTCCTGGAGCCAGCTCTAACTGCGGGACTGGAGATCCCTCCGGAGCGAAAGCAGCCGGTCGACGAGCGCCTCGGGGTTGGGCGCTCGCCGCCGGCTGCGGCAGCCCCGCGCTCCCCGGGATCTCCGCACACAAACAGCCTTCCCCCGACGGGCGCGAAGCAATGCCCATCTCCGGTTTGGCAGGAGGAGGAGTCGGGGTCGGAGTCCCCAGGGGAGACGCCGGCCGCTCCGCGTCCCGTTGCCCCGCCGCCCTCCCAGGTGCGCCGCCCCCGCTGCGGGCACGCCGGGCCCCGGCCTCCCCGGCGGGGCAGCCCCGGGAGTTACCTGGCGGTGCGTCCCTTCCCCCGGCGGGGTCCGACCAGCAGCGCCAGCACCGCCACCAGCACAGCATCTCCTCCTCCTCCGCCGCCACCACCACCACCATCCTCACCACCACGCACCGCACGGAGCTGCCGCCCGTGCTGGCTTCTCCCGGCTCCCTCTGCTCGCTCTGCGCATTGCCCCTAGGTAGCTGCTAGCGGGGGCATTGCAAACAGTATTTGAAAAAAAAAAAAAATCTGGATCACTTACAGGTAACTCCCACTGGTAAGGATGAGGAAAATCTGAGGGTAATACACTGAGAGTAACACACTGCGAGATGAAAAAAGGATCATGGCTGAATCCCGTTTACACTCTTGAGTTCGCTTCCTTGGTTATTCCTTTCTGGCCCCCCCTGGTCGTAATTCCCCACCCTTTTTGGTGTCAGCTGTGGCTTGAATCTGAGTTGGAATCCAGTCCCTTGGGCTTGGGGGGGCTTTGTCTGTTTGTTTGTTTGTTTGTTTGTATTGTTGTGTGTAGTATTCCCCTGGTGCTAATGCTGCTCCCTGTGCAGAATGTGTGCTGCTGCTGCTGCTGCTGCTCTCGCTGTTGCTGCTGCCTCTGGGCTCCTGCCTGTCATGTCTCAGTGGTTGGAAGTTGTTACAGTGGGTTCTTGTGTTGGAATGAGGATGGTTTAAGGGATTTGGATGGCAGAAAGTGCCTCTCTCTCTCCCTCTCTCTCTCTCTCTGTAACTCTCCTGAGACCCGGGGCTGCCATTGGGCAGTCAGTCACTGCAATCCGCCTACTTTTTTTCTCTCCCTCTTTTTTTTTTTTTTTTTTTTTTTTTTTTTTTTTTTAAGGGGAGGATGACAATGGAAAGACACTGATCTAGCCCGGGCTGCAATGAATCCGTGCTCCCTGGCTGAGCCTTCTCCGTACGCCTCGCCCGGCAAGCGCTCCTTTCCGCGCTCCATGGGGCATTTTTAACTCCCCCTCCACTGCTCGGTGGGCTGCGAGCTCCCTGCGTCTGCCGTGGCACCCTTAGCTCGTCCTGAGAGAGAGCCTGAACGAGCTGGCAGCTCCCAACTCCGCTCTCAGTTAATTGCTTTATCGTGGCCGGTTGTCCCGGTTCCACCGAAGGGTTACGCCTTCCCTCCAGCCTCGGCGGGGGTTTGGCTGTTGTTGTCCCCCCGATGTTAAAAATTAAGCTTCGATTTCAGGAGCAACGCAAGAAAAAAGGGACGCATATGTAGTCCTAGCTTGACTGAGTGAGAAATAAAGACATGCACACTCGTGGCTTCCCGGCGAGATTGGGTTTCGCGTGAGAGCAGGGAAGGAAAGGACTAGTGTGGAACAGCCGCTGTAGGGAGCGAGCGGGGGGCGGCTGCCGGCGGCTCTCGACTCCCCACACCTCTCGCCACTCCCGCAGGAAGAGCTTTCGTCTCCGCTCTTCCCTCTCCTTCTCTCGTTTCCGAGAAGAGACGTTTCCCGGCAGGTTAGTTGCCTCTCCCCCACCTTCCCCCCGAGCCGAGCGACTCCTGCCCCTTTGGCACCGCCGCGCCCCGCGGCCAAGAGATGCTCGACCCTTCCCGCTCCGGCGGGCGGGAGCCCTTCGCCCCGAGCAGCCCCAGTCGTGCAGGAGACAGTCGCTCTTCCTCTGCATTGTTGGGCGTCTGTCCTTCATTTCGGAAGTGCTGAGAGCGATGGTGCAAAGATGTGCGCTGCAGATACCGGGGCTGGAGATTGAAAACGAACCCCGAAAGAGAAACGGCCACCGAAGACAATTAAACCCAAATGCAGCTGAAATGAGCAACAACCAGGCTCCGAAGTGCCCTCGGTCTGTAAATGTTCGTCTCAGGTTAATTGCCTAATGACTGAAGAAGATGTCTTGGCTAAGAGCTCTACCAAACACCCTGGTAGCAACTCCTCCAGTTAACCAGTCCCAGAACGGGTGCAGCTGTCTCCGCGACACAACGAAATATTCACTCAGATGGAATGGGAATTGCAGAACTGGTGCAAAAACGTTGTATGCCACTCAATATGCGATGAATATCTTCTCGGGGTTTGGTTGCTTTAACCACTTTCATCTGCAATGTCAGCCCAGACGTTGGGGCAGTCAACATCCTTTGGAGAAACGCTGATCTCGATTAACAAGAGACGGAAGCTTAAGCCTTTCAACGATTCCAGAACCGTCTTATTTATAATTATTTAGGATTCTAAAATGGTCGTATTTATATTTCTGTAAGTGTGCGTGCGAGTGTATATACAGCAAAAGAGTTAGAGATGTATATCTCCTGCAGTGCCCTTTCTCCTGCTAGACATGGAGCTGGGGCAACTCTGCTAAACGTGAAACCAGGAGAACGAGTAGCCACTTTGAATGTTTTATTTCCAGCATTTGTTCCGCTTCGGATAGGTATTTTAAATGTGCCTCTGCTTTTAAAGATGTGCCTGGGAGGAAAAGGGAGGGGGAGAGCGAACTGTAAAAATGCAAAGTAAATGTTGGCACTGGAAAATTTCGGACTTGTGCTGGCAAAGTTTGACCCACTCCAGCTGAAACGAAGACGGTTTGCCAATTTCTAATTTTCAGGTCGAAACTGACTTTATCCACAGATGTGTTGTGTAGGGGAAGAAAAGTCGTATAAAGAAACCAAGCCTTGCAGCTTCTCTTCGGGGAGTTAGTTTTGATTCTAAAACCAGGGGCCGGTTATTATGCCAAAAAATTACTGATGATGAATGATGATGAGGAGGAGGAGAATGACGATTATGATGATGATGATGATGAGAATAACCTTGTAAATTCCATCCAAATGGTTTCTATACGTATGTCAGCCGGGGTAGCGAGAACCACATTCATTTTGCTGATTGAAGACGAAAACATTCCCTTCAATAAAACGTCACACCGGAAGAGAGGTGCTGTCGGTAACGTCTAATATGGGCACTTCAGTATCTGTCACTTTTTTTTTCCACAAACAGGTGTATTTTGGACAAAATGGGGGCAGAATGACACTGAAATAGTTGCCGACACTACAGGCGGGCAGGCACTAATAAACTATTTGCTTTTTTTTTTTTTTTTCCCTGTCATCCATCTATTCCCAGCCGCGGTTCCGTTTTTACCCTAAGCCTGGGGACGGTCCGGAAGAAGGGCACGTCGGAAGCCGGGAAGGTGCGCCAGGCGGGCAACACACCGAGTCCTTTCTGGGAGGAACCGCGCGTTCCTTGTACCTCACCGAGCTCCAAGACCAGTGCCGGAGGAAAGAAGGCAACAATGAGTCTCAGAATGAGCGGTGTCTGGCCGATGGGAGGGCAGGGAAGGCGGTGGCGGCAGCACAACGGCAGGTGCCCGTGGAGGGGCCGCGGAGCGTATGGTCCCGCCGGCGGGACGGCGCCAGGCAGCCCCGGGCCGCGGCCGCACCTTCCGGCGTTCCGGGCATAAATCGCGCGGGTCTCCTCTCGGGGCCTCGCCGGAGCTCCCAGAGCTCCACGTGCTGCCCGCCGCCGAGGCTGAGCTCCGGCCGCTGTCTGCCGAGGGCCGGGGGGACAGGGCCGACCCGGGCGGGCTCCCCGCGGCTGGACAGCCCCGAGGACGGCGAGGACAGCGGGATTTCGTTGGCCTTTACCGAAAACGCCGCAAAGCCAAGGCGAACTTCGACGCAGGAGAGGCGAGTGGGACCGGCTGTCCCGTTCCCCGCCGCAGCGTCCCTGGGAGTCCCGAGAGGGCGCGGCGTGCTCCCGCCCTCCCAGAATGGGCCGGGGTCCCCGACGTCCGTAGCTCTGTGCGCCCTCAGCTCGGATGGGCACGGAAGAAGCGTCCCCGCCGCCTCCCAAAGGGGTGCCGACACCTTTCGTTGCTCCCTTGGGCAGCGCCAGCTCCCGCCTCCCGCATCCCTCTAACCGCACCGTGACCTTCTCCCCGCGGGGAAAGGGGATCTTCCCCGCTCCCTTTGGAGCTGCCTGGCTGTCACCCTTCTTTTCCTCCAGAATAAAGAGGAAAAGGGTGGGGTTTGCCCCCAGATCTCTGAGCGGGGTATTGTCCTCGACTCCATCTTTCTGAAAGACACATCACTCATCCCCAGACCTTCCGCTGTGATTTGCATCTGTGGTGCTGCTGTGACTTTTAATTTCTGACGTATTTATTAATTAAACGGTACCCGAATGCTCTGTGATCTTGGCAGGAAATATTTCTGTTTCAGTCCTGCCTGAGGTCAGTATTTGATGTGACCTGTTTTCGCGAGGGGTTAAATGGAGTTAGCGGGGCTGCAGATGCTTTACGCTTCAGTGCCTGGAAATGTAATCGACAGAAATATTAAGGGATGCTTCACCTCACGCCTGTTTCTCCAGCAAACTGGGGGACCGGAAATAGACACGGAAACAACGGAAGATCCCCGAGAGGGAGGACTACCTGAGTGGGACCCTGCTCTCTCCTCCTACCTGGAGAAGATAGTGGGTTTTTTGTGGGACCCTGCCATGTCACCCCATGCCACACCCCGGCCCGTCCAACAGTTTCTGTATTGCGTTATTTTCTCTCCCCTCGGTGTCATGTTTGCCACCGAAAGTGGAGCTTTTAGCACGTTTTATTCAGACACGAAGACGTGCTCAGCAGTAAGGAAAAAAAAAGCCAACCTGCCAAGCCTCCCCTCTTTGCCGTGGCTGACACGACAGCTCTCTCCTTCCCGCTGAAAATCAGCCGAATGCCCTGGAAGACAGACTGCGTTTTATCTGCCTTCACACCCCCCCTCACCCCCCCTCCCCCCCTTCCAAAGCAAGGAGCTCACCAGAAAAGGCATCATTACACCCAAAGGATATGGTTTCAACAAAATGGTAGTTCCAGTGGCTGATGAAAGAGGAAATAATTGCACCCCACATGCCTAGCCCAGAAGTAGCCCTGGATCTCAGAGCAAATTTCTCTCCTATTGTTCAGAGAAAGTGAAGTATCCTCATCGCCTTACAGGCACGGTGATGGATCTGATAGTTTCCGCAAAGGCTTTTACTGTTCCTGATGTCCGCTCAGTTTCACTTCCAGGCTCAGTCCGACAGCATTTTTGTGATTTTTGCTCTGCGTCCCTTCTAAAATAGCCAAAATTAATTTCGAAAAGAGATCTGCCTTCCAGACTGCAACAAGTGCCCAATCCTCTGTTCCCTTCCGCCGCAGCGAAAGCAATAGCTGTATTATTGCTCTTATTTTGCAAAGCGTTTTCTTCGAGCTCGCCTGCCTCTCTGTGAGGGGTGTGCTGTACAAAGTCCTCACACTATTGAAGTAGATAGGGTACCCTGTCATCGCTTCATTTATGGATACACAGCCTCAACAAATTCACTACACATCTAAACTCGCAGCAATCCGAGCCTGGAGGACGACAGAGCCCATCGCTGCCGACCACAGCTACGACAAAGGGCGGCACAGGTACTTGGCCTCGCAAAGGTTAGAGCACTGAAAAGACCTCCTGTCTCCAGCGGTCAGGATTTGGAGCTACCCCCGGGCATGTGCCTCAGCTGGGGCAGGGGCGGACGCGGGCTCCCCACCGGGGCAGGGTAGGGGGCAGCGCGGAGGGCGTCGCCCGTGCCCCTTCCGCATCCGCGCATCCTCCGCGGGTCGCCTGCGGGGCAGCGCCGTGCTCCGCCGGCCACCGCGGCGGCACCTGCGGCAGCAGGGGCGGGGCGAGGGCCGTGCCAAAAATACCTAAGTAAGCAAACACAAAGGGATGCGACCTGGCTGGTGTCCGCCGAGCAACCCGCTGGGAACACTCCCGGGACGCAGCCCCCGGGTCTCGCCGGAGCCCTGTAAATGGGACAGCTCTGCCCTTGCTGCCCGCAGCTGCAGGAGCTGGGGGTATACAGAGCCTGCCGCTCCCTCTCTCATCCCCGAGGAGCCCAGATTAATTCCTTCCCCCCTCTGTTTAACCTTAATCCTCGGCTCTGGCGTGCTCCCTCTTGCAGATTCCCTCCCTCTCCTTGCCAGCCCCCTCCTCCCGCCGCTGCCTGGGCTCCTGACACGGGGGACGGGGCTGTTCTCGGCGCGCATCGTGCGCGGAGCAGCGCCCGCGGCGGCGGGTCCCCGCGGGCAGGGCCAGGCCGCTCCTCGCTCCCCGTTGCCCTCTCGCTCCGCTGCTCTGGTCGGGCTCCAGCCTGCTTGTCGCTCCGGGGAACTGTGCCCGTTCTCAAGCCTTTGGGAGCTGCCCTTTGGCTTCCCCGTCCTCTTCCACGTATTGATTTCAAGGTGGGAAGCGAGCGTTTTTGGATTGCCACTCACCTTATGCATTCTTGATCATAAAAAAAATAAAAATAAAAATCCCGCAGCTATGCAAAGACAGGATCTTTAAAGAGTTTGTAGCTCGACAGGTAAGGACTCGGCTGGGGCTCAGGAATGTGGAAATTCAACTCAAGTCAGCCTACTGCGACGAGCAATATTAATAAGGGCATACAGGCACTGGGGGAGAGGCAGAGGGAAAGAGGGCGAAACTTGGCAACCAAAATAACCGCGTGCTCTCGATTGGGGTGATCAAACACCGAGGAGCAAACAGCGGGCTCCCCGGGAGCCCCCACCGCACCCTCCAGGGCCCCGGGCCGGTCCCTTCGCCTGAGCCCGCTTGGCTTCCCGGGAGCACCAGAGCAGAGGTAGCCGGACCAGTTGTCAAGTTAATTTCAACACGTCCGTGTGATGGATAGAAACGCAAATTGTGTCTAGGCCTGCATAAACCAAATCCCTGAGCGCAGGTTCAGAGCAGGGATTCCCCTCCTCCCGCCCCTTTCGCCTAATACCTCAGCTCTGCTCTATTGTCCCAGCAGCAGCGCCTGAGTTAACTCTGTCAGGCTGCCTTTTTCTTTTTTTTTCCTTTGAGGGTACTGCAAGCCAGAGATAATATTTAAGTTCGCTTAAGCAGTACAAAATAAAAGGATCCGTCATCACCCGCGACCGGCTCCCTGCAAGCTCGGGGCGAGCAGAGCGCCCCGCCGCCGGGCATGGCCCGGGACCGGGGAGAACCACGGTCGTGCTTCGGGGGGCTGCCGGCGCTCGGACACTCGGGGGGCGGAGAGAGAAATAACCACATCTTTCCTTTTCTTTTCCTTTTTTTTTTTTTTTCCTCCTTTGCAGTATTTTTCTCCCAACTCTGCACTAACGTGACCCAAAAGCCAAGGAGATTTGTCGTGCACAAGGACTTACCCTAATTTGACATAGATGACTCCAAAGCATAGAAACACGTAGAAAATCCACTTCCGAAAGTTTCTGTGCATGATCTAGGAAATGGACTGAGCCATAAAAATCGCACAAAAAGCCGAACTGATCTTGTCGATTAAATCCCAGTCAAGAGCATTGCTGAAGCTACCCAGGAGCAAAGCTGGCCGAGCTGTAAAAACTCAACTCCGCGCAGATAGGCAGCTCTTCCCAGAGCCATGGTGACCGAAACCGGCTCCGATATTAAAGCTAAAGAGGAAGAAAAAATGGAAAGGGCTGCTCAAAAGGGTAAAACAAAACCCCAAGACAGACAGTCTGAGGGAGAGAATGAGCAAGCACTGATCTTGATCAACTGCCTCATAGAGCCCTGAAGTTCAATCTGTTTTTACTTGTTCTGACTTCCCCAGGTAACACTACGTATCTTGCAATCTATGGCTCCAGGTAGGAGGATCTCTCTCTCTCTTCTCTTCTCTCTCTCTCTCCCGCTCTTCCCTCCACCCCGCATGTGTCATATCTTATCTGTGTGTGCGTGTGCGAGTTGTGCGTGTGTTTGTGTTTCAAAAGGCATGTCCTTAAGCCGGAGTGTTGGGGAAAACACATGAAACCTATCCAATAAGGGAAATAAAGGACTCGTCCTCTCAAACCGAAGCATTTTTTCATTTCCTCTAGTATGGTAACGCGGCTGGATTTGCAATGTACAGACTTCGCAAAAGAAACTGTTAAAACTTTTTTCTCTCTCTCTCTCTTTTTTTTTTTTTCTCCTCCTTTTTAAACAAACAGAGGCAGGCGTTAATCCCCACTTGCTGCACTTGCTGGCAGCTCCGTATCCTAAAAGGCAACGTGTGTCCAGACCACTTCGGCCATTTGACCCTGCTGGACAAAAATGCCTGCCACCAAATTTGATATAATTTTCCGCAGTAAGAAAACATGCTTCCTCCTTTGAGAAACAGATACACTTGGCTTCTAACACCAGTTTAGGATATTCAGTTTGCTGCTCCTAGAGAGATTAATCAGTGAGACAAAACCTCACTTTGTGCTCAGACACTAACAAGGAGCAAGGCTTCCTTTTCTTTCTGTTTTTTCTCCTTTCATTTCTTTCTCTCTGTTTTTTCTACTTTTCTTCCTCACTGCTTTCTGAGCTGCTCAGTTTTTTCCTGCATTCTGTGGAATTATCTGTTCCAGTCAACTATACAATGTCTGCCTGTCCGGAGGCACAGATCTTGCATGCATACGCACGCTTAAATAGCACTCTGATACAAGTCTGTGGGCTGTAGGGAGTTACACAGATACGGAAAAACTCGTGCACCTCTGCCCTCTCCTACACATACATTCATATACGTGTAGCAACAGTCAGCACAGATGGCTCTAGGCATCTCTCAAAGAGAATCGGCTAAACACACCAGGAAAGGCTGAAAGGAAAGCAGGCAGTGACAAGCAAGCAAAAGAGGCTGAACACACAACTTCATCGTAAAGTATCTATCCTGACGGAGAAAACAGAGGATCTTTTAAAGGCCAGCCAGGCTGCCGTTGTTGAAGAGGTGCAGTGTGAAATCGCAGTTCCATGTTTAGACTCCCTCAGTAAAGGCTGTCCGCACCTTGCCATCACCCAGCCAGCCCACGAGAACAGAGTCCTCTCCAGGCATCATGCAGAGACCCCAAGCCGGTCCCAGTGAGGGCAAGTGGAAGCGAAGCGGGACAGAGAAGGGCCGTGCTGGGGAAAGGGGGGCTCAGAACGAGTCCCCCAGTAGAGACGAAGGCAGCCGAGATTTCCCACTCCACCGCCAGCTCCGATTCCTCTGCCTGAGGATCGGTTTGGCTCTTTTCTCCCCGCATTCCTCAGTTTTATTCTTTAATAATCAGCGCTCCGGCTTTCGGAGGCAGCCAGCTCTCCTACAGTCCACTCGGCTACACTGTCATCAGTACTCAACTACAAACGATTTGTCCTTAAAAAATGCCGAGGCTTCCCTTCACACTCATTTCCTTGTATTTAAATGTAATTTATTATCTTTTTTTTTCCTGATCAACATAAGGGGTTTTTTGTTCTTCATTCCCGCTATTTTTAAAGCAATTTTTGGTAAGATGAGGCCGTGTTTCACAGAATCACAGGAATCCCAGGCACATGGTGTGATTCTTGGGGTTGTCCTGTGCAGGTCCCTGAGTTGGACTTTGAGGATCCTTGTGGGTCCCCTCCAACTCAGAATATTCCGTGACTCTTCGTGATTCTATGTTTCCCCTTTGCCAGAACCATGTCTCCAACAGCCTCGTAACTTTACCCACAGCTGCCTCCCAAAGCCTTCGACCAACACCAAAAGGTCATTCACGATGCACCCCCACAATCACCCGCCACCTGTGAACCTTTTTTCCGGTTTTTGAAACTTTTTGGAGACGAAGTGTCGTGCGTCCCTCACGAGCGTCGCGGGCATGCGGCGGCGGGAGGAACGGGGTATGCAAAGATCTGCCCTGCGGCCGGGGCGGGACGAGGCGGGTGGCAGGGCTGGGCGATGCCGAGGGCGGCGGCGGGCCCGGACGGCGGCAGTGGGCGGGTGCCGCGGGGATGTGCCCCGGGGATGTGCCCCAGAACTCTGTCCGCAGAGCTGCCCCGGGTATGTGCCCCGGGTATGTGTCCCGGGGATGTGCCCCGGAGCTCTGTCTGCAGAACTGCCCCGGGGATGTGTCCCGGGGATGTGTCCCGGGGATGTGTCCCGGGGATGTGTCCGCGGAGTTGGCGCAGCCCCGGCTCCGGGCGGCCCCGGCCTGTCCCGCGGGGTCACAGCGCCACCCTGCGGCGATTCGGCGGGGGCGGGGGTGCTGCGGGGCTCGGGGAGCGGGGCTGCGGGGCGGCCCCGGTCCTGCCGGGCTGGGATGCGCTCAGGAGCTCCGGCGTCGACGGGACGTGCAGACCGCGCCCCTCCGCCGCCGCTAGCTATAGGAGCGCTGCACCTGGGAGCTGCCCCTGCGCTACCTCCCTGTCCTTTGCCCCCCGCACCCGTGCCCAAACCCGGGTGTGGGTCCGGAACCGGCGTGGAGGGGCAGGCCGCCTCCCGGCGTGTGAGGCCATGTACATTCACCGGCCAGGGAGATTAGGAGGAGTGAGGGGCTCAGCGTCACAACTATGTGTTGTTACTGGTCTCCTCTACAGACCCCTCGTACCTCTTTGCCTGTTTTCTCACAAACCCCATGGAAGTAGGAATGCAACTCATATTGTCTTCATCTCCTCAGTGACTACATGCTCACCGTCAGGCTAGCACATCCCACTTGCTTCTGTGAATTAGTGATTATTCTTCATGCAAACCCAAGAAGTTTCAACAACAGAAACTAGGCTAGATTGTGGCATCGTTTAGAGGGCAAAAAATTTCTGTATTTTTGACCCTTACTCCACTGTTATCTTCAGCTAATTGATTTGAAGATCCTGGACTGGGAGAAAATTCGATTTTCTTCCCTTCAAATATCAGTTTGACTATTCCTGAAAACTTAGGCTAAGGCTAAGAAGATTTAATGAAGCTGAATAATTCTGTGATTTAAGAAAAAACCCCTGTAGAATATTAAAATGGTTAATTCTCACATTAGTATTCAGAGATTCACCTAATTACTTTATGTGCAAAATATATAAAGCCCATTGAATTACTTTAAACAAATACCATCTTAGTAAAGCTAAAAGACTTTCTGGACACAAGGTAATATTCCTGAATACTAAAGCATTGGTAGACGTGGGTTGAAACCATTTGCTGAATGCTTTTCTAGTGCACATTCTTATTTATTACTCATCCAAAACAACTGGCATAGCAGGGGATATAGCCAACTGAAAATTCCGTAATTCACTTTCTCAGCCACTGACTTTCTGCTGACAAAGCTCAACATTCACACCTCCAAAACCTGCCAAAAGAAAGGTTACCTACACACACTTCTGCTGGTCCCCACACTCTTCCCACACCTCCCCACAGCCTTTTGATGAAGTGGCTTCTGTGGTAAAATATTTCAAAGCCCTATTGAGCTTCAGCTTTTCCAATCCATCACAAATGCATTTACCCCCACTCCAGATGGAGAGCCTTTTCCTTCACCTAGGGAGGAGAATCCAAGTGACCTTCAGAAGTCACTGGTCAGGCTGTGAATCTGAAAGCTTACTTAGGTGTTAATTTCTTAAAAAAATGAAGATGATGGGAATGAGATTCACTCGCCCAGGCATAGGTCCCATTTATTCCAGGCTGTGCCACAAGGGACATAGTGCTGTTTGTCTGACCTGGGGCTTATAGGATTTCATGAACGGGGAACTTTGCCCAAGCAGGAGGAACAATCCCCACAGTGTGAGAACAGCTTGCAGCCTGCACAGCTCTGTGAATGGAAGTATGAGCAAGCAGGACCAAAGGGGAAAGGAACTGTTGGTCACAGGTCATCATCTTCCCTAGCATCTTTCCAAGTACAGTGTTCAAAATCAGAGTAAATCCTGTCAAATTTCTGGGGAATGCAGACAATTACAGAGAAAATTACTCTGTGATAGGCCACTTTATGTGCCTTTCTCTTCTTTCTGTACTGCTCAGATCAACCACTGGACCAGGAGCTGGACTTGGATGATCCTTGCGGTTCCCTTCCAGCCCGGGATATTCTGATTCTGTGTGCGCTTGTTTTAAGTCCCGAAGGCTTAACTACAAGGCAAATCCAGCTGCATTTATCCCAGCCAGCCACTCTCTGGCACTGTTGCTCCATCCAGGAGTTTAGAGGAACACACAGAACAACTGTCTCTAGGCTGTATTTCAGGAAGCAAGCCCTTTCATTCTATCTTGCAGAAACAAGCGTTCTCCCCAGTCCTCGCGACACAAATGTCTAATCAAAGGAGCATTTGCACATTTCTAATCAGTACAGCAATTCAGAGATTTAAGGTTTGAGACTGTAGATTTCGAAGTTCCGTGAACAACTTTTATTCCATGCTTCAGATAATACAGTGAGACATCATTATTGAACTCAAGTCCACAACTTGCCTAAGATAGCCCTACTAAAGAAGCCTACTACCAAATGAATGCAAACTAAATACTCAGTTTAGCAAGATTTCTACTGGAATCAAGATAAAATAAATTTAGACTAGTAATTAAATCTGTAATCAGCAAGTCTCTAGGCCCTACAACTACATATGATGCAACAAAGGAAAAATCAGGATTCAGAAGTAATTTTTGCTGTGATTTACGTGCTCATTCCTATTTTCTAATTATATTCTCAGACATATCTAGGTAGGAAAACGCCTTTTTAGTTATCTGTGGTTTTGAAAGATGACTACAAAAGATATCATAGTGGGTTTAGATTACACTTAACCTTTAAAATCGTCTTTCAAAAGCTAGGGGACTGAATAGCTTCATGAGATATACTGATCTTGTTTTGCCTGCCTGTTGAGCACTGCAATTTTTGAAAATATTACAAGGGAAGCTGCACATTGTTAAGCAGTCTTTTCTTCCAAACTGATCTTCTCTATTGTTACCTTACTCTATCTGGTGCAAAATGCTTTTAAGCTTCTGAGTTGCAAACCAATAAGCATTGATAATCAGCTTGAGAAGACTAAAGCTCTACCTCTTCTGTGTGTTTGGCCTGATGTTCTGTCCCAGTGAAATTGCATCACTGTAGATTTCAAACACAACCAGACTTACAGTTTGCATCACAGGGAAAAACCTTGAAATCTCATTGAAGTAAGCAACACATTCCCCTTCAGACACAGTGAGACCCACAGTGTTTGTACCAGGGCAGCATCCCAGTGTAAGGCCAAAGTGGCCACAGTGCCAAATCTGGGGATGAGCTTGTAGATAGGGAGCATAGCACTCTTCTATCAATGCTTCTCTCAAGGG
This sequence comes from Corvus cornix cornix, assembly GCF_000738735.6. Taxonomy (NCBI): domain Eukaryota; kingdom Metazoa; phylum Chordata; class Aves; order Passeriformes; family Corvidae; genus Corvus; species Corvus cornix. Next base: position 65,599,542 of record NC_047057.1, on the reverse strand, counting down.
AAGATTGCTTCTTAGCGAAATTACAACAGAAACCTTCCTACCCTTTAGTTGCCAAAGAGAAAAGTCTACCAGGTCCTATTGTAGGTTTTTCACCACCGCACCTGTCCCCTTGCCAGATATTTGCTTTATCCCTATTGTATGAAGCAAGATTGTGAGTCTAGAGTTGCAGGGTCCTTTGGATTCCTTCTTCAGGTAACCCTCCAGAGATGTACTTTTCATTGTAAGAAGACAGGGTGCCTTAGTAAGAATAAGCAAGAGAAATATAGCGGAGAAAGAGTATTAATTGACAAATAAAATGTGATGATGGTTCTCTCTTCCAATTGAGCCAGACATCAGTATTTGGAGCTCTAAGGTATCATGAGGTTTCCACTTACCCTATCTCCATCCATCCATGTTCTGGCTTCATTGCCAGACACTGAGACAAAACTTACTTGTTTCTACTTTGAGCAGTGTGGAGATAACTAACTTCCCACTGGCTTGACCACAACGTGGATGAGCTTACCTCTCTTTTTCATTTGTCAATATATCACTGGTGATACATCTTAGTCATGTGAATCTCCTTTAGCAATTCATCTTACTGCTTTCAAAGGTATTACTCATAATCTCTCAGATAAATGCATTTCTGTCATCAGACAAAATACATGCCTCTGGGATTGCCTCCAGACCAGAACAGCATCACTGCGTGTACCTACACAAAAATCTTGCATTTTCACTAACTGCAAATACAAAATCTTGTAGCTTCATTAATTGCAAAACCAAAAACCTTGTCATTTCATTAATTTCAAATAACCATCTATAAAACAAAAAAAAAAAATCCCAAACCTGATTTTTTATTTTTTTTCTTTCTGATTTCTAAACTACACTTCCCAGAAATCTCAGGTCTACAGTCAAAGTGCCTATCTCTGTCTTGCTACCTGGTGCATTCCCCTGTCAGGGAAACATCCTGAAAAGCAAATAGTGCAGATGTAAGAGTATCTTTTTTTTCCCTCATATTCAACTCATTTCAGCAACCAGTACGAAACTCCATAATAGTAGACCTATGTTTAGGTCATATTCGGTATCTTGTAATTGAGCCTTTAAACATTCTTTTTTCTCCTAAGAATAACTCATTAATGGACTTGATAACCATCTCTTCATAGAAATACAGGACTTTACAGGCTTTATTCATATTGAAATTATTAATTTGTTTTATTGTATACTGCTTTCTACTTGGAGATAAATCTGTGTGAATATGAACTCTCCTGTTTGGAATAAAAATATCATCTCTCAATTTTGTACATGTTGTTTTTAAAAACTACTCTGATGATCTGTATTTATATACATTTGGCAGTACATTATTTCTAGATTTCAAAAGCTAATCACATGCCTTCCAATGCCTGATGTTTTTAAACAACAAACGAGAACCTCTGGATTATTTTGTTCCATACACGTGAGATGCCAAGAAAAACTCCTTAATGTGATTTTTTTTCCCTGCTCACAGAAATTACTGCCTTCTAAGAAAAACAGGCATATCTAGAATTGCAATATTTAAAATTATCCTGATTTTTAAAATAAATCTAATAATGGAAGTGGGGGAGGGAGAGTCCAGACATTATTTTTGAAAGCACAGGATTGATGATATTAATGTTGCCAACCTAAACATGAGAACATTGGTTTGTTTAGCTTGCTGTCTTTTCCACCAGCCATCATTTAAAACCATCTACTGCTCTTACCTAGGAGAGTCTGCAGTTTATTTACAGCTACGGTAAAGTCAGTGCTGAAATAAATGTCCATTCATTAGGCTACTTCTTAGGAGTAAGAAATATTTCTAGTGTCTTAAATCTAAAATGAATGCCCTATTAAAAAGGTTTTCAGGTGACAATGACCCCTAGTGAGTAGTTTTATAAGGATGTGTCCAACGAATTTTACTCTTCATTCATCCTTCATCTGTTTTCCAGAACACTTGTCTCTTTTACATGGATATTTTAATCATCCCCTCTGTATATCAGGGTTTGACTAACCTAGCTATTGTTGTCATGCTGCAGTTCTATGACAAAGCAGAATCAGATATATTAACATATATGTAGTGGCCAGACTTTGGAAATTATCTAAAAAAGTTTGCCACTCTTCCCTTTACAGCTTTCAACGATACATCAAATAATGTTGTTTGCATCATGTTGTCCCCCAGGTCACTAACTTAGAATGGTCACTTATCTACAAATCTTTCCTACATTTTCTTTCTATTACAATAAGCCTCTCTTTCATCAGGATTATCAACAAAAGCTGCAGGGTATTTTATCTGGCTGCAATTCAGCTTCATGTGAGGGTACTCACATGCACCCTGTGGTATTTTGTGCAGTTACAAGCAATTTATGAGATGTTTAAAAGTGCATACTTCACTTTACAGATTTAACTCTTTGCTTGACTCCAGTGTCTGATTAAACTCTCAGTACAAGATATCTGTAGAGACCAGAATTTAAACCTTAAGTGCTGTTGACAGCCTCTACTCTTTCGTCGCCTCCTTTGGAGCCGAAGGTTCTCCGCAGATTGTTTGGATGCAGCCCTAACATGCCTTAAATGCATTATAAAAAACATTTAAAAATTCCTTCCAAACCAAGCACAGGCCTTCTGAGCAAGGGCCCAAAAAGGCAGGAGATTTCCCATTAAGTCTTTCTGGCATGAGACCTGCACTCCTGCTCTGGGGCTTGGGCTAGGTGTATCTTTAAAGGTCCCTTCCAACAAAAACCATTCTACCATCTATGTTTATCTGAAATCAGTGTGTGGCCACCACAGCATCTCCCTTTCCCCCCACCCAGTACCTCCCTGAAAGCTGCCAGCATGCAGACAGTCACCTAAGGAAGCACACCAAACCAATCCTGTCAGACACTGGGCTGGCAGGTGCTGGCTCCTGCCGTACCTACCACCCCTGAGAGCAAAACAAACACGGAGCAGAAGGCAGTTATTTAGTGACTTCAGCCACGGCCTCACTGTAGCAAGTCTTCAGTTCTGTGGTTTCTAGAATAAATTTATCTTCCTGCTTTTTAAAAGAAGGGTGGAACTAAGAACAGATGCCACTGCGCTTTTACCTGCATACCTCTACCTGTGCTTTCAGAAAAGTGAAGAATTGAAGAATCTTTGAGAAAGATGAACAGTTCCTGTAGGATGAACATGTTTCACCCCAGGGTTTTAATTAAATTCTTTCATTCTTCTTTGGGTGCAGACAATGACTTTTTTCTACAAGTTCCTATGAGGGTTAGCAAATTGGAGACTAGCTTTGTGACCTCCACATAATTCAACACAGAATTTCTGATTACTGAGTGTAAATGATTAGTCCCCAACATCCTTCTAAATCCAGAGCATAGCTCCAACATCCAGTATTGCTCTTGGGGATGCTCCTCACCACTTCACATTGTGTCCATGGGATCTCTGGATGCAGGGGAATTTTATACTGAGTAAATTATTCCCTCTAAAGTGATCAAAAGCTTTGTTCACAGAATCGTTCCGGGCTTGTTTGTGTGCATGCCAGAGCTAATACAGTCTTTTGCCCTTTGCTATTTGGGACCTTTCAAACTCCAGTTGATTGTTATGAATTGTCTACTGAGCCTCTGTGAGCCATAAAGTGAGAATCTATTTATTGCCTTGAGTAAACACAGTCTCTGGGCTAAATGTCTTTTTATCATATCTTTTCACTACATTTTTTTCTTCTTTTAGAAAGTCATAACCTGGGTTGATTCTAAAGGCAATGGCCCACAGACAGTATCTTCCACAATCATGAGGCATAAACACAGGGAGAAAAACCCCTCTTTTGGCTGACAGCTGTACATGTCCCCTTACTTCTGGCAATTAAGAAGAAAGAACAGCAATTTCCTATGAGTTTCTTTCCAATTGACATATTGTTGTATGGGTACTTTTCCTTTGTAATGTGAAAATCAAAGCTTGTCTGTCTTTTTTAGAACTGCACTATGTCAGCTCTTGTAAAGCTTGCCCTGTTAATAAATCTTACTTTTCTTGGTGTCATAACACAGAGCAATCTGTTTTTTATATGTAGCATAGGTATATGTTTTGGAAGAATCCAATTTAGGACAACAAATATTTAGAGGGCTTTAAGGGTGGCTATTACTTCTACTTACGTATTGACCAAAAAAAAGAGTCTTCAAGAGAGCAGAAAATGGAAGGCAGAAATTGAAGAACAGTGATATAAGAGAAAAATGGTGCGCAGAAGAGATCAGCAGATAGAAGAGAGGACTGGAGGAAATAGGAGTTAATTGGAATAGTAGTGAAGGAAAGATTCTGGAACTAAATAAAATCAAGCACTGATAAAATGAATCACTGTATTAAAAATATACAGGATATACAGCATTTCCTTGGTTTCCCTAAGAATTTGCTATAAATCAACAACTATATTTTAAAAATAAAAATGAAAGCTGGGTTCAAGAGTGTAATCTGACAGAAAATGTAGTATTTCTAGAATCCACAAGATGCTGTTTCTTTCACAATTTCCATGGCTAGAGCGCCCTTTTTGAAATTAGAACGTCACCTCTCCTTCAAACTGGCTTTTCTGATGGTCTTCCTTGTAGATGCTGACATACCAATTCATTTCAGCTCCAGCTCAGTCATTTTAAGTGTATTACATTGTTAGTCTGTCAAGCCATACTGCTGATAACGCAGTAAAATAATACAACCATAGAAGTCAAACAAGTGGCAAGTGGGTGCCCTCTGCCTTTTAATTCTTTGTCACAGATTACTTCAGGTCATCATTGTGGTTTGTCATGACTTCAGGAAACCTGAGGACGCTGAATTTGACAAGCCTAATGTTAGTCTGCACTGAATCACTTCCCTACTGAATGACTGTGAGTCACTTCCATCACAATGCCTCCTGCCTCAGCAAGGAGATGCAGACTTTGCTGCCAGCTCCTTCTCTACAGGCTTTACTACCTACCCAGAATCAGCACTAGAAAAGACAGCAGGGATATCAATAGTGGGGGGAAAGCTAAACAGGTGGCAATAGATTTGGCTGATATGAAAGAAGTGATAATAAAGCCAAAGGATATAAATATTCCATGGTCTTTGGATGTGTGAGCTAGTTTTGCCAAATGGGATACGCAAAACCTGTGACCTAGACCTTTGCATTCATGGCTTGCAAAAAGCAACACGGATGTTTTGATGTTATTACTGGGAAGATTGTTAACACTTTTCTACATAAAGGGCAGAGTATTGGTCACTTTTGCACATTTTGTAATGAAGGCACTGCTACAGAAAGCATCTGTGAATGCCAGTGACTGCATCAGTTGTTGCTCATTACAGGCAATTAAGCTGTTTACATTCTCACCTAAGAGGTTTTCCATAAGTTATCTATTTAATTACCAATATGGATGAAACAGGGGGAAATTACCACTTCCTCCCAGGGGGAGAAACAAGTCAGGAGATCAGGTTTGCCTTGTTAAAGACACCACATGTATTTTATGAGATCACCTGATACTCCCTGAATCACTCTTGGTTTGTTCAGGGAACTTTTTGGAAGTACAAGGACTCTGATTTCTACTACTTCTACCCCCTTAAGAATGATTTACCTATCTTTCCTAAAAGCATTGACATTTCCAAAGACACTGGAAAACCCTTTCTAGAGAGCTGATCAATGCCCTATACTTGTCAGAGCTTAAGAGGCATTTGGACAGTGATAACATGTTTTAACTTTTGGCCAGCCTTGAAGTGGTCCGGTAGATAGACCAGATGATTGTTGTGGCTCCTTTCCAACTGAAAATTTAATATTCTATTCTATTTTATTCTACTCTATTTCTCAGTTTGCAAACGGTTTGCATGAAAAAACTTTTCTTTCCCAATTACTTAGAGAAAATGCATCATACTCAATTCAAACAACGTAATGGTGATACTGGCACGTAGACATATCTTGAAGGAAACAATTCAGAATGATAAAAGCTTAGTGTTGGTGCAGAAACAATTTTTACACTTCTGCCAAAAGACCCACTGTGTATTTGTTGGACTAAGCACAAAATATTAAAAAAAGTATACATATAAAACCAAGCTTCCTTAGACCTTAACATATACAGAGAATCTCTTGTTTTACTCAATTCCAAACCAGTGCTTTAAGAGTAAACCTTTATTCACAGGTAAGAGCAAGAAAATGGACACACAGTGTCAAAACACACGCAGGTTTATGCACCATTCTGGGTTTTGGTGGTGGCTTATTAGAGTACGAATTATTAAATAAAAACTTTACACACAGTAAGAATTTTCATGGCTTAAGACATATCTTCGGTCCTCAAGGACTCATGTAAAGGAGCTCACTTGTATTTCTTTTGACAGGTCTATGACTTTCCATTTCTCTTCTTCCAACTGTTATTGTTTTACCACTCTTTAGGTCCTACATCTGGGTTTACAAGATGCTACTGACCACACAAACATAATTTAATATCCCGTCTTTGGTTTCCTACCAAACCACAAGACCATATATCCTATTTATTTTTCTCATTTTTCTGTCTTCTTTTTTTTTTTTTAAACGTAATTCTCAGTCTCATATGAACAAGCCCAACTCTCTCTGGTGCTGCACTAATGTTCCTGAAATTCAGATCTACCTCTTAGAAATTGACACTTGGTTTCCTCTATTGACATCAATAATACTTTTTCCATAAACTTCCTCATTCTTCCCATTATTGTTTTATGTTACAGCAGAATATTATTCTAATCTGCTCATTTTCAATCAATCTAATATAGCCCCAAAGTGGATTAGCCAGCAGGCACTGCTAGACTGCGCATCCATCAGTTGACAGCTATAAAATCCCCGGATAATTAAATCCAGAGTTATATCCAGAAAGGGAAGGGAAAATTAATTTGTCTCCTACTTTTCCATCTGTTGCTGTTCACTCTGTATAGTTGAGGATCAGCGCCTTGCCCTTTCTTCTTCCATCCACCCAAAGCTGAAAGTGGCTTCCACCCCTGGGGCAGAAGAAACAATGTTTTGAGAAACTGAACTAAGGGCAAGGAGGATATCCCCTCACCCACTCCTGTCCCTAGGTAGGAAGTTTCTCCAGTAGTCCCACCAACACTACAGTACGTACAGAGGGTTTGCACCATGATGGCTACACCAGTGTCAGTACAGTGAGGCATCCAACCCCATGGCTGCCATGTCCTGAGGGTGAGTGTTCTGTAAACCATCTGTAAACTGCCCTGAAAGCAGGACATTATATGACACCTTACTGTAACAGGGAAGTAAATCGAGTGTCATAACCACATTACTAAGCACCGATGGTTGTGTCCTTTGTGTGCATGGGCTTTTTCCCCATGTTCATGTTTCATCATGTGGACAAAATAAGGGCGTGAATGAGATTTTTTTTTTGTGAGTTTAATTTGTCTCTTTCTCTCTGCCTACCTTTTTCTTCCTTAAGTACATGTCACCAGAACATGCAAGTATGTGCATTCAATAGTCATGATTTCTTTTAATCATGTTCCTTTTCTAAGCAGTTTCTTCTTAGACTGCAGAACTTATCTTCAGAACAAAGAAGGAGCTTGAACTTGTATGTTTTGTTCAGAACAGAATGTGTTCCTTCAAGCTGTCTGAACCCCACTACGCCAGTGCTAATGCCAATCCTGCTTAGTATGAGCATTACTATTTCTATTCTTTGAGAAGGCTATTAACTATTTGTAAGGAGTAAATTTATATTTGCTATAAATATCTTTTGCAGCATTTTCCATGTAATTACATATCAATACATATCAATTAATTGCATTGTGATATTCATCTAACTGAAGGTAACTGGTTATCAAGCATGCAGACTTTTCCCCTGCTGTATCGGCATCTCCCACCCTGTCTTTTCCTTCTGACATCATCAGAGCCACTATACTGCAAATGCTGCTTAACTACCACTCTCATCACTGAGTCAAAAAAGTAAAACTCCAGCAAAAGTAAGAGGTCCATTTTTCCTTTAAGCTATCTGCCAGCAGACTAGTTGGTGGGGATTAGTGTTTGAGGTTTCTTTCTCCTGCTTTAAGGAGGAGCTGCTGAAGGATGCTTGAGGAAACTGCTTTGGCAGGGAGAAGCTAAAAGGTTTTGTTAGTTGCTGTGTGTGCATTAGGTGGATGCTGTAGCACATTTTTGTCAGTCTGAAATAAAATAGTCTTTTTAATGGTGTGGGCTCCTCCCTGCTGCCCAGAAGGTGCCTCAAACAATTGCAATGGAATGGAAGTTCTGGGGAGGAAGGAAGATGAAACGAGTCATGAAGCCTCCAAAGGACTCAGGCTGCCCCATTCCACAGACCTTTAATTCTTGTCCTAACATTTTAAAATATTCCTCTGACATATAAAAAAACCCCTAATTTTCTTCTTCTTGGACAACAAGTAAGATAGCATTACTCCTACAGATCCAGCTCTTTTGAAAGAGGCATACAACACCCCTCTTTCTCCAACACAAAAAAAACCTTGTGTAGGCTTTATTTCCATAACTGATCAAAAGGACTCGTAATTAAGCAGCATCCAAAGCAGGCAAATCCACAAATCTTGGCTTTCTGACTTGACATGCCTTAAAGCCAGAAGCACTGAAGTGCTTGTAAGAATCCCTTACAGCTTGTAAGAATCCCTTGAAATAAGCACTGGCCCCTTCCCACCGCTCCCTGCCCTAAGCCTCCCTATCTTCAGGGACTTATGCTCAGCTTCACAATAAAATATATGAGTCTGAAGGGCTGGGAGAAGGTCTTTAACAAATTATAATCCCACTGAAATCAGTCATACTGAAGATACAATGTCACTTGTATATCTGGATATCCATCAGCTTTAAATAAGATGCTAATTGAAGCATCTAAGCGTGATTACAGCTGCAAAAACATTTAGAAATGCAACCAGTGCTCACTGATGGTGCACTTTTGTGGTACTTTTGACAGCATCACTTCTTAAATGATGCAGAGCAGTGTTTGTGCATAGAAGTTGAGCTTCTCCATCTTAAGGTCTGCCACTGATAGATTTGTTTGCTTTGGCAGTGAAACCAAGACAGCCAATGCCAAGATAGAGCCTGAGCACGGGTGAAGTAAAGTGCCATGATGCTGTGTAATGGATGCAGCATCTTTCTGGAGGAGACAGATCCCTGAGGGCACCAGATGCCACCCCTGAGGCCAGTGAGCTTGACAAAATGGTGGAGTTAAGGGTCTTCCCCTTTCATCTTATTTGCACTTCTTTCCAATCTGAAACTTCCTCTGACCACCCCACTTCATGGCACACTCTGCAGAATGTCTTTTTGTACACACCACCGAGGGGAAGAGTCCTTGTTTTTTTAGCTGGAGGAGACTGAGGTCAGACCTCACCAGGGTCTGCAGCTTCCTCCCAAGGGGCAATGGAGGGACAGCTCCAATTTCTGCTCTGTGTGACCAGGGACAGGACCCGAGGGAACGGCTGGAGCTGGGTCAGGGGAGGGTCAGGCTGGATATCAGGGAAAGGTTCTTCTCCCAGAGGGTGGTCGGGCACTGAACCAGGGAATGGCCATGGCTACCACAGCTCCAGGAGTGTTTGGACAACACTCTCAGGCACAGCATAGGATTGTTGGGGTGTTCTGTGCAGGGTCAGGGGTTGGACTTGATGATCCCTGTGGGTCCTTTTCAACGTGGAATATTCTATGATTCTGTAAGAAGAAACAGGATGATGAGTGCTCGGTCCTGAGGAAGGAGATCCTTCTCTCTCGCAGGACAGCAAGATTTATGTCATGCATTGTGTTCCTTGGCTTATGCAAGGCACAAATTCATCCCTACTCCTTTTACTTCCATGAAATCCCAGATTGTTATCATACCTTAAAGGAGTATTTCAGTGCACAAGCCCAGCAACACTGTTCATAGTATCAGCCAATCTTTGCTTTTTAAAAGTAAACTTAGAATAAAACCTTGATTACCTGCATAATTAATCCCTCTTCACAGTAATTTGCATGCCTGAATAATTAAAGAATTAGGTTCTAAAAATGAAAAGCGAGCAAATCCTGCATTTTTGTACTTGAAAAGCTGCAGCAGCAATCATGATAGCTCACAGCACATAAATAATTCAAACTGAGCTTCCTCGCCTTTATTTTTTTTCTTGCAGAAATCCTCTTAGCGCTTCCTAATTAAATGAAAATATTTTATAAGCCATCACTTTGTGACATCACAAGAATATTTTAAACTCCAGATTAGACAAACCGGATTTACATTTTTGGTATTTGCGATCTGATATTCAACATTTAAAGGAACCATAAACCACCATAAAGGGGTGATAAAACAGGCACGTATTTTTAAAGGAAAAAAAAAAGGGAAAGCACTGTCAACTGGTCATTGCACTGGTCAACTGAGTATTGCACTGGTCAACTGAGTTTAACTCAACATTCATTTTACTTGGCAACTCGGCACTTTTGATTTACACTGCTAAATTAAAAATTTTACAAAATCCTGACATAAATTATACACTCAGCAGGTGCTGGGGGGCCGGCGTATACACTGCAGGATGCCAAGCCAGAGTTGAAAGACGACGCTTTCCCCACAGAATTACTAAATTTTACGTGTTTAACTGTCCCGGCGCCCCGGAGGGCCGTGACCGCTGCATGAGGACAGCAGGGGGCGCCCACCGCCCGCCATGCCAGGCTGGCAGAGCCCGCGCGCGGGGAACGTTCTGGAACGGCCCCGCGGCCGCCTTTAAGGGCCGTGCCGTGCGGGGCCACGCCGTGTCCGGAGCCCGGAGCGGCTCGGGCGGTGTGTGGCTGCCGAGTCCCGGTTAAGCCCAGACGGGCGGGGGGAAGCTCACTCGCTCCCACCTTAGCAGGAAGCTCAGACCGCTCTTCGGCCGCCCCGCAGCCAACCCGCCTGCCTCCATTTTCTCTGGGCTCTCCCCGCAGGCAGCCGTCCTCAGCCACCGCCCCCGCCGCCTTCAGCCCGCCCTCCCCTGCGGGCCGAGCAGGCTTGCACGGCCGGGAGGCCGCGGGACGGGTGCCGGACAGTGGGATCCCGGTTGGCGAAGCGCAGAGCCCTCTCCGCCGTGGGGGGCAGGACCCCGCGGCCCACAGACATCTTCATTTCGGTACCCCCTCCACCAGGGGACACGGGCGTGTTAGGCTGGAGGGCCGTGCCTGGAAACACAAACTGGAAGAGGTCGCGGCTCTCCTCCCTCGTTGTCACCAAGGTTTTTTTTTAAATCTTGGCGCTCTCCGGAAGCAGCGCTGAAGGGGCGCGGTGGGCGCAGGGCTCTGTGTGCTCGCATGCCCCTCTGGGGGCTCCTCGGCTCCTCCGCAGCCCCCGGATGAACGCTTGTGCCACTCCTGGAGCTAATCCCACCCCGTCCTCCGCTGTCCCGTTTAATGCGCAGGAGCGGTGGCTGTGTAAAATGGCGAGGCTGGCTGTGTGGCGCTGTGTGCAGGGACCGCCTGCTCTCCCCCCTCCCCGGGGCTCCTCTCTTTGGGTCTAACAAAAATTCACCAAAATGCTAACATCCACGGCGTCCCGGTGCGTCTTTTCCCTTTCGAGTAACCGAGCACGTAACATTCCGGGCCCCCGAAGTGTATTTCGAAGACAAGGTTGCTGAAATCATACTAATCCTTTTGAGAAACCCATACCGATTGTTTAAAAATACTTGCATTGCACCCGTGTCACGATTTTTACATTAGTTTATCGCTACTCCTGAACACTACATTTTTTATTTAAAAATAACTTCAAAAAATTGCTTTGCCCCCCCCCCCCCCCCCGCCCCGGTCACGGTTTTTACATGCGAGCTTATCGCCACACCTGAATTTTTTTACTGTTCGTGAAGAGGAAAGCGAATCCTGGGATTTAAAACTTTCCCCGGGTGCGATGGTGGATTTTAATTCCTGCAGCCAGCCCCGCGGCCGGCAGTCACGAGCAGAGGGATAACCGGGGATGTACCACTGTAAAACAATCCCGAGGTGTTTGCAGAGAGTGGCACCGTCATATTTTATCACTGCGGTTTGTCACGCTGCTCAGGATCACCCGGGGATCGTCCTGGTTAATCCCGTTGGTTTAGACTGAGCACTGTCTGACGCAGACATAAAGACAAAGCCTGTCAGACAGAGCCAGAGAAAAGCTGCTCATTTTACTGACTTTGCATTACCTCGAGTCTGATTTTTTCCCGATATATTGAAAAAGGCTGGGGGGAGGTTAGATATATATTTTAATATGTGCGTATAAATATATAATCTGTACTTTATAGATTTTATATGTATAAAAACTAAATGTCAATCAGAATATCTTAATCCCGGGTTTACCCCTTATTAAACTGTTTTGGAAGATTCTGCAGGGCCTAGTGCACGGGGACGGGGTTGCTGATTCGTGCAGAAAAGAGAAGAGACATTGCAGGGGGGGAAACTAACTAACTAACTAACTAACTAAACTTTAAAAAAAACCAAAACCAAATCAACAACAACGACAAAAAGAAGGTTCCTTCCCTCCGTGCTGGAAGCGTCGCGGAGGGTAATCCGAGCTCAGTCTCCGTCTCCGTGAGCCAGCAGTGCTGCGCTGCTGCCCGCCTGTCCTAGGCTGGTATTTGGGGGTGTATTTTTGTTGGTTTTTAATTTTCTTTCTTTGCTTTACTGAGATCTCCACAATATTTGGGGTTTGGGTAATTAACTCTTTCTGTTGCTAATTTAACGATCAGGGAGGGCAGTGTGCGGGCCCGATGCCGCAGCCCTGCCTGCGTCCCTGTTGGTGCCGCGGGCTCCTCGCTCCCGGTGCTGGGCTCTGTGTGTCCCTGCGAGCCCGGCTGAGTTCTGAGGGTGCTCTTCTATTGCTCCGCCTCGCAGCGAATATCTGATGAGTTGGAAAGGCCGGACGCGGATAAAAATAACTGGTGGGAGTCGGGGGCGCCCTGGGCTCTCCCCCCGCGGAGGTTTTGGTTCTCAGCTGGCGGTCCTTGTGCTGGGCATCCCCCGCAGGTGGGTGCCGGGGCAGCGGGATTTACACCCCGTGTAACGCTGCGGTGTCCGTGGGACGGCGGTCGGAGCGCGCTGGCTGTGCTTCCTCAGGGAACGCACGAGTCTGCAGGTCCTGCTCCAGAGCGCGGCTGTCACATCTCCTAAAAGCATTTTTCCGTTATGAGAGCCCTTCTTTTTTTTTTTTTTTTTTTTTTTTAATTCCCGTTTCGGCTGTAACTTTCGCACACTTTCTGTAGTGCTCACATTGTTTACGTCATCCTTTGAGCGTGATACAGTGAATTTGGGATTGAAACGAAGTCGTAGGGTTTATTGCTTGTTAATGTGGGCTGTTCAAGTGAGGCTGTTTAAGTCCGTAGTTAGGCCTTTCTCGGAAGGTGGCCCGTTTTCTCCTAAGGCTTCAGCACCCAGCACCTTCCAGGGAGATCCACGGGAACAGTGAGCGCTTAGCAAGGGGAAAATAATTTTCTTTGTATTAAAAATAAAACTAGGAGCCCCAGTGCCGTGCTGGTCTTGAGAAATGAGGGACTAACTCTGTGTCTTCCTGTTTGAAAGCCCTCTTGCTTTCTTCGAATAGTGCATGTTATGTGGAGAGCAACTGGAAATCGCAAAGAATTTTCAAATAAGTAACTTTCACGGAGCACTGGTGAATAAGTAACACTGGTCGTTAAAGCAGTTAATGGATTATTAGAAAAGTAATTTATTCGAAGCGTGAATCGAAGCAGAATATTGCGGGGTACTTGATAATTCAGTGTAATCCCTTTTCTCTGCGCTTTGGAAGGGAATATCTGCAAAGCCCCTGGCTTGGTTCTGGCTCCCGCTGCCGCGCCGGTCCGTCGGTCCCGCTCGAGCAGGGCAGCTGCCGCCTGCCACTCGTGTGCCCTCCCTCTGCAAAGGAAGGGACCCCGGACGGTGGGGAGGGATTCCGGAGAGTTTTGGGAGCAGCTCCGTGCCGCTTGGGCCGGAGCAGCCCTGCCCCGGGATGGTGCAGCCGCCGGGGCCGGTGTGCGGCATCGTCCCGCTCGTCTCTCAAGGCTGAGGAGACAAAGGAAAATACACCTGGCTCCTGTAGTGATTCTCATAGGGCCTCGTTCACTTCCAACCTAAGTCAATAGAAATTTTGTCTTTCAGTTAGTTAAAAAAGTACAGTAAGGCCCTACTCGTCACCTCCATAGTTTTGTTTTATTTTTTCTTCTGGATATTCTTATTAATGGACTAATGTACTAAACATGGATACAAAGTGGATCTGAAAAAAAAAAAAACAACCAAAAAAACAGCAATAAAAGCTCGACATAAAATAAAATAGTTAAAAAAAATACAACCAACCAAAAATCCTGCACCTCCTGAATTCTACATTTTTTACTGCTTGTGAAGAGGAAGGTCAATACAAGCAAAATTACTGAAATCTTGTTTTGTGAAGTCTCTGTTGTAAACAGAATTCTTTAAGAAAAACATTAATTCCTAACTAGGGAAAATGAATAGCTATCAGAGTCTTTTTTCTTAAAAGGCTTAGTTCTTAAACTGGTAGGGTCATGTTTTAAATGTTCCGTACATCTGTAATCGCGTTACTGGGATGTTTAATATCTGCGGCATCAGCCAATACTTTAACTACAAAAGTAACAATTAAGCGAGCGAGATTTTTAGAGACGTATTGTGTGTTTCCTCCTAACTGCGGCGACCTTGGGGCTCGGAGGGTGTCCTATTCTTTTTTTTCTTTTTCTTTTTTTTGCCGCCAGCTATCAGTCCTTCAGCAGGCTTGCCTGAGAGGTACTGACAGTTTCGGGAATGCTCTGTTACTTTACCGTCATTTCCAGGTAAACTCCGATGTGGTCTTAGAATTATTTCCTGTATTTATATGTTTATTATTTAAAACCAATTGCGTCAAAGCAGCCCTTAATAGTAGGACGTTTACTATCTGTAATGTCGATTAGCTTCCCACAGGGAGCTGTCGTCTGATTTTTTTTTCCTCTCCATTTTAAATGCTTCCAAATAATCCCGCATCCTTCCAGCAGAAAAACGGGGGGAGCGTCTTCTAAAATGTTATTTAACACGAAATAACGACGCGTTTGAACGTCTACAAAGTACTGAGTGTCTACTCTCAAACTATTACCTCAAATAACATACCACGCTGTGTTCAGGGCTGGCGTTTGCTCTCCCGGCTCTTCCTGTGTCCTATTAATAGGATAAATCCGCCCGCGCATGACCCTTCCTACAAGAATTCGGCCACAGTTTGCTTTGACTTATCGCTGCCTGTAAAATGGGTCCCTTAATTAAAAAAGGAAAAAAAATACTAGTATCTTTCCTCTTTCAAAGCACTTCGATGGGGAGCTTGGGGTGGAAGAGCACCACGCGTGTATGCCTACAAACCAAGGGAGGTGCGGAACCTCGCCTGCATCTTGACAACAGAAATCTGCTGGCTTTCACTAGATAAATTGTGTTTAGTTTAGCATTTTTTACCCCAAGGAAGTGTGTTTTGGTTGGTATGCAAAAAGCAGAGCGGCCGTCAGGGACTTGCCGCTTATTTCCCCAAACTTTGTCAAGCGTTGACAGATCAGGAGGTGAAAGCACTTGTATAAAAAGCCTCCTTTTTAAAAGAAAAAAAAAACCAAAAACCAAAACCAAATAAATACACAAAAACAACGAACAAATATATGTGTGTATATATATTTTAAAAAAAGACCTCATTAAGAAAAAAAGTAATAAAACAAACCTATGTTTTGTTTTTAAGGTAAATTTGTTCTCCTGCCCACATGGAAAGGATGCCGAGAGGAAGAGCTGCAGTCCAAGGCCAGCTGAAATCCCCGTTACCATCTCCCACCTGGAGACCCCCGCGGGGGCAGACCTGCAGCCGGGGCCCCCCACTGCGGCCGGACTGCAGGACCATCCCCTGCCAAAAAGCGGTTCCTGCCAAAAATCAGGTCTCCTGGGAGGGGTTGGAAGATGCATTTGCTGGAAGATATTAGGAATGAAGGAAAAACAGCTGGTAAAGATGAGCTGGAAAGTTCTGTGTATTTGTCTCCAATCAGCATAAACACCGCGCCCCCGCCCCCTTTTAATTTTAGGGGTTAAAACCAGAGGATATTTCCTCAACAGGTACCTAAAGGAATAATCCTGATGTTTGCTCTGTTGGCCCCTTTGCATTTAGGTGTGGGCTTTTGTGCATTTGTTCCTCACAAGTAGCTATTATTGCTGTTAATTGTAAAAATAAGGAGGAAAAAAAAAACCCACCATGTTAAAAAATGTGAATTCTTAGCCTGCTAGCAGAGAGCTCTCCTCACTCTCCTGGCAATTAAAATAAGGGTGTCGATTTGGGTTAGGGAGCATCCTTCAATTTTAAGGGAGAGGTGCTTGAAGTCAAGAATGCCTTTTCTGTTTTGTTGTTTGTTTGCTTGTTCGTTTGCTTGTTTTTCTCTTTTTTCGAAGGCTTTTCCCTTTTACTATTTAAGTCATTCTGGAAGAAGACATTTCTCCTCCGTGCTCGTTTAGGCTATCCCTCCCTTGGAAACTCCAGACGGGAGGGAAATAGGTGCACATAGTTTGGGGGTTTTGTTGTTTTTTAAGGGTATTTGTCCTGCTGCAACCATTATTCCGAGGCTCCTGCGAGGTTTTCATTTACCGGCTTTCAGGGCCCCTTTCTTCTTATTGCAGCCGGCCCAACTTGAGACTCCGGAGGAAAAAGAAAAACAAGTAAAAATAATAATAATAATAATAAATATAAAACAACCTTCCCCCTTCCCTCCCCATCACCCCCAAACTAAGCTGTACCCCAAGCAAGGCTTCGCTTGGGAAGTCAAATTACTGCTCTTCCCATCAGGACGCTTAAGAGTCATTTTATCTGCCTGAATTTTAGGACAAAGCTGTTTTCCAGAGGAAATTTCCACTCCTGCTCCCGCCTCACACCAGAGGGCGCCAGGAGCCTTCTCAGGCTTTGCTGCCTCAAGTGCTGCCGGAAATTAACTCTTTGGGCGCTCTCCCTGAATGTTTTTCTAACCTTTCTCTTTTAAAATATACCACTAGATTCTAACCTTTTTCCCCCTATAAAATGCATGTTGGTTTGTTCTGGTTTGGGTTTGTGAGGTTTTTTCCCGTCCTTTTACTAACCTTTCCCATCTCTTCCTGGCCTTCACCCTCCTGCAGCAGTCCCCCAGAACTCTCAGGAGATGTACAGCTTCACTCTGTCTCTGCTAACTTGGTTCTAATTAAGTCACTGGATCACATTTGTGTGACATTACCGTGTTGTCCCTCATAAATGTGTGGGATGAAACTATGAAACTTGTCTGGTTGTGTTTAAGCTTAAAGGGTCACTTAGGGCTCTTCAAGCAGAACACCAAAGCGTGGCACCAGACGGAAAACAGTGTGGTGAGGCCCTGGCACAGGTTGCCCAGAGAGGCTGTGGCTGCCCTATCCCTGGAAGTATTCAAAGCCATGTGGGACAGGACTTGGAGCAACCTGGACTAGTGAAAGGTGTCCCAGCCCACATATGCACAGTATAAGGTCTCCAACAGAGCTTATAATTCTCAATAAATTACTAAAAAGGGAGGTAAATAATAAGAAACAGAAGAAGAAAGAATAAAGAAAACATTAGGATATGTCATTTCCATGTTTCCTGTAAACTTTCATCAAGAAGCTAGATAGGATTTTGCTATTCACAGCTAAGGATCAACATAAATGCAAAATGCATGATCCAAATAATTATTAAAAAATCGGAGCATAAAACATAAAAACTAACCAAGAAAAACATTTTAATTCTGGAGGCTGGTGGGAAAACTCAGTTGAAGATAAATGTTTGTCCTTGTGCTGTTTAAATTAAAACATGGATTTAAAAAATTTATGGGACTGTTTGTTCATTTATATAATTTAATTTAGCATCTGTCAATCACAAAAAAGAAAATGAATCAAAGGCTTCTGACTTTACTCAAACTCTAATCCCTTTAAAGGATCAGATTCTATTACTTACTAGTTCATGTTGAGTTTTATCTTTGAAGTGTGTGCATAAGGTGAAAATCTTTGTCTCAGAGCAAATGGGATGGTGTGCTGGACATTGTGAGAAAGTATTTTAAAAGGCAACAAAAGTCTTCCAATCCTAAACTTGGAAATAGGCGGTGTTTCTCTGTGCCCAAAATACTGTGTGTGGTGGAACTCCGACATTCAGAGGTCTTGATGGACATTCATGTCTGGCCATGACAGTGGTGGATGCTTGATAACTTGCTTGAATTTTTTTTTTTTTTTTTTTTTTTTTTTTTTAAGGAGTTGGGAGCCTTTGGAGGGACTTCTTGACTCTTGGAATAAAACAGAAAAAAAATCATGTAAAAATGCAAGTGGCCCTTATGCCACTTTTATTGAAGCTGACGGTAACCCCCTCTTTGACTTTACTGGGAACAGGACAGAGCCACTTAAAATGCTATTTTGTAATATAAATCTTTTAAGTCTTAAATATTTCCATACAGTGGAGCAAAGAAGTCTCAAACATGGTCAGAAAGACTGCTTCTTGTTAGGCTGTTACAATGTGCTATTTCTGTTCAAATAACGTTTACAAATAGGAGAGACAAATACATTTGTACAACTTGGAAGTCTGACACTACGGTTGGGTGTTTGCAGCTTTTATACATTATGGTATTTCTGACAATAATTTTAACTCTTTGGTTGCATAAAACAAAGCCCAGATGTTTCTCAGCAGCAGCATTTCCTCATCAGGTCTTTTAGCTGAGCCTTACTGGAGTGTAGAGTTTGGTTACAGCTAAGCTCAAATCTAAATTTTCCAAGAGTATGGAGGGACTACGTGGCAAGGCAGGGGTAGGAAGAGGGAAGAGGGACACGGAAGGAGGAAACAATCTTCTTCTCCAGATGTACCAAGTCTGCACCTGTGGGACCTTGGAAAACTGTTCTTCCCTTCTTGGCAGTGGCTTTAGAAAGGATTAAGTGAGAGAACAGTTGCAGAAAAAGCCCTCAAAATACTACACTTTGGGAAGGTCAGGGAGGCTGCCTTCTCCAGAGCTACAGGGGCTCCAGGCTTCAAATCTGAATCCTGAGCTGCTGTGATGTGTGCTGCTGCCCAGCACCATGTCTTCTCACTCAGGAATACAACTTCCATGGATTAATTGTTTTTCCCCAGCGTTAGCTTGGCTGGGTAAGTACAACTGAGCAGCATTCATCTAGTCATACAGGTCTTTCCAGTGATTTCCTAACAGACAGGTATTGTCCAAGTGCAAATTTACCTGATTTTTTGCAAAATAGCACTACAAGTCTCCATTTTTTTTTCTTTTTCTGGGTGTGTTGTGTCCAACTGTGGTGTCTTATAGGAAGCTTTGCAGGGGAGGAACTGTCTTTATATCTGGTGTCTTTATAGCATCCTGTGCAGTGGCCCAGGCTTACAATTACTGATGATAAGATGCCCTCATCTGAAGAAAGACAGACTGATCTTTTAAATTCATATTTTGAAGTAGAGGATGATTAACAAAGGGGAAAAAAAAATGAAGAAGGGTGAGGGTGCATTTACATCGTGATAAGACGGGAGACTTTTATTTTCTCTGCACCTTCCTTGTCTCAGGAAGTACTTGTGGCTCCTTGTAAGATGCACAAGGCCTAAAAATATTTAAAGGTTTAAAGATGTACTGCAAGGGGAATAAAACCCAAAAAATGTCAAGCTATATACCCATTGGAAGGAAATACATCTTTGTGGGAGAGGCTTTAAACTGTGGCCTTTTCAACGAGGGAGGAAATAGAAATACTACCAGCAAAGTCATGATAAAGGTAGAGAAAACAGAAAATAGTTCTACTGTGGTACTTGTACATTTCATAACAGTTGAGTAACCTTTCCTCATGCTTTGGGCCTGATCTTGAAGAATATCTTAACCAGGTATCTCTGAGGACCATAGTGGTACCACATAGATCAGTTCCATGTGTTTGGGTCAAAAGGGGTCCCAGATCTTAGAGGATAACTATCAGCAGAAACTCAAACTCCTTCAAGTGAATAGCAGCAGAGGAGTGAAAATGCTCTGTAATTCTGTCCTGGAAGTGTTTACTGGTATCTGCCTTTAACCAATGAAAGCAGTTCAGTCTCTTGTGCTGCTGATTCAGAGACTTGCAAGCAGATCTAAAAACAGCTTCACGTCATAACACTGGGAAAACAAAGAGATGGACATGGGGAATGCCGGAATAGCTCCTAGGGTTACAACTCTGCACATAAATGCAAGCATGAAAGTGCCAACATTTGAACCAACAGAGCTTGTTTGGCATAGTCTAACTGCACTAGGAAGAATTATTGTAATTATTCTTCAAATTAGTGCAACATGGTCCATTTTGACTCTAATATCTTCCTTGAAATAACAAGGGATTCTCTCTGTGGTTAGATTGAGTGGGATGGAAGTAGAGACTTCAGTGGGGTTTTTCGGTAGCGAGGTTCGGTCTGTACACACACACTGGCATCAGTAGAGTCTCTGTGCCTTTGTAGTTGCTGCTTTTGTTTAGTTCCTCATCTGACCATGTTTGTGTCCACAGCTGGAACCCCAAAGCACTGTCAAGTAACACATGTGCAATAGAAGACTCAATACAATAAACTTTATGTATTACCTGTTTTTCACCTAATATACCTCTAAGATTCCTCTTTTCACTAGTTCACTGTGGCAAAATCCACTTCTTTAATGTCAGTCTTATATTCCATTTTATTGTTAGTTTATGGCAAATTTATTTTGGATTAAATTTACAAGCACAAATACCACCGTTTAACAATGGTCCTCTGTCTACATTTGTAATACTTTCCAGTGTACTCTAGTGAAGGAAAACATAAAAGATATGATAAAACAGCCTCCTGTTTTGATGAAAAATTGCTAGCAATCATAGTGTAATTAACTTAACCAACAAGAAATTAAGAGCCCAGTTCATGAGTGATCCCATATTAAGGCTAAATTTCCTAAAAGATTTACAGCGAAACATTTTCCATTAAGATTTTCATAAAATTCTGTATTCAACAACATTATTTCCTTGGGTCTTTTGGTATTCAACAAGAGGACTGTGGTTGAGAGAGAAGCAGTGATACACATGACCAAAAGGTTGTGTCCCATCAGTGGGAAAGCTTAGGCAAAAAGATTAAAGTGTTATACATTATATTTTTCTCTGAGCAGACTTTAATTGAATGCTCAAATGATAGGGTCATTATTTTTTGTATTTCTGAGGAAGTAATATTTTTGCTACTTGTAACTGACTATTTGTAACTTTTCCTATAATAGTAAGTACCTGTCCAATCAATCTTGATTTTTAAATCTCTTTTAGTCTCTTTAACAAATATGTTTACAAGAAAAGTCCAGTTTGTTTAGAATCATGCAATGATTTAGATTGCAAGGGACTTTGGAGGTCATCTGGTCCAACCTCCTACTCAAAGCAGACCTAACCTACTAAGTTGAGTTGGTTTTCTTTCTTCCTTTCTTTTTTTTTTTTTAACAATTTCAATAGCAGTATTTTGTGGCAATAGTTCTCACTGAAGAGCTAGTTCTAAACCACTTTCTATTCACTAAAATTCCGTTTTTGTCTTCTCTGGTATGAACGTATCCTGTAGTTACCTTTGGAATCAACAATCCCTGTTTGTTATTTATTCTGCTCTTGCATCTTGCATTGACAATGGAAAAGAGCAGAGACTAATCTGAGTATCTAGGGTGAAATGCAGTTTGGAAAATGTTGCCTTTCCCATGTTAAAAGGCTTATAAGACCATATTCTAAAGTAGGACCATATTTCAGGATTATTGCTTTGAAGCTAAAGGTAATTAAAGCATTCTTATGTCTTTAGGCCCAGAAGAAAATTACTTTGTTTTCTATATATTTCCAAAGATGATGAGCTGCTGATTTATGTTTCTTCTTAAATTATAGGAGAGCTGAACACAATATGAAAACTAAAGGCCTGGCTTTACTCTCAGCTGTTCTAGTATAATTTGAGCTCAGCTTCTCCAATGTTGATAAATTTATTCCAGTTCTACACTGCGTGACCAAACCAGAATTTATTGTATAGTTTGCATGAAAGAATTGGAGCATTTTCCTGTGTTTTTAGATGATGAGCTTTCTCTTAGCTGGTCTACAGTCTCTCTTTCTCACCCTCTCCCTATTTTAAAATTTTAAAAAATATTTCTTTTCAAAAGAAAATGCCAAACTACCTGAAAAACTGTACTACGCACACAGTCTTGCAAACTATTGTTTTTTAAAGAGAAGCCCTTTGCATACCATGAAACTTGGGAAGGATCCTGTGGAGGATTTGATCGTGTTTAGAAACCATCCAGAGTAGCTATGACAACTTCATATCCAGGGGCCAAGATCGTGTCTACATACCAAATATCTGACACTATCCAAGATCCTTATCCAATGTGAAGAGGAAACTGTAAAACTGTAATTGCCTAAAACAACCCCTAGAGAGAATATTGCTGGTTCTTAAGAAGATCTTTTGACATCTTAAATACAGATTTTTTCTTAAAAGGTCTGAAACAGGAAACTCGTGAAAGAAAAGAAAATAGTGAAATTAAGGTATCTATAGCTCTGGAAAACAGGTTTCCAGCTAGGTCCCTTCTTTGTTACTTGCTGTGATTTCTTAATGAACATTTAGTTAAATGAACTTGGAGTGTTCTATAAGCCTCTGAAGTATATCAATATCATTTTATTTGGTTTATATCTTAAGTGGGAGTGGTATCCAATCTGGGTTTCAGCTCCCTCTAATCTGGGTTAGGTGGGATTAATGCTAAATGCAGTTGAGGAAGGAGCACTGAGGGAGGCTGATTGTAGCAAAAGTGGCTGGTCAGGGTCCATTCAATCACCTTGTCCAGGCAGTTCAGATGCTGACTGTGGTTTTTTGGTATTACACATGGAAGTGAAGCATTCTAAGTGATAAAAATCTGTGTTTCTATGCAATGAATATGTTGGCTACAGCACCTGCAGCCTGTTCTTTTTGGTAAAAGCCAGGCTCTGTGATAATTCTCTTAGTTATTTATTGTTAGTATCATTTCTGCTTCCTGTCCCTGCACAGCAGTGAGATTTTTACATCCTGCCTGTATTTGATCCTTTTCTGTTTCTCTGGATGTGGCAGGGTTCCACAGGACAGAATTTTCTAAAGGAAGAGAGTCCTGGAAAATGCATTACTAAAGGTACTGATTTATAAAAATGGGTGAATAAATGGTGTTTTTGCTTTGGCAGCCAGGATAAGGTTTTGCATATTGGTTCAGGTAGAACCAAACTCAAACATTTTAAAGATGGCACATTAACATAACCGTCTATGCAAAATATTTCTGGCCATTTTTAATAAAAGTAAAAAGACACTGATACACTTGGATAAATAGGAGCAGATGGTAATTTTCATCATTCTTCCTTTCCCCTCCGCTTTTACTAGCAGCCCAGTGAGGGAGAACTAAAAGGCAAAATCTTCTCTTAAGTGAACTTGGAGCAGAAACTGCAAAATAGATATCCCAACTTAGGCCTTAACCTTTGCCCTGTGGGGTCATGCTCTTGAATGCTCTTCATCTACTTGATTAATAAAGCCAAAGGATTTTCATCCCTGAAAAGAAATGTTCAGATGTGTTTGCCAGATGTTACATGAGTTAAGGACTGCTTTGATTTGTGAATACTGCATTTTCAGTGAATAAGTTCTTATCTAGGAAAAGCTCTCCATCGTGATAATGGTTATCTGCAAGTCAATGTTAACTTGGCAACCTTCATGTTTGGCAGCAGATTTTAGCTTTACGTAACACTGAGTTATTATTAATGTACCATATTGCGGATTTTATGAAGGAATCAAGTTTTCAAGTGTTGGGTTTATTTTTTTAAGTCAGGAAATACAACAGATAGGCTTTTTACAGGCGTGTGACTTTATGCTCTACGTATCCTGTACATTTCATTATATTTCATTTAAAATAGGGATTAGGTCAATGCACATATTTAGTAATAAAAGATATCTATTCCACCTGAATACAAAGAGTCTCATTTTATGTTTCAAGATCTTTTCCATTCTCCACATTTATAAAATGCCCAGTGTTAATATTGCATTGGCATATTGTTAATATTTTATTGGGTTTTTTATATTTGACACAAGACTGAGGATGTCTGACTGATCTTGATTCAAGGTATCTGTCACATGAGGGACAGAATTTCTCTCAGTAAAGATTGCTTTGTTTTTAAATCAAGTGAATAAAAAAAATACCTGTAAAAGGCTAGAAGGTGCTTAAGGATAGTGGAGGATGCATTTGGTGACAACATTTCATACAGTGTAAAATCTCCAGCTTACATTATTCCACCGAGCTTCATACAAATAGGGTTTTTTTGTTTAGCAAGGTTAATGAGGTTCTATAGCAAAAAGATACACAATATCAACAAGCAAACAGCTAGTCTGTCATAAATGCTCCATGTCTTGATTCCTTTCTAAATCCATATTAATTTTGTGTAACCTTCCTGTCCCTGTACTGGAATTGAAAGTAGGACATCTGTAAGCCCAGTAGTTAAACAAATTAACCAGACCCCTATTAAAAAAAAAACCAACAACTTTGCATGGCCGTGGTCCTACTTTGTTTTCCAAAGCTGAAGTTGATTTTGCTGTAATGTGTATCACAATCCCATGTCTCTCACATACCAGCAGTAGTAAGAAGATTCACCAATTGCCTTGTTAGTGCAGAAATCAAATGCTTCTGTCACAGGAAAACGCATAAGCATTTCTGACATTCCTGTGATCCATCAGCATCATCAGTTTTCCCACCTCCTTTTTTGGAGGATGCAAATTAAGTTTTTTGTAGTTGGAGTTGAGGAACGAGACAGCTCATTGCTACGTGCAGAGGTAATGGAGCTTTTTAGATCAGAGATGTTTCTTATAGGCCTACATTAGAAACTTCTGCTCACACACTGATATTAGCCTGGATCTGAAAATAAATCCCACCTGCCCGGTGGAGCTCAGCCAGCAAAGTTCCTGGTGTGGACACAGCTGTGCTGCCAGGAAAAGGCTGCTGCCAGATTAACCTGTTGGGTTTAGAGCCTGATGTAACTACGACGGCATAAATCTCCTTCAGCTGACAAGCATTGCACCCTTGCTGCAGAGCTCTGCTGTTGTGGCTCTGTAATACTCACAGGGACTGTACCTGCAGACACAGCCCTGGTGTGAAAACAAAGGGGAGACAAAGATACTGAGAGTCATTGCCAGGTCTGCTGGTAGGTGTCCCTTTGGACTGTGGGAACCCCTTTGAAAACTTCCCACTCCATAAATCCATCTTTTTCCCCTGGAAGATACATTTCCTATGTGTGCCAGTTTCCACTGGCTGCAGGAACATCTACCGATGTGACTAGATTTTCTTTGCCTCAGAAACACTGAGCATTTATTGCCCTTGCACTGGCAGCTAAATGCTAAAGGAGTCCCAGGAGGATTGCTCTGTGTAGTAGAAAGGAGTTGGGTCTTCAGCCAGATCCTAGTGGGACTGTAAATGCCTCTGGTTCTTAGTAGATACTACGGTAAGTAAGAACTCTCTGCCTGCTTCACAGTCACAGCAAGAGGACTGCACAAAACCATAACCCAGCCCTATATCAGGTTCAAAGTGTTTCTTCTGTCATCACATGCATCTGCCTTGGGTTATCAGAAAACCACAGAGAATTACAGCAGTGAGGAAATATTCAAAGGTCAGCCCGGGATCAGTCTGAGTGACAGGTGATAACTGTGTTTTTACTAAGCTTTCTGTCTCTGATACCTGTTGATGTAGGAATGGTTGAGTTCATGGGGACCAGCACCTTCAGGACTCTTCAGCATATGTGGACTTGTTTGATTACTCTTTCTTCCACAGATGAATGTGAGAAAGCTTGGATGGTGTCAGCAGTGGCAGACAGAGAAATGTGACTGTGATGGTCTTTGACCAAAATTAATTGTCCAAAGCACTTCAGCATGGAAAAAATGTCACTGGACACAATAGGAGTTAGTGGAGTGAAGAAGCTGAAGAGGGGGTGATTGTTCACTTTTTTCTGCAGTATGAGAAGTAGAGAGCATCAAATAGAGTTTCAGTTACTCAATACTTGGAAAATATCTCTGGTTCCTGAGTGAAGGTGTTTGGAGGCTGGATGAGACAAGTACCAGAGCACTGATCTTAAACACTTGGGCTTTGTACAGCAGCTGTTTCTACTGTTATTTTTGCCTCATCAGGAAATAAAAACCTAAATGCTCTCCTCCTCTGCCCCACGAGGAAGCTGACAGAGCTCCTCTGAAGAGAAGGAGGTGAGGCTGCAGATAGGGAGGATATCAAGAATGGGAAAAGGGGAAGACTGCTTCCAGAATTCTGGAGGAACTGGAGCTGCAGCCTAGCACATGTGGAGTTTACATGCACCCATTTTCCCTTGTATTGAAATATTAAAAGTATTTTTGGTTGAATATTAGGAACTAGTCATGCTAGTTATTGCTGTCAAACAGCTTTGATAAGGTGGCTATTTAAAATCTATATGTTTTAAGTGTGAAGTTCTGACATGATTGAAATGAAAGTGTTAGTGAGTCAAACACAGTAATTTTGACAAACTGTATGCTACAGCAAGCTTGCAGTTTCCTATTCCAACTGAATAAAAAAATTTAAAACAATCCATGCATCAGAACTTCTAAATCAATCTTCTGAAAAATCAGTTGCTTCAAAAAAATATCCAAGTCATAAGATACAGCAATCAAACAGAATATTTTAGTGATTCTCTTATTGGGAGCAACCTGTTTGTTGGCCAGAGACTGACAGGCCAGCAAATATGCCTTTGCCTCACATTGGTGTTTGGAAATGGGCAGGGAACATAGGTGTAAGGCCTGCTGCTTTTCTACCATGGAGGGAATGGTCTAGTACCAGTCTGGAGACAATAGCACATCCTAGAAGCTCAGAGATGGAAGAATGAACCACAGCAGAACATGAAACAGTTTTCCAAATAGAAAAGCCTTTGCCCCCAAGTATTTTTAAACCACTTATTTCAGAACACATCAGACAATTGATTAGCAATCTGTTGCTGAAGTGATGTGTTTATCTGATGCATGGTTTCGCTTAGCAGCTACAACACGTACAGCAAACAGTTGAAAAAAATGAACTGGAACTCTATACAACATCTTTTATTCAAAACAGATGTATTACTTGGTATATGTTTAACATTCTCCTCATAATCCTAACTTGATCCTTAACCATCATGCATTAGAATGTTGCTTTTAAAGAAGATGAAAATGGGCTGCTAAAATGCTGCCCATATAATCTGAATTATTTTCAGCCCTGTTGCTAAAGCTTAGAGATAAAATTCTCTTTTGAACTAAGGTTGAAGGCATTGTGTTTGATATATTGGTGTAATTCCTGCAATATAAATACTCATAAATTAAGTTAGTGGTATGGTATGATTTCCTGTAATCTGTTTCCAGAATCAATATTTTATCGAATGAACTTCTTATTTTAACTTCTCACTTACTGACCCAGTGGTGCAGCTGTAATGTGTGCTTGATCACTCACTCTCCTTTATTTTTTTTAAAACAGACCTGACTCTGCAGCAGTGTAGATGGGGCAGGTTTTTGGAAGCATTGAACTTACTATTGTGTGGAAAGAGATTGAAAATATCTCTATCATGCCCTAATGTAGAGACTCCCATCTTAACATCCTGTAGTAATTTAGAAAATGGCTATGTAATGTTACCCCCATTCTACGGGCAGGAAGACTGAAGCCGTGATTATTTCCTTCCTAAAGGATGCCTAACTTTAAGCACCTCCTACTGTATTTACTTTTCTAAATGTGGATTTTATTTTTAAAAATCTTTTATACATAGCAATTGTCATTTAGTTAACTATCCAAGATTTATTGCAAGGTTCTGCCAATGAATGTGTGACCTCATGCACAGCAAAAGATTGTTTATTCTGAGCAGGTAGAATTATCTCACCTTTTGGGAATGTGCTAATGAAGATGCACAGCAGTAGCTTTGGTGGCTGGGGTCCATTGGCACATGACAGCTCAGCCTTCTGCTCTGGGTTTTAGCCCTCATGACTTCCTGAACAAGCCAGCCTTCAAGCAGTGGGATTGCCATGTGCTGCTCCAGTTTTAGCCTCTTTCAGTTTGCATTATGGTAGCAATGAATTATTTATTAGTAGTAATCATATTAGTAGGGTTAACCCTTTTGCTGTATTTTCTCCCCAGCAGGCAGTCTTTGATCCGCTTCTGAGGCAGAGATAGTGACAAAGACAGATGGCAATTTGAAATTGTTCCCTTAGTTGACTTTTGACAAAACTATGACTGCAGAGAAGCAGATTTGTGTGCTTTCTTCCCCTCACTTGTACACAATTATACAATTCCCATATAACTCTCTGCAAGTCAACTGTTTCCTAGGGGCACCTGCCCCTCCTCAGTAAAACCCAAAGAGAGAAGATCTGCTTTCTGGTTAAAAATATAGAGAGGAAGAAACAATGACGTGCATTTTGGGAACATTTTAGAGGCTGGATAAAACAAAATACAATAAAACCAAAAAACCCTACAATGAACACTTGAAAAAAGCCACCAAAAATATTCAGTGTTTTGGTCCATATGCTCTTACACTTGATGGTTTTCTGCATATCCAGTGAAAGGAACCTTGTTCTGAAAGTAGAATTGCAGCTTTTATCACTTAACCATTCTTGATAGTAGAGAGAAGCTGGAAATATGAAATTTAACATCTGAAAAAAGACAGCATAAAAAGATCCCAACACTTAAAAAAAAAAATCTCAAAGTTTCAAATATTATTTTTCCTTCCAGAAAATTAAATTCTTATTTAGCATATTTATATGAAGTAACGATACCTCGATCAGCTCGGTAGCAATGCACAGTTCCTGTGCTGTATCCTTTTCAGGAACACAAAAATTACCAGTAATCAGCATCATTCCACACAGACCTTCAGGTACTCCAGGTCTCCTGGGAGCTTTGGGTTGCTGCAGCAAAACCTGTTGCTGCGTCTCTCAGCTGCAGAGCCAATGATTTTATGATTTCCCTCTCCTCAAACAGCTCCTCGCTCCCTTTTTTCTTTGCCGTTGCTTGTTCTGTGTCTGTGCTTTATAAGCTACACCACATTTAAGCATGCATTGATCCCACTGTGGGTTTTGGGGGCGGAGAGGGGAATGCAGTGGAAGTACTAACAGAAAAATTGCTCTTTCTTTGGTGGCCAGAACAACTGTATTAGATGAAACTGCTTTTTTTAAATCAGCATTTTAATAGTATTTTCTGATGTGGTAAAAACTGTTATGATGGAGTTCAAGAAGGTGGAGGGTATGTGAAAGCATATATATTATAAAAGGAAAACTGGATTGTTTCATAGTTAGGGGTTCTGTACCTAAAATATCTCTACAGGTTAAATTTCCAATTTCTTTGGTCTCAGACATTTTGTTCCAGATGGGCAAACTGAGAATGAACAAGGTTTAAGTCGAAGCCTTCATAGAAGCAGCCTGAATACTCTAACTTGTACATGCTGGTCTGTAGGTTTATAGGGGGATAATGCCGCCATAAAACTCCAAGACAGTACAGATATTCTGCCAACCTATTTGTAGTCCTAATCCTGAGAAATCCCCTGTAAGCAGTGAATACTGACCTCATATGGGGTAGGTACGAACCTCATCCCTAGTCTCAGTTTCCTCCGTAGTCTTGTCCAGCATCACTCTTGATATTTCCAAAGAATGTAAACTCCATGAAGGCTGGTGTCATTCTCCTGTGGAGATTAAAATGGCATTTGTGAGATCTGATGTTCCAGAGGGCAGTCGTGTAGTCCTATAGCAGGAAGGAAACTGGCCTCCAAAAGATACCACTGTAAGAAAAGAGCAAGGAAAAGCCCAATCCTGGAAAACAAAACAGAACAAAAAAGTGTGGAAGTCTGATGAAAAGTGATTTTGAGCCAAATAATATTATATCAGTTTTGTATGCTGGAAAATCTTCCATGAGAAGTTTCTGTTCAGTTTTATCTCAGGGATAGAAGTTGCTCTTTTGCCCCATAAAGAGCTGAACTTCCTGAGCTGGCACATGTTGGAAGTTTTTTTACACTGGCATAGGAAGCTTTTTTTTTTTTGGTAAAACACTTCACATTTATGTTCCCACTTCAAACAGAATTCAAGCCGTAGGTCCCTGCTCCAGAGCCCTCTGAAGACACTGAGATCTGCACAGTGACCTCTACGAGTTTTAGAGCATGCTCTTTTTTTGGGCTCCTTTTGTTTTAATTAGTTGCCATTTATAGAACAGAGTTAAAAATTCAGAGGACACAATGCACACAAGGAATATGCAGTTCAGGATCAAAAGGGGAGGATACTGTGTCCAGCAAAACTAGCCTCTGTCTTCCCTGCTCCTTGCTGAGTAAGCATGAGGAGAGTTTTCCATCTCTGCGCTGACCGGGTGCGACTGACAGCTCACTGCCGGGTTCCTGCTGCTCCTGGTAAACCACTATTCATCTACTCTCCCATCTACAGAATAAAGGAACCAAATAATCAATGACACTCTCGTCTGTCCATATTTAAACATTTATGGGAGAGATGTTGACAGATGATCTCACCATCTAAACTCCCTTTGTAGTTGATGGAAGGACAAAGACACTTCTGTCTCATGTTTTTCTGTACGCATTTGCAAGTAAACAAATGGGTATACATATATACAAATGTAAAGGTTATTTTAAATGGTGTCATGACAAAACTTGAAGAATACAATTAGGTGCTCTTTCCTGGCCTTGTTTCTCTTGTCTTCTGTTTTGCCAGTGCAAAGTGAAGTCAGTGGACTTTGTGTAGCCAGAAGTATAAATCTTTTGAAACTCCAGCAAAAAATATGTACAGCAGATACAAATAAAATTCAGGGTAGATGACACCTTTCTGGGATTTGTGTGACTGGATATTCTGTTTACAATTAGCTGTTAAATTAAGGATGTAGGAATATCTACAGTTAACAAAGCTGAAACTTTGTTTTGGCCACATTAATGAGGTGTTTGGTGTCCTGCTTCCCTTCTGGGCTTTTGCAGCACTGACCGAAAAGCTGCACTGTTGTTAATGCAAAGAGACTGTCTTTTTTAATCCTGTGTCCAGTTGATTGACTTTCCCCCTATGCTTCATCCTACAGTTTCCTTCTGAGGGAGAGCTGCAACTTGAAAGTCATAGACCCCAAAGAGTGCTTAGTTTACTGAGAAGAGATGAAAATGCTGCTGTCTTTGTATAAAACCATTTATCTTAGTACAAAATCAGTATCTTGTTCAGCCCTAGAAACTTTTCTGACAAGGCTGAACCGAAGTCTCAGTCCTCCCTCAATGGATGTGATTTTGTCCATCATGAAGGTTGCAAAAACATCTGTCCTGGCACACAGGGATCCCTGTCTGGGATCACAAGAAGACCGATTAAAAACCTGGAAGACAGACATTTCCCAGTCTGAGCTTTCTACCATGGAAACAGGCACCATAATGCAAACCTGACTGATCTGTTGCAGAAAAAAAAAGAAAAAGAAAAAGAAAATATCTTTGTAGACAGCTGCTGTTCCCCTGTTCCCTAGCTGATCCTGAACTGATGGAGCCCTCTCATGTTTGTTTCATTAATGTAATCAGTAAGTTGTCACTGTAAGCTGGCAAGGCAGGCAGAGATTTGGGGGAGTCCTTGAAGGCAGACAGAAGGAAGTGTTATGTACTTAGGAGATCTGTGTTTGTCTGATAACCAGCCTAGGCCAATTTGTAGGCCTATGGCATATCTACCCAGGACTGAAGTGCCATGATGGCTTTTTTATTGTGACCTTGATTGCTTTGGTAGGGTGAGCTCACAGAGAGGGGGAATATGCAAGAAGGAAACCAAGCAGGACCAACTGGCCTGTTCCTGCAGGATGCAGTGTCTCTGTGGCTGTAGCTGGGCTCCGCAGCTGCCCACATCGCTCCTCCCCTGGGCAAGGAGGATGGGAGGATCTCTGCATCCCACAGTTTCACTGCACAGCTCCTGGTGGCATACCAAGTTATGACTGAAAGCTAGGAATTCTCTCCTCTTCCTTGTGTCGTGATACAGAAAAGATTTCACCAGTCCTGTCAAAAAAAGAAAATTCATTGGCATAATTAAAAACTACTCATTTAATACAAAAGTCTTGTATTACAGTAAACTGGCTGGTTTATCCACAAAAAGCTGACCATGTTTTCTTTTAACCTTTATCCCATTACTGATGTGTTCATATTTGTGCTACATTTACATAAAGTTTACTGACAAAATATGTCTTTCCTCTTGCATGTTTGTGTATTTCATGGTTGAGCACATCTGTGGAACTGTTTAGATATGAACAGAACTAATGCAATACGAAAACTCTGATCTCACTGTGGCTTTCTCTCACCAGCTTGGATTATGCTTCAATTATTCCTTAAGGTAGGTTTCAGCTCCAGGCTGTTGCCTGCTCTGCTACCTCATGGGGAGGAGCACTAACCTGATGAAGACATTTGGGATGTCTTCATCGTGATGATGACATTTGGGAGTATGACTGTGTCCGGGTCAGCTGCAGGAACCAGTAAATCTGCAAACATGAGGTGGGCAACCTGCTGAGCCCTGAAATTGACACATCCTCATGGAGCTTTATCTTCACAGGGATGCAGAATCCCCCTTTGTAGAGCTTGCAGGGGACTGCATGGGGATGGTTGGCTAATTGGCATTGATCCTTAATGGGAGACGGGTGTTTCCTGTGCCTCTGAAAAGTCTGGCTGGAGGAAGTAATTTTTCTCTATCTTAACAGCCAGTTCTTTCATCACATTTTTTCACACTTTCTAGCACTGTGAGAACATCATGTTCATACATGAGGGAGGAATTTTAACTCTCTGAATGGACCTGGGTGTCATCAGTTTAATGATACTGTTCAGATAAGGAAAGAAATGATGGTGCTTATCCATGCTTGTGACAAAACTGTATCACACCAGCTGTTGTACAAGCTTCCTTGGAAAATTATGTACAGAGTAGCTTTCACCTTCATAAATGCACACATGAGAAGTGATTTGGTTAGATTAGCACAAGCCCTCAAAAAAAAAAAAAAGTGCTATATCATGCAACTAATTCATAGTTTTTAAATCTTCACAGGTGGAGAAGGCACACATTGATCAGGACAAAGTCACATGTGAACCATGAATTGGGAAAAAAACTTTCAGTGGCTCAGTAAAAATCAGCTGATGAAAAGTGCTTGGGAGCCTCCTGGGCTAAGGGCCCAGGTGGCCTGGAACAGCCAACATCTGCATTAGTAAACTTGAGGTCCCTAAACCAGGGTGTTTGCATGCAAATTGTCAGGTGTTTGAGCTTCCAGATTGTGGCCAGGATATATTTAGAAGAGTTTTAGTTGGCCCAGGCCAAGCAGTGCCAGTGAATGGGGTCATGGTACAGTCAGTCCTGTCCCAGGGCACGCTAACAGTTCAAGCACTAAACTTACCCATCTGTATGAAGGAACAAATTTCCATGGCCCCTTGGTTTTAAACATGCCAAGCCTGTGTTCTCACTTGCAGGCCTCAGCCACTGCTCCGCTGCTGGTGACCTCTCTGGAGAGATAAACCCTCACTTTACCTGAAGACAATGGATGAGGCTGGACTGAGAGTCTGTGCAGCCTCCATGCTCAGAAGCTTTCAAGACCCAGCTGGGTGAAGCCCTGAACAAGCTTGTATGAACACACAGCTGTCCCCACACTGAGCAGGAGGTTGGACTCAGGTCCCTTCCAACCTGAATTATTCTCTGTGAAACAGGGTCGATCCTCTGTGATTCACTGAGCTACCATCCCGGAAAGATGACTGCATGCTCAGGCCGTGGCTGTATCAGTGAGGTGACAGCTGTTTTACAGCACCATCCATAAAGAATGGCTATGAATTGATAGGAAATATGGGCAGATGTAAAATGGAAAAACCACAAGTATAATAAATATCTCATTTTTTGTCCATGAGTTAATGCTGAGAAGGTAAAAAAGAACATCAGATGTTCTTTTTTCCCCCCCCAAAGCCTAGTTAACTTCATAGACAGAGATTATCATAGAAGCAGTTTATGAATAATCTATTTCAACAACAGGATTTGTGGCTTGCATAACATTGTGGTAACACTACTGCAGCTGCTCTTTCAGCAGTTTGGTTTAAACCTATGACCTTCACCCAGCAATTAAAATACATGTCCTGAGTAGTGTGGTGATTCAACATGCAGAATTTCCTGGGTGGGCTGCAAATCCTTAAGTATACATTTTCGCAAGTCATTGATGTTTCTGAACCTTTTTGCATAATTGTTGTTCTTACTCTCCTTTCTACCTTACAATGTCTCAACATAGTGTATTTTTTAGAAAGCAAAGAGCCAGGTGGAGTTCCCTGGGAAAAAGAACAACTAAAAATACTTCTACTCTGTATTCATTCAGTGGCATTGTCTGATACTATATTACAAAAGATTAATGATCTAATGTAGCTTGACATTTTACAAGAACATGAAGCATCAGCCAAAATCTGTCATAAGATGTGACACCAGACCTAGAAAGCACTGTAGAGTGATAATAGGCCAATTAGATGTGTCCGTTTGTGTTACTGGCAGGCAATGAAAGGCAGCCGTTTCGTCCTCCCCTCCAGATTCACCATCTGAACCTGTTGTGAATGAGAGACCAAAAGTGTGAGTTACTCAGCCTGTTTATCAACAACAGCAAGGGCCAAATTCTTCCCCTTACCTGGCACAAGTCATTATTTATGGACTTAGTGGAAGCTTCTGGACAACTCAGTGTATTCTGATCAGCCTGGTGTCTTCTGAAAATAGTTGCCACTATTCCCATTTTGAGACTGTAGTACCAATGAAAGGTGGCAATGCTCCTCTGGCGTGGCTACATAGTTATTAAGAAGTAGCCTGAATGTAAAACACAAACCCTGGCAACAAGTTTTAATCACCAACAGCCTGGGCTAAATATGAAAGATGAGCCTAAAGTTAAAATACCATCCATTTCATAAGCAATCTGGCTGTCTTTCCTTTCCTACTTATTTAAACGCTGTTTTGTACAGGCCATTCTTTTTTGGGTTTTCCATTCAATATGGACAATTTGCCTCCTTTTCCCAGCTTCTGACCCCACAGATTCCTGAAGAGGTGTGGTGTGATCCAGCTGTGCCAGGGCCCTGGAGGTGTCAGGGTTGAGTGAGATTAATTCTGCAGTCTTTCATCATGGAGTTGCTCCCCTGTAAAATTCACCTGTGACAAGGTTGCACATGACTCTTGCTACCGTGATTCTCTGGTTTTGGTGCAGCCATGTGCTTGAGTACAAATTGATAGGCCACTTGGACCTATCATTTGATTTTCCTGCTTTTCCCCTTTTCCTGTACTGGGAAATTTAAAACTACTTAAGTAAGTCATACTGTGGAAGGATGCAATATAAGCTGACAGTGATAGCTGACTGGGCCCATCTACTTAGTAAAAAAGAGGGAAAAAGTATCATAATTCAGTCTATATTTTGTGCCTCTTCCACATTGTTTCCATCACACATCATATTTCTTGTATCTACTAGCTTTTCAGTAGGAAAAAATAGATTTATCTTCATTGAAATTAATCTAACAGTCATAGGAAAACTAGACTGCTCAATTAGGCATACACTTGTGATTTCTGTATCAAACCCCCTGTAATACTAAATCCTCCTCCACACAGGGTTGCCCTTTCAAAACCAGGTACAACTCATGTAGGTACCTGATCCTTGTGTCCTTTTAGAACACCTCCTGTATAATTATTCCAAGGCACACAGTTTTAGCTCTTCCCTCACTGAAGTCAGGAGCAAAATCTCTGCTGTCTGTAATAGAGAAGAAACATCTATTACCAGTGCTACTTAAAAGTATGTCGAAATTTTTCCTCTGGTTTTAGTAGGTGCTGGAATAAGCCCCTGTTCTCCACCTGACACACTTAGTTTGAGCTTTCACCACAGACATTTCCCTGCAGCTGATGTTCAGTTTACACTGGTTGTGATGTTCTAAATCTTTATTGCTGATTACACAGAGTAGCCTTGCCAGATGAGGAGTCAGAGGAAATGTGGGTGTCTGGTTTTCAGTCCTTCCTCTCAGTATTAAATTAAATATCTTTCTAGTAAAAGAAGACTTGACCCAAAGGCTGCTGAAATCAGTTGAAAGACATCCACTGAGAAGGGTTTCTAGTAAGGTCCACCATTCTGAAGGCAATTGACTCACACACAGCCATTCCTTCCTGATAGATATTTGCAGCTGGGGCTAATAATTGTAATGTTCTTTCTAATAAATCTCCTTTCATATGTTTAATATGTCCAGTTTTTGGACATATGTTTATCTCTATTGGGTGTTATCTGATGTAAACACATCAAAATGCTGTGACTATTTAGCCCTTGCAAACTAAGACAATTCTGTACAATCAATCTCTTTGGATAGAATTATTTTCCTTTTTAGCATCTTTTGATGGAAAGAAGTTTATACTGGCCTTTGAAGATGGTCTGTATCAGGTTCTCTGAGAGATACCATCATTCTAGTTCTTTGCTTTTGCTTTTATTTTTTTCCCTGGAGCACCTCTGTATATCATATTATCTGCCAAAATCGCAAGTAAGTGGAAGGGAGTTTTGAACATATACTACATATTTTACAGTGAAAATTTTTCTCTAGAAGTAAATTTCTAAATAAATTTTCCATTTTGCAGGCTCACTTCCTATATTCCTCTTGTCTTCCTGTTTCTGGCACAAGCAAAATCCCACTGCTGACTGAGGGACAGGCCTCACTGCTGACTGAGGGACAGGACTTAGAGGAGGTGGATATGTCACTAGAATCTCTTCCTCCTCCTCTTCTTGCTCCTTGTAATGAGTCACATTTTGCAAAACTGGTGTCAGCTGTGAAAGCAGAATAGGTTTTCTTTCAAAGACTCACTGAAGTTCTGAACTGATGAAGGAGTTTAATCCTGGCTCTCTCTCAAACAGGAACACATTCTGAAAGTCTAACTAAAAGTCTCTCTCTGAAAAGCGCATTAGCATTAGCGAACACTCTCCTGTCACTGTGGGATACAGCACTTTAAATCAGCTATTTCATGATGGAATTTTCCTCCCCTTCCTCAGAGGCTGTGAACTGTTCAAGCTAAGTCAAGCAGAGCATTGGCAATGCTCATAGTCCCCTTGGCAGGCGAGCAGCAAATGACTCTCAGCTGGGATTCTGTCCCAGAACAACTATCCCTATTGGAAACCCTAGCTAAGATGAGAAGCACCACATCTGTAATCTATACGTTTATTCTGCAGACCTCCTAAAATAAGGACAGATAAATATCAAAACCTGTTGTGGCCAGCACATGGGGACAAAACTTTTATTTGAAGGGGGAACAGACAGATGGCAATGTCACTGGGTTTGAGGTAAATCCCAGCCCTGCTGTCAGTCTGCTCTGCAAACATAGGTGGCATTTGCACCTAGATAGCTTTTCCAAGTTCCTCTGGGAGGGTTGCCATAGTGGAGAAGGTATGACACTAGTGTTGCAGTGAATAAAGATATGTCTGTGTCAGTGTTGTCCATTTTAGTTCATTACCACATCTCACTGTTGAGCTCACAACACTAAGAGGGAATCTAGGCACTGGAAGTTAGTTTTCTGAAGACCAGAGGCCTACTTCTGCCACATCCCTTGTTTGTGATTGTAGAAAGTTGCTTCTCCATCTGGTATCTCTCTCTCTATTCATTGGCCAGTTAAGTAGTGCAGGGAGGGACACACAACAGGCTGCAGCAAGTCTCCACCTCTGTAATCCCATAAAATATCTTACATTAATTTGCAGGAAATGATCTGCTGGGGCAGCTCTGGGCAGCATGTTGGATGCTCAGGCTCAGGCAGTACTGTTGGATGCTACCTGCCTTACTGATGGAGGGAGAGATATAGGAAGCAGACAAGAAACACATTAGTTTGAACAGCAAAGCAGCCTTGCCCCTACTCAGGCTACATGCACTGATGGGATAGACCTAACAGAAGGGAAGAACCATGTTTGTCTTTTCATTCCTGTCCTCAATCGCAGCATCAGCCATCAGATAACTTGACCACAATACCAGTGTCAGTATCAGAAAGTAGCATGAAACCCAGCTGGCCACCTTGCTCTGAAGTATGCACAGTCTGGGAATTTTCTATAGCCTGGAATGTGGTTTTTACAACAGGGAAAATCACTCCAAGGGAATCACAAAATCCCAGGGACTCTGAATCATGCATGAATTGTCCATTTCATCCAGACAAGTGATAGAAAAAAAATTGGCATTAATCTCTGCAACAGCATGAACACTTGTAACATGAGGGTAGGTAATGCTTTCTGTCGGGTGAATGCATGTGTAGCTCCTTGCGAGCCCTCTGAAACTCCAGAGGGAAGGCATGGCAAAAGTACAGCACATTACCATCTGAAAAACCAGGAGCTGGAGAGATAAAATCCTGGAGACAACGGAACCCTGTGTACGCAGTATGGCAACTCAGATCTGCTACACTGAGACTTGGCACTTGCAGAGATAACCACTGGCGCTGCAGCAGGGTTAAATGTTGAATTAATACACATGATAGGTCGTCATCCTTTCATCTTTCCTTCTCGGAGGAAGTAAATAAATCTGTCAACTTAATCTAGCACATTAACCTTAATCCTACAATTTACTTACTAGGGGATTTGTATAATCTACCCGATAAATAAGGA
Organism: Corvus cornix cornix; assembly: GCF_000738735.6. NCBI lineage: Eukaryota > Metazoa > Chordata > Aves > Passeriformes > Corvidae > Corvus > Corvus cornix. The sequence continues at coordinate 65,561,091 of NC_047057.1, read as the reverse complement.
CAGTAATTATTCCTGCTACAGAGGGCTGTGAGAAATATTTGCAATGAAGCTTGAAGCTGGATTTAAAAACTGTTTTGGTTTTATTAGAAACACAAAACTCTGGCCAGGTTTCCTGGAAAATTCCACGGGGCCCAACGCAGGTGGAAGCTAATTTTCTCGGTGTGTGTATGTGTTTGCTTTGTCAAAGTATAGATACAGGGCTGCACGTGGTCCCGAATAGCGGGGAGGAAGGACCTCTAGGAATATATTTACAGGAGCACACGGGAGGAACAGCCTTGTGCTTCCCTGGAGGCCCAGCCACTGCATGATCCCACCAAGAAGTCTCACGGTGGAGAACAGCAACATAGCCCTGTCCAGCCCTTATCTGCTAACAGGCCTTATTGCCTTCTCCACACCTCCCTGGATTCCCATCTCTTGTATCAAAGCTATTTCTTTAACTTCCCTGTTGGGAGATGAACTTAAAACATGATTTGAATGATCAGAAATCTAATTGAGACAATTAGCAGGACTGCAAGGGAAAGTCCTGGAGGACTTCAGCGACTCACAGCAATGAGTGATTTTCCATTCCTTCCTGGAAGAGAAAAATGCTTTTCAGGGTTTAGCACAGTGCCCTTTGAGGGCTCAGAACATCAAGAGCACCCTTTGCATTCCCCAAAACTCCTGTTTTCCTGGATTATATGGGAAGGGCAAACTCGTCACTCTATCCTGAACACTGGATATCATGGGCATTGACCAGCACCTCCCTCATTGCAAACACAGCCAAGATTAGCAATTGAAAATAAACCGGTCCTACTTCCTAGAGAAGTTTTTTTTTTTTTGCTATTTCTCATTGCCAAAGGTGTATTGGGAGGCATGAAAGAGACAGAGTAGTCAGGTTTTATATCTGTGATCATCATAGTCACTCTTTGTTGGTCTGATTTCATTGATGTGGATTCCCTAAATGCACTCACACACAAAGCTTGATTTAGGCACTTGGGGTGAAGGGACATTTGGACAATTCCCATTATTAATGTTGCTCCAAGTGTCTACACTGAACACACACACGTGGAGGGCTCCTGGATGCCCGCATCAGTCCGTACCCATCTGCTCAGATGGCAGGGTGCCCACACAGACACGAGCTGGACTCTGGTCCCCGGATACAGGTATTCTGTAGTAGGGGGGGTCACTGAGGCCACACTTTAAACAATGTTAACACCATCTCTTCAGCAGGACAACCTTCCTGGTGGGTAATTAATTGAGTTTCCAGCAACATCTGTCAGCTGTTTGCAACACGCTGGTTTGCCTGACTAAGCAGCCACGATGATACTGCTCTTGTTTCCTCTGGGGTGTCAGGGTGGGGGGTTTGGCTAGATATAAGATGATTATGTATGAACAAGGCTTTTGAGTGCTCAGTTCCCGTACCTACATGTGAGGCAGACAATGAGGGGCAGCAGCTTTGAGCTGGCCTTTACAGAGACAGGACACCCAGTCTAGCTCAACTTAGAATTGAAGAAATCTTAGCACAGAACAGAATCAAAAAGGTTTAAAGATCTAAATTCCTTCACAGTAAGGAAATTGTTGCAGCTATTTCCAAAAGTGCATGCAGCGGGGGAATCTTTTGAGGGACTGTGGCAGTGTGCAGGGGGCTGTTTTAGTGGGTTGTCCTATATCACCCTATTCCATAGGGCCCTTTTAGGAGGGGTCTCCTAACCCTCCTCATCTAACCATGGTTTCACATACTTCTATGACTAATGTGGTAACTCTCATACACAGTCTACTACATCTAGAAATGAGGCATCAATACTTTTAATAATAACTCCTCAGAGTGTATGCTATTTTTACTGTTTATTTAAAGACTTCAGCACTTACAGCACCTTACAGACACTTTCTGATCACACCATGGAAAGAATCCCAAGCCCAAATCCTGGAGTGCTTTCTGAAGCACAGAGGAGGGATAGCTGTCTTTGGATAGGTGGGAAGCTGCCTGTAATACTGGTCTAAAGCGCCTATTATTTGTATCTTTTTTGAATCAAACCCAACTGTGAGTTACTCCAGCTATTTTAGAAGCCCTTTTAGGACTGTTTCCATACCTACTTTCACCTTTAAGATGGCCAAGCAGAGGGCTGGGACCTGACTCTCCTTCACAAATGAATAACCACGAGGCACAAAAGGTTATTGCCTCCACCTCCACTCATCCTGCCATGTCAGAGCAGCTACCTTAGCCATGTCTGGAACCAAAGGGCAGTGGATGCCCTTAACAGACACATCTGGGGCCTCCCCTGTGCAAACTCCACCTACTGCTCCAGGAGCCCTATTTAGGTTCAGCTTGAGGACTTTACTTCTCTCATACAGAAAACCTGCTGTGCTGGCTTTTTGCTCTGTCTCCTGCTGCCCCAGTTTGCTGAGTGACCTTTCTGTGTGGACCCTAAAGCTGTGCTTTCGGTACCTCTGTGCCCAGGCCCATCTCTGGTCATTTTTCCTGGCTGGAAAAGATGTTATAGGTAGCCTTGTTTCTAGGCTTGTTTCATGCAGTTGCTGATGGTGCTCTCTGAAGACGTGGCCAGCTCATCACCTGAGCCTGAGACTGTGCATGGGTCTGGGCACTGCCCCAGCCCTGCCCACAGCCCAGGGGTGGCCTGTTCTGGGGTCACCCTCAGCAGGTGCCTTGTTCCCCTGGGAGTCCTGTTGTGGCTGGAAGCTGAGACTGACACCTGGGTTTCCATGACTCGTGTTTCTAAGGTCATCAGGACAGTGTGGAGGCGTTCTGCATTTGTTTTTTTGGGGGTGGAATGAAACATGCAACACCATTTTGTTTCTTGCAGGGAAGAGAGAAGAGTGTTTCTTGTTAATCGTGTCAAAAGACAATCACAGTTTGTGGAGAGGCACAACAGGAAAAAAGGACATCGTTCAGCATCTTCTCTGATTTATGGACTGTTTCTGAATGAACTATTTAACAATAGTATTTGTTCGCATTATACCCTTTAAGTGCAGATGGCTGATTTACTTCCCTGATGTTCCCATCAGGATGCAGACCCAAGCCGTGTGTGGCAGGGGGATTATTGTTCTTGCTGGGTGGCTGAAGTCACTTGTGCTTTGGCCTCTTGCTGCCACCTGAGGCACGTGGCAATCATCCAACAATGCACCACCTGTCAGCTCATATTGCTGATCTGTGTGTCCTGCTTAACTGCAGCCTTGTCAAAAGTCGCTTTGAAGTATTAGCAGGAAGGCCGCCCAGGACACGCAGAGTCAAACCTGGACACAGAACACTGTGTTCTTGGGGCACAGCAGTGCTCTCAGTGTGCTGAGCAGTTCATGTGCACTGTGAGTGATGGTGTGGCAGCCTAAAGCCTTTAAGGACCATGCACAACTTCAGCTCTAGCCAAGTAAATGGGGTTGGGAGCGAAGAGATCTATTTTGCCTTTCCCTGGACAAAACCTGTGAAACTGGAGCTGCAGAACGCTCAGTCAATTACTTGCTGTCACAGATGCTTGAGACAAAGGGGAAAATGACTGGGTTTAATTATCATCAACTGATTTCCTAATTATAGTTGAGTGAGAGGGCCACCAGCAATTATTCCCTTGATCTCCACAATGGATGAAGAGAGAGTGACCAGACATAGAATCACAAAATTAGTTAGGTTAGAAAAGACCTCCAAGATCATCGGGTCCAGCCTGTGACTGATTCCCACCTTGTCAACCAGACCAGAGCACTGAGTGCTTGGGCACCTCCAGGGATGGGGACTCCACCACTTCCCTGGGCAGCCCCTTCCAGTGCCTGACCACCCTTTCAGTGAAGAAACTCTTCCTGATGTCCAGCTAAACCTCCCCTGGCACAGCTTGAGGCTGTGTCCTCTTTTCCTGTCAGATTCCTTAAATCCAGGTGTAACTTAGGACTTCTTGTCAGGAGTGCCCTGTGCAGTGTCTTACCCCATCAGGACTGTCCCTGTCTCAAAGATGAGCTGCAGGAAGGTGGTTGTGGCTGTGTGAAGGCACCTGTAAAGGATCACAGATACATGTTTTGGTAACAAGTTCTTTAAGGTTGTCTCTATTGATGTGATTGCATTAAGTCTGAACAGCAGCAGCTCAGGGGGTGCAAGGGGATGTGATGGAGACGCTGTTTCACAGGTCAAACAATGACAAACTAATGGAATTCTGAAGCCAGATACCAAAAAGTCAACTTAGCTTTTAGAAAAAATGTTGGCTATTACTGCAATGCCCTGAATCTCTTGACATAAAGGAAGTGCAAGTGACAAGTTTCATAATGATCTGGGCCAGGGAGGCTGCCAGGGCATTGTAATTAATACTTAGCAATGGACAGTGATTGTGGTCAGCCTCGGAGTTATTGCAGTTAGGGATTTCTGTGCCTCTCCTGGCAGGTTAAAGGCAGTGATAACTCAAGTTTCACTGTATTCATGAATTTGGTGACAGAGGAGCAAGGTAAAATCAGTTGTGAAATGCTACTTTGCCTACTACCAGAGGTTTCACTGCAAGGGAACCAGTTTCTTTTTACTTTGTCATTACTCTGTTACTACTGGTGAAAACTTAGCAAATATATTTTGCTGGTTTTCATTGTAGTGACTGCAGACCTTTTTTAATCTGTTGGTTCTGACGGAGTTTACCAAACTTGCATATTGTTATTTGGGGCTGTGGTGGAATTCTGCAGTCTCACCATTCCTAGAAAGGAAAATCTCTCCCGGATTAGAGCCTGGATTGGTTAAAAACGTGATTAGAAGTCATCCAAGAAACTGCTCACAGTAAATGGAAATCTGGCTTGCTGTCTTAATCTCTTCAGAAAAAATTGACTTGGAGATAGTGCCACTGAATTTCTTATATAATAAGCATGCCCTCCTCTTTAGGGGAGTTATTTGAAGTAGCCTTCATTTAGGACTGCATGCCTAGTGCCTGTTTTTTCTCTCATTCCTCTTCCCCTTACCTCACAGCTAGTAGGTAGCTACTGACAATTCTGTACCCACGTTCATCCTGCAGCTTTGCTGAAGCTTTAATGTATGAAAAGCATCATACTGAAGTATAATGTATGACAGCTGCCTTTGTGAGGAAGTTTTGAAGCACCTTATTACAGCAGAGTGTATTTCACCTGAAAAGCCTCCTGCAAGGTGGTGCCCACTTAACTGCTCAGGTTCTCTGCGCTTGCAGCTCACTCAGTTTGCTGTCTCTAACAAGTGGAGGGAGATGTGGTTGCTGTAGGAAGGCAGCAACCTTTAGGTCCTTTCAAGATATGTCTTAATGCTCAGGTGGTGGATTTTTTTTTATTGACATCATCCATAAAGAAGTTAAATTCTTTCAGAACTTAGGAGGCCCAGACCAACTTGAAGGTCGATACAAATAATAACAGAACTGGTAGTAGAGAAGGAAACCTAGGTCTCCATTTCTCAGCAAACTTTAATTATGCAGTAAGTTGCTTTCAAGAACCCTTGCAGAATGGAAGTGTCATGTTGGAAGAGTGCTGTAAATAATGAGTGGGTTTTTTCTTTTTCAGATCCAGGCTAGCAGTTCAGTGTGTAGACTTTATTCACAACTCAGGGAATGGTGCAGCAGCTAGAACATGGATGTTACTTCTGAAGTAAAGGAATAATGCTGGGAAGACTCACATCTTCAGTTTCTGTGGGCAGCACCTGCAGTTGGATCGTTTTAGCATTAGTGTAACTCCATAGGATTTCCTGTTTAAGCGGTATTAGATGGCAAACATATCTAAACTCCTCGGTCACAGACACAATTAGTATGGATCAAAGTAAGCTACTTGCTTGCTTAATACTTTCCTCCTCCCTGTTCCCCTCCTACCCCAAAGTGCAGCACTGGGCATGTCAGGTGGCTACTTTACTGTGCTTGGTGAGGAAAGCCAAGGGCAGTCTTGGGTATTTTACCCAAAAGTTCATTTGGTAGCATGGCATCAAAGTGCAAATTATCACGGAATAAGAAGGCTTGCTTAGTGTGTTCTGATTCAGCTGGGAGTTTCTGACCTCCAGGCATGAGCAGTTTGGGTTGATCTGACTGCAAGGGTCCCTTAATGACCCGTATCCCATGTCACTCTGAGTTCATCAGCTTGGCCTGAGAGTGGGCCAGAGTGGAAAGTGAATCTGAGTCAGATGTGAGTACCTTATCACTTTTCCATGGAATTAGGCAGGCAGCAGAATGTGGAGGCTGTGCCACCTCTTGCTTTTGAGCCAGCTCAGTGCTGGCTGCGGGACAGCAGGTACCAGACCCTGTGTAACATCAGGAGTGCTGTGAGCAGGTAACTGATCTGGCAGCCAAGGTTGAGTTGATATGTCAACATTTCAGGAACAAACTTGAGCTGGCAAAGCATTCGTAGAAGAAAAATTCATTATGTCATGTAGGATGTGGCACCTTTTTATCTGAGCCCAAAGCCAGAATTGCTTTATTGTCAGGTCTTGATCTGGGGGCAATGGGTAGATAGGTAGACTGAGCCTTGATCTCCCATGGTTAACACCTGGAAAATTCCTGTGAATTCTCCTTTACTAGGCCTGTCCTGGTCACCAGTGTTCAGGCACCAGCAGAGATTCCTTGTAGAAAGCCAAAACTGTAACTTGTTCTTGAGCTGTTTACTTCTGTTTGAGGAAGTACAAGTTCCACCAGAGTTGAGTCCTGGTGGTTCACAGCAGAGCTTTATCCTGGAGTAGGGAGAGAGATCCAAGCATCCCTAGAGTGTGCACAAATCCATATCTCTGAGTCTTTCTGGTAGATCCTGCTGGCAAGAACAGAAGTGGAAAACAGTCTTTATTTTTCAAAGAAGGTCTTTTCACAAGGAATTTTTAACGCATTTTTTTTTCTCTAGCTTCTTCTGAGCTTTTCTAGTGAAGATCCTCATTGACTGTATCAGTGAATAATTCACTCTCGACATTTGGCCAGAAACTATGGGAAATTGTATGATATTATTATGTCAGACTTGTCACACTCTAATTTTTTCCCACTGCTTCCAGGAGGAAGGTTTCCAATCAATACAGTATGATCTAGTAAGTATACAAATCAGGATTCATCCTGTTCTGTGCAACCATATGTCTGTTCCCATAGTTCCAAACATAGTTAATATGACAATCCAATATATTTATGTAAACCATGGACTAAAGACCCAAACAGCAAAACTGGGAAGTGTTTTAATAGAAAACAAAGATTTAACAAAAATTCTTCCTTCCTGCCTCCTAGATTTCTAGTCCTGCATGTGCAGCCCACATAAGAGAATAGAAAGGCTTTTTTATGGATAAGATTCCAATTTTCATGGACTCACAAGAATATATGTCTCAGATATAACCAGAGATTCTGACAACTCTCCAAATCCTGGTTTGCTTTGTGGTAGTTTTTTCTATTTTTCTTTAAATGGCACTTGAAATTTAAATTGGTGTTAGTGGCTGCAGAGATTTAGATTTTTTTTCAGATTTTCAGAAAATGAGTGTCCATTTTTCTAGTAAGAAACTTTCTGAATCTGAGTCCTTTGAATATGCACATTTTTATGAAAGCTCTTCTCATCAAAATATTCTAAAATAAAAAGGGAAAAAAATTTCTTCTATTCAGAAGAGTAATGGCTGAATTTTAGAAATCTAGAAAGATAGAAGTTGGCACCAAAAGTTCATAATATTTTGGGATTACTCCCTGAATACATTCATATTCTAATAATACCATATTTAGTTTTTCTTTTCAAGTTTGGTCCTTTTTTATTTTTTTCTTATTATTGGCGAGAACCCCCTAAAAGTTAAAGGAGAAGAAGGAACATGCCAAATAGTAAAATCCACTCTGAACAGAACCTCTGTGACGTTTTGTACCAAAAAGCCCATTACAGCTCTGGAATTCATGGTGAAATAACACTTTATGCTGCAGTATTCTCATGCAGCTACTAAAATTCTTATTCATTCTAAGAGCTTAACACCTGCTCTACCTTCCATGAGCTTCCAAGATGGTTTGCCAGATGTGTCTGCTCAAGCAGAGGCAAGGACAGACTGAACTGATTGGAGTTTGAAGTCTTCATGAAATACCTTTCCTGTCATTCTCCCTGTATAAATTGCTCGTCAAACAATTCCAGGTTTGTGGCAACTTGCACTGTGTTTGTGCAGCTGGATATATCACCACATGAAAGACAGGGAGGTTCTCTTGGAGGAGGTGGAAGGCTTGAGGAGGTTCAAAGTTAACTAAGAGCAGTTCTTGTGAATGTAGATATATAAAATTGGGCTCCCATGTTGTTTTTCATCAGATTTGGTGAATACCTGCTGAGTTTATCAAAAGTTGTCGTTATTTAGTATATTTGAAAAATGTGCCTTTGCTTTGATTTTGATGGTTTATTTGCTATAAAAACCTGGGCCTGTATTGTCGGCCTTCCCTGGAAGGTACCAGCATTGCAAATAGGCTCAGGCTGCTGAAAGGAGCTCTGAGGCTCCTTGGAAATAGGGCTGTGCTCATGCTCTTGTGCACATGTGAAGTGTGGAGCATGGAATACAGTGTCAAACTGGATTATGGACACCTTGCAAAGAGGGGGCAGGTAGAGATACTGACAGTAGGAATTAAGTCACCTGTTTGATCCCACATGTATCCCACATGTAGAGGTGAGGTGTCCTGATAAACACCATTAACAGAATATTTCTGCCACTGATTTTATTCAGTCTCCTGTCCAGAGCTAGATGAAACAAAATGGAAGGGGAATGATTTGCAGCTGGAAACTGGATGTACACTGGGAAGTGGTGCCACAGCAGCAGTTCTGTGATGGGATGTGGGTGGCTTGGGATGTACAGCATTGACATTTGCTGGTGTGAATTCACATTTGGCTTGACAACTGTCAACCAACTGCACAAGGTGTCTTGACATTGTTTTCTTGGAAAAAAAAAATGATATAGAAGAGTGTAAGGTAGAGGAACTTAACTGGCTAAAATACAGAATAAGATCATGAGTCATACCAGTGATTTAAACAATGTACCAGCACTTCTGGAAAAAGTACAGAAGGCCTTAAATAGTCACTGGAAAAGCTGAGGTTGGAAAATACCCAGTAGTATAAACAGACTGCTCCTATGAATCTGAAGGCATGCCCCTTTTCAAACTTGGTAGCTCAATTTGGATGCTGAACTTAGTCCTGATTTAGGAATAAGAATTGCTGATTAAATGCAAGGAAAAAAATATTATTAAAAAGAAGTCAGGATATTTTTTTTAAGCAGACTTTGGTAGAAGGGGATGAACAAAATTGTTTTGTTCTGATGGGTGTTTCCTGAAATAAAATGTAGGTGGCAATCAGGTAATGCATCTCAAGGGATGGTGATGTCATGACTTGCTTTTGGAAATTGTGAAGTGTCAGTGAATTCAGCTTAAAGATTGGAATCTCCAGTTTGTTCAAAATTAATAGATTAATCCTTATCAACACAATGCCAGAGTCACCTTAAGAAGAAATCTTCAACCAGGAGAGGTAGTTGCTCCCATTAGTTCAGATGTGTTCTCACCCCACTCAAGAAAACTTCTCTGCAGATGCCCACAATGATGCACACAAACTGCTGCACGGTGAAGTATTTCCTAAAAGGAGGGTAACATAGAAGTGACCCTGCTTTCCCACTGGTGTCCTGGCTGCCTTAGGGAAGACTGGAGGTTGTGCTGTCATGAAGTGGGGTATGAACAGCTTGAGAAGAGTACAAAACTCACTGGGCAGTTGAATAGTTATGAAAATGGTTTACTGGAATTAGGGAGTCTCTCTTTTTTTCTATTGCAAATGGGATATTTCTATGCTGACACTCATTTCAGGACTGGCCCTCTTAAAGATTCTTGGTAAAATGGACAGTCAAAAGCTTTTATTCATGCCATGGGATTAATAATGTGTGCTGTAATTCTTTTAATAGCTTCATTCCATTATCAACTATTTATTAAAAAGATTTTACCACAGATATGGGCTTTATGGAGATTACTGTGCACTATACTTAATTACCAGATGTTCAGTATGTTTACAGTATATCTGGTATTCAAGTAAACTTCTCCGTGTGAAAACCATCTAAAATGAACAGTTAAAATACCACTGTAAAGCTTTGTATTATAATGACTGGAAATGGAAATTCCAGCTGGGCAGTGTTATGAAACTAAAACTACAAAATTTCAGTCCTACTCCAAAACAACATTATTGAACTCCAGTAAAAATGTGTTGCGTTGTCTGAATTTACCTTACGCATTCAGTCCATCAGATAAACCATCACCCATGTGTTTTTCATATTCTTTTGGTTAGTTTATTGCTGTCTTTCATCAAAACTATACAAACTCAACTGTATGCTCAACTTTGTCACCAAACTTCAGAGTTTTATGGTTAGGAAATTATAAAATAAAGACATGCCAAAGGCCAGGACAAGTGCATTACATTGTCTCAGTGCAATCATGTAGCTTTCTTAAAATTCTGTTTTCCAGGCAATTTTTTATTACTCATTAACTCTGATCTCTTTAAATCTACCCCTTTTAGAAACATATGACTAGCAAAGTTCTCCATGTCTAAGGCCAATCTGTTATAAGCTCAACTCACCACCTTAAAAGCAGAAACATTTTTCTCTGTATCTCAAGAAGTTGGCTGATCCAGAATCTTTCTGACTTTGAGTTTACTTTAATTCCTATTTTACATCACTTTGTACTGGGTTGACATTGTTTTTCACTTTAATAATCCTTCTCCTTCCCTATTACTGATTTTGAGCAATTGTAGTATTTTAGACTCCCCATTGAGTCTTATTTAATCCTAAACTAAGTAAGTCAAGCTGTTTTCCAGTCTTTCTATTCCTCTGGTAACATGTTTTCTGGTTTTCATCTTTCTATGACCAGAACAGCACACAGATATTCTCATGCACAAAGTCTCATGAGTACCCTTGTAATAAATTTCGTAATTCTCTTTCAGGGAAACATTAATGAATTTCAATATATCTTTCCATAGCTGCATCATATCAGCAATTCATAGTCAACCTGTGGTCAATTAAAAAAACCAGATGACTCTGTCCTCCTCACTTCTACCTTAAGAACCCCTAGCTGAATCCAAAATACTTGTCCCTACACTCTCTGTAGTGATAGCACTCTGTATTTCACTCCCTTTCTCTGATGCCACCAAACACAGCTTTGATTTCTCCCCTCCCAAACGTGCTGCTGTGTCACACTGTTGTTAACATTAGATTAAGTCTTTCTGCAATTGCCTTTCTGTTACATGTGCACTATTTACCAAAGCCAGCTCTGAAGTTCCAGTGATTTCACGGCAAACACTCGTGTGCTGGGATAACTGAAATACCTACAGCACTGGTGTTTCCCTCCTATTTTTATCTGCTGCAGAAAGGGCTGGAATGACCCCATTATTAATACAACCTAATTCTGTAGTAACAATACTATGTATCACTGCCATCCTTCAGCTCTGTGTTTCTGTCTCTGCACACTTCTGGCAAGAACAGAGAGATCCATCATGTTGCTTCAGTGAAACTTTTCAGTCTGAACCTCAGCTGGTTTACTTTTAAACTTCTTCCAAGCCCAACACACGAGAAGACACCGGTGATATCTAACACCTCTTTAATTTCTGTAAACTTAGGTCTGGATCTGCTCTCAGTGGCACATAGGGAAGTTTTACTGTTGATATTAAAGAGAATGGAACCAGGACCCAGGTGAGCAGTGACCCATGACTGATACCCCAACACAATCCCTTCAGCCCCAGCTCTGATTAGTCCTTCAGGAGCTGTATAATAAGGACATGAGAGTGAGATTTCATCCTTTTCCTGTCAGCTTCTCATCCACAGAATAGGCTTCTTCCCTTGCCACAACTTTATTAAAAGGGATATCACCCTAGACAGAGCGTCTAAAGGGATTATCACATAGTAAATGCAATTACATATTTCTCAGCGTGTTGCCATTATTTGCCAGTGAAACATGATAGGTTTGATCCCTGTGTTGAGAATTCTCCACTGTGACCGCTACAAGTTTCAAAGGTCTCAAATCATCTGACATAAAAAATGATAAACAAATCAAGGTATAGAGGCTCAGCTAAATTCTTAGCAGTTTGTGTTTCAAATGTTTCAGCTTCAGGTGCTCTATTTGCTTTGCAATGGATGTGGAAGCAGTGTAACCATGCTTCGGAGGAATTATTTGTCTATATCCCAGTAGGATAATTTTCGGTTGCCTATGATTTGTACCAGAATAATTCTATCAGTAGTGAAGCAATAAAGAAGACCAAAAGTACTAAATACCCCCACCAAAGCTGTTCCCTTCAATTCTTGCCACTAATAAGTCCTTGAGACTAAATTGGGACTTTGTTCTTTTGACACAGCATAATGCAAAGTGCTCACTACCCTTTCTTATAATGAAAATGGTAGATGTCATACTCACAGATTTGTTCCTATAAACTCTGGGGCACTGTTTAACCCCAATTTGAAATACAGTGCAAGAAGTCAAAGACAGGTGACATTATTCTTGTTGTCAGCATTTGTCCTTATTCCACTGGCAGAACTCAGGTTCTATCCCAACAGAATAAAAAAGCAATTTCTATTTCTGAGTTATAATATTTATAGTTATTTTTCATATTAGTATTGGCAATGCCAATTGACACTGTATGAAAAAAAATTACATTTTTAATTTACAAACAAAAGCATTCTAATGCTTATGTTTCGGAGAGAGTTTGAAAAATTTAAGATGAGGCTCAAGAAAACCCAGAAAAAAAGAAGGTTCTACAATGGTTTTTTGTTTGTTTTCTGGAAAACCTCTGTATTTCAAGCTACTATGAGGATTGCTTAATGTCTAGGATTGGCAAGTGTTGTTTGTAAAAGGATGCAGGTGAGCTGCTTGCTCTTGAGAAATGAGGTAGTGTGCTACTCCTGATGGGGGGCCAGGCAGGGTGCTGTGGGTATGAAATTATTAGGGTACTGGCAGGAGCAGTAAGTAGAAGTAGTGTTTTGAGAAGTTAGCCAGGATGTTATGAGAAATTTGGAAGCCCTTCTGGAAGGGAGGGATGGAGACTCACGTACGTGCTGGAGGATGTGAAGAGGAAGACGCAGGCTGGAGACCACGACAAGGCACAAAAGGAAAGTAGGAAGGGGAGGAAACTGAGGAGAGGAAAATGTGAAGGGGAGCTGTCAGGAGATGCGTGATTGAGGGGAGAAGAGCATGAGAGAAGTGAACGGGGCAGCTGCTGATTGAGACTAGCCAGGGAGTGCTACCCAACCCTCTGCCCCGCAAGGCTGAAATGCAGGAGAGTTATATTCACCCAAGTTATGGCAGCCAGCTGTGTGAGTTGATGTGTCACAGAAATACCTCGGGGTTTGTCTTGTAAAGCCCCTTTTGCAGTGCTCTCTGTTGCACACTGTGGAACATTTTACACAGGGCAGGAGCTTTTCAAACCAAGAATCGCTGTAACTGGTTCACCTGGAAAGAGACACCTCTGGGAGGCACCATCCACCCTGCCTCACTGAGAAATAGTGTGAGACTTGCCTCTCTCTGTATAGCTGAGAGTGCTGTGGTTACTCATGCGACACCCAAAGCCAAGCTCCAAGTGGCACAAATAGCAGCAGAACAGGCCCTGGGCTTCACAAGCTGGGAGAGCCCCAACAGCTCTATCCAAGGGTACTTCAGCGTTTGGTTTCCTTCCAAACTGTCAAGTCTGCACTTGAATCTACAACTCTCTGTTTCCAAGGCTTACAGTGAGGTATTTGAGTTGTATGGCTGCATGGAATAGCAGTTCTTGTGCATCAGTGGTGCCTTGTGGCTAGTTTTTTCCTACCTGTCTCTCTTCTTTTGTCTTTGTGTGCTCTAGTTGTCACTCTGAAGATCTGAGACTTCAGCTGTGGTGATGTAGCCTCTAAGAGGAACCATGCAGGTTTTGATTTAGGTTTGACAGCACGTGCTTTAGCTAGGTTGGATGTGCTACACATGCTCATCTTGCCATGTCTTAGTTCACTGTCCTTGAGCCCTCACTCAAAACCGTAATGTCGAGGAACAAGGTTGCCCATTTCCATACTGCTCCATTTTGCAGTCTCTTTTTCGCATGGTAGCAGGGCAAACCAACCTGAGTCATACGTGTCTCTTTTGGCCTTTTTCTACCACTCCTGAGTGCAAAGGAGCAGTGAGAGCAGAAGGCAGTCTGCAGTGCTGTAAGTGAAAAGGCAGGATACCAGCCTTTTCCTAGACTTTTCCCATTTGCTTTGCACAAAGGAAACCTTATTTTCCCATCACTATTTCACTCCTTCACAAACACCAAGCAAACAAGAATAGGAGCCGCTGGATTGTATTTGCTGATGGCTTGGTAGGGCTTTTCTTTGGAACTTTTGTCACCTTCCTGTGTTTCAAAGCACTAGCTCTCCAGGACAGTGTATTTAGGAGTCTTGTATTCAAAGCTGAGCTCTGTAGTGGCACCTCTGCTTGCCTGTTAGTTGGGTGACAGGGGTATTTCTGTTCTGTGCTCAGTGTAACAGGACTCAGCCAACGCAGAGCTGCCTTGCCATGGAGAGAATATGGTGTTTTGTTCAGAGTTTCCCATGAAATGTCTACAGCTGAAGCCCTGCCTTACATTTGTAAAAACATTGAAAAAGTAATGTCTAGCTCTTATTTGCTACAATCTGTTTATATTTCCTGTCAAGCACCTCACAAAGTAACTTAAAAAAAAAAAAAAGACTTGAGCATTTAAGAGTACAAATGATAGGCATGAAACCCTGAATTCACTGAAATCAATGGAAAAACTGCCTTTGACTCTGGCAGTTAGGCTCTTGCATCAAAAATGTGGTATCAATTAGGAACAACTGTCCTCTGTCACCTTACAATTCTTCTTTTCAAGATGACATCTCAAACTATTGTCCGAGAAATTTCAGTCTAATGCTAGTCTCATTTAAACTGTTCTTGAATTATATTGGACTTTAAAAAGCCTTCAGGATGCAGTTTTTTTCTTGGATTTAGGTACTAAAACAACCCTATTTCTATTTTTCCCCTGTAGCCTGGAAACAACAAAGCTTCCAGTTACCTTGATAGGCTTGCATATTGAGCAACTCAGTTATTTACATAAAGATATTTCTCCAAAAGGAAATTGTATAAGCCCTGGAACTACTTTTCCACCCTATGTTTTCAGTACATCTTCCAATTATTCAGTAACTTAAAGGTGTTATTCCTATAGGAATATAAAGTGCCCATAGTCTAATAAAGTGTAGCAAATAAATCTGATCTATCCAGTGACACCGTTTCTTGAAATATTTTCCTTTTTGCTTTATACAGCAAGATGAAAGAAAACTATGCTAGTAGGTGCCCTGTAAACAGAATTGTTCATGAATGTAGTTTAAATGCCTCAAATCCACACACACATTCAACACATCACTCAAGTGTCAAAACAGCTTAATTGCTTTTTTCACAGCTTTGATCATACTTGTGTTATATTGGACTGTTCACATTTTCTGTTATAATCACTTGTTATCTTTCCATACAATTCTAACAAGTACTGTCTTCATCAAAATTTTTGTTGTTCAACTTCCCTATTTCATTTTTAATCTGCTAAATGAGCATTTCCTTTCTTTAGAAAAACAAATAAATCAAAAGGGTCAATTTGCTTTTGTGTCTTAAAACAAAGCTCTTTTTGTTTTATTTCTGCTTGGTCATTTATTATCCACAGCATGTTTGATATTTGTGATAACGAATTTTACATGGAATAAATTACATGCGCATCCTGATGAATAAAGCCCCTGTTATTGTGCAGTTAATAATGCTGGTTGCAAACTTTGTTAATGTCTTACAAATATTTTCAGTAATAACACATCAGGCTTTATGTGTATTTCCTAGGAAAAAGCTGTCCTTTAACAAACTCAGCAATTTATAAAGGGGCATGACTGGTGTTATCCAAGGAGATTTTTAATCTTAAACCCTCCTGTTCTCAATTAAAAGGTATGACACAATTCTTTGCCCAGCTTGCCTCCTGTTTATGGCATTTACATGAAATATGGCACATTATTTAAAGCAAACACTGTAATTGCGTGTGCTTCAACAGGTCAGAGCACAATAATGAATGTGCAGTGTTCAAGACTCAATTTGCTCTCTAGATGCATGATAACCTATTTGGCATGATTTTTTCCCAGTATATATATTAGTGGCCAATAATGGCTCTGATCCAGGAAAGCTTTTAAGCATGCATCTAACCTTAAGTAGGTGATCAGAACCCTGAAACTTGCTGTTCTTTGCTGGTTTGTGCTCTAAACAAACTAACACTTCACTGTTCGCTGCCCCAAGCCTTCTCTTTCCTGATGTGATCCTCCTTGTTGAAAGGATCAGTTCCAGCAACGCTGCTCTTGTGTCCTGCTGTGTCGCCTTTCAGCCCATCCAGGGAGGTTCAAACCTCTCACAAGGATGAGGGTATGTGGATGTGAAGCAGTCTGAAAATGGCTTTCCTTGACCAGGCAGACCCCAGCAAACACCCACCACCACATCTCCTGTGCTCGTCTGCCCTGTAATCTTGACCCCAAAGCTCCCACTGGCTCCATGTCTGTCCCAGGCACAGCTCCTCACATTCCTGCTGCTCTCTCATGTACTGAGCAACTCCCCCTCCTCATCTTCCCAGCCTGTCCTTCCCACAGGACCTGTATCCAGCCATTGCCACTCCTGTTTGAGCTATCCCACCATGTATCTGTGATCCCAACAAGACTGTAGCCTGTGATGGCACACAGACCTCCTATTCCTGTGGTTCCTTCCCAATGCTGCTCGTGGCAGTTCACAGGCAGTAGCCATAGACTATCAACAGATACATTAAATACATGTAAATAAATGTATCTATACATATAAAAAGATCTGTGGGGTGATTTATGAGGTGAAGCAAAGTTCCTGCTATCCTGCTATCCGAATATGGCACTTGATAGGGTCTAGAGCCCAAACTAGAAATTTAAACTAAACTAGATCACTGAGGAAAATTAATCCAAGATACAATCCCAGGCAAAGGCTCTACCACAATTACTTACATTTGCACTGTTCCTTTTATTCTGGTTAGACAAAAATTAACAACAGTTAACAAAAGTGTCCCCAGCAAGTCCTGGTGTCATCTTCTTTTCATACGAATACTCTCTAGTTTCCATCTTTTACATGTACCGTTATAGTCAACTCCGTAAATTTTTCAGGCCAGAAGTTATGTTCTCAGGAGGCTGGACTTGATGATCCTTATGGATCTCTTCCAGCTTGAGATTCTGATACATCCTTTTGTGTTTTGTGTTAACTGTACAGAGTCTGTTTATCTCTTCAGTGCTTCACAATTTAAAAAAAAAAATGTTATAGGCCTGATAATTTTCACCTTCCTATATAACTTTTTACTTCCCCCTGAGTGGAAAATGGAGCTGTAATACCCATGACATTTTCACTGTGCAGCAGAGGCAAGATTTGCACTATGTGATGGTCATGACCTGCTGCCTACCCCAGCTGTAAGTGACAAGGATCAACAATTAGGTGGTCACTTGATTCTTCCCACTGATTTTCCTCAGTTTGTTCTCTGTTTCCTCGAAGTTCAGAGGTCACACCAATTTGAGGGAAACTTTTCTCTTATTTGTAATTGACTCTGTGTGCTTCTCTGTAGTTAAAGTGCCAAGTGGACAAAAGAGAACATGAGCCCATTTTGTATTGTGTGTTACTTGGCTACAGAGTGAGCCAAATAAGTTGTTCCATGTGAGAGAAATTATGGAAGGAGAAGACAAAAGTGGATGACCAAAGTCAGAGAAGTTCAGATGCAGAGTGCTCTTCTCTTTGATGTATCTTTGCATCATCAGACAATTTCACCTTTAAACTGCTCAGATGGTCAGCGCAGGAATTCAGCTGGCTAGAGGCCAGGTTTGTGAGGTTAGTGTGATCTCAGGTTCAGTTCCCTGTCTCTCAATCAAGTTATAAATTAAACCCATCTTCCATGCTTTCAAATTGGGACCCATGGTAAATATACTTTTAAAAATGACACTTGAATATGATCAAATCCTACAACTGGGTGTTTATAGCAGCACTGAAGATAGTCTCATGACTGTCATAAAACTAAGTGCCCATTTCAAAAACCAGATGTAGGAGATAAACCTGCACGTAAGGCCTCACACTTAAAAACCTTCCACATGGCAAGTCAGAGCAGCCCATTGTTCACTATGGGTTTGGGGATTATTTCCCTTTGGGTTCCCAGCAGAAAGGGAAGTTAACTTTATGGACTATTTTTCTTTTACATTTGCTTGATTTCATAATGGCAGGGTGCTCAATCACTCCCCAGATATTAGAAATCTACAACTTTGATTCCTTCTACCCCTGGGTCTATAGGAAATAGGAAGGGCATTCTCTCCAAGATCCTCTTTATTAGTACTCTGTCTCAGTCTGGAGGTTGTGTTTACACAGTACCAGCCTGGGGCTCTTGAAGTCTAACAGTCTGAATTGCTGCAAATACAACTTCTGTGTTCCTCAGGGTAATGGCTGATTTTTATTTTTTTTAATTCTCTCTGAAAATACCTACAGCACTATATAATTTGAACATTTCGGGCAGTGGAACAAGGAGGAACAGCTAAAGAGCACTTATTTGAATATTGGAATTTCACAAACTGGACCTACACTTTACTTTTGTCCTTTTTTCCAGACTGAAATAAACAGCTCAGCTAAAACAAATGTGGTGGTTTTGTCTGACTTGGGTTTTTTCATGATTGAAGTGTATCTAGTTGGTATTTCAGCAGGATTATATAAATGACAGTATAAGAACGTTACTGAGGCAAGCTTTAAGCATTAAAATAATACCTGTTTTTAAATCCCAATTAGTATAGTTGGAAAAAACCCAGCCAGATACACTTTCCGACATACAAGTGCTTTTCCAGATCTGAGGACATCTAAGAGCCCGTATACCCTAAGCAAATGCAGATGGCTAACTATCTGCTGTAAGTCATCCTGCAAGGTTGTACAACCTCTCTACAGGTGAGGACCTGTCCTGATTTTGGAAAAAATCACTTTTTCTTCTGCTGAGGCAGCCACGTGGAGGCAGCAGTGGAAATTGCATCCCTTGGATGTATGTACCAGGCCATAAAAGCAGGTGCTCTGGCCATTGTGCCTTTAGATACATTGTGCCTTCTGGTCTTGGCAGCTCCTCTGAAGCAAAGGCAGTGGCAACAGAATTAGTCAGTGTGCAAGATGATGATGTCAGTGGAACTAATCTATTTTAGTCTATTTAATTATTGTGTTTAGCAGTCATACAGCAAAGTCTTCCAATCTCAAAAACGTAGATAAAGGCAGACTGACAATTAATTAAAGTCTACCTGCTTTGGAGTACCACTGTATTTATTTTTAGGTTCAGCAATTAAAGAAAGTTGATACATAGACTATATAAAATAACCATATGCAGAAGCAAGAAGTCAAAGCCCCAAGTAAATCTGGGCTCACAAAAGCCTTTGTTCCAAGTAGTGAACAGACACCCTGTAAAAAAACAAAAATCAACTATTTCTTGAGGATCTCTGCAATACCTAAGTGTGAAGAAAAAGAGCTAAACATAGACTTTTAATTTTGCTCTCCCTGTCTCTTAGCTGTTACAGCCCTATTATTTACATTATTGTAAAACTGGGTTATTAAAAATTCAAGCATAGTTAAAATGACTAGAAGTGATTTATAGTGTCAGTCCAGAAGATTGTTGGTTGTTTTTTGTTTATCCACCTGTTTTCTGACTCCTTGAATAATTTCCCTTTCTTTATTAAAAAAAAAAAAAAAGAAGAAGAAAAAAATAGAAAAGAAAAAAAAAAGGCCAGCCTGCTGCTACTGAAACAAATAGGTACTGTAGGGCACTTGAGTCCCAGGCTTTGTTTTGCTGCCTGCATTAGGTGGGTTTAGGGGCCAGATGCACTGAACTTTGCAACAGACAGTGCTGGGACCATCTGTGCAGAGTTGGGGGGTGTCAAAGAAAGGCTGTTTGTGTAAGTCGTGGGAAACGTAGTGGCCTGCCTGCCAGTGTGCTCCATGAATTGAACTAATTGAAGATTATACTCTAGAGCTTGCCGTAGCTCAGTGAGAGGATAATCCTTCATCAGCTGCAGTCGCAGCCAGTAATTGGTGCTTATTACAGGGAGGAGTTCCCCCGCAGTGCTGCAGAAACTGAGAGGCTTTAGTGTTTAATTACTGTCTTTCAATAGAGATGGGAGGAAGGGGAAAAAAGGCCAGAGTAAGAAAGTCCGGGAGTAAGGGGAGGGGCAGCAAGTGTAATGCAATTTCTGATAGTCTAGGCTAGACATTTAACAAGTGAGAGCGCCTTTTGTGTGAGAACACAACATTCTGGCATGGATAATGAACCTCTGTTGTTTGTAATTAACCCCCGCATCACCACAAAGTCTTTGTCTGGAATATTGTCTTAAACGGATTGTTTTCCACACCTCCGGCGCAGCTGAAAAGACTTTAAAGGTCTGATTTGCCACATTCATGACAACCTCACTTTTGAAAAGGTGGTTTGGTGGGGTGGGTTTGGTTTGGTGGGTCTTATTTATTTATTTATAGTTTATTGCAGCCCTGACTGTAGGTGACACTCCCATTTGTCTCTGGCTCCATATTCATACTGGAAGCTGATCAAGAAGAATGTATGGCCATACACATAAACATCTATGAAAAAGCAGTTGAATGATTCTAAACTTCTAGAAGTGAAAATGTTGTTGATTTAACTAAAAAGAGATGCTGCTTGGGTTTTATTATTGGGTTTTGGATTTTCATGATACAAAATTCTCCCTTAGGTTAAAACTGATGTAAAATGATAGACCTGGAGTCCTCATATGTGCAATTTCTTCCTTTCCAGGCACAAACTTCTCTTACTCCAATTCCTTCAATATTGGTGTTAAAAAAATTAGTCTTATTGGGGAGCTAAGATGAGCCACTCTGGTCCATAATCATCTGAATTATGGTTTGTGTAAGAGTTTCTAAATGTTAATGGTATTGAAAAATAAGGATGCAATTTAAGCAAGGTAACCTAAACCCATTTCCCCAATGTAAAGGTTGGGAACCTAATGGGCAGCTGTCCATCTTACAGGCTTGTGTGTGGTGATGCTAGTCTTCCAGGTGCTGTGAAGAGCATACACCAGCTCAGAGATGGGGCACAGCCTCAGCACCATCATGGCCCAGAAACGTAAATCCTCACCAGAGAAAGGCTGGGGAAGACAGCAAAGGCAGCCCATCCCCCGGACACTGCAGTGTACTGCTCTGTGCTATCATTTATTTGTTATGGCATCCTCAGAACAGGGCAACACTGCTCATTCATTTCAGCACCAGCACGAGATTTTAAAGTTAGCTCCATTTGCCTTCTGCTTGTGCAAATTGCACAAATGGAAGTTTGTTTCTTTCACCTAAGTCTGCTAGGAAAAAATATAACAGGCTAGCATTGTTTGGTGTTATAGAAGATAAAAAGCATGCCTGCTGCTAGAAAAGTCTTGCAAACCTCATTATATATGTTTGTCTGTCGACAGACTGCTTCCTCTCTGCATATATGTAGAATGGGGGAGAGAAGAAGGCATGTCACAAGTAGGTAAATCAGGAATTAAATGCAACTATTAGGTAAAAGCAATATCCCTGGTAAAATATATACATCTTTCCAGAGATTACTTCTGACAGTGTGTATTTGAATTTGTTTAAGTTTTAAGCTCGCATGCTTTTTTAAATTGCATTTTTTCTTCTATGCACAGCCAAATACTCAACTGTGCGCTAAAACCTATGCACTTCGTTAGAATGTAAGTATGCATTCCAATTTGTTAGATCTATAGACTACCCTTTAATTATTTTCCTTGTGGCATCAGATAACTAGTAAATAGCTGGGAAAAGTCACCATGTCATGAAATAAATCCCCATCTTTATTTTATAAAAAGCCATAGGGAGGTATAAAAGCTGTCAAAATAAGGAAATGGATCAAGAATTCACAGTAGAAATTTTTGTATCAGAAGCAGAAACACAAACAGCCACCTTTCTGAAAAGAAAGAAGCTCTTTATTTGTCTTTTGTTGCTGAATACAGGCAACAATAATGACCTAAATGAGACCTACTGAGAGCAAATAGGAAATAAATGCATAGCGGGTTTCTAGCACCAGCCATTCTCAGATACTTAATTGCAAATTGTTAAATGCACAGAGTTACCAATTTATTTTAACAAAATAGCATTCACAGACTCTCACCAGTTTCAACCTTGGCACCTGTTGAGCAGCTCCTACCATCAAAAAACTAAGCCAGCTTTGACACTGAGTAAAAATATCAGGACACAACTCTTTTTTGTTAACTACAAATATCCAAACCCATCAGTGTTCGGTACACAAGTATGGTATCAGATATATCTGGGAGATGCTATTCCTTTAGTACAGTGAGGTGGAAGGAAAGGAAAAGATTCCAGCACACTAGGATCTCCTAGTTTCTCCTCAATCTTTTCCCCAAAGCTCTAAGAAAAACACTGTAACAGCTGCAGTTGTTCACTGTCCAGAAGTCTGTGTAGTGGCAATAAAGGTTGGAGGAAATGTGACTTAAAACTGATGCCACAAGGAGCCAAAAAACCAAACCAAACCGAACCAAAAAAATTTCCTGAGCAACCTGAATCAATTTAGCCTGGGAAAAGTGAGTGGACAGACAAACCATAACATGGCAAAATTGGCTAGAAAGGATTAGCAAGCAGGAATCTGAGATTTGCTCAAACCAAACAGGCTGGAGGGAGGCTGAGCAGGAACCTGTCTGGGTGTGCTGGGCAGCTGCTGGCTCAGACAATCTCTCACCAGAGACAATCTTTTTGCCACTCTACTCTGCATCTTTTTATCTTTTTACCTTTTTCCTCATGCCAGCCAAGAGAATCTTGAAATGTATATAGATAGTCTGTGTGTGTGTGTGACATTTATGCTTATAATACATATAACTTCAAAAACTTGAGCTTTGGAAAAGATTTAATCTTATTGCAGCAATAATAAAGGATGGAAAAATTAGTTTATTTTCATACCTAAAAAGCATTAATGGTCCTTCAAACGTATCTATAGATAGATAAAATAAAATAAGTGCCTTTACAAGCTACTTAGAGAGTGTTAGCCTTTGGGAAAACAACCTTTTTTCAAATGTATTTATCCTGTTTAACAGAGATTTGCTTTGCGATTTTTAAATACCAAATGTTTTTGTTCAAAATCCAGGAAACTTGTAATGGGTAGGTATTGTATAACTTGCAATGCCTTCTTAGACTTCAAAGTTTTAGGAATTGTAAGTTGCTGGATGAAAAGAAACAATATTCCAGTTATGAATTATAAGTATAATAAAGAGTAGTAATGATTCTTCCCTTGCCTCCGGCAGGCCTCAGACCAGTCTTGTTGGAGCAGTTCCTTAAATCCACAGCAATTGCATTATTAAGCCGAGTTACACTCAGGCAAGAGCAAACATTACATGAAGGGCGTAATTACGGCTTGTTCCAGTAAAACTGACTGGAACAGGGCAGAGCTAGACAGATTAGCTCATGGGCATGGAAGCTGCACGTTTGTCCCAGCCCTTTCACTGAAGTGATAGAAGAGGGAAATGCCACCTCTTTAAACAATATATTTTTAATTATGATTTCTAGTTTAGATGGTTGTAGAGAAAAAAGTTGAACCAAACTTTGACTTGTTTCTGAACACAGAGATAGTAATCAAAAAAACACCTAAGATGTTTATTTTTGCAAATATAACTATTTTTAAATCATCCTATTTTGAAGACTGACTGGCACTTTTGAGTACTTACGGTTGGTAATGCCAGAAAGCTCTGAGGCCATGTGGAGTCACTTCAGCAGGTCAAAAACATGCCTACTACATTTCCAGGATGTTCAGTGTTTGGTAATTGGCCTCCTTGGCTTTCTCCTTCATTGTGAACCCTCGATGTGGCCCCAGAACAGATTCTGTTCTCTGGACACAGTCTCGTTCCCTTGTCCATGTACTCACAACTCTCTAGCTGAGAATTGCATTAAACAGGGTTAATGTTACATGATTTTCTTAATCTTTTTTCTTTAAGGCCTCAAAACTGTCTATTGCATCTTCTTTCAGTGGCACCAAACCTGATGGGTTTTTTTCATTTATTGTCTGTTTTCTCCCCTGCATTATGTCACACCGAACACCTGAACTGGGCTCTACCACACCTGGCTATGAACTGCTGCTGCTTAAGGGGCCTCCATAGCACACAAAAAAGAAACAGAAAATTTCTCAAACCTAGTTTAAGAGGTTCATAAGAAGCCTAACTTCTCTTCAGTAATCCCCTCTGATTCACTTCAAAACTGCAAAAATGCAGTGTAACCTTTTGCTGGCAATAGAGTCACAGTTCTTCTAAGATATTGTCAGACAAACGTAAGGTTTTGTGTGTAAAGCCCTTCTATACCCAAGAGCCATGAGTAGTGTCCAAAATCTACTACTTATTCATGAGGATCTCTTACTGGCCATAAACTAGTTTTCTACAAGAAGTCAGAAAACATATAAACAGCACTACCTTTAACTAAATGCTGATGTATATGAGGGGAATCTGTTGCTACCAGTAAAGCAGCAGTGTACAGGATCAGTCTACCCAAATTTATTAGGTGGTTTTAAAAGCTCCCTTCATCCTGAAATAATTTCTAAAATTGCAAGGAAGTCCCTGCTTTCTAAAAAATATGTTTATTTTCTCATACATACATACATACATATATATAATTGTGACATAATATTTTAAATTAGTCTAGCTAATTTAATTTTATTAATTTTCTTGGAACATTGCCTTAATCTTCACATTCCCTTTGGCTTACTGAACCCACAGTCAGACATTTCTGTTTATAGTGACTGCCCTGTTTAAACAACATTCTACTGAGTTTTTGGCCTAATGGTATTTAACCAGGAAGGGTCAGTAAATTACTTCTGCTAGTATTAAATATCCACAGGAAAAAAAAATCAGAAAAGAGGTTTGGATAACATTTCAGGTAACCAGTGTTTAGAACTGAACTCTTAGCACAAATTCATCCACAGGGCAGAGAGATATTAATTCCAAGCAGGCTGAAATCCCTGGCCATGAAGGTTTGGTTGAGCATGGATTCAGACTTTGGCTGTAGACTTCAGCTCAGCAATACAAAGGAAAGTTATACTGAACTTCAGAGGCTCACAGTTTTGATCTCATTGACTGTTTTGACTGGATAAAAGAATCAAGCTTTTGGGATTATAGCACTTAACTCTTTTAAGATTGGTTAAGAATTTACGGCTTATTAACCAATTAATCTTTCTTTAAGCTCTTAGTGCCTTAGCATGGCTGGGCTATTCTAAATTCCTAAGGAGACTTAAGCATCTACAGTGTCTTAACATAGTTAAGATTTCTTCCCTCATTAAAAAGACTTAATCATGTTAAGGTTCCTTAAGTATTTAACAAAGTTTATATGCCCTGTAGTTGTTGCCAATTTCCTTCTTAATTTCTAAGTAAGCAAAATCAGTGTAAATAACTGTGCAATATGAATTTGTGAGATCAAGCTCTTACCTGAGACACTCAAGAAGTGAAGTTAGCCTCAAAGTTAGCTCAGGCATGATGACTGACTGAGCATTTCCTCTGTGGAACAGAAACCTTCATCAAGTGGTTCTGGCTACGCCACCAGAGAGAATTCTGCATTGATAAATCACTAGAGCATTGAATTATTGAAATGCCTGACCACAGAGCCCCTATTTTTTTAACTTAGGATTCATATTTATTGTGTTCATATATGTATCCTAAATTACTAAAGTATTCATTAGTTTATGAACATATTACTCCTACAGAGTTAAGCAAAAACCAACTCTTACACAGGTCAATAAAGCCTTTGTATGAAAGAGATCTAAGTCAGGATAGAGTGCTCAATGGCACTGAATCCCTTCTCCTCTACTTCAGGGTATTTTATTAAGTCAACAATAAACGTTTATTTCAAATTGTTCATATGCAAAACAAAGACTATGCAATGCTTAAATTGTGTAGATCTTTCATGCACTTATGTGAGGAGAAGAAAGAATGAAATTAGATTGTTCGTTCATTTTGAGCTAGTTGAGCAGGAAAGAAAACCACTTAAAAACATTGTTGCCTAGTTTATGCTTTTCTTTTAAGCATCAAGATTGACATGACTGAGAATTGTGTTTGTTCAACTGAAAAATTCTAATTCTACTCCTAATGATTATAACAGAAGTGCAGTAACCTGTATGATTCACTGTCAGTTCTTTCAGATGAAAAGAGAGGTGTATCTATCCACAATGCAAAGGAAAATTGGGACAGTTTTCAAAGATGCTCTGATATATGAAACACTATAATTGCTGCCACAAACTAAAAAACCTGCACTCTTTCCTTTTTATACAAGATAACTTTTGAAGGAAGTGAGGACAACTTTTGAGGCAGCCTTTCATGGAACATGTAGTAAAATGTTTTTTCTCCTTTTTCAGTTTATTATTCTGATGTGAGTTTTGTGGTTGGGTTTTTTGTGATATATGCTGTTACTTTGAGAAGATAATTGTTTAAGGTGCTTTCATTCACTCACACAGTCTAACGATTTCATATAAACACAAGTACCCATTCTCATACCCGACTAAGTAACAACAATGGATGACAGTCAGAGGTAACAACAGGTATCCCTCCTTTACAACAGTCACCCTTCCATGGTCCTCCATAAACTGCTTGGTCTGCCAAACACTTGCTTGTCTTTCATAGGCATTACCTGAGGCTAAAAACATTCACAAATGTCAGAGGCTGAATTCAAGGTTCCTGAGCTTCAAGAGCTCATCACTTCTTTATTGCACTTTATATGCCTAAGCTGCAATTCCCAGTTACTTCAGCTCCAGCTGTGACAGCTCTGCAATCCCTCAGATTGAACCTCCAGTGAGAAAAGAAGCATCACGTGGTTAGGTGTCTAGCTGTGGAAAAGATCTTTTTTTTTCCCGCCACCATACAGGACCTCTACAGCAGAAGCAGATATAGTTCTTTATCCTCTAATTTCCATCACTTCTCCACAGCAAGTAAACTCCGTGGCTTTGCCCTGAACTCAAGGCCTACAAACTACCCCTCTCCATTCACAGTTTTCTTTTGCCACAACACCTCAGACATCTTCAGTTTCTGAATATTGTGGGTGATGCTAAAGCCTGCAGGTATCTCTCCCATCTGTCCTGGTGCCATCTGAAGTGGAATGTGAATAAGCACCAATATGTGGCACACTGCCTGCCTTCAAAGGCTCAGCAGGATGCTCACTTTTATCTATCTGTAGCAGAACAAAACAGCTGCGAATCTATCAGAGAAGCATTTTGTCCTTGCACCACAATTGTTGGTGATGGGCAATCCCTCAGCAGTGCTGGGAGCTCTGAATCTGAAGAAAACAAATGGCTGATGTCATAGCTGTCTCTCTCTTTAAATGGGTCAGGTATATCAATAGGGCTCACATGAGGAGGAAACATAAGGGGTTTATATGATTTTTTTACTTTGACCAGCAATGGTTCCAGAATTTCCACATGCAAAAGCAAGTTTTCATGAACTTGTGTAGAAACATACCCCAAACTTCTTCAACTCCAAAGAATTTATTGCAACCCCGGAACTGGGACAGAAATTGACTATGGGTGCTATTTAGAAGTTGGTTCTCACAGCCTGCACCAGATCTGCAAGTAGTTCATTTGTTGCTTGCAAGTCAAAGGTTAGGGGATGGCAGCCAGATATGTATGACATAGACAACAAAGGCTTTCCATCTACACCAGAGGCCTTTGAAGAAGAACAGTAATGCTCTGGACTCCGCTGGAGTGATTCTGACTGTGTGTTGTCCCTGTGAAGCACAAAAGGGATTAAAAAACCATAATGGCTGTGCCAGGACTTTGTGGAATAGGGAGCAACACCAGCTAAAATACCGAAATAGGAAGCAACTGCAACTTACAAAATTCAAAAACCAAGTTCAGGTAAGCTGGAATTTTGTTCATTCTTTATGACTGACCCTGAGACAAAGTTTGTTGCCCATCATGAATCTAGCATTCTGCCTATATTTTCTCTCATGGCTTATGAAGATTAATATCCCTGTACATTTGAAAGGCTGATGGCAGGACAGCCTTGCCTCTTGAAATCATTTGGATATCTAAGTTGGAGATGCCACACGTGTGCCATATGGGGGTTGTTGAGCATTGCAGTCTTCCCTTGTCCCTGCAGACTCACACACTACCAGTCTAATCCAGGTTTCTCTTCTCATTCGCTCCTTTCTCTGTAGGCGCTGCAGCTGCTGCTTCAGGGATAGGTCTTGTTCTTCTGATTCCTGAATTAATCAACTTTCTGTGATGCCTTTCCCTGATCTTAAAATCAAGAATCAAACACGGTTAGAAGGAAAAAGGGATTTTACTTCTATATTTATTTTAAGGATCCTTAGGTGCACCACGTCCAGGTGGAGTACGCCGAAATGCACACCTCAATGCACACCCACAATAGATCTCGTATAACATTATAGGTCTTATTAATTAGCATTTCTATCAAAGATTCTCTAATGAGAGGCTCGAGTGAGCCCCCCTCCCCAAGGAACCTTCCCCTGCATGGTTTTATCTTAGTTACAGAATGTGTTCTGGAGAGGACCTTGGTGTCTGGGGCTTTCTGATCCATAACTACGAGGCTTCTGAGAAGTTTAGTCTCCTAGCTTGACAAAATACGTCTAAGAATGTGGGCTAAAAAACACTAAGTAAAGGTATAAAAGGGGTATAAAAGAAAAGGCAAAAAATAATCGTGGCATCACCTCCAGTGTGTCGGCAGCAGCAGATCACTAAAGTACTGGAGAGACATATCATGTCTTCTGTTCACAGTCTTACCCCAGTAACGCCCAAGCCAGAGATGGAAATCTTCTCAGTGTCGATGTAATTGCCGATTATTTGCTGCTGGAACTGCACTCCAGACTTGGGGCAAGAAGAATCTAACCCCGCATGAAATTGAAAAGGGCCATTGTCTTCCCCAGCAGTTTGTCTGGTCCTTAGGTCACCTTGAAATGTTATTTAACAATGCTATTAACAATTCCTTCCCATCTCTTTCTGCAGCTTCTTCTGCTTCCTTCTTGCACTGAACTGGTGTAATGGGTTTCACCTCATGCTTTGGGTTTTTAGTGTAACAGAGCAATACAGCAGAGTGTCTGGGAACCAAGGACTTGCAGGAGCACATGCCAGGATTGTCTGTGGAGCTCTTGGGCCTGGGCATCTACTATACACATCAGAATTGCATGGGACTGATCTCAGCCTGTCAGGAATGTCTTTCCCATCCCACGTTGCAGTAAATTCACATAGGCAGCAATTTTCAAAGGCTTATAAGTAATTCATACTCCGTTGATTTTCACAGGCAAAGTAAAAAAAAAAAAAGTGTAATTATAAACAAAATTATTCCTTCCTGCCAGTTTCAGGGCAGTGAATTGGAACAAGTGAGCTCTGCAGTGAAAATATCTCTTGATTTTTTTTCCCTTGTCCCCCTCCCCCCGCTTCCCAAGTAAAACAGAATGTTTTTCCCCAACACTCATTCTTGGAAGCCATTCTATTTATTTTAGCTGAAATTTTCCAACACATCTCAGATTGAGACACAGACATGGCATGGAAAATTTCAGCCCAAGCATTTAGTGTTTGGCAAAGTTATAAGCAACTGGGACTTAAAATGGGAAGAGTTTGGCGATCTAGGATGAACTAACAGCCTTCCTTCTAATGAACATTCTTGTACAAAGCTTATTAATAGACTCAAGAACAAGTTTGAAATTCAGAATAGACCAAAAATAATGCTGGTGGCCTGTCTGAACTTTCTAGTCTTTATGGGAAAGTACTTTGAAAAATCATTGGAAAGCAAAGTTGTGTGACTAAAGCCAGTATAAATCTAACTATAATTTTCTGGTAGGCTTAAGAGTTGAAATATTGTCTTCAGCTTCAGTGGTGATATTAACAAAATGCAGTGTAGCACTAGAAAAGCTACAGAAAAGGAAATTGAGAATGATCTCTAGAGATAAAGGAATGTGCAGGATGGAGTAAAGTAATTTGCATAAAAATTGTTAGATTGGTATTTAATTGAATTATATTGGATCTTGCATTTTTTAGATAATGTCAGTTTGAGTTACTAATGTAGGTTATTATAGACTAGTGTATTATTAAAGAAAATATATTCTTGAAACAAGTTTTGACAATGTGCTTACCTGGTAAAGTCACCTGTTCAAAGCACTCACGCTTTCTCATGCAGTGAAATATGATAGCACTAAATAAAACCTATTAAATTGGTGGTTTCCATCATTCTCATTATAGATCTCTCCCACAGGTGCCTGGAGTATGTTTGCAGCAGATTCAGCCTTGTGCAGCAGGCCAAGGACAGTACAATTTGGTGAGTATTGTTGATTGATGCTGTATCATTATAATACAGTCAGCCCTTTCTTTCCATGCCCCCCTCCCTGCTGTTCAGCCATTAAAATAATACTGCCAGGTTAAAACTGCCACGTTTTTAAAGCTTATTGCATGTGAGTAACACTGTTGTGGCACGTTAAAATGCCACAATGCTAAGAAGAATGCTAAGTAATTGAATAAATATTGCTGTGTTTAAACTGTTCCTGTTTGTGGAGACAACTCAAAACCTGAAAGTACATTAATTGCCACAACATGATACAGATGTGCTCTAGCAAATAAAAAATACTGCTGACAACCCCTGTGATGACTGCTTTAAGCCATGGTGTAGAAGCAAAATCTCCATTTTAATACCTATATGCGTATGTTTTTTATGGAAAATTTAAGCAATATTTTATTTTTTTAATCTAGATGAAATTTTTGGCATTCAATTCTCTAAGTAGTGATTTCATCACTTTCCTGTTCATTGGTGATTTCCTCAAGAGCTGAAACTTGTACCAGAGTTGGACCTGTGAGATACTAAATCAATAACTGAGACATTTCAATATTCGTGTGTAATGAGCAACTACTAGCCAGTGGTCACTATATTACTGTCCTCTTGCATTAAAAATAAGCGCAGACTGTCTGTATGATTTTAATCATACTTATGCTTGGTTTTGAACTTGATTCCATGTAATCACAGATGAAAATCATGCAGATCTTTACTAAAGCAGCAGTCAGAAAACCTGATGCTTTTGGCATATTTTTAATCTCAGCACTCCTCCCAAATAGTGGGTCACAATATTCTGGTCCCTCCCATAACATGTGGAACGTTGAAGCGTATCCTGTTATCCTTAGTTTAGTGCTGACTGCTGTGAGTCAAGCCAGATGTGTAAGAGTTGATGACTGCAGCAGCCCCAGAACACTGATGCTTCTGATTTTTGTGGAAATCTAGTTAAGGGTAACTTCTTCTTAATGTTACTATTTACTTGTTTGCAATGGTAGGTGGTTTTTAAACAAAAACTCTTCAGTTCTGATTTTGTCTCCAAGAATCTTGGTAGATTGTGGGCTCTACTGGGATATTTTGCTGTGTGGCTCATCCACACTGCTGACTTGGACCAAGGATTAAAAAATGGGGTTAATTATAAACCTCTGAAGATCTCAGATGGAGATTTTGCTGTTGTTTGCATTACTAGATTTCAAAGTGGTGCAAGCCTGTGAGGATGAATGAAAGCAGTGCTGGAGAAGTCTAGATAGTCAGGCCGGAGCTGTGATCCCCAGTCATGTAGACCTTCACAGCCTCCTGGCGCCCCTTGGTATCCATGGGTTTTCTTCAGAGGGGCAGAAATCCACCTGTGTGGTTCAGCTTGCCAGTGGCCCTAAGAGAGCATCAAAGTGTACAAATAGCTGCAGAACTCTGAGGAAAGTTAAGAAATGGTATAAACAGGCTGCCTTCTGTTCTGCTTGATCATTTTGGGGATTCGGAACTGATCCTTTCCAAAAATCGTAGGTGAGGATTCTGTTACACCTCCAGAAATTGACAGAAACTCAGGAAAAAACAGGAAGAAATCCAAAGAATTTTCTGTGCCGTTTTGCAGTGTTGGGTGACATCAAGTCAAGTTCAGTACAAACGTAGAATTTGCCCTGATTGCTGCTTCAGAAATTTGCAGCATTCTGCTTGCTTATTCTCCTTGGAAATGCTGGCAGATATGTAGGGAATCAGGAGATCTCTGGAGCAGAGGTGGAAAATCCAAGACTGAGAATGACCTCTTAGCATGGTGTTTAAGGCTCAGAGAGCTCCGTATTCTAGTTGGTGGTCAGAGAGCAACTGTTTTTATTTTAAATGAACATATGATGAAATACTTTATCTGCAGGATGGAGTTTAAAGGGTAAAATCTTGCTCTCTTGGATTGGTCCACAGCACTTTCTTTTTTCTTTGAAAGAGAACATTGCTGCCCATACTCAAAACCAGTTTGTGACTTTCCTGCTGCCAACTGTCAGGTGGCTAAATCTTCAGTGTATGCACCTTTCCAGTTAGTGTTTCTAAGAGCAGCCAGGTAAACAAGTTCCTGTTCCCTCTGAACCTGTTTACTGGTCCCATTCCAAGCAGTCCTGAATTGCACATCAACTTAGTTGCTCACCTACAGTCAGAGACTCTCATGTAGCGAGGTGTCAGAGGAAGTACAAATAAGCAGCAAATAGACCAGAACTGCAATACACGATTCCCTGGTTGCCAGATCCTAACTGCAACGGGAGGTGCTGATGTCTGCTTTCTCACATTTGCTTTCGATCAACAAAAACTATGTGTCTGTGATGAGAAGCTAATCCTGTATGACATGGGGTGTCAGATCTCATCGCCATTATCTATTTTAGCTTTAGATCTGTTGTTTGGTTCTGAATTTTTTGATTTGAAGGAAAAAAAAATGGAAAATTATTATAACCTAATCCGTTCACCTATGTAATTCTCCTTTCCTAAATTACTGCTTTTCAATAGCAAGCTTTCTTTAAGTATGGCAATGCAGTTTTGGCATGACATAATGCATAATTCTTAAGTTTCTCCTTGTAAAATTCCACTATGGTCATCATTTCCAGCTGATCCTCCAAAAAATTTTGCTCTTGGCTCCTATTTTATAAGTACAATGAAGGCTGTGCCAATAGCTTGTGCTTATCTAGCTTGGTTACAACAGTTAGAGTCTGGTTTTCCAGCCTTAGGAAACAACTGAAACAATATTGATTTGCTTCAAGCCTGCCAGTTAAACTGGCACCACAATCAAGATTCCAGTAGCTTTCTAAGTTTGGGGTTTTTTTCCCAGTGTATCTGCCATGTATGCAACTTTGTTAAAAATAAGGAAAAAGTACAGTGGTTTAAGATTTTTTTTTTTTTTACACTATTTCAGACTGGAAGATTTGGTGCTGTCAGTATAATGAACTTTTTCAAATAATTTTTTAAGCAATGCTGTCCCATAAGCTTTTGGTGGGAACCTGAACATTACAGCATTGGTTAGGAAGCTATGCTTTACTCAAAAAATTCTTTGCTAGAGGTGGCATTTTCTTTCTTACTACAGGCTGAAAATGTCCTGTTTGTTGATCTAACTTAGAGATATAAAAATGCAAACCATTAATGTGCATGATTCAACTAAAGCTACACTGAACTTATTCTTACATTTGAAAAAAGTCACAAATAAACCCTTTATGTGGGATATAAACACAGAAAAGATCAAGCCTAAAGAAACCTTAAAAAGTAGTGATGAAATGAGAAATAGAACTGAATTTTCATTTTAACAATATAGTTTTCTATTTGCTGTAATGCATGGATAAACATCTAGAACTGGTATCAAAAAAGTAGCAAGAATGTGTGCTCACAGCTTAATATTTTACTACGAAATTCCAACTACACATTGTGTATAAGTAATTACTTAGCTAAGCCAAGTGAACGCTCTAGCCAGTTCTTGCTAAAATAGATTGCACCTCACTATTGGAAGGGTGTTAGCAGAATTTTGTTGTTTACCGTACTAATTTCTTCAAACAAATGCCTAATATCCCATTTCTGGAGTCATGAAAAGCCTTCCAGAGGCTTATATATGTACTACACTCAAGAGGCAAAAAAAGGTGGAGACAAATTTTGAATAAATGAAAGAAGACACTTTTAAGAGCGATGATGAACATGACTTTAAAATACCAGCCATTTCTACAACACATGGCAGAACAAAAATTGTTGGTATCTATGTTAAAAAAGAGGCAGTGTGGAAATCATACTTATTTGACACTAATGCTTTCAAGCTTCTTCTTTGGCAACATAAAAGAGTCCTAAAATGTAAAAATTGAGTATCTTAGGTTTTCATATTGATGTGGAAGTGGTGACTAATTATTATTTTTTATTTACACATGTAACATGCATGAGCATCTAATCAGATGAAAGTAAACACTAGTATCTTTAACACAAAACATTTCCAACTTATTTATTATGTCTATAAAATTTCTATTATTTTTATGCTTTAAAACTTTTTGTTTTTTCAGTACTCTGCAGTCAGAAGTGAAAGCTTTGCTTATATAGTTCTGCCCATGTGTAGACACCTAAATCCACTTGAACACTTTTGCCTTGTGAATTGGGAATGAAATTTCCCCTGTACACTGGAAGGTTTTACTCCTAGCATTTGATTGCTCCAAAACAGATATTGAGAAGTTGAACTAATTATTTATTTAATAAATTAAGTAGGAAATAACATAATCTAACTTAAAACAGAGACTGAAGTTTGATTACTGGAGGCATGAGCTACATTTCACTCAGGCTATCATGGCTTGGAATACTGCAGGGAGTTATAAGGATATCATACCAGCAAGCTGCAACTGGGCCCCAATTTATGAACTGGAACCTCCACATTCTTTTAAAGTTTGTTTTTCTTTCACTTTATTTTAACTGGTTTCAGGTAAGTTCTTTTAGAAGTTTAGTGTATGTGAAAGATCACTAAAAAACCCCCAATGTTTTCATACCTTTCTCTCCTAGTTTACAAAATTGGTATTTTGAAAAATACTTTTTTTTTTTTTTAATTATTTTTAACAATTGCTATATGGGTTTCATTCCAAACCCAAAGATCCTGACTCAAGTTTTTACAGTTTTAGTGGGAAACTATTGATAGATGCATTGGGTTGAAGATGAAAGGTGCATCACTTCACCTCCTTGGGACTGGACACAAAAGGTGATTGAAGTGCACCGCAAAATACCATCACTCGACATCTTTATGGAGCTTTGAGTAATTTAATTAATCCTTTAATACGATGCACTGATAATTGAGGTATCGAGTAGTTTATTGTATTTTCTCTTTAAATCAGGTTGTTTTGGTTTTTTTTCCAGGTTGGACCAGGGCTGCCTGACCAAAGCGCTCCACTCCACCTGGGTAAGGAGCGCGTGTCCCTGTCGGGATGCCAGCCCGCATCCCGAAGCGGCTGTGCCCAGGAGGGGACACGCTGAGTCACGTGCGAACACCTGGATCCTGGAAATAGCTGGAGTGCGGGAACGGCGCCGGAGGACACAGTGCCCGAAGTCAGGGCCGCGCGTGGTAAACTGCTCTGAGAATAAAGGCGCTGCATCAATACACTGGTTTTTAGATGACTGTCATTCCTTTAATAGGAAATACATTAAAGAGATTTCCGGAGCCTCTTCGTGCAGAAAAACAAAGCAAAATAAAAACCGCAAACAAAACAAAACTCCCAAACTATCCTTCTAAATGGAAATAAAAATTTTAAGAACCAACAAAAAAAAACCCCAAACCAAACCAAATAAACCCAAGCAACAAAAAACCACCGTCAAGAACGAGTGTTGCGTTGTGGTGACTCTGCTCGTCCCCTCTCGCTCCCCCGAGGCCGCGGTGAGGGAGCCGTACCGCCCGCGGGCTCCGCCGGCGGAAAGCGCCGCTCGGGATGGCTCTGCCCTGCTATTTTCCCCCCTCGGGCGGGATCCCGTCTCATCCCGGCCGCCACAGGTGCCCAGCGCCGCTCGCTGCCGCCCTGCAGGGGCCGGGCTCAGCCTTGCCCGGGCACAAGCGCCCGCCCTCCGCCGCCGCCCGCAGGTGCGCGGGCCGGGCAGGGCCGGCCGGCGGGGCCGGTTCGCTGCGGGCCGGGGGGCGCGGAGCCTGCGGCGCTCCCCAGGACGGCCGGCGCTGCCGAGGTGAGACGGCGCGGTGAGGGGGGTCCCGCGCGGCGTCGGTGCCAGGCGTGAAGGAAGCGCTGTGTTCTGGGGGGCCCGCGGGCGGACCGGCGGGTCCCGGGGAGCGGGAGGGGTGGACGGCGGCCGCCGAGCCGTGGAAGGGCCGCCCTGTCCGGCTGGAGCCGCCTGAGGCGGGGGATGTTGGCAGGGCTGGAAGGATCTCGGAGAGCCCTCTCCTAACCCCAGACACAAAATGCCCTCTCAATCAGGCCCCCGGGAAAGTCAAGCGGCAGGTGGGTTTTGCCCAGCCCGTGGCTCAGGGGCAGTGGGCGGGATGCGCCAAGCGGCTGGGCAGGGGAGCTCTGTCCCTGTGTGCCCGCTCTCCCGGGAAGGCCATCAGGTGCCTGGGAAGATGTGGGGGGGGGAAGGCTATGCTGGTGGCGCTGAGAGGGTGTGAAGGAGCTGTCTGCGATGGTGTGTGGGGGATGCTGGCTGACTGAGCCAGGTGATGGGATAGATGTGTGTAACATCTTTTACTGTGAAATTCGGGAGTGATAAAGTTGATAGGCAGTATCCATTCTTTCCTTATGGATGTACTAGTTGCCTGTTTTGTGAATAAGTTAAGGTTATATCAGTTGATCAGAAGTAGGACCTTCTTTCTGAGCTCTAACTTGGCGGGGGCAGGGAGCAGAGGGAACGAGGAGATGAATTAATTGTTAATGATATTTCACTTTTTTCATAATCTCTCCCTCTTCAGGCAACTCTTTGAATTAATAAATCTGAACACATTTGTAACTCTC
Organism: Corvus cornix cornix; assembly: GCF_000738735.6. Taxonomy (NCBI): domain Eukaryota; kingdom Metazoa; phylum Chordata; class Aves; order Passeriformes; family Corvidae; genus Corvus; species Corvus cornix. The sequence continues at coordinate 65,524,440 of NC_047057.1, read as the reverse complement.
TCAAGTAGCTGCCAGCAGTGTAGGAGTGATTATTTTTTGAGTCATTCATTCCTCTATTTTTCCTATTTTTTTTTTTTAATTTTTTTACTGGGATTTAACCTTGAATTTTGAAGGCTGATTTTGATCTGTTTTTCCTTCTCACAGAATAGATACAACAATAACAAATACTCATTGGGACTCAGTAGTGACATGCCTCCCTAGCTCCTGCTGACACCTGTTGCTGGACTGCCCTTTATGGTTTCTGCCCTTCTCTGTTTGACCAGTATTTATTTACTCATATGTAATGGAGAAATGGATGTGAAGGACAATTTACTTGTTCGTAAAACTTCATAAACTTCTGGATTTTTGATTCCTTCGCAGAGTGCTGGTGAAAACCTCTGTTCATTTTTACAATAGTAGTAGTGATGCATATGCCGTGTACATACAGCTTTAAAATGGTTTTGCTGTAGTGCTAAATATTTAAAGGCCTTAAGTGTGACTCAGAAGTAAGCTGAGGCTGCTTTGCACATGTTTTATGAATCTCATGGTCAAACATTGCTAGTTCAGTTAACTTTAATTTGTATGTTGTCTCTGACTTGGTCACATATAAGCATGTTACTGTCTAAAGCCTTTAATTTGAGTTGACTGGCCCTGCTACAGCTGCCTCAGCAAAGCCCACATCAGGTCTCCCTTCACAAAACACCCGGCACAGGACGGTCTGAATGCTGACTCTCTACCTGCGGGGAGGTAGTTAAATGAAACCTTGCCTCCGGGTAGGATTTTATGACAAAATAACTCTTAAAAAAGTCAAGTACTTGTCAGTGAAGGTAGATATTGGTGCTTGGGACTGAGACCTGCAGTAGCTGAGGGTCTGTAGCCATGGAGTGCCTCCCTCTCCCATGACAGCTTGGAGAACAGGGCTGCCTGTTTTGAAATTTATATTTCAAAATATATTATATATATTTTCCAAAAGCAATAGGTAATGTTCTAAAATTAAATGACCTGAAAATAACTAGTGGTTTTAAAAAATAAACTCTCATGGTCATTATTCTTTGACTAGACTTTCAGAATTTTCATACTTAGACATATGGCTGATGCTTATTTTTAAAGGCTCTGGTTTCCAGTGTATAAGTAAAGTTCACAGAAGAAATCGTCAGACTGATGCTGTGTTTCCCCGTTCATAGAAGTAATCCAAATACACAGGGTATGCTATATACCTTTGCACACTACATGGTTAAGAGATCCTCTGAAAAATGTGGGGTTTTTTTCTTTTTTTCTTCTTTTTTTTTTTTCCCAAGAATGCAAGATAAGGATGGGATTGGGAGAAGATTGCTTGCAGAACAGCTGGGGAATTAAATATAGGCTAATCAGAAAGTATAGTTAACTTCATATTCTGCATTAGAAATACGTATTTAAATTTTTTTGCAAAGTAAATATGTTTCTTAAGGAAGATATGTAACTTAATGATAAGTGTTCTGGTGGGCAGAGGGGAGGAAGAATCTACCTTTGTATAGAGTGAAACCTTGATGAATTCATAGCATGAAAAAAGGACCTACAGTGTTACTAGACCAATGTAAACATTCCCACTCCCCCAGAAGGGGCTTACTGCTGCATATACTTTTATTCTGTTAAGGTGGGGATATTATCATTTATCACTGGGAAGGACTCCCCATTACATAACCAGACATCTGAAAATATACCACTCTACATGGGAAACCTGGCACAGCCAGCCAGAACCTTTTTTCCATTTCAATAAGCTAAGCCAAATTTTAGTATGGATGGAGAGCTTATTTTCAGATGCTTAATGATTTTTCTAATCCTGTGACCTGTGTGCCTTAGGGAAATCTTCCAGGAGTGCCCCATGAACTTACTGTGTGGCTGTATTATACCACCTTTGGGATTTGGATGTTTTCTTGGAAACAGCAATGGCTGGAGGAGAGAGACATGATGTTTTCACTAGACCAGGGTAGAATGAAGTAAAGCAGTTTGAAATATAAATCTTCTGTAACTAGTGTTTGAAATTAATGGAATTAGTGTTTGAATATCTGTGCGATTTCTGGCCCTGACTTATTGTATGCCTCTGTTATGTCTAGATAGGAAAGTTTTTTATAAACCCTAGTGTCAGGCCTATCTAATTGTCTAAATTAACACAGATCTTTGCTGATGAAGTAGTGAATAGGGTAGATGAGTGTTTCCCAAACTTCTTGAGAATGTGAGCACTGTTTGGGCTTATCCTTCTCTTTTTGTGAACTTCCTAAGTAAAAAGTTACTTCTGTACTACTTTAATTGCTGGCACTAGCTAAGTTCCTCAGGGTACTGGATGGAAAAAGGCATGAAAATCAGCTGCAGTGATCAGCTGTGGGTGTAAACACTGCGCATTGGCCGGGAGGAGCAGAGTGCTGCTAGCAGCTGAAGGGAGTGGTAGTTCCCTAGCCAGCATAAATCCACACAGCAGGTAATTATAGCTGCTGCTGACTCCCCTGGAGGAAATGAGCTGCTTCCAGCTGTAAATCAGGGCCGTTTGGTTTTACTGTTTTTCTTGTTATTTTTTAATAGCTTAATATTTTAATTGTTTTCTCCTACCTGTTTATGACTCCTACCCTTTGAATCTTCCTGTTAGTTCATTGAGAGGTGCAGTTCGGGTAAGAGAAACACTTGTTGGTTTGTGCCCTTATTTTTTTAGAAAAAGTCACTTGTCATCAGATGGCACTATTACCAGAACCTCCAGTGTGGCTTGTTACTGTAATTCTACCAAATAATAGTTTGTCTTTCATTGAACAACTGAGTCACAAGTCCATTTCTTTGGCTCAGATTTTACGAAGTGCATTACTACTAGTGTAAGTTATTTCTGCTACGGTAGGGAGAAGATCTGTACAGCTGAGCAAGATTGGAGGATTCTTTTTGTAAACAATTCTTAATTCTACTCTGCTAATACTTCCAGTAAAATAAACCTTAAATTTTTGTCTAAGATACTTTAAAGTGATGAGAGAAGAGGGAAACTTCTAAATTAAATTTCAAAATGCAAACAACTTGCATAGTTGTTTCTCCTTTTATTCCTTAATATAGTTTGCTGGTATTTTTAACATAATACACACAAACTCAGGAGGAAAAAGCTGTTACTACTGAATATTGGTTGGCTTGTAACTAAAAGGAAGTCACTTAGTCCGCCTCCTGTCCATGCCACCTGTACCTGCTGGCAGTATGCATCAAAAGATCCAGCTGCTGGTTTGCTGGTCTGTTTATTAGTCAGATGCCTCCCTTTGTTTGGTTCTAAAGAAAGTGTCTGCATCTACATTAAGAATTAAACAGAGTTTCTTCTAATAAATGAGGGGAAATCAGGCAAGTGTTGATTTTTCTGCACAGTACTTGTCAGTACCTTTGTTCAGAATGTAGCTGGATACCAGTTCGTGTATTGGGACAAATGTAAAAGGTTTCTTTTAAAGTCCATGGAGTTTCCACTAAACATTTTCCGTAGTGGAGGAAAGGAAGGTTGTCCCAATGGACCTTACCTTTGTGACATAGGGTTTGGTCAAGTATGCTCTTGGCCACAGCTGTTTGGAGTTCCATGCTTACTGACTACTGACTAAGCTCACTGTCAGTTTTGTTCTAGTTTGGTTTGGGTTTAATTTTGCTGAAGGCCCCCACACTTGTACTCTGCAAACACAGCTTCTGTGTAGCTGCTCCAGCCTGTTTGAATCAAAGTTGCCTTGGCAAGCTTACATGTTTTCAGTAAGACATTTTAAAAGACAGACATAGTTTGCTGAGTCTTACCGTTATGAAGACTCACAGTGTCCTTCTTTTGGAATACTTTGATAGTGAATGGTATTTTAATGTGTATTTAAGCCTGAATCCTGTCATGTGTTAATTTATCACTGCTTTTCTTGTGCAACAACAAAATGATCCTGAAAGTGGAATTTAAACATGGATAGGAATGTATTGACACTTTTCAGGAGCTAGTTCAGCAAGCAAGCCTTGGCTGCACATGTTGGCAATCTGGAGCCTGTATGTGGACATGGTGCTGCATCATTATTAGCTCAGCCCCTCTGTGTGCGGATACAAACAACAAATACTGCTTGGTTTCCACATAGTACTCTAGAAAAAGATGTTCCTACATTTCAGGATTAACACATGAAAAATTCTTCTAAACTTTTTGGACTTGAGTTTAAAATAGTTGCTTTCATTGTATGTCATGGCTCCACCAGTCTTTGCCTTGTCCTTCTCAGTGGAACTTGACTCCACTTTCAGTGTTTAGACTCCTCTCATTTGCTATAGTACCCTTAAATTAAACTTTAAAAAAATCCTTTCAGTAGGAGTGTCATACCTGACAATGAGTGATTGCTATACAATATATACTGATAAAGTACTGCTGTAATCCAGCTCTCAGTTGTCTTATTTATATAACATTTTTCACTTTGGAGAAGTGAGACAGCTCATGGAGGTTATAAAAACATTGTATTTGAATACTGTGCCAAGAGTGAAGGCTGCCCTCTGCTTGCATAGCTTGGACAGAAATGGAGTTTTCTATACCCTTCTGGTGATACTGGGGAGAAGCATATGAAGAGAGATAAAGCGGGTACAGCTACTCCATTCACTGGCACCTTTTTTGCTTTGGAACCACAGAAGTGTTGAAGTGTTGAAATGGATACGGAAGCTGAGGGTGTGTTGGCTTCTTAGGAATACACTGTGAATACTGAAATACAGCTTCTCCGGTTTTTCTCTCATTCTGTAACCTTTCAGAAGTGTTAAAACAACTTTAAGATGCTGAAATAGCAGATAGCACTGTTACTTATTTTGCTGGCATGTAAGGAAAGTTAAAACTCTATTTTCTTTAACTGGTCTCTACCCACAAGTTGGTTGAATAATTAGTGAAATAGATACGCAGAAGTTCCTGGGGGTGGCAAGAACATTTTTCAGGAGCACGTCCTGGTCACCAAATGCTGCATCAAAACATGCACTGTAGCTGTACAGAATAATGTCTGTGTGTAAACTTGTTTGTCCACTTCCCTGTGATAGTAAAGTGTGAAGGACAAAGGCAGGAAAATGTGAGACACTTTGAGTGGCCTCTAATAAACATGGCACAGGCTTTCATCACAAACTGCACACATTGCAGTTCCAACAGTGCACTATAGTGTTTCTCAACATCTTCTATGGTATATTTTTTCAATGTCTGGAAAAGTGAGGGAGAGTTGAGAGGATTTTTTTTTTCTCCTTTAGTGAAAAACATGCTGAAATGCTATACTTTCAATTCCAGACGCATGAGTCTTGTAAGCTGGACTTAATGGCTTTGCCTTCTGAGCTATGTGTGTTGGTCATTCCCCTGCATCCAGCTCTTTCCCTATGAAATATTTGTATGTCAGTCCTAATTTTTTGCTTCTCCAGGAGTGACGTTTGCAATGTATTGTACTTCTCCTAAAATAAATGAGGGGAAATAATATGGTTATTTTTCCAATTGGAACGACCATCAGTTATAAAACTGAATGTTTTACTTTCTCATTTGACCTCTGTATTGCTCAAATTTAAATTCTTGTGTTGTTCCTCTAAGATTAGTGTTATACATAAAACGCTGGAGGTTGAGAAGACTAAAAAAGCTGGGTTTTTACCTAAGGGAAGATAATAGGTCTTTGTGGGTTTTGCTAGAACATTTGCTGCTTTTATGTGATATGAAATACAGTTGCTACCTGGTCTTCTAATTCTCCAGTTTCTGCACAGTTTTAGTTGTCTACATGCTTTATGATGCAGAAGTGATGCCTTAAGGAATCCCCTGCTGTGCAGGATGGCATTCACCTTCATTAGTAGGTATGGAGTCAAAAAAATGCTTAATTCTTTTTCTTTCGCTAGAAGTGAGTTGCTCGTGCATCCCTGTTAGTTTTGAGCTGCAACTTTGGAAACCCACAGATGGGCTTTATGGGACAGAAAAGGCATTTGGCAAAGTTTCCTGGCTATGGAGCCAGTGTGGTTATCCATTTTTAATTATGCATAATGCATATTACCCTGAAGAGGTAGTACTCACTGGCACTCTAGGTTCTGATTTCTGTAGCACAGCCAAGCAGACCTGATCGTATGAGTTCTTTTGAAGTTAATCAGTGCTGTCTCACAGAACAAGATTGCAGTCTTTCTAAAAGAAATCCAGTCAAGGCATTGTGACTATATATAATAGCCCAAAACTATTGACTCCATATGAAAAGTATCTTAAAAGTGTGCACTGCTGCAGGTAACTAGAAGAATTAATGCTCTAATCCAAGTATCAGGCACTTTGCACAGGTTCAGTCACTGTTTTGCCTTGTTATTGTGACCAGACTTGCTGATTTGTAAGTTTGGGGAAGGGAGAGAGAAAAAGAAAAATCTTTACACTCTATATGTGTAAAGAGAAATTATGTGTAACAGATAGAAAGTACTTATGATGAATGTAGTTCTTAACTAATCTTAGGAATCTATTGATCAGTGCCTTGAAAGTATCCTCCAAAGGAGAATATGAATCTAAATATCTTTGAAAGGAATTAAATCCAGACTCTCTAGCATTTAAGGACAGCTTATTTCATTAAAAATGTAGAAAAATAGGTAACCATTACTTCAAAAAGTTTGTTGTTGAATTTAACATGGCCTGCTTCATACTTAGCATTGAATCTTGCTGTAAATGTAAAAGGTTTAAAAGAAAGAAAATTTTTGGATGTAGATTTCCTAGGCACTGATTTTTTTGTCAAGTCTAAAACAATTTGCTTGCTTCTAAGTAATTTTACTGATTTTGCTACAACAGTGTTTGTGGAGGACTTCACTTATCAGACAGTTTTTTTTCAGGGATTTATCACTTTTTCCATAAACACGTAGCTCTGATTATAGATTGGTACTGTGATTTCTGTCTAGGAGCACTTGTTCCCTGATGAAATAGTGAAAAGTAGGCCTTTAAAAATTACACAAAGAAGCTTTGCAGGCTAGAAGGCCTTAATTTAAGATTTTCTTGACTTTAAAAGTGGAGCAATTAAACCATATTAACATTTATTCTTTATTTTTAATAAAATCTATTTGAAGAGGAAGGTCAGGGACTAGTGCTGCAGGTCCACAAGTCCTAAGGATCCCTAGCTCTGATCAAGGTCAGAATAGACTGTGATCTCATGTGATCAGTATTTTCCTTCAATTTCTACTTAAAGGAAAACTAAAACTGCAGAAAAGAATGGTTGACACCTATAAAATCTAAAATGTACCAGTATTGTGGAATCTAAAGGGATTCCCTGTCTGGAAATGCCCAAAAAAAAGAGGTCTCACCAGAAAAGGGTTCCCATCAAAAAGAATTACAGCTTTAAAATGAAAAACTGAAATCTTAAGGTTTTGATTATAAAAATAAGCTTACTTGCTCTAGGGTCCCAGTTTCCGAGCTGGATTGCATCTCAGGAAAGCATCCAAAAGCAGATACTTTTCACAAAAAGAAAAAAAAAAAAAGCTTTATTGAAAACCTGGTTCATTGCTGAGGAAGAGCTTTCATGGAAAAATTTTGACTAGGTCTGTCTCAAGCATAGTAGAATATAAATTTATTCTTGTTTATTCTGAGGCATCCAGAGTTAGGTATTCTGATCTTTCTGAAATCAGCAATATACTTAACTTGAGAGCAGGCAGTATAGTAGATTTCTTGTACAGACTCCAATTGCTGTATGTTACTCTTGGATCTGTTGGATAACACAAAGTGTGGTTAATAATAAAGCCTGCCAGTTCTCTTCCCTCTGCTCTTCCCCTCTCGGCAGATCACCAGATTTATGTTTGATTTCTTGGATCTTTTTGTTACTTTTTTTTGCCAAAGAATTTGCTCTGACTGAACTTGCTGGAAAGGAGAAAAAGCTGAAGAATTAGTTTCTTGCTCCTCTTTGTCATTAACAGTTCTGGTATTCTCTGCTGATGGCAGTAACCAGTCTGCACTGTTGATTTACTCGTTTGGAATACCAGCTATTCCAGAAAGGGGTGCAGTGTTCATAGAATCCCGAGGGACCCACCAGGATCATCCAGTCCAGCTCATGACCCTCAATCCCACCCTGTGCCTGAGAGCACTCCAAATGCTCCAGGGAACTCTTGGGGCCACGACCATTCCCTGGGGAGCCTGTTCAGTGCCCCACCACCCTCTGGGGGGGAAGAACCTTTCCCTGATAACCAACCTAAGCTTCCCAAGTATTCCAGAGACCAGCTGCGGATGACACGAAACATCAGGCTGTAGCATGTTCCAGCTGCAGCAGTATCTTCCTCCTATTTGCTTTTCATGGTTAATTCCAAGTCAAGCGTGGTGGTAACACATTCTCTTAGGACAGAATTAGGGTATGCCTTTTCAGGTGAAGGGTGAGTTATCTCAGGGAAAAACAGTGCAGTGGTTGCGCCAAGTGTCAGAGTCAGATCTAGTGGGGTGCTTACCGTTCAGTTTTGAAGCTTCTAGGCTTTCAAACATAAATAAAATTTTACATATAATTTAAAATAAACTAAAAGAAGTTTGTGCTGTATGCCTGAGACTGGAAAAAGCAAGTGAGACTGCAGACACACCAGCTTCTCTGCGGGTGTGAAAAAGAAGTGTCAGTGTGCCTCGAATGCTGCTCCCCTTTCCCAGTTACACCTAGTTGCGTTTAAGAGTTGTTACTGATTTCTGGAAGTTTTTCTCCTGTTTTTTCAGCCTGTGGGAACTGTGACATCACTGGTGTGTGTGGGTACAGCTACAGGCAGGCCATTGAAATGCTACAGGAGCTTCCCCAGTCCCCCCTTCTTTGCTTCCTTGAATAGAAACCTTTACTTGTAAACTTAGCAACAACAACAGCAGCAAAGCCCAGACAAAAGAGAGCTTTTGGGCTGCTCAACAGTCCCAGGAGGGGCACTACCAGCTGCGGGTCACTCCTTTGTGCCGTCTCCAAGCGGGATGCATGGGCTCTGCTCTGCCAGCTTCAGGTTGGGGAGCCACGGGGCGATCTCTGCCCCAACAAGAGCTTGTTTGTCTGTCTTTCCTGTTATGAATAGCAATGGGTGAGCATGTTTTGCATGATTTCAAATCCACTTAAAGTTCATGGGTTTGAAATCAAAACCAGAACTCAAATCGTAGGAGGTTTTTGTTCTGTTAGGAGCTGGCCTTTTGCCAGGATGGGTCTGTTCATTTAACTTTTAACCCTGTAATCAAATACATACCAGTTTGCTATACCGGGTCACTTGTATTGCTTGATATCCTCTTCCTTATATTTTTTAACGTCTGTTCCATTGCATGTATTTATGGATATCAGAAAGTTGTTAGCATAGGTGTTTGCTCTCTCATGAGCATAAGAATCTTGTCTTCCATCTTCATCTTGTTTCACAGTTTCAGGACTCACAGCATGTGCCTTCTGCCTGTTCCTCTGTATATCTAAGGCAGTAAAGAAAGGCTGAAATCTGTCCTCTTTGAGGGCTGTATTTTAGATCCTATATGCTTTGAATATGGACTGAAATAAAGCCCCAACTATCTATGCCCTGTAATGGTTTGGTTTACCCACCATTGTCTGTTTCTGAGAGGTGACACAATCACAGCAGCTTGGCAGGGCACTGAGGAACAGGATCTTGCCTAGTGCAAATATGGGAATTTTTTTTTTTTTCTTTTTTTCTTTTTTTCACTAAGCCTGTCTTGCCTCTAGTGCTGGTGTACTTTTATGCAGGTGCATGGAACCCCAAGCAACCCTGATGGGGAAGATAATAGAAAGCTTGCAAAATGACTGAAAATCATCTGCAGTGTCATATTTTGTAGGTGAACCCAGTCATAGTCTATTGATTCCATATAGGTTCACTTGCTGATTCTTGTCAGGTTTTTTTCCCCTTTAAATAGTTGCACCTATTTAAAAAGTTTAAGTGTGGTGTTTCTGTGTATCTAGAAAAAAGATATATATGTGTTTGTTGTTATCGGCATATTGTAGTTATGTGTTAGCAGACATTTTTAAGAGGTAATATGTTAGTTTAATAAATTATATCCATGCTTTCCTTTGGTGAGCAGGAAAGTGTTTATTTTTCAGTATTTTATACTGCGAGGTGATTATGGGAACCTGCTGTGATCATAGCCGTTCACTTAAATATAATCTCTTTGATCATGATTATCTGTAAAACAGATGCAATATTTTTGAGTTTGTTTAGTTTTTTTACAGACGTGATCAAAAGCCTATAAAAACCTTGGTCTGTCACTTCTGATATCATGTGAAATAGTGGTTATTTGAATTGCAGTGTGAATTTTCCGGTGCGTATATTTCTCTGAGTCTAAGTGCAGGAGATAGGATTTTTAGCATCAATGCTTGTGATTATGAACTTTGAATATGTTTTCTGTGTATATTCTGCATTTTAGCTATTACTGTTTAAATGAATTTTTCTAACTCACTGGAATGTCTCAGAAAGCACTGTACTCTTTTTAAACTAAATATATTTTTAAATTATTCTAAATATATTTTAGTGATTTTGTTTTAGATTAAAAGAACTGTAAAACTTTTAACTTTTTGCAGTATCCTCACTTTGGATGTTCATTGAAACCATTCTCTGTTTTTAAAAAGGATCATAATACACTATTTTACTTCAACCTGAGAAAGTGATATAAAGTAATTCCACCTTTTCTTAAAAAACCCAAACAAACAGCAAATCAAAGGGAGCTATTACTTTTACAACGTTGACTATATCAGCATTAAATACTTCATTTGAATACTTTTAAAAGTAGATTTAAGCAAAATGTTGTCAATTCTGTATACAACTGCTTGGGAGTTATTTTTGCTGCCATAAGCAGAAGAATCAAAGTAGGTGAGGAGCTGAAACTTTAAACAACAGTATTGGTTAATATTCAGATGTTCATTAAAACTTCCACTGGGATTTTGACTGGCTGTGTTACAGATTAAAAGTGACTAGAGATAATCTTATCAACTCATTTTGCTTTTTCTCAATTCTCAGTCATTTAAGATAGAAATGGTGGTGAGAGGTACAACTTAAAAAATTACTTTAACACCATTTTGGGATTAATAGTTTTCTGCTTTAGCTGTAAATGTTTCTAATGTTCCTTTTTTTCTGTTTTTCATCCCACTGGTGATGTACTGCATGAGGTCTGTAATCACAAATTCCACCTTAAATTTTAGAGCAAGTTTAAATTCGGTGTTAAGACTTACAGACATCTATGCCACCAAAGGAAGATTTCTCCCCATGCCTGTCCCCCACCTCCCCTAATGTTTTAGAATTTCACCATGTTTCCTCTAAGGGCTTTGGATCAAATTTTGGATAGAGTTACTGGGTTTAAATAGCAGACCTCTAATAAGAACTATTGTTCGCTGTCCTGCCAGCTGTTCTGTACCACAGTCTGGGCAATGGATCCTAATCAGTAGATGTTATAAATCATGTTATTTGTCCTTTGCCAACTTTGCCTCTTCTCAAGAAAGAAGCTGTCAGTCTGAATCTTGAAAGACCCTCTGTGAAGAGCAGAAAACTTATGGTAGCTTGAAAAAGGGCTTCTTTTTCTCTTGTAAAGGTGAGTGAGGGGATCAGCAGAAGAATCTATAAAGATACAGAGAGGGCAGAGCCACTGCTGAAGCTGGAGGCTTTCACCAGCTGCTGTTTATTGTGAAGATGGCTCTTGGTTTATGTGTACGTATAAGAATGATGGATATGGAACTGGGATAAGTTCATATCTTTTTAAATTATGATTAAACAAGCAATTTCAATCACAAATTATGTGTCACCCTGTCTATAATCTACCCATTCACTTTACAAAGTAAAGGAGGCAGCTGATTAAATTTAGCCGGCGTGTTTTTTTGCCTGCTGTCTAGACAATTGGCTTGGTTCCCATTCCTCTGGTCTTAGCTCTCTTTCTTGGTTGTAGGCCCACTAGGCTACTTAACCATTCCGCTGTCGTTCGAACAGTGTGTTCCTGAGGCTAATAAAGAGCATGTGGGGATGGGCTTTTTCTCTTCTTGGATCATTAACAGAGAACCTGGTACTAGTAAATAAACACACACAGGATCTCTGCTAAATGCTGAGTGAGTCCTGTTAGAGTGAAAATCATTCAGCTCTAAAATCAGCTCCCTTCCTACTTTGCTGCTCCTGGAATTTAAATGAGCCCTTTCACCTGACATCACTGCAGAAGCAGTGTACCAGTTCCAATGTGCTGTCTTTCCCACTGGAGTTTGTACATACATAAGAAGTCAGTGAAACAAAGAAAAAGACCCTGAAAATAAAACCTAAACCAAACACTGCCCCGCACCTCACCTGCAATCAACACCAAACCCAAACTACAAACAGCCCTGACTTTGAGCACCCATCTCCAGGTGCTTTGGATGTAATCACCCTCTGCATATACAGACCCAAAAGTTATTGATCTTATTGGGGCATATTGCAACAATATTCTTCCTCTCTAAAATGCCCCAGTGCATCTGCTGAGCTAGGTTTGTAGTGTCCTTAGGAGTGAGGCTAATTCTGTTGTACAAATGGTTGTTATTTCTGGTGTATGATTTCAGGCTAGAACTGCAGACTGACCTAATTAGGTCATGACCATGGGATGAAGTGGAGTTCTGTTTTGAGTGAAGTTTGGGATGTAAGTTGACAATTTTTAAAAAGTTTCACACAGAAGGTGCTTAAAAATTTAAACTGCTCTTATGTGCTCTATTTTGTACATGGGGTCAGCCTTGTGGTTGGAGACAAATGGATGCGAAACAGTTGGGAATTGCCTCAAATCAGTGCATGTTGGTCAGTGCAGCGCTGAGCCTGAGTGGTGTCCAGGTGTCACAGCACCCAGCCAGGCTGGAGGGCAGGCAGAGATGCTGGAGTAGTTGGGAATTGTGCTGCTTAGTGCATTTTCCTACAGGATATAAATACCCCTACAGGTCCCTTCAGCCAGCCAGCAAGCTGCACTTCCTGTGTAGGATGGATACAAAATAGACTGGAAATTGAATTTTCGTAAGAGACATGATGATTCAGATGAAGCTGAGTTTTGTGTCCAGGCCATCTATAATAAAAAACCTAATTTTCCCTCTAGAAGCATAGGCATCCTAGTGGATAGATTTTTAGCAGCTGTATTGTTATCTTCCGTTGGGTTTTTTTCCTTACTTTTTTTTCCTTTTAGAACACCACATTAGTCCAAAATGCTGTGTGGTCTTTGCTCTAGTAATGTCATGTGGTTTTTGACGTGACAGTGATGCATCTCTCATGCAAATACTTGCTTATTGGAGCATTCAAATAGGAAAGCTATCATTCATCATTTTTAAATTGCAGGGATTTGGTAAAGAATCTGTAGCACCCAATCATTTCATCCTTTCTGGGTCTATTTTCCTGATTGTCTGCATGGCGTGTGAAGTTTTTGTGGGGTTTTGTTTTGCCTTTTTCTGTTTCCAGGATCAGCACAAGTTTGTGCAGATGCCATCTGTTTTGTATTTAAACTTAGTGTACCTGCTGCATTTTCTCCTCTGATTAGGGCAACCTGAAATGTCACAGTCATGAAACTTAACTCAGAAGTTAGGGTTTTTTTCCCTTTTACCCCCCGTTGCTGATTCTCCTACTAATTGTGCTGGAAGAGCTGTATTTTCCCTAGCTCAGTCTGGTGTGCCATTTTGCCTCACCTGTTTCAAAGTGATCTCATACCACAGTTCCTCAGAAAACCATCTGTTAGAATTCTTGGTGATTTGACGGTCTTTTCTGTCTTTTTCCTTACAGTTACACACGTTTCTAGTGTTTGGCCTCACAAATGCTTTGCAAAAATACTTTGTACCCTGCCAGAAAGTCTACCCTTTTGTCTTCAACTAACAATTTAATTGTTTTTAATGCATGTGTCATAGTTATTTTTTCTTTCCTCTCTTTAGATGGAAAAATTAATATTTTTCAGGTGCACTTTGCACTTCTTACTTACAGGAACTAGCTTCTACCCTGCCATTTTTTGGTTTCCAAGTTGGACATGAGCTTCCACAGAGGTAGTTCTTTGACTCTTGTTAATAAATAGAAGGCATTGTGTGGCTTCTGGATATTTTCTGCAAATTATATAGGTTCAATTTTATACGATGGAAAGGAAACACTGAATAGTTAGCTTCTAATTCCAAACAATGATTAATGCAGTAAGGAAGACAATATCCTCTTTAAAATCTATTTTTGTCTTTCCCTCCAATTTTGCTATACAGCTTCCAGACCTTCCCCCAGACTCATCCTGCCTGGCTTCCTGTTGAAAACGTGAGGAAACATTTGCACATATCCTCACAAAGAAGCTTTACTTAGTTGTTGGTCATTGCACATCATTTTCATAGCATTATTTGCAGCTTAGACCCTCCCGAAAAGAAAAAAAGACAATCAGTTTTGCTGCAGCAAATGAGTTTTTTTAATTAATTGGTACTGTTTTGGCTTAGAGGCTAACACAGGCATACTTTTAGTGAGAATAATGTCTAAAAACGTGTATCATGAGTTAGGAGGAAAAGAAAGAGGCTACTCTTGAACCAAATTTCATATTGTGTTGTGTGAGAGATTCCACATGTTGTTACTTCATACAAATGTTTTCTCCCAAGAAGGAGAACAAAGTAGGATATTCAAAAGAACATAACAATAAAACATATGGATTTGAAAAAAAAAATCTGTCATCTTAAATGAGCAATATCATTCTTTAGCTTGCCTCCAGTGGGTCTGAGATGTTTGTAGGCTGTTAAAATATGAGTTCATTCTAGGACAAAGAAGGTTTTCTGTTTTTTACGTTTTCCTCTGTAAATCATTGGTGGGGGGGAGAGAAAAAAGGGTGGAATTATGCTCTGGACGCTGCTGCCTTTGCATTTTTGGCATTATGCCTTCTTACTGTTTTATTGTCTATTTTGGCTGAACTTGAAGTTCCAACCATGCTCCCTGCCAGAAAGAAAAAAAAAAAAAAGTCAGGTCCTTTAAGGATACTGAAAAATGAAGCCAGTTTTTGAATCCGCCACGTCCTGTAAGCAAATAAAAATGAATCTCTATGGAGCTCAGACGTTACTTCCTGTTCTCCTTTGGATTCCAAGGAGGAATGGAGCAATTTTTCTCTGAATCCAAAAAAAAGGAGGGGGGAGGGAAAGAACTGATGGCTTCAAAGCAGCACAGGAGAAATCTTTGAGAGGTTTCTATGTAGCTAACTTTTAAAATATATGTAAAATGTTTTACACCTTCAAGTAATATATGTCTGTACTTGAAAAAATGTGCAGCAGCTTTCCCGTGCCACTCCAGCACTCATATTTTGTAAGACAGCGGACATACTAAAATTATGTATAATTTTTTGTTGGATGTTTCCTTTTCTACTGATTTTGTAACTTGTAAACTAAGCTTGCAATGTTTTGGTCTTGATAGCATGTACTGATTCCTTAAGATATGTGAAAGTGATCAAGAAGATCCTACTTGTGGTTTCCCCAGGAGACCAGAATTAGAGGAGAAGCAGGGGGGTGGAGAGAGGAATGCTTTTCCAGATAAGCTAATTGGGTTTTTGTTATGGTAATCGGTGCATCGTGATAACTCCGTCAGTTAAGATCTCAGTTTTTAGGTGCTGCTACTTTCCCAACTTTTGAATGACTGGAGAATATATTCTGACATAAAAGATAAACTGCTAGCACAAAGTAGACTTCTGGATTTTTGCCACTGTAAAATTAGGAGTAACTGTAACCCAGGCAGACTAGCCAAGCTTGAAATTCACTGTGGACAAATGTTCTTTGTGCATAATTCTAGAGGAAACTATTTTTGGTAGTGAATGAATATATGTAATCATTAACACATGGCGGGGCCGCTGTAAAGGCATCAGGCTGAAGCATGAATGCTTCCAGCACCCAAGAGGTGCTGTTGTATTTTATTTAATAAACTGTCTGGAATGTTCTATTACTTTGACTTTTTTTTTTTCTTATTTCTTAAGTTTACATTAATAAAGCAACTTTAAATTTATTTGTAGGAGAAAAAACTTGATTTCTTTTCTTCGAAAGAAGCAAAATGATATAGCTCAAAAAAAGTCAGGCTGTTGAAAGGAACAGGAAAGAACACGAAGATTCTCCCAAGATCTCTGAACATACTTTTATAGGCAGCTTCCAGTGTGTATACTTATTTGTGTTTGGGAAAGGTAATTTATCTGAGAGACAGTGGATTTCTGCATATAAGTAGAAGTTATTACTGGTTTTGCAGCAAGTTAAGTCTTAGAGATCCCATTATGCTTCTTGCCAATGTTGAAAGGGGGTTCATTTGATTTCTTATCTCAGCATGCAGTGGGACACAGGAGAGCTGTCAGCATCATAGACCTGATTGCAGGAGTTTCCTGAAAGTAGCTTTTAGCATTGCCATGTCTTTCTGGGTTTGTGGCCGGAGTTTCAAGGAAGATTCAGAAGTGATAGGAAAGCCAGGAGTCACTGAGTCGATGCCCCAAAAGCTGCTAGAAGGTGTGGACAGTGATCTGCTGTGTCCTACGCAGCCGAAGGCCAGCCCCACATGTTGGGCAGTGCCAGAGTGCTACAGAGAGTCGACGTGCTCTCCTTTGCCTGTGGCATGGGCGTTTGGGTAACAGCTTGCTTCTGTCCTGTTAAAGTGTCTTGAGTGGTAGGGGGGGATACACTGGGGAAGCCGTGCTATTTCTCAGAGCAGTGGGAAGGGTCAGGAGATTGCCAACCTGACTCGGAACCACGTGGGAAGGAGAGCATGGGGTAGAGAGTGACAATGATTGGGTGAGGTCCCATGTTCCATGGAAATCAGTGGGAATTTTATCTTACTAAAATGGATGAAATGGATGATCTGCATATCTTGATTGATGACCTAGGTTTGTGTTCCCTTCCCTTTGACAGGGAATAAGGAAGTTGTTAACTTTCCAATAGATACGGACTATTTTTTTACTTCCCCCCTCTGCCCCCCCCCCCCCACCTTAAGGCTGAACTCTGACGGGTTATACAAAAAGTAACTAGTGGGAATAAGATTTACTTCTAGGTGGAGTATTACATACAAGCCTTACATCTGAAAACATTTACTGGATCAGACCTTATCTGGGATTGCAAGTCAACCAAGGAGCACAGCAGGAAACAAAGAAAATGGTACTAGTAACTCCGATTTTTTTTTTTTTTTTTTTTTTAAATTAGTGGTTCTGAATTTCCTTCATGCAGGTTAGTATTTATGATTTTGCCTAAAATGTATACTTTTCCACATTAGGGTTGGTCTAGCAAAGTTTTCACCTGTAATGTTCATTTTAGCCATTCCATTGTCTAAGACTTGTCTTTTATGTTTAGAACCTTTTTGGCCAATGATTCCTGACTGCTTTTATAAATGCATAAAACCAGAGTTTTAACACGTTTCACCTTCCATGCACTACAGAAACTGCCACAGGTGGTAGTTCTCTCTCACACTTTCGGACTACACATTGCTGTGCTATTGTATTAGACTTCAGACTTAGTTTTTGCAGAGAGAAACTTTATTAGTATCCCAAACTTTTTCTTTAACTGGATTTCCTAAGGAGATGAGAATTACTCAGTTGTCCCATGTCTGTCTTTCATGACCCAGCTAATAACCTCTAAACTATTGCCAGGTTTGACAGAGAGGTGCCCAGTTAGATACTGCAGTTTCACACAAGGCCTTCTCTATAGGCTGTCCCAGGCTCTGTGCAGCCCTGCGGCATCAGAACTGCAGACAAACATAATGGGTGGTAGTGGGAAGCACAGGGATTATTGGAAGGACTTGTGGAATATCACATGGGGGAAGGAGAAGCTTGGTCCATCCCTGATGATATGAAATTGTCGGAGACTGTCCATACTCAGCAAGTTTTTAAAAGAAGTTTGCAAAATGAAGTGTCTGAATAAAGGAAAGAACTTGCCTTATCTTTGTGATATCTGGGTGAGCTCAGCTGTTTTTAGATACCAAAGAAATCTTTCTCATAGATGTTCTGTGTCCCCAGGAGATTCTTCAGTGTCTCTGAAGTGCTTCATTCATGCTGCAGCCTTACCATGCATTGGTCAGAGAAGTGTACCTGCAAACACAGGCAGAAATGGAGTGTCTGCAGCTCAAGTGCCAGTAGAGCTGTGGTGTGCTTTCATACATCCATAGCCTACACATCACTAAACTAAATTTCTGTGTGTATCGTTCAAAGATAAAAGACTCCAAACTAAAATAGGTTTGTGCCGAGTTCCATTCCAGTTCATGTGCTTACAGCCAGGTTCCATACACTGTATTGTTCAGGGGACAAATTTTATTGGAATTTCTTAAATTCTTACCACCTCACATTTTTTAAGATTATTCTTGAGTAATATTAAGTAAAAAAAAAGAAAAAAAGAGAGCCAAATCTGCTTTCTTGAAAATAAAGAATGCTCCGAACATTTAACTGAATTTATTTTTGTTTTATATGCTGCCACACGTCACCTGTCTGATTTCACAGTTCTTTATATTAGAAAATACAGCAATCAATAGCAACAATAGAACAATTCTATTACAACCCTGCTGTTAAACTCTCTCCTCTCTTCCTCAAATTCCCTATTTTAACCCAAAGAATTAAAGTGATACTAGGAACGGAGGTCATTGCAGCCTCTTCAGGGTTGATGCAGTTGAATTGGAATGAGCCTTCCTTCAAAGGAGTGTACATAGTCCTTGAAGAAAAAGGTACACCTGGCATGTCATAAGGTGCCTCTCATATGGGCCCAGCCATCCATCTTCCCAGAGGCAGTACAGCCCTCCTCTAGGAGGGTTTACATTGTCCTGCTCTTGTCTCTGCTGAGGTGATTAAATCCTGTTTTGCAGAGACAGAGGTCGTGTCATCGTTAGTGCTGTTGTGGGGTGTTCAGTCTGGAGAGAATTTCAAAGCAATAAAAATCAGTGCTCTAAAGATGAAGGAGAAAATGTTACAGGATCTAGGGACAGCCCTAAATCACTACAGCAGATCATGTGAAAAAAGGTCTTTTAGAAGTACCTGTTGGAAGAACTGTGTGTTTTGTCCCTGCTGAGGATGGATGTTTGATGGCAAGCCGAGAGAAAATAAAGCTGTTTCTGAGTTTTGCCTTCAAAACAGCTAATGATTTATGGCTTCAGCTATGTCTTACACCTTTCAACAGAGAGATCATATTTCTTATTGGTGTCACCAGTACAAATTCCCTGCTTTCCATGGAAGAGGTATATTCCTTAAACCACCCAGTGCAGCAGCAGCCAAACACCCTGCTTGTTTGTACTGCTGGCTCAGACTTGCGTCTGAAAAGATTAATTCTGTACTTAAAATAATCTGAATCTTACATGAAGTAAATGTGTGATGCAATCCAAGAAACAAATATTGCATAAGATCATGGGGCTTTGCTCAGATCTAACCGAGTGACTGGAATTCCAGACTTCACTGTTGCAGCCATCTGAATACTCAGCTATTCCTGCTTTCATCTCTTGGCTCTAAAGGGAATGCAGCAGTGGTGAAACCATGTGGGGACATGGAGAATTCAGACAGTGAATTTAGTAAACATATTTTTTTCTGTATTTTAGATGAGAGTAGACACATTGTGTTTCATATTCTTTGAATGCTGGATGCTTTGTACAAACGAAAATGTTTTTTTTTTTCTATAATGTCTAGCATTTCACATTTAATTTAAAGCTTGGCTGATACAGTTCTTCTGCATACCTACTGGAACAGTAATGCAGGGATTCACTGGAATTTTTATTGTGGTTAGACAGCAGGTTTGCTATGTTAGCTGTTCCACTAAGGAACAAATTGAGGGAAGGAAATGTTGTTGATTTACGTAGAAGGAATTTCAGTTTAGGTTCCTACTCTGGCAGCAATGTGTGCATGTTGGCTGCCATTGACGCAATGAACATTTGATTCCATTGTAAAGTCTTGAGTGTTCCTTGTTTTGCAGAATTATTGACATCATTAATAAGGTAATTAATGCAATCTGTTGATAATTATGCTCCTTATATTCAGTTTTAATATCTCTTATTGCCTAGGTGGGGACAGAGTAAAACAAGGAAGCAATTTATTCAGGAGAGCTGCAGCTCTGAGTTAGAAGCTTTTTGTTGAAACAGTAAGTGGATATGTTCATGTGTGAAGGTTTTTAATGGCTGGGATTTTGTGTTACTGCAGTTTAAGATCGTCAGTGAAACACTGGATGGTGCCTTTGGGAAGGGTGTTAGGGGTGATGTTCAGTATTCTGTTTCTCTTGTACCCAAGTGGGAATGTGATAGTCTTATAAATCAGTTAACTACATCAAGAGGTTTCGAATTAACAATGATGTCATAGTTTCTAAAAAGTGCTAAACTGGAAAAAATTACGCATAAATCCTTATCACAAATCCTACTTAATCCTTTTTATATTGCTTGTTATAAACAGACACATATCACCATATACACAGGTTATACATAATATATTATTATGTGTATTCCCCTGCAGAGAAAGCTTGGTCAGTGGGGATTCAGTGTGGCCTTTGCCACAGGTATTTGTAATTACAACTAGGTGACCATGACATGAAGAATCAGCTGACATTTGCTTGAGTAAAAACTAAGAATTTGCTTTGATGTTTGTGACCATTTATATTAGTTTTCTGAATATTTCTATAAAATCACTATTCTGATGATGAAAACACTGATGAACTGAAGGAGTAATTCCACTTGTATTTGAGTTGGGCTGCGTTTCGTGCAGAAGCTTTTGTCTGAAGAGTTTGAGATCGCTAAGAAGTCTTCACTCATGTTAAAGTGCTTTACTTCTTAATTGAAGTTTGGTGTAAAATCAAAAGAATAGAGAATATGGTGTATTGGAGGTGACCAATCTTCACAAACAGTGATGTATAAAAGTATAAAAGCATAATCAAGACCAGTAGTTAACAAAACTCAAACCTCAGAAATGCAGGATGAAGCAAGGGAAAAGAACTGTCAGTTTTCCTGTTTAGCAAGATCTTTAGTAATTTTGATAGTCTTTAGTAATCTTTAGAGATCTAAAGATTACTAAGATCTTTAGTAATCTTCAGTAATTGCCAACATATACTTTCAGTATTTTGCCTTCCAAAACCTACAAACTTAACTGCAGTCTCTTATGAAACCATGACTCTATTTACAGGTTGCCTTTCCTGCTAGCAAGTGTCTGATTGACCTTTGTGAGCCAAGGGAGTTGTGAAGAACAGAGTTCCTTGTCTCTGCCTACATTCTGCAGATAGCTTGGAACCTTCCTGTATCCGAGTATATCACATTCTAAGTATTTACACTCTAAGGTTTCTTAGGGGAAAAATGACACAATAGTTACTATGAAATGGCTTCTTGGGGTTGTATCTTTAATTTTATTTCCCTAAGTAGTAATAGGTACTAACTCCTGATGTTCAGTAGTCATGCAAAACAGGAAAAACAGTCCATGCAATATGGGTTTTGGGAGCTAACTTTTTCAGCTTGTTTGTGCTTGTTTCAGAGTGTGAGCTGTACTCAAGTTTAAAACCAGGTACAGTCTACAAGTTGTTGGGTTTATTTTATGCAGTAACAGTGCTGGAATCTGCTGGATATCATTGCATATTTTGTAACTTCGAAAGAAAAAAAAAATTGTTGATTTTTACTTTTGCAGAATTGGCCGAAGTACTCAGTCCAATTTACATTAATTTACATTAATATCGGTCATGAATGTTATTATTTCCAGCACAAACATTTCTGTGCACTGTGCTCAAACTAAATGACTTGGTGACTGTGTATGACTTGTGTCTCATTTTCAGCTGAGACAAGAAGAGGATGCATTTTCACATGACCACTCAAAATTGCTGATAATGGCCCAAAGAAGCTGCACTACAGCTAGATCATCAATTTGATTTTCTTTGCTCCACTTTATACGCAGAAATTGCTAAGTTAGAAATACTAATATTTGCTGCTAAGAACTGAGGAAAGCATTTATTTATTTTTTTGTCATTCTTTAGTTATGTTGTTTAGTTGTTATATTGTTAGTTTTGTTGTTTAGTTATAGTTGTTCTATGCAACTCTGCCAGTTTAATCAGTTTAAGATCAGAAGGCAGTATTTTGACAGATGCTCTTCTGTGTTTGCTATGTCAGTAGCAGGTTTTCGTGCCCCTCTTCTCCAAGAAAGCAGAAAATCAGCATGGAATTCCAGTGGCTAAATTGCTTTCTGTAGTTGCAGCTAAATGGTTTATGTGCTTCACATTTTACTCAGTTGCAGTCATGTCAATGTAAGTGCTGCTTTCCCCCATCCCCTAATACGTTATTTAATGATATTAAAAAGCTGTCCTTTCAAGATGCATTTATTTCAATCGTGGCATGTTGCACACTGACAAAAGCTGAGTCAGTAGACCACCTGAATTTAATGTTACTCTGAAATAAAAAGATTCAGGTGAGAATCGTCTCAGTTTCCCTAAAAAAAAAATCTTTAAATCTTGCATATGAGGCAACAAACAGCATCAAGGCATAGCTGTCATCCTGAATGAAAATGTGGCACAAGACCTTTGCCCACCTGATGTAATTCCCTGAATACCTTTCTGCATCCTTTGCAGTTTCTTTTCCCTCTGTGTGTGTATTGAGATGCCTCTGTCTTTTTTCTTTACATGGTCATTCTCCAGGTGCCTGTGTTTCCTCCTTTGCCTTTCCGTTTAATTTCTTGTTCCTTGTGCTCTCTGACTTTCTTCCTTGGAAGAGTCACAGTAACTATATCAAGCATGTTTTTTCTCTCATGATCAGACTGTAATTCTGCTCTGTATGTCTCAATCTACTGCATAAATGAAGCTACTTTTTCCCACTCTAATGGTACAGAATCATAATACCTCTTTGCTAGGGATCTACTCAGTTTTCCACCTTTCCCTTTGCATTTCTTGAAGGCAGAGTTCTTTTCTTCTACTAGAAGTACAAAGAGAGACTCGTTTCTCAGAGAGACTCTTAACAGGTATTTCTTAGCAGTCTTTAAGGCTCATTTCAGAGAGATTCTGTTAACAAAATCCTCATTTAAGAGACTTGTATGTAAAGGCAGGCTCTGTGCGTGTAGGCAAAGGCAGATTTTGTTTGAAAATTACAGAAATAACAGGCAAAGTGAATGCATGTAATCACTTACTGCTGCAGTAAGGAAGTTTTAAAGTCAGCTGTAAAGCATAGGGCTTTGTGTCCACCTATATCTGAATATGTGTGGAAACCAAAGGACTTAAAGAAGCAAAATTTGCTCTTCTCTCCCCCTGCCTTTTTTTTTTTTACTTCCTAAGACTCATTGAAAGAGTTGGTAAATTGTGTATCACATCCTGAATTTACCATGATTGAGGCAATAAGGGGAGTTAATGGAGGGAGGGAGGGAGGTAGGTAGGTAGGTAGGTAGGTAGGAAAATTAGAAAAGCTGTAATGGCTTTCAGATCCCATGTAACTTCTGGCTCACTGAGAACATGAGTCTCTATAAAAACCTCCTGGAGAGGAGAGGATGTCTGAATGGCTGTCTCTCTTCAGGCAGTGAAATGTCCCATTATGCTCTTTTGTATTAGAGCAGTATCACAAAACACAAGCTCAACTTCCGTGGTGGAAGGAATTCTTATTAAGGTAAGTTAAACTCCTTGTCTAATCTGATATCAGATTATACTGACAGGTGCCCTCTCTGCAATAGATACATGAGTACTCCAAGCAAAGCTCTCTATATGCTTGTACAGTCTGTGCATCTCATTGGCCATGGTTTTTTTTAACTGAACTGCCATGTGGTTTTTTAAAGCGTGTTTGAGCTAATTGCCATCAAGCTACATGTATAACAGTTATTATTTTCACTGCCTTAAATGCAACTGAAAATTAAGATTCTCTATTATGTTATTAAATTATGTGAGATTTGCTTCAGACAGTGCAGTTTTCTCCCCTTTTGATAACTATTACGTCTGTTGTTTCTCATGCTGCAGAGAGAGAAGGTTTCATGTTTATGGTTGATGTCATCCCAACTCAGGGCTGTCTATGACAGGAGCCTTCTGTATAGCCTGCAGGTGGACTTTTGTGTGCCTAAGTCACTGAAGCTGTAGGAGCCATAGCTTGTTTGCCCTGGATGGGGCAAGTGTCAGAGCTCTGGGGAGCTGGAGCTGTAAGTCATGTTGAGCACAAGTTGAATGATGACACTGAATTCTTCCTCTTGGAGCTGCACTGGTACACCTGATAAATAAAACAGTGCTGCACTTCCTTTGGTTAGCTGGCATGAGTTTAAGTGTCTTCTGGTAACTCACAGCATCTGAGCAAGATTTGGTGGAACCGTATCTGAGCTTTTGGAGAACGTAGATAAAGGGGAGTTCAGCAGACCAGGTTTTGTCAGAAGTTTGAGGTTAAACCACAATCAAGTCACTTTGCTTTGTTGCACCTTTCCACTGTCTGTGGCTAAAGATGAAATCAAAGATGTATTGGATGTTGAGGTTTATGTACATAGAGGAAGAAAACATATGGTGAGTTTATTTTGTGATGACTTCTAAGCCTCAATTAAAAAAACATTGTAAGTGTGAAGCTAACTTAGTATTATTACTATTATATCCAAACTATACAATACATTCAATACATTCATTTCATATACTTCAATACATTCACTGTTTTTAGTAGAGGTATTTGCAAAGAGCATGTTTTTTCTCTCCCAGTTTGGTATTTTAGGTCAGATTCAGGTCTAGAGTGGGCAGGTTCTGCACCACTGAATTGGTGTCTGTATGTGGCCTCCCCCCTTTAAACAGCTGTCACTCTTTCAATTTGGAATGGAGTCACTATTCCCCCCTTTATGTATATGGAAGAATGGCACTGAAACAGCACTTAATGAGTCATACCATGTAAACAGTAGTTGAAAAGCCTATTCATGCTGTATTTTACCACTGCATAGGAAAGCCAGGATTATTATTTTGATCCCAAAGTGATTAACACGTCCAAACATGCTGCAGGGAGTTAACAACTCTTCCTAACCACACACAGATCAAGCAGAGCAAAAGTGTGTCTTTACAGCTAATTGAAGGTTAGCTGAGCTCTTTTCTACTTTGGGCTTTCCTGCTTAATGCCACCGGCAAGATCTGCCATTCCCTTTGTTTCTTCTCCAGCGTTACTGCCCTCTGCTTGGGGATTCTGTTCTGCCCACATGTCTCTGGCTTCCTTCAATACCATCTTTCCATTATGTCTGTAAACTTCGAGTTCCCCTGCCAAAGAGAGCTGACAAAACAGATGTGTATATGTTGCAAGTGGGTTTTGGTACAAGAGAAATGTAGAGTAATAGTGGGAATCTGTGCAAATTGTCATGAGGAATTGCTGCTGTAACTAGGTTTGCAATTTGGGTTTGTTCAGACCATCTTCGTATACCTGTGTGGGTATTTCTTAGAGGTCTTTAAGACTCACAAAAACATGAGATGAAAAGTAAAGAAAACAAGCAAACACTGGTATCTGATTCTTTGTTCTGGTAGTTAATATGAAATGAAAGCAAGAGTGTGGGATAAGTTATTTTATGATGAAAAAAGTTGTTTTTTTAATGTAGATATTATGTTGATTAATGATATAATTCTGAAGTTTTCAGATAAGATGCAAACACTTGTCACAAAATTTGAGTACAGAGACTTGTAGCAAAGAATGCTGAAGAAACTTATTTCCTTAGCTGCAGCATCACAATGTTGGAGTCTGGGTGAGGAAGGGGGAGAGATTGTTAGAACATCTTTAAGACTTACGGAAGAAGAAGAATAAAAATATTTTAGTAGTTTGGTTCTCTGCACATTGAAAAACAGTCCCATTCCATGTGCTGATTTTTGTAGAACGTATTTCCTTGTCCCTTCCATACTAAGCCTGTCACATTTTTGGGATCTCTTCTTCTGTCTACAGTAGGTCCTGGAAATTACTATTTCCAGCTGTTGCTTCTCATTGAGGTATTTGTTGGCTTGTTGCAGCTGGTCACTGTGTGGGTTTGGGTTTTTTGTTTTGGGTTGAGTTTGATATTTTTTTTCCCCCATCCTCTCTCCATATATTTATGCAGTTTTGCAGCATGTCTGGCACACAGATTTTGGATCCATGCTTTTCTTTTGTCCTCAACAGACAATATTTTTCCAAGTGTGAAAGAACACTTCTGGTACTTCAGATGCATGTATATAATTTGGTGCAGCCTTCTTGCATATACAAGGATTCCTGATTTCAAAGTTTGTCCTTAATCAAAGTCTGGCATGTCAGAATTTCTGGTTTCTCAAAGGTTTTTAGGCTTGCTGTCGTGGTCTTGCAGAGGCACCATCAGAATCTTACCTGGCAATATCCCTGAAGGTATTTTCCAAGCCTTCATTAGAAATGGTATTAGTAACCACAGAATGGAGGTGCAGACATCTGTAGAGCATATTTATGCTTCCCACCAGTGGTACATGAAATGATGTTTGCCAGCTGGCCCTGGGAGAAGTGCTGATTTTCAGTATCAATGGATTTCCAGCCCTTCACTCTGTTCCTGTGTATTGTCCACATCTGTACTAGTGTATTCATCTTCTCCTTTTTGTCCTGTGTGAGTGGCCGAAGGTGCCGCATAAAATCTCAAACCCAGGTCATCTCTCACATAGGCTCGCAATCACATTTTTGAGAAATGCGGTTCCATTTCAGAACCCCTTTCACGGTGACTCTACCAATGAAATATAGTGCAACTTCAGCCCATCTGGAAGGGCGAAGGGCAGCATGAAAATAAACCTATGTGCAGGCATGACTTACTGTTATGTTTACATTAATGAACTTGATTGAACTGGATCGATCTCAAGGGCACAGATTTTATTGTGCCAATTTGGCCGAGTGCTTTTTCTGGTGTACTTCGCGTGAGACTCATCACAATGATATTTTTAATATATTTCAATCTTTAGTCTTTAAATTACTCTGTATCTGTTTGTGGCTTTCATTCCACATTAAGGAAGAATCCTACAGAATAGTCAAAAATCGCTCATGTGAAAGGAGAGTATTTCTTTTCATCACTGTTAGAAGTAATTATTATAGTTGGCCACTTTAAGGCTTATCTAAAATCAATGTACTTTTCCTAGAGAAACATCATGTTTCTCTGCCTTGTGTTTTAAGCTGGAATGAGTTTTGTTTGGTTTTATTTTTTAATAGTTCAGTCAATGGAATTCCTCTTCTGTAAATTTTCTATTGATTTTTCTTTTACTATACATCATCTTATTGCCATGAACTGCAATAGAAGTTCCTAACTTAAAATAACTACATGTAGAGAAGTACCAGGAGAAAATAACTGCTGTTCATGTGCAGTCTTTTGTGGTGAGGAGTTGGGAATAGGATTTAATGTGGAGGTGCTCTGGGTTTGGTCAATATATTAAGATCCCCTAATAAAAAGACAAGTTTTCAGGAACCCAGGTCCCTGAGGCCCAAGGAGAAGTATGAAGCAACAACGACTCACTCTTGGTGGAGGAGGATCAGATTAGGGAACAGCTGAACAAACTGGACATCTGTAAGACCATGGGGCCCAAGGGAGTGCTGTGGGAGCTGGCTGGTGTCATTGCAAGACAGCTCTCAATTTATCTCTGAAAGGTTCTCATATTCAGGGTAGGTTTCTGAAGACTGTGATAAAGCAGATGTCTTCAAGAAGGGGAACTGTGGGCTGGTCAGCCTCACCTCAGGAGGTGAGGTACTGGAACAACTAATCCTGGAAACAATTTCCGGATGTGTAAAGGACAGGAAGATCATTAGAAGTTTTCATCCTGGTTTTATGAAGAGGAAATCATGCTTAGCCAACCTGACAGCTTTCTATAATGAGGTGACTAGTTTGGTGGATGAGAACAGTGCATTCTGCTTAGTTTGGCTTCAGTAAGGCTTTCAATGCTACTTCTAATAAACACGCCAAGGAAGTAAGGCTAGGATAAGTGGACAGTGAGGGGGATTGAGAATGGTTGGTACCAGGCAGTTATGATGAGTGGCAGAAGTCCACCCGGAGACAAGTCGCTAGTGCTGTGCCTCAGGGGTCTGTACTGTGGCCAGCACCAATTAACATCTTAATTAATGATCTGGATGGTGGGACAGTGCACACCCTCATCAAGTTCATAAATGATACAAAGCTGTGAGGAGTGGCTGATGTGCCAGATGCTTGTGCCACCACCCAGATGGACCTGGACATGCTAGAGAAATGGCAGAGAAGAACCTCTAGTCTCTCTGTGAGGGGAAATAAAAAATCCTGTAGCTGGGGAGGAGTGATCGCATTCACCAGTATGTACTTGAAAGCAGCTCTGCAGAGAAGGACCTTGCGATTCTGATGGTCACCAAGCTAATCATGAGTCAGGAACACACAGTTGCAGTAGGAAGGCCAAAGCAGCTTGATCTGTGTTAGGAAGAGCATGGACAGCAGGTTGAGCCCTGGTGAGACCACATCTAGGGTCCTGGCGTTTCAAGTACAAAAGAAGCTTGGACATACTGGCATGAATCCAGTGAGGAGCCATGAAAATGACTAAGGCGCTGGAGTACCTTTCCTCTGGAGAGAGATTGAGAGTTGGGACTCTTCAGCCTAGAGAAGCTTTGGAGTTCAGGGGGCTCTGGTCTTATCAAAGTGTATAAATACCAGAGGTGTTTATTCAGGAGATGAAAATGAGGAAGCCAGGCTCTTCTTGGTAGTGTACTTCTTCTTGGTAGTGCCCAGTGACACGCAAGAAGCACAAAATAAAATGCATGAAATTCCATCTAAACACAAGAAAAAGAAGTTTGTTCTTGTGAGAGCAGTCAAAAACCAAAGCAGGCTGCTCGGAGAGTTTGTGGAGAGAGTCAAAACAAGACTTGACATGGTTGTGGGTAGCCAGGCGTAGGTGACCCTGCTTAAGTAGGGGATCTCGAAAGGTCCCTTCCAACTCAAAGATTCTGTGATATGCTCTTAAAAAGAAAACAGTAACTCCTGAATTGGTCCTTGTTTTGCGCTTCTCTTACAGTACACACAGATAGAGAGTGCAACTTGATCTGCTTGATAGCATTGTTCTGCAATTTAGATTGCCTTTGCCTTCCTCTGCCACATGTGCTGGCATTGCAGCACTCTGGATCAGAATTTTTATGTCACCTTCTAATGCCCCGTGGTACTTGCACTATTTTTCCAAGTATTTTTAACCAAGGCACTGACTGAGTCCAGATTTTGAGTTCAGGAATTGCAGAAGAGCTGCATAAAATGTGATCTTACCAAAGACATAATTCTGTGGTATTTCAAGTGACTTAGAAGGAGTCAGTCTTGCTCCTAACAGGTAGTCAGGTACATGAGTTGAAATAGATTTCTTGGCGAGCTTGACAAGACATCTTTTTCTGAGGCAGGTAATGTCATCTTTGGTGTGTGAAGAATATATTTCTTAGGCAAAATAAATACCTTCAGAATAAAAGGCTGATTTGCTTTCCTACGTCAAAGCTGTGAGATGTAAAAGGGAACATTCTGTAACTTCTGTTTCTTTTCCTGCACTTACGATAAACTTAGCATAGTCCTGCTGCTGTGTGCTTTCTTATTAGAGGTGTGAAGGAAACAAAGAAAGAAGGTGAATTTGGTATTTGTGCATTTCTCCTATCATAAAGAGTAGTGGTTTTCTGGTTTGGTTAATGAACTATGCATCAATTTTGCTCTTTAGCAAAAGGTCACTTTGATCTCAGAACTATGCCAAGTGGCTTTAAGGAGGTGTTAAATAAGAATGATAAATAAAGCAATTTAAAGTACATAAAGTACATTTGGGTCAAAATTCCTCATCACAAATATCTGTCATTTCACTACCTATGCAACCTTGTAACTGAAATCCAGTGGGAACACATTCCTGGCTAACCGAAACAAATCTGCTTTCTCTTAGCAGCATTTTGGTAACAGATGTAGTCCAGAGACTGAACTTTGAAGATTGTGTATTGGAATTAAGATGTTTCGCCTTAATTCAATAAATGTTAACAACAGTTAACTAATTGCACAAAAAACACGCCCCCAAATTGTGAGGAAATAAAGTTATTATTTATGGTTCTGCATTTTTGTCGTTTTCAACTTGGAGCATCTTGGCATTGTTCATATTTTGAAAGGGAAAGTGATTTTAGTCATTTGAAATCCAGTTCTTCTAAATCTTGATGTAGATGGTTAGAAAAAAGGCAACACATGTATTTGAAGTATTTTTGTATGTATTTGAAGAAATTTTTGTCAAATAGACTCAGGTGATAATTTTTCACGACAGCAGCATTTGAATAAACATTAAACAAACAGGTTGAAAATTCACGGTAACATTGCTCCAGGGTGATGTAAATTATATATCCATCACTTAAGCACTTACCCTTTTCTCATTGACCTTGATAGCAATTACAGATGCTGTATTTCTCTATAGCAATCTGAAGTCTGAACAATTTATTCACTATATGAGAGGCAAGGAGGCAAGACTCCTGCACACACACAACTGTGAGATTTTAGAGCAAAACTTTCTGTGGTCATTGGAAATAAAACCAGTTTTCATTTATATTGAGCTCTTCCAAGTCTCATGAAAGAAAATGCCAAAGCTAAATTTGTACTTTTTTGTTTTGTCTTTTAACACCATGAGCATGAATCCTATTGAAGGCTCACAGTTTTACTTTATAGAGATTAGAGAGGCTTGGGGTTGGGGTTTTTTTTGGATTTCTTAAAGTCAGCATGTAGGAATACCTGTATTCTGTTGTGTGTCACATGAGAAAGGGGAAACAGGCACGCAGGTCACTGGTCTGAGTGGGCAGTGGGCAGAGTATTCCTACAGCAGGGAATATATACCCAGCCGCCCTGGGTATTTGATGGCTGCTTTTGGGCAGGTATGGGGGTAGCTCGGGAAATGTTTCCTTCATGTGGGATCATTCATGGTTAGATACTGTAAAGCAAAGGCAGGACCAACCAGGTTTCTGTGTTTTAACTATGTATCCAGTTTGTGTTGTTGAACATGCTTTTTTTATATACAGATGGCTTTAACATAATAAACTGATACCAGTGCCTCAAACCCAGTAATTAAACAGGTCACATAAATTGCTTTTTATTAAGCTAGACACTATCTTGCAGTACTATGTTTTCAATAATATTGATTCTCTCCTTTTCTATTGTCCTTTCACTTTTCACTATAACACGTTTGAAGTAACTTCCTTTGTTATGTGTTTTTCACACTAAAAATGTAATGTGAGGAAATGGTGACAGGTTTTACAGAGGACTCTTGAAACTAATTTTTGTGGAAGTATAGTGATGGATTGAGTGCCAGAGCAAGACTTCTCTTTACATCAGGTGAAAACAAGTCGAATTTAACTTTTCCTTTATGTGTTAAAATCAGAGCTACCCAGTGCAGTTTTCATGGCAGCAAGTTGAACCAGTAGTGGTTTTTTACAGTCTTTATTGTAGAAGTGGGAACTCAAAATGCATGAAGAGGACTTCTTTCCTTTTCTTTAGGGGCCTTTGTGCAGTTTATTCTTGAGAAATGTCCAGGCTTTTCCTTCCAAATGGTTTGCAGTCTGTAGGCACTTCTCTCACAGACCCTCAGGAGATTTTTGAGTATTCTAGCAAAAGGGTTTAAGGTAGTATTGGATATCTTTCACCAGCCTTTTGCATAGGTCAGGATTTTTCCTATAATTTGTTTCAACAATTCCTTTACACTTTATTTTTTAGTAAAAGCACAAATAAGAGAAATGAGAAATGAGCTGGGCCTTTTTATCCTGGAGAAGAAACAAATGAGAGGGGATCTTATGAATGCGTAAAAGCATCTGAAGGGTGGGTATCAAGAGGATGGGACCAGATTCTCTTCAGTGGTGCCCAGAGAGGACAAGGGGCAGTGGGCATATAAACTGAAACATGAGATGTTGCATCTGAATATGAGCTGCCAACTCCCTCAAGGTTTTTCATTCAGATTTATACAGCTTGTGTAGCACGAGCAACCTAGAATGGATATCTGGTGATACCCTGGAGCCATTCTAGTTCCATCAACAGTCTCATGGTTTATTCATGATATATAGATGTCTTTGTTTGTATCACATGGATATCAGAAAGGGATTTTTGCCATAACAAAGTGGTTTTGCCTGACAGATTTAACTGTAATAGCCATTAACTTTAGGATTTTCTTTTGTGTTGACCTGCCTAGGAAATAACATTTATTTTCTTTAATTAAAAAGAAGTGAAATGTAAGCTAGCCCTTCCTAATTAACTTTGTGCTGGAGAATGACTGCAAGTGGCAATGAGAGATTCTTACAGACTTTCAGGAGGGTAAAAATGTATTCCACAACTCCTGTTCTGTATGGTATAGTATCCAAAAGAGATGAATTAGTCTGATGCATTTTAGTGGTTTACACTGAAAAGAGCTCATTATCCTGCAAATATTTCACTACTTTGTACAAAGTTAATACAGGGCATGTATTTTTTATGACTTATAATAGTACAAATATTTACAGAGGGTTTCATTCAGATGTAGTATCATTTTAGTATTAACTGTTAAGTTCTTCTTATGTAAGATCAATATTTAAGAATTTGATTTAGATATTTAATTTTACAAGATACATAGCTTTACCAAATACAAAAATATTCCTTCAGTATATATTTTTCACCTCTAAATTGACTACAAGTTCATTGCCCCTTGGAAGATAAAGTAATGTCTTTATTTGGGCTCACAGTACTTTCCACAGGTGAGACCTAAGTGCTTTTAGCCAAGTCAAGTGTCTTCTGTAAAGAAAACATTTTGGTTTAGAGCTTGAATTCAGTAAAATAAAAAAACTTTGAGCAAATACAGCAATCTTAAATGTTCACCCCACAAATTTAATTTGAGTAGTCTTCCATTATTTTTATTTAATATTATTTAAATATTGGTTGCATATTGCTTACATTTCCAGGAGTTTTGGGGCCCAGTTTAGACAGTGACCAGTATGTTCAGAAGCAGAGGAAGGAAGGTGTCTGTAGCAAATTGGTTTTGTGGCTGTCATGAGCAGATTGTCCAGGCCGCAGACATTGCCTTTTGTTCCACTCCATTGTCTGAGAACAGCTCTGACTTCAGATCTGAAGGTTTGTCACCACAGATAAATCTTGTGGCAATAGCTTTTCATCTCCTATGTCAGGATTAAATTATAATACATATTATAATACATACCAGGCTGTTTCAAGTTCTGAGTTTTTATAGTTAGGACTGCTTTTCTTTTTAAGTAACCACTTTCAACATACCTTTATTTTAAAATATGTTAAACTTTGTATAATTTGCTTTGATCTTTAGAGAGACTTATGATTTTGTGCAACAACTGCTCATTAAATATTTAATCTCACTTGATAATGCACAACAAGAAGTTATTTTTAGTTTAAATATTCATTTAATGTCATAGTTACAGAACCCCAAATTTATTATTGCTTTGCAAGCATATTTTGCTTGTCTTATTTGTTTTGGGATTATTTTCCCTTCCATAACAGATGGGTATATTGGCTAGAAAGTCTTTATTAAGTATACAAAAATTCATGGTAACATACAGTGCCAGGGTGATAGACAGTGTTTGGCAGGATGCTTCAGTCACACATAGGTTTCATTCTTGTTCCCAGATCTCACTGTTCCACTGGACGAGCCTAGGTGAGGTCTGCATGCTCTTGCCTTTCCTGCCATGGAACAGACTGTGACAAAGAGCCCTTAGGGCCAGGTGATTGTAGGATGACAAGGAAGAGACCTCTTTGTGTTCAAACATTGCAGATGTGGACACTGATGGCAGTTTTTGCTGTTTGCTTGTGTTTCTTAGGCCCTGAATTAGGACTGGTCAGCACCATGCAAACGCCAGGAAGCTGTGCCCGGGTTTCACTGTGTTGGTGGGTATGTTCCATATCCCAGAAACCTGTCTCAGAGCCTCCTGTCCCCTTAGAGCAGGGGCGGTGTGACACCACCATTTCTGCCAGAAATGTGTATCCAACCCTTGCTGGAGGTGGCAGTCCTGGAGCAGTGTCACCTAGAGCTTGTCCCTAACCTGGGACTCAATGGCCCATCCAAGAGCTGATGTGTAGGCCTGCTTATATGCAGAATATTCTTGCTATAATGTTATAATTTGGCTCTGAAAAGAGTTAATTGCTTAGAAAGCTAGATGAGAATCTAAATTTTTTTTAAGTAATCTACTACAATTCAATTCAATGGATACAGAAAATAAAAAGGAGAGAAAGGTGCCTCTTGTTTTATTTGTAGAGAAAAAGGGCTCTGCAAATTCAAGCAGATACAAATTTGAGCTAGGTGGAGGAATTGGCTAACATTCACACACATGCCTACAGACTTTTTCATTGCATTATTTTCTTCTTTTGCCATGAAATTCATGTCTTACTGTGCCTTTTCTCTAATTATGCATCAGCTTTTGATGGAGTGGCAATGAAGTATTATCTTTTTTCTTCTTCTTTTTTTTAATGCCTCATTTAACAAAACTATTTCTCATGCAGTGTATTACAAAATTTAATGTAATATAAAGTTTGTGTCTTTCTTGTGGTTCATTTCCCTTGTAAAGAAGACATAAAACATCTTTTTCACAAACTACATTTTTCTCAGAACTTTTAGTCATGTTCCTCTCCCAGTTGATTTTTTTTCCATGAATATCCCTTTCTAAAATTATATGCCTGAACAACAAACCAACAGATTTGATTATCATTATAGAATATGTGCAGAGGTTGTTTTCCAGACTCGCATATACCTTTTTGTTCTTCATTTTTAAACCAGATGAAGAAGATAAAATATTTTAATGTTAAACCAGAATAAAGCATACATAAATAAATTAAACTTCACTCTCATTTTGTTAAAAAAGAAAAGGTCAATGCGTCATAATCCTATAGCTCTGTAAATATCTTTTCTGTATTTTTCAATTAAAGATTTTTTGAGAAAGGCTTGGTCTGGTGATCAGCAAGTCAGATTTTGGAATCTGGCCACCCCAGATGCCTCCAACTGGATGTAGGCTTTCGCTGTGTCCTGACAGTCACGTAGGGAAGTTAGGGGAGTGATGAACTGCCATAGCAATAGCAAGCCTCAGGTTCCTGTTGCGTGGTTTTAGCCCTCTGAGAGTTTGGTGCCTCCCGGGACCATCCTAAAGCAGGTGCTCTCTCCGTAGGCAGAATGAGGTTGCCTTTGGAATGGCTGGCTACAGAAGGAGTTGGAATGACTGGCTTGGAATAGGTGCCTAAGTATAAAGGAGAATTTAAATGCCCAGCTTTTGGCTGATCCACATGATGAATCCTACTTTGATAATTTTTAGGTTCAGGCTCTCAGTTATGCTTCCACTTGGTTGTTTTAATAAGTTGTAAATCTCAGTAAAATTGCTTGTACTTACGTCATATAGTCCAAAATCAATATTCTCTCCTAGTTTTTCCTCTGTATTCTCATCTTTTTCCTGGTTTATCCTTAGTTGTTATCCTCAGCTGGAAGAATAGCAGCAATGCAAAATGCAGATTTTGCTTGTACTTGAAATCTACATATGTATGCTTATAAGATCAAGTAAATGTTTGGACATGTTTCACTCTTCAAGAGTGCCTGGTTTCCGTGGTGATGGAATTCATATTGGCTCAGTGGCATGTATTCAGTCTTGAATTGTAGACATCCCTTTTGTATTCCAAGCTGTACTGCCATCTATGACGGATGTTGGAGATACATCCATACTGTGGTGTGGCATTTGCACTGGCAGTCACTGGCTGGTAGAAAGGGTTTCTGGAAGTGGTCAGGTGGTCTGACTCCATTGTCAAGGATATCATGCTGTTCTTACCCCAGGAGAAGACCAAAGCCGTTTCCAAAAGCAGGATGAGTGTTGTCTTGATGCATGAGTGATCCCATGGATAATGAAGTTGGTAGAAATGGTTCATACTGAACTGAGTAACTCAGGGGGCACTGTGACCCCTGAGGTCACAGGGTTCGGGCTGTTTGGGATTCCAGCTCAGTAACCAGGATATTGACAAGGGTTTAAAATACACCACACACCTGTTCACACTTGCCTGATTTTTATGGTGTGTTTCTGGAAGAGTTACAGTAACATCAAGAATTGTGAGAAGATGACAAGGTGGTTGAAATTTCCAGCTAGCCTTCTCTTACTCTGTTTTCTTTTGGACTCGTGCAATTGCTTGCTTTGAGGTCAGCTGTTTTAAAGTACTTACAGGAACAGATTTTTTGAGTTACAAAAGTCTTTTGTGGTGCCTCTAAATGTCAATAACTCAATTGCTTAGCATTAGATGACCAACATATACAGACATTCCTAGGCTAGCTAACTAGAACACAGAAATGGATTAGCTCTTGTGACTGCAGAACAAATAATGCAACATCCACACACTATTAATTACACGTTTCAGCGCAAGAAATTCGAAGAAATGTAGCTAATGGATTGCAAGACTGGTTGTTGGCTTAATAAACATATCAGGGATGTTGACACCTAGAGACCAGTGAACTGGTAAATTGAAGATGACCTGGTTTTGCTCAATCTCTGGTCATTTTCTCAGCCACATACACTTTACTGGGCTGCTGCTGCTGTTTGTAGGTTCTGTCTTTCTAGGACAGGTGCTGGGTTTAATTTGTTTGGCTTTTAGCAAGTCAAAAGAAAGACATGGTAAAGCCTTTTTGAAGCTGTTGATGGAATATAAGCTGTGATGTTGATCCTGTCACTTGTTGAGGGATTCTCTCTCCTATCTATTCTGTCATAGTGGCAGGCTCGAAGAACTTCAAGAATTCTTTTGCAGCCAATATAAATACTGAAAATATTAAAAAGTTAACAGTAGAGGGAATAGAATGGTCATCTAAGAAGGAAAGCTGTAAACTTACCATTTTTCCTTTCCTTTGCTTTTTCAGAAGTCTTTTCCAGTGTTTTTTTCCAGTGTGTTCCCTTGCTTCCTCCCCTGTCCTCACTCTCACATAACCTTCCCCTTCCTGAGGAGCTTTGTATTTTCTTTTTCAGAACATTCATAATAATTTCCTTGTCTCATTCCTGTCTCTTTGCTTACATTCTTTTCCTGCTCCAGAGACCTTTAAACTCATTCTCTTATCAAAATTAGCTCCCTATTATTGTTTTCCACTTCAGATGAACTGCAAGCCATTCATTGGGTCCATCAGCTGAAACCCACAGCCATGTGCTCATGCACAGCCAGTGGTGGCAAGTCTTGGGCTGGTGGAGGGAGTTAGCAAAATGCAAAAGCTGCAGCTTCTTTGTTGGAGGAGAAGGAATGTGAGAAAGGCCTCCTTTCTGTTCTTTGTTCACTCAGGTGCTGCAGACTTCATATTTTGACATCTTATTATCTCACCTGTGAAAAAGTTACCATGTACTGTTGTTACCTTGAAAGGCTAGGTAAACACGTGGAAAAGAATTCAGCAGTTACCAAACTACTGTATCCTGACAGAGACCTGAGCGAATACAAGAAAAGAATTTTCCTAGTTAAATAGTAGAGATCTGTGACTCCTCTCTCAGAATATGTATTGCATAAACTCCTCTGATACTCAACCAGTAAAAAAGGGCAATGTGTGTGATAACGTCTTCTCAGCTGTCGTCCTGCAAAGCATATCAGAAAGTAAGCCTTATACCAGACTAACTCCTGGAAAAGCAGGAGCTGATTGAAAATAAAAATCTAAGGCACTGCATGTAATGGCAGAAGATCCATTAGAATCTGCTGAAGCATACATTTATAAATTTAATGTGAGTGAAATGGCAGACTCAGAGTGAAGTCACATATAGCAGGATGCATGTTCTTGTCATTAAGACTATACCTGCATTAAAATAGTAGATGGCAAAACCAAAGGGTATGTTTGTTATTCCTATCTTGCCATATAATGTCAAAACTTCCTAAGGGGCCTGCCTCGACCTAAGCGTAAAGGAGGTAAGTGACACCAGCACTGGTTCCTTTACCCTTCAGTGTAGTCTTTTGAATGACCACATATTTTAGCCAAGGGTCCTTATCTTTAGCACTTATTTTGTGCTATTCTGAAAGCATTGTCCCTGGTGCTTAGGAAGTTCCAGCTAATTGCATTTTTTGGCTCCTCTGTTTGGCTGTAATCTTTACTATAACTCTTGTGTGTGATTTACCTCCAGACGTGGTGCACCTTCCTAGCAGTGCCTCCTGTCACTGCAGAGGAAATCTCTTATTGTAGTCAGTTAATGATGGTTTATGTCCATTTTTGCCTGCTTTTTAACTTTGTTCTGCACTAACTGAATGACTTCCGGTAGCATTTTTGAGAGTTTGGTTCAAGTAAGTTTCTTATCTGGGGCTTTAGAAAGAAGCTTCCAAGAGCTGCATTTTGATCAACCTAGGAAAGTAAGGAGAAGAAAAGTTCAGTGGGGCTTCATACAGCATTACAAGTGATGAGGTCTGAGGAGAAGAGTCCTTGTCTTAGGGAGAGACTGACTGCTTCCATTTTTGTTGTAATCTCTCTAAAAGAAGAAATTGCACCTAGATCCTGTGGACTGTGTAACTCTTATGAGTCCATTAGTATAAAGTTCACAGTGAGCAAAGAAATGAAACACAGTGGGAATTTTCAAAAGACAAAATGAGGTTACTGGTACCTCAGAGTGAATACCTGTAATAGTGCTGTCTTCAGTGAAGAGAACTCGTTGCGTGCATTAGTCTTCATAACTCTACTATTTCATGCTCTGATGAGTTTTTATCTTACATTAACGCTCCCACCAACTGAGAGAAAGGTGAACTCTGAAAAAGTGATGGGAAGGGACCACAGTGCTAATCTGCATCAGAGGTCTGGGTTTCTTCTGTAGGATTGCTCTGAGTGCTGGGCCGAGGTTGATGCCACCACAGTAGGAGCTGCAGGCTGTCTCCTATTCCTTACCATCCATGTTTCGCACGTAGTTTTAGGGAATGCTAAGGGTGCATAACATTGTAGTCACATGTTACCTACATTTAACTGCAGGGAAGAACTGGCTGAAAGGCAACTGCGTAAGTCTTAGTCTCAGTGGAGAAGTTGTGACTATTTTATACCTCAAAGTAGAATTTCAATTCTCTTCATCAGATCTGCTATCTGATGTTTCTGGCTGCCATTAGTTACTCACAGGTCTTCTTTTGGGGAATCTGCACTGTGTTTGAAGAAGGCATGTTTGACATGAAATATCTTGTACAGCAGCAGGGTAAGGAGGGAATTACATAATAAAAAATTTGCATAAATAATATTACTTAATAATTAATTTCTCCTATTAGTAAATAAAGCACAGTTTTAAGAGCATGACGCTCTTTTTGTTAGAGCTCATCTTCATTCTTAACATCCTGCAATATTTGTGTGCTTTGTCTGTCCAGGTCAGAGCTGGTTTTATAGGTTGCTGGAAAAGAAACCAGAACTACCTCTTTTTGGCATGGACTTTTAAATCTTTAAGAAGTGTCACGTATTTTGCCAAGCTCTTCCTTCCTGCCTACTTGTCCAGACAGACTGTGACTGAATGAAACCACCACAGCTGTAGAAAAAAACATTCTGATGACTAAATTAGTGCATGGTGTTCTTAAATAACTACCAAGCAGCTCCAAATCTGCCACACACCCCAAAGAAAAAGAAGTTCAAGATGGTGCCTGCCATGCCTGCCATTCTGTCTGCATCTGGTATCAATATCCTGTCTGTACTCACCCAGTGCTGTCTGTCACCAGCTGCCATATCTGAGAGTCAGTCTCATAAGGTTGTTTGCTGGGTTTAATGCTCAATTCAGCCACTGAAGAGCCAGAATGGGAAATGAGAACAACATGGAGCTTGTTCACAACCTTGAAGCTTCTCATCTGTCTCTGGAATTGTGGCATTAGCCTGCCAGGTCTCCATTTTGGTGTTTCATTTCCCATCTTGCTGTGAATGCTCAGATCAGAATGCTATGACTAAGTATTTTTTCCCATCCCACCCTGCTGCCCTCTGTGTGGGACTATCCAGGCTGGTAGAATTACACTTGTTTTCATGTTTAGCTGTAATTATCTTAAATGAACATTTTGCTTAGTCTAAGACCAAGAACAATCAATTGCTGTCTCAGAAATGTCTCTGACAGTGAGACCTGGGCACTGGCTGCCATTTTTCTTTAAGGAGTTGCCAAGGAAAACTTGTGCCAGCCAGAGCTGTGAAGTGTATCTTCCTGCATCTTTCTTTTAAAATGTGCTCACAGTGATGCAAACTGCATCCCAAACTCAGTATCGTTTGGAGACGACCTAAAACCGTAAGTTGTTGTCATACAAAGCCACAAAACTGCTGAGGTCTCCTGGTTGAGACTGGATAAAAATAAATGGTTTGGAAACACATCTCCACTTCATTTAGAGTGTCAGTGAAAGACAAATCTCCTGCCTCAGATTGTTCTCCATTCAGCAACTTCCAGTGGCTTTTTGGGTTGTTATGATTTTGACATGACAATGTAGGGTCCTCAGAGAAAAGTCAGACATTCTCTCACACCTGGGGCCTGGATATTCTGTTTCTCTTTATGCTGTGGACTGTCTGCATGCTGTGTTTGTCATTCTCCCTCCTGTCTCACCTGCACTCTGCAGTCTTTCAACCATTGAACAGTCTGTGCAACTCAGAAATGGAGAGATTCCTGTACGTTGCACCTTTCCCCAGAGGTATCTGTCTGACCCAAATTGCAGTACTTGGGTGCAAAGCAAATAGGCATTTTTATCACTGCTAGCTGCAGCCCCCAGAAAAATGTAATATTCAACAATGAACAATGTGTTGTGAACAAATGAAGCAGACACCTCTATCATCATCAGCTGATTTTAGGAGCAAAGGTGGTTTTTATAACTGATAGTAAGTTGGTAACTCCTGCCAACAAATGCAGTGCATTTTAATTCCTATCAGAAATTAAAAGCTGAGTGTAAGACATCTTTGCTATTCTCAAAAACTCCATAAGCAAAAAGA
This sequence comes from Corvus cornix cornix, assembly GCF_000738735.6. Taxonomy (NCBI): domain Eukaryota; kingdom Metazoa; phylum Chordata; class Aves; order Passeriformes; family Corvidae; genus Corvus; species Corvus cornix. The sequence continues at coordinate 65,483,860 of NC_047057.1, read as the reverse complement.
TTTTCCTCCATGCCCTGCTCCTAATATGCACTATACCTTGGTCTCTGTGGCCCTTCAACACCTGCCTAAGACTCTGTATGAAGTCTCTGCCTTGGCCAATCATGAAATAACTTTAGGTGGTTGCACACAGAAACTTAATGACAAAAAGCAAATGCAGGAGGCCTCCCTTCCTGTGCACTGTGGAGGCTGTAGCAGAGCTGTTTCACCAGAGTATTGTGAGCGCATCTGGGCACTGGCTGCCTGGCCACTGCTCTCCTGCTTTAAAGCATACATTCAGGCTGTTTTCTGGAGATCTTGTGGGAGGGAAAAGTGCTATGTGACAGACAGACATGGCCTTTCCAGTATAAGGGGAGATAAGGGGAATCAGAAAAGTCATTTAACATCAAACTTTGTTGTTGTGATGTCTGCTTCACAGTTCATGATGTTGTAAATCATGAAGCAGAAAGAAAAAATCTGACAGCTGTATAAGAGATTGCATAGACTTAGTCTGGCCTGTGTTTTATTCTTTACACATGATTCTCTGCCACATTTGGTTGCTCCTGTTAAAGAGAATTTTTAAAAAAATTTTTTGCTGTGTCAGCACTGTCAGTTCAAAACCAAATCTAGCAGTAAATCAAGATGCTCTATATTTGAGTGCTCTGCTGTCTTAGAGCCAGGAAGACTTCTCTCTGTCACTTCACTTGGTCTTACAAAGAATATCCTGCTCTTTCTGGAGTGACCCCAGTCAAAGGGAGGAGCACTGTCTTTGTACAGGCTGACCAAAGACTGACTTTGGTCAGGACTCTTTGTTCTGTGTTCAAAAAATAGAGGTGCCCACTCACCTAAGCCCTGCTGATTAGCAGGTGATGGGAAAGGAGACATACCAAGCCAGTAACAAGCACAGCTGGATTTTATACCTGCTAGAAATAAAGTATTGTCAGATAAGTACAACACATGGAGCTGCTTTTTGTCTTGCTCTGAGCTCAGATATAGGTGGCGTGCAAGCGGATTTGTGTCACATGGCAGTGCTGGGTGTGGGCAGCAGTTTTGACCCAAGAAGGTGTGGATACAAAAATGCTGCTAGCAGGGATTTTCTTGCTATTTTCTAAGCCCATGAGAGACTTTTCTCTCTCACAGAAGAGGTAACAGAGTTATGTAAACAACCAAACACCTGCAGCCTTGTAAAGTCTTGTTTATAGTACAGTAGAAAAATATTTTGACAATGGATGTTTTAGGATTTTAGCCAATCACCCCCAAGGGGTGGCTGATCCTTTGTCTATAAAAGAGTTTGTAAAATAAATAAATCAATCAATCTTGCTGCACAATTCCTGCCTGCTGGATCTTCTCTCCTCCTCCCTATGGCTGTGGACATGGTGAAATACCCTAGGGTTGCAGTAATAAGAAGGCTCTGGTAGTTGTTTCCCTAAGGAAAAGGAGATTGTGTGTGTATGTGTACATGTGCACAGGAGAGAGAGTGCCCATGCAGTGACTACATGCTTCAATAAGCCCTCTTCTCACAGCAAGAGGGAGGCCTGCCCCAGTGTCACTGGGGGCATTTCCCTTGGTGTTTTCTCTAGTACCTTAGAGATTTCTCTTACACGTGGTATTTTCCTCTGGGAGCATAACGGTCCAGTAAATAAAAGGACTGTATGTCTTGCCTGCACTGTGATGTTCTTGAAGAGACAGGTGTTGGGTTACTGAGATGTGGCTTGAAGGAGATGATGATTGGAGTTGTGTGTGATGAGAACTCTAAGAATGCACATAGGTAACTCCAGGTAAAAGCATCAGGTTCCGAGGTCACCTGAAAGGTCTTGGCAATTAGGCTAATCCTTTAACATGTCCTAAGGCCCAGTCCAAGAATTGGCCCAGGTGGCCCTGCAGGGGGTAGCAATTAATCTGTTCATAAGGTTGAACAAGTAGTAAGCTGCAGAGGGAAGAGCTGGATAAATCAGAGGCATTGGCTCAGTGTTACCAGGCTGCAAAATTCTGCAAAAGTAAGGAGAAAAGAGGTCTTTTCATGAGAAGTAATGAAAACTTCCCCAGGATAACATGTCTTGTTTTAGAGGGGAATCCCTTTGACCAGGGCTTAGGTGGAATAGCCATGGAGCTTAACTTTTGGATAACAGAACTGTTTTGAAAAGCTAAATATCCATAAGACTTAAAAGGTGCAGAAAGAAAAAGCTAAGTCTTAGTATCTCTCTATGATGTTGTTTGCTTATCCAAACATGCACATCAAATAAAGCCCAAATATTGTAGTCTGACGACAGAAACTTGCAATGGCTGTCCTCTGTGAGAGCATTACTTTCCTTTCTTACCAGCATTATTTTAATTGATTAGACTGTGATTGTGAAGTTCAAAAGAAGACAGACACCTGCCTATTTTAAATGGCTCTTGGAATTGATTGACCAGCAACTGGTTAATCTAAATTTAAACTGAACTGAAAAATCCTTATTCATTATTAATAGGCATTGTTCAATCCTTACAGTCAGTATTAAAGTCAGTATTAGCTTTTATTCAATACTAAAAGGTAGCATTGCATTTTCTTGTGCTCTGAGCTTGCCCAGGAGAAGGGAAATGCTGCCAGCTCTAGCAAGCGTGTGGCACCAAGGAGAACTGCACACTGAGGCCAGTGGATTTCATGTCATGGCACCTGGTGTAGCAGAATTAGAGTTAGTTAATAGTTCCTGTCACAAAGGAGGCTCAACTATCATTTAGTCCAAGTGATCCTTGTTTAATTACACTGAACAATTCTGTGGAAGCTGTGAAGCAAACCAAGGTGGGAAACACTTGCTATCCATTTTTTTATTTTTGAAGTGACATAAATATAGATCTGATACACGTTGTGATTGTACAGTCCTGTAAAAATAGAAGAGTAAGTGTTAGCCTTATAATATTTCATTTTGATTTGGGAAGTTTGAAATATTAATGTTTCTAGGTTCCTTTAAGGTACCTATTTGAGAGTTCCTATCCATGTTAACAACCTCTCCATGCAGTACTGTCACTGGAAGCTGTTTTGCAAATGTTTCTAACCCATTTAATTCTAAATAGCACCCAATTTGTTAACAGAGAATTCTGTAGCTGTATAAACATACTATTTGTGGTGTGCAGCCTAATGCAATTAACCATATATTTTTAACTTCAGATAAAGACACGATATAAAAAGATTAAATAACAAATAATAATCTGAGAGTGAAATGAATGTAGATATTTGCTTGTCTTAGGCTGGAGCATTATGAAATAGAAGTTCAGAATGAAATGAGAAATTATAATGTAACAGAAGTAGTATGTGATTAAGAGATATAAGACCAGGCAACTAAACTATCTGAATTACGGTATTTAATATCCTGTCTTGGCATAACTCCAATGCCTGTTACATATTTTGGTGCAAATTATTCATGCATGTTCACTTTTAAGCCTATTCCCTTCAGTTTTGGCCTATTCTCCTCTTCTCCCATTTAACTAAAGTTACATGTAAGCACTAAACATGAAACTCAGAAGGACAGCTGTAATGATATTCCTGGTGATTCAATAGATAGCACAGCTATCAAACACTGATGCCCAAGGCTAAGAGTTTGCAACTAAATCTGCTAATTAGGTTAAGAGCTAAAATACCAGTAGGTGCCTATCTGCATCCTTAGGCACCTAAGTACCTTTAAAATATAGGCCCATAGCCACTCTTTTATTTGTAGAACAGCAATGATAATCATTCCTTACTTTGCAATCATCCCAGGAAGACAAGACCAGGAAGTGTCTCAGCAGCACTATAAAAGGGGCCAGAAATGAGAGGATCCTTCCTGTCTCAATCTCTTTTGCTCCTGGTTAGGGCAGCCTGTTGTGCCTTTCTGGCGTCTGCACTAACAGCTCTGCTCCTGCCAAAGCACCCCTTCAGCTTGTTCAGAGCATAATCCATAGAGCAAGCAGTGGCATCAAGATTCAGGGAGGCTTACAGAAGGAGCATGCTGTATGTTGCATTGTATGTTTTAAATGGTCAGTATTTCTTACTGTCTTTTAAGCCACCATTTTTACATGAGTTGAGGTGGAAAAAATTGCAAATCTAATGATTGCTCTTAAACCAGCTGTGGATAGAAGTGGGTTTGTACTGTGATGGTTGTACAGACAGTCACTGGGATTTCCTTGTGCTGTTACTGATTGCATGACACTGACTATGGCCAGTGCTTTCTGTCCCATTCCTGTTTCATTGTCCAGAGACACAGGTTGTGTTTAATGACTCTTGGCAGGGGGGAAAACTGTGAGGAATATCTGCTTTTCAACTGACTCTCCTTCAGAACCAGAAGGATCTTTTGCCCAGCAACTCACAAGCCTGTATGAAAGAAATAGTGCTTAAAACGAAGCTAAATGGGTAATGTCACCTCTGTGAACAAAAAGTAAAACTGTTGTAAAAAGATGTCCTGAAGGATTTATAAATTTGTCCTTGTCTGTGGCTCATATGGGAGCATTGACTTTATAAAGGAAGTACATTTAGACTGTGGATTTTTATATTGACTGTATGAAATTAATGGGTTATTTTAAGGAGAAATGAAACAAAATTCCTCTTGTTCTTCTGTTATAGATCTAGAAGTACTGTTTTGAAGATGGTATTTGCCTCAGGTTAATTCTAACATAATATGTGTCTGGAAACAGAATACTTTTAATAGACAGCCCAGCTGAAAAGCAGTTGTGTTTTAACTATAGGAAATAAATTGTGTTTCTTCCCCAGTCATGGGGTCTTTTCTCAAAGAAAAAAGTTATTTTGATGATGCTACATTTAAGTTTTCTGCATTTAATCAAACCATTTGAAGGTGGTTGTTAGGTCACTGACCACCTTTTATATACAGAAGGAACTAGTACAGATTAAGATAACTTTATGGAAGAATTAGTAATTATTTTAATTACAGCAGCTGTGTTGTAAGTTGCAATGAAGGGGTGGTGCACATTCCCTTACAGATTTACATGCCCACATGTGCATTTTAGAACATACTTCTGCACGTGAGTAGTTTGGTTATTAGCAGTAAAAAATCATATTCAAGATTCTTAAAAGCTGATTTTAAACTTCAAAGTAGGAGTGAATTTTTTCCAAGTTTTCCAGCAGCAGCTCTATAGTTGAAAGAAATACAAAGATTTTTAGTTTGCAAAGTCCAAATAAAATTCCTAATAAAAAAAGAGTAGTGTGTGAAAAAATGACCAAGTTGCCTATTGTCTTCTAACACACCAAGGTAGAAAACTAATTCCCAAAGGCTGGCAAATTTGAAAACTATTTGTGTTTGACATCTTTAGTGCAGATGATGAACATGAAAAGTAGGATGGGTTCCTGCATGACAGGCTCTACCTTTGAAACAGGAGATAAATCATTTTGTTAAACCGATTAGTTGGCAAAGCCTGGGAAGTAAGTTTAAAAGTGCATGTAAAAAAATGCATTCTCAAAGTTCTCCAAGTAGGTTCCCAAGTGGAGAACTTTGAGAGAGGGAGGAGGCAGGTGCAAAAGGGCTTGAGAAATGATGACATTATTCCCAAACACTGCAACGGAAGGCAGCAATAGAGAGCTGGGGCTGAGGTGGAAATAAGAAAAGGAAATTTTTTTTCATAAGAATATAAGAAATACTCTAATGTTTTTCTGTCCTTAATTTGAGTAATATGTGATATACTCTGTCATAGTAGATATTTTGTCAGAAAAGTTACCTAGAAAAAGAACACTCTCATTTTAAACATCGTAATTAATTGAAAGTGCAGAGAAGCTCCTAAATGAAGATATATAGGAATGAAAGAGATTAATTATATGACGTAGGACATAAGTAAGGACAGACATAAAAAATACAGAAATCAATTAGGTGTACAGAAGGTGAACTGGGAGGGGTTTTACCCTTTCTTTAGTATAAGAATTTAGCAACATTCACAATGCAGTGAAATGACACAAAGAAAACTTTTTTTCCCTTTCATCTTCAGGCTGCAGATTGCCTGTAGATGTTCTTAAATTCAGATGTGCAGAGAATATTGTTGAAACACAGAGTGAAGTTTAGAAAATGCCAATGGCTGGTGGTTCACTGGTGTGTGGTGCCATTCCTCAGTTCTCTGCAGCTCAGGATATGTCTCCTAGTGCTTGACTATGTAGTTACTTAAGAGAACAAAGGAAACCATATGAGACACGTGCAGTATAAACGCTCTCTACTGCATGTTTAAATCGGATTTAAAACCTCAAAGAAGAAATATCATGGTAAAGATTGTAACTTGTTTGGCTACTGCTTTTTGCTCCAGAGTGCCGGGTGTCCTGTCTGGAGGTGACTCCGGCAGTGCTGCCCCTGGGTGCCATGGTGGCAAAGGCTGTGGCCATCTCAGACTTAGGACTGTGAGGCCAGGCTGAGGCCAGGCTGTGGCCAGTCCAAGGGATGATGTGGCTCTGGACCAGCCTGCTGTGCCCGTGGGAGAAGGGAGAGCAGGGCTCATGCCTCTGTTCCCTGTGCAGCTGCACCGGCGAGATGGGAGCCTTTGGATCCTTTGTATAGCCATGCCCCCATTCACTCAGGCTCTGAGCTGCTTCCCAGGACTGGATTCTGGGAGGAGTTTGGCCCTTTTGTTTTCACATTCAGTGTTTCACAGCAGGTTCAGCTTTGGCTACTTCAAGGCCTCTAAAATACCACTGGAGTTTGGCAATGGCCCTGGAGAAACCCCTGGCAGCCAGCTCTCCACTCTGCTCTGTGCCATATGAGCCTTAGCTGTTCCACCCCACCTCTGAGTCTTCACGTGAGCTTGGGTATTGTTCTCGCTAAACAGGGGGTAACCGGACTTGAAGTAAGAGTTTCCAGAAAGATAGGTCCAAATCAAGGTCAGGGTCAGCCTTCATGCAAATGACTACAACTTCATCAGTTCCAGTGAGGAAGTGCCTCTCCTGGGTGGATCCCCTCACTTTGCTACGATGTTAGGCACATTTGCTAGAATCTCGCTTTGTCCCCAGAGAGGATTCTCCCATACGTACACACGTGTGTGTGCACAAAAATAAAATTAGGATTCATACCTTAAATATCAAGTGACAGTGTATATCCTCTCAGTTCAAGATGCAATTACTTAGAGCAATCATTAAAGATCAGTGTTTGTGAGGAGTATTACCTGACTGTAACAAATTTGTTTGAGGAGATTTGCAGGGTGATATCTGGTGGGGTACAGATCAGGGCAGGGTTGACACACTATTTTGAAATACGTACTTGCCTCTGTGTTTCCTCAAAGAGAATAAAGAAATTTCCAGGGAAAAGGAAAAAGAAAAATAAAAGGGGAAAAAAACCCCCAAAACCTGTTGCTTCCAGGGAATTCAGAGTAGGAAAACTTTAAATCTGTCAGCAGTGGTTGTATTTGGAGATTTCTTAAGCAATGCATGAAATAATGTTCACCGAGCTAGAGAATAGCAGTATCAAGTAAAGAACATCCAGCTTGAACCTTCCAAGCTTTCAGTGCTCTGCTCTCCTTTCCAAAGCACTGCAGCAAGACTTGAATACTGTTTGAAAAGTGGTTTTCCATTCTCCATTTGCAGAGTATAGCATCACAGAAAGTAGGATTCAAAGAGCCCCCCAGATGTTATGTTGGCCACTCCTTTGCCTGGAGAGAGGATAAACCATACTTCATTCCCAACAGATGCCTGTCTAACCTATTCATAAAAACTTCTAATGAGTGAGATCCCACAGTCTCCTGGGAAAATCCATGGCAATGCTTCACACTATTAATCCTTAATTTTTTCTCCCCCTGCCCAAGTAGCCAAAACCTTCCCACATCATTCATTTTATGTGATGATCTGGAATGCAATTCTATTTGCTTTTAGAAAACTGCATGAGCCACTTGGCTGCTAGGTAATTCAGTTCCTTTGGCAGTCTCACACTTCAATCCTGCACTAGGAAATTCTTGCCAGTTCTTTGTGATTTTCATGTCTGTCTCATGATACTTGGTGTTTTTCCTGAAGCTATAGTTACTGAGCCACAGATCTTCACTTTTATTGCAGAAGGGGGAAAAAAAAATCAAGTGTTCCCCACCCAGGAAAATGCTTGCAAAGACTTATACATAAAAAACCAAATCAGAAACAAAGGAATTGGCAACCAATGTTTTTAAGTTTGCTTTATAAATTTTTAGGCTTTTTAAATGCTTGGATTTCAAAGAATTAGGGGTTTTGATCCATATGTGCATGAAGGTCTGCTAACTTGCCTGGATCTGTGCGAGCACAGCAATCAGCTCAGAAAAGTGAATCTTAAACTTGATAATCTGTAACTGCAAAAATATCTTTCTGCTGTTTTCAAAATCAGTACAGAGTTGATTACTACAATTGCCCTGTAGAATAATGGTTAATAAACTGTATTTTATACAAACATGGTATTTGCAATCGCAGCATCATACCAGTATCAAACCACAGTAAGGAATGTCATGTTTGCCTTGAAGGAACTGAAGTGGTTCAGAAAGTTTGGTAAACAGGGAGCTGCATTCAGGCAAAAAGGAAAATACTAAGGTAAAATGTTTAGATGTGGCAGATCATTTTTGGGAGGAATATTGGAGGGATTTTCTTGGTTTGTCACATTTACATAGTTATATATGGTTTTTAATATATATATACATATATATATGTCATATATATACACAAAAATATGTTATTTCATTTTCAGACTTTTTTCACATAGATGTTACCTCATGTACAAAAACATAACCTCATGTATATGTAAGAAATACTAAATTATAAGGACCTGTGTCTTAAAAATTTTAGGATTTTATAGATTTGCATTAAAGTGGAGTTACTTGTTCAGAAGAGTTTTGCAAAGTTCTTCAGAAAATAGCATTAAGGAAGGGATCGAGGGGAGAGAAATGCCAACTGCCCTCATTTTGTATATTATTAACACATACCAGATGTCTCTTTTACAGAACAGATTATGAGTTGTGACCAAGTGAGTTTGAGTAACAGACCTGTAACTTTTCATGTCAGTGAAATATTAAATGCTCTGTGTATTTTGTCTTGTAGATTGCTGAGATGCTGAAAATAGGTTTGGAGGTTTTTTCCTCCTCCTCTTGCCCCAAATCAGAATACATCTGGTGTTTGTTGTCTTTTTGTAAATGATGGCTGGACTTAGTGGTTTTGACCCGGGTTCATTTTGATTAAGCTTGTTAATATTTTATGGGTTTAGTATCTGTTTTACAACATTTCCATTACTGCGTATTTTATTAAGGTTCAAGTGGTTTGTATTTTTATGGTTGCATCTGGTCTGCATAAACTCTGCTCCAGTTTAAAAAGCTGTTTGTCTCAGTACTGGGCATGGGTAATTTTGAAGTATAGTGGGATGTGTGCGTGTTAATCACATGTTGGCACCTACAAAGCTCTTGCTCCTGGAGTAGCTCACAATAATCTTACTGCCTGAAGTATGGTAAAAGCTGTGTGTCCCTGTTTATTCCTTTGTGTTTGTTTGTGCTTGCGTGTGTATGTTTCATATATCCGCACCTTCAGTATTTTGCCATGTTTGCCTTCAAAACAAGAATAGTTTCTCTTGAAAGGTGGTTCAGAATGCTCTCAGGATAAGTTACGTGATCCAAATACACTATTGGACTGTTATGTATTTTAAGTCTTTAAGAAGAAATCCTATGTCAGAGTCAAGGACTCTTGAGCCTAATTACCCATGAAATCAATATGATGTTTTTCTCTTGATAATTGTACAAGTTACTGATTTGCTTTGGTGTTCAGCTGGCTGCATGTTGGGTAAGCTTCTTCTGCATCTATTGTTTGATTTATGTTTAAAAAGGAAAAAAAAAAAGGATGCTTTCTTATTTTAGTCCCATAGATTATTACATTTCTGAAAAGTAAAACAGGTGAATGTCAAAGCAAATTTAAATAGTACTGTATTAAATAACTAGTTTCTGAGACTGTAAATGCACTGAAAATAATGTTCCCAAGTCTTTCTTGATTTTATTATCATATCCCTTTTAACATGTTTGTTCTGGAGCCCTGGGAATTTGATGGAGTCCTTGCCTGACTTTCTTTAGAGGCATCTGCTCTGTAAAGCATTTGTTGAAGGACTGAAATACTAATACAGCAGGATGACTTTGCAGGAGTGCACAGTCATGGAACACGACAAAACATTCAGTGATCCGTCTTTCAATTCTTTTCCCTAAAATCTGATCACATACCTGAGGATGCAGTCATGATTCTGCTGTGAGTTGGGATCTAGACTCGCCATGAACTGCTGTGTCTGAACTTTACATCCTTTGCTTGGCTCTGTCCTGGCTCCTGTGCATCAAAACCAGCTGTTCTGTACCAGCATTTCAAAGAGGATATTGTTCAAATCTTGTTGCTGCTAAAGCGCTCTTGAAAATCATGTCTTGCTCTTAGTGTACCTCACTACTCCACTGCAATTCTGAGGTTTTTATTTCATGGTTTTTTTCCTTCTGCTCCTCCAGCACTGACTACCTGTCCATACCATTAGTCCTACTCACTTTCTCCTACAAGACAAATTTTGTTAATGGCTTAAGAGGATTCCAGTATGCCAGAAGTATGTGAACAGATACATGAACATATGTATTTTGTGCATACAAAGTTTTCACAAACTGTAAGATGGGAGTAAAACATATTGGTGCTGATAAAGAAATTGGACTAATCGGGCTCTCTGGTGGGTTTTAATTTCCACTTTATTTGTTTCTTCAGGTCAGCCAGTTATTTGAAGATGTTCTATCAGCAAAATCTCTATCAGCCTCACAGCTCAGAAAAGGGCAGAATTACAGGTTAATTCCCTGGTGTCTGTCTGTGGTCTGTGAAGTATTAGAGAACTCAGTTTCTCATGTGCTTAGCTGGAGCAATGAGACTGTGAGGGGACTAGTTTAACACCTTAGAACTGCAAGAGTATTTTTACAGCACAAGGCATGGCAGTTCATTTATGTGCACCTGTGCTTTGAAAAAAGTAAGTTAATGTCTGCAAACTTTCAGTCTTGTTGTTACAGAACAGCCCTGCCAATAAAAAAGCAAAATGAAAGCTAAATAAACACATGCTCCTTAAACAGCTCTGACAGTGTAATCCAGCCCCTGCTGGATGTAGCTCCATTCCCCACCACTCTCTGGGCACAGATGTCCAGCCAGTCTTTTACCCAGTGAACAGCGAGTGCCCCTGTCCAAGCCATGAGGAAAATGCTGGGAGAAACAGCGTCAAAGGCTTTACTAAAGTCCAGGCAGACACATCCACAGCTTCCCTCATCCACTGAGGGGGTCACTCTGTGCTAGGAGATCAGGTGGGTCAAGCAGGACCTGCCTGTCATAAACCCTGGCTGGCTGGGCTGATGCCCTGGTTGTCCTGCACGTGTTGCATGATGGCACTCAAGAGGATCTACTCCATGACCTTTCCCAGCACAGGGTCAGGCTGACAGGCCTGTAGTTCCCTGGATCCTCCTTCCAGCCCTTCTTACAGAGGAGTGTCCCACTGGCCAACTTCCCTTCACCTGGGACCTCCCCAGTGAGCCAGCACTGCTGGGAAATGATGGAAAGTGGCTCCATGAGCACTGCCACCAGCTCCCTCAGTACCCTTGGTGGATCCCATCTGGCCCCATGGACTTGTGCAGCAGGTCACTGACCAGATATTTCACTCTGGATTATCTGGGCTTCATTCTTCTCCCTGTCCCTGTCTTCCAGCTCAGGGGGCTGAGTACCCAGAGAACAATGGTCTTACCATTCTGAGGCAGAAAAGGCACTTTCCTCATTCTTTGTCACTATAGGACACCAAAGGACGAAGATTCTCCTTGGCCCTCCTTTTGTTGCTAATGCATTAATAGAAATAGTGTTTTGTTGTCTGTGGGAATAAGATTAAGTTCTATGTGGGCTTTGACCCTTCTGATTTTCTCCCTGCATGACCTCACGACATCCATGCAGTTCTCCTGAGCTGCCTGTCTCTTCTTCCAATGGCCATGAAGTTTCTTCTTACACCCTGAGTTCCAGACAAAGCTCCCTGTTAGCCAGGCTGGTCTTCACTGCTGGCTTGTCTGTGGGCACATGGGGACAGCCTGCTTTTGGATTTCCTTCATGAAAAATGTCCAGCCTTCTTGGACTCCTTTGTCCTTCAGGAATGCCTACCCAGGGAGTGTGTTGGCCCATCTCTTAAGTGGGCCAAATCTGCCCTCCAGCAATCCAAGGTGGCAGCTCTGCTGATCTCTTTCCTTGCTTCTCTGAGAATTGAAAACTCCAGGAACCTCCTGGACTGTTTCCCTCTGTGTTGAGTTTCCAGCATCTGGTAAGTTGAAGGCCCCTACAAGAACAATGGTAGTGATCATGAGACTTCTCCCAGGGAATGTTCTAATCCTAATTTTAATATTATAATATAACAGAATATTTCATCCAGCTCTTTGTCCTGGTTGGGCGGCCTCTGGCAGACTCCTGTCAGGATATCTGCCTTGTTGGCATTCCCTGATAAAACCATAAACACCTCTGTCATTGCCATCACTAAGCTCCAGACAATCCAAACTCCCAATCGCACAGGGCTACCCTACCACCTTTCCTTCCTTGCCTGAACCTCCTGAAGAGTTTGTAGCCACCCACTGCAGCTCTCCTGGTGTGCTGGTCATCCCACCATGTCTCCATGAGGGCAGCTCTGTCATAGTTTCTCTGCTGCACATTGACTTCCAGCTCCTCCTGGTTGTTGCCCATGCTGTGTGTGTTGGTGTAGATGCACTCCAGGCAGGCTGTCCATCCCACCACGTTTCTGGAGTAGAGAAGCCCTTGAAGTAGAATGTAGCATGTAGCGGGTTCAGTTAAAGTAAAATGTTAATTAAAAACTAGTTTGCTTAAAAATACTGCATACTGTGTAGCTTACTAACCTTGCTTTGAACTAAGTTGTGGTGCATTTTATTTATTATGCTATTAGGTCATGGGAAAACATTCTACTGCCCTTCTGAGTTTTATCAGGAAATGCAGAAAAACTTCATGTGGAAGTGGTTGCATATGAACTTCAAGACACAATGTTCTTTGACAAGAATGAATAAGAGATTCAGAAAGTTTTACTAGTGCTGGAAAACATTTTTGCAGTCTCAAGGATCTGGACTGGAAAAAAATTGTAATGTAAAAACAGATACAACTGTGAAATGCCATATGGCCATGGACAGCATTTTGAAGCACAGTTTTTTCAGGCCAAGAAAAGCCATGTTGATCTCTGAGTGCAGGCCGTCCCCAGTGGGTTGGGCAGGACGCGGGAGCCGGAGTTCCTGCGGGAGCCGGAGTTCCTGCGGGAGCCGGAGTTCCTGCGGGAGCGGGCGCTGCAGGGCCAGGCGTGGCCGGCAGGTGGCGGCACAGGGAAGACAAGGCCCGCGGGCAGGGCTGGAGCGCGCCGGGAGCCGGGGGGAACCAGGGGAATCCAGGGGTGAGATAAGTGTGAAACAGGTGTGGTCCAGGGGCTGATCTAGGGGTGATCCAGGTGTGAGACACGGGGGATCCAGAGCTGAGACAGGAGTAAGACAGGTGTGATTCGGGGAGTGATCCAGGGGTGAGGCAGGTTGTGAGCCAGGGGTGACACAGGTGTGAGCCAGGGGTGAGCTCAGGGGAGGGATGGCCTGCCTGTCCTGCCCGTCCTGCCTTCTAGACACAGCCTCGGGCTCCAAAAGACTTCACTGCAACACTGCAAACACTGCGTTCTGTGGAAGCTTTACAGAAAGCTTATATCTGAGTGTGTTTACACTAGTGTTTGTCTGCAAAACTTCTGATGTTCTAGTAGTCATATGGTATGAAGAATCATGAATTCTGATGGCCTGCTGAAAAAAATCACTACAGCAAAGTGGAGAAGCATTAATTGTAACTGGAGCTCTCAGCTTATATCCAGTTCAGAAAAAAGTAAAACCTTAAAGCTGGTTCTCCCTGCACAGGTCTTTGTTAACATTTGGTCACCCAGAGGGAGAAATTGCAAATAACTTATATATTGTGAATGTATTTGGTATTGCTTTTTCCTTGGTGACGTGTGCAGTGGGTGTGCGTGTGTGTGTTCCCAAAAGAGGAACAAGGAGGAGTGAATTTAGGAGGTTTAATTTTCATCTTTATCTTAAAATCTGCTTTAGTACCATCTGCAGCTTAGGGAGCATCTGCAGCACTGTCCTTGTTCTGTGTAGTTTATGGTGTTGCTCTGCATACTTTAGGCTGTTCTCTGCCTCGAACTTTTGTTCTTATTAAAGAAGACACAGGATTGAAACCGTGAGTGGGTGCCTTTTCGTGGAGTGTGCATATGCAGTTACTTATACTGTACTAGTGATTTATGCTGTTGCCAGACAGGCCATTCCACAGTTTCATTTAAAAATGGTGAACAGGATTTGAGGCATAGACAAAAAATTACCAGTGACCCATCAAGATGAAGAAGACAAAGGGCAACATCATTGCTTCTATGATTCTGTTTTCTCTTTGAATCTGTCTTTTATTTTGACATGGATATTTTAAAAACAAGTGGTATGCATTTAAAATTAAAAGAACTCTGCCAGAGGTGAATCAGAGACTCAGCAATTTGTTTAAACCTCAGTCTGCATGTCTAGCCTTCTACTAGTTGGCTGGTGATTTTTCTGTATTGCGTTCTGCAAAATAAATCAGTTGGAAACTTACCTCACTGTATCTGTATAGGTATGGATATCTGTAGAGCTCTGTGAGTTGTTTATGGATATTTTATTGGTACAGCACAAGCTTATGCCCTGGTGAATTCTTGCTTACTGAGAGTTCAGTGTTCGGAGGTTTTAGAAGCTTAGCATGATGTATTTGTTGGGTAAATAGATTGAGACAGGTACCAAACCCTCTCTGTTTCACTTAACACACGCTCAGCTTCTGCATGTATTAATTAACACTTGCATTGATTGTGCCACTGTTATTCCAGAGATCTTAAAATGTGTGGTCTTCTTTTTCACAGGTCAAATCATATAGAACATATTTTTTTACAACTTTATTCAGTTCTAAGGACATGGAATGAAGTTGCTTGATTTTAATTGACCTCAGAGTCCATTTAAGAATGTGATTATCCTGTGCTTCAGACAGAGCCCATTGTTAAAATACTTTTAAAAAGGAGTATCCCTGGGTAATTAAAACCCTCCCCTGCAGCTGGGTGGCTGTGTCCTTGCTGTGGTGACACAGCCAGGACTTGGCCTTGCCCTCACGCAGCAGACACAGCACGGTCTCATCCTGTAGTGCATGGTGTGGGTGAGCAGCACAAATCTGTACTCCTTGCAGGCCAGTGCTTTTGTGGTGTTAATTTGAAATACCATCTATTAGTTTATTATCCATTTGGAACTGGCACTCTTGAAATCTAGAAGTGAAGAAACCAGAAGTGGAAGTTGAGAAATTCCATTGACCCAGTTAACTGTAATTGCAAGGTTAGAACTGGGGCCAAGAAGTTTCAGTTCTGCATGTAACGTTTCAGCGCTCAGCCCCATTTCAATGGCATTACCTCATCTCACATCCATTTGGGAAAAGAGTTCCAAATCCCACAAGTACAAATCTAAGTTATCCAAGGTCACTGTATGACCAGAATGGTGGGAATTCTTTTGACATTTTCAGTTACAAGGGGATGCTTAAAACTCTGTTTGATACAGCACTGCATCTGTTACGATTAGTTTGGTTGGGGTAAAATACATTTGTCAGACAATTCTTCTGCTTTGCCTTTCCCATGTGTTCCATGTGTCAGCTGCAAGTGAGTGATCACAGTGTCAGGAAGAAGGAAATATAAATATGCTAAGGTGCTCTGTAAAATACTGGCTTTCTGTGAGCAAATGGCATCAATTGGAACAAATGACATACTGCTTCCAGTGATGTAATCCAGAAAGTCTGAATTGCTTTTAATGCTTCCAGCACGAATAAATTCCTTTTCTCTTGAGTTCTGCCCAGTAGTCAGCTTTTATTTTGCAAGCAGCAGGCTCGATCTGTGTTTATTCCTTCATTTTGAAAATTTTGTGATAGAAAAGGCAGGTGGAATAAAACCTTAACACATTGTATGGAAATACTAGTATATCAGAAGTATCTGAAGGTTTGGATTTTTTTATAACATTGCTGAGTGAGCGGCAGCAGTGTTCTTTTTTAATGTGCATGTTTTTATTCTGTAAATATTGACAGGGATAATAGGCTAAGTTACAAAGTCAAAAAATTTAAGCTGGGAGCGGCGTTCGGGGTTTTTTTAATCCATATCCATTTTTGCATATGTAGACATAAACATCAGTGCAATGAAATAATGTATTGAGTAAAATATCCATGAATATACAAATACAGATTTTCAGCATATGTAACAGGTGACAATGTGATTAGAAATACAAAACATAGACTTTTTAAGTGCTTGCTAAAGCACTAGCTTGATTGTTATTGGATATTTTTTAGATCTTGAAATAATTCTCATTGCCATTAAGAAAATGTCATAGTTGTGAGATCAGAATTTGGAAGGATCTTCGTTTCATTTAAGACTTTTCTGAAAATTAGGTTACGTTCTGTTGTTTATTTAAGAAATTTCTCCCAATCTCTGGCACAAGGGCCGTGTCTTTTGAAATGAGTCTGTCTAGCAAGGGCTTTGAATGTCTGTGTTGATTAACATTTGAAATTTCTTGATACGCACAATGGAGAAGTATTGCTAAATTGTATGCAATTAATTATCAAAATTATTGAAATTAACAAGCCAATTATTATTGAAATTAACAATAAAATTTCCTATAAAGACTGCTGTTAACACTCCAAGGGCCTTTCCCCTACCTCCAAAGGATCAGATAATTCACACATCAGATAATGCCCACCCTGAGTCCTGTGACCCCTCGGAATGCTATTGACTGCACTAGAATATTCTGTGGAGATAAGTGATTACATACGAGTGAAGGCAACAGGATACAGCTGGCAAAGTGTTTACTGCTTCAGAGAGAGTGTGTGTTTTTTGGTGTTTTGAAAGCAGAAGCTACCATAACTCTTCTGTTATTTAATCTAAATTAGTAGGGTTATTTAATCTAAATTAGTATTTTTTTTACTCAGATTGAACTGTGTCATTTTAAGGGCTCAGTCTACTGTTTTATTACTGATTATTTTTTGTATGTAATAGTCTCTGGTAGCTTTTTCCAAATTTTTCCTGTTATTTTTACAAGTGTAACTGCTTGTTGAAATATGAAAGCATTCTGAAAAGTTTTAACTACGCTTCCTATGTCACATATACATCTACTGAACATTCTCAATGGCTTCATTGTTCCTTAAGTGTGCTTAAGTTACATTTTCATTATTTTAATCAAAACAAAATGGAGAAATAAAGTTGTTTATTTCTTTGTGTTTATCTTGAAGTCAATCAGTAGTAAAAATACATAAGTAATAGTACAAAAAATGCTTATAATTCTGCAGGTGTTACGAAGTGTATTTCTGAAATTAGTCCTGTAGATACTGCTTTTGGGAAGGCTTTCTTTTGGTGTAGCTTATGAAGAAATTTATCTCAAACCTTTTTGTTTGCAGAGTATAGAAAAGCCTTCCAGGGCTCAACTTTTCAATATTTAGACAAGTTGACTTATGGAAAAAGGACTGATTGATTAGACACATCATATGATGCCATTTAAATTTCCAATATAATGCACTTTGTTGTACAAGAGATAAAATGATTTGCTAGAAGGCAAAATATAGGAAAACTGTTACATTCTTACAAGAAAAAAGAGCCTGCCCCTATACTCTAAAGAATGAAAAGCGAGCGCATTATCTTTGAAAATCAGTCCAGGGGAAAAATCATGTAATTGAATCCCTTAATCCTTTTCTTCCTGAGCAGTTCCTTTTGCGGGACCGTGGTGTCTCAGTGCAGTGCTGGCACTCACTCCAGCTGTCAGTGTCTCGAGGAGGGCAGGCACTGGGAACGTGCTGCTTGCTCTGCTGGCAGGGCCAGAGCTTGGTGAATGTCTGCATTTTTTATTAATTTTATTTTTTTTACCTACACATACATGTATGTAACATCAGTTTGATAAAAGAAGAGTTCACCATCTTCTTCCTTGTCAATTGGCATTTCTCCCTGACATTTCCTAAGATTACAACTAGGAGTTTCACAGAGCTGCCCCTACAGCAGAAAGGGGAGAAACGGGAAAAAAAATGACTGAAATGTTTTATCCTCCCTCAGTGGAATATGGAATTTCCTGCATTGTTCTCTGGGTGTCTGGGATGGGCAAAACTCCTGTCTAGTTCACTAACACATTTTACATAAATATTTGTGACAGAGTTTTAAAACCTCTCTTCTCTCCCTGCTCCCCTCCCCACCCCCCCATTTCATAGCTAGAAACAACCAGGAGCTTTGTATCAGGGCAAAAGCATTGCTCAGTTCCCTTTGGTTGCAAATCCCACTATGTTGTGTTTTTGAATGATGAGTTTTTCAGCATAAAGCTTTACATTGGGTGTCCCTACATAACTTGTTTTACATGTTCTTAATTTGAATGTTTTTTCCCTTTTGATCTGTCTTTGATTAAATCAGGTGTGCAATGGCTCTGCTGATGTCAGCAGAACCACTGGCATGGAGTGAATCGCTGGGGCTTGGTGGCCCAAATGGTGAACTCAGGTGACCTTGGGGCTTGTAGCTCTAAACCCTGTAAGAACAGGCACTCCTAAAACAGGAATTATGCCTTGGACTTGCTTTTGTGGCACTCGGTCTGTGACCCAGCCCTCAGTTATGCAGGGATGGACAGGAGGTGTGTAAGCAACAGGCTCTGGGCTGGGTATTGGAATACCATCCTCTGCTCTGAGCTGGACATGGCTCTCTCAAATACTCTGTGAGGAGGGATTGTTTCCATTGTTACACTTTTTGTACCACTCCTGCTGTACTTGGACTTTCTGCTTCCCAGGAGTTGTAGAGGAAACAGTACATGGAGGAAGTTGGTTGTAGTTGGTATCTTCTTGCTGCTTAAATCTGTGTGACTCAGGGAATTGGTAATTGCTGTTGGCTATTAAAAAAAAAAGGCTTTTAAAATTATATGGGCAAGACAATTTTGCAGAAAACAAAGCATCCTTGAATTGAACTTAGACCATGTTGCTCTTCTGAGCTTTAGGTTCTGGAGCAAAAGACCAGATTAAAAAGAAAAATTGAAGATTTTTCAAGGTATTTCTTTTCCTTATTGCTCCCTGAACAGTGGTTTTTTTTCTCTCAATTATCTTCTTCATCTCAAATAATATTGATCTCCTACCTGTCTCTTCTGCTTTGTTTCAGAGTGGCTCATATACTTCCCCAGCTAGTAGCCAGTTACCATGTGCATGAAGCTTTATTTTACATAGTATTTGGAATTCAGTGCTGTTGGGGAAGATTAAACAGGAAAGCCTTATAAATATGATTGCCTGACAAAAGATTTTGGGAATATGAAAACTATAAGCAACATCGAAATGAAAGCCACCTTTTGAATTACCAAGTCTTAGTTACTGAACAACTGGAAAACAATGGTATGGCCAACTGAAGGTAATCCCCTCTTGATGGAACAATACCCTCTGCTTGCAGGCAGGTCCAAGGGTCAGAGCAGACCCTACTAGCTCAGCAGAAGGGGTCCAAAGAGTAGTTTTTAGAAGTTAAGATGTAACACTCTATGGTAATATAAGAACTCTTATAGGCTGTATGTAAATGCTATAGGATTTGTATCTTGTATTAGGTTGGTTAGTGACAATTAGAATATTCAGTACAGAAGATGATTTATTGTATTGTAACCAGGACTTCAGACACTCTTACTCACACTCTTACTACACTCTCTCTCACTTCTTCACTCTCATTCCTCTCTCTCTCTCTCTCTCTCTCTTTCTTTACTTACTCTCTTGCTCTCCTGGGCCTGCTCCGAGCTGAGTCTGGCAGCTCTAAGCAGTGCCCCTGTACCCACGCCCTTTGCAATAAACCGCATGTTCCAATATCTGACTTCAGAGATCTCTCGTCTCCATCCGTCCCGACCGTCCAAACCCACCCCAGGCACCTGCAAGTGCTACCTAATTTTTAGCTAGGATTCTTCTCCCCCCCATCAGTCTCCTAAGAGGTGGTGCAAGAAGAGGCCTCATTGCGAATTAATAGATGCACACAAAGACAATTGGCACTTGGATATAACTGAGAAGCCCTTACTTGTGTGAAACTTCTGTAATGTGTCACATTAGTTTGTCACATAAAGTGATGATGTAGTCGTAATGTGGTGCAATCAAGCTTATTTGATCTGTAGGTGGTAGTTTGGCTTTACATCCCTGCATGGAAAGAGGTTTAGGCTTAAAAAAATAGTTTGTGGCTCTGTCAGGTTTGTGCTCTTACTAAGCCTCCAGTTGTCTGTTCTTACTTGTAGCTGTAGTGTCTCTACTTCTGGTCCTTTGCAGTTCCACGCCGGGCAGGCACTGGGGCCTGGTCAGCAAAGCAGATGACCAGGTTCTGTTCCTGGCATTGTTGCTATCTGGTTGGGGAAATATCAAGTCACTTCTCTCTTATTCTTTTTCGCCTTCCTTGTAAAAGTCTGTAAATTAAGTATCTGTAGGTAAACATTTCTTCATTAAAGAATTTGTAGTCTTGAAAACAAAATATTTCAAAACACAGAAAAGCAGCTCTCTGTAAAACCTTGTTTAAGCATGTGCATCAGGTCATCTGGCAGCCTGTGTCATTTACCTACCAAATATGATTTTGGGTGATGAACCCCAGTGTCAGACAGAGATTTTTTGCCTGGAGCTCTTCAATCTACAGATGTTTGCACTGCACTTCTGCCTCAGTGTCTCCAGTCTGGATGTAATCAGTGATCTCATTTGCACTTGAAGTCTCCAGAGGAGAGATAAACTGTACATTGCGTCCTCATCCATCTGTGTCCTCAGTGATGTAATCATATTATTGGTCGGGTGCAGTTCAGTTCCACTGGTTGACTTACATGGCATCAGTGTCAGTGCTGAGTACACTTCACTGCCACTGCCATTCTGGCACACCCCGATGGAAATGTTTTGTAATGTGTTCTGTGTTTTGTCAAAAGCCCTGTGGATTGCACATAGGTCAGCTGTGTCACACTTACAGACTGAGCTGTTGTGTTTTCCTTCAGTTCCTGCAACGTCATGGTTCTGTTTCCTGAGCCATCTGATCTCTCTGAACCTTACTGGCAATGGGATTTTGACACGCTGGAGTGTAGCTCTTGGTGGTTGGAGTCTTTAGGAACTGGTAGCTTCCGTAACTAGTGACTTGAGCAACTAGTAAATGCAAAGTTCCTGAAAGGCAAATCCCTTTCCCTGAAACATCTTTTCAGTGCCTGAATAGTCAGTATTGACATCAGCCAACAGCCTGATGGATTTTTGAGGCAAAACTCTGCAATACAAACAGTATACCTGCTGCTTCATGGTCCAGTCCTATGAAGGTGGTGGTTCATAGCCATTGCTTTGTACCATGTGGGAGAATGAAATGCTATAGCAGATCCATACCAGTGCAACATAGTACCGTGTAATGCTTTTATGGAGTTAAGGAGTGGGAGATCATGCAAACAGAGAACTGCTCAAAACATGCTTGAGCCCTGTTTGCCCTGTTCAGGATTTACCTTAAGATCACAAATATTTCAGGGTAAGGTATCTGATGGTGGTGTGAGGCAGGTAATAGATATTAAGAACGAGAGGTGGTCCCTCATTGTACCATCCCATGTCCTGCACTGTTGTGATAAGGATTTATGACAGGGACTTGCTGTTCTAGAAACACTCTCCAGCTTGGGAGCAGATGTATGATAGTTACTGCAGACAGCATGGCTGGGAAGACAGGCATGGGACAAGCATGGGGAAATGTCCCTGTGGTCTTGACTTTCTTTGTTCACTCCCCGAAATGGTCATTTCAGGCTGCAAATGGCAGAGGCTGGAACAGTCTGAGTGTACTGGAAAATGCAGTGATAGACTGCTAGTGAGACAGTGTCTGTTGAGTGTTTCAGACAAATATCAGTAAAAGGACACTGGAAGGAACATTCTGTGAAGGATCAGCATTCTGTATCTCTAGGTCTTGGTAGATCTCAGAAAGGTGGCCATGGGCTGTGGGCTGGCAGAATTAACAGGCAAAAGCACAAATACTAAGTTGTTGCTTAAGTGGCTCATGCCTGTGGACATGACTCCTAAACGTGAATCAGAAACCTTGCCAAAATCTGGGAATGTCTGAGTGCCATATAAAATATCATAATACCTTATACATTATACCATTAAATACCTTTAATAGTAACATTGCAAAATATACTTTACTTTCTCATGGATTCATGCAGATTGCAAAGACCAGCCGGGTGTGGAACACTTTGAAGCTGTGCTGCATTCTCCACGTCCATAAGGCAGGCTGAGTAAAACTCTGGGCTGGGTTAACTGTTCCAAGGTAGCAGCAGTTAACACCCTCTGTCCTATTCTCTTGTTACAGTCATATGTAGGGAGATAACTGTCAGTTCACTTGACTTGACTGATGCACACTGACATGGAAGATCCATAATGTTCTAAGGAAAAAGGAACTACAAAACTGGCACACTGACTTCTCTGGTCAGAAGAAACAGCACAGAGAAAGTTTCCATTCAAATAATGCACTAAATTACCAACTTGACAAAGGTATTGAGAACAAGATGCTGATATTGATACCTCCCACTCTCACCTTAGAGAAAAACTTTTTTTTAACACCTACAGCAGTTAATTAACTATTTTAGAAGTGCCTCTAAAAATATTAAACTGTTAAGGTTTGTGTGTTTGGGGGGTGTTGTGGGTTGTTTGTGGAGGGAAGTTGGTGAAAGTTTGCCTTTGCAAAGATTACCAGTGCCTTCTCTTTACAGAAGAAGAACAGAAATTGCAGTCGTATCTGACACTGAGTGAAAAGCCTGCCTAGGGCAGGAATAGTCATTTTGGGATGGGGATTTTCCTGTGACAGAACATACCTTCTGCTTTATGGCATAGCCCTGGTGCAGAAAGATGTAAAGAGATGTAAAGATTTATCAACAGTAGTCTGAAATAACCTGTGTGACTGCCTATCATTTTATCATTTGTGGGTAATACGGAAAGCCTGTTCTCATGTCAGGAAAACTTGCATGGCACCACACAATGTCTATTTCTTCCCTATGCCTCGTTTCTAGAGAAGTAGTATTTAATGGTATACTGAAACGCAGCTGGATAACCTGAGATGGTGAATCTCTGATGAGAATGGTTTGTTTTCCTCCAAATACAGCAATCTGTGAAAATCTGATCAAGCCAAAAGTTCCTCGCTTTCCCAGGGAAACAGCCTCTTCTTTCTGAAATAGAAAATACTTGTTAGAGGCTTCCCCCACCCACCCCCCCGCCTCATCCTCACCTTCTGTGTGTAAGGGCACAGTACCACATGAGAAGTGTAGTTGGGGAAGGGAAGAAACTCTGTGGAGAATATGTCCATGTGCATATGGCAGCAAGCTTTCAAATTCTAGTGAGGATGAGGCATGTTTTCATTTAAATATGCATAGGGCATGAAGTGGAATTGAGTTAGGTTAGGTAGAAAGTAATGTACATCCTACCAGGCCTGAGGCACCTAAGCTAGAACTCAGAATTTTATAGCAATTTTAATTTAATTTCTTTTTTTAATTTTTAATTTTGCTTCTAAATAAAGTGAGTTAATCTCATCCATGTCTGTCTCAGACAGTAAACTGCTTTCTGCTCTATTAGTATGGATTAAATACAAACTAATGCCGTTAAATACATCAAAGTGGAGCAGAGGAGAAAAATTAACTGTAATTTTTAGGGGGTTTTCTCCATCTTCCTGACTTGCATAAGTTTTACTCTCTTCTGTACATGTAAACTTCTGTAAATGTACATGTCTAATTGTCTGTACCACAAAATACTGGTGCGATATAGCTCAGTGAGTTTGAAAATGGGAGAAGCAGTTTTAGGTTTGGTGACTTTTTATAGTATCTTACAGGTTTGCAGTATGTCTGAGATGCAGTGCTTCCTTTTGCAAAGTAATGATCCAGAAGGCAAACGTGGCTTTTCTGACAGGCTTTTACAACTTTTTGAACAGAAAGGGTATTGCTTGATTTTATTCTTTGAATTGTGCATTGGCTACAAGCTGTTGACACCAGGGTTCCAGGAGCACAGTGGAGGACCTGGAGGATGTCTTCTCAGAGATTTTCAGTGACTGCACAGGATTCCTGTGCTTATTTCAAACTCATGGCAAAGATATTGTAAAGATAGAGGACATGCAATATTAATACATATTACTTTTTTATTTTTGAGCTGAAGGTAGTTCAAGTATTTGCAAAAACTCTTGTCAGTGTTTTTAGAAAGCTAGAGGGGAGTAGTATAATAGTGGTATATAAATGTAAGTGTAAGCATATTTATATCTCATATAAATATAATAGTATATAAATATCACTTGCAGGTACCTGAGGTGACTGAGAGTGAGGTGCACCATGTCTTTGCCCTGCCCCTGCAGTACCATGACTCCGCAGGGATGTGCAGCAGCTGTTGGAAATGCCCCTCAGCCTGCAGGAGCTGGGACAGACCCCAATGAGTGCAGCATCCAGCTGAAATTCCAGGGAGGATTTTACACTGCGTGACACACACTGGATCCAGGAGGATCAGAGAGCTCTGCATTATCCAGCATATGAGGTTTCTAGGTAGAAAGCTGAGGCCTACCACTTCTTGGGGCCTCTCCAAGAAGGAAAACAGTCTAATGTTATGTAATAGTCTGTAGCCATGACCATGGAGCACCTTGTGGTTACCTGAGGCCAAGCACAGCATTTTCAGAAGTAATATCCCCTGAAGCGATTTGTTTAATAGCTTTCTATTGTGCTGGTGAATATTCCTGGCAAAATCCACATTTAAAGAGAATTAAAGTCAAGAACAGTTATCAATGACTCCAGGCCACAAAGCATTACAGAACTGTTTTAAGTACCCCAATGAACAGGATTTGCAAAACTGAGGGATTTTAGAATTGCAGTGAAACTCCTCAGAAATCTGAACTAAACAAAGGATAGATAAAGGTCACTGAGAGTCTTCTGTCTCGTATTGTTCTTTATGTATTCCTCTGAACATTGCACACAAGTTTCACAGGGGACATACTTCAGAACTTTATGTTCCCACTTTTCTTGTCGTATTTATCAGTGTTCTTCCTCTATAGCATGAATTATTGTTCCATTTGTTGGCCATATTCTCTTCTCTTTTATTCTTCTGCAGTGCTAGGTGATAATATGTTTGAAGAATTGGTTTTCTCATTAAAGAACTCAAGGTTGTTTTGTCTTGTTGACTGTATTTTTTTCTCTTAACTGGATTTTTTTTCAAGAAGCTTCTTCACGTTTTCTGTGTGTGAAGTGCCTTTTCCAGGAGGTTTTCCATTGTCCTCTGTGGCAACAGCACTGCAGTTTGTCTTTGCTTACACTGAAATCCTTGAAGTGATAAATTCCTGAAACTTCATGTATTAACATTGACCCTAAAACATCATCCATGTAGATTGAGGGGACGTGGGGAGGGACAAGTGCTTATTGTTTATGATCAGTCTGCACCCCATTTCTGTTGTGACTAGGGAACTTTGGTTCTTAGAACAACAATTTAGTTGAAGGTAATGTCTTGATATCCTGGAAGTCCGTAGCAATAACAGGCATTTCAGTAGCTGACTGCTTGGAATGAAACTCTCTAGGGAAGAACAGTTCAGCTGAATGAGAAAAAGAGGCATTTATTTTTAAAGAATAGTATCAAACCCCACAAAGCCTACATATGCAATTTGAGTAAAGCTGGTATATAATATTTCAATGAGTTTTAACTCTGTGATATATCTAATGAGCCTGCTTTGTTTGGCATGGGGTCTTACGAATAAAAGTGTTGGGTATCTTCAAGGACCAATTTTACATTTACTTTTGTTTGTAGCCAAATTAATTTGTCTGATTAATGTCTGAGAGGGAAAAAATAACTGGCCTGGGAATATACATATGACCTTCCTATTCTAAGAGGGAAATTTCTTTTAGCCACAGTTGTTATTTTTAAATTCCTGAACTGTAAAAAAACCCTTTAGAAGAAGAAGGGAAAAAAAACCCCTTTAAAAGGAAATAAAGCATGTAGAAATAATAACAGCCATACCTTATAATCTTGACTCTTCCTGCTCTGACTGGACATGAATGTCCAATACATACGTTATTCCTAAGAGATGCTTCTTACCCTGTTTATCAAAAATCCCCATAATGTGAATTTCCAGGCTAATTAGGTAATCTGCATATCCTCCTTTGTGTTTAGCAAGCTTTCGCAAGGCCATGCCAAGCAAACATTCCCTTCATGTAAATTAATCCCACTTACCCCATGGGGAGAGCCCCACCATGCCCTGGTGTGTGACATGGCAAAATTGTGTGAGTGACACCCCATTGGCGCCCATCTTCAAATGGATATGCAGTTGTAAGAATGCCTCCTCAGTCTTCTCTCCATAGGATGAAGATGCCCAAGTCCCTGACCTTCTCTTCCTCAGCCCTGTTTTGTCAGGAGCTCATCATTCCTTTCTCCTGGATTCTCTGCTCTGTCCTGTGGGAATGGCCAGGCTTGGCATTCTGGCTGAACTTCCCCAGCCTGGACAAAGGAGCCATCCCGCTTTGGTGAGGACAAAGTCAGCTCAAGTTAACTTGGTGCTTTAAGAAACAGAACAGCAGCTCTCAGTGTGGTTACTTAATTGCATCCATGTTCTATGTGATGAATAACATTTCCCACTTACAGAGCAAAATTAGTAGACAAATCCCCTCCTTCCTCCCAAGCTGGGGGTGGGGGAGGACGTATGAAGATGATGTATCTATAAAAACAGATGTGTTATTTAAATGCTGCAAGCTAAACAAGGAATAATTAAGGTTAATGTGCTGCCATTTTAGTTCTTAAAACCACATATGAGAACAATGTCTTAGGCAGAAGGATCTGATTTAAGTTCAGTTGTTACTTGCTGAACTTCCCTGACTGACTGGAAAATAATTTGGTTGGTTGTTCTTTGAGGTGGCAGGTTTAAATATCAATCTTTTCTATGCCATTTTGGTTTTGCTTTCAGTGCAATTCCTTAAAAATACAGATTCTTGACTGCCTCAGTTCTGAAGCCTTTTACTAGAATTGTAAGTGTTTAAACCATCTGAAACCTTGGCACCATATATTAACTGCCTTTTCTAGAAGAATCTCATCCAGTTGCTGGTCTTAATCCTAAGTTTTCTTCCTCTAAGTTACAGTTTTTTAGTGTCCATGGTGGCTTTAGGAAGTGAACTCTTTGTGAATGGAGTACACTTGTAAATGCTCAAACTGGAGTTCCTGATGCTGCTCTTTCATTGGGGCAAAAATGACTGACAAGTATGACAAGCAATTTGATACTGATCTGTCAACCTTTGAGGCATCCCCTCTTATTTCAAAGGAGTTAATGAAAGCTGATTTTACATTTCTCCCCTCTGTTTAGCATAGGAGGAGATCTGAATATGGAATATGTGGGGGGGGGGGGTTTGTTTTCAGTTCTACTTCATTCATGGAATGTAAATAATACTTTTATTACTAAACAGTAAAATAATTTATTCCAATACAGTAGTATGGAAAAAATTAAAAATATACATGGGGAGAAATCCACCACCAGGGACATCTTACTAAAGGTTCTGAGAATGTGGGAAATGTTTATAAATAAAAATAAAAATTAAAGTTGCAACTGTATATATATGTGTTAGCTGGGTGGTAATAATTGATAAATTTTGTGAAACCATTTTACATGTTCACAATTCTGCAGAAGTAGAAAACAAAAAAACAAACCACAAGCTGCTAGTAAAATAAATTAATATTTGTAATTGTGTATTTGATCTCTGGATTGCGAAGACCCTCAGATACCCAAATTTTCAGCTTATTTCCCTGGCAAGATTTCAATCTATTTTACACTGACTCTGTGCTGTATAATAAAGGCCAACTTGAATATTGGATGGGGCTCGGAGCAGTCTGATGTAGTGGAAGGTGGTGTTGCCCAGAGCAGGGGGTAGAATGAGATGAGCTTTAAGGTCCCTTCCAACCCAAAGCATTCTGTGATTCTAGGAAATACTGATAATAATGGTGTATCCTTGTATAGCCAGTGTCTAGATTCATGTAGTGGATACATAGTTCTCCATTTTCTACCTGTATATTATCTTTGCTATTCTCTCTGTAAAAGAGAAGCTTGAAAAACATAAACCAGGTAAAACTAATTTTTAGAAGTGTAGTAGTACTCCTGCATATCTGTTGAGAGCCCTGAGACACAAATTCTGAGAGTCATGAACTCAGAGATGCGTCAGTTTGAAACTATGGGCCATGTAATAAAAGCAAAGTGTTTTACCCCATCTAGCCATGCTGTGACACACAAAGGAACCTGAAAGTCCCTCTTTTTTCTTTTCAAGGATGGGGAAAAAGCAATGTAAGTGGGGAATTTCTGGCCTCAGCCTTGAAGAAGTGCAAGAGGACGTTGTATCTGCAAGGTGAAAGGAGAAAGAAAAGTATATCACTGTTGTTCCAAGTGGGTTTATAGAGCTGTGAAAATCTGTTGGAAAAAAATGCATGATGATCTGAAGATTTGAGACTTAATAGTTTGTGTCCTGTCTTGAATTAGGTCCTTGAAAGTGAGACCGTGTGTGGCATTGCTGTTCCAAGGCAATAGTGCAGTGCTGTGTTTAGTACAGCACTAGGCTGCATTTATGTTCAAAATAAGCTCAAGTTTTGGCACTTGAACTGTCTGAATATCAGTGTATAAGAAAGAACTTCTGAAAATTTTCAGCAAGACTAGAAAAGAGAGTTGGATCTATCCACAAACAGCTTGTTTGTCAGGTATTCAGGCAGCTGGAAGTCTTTCTGGAGAATTGGACTGAAGGGAGACTTTCACCTGGGTCTCCTGCTGCCTAGGTGTTGGGGTTTTAGGAGTTCTCCTGTTTTCTTTTTCTCTTAAAGAATTTTCCCCATACATGTTGCCAGGGGACAAATTACTGGGTGCTTAAGAAAAACAAAAGACCTGGCCTCAGGGGGAGGGGTCCATCTGGCTACTGTCTTACACCTGGGCTTGTGGGGTGTTAGCTCCTGGCGTTTGGATGGAGAGGGAGGCTGGAAGGAATTCGCCAGCACTGGTGACTTCTGCTTTCTTTCGGCTGCCTTCCTTCTACCAGAGAGAGCCCAGGATTCCCAAGCCCGCCTTTCCCTGCCCCACTGGGAGCCAGACTGCTGCCACTCTACCCCCACCGTTGCTACTCTGTAGCCCTGCACGTCCTGCCTCCTGAGACCTCCGGGGGTTCCCACTGCAGCTCCAGAGTTTGATACATCTCGTCTGCCACCCAGGATTTGTGCTTGTCCCTGCCGTTCCAGCCTGCTGTTCCCAAGGGTCTGGCCGGGCACCGGGATTGGCTGCCCAGGGGTTTGTGAAGCTCCTTTGTTCCATCCCTCCCCGGGATCCCAGGGCACCGGTGCCGCGTGCTCCCCGAGCTCGCTCTGGAGCGCCCCCTGCAGCCGCGGGGGAACCATCGCACCTGCCCTGCTCACCGGGAGCCGCCAGCGTCCCTGCCGGCTGCGAGCAGAACTGCACCCGAGGGGAAAGGGCCTGACAGCCGAGAAGGCTGGCACTGGGTTTGTGTTTGCTGTTACTGCCATAGTTATTGCTGTTTGTTTGCCTTGTTATACACATATATACATACACATAATAGTAAAGAACTGTTATTCCTATTCCTCATACCTTTGCCTGAAAGCCCCTTAATTTCAAAATTATAATAATTTGGAGGGAAGGGGGTTGCAATTTTTTTTAATTTTTTTTCATTTCAAGGGAGACTCCTGCCTTCCTTGGCAGACACCTGTCTTTCAAACCAAGAGACTAGGGAAGTGTCCAGATCATCAGCCTGTGGAAATGCAGACCAGTGAGCATAATAACCAGTGAGTGATAAAGTATGCAAACTATAGCACAAACAGAAACCTGTGGTTGTGGATTTACTTGCTGGAACTGGTTTGCTTTTTAAGACCAACTTTTGCTTTTAAAAGGTGGTATTTCTGGGTTTCCAACTAGCTCTTTTTTTGGTAACTGTAATCTTACTAGATGCATATTCCCTTCTCTTCTTGTCTGTGTGCCTCCAGAGTGTTGTGCCAGGGGCCAGAGCACTTTTCTGACGGAACAGTCGTGCGTCTGCCTTGATATCATGCTGATATCCTTGAACCCTGCTTTCTGCCAGTCAAAGAGAATGGGATAGTACTTACTCAGTCTTTCAGGATAAGAGCCAAAGCTGAAATATCTACCAAATGAGCCAGCCAACTGAAATGCTTCTCTTCCTTTGTACTGCCCAAGAAGACAAGAGGAAGAAGAAAGTGGAAATGAGAAATAGAAGATTGGCAGTACCCTTCAGTAGCTCGTAAGGACTGTTTTTACCATTAGAACTGCTTGTGGTTGAAGAGCAGAAGCTGTTCTCTTTTAACTGATACTGACTTTGGCAGTGGGAATGGTCAAGGAGAAAGAGAATGAGGACAGAGAATTAGGAGGATTTAAGACTGGAGAAGAGCATGATAATAGCATGTAAAATGGCCATCACATCTTGAGAATCCTGGTACACTTTTCATTATAAGTCTGAATGTGTATTATTTAATCAAACATTCATCAAGGGTTTTGTCAGAACTAATTTACTCATGTCTGTCTCCCACCCAAATGAAAACAACTAAACCAAACAGCTAATTCAAAGCCTTCTGTAACTGAAGTCCTTAAAAACATTCCACATGTAATTTTTTTCATCCAAAAAATGCAACAAATAAATACTTTGCTAGAGTCACTTTATGTCAGCTAATCTCACGTGAAAACAAAAGCTGTTATTACTGCGAGGTCACGGTGAAAGAGAGGTTATGAGTGCAGTAAACAAGACATCAGCATTACATGGTGGCTGCTGGGTGGACAGAAGGCCTATTTATACGGCAAACAGAGGATGGGAGAAAATGAAGGCATTCAAGGATTCCTATGGCAAAATAGATCACCAGAGCACTAAATAGCTAAACTGTCTAACTCCTGAACAATTAGAGTGATTCAGTAAGCTTGGGAGCTTTTGGTTTTGCTTTGTAGGAAGCAGAAGTCAGTAGAGGATGAACAGATTTGACTCAAGAGGAAGAAATTGAGCAAGTTTTTGTCTATGTTCCTGAAAATAGTTTGGGGGGTTTCTTCACTGATGACTAGTACCAAAATGATCTGCTTACAAATGAATTACTGAGAATCAGAAGTATACCAGCATAAGAGGAGAAATAAAAACCATGTGTGCTTGTTATGTCAGGGTTTCTATTTGGGTGCAAAATTTCATTTCGGTGGGTGTGCCCCTTGTACCATTACACAAGGAGCAAGGGATAGCAGGAAGCTGAAGAAGATTTGAATGGATATAGTCTGAAAAAAAAATTCGAAGCCTTTAGGCTCTTAAATCTTGACTTTAGCTTACTCTATATGACAGCTTGTCAGGGTATTGATCCTGGTTTTCAGGAGTCCAGAGTGAAGTCTTGCGCCTTGATTAAATATGTATTTATATGTACCAGGATAATAAAAGCCACAAAACAATAAAGCATTTCTGTACAAAGATATTTTTTCCCCCTTTTTGAATATTAAATTTGGTAAGTCAGATGAGTTTTGTAAGTGCATTTTTGGCTTCTGCTCCTTTCACACCTTGGCTTTTCTTCCAGAGGCACTACTGCAGTGATCTCAATGCTTAAAGATATGGGCTGACAGTCACGTTTTGAAGTTTGCTTCCAGAGCAGTGGCATTTCTGTTAAAATGTAATTGCTCTATTGTCCTATACTCTGTTCCATGAGAAAGATTTTTCCTTCGCAGAAACTGGTGAAGGTTTCAAGTCTTTCTTTCATTTCCATTCTTATTCTTCAGCAGGAACTTGTGAGAATCAAATCCTTTGTACTAGAAATAGGAAAGGGTTGCGTTGCTGTTAGCTGATAGTTGTTGTGGTCTTCGCTTCCAAACAACTTCTAATTTGTTGAATCATTCTACCTTCACTTTTTTGCAGTAATTGTTGCACTTATATCAAAGTGGTTTGGTCAAGCTTCATGTGGTCTTGTGAAACACTGGTCTCAGTTTCTGACTGACCGCTTTGGTCTAAAAAGGATTCTAAGACCTTGTCCATAAAAGAGTGTTTATCAGAATTGCTATTCCAATGTAATTATGTGACAATACAAAACAAATAAGTTAATGCTCTGGGTGTTTGGTCTTACAGTAATGGGGTGGGGTTTTTTTAATATAGCTTCGTTCATTTACTTGGTATAAGCTAAACACAATAAACATAATTTTAAACTCAGCAAAACTGTTTGGGCAGGCATTTGCAGAAATTTTGCTAACACTGTTCCAAGCACACCTTAAGTGATTGGTAGAACTGGGAGCATAGACAAGCTACTTTCATCCTAGTTCCCAGGAACAGAAAGGCAAATTATTCACTGACGTCAGCTGGATTGGGTTTTACATGGTTATTTACTGCAAGTACATGGGCATCCCATTTTCGTTACACTCTTGTCATTTGAATCTAACATTGAAGTACATGGATGGAAAAAAACCATCATAACTAATTGTTTATAGCGCTCTGATTTTTCCGTATGCTAATATTAATTTTCTCTGAATTACTGGATTTGGATTGTAATGTAGCAATGAAAAATACACACTGACAAAGAAGTAAAGATGTGGAGACACACTGCCTCCAACATGTAAGAGTTAGATCTGATATCTGTGCTACCTTGTCTGTTTTCCTATGCTTCCTGTAAATATCTGCTATTTACAGCCTTGAACTGCCATGAAGTTTCTTATTGAATAAATTACACATTTCTTAGGAGAATCACTTGCATCTTTCTTCCCTTCCATTAGCAGGAACCTGTTGGAATTAGACAGAGACTGTGAAAATTACAGAAGTGCTTGTATCACATAATGTAATTGAATAATTTAATGACAACCCATCAAATAGTTTCATTATGGGTCAAATGATAGTGATCATTTGACCACATTTGATCACTTGGCTTTTGGTAAACCACCAAAAGCCAGGGAAGGGAAATGGGTAAGGAGAACTGTCAGCGTTCTTTAAAGTGTTCAGCTAAGTGAACAAGCAAACTGGAAAAGAGAATGTCTAATTTTTTTATTACGTTAGCCTGAATGTAATATGTATGTACATTCATTTGGTTTATGCTTCTCTTTGCATCTCATGCAATGGTGCTTTTATAATTCAGTACAAGTAAACCAAAGGAATTAGCTGTTTGAATAAGTGGGGAAAAGGCATGAGGTAGACATGTCTGTTGGGAGAAAAGGGAAGGCTGGGAACAAGTGATGTGCATGCAAGGTTTTCTTCTGGAAGTCACTACTTTTCTCTCTCCTTTTTAATATTTGGGGGAGGGGGTCAAAATAACTTTTTATTTAAGAGTTTTAGTGGATGGATTGTATACAGCCTTTTTCTTCTGCAAAACATCTGGATTGCAAAAATCCTCACAAAAATCAATCTGACTCAGTCTATTTGTTGGTGGTGTCAAAGCAGCTGAGCAGATGGAGATTATGTAAACCCATGTAAATGACTCCGGGGTACTAAGCAGTAAGTTCCATACTTCCAGGTGGGTTGAGAGATGCTTCCCATGGGTAAGGTTTAATAGATGTAAATCAAAATAGATTAATAGAATGGCAGATCTAATATTACTCACATTTTAAATGGTTTAAGAGTAGAACTGATGTTGCAGTTCTGCTCAATAAATTCAGTACTAAATTATTTTGGGGTTTGTTTTTTGTTGTGTTGGTTTTTTCTTTTCCTTTTTGAAAGAGATGGAGAAAACTCCACCTGTTTATATCCCTTTGAAAGGGCCAAAAAGGAAAAAAAAAAAACCAACTAGTATGGGTATTTTTATTTTCCCTAGGCAAAATTTCACTATTCCAAAGAGAATAGTAAGAATCATGGCAAACCCTCTCTCTCTTCCCTGGGTTAGGGAGTCTCGTGACTCTGTAGCTGCTGAAGGCAGCAGTAACCTGTGATGCCACATGCTCTCTGTTTCATCCAGAGCCTCATGGATCTCATCCCTGGTCGTGGCAGTACTACTGCCACATAAATTGTAACCCAGAACCTTCTGCCACAGTCTGTCATTGATTATTTTGTTTCCTGCGTAAAATTTCTGGTCAGATTATTCATTGGCTTTAGAATTTCCCATTCTAAAGTCAGTATGGATATGTAGCATTTTGCTTCAAATGTGGTCTTAAGGCAACTTTTGTACCTCTTGGTAGCCTTAGAAATCTGCAATCGGAGTCAGCAGTCTGGTTATTCAGTGCAGTCCCTGTACAACTTCAATTTGTGACTGTTTTTCCTTTTAGTAAAATACCAGCTCAGGAGCTGAGAGTGTTCCTTTTTCTGAGACTCCAGCTACTGTTCTACTCCTGCAAGGCTGTTTCTCTACCACGCAGGAGAGTACTAATTCTTTCCAAGGTGTTTTAATAGTGTAAAGAATGACTAAACAGAACATCCTGGGAATTTTGTGTTTAATTCGTTCCTTTCCCTGTGTCTATCTGCTTTTCTTTTTCTGAAAGACTTACAGATTGCCTTCCTTACAGGTCAGAGAAGGGTTCAATGTGAAAACTACTGTGTGTGCTTTCAGCACTGCACTCACCGTAAGAATTCGCAGTTGGAATTCAGTTTGCTGCTTGTGGCTGACATGCCAAAAGGACACGGTTCAAGTGCTTTCACATCCTTACTGTTGAGATTCTGGTAAGTTATGAAACTTTGGGAGTTTTTTATTGTTTTAGAACAAGCAGGTGTGACTCAGCAATGCTTCAGGATCCAAAGTGCTGAATACAAAGATACCTATTTTTATATACTCACCTGTTTTTTGGTACTCAACCATTACATCTGAACAGACACGGGCAGATCCTCTCCAGGGAGATGGGTAGAAGGCTCTTCTTTCCTGCTCCACTGACAGGAGTATCCATCAGGCTTTTCTTGACGGTGATAGATGTCCTAATTTCTTGTCAACCACCCTTTCATATAACTTTTTTAATGCAGACAGGAGGACTTAGGTTTAGATTATTAGGTAACCTTGGGTTGTCTTAATTTTTGGAGGTGGCGCAGGTGACTTCACCAAAGTTCTGTTTTGCTTCAATAACCTGCCTTACCTTTGCTCCATCATCATGGTTGTGAAGAGAGATGGCATTTACCGTGTGCAAGGCACTTGTACATCCCCTGTAAGCCCTTCACCTTCTGAACATGAAAAACAAGCTCTGTTTTCACCTGAGAAAACTCGGGTGTTTTGTGCATCTCAGAACATTTACCTCAGGCAAGAACAGAGTGGCAGCCATGCCCAAGAAGTCATTTTCTCTTGAAATTAGGTGTACATGCACATATTGTCTCCTGAATTGCTTTGAGATTCCCTAAAAAATACTTTGCTTTTCCTTTTCCACTTCTTCTCTGAGATTTCACAGAGCCTGTAACCTCCATCAGGCCTTGGCAGAGAAGACTGTGTATGATTTTCTGAGGTATCTGTTTGCATTCTGCTGGGTGGCTGACACTGAACTCCCTCACTGCTGGTTCTCCAACGTCAGCCTCCTCTCCTCTGCTGAGGAGTCAGGCATCAACATCCAAATGCATCTGGAAAACAATGCTTTTATTTATCCTAGTAAACTAAGTGGGGCCAAGATGTGGGTGACTCAGACACTGGATCTCCATCCCTTGTCTTTAAATTTTAAGTGTGTGCTCTAGCACAATTCGAGTCCATGCAATCTCTCTCCTAAACCATGCTTGAGAATATTTATCTCACCGAAGTTCAAGCTTGTGGGCTTTGAGACCATCTGTCCTGTGTGTAGGAACTTACTGGAGCTCTTCTCCTCACTGTTTTGCTGAGTTCAGATATGAAGGGCACCTTTGCTTTCCTCACCCAGCTGCCCCTGTTGGCACAGACCTGAGTCTACTTTTCAGTGAATTCTGAAGCCAGTGGAAGGTGATGTCGGGAAGGGCTGTTCCTCCCACCACTTGTAACTCATGCCAGTCTAAGAGCTGTCTAGCTGCTAATTGCAAAACTTAAATGTCAGAAAAAAAATCAATACTGTTTCAATATTTGCATATAGTCCTACTTGTCTTTTTAGTAACAAAAGAAAGGGTTTAGAAGTTTAGAAAACGCTGCATCTTTGCTACATGCCTGGCAGGTGTCCTGGTAGGGATGGTCCCATCAGCAAGCAGCAGTACCACCTCTCCCTAATGAGGACTCCACAGCAAATGTGTTACAGGGATCTGGCTGTTCCCTGACACTTTTAAAGTACTATGAAATGTATAGGGGAGAAAATGAGTGTTGCTCATTTTCGTCCTGCAGAACTGTTGCTTTACTAAATGTGGTCGGGTTTTTTGTTGTCTCTGTCATTGTCTGGCTAAGGACCAGGATTAGTCACAGAACCTAACTTTGCTTTTGTACTACGTTCATACAGGCTTCTTTTGGGCATGATTTTTGTCTGTAGGCATGCTTTTCATCTTGGGCCTTTGAGGAAGTTTGCAGGAGTGTTAATTAAATCTGTACTTCCAGGCCACCTATGTGCTGGTGGTGTTTGTCTCTTAAAATTAGAAATTTGTTCTTTGTAGAAGGCTTGTAAGTTTTCCTGTATGTTTTCCTTTGGTTTGCATTTAGTTTAGGTCACCTTATGGCAGTAAATCCTATTCTGTAGTTGTTGAAACCTTGGAAGAAATGGGTGGTTTTGGCAAGGCAGTACAGTTTTGCAGCAATAAAGCTTCAGTGTGTGTTTTCCAGGGCTACAACTGGACTTAAAAGGTAGTAATACAAATAGCAGCATAACAAATAATGACAGGTGCTTTACAGATGTCTCTATCATCCCCTTCCTCTTTCTTATATGCTACCCTGGAAATAATAAAAACAGTCCTGGAAAGAGTTGTCTGTAGGTTGGATTCAGGAAATCCCCTCCGTCTTTGGGTGACTATATGATGTGTATCCCCTATTGATGCTCTATACCCACAAATTATTTCCGTGCCATTCTGTGCCTTTAAAACTGAGCCCAAGAGGGGGGAGAGGAAAAAAACTGAGCAAGCTTTTCAAAACAGTTGTTCAAGGACACAGATACACACTCCTCTGTGTCCTGCTGCAGCAGCAAGAGCAGAAGAAGCACCCTTCTTGCTTTTCAGCCAGCTTTTGGCTCCTTTTCTCTGGAGGGAGACGGAGAGTTGAACTTTGTTTTCCTGGGACTTCGGTTTCTCCCTTTTTCTCTTCTGGACTGGTTCAACATCAGAACACACCAGGAGAATTTTGCACCGAGGCCCTGGAGGTGGGCCCACATCGACCCAGCTCCGAGGAGGAGAGAGACCACACCTACAGAAGGACTCTGAAATCTTCCCAGGTTTCTCTCCACAGCAAGAGATTTTATTATTCAGCGTTACTATTCTTTTCATGTGTGTTTGTTAAAGAAATAGTTTTTTTATCTGTTTCACTTTTCTCCAAAGAAAGTTTTTTTTCCTGGACCTGGTGGGGGAGAGGTGGTTGTAACCTGCCTTCTCTCAGAGGATATTTTCCTCCAAATTTGTCAAAACCGACACACATTAAACATGTTGAAATTGTGTTAAATCTGATAAAGGATGCCAGAGGTTCAATAAAGTTCCACAGTGTAAGTGCAAATCAGACAAATCTCTTACAACGGCACACATCCCCCAGACAGATGTGTGAAATTCAGCGGCCTACAATGGTTTCAGACTCCTAATTCCAAATAGGATATATGCTGAATAAACCATTACTTGAACCAAATATGTAATATTTATCATACAATGAACCAAAACAGTATTCCAGCTAGTGTCTTTAAAGCTCTCTGGAAACTTGAGTAAGCTTAAAATTCAGGTGATCATGGCCCAGTTCTTAGTTGAGAAGAATGCCAGAACCTACGACCACTTGCTATTAATCAGGTAATTTAAGAAACAAACCCATACTGAAATTTTGAAAGCAAAGGCATTCATTTTTTAGGATTTGCATATATAGCATCTTTCTATTGTGAACCCCCTAGCACAGGATAGGCATATTGTGATTGGGCCAGTAATGAGTGGAGGAGTTCTACATCAGCATCTCTCAGCATGGTTTTCAGTATGTTGATGGGCATTTTCCCATATCTTTAAACATATCAGTGGTGCTGCATCACATAGGCACAGTGATGGGGCACCTTGCTGTGTGTGGAACTCCTTGATATTTCTGTAGTTTGAGACCATGTGGATAAAGCTCACAAAGCAAGGCTACTGCTACTGCAGTGATCAGCACCTCATATCTGGCTTTCTGCTCTTCCTGGCAGTCAGACATGAATGGTTTCTGTGACATGAATTGTCCAATGCCAAAGCAAGTGTTACATGTCACTTTAGAAGTGAGCAGCATGAACTGTGAGTCTGGAGATCCCATACCAACACCACTTCTTACAGCACAAGTAGTGCTAAGAAAGAACGTAGATCCTCGTGCAGCTGGCATGGCTGTGTGAGTGTGTCTCACATGCACTGACTTCTGAAAATGAGCATTTGTTACTTTGGACCCCATCTAAAAGGTTTCCTTTGATCTTAGCTGGGCATTTGTTGGTGGTTTTCAATAGTCAGTGCAGATGTTTGGGTGAAATCTGTAATGAGGCGTCTTTGGTAAATAGTTCTTCAGATAAGGTAAAACTGCCTGTTCTTATTTTCCAAACCAATCAAACCAGGCACAGACTCCATGAAATCTTCTTGAGCTCTGCATTATATCCATGAGAATGTATAGAAGCTGAATGCCTCTGTGATTGCTTTCACACAGAGGCTGTATGGACCATTATTTCTGTATATAGGTACAAGATTAGTAAAGGTTTAAACTCCTGACTAACACAGTAATGCCTGCAGTGCCAATTCAGAGAGAGTGCTGCAGAAGTGGAGAAACAGTGATACCCTGGGGTTGTAGAAAGATGAGCTCACTCAGGGATGTGTTGAATGCTAATATTATGTGAATGCTGATGACCACACCTTCCCAGGGGCAGAATCACTCACTCAGCTAAAGGGAAAAGTTTCTGAATACAGCCTCTAAAGCTGCAAGAATAATTTGTCCAGGGACAAGTTCATTCTTGTTTGGCAGATTTTTTCAGCGCTCAGGTTGAAGAGCAAGGGAACCTAGGAGAATCAGCATTTAGAAAAACAAAAGAATAAAAGTACATACAAATTATAAATCTTAATGGTCTTCTAGAGATGCAAGTAGCAATGGGTTTGTTAGAGCTGAAAGTAGGAATGCCAATAAGAAGATACCTTACAAATGCACACAGAACAGGAACATTGGTAGGAAAAAAAGAGACATAGTTTTGTTTTCCATTTTACATGGATATTATAATAAAAGACAAGCAGGAAATTCAAGGTAGTAGTTTTAAGAATTAAGACTTTGATTAAAGATGGTCTTTACCCTATGGTGAATTTGTTCAGTGGCTTGAACCCAACACTAAATGTACTTCAGGCTAGAAGTGTGAACAGGAAGGACTGACATCTGGGTTGTGGGAGGGAAAGGAAAGAAACCCTTTTGCTGCCATGTGCAAAGGGATTGTGGTGCAGGAGCTGAGACACAGTACCATGATTTCCTAAAGAGCACCTTGACCAAATGCCAGTCTGCATTTTAGCTGGTAAAGCATAAATTTAAACCTGGAAATACATGGAAAAGCCTAGAAAAGAAACCAGATTACTGAGATCCATTATATTCAGGGAGAAGGAAGAAGGTATCAAATACGGGACCGAAATGGCAGTTTGGTGGCACCACTATAAGAGAGGAACACTGATGCTGCTGAACTCAGCACAGAGTTTTCTTTGCCGTGGAGAGTTACATGAACATTCAGGTGATGTGCTGTATCCATACTAGGGAACTGAAGGAAGACTGCAGGGAAAGCATGCAAAGGTACAGCTGTGAACCAGTAATACAAAGATTAACTGAAATTGGGCAGTAGATGTGGATGCCAAGGTGTAAAAGAAGGCAGACTGAAGCTAAGGATGTTGTTCAATGACACCATTACCAGAAGAGAGACTTTGATGCAGAAATACAGGCAGAACAATCTTTTTTGACATTCAAATAAAAAATCTCACAGATACTAAATTAGAAATTTTTAAATTTTAGGAACAAGTTTTTTATTGGCTTTACTCTATTTGAAATTAGCCTGCAATTGCAGTTACAGAAACCAGTGTAAAATATTTTTCATGTAAGTACTAGTTCATCAAATTTCCCTCACCTTTCAGGTGAAGTGAAGAGACTCTCTTTGCCTCTTTGACTCCAATTAGTTTAGTTTTTAAATTCATTTCAGTAAACAGTAAGGTTTTCCCCCAAATTAATACATTGCTTCTTTTTACCTGTCCTTTAATATTTATTTAAAGACCTATAGGCAGTACTTTTCATGCATTAAAATATAATTTATTGACTAGCGTGAAGAAAAAGTACAACTTGTCCCATGAAATGTGTTATTTGCCAGTTGCTGTCTCATTAAATACTCTGGCTTCTTTCATGGTAGCTCTTTGCTGCTGAACTTTTGAAAGATAACATGAAACATAACAGGAAGCAAGAGTTTGCCATTTTTTCTTTTTTTCTCCCCTCAGAAGTGGAGTCTGTACTTCTCTTGCTCTAGTAAAACAGTGTTTGTATGGGGTTATTTATAATTTAACCAACACAAAAGTCTATCCAGCTCCTCATCCACGTGGCCTACATGACTGAAATAATTACTCAGTTAAATACCATATTTAAAGATACGAGAAAAATGAGTTGTGATTTCACAATACTTCATCAAGAGGGCTATGTTTTTAAAAACAAAACGTCTTTCATTTATTCCATGGTTATTTTACTCTGTTCAGTGCAGGAAATGAAAAGGTAATCTTACAGTTTATGTTTGTCAAAGAGTTCTGGGGCTCATCCTATGCATTCTGCAATCCCCAAATTGTTTCCTATTTCCTTTTCTGCAGTAAGTCTTTGAGTGAATATTCTTTGTGGAATTGATTTAAGTTATTCACAGAGATGTGAGGAAAACATCATACTAAAGGTGTGATAGTAAAGAGTGAAAGAAAAACTTGTTCAGCTCTAATCTCACATTTGTGTAGGTATATATGATTCTGTAATACTAAGAGAAAATTAGAATGCATTTCTGAGACAGAAAATTGCTTCCAATTTGGGATAGCATTCAAAATACATACTGGTGGAGTTCCTTATATGTATTGTGCCTGACAACAGCTGGCAAGCGAACATCTATGTGTAGGTACCTGTTTGTGCAGCATATATGGGGTGTGGGAAACGGGCAAGGAAATTGTAAGTTAAGCTGAGAGCTATGAGATTTTGAACTTTCCTGTGCTTTCAAAGACTGTAATTGTAAATGTGTATATTAGAGAATTCTTCAGTTTGATTCAGGCTGATGATACATGTTGCTACCTGATACACGTTCACACTAAGAGCAGGCTTAAATTTGGATCAGTGAGAAAGCAGTTGACCTCTCTATACTTACACGCTTTTTCTCCCAAACTGAACATTTTACAGTTCCAGTTTTCAAAAATACCCAATCAATTCTTTGTGGTAGCCATTGCCAGGTGAGAGGCACTAAGTGAAGCCAGTATTTGAGCTGTCTCAGAAGGGGAGAGGGTTTTTTCATAACTGGTTTATACCCATTGGAACCTCATAGCTAGAAGTTCTCAGGCAGTTTTGGATGAAATTACAGTATTACATGTTGGCTCCCCATGAGCAAAAATGACTGTCACTAGACCTGCACTCAACATTTGCTGTAATAACTGTTTTTAAGTATATGTCAGCAGTTACCAGGATTTTCAAATCAATTTACCTTGTGTTTGTAAACTGTTTAATCCTGTATGTCATTTTAATCTGTCCACATCTTTTGTACTAAAGCATCTATTAGCACTTGAGGGGAAAGTATGACAGTCATTGTTATGTTAGAAATAACCATCTGAGTTAACTTCAGCAGTTGTGGTTGGAAGAGTAGAGACAAGCTGTGAGGTGTTGGATTTTTAAGCAGCACTGGTAATTAATAAAGAAACAAAGCAAATTCCTGCTTGTGAAAAACATTTGTGATTGTGAGAACAGTGTCCACACTGAGTTGAAGTGAACATGGCCTGGATGGTTCTCTTTTTAGTGGGGATGACTAAGGAGGACAGACCTTCTAACGGAGAGTCACTGGGAAGCTTACTTTAAGTGCTAAGCATCTTATGTTTAGAAGTGGTGTCTTAGGGCTATACAGAGATTATGATTTGTCCACCTCATAAACCTCTTCTGTGAGGCTAAAGCCATGTCTCAATACAAAATCACTGCCAAGCTGAAACCATAATCCTTTCAGTTGCTTCATACTGTTCTCTGGAAAGATATGGCCTTGCCAGGACAAGCGGGGGCTGCTGCAATGTCCTAGGAGTAAAGCAGTGTCTTGGCTTTTCCTGTGTGTGAAAGAGGTTTTGTATAGCAATGGGTGAAACCTGAAAACTCATTTCAGTGTGTTTTCCACTCAGTGGCCCTGCTGTGAGTGTGGTCAGAAGCATTTACAGTCCCTGAAATGGAGCTGATGGCACCTCACAGCAATGGGGCATCACTTCAGTTGTCGGTAGAGCAGCTCTGTTTTAGTGAAGAATTCTGCTGAGTGCCAGTAAGTAGGAACAAAGATCTGCACATCAGCAGGAGAAATTGTGATCCTGAGAGAGGGACAACGCATTTCTTAACTTTGCACTGTGTAACTGTAGTTACTGAGTGGGTATGGGTTT
The DNA here is from genome assembly GCF_000738735.6 of Corvus cornix cornix. Taxonomy (NCBI): domain Eukaryota; kingdom Metazoa; phylum Chordata; class Aves; order Passeriformes; family Corvidae; genus Corvus; species Corvus cornix. The sequence goes on along the minus strand of NC_047057.1, from coordinate 65,441,323 downwards.
GATGCCACCTGTAGCATTGCTTCCAGTCTTCCTGCTGGTTCTCCTGCACAGTGCTCTGCTGCATGGCTGCTCTTCTACTGCTGCTGGAGTGAAGTTTGGACTGTGCCTTTCACCTGCCTGTTTTGCCCATGAGCATCTTCTGACCTGATTACTTTTGGCTTTAGAAAGGAGTAAAAATGCCAGTTACTCATGACCAGTTCTGCAAATAGGAGGCATGCCTAAAATTAGAGGAGTTTAAGAGATGTTTGACTTCAGAACTGTTGTCTGCCATAAGCCCTTGGCTGTAGCACTAACCTTTGGACATGGAGAGCGCTATGTGATGCACACCAAACTGGGGGGGGGGGGGGATAGGGTCTTTGTAAGCTGGTCTCTTGCTCTCTGGTTTCAATTTTCTCCCTTATTCTCAGCAGAGGTTGGGAGATGTTACTGCAGTTTTCTGTGAAATTTTGATCAGAGGGGCTACCCATGGAGACATTTGAGCAATTTAGGATCTCAGAAACTTTCTCCACATTGGAGTGGCACATGAGTGTGTGTGCGTGTAGGAAACTAGCAAAAATCCTAGTGTTGAAGTTCTCTTATTTTATGAAAATAGAAGGGCTTCTATTAAATTTGGTTTGTTCTTGGTTCATTTGAACTATTCTTTAAAAAACAACTTAAATCCCACCATTCTTTATTAATCAGATGTTTTTATTTCCTGTTTTCCTTTCCCATTTGGAGGTTTCTCAAACAGTAAACACGTTTTCAGAACTTACAAACTGAAACGTTGGATGTTATTTATGAAATAATTTTTTTTCCTGAAGTCTGTTAACAATCAAGCTTTGGAAAGGCATTCTTGTCAAATAGCAGTGTTAAAAAATTTGCTGAAATTGAAAGACAGAGAATATTGTCTTATGTAGTTTGTTTCCATATCTGCCTATAGCAAATTTTTGTGACGGGAATGTAAACAAACCTAAAGTACAACAGAGGAGGACTTCTGATAATACAATATGTTTAAATAGTACACATTTTTCTAAGTATAACTTTGTCTGAAGTTGACGTCTCACTGATGTAAGTGGAATTTAGTAAAACTTTTGTTTAAAAAGAAACTTCTGGAAAAGCATAGTGTATGCAACAGCATATACTGCTATATCTCATTTAGATAATGTAGTAACTCTTTCAGCCATGTCATAAAACTCCTTTATGTTATGTATCAACCATGCACTATTTTGTTCTTTCAAGTGGAAAGGCAATCCAAAATTTGAAAATCAAACCATAGCCATTGATCAGGATGCAGCTAGTGTCCCCAGTGTATTTTAAAATAAGGTTATACATGGGAAAAAAGGAAGATAAGGTAGAAAGGTAGACTTAGGTTCATGTCAGTCTTTTATAGGTTTGCAGCATCTAAATTAATTAACCTTTACCTGTTTATAAATAATTGCATTACTCTGACTGTGATTTAAAATGAGACTTCAAGACAATTCACTCTCAGATACGTTTTCCTTCAAGTCAGGAGAGCAGATACCACGGTGTATGTCCCAAAAAGTTATCCTTCTAGTTTCCCCAGTACTTTAGGGTGATACAGGTAGGAGAATGAATTGTTTTAATTATTTGTTTATCAATGCAACAGTGATTTTATAAATTTCAACTGGAAAAAAGGCAACTCAGATCCTAATGATAGTGTCAGACATTTGGAGAAGCTTTGTGTGTTTAGTAAGGTCAGCTTTATCTGGCTTTATACTGCATTTCCCATGGTATGGTCAGTTTGTCCTTTCTGGCAGCAGGTCTTATCCTGGTCAGATGTGCTGCAGGAGCCTGTGAAATTTTATGCTTCTGCTGAAAATTTCCATTATGTTGTGCTGCCTCTAGATACTTCACTGTACTGAGCAAGGGTTTCAGTTACCATCTTCTTGCCATGACATCCAGATGCTGAGAATTTATTTCTGTTCACGTGGAAGAAGCAGTCTTGGAAAACACTTATCAGATGGTCTCTGTTACAAATTTATACAGTACCTACCAGCAGAAATAAGAATGCAGTCTCAAGAGTATGCAGGTATTAGCCTTGCTAAAAGAAGGTTGAGTGTGTTATTTTTCATCTCAGGCAATATCCCTCTGTGGAAAAGGGCTGTAGAAATTAATTTGGATTAAATAAATGCATGATTCTATATAGAAATCACTCTAAAAGCAAATACATTTTGTTGCCATGATGTTTTAGTTTTGAGAGATATCATTATTCATTTGTAATTCTGTAGCAGGACCACCACATTCACGTTGGTGGTTAACATCATGTATAATGGAATCTTTTCCTCAGAGTCGCAGTGTATATTGTAGTCCTTACATATACATGTTAGACTCAGTTAATATTTAGGGTTTTAGAAGCAATAGGAAATGGTTTCTTTGTCTTTTTTTTTTCCCCCCGAATTATTCATAGTGCAGTAGTATCTTTAAAATACCTCAGCTAAGCAGAATTGACCAGCAGTCTGAAAGGCTCATGAGTGAATACTGAATTTTGACAAGTGAGGGTGAAAAGCAACTGGCTGGTTTATGTTTATTTACACATCTGTCCATATATGCACACACTCTCCTTTGTGGCTGGGGCTGAATGTTGTGCAACTGCAGAGCAGCAGAGCTTTGCACAGTGTAGGCTCTGTGTGAGAGTTGAGAGTATTTTTTGATGCAGCCTCTGTGCTGGTTCAGTGATAAAGCCTGGGCTGGTACCTTCTACATACACCCAACTTGTGGATATGGGCCACTGAATAAATAATAAAGACAACATTTGGAGGGAGGAAATGATGACTGGAAACAATCAGCATGGATTTACCAAGGTTATACTCACTGCCTTGTAGGATAAAACAGCTGGATGAGGCTGTGGGTGAGGGAGAGCAGTAGATGTCATTTATCTTAACTTCAACAAGACTTTTTGGACAAGGTCTACAAATATTCTTGTGTCCAATTTAGAATTTGGATGGGTGGACAAATAAATGCATAACTAGTGGTTGGCTGGTCTGGCTTAGAGGATAGCGATTTATGGATCATACTCTAGCTGAAGTCTGTGGCAGAGAGAACACCACAGGATTTTTTGGGGGGACTTGTCCTGTGTGACACTTTCAGCAAAGACCTGGAGGAGGTGATAGAGGCATGTTCATGAAGTTTGCAGATGACACTAAATTGGAGAGCAACTGATAGACCTGAGGACAGGGCTGCTGCTCAGACGGACCTAGACTGGATGGAGGGATGGGCCAGCAGGAACCCTACAAAATTCTGCAGGAATAAATACAATGCCGTGTGCGTGGGAGAGAAGAATCCTCCTGCAGTGGTGGAGGCTGGGGAGCAGCTGTGCAGAGACAGCACCAGGGTTGTTGGCAGAGAGCTGAGCAGGAGCCAGCCCGGTGCCATGGCAGTGACGATGGCCAGCGGCATCCTGGGCTGCTGTGACATGGGCTGCACTAACAGGAGCACAGTCAGGAGGCTGAGGGAAGAGCCTACATATGGTTCGTCAAACCTCATCTAGAAAGCTCCAGGCAGGGTAGGGCCCTTCAGTATGAGAAAGGCATTGATAAACTGTAGAGTGTCCAGCGAAGGGCCACCATGATGGTGAGGGTGCTACAGCTTTCTTTGGAGGGGAGGCTGAGGAAGCTGGTTCTGTTAACCCCAGATGAGAAAACTTTGGAGGAAAGGGGGATTTGATAACGGCCTTCCAGTTTCCAAAGGAGGTTATTGAGATGATGGAGTCCCAGCAGTAAAAAATGAGAGGCTACAGAGACAATGAACATGAATTGAAGCAAGAGGTTTAGACTGGATGTAGGGAAGAAATCTTTCACCATTAGTTCAGTCAAGCAAGCAGTGGAACAGGGTGCCCAGAGTGGTTGTGGAATCCCCACATTTAAAGGATTTCAAGACCCACCCAGATGAAGCCCTGGGCAACCTCGTCTAAACTAATAGCTGTCCCTGCATTAAGCAGGAGGAGGGAGCTGAGACCTCCTGAGGTCCCTTCCAAACTCAGTTATACTTGATTCTGTAATAACTGGTTGAAATGTGCACAGCTGTATACAGCTGGAAAGGAATTCTACTTTATCATTCTTTCTCTGTGCTGGGGAGATGTTGCCTGAAACCTCCTGAGTTGTTGTCTAACACATGAGCTTACCAAGAATGCTGTAACAAAGAGGGTCGTATTGCCATATGTAACCCATTACCAGAAGGTTTAAACCTGAAGCCTGTTTCTACACTACATGGCAGATTCAACACAAATCCATGCCTTGGGCAAAGCTTCAGCAACTTTCCCACAGGGGAGAAAAATGGATCCCATCTTATGATGAGGCCAAAGAGCATCCTTCCCTTCCTGTCTTCTTCCTCCCCTGAACTGCTCTCCTGATTTGCTGTCTTGGTGTGAAAGACAGGTGTCTGCTAAGGGAGGCAGGAACCTCCCTTGGAATGGCAGATGCAACCCCCCTTCCCTCCGAGTTATTATAATTTTGAAGTCAAGGGGCTTTTAGGCAAAGATATGGGAAATAGGAATAACAGTTCTTTACTATTATATATCTGTATGTGTATAACCAGTCAAACAAGCAGCAATAACTATGGCAGTAACAGCAAACAATCACAAACCCAGTCCCAGCCTTCTCGGCTGTCGGGCCCTTTCCCCTCGGGTGCAGTTCCGCTCGCAGCCGGCAGGGGCGCTGGCGGCTCCCGGTGAGCAGGGCAGGTGCGATGGTTCCCCCGCGGCTGCAGGGGGCGCTCCGGAGCGAGCTCGGGGAGCACGCGGCACCGGTGCCCTGGGATCCCGGGGAAGGATGGAACAAAGGAGCTTCACAAACCCCTGGGCAGCTGATCCCGGTGTCCAGCCGGACTCTCAGGAACAGCAGGCTGGAACAGCAGGCTGGAATGGCAGGGACAAGCACAAATCCTGGGTGGCAGACGAGACGTATTTAAACTGCAGAGCTGCGGTGGGAACCCCCTGGAGGTCTGGGCAGGCAGGGCGAGCAGGGCTACAATGCAGCGAAGGCTCGAAGCAACAGCGGGGGCAGGGCAGCCACAGCCCGGCTCCCAGTGGGGCAGGGAAGGTGGGCTTGGGATCCCGGGGTTTCTGTGGCAGAAGGAAAAGCAGCTGAAGAAGCAGCCTCCCTCTCCATCCAAACGCCGGGAACTGAGTGCCCACACACCCAGGTGAAACAAAAGAGTAGCCAGATTCACCCCCGCTTCTGTGGCTAGGTCTTTTGTTTTTCTTAAGTACCCAGCCATTTGTCCCCCTAGCAACACGTGTGGGGAAAATTCTTTTAACAGAAAAAAAACCAGGAGAACTCCTAAAACCCCAACATTTGCATATTTTAACTTGTGCTTCTTTTTCAAAATCTGTATATTTTAGTAATTTTAAGTATTTCTAAATTTAGACATTCATATATTTATATTTACTTTTTTTTAATGGAACAATGTAGCAAAACGTGCCCTTTTGCCAATGCAGAATGGAAAATGCCAGCATGTTTTGCATGTGAGCTTGCTGTGATGATTCTAAAATTTAGTAATGTGTACAGAATTTTGGTTTAGTTCAGATGTGCTTTCCTTCATTTTAGGTGTATTTTTTTCTGTGTCTTTGAAAGGAAAGGAGAACACCTCTTCTGGAATTCAGCTCCCATCTCTTTATCTGTTCAAGTGCAGTGTTAAGTGGCTTTCTGTAACTAAAAGTCAACAGTGATTTAACTCGCAACTTATCCTTTTACAAGAAAAATAGCCCCTCATATATTTCTGGTTTGATATGCCACTTTAGAAGGCCTCTTTGCCTGATCCAGTGCTCACTGAAACCTGGAATTTGTTGGGGTTTTTTCCATTGCCTTCAGTGAACACAATCTCAGCAATCTAGAATTAGGCACCTTCAATTTTCCTTCTCTGGGAAACAACACAAAATACTTTTTGGACATAAATCAGGATATCCATGATTTTTTCTGTCCAAGAAAACAAAAGCAGCAGAAAGCAACCTGCTCAGGTTACCTGGGCCAGTACTTGTACTAGAGGATAGGAGTGAACAATGTCGAGGTGACTCATCACAGACTCATCACAAGCTCTACAAGTTGTCAAGAAAGCATCTAATTGACTCTTTGGCAACACCAACAGACTGCTAAGCCCATTTCACGTTTTTCCACGTGTCTATAATTAAGAAAAAGCAGTGATCCCACCACAGTGTCCATGTCATGTTTCCATCTCTGTGATCAGCCATTTAGAGGAGAATGGGAAGTGTAAAGAAGCCTGGCAGCCCAGATTTCTATCTGAGAAGTGGTGGAAGAGAGAGCTGCCATGGGACTGCATTCAGCACCTGAAATGGAGACATTTGCTTTAACTGTGCCATCATCCCTGTGCAAAAGATAGAGAATCACAGTATTCCCCTCCTGTATTCATGTAAGGCATTCTCCAGCAGAATGCTGAATATGCCCTTGATACATCTGACTGCCCAGGTGACTCATTTCTGAGCACTACCAATTTGAGCAGCAGATTGAATCAAGGCATCTCTGAAATGGGTGGGTCACCCTTGTGCAAAACTCAAATCCTTGACCAACATGACCAACTGCACTGGAGAGATTAAAGGGAATGCTGTAATTTTTAGATTTTATTTCCACCATTCTATATGAAAAATGTTTCCATGAAATCAGGGCAAAAGAATATAATACCTACAATTATTAATTTTAAAAATAGTAATTTAGTAGTTCACCCTCTGAGTTTTTCATTATTAAAAGCGCACAGAGCTCTAATTTGCAAGATCCACAAAGCAGTTTTATCTTCTGCTGGCAGGTCTGGCTATGTAAAACTGATCCAAGAATCCCCTTCAGTGTATCCTTACACAGCAATGCCCTGTACTAATTATGAGATTACAAGTGACGTGTACGGTGATGTCATAGGCAAAGGCTGGCTCAGGGGTATCTCAGAAACCCGAAAGGCTCCTGCTGAAGTCAGCAGGAACCCTGGACCTTTGGCCTTTTTTACTTGGATGAAAATGCTTTCTTTGTAGTTTTATGAACTTAGGAATTCATGCTCTTAATCCTGTTTGCTTACAGTTTAGGAGTAGGATGTGTTGCAGTTGCAAAACTCAGCAGGTGAGGTCATGAAGCTGAATCTGTAGAGATGTAGAGTTGCAGTTTGATTTAGTTTCTTGCAAGAAAAATGTGCTTGCAAGGAGTCTTGGGCTAAGGTTCAGAAAGAAATTGTAACACATACCTTTTGCAAAAAGCTGTTCTGCAGAAGGAGAGGATAAGTATGCTCCCTCCTTTTTAATGCTTCCCTTGGGAAGCAAAATGCAGAGAGAATCCTATGTAAACCTTTCCATTAGACCTACTGATTTTAAAGCACAGCTTTAGCTCAAAATTTCAGTTTGAATCAGATTTCTCTAAAACTTGGAATTTTTTAAGCATTTGTGATAATTTATTCTGCTGCAACTTGCATCTGCTTTCAGATAGCAAAGGAAAAATTTAATATGGCATCTGGAGGTCCATTTGAAAAAGGAATGTCCTTACCAGGGTAATTGGTGCAGTGTGTGGGACTAATTCATCTTCCTTCATTGTTAGTCCCAGTGCTAACAATGAGCTGATGAGTTCAGAGCTACTCAGGCAGGTTTGGGCTCTGCTGGTAGTTGCAGTCCTATGTGTGTGTCGGACCATCTTATTTTGCATTAATTTCAAGTTTTTCTCATAGGAGTTCCAGGGAGTTCCAGTATGGAACTTTTGTATAGGGTGAAACGGGAGCTCTGGTAACTGATCTCTTCTCTTCCAGGGTTAGTTGGCTCTCTCACTGATTGTGTTGGCACTGCTTGGTTTTAAAGCTTCCAATTACAAAATTTTGTCTTTTTGCCTGAAAAAGTGAAGTTCATTTTGAGGTTAATTGAAGCTGTATTACAATGGCAGATATTTCACCTATTGTTACATTAAGCTCTGTTCCAGCTTGTGTTTGGTCTCAATACCCGGTACCATATTGCTCTCATATTAATCGAGCTGTATTACACTCTAGTGAGAGACAGTTTTAATACAAAGAAATTAGTACAATGAAGGTTGTTTAATATGGTAAAAACTCCAGGATGCCTTCTAATGTTACAGAAGACTCAGAAACGTTGTGTTTGGGAGGAGTCTAACCTTATATAATTGTACTTTCTCAAAAAAATACTTTAATCATGCTCTCCTCTGTTTCAAACAGCCACCTTTTGTCAGTACAAAAGTTAACACAGTTAAGGCCCGTTTTTGTAATGTCTGACTTTATTGCTCAAAAACATTAAAGATTATATCTCAGTCTGTCTGAAGGGAGTGGGGTTTTCTTTGTCTCAGTAGTAAAATACTTAGGTAAATAAGAACAGTGGGGTCTGAAGAAATTTTTTTTGCAAATGTGGATATAAATTGTTTTCTTTATTTTTCTAGTTGAAAAAAAAAAATGTATTACGAAGTATCTGGGTTTTTTCTTTGTCCCAGTCGTAAGCTTACTATTTCATCTCAGGCATGTAACTTTCTCCAACTGTTTGATTTTATGTTTGAGAGTTTTCTGAAGCCTTTCAAGATTTTAAGAGGTATTTTTATACCACTTTGCTTTACAAAATGCTGCCATTTTTGTCTTTAAACATTGGTAGCTCTGCTTAGCCCCTCCTTGTCACCCTCCTGATACACTTTTTAATTCTTCAGTCTTTGGTGAATTTGTCGGTGAGGAGAGCAGGGGGCCTGTTCTGTGGCATTGGAAATGCTGACAAGTCTGTCAACACTGGATGTGCGATTGTCCCTCGGAGCTTACATCCAAGTTTGTTGTACCGAGCAGAGAATAGAATGTGGGAGAAGTTATTCTGAGTGTGTGTGCATGTGATTGCAGTTTCCAAGGAGACCACCTTCTTTGTCTGAACATGTCCAAAATGATTGCCTAATTGATCTCATCATGTGGGACACTCTGTCTGTCTTTCTGTCTGCTTCTCTCATGCGTTCTCTCCTCCACATTGTTAATCAGAAAGCAAAAAATGAAAAGTTATGTTCTTGCAAAGAGCCAAACAAAGCCATTAGCCTGCTCAAACAACAAGCTGGGGCTGTCCCTTAGTCAGAACCAATGGCTAGTGTGTCACCAGTGTGGAAGTGAGACGTTGCTGCTACTATTTCTCCCCAGTCTGTGCTCTAACTTGTGCATAGATGATGCTGAGCGCGTCTTTGAAAGAGACAGCTGTTAATGCTCCTACTGAATTTCCACTAATTATAAAATGAAAGGACTGGCTCTCTTTTCCTTCCCAAAGCTCAATAGTCTAGTTTCACTGATTAAAGAACCAACAACAAAAAATCCCCCAAAACACAAAAAGCTCAGGAAAGGAGGAGACGTCAGTCAGTGCCGGTGCTGAAAAGCATGCTGATGTGCTTTTTTTGTTGCTTGTGGTTTTGTTGGTACTGATGATTTGCTAATGAAAGCCAAAGCTCTTTCAAATTTAGTCCCTCGACACTGGAACTGGAAATGAAGAGTTTAAAAACATTCCTGCTAAAGGGAGGAGAAGATTGCACAGGGCGGTAAGAATGAGGTTCTGCAGCAGAACTGGAGGTCACTGCCACTGCATACTGCAGTTCCTATCACTCAGGACTTTGGCCAATCCCCACTTTCTTTCTAAGCAAAGACTCCAATTAAGCTCCAGAGGAATTTAACCTGAACTATGGAAACACAATATTATGGAGACAGAAACTGAAATTGCATCACAGTTCAGTACATAAAAAAGCTTATTAGAAACAGAGTATTGAATAAATATAGCAACTACTGAAAGAAGTGTCTTAATCCTCTCTGTGGTTTCATTTATTTATTTATTTATTTATAATTTTTATTACAATCCTCTTCTCTAGAAATGCAGTGCTTAAAGAAGAGGAGCATCAGTTGCATAGTATTGTTTTGTTTGTTTATTTGCAATAAGCGTCTAAAATCTGTGTGAAAGTGGGGAGAGGGCATAGTCTGTGTCAGCTTATCTACAATGTGTCACATGGGGGGTAAATACCAGCTGGCACATGAAAAAGGTCCAGGCACACGTAAGCCAATGGAGTTGAGCATAGACAGCTTGAGGAGCAGAGTCTGAGAAAATACGTGGAGTTTGTAGCAGCTACAGCTCCCAACTTCCCTCGTGGCATTTACTGGAGAGAACATGATTAATCTGTCTCGTTGTGAAAAAATCTCCATGACTGTTAAAAGCCAGACCCTCTCTGCTTTTCCTACAAACTGGAAAGAAGGGAATAGTTTCAGAGGCTTTGATCTTGCCAGTTACTGCTGCCTCCCTTGCTTCCTGTGAGCAGAGCTGTTGAGCCTGCTGGGTTCAATCCAACACAAAATCTTTGCAATTGGACGTGACCTGAGCATGGAAAGGTTACAGACTGGTCATTTACTGCATTCACACATCTTCATGACAGAGAATATCTTCTCCGTGTTTCATAAAGATCAAAAGTTAGGTAATAAGCAGCTTGAGGACAGCTTAAATGACTGAGAAGTCCAGGCTGAGAAGTCCAGGGCAAAGCATAGATAATGTTATAGACTGAGACCATTAGGTGGGACAGAGCAGGCTGGTGCAAACTGGGGTGAAGCAATAGTCGTTGTCAGCACCTGGGGATTAGTTTAGTGGCCTGTTTAGGGAATGCTATGCTGATAAAAAATATAGTACTGTGGCTGTGAATCCTAAATGTCCACCACAAGCACCCTGGTCCTCCCCGTACAACTCTGGGGAAATATTTAATTAAAGCATGATAAATTATGTATTTGAACAAATAAATCTCCCCATTTCTGTCACTCCCTTCTGGCCAAAGCCTGAGGCCACTTCATCTCTCTTCTGTTCTGGAAAAGTGATATGAAGAGAAGCTAGCAGGACTCATGACCTTTTAATTTTAATTTTAATGTCTTACATTTCGGCTAAGAGGAAAATCAAATTTGTAGATACACTGGATTTTTTATTTTAATAATAACTTTTTGAACCTACTTGTGTTCCGTGCAAACAGGGTACTGTTGAAAAGGGTTCATCTTTGAAAGACTAGCTGTGAGGCAGCACTTCACAAAGTTTTCCAGAGAGACCTATTCCCTCTGGGAATCTGACAACAGGCAGCACAGTGGCAGTAAGGAGCATGATTGCTGAGCAGCAGAGGTGTTGCTCCCACCTTGGAGCGAAGCTAAGAAGTAGCTCTCACTTCCAGTGTCTGCACCTGCACCTACCTGGCCTGAATGAGCAAGGCTCCCAAGTGATGTGTGCCTGTATTTGTAATATGGCGTGTTTGGAGTACTGCACAAACAGAACTCCCTTCTATTTAACGAGGGTCATGAAATATACATTATAAATAGACTTTGCTGGCCCACTTGACAAAATAGGTCTTTCTGAGCAAAAGGTTGAGACATGATAATCACCTTTAGTGTACATTTGAAAAAAAACTCTATATAATCTGTAGGAGATTCAACTGCTTTTGAAACGTGTCAGGTATTAGACCACCAAGCCAGAAGTGACAGCAGTGCATGACACAACCACCCTGTCACTTGTGCACTGAAACACGGAGCTCTCCAGACATACCTACCTCACTGCCCTTACGTAATAGCAGCCAGAAGAGACAGGCTCAATCTTTTCCTCTCTCCTGTTCCCCCACCTCCCAATCACTAGCTTCCCTTTTCTTAGCCCCTCCTCAGCAAAAGATGTTGGACAAAATCATGCTCTCAAATGGTGCTCCTGACCCACAGAAACTGTATTTATTACTGTTCTATTATTTATTATTCAGCCAGAGTCCCAAATACAAACTTTTTGTTTGGTGTTTCTACACTTCCCATCTTTAAATTCCTTAGTACAATATTCTGTGCCAAACTTGGGCGGATCCCGCCCAGCAAAGCCTTTCTTGTGGGAGTGCTTATTAAACTGAAGTTAATGAACAGTAACCATGTAAGAGCTTTCACCTAAGGCAAATTATTTTTTATTGCCATTTTTAAAGTATATTCCATAGTACTTGGACAAAATATGTTTTAGTAATCTTTTTAAACTAAAGAACAGATTAGAAGAGCTCCTTTTTTCCAACTTTATATATAGCTACTGTACATGTTTTGTCTTTGGCACATACTCTTTCCAGAACATGACTTTTGTTGTGATGATAATCAAGAAGACTCAGCATATTTTTTTCAGTATTAGGAAATATTTTTGAATTTGGTTAGGACTGAAGAACAATTTACCACAGTATCAGGCAAGTCAGGAAATCCCAGCATTTGCTTTTCACATGGCCTGATATCTCCCATAAGTAAAGCAAGCTGAGTGGAAGCATGTTACACACACGAGGCAGGAAGGCACAGATGGGATTGTCATTCTTCCTCACTGGAAGTAACAAAGTTTATGAGGAGGTAGATTTGAATTAGGTAACTCTGTATTTTTTATATTTTAACATTTCATTTCCCCTGTAATTTTTTGTGATTCTTTCTGTAACTGATTTCATTGGTCCTTTCTGGCTCTTTCTTTTCTTCCATGACAGAGAAGTCTATTCTGTTTCAGTATGGGGTTCTAAGGGTACGAGGAGCAGAGAGAACACAGCAAATATGTTTGTCATTTTACTCAATTTGAGTATTTTGTAAACTCTCTCTCACCCACTATCTTGAGTAGAACACTGATGTTTCCTTGCATTTCAGTGTTAAAGGACTGCATCTTCTGACTGGGATGACATCCTAGATGTGTGTTCAGATCTTTTTGGCCCTTCTTAAAGCTGTTTCCCACTGTTCTGAGAGCCTAAGTGCTAGGGACAGGCTGGTGTGATGGCCACACTGTTCCCATGGATGGGAATCAGTACATTAGGGCAGCTTTTTTCTCACTCTCTGTTTTAATGTGTAAACATTTCCAATCTCACAGTGGAGTCAAAGGGTGTAACTGTTGGAAAATCAAAATAAGACAAGATTTTGATCAGCCTCACACAGTTTTGGGAGCCAGAGATGTGTTTTCAGAGACAGTATTTTCAGATGTGTTTCAGTAAGTATTGGCACAGTAAGATCTGCCCATCTAACAGAAAACTACCGTCCCTGATGGTACTGGTAATTAATTTAATTATATCACCTGTGGCACCAGTTTTTAGATTGCCTTTGAAAACAAGGTGTCAGAATAATAGTACTTTGTGGACATTTAGAAAGTTATAATTAAAAATTGATTCTCAAAACTATCCCTTCCATTTCCCTTCCATTTTTCTAATTTAAATGTTTCTAAATAAAACTTGGAAAGAAAACCATTCTTCTTGTTCCATGTATTCTGGTTTTACTACTCCCACAACAGTACAGCCTATTGTGCAGAAGCACAACTTTCCATCTTAGTCCAGAGGGGATTTTAGAGCTATTTCTGTGTTTGTCATACTGATAAGGAGGCATTATTTTATTGTGCTAGGTACTGCATAAACAGGAAAAAGGATCATCACAGCTTTAAAACTTTTCCATCTTTTTATCCCTTTCACTGCTTGCCTGAGTTTTGTGATTAATAGAGGTGCGTATGGCAAATTCCCATGGTATTCCCTAGTGGTCATGATTTTGCCCGAATCTTCCTCTTATGTGTACAGGAGAAGAAACTCACCAGGTTTGGCTGACCAGTTCACTCGGTCCTGTGTGAAAGTAGATGGTATGGGCATGGAGATGGTAGGAGTTAATTAAGAAATATAATTTGGTGATGTCTGGCTAAGGCCTTTGGAGGATAACACTCACTGAATATTATCAGGCTTTGTCCCCAAGGCAAGGTTTCACTGGCAGGAGAAGGGAACACGTATTTCTTGAGCTATAGTAACAGGATCATCCCATTTTTTCAGTAGTTCTGCAATGCCAGTTTATTCTGATGTGTGGGCATGTGGTGTCCTCATGTATGCATGTGCACACCAATATCCACAAATAAACCATAATTGTGGTTATTTATTGCCATGGACTGTGCAGCTGGTTCATCAATACATAATCTCTGAAAGAACTCTCATAATCTCTTCTTGTAGCTTAAAGCTACTCTTAACGAAACACACACACATATATATGTCTCTGCCAGGGAGCGATTTCGTTTTTTCCCCCCTTTGCATATGTGGAATTTCTCCCCCAGACTATTTTGGCCCAATGCCCAGGAGTCCACAACAGTCGGTGGCACAGTGACATGTTGTAAGTTCTGCATGAAACAAGTCTCCTGCTGGAGAGGGGAGAGTACCAGTTTTTGGGGCGCATGGCACTTGTTACCAGTTACTGTCCAGAGAACAGTCTTCAAATCATGAGTTTTGCACATTAAAAAAAGCTATACTGGGTTATAGTTAGCAATTTTTTAATATAGTGTTTCTGTTCTCATTTCACTTCTGAGGTTTTAGAGAAGGACATACCACAGTGTAAGAGAGGAAAAATAACAAAGCTTATGGTATTTTCAGTGTATATGCAGAAGATACAATGATGTCAGGTGTGGTGTTAGTGTTTAATTTGCATTAAGTTCTGATGACCTATATTGCTCTGGGCTTCACAGTTTTGAGGCCTCACGGTTAGCAGGGTAGAGATAAAGCTGTTCTACCACAGCATTTCCATTCTACGTGACTTCTGTAGGGTATTTAGTGTGTGGATAGAACTTGGTGTACAAATTACATCTCTTCCATTCTTAAGTACAAAGAGCAATGAAAAAGATTTATAAATACACGGGATTATAAATATGCATAACATTTTTCATGAAGGCAGTTTTTTTAGCCACTTAATTGAAAGTAAAGGGATAAAAAATTAGTAACAGTTACATGGATGTCAATCCAGTGCAGAGGGTGATTGTTTGTTGCAGTGGGGTCTCCTGCAACATGCATTAGACAGCAAGGCCCATGGAAAGAAATAGGGAACGATTCTTGATAGAAGTTTCAGAGATCTTTATTCTCCAGCCGCATGGCCGGGGGACTACCGAAGAACTGCTCATCACGGGACTGGCTGGGTCCTTCTCCATGCAGGGGAACACAAAACAACCAATGGGGAACGGGATTAGGGTACATGTGACCAGGGAGCAGGGAGACCCCGTGCCTAGGCCATGCCTCTACCCCAGGGTCCCCTCTCCCAGGACCCCATGGCAGGGGGGAGGAACCCCAACAATTGTTTTCCTAAATGCCTTAACTAAGAAGTCAGTTGTATGTGGAGTTTTATACTAAGGCAGCAGGAATGAGTAAGTTTCTTGTGTCTGTCTTGTAGCAGCTTTTGTTGTGCTACTCAGCAGAGGATTTTGGCCTATGGAACTCTTTAGAAATGCAAGGAAGCGGTCCCAAAGTTCAGACAGTAAAACAGTCTGAAGTCTCTCTACCTTGAAATTCCAGTCATATGGCACAAGGGCGGCAGGAAGATGATCTGTGGGAATGGAACTGCCTCTGGAGAAGTAACAATCTTGTCATTTTATTTAGCAAACTTTGATCAAACTAACGTTTCATTAAAGATAATATGAAACAATGTTTTCCCCCTTCCTCAGATGTCCACATTTTAAAACCAGGGGGAAAACCCAAAAAGTGTAAGTGAAGCAAAGGGACGCTCAGGTAAGGATATTTAAGAAGTGGCTGCTCAACTCTAGTTCTATCTAGTTCTATCCCACAAATATTGGGATATAAACACTAGTGTACATATACTGTGCCAAATGAATTTTGATACCTTTTGGTTTGTATCTGAATTATTTTACAAGAGGCAGTTTCAGAGGAATAAATATGAAAAACTTGTCTTTCTCATAAGACTACATCTTTGTTTTCCCAAGACCCCATCAGTACTTGTACTATATACATTTTCTTATGCTTTCTTATTGACCTGAACACAAATTCCATATAAGTACGGGATAACTCACCATACATCAAATGGTTTTGGCCTTTGATGGTCTCTTTTGCAAAGCATTTTAAATGTTACAGGTGTTCAAGTTGTGAGATTTTTTCTCCAAGTCAAACCAAATTTCATTAAGTTCCAAGGACAGTCTGGTAAACCCCTTAATGCATGTTACTTAAGTATAGTGCAGGTGTTTGTTGTGGTTGCTTATAAAAACTGTAACAGAAACCGCAGGTTAATACAGATCCTTGAAATCTGCTTTCTGACTTATGAAAAAAGTACTGCAATTCCACAGTATGAGAGTAATAAAGGCAAAGAAATACATGGCTAAGGCAGCTGCTGTTAGAGTTAATTCTCTAACATTCCCCTCTGTATCAGGCAAGGCAGAAGTTGTCCTTGGAGGATTTACAAAACTAGTGAATTATTTCTGCCACTACAAAAACAGTTTGTGTAGCACATTGGTCTGTGTCTTTCGTTGTGATGTATCATGTTCTGTAAATAAATCAGGACGCCTGCTCATCTGATGGTAACAGCTGGGCTCTTGATACTCCAGCTCACCAAGAGAAAAAAACTTCCGCAGTTTTTTTCCACCAGAGTGTTTAGTCCCACATGATTTGCCCTCACCTACATTACAGCTTTCTGTAGTTTGATGGTGTTTGTATGCTAAAGCCAAAAAACCAAGAGGTCAGTATCTACAGTATTCAAAATCTGGAGCTGGAGCAAGAGTTGCAAAACAGATCAACACCCAGAAGCTCAGTGTTTTAGGACTTCGGCCACTCTGTGTGTGTGAGAGCTGGGTGCTTTGCAAAGCAGGCCCTAAGAAAGATGATCTCCTTCAAAAAATGTGACCCTAAAGGGCTTGGCAATGTCTATTCCACTTAAGAGTGTAGAGCTCCAAATTCTTGAGTTGTCTGTTCTGGTGTTGGGAAACAGCCCCTCCTACCCAAGGGAGCATGGCCTGACAAAAAGAGCATTGAGATACTAAAGTGCATTCCATGTTTCTAAAAAGGGGCAGATAGAAATATTTCTAGCATAAATTAATGCTGGGTTTTGCTGTAAGAAATTGCACTGTAGAAGGATGTTAGACATTTACCTTGTTTGTGTTGTTTATTTTTCATCTGGTTTAGACCAAAGAATAAAGCTCACAAGTAGCGTATTTTATTTACATGTATGTGTGTGTGTGTGTATAACATAGGGCTACTACAATGCCTTCAGATTGAACCTGTAATTCATGAATAGAATACAATGAAATTGTATTTGCCCTGTGACGCACATATTGTCATATTCTCATATGAGGTACAGTTACCCATCTTTCTTTCCCTCAGATGAATACCATGAGCATTCTAACACAAGGACCTGCTAGGAAGGAAGGGTAGAATGTTGTGGTGGTTTATTCTAAACGCTCTTTCAGAGTGAACAGGACTTTTTTTTTCTATGTTTTTTCACTATTAAGCTGTTGTTATCTGGGTGCCTGATACATGGTCTGGATAAGTGAGAAGGATTATGTCTAGAAACCTCTTTCCAGCACACATGGACCCAATATCCAGGTGCAATCAGTTCAGATATAGAAACTCAGTCTCCTTCAAAGCCCGTTACAATGCTCCTGAAGCACAACTATGAATTCTCATATATCCATGTGTTTTATATATTTGTGCTAGAAATGAAAACACAAGAAAACATAAATGTAGTAGCATGAAATCGCCCCGTAAAAAGCAGAATGGAGAATTGAACTAAGACAATCAGGCCGCAGAGAGAAGGCAAGGTTCTGTTGCTATTGTGTTACACAAAAAATAAGCAAGGAAAGGATGAATAAACTTTCCACAACAGAAAGTTGTTGAAGAAAACATGTTCACATCAATGTAGAATGAGTTTTGAGACTCCTGTAGTTTTTGAGGGTACTGGAGTGTTTAATGTAGAAGCTTTCTGATCATTCCTGTAGTTCTCAGTATAGCTAATGTCTTTTTTAAAATGGTCTTAGTGCAGTGTACAGAAATGTTAAGTTAAAAGGCACATAGAAGAAGTCAGTAGTTAAAACCATCCAGAAGATTGTCTACAGCAAGGGCATACCAATATTTTAGTTGCCTCTAAAAAATAGTTATGTAGGTAGAGTCATTTTGGGACTAAATAAAAGTATGAATGTCTGGAAGTCTAAATATATAAAACAATCAAGAAGATTGTCTGGAGTATGTGTGTATTTTTTATGCTCTTCCCAGTGTTGGCAATAACTAAATAAATTGATTCTTGGAATAAGTAAGGATGTAACTCCATGTATTTACTCAGGGGTTTGATTTGGGACAAGATGAGAATTCTTTTACTTTTCTCCTGATTCAGTTGTTTCTAGTGTGGTCTGCCACAATCTCAGAAAAAGTAATTTTTATTTATTCTGTCTTGTCATCTGTGAGTGAACAGGCTGGAAGTGAAAATGCTTCTCTTAAATGTGAGGCTAATTTCCAGTATTTTATTAATAGGCACCTCTGCCAGGGCAATGAGGCATATGAAATGCACGCCCCCCCTGCTGTCGGGGTGTCCTGAGCACACGGTGACAGAGCCTGAGCTCAGGGACATGGAACGATGGAGGTGATTTACCACAGCCCAGGGCAGGCGTGGGAACTGCCCCCACCGCACAGGCAGGCTCACACTGCCTCGTGCAGAACAATCGGGGGGATTGTGTTGCTTGGCTGTTCAGTGCAGCGTTTGGAGACTTCCTAATGATCCATTCCAAATGGTTTGGCCAGGCAACCTTTTTGTACAACTCGGCATATAACCTTGTGTGCTTCCCACTTTGTGCTGTGACAGACAGTGGTGCTGCTTACACAGGGTTTAACCATGCTTCTAAAAATAAGAGTCTTTTACCTCAGTCTTGAACTTACTTATGGGAATATTGGAGAAAGCATCAGAACACAAGAAACAAATTAATTGAATGAATCAAAAAGACTTGTCTCCCTAGTCACATACAAATGAGTCTCATGCTAATTGTGCAAATCTCTTAACATTTACTTCAGGTTCCTAAAGCTCTGATATATAATTCACGATTTACAGCAGAGGCCAGAAATTAAGAGGCTGAATCCTACTTTCATTGAAGCCAACAGAAAGCTTGAACCAATGCCCCTGTAATAAGGAGAACGCACTATTCCTCAAGATCCATTAGCTTTCTCAGCATAAACCATTTGAGTATCTGCTCTCCCACTGTTATGTGATTCAAGTAGGAACTGGTGGCACCAGTGTAGTATGAATAGCTAAACACAGTTTAGTACCTTACTGTAATGGGTCTGGGGCTTGTGACAGTCCTGGCTCCAGCACTCACAAGTCTGCATGGCAGCACCTTTCCCAAAATTGACCTTTGGGCTGACTAATGAAGGGTGCTTATATTACATTTGGCACAGAAGAAAGTGCAGTCTGGAGGAAGATGCTTTAGATCGCCTGTGATCTGATGGAAGCAGTGCAGGATTTCTGTGCTGTTGCCCATGCTGTTGGGTTGGAGATAAGAGCTGTACAGTTGTCCTGGGGAGATGAAGCAATTCATTTTTCCAAAGAATTATATTGTCCCCTTTGCCTTACAAAATAAGGACAAACGACCCAAGGGAAATGCTGTGTATAATACTATGAAGAATAAATATGTTCTTAGAAAAATATTAGCAACTGTAACTGAGAAAAGACTTTCCTGGAAATTAGTGAACTAAACTAAACTAAAAAATTAGCCAGTTTAACTTTTCTTCAAAGAAAACACTGTGACACAGCAAAAGACACAGAGGTTGCATCGAATGCAAAACAAAAAGAAGTCAAACCGAAGATTTTTACTACAACATGTTAGAACTATCAAAGGTATAAATTTTGATGATCTCATCAGAAGCGTTAAAATTTAATTTTCCCCCCTACGTTTTGCTGTTTAAATTAATGGGAAATTACTGCTTTTAAGTTTGCTGTACCTGATAAACATCTATGTTTTAATAGAGATCCATGCTTTTATATTTATAACCATGTGTGACTCGATCTGACAGAACTTCACCAACACTGCTTGCTCCAAAATGCCTTCACACCCCAAATCCTTCAGCAAAACCCTTCCATGGCACTCCTCCTGAAAGAATACCTTCTCTCACTGTCTCTTTTAAAATTTACTAGTCACTTATACTTCTATCAGGTTCTTTCTTACAATATTCTGAGAAATGCAGTGTCAATATGGGTTGTCCCTTTTATACAAGAGATTTACCAAGTGCGCGCAGGTTTATGTGAGGGGTGGCCCCTCTCCAGAATGGACTCCTACAAATAACCTTCAGTTTTTAGATTGGGGAATGAAACCCAACCACCTTAGTGATAACAAAGCACTCTCCAAATTCTAAGCAATTTCTGAGGTTGAGTTTGGATGAAATCTTATCTGCAGTCCTTGTTTATTTATTTTACTTGCTCTTTACACCTCACCTAAACAAGACTTTCTGCATAGAATTAGATACAGAATTCAAATCTTGAATTATTTATAATTTGAACTTTTTATTCCTGAACAAAGTACTGTGTTGCAAACAAGATTTACTCTTTTTGTTCCAATGTAGGTGTCTTGGTTTGAAAAACGGGTGTCTGCCAAGGAAGGCGGGAACCTCTCTTGGAATGGAAAAATATGACATATGACTCCCTTCCCTCCAAATTATTATAATTTTGAAATTAAGGGGCTTTCAGGCAAAGATATGGGAAAAGGAATAACAGTGTGTATATGTGTAACAAGGCAAACAAACAGAACCACAAACCCAGTGACAGCCCTCTCTCAGCCGCAGGCCCTTTCCCCTCGGGTGCAGTTCCGCTCACAGCCGGCAGGGGCGCTGGTGGCTCCCGGCCGGGCAGGGCCAGTGCGGTGGCTCCCCCGCGGCTGCAGGGGGCGCTGTGGCGTGAGTTGAGCTGTGTCTCCCTCACGTGGTAATGGTGGGCGGGCTGGGTGGTGACAATGGGCTGCAGCAGGAACCTTGGAGCGGTGGCTGGGATGGCAGGGACGAGCAAATGAAATGTATCAGAAACTCCACAGCTGTAGCAGGAGCTGCAGGGGGTGTGGGGTTACCGTGTAGCGAAAAAGCTGGAGCAGTGGCAGAGAAGCGGTGGGGCTGGGCAGCAGCAGCCTGGCTCCCGAGCACGGCCGGGAAAGGCTCCCTCGGAGGGGGTCGGGGCCCCAGGTTTTCCCCTGAGGCAGCCCAGTAGATGGTGAGAGTCCTTCTAGTGAGGTAGGGTGTTAATAAGGTCCAATGGCTGCTGTTATGAGCGAAGGCTCACCCACAGTAAGGAAGAAGCAGTACAGGGCTGGGTTCTGGCGGTGGCAGTGAATTCTCCCCACAGTGAGCAACAGCTCAACCGTCTTCCTCCTATGCTGACAGCGAGAGAGCAAGAGGAGCCAAGCCCAGACCCTCAGCCCCCAGCCAAAATCTCACGGTATCTTTGCTCTTCCAAAGAGAAAACCCCACAGGTAAGAAAGTAGCCAGCTGCACCCTTCCCCCACTTTGGCCATTTTTTTGGTTTCTCTTAAGTAGTGGTTGTTATTGTTTCTTAGCAACAGATGGGACAAAATTCCATGAGAGAAAGAAACAAAAGGAAAAATCCTAACCGCCAATAGTGGAGTAATGCTCTTCTGTTCAAATAGGGGTGAGTTAAACTAAAGCTGAACAGTGAGTGAATGAGAAAATTTGCCAACTCACAGGAACACAAGAACAGGGATGATTTCTCACATTTACTAATCAGACATGCTTAAACTGTCTATCAGTGATAATTTTCTTTGTAAAGAAAAGAGACTTCCAAATCCACAGCACAGAAAATTCTAAAAGGCGCAAAAAGACGTATGGGCTGGAAGCCCTAGAGGATGTTAGGCTGCACGTTGTACTCCTCATGTGTCAGGAAAGCTGGAGAAGCTCTCCCAGTTGGCAGGCGCTTTGTGGGTCGGTAGCTCTTGATGGATTGAGAGTCCATTCCAGGCTGGAGTCAGTGTCAGCAGGGAAATGGGAACAGAGGCATCCCTAGTTTGGGTCTTTGGGACAGTTCTCCTGTGTGCTTGATTTTAGTCAAGAGCAGGCATTGAATTAAGGGTCTTAGTGCTGTTCTGTTGTGTATAACCAAGACATGGTGGTAGTGTTGTAGCTGTGAGTCAGGAGGTCCAAAGGTTTTTGGTTTTAATTTGTTTCTTTGATAACTGTGTGGTTTTATTACCCAAATCAATTTTGGCTTGCCTTGCAAACAACAAATGTAATTCTCCAGAAATGTTCTTTTTCAAGCCTCTGTCCTTTAACATTTCTAAAATGAAGTGCTGCTGAGGAAACCAGCAACCTCTGCTGGTCTCGTGATTGTAGGCCCAGTTTCACCCCTGAGAATGCTGCAGTAGGGAGTGGCAGAAGGAAACCCTGGGCCGTCTTCATACAGCGATGGGTGGAAAATCTGTGCTGCCTTTGGGATTCAAAAAAAGCAACAGCCTGCTAGAAATAGAAGACCACTGGCCAAGAGTTTCAGGACAGTGGACCTGAAAGGTGGTTTTCTGAGTTCATTATTGAGCTTACAGTGTGTGTAAAGCTCCCCACATGAGTGTCCTTTTGCTAGTTCTGGGTTTGCATTTGTCTCATCTTTGGCCTTCCTAGCTTGCTGAGGTTTTCATAGCACTCAAAGCATTCTGATTAATACCTTTTTGTAGTATATCTAATCTCTACTGTTGATGATTACCCCATCTTATATGAAGAAACTTAATCAAGGAATGCTTGGACTGAAATGGCCATTTAGTCTGAATTTAAAGTTCAATTGACTGAGACACCTACTCAGGTATTCTTCTTGCAGAAGGTCAAAAGGGACCACGGAAAAATTCTGCTGTTTCAAAAAAATGCTATGAAGGCCTTTTTTTCCCCACTCTTCAGCTTCATGTAAGACAGGACACACATGTGAAGTGTCATTAAGTTCATGCTCTTCTGGCTGGGTGTTCGTAGTATCTCCTGTGGGCCCACAGGTTGGTCTTGTCACTGGTCAGAAAAACTAAATGGCTTTGTCATGCCTGTCTTTGGTATTAATAAGAATTTTCAGTGTTTTTAAAAAAGAACAAGGACATGCAAAACAGAATTAAGAGAACTGTGGTGTCTACCACTACTTTATTAGCTTTACTTAATCAGTCATGGAGCTGTCCAGTGGAGCAGACTTTTGGGAAAACATGTTGCACCCCACAGCAAGCGGTCCTACGAATGACTAGATGGAGGAGGTGATGTGAACTGAGAGCCAGGAGGTGCATGGAGCAGTCCCCTGACCCAAGAGACACTGAGGTAGGCTTTTCTGGGTCAGATCTGATTGGTTTGAGTAAACAGAGCCTGTGCATTTCCAAAAGGCCTCTAACAAATGTGTGAGACATCCCGCAGACCTGTGTACCGGGGCAGTGCCACAGCTGGGAGCTCACTTTTCAGCTGTGCTTTGCCTGCTTCCATATTTCAAAAGTTACCAAGGATCAGATGAAAGTTTTAGATACGTTAATGCTTTTGAAACTCATCTGACCCTTCAAGTTCTTGGAACTGTAGCAGGAAAAGATTTTTAAAACAGAAAAAGCATAGTTGTTTTTCACATTGAAGCAAGTCCATAAAATCTGTGAATTTTAATGTGCACTTCAGAGGTAAACTCCTTTTAATCCACAGAATAAATTTGCTGCATTACATGAAATGTAAAGAGACTTTTTACACATCTTTGTTTTTGCAGAATGATCTACTAGTTGTTTCTAAGGTAGAATAATGGTAATTTGGCTTCATTCATTTCATCACAAGGCAGAATATTGCTGACACTCTGCAACACTAACACCTTTAGCAAGCATGGATTGAGAAAAACCAAAGGAAGAGCATGCCCTTCATATTCTGATATTTGTCTTTCTACAGACTTTAGCCCCACAATGGTTATAAATGCTGCAAATCCAGAAAAATTAGGATCAATACCAATGCCACTGAAAAAGTATTTTAAAACAAAATACAATTAGAGCATATAAAATTTATGCAGAAGTGCAAGGAAGAGATGACCGTCAGTGAGTTTCAATGAAATACCTGCTTTTGTTTCACCATTTGCAGTTTCAACGTAGTGGAATTTATTTTTGGAATATGCTTTTGCTTTATAACACAAGACTATGGATAGAAAGCTTCAGCCTCTGGATGTTACATCTTGTCTTTTGAGGTCATCAATGACATCAAGGATCCTATTGTAATGGCTCTAGAGGTGGAGAATGCCTTCTGTCACCTCAGAAGACAACTCCTATAGTGATAGGTGTCTTGTTCTTCTGGCTGCACAAGCAGCCCAAAAGGCAAGTCACACTTGGTTCCTAACAGAGGCGGCTGCTACTCATGGGATGAATTCCAGCCTAAACACCCTGTGGGCTGCTGCAAGCCCAAATCTCCTGGATGTCTGAGAGTTGGGGATACAGATCTCCTTTCATAAGAAACATGCCAAAATGGCAGATTTTTAAGCTCATTGCTGGGAGTTCTCCACAGATACATTACTTATTTTGTACATCTTTTGCATCTGTCACTGCATGTAAGTCAGTGATTCTGAAGTGATTCCACATGCAGCCAGACTCTGCTTTAAACCTCCCAGCGCGTGCGTACATTGACGTTTGGTCCAGAAGAGACTTCCTTCTTCCTGTGCAAATTCAGTAGCCTCTCACAAGGGTTCTGCCTTACCTTTTTCTCACAGGTGATAGAAATGTGAGTGTCTCCTTTTGTGGTATCTTTTAAGTTTTCTGGCTGCCAGTTGCCTCTGCTTTTTCTATGAGGGAATGGGGGAATGTTTATGAAATGGTTTTATGTCATACGCGCTTTAATGGAAACTTGAGACAAATCTTCTCAGCTTTCCTTAACACTCTGTTCTTAAAAGCCAGATGTTGAAAAAGTTTCAAAAATGTATCTGTCATGCTCAGAATCCAAGCATTTGCACACAATCAATTTTCGACACGCAAGTATTTTGCTGAATGCGAAAAGACTAATGGCAGCTGCTTGTAGGACTGGTGCTCTGGCCTGGATTCTTTCTGCTTTAGGAAGATGAGATCTGGGGACTAAATCTCAGTACCAGATCAGGAGTTTGCTCAGCCCAGGCTTCCAAGCACAGTCACCTGGTGATCTGAGTGCTCATCATGAGGTGCCCCTTTTTCTTCACTGCTTACATCCACAGCTTCAGGGAATTAGATGGATGAATACCTGAATTAAGGAAGCACGAATTTATCTGATAAGGTGGAAGTGCTCAGGCTGAAGTCTAGGGCCAGATTCCATCCCTAGTGGCCCTGCCTAACACACAGCAGGAGCACTGAGGTAGCACCACATTGCCACTGCATTCCTGTGCTCTTGTTCAGCCCTTTCCATCTGCACAGGGACTGAGGCTGCTTTAACTGGCCTCTGGTGAACGTGGACCAAGGGAAGGCTGCTTGCTCCCATTCAGTCACAGACCTGTACTCAGTCAAATACAAGAATCACAAGGGCATGCAATACTTGGGAAAAGAGTCGCCCACTTCCCTGTTTTAGCCCCCTCATGAAAAGAAATTGTTTCACTGAGTAAATGCCCTACAGTGGTGCCTTGTTTCCTTTCTCTGATTGGAAAAGATTTTGTTGGGTTACCATATGAGTTGGATCTTCCTCACCTGTAGCTTTTTTTGGGCCTGTATGGAAGCTGGAGTAGTCAATATTGTCAGTTATCACCCTTCACTGAGTAAAAACACAGGAATAGTGACCACTTAAAGAGAAATAGCCAGGAATTTTTGTAGTCGAGCAGACCTTCTACTCTGAATACACTTTTCCTGAAGTGTAGTGTAGTTCAGTGCTAGTATGCAATTGGTTAGCACACAACCATTTTTTATGTTTGTCATTTACTGTAAGTTTGCTTTTAGGGCATGAAATTTGGTGGCTGAAGCTGATGGGACCTCAGACAGTGCAGTCGCTGATTTTTTCAGCTGCCAATTTCCAGCCTGTTTTCGAAACTGTGCACTCTTCTTTTAATAGCTAGATAATTTTACTCCATATTACATTATATTGTGGAATTTTAGGTGAAGTATAAAAAAAGATAAGAAAGATGGCTTTTTTTTTCCTGGCATAGTCTGCACTTTATGTCTCTGTCAAGTGCTTTTCTAAAGCTGTTTTTCCCAGACTGTGTGTTTTGCATGGGTGGGACAGTGGGTTATTGTTAGCCTGTTAGACACAACTCGGCTTGAATACCCTTCAGTAGTTTGGGAGGCAAGTCAGCTCTATTTGCATTTGTTCCAGTCACAAAGGTTTATAGGTCAGCAAAGGCTGGCTGGAAAAATTCAACATGCCAATGCACTATTCTTCTATGGTTGTCAGGAATTCAAACGTGCTGGTTTTTATATTTCTTCTTGGTCATGAATATATGATCGCACAGTCTGAAGTCGCTTTGTTTCTTCGGAGCTTGGTACCAGCTGGGACTAAGATGGAGGATGTGACTTGATGCCAGCTTTCCCCCCCTCTTTTGCCCGCACTAATCAGCAGCAAATCAAATGTCCGTGCGTCTGGAGGCAGTGAGAGGGCACTGCTCACCACTGCACTGGAGTGCTGCCGGGTTTTTCTCTTCTGTGAAAAAGAGTCCAGCTGAATAAAAGATGACATTTGTCCTTTAACAGAAAACATTGCATTAGCTTAATCTCCCTTCTGGTTTGGGTTTGGGTGCTCTTTTTGCTTTCTGTTTCTATGTCGGTATGTTTGGGTTACATCCTGAAATGTTTCCTGCTTAGTTAGATGCAAAGATGGTGTGGAGGTCTTCATTTGTGTACAGACTGACAAAGAATAGGCATCCTCTAGGATTCAGAACGTTGAAAGCCGTTCATACAGCTTTAATGTACACTGATAAAGATATCTCCTGAAAACTTTGGTATATCACCAACAGCCTGATCTTTTGAGAGCCTGCAATCAAGCTAAAAATATGTACTAAAAAGACTGTCTTTCCCAAAGAAAGCATTTCCTTAGCTTTGTTTTTTTGTCCTCTGGTTTTAGAGAAGGTATAGCTTTGCAGTCCTTAAAATGAAATATAGATTTATACACTGTAATTCAATTCCTTCCAAGCTGCATTTTGAATTTTAAATGGTGTGTCTGAAAGCATTGTGCAGGATACTATTGCAGTTTTGCTGGGAGCTGACATCTTATTTCCAGGCTGGCTCAGGCCTATTACCCTGAAACCCGTAAGCCCCACTTGAGTTGGACTGATTTAAACTCAGTTACAAAAACCACTTGTCTTTATAGCTATAGCTTGAGATCTGAGAATTTTCTTATGAAGGAATAAAATAATGCCAGATCTCCTTTTAATATGCTCATTGAAATGCAAACTGTGACCTTTCTTGTTTTGTTGTAAAGAGACTTTCTGCAAAGTAGGGGCTGTTTGGGGGCGTAGGCACGGGGGTGTCGCATGTGCAGACTGGGGAGGCAGCAGCTCCCCCTCCTCCTTGCTGCCTCTGTTGGGGCAGCCAGGGAGCCCCATTCCTTTTGAATGCAGGATTCTCTGCCAAGTTGGCACCATCGTTCATGTTTATAGATTTAAATTCAGCACATGGCTTTAACTCTTCAGCTGCACTGGCTGCAAACAATCGCTCCAAACCAAACGCAAAGGTATAATCAGTTCATTGTCTCCGCCTTGCCAAGTTGCATCTGACCCTTGGAAATCCAGTTGGGAATGTTATTTTAAATGCCATCTTGGGTAAGACATATGCAGAGAGCAAAAGCATGTTTTACATGGAAATGTTTCCAAAATAGTAAACTTTACTGGGAGAAAGCAGCTCCTAAAATAAACATTTTTAAAAATCACATAAAGTATTGAGGGGAAGATGGTCTGGAATAATTGAAAGACTCCACAGTTAGAATACTATTAAGCACCAAAAAACATAGTTGTTTATGAACCTCCTTTTTCTGCCTACACAACTACTAATGTGGTGCAAACAGCATAAAATTGTCAGTCGCTGGAAATTAATCTGAGAAGAACATGTCATAATTTGGTTGGAGGGTTTTTTTAACTCTCAAAAAATCAGTTCTGACTGTTCTCGTAAATAAATATCTCAGTCAGTTTTGACTATTTTATTAAGCAAAATATTTTACCACTCTTAAAATAATTTTTAAAATGCAACCATGATTGATTTATTAAGAACGTTTTCCACAATTAGAGACATACTGGTCTATAGCTTTAGTATTTAGTAAAGGAGTAATGATAACATGACTGCAAATGTAGTCATGCTCTGAAATCTAGCTCTTTGAATCTTAGCTTCAAAATGGACAAATAAACATTTTTATACAGTGATTGGGTGAGGGCCATCCACCCAGTGAAAGCATAGGCTGAATCATACCACCTTCTAAGGTTTGGGTATGGACAAAGATGCAAGGAAATGCAATTTCCAAGTTTTTAGCTGCAGTCTTTTATCTGAATCAAATATTTTTTTCTAACTTGCTCATGTGGTTCATACTTAGAAGCATCTCAGTTATGACTCTATTGGATACAGAAATAGTATGGTTTTAGCACTTGTATTCAATCATATTATAGTTACAACAGGGTTGGGGGTTGGAGGATTTACCTGTTTTTTCCCAACAATTTGCAAGGCATAAAGCACTTTGCATGTGACAAAATAGCTGTTCCATTCACTAGTTATTTCCTTTAGCATTAAGTTCTGGATGCAAGTGAGTAGTGACCTATCTGTAAAGTGTTCAGTGTAATCAAAGGCTAATTTGATAAGTCCCTTTCTGGGATTTTTAAATATCTTTATAATCATGGATGTGATGTAGTCTATGGGAAACTTCTTTGTAGCTAGCTCTGAAAACAGATGAAGAGCAACAAAGCATCTCAGCTACACTGTAAACGTGTAACTATATTCTTATTTTAGAATAATAAAAATTTCTCTTATCTTTTTCTCTCAAACCCTTGTTGAGTGTTTTGGTACAGGATGCACTCAAAATAGCTTTCTTTTTGGCAATTATTTTATTCTTTAAAGTGAATAATTCTTTCATAGCGTATCAGATATACCGCATTAATAATTTTTTGGCATTATTCATCTAATTGACACGTGTCTGTGTGAATGTGTGTGTGTGTGTATACATACGCATGTGCTCTTCCGTTGTTTCTGAAATTTTAAGGAGGTGAGAAGCACACAAACTAAAGAGTTTTATATTCTCTAATGGTTTGCTTGCTGTAGAAAACAGATTTATTTTTATAAAAATACACACTGTTTTCTGACCTAGTGTGAAAGATGCTGTATTTATACAAACACTAATGTCGGAAACGCAGCTGTTACGTTACTTTGTGCTTTCCATCAGCTCCTAAACCCCTTGGATCACTCCTAAGTGAAAGCCAAAGTTGCAGGCACAGCTTGGATGCCCTTGTGTGTCCAGTGGATTTTTTGGCGGTTGCAGTCATGATCGATAGGGGGCTTTTTGGGTTTGATTTGGTTTGGTTTGGTTTTGTGGAATTGGTTTTGAATAGTGGAGGGAAAATACAGAAGTTGCATATTGAGATTTCAGTGCCACAGAAAAGGAGCAAGCAGACCACTGACATATTGCAGTAAATTTGGATGATGACATATCCTTTAATTAGGTGTGTGCAGTGTGAGAGACGCCATGGATAAGGTTGTTGAGAGCTTGCAGTTTTCCAGAGAGAAAAAATAATAAATCAGCCTTGGAGAATTGCTTTATTTTAAAGTGGGAAAAGGACGTGGGCTTTTCTTACCTGGTGCTTCAGTTTTCCTCTACTTGTACTCTTTTTTTTTTTTTTCCCAACACTGATTTTATTCTTTCAAATCTCTCCCCTTGTGTTTTTCAGCTCCTGCTAGCTCTGCCTCAGGACTGATGGCTGTGTTGAAACCCCAGCAATAAACTCTGAAGAGGTAGGATACATGGGATATCTCAGTATTAGAACAAATGGCCCTTTTCCTCGTTGTGTCATTATGCAATTTGTAGACATCCAGAAAAGCCAGGAAACATGACAAGTATTTACATGCCCTGATACTGCCAACAGCCCACTGAGCTTCACCTTCCCCAGGGAGCTTGTCCTCCCTCCTCATCCATGTCCTGGGAGCCGTGACAGCCTGTCAGTGTCTGCCTCTTGGGATATGGCAGTGGCAGCTCGCTCACATGGATGTTGTCTGATCCCAGGATCACTTTTTTACACTGTGTTCTTTGCCTTTCCTTCCCAGCTGAAGTCCCAAACCAAACAGTGTGACCGGGAGCTAGAGTTTGCAAAGGCTGGTTGCTGCCAGAAGTGTTCTGTGATGGAGGGTAGAGGAGGGAATGAGAGACTTTAGATGTCAGTTCTTGGACAGAAGAATTGTTGGGAAGCCTCATCTCCATTCACCTCTTGCTCTGACTAAGGCACAGTGGGAAACGGAAAAGACCAAGTCAGTTGACAAACAGAACTTGGATCCCTGCAAAGGACCCATATTTTCCTCCCATCAAATCTTCAAAAGATCAGAAAAAAGGTCTTGCTCTTACTGCCTTTGATGCATCCCCTTCCATCCCCTACTTCAGGACACCATTAGTAATCTTCTTCACTCATACTGAGAAAATTGTGTTGGAAAAGACAAGAATATGCCTGATGCTAACGAAGAATCCCCTTATGATGGTGACCATTTTTCATTATGAAGATTACTGGTTATGCTTTCTGTCCTGTGGGCCTTGGCCCAAAGATATACTGTACCACTAAGCGTAGCTTTAGTCCTCATCTTACCCCATGCTGTTATTTTATCTCAGTATTTTTTCACTGATCCATTAAAATAGGAAATACTTCTGAACGATTGCTCTCACTGAATTCAGATTCTCAGAAAAGTAGATGCTGATTTAATTTTTGCAATTAAAGATTTTAAGAACATAACCAATTAAGTTAAAAATAGTTACTCTTTAGAAAACATTTAGCAATCTAAAACCTAAAATTCTGTAGAACTTTGCATACTTCTTGGTGCACATCCACGTGGCCCAATTGCACAATGAAATGTAGCCTCTAAGCAGATGGGTTACTTTACACAACACTACCCGAAATTAATTTAATTATATTAAAGAAGCAATCATGGCACTGCTTGATAATCCTTTTTCATTTTTGCCACATACAGGAGTTTAAGGATATTTCTTCTAATGTGGACACAACCCTTTGAGCAAGGGTTCTTTGAGGAATTGGGGTGGAGGACAGTCTCCTTTTGAACGCTCCGTTTGTCCCTTCACTGAAGTTCGAGTCAAAGGCACACACAGAACAGCTGCACCTGACAAGGGACATTTTGAATTCCTTGGCCCTGCCAGAGGTAGTGGAAAGGAGCACAAGAGCCCCAGGCCTGTCCCATATAAGAAATATGTCCCTTGCCAATATTATTGCCAATATTATTTCACACCAGTTGTGCCCTGTAAAGAGGGGGATGTTTTGTACGCTTAACAATACCAAACCTAAGCAGAAGTGGGTTTAATTGTGACCATGGTTCTCCTGTCCCGGTGCACTGTTCTGTGGCACTCAGGGCTGGACTGTGTGCAGGAGCTGAAAGCCACTGGGATGGAAGCTGGAAGGATGCGATGGCATATGGGGGCCTGGAGATGAACCCAGGGTAGGAAACTGGTGAGACACAGGATGAAAATTGTTTCTTTCCTTGTATTAAGGTCTAGATCAGCCTGACCCCTCCTTGTCCTTCCTGCTGTCACCACATTAGCACCAGCTTTGACACTTAGAGCTAACCTGTGAGATGATGCAACCATGGACTGAGAATGAGTAAAAAAAGTGTGGCATAGAAGTATGTGGGAAAGGCTGTGAGGGGATTGTCAGCCATATAAATTTCATATAATTTTTTTTCCTTAGAAGGGAGATTTGCACTTGTTGCATTTGGTGGACTTGTATTTGCCTGACGTGCAACTGAGTTGCATGACTTAGGTGTTGTATACACTCCCTCTGGGATTTTTTTTGACATAACCAAAGGATTTTTACTTTGCAGGGAATGTTAGCCTGGAATGTGGCCAAGTGTGACCGCTCCGTGTAAATTTTGGATGTCTGAAGGGGGAGATGCCATGCTTGGTTGGTTCTCCTTCTGGCATGTCTCATGGGGAGTGTTCTCTTCCCTTGGTGAGGTCAGAGTGCTGCTGCTGGAGGGAAAGCTCTAACTAGGCACTTCTTACAGTGTGGAGGGGTCAGTTAAAGAATAATTGCCGTGAAAGATTAATACTGTGTTTTAATTACTTTTAATGGTGGTGACTCTGGTTCTGCAGCTGCTCTTTCTTTCTCTGTGTGCATCCAATGCTAGAAAATTTTAAGTTGCGCAAGAAATACAGGCAAATAATTTGCTCTCAAATGCATTTTACAATGCTTCACCTAAAACTACTTCTAAACAAGTACTTCTAAAAGTACTTCTAAACAATGCAAAAATTAACCAAAAACAAGAACCAAATGTAGGTGGCTTTTTTCTGATGAACATGCTTGCTTTATATAAGCTTCCAGGTATACATACTGGTGCTGTGTACGTGCTGTGGCTTTATTGTTGCTATCCTGTTTAGCAGTATGGTGATATTGGCTAGAGAAACTGCTTTTCATGCATTTTTTGCATTCATCTAGCTCTTTCATGACTTTCTCTAACTTGCAAAATTTTCTGTTTCCTCAGAAGGGCCAGAATCTAACAGAAAAGTAATTATCTACCACAAATACGGTTTTTATCTAAAGAAAGAATTACAGTAGTTGCAGTATTTAGTCCAGAATCAGTGGCACAGCTTGAGGACCAGGTAATTTGGTGGAATAGCAACAGAGAGTTTTATTCCTCAAGTGGCACTCACTTGAGTGCAGGTTACAGCTTCAAGTCTATAAAACTGTTGAGATACCAGACTTTGGAAAATTGTAGCATTCCATTGCATAAGAAACATGAAAAATATTTTTAGGGAGTTTAAAACTTATTAGCACTCTGATCTTGCACAGCAAAACCTTTGGTAACCAAAATAATCGGTATTAAAATGTTGAGACTAAAGTAGGTTGGATCACCATTTCTGTCAGCATTGTGTAACTCAAGGGGCCTCATAAATCTGGTTATGCCACCAATGTCTTGTAGTTAAATGTACCACAGGTTTCAGTATCTGGAAGATCATTTCACAGGTATAATTCCCACTGGCAGTGAGTGAGGGCCAGCTGCACACCCGGAGTTCTGGTGTTGGCAGGGGAAAGCTGTGGAGACTGTGATCCCATTCCTGCAGGGAAGTTCTCCACCTGCCTCTACAGCACAGCGTGTCCATCCAAGTAGCTCCCAGCTGCAGGGAGATGCTGTGTAACTGTATGACATGGGCTGGTGAGAGATGCCATCACACTTCACTCAAGCATGTCAGGTGTCCAAACATTGGTCTGAGTAAGAGTGTCAAAGGTTCTATTGTTATTGTAGTTTATTAGTTCTTGAAAGAATTTTAAAACAGAAAAATGAATTCACTTGCTAACTGCTGACACATTTTCTGAGCACTTCTGAATAGCTGCTGGCTACTGTCTTTGGATATAATAATGGAGTTCAGGCAAATTCACCAACAAGTGTACTGGAAATCTTTATGGATATATAAAGAACATGCTGTCCTCTGCTGATGGTGTGTACTGGCCTTTGCCTTGTAAAGGCCTAAGCCTTCTAAGAGAAGATGCTTTAGTAATGTCATTTTATAGACAATACACGCAATAAACATCCTCTGGCACTTCAAAGTTGCTAAATCTACACCCCAAATGAAAAGTTACATATATACACTGTGCTTTTAGCCTCCTGATGTGCCTTAAAACTTCTATATCTTGGATAATTTCTGCCTTCCAAATAGTAGTTGGCAGGGAAGACTAGGAGCTGCTCTTCAGAAGCAATGCTTGATGGATCTGTCACTAGCAGGCTGGTCTGCAAAAATTCCATGTGAATTGGGCATGCAAGTCTCCACCCTTCAGTACGTCTGAGTTCTGCTTAGCAGAGGGCAAGTGGAAGAGGAATCTGAAATGGCTCAGCTATAGAGGTGTCATCCCTGGTTCAGCCTCCAAAGAAGATAAAGAAACCAGAGGCTTGGGGAACTCTGTTCTGTGGAGTTAAGGGCATCTCAGCAGGGACTCTTCTGATGTAAAATTATGCAAATAAACACTGTAAGTAAGTTGCAACCTCAGAAAGACGTAACACATGATAAGGTAATGGGTGGCAGGACATAGACAGAATGACCTGCTGTCCCAGTTTGAGACAAATTGGAGGAAACTTCCTCTGATAGAAAGCAGATTTCAGCTGCCCCTCCCCCACCAGGTTCGGGGAAAAGAAATTCCTTGGAGGAAAGTGAAAAAAAAGTTATTTATTTAACAAGCAGGGTGCACTCAGGCACCAAAAAGAATGAATAATGTTAAATAATAAAACCTTTCGCTGTGGAGAAGACCTGGGAAGATTTCAGAGTCCTTTGTGGGTGCGGCTCTGCCCTCTCCGGAGCTCGGGTTCGGAGTGGGCCCCTTTGGGCTGCGGTGTCGGGCCTCCCAGTGATGTT
Organism: Corvus cornix cornix; assembly: GCF_000738735.6. Lineage (NCBI taxonomy): Eukaryota > Metazoa > Chordata > Aves > Passeriformes > Corvidae > Corvus > Corvus cornix. The sequence continues at coordinate 65,407,172 of NC_047057.1, read as the reverse complement.
GTTCCAGACCGGAGCAGAACAGTCCCAAGAAAAGTTCTTGCCTCAACTAGCAGGCTAGATAAAAAGCAAAGAGTTTTAACTCTCCATCTCTCTCCCGAGAAAAGGAGCTGAGAGCTGGGAAAAGCAGGAAGGTGCTTTCCTCGGCTCTGTAGCAGCAGGAATGCAGGGGAGTGTGCATGTCCTTGAGCACAAAGCTCTCTGAAGAATTCACCTGGCTTCTCTCCCCTCTCTCCTGAGAAACAGCTTAACAGGAAGGCACAGGATTAATGTCTGGCATAGGGCAGACCATAGGGAATATGGAATCATACAGTCACCCCAGGATACCTGCATAAAAATTGGCTTTAGTTCTATAGTTTTGGGTGCATCAGAGAGCAAAGAAAGTGAGCCTAAGCTGACCAAAAAGTGAGTTGGGAGAAAGCTTAGTTAGTAACCAGGTGGTTTAGGGGGAAATCAGACCTTTTCAGAGCATCATATCACATTATAATCAGTGTAGGGCATTCTACACTGACAGGCTAATGCTTCTGGCTGAGGATAGTCTGGCCAAGGCCTCAAGGGCTTTCATGGGTCTGAGCAGGTGGGGAAAGCTCCAGGACAGACCTTCTACATAGCGTGTTTATAGGCAGACAACAGAGGTCTTTGCCGGTTCAACATCATAACTTCCTTGTGTGAAATAATGCTATTTATTTACAGTCTTGTATTTTGGGGAGGGGATGTTTGAGGCATAATGTGTTTTTTTTCAGAGACATTCTGTCACTTGGAAAATACTGCAGTACCTTTCAAAAGCTATTTTTTTCCATTTATAAACTGTTACATTCAGCCCTTGCAGATAAGAAAACCATCTGATATATGAAGAAAAACTCCATACTGCATTTTCCTTTCTAAATAATAGATGAACATTTATAGATGAAAGCCCCTCCCATTAGTTAAATAATAAATAAAGAGTTGCATGAGTTTTCTTTCAAATGAAACATTTTAATTATTCCTGATCACCCCAAGCAAATGCTACTGTTGTGGCGATGGCTCCAAATACCAGCCTCACACAATCAATAAAAGGGCATTATCTTCCCAGCTGTGCTGAAAGTACCGCACATCATGGTCTCATGATTAGTTGGGACTTACATTTTAAAAAGAAAATCTTTGTAATTTCAGGGAGCACTCTTTGATTAGCTTCACGGTTGTTAATAGCTCTGTTCTCCTTCATCCCCCATTTTTATTTCTATTTATCAATATTTGGATACCTAAAGGTTGAAATAACAACAGGTAATACTAAATCACACACCTCTTGAATTAAAGGGACCTCTGAAGTCAGAGATACTACTTTAGTTCCACATTGAGTTACTAAGCTTAATTTAAAGGCAGCATTTTGTTTAGTGCTTAGCCTCTTCTTCTTCCCCAAAGATGCAACACATCCCCCAAACCACTGCTCTTGCTCCCAGCCTTGCCCTGTATTGTATTTCTCCTCATTAATATCTATATTAACCCTGTACATTATCCAACGTGCACAGTACCACAGCAGTGCCCTAAAATTAAGATGAGATCTCAAGTACTCCTGTAACACTAATGAATATCAGTAGTAAATTCTGGAGAGCAGGTAATGGATAACTAAAGACAACTAATCCCATTTTAAAAAAAGTGACTAGAAGTTGAAAATAATGTACTGTACTTTGCAGTCTTTCATACCGTGACCACTGCCTTGGCCAGGTTTTTGTTTATAAGCAGTGACAAGCTGAAGATGTTTACCCCACAATTGACACACACAGCCGTTTTTCCATCAAGAAGTTCCTTTCATTTGCACAATGTCTGTGTAAGTGTTCAAATATTCGCCACGGAGCTTGGAACTAGGTATTGGCCAATGATGACTTAGAAACAAGTATGAGCTTGCTGTCCTGAACCACATGCTCTGCTTTTCCATATCAGATGGTTAAACTGAATGGACAGCTCAAGCCCAGACAGTGTCTTCCCTCCAGCAAGGTAACCAGACTGTATCAGACCTGTCCTCAGAGTGGTATTTGCCTCCAACCTTGTCCCTGCACACCCCAGGTCCCAGGCTGATGTGAAACAACCTGATCCTTGTTGAGTTACTGGTGTTTAGACCAGCCCAGCAAAGGACCTCCTCTGAAACCTGGAAAGAGAAGGGTGGGGAAGCTTCTCCTGTAGTTTGCTTCATATGGATTCTGCTTTGTCATTTTGGTAGCCTTTCCCTCTGCAGTTGAACAAGGGTTTCATTGTGTGAGAAACTCTGTCATGGAGTTTCCGCCCCAGGTGGAAACTCGGCCCTGTGCAGCTGCTTGCTTCCTCATGCCCATAGGACACAGGAGAGAATCGGAAAAGTGAGAAAAAGTGAGAAAACTCATGGGATGAGATAAACATAGTTTAATGGGGAAAGCAAAACTGTGTGCACAAGCAAATAAAACCAGGGATTCATTCCCCACTTCCCTTGGACAGCAGGTGCTCAGCCATCCCAGGAAAGCCGGACTCTATCACAGGTCACAGTGACTTGGGAAGACAAACATCATCACTCCAAATATCCCCCCCTTCCTCCTCCTCTTCCTTGTATATTGGGATGATTCTATATGGTCTGAGATGTCCCTGTGGCCAGTTGTGGTCAGCTGTCCTGGATGTGTATCCTCCCAACTCCTTGTGCCCCCCAGTCCTGTCATAGGTGGGGTGGGCAAGGAGCAGAAAAGGCCTTGGCTCTGTGCATGCCCTGCTCAGCACTCACTAAAACATCCCTGTGTTATCAGCTCTGTTCAGCACAAATCCAAAACACAGCCACTACCAGCTACTGGGAAGAAATTTAACTCTACCCCAGGCAAAACCAGCACAAATCCTGAGTCCTTTCAAGTCGTGAGGAGTAAGGTCTGTGACTGGGGAGAAGATCAGACCTGTGGCCCCATGACATTCACATACTGACACAAGTTTTCCCTGTATCCTGTTGACAGCCCTGGGTATCCTGCTGAGCCTCAGCAAGCAGGTCGTTAGTGCGGTGTCCTCAGAGGGTGTGGGCAGAGCTGGGGCCAGCCCCTCTCTCACCTCCTGCTCCTGGCACTGGGCTGATTGGTGGAGGGGATGGAGCTGTTCCTCAGGTGCTGCTTGAGCCATTGAGGTCACTTCAGGTGAAAGAAAACATCCTAAAATGCACACAACCTATGGAGTGCTGCAAGAGCTCACCAAGGGGAAGGGAAAGGGAGAGAAAAAGGGGAAAGAGAAGAGGAAGAGAAAGAGGACAGGGAGGCAACTCCCAAGGGACTCCCATACTCCTCATGACATCAGGTTCTCTCATGCCCTTTACTAGGGAGGGTGCTGGAGGGGTGCAAAATGTTTTAGAGACTTTTTTATTTTATGTTTATTTATGCCTGTTTTCCCACTGTGTATAACTTTGGGCCTTTTTGTACCAAAGCTCCCATGAAGTGCAGATGAAGTGAAGAGGTGACTCCACCCCGTTGTAATGTTCAAAATACGCTCATTCAGCTAAACATACTTTGAAATACTGGCAAAGCAGCAGCCTACACAGTTCAGGCTGAAGCAGTTCAGGTAGTGTCTGAGGCTGTTTCCTCTACAGTTCAATAAATCAACAACTCATAGTGTAACTAATATTCTTTTGCCACTAAAATACACCTCAAAAACAGAAGCTGGTGTTTCAAAGGGATGTGGGCTTGCTTACCATGTACTCTGACATAGCTGAATAACTGACCAATAACTGGAGTACTTTTATTAAACAAACCTCACACACATGGATTTTTTTCATCTTAAACTTTTCTGTTTACAAAATGCTGATCTCAATATGGTGAGCATGAGAAGATGATTTTTCTTTTTAATTATCTGGAATTAGCCATGTAAGAAAACATATTTTTTAAGAATTTTATCTTTTAAACATTTTCATTGCAGAAAAGGCATACTGAGATTTTCCATTAGAAATAATCATGCACTAACTTAGAATTTTGGGGAAATTTTCAGATTAAACTATTATATGCATTTTTTTAAAGGAAAATGTTTATTTTAGTCAATAAGGTGATGAAGTTGGTGTGGATTTTTCTAATTAATGCTTGTTAACTACTCTGCAGAGGAATACCCTTTAAATGCTATTTCTTCAACTAAAATTTGAGATTATATATTACAAATATGTAAGATGTTTACTTATTTTGTAAAAAGGGCTGTAGCCCAAAAGGCATTAGAACCAAAGTCCTTGTCTTTGCTAAGCACTCAACACGGTCAGGCCCAAAGTCAGAGTCCCTGTCCACTGCTGCCACCTTGAAGTTCAGGAATTCAGGTAACTTCAAACCACACAGTATGCTCCAGGTTCCTTAAATGACCAAGAAGATAATTTTTAGGATTTTTTAAATGGGGAGTGGGGTTTTATTTGAAGTGAACAGAAAGTATGGGAGATAAAAGCTTCAAAGTACTTTTTTCAGCAACTGCCCTGGTCTTTCCCAAATAATGGCAATTTCTGTTCATTTTCTGCTAATTGCATGTGCAGACAGATTTTGAGCCATCTGTGGTGGCTCCAGATCGGAGAATTTCCTGCAAAGCAGTCAGGTTCCAGAGGAACTGGTCTGTGGTTCAAACATGTCCTGGTTTGAGCTCCCCCCCACCCTGAGATCTGGGTCCCTGTCGGCATCTCTACAGAAGCGACACATCCTCTGTCTGCACATGGTACAAATAATATTTCATAATGAATGTATGAAAACTGTGAGACTTTCTTCTGTGAAGAACAAGCTGAACACAAATCAGTGTGTCTTCCAGTGGTTTTTCTCAGTTAAGAAAAAAATCCATTTTATAGCTTCACATCTTGATATTACAAAATGTAAAGGTGGGCAAGGCATTTTTGGGTTATGGCAAGCTGTGGCTGGTGTGTTCCCTCAGACTGCACTATGAAAGAGCCATAATTCTCACTAATCTTCATTCAATGAGATTTAATCATAGAAAATTCTAAATAGGTTTAGGTAGGATGGCAGTTTTTGGACTAAAGATAATACATCTTAAAATAGTGAGGCAGAAATATAAAAGCAAATCTAGAAAAGCCAATAAGGCATGAATCATTCAATAAAATAAGATCTAATGGTAGGAGTGTATTATGGAAGAGTTCAAGTAATCTTTTATGTATTTTTTTTTTCCATCGCCTGTTAGATTTTGTATATAAATTCAATAAGTTACAGCTCCTGGAAACATATTTTGATTTGCTAGATCTCTATCTGCATGTGAGAGCTTTAGTCACAAGTGTATTTAGATTGGGAGCAGACCAATACAGATTTATTTTACAACACACACAATCCTGGGAGTCCCATACAAGCTTGTGCACAAATTCCTGACAGATGTATCTATATCAAAACAAGCAGCCAGAATGTGCTTGGCCACTTTTTCAAATGTCAGGATACCCTTAAAAATGCAATTGAATTAACCCTGATTTCACTACTCCAGCTCATTTTCCATTCTTTATTTTAAAATAATACAAAATTTAATCTATTGAGACTAAAAAGACCCATAGAAGGTATCTTTGAGTGACAGCATGGTTTATGGCGAGGAAACTAATGACATATGACAAAATGCAGAAACATTGCTTGTCACACAGTCCTGTGCTACAAGTAAATTCATCAACCAAAATCCACGTTTCAATAACATGTTGTGACAAAAAGAAACCAAAGCTAGGAAATAACACTTGGCTAGGTTGGTTTAAATTTGGGGGTGGTTGATTTTGACTTTTCTAATCCACTGAACAGAGGAATGTCTGGGGGTTTATCCCACTTCTTCCATTATTTTTCTACTTGGGTATCAGCCTTACTTTCTAAGAGTGTATGTCTTGTTCTGGAAGATGTGAATACTGCTCTTACAAGGTTTAGATAAGAATATGACTTTTATACAGAGGATTACCTGCAGTTGAGTGTTGGGAACGACATTGTGCTGGTTTGGACATTAAGAAGGAAGCTCCAGTACTTTCTCATCTCCTAAGCTCCTTTTATTTTTCACTTGCCTTTTCACCTTTTGAAATTAACAGTGTCCATTGTGAACACAGGAAGTTTAACTCTTAGTTTACCTACTTTTTAATCATTAAATCACTTGCCAGGTTCATTTTTCTCTAATTATGAGAGTACAGGGGGGTGAATTGTACTTCTCCAAAGAAACAGATCTTTATAAGTTACAAGTTTTATCAGAAGTAATCCTGTATTCTGTAGGAAAATGAAAGAGCTGCTTTCACATTCAGGTTTTTCTGTTTGTTTTTTGGGTTTTTTTCTTTGAAAATGCTCACACACTAGCCAACAGTTCCAGATTTAGGACATTTCTTCCACATAGGTCATTTAGGATTTCAGAATGTGATTTTAGAAGTTTTTTATAAGTATATTTCTGGTGAAATAGAAGTCCTGAGCTGAGGCAAGAATGACAAAAGTACTTTGTAGGGAGAAACTTGAATTTTCCTTTCTCTAGATTAGAAGAATCCCTTCAAAATAATACTCGAGTCCTTTACAAGTTTTGTTTGGATTATTTTAACTCTTGTTCTCCTGGAATAATTTCTTCAGCCTTGGTCAAGCTTGCCCTGAGTGAGGCTGGTTTCAGGTTATAACAGTGTGCCAAGAACATTTCATCCCAAAAGGCCACTACCATTCCATTGAGAAGATGCTGGTCTTTGTGTTGGAAATGATGTTAGCAACATTTTGCCCATATCATCAGAGTTTCAGTAATTTGTGTGTAGCATATATTCAGGCAACTGTTTGCTCTTTGCCAAAACATACCAAGTGTCCTCCTGGAAGGTGCCATCTGACCACAGTGCAGGGTCGTTGCTGTTGGCATCATTATGCTGCAGTGTAGAAGCTCATTCTGCCAAAGACTCAGCTGCCCTTTGGGACTCAAGGTCTCTTGTGCTGTGCAAAAAGGAATTTATGGTTCAATCTCTTTGCAATGAGTTCTTGCCACACTCATTCACCTTGGAAAACAATTTTCTTTCTAAATACTCTCCCATTTAGCTGCAGAAGGCATGTTGCCTGTGATTTCTGGATTTATCACACTCAGAGGTTTGCTTCCGGAGGTGTCTGAAAGGTGCCTGTAAAAGTTAGTGTAAGCATTCATGTTATTACAGGTTTCTTTGAGTTACGACTTTCAGCTCTAGGCACATTCAAAACACTGAAAATATTCAATAAGGATGAAAATTCACAAGAAGCTGAACACAGTGTTACTGGAACAATAATCCAAAATAATCACAGACTCAAACAGCCAGTAAGTGCACTGTGGCCTTCGCTACTGCCCTGACCTGGATCCTCCTGCCTCAGGCAGTGTGAAAGGAATGTGCATTCGCTGCAGCTTCCCAGTCTTCCTTTTGTGCCAAAGGAAAAGCAAATCTGACTTTGGCCTGGCAGGTAGTTTCGATGGTCACTTTGTAGTCCTTTCCTCAGTTCAGCACACATGTGAGCCCATGTGGACCCTGAGCTGTCACCAGTTACAGGAGCTGGGATCTTGGCTAGTGCCCACTGTATCCGCTTGGACACAAACCAGCAATGCTCTGCAGCCCATTACGCCCCCCAAGGCATTACTGGAATTTCCAACCGTGCAAAATTTATGAGTCAAACCTTCCCCAATCTTAATATTTACTTAAAATGAAGATATTAAAGGATAGAAAATAGTTTTTAAAACTGATTTTATTTTATGGTGTTCCAGCACTATAACACTGAGAAAACCAGTTTTATTAACCTGGGATAATGGGAAATACTCCCTAACCTCTTAGTGCCTGGTAGAGCTTGCTTTAGAACTGTGCCTTGTATAGAACAAAGGGTGTGTGTTTGGCAGAAATCCATGAGGGCAGGTATTTTACTTTTTTTTTTTTAACACACTCATATTATAAGTCAGTTAATGTTGGTTCCTCATATGCTCCTTGGTTGTGAACTCTGGCAAGGGTTTGCCAGTGGGATCCAGGGGAAAGGTGCTTCCAGCACACAGTGCCAGTATCTGCGGTGCTTTACCAGGAGTTCAGGCTCCCAGGATGGAGGGGATACTTGTGCCAAAATCTTACTCTTAAAATGTGGGTACTATCTCTCCTTCAGCTCATGGGATTTCCATGAATATGAATTAGAGGATCTCTGAGAAGTGTCCAAGGACCACAGTGGTAAATAGTGCCACAGCAAAACCTTATAATTCAGCCTCCAGTGGGTAGTTTGAGAAGCATCCAGCAAATAAGACATGGAACTGCACCTTGTTAGTGAGGAGAATACAAAATAGGGTAGCCGCCAATATTGGCATTGTTTTGTTTCATCCAGTTCCTGAAGCTGGGCCCCAGCAGAAAAGATGGAAGGCCCATGGGTGAGAATTGTACTGTACAAACAAGGGCTGTATACAAGAAATGCTGCTTGCTGCAGAGCAGATTTTATTCCTGTTTTTCTCTACTTGATTCTATACACTTTAATCCTCTTTGAACAAGATTAACCCTTGTTTCAATATAGTTTTGACACATGTATGCATGTGTCTGTGTGTCAGTGCACATGCTTGAGCAAGTTGGTTTTTTGCAAGTTAGGGAAGGGGGTTAATAGCAAATTGCATGAACAGAGATTTTATCCTGTAGCAGTCTACTAAGATCCAAATGAGTCATCAGGAGGAGTGGAGTATTCTGAACCATCCCACAGTGCTACTTGAGCCATCTGATGGCAATAAGAAGATAATTCTCTATTTCAACCATCTCCATAAACAACACAGTTGTTGGTGATTCCCTCTTTTCCCTTGACAATGCTCTGGCTTTTCAGCACTGTCTATTTTGTACCTGCTCCCATTTGCTTCCCCAGCCAAGAAGCCCAGTTTCTTTTTGCAAATAGTTTTAGCTTACCTGTTCAAGCAGAGTCTATTCCCACCTTTCACACTCAGCCTGCCTCCCTTGCTCCACCAGTCTCTGTCACTTAACTGTTTCCCTTCTCCCTTCTTTTCCTTGTATTCTGGTTTAATAGTTTTAGTTCTTCCATACTGAAATCAAGCAACTTGCACTAGGCTGTGGGGATGCCACAGGAAAGACATTAAGAGCTGAGGATGGTGGTTTTGTGGCGCCCAGGTGGACAGTTCCACCATCCCAGGCAGAATGACAGAGCTCTGGTGTCGGGCAGGGAGGTTTGTCTGCATCTCACCAGCAGCATGGTCTGTGAAAGTGAGGGCTTTGGGATTTTCTCTGTCAAACCTCAGCGAGCCCCTGGCTGGTGTACACAAGCTGAGGCTTTCCCAAGTTGGCAGCCTGGCCAGAGTGAAGCAGCCAACTCCCCCTACTTACCATGCCACTCCCATCCTAACCCCTGCTCCAAACGTGGGCAAGCAGGAGCTTCTCAAAGAAGAGGTTTCTGTAATTTGGCAGCATGACCAATCTTTGGTAGGCTCCTTCTCAAAAAGGCCTAAGATGTTTGGCTGAAGATTTTCATACAAATCATCCCCCAGGCACACACCTGGTGAGGAACATTTTCAGCCAAACAGTTGAAGTTTGGCAAACTCTTTATGGCAACTGAAAATGTAGTCTTCTAATAGGAGGTATCTGGCAATCATTCCACCTGGCAGTTATGCCAGCCCCACCTCTCATTTTTTGGATCATTTAATAAAGCAGTGAAGAATTTTAAGGGAGTATTTTTTCCATTAGAATTTAATAATATACAACCATGCAACTTCCTCATACCCCTTTGAGCTACAAACCGTAGGGAGAGAATTTCAAACCGGCATGTAGAGTTTGGAATCACTAGCCAATTCCCATAAGCTTCATAATACTGGGAAGTTTGTCATTGAACATGTAGATAAAAAAATGAGAAAAAATATACTAAAATTGTTACTTTTCCATCTTGAATACCCTCAGTATACCTTTAATTATTTTAAAAGCATGTTTTTACATGTTCTAAAAATTATTTTATAAATGAGAAATTAAAGTCTTACTGCTCTGTTTCATTGCTGAGTTTGACTATTTATTGTATTAGCTCTGACAATGCCTTGCTGCTTTAAACCAGAGAAAAGCAGTAAAGGACACTGAAAATGAAGAACTTTTTGGTATATGCAACTTCTGCGTGTACGAATTATTTGTTATTTGCTCTTGTGACAACACTGAGCAAACTTCGTAAGAAAGAACAAGGTTTTTACTCATTTTCACTTGAGTATTTATTAGTATTTTTATAGCTAAAGGATTATATCCTCCAAAGAATTCTCTAGCCTCTGAAGCCAAACACTTATCCAAAGAACTGGGGCCTGCCTTTCTAAGTAATTATGGGCTGTGGTTTGCTCGGTCTGCACTTTGCTTGTTTGTTGGATGTCAATTCAAATGCAAAACCTTCAGGTGTAACAAGTTGCTCTTCATATTTCATGGCACAGTATGCTTTATTCTGATCTGTGAAGGGATGAAAATGTTCCTGACAGTGGTAGTCACAGCATGACTTCGTTGAGTTGCCCAGTGTGGCTTCACCTATTACAAGGATAAACAGATCACAACCAGTAAAAACTTTTATAGAATTCCAGCAATAGGAAGAAAAACACAAAACTTTGTCATGCCTGATCAGCCCACTGGTGTTTCAGCTCTCTCCAAGTCACCAAATGCTTTAGAGGAAACGGGAGGACTCTGACAAACATGCATCTGTTAATATGCAGATGGGGAAAATCGCCAATACGAATTATTATTATCTAGCAGGTCCTGAAAGTGGGGCTCTATAAAGGAATTTGTGTCAGTTTGCAGCCTGTCCTTTCTGTCGTTGGGCGGAATGTCGATGGATGTGCTGAATAGTGCCAATGGGATTACAGCTGCTCAGGATGAATTTGGTACCAGGCTGCATGCTGAGGAGATGGGGCATGCTGAGGAGATGGGGCATACCTGGTCTGATTCATGCCTGGATAAATTCTGCTTGCTGGAGCCACCCAGAAGGTGACAGCCAGAATTCTATTCTGCAAAAAAGGGGGGTTTAAAAAGTCAAATAAATGTGTGCTTGGCTTAACAAAAGAAGGTGCTTTAGTTTAGTGCACAGTCCATTTATTCCACACATCCCCCGGCCAAATAAAGGGCCCGTCTGCAGAAAAAACTGTAAGTGATGCTAATAACCAAGGGAATTAAAGATTAAATGGGAATAAATGGCCAAAGAGTCACAGGTGAAATTCTGGAGTAGCTGGATGTAGAACAAGGGAAGGATTGCAAAAGGAACAGAGTTAAGAAGGCGAGTTGGGGAAGGGAAGGGAAGGGGGGACCGAGGGGGTTGCCGGGGTGCGGGAGCGGGCGCAGCGCTGCGGGAGCGCGGGTACGGCCCGCGCGTGCCCGCCACGCGTGTGCGTGTCTTTGTGCGCGCTCCCGGTCCCCGAGTGCGTGAGCGCGCCCGCGTCACGGTCGGCCCCGCCGCGCGAGTCCCCCGAGCCAGGGCCCCCTCGGTGCCGGGCGCGTCCCCGCCGAGCGGCGGGTGCCGTCCGAGCGCTTCGCAGCTTCGCTTCCCAGCGAGCGCCTCCGGGAGCGCTCAGAAATCCTGGCTCTGCCCGAGACAAACCCCGGCCCTGTGACAGGGAAAGCCGAGTGACCGAGTCCTCGGGGGAGACACAGCAGTGTGAAGTTGGAGCGCTCTGAAAAAATGGTTGTTAAATATTTTGATTACTGTATAGAGCGTATTTATTACTCCCATTTCTGTCTGAGGAGCTGCAATTCCGCGTGCGAGTTAATCACAGCATTGCAATGGGAAATATTTTCATGATTTGGCACACTTGGATGAGTTTAAATTACACAATTCGCAGGTTTTTAATTGTAATATCTCTTTATATAAATAACCTTGTAAATACTCTTTTAACCTTACTGCATGAGAATAATTTACAATCACAGATTTACAAATTGTTTTTTGTGGGTTTTTTTTTTTTTTCCAAATGAAAAGGTGATGATGAGCGGATTGCAGGAAATGCTGTTCATTAGTCGGCGGCTCTGGAGGGCCTGTGCCAGAGGCCTCACGTGGTCGCCTAACGACACGCAAACAGCAGAATTAATTAATATTCCCGGCGAGTTCCCGGGCGGCGGGCACGAAGGGGTTAACGCGGCCGGGCCCGCGCGGGCCTCCCTCACTCGCCCCTTTCTTTTTTCCCCTCCTTAATTAATCATGCGCTGCTCCGCAATTTCAATATGGAGATGGCGAGCAATTATTAATGAGCCCGCGGGCTGTCCCGCGGCGCCTCTGGAGGAGCCGCGGCCGCTGCGCCCCGGTGGGTGTGAAACCTGCACACACAAAGGCTCCTCCTCACCGGGAACACGCCCCAAATCCATAAATAAATAACGAGGGAAGGGCTTTTGTTCGTCCGGCCGATGGCACATGACCTTGTGGCTGAGTCGCGCTGCGTTGTGCCCCTGCGCTGTGCCCGGAGAGGGGAAAGCGGGGGGTGAGGGCGAAGCCCCGAGCCGGCGTTCCCTGGCAGGAGTGGGGGGGGGGGGGGGGGGAAGGGGGGGGTGTGGATTTAACGGGAAATAATACAAATAACCCCCAGATCCAGCTCTGCCGGGCAGGAATGTGCGGAGGGATGGGGGTGGAGGATTTAACAAGGAAATAACACAACTAGCCCGCAGATACAGCGCTCCGCCGCACAGCGCAGTGCCCCGCGCTGACCTCGCGCACAACATGGCCGTGTTCGCCCGGCCCCGCTCCCGCTCCTCCCCAGCCAGAGGGGCGGCTCGGGGGGCTCCAGCGGCACCATCCCGCTCTCCTTATGTATTTATTTTTTATTTATTTTTACTCCACCCACCCACTCCCCTTTTCTTTTTTTTTTATTTTTCTTTTTTTTTTTTTAATCTCTTTTCCTCCTCCTGCCGGTATGCCCGCTATCCACTCCATGCAGTGCACGACTAGGTAAAAACCACTAACGGGCACCTACTTCAATAAGACGGGTTGGTTTTTTTACAGAGCACTGATAAACGAGGAGCAGCCCAAGGTGGGAGGAGGAAGCGCGGAGCGGAAGGGACCGGGGATGGGGATGAGCGGTGAGGGATAACAAAGAGTCAGGTGCAGCGCTGTACGGCGCCCTCACGGCCGCTCATGGACGGCTCTGGTCTTTAAGCACTCACCTCACAATTAAATACGAAAATGGGAAAGCCGCGGAGCCAAAAGCCGCGTTTGTGCCGGCAACTGCAGGGCTGGGAGAGGCGAGTGCATTGTGCGGGGAGCGGGTGATGAGCGGCCGTCCCACCCCATCCCACGGGACAGCCGCGCGGAAAGGTGCGCCTGGTGCGGCCTCCGCTGCGGGACCGCCCGCGGCCCCGGGCACGGCCGCATCCCTCGCTCGGACCGCGTCCTGCAGGTTTGCCGCGGCGCATCGGAGCGGGACTCCCAGGACTGGATGTCGCCGCGGAGCGAAACAAACCGGGGGCAGAGACGGGGATTTCAGAAATGGCAAAGGGGGGGCGGCGGGGGGAGGGGGATAAAAAAAAGGGGATCAGGGTATGATAAACAGCACTGAAAAATGGCAGGAGGATAACGTTTACTTTTGAATCCCTGGCCCGCTGCCAGGCTGGCGCTGGTTTTTAGGTTAGCAGAGGTTGGAGGAAGGGCCAGACTGAGGCGGGGCTTGCTGCTGTCAAGGGGAAAAAAAAAAGGGGGGGGCCTGCAAATTGCTGTTCTCAGCTTTTTTTCTCTCCTCTCTTCCACCCCCGCCCTCCCCCGAAAAAAGTCAGTGCTTTCTCTTAGGCTCTTAAAAATGATGCAGAATTTTAACCATCTGCTGTACCCGGAGCTCTTCGCTGGTGCTGCGCAGCTGAATTTTTGCAAAGGGAAGAAATTGCAAAGCTTTCCGAAATAGAAAACCGTTTGTAAGCATGTAAAATATTTTAGGGAATCCTGTCTTTAAAGAAAGATTCTATTTAATTGTGGACTGAGAAGTGGGTATTAACAGAACTGAAACGTTTTTAGCCTATTGTGGATTTTCTGCTACAAGAGACACAGGTGTACTGCTACATCACAGCTCTGCAAACATAGCGTGAGCAATCGGAGGCTTGGGAAGTGTACAGTGATGGGAGCTGATCGTTTTTGTAAAGCTGTGATTTTTTATTTTGAGACTCGCTCTGGAAGTGTAGATGTAGCTGAATGCAGCAGAGGCATCCCTTTACCAGCTGCGTGTGTATATATGAGAGTAAAATTATTTAATGAGCAATATGGGGACTGGCAAAGGAACCCTGTAACTGCCACGGCCTCCTGAACTATCATAGTATGTCTGGTGCACAAAGGGAGATTATTTCTAAATAATAAGGGATGGGGAAAAGGCTTTTGAAGTGGTGAAGCTTAAAGGAGAAAGTAGAAGGAGTCTTTAATGTGGAATCCTTACTTCCCATAAATTAGATTAACTGTTTAAATGCCATGAACAGCAAATTAAATATTTCAGATGTTCATAAATCAGAATATAATGTTTGTCCGGAGTAAGAGCTAAGAAAATTGGAGGTTATTGGCTCATAATTCATCTGCGTATTTAAGATCAATTAGCAAGTTGTAGGAAAAAGAGATTCCAGTGAAATATTTGAGGCATGCAGTTCCTTTGAAAATGCAGTTGGGATTTTCTCTTTCAAGATCTGTCAATACCAGATTGTTACCTCAAGTCACTAGTTATTGTTTGTACCTGTAAGGACTGTATTTTCTTTAAATGAACCTCTACAAATAAATACTAAGAAGGGCATTTACTTTCTGAAGCCAATGTAGAGGCCTGGCTAAGTCTCTTCATTAAATTTTAATTTATTAAAAAAGGCTATGTTACAATGGAGATGTCTCATAATCTACATACATTTTCTTATTTTTAAAGCTGAAGTCTGGGGCTGTATTTTGTCACCTGTTGCCTACACAGGACAAAAGGGACCGGGAGAGGGGGGCGGGAAGAAGATTTACTGATCGTGCAAGCTTTTGCAGGGAACTTATTCATCATTTCATTACCGATTGGTAAAAACTAGCTGCTTTTTTCCCTCTGCTTTTAGGTGCCCCAGAAAATTGTACAATATGTGTGCTTCAGACAGTGCCAGAGAAGCATAATGAGGTGTTTAGTCACAGTTTGGATGTGGTATTGGTAGAAAACAGTGCAGGAACTGTGGGCTGGATTTTCAAGGGAATAGTCCTTGTAATCCAAGGCTGCCTAAATCCCAAACTGGTATCCAGGCAATAGCGGCACTAAATTCTCTGTTTGCTTTTTGTTAGGCTGTTGTCTGCTGAACATTTTCCTTTTCTTGCAAGGACTGCTGTATGGCTGGGCATTTTGGTGGTAGGGTTTGTTGGTTTGGTTTAGGGTTTTGTTTTGTTTCTTCTGTTAACATTTCTGTTCGCTCCCTTTATTGCAGAGCATCTCCGTAAATAGGAATGCAGACAGTCTGGAGTAAGTGTGTTTTTCTGATATGGAATACATGGATGGGAGGGCTTGGAAGGGTGAATATTTGTTTTGTGGGCCAGTAAAATACTAATGTGCTAGCATTTTCCCTTATTGTGTATTTGGATTTAAAAGTCAGTGGTGTACTAGAGCACTCTGGTATAAATGGCACTTACCTAATATTCTGCAGTTTAGAGAACAAAGATTTCTGTGGGAATAATCATGTCTAAAAGACTTCAGTATTGATATACTCTGCAAGTCAATTATACATATTTACTGTATGTGCAAATACAGCATTATGCAGGCTTTGAGAATTCAGAATTGTATATTGGAAGCCTGATAGGATGTAGGACTGTGTGGAACTGCAAACACCTCGACTAGTAGTGAAGCGTATCACTTGCTTGTAACAGTGTTTTTCTGTGGGTGTACAATTGTACATGAATAAATATGTAGAAGATGCTGGTCTTACAAAATCATTTTGGATTTGGCATTATTTAATATACTACCTATAATGTATGTTGTCATCCTCTAACACACAGCTCAGAATAACCTCTGTTCTTATTTTAATACTAATTTGTTTTTTCAGCAGGCATAATAGCATGAATCTGTGGATTCAGGTTATAAATTTAGCTCTAAATTGAGATAAATAAGCAGCTTATTTTAATATTTTAATTTCACAGTCCTAATGATAGCGAAACAAAAATATCTTTGTGCAGTTATTTGCAAAAAAAAAATTGAACTTAAGTTGCTGAACCCTAAATATTGTACTTCTGCTTTATTGTTGAATGCTGGAGCTGGTTATTTGAAAATAAGTAGGTGTTTTTCGAGATATGGGGGGAAGCTTGCTTTCTCACTTTGTATTCGTATTGAGTATTTTCTGGTTAAATAGAATATGAAATGTAGTATAATTACAGTGTCATTTAAATAATGAATTAAAGCCAGCAGATGACACAATATGCAAAACAGTTTATAGCAACAATAAATTTCCAGATAGTTCTGTGTACTGCCGAATTATGGATAAAATAAATTGTATGAAATATAATAAGAGTAAGGAAACATTGTGTGATACTTTCTACACAGCATCATTATTACCTGGGAGAGTTTGAGTGATACGTGAGCCGGGAAAGTCTTACTTTTTAAAAAATAAAGTCATAGATCTGCCTGAGTGTCAAATCCATAGAATCCCTGAAGAGACAAATTCTGGGATGTCTATGTCAGCTTGTCTTGTGCTGGCATCTATTACTGCTACAAAACATACAGGTTCATCTGAAGATTCTCTGAAAAGCCCCTGTTCTGTGAATTTTTCCAGTACCAATGGACAACACGTCATATAAAACTCTAAAAAGAGATAGCCAGAGGGCTTATTTCTGCTGTCAGCATAGAACACATTTTCATTGTTGTTTTCCTGTGGTTTGAATAGAGATTCAAATCAGGCCTACCAAATTTGTTTGAAATGAAACAGAAAATACAAATATGGATGTGTGTGCAAATATATTTGTTTCTAATCTGCCTAATTAAATCAGCAGTATGGTATCTGATGTCCATTAAAAATGTGGGGGTTTTTTTGGGTTGGTTTTTTTTCAGGGCCGGGCTTGGAAAGTATTTAATGGTCAGTGGAAAAAAATGAGGAAGAGGAGGGTGTGGCTGCCACTGGGAGGCTCTGGCCCTGCAAAGGGTCCCTGGCTTGTGGAGATGTGGTCCTTCATCGGAAAAAAACGAAGACTTCTTTTAGGTAAAATTGAATTATTCTTTTGTTGTTGTTGTTAATCAGAAAACAAGCGAGCATTTAATCCTGCTGTTTCTAATGCCTATTTCTGAAGGCTGGTCAGTGGTCCTCACTTGAGTTCTGCTAGCTTTATTCACATTTTGTTTTGCCCCAGACTTTTCAACTCTTTCCCTAACCAGTCATGACAAGAACAACAAAAACTAGTTTCAGCTCTGCAGAGTAATAAGAAAAGTGGTTTGATGTTTTGTTTATTCTGAATAGCCAGTGAGGGACCAATCCTGTACGTGCTGGAGTGGACCTGAACCCATGTCTGAATTTTCATTTCCACGCTGTGTGTTGTTCCTTTAGCCCCTGAGCTAGCACATACACACCCAGATACTTCTGTCTATAGTTCTTTATATTATGGCCACAATTACAGCATCATAAAGTCTTGAAATGAGACTGAGAATATTTTCAGGTTACAATTCTTGTGGGATGAAATTTTGACAGTATTTTGAGTAAAACTATATGTTGGTTTGCGCTTTTTTTAAGACATAGGCCCCACTTGTTACAAGTGCAGTTTCTTAATAATGCTGATTTACAATTTCAGTTCTGGCCAGTTGATGTTAAAACTATTTTTATGCAGTGGCATGGTTTTAGCATTCCTTTTTCCCTCTGCTGCTGCAAATATAGTTTGAAAACATGTGAGTTCTACTGATACCATGAGTGAAGACAGAGCTGAAGAAACTTTGGTAGTAAAACCACTCACCGGTGTGGTTACAGAATCTGCTCTCACATCTCATGTCTTCTATTTGAGTTCATCATCTCTTAATTATGTATCCTTGTCTTCCTTTGAAGAGCAGCAGTGTGTGGGTTGTGGTGAGGTATTCTCACAGCTTGGGTGAATTACTAGCCACAAGACCAAAGGCTGAGTGTAGCAAACTACTGTATGAGTGGCAATATCCCAGGATCTGACACACAACTTGGACTCTCTTGTAATTATTAAATGGGTTTTGCAAATAATGATGCATGGATGGGAAAAACAATAGTAAGATTAAAAAAAAAAGAAATGCATTTATATAGTAAGCAAATTCTTATAATTTAGGTTCTTGCTAATTATTTGTGGTGGTAGGGGGGAGAGCAGGTGGCAAAGTAAACATGCTTGTTTTTATGTGTTTTTGTGACGTTTGAATGACACATTGACAGCATTGTGTCAGGCACCATAGCTAGCTTAGCAGATGAGGCATTTCACATTAGATAAAGTGAACTCATCTATTTTTTTGCCATTTCTTTTGGCCATAGAAAACAAAAGTAGTAATCACTGCACTGGAACAGGCCCACAGTGTAATTAATGCCAAGTCCACCCTGACATATTTTACAAAGGGTTGATTGGTAAGAGGTGGAGGGTGAAGATGACCAGCATCAGATCCTTTTGGAATACCCTGTCCTTGTCAGAAAGTGGGGCAGGTAGGTCCCTTTACTTTGTGCAAAGGTCCTTGTAGTCTTTCCAGCAAACAATCCCTTCCAACACTATTTTTGTAGGCTATGGATAGAGTCATTCTTTCTGATTCCCACTGATGTCCCTTAACAAGGCATTGATTTTCATGTGCTCAGGCTGCACATTGAAGAATAATATATTCCTATAGTTTGAATTTACTGCTTGTTTAATTTAGCTGAATCATTTCCCTTTCAAGACTGGAAGCAGGTGAGAAAGTTGGACTACAGATCCTGACTTTCAGACTGTGTATCTCTGTTGTGTTCCCTGTTGCTCATGTGCTCACTAACATAAATAGTTTGATCACTCTATGTCCTCATATATGGCAGTCTCTTATAAGTGACATTGTTGTAGACACCTGCCTGTGCACTCCTGTTACTTCTGTAGCTTTAATGAGGAAAGGCTCATTAGCATTCTCCAGGAAGCTGTTTCCCTGGCAGGCGGATATTAGAAGGATAATGTTTTCAATACAGGATTCTGTTTTCCTGCTTGACTTACCTGGCATTATTGCATATCCCTGAAAGTTTCTGTTGACTTGTTATGGTGGTCTCTTCCCTTGGAGAATGTTTCAATATGATCTCCTTAGCAATTATAAAAAAAATATTTATCATGTTTCACATTCACTCAGCTTGGGTAAACCCTTCAGTAACCCCAGTACTCTCCCCTTGCTTGTCATTTCTGCCACTCTGTATTTTACAGCTGATCTTTCTAGACATGAACTAAAGTTAAAAGCTGATACCAGCATGGCCTCTGCATGCAACAGCTCTTAACACTTCTCTTGCCAAAATGTCTTTTCATTCGTGCATTTTACTTTTGGCTGCTTAGCTTGTTTTTAATCAGGATTCCAACTTCCAGTCGTGATTATTGTGTTTTCTTTATGGTCTTCATGAGTCACATTGTCAGAGCCCTTTTGAAAGGCCAAATAAATAATAATGAATTCTGTGGATGCACTCAAAGTTAAAAAAGACGTATTTTTCATTATGTTATTAATGTTGTTTTTCTCCCCATTATGTAATCCCTGCTCAGGCATTAAAGTTATAATCTTTTAAAGTAGCCTTCCAGACGGTTTACTAAATCACAGAATTCATTGGTGTGTAATCTGGATCATCATTTGTGGCTATTTTTGAGGACTGCTACCCTTTCATTCCTGATAGAAGAGTGCAGATTTTTGTTGGAAGCCCTGCCTCCAACCTTGGGCTGCTTCCGAAAGGCTGCATGTGTCCTCAGAATGGCTTGCCTTTAATTTATCCCTTTATTTCTGTTTTCCTATCTGCTGTTCTTGCACCCTTTACTTGCAAAAGAATTGATTAATGGGACTTGCTGTTTGAAAGGACCAGAGGGGACAATTTTGTGACTTGAATATCATAGATTTTTCCATCTGTATTAAGCCTGATAACTTCTTTTTAACCTAAAAGGCACCTTTTATCTGTCTGGATTTCTCTATCAGGAGATAGAGAGGCGTATCTTAGAATATGAGGTAGGATCAAGATTGCTCCATCGCCCCAAAAAATGGATGATGCAAGAATTTTGTGTCACAGAATAATGTTTTCTCTGTTTTCCTGTTCAAGAGAAGGGACATCTCATTCCCTAACTTTCCCGAGTGTTTTTTTTGCTTCTCATCTTGGAGGGAGAGTGCTGTTGGTTGGTGTGAAGGTGAAGGAGAACTGAAAAAGGAAAGACTAGGAATTTCCACTGGAAGAAGTAGTGGGTATTTTTTATTTTTTATGAATACCCCAGATTAGGAACCCAGCTAACAAGAAATGTTAGTGTGGTCATATAGGGTGAGAAAAGGCAAGGTTCCTCTTTTGCATGACTAAATAGCTCAAGGTCATAATCAGCCATTATCTTTTCTATGGTGTTTTTCGTTCTCTTTCTTCACTCCCTTTGTTTCCCAGTACTATTTCAGACTTGCCAGACCATTGTTGTGCAGTCTTCCCGCTTCTAATGTATGTCAATAAATTGTCCTTATGTCACTGGTTCAGTCCTTATGCTCCCAATCTCCATTTTTAAATCTTAATGTCTAAGTATATTCTTTGTTCTGGTTGTTTCAGTCCAGTGCTTTTTGGAAAAGGTACCCCTTTGCCTCAGCCTGATACAAAGCTTTGCTCAGTACTCACATTGCTCTTGCCCACCTGCTCCTTCTGTGTCTAGAGATTTTGTTAGCCTTTTTTCCTGACAGATATACTATGCCTGCATAATCTTTTGTGCCAAAAAGCAGTGTTTCCATTGAAATCGATGGGAAGATCTGATGAACATACAAGGTGGCAATATTGCACTGTATTCTAGGTCATTTACTTTAAATACCTGCTGTACATTTTTGCTTTGGCCTGGACACAGCCCTTTTAAACCTGTTGTCAAGGCTTTCTCATTCCACTTTCTTTCCTTGATTCCTGGTGTATAATAAAAAACCCAATGCTGTCATATCAGATTTCAGGGAACAGCAGTCACAGGAAAGTGTGGTACTAGATTTGATTGTTCCAGCCACAGAACTGGACAGGTGAGAGTTACCCCGAGTGCCAGTCCTTCACCCACCTGCAGTGGGAATGCCGCCCAGCACAGTGCAGACACATGGTTTGGAAGTTTCTTCTTTACTCTTGGCCATGTTGGAATCTGCTGTGATCCATTTGGGCTAAATGCCATACTCTCATGGGGCATGTGCTAGGAGGACTTTCTCCTTTTGGTTTTCCTGATCGCAGTAAGTTTCTGACTCCTACTGCTGGGGTGAGAAAAGATCAGAAAGCACAGGAGCAGGAACTGCAGAGGTGGGTGAAGAAGGGCCAGTGCAGGCTGGATGTAACAAGATCCCAGCTTGCCACACCTCTTGCATTAATTCATGCTGCTAGAAACTAGAAAGGTGAACATACTGTTACGGATCCAAAAATAGCTATTTTGCACAAAGTGTCTGAGAATGGAAGGACACCCTCTCAGCCCTTCCCCTGAATGGTTCATACTGTTTTGTGGGACTCTAGGACCTTGATTTTTTGGAGTTGTGACCTGGTCCTCTTCTCAGAGTTGCTGGTGGATCTCATGCTGATTCCAACTGACTTACCCTATGTGGCTCCCTGCACCAAAGACTTTGATCAAAAGCTTGCCCCCTTGCCTGACCTGATTCCTATTATTTTCTTCTGGAAGCTCTAACATAATGTTCACCTTAATTAGAGGTGCTTCTGCCTGAGGATAAAGAAGGGAAAATACCTTGGTCTGGACCACTCCCTTCTATGTGCTCTTTTGCTGCTGTCGTGGCCATCTAACTGATGGTAACATCTGCATCCCAGTGAGCCACGTCACAACAGATGAGGAGACCAAGGTACAAAGCAAATTTGGGATCATTCAGCAAGCCAGTGGATTAGAGGTGAGAATGGAAAGGAGACACTCCAACATGCTGTCTAGCTGTATGCTACCAATGCAGCATTAATTTAGCTGTTTCAAGAGATGCTTCTTTTAATATTCATATTAATAATGATGTCGTAAGACATTATGAGAAGTTGGTAAGAGAAATCTTAACAGCTAAAATAACTGCTTATTTAGCCTGATAAAGTTTAGCAATAAGCATATGTGAAATTTTATAGGCAGCATATTTTCAGTTTATTTTCCTTGTTCTCCTCTTTGCAAGTGAGCTATCATGAAATTAGCAATTGTCTACAGCAACAGGCAACTTCTCTACCGATCCACAGACTACAGGATATTTTAAGAACTCCATTTATAATGGTTACTTGCACTTTTTAATAACCACTTTAAGACCCAAACAATTTTATAAATCAACTCAGAATTTTTCAAAAGGAGATATAAAATTTAAAAATTGTATTGAGGTGATAAGTTTTCACTTAAAGTATTTTTATAACTTTAAAAATAACTTCCAAGCAGCTGGCTAGCTCTGCAGAAATTAACCTGGTTTTGAAACATGAATTTGTGCAGACTTTTGTTCTGAAAATAATGTTCCACTGAGCCATGATAGCTTAAGGTGTCTCTTTTTTGAAGGGGGGGTAGGTGGGGAAGTCCAGTGATTTAGTGACTGAAGAGAGTTGCCACTTGGTGAGCTCCATCCCTAGGGATATGACCTTTTTAATCCTCTTTAGTTAATGTATTGGTGATCTTTACTTAGGCAGAGTAAACAGTGCTGTTCTGAACAAAGGGGAGGTCATGCTTCCTGCATTACACTCTGACCCCGGGGTCACGGCCTTTGTTCACTTCTCAATGGGAATTGCTCTCCGAGGGCCACCACAAAATGGAGAACTAATTTCGGCACGTGCTGGCGGAGAATGGCAGAGTATCAGGTTTGCCTCACCCGAACCTCCGAGTGCGCCGCACTCGCAGCCAGAGGAAAAGTCAAACTGTTTCAAAGAGCACGTGTTAGCTCTTTAATTACCAGTGGCCGTGGCACTTAATCCCTCGTTGAACTAAATATATTGCTTGGGTCTTCTCCCTGTAATTCAGTTGCTCACTTTTCAACCTTTTTTTTTTTTTTTGCCCCTGACTGGATTATTCCAAAGGAAGAAGCACAGACTAGTGAGAAATAGTGATTTTTCTTCCCTAGAAAGAAAGTGAGAAAGCACATGGCAATTGCAGCATCAAACTTGGGCCTCTGAGGTCTCAGAATGAGCCTTGTTTCTCGGCCCATAAGGAAACGTGGTGCTGTGTCCCAGGGATTGTGTTCAGCACCTTTTCTGTAACTTTTTCTGTGTGTTGCAGCAATACACACACACGCAGGGCCCTCTGAGGCCGAGCATGGCAAGCCCGGGGTACTGAGCCAGAGAGAACTAGAACTTCCTTGTCTTTATCACTGATTTTATGCAAAAAGGCTGCAATTTTTTTTCCTTTTTTTTTTTTTTTGGCTTCAAAAGTAACTGGTGGCAGAATGTGATGCATCTCATTTTTAGTTGCTGTGACTAGGGAACATATATAAACATGGAAGCTGAGATAAATTATCTGGAAGACTTGCATGCAGAAAACCACCACCTTTTACTGAACGATTTTGGTTATTTTTCATCTATATGCTCTTCTTTGCTCAGCAGTAAAATCTGTGAAATACAATTTTTGATCATAAAATAATTAATCTATAAACACTCATCTTCAGTTAGCATACGGCTTTTCCACATTTCTTACTTCTATCAAAAAAACCCCCAAACCAAAAATAACCCCTAATTGCTGATGACAGCCAAGTTGTGTAAAACACAGCAGGGTTAGAACTGAGCACAAGGGATCTGAGTGTATTGGGGGGAGCTTATAATGTTGCCATCACAAAAATAAATAATACTAGAGTAGTAAACTTTGAGACTTCTGTGGCTGTCAACATGAATAGGATTAAGGTAAAAATGTGTCCTTGCATTCCAGTCATTTCAAGTAAAACCTTAGTCTCTCTTTAAGTTTCCTTGCAGTTGAATTATTTAAACAAACACTTCTAATAATCTACTCTTAGACTTAAAAGTACATTCTGTAATACAGCAGAATGAGCTCTTTAACAAAAGAAGTGGCCGAGCAACTGAGCCATCATGCCCTGTGAGTGAAAACTTGCCTTCAGAGCTGAACCAAATGTGAGCAGCAAGTGATGCTGACTGCAGCAATATTGAAACCAGCCCTTCTGTGTCCCTTACTTGTTACCGGAAATTCCTGAAGTCCGCTATCTTTAGATTTTTATTGGAAGATGGAGTGGAAATGTATATTTACCTGTTTTCCACTAAAAATAATATTGTCAGGTTGACATAAATCTGTTGCTCCCTCGTGTTACTTACAATTAATATGTTTACTAATGAAAATACAAAGTCCATCCCCTTTCATCATGTACTAGTACTGCTTTTCTGTTATCTGCAGGATTTTAGAGACTAAAGAGAGTCTCAAGGCAATGCTATTTGCATTATTTTGGGGGTTCCTTTTCTTGCATTGATATGGTTGTTCTTTCTTTGGAGTTAATGAGCTGTAGGAGAATTTTAAAAATGTGGATAGCAGCTTGGAGTTGAAAAGAAAAAAGTTAAGAAAATACTCGGCCAATATTCAAATTTTAAAATACTTCTTTTTCCTTAGAAAGACATTGGAACCTTACAATAGCTATAGGAAGTGCTTGCTGAAAGGAAAAACAATTTTTTTCAGAGTGTGTTAAACATTTCAGCATGCAGTATGATAATTTAGGATGCCATTGTAGAAGTGCCTCTTCTGAAAGATCCTTAGTGAAGGGAACCTTTTGGAATGTTTTTGCTTTGAATGTTCCTGACTCAAACGTCTCAGGATTTTTTTTTTGTTGTTTGTTTAGTTTTGTTTTACTGTTTAAAAAATAGCTTCCTCCCTGGAAAGATTTAGATTAATAGAATGAGCAGAGAATAGTCTATTTTACTGTGTGAATTTGATTCCTCAGCATTACTATTTCTGGCACTGATTTTTCCATCTAGTGTACCTGGTAAAGCTTAAAGGTAGGTAAGATTTCTCTCATTTCCTAGACAAAGATGTTGCTGAAATTAAAATACGAGCTTCTAATTTTGGTATCAAAATTGTTTCCAAATGTGACCCCTGCAGTGAAAACCAAGGAGGAACCATTCATATTTGACAGCCTTCTCTCTTTAGCAGCTGGTGTACACTTGTCTGTACCGCTTTTAGTACGAAACCATTTCTGTTTCCCTGTTGATTTCCTTGATTCGCTGGACCATTGCAATATATCAGTTTAAGGAGAGAAAACATGAAAAATTTAAAAAATAGTCCTGTAGAACATGGGGTTTGGTCAGGCTTTAGGTGTGCTATGGAAATTTTGAAGCCTGTTCTTTACATTTGGAAGATAAACATTTTTCTAAACACTAGGATATATATTCAGGCCTAGTGTAATTCAGCAAAATTCATTTGAAATGAGTGGTTATTTCCCTGATTTGTCTTATGTCAAAATCTGTTATTCTGCCTCTTTCCATTAAATACTTGGATAAAAAGAAGTATGTGAAAGTGTAAAAAAGCTACCTGGGTGCAGATAGCTGCATATCATACATTCATGTATGTGTGGTTTTTAAATTAATACTTGGGTGAGCAGAAAATACAAGACAGACGTCAGTTGCACCTGTAAAAATAAAAAGGCAGCTTCTCTGGGAAACTGCACTGCTCAGTTTTTCTGTGGTAAGAGGATCCTTGTGTTTTCCACTGGCGTTAACCCCTTTGGAAGGAAAAATGCATGACAGCCTCAAAATGGTGTTCTCTGTTAGGGAAAGGCAAAGATGAGCTAGAATTGCACAGTAGTTCAATCACAAAAGGGCCTTTTCTAATAGATTTCCAATAATTCTCTTAGACTTCTTAGTGTTTTGGCCAGTAAAACCTGAACAATAATACAGTAAACCTGATACTCCGATAGAAATGTTTCCCTGTGAGTGTGGGATCCCCATTTGCTACACAAACAGTCCTGTAAGCGCAGTTTTAAAGCAAAATTGTTTTTTCAAGTCCCCACGATGAGTCTGAAGTACCTGTTTTGCTCTCCCCTCTGAGCTGAACACTCAGGGCACTGCCAGCTGAAGGCTGGAACATTTTGGTCTACGCATGCAGTGCTTTATTCAATGAAATCCCTGATGTTTATGTCCGTCTCCCTCCTGCTTTCAGGTGTGGGAGCAAGGTCCTGCATCCAGGCAGTCCCAGAGCAGGGAGCTGGGTTCTCTGAACATAGGATGAGTTGTTACGGTAACACTGAGTGATAAAATTCCTGCTGGTGTAGTGCTGTTACGATCAACTTCGTTCATGTAGTTCTTACTCTATATTTAAGTTGTGTTAAGGTTTTTTAAATGTGGCATTTATTTATATAACTAGAAAAACAATGGTCATGAACCGTGCCTTCCATTGATTTTCCTGTTGTAATTCAAATATAACCCTTTGTTAGTAATCTTTAGGCTGCATTATAAAAATATTTCTATTGAGAAGAATTACATAAACAACATTAATTTAGAGTCTTATTCTAGTAGTATTCACACTTACTGGGCTGTGGTAGCAGGAGACTATAACTGCATACATACACATACATACCTGTATCCACAAGTCCCATACTGCACACATGTACAGAGGGGACAGAGTATGTGATTTTATTGAAGTGATTGGTGGGGGAAGGTGGAATTGTTTAATTTTATTACAGATAAATGACGGAAGTAATATGGGCTTCAGACATCAACTTTAATTTTGGTATTTGGCTTCAAAATTTTTTGAAAAGCAGCTGTATTTCTACTTGAGTCAGGGAGACTTCTCCACGTCAAACTCAGTCACATTCTCCCGTTGCCAGGAGGCACAAGGTCTGGTTTTTTCCCCTGTACAGTTTTCTTACTAAGTGACTTGTTTGCATTAGAAAAAAAACTGTACAGTTTTCTTGAAATTTTTGGTGAACCAAAAAAATTTCATTGCATTATATTTCTGGTGGTAACTTTTTCTGGGAATATATATATAAGAGTTGACCTTTTAATATTTCAGTGCTTTGATCAGCCATCTAAAATCTTCAGCAAAAAGCTTTTAGGCCGTAAGAAAAAAACGGCTAAATTTGAAACTTGAAATTTCCATGGATTAGTCACAGACATCCCCTGGGATGAACTGAAAAACATAGTTCACTGAATAAGCCTGGAAGCAGCTTTTCACAATTTTGCGCCCCCCCCCCCTTTTTTTTTTGCAATGCCAGTTTTAGTATTCATGCTGCACTTTATTAGTGTAGACAACATAGCCAAAACTTCATTTGGTCTTTTCCTTTTAAGGGCTTTTGTGTTGGTAATAAACTTCAGTAAAATCACCTTTATTAAATTATGGCACACGTTTAATCTGCTTAGATGCTGATTCGTCTTTGAAACAGCAAAGTGGGAAATTAGGGGGAAAAAAAATAAAGATTTTTTGCACTGAATTTCTCGTTTGCTGGCAACACCAAAATGACCCTCTTTTCTAAAACCCGTTTTACACACCAGTGTGGAGTGTCAGCCCAGGAGAAGCATGGCCTCATCCCAAGCCCCAGACTTGGAACTAGCCATTTCTGTCCACAGGGAGAGAAGAGACCTTTAGTTATATCACCTTTGCATCTGTGCAGGACATTTTGTTCACTAAAACTGAAACGTAGCAGAATCCTGTTAAAGATGAGTTTATAACTTTAGGCATCCCTTGGAAATCCATGAAACTTAATAATGCACGTGTGACAACTCCAATAAATGTGACATGACAGACAGGAAGGCAAAAGACTCAAATGACACCATTCATGGAACACAAATTCTATGAAGTACTGTCCTTTTTCCACAACTACATATTATACCTGCAGTTGATTACCAAGAGTGTAGAAGCTTGTATTTATCTGGCCGGATAAACACATGAATACTTCCAGTAGGTTCATTATTTTCTTACCATTATATTTGATTATAACAGTAATGTGTCAATATCATTCATGTTAGGAGGGTTTTTTTTTTTTCAAGGAGAGGGATTTAAAATTACCAGTGCCAATATACTGTTATTATGTGAGGTTCCAGTCATCCTTTATATAGCCAATCTAAGGTGCACCTTATGTACCATATATTTTACCTTTAATGGGCTCAAAAGAAATGGTAACTTGAACTGTAGATCTGATACTAACACTTAGCTCACAAACAGAATTCTGTATCTACAACCATTTTGGATTGTCTCTGTGTGTAGTAAGTAATTGCAGCTATACTATGAAAGTGATACTGTAATGGAAGTCCCTTTTTATTTTCTTACAGTTTATGCAAATTTTTCATCTTTGCTAACATTTCACTACCAAAATCCACAAAGGAATTTGTGCTGTATGTAACTTTTGTGTGCATTGCAATTCACTTTGTTGAGGATTGTTGCACTCTGGTGTAATTAAAAAATAGATACTTGATATCAGAAAATTTGGTCACTGGATAGCTCTTGACTAGTTTTAAAACCTTTAAGTAATTTATGATATAAAGGAATTTTAAGCCCTTTTTAGACCTGAGAAATTGTAAGTTTTCAATACAGATTTCATCATGTATATTTGCTTACTTTTTGCAGCTTATCCTTCTCTAAAAACCAACATTTTCTTTTTTTTTTCCTATGTGTTATTTTTCCTTTCTTTTTCTTCTCTCCTTTTTTTCTAGATTTTTTTTTTTTTTACTTTTTTTTTTAAATCTCCAGCACCTTTTTCTGCGAGGCACCCGATTCTAAGCAGAGGTGCCCATTAGCTAGAGGGAGGGCTGGGTTTGAAGCCCCCCCCCCGCTTGTTTGAACGCGGTGCTCCGAGGCAGAGCAGGAGTGCCCGGCCACAGCATTCCGAGCGGGACAGCCAGGCTGCCGGGAATGCCGGCTGGGAGCAGGCTCTGCATGCAGGGCTGCCAAAGGGCTGCCAAGGGGCCGCCGCTCACCTGCGCCGGGGGAGCGGGAAGGAGGGAGTGGGGCCGGCCGTCCCGAGGCAGGAATACAGTAAAAAACGGGGGAAAAAAGTTGGAAGATAAACAAAATTGGGTCGGTAGCACCCTTAAAAACCTGCTAATGCAACCACCCCCTTTAATGCCTCCTTTCTTGAAGAAAAAAAAATTAAATTAAAAAATAAACTTGTCCTAGTGCCACAGTTTCACTTATGCTGATACCAGTTTAATGCCAAGTTTTCTGTACAACACTATTGTTAAAGTACAGTGTACTGGAGGAAGTGTTTTTGCAAAATGCTTCGTTATGTTTTGAAGGGAAGGGTGTAGAAATACATCCTCATTCAGCTTGCTTTTACAGTTTAGATCATTTCAGAATTGTCTGTTTGGTATTTCAGTGTTTTTCCCCCGTAATTTAATAGGCCACCGATCCATTGGAAAGAATGCAAGTTATCCAGCAGTAAATAGAACTTTCCTAAGTGACCTGCACAATGGCACAATGTGTAATTGCTGTCCTTTCTCTGAAGTGTGCACCCCTGTAATCCCCAGACTGGTCCTTTCAGGGAATGGTGCACTAGACTGCTTTGCTTTTCTAGATAGATTTTAATTATTTTTATTTTTAATTCCTAGAGAGTGCCTTTAAGAAGAAAAACTGTCTAAATGTTAAGTAAAGTTATTCTTGGTGATGTTTTTTTATAACCTGCATTGGAATTATTTTAATGATACAATAAAATAAAAAAGAGGGAATTTACACTTTTCTGGATAACTTAATCCTAAAAAAAGAAAAAAAACCCACCAAATATGTTTAATTGGATTATTAAAAAACAAACAAACCCTATCCATGCACCTGATCATCTTTTATTAAATATTTCTGAAGGCTGTTAGATTACAAACCACCCTGTATTGCAAATGAGCTGTATTATCTGGAGAGCAAAAAATCATGATCTGTTTAGAGGTGACCTCAGTGTGGATGTCTCTATCATACCAAACTGAGAGGAAAGAACGAGAGATGCTGCTCTGAGTTAAAATACAAGCAAATGAATTAGTGTTCAGTAGGAGTATTTATAGTGAGTTTCCAATAGACAGAACTTGTGATAAAGGAAAAGAAAGGAGTTATAAAATTCTGTAATTGTATAAACTGTGGTGTGAAAATACTTGCTTAACACTATTTGCATAATTTGAATTTATTCAGGCATGATGAATCTTAAAATAATTCTTCCACCTCTCTCTTTGGAATTTCATTTCTGTTAAGCGAAGCTTACAAGTTGGACTTGAGGTAATTGTTTTCCTCTTTCCTGAATCTGTAATTTTTTAGTACTGCGGTAACCTAAAGTTAGACAACTTTCAATCTTACTTCACAACTGTGGTGACAGACAGAATGCATCTATGTATCTCCTTGACTAAGGGTAGCTTTGAGTGATGAATACAAGTCATAACTGTGTAAAGGAGAGGCACTTTTAACCCTCCAAATGCACCAGAATTATCCCCATTAGGAGCAGGCAAAAGAAGGGATGAACTTCAGCTGTTTTCACATTAAGAAAAAATGGGAAAGGAAGGGGCAGGTATGGAGAATAAAGAACAGGAAGATCTGTATTTTATATAGAAAGTATAAAAATAAATGAGGAGCTAAAAATCATGTCTGAGAAACAAAGGGGAAAGTCAGTCAGAAAGCTGATTAAATACAAGTAGAACACTCTGAACTAAGCAATTAGTCTACTTAAGTCCGATCCTCCCCTAAAAAATAGGTCTGTCTTTTATATTTCATTGGCATTAAAAGTCGTTGAGTGCACTATCACATGTAATCTCTTTTTTTCTGTGCAGGGTTAACATTTTCATCTGTGCATGTTCTCTTAAAATAAATACTATCAGGAATGTCATGCCATTATTTTAAAACAAAAATGATAAGAGTTTTAGCTGGATATGATGGCTGTCTGCTGCTAAGTCTGTTATCCAGAAATTTTGCTTGCTTTTACTTTTTAACCACCCAGAATTTATGCACATCGTCTGCATCCACAGTCTATATGCAATAGAGACCAGTTATTAGAAGAGGTCAGAATTACTAGGTGTCATTTTACCGAAATAAATATTTGTGGGAAAGTTACTGTTTAAATATCTTGTCAACTGTGTCCTGATAATCTCTAGTATGCTTTTACTATAATTCCCTAAAAATAAATATTAGAAACATTTTGTGGTTTCACACCATTAAAAAAAAAAAAAAAGTTGGTAAGGCAAAACCATAAAACATAAATTTTGCTTACAGAAGAAATGTGTATTCTCCTCAGAATGCTGGTGGTTGAGCATTTTCTGGAGATCTGAGGCTGGATCAAAATGGGTAACAGAGGTTCCCTAAATTTGCCACTGCAGGAGTCATTGGAGCTATGGCTGGGCCACGCAGCTCCAAGAAAGCCACATGTGCCACCCTGTGCCTTCTCGACTTGGCTGATATGGTGCATTTTGAGAGCAGAACTCGCTCGGTGTCAGGCCTGAGGCCGGAGCTGGGCTCCATGTCCATGCTGCTGTTCCAGCCCGGGCAGGCTGGCCGTGCCAGGCACAGGGTGTGCAGCTCCACGGCTGCCTCACAAGCCAGGATACCTGGGGCATAGAACAGAGCCTTTGTCACCATCTTTGCCGCAGCTGGTCACTGAAATGCTGCACTTGTGAGGTTATGGAAGAGGGAAATGCATCTGTGAAAGAACCTCTGACTGAAACCCTCCACTCCATTTTGCGGGATAGTGCATTGGAGAGCAGCCACTTTGGATGGGATAGAAACAAGTATCTAAGGGTTTTCTTTTTACATTGCAGTTTTTTCTATCACCTCATGATCAATATTTAGTGGAATAAAATATCAATGAATATATTCTTTTTCCTGAAGAATATTTTACAAACTTAGACACACATGGTATTGACTTTTCAAATCAGTCAAAGCTGTCTAGCTGCTTTAAAAGTACATCAGGAAAGCAGTGATAGCATAAGCAAAATCAATAATAAGTGAGAGGGACAACTATGACTTTCTTTAAGTAACTATGTAATCCCTTTTTTCTTACGGTAACATATTTTCCACAAAGAAGACTCTTCAAGGTTGAATCCTGTACAGTCTCCTCCCCCTCTCCATCCTCTCCCCCCCTAGTGCAGGGCAAATCAAATGCTTGACAACGTTTTTTGTTAGGAAAGCACATGAAAAAAAATTTTGAATATACCAATAACAGAAAAAGTCTATATATTTTTATTGCAAGAAGGAGATTTCATTGGCTGAGTGAAATGGCGAGATGTGACGCAAAAGGACACTTGGACGGTGGAAATGCTGATGTATGCCAAAGCAGGCGCACCAAGAAATGCTGTTGCTATGAGAGAAACAGAGGGAGAGGGAGGGAGGGAGGGAGGGAGGGAGAGACCGTGAGAGAGCAACTTGTGGAGGCCTTAGTTTTCCTTTTTGGCTTATAGCAGAGAGACTACAATGTCTTCCGTTTCTAGCAGGAAGGGTTTAGGACCTTCCAGTGGGTATTTTCATGAGGCTGAGCATTTAGAGGAGAGGAGGGAGACAAGAGAGATGCAGGTCACCTTAGAGCACAAAAGCAATTGGAAAGTAGGAGGCTGTATGCACTGAGCCAATGATCTGTGCTATGATAGATATACAAATTAGTACGGCAGATGAAGCAGCTTAGCTCATTATCCACCTGATGGTACTGAGACTTACAATTCAGAATGACAGAATTAAAATGCAGACACACACAGACACACACAGACATATATTTATAATGACCCCACCTTTTCAGCTTATGAATTATCCAGCTGGGATACCGACGTCTCTTGTGTAACATTCTTAAAGAGCTGCAATAAATTCACTTTGTGAGTCCATTAGCCAGAAAGGGGGAAAATAATTTGCAGGAATTTTTTTTGTCTCTCTTCTTCGGCAAGGGGGAAAAAAGTTTGTGCTATGAACTTAGCCTAGCAGCTTCTGGAACGCGAGCCAAAAGGGGCAGGAAGTTGTTTTACAATAGCGTTACAGTGATCTGCCACAAATGGAAAAAGCCAAATGTTGGACTCGGCAAAGAGAAAAAACATCCTTCTCCCCCTTGCTTCCCTCCTCTTGCCCCTTTAGAGAGAAAGAGGGAAAGGAGCGCTGAGCTAGAAGTTCTTTTTTAATTACTTCTTGTAAGTAATGGAAAGATTATCTTACTTGCATATTCCATGGCAAGCAGAAGGGAAAGTATCAAAGGGACGTTTAAAAAAATGCACTTGGTAACTAGCAACGGGACTTTTGGCACAATTCCTTGAGTTTGCTTGAGGTTATGGAGGGGGGATGGGAAGAAGAAAAGCAAGTCGACGCAGCACGTTTTCTTTAAAGAAGGGGAGGGTGTATGGAGGCGAAACTATATAATTTTTCTTTTTTTTTAAGGAAGTGTATGTTGATCTTCCGAAGCTGAATCCTCAGGCATTTGTGGCCCATCCTTGCAGCCTGGTATGTTTTTTGTGAGTGTGTGCGAGCGCTCTCAATCAAACAGCAATCATGGCAGCTGTTTTTCTTCCAGCACAGCAGTTGAGCTGTCTCGCCCAAATGCTTATCAGCTTTTGACTCGGTGCCAAGAGAGTTATAAGGGCCAAGCAGCCTGAGCTTGGCTGTGCAGCTGGTTTGGAAGTAAGGGCATGAGAAAACAAAATCACAAAGTTTTTCTGTCACATACAGTATTTACTTTTTCAAATAGCCATTTTCAGCTCGGTAGGTTGAGGTTGGTTTTGTGTGTGTGTGCTGTAGTTCGTGGTCCTTGAGGACTGCTGTGTTACGCAGAGCGGTGTAGGTGTGTGAATGCAGAGAGGAGCCTCTTCTCTCCGTTTTAATCCCGGGAGATATTTCCGTAGAAACCACCCCCCCACACACACCCCCACCTCCCCCAATTAAAAGCTTCATTAGCCGCACTGCCCTGTCAAGCATATTGCCATAGCGTGGGTGCATTTACATTCCAGCGCAGCGCCTTTCCTCCCATCGCTGCCTCTCTGCCGGGTCCCCTCCCGGCGGCGCCGTCCCCATCGCAGCCCCCGGCCCGCGGGAGTACCCGGCGGGGGTCGCAGCGGGGCCGGGCTCAGTGCGTGTCCGTGTTCCCGTGGCTGCGGGGGATGGAAAGGAGCCTGTCCGCGCAGGGCCGTGCCGCTTTCATCATCAGCTCCAGCCCGCTGCGTTTCGCTGGCTCACGTCGTCGTCCTCCTCCTCCTCCTCCTTCTCCTCCTCCTCCTCCTCCACCAGACTACTCCAGTCGCTCACAAGGAGGAGGCTGGACTCTGGAAAGGCTGCTGCTGCTCGCATTCCTGCTGCAAGGGCCTCCCCTTCAGACGGCCTTTGCCAGAGCAGAACTTTTAAAAATGCTGCAAATAGGATCTTCTTTTTCCTCTGCTTGCCTGAGCCCTCCTCTCCTCTCCCAGCGTTCCCGAGCGGGGTTGGTTCTCGCCTCTCCTGTGCTGTACATCCCAATGCAGAGGGCAAAGCACCGAGGGCTCGCCCCTCCGCTCATCCCTTTCCCTCACTCCCTTTTCCCTCCGTTAAGGAAATGGATTGTTTTTCCTGAGCAATGACTCGGGCTTTGCAGGTTTGTGTGCTCTGAGGATGAGGGCTTTTGCTGGCGATTTTCCTCCCCGGAGTCCCCGTCCACAGTGCTGCTCAGGAACGAGCCTCTCGCTTTCTCTGCCTTTCTCTTTCTCTTTCATAGAAATATATTTTTAATGGCTGTAGGTATCTGCGCCATGTGAAATAGGGCGTGTGATATCCCTCCAAACCCCTTGTAATTGGACCATGGCTGAAAAGGAAATATGGGGGGGGGGTGGTGGGGTGTCTGGGGGGGCAGGGGGTGCACAGGCTGTTTCGTCCTTGCAGACCTCCTCCCCCTCCTTCCCCCCCCCCCCCCCTTTTCTCTGCTGAGGAGGGAAAAGGGGATGTGCAGTAAAATGCCGTCTCTGGGACAGGTGCCAGCTCCCAGACAAAAGAAGTAAAATAGGCGGTAAAGAGGGAGGGGGTTGGGGGGGGGGGGAAATTAATAGGCAACAAAAATAGGAATCGAAAATCTCCGAGAGGCAGGGCGGGCGAAAGGGCTGGTGCCCGACTGGCCTTTTTGCTGAGTATTTTCTGTGCGATGGGTGGGAAGGAGAAAGTTGCGGCACACTTTTTATTCCCGTCTCCTCTGCAGACGTTTGGGAGTGTGAAGGGAGGATGCCTTTTTTTTTTTTCGCCCCCCCCGCTTCTTTTCCCTCCTTTCTACTGAATTATTCATATTGTCAGTCGTGAAGCCAGGACTATTAGCATGCATCAGACATGCTGTTTGTCTGTTTGCTAACATTCTTCATTCAAGACTTGTTAACTACCAGACAAGCTTAACACGCTTCTCTTTTTTCCCCTCCCCTCCTCTTTCCCTCCGTCTCTACCCCCCTCGCTCCCTCCCTCGCTCCCTCCCCTCGCTTCTCCCTTCCCTTCTGCCTGCTCTGCTCCCTTCCCTTCGCCGCCGTCCCTGCCACCCCTCGCAGCCGCCCATTGTTGCCGGCGGGGCCGGTGCGGGGCGCGGGGCGAGGCCGCCTCCCGGGCCTGCCCGGCCGCGCAGATGCGCCGCCTCGCCCGGAGCCTCCCGCCCGCCTTCCCGGGGACTGCGGAGCTGCGAGGGGAACACCCAGCGCTGCATCCATCGGCGGCTCCCGGGCCGCCGTCCCGCCCTGCCAGGGTAAGCTGCTCCCGCCGGAGCGCAGGGGATGCCAAGTGGGAAAATCAAGTTTCGGGAACTACGTGGGGATCGGCACATTGGCTCGCGTCTGCCTGATAATTTATGATTAACCAGGAGTGCGTTATCAACCCGGCGATGTCCAGGCTCATTCGGGAGGATCGCTTTGCTGCCTATTAAGGATGTGATAGACTAATATTTGCTATTGTTGCTGTTTTTTAGGTTCTCTTCTCCCTCTCTATCGAGTCTGCCCCTCCCTTCGCTAGCCTGTTTAAAACCAGCAAGCTTCATTTTCTTAGCAGACAAAGGTCGATCACAGCTTTTATTTCTGAATGCAAATGTTCTAGGACTTGTGCCAGTCCTGCCTTCATTGAGCACAATATAGCTGCTTTCCTGAATGGCGCTTCCCCCTTCCCTTCTAAAAAATAAAAATAGAAGGGAGCTTAAGAGAAGAAACAAAGTTGGGCGGTGCAAGTTTTTTACATTTATTTAATATTTCAGTCTGTGTGAAGCATTATTGAGCATCCCTGTGCAGAGCAGCTGTAACATAGCCATCAGCCAGTGCATGGGGTTTTTTTGTAGGGACACATACGAGAGAAGGGACCGGGTGGCATTGCTCAACTCCTGGCTTTGCAGGTAACTATCTGATGCTCTTCAGTCATTGTATCTCATCTCGGTTACGTTTCCTGATTTTTTTAGCGACGTGAATTTGAACATAAATATTTTCAGCATTCATGTATTAATTTTTTAATACCTGGAATTGTTCAGGATTAGTTTCTAATTACCATTTTTATAATATATTTTAAAAATACTATTTTTCAAGGCCTTTAAAGGTCCATAAGTGCCAAAAGTGTATTTTCTTTTTATCTTTTATGTGTGCGCCCTGGCACATGCTCATGCACACTCCCACTCTCTCTCTCTTCGGCTGTTAATGAAGGAATTTATTTTAAGTAGAATACTTAAATATTAGAGTAATGCCATTTATAGACCAAAGTAGCATGTGGATAGAGACGTACTGAATTAGGCGCAATTTGACAGACGGTTAAACACTTAAGATTTATTACTGCTGTGAAATTGCCAGACTTATGATAATAGGTATTTTCAACTCTTTATATAGACTAGTCTATATAAAGAAATTAAAGTATCTGGAAATAAATATATTTTTAAGAAACTTTATGAGGAAATTAGTTCTTTCATATATATTTCTAAACCAAAATGCTTTTTCTGCACATTAGAAAAAATAGGAGGCTCGTGTAAAATATTTTAATCTTTTCCTGTTAATTTTATTTATGTCTAGGATTTAAAGTAAGTAACAGACCAAATACAATTAAGTTTGGGGGTTTTCTCTGCAAAAAAACCAACTCCAACAAAAAACACAAACAAACAAAAAAAAACCAAAAAAACCCCCAAAAACCAAACAACCAAACCAACCAACCAAAAAAAAGCCTCCCCCCCAAAAAAAAACCAAAATAATTTGAAAATACCTAGTGACTTATACAAAAATAGTTTTAAATTCAGGTCATTGACAGCACTGTATCAAAACCATCTCTATATTGGCATTGCATTAGAAGTGTTTTATGGCAACATAAACTAAAATACAACTCATAACTGTAAGTAGTAAAGCAGTATTTATTGGCTGATCATGCTCAAAGTAACTAGAGAATGTTTTAGTGAACTGCATAGATTAAGAAAGGAATTTAGGAGCATATTGCTTAGTGATAGCTAAAATTAATTTCTTCAAAGTAGTTTTTAGAGGCCTGTAGCAGCTACACAGTAAAATGCAAATAAAATATTAGTTGAGGGGTTTAACTTGTAGTCGTTATAAAATCACAAACTGCTGAACACTCCTCACTGAGAAATTTCAGAGTACTTGGGGATATTGCTCCTAATGATGCTATTTATCTAAAGAAGGTATTTTTTTATCCTTAGGTTGTGATACTTGGGGGCTGTTTTATTGATAAGCTTAAAGGAATATAAAATTGTTTCTTGCATATTAGTTCATTATTTTGTGGTGGCTTGCTAGAAATGACCTCTGAAAGTAAAAGAAGCAGAATTGCCTGGTTTATTTCACAGTGAGGGTTTCTGTAAGTATGCTGAAAATTAACATAGCAGTGTATAAAGACCACGTGCATGTTAATTGAAGAGGGATTAAAATCTATTCGTTAGATTGGCAATTTCCAGGGTTTAAATTTAAAATTATTTTTAGTCTGTAACTTGAAATATAACTGCTGCTAGAAGTATTCAGCCCCTCAGATGAATGTCTTCAGAAATTATGCATGTGAGCTGGAGCATTTACATTTTGAAAGTGTTTTGTGTTGGAGTGCCAAGATTCTCGTACAAAGTGTTTGGTGCATGGAATGAAGAATGAAAAGCATAGACAATACTTTGCTTAATTAAAAGATTTTTTAAATAGCTGGCTAGGATGAAGTTTGGCATATTTTCAGATAATAATTATGAAGTTTTGCATATTTTCAGGTAATAATTGAGTGAAACACAGTGAGAATAATCTAAGATAGACTGAGTTGGGGGCAAAATGAGTGTTTCTCCCTCATCTCAATCCTCCAAATGGAATTTCGTCCTCCAAAAGGAAATTTAAGGAGTTGCTGATAAATGAACTCTCTCTTCTTAACCTCCCACCTGTCTTGGCTGAAAATCTGGCTTTTACCTATTAGTGTGGAGAACGTGGGGAGCACAAGGGCAAGGTCCATGTGTTCTAGGCCTGGGAGGGGTGCGGAGTGCTGGGCAGAGCCGTGCTCCGTGCATGGCACAGCAGCATGGTCTGCAGGCAGGTGGGCTACCATGGGACCCTTACTGCCAGAGATAGCAAGTGGGCCATCTGACTAAACTTTTTTAAATGAACTGGAATTTTGTACGGATGAACGCTGCCAGGTTTGGATTGGGGTAAGAAAGATTTTATTGTGGGTAAAGGAGAGGGAAAAAGGAGGAGGAGGTGGAGAGGAGAAAGGGAAAGAGAATGGAGCGGGAGTTAGCTCTTTGAGATGTGGGTGCAGTCTGGGGTTCTCGTCTTTGTTGAATATATAAGATGAGTAGGACTGTGAGGTTGGATTGTGTTTTGTGTGGCTCTGTGGGTACATCACCGTCTTCTCATAGTACGTGCCAAGTATTCATAAATCTTTTGTAGCAGCTAAGGAGAAATAAAAGGAGTGGAAGGAATCCCTTGTTTCATCCAGTTTTCTTGGGGAAAAAAAACCCAGGATTTTTTTTTCTATTTTGTGGGGGGGTGGGGGGGTGGAATGTAATTCACATCCACTCAGTGCTTCATCAGCTCCCCTGCGAGCAGAACTGGTTCTGTGCTGGACTCGGCCTCCGTCCGTGTGCCACATGTTCCATAAACCTTGGCAGGGCCTTGGTTCTCAGAGTCTGCCGTGCACATGGGTGCTCAGGGCAGGGGCAGGCCTGTGATCGTGACACCTTCCCTCAGGAAAATGGAAGTGTGCTCTAATTAGGCATTTTTCCTGCTAACTGCATCAGTCCCTCGCA
Organism: Corvus cornix cornix; assembly: GCF_000738735.6. Lineage (NCBI taxonomy): Eukaryota > Metazoa > Chordata > Aves > Passeriformes > Corvidae > Corvus > Corvus cornix. The sequence continues at coordinate 65,368,184 of NC_047057.1, read as the reverse complement.
GCTTGAAGCAGGTGCCGGTAATCAGCCCTCCCTCCTCCCCCCGCAGTGGTGGTGCTTGTGCAGGTCTGAGATGCACAACAAAGCCACGCTGCCACAGTTCTAATGCTGATTTATGGCGCCTGTACCTGTCCGAGAGGGGGGGAAATATAATTTAAAAATATGATTGCATGTCTTTTGTTTCTCAAATAAGACACAGCGTGGAGTGTGTTTCTTCATAGCCGCATGCGTGTTCGTGCAGCGTGTGCTCGCCCAGCGCGTTTGATTGTCGCAGAGATAAGTGTTCATTTATTCAGTATGCGTGCAGCTAGCTAGACTCACGTTTGCAGCCAGAAGACAAAAAGTTGGAATCCCTGTAGCCAGCACAATAGACATTCCCCAACAGAGTGATCCCAGTAGATAGAAAAGGGACGGGTAGATGTTTGGAAGTGCACACACACTTTTGCAAGTCCTCAGTTTGTCTGCTGTAAACTGTACTGGGCTGTGCAGATCTGTACTTGTTTATGCATCTGACTCCATACCTGGGCCACAGTACATTGAATTCTATTGAGCTGAGTTTGATGGGCTTTGGAGCAATCCCTCTCCACCAGATATTCACTAATGTAGTCTGTGTGCAAATTTGTGGAATCACTCGTCTGGCCTGTAACTTCTCACTAGAGAGCAAAGCAGCCTGTGATTCTCTTAGGAATGGTGCAGAAATCTGTCCACAGGTATTCCTCTGCACTTGCAGAGGATATTTTAAATCTCCAGTTCTAGAAGGGTTTCATGTAAATTTGACTTAAATAGAACATAATTCTGTTCAAGACACCTTCATTTGTAGAGGGATATGTAGGAATAAAATGCCGAGGATCAGGCCCTTTGGAGCCTCTCTTTTAAAAAAAATATACCATCAAATATGAGATCTCATCATTTTGAGTTGCCCTTTATAAAAACTGTCTTTTTTCACAGATTAATGTTACCATTTATTTAGTAGTTGTATACTCCTCGTTCTTGCATACGTTTGAAATTTGCTGTTCTGTACCTCTGGAAACAAAGGATCTGATCCAAAGGCCTCTGAAGGCAACGGGGGTTTTTCCACCGACTTCAAATGGGATTTGGATTAAGACTATATACATAACAGTTTCAAATAAAGATCTGACTGCTATAGTGGTTTTCAGGGTCTTCCACAAAACTTTTCAAAACTCTCATAAAAATTGTCTAGGCATGATGCTCCAAAATACACGTCTAAGCATGAATCATGTTTTGTTGTTTTGCTTTAAAAAAAAAAGGGGGGGGAGGGGGTGGCCCTCCAAAGAGCTTTATCTCACTGGTCCTCCAAATGAGTGTTGTTCTATGAATAAAAAAGAGGGAATGTTGGGTCAATATTTGGTATGTAGCTGATGCATTACTTTATGCATTCTTTATTTAAATTAGGGCAGCCTTTTTGGAAGGAGTCTATAGATTTGAGATGGCAATGTACTGCCTATTTATTTTTACACACGTAAATTTAAATTAACCTCAACCGTCGTATCCTGTTATCTGCCAAGGAAAACATTTTAGCTCCTGTCCAATCTCTGTGGAGTTTCAAAGTGATTTGCTCTTTTCAAACTTGTTAAAGCACAAATAGAAAAGTAAATTGCTTTGCATTCCGATCGAATATTTTGCAAAGGGGAAGGAAGAGGAGCTAAGGAAAAATGAATTTATTATTATAATAACCAATATACCTTTATCAAATATTAATTAAGTCATCATTTTCTACAGCCCATGATTGATTGCATTTGAATTGCTAACTGATATTTTGCCACACTTTAAATCTGAGGGATACTTAGCATGTTGCCCATTTATTCAGATACCTTCACACAGATATGTTTGCTGTGGTATTCATTCAGCTCCTGAAGTTCTTTTGTCAATGTAAGCAGACATTTCCAGAGGAGAAGGCAGCTACATTTCAATAATAAAAGAGTTGACATGGTTTTATAACTACAGAGGCAAATATTTTTGGAGTGCCAAATTAGAAAAAATAGCGCTATTTAGGCTGGTCTTTTTTTCTTTATTTTTCTCTCTTTTTTTTCTTGTTTTATGTAGTTTCAAAAGTAGGAAAGTACGCTGCAAACAGTTGATCTCAGGAGCTAGAAAACAAGGAGCAGCACCATCAAGTCTATTTATTTTAATGCTGGGGGGACAGGCCGTGGAGCTGAGTAGCTTAGAGAAATATATGAGAGTAGAGAGTTCTTGTTTTTCACAGCCCTGCTAGGCCAAGGTTGCTTTGCACTGGAGTTAATTCCTCAGAGAGAGGAGTCAGTTCGAGTGACCTGTAAAAGTGATCACTAAATACTGGTTTTTTGACACAACTTATGTTACTATTTCTAAAGCATTGCTCACAGTAACTGGACTCGTGGAATTGCAGCAGCAAAGGTGATCGAGGAGGGGTTGTTCTGTGGGAGAGTTCATTTGCATTTTCATCTGCAGGATGTAATAACCATAAAGCAGCTACAAATATTGACAGTGTCTCAGATGGACAGTTGTTTCAGTTCAGGCAGTTCTGTGTTGGTGAACACGAAGCTTTGACATGGACTTTTATTGCATTGGCAATCTTTTCAGAGCTGCTCTTGCTTTTTATTGGAATGCAGTCTGCAAAAGGCTAGGAAGGCTGTTTTGTTGCATCCAAGAGATTTTGATTGCTATATTTGTTTTGCTACCCAAACACAAAGAGCTCTGGTATATTTACTTCTACATTTGTATATACAGCAAGTATTATTTTCAAAAGATTTTCCTCTTTGATAAATCATTCTTTATTTTCTCCTTTTTTAATGTATATATTTATTTTTCTCTCTGGTTGCAGATTTTTTTTTTTTTTTAAAGGAAGGAGAGTTCTCATGATAGTTTTGTTACCCTTGGCAGGTAAGATGTATTGTCTAATTTGTCTATAGGAAACAAAATAGTATATCCAATCCTGAGTCAGTGGAAAGTCTCCCACAGATATCAGAGGGTTTCGGATTGTACTCTCAAACCCAAATAACACTAATTTAAAAACCTGATTCAGGAAGCCTGAACTCGAATGACTCTTAAAGTGCATTTAAAGAACGCTACATTCTGCACAACCTTCGGACTTTTGAGCTTTTTGAGTGAGCTTTTGCACCTTCTTGCTTTATCCAGTTTAACCCAAGGAGTGTCAGAGTCCTGCTTTCTGTTTTTAAGGGACACAGCGTCAGTATTCTTCCTACTCCAGCATGCATTTATGAATTGCAGGGTACATGGAAGGAATTGATCACATTATCTCAGAATGGATGGAAACTCTGTTACAGGCCCAAAGGACATACATAATTTTGCTGCAGGGGTTCATCATGAGGTTTAGTTTTGGTTTTGATGCAGTGTGACATATAGGGTTTTTTCGATTGCTTAGTTATTATGTGAATAAATAAATAACATTTTAAAATTTATTTTTATTAGTAACCATTTTATTAAAACAGTTTTTCAACTTGATCTGTTATGAAGATAGCTAGTTACTAGCTTTTAATTGAAGGTTATATGTTTCTCATTCTATAATTATTACAGAAGGAGGAATTAACATGATCACATGGAAATTTTTTTTCTTAAATAGAGATTTACATTGATGGATTGAAGGTTTAAGGTGCAGTTTTACATTTAAATTACATATTACGTGACATTTACATTTTAAATTATACTAAAACAATTATTTCTACTGTCTTATTGGTACCTTCTGAATGTCTCTATTTCATTTAAAAGTATAACCTACTCTGCTATATATATGTCTCACATATGAGATCTGAGTATTTTTTGTATGAGTGCGCTCCTATTTGGAGTAAATAAAAGTGAAGTTGCATGTATAATATTCACACGTATACATTTAAGATGCTATCTAGCACTTTCTTAGAGTAGTGATTACTTGTCTGTAACACAAAATGGTTTTGGGATTGATATTTAGCAGTATAAAAATGATACCTATCTGATGCTTGCATTTTATTTTCCCTAAAATGCTTTCAGGAATCAAAATTCAACAGTTTGGTTTAAGAGAAGATTAAGGGTTTCTATTTAATTACTTAATTAAAATCTATTAAGGAATAGCACATGGCTGCAGGTGCAGCCAGCTGGAAACAAGGTGGCTTGGAGTCTCAAGGAGAGGGCTGGTTTGGGACAGGAAAGCCAACTGGAAGGTGGTTGTACCTGTTGTAAGGAGCAGGCCAGAGTGGAAGTCAGGAGTGAACACAGAATAATTGTGTTTTTCTAAGGACACCTTCATGTTTCTGGAAGGTACCATACATGTATGTCCTTGCTGGTGCAGGTCCCTTTGGTCGGTGACGCTGTGGGCCACATCTTGCAATTGGTTTTATCAAGTTGGAAGGAACTTAAAGTATGAGCATAATTCTCTTCCCAAAATAGATTTCTTTACACTGTCAGTTGGATATGGCTGGTTTGCACCCATATAAGGTTCTTGCCTGGACACAGAAGCACTAAAATTACATTATTGTTGAAATAATTGCTGAAAGCCTTTTAACTTTTGATGCCTGCTGAGCTGAATACACCAAAGAGTCCACATAGGCCTGGTGGTGGGTTGGATTTCACCTGGAAAAGGGGGGTGAGTGCACCTGTATCCAGTCCCTGAATTTTGTAACTTTCTTGTCATCGGTATGTTCCTCCTGAGACACAATCTAACCTAAGAGTAAATTGAAGAGCAGTTGAAGGATTAGCAGGAAGTGCTAACAAGTTCTCCTGAACATTAATCTGAGAAAAACTAGGCCTACGCCTTTACTGTGTATATTAGTTTTAAGGTTGCAAGTAGTGGAAGAACAAATAGAAAAGTCTCACAGTTCAGTTAACACCAAGAGATCAAGCTGAAAAATCACTCTGCCAGTGCACTTGCAGCCTCTGTTCTGGCTCTGTATGAGCATTTCTGTAGAGCATTCAGGACAAAAAGGTTTCCACAGGCGGCCAGTGGCTGTCGGGTGGGTATTGCTTCTAATGGCAATTAAAAAAAATGAAGCCATTCTTCACAGAGTGAATATCATCTTCTTGCTGATGACTAGTTAAAGGCCTACATAGAGTTTAAGTCTCACCCAAACCACTTCAGACAGCCGCCAGCTTTTTTCTGTCTGTCGTGTTCCATGACCTACTACTGTAGGAGCCACTGGAAGGAATAATGGGTACAAAGAATAATTTGTATTGTGCCATCAAAATCACTGGAGTTAACACTTCTGGGACTGCAGATTATTTTGATCACAGAGTTTATTTAGTCATTCTTCTATCTTTTCTTACAATATCCTTTAATTTGTAAAATATGTGTCTAAGTGTGCTATTGTCCAGAAATTAGGCCTTGATGAAGTGGGATGTGGGAATTGTGGTGCCCTTGTCTGGAAAAGTGAGTGAGAAGTTGGGAGATTATTTTTGACTCAGCCTTGGATGTAAGAGTAAGAGCCTCTTCAAGTTTCCTCCTCCTTCTGTGCCTCAGCACTTCCCCTTGTAAGTTGGAGATAAATCTGGTGTTGCCCATGAGATTTCTGCTGTGAGAAACAGCTGATGTCTGAACAAACCATGTACAGCAAACGCACAGCACAGAACACCGATCTGGGAAGGGAGAGTTGCTCGGAATGCAAAGCCTGCAGAATTTGAGGGATCCAGCACCGCCTTGCACAAGGGACATCTCATAGTCTAGACCTGGGATGTAGCTGCTGTTCTAGGCCTTGACTGCCTTTGAATGGAGGCTTTCTCTGATAGCTTTGGGAAGCCTTGCCTCCCAAAGTTTGGTAGTATTCCTTACCAAAGTGGAAAGGTTATGTATTGCTTGCCATGAAGTTTCTTTCATCACCACCATCTTGTAAATTAGTCACTCTGTTTTATGCACTGATAAATAATAGGAGAGATTAACCCACTCAGCATCTGCATCAATATACCCCAAGTCAAAGTCCAAGTTTGATCAGAACAGCTTGGGAGAAAGATGCTGTGAAATTGCCTGGTCTCTTGTTCTTCCAGTTTAGGATTCTGCTGTGCAAGTAATTAAAATCCAGTATGTTGATAGCCTCTTAAGATTATATGGGGAAGTTAATTAGATCATTGTATAAAAAAATCCAAAAAACAAAACAACCCCCCAAACCTTTACAAAATACTAAACAATGACCATGAAAACTGAAACTTACAAAGCATAACATTTTATGTGCTCCCTGCAAAATAGAAAGCTGGGAGGCAGCTTTTAAAAATAAAGACACAAACATATTTTACATGTTTTGTTTGCTGGCTATTTTGGCTTTTTTTTCCCCTCTCTGACAATTCTATTCGTTTTATCTACTGCTTGCCTAAATGTAGTTGAGTTTAGGATTTCTTTCTTTTTGCAGCAGCCTCTCCTCCATTTGCACTAGGAGATTGGTTTCTGGGAGCCAGGAGGCAGGTTTTTCCACGCTGACACCGTGGCACTGCAGTGGCTGGAGCAGCAGATGTGCGGGTCACTCTGTGTCCAGTGTCCATTCCCCAAGGGCACGGCCACCCTGGAGTGCCCCAGGCATACATGGGGTGGTCAACAAGGAGCAACTGAGTGCACGGAGCCACGCTGGTTCCACCCTGTGGACTGCTCCAGCAGGCCAGGGTGTTCCAGGAACACTGGAAAAGCTGTTTGGATTTGGTTTTCCCTTCATTTTTAATAAGTGTGCCCGTGAAAACCAAATCCTGCAGGTGCTTATGCATAGGCCTGACCCGTGCACCCACGTGTAGTCCCAGACTGGGACTCCACATGTCCTCTCTCCATGTCCTCTCCACCTCTCCACCGCATCCCCTCTCCCCTCGTCCGCAGCTGCTTGGTGCTGAGTGGCAAACCAGTGCTTTGAACCAAAAGTAGGAATACAGGAGTCCTGCAGGCAGACTTCTCTGAAATGTTTCCTAGTATTCCTCTGCCCAGTTTGGCCGCTTTATAGTCTGATTATTAATGGCTCTGAAAATCTTCATGTGAGTGCTGCTGGGCCCCTAAGTTGTGGTGCTGGTGTTTATTTCGGTGTCTCCAGCTGGCTCAGGAGTGCTTTTGGTAACTGGTGGTCCTGGACTCTAATTCCCACTTCCAGGCCCAGCTGCATATGGATGTCCTCAGCACCAGGGGAGTGTAAGCTGGCTGGGGCAGGCGGCTACCCTCCCTTGTGTGCAGTATCAGTTGAGATCAAATGGGAGAAATTAATATGATAAACCTAAAAAGAAAAAGAGAAGGTGCAGATGTTCCAGTCTGGACTGTTGAGTTGGGCAGGGTTTGTAGCCATCTACATGAAGTGGGTGTTCTGGGTTTTTTCATGCTCTTTGCACAAGACTTCCAAACTTCTGTGATTTTTTTGGGTTTTCCCCACTCTTTCTTTCTTTACCCTTTAGGTCAATTCACATCCAGTCTTTCCAACATTCCTGGTAGGCAAAGCTGTGTTTGCAGGCATTGTTTTGCTCGTGCACCTCCTGTGTGGTCGGTGCCTGCCTTTGATACGCGGATTGGAGGAAGGCAAAGGGAGCTCCCTGTTCTCCTTGGTGAAAGGTGTGCTCAAAGGGATGAGCAGGTTTCAGCAGCCTGAAGCAAAGGCTTGGGAGCTCCTGCTGCCACAGCCAGACTGATACGGTTTCAGTGCACTTTTTGAGAAACAGATGTGCCAATTGCTCCAGGAGTTCATTGTCAGAGATAATGAGAGTTGCAAGTACATGAGAGATCTTAGTTAGGAAGAAAATCAATGGTAAAACAATGTTTCAATCTATAGCCTCAGTAAGTCGTTTACTTTTGAAATCTAGTTCTGCTCAGAGGTGAAACCTTTTCCGTTCGTGATTTGTTGAGTCACATTATTAGAGTAGTAAGTCAGTGCTGGGAAGGTTTTCTTTTGTGTAAGAAGCCCTTCCAGTAACTCCTCAAACTCCTCACAGCTGTTTTCTTTGTGTGTGATTTTAAAAAGTGGAATTTTTTTACAAGATACATTTGAATTTTACTTTGCAATCGGTAAAAGGTTCCTCCTTAGCATGGAATATACACATTGCAGACTATTTAACTGGAAGCCAATTTTTGGTTTGAGCATATATTTTATTAATAAGTTACTAGTATCACTTATTCTTATTGTAGATGTACTGCTGCAAATAATGTGGTGACTTGTATGACTTGTACCTCTGTAGGAGTTTTGCAAAGAATTACACCATGAGATATTAAATCTCTCCATAAAATATATGAAAAAAAGAAATGACATAAAAATTTTTCTTTGAGAAACAGAGACAGAGAAAAAAAATAAAGACAGCTGGGTGAAACATGTTTCTGTTGATTTGAAAAATTGTATTTTATTTTGTCTAGCAATCAAGATGCATTTTTTTCTTTTTAGAAAATAAAAATACATCATTTGATTTCCAGTTTGAAAAAAACAGAAGACCTATTTTTCCATATTCCACAGGGTTTCATTTTGTACTCCGATTTTAATTTTGCGCTTGTGTGTCCTGTTTTCAAGATGAACTTCAGTGTTGAAATCCACTGCTTTTGTAAATTTTTCTTTTAAAAGGAGAAAGGTGCTGATTTCAGTTCAGATATGTAAAGCAACAGATGTGACTCCGTGGCTACTCCTGGTGAAGGAAGAAGCATGGTAGCTTCTGGAGTGGCAGCATCAGACCCCGAGTAGTTGTCTCTGCAGTAGCCCTGTGCCTGGTGCTGGACTGCTGGGCAGGCTCATCTTCAACAGCACATGGTGCTCTCCCATTCGCTGTACCTCTGTTTAATTTGTCTCATCTGTGGCACAGTCTCCTCTAAAGAGCTGCAGCTTCAGATGAAAATGTAGTTCTCAGGCAGAAAGGAACTGCAGTAAAAGTAGTTATACTACTAGTTCATCCTATGATTAATAGTAAGACTTGCTTAGAAGTTAGTCTTTGATTTCCTCTGTTTAATTGTAGCCCTAAGTGAAATGGGTTTTTGATTTATAGAAAATGCAAAATTGGGTACAGAAAGTTTTAAATTACAGTAACAGTAAAAAATTTCCCACAATAATCATCCCATATTGTTTCAATTCAAAAGAGCTAGGGCTTGATTTGTGTGGGAAAGAACCCATAGCAGCCAAGTTCCACATTTGAAAGTGGGGAGAGGGGAGGATCAATTTGGTCTCTTCTGAAAGTATAAAAATGTGCCTGAACTTCACTATGTAATACTTTTATTATATATTCCCTCTCTGGAAAGGTGTGTGTTGATTAATTAATTTAGAATAGCTCTTTTCTTACGTGGGTACCATGTAAAAGCAAGTAGAAAAATTGTGTTCGAACATACAAGAACATCGGTTAAAAAAGCATAAGCTTTAGGAACAGCAGTGGCTTGTAATCATGATGGAAAACTGATCTATTCTGTTTTATGATATTTGCATTATGCAGACTGGTTCGATAAACTGTGAAAGTTCTAACAGCCACAGTTCAATAACAGTAGCTTTAATAATAGTAGTTTAATTCCTAAGCTACTTTTTGGAAGTCCTGCATGGCTGATCTCACTTTTGCTGCACCGTATTTACGTTGACTTTTTCTTTCATTAGACCACAGTGCCTATGTGTGTTTACAGCACTAATCCTAGATGTTGAAATTCTGGATAGTTAAAATATATTAAGTATCACTGAAACTATTCTGAAGTAAATGACTTTGCTTTAATGGATGAGACCAAATTCTGCTCTATTTACAAGGGTAAATGCTGAAAAACACTGATCTGACCTATGAAAGTTTGCATGCATGTTCCTGAGAATAGGTGTTTTGGCCCTTTATATTTGCTTTTTTGTCTACCACAACAAATTAAAAATAATTTTGAAAATAATAAGGCAGTTGTTATTCTGTCGGCCAGCTTGGTGGTTTTTAAAATTGTGCTTCACAGTCTCTCCTCACATACAGTTTTGTTCGGAACACACTGAGTTTACAGTTTGAATATAAAATGCTGCTTCTATTCCATTTGATTTGGCATGACTGAGATGTAAAATCTAAACATAAAGCATAGTATTGATCTGTTTATAAGCATTTTCAAATTGTACTGCACTTCTTGGATAATTTATTGTTGTAGGATTTTGAAGTTAGGTGAGCTCTGCATTTGTGTTGTAGCCTGACAGTTTAATCAAGATACAAATTTAGAAACAAATCAGCACTGTCTTTTGTATAGTGCCTCTAAATCCATGGTAATTTGTGCCAGACTCAGTAACAGGAAAGGATCGCCGTTTCATGCTACCAATACCAGTGGGTGTTGCTCCCCAGCTGCATCTTATAAGAGAAGATGCAAGAGAAATTAAAGGATCCCCACATGTATTTTTCTGTAATGTACCTTCTGCAGAGTACGAGGTTGATGGAAAATTCCCTTGAATTCAGTGTGTGAGCCGACTGTAAATAGTGCCATATGTTCTGCACGCTTTAACTCCTACCTTTTGAAAGCACTGGGCAGTTTTTAAGTCAGCTTTCTTTACTTTATAGTTTTGAAACCTTTAAAAAACATAAAAGCTTGTACTCTGCAAACTCGGAACAGGGAGGGGAGAACTCAAGTGCTGCTGGTGCCTACCCTGGCTGCCTCGGGACTCTCCCAGAGGCCTGTTTCGGGGAGCTCTGCTGTGCCAGGACATCCCTTGCAGCACGAGCTCGTCCCTGCGCGCTCAGCTCCAGCATATCCGAGCTATAGGCTGAGGCTGTGTGCGCTGGCAGCACAGATGGAGTGTGCTCTCATTAGGACTGTTTGTTGCCTGTTGGAACACACAGCATATTTCTACCGTGGCATCAACAGTTTCTAAGAACTGAGGTCAAAATAAACAGGTTGCAGTTGGATTCAGGAACAGTCTGGGAAACAACTTAAAATTCCCTGCTTAGGCATAACTGTATTCCTAGATAGGTGGGTAAAAAGGCATTCTCATAGCAAGGGCTCATCCAAATTGATGTTTTGTGTGTGCAGACCAGCATGGAGTTGCAGGGGCACGTCCAGTAAATTTTCTACAGATATTGGCATGTGTATGCAAAATTGACTTTATTTTAAATAAATGAGCAACTTTAAGCACAGCACTACTGCACTGTTTCTCCTGGTCTTTGTAGTGCTTGAGCAAAGTGAAAGCGATGTCCTCGTGCCCATTTGGAAAGTGCTTGTTTTAACCAGGCCTCAGCCTGTGCAGGCACGGATGTCACTGGAGGCCCTGGTATGCACGGGCTCTGTGCAGGAGCAAAGCTGGGGTGCTGGCAGACAACCTCTGGCAAGCCTCCTGGAAGCTGCTTTGAGTTGCAACTGCCCCGAACTCCCCACCCCATCCTTTCCCTGGGGATTAGTGCTTCCTCAGCAGAACCGACACCTGAGCTGCCTCATTGCAAACCCACAGGTCCAGCTCTGGCCCTTGGAAGGGCATCGCTCACTGTGGAGCTGCTGCAGCACGCCTGAGGTCTGAGCCCGTGGATTCAGCGTGGAGAGCCTTCATCTCCAGCAGCCAGGTGGAGCAGACCGCTGGGAAAAGGGACTTCGGTGTGTGATGGCAAGATTCACCACCACTGGTAAGTACTTACAGGATCAGCCCATATACACACTCACATTCCAGGTGACAACCTGGCCCCACAGGCATGAGCCGAGTTTTAGCCAGCAATATCAATGAATGCAGGGTTTAATTTGTAGTTTTTAAAAGCCAGCGAAGTTTTATGTAACAGGACAAATACTTGTGATGATTTTGGCTTGAGTAGAGATGTAAATAGATTTGCTTCCTGACAGAATCAGCAACAGTCACTTGTAAAGGTTTATTCATATTTACCTGGTCACAGGTCATTTACAGCCAAAGGAACTATCCTGTTTATTGAGCTGCAAACACACAAAGGCATAGCAGTCTGCTAGATGTTAGAGAATGTTCTCATGGGTTTAGTTAGAAAATGTTCTCATGGGATTTGGGGTTTTTTGAGTGGGGAGGGTTAAATGTAACTGTAGTTTCAGTGGTTAAAATTAAAAAAAACAAAGTTATTTTTTCCTTTTCAGAAATGAAACATTATTGAGCTGTATGGTATGCATAGTAAATGGCTAATACAGATATGTGTACTGGAGTAGTGAAAAGAGGTGTCAAAATAATTATGAAAATTTTGAAGACTAATATGGAAAGATGTGTATAATTCTCTAAAAGAAAGCGTGAAAAAGAAAGCCTTCCCATATTCTTTGCTGCTACCAGTTTACTGCTGCTGCTATTACTTCCCATGTCATGAGGCATTCAGTGGTCTGTGTTACAACCACAGGAATAATATTATCATCCCTTACTTTTCCTCAGTGACAGGGGAACAGCACTCCTAAAATACCTTGTTTATGGGATGATTTTACTGTCTCCACCAGGTTTTCTTGGTTCTTGCTGCTGTTCTCCATAGGCCTCTATACACAGTTTGTGTGTAACAATGTGCCTTTCCATCCTTGACCCTGGCAGGTCTTGTGCAGCCTCATTCATCCTGACCCACCACCTCTTCCCTGCTCACAGACAGCTGCTGAGTCTCAAGCTCTTCACTGACTGTGAATGCAGTTGGGAACACTCTCCTCCCCCCCACTTTTAAGTTGGCTCTCAGAGCCCATCGCAGATGGTCTGTACCTCATACATAATAAAGATTTTTTTTTCTTCTGAGGCGGTTTTCTGTGAATGTGAGAGGCAGACAGTCTGGCAAGCTTAGACCTGTGTTTTTATATTTTTTTCTAAGTGAGCCTTGAGGGATTTGTTTGCCATAGTTTGGAACCCCTTAATAGCTTATGGAACTCAGTAATATCTTGATTCCAGAGGTTGGAACCTGATTTGTCCATTTGATATTTTCTAAGGGGAAATTATACACATTGGCAAAATGGAGTTAGGGCCCAGCTGGACAAGACAAAGAAATTAAGCAGAAGCATTCCAGGAACTAAAGCAGTTGCTTCAGGAAGGTGGTCTTCTAATATGAGTATGGTGGGTTTGTGCTGTGTGTGAGAGTTGCTTTGGGGTCACCTGTTATAGCTGTGTATTTCGTAATACTTGTAAGAGTTTTTTCAGTGAGCTCCCTCTGTCCTATTTTTAGACTTGAGCAGTAACATCTGTGTACCAAAATGTCCCCAGGACCTCATGTAAGAGCCTAAGGAGCATTTTCAAATGTCAGATAATTTGGGTTCTAGGTAGATCAACACTGCTTCTTCCTAGTTCCCTTGTGTATGGTTGTATTGGTGGTGTTTATGCTCAGCATTCCAGGTCCATGTGTGGAAATCTGCTTCATGGGCCAGGCTGCCAGAGGGCTCTGGGTTTCTGTTCTTCATGGAAGCTGCCATAGGGCTGTTCCTGATCTCTGCAGTATGCTTTGGGAGCTGAAAATGTAGAACATGTGTGGGAGGAAAGTAATGGAAATACATTTATACCAACAGTTTCAGCAGCTGTTTTGACCCCAGTCAAGGTGAGATATGGGGTTGTATGTTTTAAAAGATACGGGAAAAATGTCCTAAACTAAATTGGATTTTGTTCATGATGAGGAAAAATTTTTTTACAGGTATTTCACTCCTCTGTTGTGCATGTTAAATGCTGTGTGTGTGTGTGTGTTGTTACTCATTGTATAGGAACAATTAAGTCCAAAACCAACCCGAGAACTGTAGAGTATTTGCTAAAATACTTCGGGGTTCAATTGTCTGAAGCTGTTGGCTCTTAGAGGGAAAAAAATCCCGCTGGTGTCAGATAAGACACTTTTCCAGGGCCTGAAGTGTGTCAAGAGTAAGGGTCTCTAAGAAGTGAACAGAACAAAGAGAATCTTTTGAGAAGAGATGAGAACATTCCAGTTAGGCAGCAACGGTCGGCAGCACAAGGCAGTCATAGGCTCATCCTTCAGAATGGAAGGACCTTGGGAGGCATCTAGTCCAGCCTCCTGCTCAAAGCTTGGCCAGCTCTGAGACCGAGTGGCTCAAGGTTTCATTCAGCTGGGTCGTGAAAGCCTCCAAGCATGGAGACTGCACAGCCTCTCTGTTGCAGCCCCTTCCACTGCTTGACTGACTTCACAGCAGAAGGGTTTTCCATTATTTCTAACCTGAACCTTTCATATTTCAAATTCTGTCTGTTGTCCCTTGCTCTTCCACCATATCCCACTGCAAATAACCTGGCTCTGGCTTCTCCTAGCCTCCCCTTGGGTGCGGAGAGGCTGTCACCAAAGCCTCCTCAGGCCCCTTAGCCCCTTCTCACAGGGCTAATGGCCATTGTGGGGGTCCTTCTCATTCTGCCTACACTGCAGTAATGCTCACCAGACTGAGGAGTGGCACAGGAGCTTCTCGGGACAGTGGTGGGGCTGACCCATGCTGTCCCATGGGATGTTGCCATCAGGACAGGCTGGGTGGCTGCCTGTGAGTCGTACTGCTCTTGCCCAGCCCCCTTAAGGGGTGTGGGTATTTTTGTTGACCATCAGCTGGAAGCAGTGCCAGGAGCTGATGCTGTTGGCTGGCCTTGGCCTTCACAGCAGATTCCTGGGTTAATAGTGTGGCGTTACTAATCTCAGGTATTAATTCAGAAAAATACTAGTTTGGATTCAAAAATCATATCATAGTTTAAATGCCAGAAGATGTTAAAGCGCTGTAGAGTTTCTTAGCAGAGTGGTTTTTGAGCTGCTGTGATACAGGTTTTAAGCAAAACACAAGGGTTAGAGATATACTTAGTCTTAAAAATTGTTAGGTGTCATGTAATTGCATAACTGCAAAACACAACGCTTCAAGAACAATACTGAGTATCATGAAATTGTGATTTGATTTTAAAATTAAGCAACATGGATAAGATCAAGAGTCTGCTGCTTTTGTAAAGCAAATGTTCATCTAAGAGGGGTTTTTTCAAATAGTGAACCACGTCTGTAAAGTTCTGAAATGATAGCTGCTATTATGTGCTCATCTGCTTGGCACAGTAATTAAAGTATACATTAATGCTCTGAGACACGTGTTTAGAAGTATGGATTGAAATTAATCCCCCTGCCCCTATAGAAATTGCTCACCGAGTCTAACAGCATATGTGTTGCTATAGAAAGTTGTGAGTTTGTGTATTGTACGCGGGTACAGGTACATTTAGTATTTCATATGTTTTATTAAATATAAATGCAAAAATACATTTAATTTTATTAAAGATACGGAGGGGGGTTATTTACATATTTATCCAGTCTGGGACAAGCATTTTTACAGGTAAAACTTGCACTGTAACAACTACTGAAGATGGAATTGTCAAGCTGCTCAAATACTGCTCAAGGAGTCTTTGAGGTGTCTGCAAGCATTGTGTGAGCAGGGCAGGAGGAATTCCTGCTTCTGTGAGGTGCGGCTCACCCAGGGCCAGTCTGGCACATCCACAACGGGTCCCTCATGGAGCACTGGGTGCAGGACGGGCTTGTGCCGAGCTGAGCTGTGTGGAGGAGGCCCTTGGCTGCTGAGAGACAATGTTAATTCTGCAGCCACTGATGAGTTTTATCTTAGATTTAAGCTTGCAATGTCAATTCCACCTCTGGCTTCCTGGACACAGGACACAGTTGTCCTTAGGAAGTCTCCAGTGTGAGTTTACAACCCGTGCAATTACCAAGTGAGGTGCCACCTCTGCCTGTACCATGGTTATTCTGCCTGCCAGAAAAACTTGGTGATAAATAGTCCACAAGATGCTTGAGAGGCCATGATGTCACCCCTGCACTGGCCAATTCACGGGGCCAGCTTTGCTGTTATTTTACAGGCTATGTGACGTGTAAGCCAAAGAGCAGCTGCAGGTCCTTCCCGCAGTGCTGAAATGCAGGCGGTGTGCAGCTCAAAGCACTGCTTCTGTCCCGTTCCCCAGTGCGGGCAATGCTCTGCTTCCACAGCCTGTGTAGGGAGCGGTTGGAGAGCTGCTGCTTTTCCTGGTGGCACAGTGCAGTGTCCTGACAAAGAGCGCCGCTCTGCGCAGTGCCATCGTGAAGCTCATGGACTGAGGGAGGGAAGCATCGAGCAGCAGGTTGAGAAGGACACAAGAAGAACAAAGTCGTTGTCTGGGGGATTGTTTGAGAATCACTGCCCCTGCGAACTTAAAATGTGCGTGCAAAAAATGTCTTGTTCTTCCCTGCCTACAACTCCGACATAGGACCCAGTTTAAAAAAATGGATGTTTTTGCAAAACTCTGACTTCTATACTCTCCCTGGTCTATGTACCTCTTTGTGTGTTCAAGATCTAAATGCAGTGTGCAGGCAGCCTTTCTCTTACAGCTAATATTGATATCCTGCCCCAGAGTTATAAAAGAGAGAGAAGAAAACCCTTACAGATATTTACTGCTTCAGTTGATACATATTTGCCCATTTCTGGGTGGTGAAAATTGTTATTTTTATTATTTTTTGCAGTGTATCGGTCTGGATGTAGTCAACCTGTTAGGAGTGTGAAATTTACAGCAGAAATTATTTTAACACTGGAAAAGCTCTTACTCATCTGAATTGTCATTCAAAATGCATGATGAAGGTCACCAAGCAAAAGTTTTCCATCCCATTGTCTGCAGGACTCCTGCAGGTCTTCTGAAACTTAAGGTAAGATTAAAAAAAAAGAACAAACAACTTAGTTGCAAAGTAGAAGCTGGTGCAAAGTGTGAAGGTATAATTCTAGGGCAGAGAGGATCCTGTTTGTGCATTGACCGCTGTCTATAGGAGCAGTGGCATTGTTAAAAAATTTCAATGCAATATTTGTTTAAATAATCAAAGCAAAAAGAACAATAAGCCCAAGATTACTACCAGAATTAAATATATAAAAATGTATATCTATATAGAAAAGAAATCTATATAGATTTCTTTCTATCTATATAGAAAGAAATTGCTTAGTATTAAAAAATAAAAGGATGTATTATGTTTTCTTTATTCTTTTGAAAATATGTGTCCAAGTACAGAAGTGTTTAACTATGAAAAATAAGTGTTAGTGTAAGCAGGGAAAGTAGGAACGACTGACTAGGACAATGTATTTTGTCTTTCTTAGCTCCTGAATTAAATTCTTCCAGTGTATTTCCTTATTTCTCTGTCAATGTAGTGCAGGCAGCTGGGGTGTCGTCAGGATCCCTTCTCTGTGACTGTAGTCAGAGGATTTTGTATAAAGAGCATTTTCCAGAGGCTATCAGTATGTTCTCTTCCACATGACTTTTTTTCTCCAGCTTGTTTCAGGTCGTATATATAACCAAAACACATTCCAGAAACCTTGTTTTCTAAATGCATGTTGGGCACAGTTGTTAATGTTGCAGGTGTTCACATTCAGGGCAATATAAAATGCTGCTTCGGACAAATGACAAACAATGGAATGCTCACTTTAAAGCCTTAGGAGTTTGGTCTGGGCCTACAAACAATTATTTTTCATTTGTTTGTAGACAGACAAATTTATAATTAAGACGGTAATGGGCATAAGCATTCTTGCAGCCTTTGTAGCTCATCTATTTTGTGAGCATCAAAGAGAATATTTGTGGTAGAATGCACAGTAGTAAGTGTGGGGGAATCAACAGCATGCAGATTCATTTGTTTATTTAATGAATCTGGTTATTCCCTATCCTCCTATCATCTGTGCCTCTGCAATAAGGCAAAGCATGTCTATTTTCTCTCTTTGCTATCACTCCAAATGCTGTAGATAAGAACGATAGCTGGACACGAGTACCACACTGTGCACCCCAGAACACCAGAGGTATTAATGAACACAGGCAAAGACTTGTGTAACCATTACATCAGTGTCCTATTTCTGGAAATGACTACTGTAAATTACCATTTGGCTGAGGAATCCATCGTGCTGATCTGGAGCCTGCGTGGCCCGACTGTGGATTACATCAAGCACATGGAAAAGCTGCCCAGGAATCCTGGCACAGAATGATATTATTTTGTTTTGCATAGGAAACCTGTGTGTTGATGGATACACGTGTATAAATGTGTAAAGTGGTTTGGATTGCCCGTGTCTGAGGGCAGAGCCCTGTATGTAGCAGACCTTTTAACTTCAGGGGTTGTACATCTTTTATGTCAGCTCTGAGGCAGTTGAGATGAGCTGAAATGCCAGTCTGGGGGGGCCACTGGTGTGTGAGAGTTGCCACAACACAGTTTCTCTAAGGGCCCTAGGAATCTATGATTTGATTCCTCTTACAGCTTGGTCCAAACCAGCTTGTGTTTATTGGCTGTGAAGCCCATTTATCTCTGCAAAACCTGGGGACACCAGTTTGGAGCTGTGTATCTGATGAAAAGGTACTTGGGGGTCAGGAGTTTTGAGGCCTTAAATAATTTTCTAGAGGGATGACTTCTATTGAGGAAATGTTACCAGTTTGCTGATTTTTGTCTTGGTTTATGTCTTTAGTTAGTGCCAACGGTGTTAAAAAGCTGAGATTTGTGTGTTCATATATTTTACACTGAATTTAAAACACAAATAGCTCATAAGAATCTTCTTTTTAAAAACGGAGAAAAAGAAAAAGTATCAGTCTGGTTAAGAGGTGGTTGTTCTTATGAAGAAAACAGTGAGTTATTATTGCTACCTCTGATGTATCTATGTCTAGTAATACATGTATCTCTTTAGGACTGGACCTCAGAATAAATTGCAAGATCAGAAACTAAATTAAAATCTTCTAAAACTTGGTCCTCATGTATTTTTAAGGAAGTGGTCTATTCCAAGAACTCTAATGTATGAAGTCTTGTTAAGGTTAAAGTCTCAGTAGGCTGAAGTTCATTCTTTGAGGAAGAAACCCAGTTAACAATAAAATCAGGTAATGCCCAATGATATTGTCACAAATAGTTAATTAAAATAAATTTGTAGTTGGAACATCATCAGTGTGTACAATAAATAATAGCTGAGGGAAAATGCTGACCCCACGCTTGTTAAATTGCTTGAAAGTTAATTTGGATGTGTTCAGGTGAAAAAGAGGTTTGGTTGTGGGGGGTTTTCTTTTTCTCTCAGCTGCAGTTTTCTTTGTAATTCGGCAAGAAATTGAATAATTTGGGCTTGCCAGACCCACCTGTGAAAAGCAGATGCCCTTGTACACAAGTGATCTTCACTCAGCTGGTGAGCAGTGAATACAGAGAATGGACAGTGCAGTTGCTCCAATATTAAATTGCTCTTGCGAGCCTTTCAAGCTGGATTTCTTTCCAGCCCACAGGAAATGACTGATAATCCTTTTTTCTTTTCTTTTTTTTCCCCAGAGAAGGAATGTGCTGGGGTAGAAATACAGTATGTAACATAAAGATTAATACATAACCTAAAGTTAGATAATTGTAAAGGTATTGACTTTCTGCAACTGAAATGAGAGTAGTAAAACCAGGGAAGTTAATTGTGGGAGAGCCTGGCTGCCTCTTACTGTCATTGTTATCTGTTCCTTAGAATATTGCCAATCTTAAAATATTTGGGGAGAACTTTCAGTGTTGAGTATATTATTCAGACTTGCTGTCATAGGCAAGTTCAGTCATAACAATTCCCTTTTCCTGAGCAGAGGGCAGCCTTTCCTTTGGCATCTTTTAAATTCTGAGAACTTTGTGCTTTAACTATAACCTTTTTCTTCTCTAAAGAAAATCTTCATTTGTACAGTCAGCTGGCTGATTCAATCTCCAGCTGAAAAATGATCACGAGATGAGTGTATGTTCCTTAGAATTCAGTGCTGTTTCTCATGGGTTTTAAAAAGCGCCAACAGCTTTAGTTAAACACAGCAGTGGTTTTCATTATGTGGCTCTTTGTCTCTGTACAGGATTCCTGTGCAGGAGGTCCTGTGAGAAAAAGCTCTATCAAACACTGGAAAAAAAGACATTTTATTTTAAGATTTTAAGGAACAAAAGGATCTTGCAAGAAATAGCATAAGAGGATGCTTAAACCCTCTGGGTAACCAGGAGAAAGGTAGAACAGCAGTAATGTTAATTTAGAGTATTTGGGGTAAGTCATGATCTTTCTTGAAGATTTTGGTATAAGTCATGTTCTTTATTTTTCTTAAATATCATGTTTTTTTGAATTACCAAACAGGTTAGCAAGTACTTTCATAGTCTCATAGCATTATTTTGCTACATCCAGTAACTTGCTTGTATTAGTTGTCAGTTAAACCAAATTTTTTAATAAAAAAATAATTAGCATATGTGAATTCTTATCCCTGGAAGCTCCATACTCAGGTAAAGCAAAACATGAGAAAAATAGTCGTCAAATAAGTTGGTATTCCTGTATTTGAAGCACCCAGAAGCATCATTTCTCTGTAGGTGATAAAATGACATGGGTGGGTTTCCCCACCTACTTCACAAGCCTGCTCTGGATGGAAGGGAGGTTTCTGGAAGTGCCAGTATCCTCATCAGGTATGGTGAGTGCCCACTCCTGGGTGTCCCATGGCCAGCAGGTTGAAGTCCCAGGAGATGACCCACACACCCACATTGCTTGGGACTGGAACCAGTGCCTGTTAAACTGGCTGGGAAGAGATGTGCTGCTTTTAACAGGACAATTCAGGACACCTCTGGTCAGTCTTTAATTTTTTCTTTACACTGAACCACAGAATCACAGAACCATGGAGTGGGTTGGGTTGGAAGGGACCTTAAAGCCCATCCAGTTCTACCTCCTGCCACAGACACCTTCTGCTATCCCAGGATGCTCCAAGCCCCATTCAACCTGGCCTTGGACACTTCCAGGGGTCCAGGGGCAGCCACAGCTTCTCTGGGCAATCTGTGCCAGGGCCTCCCCACCCTCACAGGGAAGAATTTCTTCCCAATATCCCATCTAACCCTGCCCTCTGTCAGTGTGAAGCCATTCCCCGTTTTCCTGTCACTTCTCTGTCTTCAGGTGGCCTGAGATGAGGAGCATCAGCTTTTAAGAAACCCAGTTCAGATGCTGAGTAAAACCCCACCAGTTCTGAGGTCATTGTCTTCCTTGTCTCACATTTTCAAAGACTTCAGGCACTTCCAGCCCAATGTGTCTGTCAGGGGATTGTAGCAACACTTGAGATGGGTAGCAGAATAGGATAAGGTGGAATGTTAAAGGAAGGGAGTGGAGCCCTTTTGCAGGTATATCTGGTATTTCATTAAACCTAGGCATGTGATGCTCAGGATAGGATTCTTATATTTTGTTGAAGGTTTTTAAATTTATGTATATTTTTTTGTGGGAGGGAACTGCTTCTGCTCTGTGAAAACTCCAGAGTGCACACTGTTGTTGAAAAGTAAGTTTTAAGGACATGTTGTTTAGAGTGTAAATGTGGAGCTGCTGGTCGCAGGCACACAGACTGCCCTAAATTCATAGGTTCATGCAGCACTACTACAAATACTGCTTATAGCATAGTAGTTTAATGAAAGTGCAGTGTATCTTTCTCCCATTTCTAGATATGGTTTAGCAGCCTGACATGATTAATCAATACCATGTGACCACTCAACTCTCTTTGGAAGAGCTTCTCAAATCACAGGCAAGTTTAGGGCTCCTGAGATGGTTGATGTAATCAGGTCATGCATCTATAAAACTGGTTTTGTACAATCTGGGTTCAAGCAATTACCTGACCTCTCTGCTCCTTCTTTTTTTTTTTAATTTCAGTATTATTGGACAAGGAAATAGTGTACCCTCAAAATTCAGATGTAGACTGGCTACAATAAACAATCATTAAAAATGGCATGAAAGACTAAATAATTTTAAGCGTATGTAGATATAATTGTAATGGCTGTGCCATGTATTATTCTCAGACTGGAATGAGGCACAGGGACTGACACAACTTTCTCTGAGTGTTCCCTGGATTAAAAATTCTTGCTGTTTGGATTCTGTCATGAAATGGTTGGCATCCCAACAGTTGTGACAAGTGTATATGTTGGCAAGGAATTAAAAATGGTGGTGCCTCTGAAGTTTAGCAGGAGGTTTCCTGCCTGGGGATGGCAGACAGTTGTAGCTATTACAAATGCCATTCCCTTGTCTGCGTTGCAGCTCATTTCTGAAACAAAGCAAGCTTGGGTACATGTTCCACTTTGTAATAGGAACTGCCACATTTGGTTTTCTTTGAGTCTTTTCTGACACTGGAGTCTTCATGTGCTCACTTCTCTTTTTTTTCTTGTTGTTTTGTTAATAAATCAAGTCTGACTACAAGATCTCTCTGCCTCTAAACCACAGTAAGGGCTGCTTGAAAAAGCGTGAGCCTCCCAAATTTTTTACCCTCAAGAGGAAATAACTGATCTTTTTGTTTGTCTTTGATCCAGTCTCATCAATGCAATTTTCCTTCTTCAAACAATTGAGCCTGCAGTTCATTATAGTGCAAGACCGGAACCCTCCTATTACCTTATTTTTAGCAACAATTAAATTGAGCCTTAAAATCGCATTTGCAAAAAGAAAGGCCTGCACCGGTCCCAAATCTTAGAACTCAACTCTTGAAATTTGCTCTGAGGCTTCCAAAAGAGGCAGCAGCAGATTGAATCCCAGCACTTTGCTCTCCTGGATGTGAGCATCATTTGGTGGTGTGGCTTGGTGGTATTTGTGGCCAAATGAAGCATACAGTGACCCCACAGAACGATTTGAATTCTGACATCCTCATTTGCAGGGCTTCCACTTGCTCTGATAAAGCACTCTAAATGAGTTTTTACTCCTTTGAAGTGTAGCCCTGTTGTACTTGTGTCTGAGACCTGAGGGTACTGTGCCTCTTTGGGTGTGGCAGCCCCCTGGACCCGCCTGGACACACCGCCTGTCCTGGGAATCCTTTCTGGCCTCCTCCAGCCTTGAGTTGAGGGTGTGGGGTCAGAGAGCATTAGGATGCCTCAGGTAGGTGCATCTGTGCTGGAGACTCAGTGAAGCTTCTCAGCCTGGGACAGTGAGGAATGCCCACCTGCCAAGCCCCCTCTCAGCAGAAGGGACATGGGGTGCCCTGCTCCTGTGGGGTTGAGCATCTTCCCAGAGCACAGCTTCTGACTATTTATCAGAGCTTATGTACTTCATTAAAACGTAACTTCCCTTCAGCTTGTGGAGCTTAGAAGCTCTTAGAGGCATGACTTAATGGAGAGACAGGTTGTATCTGCTGCAGAGTCAAGGAGGTGCACTGCAGAAGAGAGAAGTCTTTCTGCCAGGTGATTTGTTAGGTTCAAGCAAGAATGTTTATGTGCAGTTGGGACTGACTGACATGATCACTTCTTCTTAGGAAACTTGCCATTAGAGAATGTTGTAGTTTTCCTAAACATGGCTGTTAGAAGTCTAGGAAAAGAAATTCACTACTTAGGCAGGACAGAGGTGAGGAGATTTGAAAGTGTCTGCCTAACTGATGAGAACAATCTCCTGTCACAGTGACTGTGGCAACGCAACTGGAACTTAGGAAGAGGAGCATAGTTTGAAACACTGGGTATTTTACTGTCTTTGTACCCGACTAGATATCCACCTATTATAGGTACTAAAGCTCTCCGAACACCCATATTAAAGTTTGCTGCAAAAATACGGAACCCTCATGTTATTTACGTAGCGTGGTGTGCATGGAAACACAGTTAGCATCAGGCAAGCTGAGAGACCCACAGAGAGAAAAAATCTGATTAACGGCACCTAGAAATGGGCAGAGTAAGCCCCTGCAAGGAACCAGACCCCTCAGAATGCAAAACTGCCAGACCAAGAATACAGGCACATGTGGAAGAGCTGTATCTGTGCACGAGCCTGACAAGGGGGATAAAAATGACAAGATGAAGGTAGAGCTTTGTTACGCTTTCACCAGGCAAAATGAAAGAGTGAAATAAAATTGCCAGGAATGAATACACAAACCCTGAAACAGCTGGGAAAAATATTTGAGGAAAATGTACAGGAGGTAGCAGAGGGATACTTTGCTCTAAATCCCAAAAGCAAGAAGCAGAGAAGAGGATAGATGCTTGCATTGTGTGGCGGAAAATTCTGGCATGCACATGTACATTAGAGACATAAAAGATCTCCTAATTAGAGACAGGATCATTTGTGGGACATGTGATTCCAGTTTACAGGAGGAATTGCTGAGAAAAAAACATCTAACTCTAGAGGAATGAACCAAAGAACAGGAGCAGCTGAACTGTCCAGGGAAAGGAGCAAAATGACAGCTACTTTTGCAGGACATAGCAGAGTCCAGGAGAGAGGGAAGAGAGGGATGAATCTGTGAGCAATGCACAAAAGTGAAGTAAGATTTGGGGATGGTGGGAAGGGAGCCTCAAGGGTTTAGTTCAGCAGTGGGGCTGTGTCTGGCTGAGCAGGCTCTCCCCTCCTCAGCAGGGATGCAGAAGGAAACCATGGGGCAGTGACAGGGCATCGGCGAGGTGGACAAAGCAGCAGGCTGTTCTGGAGCTCAGCATGTCTGAAGGAAAATGGAATCAAAGAGCCAGCCTTTAGGTGTCTCTGGGTTAGCAATCTCTAGTTAGTCACCAAATGTTTGCATGGAGAGCACAACTGTCAAAAGGAAAGTTGGGGTGATCCATTTGCATTTCTGAGAGAGGAGAAGGAGAAGATAAGGTTTGAAAGAGGCACCAGAAAGTCAATCTGTCTGAGCATGACCTGAATGTTACCCCGGTTTTTTGTGTTTCTCTACACCGTTCTCTAAAGAAAAGCCAATTATATTTCAGAAGAATAGGGGCCTCTCATGTTGTTATTCATCATGTGGCACATGAAACACCAACACTAACTCCGAAACTGTGAGTTAACCTTGTCCTTTCATCACGTATGGTCATCTCATCACTAGGCTGGTGACTGCTCAAAGCTGCCTGAAAGTGGTTGAGCCCCAGACAACTAAACTTTTATACATCAGTACAAAAGCAGCAAAGAAGATGAGAAGGAAAACTGATTGTCCCTGGGGACACAGCATAGTGGTTTGGGTAGTCCTGCTTAGAAAGTCACTTGTGGCTTTTATAATGAGGAACTTAAGGTTTGAATTTTCAGACTTATTAGCGGTACATTTGTTTGTTTTTTATTAACTTAATATACTACGTGCCACATTTTCCTTGGGGTATTGAGTCAAGTGATGGATTCATCCAGTTTAGCTCTAAATGCATGGGCTTCTCTTTTTCATAAAACTTTGAAGAGATTTGGGTCTCAAATTTCCTGAAAGGTTTTATTTTATGCCTGTATATTTTGGTACAGCAGCTAATGTTTTCTATCCTGTTTCCTTTCTGACAATATGTGCTTCTGGCTAATATAGAGAGGGAATGTAGTTTTTGTTTGTTCTCTTTCTTGACCCGTGAGAATTAGAGTTGTCTTCTTATATGAGCAGACAGAGTGAAACCACTTTAGTCTACAAAAGAATCACTGGAAGTTTCCAATCCCCTCACTCTCTGCTTCAATGGAAAGAAAAACAGGTTTTAGAAAGTCTGAGAAAGATATGGCTATTAAGCTAATCCAGTATACTTCATCTAGCTGCTAAAAATCTTGACTCTTAACAGTGATTAAATATAATTGCATCAGTAAAGATGGTGTAAAAAAACCCCTGACTTTCATTAGAAGCTATCTTTAGGAAACCATGATTCCTTGACTTAAAAAGTTCCATGTAATGTTGCTGTTTTATTTTGGGAGTGCTTTGAAGGTTTCCTAAACCCAGGGTTATGTAGAAAGAATAAATAAACCCCAGCAGAACAAATAGATAATTCTGAAGTATTCTTCTATATTTCAGTATATATCTGCAGTGCATGCTATTTATTCAAAAAGAAAATTTGGCATAGAACTGAAAAGTTAGTGGGTAAATATTCAACACCTTAGAGATCTGGTCAAATAGTAAAGATATTTGGAAGTAAAGAACAAATTAACAAACCACCACCTATGTGCCAGATAAAATTGTCATAGGATGGAATGGAAGGACTTCCCGTAATTTAAATTAAAGCTGTTGAATTCTTCCTGTTTGCTACTCTTCAGTTTGGAAGGGAATCTGTTCATTATTTTAAGAGCTGAAAAACGTTGTTGCTAAACTTTTCCTCTTATTTTCATTAATGTAAAATCTGAGCTGTGTCAGATCCTTAACACTGCATGATCTTTATAGAGAATTTAAAATTTCTCCAAGTTATGTGATCTGAAAATTTCTTCCTAGACAGTTAGATGTTAAAAAATTCAGCAGTTTTGGTATAACGCAGAACACCACATGCTGCTCTGTATCCTTGGGCTGAACTGGATATTTGCAGTTCTGGGTTTGTTTTGTAGATTATGAAAAATTGTGTAAACTGAAAGAGGACTGTAAAACCTCCTACACTGAAATACTGAAAAATAAAAAATAATCTAGCTCTTACATAGCTTTGTCACTGCCAATGTTAAATGTTACTGCAAGCATTTGTTGCAAGAGCCTGAGTTACTGCAAAGACAAAAGTACAACAGTGAGCCTTGTTTGCTTAGAGAAATCACATATTCCCAATGTGTTCCAGGGGAATAATCATCCATTTTTTGTGGGTATTCAGATGAAGTGATAATTATGAAGCAGAGAATGCTATTGATAATATTTCCACTGGGATACTCAGTAAAAATGTATTTAACTGTTTCCATAAGCAGAGTTTAGGCAAAGTTTTAAGTCCAGATCGTGACTGGCCTGTGGTGAGATGCTGAGCTAAATGCTGATGTGTCTTCTCCACATACTTTCTGCTTTTAAGTTACTAGATTTTAAAACCATGAAAGTATTTTGATATTTAGGGCATTTAATGAAAGATTCAAAATGTAGGCATATATAGATAGATATGCATTATACAAAAGAAGATAGTGTGGATGATGAAAAATGAGTCCTTTGTGAATTCATTATTTCTATTCTGTTTAACTATTTGACTCTTATTTTGAGAATCCCAGTGTGGAAAAATATTTTTATAATTTGTATATGGCATTTTGGCCCTCATGCAGTTTTGATTCACAAGTTGAAATCCTGTTTCCATGGAAATCAGCTGAATTGTTGATAAGCTTTGAATTTCTCCCACAAATTAAGGCAACTGGGGAACATCATCTGGGCTAGTTCTGTCCATAATGTCAACCATAGTATTTTCCCTTTTATTCCATGTGAATGGGAGCTGTATTTTGATGATGATTTAAGTCAAGATTCCCAAATGTTACTGCAACAAGTTATCCTGTATCAAGGGAAATCAGGGTGTTTGATAGCATCGAGTTACTTGTTGTGTGACAGCCGTTCACGACTTGCCAGCAGGAGCAGCAAATCTGCCCCTGCCCCACACCAGAAACACCAGCGATGGGTGGAGTTTTTCTCTGATTAGTTTCAGAACAGCTGAAATAAAAATAAACACTATTTTTTAGGAAGAAAAAAAAAAAAAGCCTATAATATAAGCTTGATATATAGCTTGAGAGGAGGGGTTTAGGCTAAACTTACTAGAATAGTCAGGAGAAGTGAAACTCCACACACCAGCTCTGTGTGTGCTTAGCTCTAACTCGTAACTGGAAGAGGTGGATGGGGTAGGAATTGGCTGCTCTGGGCAGGGCGGGACAGGAATGCCATTGTTTGCTGTTCTGCGAGTGTCTGTCCCAGGCCCATGGATGGGAGGGTGGCGGTGAAAGCAGACACTTCCCTGCACTGGAAATGCCAGGTGATGGACTTAAGCAATATTCACATTCTGCGTGTATTTCTGGCTTTCCTAATCTTTCATCCTGCCATTGAATCCGCAGGGGTGCAAAAATCCACCCACATAGATCCAATGTCAAAATCCTGGCCTTAATTATTTATGGTTTGGTTTGGACAAATTACTGTTCTCTGTGCAATAACCACAGTTGTTACCAGAAATACAGAACAATCTAAACTGTACATATATACATTATATAGATATGAACATTTATTTTTTTAGTAAAGATCATACCTTTATTAATGTGTTTTAAGGCTTAACTGAAATTCTCATTTCTCAGTCTTGCCCTGTGCTGCTTTTCACCTGACCAGACTGGCCTGGATCTATGGCAATTAATTCTCAGAAAAAACGAGTTCATGATTTTTATAACCTGGAAAAGAACATCCAGCTTTACACGCCTTGCACTAAGATCCTACTGGTTTGCAGTTGAACTGTACTAGTTTTTTGCACTAAAGAGGCACCCCCTTTTTTAAATGTCTCTGGGCTCTATTCATGAATCTAACCATCTCAATTTAGATCATTTTCATCTGCATATAAATAGAAGATGGATCTCTTAGGAAAAAACCCTTTTAAACAGGAACAGTAAATCTCATGAAACAAAAAGAAAATTTGAATTATACAGCAAAATCAGGCATGCCAGAGCCACTGCAGAGCTTGGCAATGCCAGCCAGCACTATTCTTTAATTAAGTAAAGTAAACCTGTGAGTTTTATGTGTTTCCCAAAGTCTTTCTTTCCTTCTTTTCAAGTTAGTTTTTCCTGAATTTTTAATAAGTTAATGCTGATATAATTGCTGACATAATGCTTACAAATAGGTTCCCAGCAGTTAAGTATTGCTTTAAATTTGGATTTTTGTCTTTTGTTTTTTCCTTGCTAGACTGTGTATAAAAATATACTCTCTTCAGAAGTTCATAGTTAGGACATGGCAGGCCTGGTCATTTCACTTTTAGCATGTTCTCAGTTGGAAGGCAACTGAAAATCAGCAGAAGCTCACAGGTAATTCCTGTGCCTGCATAGAGTTGTTTAAAACAGATTTGTTTGAAGTTAAAAATCTGTACCCCATTCTTCAATGGGGTGCCAGCCAGGTGCTCTAAAACATGTTCCTAATTATTTGCTTTTGATATGATGAGAAAGTAGCACTAGTTTTGATTTTCAAGTTCACGTATGCTTTTGCATCTGAGATTTCCGTGGAGTGTGTTATGGATATGGATTGCAGCCCCAGTCTCAGTGTCTGAAGCAATTCCTAGAGTCACAGGAAATATTTGTTTTGCACATGTTATTTTTGAGGAAGACCAAATGGCAATAAAAGTATTCCAGAATAGAAAAAAACTTTCTAGTAAAAATCACGTTTGTGTCAATGACCTATCTGAAAATGCTAGAACCTCACAAAGCACAGCATATCTGTCTCACCAGAAATAGTACACTTGCTTTTCACTAGAAAGTATTTGCAGTTTTCAAAAATGAAATACAGCATTAGCATTTTTCCAGGTTATTAAATAATGCAAAAGACCTTTTCTAGTTTGGTACAGTTCGTATTTCCAAGTCGTGGTTGTGTCGGGTGCTTCTTCAAAAATAATATTCTCAAGCTTTCGGAAGTGCACGTTCCAGAGCTTTGGTTCTGTGCAGTTGGTGTTGGAATGAATTGTTTCCTAAGCCTGAACTAAACCTCTTGAGGGGTTCCTCTGTCTCCTCCTGATTGAGAGGAATTGTAAGGTAAGGCTGAGGGTCCACTTAAGGCTTTTAGTGATGAGAAGCCAGTTTCACAACAGGGAAGAATTTTACTTTTAATATATTTGTACAATTTTTTTTTCCCTGCAGAATTACCAGATTCTATCATGGATTGTATGGATATTACAATTTTTTTTAAAGATCGTGAGCCAAAGTTTAAAAATCACTCGTCATTCTGGAAATGACAGTGTTGGAGAGCCACTCTAGAAAACTTGCTGATAGCCCTGGCAAAGGTTTCAAATCATTCAGCTCTGTGCAGGAGATCTACCTATTAAACTATCTCGGGTTGGGATACAAAAGCCCGAACTTGCCACCTTTCAATCTTTGACCTACTTCGATTTTTATAAGAAATTGCTATAAATATGTACTTCCCAATTAACACAAAGTGATGGCTGATAGTTTCCCACAGTAAAAAATTGTCTGCACACAGATATCCATACGGGGAGCAAGGGGCATGTGATACAAAGAAGTGTGTTTCGTCTTTCAAGCTACAAGTCGATTGTGGCTTTTCAAAATCTGCAGATTTTCTCTCTAAATTAATCTTCCAGTGTCTTTTGTTGGTATCTTTCAAGTTCTATTGGCTTCCAGCTAGAATGCTAATGATAAAGCATCAGAATTGCACCCTTTTAAAAGACGAAAAGCAGGGTAGGCATCTGTAATAGTAGTGTAATGACACCAAATCTGCATGTACAGTTTAGAATTATTTGCCTAAATGCTCATTCATTGGCACACGGACATTTTCTTCAGTGCTTTATCTACATATGATGTTTTGCAGCACCAGTCTGGCATCATTAGACATCTACCCACCAGCATTTTAAAGATTTTTCCACAGAGCCATAAAATTGCACCTTCCTCGTTGAATCTAAAATCCAGCCCACCTGTAATAACAGAGCAGTGGAACATTATGGATCTCTCCTGGATGTCTGCAGTGCAGTGAGCTGGGGTGGCTTGCCTTCACACTGAAATAAAGGTCATGTCCTAATGTTATGCCTTCCTGTTTAAAATGAATGGCTTGTAAATGTTTATCTCAACTAGAAGTGAGAACGTGGTCTACGTCTGTGCTCTCCAATTCCCCCTTGGAGAAGCTGTGCAGTGAAACAGCTGCATATCCCTTCACGTCCTTCTCTTGCTGTTAAACATTTACATCTCTGGCTTCAGCTCTTTGCCAGGTTTCCCCCTGCTCATGTTTGGATTCCTGGTTGAAGCTTGCTGTTGTCTGGATTTATAGTGGGTTACACTGTTTTCTCCAGGAAAGAGCAAGCTAAAGGGAGCAGAAGGATTGACAGTCCACGCACAGCGTCATGCAGTGTAGAGTTTCTTTGTGTTCTGCCAATAGGTATTGCAGTGTAAAATGTCTGGAGGCTAGTTGGGGCTACTTCTCTAGAGAGAGGACCAAAGTATACAGTATACTGGCTTTCATTTTGCTGATTTTGGACAGTCAGGGCTGCTTTCCATTTCCTACAATGTTCCAATATAACCAAGTCACATGTGCTCGGTAATGGAGGCTTCTGAGACCTGGGGCTTCTGTAAAAAAGGAAAAGAGCAAAGTAGTATTTATACAATATAGTATTTTGATTCACTAATGAGCTGTGAGATGGGTGTTATCATGAACTACTGTGCAGCAAGAAAGGTTCTTAAAACGCATATCAGCTTACTCCATCTCCAAATCATTGCAGATAACACAGTGTTTAGTTTCTAATTAGACTTGTGTTGTGCTAATTCTCATGAGCGGTGCAAGTGATTGACATGCTGCATTTTAGTGGCAAGTAGCAGAGCAGCTGAGTGGAGCTCGGAGCTGAAGCCAGCATCCTGCTGCTGAGGAAAGCACGCTGCTCCCAGAGACTGATTTGCAGGATGAACACATGCTGATTGGTGTGGCCTTGGTCTGAGGGGAAGGAGGAAATAAAGGCACATAGTCTTCAATTAGACCAATGATACTCTAGTCCTAAAAGGATTAGGAAAGAAATGTCTAAATGAAAATAAAAGCCCATTGTGTAATAGTTTACAAATCATGTATTTACCTTGGATAGTTTTTTGCACTGTTTCTTAGGAGAGGATGGACATTATTCTTTTTCCATGCCTCAGTCCCCTGTATTTAAAATACGGATAGGTCATTCTAAGTGCTAGTTTCTGTACATGTAAATAATAAGTGTAACCCTCAAGGCAGAGCCTTGTGAACTGTTCCTTGATGGAAAACACCAGAGCAGCATAGGCATTTTATGTAACTAAAATTGTTTCAGAATCGTTTTTGCCAGCACTTTTCTTTGTGGCCAGCTCAATTCAGTATGTTTGGTAGTGCAGTTCCACTGTGGAAATAAAAATAGCAATATGGATTTGATACAGACAGTCTCATTGAGCTAGATTGGGTTACTGTAAGGAATATCTCCTAGTTTAAACCCTCTAATCAGGTTTAAATCCCTTCAGTCAGATTCTTAATGTAAAGTTTGGCTTTTTCAAATCATAATCGTTGCATTCAGCACTAACAAAGGCTGTGCCCATGACTCTTGGATATCATTCATGTAGCATTTCATTTTTTCACAGCCTCTAAAGCCCCTGTGAGGCCAAGCAGGGCTGTTCCTCTGCTTTAGGGCCTTTTTGGGCCCCCCATACATGTGTTAAAGGAGAGGGGCTGGATAAGGAGTGGCATTTTCTCAGGATGATCAAGCTGTGGCTTGCTGCAAATCCCATCTGCCCTCTCCACATGCAGCATTAGAGGCCCTTCCTGGAACAAGCTCCTCGGGGATTTACCTGCATGAGGTTGCCGGTACGGGGTCACTGGAAAGGCAGATGGGACACATGATGACAGACTTGGACCAGTTGCATTTGGCAGAGAACAGACCTGTGGAGTAGGATAGTGACTTTATGGGTCAAAATTTCTATTTAAATGGTATTCTTTGTGGATCTCATCCCCCAGTCAAATATCAAATATTGTAGTACAAATAGCAGTGGTACCATGCAGGGGTTGAATTTTCAGAATTGCCACGTGGGCACTGCAGGCTGCAAAGAGTGTTTGTGCAAACCATAGAACAGATAAAGGTATTTACTCCTGTCTGTGTGCTTCAGCTTGCTAGGGATACTTTTTTGCAGGCTGTGTAAATAAAGGTCAGATTTTGCTTTGTCAGTTGACATTGGGGTGAATTAAAGTAGACTTGAGAGCCACAACAATATCCCAGGTAATAAAATTTGATCTTGAAGTAAGAATGATACATTTGTCTTCTGCTTGAGAAAGGAAGGTGTAGGGCAACCCAAACTTCTTATTCTGTTTTGTCTCTCTCAGAAAATGCAAAAAGAAGGCTCTGGACTTTGCGAGAGTTTCAGGAAACTTGGGGAGAAAAATCATGTGGCATAAACATTATTTGACCTAATTATGGGCAGCATGTTTTAAGTATATGAACTTGTAAAGTGCTCGTGCTTTGTAATACTGAATAAAAATGTTCTGCTACTTGTTGTGAAGATGAAACTTGTCTTGGACTTCACTGGCAGTGAAACCAGGTTTGCTACAGATCTGTGTTGCAGATTAGGTCGTTTACTCATATTTCAGCTACATTTTTTCTAGTTTCTCTTCCTCCACTGCTCTGTAAAAGTTGTGCAGCTGCCTGGAGGGCCATAGGCATTAAAAAGGCTTGAAGCACTAAAAGAAGAAATTTTGGGTCCTTTTTCTTAGTCAAACAGTTTTTTGTATGCCAAGTACAGTATTTTATGCTGTCCAAGGAAACGGATATCATTTGCTACACTTTAACACAAAAGCCATTACAGCTCTCCTTGAAGCCAGTGACAAAATTCCACTTGCTTTCAGTGGCAGTTTGCAAGCAACACCTGATGCAGTTTCTGTTAGAGCAGGAGAAAGCTGAGAGTCCACAGTATCATGCAGATGTAAAATGAAAGATAAATGTAAAGATAGATGTAAAATGAAATGGTGCCGTATCATTTGCACATTTCAAGAGAAACTGTCTTGGTTTTGGAGGAAGAATCCCATAAACTTGTTACCCAGGCACTTGCAAGTCATCCAGAGAAAGAGTCCAGAGAAAGAAGTGTGCAACTGCGCTCCAGCCTAGTACTGTTTTGTTTGAGTGTGTATCAGAGCATGGGGAAGGAGTGACCACCTTCTTGTCCTGGGTGTTCCCTTCAATCTGGAAGGTGAAATGTCAGCTGCTGTTTGAATGTGTAGTAATCACCAGTAAATCTCAAACTCTAAAATACTTGCTTGTGCAAAGCAGAGATTGAAATGGAAGAACTCCAAGGAAGACATCTCTTTTTTTAAAGTGTTTTCCCCTGGGCTTTCCCCTCCACGGGCCAGCAGAAATTTGGCTACCCCAGAGTTGTTCCCTGTGCACCTGCTGCTCACTGTGCCTGAGCAGCCCTGAAAAGGGGAACCCAGAACTGGGCTGTGTGTGAAGGGAAATGTGTGGGTAAATGTACCTTCCAGACACCCCCATCAGCAGCATGGCAGCAAAAAGAAATGTCTCGTGTTCCCTCCGCGTGAGATCGGCCTTAAAATTCTCCAGAACAATGAGGCTTCTCTGCAGCTGTGGAGAGCCTGGGGCCTTGTCAGGCATTCTTGCATTTCTCAGCTTATTCTTGTTGCACCTTGATAGAGATAAGACTAATTATTAGATCCTCAGCTTTAGACTCCCTGCAGTTACTCAGTGCACAGAGTTTACTTTATCTATCATTTTCCACTCTAGCCTTATAGTTTACTTTAGGGAGATTATATACTTGCAGCTACTGGCCTACCAGGAAAGGACATGATTTTGAGCTCCATGGGATGTTACTGATCTGTAAATCATTTAATCTCTTCCAAATAGTGGCTGCTCTGTCATTTTTCACAATATACCTTGCCTTAATATTGGAAAACAATTAGTAATTTGGGTGATCAGGTTCAGCAACCTTCAGAGGGACCCAAAATCTTTAGAAATTGGTGTTAGGGAAGATTGTATCTTCTGAAGTCACATTGCGCCAAGTTTTGAAAATGTCAGGCTTGCATCAATATTCATAAGAGACCCAAGCTCAGTGATATTTAATGAAAGAATACCTTCATGGAAAGTACTTTACATGAATAGTAGATGCATTTTAGAACCTGTTTGAAATGGGTATGTAGAGCTTTATGTTCTCACAAAGGCAAAAACTTAGCAAACAGAAGTGTTTGAAGCATGTGGATCTTTTGCTACTGGATTTGGATTTTAATTAGACCTCTGTGTTGCTGTCTGACCTGTGATGAGGTGACACATCAATCTGCCGTGCAGTCATCAGGACAGAATGGTGAGAAGAGGCAGAGACCTGGAGAACCAGGGGTTAGAGGAGACTTGGACTCGTGCCTGATATGGCCCGTGGCAGTGTCTGGTTGGTGGGGCTGCCTGGAGTTTTGAAAGACGAGCAGAATCAAGGAAAATACCAAAGAAGGAGAAATGAAGTATACTCTGGGCATTCTGTAACATTTCTGTTCTCACCCAGCTCTACGAGAAGTTGCAATAGATGTGTACTTATGTCGATTAATCTTCATGTTAATGTCAGTGAACCAACTCTTCCATAAAGGTAGAAGACATTTTCTTACTGGCCTCGAGAGAAAACAATTCTCTGGTGTTTGTTGTGATGAATTTACAGGTATTTCACAGGGCAATTTTCCCAAATTCTCTGCTTGTATGAACTGGTACAGCATCACTTTATTCAATGCAAGCTTATCCCAGTTTTTGTGGCAGGTGATCTGGCCTTGGCGAGCAACAAATCATTTGCCCCTAGTTCCTGAGTAACCAAGAGATGGAAAGTTTTCATTAGGTTTGGATTGTAGCTTTCCTATAACGTGCACACTCCAGGTGAGTTGGCCTAAGCCAGTGAGGTGTCTGTGTATGCAGATGTTGTACCCCAGCTAAAACATGTTTCTGGTTCAACTGAAGAAGGGTAGCAGGAGAA
Source organism: Corvus cornix cornix (assembly GCF_000738735.6). NCBI lineage: Eukaryota > Metazoa > Chordata > Aves > Passeriformes > Corvidae > Corvus > Corvus cornix. The sequence continues at coordinate 65,333,179 of NC_047057.1, read as the reverse complement.
GAGTTGGCAAAGTAGTCACTAAATCCAGCAAAGCTTCAAGCACTGCCAGTAGTCTTGAGGGCAATTCAGTTCAGGAGGTTCCAAACAACTGCTGAAGGAACAGTGACATGGTTTGTTTGCTGTTGCTTGTTTATCTGTTCTGCACGGTATGTCACATTTATCAGTCAAATAGATTGTAGGGGGTAACAGTAATGATGATGTTTTGACTTTTGCTGTGTTTTTTCTGTGTTTTCTGACTAAATTCATACTCAGATGGCTTCTTCTTCTTCTGCTGTTCCAGCATATCTGTCTCAGGCTGCCGCTAAAAAGAAGAAGCAGTAATCTGGCAAAATGAACTCAGAACACAAAAAGAGGAGCCACTGGAGACTAATCTGCAACGTGTTCAGGTATTTGGACTTTCATATGGTAGAGTAATTGGTGCATACATGTGGTGTGCTCTGCAGTTCTTGTTCTTGTTAACTCACAAAAAGTGGCTGAGAAAATGAGGTAAATAAAAAATTATGTGAAGGATGAAAGTTGTTTAGTCAGAATGCCTCCATGGAACTTAAAGATGGAGCCAGGTTTGGAAAGGTAGAGTTGCAGCTCCAAGGTCAACATGTTGATGCTGCTGTCCATCACATCTGTTAGCCAGATCAGATTTTGCCATCTGTTTCTGCCCAGAGCACCAATGGCCATCTGAGAAGTGGTGGAGGAAAAGGACCCTTCTCTGACATCCGCTGGAGCAAAGCGAACAGCCCTCCTCTGCTGATAGGCTAAGGCACTGTAACACTCCTGGTGACCTCAGGAATTAGGTCCTGGGCTAGGTCGACAGTGAGGAAGAAATTAATTTTGGTTCCCATAGGTGCCAGAGATCCTGTGTCACTTGCCAGGCCTCAAGGATTTTTGGCAGCTTTAGGTTGTATATATGTCCTGGATACAGCTGAAAGAAAATAAGGCATTTACAGTTCTTCTCAGTGCAGAAATGAGACTTTCTAGTTGGAAAGCAAGAACAATCTAGAGAAATGTTGTAATTTTCTAGATAATAGGAAAATGGATTTTTGTTTTATGAATACATACAGGAGAAATAGCACAGCTCTGTTGAGTTGTTCCATGTCTCTGAAGCAAGGAGAACACTTGTGTGATTCCTTTTCCATGCTCCATGTGAGCAGGTGATGACAGACAGACTATGGATGTGCAATGTGACCGCTTAATGGCAGCAAGTAATTACATACATGTTTGTATGATGATGTAAGTGCAGAGGTTGGCTATACACGGCTTTGTAGCTGATTAATTAGGGGAAGCAAATGAGCTGCTAATGGGAGTAAAGGTAAGAGTTGTGCTTGCAGAGTGCACCAGTACCAAGGTGCATTCAGAGAAAGCATTTTATTTGTACAGTCATTGCAGTCTTATGTTATCTCATTGCAATGATTAAGCTGTTATAATTAACTGTTGCTCATAATTAAGTATTTTAAACAATTCCACAAAAGCAGAGGTACCTCCTAAGGGTATATATTTAATGGTTATATCACTGATATGTGAAAAATCACTCTTGTTGAATGTTACATCATATGTGACTGAAAAGCAGATGCAAGTAAACAGCAAAGTCATTCTGGATATTATTTTAATTCCTGAACTACACACTCTATCAGCTTGCAGATATTTATTCATGTTGGTATTTTTTATGTGTGTATTCCCGTGGTTTTGGCAGTGTGTTCATAGACACTGTTGATGTACTGTTTCAGATTCTGCTACCAAACTGCTTCTGGGACTTCATGCAGTTCTCTTCATCTGAGAGAACCTCAGATAAGTTACATGGAAAATTCATAGTAAATCCCAGAGCACCAGATTTTGCTGCACATAATGCAGATGTAACACATGGGACCAGTGAGTGATGGTGTAGTATTATTAGTACTTTTCCTTTCAGTATTTTGTCTTTTTTTTTTTTTTTTTTTTTCCCAACATTGGGCCCTCAATGCAAGTAGTTGCTTGCCGTGGCATCCCAAATAAGTAAAGTCAGTGGTGAAAATTCTTAGTTTTTTGCCAAGTGTTTTAGAGCCTTGAGCCAGCTCATTAGCCTTCAGAAACATCCTCAGTCTCACTTTAGAAGAAACATTCTCAGTCTCACTTTAGAACTAGAGTATTCTCTGCAAGAACAGGAAACTGCTGTCAGAATCTCCTAATGTAGATTTAGGAAAAGTTTCTATTCAACTTTGAAGAGTGATACTGTTTTCTTGCAAGAAGGTTAATTGTATCTAAATAATTTAAACTTTTTATCCTTTTGAAAATAAGTACGCTTGAGATTAAAAAAATGTTTTACCATTCAGTTATGCAGTTCCTTCAAAAGAGTTACCACTTAAAGACAGGAGAAACAAGCCTTACACAAGTCTTATTGATGATAGGAGGAATAGTACCTAAGAACATTTTGTAAGCTGAAATTATGGACTCGTTCTGTACCCAAAGGTGGTGGTCAAAGCAAACATCCAGTATTTTAGATGAGAATTACTGACCTTCCTTAATGTTCTGAAAACTCATCATTATGGGGAAGATAGAATTTGAATTTCAGATTGTGATCATTCCTCAAAATAACAAAACTCTAAAAGTCAGATTTTCCTCTGAGAAATTTCAGACTGTATAAGATTTGGGTAACTATGAGTAACAAGCTGTTTTAGAAAGGAAATTTTTTTCCATCTTTGGGGAAAAAAATGTGCTTAATGCTTTTTGCAAACATTTCATGTTTCTACCACTATCCTGATACACCATTTTCTAAACAAATTACAGATACAACAAAGCTACTTACAAGTGTTGCTATGTTTGAGAGATGCAGATTTTAATTTAGTTCTGTTTTTGCGGAAGGAGTGCTTCCATTTCACAAATTTTGTGTCATTTTGGGACCTGAGAAACTTGAAATCAATATTTTATCACAGTCAGTATTTCTAGTACTTCTCCTAATTATAAAACTTTGCAAAACTCTCAAACTCTCATGGTCTTTCTCATTCCAAAACACTCTGCATTGAGCACAGGAAGAATTAGTATCAAATAACTAATAGAGCATGTGATTTTTGCTGGGTCTGGTAACCAAGGCAATGGTTCCAGACAGTGCAGAAGGGTCAGTTCCTTGTTTGGAACTTTGGGTTTGCACTGAGTGGTGATCATGATGTCCGGGTGCTGTTTAGTTAGTGGGGAGGTCTGGATGCCTTTGTTTCAAAACCATGGCTTTGCACCTACTACACAGCCCAGAGCTGTGTGGATTTTAATTAGACCAGTTCCTGATGCAAAATGAAGACTAGGGAGGAGTGGTTTGGTGAATGTCAGCTGTAAAAATATAAATGCAGTGATGACACTAAGAAGGGAAAAAAACTTAAGGACAGCCTTAATTTCTAAAGTTCCTGAACTTGTGGTCTGTACGTTTGGTTTCCCTGATAATGTCCAAAAACATGATTTGGGGTTTTTTCTTTTCCTTTTATTTTTCTTTTCTGGAGGCAGGGCATTCATTGGACCTAAGTAGCATTTATTGACAAGTAATACGGAGAGGGAAGAGAGTTTCAGATATGAATTAAGTCTGAGTTATAGTGAGTCATAACTGACAACAGAACACCCAAGAAGAGCCATGAGACAGGATGAGATGAAGTGAGACAAGCCATGAAAGAAGGGACAGATTTATGAGTTATTGGCCTACAGGTGGGATGAGAAGATATGAGTGGAGAATGAGATCATCAGGCAGAAGTCTGGTAGGGGAAAAGGAGGGGGTTCTCAGGACACATCCTGGTAGCCTCCTGTGCATACTGGGAGGATTGATTTAAGACACAGGAAAATCAGTGTTAAAAATTATACAACGATGGGTTAGATACCAAACCTCAGAGGGGCTAGATTTTTCTCTCCCTACACTTAGAAAAACAAAGACACAACACTTAGGATGACCCTGAGCCTGCAACAGTACACGGAGACCACCCACTCCAAGGGTTATCTCACCTGGTTAAATCCTATCAGCCTGCTTTCAGTGTTGGTAATGCAGGGCACTTTTCAGCAGTTCAAGAAAACTGTTGTATTGCTTAGAATAAAGACAGGAGGCAAAATTTTCACCTTCAATCTAAACAATTCAACAGTTTTCTTAAAACATTAGGATTTGCTTTTCATCCCTGAAACTGAAAGCATGTTTCCAAATAACTACATCCTTCATACTAGGCTGCAGCCAAGGCACTGTGTATGAATTATAATTGGTGGAACTGATTGCCAAGTGTGTTTGGGTGAAATTTCAGCTGGCAAAATTATAATCCATTTCAAGATTCAGTATCTTAAAATTCTCACCTGAAAGATGAAAGTAAGACCTTGGCTGCTCACAAGGGCCTGTACAGATCTGTGAAGTTTTTGTGTTACTGTAGTCATGGCCCCTACCCCTTTTCTAGTTTTGTTCCTGTATTCTGTACAGAGAGATGAGGAAAATCTGTTTGGAGAAATGCACTGAAGTCTGTTCTTTAGCTGAATCTGCAGAATCAGTTGGCATCCTCTTGAAAAAAACTTTCCTGGTGGAATTTCTTCTTACACCTGATTCTGATACGAATAGATAGGAGTGGGGAAGAGGCAAATGTGTGTTTCTCACAGATTCAATTATTTTTGCTTCGTGATTTAGCTAAGAATACTAAGGACTCATATGTGCAGGTGGAGAGATTGAATTAAAAGTCATTAAACTTGGTAATGGATTGGTAGAACTTGAGGTGATCAGTAGAGCAGTTTTGATTTGGTTGGATGTATGAAATTTAATTTGGACTATAAAGGTGAACTGCATTAAAAATTCACAAAATCTCTATTATTCTTTAACTATATTTGGAGCTATTTAGTTTTGTGTGGAACTGAAAAAAATGGGTAGTTTTTCCTTAAAACAGTAAAGTTTAAAAACTGTGAAACTTTTTTGCTCGGTTTGAGCCAGTGGGCTAAAACAGGATTTGGTTAAGCCTCAGTGTGTAATATTGTATATTTTGTTTAACTGTTGCTGATCACTTGCTCCACAGAAGTGTGCACGGAGTCAGAGCTCCCTTCAGGAAGGGCTGGAACATCTGAGCTTAGTGCTGGGACTCGTCCTGCAGCAGAAGGACTTTCCAGCTGCTCAGACTGGCACCTGTCCTCAGCCCTGTCCAAACCCAAATGCCTAAGGAAGTGTGTAAGGACAAGGAAATTGTAGATCGTATTTCAGCTAAGTGATCTCTTGGTGCTCCCCCACCCCAGAGAAACATGCAGCCAGGCATAGTTTATTTCTCATTAGCAACTGAAGTGGATTTCTGTTCTGTAAACTTTCCCGACCTCCCTCTGAGCCTTGCAGCCTCCCTCGCAAGGAGTCCTACAGCATAACACACCTGTTGTGAAGAGCCAGTTCATTTTTGTTTGTTTTGAAACTACCTCGTGCTAGTTGGAGGTGGAAGGATGCCTTATAGAGTCCAACAGTGAAACTGGAAAAGAATTTTTAAGATTGTATTTTTGAAATGTAATTGATGTTTAGGCATTATGTAAGTGTGGTAGAGCACAGTTAAGTAATCCAGGACCGGGTTGCCTTGTGAGTGGAATAACCAGTAGCCTAAAGGGTCTGTGCTTCAAGAGAAGTTAAGTCTTAGCAGCCATATCAGTTTTAAGCGTGGGCATATTTGGTAATAGCAGAAAAACCCCAATGGGTTCCAGTTGATGAAGCATTTGAGCATGCATTTAACTGCTCTGCGCATTTCAGTCTGAGCTGTGCTGGACTACGGAGTCTGGGTGTTACTCTGGAAGTACCTCTCTGTAAAATTTGATCCTGTTGCAGCGCTTACAGTGGGGTTTTTTTGTTTGCTGGATAAACACCGTAGGCTTTTGACTTTGCTATCCTGTGTTGGATAGTGTTTGTTTTGTGTAGAGCCCTGATTCTAACTAGGAGCTTATTGACGTCAACGTGTTCTGGGATGTTTCTGCTTGCCAGTGATAAAAGGCGTGAATGGTAGAGAGAAGTAATGGGAAGAGAGAGGTTAAAGGTGCATGAGGAACCCTGACATCTATGGAAGATAAGAAGAACGTAGATCATCATCACTCTGTTACATATTGAGACACAAGATCTCCTTAGGATGGGCTAATAAATACTTCAGTAACTTCAGCTGCCTGAGCTGCTGTGTCTGCAGACATGGTTTCCCCTTTGTAGCACCTTCTGTGAAATAAAAACACAGTAAGAGCTTCAAATGGAAAACAGTGGAAAGAGAAAAGTATTAAAATTACAATTTGCTCACCAGGTTTTGTAGACTAATAAGATTATTCCTGCAAAACAAAATGACCAGCCAAACAAACATACAAAATCATGACAATTGAGAGACTGATTTTAACTAAATCGCCATAGAGTCTTGCTGTCTGTGGGAATTTTTCCTTACTAGATTTCATTTTAAGAAGGTTTCTTAATGCAAATGGACTTTGCAAATCTTAGTCCACTGAAACTTAAAAATCTTAAACTTAAAAATCAAATCTTCTCTTTTGGCAAAATATAAGAAATATAATGCATGACATTACATTACATAACAGTGTTATTCCAAAATGAGTAGAGTTCCAGGTTAAAATTCAAGACAAGCTGGTATAATACCATATTTGATCCACACATGTACTAAATTCCTTATGCAAAGACAAAGCTTGGGAGAAGACAAAATACCTTCTTTTTTGTATGACATAATGGGGCACTGAAAGATTAGGGTCACATTGTTAAAAATTCTGAAGTCCTATTTAGATTGCAGGACAGAAGACTGGACTTTGAAAAATGCTTAGCTCTATTGGCCCTGAGCTATTCCAAATATCTGATCATAAGAACTGGAGCAGGAACAGGTTGATGCTGTGCTCACTTGGAAATCTGACACCAGTGGTGTCACTAGCAGTAGAAAATAGAGAAGCTGTTTGGAACATCTGTTTCAGTGCAGGAAATAAATGTGGATGCTGACATTTAACCCAGTGTCTAAACAAAACACCTTTCTGGGTTTTCATAAGTATTCTTCATAGGCAGAGGGTAAGGGGGAAGGAAACAGAACAAATGAAAAGTCATCATTAGGGTGGAGAGGAATGAGGGCAGCAGGATAGCAGGTGTAGGAAGAAAATGCCATGGACATTGATGTCAGTGAAAGATGCAACCCATCAAAAGCCATGCCAAAAGTAGCAAAAGAAGATGCTGGAAGCGGTAAAAAACGGAATTATTTTTCCCACAGGTGTTGCTGTTGAGCAGAAATTGGAAGCAAACTGTGGGGGTCAATAGATTAAGAAAATAGTCCTGCTCATCATCACAGGAAACCATAAACCTCAGCACTGTGGGACAGGAGTGACCAGCAATGACCAGCTTTACTGCCTTAGGAGCATCCCCATTAGCTGTATTTCTCAGATAAGGTAAGAAATCAGTTAATTTCTGAATTGAATTGGGAAAATACTGTTTATAATCAAACTAAATGCAGCCTAAGCAAAAAGCCTGAATATAAACTTCTAAAATCAGTGACTTTATACATCTTCCAGAGGCCATATATGTCAAGCGTACACCCGTCTTTCAGACTGATACAGTAGAAGTGTGTTAACACAGAATACTGATGTAATTCTCTCTGTTCATTTTCTTTCTTGAAGCTGTTTGCTGCATTTCAGACAGGTTAAAATGGAGTGTTTTTCTGACTCTTGGGACTGACATTCAGCTTGCCTATTATGTCTTATTAAAGGCTCTGTCAGGTTTGAAAATCAGAAATGTTCAAATAAAAAACAGTGTCTGGAGAGAGAGGCACAATATGCTTCTGTTTTCCAGCCTGTTAATAAGTGAGGAGTGGGAGGTAAAGCAGGGTTCAGTACAGGACTGGGGGCTACTTTAGTCCTTTCTTTAACTGAAAAGAGAAAAAAAATGTTTATTTGTTAGGGAACAGCCTGTGTTTGTATGCACTCAAAATACTGATTGATTTGCTGATGTTACTGACAGACACTGCATGCATTTAATGTCCTTGGACGAGAATTTGCAGTAATTCTGTTTCCCTTTGTGGAGATAATTAAGGCACACAACAGCTGTCTGGGAAACATTAGCGCTCCACTACCTGTTCCCAGGGGAGCAGAGGCAAGGCAGGAGTCATTTGACCGCGTGATTGGCAGGACTGGAGTGAGAATCAAACCTTAACCAAGCCCTGCAACCGAAGGTGGACACACAGCATTGTACTTAAAACATCTACAGTTGCTATGCAAATCTTGGAATTGTTTTGGTTGGAAAAGACCTCTAGGATCATCGAGTCCAACCATCAAATGCAGAGGAGAAGGTAGTTTTGTGTGTAGAGACAAAAGATACAGCTGCGCTAAATGCTCTACAAATACATAGTGAGAGGAATCCTCATCATGACACTGCTCAGCCTATCTAAAAGAGGAGGAATCTCCTGTATATTTCTTTTAGATAGTAAGTCAACTCTGCCACAGCTGAGCAAGATTTAGACGTGTCTTTTCTTCTCAAATCAAAACTGTATATTAGTTAAAGGGTACACCTTTTAATTAATTTCTCAAAATGTGTGTGTATATTGCATTATTTCACAGAATTATTTAGCTTAGAAGCACAAGCTTCCCTAAACCTCATGGTTTGTGCAGTATCCTCCTTATCTATAAATAAACAATATATGACCTTTGTACTCTAGAAGCCTAGTAAAGACTCTGGCAGGACATCACACAACCTCTTAATATAACTTTCCAGCTATTTGTGGGAGTCTGCCTCCGTGTCGCTGAGAAACAGAGTTGGAGGTGACAGTTCAGATTTTGCCTCCTCCTTCCGGAAGCCATTTCAGTCATACAGCCAGTTATGTATCTTACTGTGCATTTATAGCTTAAGGAGTCATTTCCACTTGGAAATAGTCCTGGGCACAGCGAAGATGGACATAGAGTGCAGGCAAAGGTACAGCTCTGTTACTGCTTTAAGGTACTGAGATTAAATGTATGTTTACCAGGTTTCTGTTTCAGTGAAAATTGCAATAATAAATGTGATTATGTACAGTTCAGTAAAGATGCAATTTAGAATGTTAAAATATTTATGTGAGGTCTCAAATGCCACCCTAAGTAGGTGTTATATTAAAATTGCATATTAAAACAAAATACAGATTTCCCTTCCATACTTGATGTCAGTTACTTCATTTCAATTACTGAAAATATTTTGCAATTGTTTTTAGTTTCCTGTTTTTCTCTGCTTACATAAATAAACTTAGAAGTTTAATGAATTATGCTTAGATCCTTCAATATTTAAACTTCTGTCTGCTTTGATAATTAAAATTGAAAGCAAAATAAAATTTAGAAGTGTAGAATGCAGGCATGGTGTTTCCACATGGCCAGAATGTTTTCAGATGTTCATAAATGTTGTACTGTTCTGGAGCATCATATTAATATTTGAAGCAGATATGTGTTCAACTATAGGAAGACTTTCTTAGGTCTTTTTTTTGGGCGTCAGACCTCCAGTAAGCTGTTTAACATGAGGGCTCCTCCAGTGACCCTTGCTGAAACAGTGTTTGTTAGAGTGCATGTGGCAAAGCAGCCACTTGATTCCAGGAGTCTGGAAAATGCAGTGATATTTCAGGTGAAAGCGGTGTATTCCACTAGCAAAGGTGGTGATCTTTTTGTAAACTGAAATTCTGTGAATTTTAGAGAGAAGCTGTGATTTTTAAGGTTATACCTGCATTAGTGGTATGTATTAGTTTCTACATTGTTTAGTTTACATATTTCACCTACATCCTTGTAGCCAGATGCAGAGCTGTTTCTGTCTAATGAGTGTCTACTCTGAGGATATTTTTATCAACAACTATACAAAGGAAACTGAAATTAAAGACTTCCCCATAGGCTTTGTGGATCATCCACTGTTTTGTTGTTGAATTAATGAATGTTCAGTACAACACTACAAATGGAAAATGAGCTGCCATTGTAAGGGAAATTCAGATATGTTTTATGGATCCTTTGTTTTTCTTGCTTCCTTGTGGTTGCACAAAATCTGTGTTTTAGGGAGAGTGAGAGAAAATCCTAAGGGCAGCTGTCAGAACCAGGACAGAGATTTGGTTTAGTCACTGGTCTCCATGCAAAGGGACTTCTCTTTCCTCCTTCCCTGCTGCTGGACCTAAAAATGGATTTTGGAGTCCCAGAGCTTGTGGCTTCAGTTATGTGGGTATATGTTGTGAGAATTAGTAGTGCCAGTGGAACTCAAGGTTGATAAATACTACTATTATTTTACAATTAGGTATTAAATGTTACCTGTATTACCCTCTCAGGACAACACACGGCACTTCAGGGAAGAAACGCGTAACATGACTTGAAGAAAACGAGAACGTGTTTAAACAGAATGTCTCCAGGATAGTCAAGGGAGAGATTAAACTGGAGTTCAGAGGAAGTCTTTTGTAGGTACACACACTAGTGAGGAATTACCAAAATGGGAGAGCCAAAGGGGGGTGCTTAGCTTGCCCTTTTTCCCCACAGTAAAATCTGGGAAATGAAATTTCAAATGTCATGTGAATATTGAGCCCTATTTTGGTTTACTTTTAGTTTGTTGCAGAAAATAATTCCAAGGCTTCTTTTTTTTTGTCCTGCTGTTGTTGGACAAGGGTTCTTTCAGCAATGTCAAACTGGTTGACTTACAATAGGAAAAAGTGCTGTGAAAGAGTGATAAATAAACAAAACCAGAAAGGTTTTTTATGTGTTTGTTCTCCACTAACTTTTTACTGTGCTGATACTCTCAGTGATTATTTATGATTGTATGAAAACTGTGTCTGTCTGCACAAATATGAGAAGACACGCTTGGTTTAGTTGTGCATATGAAGAAAAGGAACTGCATAAAATATTTTTCATTCCTCTTGTTAATTCTTGATTGAAATCCATTGAGCATTGTTATTCTTTTGCTGGTAATGCACAGACAAAAGAGCAGACTGTCACCAAAGAAAATTCAATTCATATTTTAAAGGATAAAAATGAAGAACATGTTATTTATTTTATGGATATGTATGTGCATAGTTAAACGTGTATCAGTTATAATGGGCCAAGGAAAGCAGAAAGGAATCCTTAGTGCAATGATGGAATGGGAAGGAGAGAACCAGAACAGAGCTGGCTTTGAGATTTGAGGCAAAGGAAGGCATTTCATGTGCAAAGGATCAGGCTCCTATTGGATTCCCAGTACTGGGGGCATAAAACTTTAATTTCCTTATAGAAGCAGAGCAGTTTGAAGTGATAGGTTTGACAGTGGAAGCTGAGTATTGGTTTTCTTTTTAATGTATTATTTATAATTTAAGAAGTTGTTATAATTTATTACATTTTATTTTACCTTGTCTTTAAAACTACTAGTTATTTTTTAAAATAATAGAGTAAGGTTTAGAATGCAGATTTACACAAATACGTATATATCCATTGTAGAAAAAAAAATCTATGAAGCAAAGAAAATAGATTTAGATCAATTCAATTTGACGTTTTGTGTGCAAGCAGACTTGGAAGCCTAATTTGTACTGATTACAATAAAAATAATTTTGATGAGGGAAATGTTATGACCCACACACAAAGGTGGGGTAACTGAGGTTCTTGTTAATAGATCCCTTGGGGTGGATCAGAGTGAAGTGACACTGTGGTTTTAGAGAGAGAGATAGGGAGATAGATAGCAGGTTTATTTTAGAACCATTTGATTGCAATGGAAAGGAAGTATGTAGCTGGCTTGGTTAGTATCTACAGAAATACAGCAATATAAAAGTATAAAGGTACCACTTAAGAAAACATATAAGGAAAAGAAGGGAGAAAAGATAAGAGTAGATAGTGGAAAGATATCACCACCCATGAATCCAGTGACAAGACTTGATTGTTACAATTTCATTGTCTGTTGGTTGAGGTGATAGTCTCAGTCTTGATCCATGAAACACAAAGTTCAGTGGGTTCAGTGTTCAGGTTCAGGTGGGAATGCTCAGGTACCTCTCCTTGGACTGTGGGAAGTGTTACACTGTCTGATACAACACTGTGGATCATGCACAGTTCTCTGGTGGAAGGCTGTAGAAATGAGTCTGGGGGCATTTCAGGTATCTTTGATGGTTTATGACACCCTCTAAGACATGACCCTGCCTCTCATGTCAGTGCAGTTGAGCTGGTTATGCCCCATCAGAAGGGATGAAAACTCTGAGGCCTCTGTGTGAATGTCCTGATACTTCCTCAGGTGGGATTTTACACCTGAGCCGCTTGTGTAAGGGAGGACATTGCCGTGATCAAAAGCACTAGTCCACCTCACAGGATCTGCTTCTTATCGACCTCTTCCCTTACCTGGCTCAAAACCAGCTCGTTGCTAAACAAAGGTTGGTTTTCTCGTGGTCACCCTCTGGTGGTGGATGGTCACTGCCTCTGCCCCTGGGGTGGTGCTTCTGCAGACCAGAGGTTCCCCCACAACGCACCCAAATCCTCTCCTCTGCTCCAGCTGGGGGACTCAGCAAAGCACCTGCTGCTTTGGCAAATGGCCCATCGTTTGAGTCATTAACCCTTAACATTTCAGTCTCTCACATGAAAGAATGTCTCTGAAGCAGTTCCTAGAAAATGTCATTAGCAAGGTTAAATACTTCTGCCTTAAAGATTAAATCACAGTAAAGCACCCTGTGGAGAGTTTTGGTCTTTGTAGCCAGACCATGAGTGTTATCACAACTGTCACAGCCCAGGCAAGGGTTGTCCTCATCTCCCTGTGCATGGGGCAAGCCTGCTTAGGCACACAGATGTGTGGGGTATGATTCTTCCATTCATCTGGGCATTCTTTGTGCAGTGCTTTGAGGAGTAGCAAGGGTTGTGCCTGTTCAGTGTCTGTGGTCGCAAGTGCTCACTGAAAGCTGCATCATGAATTACACCTGAGAAACTTTCCTCCTGGTTTGCTCCCTTTGACTTGAAGGATAGAATCAGGTGAATTTTGAATGGTTTAAATATATTTTAAGCTGTGTCAGAACACATTTTTTCTGGTGTTTTTGGTGAGTTTTAGTTTGCCCTATGAGTATTTTATTAATACCACTTTATATCATTAGAAATTCAGAAATACAAGAAAAGTTATATTTTGTTGCTGTAGTGTTACAGAAACACAGAATCCTTCAGGTTGGAAAAGACCTCTCATATCAAGTCCAGCCATTAACCAAACACTGCCAAGGCAACCACTAAAACATGTCCCCATCTACACATCTTTTAAATCCCTCCAGGGATGGTGACTCCACCATGCAGCATGTTCCAATGCTTGACAATCCTTTCCATGGAGAAATTTTTCCTGTTACCCAACCTAAACCTCCCCTGCCACAACTTGAGGCTGTTTCCTCTTGTTCTGTTGCTTGTTACTTGGGAGAAGAGACCAACCCCTACCTGGCTACTAGCAAGTCCCATAAAAAGTCCTTTAATCCTTAAAGAGTGTCCTGGGTTGCAGTGTATTCTATCACCATCCTCATGAGGTGTTGAAATCAGGTGGGGCAGTGTTTCCTTGCCTCCTCCCCCCAGACTATCTTGCTGTTAATGGCCCATCATTGTCCTGCCACCTGACTCAGAGATAACTCCCTCTGGACTATCTTCTGTTAATGAGCCTAATCAACACTTGGCCTCATGACTCATTACCCCATTGTGAGATGCTCCACCCAGAGGGAGGAACCAAGCATCCCATCATGGATATAAGCTGAGGCTGAACACCAGAGACAACGCCTTTCCACTGGATTTCCAGAGGACAGGAGCTACACAGCCACCACTGGACCTTCTGAGGAAGAGCAGACCCTTTTTTCTACAGGATCACCGCTTCAGAGGACTGCAGCCACCATTCTACCAGACTGCTACCACCACCCTGCCTAACAGGGACTCAGGTTGTATCTTGACTCTGTCAGTTTGAACCAGTGTTTTCTTTTAGTTTTTTTCTTTCCTTTTCTTTAACTTCCCCATTAAATTGTTAGTCTGACTTGGTGCCTCCCACTGGTTTGTTTTCAAACTAGTACATAATTTGGCGCCCAATGTGGGGCAGCTCTGAGAGAAAGTCAGAATTACAATTTTGTGTTAACGGAAACCTATTCACCATGGTGCTCAGCTTGTCTACGTGGGTACTGTATCTTGCTCTCTATATTTTTCCTCACATGGGGAACTACCTGCCTGTTGTATTACTCCTGTTAAAACCAGGGAATGGTATGAGAATTGCTTTAATGGTTTATTATGTCTATAGCATAATAACCTGCGAGGCGATGAATACCATTCGGAGTATATACTCAGTTTTGTTTGGCTGTCCTAGTCTGGGCTCCTATGTCTGGGATCTCCTCAACAATCGCACCCAGCCCCTGGTGGGAGAAGTAGAGAGTGGTTTCTTCCAGCCTTTCAGGCCAGGCACAGCAGTTTTTGAAAATATTGAATTCCCTCTGGATGTCAAAGACGGCATAAACTTGCTGTCAGTTCTGCTTTGTCTTCTCTGTACAGCCTGCACCATGTACACCATGCTTAGAATCAGAGCTATGGCACAGCATCCTCAGGATGAGGGAGGGAAAAAGAGCAGAGCAACAAACACCATGGCTACGCAGACTGACACAAAGGAGAAAGGAACCAAATGCAAAGCAACAGCGTCCATGTCCACGCAGACTGACACAGAGGAGAAAGAATCCAGACACAAGACAACAGCGTCCATGTCCACGCAGACTGACACAGAGGAGAAGGGAACCAAAAGCACTGTCAGCGTCCCCATGCAAACCATCACTGAACCAGAACAGCCTAAACCGATTGCAGTTGCCCCCGTGCAGAAGAAGAAATCAAAAAGCAAATCAGTCCGCATAGTGACTGACGAGGATGCAGCAGGACCTTCGCACCCAGCAGAAGAGGCAGAGCCAGAGATCATCACTCGGTCGCTATCCCTGGGTGAGCTGCGTGACCTGCGGAGGGAATTCACCCGCCAGACGAACGAGTCTATCCTGACCTGGCTGCTCCGCATCTGGGACGCTGCAGCCAATGACACCATTCTGGATGGAAGTGAGGCCAGGCAACTGGGATCTCTGTCCCGGGATGTGGTCATTGACCAGGGGATCGGGAGAACCCAAGAAACTCTCAGCCTCTGGCGGCGACTGCTTACAAGTGTAAGGGACAGGTACCTTTGTAAAGAAGACCTCCAGGTGCACCAAGGAAAATGGAGCACAATGGAACAAGGTATCCGGTGCCTGAGGGAATTGGCTGTGCTGGAGATCATTTTCTCAGAAGATGAGAGATTTCCTAAGAGCCCAGATGGTGTCCAGTGCACGTCACAGATGTGGTTGAGGTTCGCACGCCTTGGACCAGAGATATACTCCCGTTACCTGGCAACGCTGCAATGGAGGGAAGGCGAGGACAGGGTGGGCGTCTTGGTGAACAAACTGAGGATTTACGAGGACACCGTCACAGCCCCGTTTCGCACCCATGTCTCATCCGTGGAAACAAGTCTTTCGGCTGAGCAAGTCCGGAGCTTGATTGAAGAAGGCCATCAGAAATTGAAAAAGGAACATAAGGAAGAGATTTACCCCATCTCGCCAGAACCAACAAGAGTCTCTGCCATTAGGAGCCAGCGTCCCCCAACCAGGGAGAGAGGATACACCCCACGAGGTAACCTCTGGTTTTTCCTTCAGGAACATGGAGAAGACATGAGTAAGTGGGATGGAAAACCCACCTCCTCCTTAGCAGCTCAGGTACGTGAACTAAAAAGAGGGACAACTACCACAAGAAGCGCATCTAGAGTCAATATTGCTCCGGTCTCTCGCACACAGAACTCCAGACGGTACCGGAATGATAACATGACCGATCCTCTTGAAGGGACCTCAGGAACGTATTCACCGGAAGGGAGCAACATGCAACATGACCAGGAATAGAGGGGCCCTGCCTCTAGCCAGGTAGAGGAAAGGGAGAATCGGGTCTTTTGGACTGTGTGGGTCCGATGGCCTGGCACATCTGACCCACAAAAATACACGGCTTTGGTTGACACCGGTGCTCAATGTACTCTGATGCCATCAAGGTATGTGGGAGCAGAACCCATTTCTATTTCTGGGGTGACAGGAGGATCCCAGCAGCTGACTGTACTGGAAGCTGAAGTGAGTTTAACTGGGAACGAGTGGCAGAAACACCCCATCGTGACTGGCCCGGAGGCCCCGTGCATTCTCGGCATAGACTATCTCAGAAATGGATATTTCAAGGACCCAAAAGGACATCGTTGGGCTTTTGGGATAGCTGCTGTGGAGACAGAAGATATCAGACAACTGAGTACATTGCCTGGCCTCTCAGATGACCCCTCTGCCGTGGGACTGCTAAGAGTTGCAGAACAACAGGTGCCAATCGCCACAGCAACAGTGCACCGCCGGCAATACCGCACCGACAGAGACTCTGTGGTTCCCATCCATGAGATGATTCGCAAACTGGAGAGCCAAGGGGTGGTCAGCAAGGCCCATTCACCTTTCAACAGCCCTATATGGCCAGTGCGTAAGTCCAGTGGAGAATGGAGGCTGACGGTGGACTACCGTGGCCTGAATGAGGTCACGCCACCATTGAGCGCCGCTGTGCCGGACATGTTGGAACTTCAGTATGAGCTGGAGTCCAAAGCAGCGAAGTGGTACGCCACTATTGACATTGCCAATGCCTTCTTCTCCATTCCTTTGGCAGCAGAATGCAGGCCCCAGTTTGCTTTTACCTGGAAGGGTGTGCAGTACGCCTGGAACTGACTGCCCCAGGGGTGGAAGCACAGTCCCACCATTTGCCACGGACTGATCCAGACTGCATTGGAAAAGGGTGAGGCTCCAGAACATCTGCAATACATCGATGACATCATCGTGTGGGGAAACACAGCAAAGGAAGTGTTTGAGAAAGGAGAGAAAAGATCATCCAGATTCTCCTGGAAGCTGGCTTTGCCATCAAAAGGAGCAAAGTCAAGGGACCTGCCCAAGAGATCCAGTTCTTGGGAGTAAAGTGGCAAGATGGACGACGTCAGATTCCCACCGAGGTCATCAATAAGATCACAGCAACGTCTCCACCGACTAGCAAGAAGGAAACACAAGCTTTCCTGGGCGCCATAGGTTTCTGGAGGATGCACATTCCCGAGTACAGCCAGATCGTGAGTCCTCTCTACCTGGTTACCTGCAAGAAGAATGATTTCCACTGGGGCCCCGAACAGCAGCAAGCCTTCGCCCAGATCAAGCAGGAAATTGCTCACGCCGTAGCCCTTGTCCCAGTCAGGACAGGACCAGAGGTGAAGAATGTGCTCTACTCTGCAGCCGGGAACAATGGTCTGTCCTGGAGCCTCTGGCAGAAGGTGCCTGGTGAGACTCGGGGCCGACCACTGGGATTCTGGAGCCGAAGCTACAGAGGGTCTGAAGCCAACTACACTCC
The DNA here is from genome assembly GCF_000738735.6 of Corvus cornix cornix. Classification (NCBI taxonomy): domain Eukaryota; kingdom Metazoa; phylum Chordata; class Aves; order Passeriformes; family Corvidae; genus Corvus; species Corvus cornix. The sequence goes on along the minus strand of NC_047057.1, from coordinate 65,315,878 downwards.
CACAGAGAAGGAAATCTTGGCAGCCTATGAAGGAGTCCAAGCTGCCTCAGAGGTAATCGGCACTGAAGCACAGTTGCTTCTGGCACCCCGACTACCTGTGCTGGGTTGGATGTTCAAGGGAAAGGTTCCTTCCACGCATCATGCCACCGACACCACATGGAGCAAGTGGATCACCCTCATCACACAGCGTGCCCGTATTGGAAACCCGAATCGCCCTGGGATTCTAGAAATTATAACAAACTGGCCTGAAGGTGAGACTTTTGGATTATCTTCTGAAGAAGAGGAAGAGCAAGTGACTCGTGCTGAGGAAGCCCCACCATATAATGAGCTACCGGAGACTGAAAGACGTTATGCCCTCTTCACTGATGGTTCCTGCCGAATTGTAGGTGCTAACCGAAAGTGGAAAGCTGCAGTATGGAGCCCCACACGACGAGTTGCACAAGCTACCGAGGGACAAGGTGGATCGAGTCAGGTTGCAGAGCTTAAAGCCGTCCAGCTGGCTTTGGATATTGCTGAACGAGAGAAGTGGCCGAGGCTCTATCTCTACACCGACTCATGGATGGTAGCTAATGCTCTGTGGGGATGGCTGGATCGCTGGAGAAAGGCCAACTGGCAGCGCAGAGGGAAACCCATCTGGGCCGCTGAGATTTGGCAGGACATCGCCGCCCGAGTAGAGAAGCTGACCGTGAAGGTTCGACACGTGGATGCGCACGTACCCAAGAGTCGGGCTAATGAAGAGCATCGCAACAACGAGCAGGTGGACCGAGCTGCCAAGGTGAAAGTATCACAGGTGGATCTGGACTGGCAGCACAAGGGAGAATTATTCCTAGCTCGTTGGGCCCATGATGCCTCTGGTCATCAGGGGAGAGATGCAACATACCGATGGGCCTGTGACCGAGGGGTGGACCTTTCCATGGACAGCATCTCACAGGTCATCCACAGTTGTGAGACCTGTGCTGCAATCAAACAGGCCAAGCGGGTGAAGCCTCTGTGGTACGGTGGACGATGGTCAAAGTACAGGTATGGTGAAGCCTGGCAAGTTGACTACATCACCCTTCCCCAAACCCGCCAAGGCAAGCCTACGTGTTGACAATGGTTGAAGCGACAACTGGATGGCTGGAGACCTACCCTGTGCCTCATGCTACAGCCCGGAACACCATCCTGGGCCTGGAAAAGCAAGTCCTGTGGAGACATGGCACCCCTGACAGGATCGAGTCAGACAACGGGACTCATTTTAAGAACAGCCTCATCAACACCTGGGCCAGAGAACACGGTATCGAATGGATATATCATATTCCTTATCATGCACCAGCTGCTGGAAAAGTTGAACGCTGCAATGGACTACTTAAAACTACCCTAAAGGCACTTGGTGGGGGGACCTTCAAAAATTGGGAAGTAAACTTAGCAAAGGCCACCTGGATGGTCAATACCCGAGGGTCCATCAATCGAGCTGGTCCTGCCGAGTCTGAACCCTTGCACACAGTGGATGGAGATAGAGTCCCTGTGGTACACCTGAGGGGTATTTTAGGAAAGACTGTTTGGATTAATCCCACCTCAGGCAAAGGCAAACCCATCCGTGGGATTGTCTTTGCTCAAGGACCTGGTTGCACTTGGTGGGTAATGCAGAAAGATGGGGAAACCCGTTGTGTACCACAAGGAGACCTAATCTTAGGTGAGAACTGTGTGTAGGGTTTCATTGTATATATATATGTATGTGTGTGTTAGAGTTTAAAGAAGGTATTGATTTGGGATGATGTAGATGGTAATAGAATAAGGGGTGGATAATGTCCTGGGTTGCAGTGTATTCTATCACCATCCTCATGAGGTGTTGAAATCAGGTGGGGCAGTGTTTCCTTGCCTCCTCCCCCCAGACTATCTTGCTGTTAATGGCCCATCATTGTCCTGCCACCTGACTCAGAGATAACTCCCTCTGGACTATCTTCTGTTAATGAGCCTAATCAACACTTGGCCTCATGACTCATTACCCCATTGTGAGATGCTCCACCCAGAGGGAGGAACCAAGCATCCCATCGTGGATATAAGCTGAGGCTGAACACCAGAGACACAGGCTTCCCACTGGATTTCCAGAGGACAGGAGCTACACAGCCACCACTGGACCTTCTGAGGAAGAGCAGACCCTTTTTTTCTACAGGATCACCGCTTCAGAGGACTGCAGCCACCATTCTACCACACTGCTACCACCACCCTGCCTAACAGGGACTCAGCTTGTATCCTGACTCTGTCAGTTTGAACCAGTGTTTTCTTTTCGTTGTTTTCTTTCCTTTACTTTAACTTCCCCATTAAATTGTTATTCTGACTTGGTGCCTCCCACTGGTTTGTTTTCAAACTAGTACAAAGAGTAATGAACCTCACCTTTGGCAAGGTGAAAGAATATATGAATAAATGCAGCAGCTGCTGCAGGCTGACAGTAAGTTAAAAAGCTGGTACTTTCTTACCAAAATGGAGGCCAATCTCTTCTTGGAATCAGTACATTGTGAAGTTTTAGAAGCGGTAAAACACAATTCAGATTCCATTATGGGTGTGCTTTCCTTCTGAATTAAAAGATATTTTGCCAGTGATAATTTTCAGGTTGGATACTTGTGTTATCAGACCTGAGGATGACAGAAAAGATCATTGTTATAATGTGTCCTGCTTAATAAGAGTGGTCATGGTTTCTTGAAGCTAAAACTACCTTCTCAGCAACTTTCTAGTGGAGGAAGATGGTGTGTTCTTGCTTTTGTTACCAGGATGCTTGCAGTAATTCCAGATATAGCAATTGTTACATCCACAATGGGATTTTACAGCTAAATGATGTAAACTCAAATGTTCTGAAAAACTCTGGTACAACTTTTGAACAGTCCTGAGGGGCAATTTGGGATTGTTCCCAGATAACAAAGCATAGTATAACAGGTAGATGATTTTTTCCCTCCAGTTAGTTTCTTGCATTCAATGCAGCAGGATTTTTTTGCATCACATAATTTGTTGGACCTTATGGCAGCTGAGAACACAGTCAGTGTTGAAAGCCCCAAGGTGTAAGTTACACAGCTGTTCCAGAGCCCACCAGAATACTGTGTTCTCGATCTCTGACATTGCCATGCAGTGACAGAGATTTGTTTTTCCAATATCAGCTGATATGGACCCTTTTTTGATTTTGGGTAATAATAGTGGTCAAATTATTAATGTATAAAATCAAGGCCATGGAGCTAAATGAGATGGGTACTTTGGGTTGCTGTGTTGCATTCTGACAAGGTTCAGCTACAAAAAGCTGAAGATTTTTGCTTGTAATAACATATTACAGTCAGTATGAAGGTGCACGAGCCATGCTGATCATAAATACAAATGTGGCATTTTTTCGTAAGTTTTTTAAATGGTCACAGTGAAAATCTTGAGAATCATAAATAGAAAATTTTCCAGGTTTTTTAAGAAATAATTATATTTTGAACAGCATGCTACTAAAAACAGGCTCCAGACTTACTCATGGACATCAGCTGAACAGTAAGTGTTACTGATTAGAAGATTTCATAGATGAGACCTATTTCAAAATTGCCTTCACTTAGGTCCATCTTGTGTGGAATCATTGGTAGTGGCTTCTGATGAGTGTGATACTGTCTTTAACAGCTCACTGGGATTTTCAAATACGTCAGTACTGAAGTTTGACAGTGCTTGTATTCCCTGAGGCATGGAGAATAAAAGTAACTCTGAACAAAATTCTGTTCTTTATTTCAGTTTCACTGATAAACATGCAAATCAGAATCTGTTAACCATTGGCTGCTCCAGATATGACATGAAAACCAACAAAGGAGACTTGATGTAGTATGGCTCAAAACCAGAAGTATTTTGGTAAGTCACATTATGTGCATTAAGAAGTTGAGAAAGTGATCATTCATGGTAACAGATACTTTTTCTGCTCTTTGTTCTTAAAGTGTACTTTCAAGAAACATTGCTAAAAAGCACAGTAGACTGTTTGGATTTTGGAAAGTGCTTCCTTCAGAGGGCTAGAAGACCAAACCTTCATACAAGGAAGGCTTAGAACATCCTGCCACAGCCTAAACTTGTGGAGAAATCCACAGTTCCACAGCGTGGCATTCTGGTTTTGGTCAGGTGTAACAGTGCTCTTCCTATCTGTGCAACTTCCACCTTCTTTCAGGGTTATTAATTCACCTGTTTCAGTTAGAACATCTTTCTTGGTAAGCCTGCATTACCTCAGCACATCAAGAGGAATATTCTCATATTCAAACAACAATGAAGAGTATCGTCTGCTTGAGGAGTTTTGCATTGCTTTCCAAAATATGTATTGATTGCAGCAGAATTTAAATAAAACAAGTCCCAAAAAAAAATTATAACTCTTGTGTATTCACTATGTAAATATGATTTACGGGGTTTTAATCTCTTTCTTGAACCCTCGAAAGCTTGGTTTTTAAAGCGGTAACCATATGGCTGTAATACTATTCGCCCTTAAATGCACTGATGCTATCATTCTGCATGCATGGTTCTTTTATACCTAGAGGACTCTTTAGTGGTGCTAATACAGCTAACAATACCACTTGACTTGATTAAAGCCTACTAATGTGTTTACTTGGGATTGAGAGGTCACACATTTTCTCTTCCCAGCAGTAGCAGTCACCTCTGGTGTGTGTTTTTGCTTTCTTACATTAACACATGTGTTACAGAGTATCTGTGCAGGTGATTAAAAAAAAAAGACTGCATAGCTCTTTGGTGTCACTGGAAAGTAAATACAGGTATGTACCCTACTCAGGTGAGGCTCCATATGAACGTGTAGACATCACCTAAAGGTAATTGCATATGCATCTAAAAGACAATTTCTGAAGAGAAAATTATCTTACATTGTCATGGGCTCCTGTCTTATTTTTATTAATGTCCCAGATTTGAGAATCAACTGAAACAGAAGCTGTATCCTTACTGTGATACCTGGGTGTCACACAGAGCATGAAGGAGTAACTCATACAAATTCTTATTTTTCCACTCATAGAACTCTTGTATATACCTCCCCTATCCCTGTTTTTCTCCCCAGAGTTTGTCATCTTCTGTTCAAGAACTGCAGTTCTTTATCCCAGTTTGGCCCAAGTAATAAGGAGATACTAATGACATTCCCTCAATCATTGTATCTTGCTGCTGACGTTTATGTAAGGAACAGATGATGATGTCCAGTGTTGTACCACTGTCAAGGCATGGAAGAGTCTTCCTTCACTTCCTGGCCTTCCTGATGTTGTTCCAGTGAAACTGTTGCAATTGTAGTTGATATTACATGTCCTCTGGACTGGTGTGCACATGCTGTTCCCTGCCTGTACGTGTTTGATCTATTTAATTAGAGCCATGGAAGACATCTTCTGCACCTCAAAATAATGCTTCTTGGCACTACAGCTGGAGGAACAGGCATCCACCATAAGCTATGACAAGAACAGCAGAGGGCAGCTAAAGGAGGGATTCCCAAAGTCTTGGTGTATTTCTCATGGTACTTGCATGAGAATAAAGCATCTGCAAAATGGCTCCAAATGCATTTGTCTTCTGCAAGCTCAGAGCCTGGGACAGAAGTGGAAACAGCTGTAACCCCTGCCTCAAAGAGGTACAGTGCAGATCCATTTATTTAGGGATGCTATCCCAGCAAAGTTAATTGGGCAACTCCTAATCTAAGGTATTAGTATTTTATTATCATGATTTTCTTCTTACAGCCACACATGAGCATTTACATTACCAGTGCATCAGAAGAGGTCATAGTTACTTAAATAAATAACGTTGGTATTTTGCAAATGAGCAATTAAGTTATGAAAGAAGCCTCTTTTCACATAGCTGCTGGCTTTGATCCTTCTCTGCATTATTTAAGACCTAAGGCTCCAGAGTTCATGCCTGGTGTCAGATACAGAGTGTAGCTCTGCTGTGGTAAAGTGGTGTATGACCTCTTGCACCAGGGGCAGGGCAGGCTGCAGTCTGGTAACAGTAGGTCCTGATTTTCCCTAGGGTGGAATTCCTTGCTTGTCTTTGCAGCCTCTGTGTCCCCTCACTCCTGTCCTTTCCCGCACCATCCCTTTGGCACTGGTTTCCTCTGGTTCCTGGCGCAAAAGTCTGTGGTCACAGCACAGTGTGTGCCCTCTGCAGTGTCCGATTTCTGTCTTGATTGGCATTTCCGAGGTCCTCAGAACATTTGCTGCCTCTCCTCCACCTCCTCATCTGTATCTCCAGGTCTGAAAACTGCCTGCACAAAATATTTGACTGGATATATGTGCCACCACATGTCACCACAGACAGGGGAGTGGTCAGCCTATGCTCTAAGACTGTAAAATCCAAGTGGAAATCTGCAAATGGGAATGTCCCTTTATATTGCAGTTTATCAGAAAGGGATTCCTGGAGTTAAAAAAGAATTCCTGTGAATTCAGAATTACATTCATTTTTTTAAAAAATATGAGTTAGTGTTTACTGTAAAGTTCTCTTTTGACTACAGAGTGAACAAGGAAGGAAACAAAATATTTGAGTTCTCTCTGTAAGGCAGCTACTTTCTCTGTGCCTTTTTCTTCCCTCTGTTTAATTCCCAATACCTCAGAGACACAGTTTCCTCCTTTAGCAGGGACTGTGACGTTAAAAATAGCTGGCTTCAAAGTAAACATGGAAAAAACCCACTTCAATTGTTTCAAATATGTGGTAAGTAGCCAAAACCACATCCACGCAAAGTAGCTGAAATTCACCGTCTTTTGGAGCTGCACTGGGGCTTTTGCTTCCCCGAGCCTTCGCGTGTTCACACTGCACGCTGGCCTCTGTCTCCAAAGACATTGGCAAATCTTACAGTGTCATTTTAAGTAAATTGTCACTACTTTTACCACTCTTGCAAAATGTTTAGAGGGGACACTTTCTATTTGGATGAAGGCCAACTGTGGCACCCAGCACCTGTGGAAGTGGTGATCCCAGGCTGCTTCCGTGGTGTTCTGGTGGGCGGAACATCACAGCTGCCTAGGCCAGCTGGAAGAGTTGGGGATTTATCAGAGAGCTTGTTCTGGTCCAGCTGCAGGAGGAGGGAGGCAGGACCCTTCTGCACTGGGGCCATAGTGCAGCCATATCCATAGGGCTCTCGCTGCCACCCCTGCCACTGCTGCCCTCACATCTGCCCACAGCTGGACCAGAGCTTGCAGTTCCTACAGAAGTTTTTCCAGGAACAGGACTTACCATCAGATAGATTTAGTGGGGTGGTGAACCAAGTCCCAACCTGTTCCAGTAACAAGGCTGGTGTGCATGTGTCAAAGCAGCTGTGAACAGCTGTGCTGTACATTTCACTGAGGAGCCCTTGGTATTGTGTAACCAGTAAGGACAGAAGGACAGGAGAAAGGACATTCAAGTCTGCAAATTAAATCCGTTATGACAAGCAAGTATTGGAAACAAGTATTTTCAGAGTCTGGCCAATGCCCTTGCATGGAAAAGTTGGTCAGGTCTTACAAACACCTCACTGGGCAGAATTAAAACTGGTACAGATCCAAGAGTAACAGTCCACTGAGTCTCTCGCAGACACCAAGCAGTACTTGTGCAGACTGTCACAAAACACAGGTATTCCCTTTGCTTTTTGTCTTGCAGGGGGATCTTTCTATCTCTAAATATATGAGCTATATCTGTGTGGTGTAGCAAATATATGTCACCTGAGTATTTTCCTCCTAATATAGTCTAAAAGCCTTCATTTATTTAGAAGAAATATGTGTTACAGTGTTTTGAAGCCTCAGAATAGGACTAAGAAACTTTTGATTAGCATCAACAGCTTGGTCCTTTGGTGTAGGGGAAAGAGGAACAGTTGAAAAAAGGAGCAGGGGGAAACTGCAGAAGAGTGGTTTTTGTACTTTTCCATCTAAGATGCAGCAGAGTTTGGGAAGGTTTTCTTCACCCATTGTGTTGGCCTGATCCACAGGGAACTCATTTTGAAATTAAATATACCAAAGCATTTATGATTTATGGGGGGGGAAGCCTTAAAAAATATCTTGTGTTTTGTCGCTATGAAAATATTGACCAAAGGCAAAAGAATGGCCTTCATTTAGCTTATTATTGTTGGCTTGTTTTAATGCTTTCTTATTAAGGGCAAACTTCCATTAAGATGTGATATTAACTCTTTCACAGTTGCAAAGGCATGAAAGATGGAAATTTTGAACATTGAACTGTAACCTATTCTAAAGTAGGTAATTCCTACTCAAAAATGCATAGTGTGACTGAGAGGGATGCTTTTAAAAGTAAAAAACATATATGGAATAAATTGTGCAGAATTTTTGCTGCAAAATATCTTCAAAAAGCAGCTTCTATGTAAAATCAGAAACACGGTGTTAATGACAGTTCTAAAAGAATTTCTGAAAATAAATACTTTTGGTGGGGGGGGGGAAGAGCATGAAGTGGTAACTACAGACCCAACACAAGGGTTCCTGGGACCTTAGCTTCATCCTTCCACAGAAAGCTCTCCATTTGTGGAGCGTGCTTTCCATGGAAGTCAGCGAGCCCTCTGGGAGCCTGTTTTGAAGGACAAGTGCTCCCAGTGCTGAAATGAGCAAAAAGCAAGGAAGAAACTGGAGTTGGTGCAACACAGCAGCTGCTGATTCAGCCAGGCTGTGCCTCTGTCAGTTGCCCTGGGAGTCCAGGGCTGGGTTTGGGGGCAGTCACTGTCACATGAGTAAGAACTAGGTCGAGGTCTGTGCCAGAATTGCACCTTAGAACGTACCCAGAGTGGGGTCCAGGGCACCGCCTGGATGTGGCAGCACAAGAGATCAGGTCTAGGGTCCAGCCTCCTGCGCTGCCACTCATGCTACCGGTGTTCATTAGTTCAAAGCACTCTTAGGTAGCTGGAAACTCATTAAGGCTGGCAGAAGAATGATTATCTAGCTCCGGGTTAGTAATGCAATGCCTCATGTTGCAGAGCAGGCAGACCTGAAGTTTAAGGTCTCTGTTGTCACTTCAGAGAGACAGATGTTACTACTGCCAGCCTGGAATTCCTAAAAAAAAAAATGCTAATTTAAACTACTTACTCCGTTAAATTCCCGTTGAATTAGCAATAGTAATGAAAGTAGTTGCACTGTTATCGCTGTAGTATCTGAGGAGGCTGTTGGCCAGAATGTCATATGAACAGGAATGTCTGTTGGGATATTTAATTTTGTCTCCCATGACAATGTGTGGTTGTTCTCTTTTGTACATTTTCTGTTAATTCTTAGTGGTCTGGGTGATGTTTTGGTATAGGCAGAAGTCCCTCCAGGCCAGCGCAAAGTGCACAGCAGTGAAGTCCTTGTCTGAAGAATGGCAGTGTGCAGAGTTAGCATTCCACTGCAGTGAAACAAGATGCTCACATTTGCCTTCGCAGAATTTCCCACCAGGCTCCGGTTGTATCTGCAGCCAATACACCTCCATGTCTCTGCAACTAAGAGAGAACTTTAGGATTGTTACTCACCTGATCCTGCAGAGACGTCCCTCCTTGGAGGCTGTTTGCTCAGATGTGCAGAGGGTCCCTCGTGAGCCTCTCAGCACATTTCACCTGCTCTCAGGTGTCTCAGTGCATGCAGAGCTCAGCACTTAATGCTCTATCCTTGCAATACTTACATTATGTGTCGTTATGCTTTCACTGGAGCCCAATCAGGAGACACAGGTTTGGATTGGTTTGCCATGGGGACACAGAATGAAGTTAGAGATGTAGGAGGTATTGGTAATAAAGCTTATAAAAGGCAGCAAGCTTGTGCTTGGAGTTGTGAACCAGAAATACCACCTTCCTCACAAAATTCCTTTGGTGTGCAGGATTCTCTTTTTTTTCCTTTGGTTTCTTTTGTGTTGTATTATTTTGCATCTTTGAGTTGTGGGGTGGATTTCTTTGTCTCAGGAACCAGCAGTATTTAAAAATAGGGGGACATTGCTTTATTAAAGCAAGTCTTTCAGTTGTCACGGCAACTGGTCTTACATAAATGATGTAGAAAGAAGGAATGTATGTAAAGAGATACATTAGGTCATAATGGTGAATCCAGTATTTCTTAAACTAACAAGGAAGCATTTTGGGGTTTGTTGCTGTAGTTCATTTTATCCAGGTGATTTTTTACTTCAGTATTCTCCAGGTTCAGAATCAAAAACTGCTGCCTTTGTCTGTTCACAGCTATATCAATCGCAGTTTCTCTTGTCTATGTAACTATTAAGTTCCTCCATAGGATATCTATTAGTCAAAAACAGACAGAGAACTGTATAATAAAAAAACCAGATCTGATACCTCGTGATTTTCCCCCAAATGTTTTTCTGCTCCTCCCTTCCAAAACTTCTCCCAGTCAGATAGGCAGAAATGGCAGGATAGTGGGAATTCTGCCATGCCCCCTAGGTGATCTGCCTGACCATTCTATACAAACTGCTACTTTTCTTACAGCTTTGCTCAGTTAAAGGATAATTGGAGACTTGGGGGGCAGGGGATATTATTCTAGAATCAGCATATGTGATTTGCAGCATTTCCAAGTTGCTAAGGAGTAATTCACCAAAGAAGTGGAACCCAAGAGAATAGAAGTGTGCTGCCAAAATTTAGGATTTTTTTTTCACGTTCTCTAGGGATTTAACAGTCGAATCAAAATTCTTTACTGCTCAAAAGAGTTCTACACTTAAGAAAAAAAGCATGTCAAAGAAATGTGTCATGAGTAACATGCTTAGTCTTTTTATTCCCATTCCCTGATTTTCAGCATGATTTTTAAAGCTTTTTCCCAATATTTGCAGGTTTTAAATCCTTACTCTCATCTGTCTGTAATCATCTCACTTTACCTTTCTCTTTTTCTGCTTACAGTCCTTTTCTTTTGTTTCCTTCATGCCACCTCTCTTAGGTAAGTCAAAAATGTAACAAATGTGCCTCTGCCAGCGCTCCCTACTGTCTTTATTTAAATTGAAGTAGAACTGGAGGGTGTGTAAACTTCTGCTTTTCCAATGTCAGCAGGTGAAACTTAGTATATTCTTCCCAGGAGCTCATGAAAACATTTTTTTCTTAATCTTTGTCTTGCTGTGTTTAAGTTTGCAGCTGCTGGATTCCGCTTTGAGTTTCAAGTTCAAAGGCATCCAGACAGTCTTTGTGAAATATCACAGAAACCACTCAACTTCACCTGGGTTTGCAAGGAAATTTTGTCAAGCCACGAGTTTCCCACACTTCCAGGGTAAAGCCATGTGTTAATTCAGAGCTCTTTTCTCCCAGTTCAGGTTAGTTATCTTAACTCTGAAGGATCACAACCCATAGGGAACTTCTTCATAAACTTTGACCTGCTTTGAAGTTTGTAACAAAACTCAGAATTCTTTCCACAATTTCGAGGGCTTGTAACAAAAGCAAAGGACAGCTGTAATCCAGGTTGGTTTTAAATCCATGGCTTTAGAGGTGGGTTACTGGGAAACGTATCCCAGTGGTATGTCAACTATAGGCTAAATTCTTCCCTTTTCTGAGAACATTTTACCCTGCTCTCCCTGGGGGCTCAGAGTATTTTTCTTTCAACACCGTCAGGCTGTCTGCCATTTCTTCCAAGAGATAAAGTTTCAAAATACGCTTTTTCTGACTGTTTTTCCAAGCAGCTGGTTCAGTCTGCCACCAGCACTGTGGGAAGAGTTACCTATCTTTGGCTTTTGAGGGCCAGCCCTTCCCATTCGGTCACCTCTTCCTCGTTCTGTGAATATCAAGTAGCAGCATCACCCTGGAGCATGAATGGAACAGAGGGAACAGAAATGCTTCAGCCTAATTTCTTCTAGCCTCAGTGTACCTGTGTAATCCTGTGTATTCGGCATGCCTTGGTATAGGGATGTGTCTCCCTTAGCTGTTCTGTTGGTTTCATTTCTACATTACAAGTCCTTCAAAATAAGAGCTGCATTAAAATTAATAATGATGATTTTTTTCCTTATATAATTCCAGGGTGTTGGGGGCTTTTTTACAACTTATCAGCCTTTTCAAATACACTAGCAGCTCAGATGCTTTGCTTATTCTCTGTCATTAAAGAAAAGGAAGGAAAATCCCCTCAGCCATTTTTTCTTTATACCATAGTTTTTCTGTGTTAGAAAGTTGTAGGTTTTCGGTTTTGTTTTTTAGGTGGTTTGTGCTTTCTTTCCCCCTCAGGAAACAGTGTGAAATATCTAAATCTCTAAACCAGTAGTTTGCCAGGTACCTAAATCTTTAATGAATAGCATGGGCTTTGCAGTTTTTCCTGAAGATTTGCATATTTGTTTCTTAGGATCTGTCAGGTGCTAATACTTTTACAAGGAGGCTGGTGGACACACACTTGAGGAAAAAATGTGCTTATTAATTCTTGGTGCTTTTTGCTTTTATCGGCTCTGGTGTTACTTTGTTTGGCTTTAGCTGTCCCTGGCTTATTACACACAAGACAGTGAAATTTCAATCAAAAGTCACTTGCAGAGATGGAGGTGTAGGCTCTGTTTTTTAAGTGTTCGTTTGCTGGTAATGTTGCAAGTGCTTTCAGAGCTGTGCTGAAGACTGTGAAGTTCCTGGGGCTGTAATAGAAAACATTGGTGTCTGGACTTTCAAGGGAAGAATGTGGTTAAGATTACAGTGACTGAGTCAGTGTCAATGGGTGGTCCTGAGTCCATGTGGCTCCCAGAAAAGAGTCTCTGCTCACATGGGTGATGAGCTGCACTCACCGCAGTGAAACGGCTGGGAAAGGGCTGCCCTGGACTATATTTTTGCCTGCGCAGTGGCCAGATGCTGTCAGGTGGCTTCTCAGCACGGCTTGGCTTTAACTTTCCTATAAAATAAGATAAAGGATTTGCTTAAAAGCTGAGCCGTCACAGAGCTGCATGCTCCTTTCGTCCCCGTGGGTCACTGCCTTTCCCTTGGCGCATTCCCATTGTCCTGTTTAATGAGACAGTTACAAAATGTCTGCCTCACTCCCACCGCCATTTTGTAGCCTGATTGTTGGATAATGAAGACTGTAAGAAGTAGAAAATCAACAGCATGGCGTGGGGGAGATTTCAAAAGGAGCACCAAATCTGCATGTTTTATTTAGGCGTTTAATTGTTGCCGACTGGCTGCGTTTAAACAAGTGACTTTACAGTGTCTGGAAGAAAACCAGCTCCCAAATTTGAGGAGCTGACCTTGGGTAGATGCCATCAACTGTTCTTTTCTATTGGCACGAATGTGCTGCTGGCAGGGTCTCCCTGTAGCTGCAGTTGCTCACCCAGCTCTGAATCAGAACCTGCTTACACTGTACTGGGCCACCAAATTACAGCACTGTCATGGTTTAACCCCGGGTGGCAGCTCAGCCCCGCTTCCTCCCGTGCCATGGGTCTGGGCAGGGAATCAGAAGGGTAAAAGTGAGAAAACTCGTGGGATGAGATAAAGACTAAAAGACAAAGCAAACGTGTGTGCACAAGCAAAGCAAAACCAGGGATTCGTTCCCCACTTCCCTTGGACAAGCAGGTGCTCAGCCATCCCAGAAAAGCTGGGCTCTATCACAGGTCACAGTGACTTGGGAAGACAAATGCCATCACTCCAAATGTCTCCCCTTTCCTTCTCCTCCCCCCAGCTTTGTGTACTGGATTGACACCATACGGTCTGGGATGTCCCAGATGTGGCCAGTTGTGGTCAGCTGTCCTGGATGTGTATCCTCCCAACTCCTTGTGCCCCCCAGTCCTGTCATAGGTGGGGTGGGCGAGGAGCAGGAAAGGCCTTGGCTCTGTGCATGCCCTGCTCAGCACTCACTAAAACATCCCTGTGTTATCAGCTCTGTTCAGCACAAATCCAAAACACAGCCACTACCAGCTACTGGGAAGAAATTTAACTCTACCACAGCCAAAACCAGCACAGCCATTTTTTCCAAATATTATTTTTAGCCCCTTCAATAACCAAGATTTGATCAAGAAAATATAGGATATTTAAAAATAAGAACCTTTAAAATAGCTGTAATTAAGCTTCTCCCATAGAGCAACACATAACATTGTTCAGGAAAAAAAAGGCAGCAGGGTAGACTCCAAATATGGTGAAAGCAAACTAAAAATGCATGACAGAAACTGAAGGGACACTGTACAGTTATTCCTGTTGTCCTAGGGATGCAATACTGGCCATGTGAGGAGCAAAGTTAGTGGCATTTACTCCATTTCTCTATGAAATGCTCTGGTTTGTGTGTATAACATGGGGAAGGGGGATGGGAAGGACACTTTACATTCACAGGAAGGTGCAGATTCAAAGCTGTTTAAAATTCTGCCATATCTTAGTGATAATAGTTAATCCCAGTATCAGAACAGTACTTCTATTTTTAAAATGCAATCAATCAATCATTTTAAGACACTGCACGTTAGTGCCAAACACCTCAGAAAACGATGTGTACAGCAGTAAAAATAAAGCATCTGAAACTCCTTCTGTAGAGTCATTCTTCCTTTCTTTCTTACCCATCTAAGTACGGTAAAAGCTCAGTGCTGCAAGAAATATCTGAAATTACATAACAAGGAGTAAATCCTCCAAACAAGACTGATTGGCAGGCAGGGATTGCTATCATGGACTGAGCAAGGAGGAACAGAGAAATTGCCCCACCTGACTAAAGTTCTCTCTAAAAATACAGCATGTGCTGTTTTGTTCTTGGGGTTTGGTTTTTGCTTTTGAGGTGGGAGTTGTATGCTGCCTCTTAAGAGGATAACACTGAAAATTGCTCCTTTCTGTTTACGTCTCAGGAAGGTGTCCCATGTCTACCGTGCTTTTTCAGAAAGCTGTTCACGTAGAGGTGATTGAGGTTGTAGGTAATTCAAGTTCAGTTTCTGCCTCTGCTGCAGTGATTCACACAAAAGCACAAGAGAGTCTTGTACATCTGTTCCTCACCTGCAAAATAAGGATTAATGCTTCCTTATCTTAGTGCTTGTAAATTACTTTGAACTTCCTCCAGTGTGCTGCAAGTATACCTGTTACTGTTGTTGTTGATAAAAATGTGAAATACCTAACTCAGTCATGTTAACAGCATATTAACTGAGAGGATTTTTAACACAACTTGAATATAAAAGTATCAGCACCATATTCCAGCAAATAACCAGCTACAGTGAGAGGATACCTTTACATCACCTCCATTTTCACTTCCACATGGGTTTCCTCATGAGTGGTTTTTTTCATGGGTCACTTATTTTCTGAGACTGACCCTCAATCTTGTATTGATCAAAGACTGCTTTTTCATATAGGATCAGCAAGAAACAGTGTTTTCAGTCATGAACTGGTAGGACCACTACATTGGACCAAAACGTTATGAATTAATTTCAAACATTCTTGTTGCCTCAAGATAATTAAAGAGGGCAGTTTTGAAAGGAATTTTTGGTAGTCTCCACAAATAAGTATTTATATAACAAAAATAACTCAATGAAAGCATGTTTAGTTGAGGTAAAATTGGAGCTAAAAGCACAGATAATCTGGACACAGATCATAGGTTACGGAGTTAAGACATCTGGATTTCTATTCAATTCTCTGAAGGTGTAACTAGGAGTTAATAAGGTTTGCTTTCCTCTTCCAGAAGAGCTTTTTTTATGTGGTGTCTGAAATCTGGCTTCCTTAGGGGATTAATAAGTGTTTTTCCAATTCAAAATAACAGCTTAGGATAGTCCTTCCTAACCCCTTATGCATTCACAGCAGCAATACTGTAATTCATGATTTGCAGACATGACTGAATCCTTCCTAGGAACAGCTGTCCCAGCAAGCAGGATATTTGAGCCAAGGCTTCTTTAAATCATTTGCTGCTTTGATATCTTAGGCAGTATCTGAAAGGATTTTTTTTGAAGTAGCAGTAAAGAGGGCTTGTATTTTGTGTTTGTCTGGTCCACAAGGTCTCCTCCCACTACATGTTTCATTTTGATATTGATACACATGCTTTTGTAAGTTATTGCACATTTTTATGTCAGATACATTTATAAGTATGTATAGGCTCAGTTCACTATACTTAAATACCTATGGCACAAGTGAAATATCCTCTTATAGGGTGTGTGGTTAGTGAATGTTAAATTCATCCTGCAGTTCCATGCATTGCTTGCTTGAGTGGTAGAGGACAGAGTGCCACAGCAGGGAATTATCAAGTATCTGATTCTCTTCTGACCCTTTTCTGAAAAGGAGATGTTGGCTATAGGAAGGGCATTGCACTGAAAAAACTTCAGTTGTATTTTAATGTTTGAAACACCATTTGTGCAAAATACACCATATATGTATATATACATATATATATATACACACAATTGTTTTAAGCTCCAAAACACATAAAGAACCTCCATGAAAAATCTAATTTTTTTCATTAAGTTCTTGAGATTCTTTTTTGTAATTGATTTTTTTTATTATTTTGAAGTAAGACCTTTCTCCTCTGAACATAGATTGCAAGTTTTTCCAAGTAGTTTTCAAGCACTTAGTTTGCCCAGTGTTTTTACAGAGAAGCAGCAGGAATACAAGGTAGTGCCAGATGAATGACAGCTTTCATTCCTTTACCATTGTTAACAGCAAAGTTTCAGAAGTTGTCATACCAGCTTTTTAAACAAAATTGTAAAACTTGCAGTGCCCATGTTTCCAGAAGCAAAAAGGCTTGCTAACGTTCAGGCTTCTTGTGGTGCTGACTTTTTACTTGGCTATTTTGTGTCTGATTATTGCTTCTTGACATTACTTTACCAGAGTCATTCATTTAAAAGATCTCAGGGAGAAAACCTCAAACAAATGCCAGTATTTTAAGGTCCTTACCATTGTGTCCCTTTGATATTAGACACCTGTTTTCACATAGCAAGAAGGGTTTTTTTGCTTCTAATTTATTAGGTCGCAGTTGTGATAACATGAATAGATCTACTTCAGATTTAGTCTGGTATCCTGCTACAGCTATAGACCTTTAAAAATTACG
Source organism: Corvus cornix cornix (assembly GCF_000738735.6). Lineage (NCBI taxonomy): Eukaryota > Metazoa > Chordata > Aves > Passeriformes > Corvidae > Corvus > Corvus cornix. The sequence goes on along the minus strand of NC_047057.1, from coordinate 65,299,064 downwards.
TGGCACACCATGCCTGTCTTCCTATCTAGAGTGATCATTTTGGGGGGACAGCCCTTCTTGAGAGCACATGTTTTTAGAGAACATAGAAATGAATTATGTGTATATTCCCACATGCCTTATTAAAGCAGGCCTATGTATTATGTTCCCATCTTACTCCAGATGTTGCAAAATACTTAGTCTGCTTACTTCATTGGTTACCATGCAGTGTGGATAGCTGGCAATCCTGTTCATCCTTTCAATTCTAATACTTGGTAGTAGGTTATGTTTATGTTGGAAAGATCATCATTTTTCTTACATGAATTACCAAGTACGTGAATGTTATAATTGTTATTCAGAGCCTAGATGATTCATTATTGATAGAAAGTGGTGTTCCTTTCTTAAAGGAATGGGCTGTTCATTTGGAGTGTTCAGTGTTAGAGTTGTCTTTCCAATGACAATGATTTGGGGTTTGGTTTCCTTTTCAGCAACTCAGGATCATTCTAGCAAAAAGTATTGGCAATCCACAACAGGGCACTCTCAGTATCCAGCATCTAGATTAGAAAGTGTTCTGGGATTATCATACCCCCATATGTTCTTACACATACCCTGTAGACTTGGTATGTCCCAGGTTATCATCCACATTTTATTTAAGAGTGTGTGGCTTTTCTTGTTTGCTTTTGTAAAGGTGCTTTGTATGCACTGTTGATGCTGCAAGACATAGAAATTAGGAGACTTCTATACTAGCACTTCCACAGCACCATAAAAGATTGTGGAAAATGTGTGTTTGCCAGCATAACTAGTATCCAAAATTTATGCATTCATAATATGTGGAAATACAAGGAAAATATTTAAAATACAAGGGAATATTTAAATGTAGGAGGGGAAGTTAAGCTTTTAGATTTCTTAGGTGTTATATCTTTAAATATTTGACTTGCTAGGGGGTCAATTCTAGGGGGTTTTTTTGTTTGTTTGGGATTGTTTTGGGTTTGGGGGTTTGTTTGGGTTTTTGGGGGGTTTTAGGGGGGTTGTTTTTGTTTTGGTTTGTTGGGTGGGTGGGTGGGTGTTTTTTTTTTCTTCTTGTACTTGCTTGCGTATGTATTTTACAGGCTCTGACTTTCTGGCCACAATAGAGCAGACAGAATTACTTGATGCTGAGAACCTTGTTAATTTTATGGCCCATTTTCACATGGAGCTCAGCTTTTATTTCCCCTCTTACTCTTTATTCTTGATTCAGTTGTTAGTAAGGTTTACTGAGCAAAAACACTGGGTGTATTATGGGAAGAAATCTAATCAATGCAGCACCAAGGGACAGTCCTTCAGAGTCCTCCCTGTGGCTGTGAGCCAGACTAGAGGTTACTACGAGGTTACTCTGTCTGATTTTAACCAAAATACCCATCTACTTCTGAAAAGGCTGCCGGCCGCCCCAAACATGTGTAACAGAAGCCTCATTAATATGAGTTCCCAATATATATATACACCTGTTGTACCAGCCCCCAGCACAGAGCCTGTGCTTCCTATTTTAAACACTTTGCATGTCTGTCTGCATTCCCTGCTGTCTGCAGTTGCTGTGCTGTGGTACTGCAGGGCAGCTCGCAGGCGGTACCTTCAGGGAATGCAGGAGGCTAAAGAAAGTGGTGGCAGATGTCAATGGACTTTGCCAAATGCTATTTTTCAACTTAGATTGTTTGAAAGATTCACTGGCTAATCCAGACTTTGTGATACAGAAGTATCCTCATTAGTCATGGCTTTAAGTGTGCATTTCTTTAATGCCTGCTCCTTTTTCAGGTGTTGATACAGAGAATTGCATTGACATGTGTAGGAAATCTCTATTTGTTTTGCAAGACTCTGCTTCCTAGCAAACCCCAGCCCTCCTGTATGCGGAGTTTACCTGTTCTTAGAGTTGAATTATTAGAAAGATACAGCACTTCCTTAGGGCTTTTACCTGTCTTGGCTCTGAGTTCTAATAAATCATTTGGCAGCAAAGTGACTCTAAGATAAACTTTTCCCCTTTGATGAAATATTTGTTCAGCACATTCTACAATATAGGTTTATGTCAGGAGTTATACTTCTTCCTTGTTAAAGACAAAAAAAGAAGGATCAAAACCATTATCAGACACAACTGCTGATTCAGCACAGGCGCAAAAACTTCATATACCCAGTGAGCTGTATATTTTCTGGCCACCTTGCTTGATTTTCCTGACAAACACATTGGGAATTCCCTGCCAGTACTTCTTATAGCCCTTGCCACATTTTGTGTAAAAGAGCAGTAAGTTGTTAAGGAAAGTATACCATTCCCCCAAGCAGGTCCTGAGAGTCTCAGGTGCTCTCACCTGCACACAGGTGGTTTCCGGGGAACACCCTCCCAGTAGTTGTGTGGCTCCTGTTACACTATGAGTGACTGAAATATCTGCAAACGGGCACATCTGCTGTTGCATTCACAGTTTTCATAATTGTTTTCACAAGGCCTGGTTGATACTGTCTGCATTTTGGGGTTTTTTATAAAGTTTTTCCATGGAAACTTCCAGTAAGGTATGAATCCTAGCACCAGATATTGATGGCTAAGAGGAGGCTGCAGTTCTACTGGCAATGAGCTGCAGTGAATCAGAGACTCTGAAGGAACTGAATTAACTCTATTTCAGTTTCAGCACTTCTCTGTGTGCAGTGATGTTCTTCCTGCCCATACCATGTTGCAGCATTTGATTGTGAATTGTAGCCTGAGAAGCATGTGGCAGTTTCAATATGCATGTATGTTAAGCAACACTTTCAAAGAAACAGTCTCCTCACTTAAAAGTTCTTAAGAATGTAGGAGTTCTGGGCCAGAGAAGGGTCTGTCTGGCCTACTGTCTTGTTTCCAGCAGTGATTAGTGGTCTGTGCTTACAGAAAAAATACAAGTGCTAAGTATATGGAATAAACAGGCAGGAGTGTTGTGGTTGTGAACTCAGTCACTGCATGTGGAAAATCTCCCTGGACTGTAGGTGCAACAGGTCAGAGAATTCTTAGGCAAAAGCTTGGATTTGTATGGTTGGATCCACAATCACATACTGGGCATAGTGACTGGCACAGCATAAACACCAGACAAGTCTGGGACTAAGCCCACGGGTTCCAGCCATTTGCAAATAATCTATTTGTAAGGGTATTCATCTTCAGTGACAGTAAATACAAGAGTGTTCAAATGCAACTAATGATTAACTTACTCTTAACTACTTTAGTAACCTGCTTCTTTCAATAATGGATTTGATTTGCCTGCGTCGTTTTCATATTATTTCAGCATAAACCCCATTCCCTTAGTCTTTGTGGGTGCTGGAACTCGATGATCCTTGTGGGTCCCTTCCAACTCAGCATATTCTGTGATTCTGTGTTTTGAGGACTTGGACCATAGAAGTTGTTTTCTGTTGTTAGTTGAAGTGGCATCACGTCACAAAAATCTGCATTTTGCGCAGAAGTCTGCACTTAGTAAAGTTGCAGACAGGCTGTAGAGTTTATGGGCACAGGAAATATCTGTAGTTATCACACCTAGGATGTCTTTTGCAAATATGAAGTATTCCAGGAAAGGTTAATAGCCAACACTTTCCTAAAATGGGATTAGTGGTGCCACTTCGTGGAGATCCTATTTCAGTGGGGTTCCAGTCAGTCATGTCATTGGGGTGGGGGGGTTAATCAATCAGAAGGATAATTTCTCCTTTCTTCCCACAAAGTAAACATCTTGCATTGCTCTACAGTAAACTGGGGCTTTTCCATTTTAGCAGACACCAAGTGTCAGTTCTACAACATTTGGTGTTCTATACTGCACTACTGTCGTGATGTGTAAGGGTTCCATTTCAACAATCATGAGTTAAAACAGCAATCCTATTGTATTGCAACCTTCCATGGAAAAGGGTCGCCTATGCCATCGACCTTCAAAAGTACATACCCAGGTTAAGCTAAACCAAGTACACTGATTTCCAGTGTCAGTCATTAATGGCTGAGGTTATCATTAGCACCCTTTTTTGGTGCATTGCATTAGTGAGGAACCACCAGCTCTGCAGCTTGGGCCAAAACTAGATGTAGACTTAAGCTTGACTGTCTCGGTGTGTAGATACTGAGTACAAAGGAAGTTCCACACTCTTCTAGAAGAGCTGGATTATTATTAGTTCTCTGACTCTCAGGCTGGGTCAGTTGGCTGCCTCAAAGACTGTAGTTAACATACTCCTGTTATTCTCCTCTTTCTGCTTTTACTCACAACGTTAAAATACAGTTCTTGCTAAAGAAGATCATGTTTGTTGTTTGGGAACAATATCCCTGATGTTCAGTAATGTCCCCATTCAGAATAATACATAAACATATCTTTACTTTTAATAACGTGTATCAGTAAGCCCTTGAAGACCCTGGAGCACAGGCATTGTGCATTTCAGGATGCAAGTTTAATATGATGTTTCTTCTTGTGCATTCTCATGTTTCAACAGAAATATATCTGGCAACTGTTGCTCTTCTATAGCCAGTCAAAGAGAGAGGGCTTTCTTATTAACTCTCTGGAGAAGAAATGTAAGACCCAGTCATGAAAACACTGACATGACTGAATAAAGTTCTTCATGTCTAAACACCTGCAGGATTGTAGCCTAATGTAATAATGGAATAGTCTATAAAATCTCAATGTGGCACTGTATCAACACATACTTTGTATACAGCCTTAAGGCTGTCAAGTTTGAAGAGTTTCTTTATCTGTACCATTTCTGTCCCATCTTGTGTCTGGACTTTTTTCTGCCTGTAGGTTCCCATTGGCCAGATGTCTGACTGAGGCTAAAGATGATTTTTCATGTACATTTTTGTACAGTACCTATATTCTATTTTAAGGGAAAATACACACATGCATTTGTCTTCTTTATTAATAAACTGAGTGACAATCTAAAATAAATTCTTTCAGCTGTTCAGAATGGTACACAGATGTACTGGCACATGAGTGAGTTAAATAGAGAGCAAAGCATTACATCGCCTACAGAGCTGAGGAAGAGGAGCTGGTCTCTGATCACTAAAGCAAAACAAAGCAGTGCCAAGGTGGTGGCTTTGAGAAAGATAAACCAGACTGTTACCTCTCCTTGTAGACTGTGTGGGGAACTCTGATGCCTTACTGCCTTTCATTCCAAGGCCAGATATCATCTCACAGTGGGTAACCCAATCCTAATTTTTAGGATGCTTAAGTCTTTATATGACTTTACTCTCAGACTTGGCAGTGAAGAGAACATTCACTTGCATTTAGATCTAATTTAGGTGCATGTGTAGGTAATTGTTATTCCTAAGCTGCTGCTATGGAGAGAGAAGAGAGAGGCTCCTAAGGGGTTGGTTCAGGGTACGTATGTTAAAGATGTACTGCAGGTTTCTCTCTGAAGGACCCTGTGTCTGTGTCTGGACACTCTCTACGATCCTATCACCTTAACTGAGACAGTAAAAGAGAGCTGTATCCTCTCCCTGTCTCTACATTTCTGTTCTGTAAACAAAGGCAGTAATTTTTCTCCTGTGAGTTTGGGGGTAACATTCAAAAGGAGTTGTGAAGCACTTGGATTTTATGGTGGTCAAAGACTGAGAAATGCCAAAATGGAAGGTGTCTTTTGTTGGAGAAAAACAGTATTCTAAGAAGAATTGATGGGCTGTTATATATAGAAATTTTAAGGATGTTGTGGTGAAAAGTAACCTTTGTTCATAAAACAGCAGCAGAATTAGCTGAAAAAAAACTAGAAGCAGTAAGAAGTGAACAGAGTTAGCATGTGATGTGATGTGATGTGATGTGAGAGAACAATCACAGCATCACTTCTTTGGAATGACCCAGAGTAACTTGTGTGGAGTGTGTAAGGGATGAAGCCTAGGTAGTTGCACTGTGAGTTCAGACAGTGCCCTAAGGGAGAGTTCCAGAGGTGGGACAGGGATGGAGCCCACAACCTTAGTGTTGTCAGCACCATGCCCTGAGCCCGTTTCAGGGTCAGTCTCACCTCTGAGAGGCTTAATATTTACTGAATATTTGTTCCATTACAGGCAGTTTTTCTGCACCGTTTAAGTGGATATAATTGTTGAGAGGGCTAATGTTTACTGAATACTTGTTCCACTAAATTTGGTGTTTCTGCATAGCTTATGTGGATATAGTTGTGAGAGGGTCACCATTTTTATATTTGTGCCATTAGACCTGTTTATTATGGACTTTGAGTGTTATCTCACCTTAATCCACATTGAGGGGAATCTGTGAATCTCAGCTCCTCTCCTCATAGTGGGGACATAACAGAGTGTTTTTTCATGTTCCCCATAGTTCTATCACCATCACAATGCAAGAAACCAGGTATTGTTATTTCACCACAGTGTATGTATTTTTATATGAGATAGTGGTTTCTGTACTTGACCATGATTACAAAGGATATGTAAAGATATTACTGACACAAATGCATTATCAAAAATGTGTCCCTGGCTACTGCAACTAAACTGCTGAATCCTATATTTTAGGAGTGATTTATACCTGATGTGTTGATGTCCATGATTGGTCAATTAATCTGACCACAATTTATCTTTCTACTAGTGATTGGTACAGTAATTTTAAAGGTCTGAAAACAAGGATGATATTCAGGGGTAAAGGTTGAAATATTTTTATCTGGTAACTTTTCTTTAAACTCACTTGGCTGTGAAAATAGAGGGCACTTTTTTTACTCACAGCTTTCAAGGTTTGCTGCTATTAAATTGACTGGTCTCAGGAATCTTGTCATGGTGCTTCCCTGAAAGTAAGTCATCCCTCTACAAAGTGCCATTCCTGCCCTACTTACCCTCAATTAAGGCTTCCAAAATAAGTTTGTGGTGGGACACTGGCCTTCTACTGAAACACATTCCTCACCAGCAGAAAAGACTTTGGAATGCTATATTTAATATTTGTATGTCTGTTCCTCACTTTTTCCTTCATAAGGATAACACATAAAATTATTTTTTTTCTTTCTTTCTCTATAGAAGCAGAAAGAATGACTTACTGGGGAACCAAGTTAGAAAATGAAAGAAGTGAAGATTGGTCATCTCTGCAGAGGAAATGACAAGGTATGCATAGTAATCACACTGGAGATTCATTTCTTGCTGGTGCTTAGGTCTTCATGGTACATTACTTGTGTCAATAAAGTTTAAAAATAGTCCTCAGAAACCTTGAAAAAGATGTTTGGAAAAGAACTTTTTTCTTCTGTGTGATTGCCACAGTAAGCAAAGTAAATATTTATATGGTTATAAATATCTTTGAGATGCACCTTTAAACTCATTACTATGCTGAATTGTAGCTGTGTTTCTGCAGGTAAATGGCAATCACATTCAATGAATTGGTTTTTTGGCTGAGGCCAGTAAAAACAACCCTTCTCCCAACACTAAACTGAAATGCCTCCAGATACTATCAGTGGTCATCCTTGAGACTTGAAGTGCTTGTTTCATGGACTCATTTTAATCACTGTGTGCTGGGTTCAGCAGTTACCATTTTCTCCTCCTCATTTATTACCATCACAAGGAGATGCACTTAGTACCTGTTTTGCATTGCATTTAAAGAATGTGTCCTTTTACATTTGTCATCCTGAAAATCTGTAACTTAAGGGATGCAAAATCAGCACTAACAACTCCTGTCTCAAATATTTTCAGTAAAGTGAATGCTTAATATTTATCCAGTGACTGCTCAGAGACCAGCACAAGGCTTTATACCACTTAAGTCCTGAGGTTAAATGTTACTTCAGTGATGCATAAAATTTGTATTGACTATCTGCCCTGCACTGAGTTGAACCCATTCATGAATAAGCCTCACAGTACCACTGTGAGATAGAGAATTATGGTCTCCATGTAACAAGTAATAAAACTGAGCCCCAAAGGGCTTATGTAACCACTTCAAGTCCTACAGGAAGTGTATAGTAGAACCAGTAATGAAGCCCAGCTAACCTGACCTGCCATCCTTCCTATTTGGACACCCCTGCACCTGGTATCCTTTCACTATCTTCTGTTATCAACAGCTATACACTCTTTATGTACAGTTTCAACCATCAAATTCTCTTGCAAAGAAACTTAAAACACAGCTGATGTGACCTGTGAATCCTTCTCGTCCGTAAAGAGCGACATGAGACACAAGGCACAAAGGCAGCACAAACAGCACCAGATGGCCTTCGTAACTGGAGCAAGTCAGCACAAAGTGACAACAGGGAGAGCTGTTGTTGTGACCTCCCTTTCTATTTTTTTGCATAATGTTGAGAGGAAGACTATGCAGATCTTTCTGTACTACAGAGAGGAGCTGCTGGTAGAGGGCAATCAGTGCTTTGCCTTTTGTAATCTTGCTCAACATCTCTTTGATTTCCTTTAGTAAATGTCAGGTCACATGTTGACTGCTTGCATTCTAAAGCTAAAGTATAAATCATCTTCTCAAGTGACAGAAACTGTCATTTCTCCTTGCAAAATATTTTTCTAACTATGTCTTATGTAACTGTTACAGTTGTTGACATTTTTCTTAAAAGCCCTGTTGGTTTGACACTCAGGATTCAGTATAAAGCTATAGACTGGGATAGAGAATTCTTCTGCCTTTGCTTGTATCTCTTTGCTTTCTCATGAGCCGAAGAAAGAAATATTATGCCACTCTGAGTCATGCTGTAGAAAGGTGTTTTATTTTTAATATCATTAGAATTTTAAAAGAAGGAGAAAGATAAACCTTAGCATAGTGAAACCAAGAGTTAATATGCTTCAATTATAGAAAGTGGCTATTAAATTTTGATGGGATGCTATGACTGATACTTCAAATAAAATGTTGATGTGGCAAAGTGGGGAGTGTCGATAACAAGTTGAATACTAGAGAAAGGCTGTTGATTTTTATGGAAAATATATATATAAAAAATACATGATCCTTAACCAAAGATGTTCTTGTGGAGATATCCATAGGAAAAAATCAGAGTAGAGACTTCTTATGTCTGTCTTGGCTTGTGTCTACAAGAATGCAGCCCTATATAGCTGTGTCTTGGCACAGATATAGGCTGAAAGTACTTGCCCACGTGAGATGTTTTACTGTGCCAAGCTTAAGGATGATACTGATTCCTGCCTCGCTTAAGGGTGATACTCTAGCATTATTAATCTGCTTTCCCTCTGCTCTTTCATGCCTGCAGAAGAAACTGTTGATACGTCTTCCTGACAGGTCTTTCTCAGAAGAAACAGCTGCAAAATGTGGAATCAGTTGTGTGAAATTACTGCTGGCAAGGCCTTTGACCTTCGACTGCTGCTGGATCCAGATGAGTGATCAAAGAGAGTACTTTTGCAGGTATTTCATGTCTTCACCTGTACTAATCTCACTTTAATGAGAAGTAAATTATTCTGGAAAAAGAAGTTCAAGAAACACTTGTGTTCCTTCTGAGGGAATGAGAGTGATCTGGAATGCCAGGAGTTTGGTCTTGAGTGGGCCCATTAATCCTACTGCATCCAAGTCCGATTTTTTAGTTAAATTTTAAGCAAGCTAGAGACCTTTATGTTAAATGCAAGATATTTTAAGACACGTTTAGGACTCTGAAGATACACTAGATGTCTGTATTGACACAGTTTTCATCTCTCAAAACCAGCATTGTTTGGTTAAGTATCCTCTGGCTGTCACAGAACATTGCTGAATGTAGAAAGGGAAGTCAGATCTTGATCTAAACATCTCTGCTTTATAATGAGATACTGTCTAATAGCCTTCACAGCAAACAGTTAAACTCAATACAGACACATGCTAGAAGGGGCACTTGGCCTGTTAAGAGAAGGAGTGAAAAGTGCCCTCCTCATCCCCATGACTGAAGGCCAGACTCCCCACTGAGTTTAGAGCAACCTACCTGGCATCTGTGGCATCTCATGATCATGACTCAGGGTTTACAGAATCACAGTTCCCTTCTTGTCAAAGCCAGAACTAGGATATAGTCCCTGTGAAACAGGTGCCCTGTGTCAGTCTAGGTACTTAAATGATCTTAGCGCTGAAGATGCCCAAAGCTGGTTCATGGGCATTACAAACTTGTTTTCCTCAGCACATAGAGGAGGAACACAATATTTTACAGGTATGGAAGTGAAGCACAGCTGTCTATTTTAAGTGGATATTTTAAGATGCATAACCTCAACAGATAGGGGTAGATCTTTAAAAGCTTTCAGTGTGGGTCAGCTTGTGACATTTTCAGGGAGACTGACAGCCAAGTTGCCGTTCGCTTTTGAAAGTCTGATGAGTTATTTTAGCATCTAAAGAAGCCAGAAGGACTGAATTTATTTTTCTGAAAACTTGACCCAGGTATTTGCCCAAGATTATGAAGGAAATACGTAGTCCAGTTGGTAAATTAATCCAGCTCACTTAAATTTCTGAATACCCAGAGGACCTTCCTCTCTCACACCTTGCTTACTTTTCTGTTCCAAAGATTCTTTTGCTGAGTACTTGGAAGGCAATGCAGCTCTTCTGTGCTAATTAAATCTTCCTTTCTCTTGCTGCCACTCTTTCCAACAGAGTGGAAATCCCAACAGGACTGTCAAAGAGTCCTGTTCTGCATATTAGGCCATACTGAGTCTGGAACCCTAAAGTCTCCAAAGGCTTACTGGATAATCTCTTTTTAAGACCTCTGTTAGTATCAGTTATCTCAAATTGCAAACCACTGTCAAGTCTCAGGAATCTGCAAGAGCAGGTCTCCCCAGTCATTAGATAAAACAACTTGAAGAGAAGGCTCTGGGGAGACCTTAGAGCCCCTTCCAGTGCCAAAGGAGATCCAAGAGAGCTGGAGAGGGACTTTGGATAAGGGCTTGGAGTGACAGGAATAGAGGCAATGGCTTCACACTGACAGAGAGCAGATTTAGATTGGATATTGGGAAGACATTCTTCCCTGTGAGATTGGTGAGACCCTGGCACAGGTTGCCCAGAGAGGCTGTGGCTGCCCCATCGCTGGAAATGTTCCAGGCCAGGTTGGACAGAGCTTGGAGCAACCTGGGATAGTGGAAGGTGTCCCTGCCCATGGCAGGGGCTGGAACTGGATGATCTTTGAGGTCCCTTCCAACCCAAACCATTCTGTGATTCCATGATTCAATACCCCAGGAGATCTGCAAAGAAAAGGAGGATGATTGAAATTTATGGCTGGAGCAAGAAGTCAGAGGGAGCATTACCCCACTGTTTGTTTTAAGAAGTTTTTAAAAGGAAAACTATTTTTCACTGACAGGTTGTTTGAATGATTGAATACACTGTGAGCTCAGTATTTGCAAGGCCTAGAGGAACACACTGATTTTCTGCTGGAAGATTGCAGTCTTCAGCCCTCTCAATATGAAGAACATTGGACCCTGGCTTTCTTGCTGATGTTTCTAAAATGAACTTTAATCAATCTTGAGAAAGGACTTTCATAACCTGAATTATGGCCCCCAGTACTAGATCTTTGATAGGAGAGTGAGCCTAGCAGTACTGATTTTCTCATGCTCAGCATTTATTCTGCTATTTTTTGCCACTTGTTAGGAATGTGTATTTTAAGAAAACCTCAGTTTAGGAAGTGCCTTTTCCCAGCAATTTTTCTGTGTTTAAGTGGAACGTTTTTACATCATTCACATATATTTTTCCTCATTTTGAAGTAAATGATTTTTTTTAGGAACTCCTGGATTCTGAAATCTAAAAATGGAAACTTCCTTCCCTCTCCAAGTATGACACAGCATTTGTCAGTCGCACCAGATGGGGAAGATGAGCCAAGAAAGCAGCATAGATAGTCAACCAATTTTATTTATTCATTTTGATGTTTTTCTGTGAGGAGGCAAATGTACTTTTTGACTCAATGTAGTGTTTTAAGTCCTGGCTTGTCTGTTTAGAAGAACTTAAGAGTTGGTTTTAATAAAACAGACTGGAGAGATTAGAGAATTTGGAGCCTTTCTGAGAGAACAGCAAATACCTGAAAGGGGCTGCCTTCATTTTTGGCCAAGAAATCCGATGGGGAGTGCTAAAAAACACCCCATAGCTGAAAACAAAATTTTCCTTTAGTGCTCTTTGTGCATTGTGGTTTATTTGCTGCAGAAAAGATTCTGTACAGTGCTGATTCTCCAAAGCAGATGGCAAACAATGATTAACCAGTTCCTTGCAACTGCTCACTAATGAGCAGACACCAAGTTGAACTAGTTATTCATATTGAATTAAGCTTAAAAAAAATCATTTAGTTATGAGCATAAATGTTCTCATCTAAATGGAAACTTTCCCAGAATCGTGCACTTGGGGCTGGATGGATATCTTCAAGCATATTTCTAGTGGCAGAGGGTATGAAAAAGTAAATGATAGTAGAATATGATTGTAGTTCTTAATGTAATTTAAAATTATTCCATTGTAAGTGAAATACTGATGCATAAGGGCGGGACCTCTGATCTACGTGCATTTGCAAGCCTGTCCTACACAGCAGTAAGTGTCTTGTGTGGCTGCTGAGTCTTACTATGCTGTCTAAAGCTTCTTTTAAGATTTGAGTGGAAGCAGTGCTCTAACAGTAGTATCAAGGATTTTAGATTTATGGCATTAAGAGCTAATGGGAAGCACATTTGCTGTACATTCACATTCCTAAGCTGTTCTACTCACAGCACTTCAAGGCCAAGTGAGGCCTAGGATAGATGAAATTTTTAAAAAAATAAAATAAATAAAATTAATATTGATAATTTGGAAATGGTGTAAATACTGTCATCAGTGAGATCATGATGAAACAGCTGTGTAGGAAGCAGCTCAGCAGAAAAGGATCTGGGGGTCCTGATGCACCCACCAGCCGTGTGCAAGCTGCATCCAGGGCTGCACGAGCAAAAGCACAGCTCAGAGCAGTGATCCTCCCTCTAAACAGCACTTGTGAGACTGTGTTAGAATCACAGAATGCTTTGGGTTGGGAGGGACCCTAAAGCTTATCTCATCCCAACCCCCTGCCATGGGCAGGGACACCTTCCACTAGACCAGGTTGCTCAGAGCCCCATCCAACCTGGCCTGGAACACTTCCAGGGATCCAGGGGCAGCCACAGCTTCTCTGGGCAACCTGTGCCAGGGCCTCACCACCCTTACAGGGAAGAATTTCTTCCCAATATCCCTGCCCTCTGTCAGTTTGAATCCAGTCCCCCTTTTCTTGTCCCTCCAGGCCCTTATAACTAAGTAGTCTTTCCCTGTCTGTCCTGTGGGCTTTCTTTAGGTACTGGGACATTTAGGTCACCCTGAAGCTTCCCTTTTCCAGGCTGAACAATCCCAATTCTCTCAGCCTTTCTCCACAGCAGAGCTGCTCCATCCCTCTAATCAATGCTGTGTCCAGTTTGAGAGCGCCCTTGTTCAGGAGAGAGACCAGCACTGTGAGACCACACATGCACTGACCCAGGCAGGACCACCAGGCTCCTCAGAGCTGGGCCACGTGGCAAGCACAGAGAAGCTGGGAGAGCTGGGTCTGTCCAGGCAGGGAAGAGCAAGACAGAGGGGAGACCTGCAGTGCTGCCAGCAGCTGCCTGATGACAGGGTGGGAGGGTGGAGCCTGGCTCTTCTCTGAGCTGCGCAGCAATAGAACAAGGGCCGTCAGCCATAAGCTGGAACAAAGGACATTCCAGTCAGATCAAAGGAAAATCTTTTAACCAAAGAATGGTCAAAGGTTGGGATAGGTGCCCAGAGAGGTTGTGGGTTCTCCATCCTTAGAGGTGTCCAAGATTCAATTGGGTGTGTGCTTCAGCAACCTGATTAATTAGACCTGCTTCGAACAGGTGGTTGGATGGGATGCTTTCAGGGTCCCCTTACAACCTGAATTATTCTGTCATTCTTTGATTTTTTCACAACAAGGACTAAAACAAAAAAAATATTGCAGACTTGGACCACTGAAAGATCAAAAAGGAGCAACTTAAGTTCCTTAAGGAGAATTAATAGTACTGTACATCTGCTTGTTCACCTTCTGGCATCAAAGAGGCAGGAGTTTATGTAATGAATAGTTACCTCAGCATTTTTCTGTCTGGCTGTGCCTAAAAGGAAATCACAGCTTCGCTACATGATAACAAAATTCTTACTGACTTCAGGAGGGTCTGAATTCTGCCAGCTTGAATGGGCATCACTGGAGGGCTCTTTAAAGTCAGATAACAGTTTTAATGTGGAGAGAACTTCAGAGAATAGTTCTGAGTTTTTCTGAAAGTGTATTTCACAACATCAGATTCCGTTAGCATGTACACATTAATTTGTGCTAGTATTGGAAACAAACAAACAAACAAAAGGTATTTCTCTCAGCTTTGAACCTGTGTTCCTGTAAGCGCAAGTATTTAATTGAGTTGCTGAAAAAAACAAGGGAAAATTGCAGGGAAGAAAAGCTTCCCTATGATCACCAAGTAAGAAAATATTTCCAAGCTTTGCATAATGTTGGCCAGCTCTGACATTTAGACGGCTCATCTTACAGAGAAAGACTGTAAAAAATCAAAACTTTATCAAGTGAGCTTGCTTACACCCTGAAAAAGCCTGGTTTTTACAGCCAGGATAAAAACATACGAACTGCAGTATACAGTGCCCTGGTAGGGCATATGTTCTTTTACTGCATTTGTGACAAGGGGGAAGGGGTTTTGACATTGCTTAGGCTGGCTTTATGCAATGGCACTTGGCAGCAGAGCATATATAGCCCTGGTACTCTTATGTTTGGATGATAAAAAATGTCCAGGGTATGTTTCCTTTTCTTATCTAACCAGCCTGTTCTACTTCATAATGTTGTATATGCTAGTGATTACAGCATTTTTAATTGTCTGGATTATGTGTGAGTACCAATAATGATAAATTCACACTGGAGTCTACTTGGCCCATAAAAATTTTATGCAACTCTGAGGAAAAGTTACTGTTATTAAAGAAACATTTTGGAAGCCAAGGTGCCTGCTTCCACAGCCCAGCCTTAATCCTTTAATGCACTCAGTGTTTTGGATGAGTGCAGGTGTACGTGGTCCACGAATATTTAAGAACAAAAATACTGCTTATGCAGTAGAGGCTAATTTCTGGAAAATAATGGCTGCAGAACCATTTGGTAATTTTCTACCCTGCCCTTCCAAAAGAACAGTCTGGATCTGAGGAGTGTCTGTCACATGTTATTACCAATTCCAGTGTTTGGCATTTGTGGTGATTTTATGCTAATATTAATGATACATTTATGGTTTTCTTCCTCATACATTTTAGCCCCCAGAACTTGTTTTCTTGGCAGTGTTTTCCCTGTAGTCATGAGGGATTTTTACATATTTGTAGAGAATCTGAGACAATGCATTTGTCCAGTAGCTGGAGTATTAAAAAGCAAGAAGCATAAATCTTGCAGTTCTGAGGACTGGTAATACTGCTTTTAGGATTTGGTAAGACCTTTTTTTTAATGGAACACTTACATGCTTGTATGTGAATCCATTACATGACATACACCATGGTTAGCAACAGCTTTTGTGTGTCATGGCACAGGTTCCCATACACTCCTGACAGTTTATGCATATTCATGAGATCCATGACATTTTCCTGCATCTGCTCTTATCACAGATTTCATTTCAAAGCAGCACTTCATTGATGTAGTACACTGACACATTTTACATATAATTGCTTTTCATCTGGTTGCATGATTATTTTGTGACACCTAGTGGATAAATTGATAGTGGTGCTGATTTAAATTGCTTCTGTTTCTTTTATTCTCCTGATAAAAGTTCTGGCTGGAGACTCAATTCACATCACAACACATAAACTCTCTTGCTTTCTAACATTCTTGTCTTTTTTCCCCCTCTTTAACTTTGTTCATGGAATAACTTGCTCATAGGTGAACAAATACCCAACTCCAATCGAGGAAATTCCAAGAGTCCCAAAATAATGCAAGGTAGTAAACGTTTGAAGATGTCATGGTATTGTTTAGTCAGGCTCCCTATCTGTGCAGTCTGCGATCTTCACACAAGAACTTCTTCTACTGTATCAACTTTTTCTGAGGTGTGCTTCAAGCATGCAGTTCCATTAAGAACCAAATGTGCAATGCATAAAGTAAAAGATTGTAAAGAAGTACTTGTACTTATTACCCTATGAGAACTCTTAGAAATATCTGTTCCTTTTGTGTTCTTAGAGAATGAACTCTGACAAATAATTAAAATACTATTCTATACACACAAAAATATTTACATGAAGAGTCTAGAAATGCCTTAAATGCATGACCTACTTTCACAACTAAGATATGTCTTTCGAAGTATATCTTAAGTTACATGTCATGGATTCTGTGCCTAAAACTTATTTCTCCAACAGGAAAATATTGAAATACTGTCCAGTGTGTTTGCTACCAATGCTGTGGGATAGAAAAGCAGGTACTTCTACATGGCTCTTACTTTTTGTGTTGATAAGGGGAAGGGAATCAATTATTTCAGTTGCACCAAGTCTGCTTGCTGTATTTCTGAGTTGACACTAGTAATGTGCATGTTTCTGTCTTCAGAGAAGGTGTAATCTGCTCCTGGCAGGGCAGATCTTAAATTCTGAAATCTGTCATCCCTGAGCAGGCACAGAACAATAGCTTACATGATAGCTAAGATAGAATTTAGTAGTTTTTAAATAGGAGCTAAGAGGAACCATAAGGCAGATGAATTTGGAGCTAAGAGGTTATGTATTTTTCATATGTGGGGAATTGGAATGGAGCTGTGCACAGGACATGAAGAAATTGATTCTAAAGACCACCTACAAGATTTTAGGTTTCAGCTTGTTACTCTTCAGAGAAAATGTGTTGCATATTTTGACTCCCAAGAGGCTTCACAATCAGAAAATGTAATACTGAGCTGTGTTTTTAATACCAACTGACAAGGCACTCTTTCCCTGTGCTTTTCCTGGTTGCTCCTCATAACAGTTCTCTTGTGACTTCCATTTATGTAAAATTAGGGCCTGTAGCAACAGCATCATGAATAATGGACACAGAGAGTCGAACACACCGTGGAGCTCTGGCAAAGATCTGCTCGCTCGCTACCACTGCTTCAGCCCCATCATGAATGTTTAACCAGTGAAAGCTTTAGTCTCAGGTACAAAAACTTACACTAGAATCCACCTGTGGAGAGCCCTGGTCACCTGAGAAAAGAGAAGGTTGTGTGGAGCTGAGCACAGGCAGTGCTGTGTGTCTGAGCCCCAAGCCCCGAGCCTGGAATTCAGGAGGAATTCTCTTGTTGCAGCGAGTGCCATGCTCCAAAAGCCTTCTCCCCCTCAGCACACAGGCACAGCTGGGCAGAAGGGCCCTTGTGGTGAAAATGGCAATTTTCAGTGGTTCCCCCCTTGCTGTTTGAAGACTTGTGTAAAGCTGGGCTGGGTAAGGGTGTGCGTAAGCCTCTTGGCAGTGTTGTTGGAGTGCTCTGGATGGAAAATAACTGGTCAGAGCAGAGGCAAAGTCATCGTGACAAAGCACAAGTGTATGCTTCTGAAATCATAACACAAGTTGAGACGGGATCCCATCCCAGGGTGATAACAAAGCTGTTATAGTGCACAGGGGTCTGTGCTGGTGACCAAAGAAAAACAGTCACTAAAAGGAAACAGGGAACTCTGTAACTGGCAGTGTCATTAACGGCAAATTCCTGGAGGTCCCCTGACAGGGACACAAAAATGCCTAACAGGGTCAGTAACAATACTTGCTCTTGCAAATGGGCTTGTCTGATCAGGTCTATATCCTCACACCCTCCCCGAGCCCCAAAAGTAACCAGAAACAAACTGCAGCCTGGGTTTGCAATGCCTGTACAAATGCTTTCTCTGTGTTAATGCATGTGGACTTCCGGGACTCTGCTGGCTGACTGTCAGGTCGAACCAAGCCCACTGGCTCAACCCCAGACCCCAGAACATTGTTCTGCAATGGAAATTAATTTTAAGCTTCTAACAATATTTTAAAACAAAGATACCACACAGAACAGTGATTTCATGCCAGTTTTCCATATAATGTTATTCACAATTTCAAAACCTGCAGGCTCTAAAGTGATCATCACAAATGGAACAGTTTGTAAAGGATGGATTTTGCTTGTCTGCCATCATATAAAGCTCCTTCTTCATTAGCACTCAAGTAACTTTATCATGTTTGTGATGATGGCAAATGTAAGGGTGCATTGATGTAAATACAGAATTTTAGGCTAAATCCATGTGACACTAGGTTATTCGGAGCTTTGACCTACTCCTGGATCCCAGACCACTAATTCACCCACTCCTACTTGTCAGCTGCTTGATCTCACTAAGGGCTAAAATTTAAAATGAAAGCCTTATGGGAGAAAGGCCAGAAGCCATTTTTCTACCAACTATAATTATTGGCACGGCTGCATTCTGCAAAATGAATTTTAGTTTCTTGTTGAGGCTTACCCTGACAGATATTCCCTCTTGGTGCTTAATTAAGTTAGGACTTGCACATACTAGTTTATTGCATGTCTTTTTAAAGAAAAACAATTTCAGAGTGAAAATCCAGTTTTCCCAAAAAGGAATTAGTGGATTGAGATTGGGAAAGGCATTTTTAAAGAAGATGTGGCTCTGTTTAATTTTCCCTAGCTTATATAAGGAACTGAAAAAAATAGCTCTTTCTCAGTGTTGTCACGTAGGTTAGGTGTGACACTGTATGAATTGCACATATTAAAAAGCCAAATCCAGTTGACTTAAAATTCAGATGGCTTCAGAAATTAAGATTCTCTGTGTAGTAAAGGCATTTTCCATCCAAAAAGAATTTAAAATATCACTCAATTCCTTGTGAGATGGCTGAGTATTTAGCTGGAGAGACTGGAAGACTGTGATCCTGACTGTGCTCTGCATCATTGATTGTGCCCAGCTTTCATTTTCACAGGGCTTGAGGGGAAGTGGGAAAGGTGCAGTTTTGGAGAGCTGGACATCACATATCAAGTCAAAGATGAGGGTGTTCAGTTTAAGAGTCCAGTTTTGTGTTCAGAGATGTTAAAGCAAATCCAGGTGATAACCTGAGTTAGGTAAGCTCAGGTCTTTCAAATATAAGGTCCATTGTTCAACATCCTAAAACTAGTGAATCTTCGTGGAGGTTGTCATTAACATTTCATTTTTGTGTGAGTTGCATGAATACAATCCTCCCAGGAGCGTGGAGATAACTGAGGAATGTTTAGGAAATACTGTAAGAGAGGCATTCTATGCCCCTTTTACTGTCTCTATGTTCCAAGAGAAAATAAACCTGACACATTCTCTTTCCTCTTTTCCTAATAAAAAGTGATCCCTAATTTGTCACTGCTTCATCTCCTCTTGCTGGGACCATCTCCAAGGTAATCCAGCCCTTGCACTTCTGCTTTTACACATGATAAGATAGCAAGAGTACCTGTAACATTTGTTTTTCCTAAGATGTACCTCACCTGATGGATTTGCCATTTCCACACAGGTTTCACCTCCCCTGGACTCTGGACTTGCCCTGATTTCTGGGCTTTAGGATCTGGTGGTGGTCATCTCTGCCATGGAGAGCTCAGGGATACAGTGGGGGCAAGCACAGCAGCTTGGCTGGGAAGTCAGGAGATGGAAAGATTGTGCCAGGAAAACAGGAGATTGATCTGTAAGTCCTACAAAACTAATAGCTTGTAATACACTGAACAGTTCTGTGGTGCCTTTCAGAGCTTTTTTTTTTTAAATATATCTCCTTAAATGTTTATTTGCTTAAGATCACAAGTGCAACATACAGAGCTGCCAGTGCTTAGCCCTGGTTTAATTTCTGTATTTGTGGAAGCTTTGAGACATTGAGTGTTTCATCATTCCCTGGAATGCCAGCTTTTGTGGCTTTCTAGCATTCAGAGCAGTACATAAGCAAAACACAGACATAAATGCAATAGAAAAATAACTATTTTGTCAGTGTAGGTACTGCAGTTCACGTAATCAGAAGACATGATCCACCTCCAAGAAAAATGAGGTGTATTTTTGATGGAAAACCGTCTTGTCCCTAATGCAGTCCCTTTTGAAGCATGTTTAACATTCCAGGCATTTCACAGCAGAAGTGAAATGCTAACATACACCTATAGAACATGTCTGTGGTGATGCAGAGCACCTTTGGTGCACACCCAGCCTGTGGATCTGCTGCTCGTCAGACCTCCCTACACCCAGTCAGGGAGTTAGAGCAGCTGTCACTAAGCACATTCCATTTTCTGATAACCACTGTAAAACTTTTCTGGAAGGTCGTTTCTATGGAGGAATTTCCTTGACTTTGACATGGTTCCACACAAGGGTGAGGAAGTTCCTGTGCAGGTCTGGCTGGTAGGCAGGCTGCAGTATGTGAGATGGACTTACTTAAGCTGATGTAGACATTTAGCCAGAGAGTTCTGACTTGTTTCACAGCTGCTCCTTTTTCCCAAATACTTGCAAACCGTTCAGTAATGACAATGGCTTCACTGAATACATAAAACTATTTATTATAAAGAGCCATGTTGCACTGCCTGGGATGTTCTGTGTAATAAAGAAAGGATGAACAAAATTTACATAACTGATTTTAACAGATAATGAAAACAGTCATTGGCCCCTAAATTCTTTTTGATGTGTAAGCCTTCTACAAATCCAAAAGTGTCATTTTGAACTTCTGTGACTCATAATTTGTGCTGTATTGGATAATCAGGGCCTCCCTCAAAGCCACTGAGGCCAAGTGAGGGTGTACTGTTGATCTCAACAGTGTGTGAATTGCTCCTGTCCTTAAAAGAAATCTCTCTGATGAATCTGAGGGAAATGCTTTCCTGCAAAACTGTGCCTATGGTTTGTACAAAGCAGGACAGCACACCTGACTGCTCCAGCACGGGGGAACACCATGGATGAGCAAACGTCGTGGCCAAAGTTCACTACCCGTTTGTGCTTTATCACAACGGACAGAGCAATAAACTTGTTCCCCTAGTTACAGCCTGGCCTCACTAATGGCCAGGTGAAGATGTGAGCAAGCTGCTGGGCACAGCTAATGCTCTGCAGCTGAGACAGACAGACACTTGTGCAGAGGAGGAGCCCTCCTGAACTGAATCTTAGAACATCCTGTGCATCTCCTCTGAGTGGAGGAGGAGGCTATGGAGGTCTGGTCCTGTAAGTTTTCCCCCATTGTGCCTGCCTGAAGTTCTGGCAGAATCTGTCCTGTATTATTAAATTACAGGAAAGTTTCACAACTGGGGAAAGAGCTGTTGTTTGCCATTTTAGAAGCAACTGTATTTAAGTAATGAGTGAGATCATGAGTACATGTTGTATTTCCTGGGAGTCACAACATCTGTGTTTGTAGAGTATTTTTTGCTTCTTGAAGTTTGCATGCTATTTGAAGGCAGTGTGTCATTTTGGTTATATATAGTTAAAAATATATTTTAAAATACACTGTGTGAAATGTATCACCCATAGATCCAAGGAAACTGAATCCTTCCCTCCTCTAAGTAATCTCTACCTGAAATCTCCAGGAAAGTTACCTGCCATGATACTGCTTTGGCACAACCTTGCCCCAGAAGAAGGGTGTGGCAGTTTTGCTGCTGATCCAGGCCCTGCTGAATTTGGTCAGGAGGCTTCCCTTGGCTGCTGTGTCCACCCTGGCATATCCTCAGCCATTTCCCCCACAGTGCTCTTCCCAAAAATGTTTGTGACGTTTTCAATCGTGAATCTGTAGGAGCAGAGTGGGGACTGTGCATCACTTAGGAAGCCATGAGACAGTCACTGCATGCAGAGAGATTGGAAACTATTGGTCTGGCCTGCATCCAGACCCCAGACCTTGCTGGGGAATGTCCCTTCCTTGGAGAGCCTCAAGCCCTCTTCTTCCCTGATAATCACAGTGCACTCCAAGAGCACACACCCAGGGCATTTCCTTCTTCCTGGCAGCCAGGGAGGCTTAGCCTTTGTAAATCCTCACGAGGTTTTGGGGGGAAGTACCTTGAAATTGCAAAATGCTTGTTCTGTGCTGTCCCAGTCTGTTCATTAGTAAGGCTTTTAGTTACGTAACAACCCTGCTTTAAAACTGTCTGCTCTCCTGTAACATCACAGAAATAGGAGACTCGGCCCCCTGCCTTTTGCAAAGTGACTGCTGAGGTACTTATTAACATCAGTTCCAAGACATTTTTCGGTGAGCAGTGAGAGTTGGAATATGGAAATGTCATATTTTTCCTAGTATTCAACAGTTGTTAAACTAGAAACATAACTCTTGCCAGATAGTTATTTCTTGTGCCTGTCGTCTTCATAGAAGGAAAACGAACGTGCATTTTTCTTCCATTAAGTATTTTAAAGTTCATCCTTGTTTGGTGACCTAGTCAATTAAAATAAGTTTATGAGCAGCTTGTGAGAGCAGAAGACTAATTAATTTTAGGTGTTAGATAAAGCACATTATTTTCCGTTTTTGTCTGCTAATGAGTATTACTAATACCCATAATAACAGATCTTACAGAAAATAGTGTTACACAGAGTTTATGGTACTTTACAAATAATTATCTCAATATCATTATGAATTAACAAACTGCTACTTTTGTGGGAAAACATGCATTAAGGCAACATTATATTAGCACAGCACCTAGAGAAAAGAATCTCTAATATTATTTTCATAGAAAATAAGAGCATCTTTCAGAAATGGTTCATTAAAGTTCACCATTTTTTTGACGGGGATGAACATTTTCCAGTATCCCACCTAGTATTGCCCCCAAAAGTGTAAGTGAACTCCAGATATATTAAAGACAGGCAGTGTACATCCCTAGAACATACTCCAGAATGTTGTTTTTCTTTGGATCTATATTTCTGTCTCTTAGAGTCACTGAAGTCATCTGTAAGTGTAGGTTCTTCATCCAAAATTCCCTTTCACTGGAGTTGGTTCGATCTGTGGGGTAGTTTGGGCTTTTCACTACTGCGAATGCATCCTTTTAGAGCCAGACTGGTTCTTTGAACTGCTTTCACTGGACCATCCAGCATAAAGAGTTGCTATTCTGAAAGGTTACATTGTTTTTATCCTACCACTATAAAGTAGATGCTTACAAAAAGTCTCACTTTGAAGTCACACAATGCTCAGCTTTTCTCTGATTATATTATGTAATGCTGTTCTACTGATATAAGCACAGGGTTTATTTTACACAGAAACCACTTTCTGAGAGGTGACTGTGCAACACACCCAGTCCTGCTGGAACTGCACAGAATTTTAGCTCCACTTCAAATTCTTGGCTCTTAGGAAAAATACTGAGATCTCTGATTTCACACATAAAGAACTTGTTTATTTTTAAATAGTTTATCTAAAAAACAGAGGTACAGGGTAGGGGTGTTTTTTCAGAGGATTATTGGGAGAGTAATTGACTGTGCCAAAAAGATGGTACACAGAAAATGCTGAGATTTAAAACCCTTAAGTACATAGAGAAGACTATCAGGCTTTCTGCTAGAGAGCTTTCCAAAAGGGTTCTTCATAGTGGTTAAGAGTGGCTTCTGGTACCAGTTTTGGGTTTTTTTTACATTGATGAGATGTTGCAGTCTCTCAAGGTATTCCTTTGATATGGTCTAGAAAGAATATCATCCTGTTTGGCCTACAAGGGCTTTGAGGTTCCAAGAGGTGCAGTTCAGGGTTGGACAGTGTTTCCTTCCTTGCAGTGATCTCAGCATGGTCAGAGTTGCACCTGTCCTGTTTTGTCCAGCAAATGGCACCATGTGCAGCTCACAGCAACCAATGACCTCTTTCTACGTGGTCTCAGGCCACTACAGTGAAATGATGTTCAGTTGATGGCGTAACATTGTCCTTTATAGATCAGCACATTGATATCCAGTTTGGTCAGATATCTGCATTCCCCTTCCTTCTCTGCTTTGTTTAAAAATGTTTGTTCCTTGAAGGTGAAGTACCTGATACCTCTCTCTGCCTGTCTCTGCAATGCTCCTAACATTCAAGTTATAAAAATAATAAAAATAATAAAAAATTTATTCTCTTTTCACTGTACTTTTCTCTTGCCTGTCTCTTTTGAGTCGGGGTCCCTGTGGGCCGTGGTGTAATTGTGGTAGTAACAGGTGAATGGGAAAGCTGATGCTCTTCATGTTTCTCCTGGAGAAAGAAGCTGCTCCCTGCTTTTGCACATGCTCTCACCCACCTTACAATTGTTTCAGTGTGGAGTGAAATACAATTGAGACATGTGTTTTGTCTTGCTCCTCTCTTTTCAGGTCTCCACATTAGTGATGCCGAAAGCCAGGGCAGATGGCTTCCATCCCCCTGCAGTGTGACCAGCTGCCCTCAGGGTGAGATTTGCCGAGTGAAACAACTCTCTTGATCCATGTGGGGCTGATGGATGCAGCATTTATTGTGTTCTTTAATTAACTAGCAAAAGGTTAGTTCACTGATTAAGGTAGGGTGTTTGTTTTAAAAGTTTGCTTATTTATTAAAGTAGTGTTTATATTAGAATACAGACTGATATCTCAGTTATTCCCACTTCTTTAGATCTGCCCTGAATGGGAAGTGTTGCTGTTCATCAAACCAGGTGGCAGTGAATAACAAGCCCCTCAAATTCGAGTATAAGTTTGAGGTTACAGAAGCTAATGCTGTAGTGGCATTTCTGCCAATCCCCCTAACCGAGGTCTGTCTGGTACAGTGGCGTGTGTTTAATTTGGTCATCAGTTCAGGGCTGGGTTACTACTCAGTTAGGAGTGTTGCTGAGTAGGCCACAATTCCTCACAGTCTTGACAAAATCATTGCTCAGTCTTTGGGGTTTACCTGTGTGGAACCTGGGAAATTCACTTAGAGAACCTCAGCTCTTCCCCATTAGGATAATGGGGGAGTATCTGGAAGCATGTTAAACAATCCCTCTAAGTTAGCATCCATTCTAAGTCATAGTGATGCCTTTCCTGAAGTGACAAACTGGTTTGATAAGGTACAGTCATGTAGGAGCTGGAAGTACACAAGTGCAGTTATTAAAAATGAATGCTGTATCCTGTTTCCCTTGTGTATCTTGTCACTGACGTGACTTCACAAGTTGCAAATCTATTAAACATTTCAAACATGAAACTGGAGCTCATTAAGCAGAATGTTGACTGGTATATAGCAAACTGTTTCAAATTCAAGACTATTAACATTTGTCTCCCAAGTTTTTTGTCTTCTAGGTTGTCATCAAGCAATCCAGCTGCCTGGGAATACAGGCTGTGCTTCCTGTGATCAGAGTGTGACTGTCCTTTGGGGTGAGGTAGTAGGTTGTATAGTTTTAGGGCTATGCCCTGCCTGTCAGATAACTATACAATCTACTGTCTTTCCTGAAGTGGCTGTGATGTCAGCGCTGGATGTCTCTGAAAGACAACGCAGATATTTTTCAACTGTACCATTCTCTGGCTCTGTCTGCATGTTTGGTTCTTGTACACAAATGTCCTTGGAGTGTTTAGATTCCTGTATTTCCCATTCAGGCTCAAAAGCCATTTCCTTCTGGCATTTTCTGAGAGCAGGTGGGGTGTGAGTGCCAGGACACAGAGGTACAACCCAGTCCGCAATGGATTTCCTCACGCGCAGCTGTCTGGGACTGCCATGGGAGTGGCCACTTGGAAACAGCTGATCCATTTCTCCACTGTTTTCTGGCATTTGTCTTCATGTTAAACATCAAATGGCACTTTTGATTCAGCAGCTGTCTAAATCCACTTGGTGTAGGCTGTTTGAGAAACTACAAAGGGATGAGCTGGACAAAGCCCAAAGAGGATGTCTTCCAGTCAGTCGTGTTTTGCCCTGGAACTGGTAAATGCTTGAACCCTAAGTAAGAGGTCTCTTTAATCAGTTTTGGATGCTGATCTAACTTACTTTTTTATTACATATTGCTAGTTTGGGAGGGACAGTGTTTGCCACTGCAGTTCTCCTGTCTCTGAAGTCCCTCCACCAGTTCTGTCTGACTCCCAGGTAGGGCTGTGGGGAAGGGCTGAGAGGTCACACATGGCCTTTCTAAGGCTAAGAAATGTGTGGGCTGGAGAGTGATAAGGTAATTTACTTACAAATGGTGAAATGTTTCCTTCAGAAGATGCACGTGATGCTCTAACAGGATGAGGTAGTAGGTTGTGTGGTTTCAGGGTAGTGATTTTGCCCCAATCAGGAGATAACTATACAACCTACTGCCTTCCCTGATAGGCAGCATAACATCAGTGTCCTAATTCACAGAGAAACAAGAGCTAAAATACACTCCTCATATACTTCTGAGACCAGCAAAGTAAGTCTAGATACAATTGTCGCTATCCTGTCCCTAATAGCTCTAAATTTAGATTTTTAGTGTAGATTTTTGATAAGCGCCTGCAAAATAATTACTCTTTTTTAAGTCTTTATCATGAAAAAGTTAATTAAAGAAGTTTTATTTATTTCAAAGTTTGCCTGCTCTCAATCTGTTTCATTTTTGGTTCATTGAGTGGGATAAAGTTACTGGGAGAAATGATTCCAAAAATACTGCAAACTTGCATTCAGGAAGTTTGTATTTCCTTGACATCTAAGTTTGACTGCAACAAATTTTACTAGCAATGCACTGGTTTAGTTAACCTTACCTCTCCCTCAGGAATCTTGCAATGTTTTACAAGTAGTACTAGGTTAAGTCACACAACATTCTTCAGCAGGTAACCTTTATATTGCAAGGGAAAAGCTGTAACAGTGGAAATCAAGAATGAGAATTAAAAAATCAAAACCAGACATCTATTTAGTCCCTCAGTTTCTCATAACAGGCTCATTTCATGACATTTAGTGCCCCTGAAAGAATTCTCTGCTATCTAAAAAGCACAAATTGCATCTGAAAAACTATGGACAAAAAATGTTTGGTCATTAAAGATATTTTGAGAATATGAACTTCAGAGTCTTACAAGAAAAATCTGCAGAAGAAAGCGAATATGACAACAAGGTGCTGGGTTTGGTTGTAGACATAGAAATTGTTCTCCCACATGCAAAGTGTACCCAAAAATAGGAGTCTGTAAACCTTAAGGTTTCCTTGAGGCCAGAGGTATCAGACTGGTTTTGTATAACCATTAGTATCTATTTTGATTGTACAGCATCCTGTTACTGTAGACCAGAGTGAAAATTGAAGGTAGCTGTAATCCTGTGTTTCTGTCTGCCGTGCTTCACAAAGGCAAGCCCGCCTTCCCTGGATACCTTCCCCCTCATCTCTGTAGCTGGGAGAGATGTGACATGCACAGTGAAAGCAAATGGAATAACTCATGGTACAGTCAGCAGCAAAAGTGGGTATTTTATTGCCTCTCTGGTCCAAAAGTACCACACGTTATCTGGAGTCAGGTGGTATTTGAGGTCATTCAACACCTTGAAACAGGGCCTTTCCTTCATACCTTTGCCAAAGGTTTGGAAGGTTATTTGACTTGAGTTCATAGAGATGGGAAAGGCTGTTGGTACAGGAGGAAAAGTTGGTGCATGTCTGAAACACCCACAGAAGAACAGGCAATACTCTGGCTGGTTTTAATCTTCTCCATTCCTCTGGCTCTGCATCTCTTAATGCAGCACTGCAGGTCCTTTCTTGCAGCCCCAGGGCTGCAGTGTGAACATGAGAGAAGCTGGGATAGTATTTGCATTGTGTGTAGCCTAAAGCATCGTGCTGCTCTCCAGGATGCACAACGGGCTGGAGAGCACAGTCTTGCATTCAGTAACTACAGAGCAAATGTTCTCTCTGGGACAGTGGGGTTAACAGAGGGAAAACGCTGTCGACATTCTACAGCAGCCTGTTAGATCTCAACTCTGAAGTATTTTTCAAATCTTCTGGCTCTGCCTGGGTCAGCATTTTGCTCTTGGTAATGAGCTGTGAGTTTTCAGATTCTAGTCGTTCTGGCAATCCCATTAAAATAAAGGGCCAAAAATATCCATAGTGTTCTCCTCTCTAGGATCAATGGTAAATGCAAAACCATGTGCCTGTACTTGGCAGCGTGTGAGCCTGCAGATAACCAGGCCTGTCCTTCGCAGTGGCTGTCATTACAGCTAATGACACTCCAACAGAAACTTGAAAGCACAACTCAGGGGCACTGAGTATTTCCCAGAACCGCATACTGAAAATGTTTCTATCCAAATGTAAGCAGCAGCTTGGCCTGCTGGAATCACAAGGGAAAAACTGCTGAGTTTTTTTAAAACTCAAGTCAGCATTACCACTTCTTGAGGTCTCATGCTGTTTGTTGTGCAACTGCACAGACACACACATCAAGTGTGAGGAAAGCTTAATCATGAGTACACATAACATCACATGAGAAATGTGTTTCATGACATGCACTTTTATAGTGTGTGTCTGCTTAAACATCTCTCTTGGATTTAGTGTGCCAGCAAGTATTCATCGATGAGCAGAAGCTTAATACATCTTGCTGGATGCCTGTACATTTGCTTATAACAGGCCAGGTAAAAAATGGTGGGTGTAGGATTTTCCATGAGGCCAGGACTTCAGTATTAGTTTCCCTTCTGTGCCCTGGAGAAAATGCATGGTGTTTTGAGACAAGGCACAGAGAAGACATTAAGCAGCTCTCTGACATTGAAGCCACTGTTGAACTTTGGATCTCCACTGCGTGGATGTGTGTTCTGCCTCTTCTTCCTTTTCAAGGCTCTTACAGTTTTGTTGGGTTTTTAAACATGAGCAAACCTCCTTATTCTCTGAAACCAGTAATCCAGTGTAAAAATTTTTACTTCATTTGGCAAAACACAAAAGCAAAGGTAGATGTTTGCAGATGATCCTAATAACTACCCTAATGACGTGCTGCCAGCCCCACCTGTAAACACCCAGCCTTGCTCCCGTGTATGGGTGCCATGGAGTGCAGCTGCTGGGGCTCTTCCTCGGTGGCTGCAGCAGAGAGGCAAAACCATAGAACACAGGAGTAGTTCCTGGGCACCGTGCTGAAAGGGCAAATTGCAAAGGGGTATTTATACTGGGGGAGGATCTGAATGCCCAGTAAGACTGTAGCTGTTGTGCCAGTCTGTGCTGGTACAGGTGTGACATGGCACACCACATCTTGCTAAACAGGAGGGGCAGTTGTGGTTGCAAGGACAGAGCTGGTGCTCGTTGGGAAATTCAGAAAGCCCTGCCCTCCCTTGGGCTTGGAAAGGGTTCTCACAAGGGGCCTGGTCCCAGCATTGTGCTCTTACTGGGAGGTGAAAAGTAGACAGAGAATCGTGGAATATCCTGAGTTGGGAGGGACCCAAAAGGATCACTGAGTCCAACCCCCAGCCCTGCACAGACACCCCAGCAATCCCACCCTGTGCATCCCTGAGAGCGGTGTCCAAACACTCCTGGAGCTCTGGCAGCCTTGGGGCCTTGCCCATTCCCCGGGGAGCCTGTTCAGTGCCCCAGCACCCTCTGGGGGAAGAACCTTTTCCTGATACCCAGCCTCACCCTCCCTGACACAGCTCCAGCCATTCCCTGGGTCCTGTCCCTGGTCCCAGAGAGCAAAGATCGGAGTTGCCCTTCAGGAGGAAGCTGCAGACTGCAATGAGGTCCCCCACAATCCCCTTTTCTCCAGCTGAACTGACCAAGTACCCTCAGCCACTCCTCATATGGCCCCTCTGATGCCTTAAGAGGCCTCCTAGAAACAGAGACTAGACATGAGTAAGGGAATAAAAGTAGGTATTTATTTGAAAGGCCTTCAAAGGTACACCCTGGGGACCCAGATGGACCCCAAGATGGACAAGAGGTCACAAGTTCTTGACACTTTTAAAGGTTTGGTTCCTTTGCATATCAGGGTTAATTCTCCAATTAAAGTTTCCGTTTAATGATGTAATTTCCCCTCCGCTTTCCCCCCTTAGAGGCTCTTTGGTTTATACTTTCTGGGCCTAGGATGGTCTGGGTGTCCTTGAAGAGCAGGTCCAGAGAGACTTTGTTATGTATACCTAGCATGAGAGAGCAGAAGTTAACAGGCTACAAGAAACTTCAGAGTTACACACTAAGCAGTACAGAATTTGAAAAATATAAAAGCTAAAACCTAAGGCATCACCTCCAGATCCTTCACCATCCTTGTGTCCCTCCTTTGCATGCTCTCTAAGAGCTTTAGGTATTTCTTATCATGGTGGCCAAAACTGCCCAGCGCTAAGAGTGGCACACTAACCTTGAATGACAAAATCATTAACAAAACATGTTCAAGCTATATTGGCATTGCTCTGATCCATGTGACTCATGGATGGTTATCCATGAAGGCATCCAGATATAAACTTCCATTGCAAAAACTATGGGAGATAAGAGCCTAGGAAGATGTCTGTGACGATCTGGGATTCAGTGATGTGCATGCTCAGATTTCACCAAAATATCAGTGCCAGCACTGCTTAATAAAGCAAGACAAAGTTATCAAAAAACCTAGGCAAAAATAGCCACTGGTTTTCAAAGAAATCTGTGTTCCCAAGTCACATAGACACTTTCAATTGTTCTACAATTAAAAGTAATGAGCACCAGTTGTGCTAAGCATTTGATGGTATAAAGGCTTTTATTTGGTTGTGGGATACTGTTCATGCCTAGTGTCCAACACAAACCAAAACCCAGCAAGGAACCAGGTGAAGAGACAGTTGTAAATGAGTTTCCTGCTGTGTCTTATGTTCATGTTCCAGAGGTTCTTGCTCTGGATTTTCCCTGTCCAGCTTGCTTATACAAATGTAAACAATAATGTTTCCATCCTCAAGGAGCCCAAGTGAGACTTCATAAACTAAACAAAGTGTGTTAACAAGGTTTCTCAATCAGCTGAAAGCGAGCAGCAGTTTACACATTAATATCTGGTTTTAATTAACACTTAGGAGAGAGTGAGAAACACTGGATGCACTTTGAAGTAACACAAAAGTACCACTCTTAGACAGTTCTCAATGTAAACATCTAAACTGAAAATAAAATTGTTCCTGATATGGTAAATTTCCCTTTTGTGAAAAAAGGCAGTTTAACCCTTCCTTTCCACAGTAAGACAGGTCCTTTGAACATCTCGCTTTTGATGATGAGAACGTCTCACTTGTAGTGAAATTATTAAAACACACTTCACAGCACTCAGGGATCTGGGAGGTTTCAGTCCAGTCTCGGACTTTACAGTCCTTCCTGAGCAGATTATTCCTGTGTGGAAGCATACCCTCTTCTCTGGCTTCAGCCTGGATTTGGTACTGTGTTTCTCACATCTGGTAAAAAACTACCCTGCAAGCTTGACAAATGATAGTGTAACAGTGACTATTTGAAAATCAGATGGGGAATCCCACAGGTCCAATTTTTATTTAGGCTTGGCTTGCTGGCTCATTCCAGTGACCTCCGATGAGGTTTGGCATAGGATACTCATGGTTGCAACATATATTTTTCCTCCTTTTTATACAACTTTTTTCATCCAAAGTTTCAACATGGCCACAACTTTGGTTGTATTTTCTTTTTCTCTCCTCTTTTTTGCTTTTTACCATGGGTAGAATAAAATGATTGATGGCCCAGGATTCAGTGATTTACCTTTTATTCCTGCATCTTAGCAAAACTTCGAGTCTGAGTTTGGAAGTTTGAATGCATTTCACTCCCCTTTGCAATTCAACTTTTCCAAAGTTTAATAAGTTTTAACTGTAGCACAAAGAAACCTTATAAAAATATTACATCCATCATATTATACTAGCTGGCAGAAAAAAGAAAAGATTATTCAAAATTTTTATTAAAACTTGAGCAAAATTATTTTTAGGAAAGTCTCCCTCGGAAAGCTTCCACACTTGAAAGGTTTTTCCCACTAGAGCAAAGAAAAAGAGATTTTACTATGTAGAATATGGTAGCATATCCCTAGCTCCAGCTCTTCCCAAACTTCCAGTGGAGAGCTACATCTGCAGTGGTTTGGGTGAGTGTGTGGGCACACGCTCCAAACCAGCCATCACTCACATACAGCTGCGAAAGGCCCACGGTGATGGTGGAGCTTTCCCTGACCCAGAGCTGTGTCTGCAGCTGGGACACGAGAGAGGCTTGGCCACAAGTGAGCCCAGCCAGGTGTGGTGCTTGGTGTCCACAGGTGACGCCAGGTGGAGGCAAACCTGGACACGCACGGCGTGAGTGGCGGCCAGGCCATGCTCCCACCTGCAGTGTGTGGCACATCCCACAGGGCATTCCCACCAAAGGCAGGCGGGTGTGCTTTTCCCCAAGGAATATTTAAAGTAGTTTTATCACTGTTCAATCTGGAGACATCGGAACTCTTTTTTTTGAGGCAGGTGTGCTCACCTTGGCCCGAGGGCAGATGGGCTCCAGTGGCAGGGGCCAGGCTGCAGCCGCCTTCCAACCTTCCCCCGAGTTCTCCTGTCCAAGGCCTCTCCAAACTGATTTACGGCTCCCTCCGAGTGCCTGGGATGGAATTAGAGTGCCTTGTATTACACGGTGCCTTCCCTCTTACTCTTGCTGCATGCCACAGATTTATGATGGCTTTTAAGCCAGGCAGCACGTAAAGAAATATGATCTTAACAAAATATAGAAGGGACCAAAGGAGGTCAATGTGTGGGAGCTGAACACTATATGGTGATCCGGGATTTCCTTTTATTTACTGCTCACACCTTTTCAATCTCAAGTGGATTTGGGCTGTCTCAGGCAGCCCTACCCCACATAATCCTCTGAGCCCAGAGACTTTGCCATCAGCGGATGTCTTTCATTACGATTTAGCACATGTAGGAAATCCCAAAATGCCACTGGTGAATTAAATGAATTTTGAACACAGAGTGCCAGAAAGACACACAGCATCAGGGTAGGTAGGAACCCCACATTCATCCGGGCAGCCTTTCTGTCTCCTGACATCTCTTGCTGTGGCACCAGCTGAGGGTTTTCCAGGTCAGTGGTGTCCTGCAGAGCTCCTCTGCTTTCAGTGCTGAAGGAGAATCATTTGTGAGAGTCCTTCATGGAGACATGGAGCAAAAGCTGTGCCCGATTCCATTGCTAGGACTGTGGGACAAGGAAAGTAATGCTGTAAGCAGTTCTACTTTATAGCTTTATTTACATAGATTCATCAATTATTCCTAAACTGTAGCACACAAGAAAAATAGAGGCCTTGCCCTTAGCCTGCAGACGGATAATGTGAGACCTGCAGCAGGTGCAAGGTGTCTTGAGCACAAGGGCAGAGCTGCAGGGAGTCACCTGCAGGACCATGGCCTGACTTAAACACTGCCTCAAACTGCAAAGGGAAACAGCTGGCAAGGGGGAGGGAAGCTGTAATTACAGCCAACAACTGACTCCTGAGCCAGTGACTACTGCTGAGAGCCTGATCTTGAACCAGAAGCCAAGAACGGGAGCCTTTTCTCTTCTGGGTGAGGGCTGTCATTTCCTCTAGCTACAGTATCATTCTGTCCATTACTAAAACAAGGTCTGGTGTACTCCCTTTCATTCAGTTTATTATCATTATTTCTCTAGCTGGGGAAAGAAATTTGTCTCCCTTCTAGCCTAGGGCTGTAGCAAGGTTCCCATGGTGTGGGGGTTTTGCTGGTTTTATTTGGGGGGAGGGATGCTGGTGGTCTGTTTCTTTTTGGAAGGCACATAACAGTTCGTATAGTAGTTCACCTGCTCTTGTAAGCTTCCAGAGCAACATCCTTTCCAGTTCTCTAGCTGCTGGTTGCTGCTCACACTGTAAGCTCTTTCTAGAGCAAGAAGGGTTGAACCAGGCTGGTCCCCAGATGTTCTTTGGGAATTTCACAGGCCACGAGTGATTTGAAGCACCTTTTTTTAGAAGCCTGGACTCTTGTGAGATGTAAGGCAGACATCAGCACTGACAGTCACCACAAAACTGCCTCCTCTTGACCAAGTTCACAGGTGACTCGCATTGATAAAGTAAGCAGCACCCCTTTAGTTTTCTACACAGAATATGGTTAAAACAAATAGAGTAGTTGCTGGAAATAATCCGCAGGAGGTTTGATACTCTGCTGGTCACACCATTGTTGCCATTTCTTTCCCAGGTGCAGTTCCTCAAAGCCTGGGCTTTGCCTGAGAAGGTCTCAGCTATGGGTGTTCTCCTGAGATTCCAGGTCTCCTCAAGAGTGGCATCCAAAGAAGGGTGAGTGATGTCACTTTGCCAAAAGGGGAGATGTCTGGCCTCCCACTAGCCTTGGGATCCTTGTGTTCCCCAGCTCTCTATTTTTCAACTGATTACTGAATTTCTCATGCTTATATCCTCACAGTGTGTGCTGATTATCATGACATCAAAACAAATACCTCTTAGGAACACTAACCCTACAGCACATGTTAAGTGTAACATCTAAATCAGTCAGTTCTTGTGTATTTTGAACAAGCTGATAATTTGACATACGGCAAGACCTGGTACAATATGAACATGCTACCTCCTTTTTTCCTCACTGTAGTTTTGATGGCTCCCCTCATCAGGAGTTCCTGTGTTTTTGCCAAGTGGTTGTCCTCAGCTTAGTCTTTCATTATTGATGATGCAGAG
This sequence comes from Corvus cornix cornix, assembly GCF_000738735.6. Lineage (NCBI taxonomy): Eukaryota > Metazoa > Chordata > Aves > Passeriformes > Corvidae > Corvus > Corvus cornix. The sequence goes on along the minus strand of NC_047057.1, from coordinate 65,264,895 downwards.
AAGGTGAGGAGGAACAACTGGATCCCGCCTCATGCATTAACAGACCTAGGGAAGGGCATATTCAAAGTGCTCAGAAAGAGATGATTTTCCCCTGGCTGTTATAGTAAATCAGTGGAGATTGTTTCTGTGGAAGGTGCTGTGGTGCCCTTGGCCGTAAGAGTGAGAGGCTTATGTGGATGAGCACAGTGTACATAGCACTCCTGTCTCAACCAAGGGTGGATCCTGGGAAGGACACAGCCTCATTTTTTGAAAGGACTTTTTCAGTTATGTTTAAAAGCTGTGAAAGGCTTTTTTTTTTAATGGCAGGAGCACTGGCTTTAAAGAGTTTGGTAAGAAGCTGTCACAGTGCTACACTTGCTGTCCTTTAGCTGATTTTCTCTTTGGTGTGTTTTCTTTGCAGGGGTGACTTGGCTTCAGAAGCACAGTGGAGATCAATCTCAGAGTCTGTGTGTGTGTGTGGGTCCCCCACTTTGGCCAGGGCTGGACTTCAGCTGAAAGCAGCCCAAGCTGACAGCAGACTTTGCTAGGGGTAATCATGTAGTAATTTTTGCACTGTGTTTCCCTATCTCGGTGACACACTTGGCTTGTGCAAGAGCCACAAAGATGTTCATCAGGTCCCACTTCTCCTGTCAGGAGCCTCTTGCCTGTGCACTTGATCTGTGTGCTCAATTATAACCATTCCAGTGGGACACAAAACTCGTATTTTATGTTGAATGAAATTATGAAGTCACAGCCTAAACTATGTCACACTTCTTGCTGGGCCGTGTAATGCATATTTAAAGGAAGAAAGGTCAAAACATTGCACCAGCATAGAAAGGGGCACATGATGTTTTTCTCTGTAGAACAGGGATCACCCTGTATGCTTCTCTGCCAAGGCTTCAGCAAGCTTGAGGGCACAAAAATTAACTTTTCTATTTAGCAGGGCCAGGAAACGTTGTAAGAACAGTCAGTGAGAGGATGACTGAGGGGACTGAGCCTTTCACACTTGCTGTGGCTTTATGCCTTACACTTTCAGGAGAACACAGCCTCTTCTTTCCTATGCACCCATAGACAGACCATACGGATAAAGGAATAACAGAAATTCTGATCACCTCTGAGCCTTGAAAATGTTCCTTCTTCTATTGGTGACATATCTAGGTCCAAAAAAGCCAAAAACTCCTAAACATACCTGTAGTTTTCTACTTCATAGCTACAAGCAGAAATCAATACTGAAGGTCTGTAAACAGTGCTCTGGCTATGTAGTGTCCTTCATCTCAACTGTGGGCTGTAGGAAACCTCAATTCCCTGGCTGCAATAAATGCTGCAGGCTCCAGAGCCAAGCAAAAAGTTTCACTAAAAGTAGATAGATAGATAGATAGATAGATAGATAGATAGATAGATAGATAGATATCTGCTGATGCAGTCTCTCACTCTGGCATCTGAAATACATAGACCTCTTCTGGAGGCACTGGATGATTTAGATTTCAGGGTCGCTGCAGAAGCCTTCCAGCTGTCAGCATGCAGCGAGTGCCTTGCGGTTCTGTATAAAGACTTCCTGATCCCCAAAGGCACTGAGCTCCCATTGCTTTACATGCCTGGCCCTACCAGTTCGTGAGTTACTCGCCTCATCTGAGCGAGCCAGCGACACCTTCTGTGCTCTGAGTAGGCAGGCACTGCTGGAATTTTACGAGGCACTGGGTTTGGCAGTTCATGGCTATGGCAGCATTCGTGCAGTGCATGATGTTTTGGCTTTCAGGAAGCTTGGTGACTTTGAGGAAATGTCTTGCTGCTGCTTTAGCACCAGACAAGCCCTGCTCTTCTATAAACATTTAATGAAATGCAGTTTTTTGTTGATTTGTGCCTTAAGTCTCTCTTAGCACTGCATGCTGCAGCCTGAACTTGCCTCTTCTTCCTTAAATGAGATTATCCAGAGCATTGTCAAGCAAAATCTTTAATATTTCCACTAAGGAAGGTCCCACCTCTTCTCTGGGAAGCCTATTGCTCAATTATTTTCTGTCTGAAGAATTAGTTTTTTCCTATATCCAGAAGGAATTTCCCCTAAACTGTCTTGTGCCCATGGCCTCCTGTCCTGGCACCAGAAATCCTTTGGAAAAGAATGTCTCCATCTCCTCTAGAACCACCTCCTTTGGGTGTTGAGACACTGACTAGACCCATCCTGGGCCTTGCCTTCCCCAGGCTGAACAAACCCACTTCCTTTAGCCTTTCTTCATGGGTCAGGTTCTCCAACCCTCTCTCCAATGGACCCTCTCCAGTTCTTCAGTGTCTCCCAATGTCTTTCATTTTCTTGAGCTGGGGGGCCAAAAGTGGGCATCAAATTCCAGGTTCATCCCAACAAGTCTTGAGTAGCTGTGGCCTGATCAATATGTTCATGCAGATACTGGAATAAAAGGATAAAAAAAATCTAAAATTCAGCTTCAATATACAGAATTAATTTCAGTACCAAAACAAGTTCAGAAACGGAGATTAACTCTCTCCTATTGCAAGGTTCTTATACAAAGATGAGACCTCTAAAAAAAAAAAAAAAAAAAAAAAAAAAAAGAGTAAAGCAGGGAGAAATTAGTTCAAATCATATAAGAAATCCCAATATTCAAAGCATAGTAATATTCTGTAAAAGACAAAATTTAATGGACATTTTGAGGAGAAAATTCTACCTATCTTTTCTTACATTCCTTCCAATTGAATGATAGACTCAGTGTAGAAAAGTATTTATTCATTTATCTATTTTAAGTTTGCATTGCTTAACATACAGGAGTCACTGAAAGGCAGAATTGGTGCTTGTAATTAATGCCCTGAATGCTGAAATGTGTCCAGCCTGATGCTAAAGCAAATTTTTAGTGGGCTAAATGTGCTGCCAGCCAAGCTAAGAATGAAACTTGAATGATATTTGTCCATCCTCTCCTAAAGGAGAAAGGAATCCTGAAAATAGAAAATTAGAAGCAGGAGGAAGGGACGATATAGGGAATGATTCAACAGGTGATGGAAATTCAACAGAGATTGCATATGTGCAAGATAATCAGGTTGAAAAAATAATTAGTTGAGCTGGGAGAAAAATGAACTTCTAGTGGAAGAAGTTGGCTTAGTCAGGAGATAGAAATCTGATGCTGGAGAGAGTCTGAAGCTGAGCCTGATCAATCTGATTTGAGTTTTTCAAAATACAAATTCCTCCTGCTCGGCAGGTCATCTTCTAGTGAAGAGAGTATACATTGGCTTAAAATAACTCCACGTGAATTGGTCTTCAAAGTGAGAGTTTGTCTCAAGCAGTAGCTGAACTCTTGAGAGTGTGAGATTCTGCAAACCAAGCAGAAGGTCTCCTGCAATTCAATATTCAACAGCTGTCGAAGCTTTTAAGTTCATCATGTGAAAGAGGCAGTCATGGAAAACAGGGGAAAAGAGGCTTCAAAAATGCTTTTACTGACCTGCAGGTGTAAACATCCACTGGAGATTGAGGTACAGGGGAGCTGGCAGGGAGGGCTTGGGAGAGACACTGGGAAGCTGCTCAGAAGATCATGTTTCAGCACTACCAGGACTGTCAGTGTGTGCATTAAAGATGGCAAGAATGAAAAATGAAATACTAGATTAATATAACACATCAAGCTGAAATAAACTGGATCTGAAGAGAAGCTGGAGAATGATGAGGCTGGGGCATCCGTGACCACACACGTGGATGTGTGTGGAAGTGTCACATCTACAGATGCATCCCAACTACAAAACAAACACTTCAGCTTCCAGACATTGGGAATCTGGGGTACAGCTTCAGCTGCCAGACTTGTCTGAGATTCTGGGAGATGCACATGAAGCTTCTTGGCAAAAGGTAGAAACTGAGGCATCTAAATTATGAGAAAATTCTGTTTAAGAAAGTCCCTAAAGAAGCAGTATAAAGTATAAAGATCAGCATTGAAACATTAGCTATGACTTACAAACCCCCAGTATGATTCCATCTTCACATCTTCCTTCCTCCCTTACTACTTATTTAACAAGTTTTCCATGTACAGTAGTGCTTTTATACGAAGTTTCAATTCTTTTGCAGCAAGTATTACTGAGTTAATATAAAGCTGCTCTTTAAAAGAAGTTACTTCCCCTTTTGGCACTACTAAATATTTCTGTTTCAATTTCATGCTCCTTTCCCCCCAAAATCTGAATTACAAAACTACTTCCTTTAGTCCCCAGTGGAGGCCTATTTGTATTGGCTTTGACATGAGCAGTTTAGCTGCTTGGTTAAATTTTAACCTTTCAGGTGAAGGGTTTGTTCAAAATGAATTACACAGCATGAAATCTTAAAAGCCACGGTGAGATGCTCATGGAAAAAAATGCGTAACAGGTCTGGCTGGGGAAAAATGTTACAGAACTGATGTTCTCCTTGTCTACAAAAGGAAAGTACAGGTGGTATCTTTGTCAGTCTCCCCAGTGGAAATAATAGGCAAGATTTTGAAAGCTGATTAACTGCTGCAGCTAAAGAAATTGAACTCTGACAATCACACAAAAATCAAAAATACCAAAATAGTCTTAAATAAGAGCTGGATGCTTTCTAAAAATACTAAAATTAACATCAAGTGGCTTCCCAAGAAGTAATTACAGGTGATATAGACTTGAGGAGATAAAACCTCTGGGGCAGCTACAGTGTCTGGGCAAATTAGGAAGCCCAGCTTTAATGTTCAGAAATATGAGATGGATGGGTAAAGCCACTGGCCAGCTGGCTGCCACTGATCAGAAAATGTCCTAAGCAGCATGGTAGTACAAAAAAAGTCAACTGCTTTGGCTCATACCGACTGAGAGAAACTGCAGCAGCTAGGAACTTGCAAAAGGAAATTAGAAGCTGTCAAGATTCCTTGACGTGGAGACACAGATCCATTCAATATTTCAAATTCTTTTTACTTTGGATACAGATGTCAGTGTTTATAGACCCTAAAATTACTGCCATAAGAGAGAGTGGAAGGCCATGACTATAAAAGTCTAAATTTTCTAGGGGCACAGCATCAGTCGAGACTGAAGAATGATCTTGCTGCTCTTGCTTTGGGAACAATAAACTAGAATACACCTCAAACATAAAGAGTTGGAGTGGGGATAGGAAAGATGGAAGCAATTTCTTTACCTCAGAATAGCTAAAAAAGGCAAATATTAGCTGTAGAGGAAAATGTCTTGTTTCAGCATATAGGCAAAAACCTTCCTTGAAGTTATAATCCCTGCCTTGATGCCAGCCAGATGTTTTCCGTAAAGGAAAATTCACCAAATCTTCAAGTACCACAGGTGTATGAAAAGCCACTAATTTTATGCTGGCTAATCAGTTCAATATCATTCCACAAAGTCACTATAATTTAACTCATCAATGCTCTAAAATGGCTGGGATGAGTAGGAGTACCAGTGCCAGATAAAACCCAGGAAGAAGGATGGAGACATTGAGTTTCTGTGCTTGTAAAACCCAGCCCCAACCCACCAGGTGGTGCCAGGAGAAGCTTCTGGGTTTGGTCACCACATTGTTTTTTTATTCTCCCTTGTACAGTGCCAAGCAACAGGTGATGATGTTTTAGGTTTCACTGGAGGCATTTATGGAGAGAAACCACGTTGGGCCTGAATATAATAATGAAAAATAGCACAATGTCTCCATGGGTCACAAGAACATGTGGAAGAAAGTACAATTCATGGAAGAGCAATAATGTGTCAGCTTTTTCTGGGAAGGCTGCGAAGATACGTAAAATGCAAACAATAAGGACAGTATAATTAATTTTCTTAATAGACAACATAAAGCCACCCAAGACAGGCAACCCAGAAAGGCTGATGTAGTGAAAGGAGGGAGATTTGACAGCCTATGCAGGAAGGAGTCTCTCAAATTGTGGTGGGGTTTTTTATGAAAAGCTGTGCATGGAGGAGGTTCTCAGAAGTGGCTGAATCAAAGCATTTGGAAATCTGTCTGTGAGGGGATGCCCCTTTGGCCTGAGTGCACAAGGGAAAACCTGTGGTGCGGGCACAGGGCAGAAGGGCTGCCTCCCCTGGTCCCACGCGGTGCTTTGAGACGCGGATGAGATGTCATCATTGCTGTGTCTTTCAGTGGGACACGTGTGTGTGCTCTACCCACCCTGCAGGGTTTGGGGCTGCTGGTGACAAGAAGCTTGAAACCCTCTGAACTCACAACCCCTCTTTGTACACCCCTAAAAAACCCCAAATACTCCTGCAGCTGCAAGGATTGCTCAGTATTACCTTGCCAGTAACACACAAGGCGCATCCTCATGGACTTAACTCGTGCTCAAACCAGTATAAATATTTGTTAATCTAAGGCCCTCTCAGAGCTGTTACAGCTTTACCTGTGATTCTCATTAGGCAGCACTGCAGTTTGTATCTGCAGTAACATCTGAACCCCTCGTTTTCCTGGAACATCTCTTTTCAGCTGGAGAGGAGGGCGGGAGATGAACACTTACTGACCGCTAAACACACTTCTGGCTCTGAATGTCAGAGAAATTACAGTCCTCTGCCAGCCCATGGCTGCTGGACCATGGGGCATGGGCTTTATCACATGCAGCAGTCAGCTACAATTTAATAGAGAAAAGAATACTTTTTGTCCCGTGAACCACATTAGCCACAGAATTATGCCATTATTTCTTTCTTCAACTGCTTTTCTGGTTCAGTTCCAGTTCAGCTCTGCCTCAGCAGAATCCCAGCCAGGCTGAATATGAATTTCAGCTGAACCAGAATCTTTGCTGGTTCAATGTTCCTTTTTTGTTGTGATACACAAATTAACTAGGAACTGGAATGCAATTAAGATTGATGAGTACAAGGATTTTTTTTTTTTACTCTCATAGTTGTATCTGTTCCAGCTTCTAAGTCTTCCTGTCTATTGGAGCAAGAATGAGGGATGAGCAGCACATGTATTCTATGTCAGCAAGTTATAACATCAGAAAGAGAGTCAACAACCCCTGCAAGTACCTCCTACAAATCTAGGAAATGGATATTACGCACACCAGAGGCCTATGTAGAGACAAACAAGAGTAGACACTATCAACTTTGGGTGTTTTAAAGCCAAAACGCTACAATCTGACTGAAACTCTGTGACTTAAACCTTCCTCTACCAAAGTCAGGATTTGTTTTGAAAGTCTAAAATTAGCTGAACCCCAATTTCAATTTACAGAAAGTGAATTTAGTTTTTCAACCAACATCCTGTCACACCAATAAAACTGGGAAGAAATTATCAATTACTAAAACACATAATGAAGTATCTTTTGAACTGGAAGAGGTCAACTTATGTTTTCCCAAGGGTCATTATACAACTTCACAGCACCAGACTATGTATGATTTGAACACTGTATTTCTAAATGAAATAGTTTTGGAGTTCTCACTTTTTATGTGGCAGTTTTTCTGCATGAGAAAATGAACTGTAATGCTGATTTCCTCTCAGCTCTCTCAGTTTTCCATACATACACGCACACACACGTACATACATACATAGTGTAGTGTTAGTTCTTGGTACATTAATGAAATGCCAAAGTCGTAATAGCCTATTTAAGTAAATTTGACCACCAAGTCTACATTGGAGAATCTCTTCCCCATAACTTTTCTCAGCATTTAACACTACTTGCAAAGTTAGGGAATAAATTCTGACAAGATCCTGTGGTGCAAAGGTAGGTATTATAACTACTGCTATTAATGTGCTCTTTGGAAACAAGGCAAAAGGAATTCACTTTGATCAACCCATACTACAGGTGTTACAGCACAGAGAGATTTGGCTCCACATTCTCCCCCTCTCCCCCATCTTTAGGACCCTGAAACCTTTCTGCATATAGTAGTTTAGCAAAGATTATGATTCTGTACTGTCATCTGACTTCTGGGTCACCTGTGCATGGACACAGCCAGCACATGGCTGGATGAGAACGAGACAGCCAACAGTGCCACAGTGTTCCTGGTGTAAATCCTCACATGGAGCATCACTGCTCCTTGAGGAGGATGGCAGAGTGTTTTGGACTTGGGTGAATTACAACCATGAACTTTGCATGTGCCAACTAAAACAGCACAAAAATATAAATTCCCCCCCACGCCCAGCAGTGGCAAGGCTTTCACCAGAGCGAGCACAGCCATCCAACTATAAATAGCAACTTCCCTAAAATTAGATGGAACTGGCAGGCTCTGGGCCATGAATGGGAGCACTGTTAATATGCTCATCAGGTACTGGAAGGGCTCCAAATCTGACAAGGCCTGCTACGGCACAAACGTTCTGTGCCTGGAAAAATGAGCAGGAACGGCTGAATGAATGGGGCCAGGGATGTTTTCCTAACTGGGTAATAATGTCACAGGCTGCCTGACGATGCTGGTTACATTTAAAGGAGTATTGCAAATAGGATATTTCTCCATATTTCTTACTGCTTTGCTTATGCTAACAGAAAAATGCTGTTTAATCTAATGAATAAAGAAAGGTGGGAAATCATTTAGGGGGAAATTAATACCAAGATACTCAGTAAAGTTAAATCAAGATGGGTAACAGTGTAAATGTTAGTATATAACTGCTTTTGGCTGTTTTCATTCAGAAATGGTTAGGGCTTCGCTGCACTCCTCCATGGTGATTTACTGAACAGTGAATAAAAATATGAGTCGATGGTACACCAGGTACTCAGTACTAATTGGCTGTTCCCCTGCTATGGAAACATCAAAAATGCTATTTGGCTTTCTGCAGTTCAAAACAGACCCTATAGCACAGAAGGTGCCATTGTGGTCCCAAAATGGCAGAGAAACTTCAGCTGCACAGATGATGTATGCTGACCTTTTTTCCAGTGTAGCACCATTGAAATCCAATCACTTCTGCACCTGCTATCAATCAGCCCACACTTCCATATATAGCCTTTTTTTCCCCCTAAAAAAATTAAGTTACCTCATACAAAGGCACCTTGAGGGCATGCTGCATTTCCACAAGGGAAGTTAGAGCACAGCAGCTGATGAATTGTGAATTTACACCAAGCTTATTGGACAGTGTCTCTCCCATGTTGATAAACCATTATTTCACTTCAGTTTAATTCACTTTGAGTGTGAATTAAGTTAAGGTAATTATGGCCAGCGGACTCCTAAATGAGTGTCCATAGAGAAATTATATATGCTCGAGTTATACTCACTTTAAATTCACATCTTTTTTTGTTAATTCACTTGGACGTCTTGTGTAGGACAAGCCATTGGGTATTTTGGGCTTGTGCCAGAGCACCTTGAAGGTAAGGAAGGAGAGTTTGAACTAGTCTCAACAGAGAGAAGAAAAATCAGATTCTCAGAGGCTACTAGATGAAAAATATTGCAGATTTTTTTTTTTATTAAATAGAAAACATATAAATGGCTCAAACATAATAAGATTTTTGGACATAACTATGATAATTTAATGTCTTTTATGAAAAACATTAAACAATATAGTACTGTTTCTATGCCCTTCTCAAATCAGCACTTGTCAGCCATAAGGAAACCCCAGATTTACCCCACCACGTCCCAATTAATGTGAGCATTTAAATGGGCTAGAGTATTTGCACAGCTTTTTTTTTTTTTTTTTTCTGAAATCATCTCTTCATATGGCTGCATTGACTTGTTTATAATGTCCAGAACGCTTTGAGTCATTTGTAGCTTCATTTTCACTCTGGCTTCAGGAAATAAGCATGAGTTACTCTAACTCCAACTGGAAAATAATGATGCCATTGCTCCAGTCCTCCTGCAGGTTTGCCACTGTCACATTAACAGATTGTATTGGTGGTCTGAAGGCCTCACAAAGCTGTAGTGAAAAGTAGGTTTAACCATAGCTTCCAGACAATGGTCTTTTGCTTAGGAGAAAGTTTGTGTAAACCAACACTTTGAAATTTAATCCTACAGGGGTTAAAAACAAGACTGTTGTTTCTCAATGAAGGGGATTTAATATTTGTGTTAACCACTTGGTTAGTAAGTTTATGACCTTTGTTTATGGAATAGCTGCTGTATTTTTAGCCCAATAGGAAAGAAAGCTTTGATGTCCTGAGTGCTGATAGTGAAGTATGTATTTTCACCGGGGAAATGTTCTGTCATTGAGGAGCAGAAATGAAGTCTAATGAGGACCCAAATGGCCTTCTTGAATAATTGTGTGTGCATGGGGGGGAAACAACAAAATTGACAAACTTACCAAAAGCTTTCTATATGAAGATACAAAATCTGTTAGGATATTGCTGTATTTCTTTTGGAAATGTGTACACACTTCTTAAACATAGTAAAGTACACACTTCTTAAACATAGTAATAAACACTTCTTAAACATAGTACACACTTCTTAAACATAGTAATAAACACGAAGAAAAGTTTCAGAAACAGAAATACCCTGGATTCTGAACTGAGATTTCGGTAGAAAAGATAATTAAACAAAAACTGACAAAGCAACTAGTGGAAGTTCAGGCTCCACTTCACAGTTCCAGTTTACTCCATAATCCCTTTTTCCCCCACATTTCCAGCCCTCTCCCTTCCCACCGAGCCCAGACAGCTGCCACTAGAGGTCAGGTGTTTATCGCTCTCCTCACTGCCATCGAACACCTCTCGTGCTGCTCGGTTAGAAACGAACCTGCCTGAAGACAAATTAGAAATCAGAGCGAGGATGAACTGCGAATTTACACCATGTTTATGTGTTCTTCACAAATCAGAGCACTTCGAATCTAGTTAGGATTTTGTGTGGGAAATCTGCAGGTTTTAGTATGCTATATACAAAGACGGGAGTTCCCAACGGGCAAAGAAAACATTCATTGATTCAAGTGCTGCACCAAAACCAATAGAGAAGCTATCAGCAATGGTGATAAAAGCAATGGTTAGGTACAGTACGTGAAGGTTTGGAATGGTATAGGGCAGGTTTTGCTGTAATTTGTACCAGTAATGATTATTCTTCTCACACAAGAACAGCACGGGGACAAATCAGCTACTTTGCCCCAAAACGAGGGATGCTGGAGGATGTTCAGTCTAGGGCTGAAAACAAAGAACATGGAGCTAAAGGAACTGGGGAAGAGGAAGTGGCCAGCTGAAGCTCCCATCACACAAAATGTTTGGGAAATCGGGCTTTGCTTGTTTCCTGGCACACTTGCAATATGTGTATGGCTAGGAATAGTTCTACTAATTTTTCCAACTTGCTCTCAAGCCCTTTAGTAACTACACAGTCCGAATTGCTACCTTGTGTAAAAATACAAATGTAAAATTTTATTGGGTTGGGTCTTTCCCAGTGAATGCAGTGAATAGTCATACAAACTAACACAAGTAGAGCAATCATTCCAGGTCCAAATGGATGCTCATTTCATCAGTACTTATATATTTTTATAGAGGATCATGATGATTTTCTGAGCAAGAGCCTAAGAAACAAGAGCCTAAGAAAAAACAAGAACTTAATTGCTTAAAACGAGATGTTATTTAAATTAACTAAACCAGCACAGGATGGTGACATCAGAGAACCCCACTTAAGCTGTTGCCTCCCAACTGCACATCTGCATAGGGACATGCATTAAATGAGTTTATGGTGGTGGATCCACAACCCAAAGGCATGTGCAAGGGTATTTAGCAAGCAGCAGTTACAGTCACCTGAAAACACAGGTCCAGAAACTCCAGCTCATTGATGGTGCTTCTAAAAGGACAAAACCAGCTCAGCACAAGGAAGGAAACTGCCCCCTTAGCCTTCTCTTTCACAAAGGCGTTCCCATGACATGCCCCTGTTCCACGGATCTAAGCAAGAGGAGGTATTTTGCTTCCTGTAGAAGAGATGAAAAATCATCTGCTATCCTTCCTTTGTTAAATAAAACAGTTGGGTTCAATCTTTTGTCGGAAACCATTCAGTAGCAAAGAAAGAGCTCTAGGCTATGTGGATGCAGCCCTGATCAGCCCCAGGCTTCATTGCCATTCCAGCACTCTAAACTTCTAGTTTTCTAAGCTTTTTATTCGAGACATCTCTACAGAAAAATGTGGAGAGTATCCAGCTTCACTTTAAAATGTATTTCACCTGACATGCAGAATGTCTCGTGTACACTGCACTGAGATGATCTTCAAAGCCTGTTCTTTCCTCCACTGCCTCCTTCAGAGTGCAGCAAATTCTCTTACAGAGATTTCTGTGATGATAACAACAATCATTACATATGTCCCAGAGCACAGTCTTTTATTCATTGGCATCATTATGTTTTCAAAATATTTTCCAGGTGTGTTTGAAATAACTAATTTGAATTTGTTATTTAATCTGTACCTCCATCCCAAATTGCAGGGGACCTTCAGTGCAATGTCTTAGAACCGTGACAGGGTGTGAGGTGGTATAAAATTTCATCACTGAAAAACTCAAAGCACATCAATTCCAAATTTTTGGAGAGATTTAACTTCATTAACAATTAGAAAAACAAAATAATGTGAGAGTAAAAAGCTTGAAGTACCAGTCATACACATTAGTAAGAAAGAAGAACTATGTTTATTTAGGTATGGGAGGGTGGGCTTTGGGGGTTTGTGGTAATAGAAGTAAGTCTTTTTGTCTTCGTTCAAATGATAAGTGGCTACTGTTCTAAGCAGCAATATGGAAAGGGGTACAAGCCGTTTTGTCTCAGGTGTTTCCTGTTCTCTCCACCTTGTTTTTGCCATTTGACACTGTGCAATCACGGGTACAGAAGTCCACAGTTACTCAATGTCCATTTACTTCATGCAAATATTTTTGTTATGATAGAATCATTAGTTTAGAGGATGGTACAATGGTCCTGTTACTATTTTAAACCAGCTGCTGGTAATATGAAACTGCTCCCAGAGTACTTTAAAATGCTACTCTATGGTTTGCTAAAACTGGATTTAGGGTTTGTTTAGTGGCTTTGATGACTATGTTGCTCAGATGCTGCTGTGCTTTATGCTTTGTCTGCTCAGAAGAGGGACTACAGCTTTTCTTTTCAACCAGAGATAAATTTAATCAGCAAATATTTAATTTTTAGGCTTAAATAATTTCCAGGGGGGCTGTTCTTTGTTATTGTAGAGACAAAATTTTATAAGGATTAAAAAAAAAAAATTAATTAATGGGAAATCACCTATTTATGTTCTTGTAATGCCATAAGGCAAATGCAAGGAGAAATATTTTTAAATGAGAGAGGAATGGTTCTATCAAGCAAATGTGAAAATAAATTTGATAAGTAGGTACTCGTCCTCATTTTGCAGAGGAGACATATAAATACATTGAGTGTTAAAAGGTCAATCTAAAAGATCAGCTCTTATTTCAGACTTCCACTAATTTGAGGGCAAAAGATTTGCACTCATGGCTGCAGCTGTTTTCTGCAGGGCTGAACTCTTACCAAATCTGATGACTCTACAGTGCCTGCACAGTTCTGGGTGGAGCCCTGAAAGGTTTCTGTGCCTGCTGACAAATAGGAAGAGTAACTTTGTTAACACTGAGTGACTGCATTTTGTAAAGCTAAACCACTGCAGGTGGTTATGAGTCCTTTCTTTTCTAAAAAACAGTGCTTTTAAAATCCATTTAATGCTGGAAGGTTTAGCATGCAGCAGGGTATTCTCTGCTGCTGCCTTCATCTCTCTGTGAATTCTGGCCCAGGCATTTGGAGGCACATCAGTCAAAGGTGAATTTATACAAGGAATCCGTGCATCTATCTACTCCTGACAAAGGGATAATGTGACTGGTTTATGTGGTCTGCAGGAGAACTAACTTCCTATTGATGCCATGATGATTTTTTGCCTTTTCTTTTATACCCCTTTTATTTACCTTTTTACAGCTTTTGTATTCTAAGTGTTTTTTAGCTCACATTCTTAGACATATTTTGTCAAGCTAGGAGACTAAACATCTCAGAAGCCTCGTAGTTAGGGATCAGTGTGCCCCAGACACCAAGGTCCTCTCCAGAACACATTCTGTAAACTAAGATAGAACCATCCAGGGGAAGGTTCCTTGGGGAGGGGGGCTCACTCGAGCCTCTCATTGGGGAATCTTTGATAGACATGCTAATTAATAAGACCTATAATGTTATACGAGATCTATTGTGGGTGTGCACTGCAGGGATCCTTAAAATAAATACAGAAGTAAAATCCCTTTTTTCCTTCTAACCGTGTTTGATTCTTGATTTTAAGGCCAGGAAAAGGCATCCCTATCAGCTGCAGTCTTGCTGTGTTGATCACTTAAAATTTTCATAGCGAGGAAAGCAAGAATGCAATTTTGTAAGGGTTTTATAAAATAGCTTGCTGGCTGTGTCTCTCTTCTACACCAGTGAATGTGGCAAGGCAAAAATAACTACATTTTTCTCTCACAGAACCCCTCAAAAATAGGTAAAACCTGCTCACAGGATATGGGATAGACAGGGTACAGGGTACTGACAGAGACAAAAGGGTGGAAATGTCAATAGCCATCCTGCCCCAGGCTCCACTCAAAGTTCTTCACTGTCAAAAAAGTACAATTTGAAGTCCTCTGTATCCTTCCTCCTCAATGTCTCTGCATCTGATACATCTAGGCAGTCCATTATTTTCCTTTTTTTAATAGCAGCTTCCCACTCCTGAGCCTCAATCTGAACACCACCCATAAAAATTGACGAAGGTTCCAAGTTCAGCGCAGCATTTACAGAAGAGAGGTGCCACATCAGGCTTTCATTGTGACCTTTATTTTGACCCTCATGACCTCAGGCTCCTCCTGGGAGTTTGCTGCTGCTGTAGCACAGGCCCCTCTGGGAGGAGCTGCCCCTTTTTTTGCTGCAGAGTGCTCTGCTCTCTGTGAGGAACGAAAAATAACAGCGGTGAGTTCCAGTATGCACGGCATGAAGGACGTGGCTGCCAAGAACAAAGGCTTGATCCTCATGTTCCACAAAAAGAACGGCTCAGTGTACTTAGCACATTGCTCTGAGTGATTAATCCAGGGAATAAAGGTGGGTTTTTTTTTCCCATGGCACATGAATATTTTTTAGAAGTACAATTTTATTCTCTTGGAGCAGCAAAGCCTTAGAATTGAATAACCTAATTTCTACTAGTCCTATCATGACTTGTGATGAAGAATGGAAAAACAATATAAAATAGTAACCTACTGTATCCAACATATTTGTTCAATAATCTTTTTGGTATCCAGGAGCTTATCAGAAACCTCGTATCAGGCACAGACTGCTCTGGGTACAACCTGCTGTTCTGTCTGGAGCAGTGGCCAGATCAGTTATCCAAATTCAGAAATATTGCAGGAAGAATTCGGTATTTTCATACATTTGTGTTACCAACCTTTTCTTTTAATGTAGGGTTTGTCCCTTCACTCCAAAGTAACCTTACCTAGAGCGTATTTAGTGAAGAGCCTTGCTGGATTCAGGCCCACTGGAAACTATTTATCACTGTTTACAGAAGAGAAAAAAGCAGGGCCACCAGATTAGCAACCAAATCTAAAACTGACTTCAAAGTACATTCTCCAATAGCACAACACACATCTTTCAAATTTATGGACATGAGTGGATATCTGAGAAAAACATGAAATCATCATTTATCCAAAGACAGCCTGACTTTCATGAACCACGGGGACAAATAAAATGTGCATACGTTCCAGAAGCAAACACTGTAGCCAGGTCTCAAAGGTAACTCAAATCTGACTAGATCAATTTAACATCTGTTAGTTGTATTTCTAAATCAAAGCATCATAAGTGTAATATATATACCAGCTGTAAAGTTTTTATTTCTGGAGTGAAAAACCAATGTAAGACCTAGAGACAGAAAAAAACCAAAAAAAGGTTGGTTGTTTCACCTGGGCTCTTCAAGGATTTACAGAGTTTAGGGAGAAAAAAAAAAATCAGCATTTTATTTTATTTTTAATCAGAGATTCACTGGGCCTGGATTAAGGATTTTGATTCCAGTATTCCACTCTGATTTTTTGAATGTCTAGTTCACCTTTATTTATGTAATAAATAATATTTTTCTGCATGTAGTTCATGAGATTGATAGTGGGGTAATGACTGACTTGAGTCTTTGGGAGCAAATGAAAGTTGCTAAGATGTCTTAAGATCTTTAGCTATGTATAGGCAAACAGCACTTTACAAAATTGAGAGAAATGGTAAGATTTAGTCCCAAAGAACTGAATAGTCAGGTAAACAGGAGCAAGAATTCTGGTATAATTATGTTCATAGCAGTCAATGAAGAGTTGACCAATTGGAAAAACAAAGGCTGCAAAAGAAATAGGGCTTGAAGGACTGATGCAAAGACAGCAGGTAAAGACAGTGTGTGCTTGTGAAGAGGGACATTGCCTCAGTCAAGGGGTTTGAAGATGGGGGGAAAGAAAAGAGGAGTAAAACTAATTCTGGTGCAATGGGAAACCAGACAAGCCGTTAGGGATTTCAACCATTCTTTGATCTGTTTTTTAATACCCAAAGAAAGTGGATATGGCCTTTACCACCTTCTTCCAAGGTGTGGTTTAACAAACAAGTGAACTGATGTAACACCTTACAGCAGCAAGGTGGAAGGTCTCCTTTCCTTCTGCCCTCTCCCAGTGTCCTCTCCTCACTCTCGTGCCTGCTCTGGTGTTCCGTGGCTCCCAGCTGAGGCAACGCAAGTCCCTAACCTACAGGCAACTAGCCAGTCTTTTGGGGGGATTGAAAAATGCCAAGAATACTAAAGCCCAAAGAAGGTAAATGGTGGATCCTGTGCCTGAAAGAAGGGATAGGAGGAGGGAATGTGGTTTTCTATTTTCAGCAGTGCTGAGCAGATACATTGATATTACCCCAAAAGACTCCTCTGCTGCCAGAACACCATGAAGTGCAGTTGTGTGACACCTGTGACACCTGGCTTTGAGGATTTCTTCCTCACTCAGTTTCCAGTCTGAACACTAGCCTATGGCATTGCCCTTGATAAGAAAAAAAAAGACATTTTTTCACTTTGTGTTTAATTAGAGCTTTACTGGGTTAAAAAAAAAAAAAAAAAGGAGGCTTGGGTTTGTTTTTACTTGCAGCTCGTGTTGGAGCACAGTCATAGGCAATAGCTAATCTAACTGTAAAATCTGAGTGGAGAGACAGCTCTTGTAATTGTACTGCCGAGTGATTAGGTGATGTCAGCACACTGACACCCTCGGTCCATCTAACCTCACTTACCCTGTAATAACATAACAGTGCCTTGCCTTCCCCCCCTGTTTGCAGTGCCACAGGTACCTTGCTCTGTGTGGGGCATCTGAGGCTGTCCGTGTGTGTCTGCGTGCCATGACAGATCCGGTGACATGTGGGAGAGTGACAGGGCACTTTACCTTCTGCACAGCTCCAACAGGCAAACTGCCAGAATGTAAACATGGATGAGATGTACAGCACAGGTATATTGACAAGATCTTTTTTCTTTCCAGATTAAATAGAAATAAATTGGAGGTATAGTGAGATATCAGAAACATTTGAAAATCCCAGCCTGGACATTAAACAAACATATGTAATGCTGAGCCCCAGGATAAACAGCAAATATTTTGTGTTCTCTAACAAATATTTGCAGAGTTGCACACAGATGAATTAGGTAATCAGAGCAACTGCAGTCAGGTAGCGACTCAAAATGGGTGCAAAACTCTATGACATAGCTCTAATTAACCATTCTTGTATGATGCTTCTTGTACTTCGAGGTTCCTGAAATGGTATCAGTGACCTGCCTGTCCTCTTGTCAGCATTTCCCAGTGGCTTGGGAATTTTTGGGGTCTCCAGCTATGGCTGTAGAAAGGGAGAAGCCAGACAACCAGTGTGTGTGCACCCTTAGAGACAGGCAGCTGGCAGGAGACCAGCTTTGGTGTATTTACTACTCTACATTCAAACCTTATGGATTTTGGCTGCCAGTTTCTAGAGCCAAATGTACCCCAAGACGTAAACAGGAGGTAAAAAGGGAGATAATTATATTAAGATATGCAGTAAATAGTAAAAAGTTTTATTTTTTTTTTTTTAATGGGGGAAGACCTGTGAAATAATTCAGTTGAAAACTAAACATCTGATGACACTAGTACACAGAAAATCAGACTTCACAGGCTGCTGCTTAGAGAAGTTCTTTCCTCTTTTAAACCATATATCCAGACTTTTCTTCTGGCTCTTGCTGCATTTGTAGTGAGTGAAATGATATGAGAAAAGACGGTTTCTTCGTGTTTTTTGTTTTCTTAACTGGAAAGACATTAGCTCAGGGATTATTATGAGAAAAAAGCTGTTTGGAAAATATGCTGAATATTGCAGATGCATAGCTTGGAAAACCTGCTGGATTTTCATCTAGCTCTGAACACAATTTCTGTTTCTTGCAGGTTCAGTATTAAATCTTTTCCACGAGGTCATTAGGTTTTCCAAAGCAAATGGAGCATTTCAGGCTCGGTTTCATTAAAGAGAGATAGGTCTTGCTGCACAAAGATCTGTCATGTGCAGTTTTGTTTACTTGGGCCTGTTTGCTAACCTCCAGCTTCAATGAGTCACGGTATTTTTACTACCATGCTGTCCATTCCATAGGCTTTAACACACTCCTCCACTTAATTATTAACAAAGTCCAAAGGTATCCGCCCCTCTCCCACACAGATCTTCCAGCTAAACACAGCTTTGAAACCTCTTCTTATTTAAAATTGTTCTTTACGGTTTGGATAAATACAGTGTTAGCAGTTGATGCTTTCGTGTTGCTGCAATGACGTCCTTCCCGAAGAAGGCTCCTGCTGCTGCTTACATTCCTTATGTCCAAACAACCCAGACTTGCCTGCACTCCTACAGATATCCTCTGGCTTTGCTCCTCATGATCCTGTTGAAAATCACCTCCTTTCCCAGGGTTACCTGTAGCCACTGAAAGAAGCCCTTTGCTCTATTTCCTTATTCCTCAGGTTCCTTGCCACAGTCATCTTTTCCATGTCCTTGGTCAGGCTGGACCAGGGTTTGATGCCAGGCTGATTTCCAGGATAGTGCAGATGGCAGGAATTCAGCCAGTGCTCCTCCCGGATGTGAGGCACGTGCCATGAATTAGATTGTGAAATGATTTTTATTTTCTGCTGCTATTTTCTGTTATTTTTTCAGTGGAACAGGTTCCCTGATGTGGTTCACAGGAAAGAGCTGGAATTGGGAAGATTGAGGACTGGTGCAGCATGGCACGAGGACAAATAAGGTGGTACAGGGTGCTGGGATGTTTCTGAGGCCACGGGATCAGAAAACTGTAGCCTTTCTGCTCCTGGCCTGGGGTGAGCCTCAATTTCTAGCCAATAATGAGCTTGTTAATCTGCCTTATAACAATGTTTTTTCAAGTCTCATCTGACCTCCCTCTTCTATGTTTTTTAACATCTTGTTTACAAATTATTGTATCAAACACTTTAAACAATTTTAGAAGTACAGTCTTGCTTTAAAAAAACCTCTCTAGGGCTTAGTTACAAGCAGCTCCTATTCACACAGCAAAGCTGGTCAGTGTAAAGAGCAGAGAGAAATACTTGAACAAGAACATGGCCAGTCAAAGTTTAAAGGAAAAACTGGTACCTACAAAGCATCAGCCCCATTACATGTGCTTTTGTTTTCAAGTCTGACTTGTAGGTGTGCAATGATTGAGCAGAGAGCCCAGAAATGAACTGTGTGATTGTTCATCCCAAGGCAGTTGTGGCTGAGGCTCAGCATATCAGTTGTGAGTGCTGGAAAAGGCTGGGTGTGTATCACAGTGGGTGTTAGTCACAGCCTGGAAGCAGGGTAGGAAAACAATTTCAGCTGAATGGTTACTCAGCTAATTGCTTTGAATAAGTCTCACATTTACACACCCAAAGCACCCAAACTCAACGTTTTTACTTGACAGCATGCTACAAATACTTGCCCTTCCTCTGGGGGAGGTAAGTACAAGCAGTACAAGGGAAAGAAACTGCTTCCATTAAGGATCCTGGAGATCTGTAAATCTGTGATTAGATGAGCTCTGGGAAATGCCCTGGAGTGGACACACGGCACCAGTGCCGCCCAGTGTGTATCCTACTGTGTCCCACATGCTGCCAACTCCAGAAACAGCGCCAACCTGTACTTTCCCTTTAATTGCCTCAGCTAAAACCCAACAAATCCAAATCGGCTTAGCTTTGAGCTCCCCTTCAGGAGCCACCGGACTTTGCACCAAAACAAGCACACATGCACGATTGGCGCTGCATCTCCTCCGGTGCTCTGGCAGCAGTACAACCTGTACAATCACTGCATCTCCTTGCTAAAGAGGTGTGCTTACAGCTCTGGGTGCATGAGATGTACAGGGTACAGAGGCGAACAGAAGCTGCAACTTCAGTTTTAATTTCTGCACTTGGACTGAATTATTTACAAAGCAGCATTATTTAGGGCAAGCTGATCTTTTCACAGCAATTTCATCTTGAAATCTGCATAAAACATGAGTGAAGGGCCAGAAACTTCTGCAACTTACCTTAAGGCTACAACTAAAGCTAGACAAAGATAGGTAAGCATTGATGCTGGGAAAATTGACCAGTGACAGTATAAGCTGATCGAGGCATGCAAGGGAATAAATACACACTGCAAGGGAATAAATACTGCAGAGCTGCATAGGAGGACACATTTTAAAGAAAACCAAGTAGAAATTGCTAATAATAGTATTAAGAAAGGCAATCCACCAAACATTCTGTCTTGCTTCTGTGTTGTGCCGTGTCATGCTCATATACAGGCTCTGCAGGGAAGGGGCAGGTTTTCTGCAGGATTGTTAAAGGAGAGCAGAGAGTGCACCGGAAGTTACAGGAAAGAAGAGCTGGGAATTGGAAGCAGACATCAACGGGGGTACAGAGTTGACGTAAATAGTACAGAGACTTGAGAGGGGGACAGTGAAAGTTAGCTTTAGCTGGAAAGAAGGGAGAATGAGGGCCAGAAGAGATGTCGCAATAGTCACTCGTGAGTAAGATCTGAGTCACAGTTATGAGGGGGACAACAGGGGCAGATTTTAAGTATATCACCCAAGAAGAGAATCTCAGTGAGACAGATAAAACACCAACTGGGAAACTGAGATTGGGGGAAAAGGGACAACAAAGGCTTCATTGAGCCAACAAAGCAAAAGTAGGAATAAGTGGGAAGCCTGGATCAGAAAGAAACTCTTTCTTTGAAACGGGAAACATTCAAATAATATTCAGTTCAAAGAACTGGAAATACAGGGATCAGTAAATTAAAATGCATTAAGCAACTAAATTAAGAATACATTTATTTCCAAGGATAATAGGGAAAAATCTGCCAAAAAGGAGGAAATGTATTCCTTCAGTCACACTATGGCAAGTACCACGTTCATCAAAGAAAGGAAGGAGCAATCCACTCCTGTAAGAGAAAAACAAAACTTCTCCTCAGTTCAAGACACCAAGCAGTGATTTGTTTTCTAAAATGTATATGTTTATTATATTAAGCTTAACTGATTTTTAGCAGTTCTCGGAGACAAAAAACTAAACCTGCAAATAAACCTGCTAAATCCTGCTGAATCTGGTAATGCAGTGTTCAGCACAAAAAGAAATTTATAGAAAAGGAATCTTACACTGGAGAAAGAAATTATTCAGATGAGAAGGTAGGGCAAATTTGGGAAAGAATAGCCACAGGTGAGTTTTAAGAGTAATTGTGTTTTAAAAGTGTTTTCAAGTCAGTAATTTTCCCTCTGGTTCCTCCCCATCCTGCAGAAGGCTCCAGCATGGGCTCCCCCTCAGAAGAAAGATTTGGGACATCAGGTGCTTGCTCACTGCTAATAGTTTTCTTTAAAGAACTTTTTTATTAAAACAAAGAAATGAAACACACTGACTGTAATAATGATGGGGGGGGAGAGAACTGTCACATTAAAAAAAGTTTTAATTATTAATTCACCAGTTCTCAACCTGGCTAGCAATCATGTAGCGAAAAGCCATAGCAACAATGACAGAACCAGCATAAAGAGTAATGAGAGGAATTCTAAACATTTTGGCTTAAGAAGGGTTAATAAGTTTCAAGCATCGTGATCTTACATGCCACTGTTCTGAAGTCTTTTCGACACAGAAAGAGATGTATGGACACCTGCAATGTTTGATCTTGACACTCTGACAAGTAATGAATTGTTTCAGTAAGTGAAGAGTAATGAGCTAACTAACTTTCAAACATGAAAGAAATTATCTGAATGACAAAGGCCATACCTTATATTGTCAGGGTGGCATAGTAAACATCTCTAACAAAAATTAAATGTAAGTAACAGCTTCATTGCTTATTTTGTTGGGAAATATAATCTCATCTTAGATTTTTTTTTTAATTGAATGTTTAAATAGTTTTGTGAAACAGTGGACTTGTGTAAACCTGTAAGTTGCATCCTGCTTCCATCCAAAACCTATCATATTAAAATGAGGCAGATGAGTCTTATGTGACTTGTCTAAATGTTTTTCATTTATCACCTTTAGCCATAGAGCTTTGTTCTAATCCAGGAGAAAGACATGCATCTAAAAACAACCAACCCTCAAATCCAGCCTGACCTAAAACCAACAGCAAAGCAAAGCAGCACAGATATTTCTGTACCCAGGCTGCTATGCTGGGACAGAGCTTCATAAGGAAAGCTCAGGGTGGATAAATCTCACTGGTCTCCTCTGCTCCACCAGTTTTCTTGGCTGTTGTTTAGGTTTTTTTAAGGGGGTTGGTTTAATGAGAAAGAATTGTGCTTTTAACAATAATTTGCATACTGTGTGTATTAAATAAATCAGATGTAATCATCCCCTGTTCATTATCACATGGGACTTTTGGCTTAAACATATTTTGACCAGGCACAAAGGGGCAGGATCCAGCATGCACAAAGTTATACAGAAAAAGATTTAAATTACCCTCGGATAGTTTTCTAGACTTCTGCTAGTGACCTCTGTTCATAAAACTTGTTGCTTTTGTGACTGTCCAGCCACTTCTATTATTTTAATGAGTCAAAGATGATTTAATTAATTTTCCATTAGTACATGTTAGCTCTGTAAGGCTTCAGTAGGCACTCAAAGAGAAACAGAACCCTATGTATGCTATTTCAGCTGATAAAGTGCTGGCTACAATACCGGGTCTCTGCAGTTCCCTCTTCAAATAAATACTCAAATGGGAAGGCTCTATGGCTCTATCGACTTTGTAGGGGAAGTCTTTCACGATGACCCAGCAAAAACAAGGCCCATTGTCTGTTAAAATCTCTATCATCAAATCAGCAAGAGAAACCACAGCAAATATTTGAGCACAGGGTCAGCCCACTTCCTGCGTTCTGCCCATAGCTGGAGGACGTGGAGAAGGCACTGCTAATTTTTCCTGGTATGGTCTGTCTCCCAGACTTCTGAATGAGTCTGTGCTGACTTGGAGCTTCTCATCTGCTGCCACAGAATTGTTATGAGAGGCTCCATATCTGGCCTTTAAATAAATTTAAAGGCATTTCTCTTTTGCAAATGAAAATGTTTTGTGATAGAAATGCTGTGCATGGCTGTGCAGGCCTCTGACAAAGCCAGCTGGCTACTGGAAAGATGGAAAATCAACAACTGCACAAATCTGGCTGCTTCTTTCACAACTGTCGAGCTGTTAGGCAATTGTAATAAGGTTATTGCATATTAAAAGAATATAACACTAATTAAAGCTTATTCCAGCTAAAAACCTAGTAAATAATCTAACTTCTGATTTCTAAAAGCTTGCACATTCAAATAGCTAATGGATGTTTATGGTATTTAGTATGTGATTAAGATTTGAACTGTGATACAAATTTATACAATCCAGCCAGTAATCTACACTTTAAAAGCGCTTTCAGTACAAAAGGAATTACTACAGTCTCCTGTGTAAATACTTTAAGTGTGGGATAGATTCTCCTCCTTCACCACTTTCTGCAACACCAGTCATTTTCGTGGACAAAATGTTTCCAAGTTCTTCAGAATCCCTTCCAGAACACGGATTAAGAGAGCTCTCCTCCATGCCTGGAGTAACACAGCCCTCCTTGCTGCAGATGGAGGTTGCTACATGTTTGGTGTGGGTTGAAGAGCCCACAGCTCATAAACAGGAAACGACCCACAACTCATTTTGAATTCCAATAAATATTTTGTGTTTTTACTGCCTTTGGGACAGTGCTTGTGCATGACTCAGGACAAGAGGTATGGATAAAGCTAGGATAAAGATTAGTCAGCCTGGCATGCCTCTCACTGGCAACAATGGTGAATCCCTCAAAACGTACGTATTCCCTAGGCAAAAGCCTGCATCCATACTAACATCTTACTCTAGAAAATTGTACTGCAGCACTTGTACCATGTCACCACAGCTGTAAGGAAATATGTAGGTGTTAAAACTGGGAATTAACTTGCTAAATCAACTGACTCTTGTGGCATTGGGTATTGGCCCAGCTTGGGACAGACCTCGGAGCAGCACTAGTGGTTGAGAGGTCGAACAGTGACCAGAACTAGTCTGAAACAGTCTGAAAAGGCTTTAAATCAATATGAGGCCTTTAGTTAGCTTCTGTTTTCCATGGTCAATATTGCCTTTTGCTGGCTGGTCCTGAGACATGCCTTAGGGGGCTTTTCAGCCTCTGCTGTTACTGTTGTTTCTGCACTGAGTGCTCTGGTGTCCAGGGCCATGTGCTTAACCCAAATTTATGAGAAATTTGTGGAATTAAGTGTGATGCTCACTGCAGTACAGACCAACCCCCCAGAACAGTGCTCTCCTTCCCCTTCTAGGCCTCATTTAACTTCCCATTGGAAACATCTGAAGTGAGTCTTGTTTTACCATCCCAGTACTGTGCCATTCACTACTGAGCGCAGTAGTGGGGGTTCTGATTAAATTTTGGGGGGTTTTTTGTTTGTTTGATTGGTTGGTTGGGTTTTTTCTTCCCCAAATTGAATGCAAACGTGAAGGCAAACACGCATTTATGCGATTTTGAAAAGTGTTTTGTAGAGCGATGGGTAGCCACGGCCACGGCCACGGCCCCTCCGCGCCGGCCCTGAGGCAGGCGGTGCTCACCGTGCCCACGGCAGCCGGGGCCGCTCCTGCGGCCGGCGGGGCTTTATTCGCCCCTGGCCGAACGCCCCGGGATCTCAGGCTCGACCCCCTCAGCCCCGTGTCCCGGTAAAAATGCGGGGGCGCAGTGGGACTGGAGGGAGTGAGGGGTCTGAGGCGTGTGAAGGGAGTGAGGGCAGTGCGGAGTCTGACGGCAGTGGAAGGGTGTGAGGGCAATGAAGGCAGTGAGGGGTGGGAGGGGTGTGAAGGAGTGAGGGCAGTGAGGGGTCTGAGAGCAGTGGAGGGGTGTCAGAAGTGCGAAGGCAGCAAACGGAGTGAGGGGTGTAAGGGCAGCGAGGGGTGTGAGGGCAGCGAGGGATGTGAGGGGAGCGGGGCTGCCCCCACCCCGCCAATGGCGCGCGGCCGCGGCGGGAGGTGTGTGCCGACCTCACTTCCGGGACCTGTCACTGGCCGCTCCCGCCCCGCTCCAGCTCCCGTTCCCTCCCCGCTCCCGTTCCCTCCCCGCTCCCGTTCCCTTCCCGCTCCTTCCCCGCCGGCAGTCGGGGACGCGGCCCGGCCCGGCCCTGTGCAGCCCGCGGCAGCGATGCACGGTACTGCCTTAGGGGCGCCCCCGCCCGCGCGGTGCCCGTGCCCCGGCCGGGGCGCCGGGGAGGCGGGAGCGCCCGCCCGGGGCTGGGTGACGCCCCCGCCTTGCTAACGCGGCGGCGGCTTTGCTAATGACCTGTCCTTTCTTCTCCTCCCCTCCCTTGCTATTCGCTATTACTTATCTCTCTGGCCCCGCGGTGTGAAGCCCTCGGCGGAGCGGCGGCGGACAGCAGGAGGAGGTAGCCGGCCGGGGGAGATGCTGTAGCGGCTCCCGCTGCTCGCTCGGCGCGGCGCCGGCCGCCGGCTGCGGGAACGGGGCCGAGGGGCTGCGGGACGGGCAGAGCCGGCCCGGCGCGGGCGGGCGCAGGTAACAAGCCACTCGGGAAGACCCGGGGGAGCGGGATTTTAGGGCGCTGGGGGTGGGAGCAGAGGAGGGGGTAATGCCCTGTCACACGAGGGGCTGTTTGGCAACTGTCATGTCTCCTAAACGGAACATCTGGATTGCCCTTAACCTGGAATGAACTCGGGCACTAGACAGAAAGTACGTGCTTGGAGGTTCCCGCTCTTGGCTTGGCTCAGTCAGGCGGGTTGTGCTATTCCCGGTCGGCTGGTCAGAGGAGGGTCCTCTGTCCTGGGAGCGAGGAGCAGGTCAGTGGGAATGCCTCCGGGGTTTGCTTTTGTGGTTTGCTGAGTTCTTGGTTGTCCCTATGGGGCTGGATACTTGCTTTTCAAAAAGCATTCCAGAAGTAACAATGGAAAGGAGTGCGAAAAGGTGCTGCCTTGTATTCATATTAAGATTGGCCCAGTCTCACTCAGTGACACGGGGAGCTGTTCCTAAGCTCTCTGATGGAAGTAGTATGAGCACAGGATTCGTCACACAGGATTATCTGGAATGATAGTGTTTGGCACTTTTGGCACTGGGTGTCTTAGTAGTACTGCATTAATAAAGGTGTTGCATAAGTTTTGTTGTGAAGGAAAATTGTGGTCAAGCTCCCTGTATTACAGAACATGCATAGACTTTCTCATTGGCATCTGGCACTGCCCACCTTTTGAAATTTGCTTTGCAGGCAGCAAAATGGATCAGCTGTAAAAAGTGTTTCCTTTGTAAATCCTGAATCGTTGATGTAGCATTGAGGCTGGCTACCTGGTCTCATGCTGGAACGGAGGCGGTTGTGGTTCATGTGACGTGGTCACACGTCTGCTCGAACCTAAACCAGTATCATAGCCTTTGTTGGCTGGCATGAGCTACCGAGCGGCCATCGGCTCGTAGTGACTTTGAGTGGCAACTTTGGGAATTTCAAGTAATGCAATGTAGTGTATCGGAAGGATGAGAGTGTGCAGACCTTATGAGAGGTTTGTGGAACTCCACAGCATGCTTGCTCTCTTTTCCCATGTTTGGAAGGAACTCTTAGCATGGTCCAAAAAAGCATTCTTATCAATCTGTTGGAGCCTTGTATTGGCTGTCATCCTCTACAGTCAGGTGCATAGGCAGTTTTGGCTACCTAATGGAAACACCTTGTGGGTTTGTCACTTGCTTTTCAGTAGTTCTTTAGTGTCTTCCTTTTCTGGTAATGCTGTAGTCTTTATAAAGGGTATCATGAATTTTAAACCATGGAGAAAGGGTTACACTTCAGTTGTGATTTTGTATTGTTATGCTTTTGATATTTTATGTGTGGAATCTTATAAAAATATAAGGGATAATAATGTCCTACAGGATATATGGCCTGAGATACTCATCTTGTTCTAAAAAATGAATTATAATACTTACTGTTGTCCCAAAGTGGGCAAGGAAATATAACTGTTCTTAGTATTTTTTTAGAAGCAGCTTGTACTTCAAAGCTGCAAACAGCTCTGTTTTTGTCTTTCCTTTTCTATAGCTTTCCCGGTAAGATTTGGGTTCTGAGTTCTGCTTCTGTTGCACATGTCATATTTTTGCAAGGGGGAAAAAAGGAGAACACCATACTTGTCTTGGAAAATAAATGAAGTTGAATTCATGTTTATTAAATGTGCAAGCATATTTTCTTGCATCATTTTTTAACTTAAACTTTTTTTTTAATCCACTTTTATAAAATCTCTCTGAATCTTTAATTTGTTAGGTTTTTTTAGCTATGAATGGTTTTATTTTATACGTCTTATAAAGTATATAAAAACAAAGTCTCTACCTTTGGGATGTAAATCCTCAAAATAAAGGTCAGTTGGAAAGACATCTCATGGGACTGTGTGTGCACTTTGGAAACCATAACTACTCTACATGTGTCCACAGAAAGACTTGGACATTTGTGAGAATGCTCTTTAGGAGTAAAAGTATTTTACTCTATAACAGATAATTTAAATACACAGGGCTGTCACTACAGTGTTCTCAGTTGAGTGGTTTTGAATTCTTTTAGTATGAACAAAAAAATATCAGCATTACATTGGGATATACCAGTTATATTCCCTAGTTAGCTAGATGTCAGTGTGGTCCTGCTGTAAAAGTAGGGACATACTAAAAGCCTCAGTCATTTAAAAATAATTTTAGCCCAAGTAAAATGAAAGAATTTTTTTTCTCAAGAAGCATAAAGAATTTTTTTTTAAAGTTATATTACATCATAGCTATGTAAAATCAGTATAGTAAGCCCTGCGAAATTTTGTTGATTTTGTTTTTTTAAGAATGTCAGCAGCTTTTTATTGATGAAGAACCGCTTGTTATCACCAATCTGCACATGAAATGGAAGGGGAAGAGATTCTGGAAAACAACTTCTGTTTCAGCCTTGCAAGATGCTGCATGATGGGGTGAGTACATACATGGACTGGGCATAGAATCTCTGTGAAGAGTGATTAATGTATAGTCAAATGACAAGGAAAGAAATTTGAGCATGTAGTGCCAAGAAATAATTGATAAACAGAAAGTAGTAGCATAATCATGAGAACAAAGTAAAACTTCCTTATGTTCTGATATCTACTGCTGTCTTAGGTGCTAGTCAGTAGAATTCTGAATTCCTAATGTTTTAGAAGTAGAGTGCTCAGCATTTCACAGGACCAGGTCTGTTAAATACTGAATGACTTTTTATGAAGTAGAAGGCAGAATTTTTCACTGAATTAAAAAGTACTTGTCTGGTAAGGTTAGGCTCTTAATCATCACTATAAAACTAAAATAAAACTTAAATAAAACTAAAATCTCTCAAAGAGTGTGATATTTGACATGTTTTAAAGATATTCAACTGATATGAGGAGATTGTTGTGTGACCAGATTGCATGGGGCATTGAGATGTTGCCAAATCTGACTCCACTTCCTCATACCACTTCTCATAGTTTCTGCTTATGAAACAATATTTATTTATAAGTGCATTGCATGTGTCTTTAAATATCAAAGAAGTGTAATTTCTGTGTCCAGTGAAGGACTTCTCGTGCACAGATTAATACAAATTATAAACCACAACTCATTGGCATTCTAGTCCTGACTGAGGCTTGAGTTGTTACGTGACTGGTTTGTATAAACCGAGAAATTATTCACTAAATCTTTCCAAATAGTAAAAGAAACTTGTTCCAAAATGTGTCTGCCTTGAGGAACTCAGAGCAGTGAGCTGAAGTTGTACAGTTGTACTGAGGTTGTACAGCTCTTTGGCATTTGTTTCCAGGCCGCTGAAATACATGTGCAAGTGGGTTAGCCCAGTATTTTCATATTTCATATTTTTTTATCTCGTTAGTTTGTTTTCATTTTGTTGAGAAGTACCTAGAAGGAAACCAGAGCTGCTGTTTGGTGTTCTGGTTGAGTAAACTCAACACTCATTTGTGAGTGTATACATCCTGGGGCTGAGAGAACTTATTGTTGTGAATAGTTTAGACTTTGATATATTTTACGTGGAAAAATAATACCACAATAACTTAATATTATTTACATTTTAAAACAAAAAAAATCATAAAATGGATCATTTGAAACGCTTCTGTAGCCTGTGATTAAGGTTTGGAGGCAGGTCTTACTGTTTTGTTGTGTATATCCATGCATCCAGCACTGTTACGCTGAGTAAGTTAAGCTAAGTAACCTGCACATAGGCTTGTATTGCCATTCTTTGTTTTGTTTTGTTTTGTTACACGATTAAGTGCTACATGCCTGTTTTGTTTTAAAAATTATTTATGGGAAATAATAACAAATCACAGGACAAACCACTGAACATGAACGTTCAGAAGGTAAGAAAAACTCTTGTCTGTTTGCAAAACTGATTTGGAAGTGAAGACTTGAATTACTGATGACATTTCCTAACCTGCTGTTAGTGTTGCTGCTTCAGGAAGAATGGTACAAAATACTTGACATTGGAGTCATGGGGCAGGCTCCCATAAAACCAAACCAAACTCTGGCATCTTTATTCAACGTGTATGGGAAAAGTTCACTGGAGTAGTAAGGCTGAAGAATATACTATGGAACCAGTTGGATCTGAGGGGGAGGATGAGGGAGAAGATGGGTGTTGTGTCAGGAGACTGCTTTGGAGACTGTTTATTAGCAGGCAGGTGGCATTCTGTCCAACAGGGCTGAGGAATCCTCCAGTACAGCTGTCAATTAATTCATACACTCTGCTATTAAAACACAATTAATTGCAGCCCACAGGTCATAGTGCGTATTGTTGGCTTGTTGGCAGTTTTCAATGGAAGGTTACAAAATAGCTATATACACACACACACATATATATATATATATATATATATATATATATATATATATATATATGTATATGTATATATAAAGATAAAGTGAAGTTTATCTATTCTTACCCAGCTCAGGATAAAGGACATGCTGTGTGCAGTCAAGCAGGCCAGTCTGATCAAGTCGAGTAGCAACTTTAGTACCCGTCTAAGCAAGAGACAAGCAGCACAGGGTACTGCCTCTGAACAAAGCAGCAGCTGTACCTGTTGTTCTGTGCTGCCACACAGATGTAACTGTACATAAACAGGCCAATATTTTCAAACAGCTGTCAAATTTTCTAGTTTTGGGCCCCTGATTTTCAGCATACTGAGCTGCTGTCATTCTAACAGAATTTACAAGGAGTTGCATTTTCTCAAGATTGTAAATCCTGTAATAAATCCTGTGGAAATGTAATAGTGATTACCCTCTAAGAATATAGAATTGTTCCATTTGTGGCTATCATTAATTTTATTTCTCTTTTACATGGCAAGGGGGTGTGTGTGTATGAATGAACACATAAGTGCAAAAAAGAATAGGATGTCCTCTGTCAGTGGCTCCTGATAGCCCTGCAAATACAGGCTACAGCAAGAAGTGTGGCTACACAGCATGGCTGGATCTGATCTAGGCTCCTGCTTTCCTTCTGCCATCCACACGTTTCTCTCCGTCTTTTTTCTGCCCCTCTGGGGGTCTGTTCAGCTCTCTATAGCTGTTTATGGTTTTCCTGCGTTACACTTCTACCGATTCAGTGAACAGAATTGTTTCACCGGGGCTGTGTATACACTGGGGAATGAAACTCGCCAGGGACTGTTCCTGAGAGCTGGATCGGAGTGTCGGGATTGCAGGGTCGCAGCCGTGCTGCTCCTCAGGCGCAGAGCAACGAGTGCCCTGGGCCGGGCGCTCTCCTGGGAGCGTGCCAGGCTGCTGCGGGCCAGAGCGGTGTCGGGGAGATAATTCCCGCTGCCAGAGGTGGCCAGCGGGATCGGGCAGCGAGAGAGCCAGTGCAGGCACCGGGGAGCAGCGTGGCTTGGAAGGGGAGAGGGAGAGGGAAGGTGCGGGGCAGGCAGTGTCAGGAGCTACTGAAGGGATATCCTTTTGATGTGAGGGAGCTGTTACGTTACTCAAGCTGACTTGTCTAGGTACCCTTCAGGTAACTTTATTTTGCAACCAGTAACTCAGGTGTGCTCTGGAGAGGGACTGTGTGCTGTGTCCCCATAACTGCTCTTTCAAAGTCTCATTCAAGCCACCTGAAATGCCTTACAAAGTGAAGTGAAACTGGAATATGAAAGTACATACATGGCTTTTTAAAGAGGTTTTCTTTTCCTGGCTGTTTCACTGGACTCATATTCTTCCTTCACCTTTCTGCAACTCAGGTGCTTCTTTTGTCAAAAGGAGTGGGGTGGCAGTGCTGGTATTGCTGTTAAGCTGGGCACCAGGTACCCTTCGTGTCATAGAGGATGAGCAGGGAAAACACGGCAGGAAAATAATTGGTTATAGTTTGCCACTTTTTGATCTCACAGGAGTGTGAGGCTTGTGATCTGTATCCTGTAGTGAGTGACCTGATTTAGAGCTGTGAAGTCATGTGTCCCCAGTATATCCTCTATCTGACACGTCAGGAGCTTGAATGTACAAGTACTTGATGTCCATTTGCCAAAAAATGTAGATTAATTGCCTGTTGCCAGGGCTCCTGTCAGAAACGCTAATTCAGTGTAAACTTTGTTTTTGTGTGATACATTTATCACAAAGAAAAACTTTTAAAGGCAGGGATGTCTGAATTATCAGAATAAAACTGAAGGCCTTTTTCTTAACCAAAAACCCAAACCAAAACCAACAACAAAAAAAAAAAAACAGCAGCAGAAAGTGAAAGAATTTTGTTTCGCATTCCACTCTGGGTACTCTGCGTTGTGGCATGACATTAAATTGAAGTTAGTTTATTTTTAGCAGGTTTCATTTGTTTGTTGACTTAAACGTAACAGCGGAGCAATAAGAGCTTGTAAAAATACTTGTAACGAATGAGTAAAATTGCAGCACAATAAAGAATAAGTAAACTACACAACTTCAGGTGCTAGTTACAGAAGACATTTGAATTTTTTGTGCTGGTAGAAGAGTATAAAAGCTGGCCCATTGGAATTACTCAATTTTCAAAAAGACACTTGCAAGCAGAAGGGGCCTAAATCTGTAATATCCTAACTGAGGGTCATTATTTTTTAAAGGATATAAATCCCTCTGTTAAGCTAAATTTAATTTATCAAATAAGTCCTGTTACTATGTCTGGACAAGGGCATAAAGTTTATCAGTGAAATAAAACCACTGAAGATACACAGTGGTGGTGTTCTCTGCTAAGAAGGGGAATTCAGGCTTCTTGAACCTCTTCCAGAAACAGATGTAAATTCCACTGTAGCTTTTCAAATAGTGAATAATCATGGTCTGTTATGTTTGGTGATGAATCATGCGATGGGTTGCAGATGGTGAGGCGGGTGCAGCTGTGCAGATGCTGGAGGAGCTGAGATAGGAGACTGGAGGACCGAGGGGGTGAAGGTGGTGATTTGGGGATGGGATGATATGGCTGATGGAGGAGAGGGATAAGACAGCTGAAACAGTATTGAAAAGGACTGTAACCTGAGATTTGGGATCGGGAATGTGCTGGTGACTGAAAGGAGGCGTTCTTGAGGCAGAAAGATGTTTTTGTTGTTATTGATCTTTGAAGAAAGAAGTTGCAGTATCAGGTACCAAAGCAACTGGACTTTTGTCCTGAGCCAAAACAATAAGGAACCCAAGCTAGAAGTTTAAGCTATAAATGAGAAGAGAAAACTAAGAGACTTCTTGTCTCTTTTAAAGGAATACTGGTCTTAAGTAGGAGAGCTTTGGTAGGAAAAAGTACAGATGCAAAGTTGTGGGCTTTTTTATTTCTGTTTTTCTGAGCAGGACGTGTAATGAGATCAAGGTGGCAAAATTTGGGAGTTTGTAAGGTAGAGAAGTTGTATCTGTCTAAGTCGACTAAAAATGGGGGGTTGTAAGGCCTAATCATTAAATGGCAGGTAAGACTCAAATGACACTTCACAATCTTAAATCAATATGCTAAACAAATGTTTCAAATTTTTGCATTAGGTAATTTTAATTTAGCTTTTTCTTTTTTCCCTCTCCTTTTAGATTGAAAGTTTCATTCCAAAACAATAGCTCTTTATTCAGGAAGAATGTTGCCATTAAGGTATCTGCAAGAATTAGTATTTTTGCTCACAGGTCAGAAATCCTCAGCCAAAGTGAATACTTAACCACTATTTCAAGGATAGCCAATTATCTTTTTCTTAATAAAGTGTGTGATTAGGAGTCAAAGTGAGGGACCCTAGAAAACTCTAGAATAATCCAAGTATTGACATAACTTCAAGCACCTATTGTACACTTGTGTGTTCTACAAACCCCAGCAAATATAAAATAAATACCGTAAATTAATTGGGAAAAAAAAGGGGGGGGGGGGGCAGGTAGTGCAGGCAAATGTCCAGATCAGTCTTGGAAGAGTTATGCCCCAAAACTGAAAGCAATTTTCAGGTTTGTTTTCTCACCTCTTTTGGTCTAGTTACCTGTCAGATATATGCAGTAAGGTCTGTGGTCCTCTGCCCTCACCCAATAATTCTGAACCTGCAAGTCTTCTCAAATTAGAGAGAGCAGTAATGGCTGCAAAGGCATTAAAGTTCTGGCATTTTCATGGAAGTTGGTGACTGGGAAGAAGAAAGGAAAACACATTATTGACCCTGCTGAGGAAGTGAGGCAATAGGAATTCAGCAATTGTCTGTTCTGTTTGGCCTGTTGGTTGCCAGCCAGCAAAGGAGGACAAGGGAGTTCAGGCTGTACCATACACAGTGCATTTGTGGTGCTTCGGGGGTGTTGTGGGCAGGGGGCAATAGTAAACACCTGTACGAATGGTACTTCTCAAATCTGGGTACTGCCTCAGTGCTCCCAAGCTTTTATCATGCTATTGAAACTCGCAAAATCACGCACAGCTGCAAAAATTTCATTGCCAGTCAATAAACTCAAAATTAATTGGCGTCTGTCAAATATAATACGTGGCCTTGAATGAGGTTGTATTCAGTTGAAGTGTTTATGTCAGAGGAACAATCCTTTGCTCTTCTTTTGAAGAATAAGAAAGGTTGAAATAATACAGGAAGGTTAAATATGCTCAGAAAACAAAAGATTAGGTAATTATTTCTTATCCTTCTTTTATGATAAATTTCAGCTAAAGACTGATTAAGATTCTAATTTCTAAAGAGCATGTTACTGGTACATGTTATGATAAAATATAGATACGATATTTGTTACGATAACATACTAAAGAGTATGTTATCAATAATGTATACCACTTGCTATCACACATAAAGGCCTGCAGATAAAAACCAAAAGGGATTCTTATATCCTGTTTTGTAAGAACACATTTTAAGTTATCCATACTTACACATAAACCCTAAAGATTGTTGAAATATTAGCAGTTTCAGAAAGTGCATCCAAGTGTCTGTTTGACTTTAGGTTAGTGGCAATTGGCTTTTTCTTTTCATAAATATGGTATGTCTGAATTTTCACATTGTTAGGATGGGTTACTAGACAATTATGCTTATAAAAGTTATGATGTTTTTCTTGACAAAACATTCATGTGTGTTATGGTTTTGCGGGTTTGTTTGGTTTTGGGTTTTTGTATCAAGCATGTGAGCAAGTAAATCTTCTGAGTGAGAGGTTTACGTAGCAACACCATCAATATGCCAAAAATTTTGCCTTGCACTACATCCGTGTGTATTAGATTATAATTTTAATTGACAATTTCAGTTGCACAGATGTCTTTAATTTGTTACCTTATGAAGTTTATTTTTACCATATGTAGTGAAAATGTACTCTGCAGGAGACTTAGCAAGGGGCTTACATTTTATTTACTTCAGAAATTGATTATATTGGAGATAATAATTTAGTCACCACTCTAAAATGCAATTTCTATTTGCCTGTTACCCTCAGATACCTGTATCCTTCAACAAATGAGGTCTCTGTAGAATATCTGGGTATAGTTAGAAAATTGTTGAGCAGGCGCTTTTCATAATCTGAGATGCAGTAATCACATGTATAAGGAAACAATTGCAGCGTCCCAATTTAGACTTAAGGATCTGGTTCCCAGTTGCATGTTGGGGCAAATGTGTGGGCTGTTGGAAAATGCTGTACATGTTGTAATCAACTTTGACTTCACCACTCAAACTACTTTTACATAATAACTTTAGAAAAAAGCCCCTGACAATGGCTTAGGTCATCTAATCTGTGCATGCAGTTCATAAGATAGTTTTTGCGGGATTTTTAGTTCGTTCCTTTTTCTTAATTCTCTTAATTCTGGCCGTACCATGCAACCAGATTTAGCCTCAATCTGAGCTCTGATCTCTGAAATTAAGGTGTCTCTAACTGTTAATCTAACTGTAATATCTGTTACTAACTGTAATATCTTGGCTTATATAATTAGCTCATCAGACATTTGTACAGGATCGCAAAACTTAGAAAACCTGGCAACTTCCAGGTAAATGGGCAAGGAGTTTTTAGGACACACTGAATAAATGGGTAAGGAGTTTTTGGGACACATGAGGAAAGTAAAAGAACTTTAAGTTCATCAACGGGGTAATAAAAATAAATCAAATACTCAGATGACACGTTTGTGTGAACGTGACCTTGGCTCTTGGATCAAATAGCAAATACATGTATGTCATGTTTGTCTGAATGTGACCTCTCCTTGGTTCAAATATCAATCATAAATCAAACCTCAGCTTTTGATGAACATGCAGAGGGAACAGCCTCTTAAATGATGCACCAGATCTCCATTTCTCAGCAGTTGTGGTCTCCACGTGTCAGTGTTCAGCACACACACCCAGCATGTGTGGCAGTATGTTCTGTCAGCTTCATTGCCTACCAGGTGTTTTCACAAAGGCTTTAGAACTCGTAGAACTTTGAAGCACAAACTGCTATGGCTGTTGTGATTAACACATAGTCTTTTGAATCCTCCTCAAGCATTGAATAATTGGAGTGGACAGTGACTTGAAGAGATACTGACAGTGAAATGGATTGGTTAAAGAGCAAAACTTAGGGTTTCATTTGGGAGAGGAAAGGAAAAAGAGGGAGTGTATTGCAAGTGTAAAGTTGTAAATGTAACAATGGAGTGGGGTTTTCATTCGAAATTCTGGTGAGCTGTGAGCAGTATTGGTGGAACTGCAGTGAACCTGAAAGGCAGCACATGGCAGAGAACACAGACTACTCTAGAACATAGTGTTTACTAAGATGTTGCCATGGCTTAGTTTCTTGCAGAAAATAAATTCTTATTGTCCTTTTGAATCTCTTTTTAATAAAATATACTTTCTTCAGTGGTTGTGCCTCAAAAATACTGGATACTATGAACTCCAATATGAATATTTGCTTTAAGTGCATTAACAACTAATGTAATAAATTGAATAATCTTCCTTCATACTGCCTTCCACGCTGATTTTTGTAAAGCCATGTTAACAATAGTATCTTGATTCTATAGATTAGACTAGATATAGGTAGTCAGTTTGACTATAAAAACAGAAACAGACAGCATTACAAATTGAGAGCTTTTTAGGCCTTCTATGTATCTGGACTGTAAATGTTGAAGCAAGACAAAAGACTTTCTTAACATAAAGTTTTTCACTTGAGTCTTTGGCAGTGCTTGCTTGAGTTTGGAACCATCTAAATTTCAGACTGGGTTATAATATAGTTAAAAAAATACAAAAACCTAGGAACTCAAAATATGCAAAGCAACCAACCAAAAAAAAAAAAAAAAATCCCCAAAGCCCCACAAACAAACAAACAACTCAAAGCAACAAAGATCCCTCCAAAAACACTTATTGAAGAAAACAGTAAAGTGAGGGAGAAAATTATAGGTTTTTCAATAACCCTAAGTATAGTATATAGTTTGTTAATTTATATTACTATTGACTTATACTGAAGTCCTGAGTAGACAGTTCTTTAAAGGATTCAGCAGACACAGATTTAAAAGAAAGCTTTACTTTGACATACAGCTATTTTTGACTTTAGTTTCAGTTACTAGACAGAAAAGTCAAGTCTTCCTATTCCAGATTACAGAAACCTCCAAAGCATTTACTTTTTGGATATGAAAACTCACATTTAGAGGAGAAGAAAAAAAAAGCAACAACCAAAAAATCTCAAAGTCATGTTGGTATTCTATGCAGACTTGAACCTATTTGAGCTTGAAGGCAGTTCAAACAACAACTCAATCTCCCCTCTTTACAATATGGGATTTTCCTTTTATCAGAAGGACCTTGATGCAAATTTGAGTAATGCCATGTTTGATATATCCATTTATGTGGAAGAAAGCAAGCATGATTGAAGATAGGTGTAAACTTGAGATGATAGACCTGTAAGTCTTGTCTTTGGAGCCTGGAGGCAAAGGTTGCAAAACCTTCCTGTCCCATTGCTGATGAAACCAAATCTGGCTTCTGTTGTTAAAGGGATTGCAGGGGCTTCTTTAAACACAGGCTTCAGATCTTACTGCGCCGATAACCAGGAGCTGTCTTTCTTTACATCTGAAGCTGAGCTGTCTGCTAGAGGCTGACTAGTCTAATGGTGTGGAGGAAATATGGTAAAATCTATTTTCTGGTCTAATATGAAATCATTGTAAGTATAAAGTGTTCTGAACGGAGTTCCTAGTTACCAGCATCTTGAGGGGCTTGTTGAATTTAAAATTCTCCATTAGAAAGCCACTTGATGCTAGGATGCTGTTTTATTCTTTACAAGCAGCAGAAGTCTTTCTTTGAGCTAGATTTTACTCTCAGCTTGAGTTTCCAGCATTGGAACTTTAATTTCATTTTTGTTATTTATTTATTGGAGCATGTTGTGTCAACTCAGAGTAAATGCCTGTATCTTCCATTTACTGGATTTCAGTGGCAGTTTTACTGCTGGAAGGTGAGTATCTGTGGGATGTGCACATAGCAGCCTGCATGAGAGTTCCATGGCCCTGCTGAAAGATGGTAATACCCCTTAACCTAATAGAGGTGCTGTCTGATCTGTAAAGCAGTTTTCACCTCTCACAGAAGACCAAAGACGCATTGGCTTCTTCACTTCAGGCAGTGCAAGTGCCTGGTTTGCAGACCCAGCCAGTCCATACAGTCACTGGATTCTACAGAGGAGATTCAGGCTGTACATGCAGTTATTTTTTAGCCATGCAGCATGTGTATCTGTCTTCCAACTGCTTACTTCTGCTCTCTCCATTGAGCCAGCACTAATATTTGTAAGGCTTTGCAATGAACTGGATCAGAGAAGTGGTCGGATTGAAAAGTATCATGTTTTTAGTGTGTAATCATGGCCACAAAGATCAGTCATGGCTCTGCAAATTCCATTGAGCTTCACTCAACCCAGACATGTTAAGTGAGCTGTTTGACGTTAGGTGAGATGAATTACTTCTCTTATTTCTGTTTGCTGAAAATTAATTTCTGCTTTGTAGTTTTTTCTCTATTAGTAACTGCATCTGTTGTGTGAAAGTGAGAGGGTATGATATTTGAAATAAATACTTTTATTATCTCCTGAATACTTTTGTTGCTGTCCTGTTACTAGTTATTTCTTAAACAGTAATCTTGGCAAAACAAACAATTTTTAAAACTATTTAGTGTATAATAAATGTGTTTAATAAGCAAAAGAAAGCATTGGAGGAGATTGCGGATATATAATCTTGAAGGTCTAGAAAGCAGCTGAATAGTTTAAAGCAGGAAGGTCACATTTAAAAGGAGGGTGAGTGGTCCTGTTCAGAGACATCAACCTGTAATATACACTAGCCAATGTCATTTAAAATCCAGTGGGACAGAAAATCTGGGGACCAAAGAAACGCAGCTTCTGAGCTCAGTAACTTCTCCTTGAGTTTGGCTGAGTAATAGAAAACAAAAAAAACATTCCTATGTTGTTTGTACCGCTTTGTCATGGCTTAACCCCAGGAGGCAACCAAGCCCCACTTGCTCACTCCCCTGCCATGGGGCTGGGAAGAGAACTGGAATCAAGGTTGCATAGAATTTTTCCTTACATGACTTTTAAGATCCTAACTTTATAGCTGTGCTATCAATTTTCAAAATTAGGGTATGTGAATTCTGATTTCTTTTAAAAGCAAGGATATATACAAGTTGCATATGGTATGTTGGAGTATGGCTGAGTAAAGGGAAGAAATATGAATTTTTTCTGGGTGGGTGTCATGGTTTGAAAGACAGGTGTCTGCTAAGGAAGGCAGGAGCCTCCCTTGGAATGGCAGATGTGACCCCCGTTCCCTCCGAGTTATTATAATTTTGAAATTAAGGGGCTTTTAGGCAAATATATGGGAAATAGGAATAACAGTTCTTTACTATTATATATCTGTATGTGTATAACCAGTCAAACAAGCAGCAATAACTATGGCAGTAACAGCAAACACAAACCCAATGCCAGCCTTCTCGGCTGTCGGGCCCTTTCCCCTCGGGTGCAGTTCCGCTCGCAGCCGGCAGGGGCGCTGGCGGCTCCCGGTGAGCAGGGCAGGTGCGATGGTTCCCCCGCGGCTGCAGGGGGCGCTCCGGAGCGAGCTCGGGGAGCACGCGGCACCGGTGCCCTGGGATCCCGGGAAGGGATGGAACAAAGGAGCTTCACAAACCCCTGGGCAGCCGATCCCGGTGTCCAGCCGGACTCTCAGGAACAGCAGGCTGGAACAGCAGGCTGGAACGGCAGGGATGAGCACAAATCCTGGGTGGCAGACGAGATGTATTTAAACTGCGGAGCTGTGGTGGGAACCCCCTGGAGGTCTGGGCAGGCAGGGCGAGCAGGGCTACAATGCAGCGAAGGCTCGAAGCAACAGCGGGGGCAGGGCAGCCACAGCCCGGCTCCCAGTGGGGCAGGGAAGGTGGGCTTGGGATCCCGGGGTTTCTGTGGCAGAAGGAAAAGCAGCCCAAGAAAGCAGCCTCCCTCTCCATCCGAACACCAGGAACTGACTGCCCACACACCCAGGTGAAACGAAAGAGTAGCCAGATGCACCCCTCCCCCAATGGCTAGCTCTTTTGTTTTTCTTAAATTTGTCCCCCTAGCAACACGTATGGGGAAAATTCTTTTAACAGAAAAAAAACCCAGGAGAACTCCTAAAACCCCAACATTATCTACCCCGAATTTTTCCTATACTAACATGTTACATGAAACTTAACTTTTTTAACCATATAAATACATGCATCACCTGAATTATAGACATATATACATGCAGATACTGATACAAGTACAGAGCCATGGGTAGTTCACCCTAAAACAAGGTCCTCTTGAGGTAAGCATCGGGTCTCTCCATCCCTTTGCATCACCCACCAGGTGCAACCTGGTCCCTGAGCAAAGACAACCCCACGGATGTGTCTGTCTTTGCTCAAGGCAGAATTAACCCAAACAGGTTTTCCAAGCATACCTCTCATGTGCACCACTGGAACCTTATCCCCATCTGTTGTTTGTAGGGGTTCGGATTGGGCAGGGCCTGCTCGGCTGGTGGAGCCTCAGGTGTTAACTAACCAGGTGGCTCTTGCTAAATGCACCTCCCAGTTTTTGAAAGTTCCCTCACCCAGTGCCTTCAAGGTGGTTTTAAGCAGTCCATTACACCGCTCAACCTTCCCAGCTGCTGGTGCATAGTAAGGGATGTGGTACACCCACTCTATGCCATGTTCTCTAGCCCAGGTGTTTATAAGGCTGTTCTTGAAATGAGTCCCATTGTCAGACTCAATTCTCTCAGGGGTACCATGCCTCCAAAGGACTTGCTTTTCAAGGCCCAGGATGGTGTTCCGGGCAGTAGCATGAGGCACAGGGTAGGTCTCCAGCCACCCAGTGGTGGCTTCTACCATTGTGAGCA
This sequence comes from Corvus cornix cornix, assembly GCF_000738735.6. NCBI lineage: Eukaryota > Metazoa > Chordata > Aves > Passeriformes > Corvidae > Corvus > Corvus cornix. The sequence continues at coordinate 65,223,975 of NC_047057.1, read as the reverse complement.
CGTAGCGCTTGCCTTGGCGGGTTTGAGGCAGTGTGATGTAATCAATCTGCCAGGCCTCCCCATACTTGTATTTGGACCATCGCCCACCGTACCACAGGGGCTTCACCCGCTTGGCCTGCTTGATCGCAGCGCATGTCTCACAATCATGGATCACCTGGTGTCTTGGTTTGAAAGACAGGTGTCTGCTAAGGAAGGCAGAAGCCTCCCTTGGAATGGCAGATGCAACCCCCTTCCCTCCGAGTTATTATAATTTTGAAATCAAGGGGCTTTTAGGCAAAGATATGGGAAATAGGAATAACAGTTCTTTACTATTATATATCTGTATGTGTATAACCAGTCAAACAAGCAGCAATAACTATGGCAGTAACAGCAAACAATCACAAACCCAGTCCATCCGTCTCGGCTGTCAGGCCCTTTCCCCTCGGGTGCAGTTCCGCTCGCAGCCGGCAGGGGCGCTGGCGGCTCCCGGTGAGCAGGGCAGGTGCGATGGTTCCCCGCGGCTGCAGGGGGCGCTCCGGAGCGAGCTCGGGGAGCACGCGGCACCGGTGCCCTGGGATCCAGGAAGGGATGGAACAAAGGCTTCACAAACCCCTGGGCAGCCGATCCCGGTGTCCAGCCGGACTCTCAGGAACAGCAGGCTGGAACAGCAGGCTGGAATGGCAGGGACGAGCACAAATCCTGGGTGGCAGACGAGATGTATTTAAACTGCAGAGCTGCGGTGGGAACCCCCTGGAGGTCTGGGCAGGCAGGGCGAGCAGGGCTACAATGCAGCGAAGGCTCGAAGCAACAGCGGGGGCAGGGCAGCCACAGCCCGGCTCCCAGTGGGACAGGGAAGGTGGGCTTGGGATCCCGGGGTTTCTGTGGCAGAAGGAAAAGCAGCCCAAGAAAGCAGCCTCCCTCTCCATCCAAACACCAGGAACTGACTGCCCACACACCCAGGTGAAACGAAAGAGTAGCCAGATGCACCCCTCCCCCAATGGCTAGCTCTTTTGTTTTTCTGAAGTACCCAGTAATTTGTCCCCCTAGCAACACATATGGGGGAAATTCCTTTAACAGAAAAAAAATCCAGAACTCCTAAAACCCAACAGTGGGTTTTTTTGGAGAGGAGGTGTGCAACTGGCAGTCTTGATGAAGGAGTGGCTTATGAAAATTTTTCATCACGTGCATAGAAATTGTTCTCTCTCTTGTTCTTAATGCTTTTAAAAATTTAGAATAGTATGGGAAACTGAGAAAATCCTCTGCAAATGTTTTTGTGGCACAGAATTTTTGTCACGTGATAGAGGAGAAAATAAGCATCCTTTCCCAGGCAGAGTCTGAGTGTCACACTTTAGGTACCAAATCTTATTTCCCGTTCTTTTTTTGTGTTGAATCAGGATGTTGGAACTATTCTGCAGCTTACATACTCAAGGCTCTTCCTATCCACTGAAGTATTCTAAAACTTCAATCACGAGTTTTACATGTGCTGTTTTCAGCCCCAGCATTCTCAAAATGACCTCGAGGTAATGATTGTTTCAACTTTAACCCTGGTATTTGCAAGCAAGCCCTTTACACCATCAATTTGTTTATGCAGTAAGTTCAGACTTTGTTACTGCTTCCCAGAGATCTTTGCATCTCAGAAACCTGTTTCCTTACAGGGATTATCCCTGGTGTGGCAAGTATTAAATGTGGAAGGGCTGGAGGTTTAGTATCCCTCCATTCCTTTCCAAAAATGGAGCAAATAACTGATAGTTGCATGTTGAAGTATTTTTCTTTAATAATCTGACTGATTTCTTTGGGACCGGTTTCAGGTTTATAGGTAAGTTACTCAGTGGGTATTCACAGTGAGATGGTAGGAAAGGACTCCTTGTGAAAAGAGACGTATTTCAGAGGTAACAGGATGTGAGAGAGTAAAACCTGTTTAACCTTAAAACCATAATTACATGAAATTGTGTCCTTATTTTTCTGTGTTCTATTCTCCTGTTTTCAGTTTGTGTGTGTTGGTACTTGGGGGTAGGAAAGGAGTTATGGAGACTAAAGTATTGTATGGGAAACTGAGAAAATCCTCTGCAAATGTTTTTGTGGCACAGAATTTTTGTAAATACTTAGAAGACACAGGTCTTTGAGTGGAATCATCATGCTGCAGCTACTACATCCACTGTTGTAACATGTACAGGGCTTTTTGTAAAGCAAAATACTCTCTGTGAATATTAAATGATCTTCATACTCATTACCCTTTTTATTTTAGAAGCCTTTTTTCATTCAAGCAAGGATCAATGCATATTATGTGAAACCTGCCAGTGAAAGCATATGCACGTGAAACATGCATGCATAAACATGCACAGAACACAGAGAAGCCAGAAGGCAGTTTACTGCATAAATAATAGCCATGTTACTTAAAGATTTTCTGTGCTTATAAAAAAAATTAATTATGAGTATTGTGAATGTTAGTATATTTTGACAGTCTTCAGAAATTGTTGTGTTGTCTTCATGCTTGCTGAAGTACCAGTTAATCATTGACAAGAACTCTAATGATTAAGCAGCTGTAATTTACTTGTAGTGTTTGAAAGTACAAAAGGGTATGTAATTTAATAGTTAAAACAAGAAGCACTCCATTTATGTTTCACTAGCTATTAGGTTGTTTTTGCAGAAATTTAGCTAAAAAAAGCTGCTGAATTTTACATATGGATTGTAAATGTGGAAAAGTGTGGTGCAATTTGGGCCATACCAGGCAGCTGTTGCCATGTTCGGAGGTCAGCTCGCAAGCCTTTCCTTTGCTTTCCTGTCAGATAATGCCTATTTTGGTTGAAGGTAGACTTCAGTGTTCACTTAATCTTTGAAAAATACTTGTGCTGGATGAAGAAGTCATACTTGGAGAGATGTATATGATTCAGTAGGGAACACTGGGTAGAAGAAGCCCAGTGCCTACTAGAGCCTCCCCAGGATAGCTCTGCTGAGCGTCTGCAGAGGAAATACAACGTTTGTGGGCTGTGAACAACTGGTTTAACGCAGGAGAACTTCATGGAGAGCAACTGGAGGAGCGGTGCCAATCATACGCTCTGCCATTCCTCTCTTCTTTTTCCTGATGGCTCCTTAGGGAGACAAATTTGGTAGTCTCCTTCAGATTCCTGGAGGTTTCTTTATACTTTTCCCCCATCACAAAATAGATACATCGCAGGGATAGGAATTTGTTTTCACAGATACATAAAAGGGATTTCTCATTTCTGAGTTTGAGTATGTTCTGGTTATGTCAGGGACGTGGACCGGTAACTAAGAGCAAACAGCACAGTTAGTTCCAGGTGTTACTGGGCTTATCCATGCTGCATGTCTAGCTCTCACCCACCAGCACAGTTGATACAGTAACGTACCTGTTGTCTGAAACCGGTGTTGGAAATCACGCATCAATTCCCATGCTTAGTGCAGCAAGCAAGAATATGTAGGAGACTATGTGATGTAGAACTTCTTTTCCTTTTTTAGTTAAAACTATCCTGTTCCAAAGAAATTGGGCAAATAGATCTGTGCCAATGGCTTTTGTAGAATGAGATGGCAAGTTAGTAATAGTGACAGCATCTCATTTATTTTTCCTACTCGAGTGAGTAGTATATTGATGTTTGTTATAAGTTTAGCTGGGAAGTGGATAATGCCTTCTGTAGAAACACTTATCTAAGCAATGGAGAGAAAACAACAATCTACAGATTGATCTTGTCATAACTTTCACTCATCTTGAAGTCTTTTTGGGAGTTTTCCTCACCCTGTGCTTTTGATGATTCATGTTGCATAAAGCTTCCAGAGCAACAGAATGTTGTATAATATTTTACCTTTGGATTAGAAATCCTGTATTCAGTGTGCTGCAACTGGTTCAAGTATTTTTTTTAAATATCTGATTTTTAAAAGAATTATTCTTTATTCCAGTAAAAAGAAGTTTAAGTGACTGCTCTACTTGATCAAAATGGTGGATACTGAAAACCAGCTCTATCCCCTTACTCCCTTGGAGGAGGAGGATATAGACAGCCCTTTATCTGGAGAGTTCCTACAGGGTATGGAGAACATTCAAGACCTGTCCCAGTCTCTAGGTGATGATAGTTCTGGAGCTTTAAGTTTAACAGAATTCCAATCACTGGGAAATGGCCCAGGATCTGATGGCTCAGTTATAACAGGTAAGAGAGTTTGGTTTAACATAAAACTTTCTTTTATAAATAGAATGGTAGAAATAAAAAACTTCTTTAATGCAATATTTATTGTTTATGATGAAGTCACACTAGAAATATATAAGCTGATTATGGCATGGTTTTAAACTACTTAAGGCTAAATTTAATACATTAAATAAATGTCACTGAAGAATGACTGTAACATAAAGTTACATAGGCTTTAGTCAGAGGCTTTGTTTGGGAGATCAGAATGGGAATCATTGCAGTGATGTGGGACACTGGTGATCTCAGTAATGTTTTCGTATTGAATCTGGGTGTTTGCAAGTCTTTTAGCAGTAGAGCCGTTTGAAGTAGTTTACTATTAACCTATTAACTTTTTGTTGGTTTGCATATGTTTTGTTTTGGGGGTTCTTACTTTAAATCAATTCCCAGCCTGTGATCCCTATTTCACCTTGGAATAATAGAACTGGAGGCAGTTGAAATGAACAGTGTGGGTTTTGAAGGAAATGGGGAGAGCTGCCTCCTGGCACTATTGACCATAGGAACGTTTCTAGAACTATGACTTGTTCCCTTTTGGTTGCAGACCTTCTCATCAAAGAGCTGCCTTGTACTGGAGAGGTTATGACGTGCTTTATGTGCATATTTGTTTATAACGTGGTCCTTCAGAGGCAGGAGGTTTTACAATTATTTGAGTGCAGGTGTGTACAAGGCCTACAGTAATTTAGATCAGCTTCTACTGTCACCTTCTCATGGAGTATTCAGTGCTCATTGCAAAACATACTGGTTTTGTGGTTAGAGAACATGCAAAGTGTAAACTTAAAAGGCTCAAATTCCATAAGGCAAGTAAAATGAAATCACACTTTCATAAAATCCTGGGGTTTAGGCTGTTCTTGATGATTCTGATGCCTGTGGGCTTGGCAGCGCTGGCAATGCAGACTCTGAGTTCTGTGCCAAGGTTTTTTCCAACATAATACTTGCTGACCTACATTCATGAGTGTTTCTTAATCTGTCTGTTAAAATAACACACCCATTAATTTGCTGAAGTCTTGTGGTGCAAGTTGCAAGATGGAAGATAAAAGAAATTCTGGCCTCAGAAAATGTTTTCCTCAAACGAGGTAGAAATATTAATTGAAATAATTAAGGTTGGAATGTGTTAGTTTTGTAATGTGTTCATCAGCTGGTGGCACATCTGGCGAGTTTACTTCATTGTACAATTCAGAAATGCTTTGCCCATTATAAAAAACCCACAAAATATCTGAGCTAGACTATTTTAGAAGCAGGCATTTGTGTTACCTTCCTTTTAACACCTGTTCAGCCCTTCTACTGATGTGCAGGACTCGTCCATCTGCTTTTCAGGCCTCAGTTTAGATTGTCATTTAAAATTATGAGTAGCTTTTCAAAGGTCAGGGGTCCTTATGTGTATCTGAAGTGAATCTGTGTGAGGTAGGAATGTGTTTCTGTGGTACTGCAAAAAGAGATCCCCTGCTCATCCCTGCAGCACAAGAGATGGAGAGCCAAGATGAGCTGTTCACGACCTTTCTGCAAAGAACATTGGTGTGGTGTGTTTTTATTGGGTCTATTGTCACACATCTAGTTCTTGTTGCCAGAGTCACTTCAGTAAGGCCTTTTCCTTCTTCACATCCTATGTCTCATCAAAATTAGCAAGGTACACCCTGTATTTTGTGTGTGTTTGCACTGGAAATATGAATTATTTTTCAAAGACTTATGGTCTAATTGTTAGTTCACTTAAGGACTATTAACTCAAGATTATTTTTTAGAATAAAATTTTTTGTGTGGTTTTAGTATAGAAATTGTATCAATCTTGATAATTTAGTATTTATGAAGTGTTTCTTTTTTTTCAGACACCCTTTCACCAGCATCCAGTCCTTCATCCATTAATTTTGCCACAGCTCCAGGTAGCATAGATGAATCACCCAGTGGAACATTAAACATTGAATGTAGAATTTGTGGGGATAAAGCCTCAGGCTACCATTACGGAGTACATGCTTGTGAAGGTTGTAAGGTACAGTCATAATTTTCTTCTTAAGAACCTAAATCATGTTGCTTTATTTATGGTGTAATATCTGAAGATAAACATTTGGTACATAAATGTTTAATTACTATAGTTCTAGCCATTACAATTATTCAAATAATAAACCTATCTGTGGTCTTTTTTCTGAAATAAGTCGTCCTTACATACCATAACTCAATACCAGACCTTCATCAAGCAGGAGCAATTCACAATGATAATTTTAATGCTGCTTTTCTGGATGTTGTTAGTGAAATACTAAAGCAATACACTAAACTGTGACTAAAAAAAAAAAAAAAATCAAAGCCTTCTTGCTCCACTAGTGTTTTATTTGTGTTGGGAGTTTGGCTGGGAGGAGTATGCCACATTGCTGTTACAACAGTAACAAATCCCGAATTTCTCACCTCCACCCCGTGCTGCCTGAATCCCTTAGTATTGTACCTCTGGTAGTTTTGGGCCAGGGTTTGTCTCTGGAGCAAATTACTTTTATCAGTAATGCATAATTTTTGGGATGATATGATCCATGAAGTATAAGATTCTTTTCTTTTCCCTCGAATGTTTTTAGATTTCCATCTTTTTTCTGTATTAGAAGGTAACAGGAGAGAAATAATGGTCTTTGAGTACATTTGTCTTCCATGCACCATGTCAGTATGATCATTTGAATGTAAATCCTATGGAACAATGCAGAATACCTATTAGAGATGGGGAACCAGTTCCTAGCCAGGTGTGTCCCACAGCCTAAATGACATGTTGCTCTGTGATGCGACACAAAATGTTGCAATGGCTCTGGGTTTGCTGACCCTGTGGTTGGGCAGTGTGTGACCAACCTTGCATTGCAGACTGGAGACATCGTGGAAAGAGCATTGAGGTAGAGGCTGTTCTGCAATGCTCAGCGTTGTGTCCTTGGCTCTTCTGCAGACCCTGCTGTGTTCTCATACCCCTCACATCTGCTGGGTGAAGGAAGGATGGGTTAATTCTGCATGTGTGATTTACACTGGATGAAAGATGAGGGGTACTTCTAACAGGGGTGCTGAGGGAATGCGTACAAAAGCAATATATGATTGCTTTGCTTCATCCTTAAGCACAAGTCTGCTCAGGTTCTTTAGGTTCTTGGCTCTCTTCCAAGAAAGAGGGTTGAGAGCTATTTCCTCCTTTTGTGTTCTCCATTCTATGCATGCCCTCGGACACATCAGTGCATGGATTTGTACTTTTGGACAGGTTATACTTTGTGTATTGTTCTGCTAGTGACATCAATAAACAGTAAAAGAAAAAAAAAATTACCTGTATGATTGAAGCTTAGTAGTCAACATTCATTAACATTACATATTGTTTTTTTCCAACTTTTTGTAGGGCTTTTTTAGAAGAACAATTCGTTTAAAACTCATCTATGATAAATGTGATCGCAACTGCAAAATTCAGAAAAAAAATCGTAATAAGTGCCAATACTGTCGTTTCCAAAAGTGCCTTTCAGTTGGAATGTCACATAATGGTAGGTAAGAGTGCCCTTAATTTGTTTGTTCCTACCCAGGTCTGGTGCTGGAGGCAGGCACTTGGATAGTGTTTTTACTCATACACATGAATTGAACCTCAGGTTTTCTACAGAAATAGATCGCTGCAGGGGACACCAGTTTCCCTGATGGGTTCATGTGGTTGATACAGAGCTGCCAGATGCGCTGTTAGGAGCTTTACACAGTTGTGCTATGTGTCAGTTTGTCCATATTAATGTTCATTTATTTGCTTTATTCACCCCAGAACTTTGGCACCAGTACTCCCATTGAAACAGATTTCAATACTGGAGGAATTCTGATCAAGGGTTTTGTAGAGGAGTAGGAGGAGAACAACCGCTTCATTGTGAGGGGGAGTGACGCAGGATAGAAATCTGTAGGAAAGCAGCCTTCATTATTTTCCAGGTTACAGTGCAACAGCTCTTGGGCAGAGGGTTCAGAAAGTGGGGAGGGAGGGCAAAGGTGTGTGCTGACTGTGCAACAGGAATCTGGTAGGTTGTTTGTTAAACAGAATGGTAAAAATTCAGAGCATTTAGAGGTCCAGTTTAAAAGTTATGTTGTTGTTTGTGCTATTGATTTAAGATAAGGGTGGCAAGCTTGTGGCTTACAGACCAATTTCAACCCACGAGGCAGTTCTCTGTGCAGGACGTGGCTTGCTGAGCAACATGGGTGAAGAGGGAGAGGCCAAGCCATGAGAAAGCACATCTCACTTGGCCAGATGACAGTCGTTTGCTTTCCCTGCTTGGCTCTGATATTGTCCAGGCTGAACTTGGGGGCCGGTGCAATGTGAAAGTAGGTAAAAATGCTGGGCTAGGTGAAAAGCTGTGGGTTAGGAGACAAACTTCCTAAGGAAACTATTCAGTCAGGATAGGTGGGGTGGGAATATGATTGGGGAAGCCACTTGTGACATTGTAGTCTAGAGTCCCATCAGGAGGCATTGTGAGAGTTGACTTTCTGGTTCTGGAGAAGCCTGGCTCCCTTGTGGTGAGCCTTGACTGAGATTGAGGTCCATTGGGAGAGGGTTGGTAATCTCTGCAAGACTGGGGATAGCCATCCTCAAAAAGTGTGTTGGACAACAAAGTGACATCTCAGGTTGGGAGCTGAGCCGGGAGCCGTGCTGGTTGGCAGGAACTGACATCCATGTGAAGCTGTTTCAGCCTACTAAAATCTCTGTGGCCATCTGTACTCCAGTTGAAGGGAGTAGCCACAGTTTTATTGCAGCAAACATGTGGGAGGCAGCAGGGAAAAGGGATGACTGCTAACTTGCTGGCAATATTTCTCAGGAAAAGAGCTACAACTAAATTTACACCCATGATCTTAAAACTAAGTTTCAGTTTAGAGCAGGTATTCTTCCACTTTTTCAACAGGTTGGTGTGACCACCCACCCTAAAGGGGAAGGAAGCACCTAACGCAGATTCCAAACAGGCTTTCCTTGTTGGACTTCCATTGAAGTCCACAGCTGTATTTCAGATCATGCTTAGAGTCACCTCCTTATGTCATGAGAAGATCCCTTGGGCATGGTGAAGGGCTGATGCTGTTCATTCCCTGAATTGCTCAGTGTAGGCAGTGAGGTCCTGTCCTCACCGGTTGGATGCTGAAATGTGGTACAAGTAACTCACTGTATGAGCCATCTCAAACCCTTGCTCGCCTCCCGAGGATAAAATGGGGCTGGCTTCGCTTGAAACTGAAACTTAAGAAGGATGTGGATGTGCCCATGAATGGCAAGACCACTTGCCCAAAAACCAGGAGACCTCCATACCCAGAGGTGTTTCAGACTTGCATCTTCTGCCTCTCAGAAGAATATCATAATGATTAGGTTGGATATTCAAACTGTTCTCATCTCCAGTCTTGAAGGGTTAGTCTATTGAGAAAGCAGTATGGAGTGCTGGGTGTAGAGGTTTTGTTGCCTATAGCCTTCGAGCTGTAAATGCAGGACTTTGGGCTGGGGTTCCCACTGGCAGTACAGGTGTGTTGAATAAAGAATGCCCCCGCAGGTTCTGAGCCAGCAGTGGGACTCCACTGCAGCTCTCCAGCTCCTGTGTGTGCTTTCTGCCGAGCTCCTGTCATGAGTTTACTCAGTGTTTTAAGAGTTCTCAAGGTGGACTTCAAGTTTCACACTGGGAGCTGTAGAACTCAATAAGGAGAAAACAAAATAGAACTATTTAGGTAATGTAGAAGGAAAAAGGAATGTGTTGTAGCTCACTGCAAATAGCAGTTTGTGTTCTGAAACACCTGATTTCCTTCAGTTTAGCATAGTAGTCACTGACTGTGTTGGGAAGGAGGAGATTTCTTCACCTCTACCTCAGGTTTTCTAGACAGAAAAATCTACTGCTCTTATCAGCAACGGTAAAAGGCTTAAGTTCTGGTATAATTTGTGTTTGTTTTCAATTATGTCTTCCCATCAGCAATACGTTTTGGACGAATGCCAAGGTCTGAGAAGGCCAAGCTCAAAGCAGAAATTCTAACAGGTGAAAATTATGTAGAAGATTCAGAAATGGCAGATCTTAAATCACTTGCCAAAAGAATTCATGATGCCTACCTGAAAAACTTCAATATGAACAAGGTTAAAGCCAGAATCATCCTTGCCGGGAAAACCAACAACAATCCAGTAAGTACTTCTTCTGTTACTTGAAAATAAAGCTGACAGGTACATAAGGTGACTGTAATAATTTGGTAGACTCTTTAGCAAATCTTTTAGAAAATAAATATCGTGGTAATACAGACGTGAAATATTCAAAGAGAATATCTGTAGTAAATACGGTTGCTTTTAACCACTATCAGAAGCAAGAAGCTTTAGGAAAATCAGGTGATCACCTTGTAAGTGGAAACTCATAGCCTTAAATTATTGTTCTTAATCAAAAATGAAGTGATATCTGAATGTGAATACCTCTTGATATGGGGAGAATGGTTCAAAATTAATTTCCTATTATGACAGTGAAAAAAAAAAATTTTTCTGTCACAAATGCCAGGATAAGTGCTATTATCTTATCTTGTAGGGTGTACAGGCGCTCTGCATGGCTTTTATTTCAATCAGAATAATATTTATAGCAGGAGGGGAAAGAAAACTTGAGTTAGTAATTTTTTGTTTACAGTGCTGGCCATTTCCTCACCCAGCCTTCCTGGTCTTTTCTGTATGGTTCCTTTGAAAGGCAGAAGCAAGCAAGGTTGTGAAGACACATATGCTGTAGAAGTTATTTTTCTTTCAGGGTAATTTAGCCAAGGTCTACTTAATTTGATCAACTGCTTTTTGTTTGGTAGCACATGGGAGAGTATAATCGGTGTAAGGACTCACTTGTTTCACTTTATGCATATTTATATAAGCTCTGATGTGATTTTTGTTACTTTTATGTAAAAGATAAGTATCTTATTTTATCAGCAACTTTAATTTCAGTAAAAATTTGCAGGGAAGAAATTTTACATACGCCATAATGAAAGCCATGTAAGTGTGGGGATGAGTGTTACCAAAATTGTAAGCAAGCTGTCTTCTACATTATGGAATTTGGCATATAATTATTTATTAGACTAGTTTAGTCTAGCCAAGCCTACAGCTTTCTGCGTTAGAAGAGAGACACATGAATTATCCCAGTCTTCTTCATTGCATTGAAGAGGTGTGTAAAATTAGGCACAGGCTTAAACGTTTTAGGGGCACAGGCTGACATGAGCCTACAGTAAATACCGCCTTTAGCTCCTCACTGATTGGGCTTCTGCAGAAAATCCTTTTTTGTGCTTGTTACCCTGTGTCAGAACCATAAGCCACAACATGTGTCACACATGCAGGGATGGATCCTAGAGCACTGCATCCCAGTTCTTGTATTTGAATGTGTGTGGCCACAGCCACAGGACAGTGACCAGCACGCCCGTCTCCGCGTGCACATAAAAATGTCCGTGCACATAAAAATTAATGAAGAATCAGCCCTAGGATGTTACAAACAGGCTGCTTCCAATTTTTTCCATATGCAGGGAAGAGCAAAGTGGTTTTAGGCTATTTCATCATCTCTTAAGAAAACAAACATTTTCATTTTCTTTTGACTTTTCAGCAGAAAAACAAATTCTAAAAGAAGGGGTTTTTTGCAACCCACCTTTTCTGAACTGTGCATTAACAGCTGATTTCAGTGAATCCTAGTTTTTGGTACCACTACAATTAATTTCAGAATGAATGAGCATTTTTCACAATGAGAAGGTGTCATTTTTTAATTTTGCTCCCAAGTTCATAGCCATATCTCTTTTCTGCATACTGAAATGATGTTAAATTAAAAAAAAAAAGCGTATGAGATAGTGTACATCTATAAAGGTTTAGAGATGTGTTGTGTTTCTTGCTTTGCCACTTTCCATTCATATCCACCTTCCCATGGAAAGTTCTACTCTGTGTAACTGTGCTGGAGTGAGATGGAATGTGCAGTAGCCATAAACATTTAAAAATGGACAGCCATAGGAAACTAACCTGTTGGACAGTTTTCTGGAAGAAACAAGTGAATCCTATGAGTTCCTGACAGAACACTATGTGTTCCCCATGGTATTTAGTCTGAGATGAGCAAAAGAGCACAGGGAACGTGCTTGGTGCGTATGGAACTAAATTTCTGTTCAAGGTCAGTTGTTGTGACTTTGCTAGGCTGGGAAGCACTGGGGTTTGTTGTTTTTCTTCAGTGGATTGTACTTTGTTTTGGTTGTTGCTCTGCAGATATGTGTCAAAATATTTTTGAGTTCTGATTGTTTGTAAGAAAGTCCGAATGCTGCTTTTGATATAATGTTTTAAGAGAGTGGCTCATCTGTTTGTAAAGCATGTACCTTTCGAAACAAAGGGGATTATGGAAAAGACCAAATTTTGTGTTTGGAATTCTAGTGGGATTCTCTGTACAGATGGCTCAGCACCAACTGCAGCTAGAAAGTTGGGACAATTGGGACATTGTCTATGAAAATCTGATAATAAAACACAAGAGTAGTGCAGGGTTCACATTCTTATGCAAATATGCTGCCCTGTATTGAAATGACTGTCTGTATTCCCCCTAGGGTACTTCAGGAAAGAATCATGATGTGCATCAAGTGTAGTTAGTTTAGGAATGGATAGGAGTGTAGGCAGAAAAACCTGGACTTGTGGAGAAGGTAATACAAGTCTTTTGTGAACCCTCTGGGACCAGCTCTGAGATGGATACGTGCACACCAAGCACAGGAGTGCTGGAGCTTCACTGTAACTGTTAGATAAAACGAAACTAAAGATATGCTATACATCTTTATGTTTGACTATTTGCATTGCTGTTTGCAGAGCAGACTTGTTAGGTATTGCAGTTTGTAGTTCCATCATACAGTGTTTGTCTTGATGAGAAATATAAAAGAACACGGGGTTTACTGATCGTTGAGGACTGATTAGCATGGAAGTTAAAGTTTGTCAGAATTCTTATTCTTTAGGAAGAAAATTATAAATAACCATTATTTTGTGACTGAACTGGTGGGTTTTTTTCTCTGTAGCCATTTGTTATACATGATATGGATACCTTATGTATGGCAGAGAAGACCCTGGTGGCAAAACTGGTAGCCAATGGGATTCAGAACAAGGAAGCAGAAGTTCGAATCTTCCACTGCTGCCAGTGTACGTCTGTGGAGACTGTCACAGAACTCACGGAATTTGCCAAATCCATCCCTGGCTTCTCCAACCTTGATTTGAACGATCAGGTGACACTATTGAAGTACGGGGTGTATGAAGCCATATTTGCCATGTTGGCCTCTGTGATGAACAAGGATGGGATGCTGGTGGCCTATGGGAACGGATTTATCACCCGGGAGTTCCTGAAAAGCCTGAGAAAGCCATTCTGTGATATAATGGAGCCAAAATTTGATTTTGCAATGAAATTCAATGCACTGGATTTGGATGATAGTGATATATCCCTTTTTGTTGCTGCCATTATTTGCTGTGGAGGTAAGCATTACATATTTGTGCTCTAAAGTAGTAAATTTTAATATTTCCCTCTCATGAATTAATAATTTTAATGGAAAGGCTTCTGTCCTCTGGAAGATTCAGTTCTACCACTAACTACACTTTGAGGAATCATTATAAAATTATGACATGTATTCTTTTGCTTGTTTTGAGAACAGATCGTCCTGGTCTTGTAAATGTAGGACACATTGAAAAAATGCAGGAGAGCATTGTGCATGTACTGAAACTTCACTTGCAAACCAACCATCCTGATGACACCTTCCTCTTCCCAAAACTTCTCCAAAAAATGGCTGACCTCCGACAGCTTGTCACAGAGCACGCTCAGCTTGTTCAGATAATCAAGAAGACTGAATCTGATGCACATTTACACCCTTTACTACAGGAAATCTACAGGGATATGTATTAAGGATTTTTAGTATTTTTTTCCACAATATTTAAAGACAGAGAAATACAGATGGGAGCAAAACTACTTGCACAGTTACGTGCTGTTCACTCAGCCCAGAGCAGGAAAAATCTAAAACTGGGGAACTGGAGTGTTACACTTCTTTTGGTTTGGGATCTTTTGTCTTCTTTTTCAAAAGTGCTGCAGGAAAATACTGGTCTGAGTGCTCAATGAAGTGTCTTACAATGGTTCTTTTATTTGGAAATTTGAAGATTGGTAAGGAATACTTATTTGTATAATAAATCAGAATGTTAAGTAACAGAAGTGAACAAAATTGTATTTCCTCTTGGCTTAGTCATTTTAGTATTAATATAACAAATTCAGCACCTTCCTTCCAGGTATCTGCACAATCAGAAAGATGATGCACTTTGCCTAATGGTAATTACTGAGAACCAGCTAATGCTTTTTCTTACAGCACTCAGTCTAGATGTAGCAAATGGCTGGATATTACTGTCCATACACTTCTAAAAAATTGGAAAGATCTTTGATCCATTGCTGCTTTAATTCCATGAAATTATGTACAGCTTCACATAGTTGGCATACTTAGGGTTAGCATGTTTAAAAGATGTTTCTCTTATGAAATTGAACAAAATCTGAAGAGTTATCTAAAACACAGCAGAGATGCTCCAACAGGTCTTTCTTGAAAAGTAAATACGATAAACTGATGGAACCCTTTTGTTTCAAAAGTCTTTTAAGGAAATGGGAAAATATCACTGATGAAAAATATATACCCTGTGTTTTGTAGAACTTGTAATAGCTCAGGATGCAGTTTTGACATAAAAATACTATTTTTAATCAGCAAGAGTTTTGGAGAGACTGAAAAATCTGATACTACCCCAGATAAAAAAGGAATTTTAACTTCCCAGCAGTGGTACTGCACTTTACTGCAGTGATAGCTGACTCCAAAGGAATGATTGGATAGGAAAGGCACCTGCTTCCTTAAAGTGTCTTGGCAGTATGGTTGTTTGGACCTGTTTACTTTTCTGATGGATACATGGCTTCATTTTTTACCCACTTGGATACATTTCTTTCTATTCCTTCTTAGGCCTTGCCTGATGGAAGTACTTGGTACTTGTTTTCACCAGATTTTGTCCTTGTGGGTAAGGTGACAATAATACCAAGAACAGTGTTTGTAGGTGTCAGGCTGTGTTGTAGTATGAAAGGCAGCACAATTGAGAGTAAGTTTATTGTGTTCCTAGGAGTAAAGTGATTTTTACAAAAGCACTTGCTCGACTCCTGATGCAAAATAAGCTATAAGGAAATGGCTTCCTGACTTGGCCACTTCATGGGCTCTTTTCTCAGAGAGTTGCCCAGAAGTGCCAGCTGCATGCAAGGCACTCTACTGTTTCTCTTTCTTTTTGTTTCTTTGATATGGTAACTTCACATTATTACCTCCTAATTTTCTTTCTGTTTCACAACACCAAGGTCTCAGGAGTCAGTCCCAGCATTTTCACTACAGTTAAGCTTTCAGTGGCACAGGAGGGCACTTTGTACTTGTTTTATTGTAGCACATTTGAAGACACCAGAATCTTCACTGCAAGGATTGAGTGATGAAGTGAGAACATCACACTGTCATTCCTATTTCAGTGGCAATGCATGTTTCTGTCCAGGCCCACAGGCACAGCTGGACACTGGAAAAATTGCAGGTTTAAAGGCAGCTTGGGGTTTATCTGGGCAATGATTGTGGAAGAAGTTACAGATAAATATAGATATATTTAGTGTAAAATATTGAAGCACAGGCCTCAAATTTGGTGAGCATCTAGGGCAGGACAGAAACAGTAACTGCATGTGCACAAAACTTCCTCCCCTTCCCTGTTGCCAGCAGGAAGAACACGCAGAGAGGAATGCTGGTCTTGCCAAGAACCCTCAGATGAGAAATGGGCTGCCTTCTGTGTCCCAGAGCAGCACACAGTGTGCCCTCAGAAACAAAGAGAGGATTTTAGGAATGCTGCTGCTTTATTCTCCCAGCCAACCTTGTTTCATTGAGGAGCTGTGGGGTTTAGGCCGTGGAAATAACTAATCTGCAATACTGCTGACACAAAAAGTTGTCAAAATATCAGCCATTCTGGGATGGTGTTCTGAAGCTGTAGGAGCCAACTGTTAGTTTATCTTCTAAAAAAAAAGAATAACCTGACTTTTTTTCCCCCCAAAGCTCAGATTTTTGCAAAGGGCAAATTTCAAATTTGCATTCCATAGTCTAGGTGTACTGTAGGTTCTCAGGAAAATAAGACACAGTCAGTGTGCACAACTATTTCTCCTGCTCTTGTTCTCAAAAGTGGCTAAAACACTTTGGGAACACTTAAAAACATGGAAAATTAAATAATAAATGCCTAAGTTCCCAGCAAAGCTATAAAGAATTGCAAATAGAGTAATTCAGTAAAAGACATAACATTTAGCTGTTTTAGCAGCTGCTTGTAACAAGGTCCTGTTATTAGCATGAGAAAAGTGCATAATTTTTTTGTTATTTGAAAACCAGCAAGCAATTTTTGACTACTTCCTTGGACATTGAAAGTTTGATTTCTGTTTTAAATTAAATTGCAGACCCTTAATGAGGGGAAAAAAAATAAGAGAACACATCTCTGAATTACAGAAATATGAACAAGATGTTAACACATCCTAAAATTCTGGATGGATTCCACTGCCCGCACTGCTGCCCCATGCACATTCCCACAGTCACTTAAGAGTGGCACAGGGCAGACAATTCCCTTACCGAGAATTAATGGGCAAAAGAATTTCTCATTTCTACATTACGCTTTTAAGGAATTGCATTTGCTCCTTCAGGAGGTGACTACAGCCCACTTTGGCCAAGGAGATTTTAAAATTACTCAGTTTGTGCCCATTTTTTAAAAATTTGGAAGCCAAACTAATCTCAGATCTATTTCTGATCTATTATTTCAGCATCTCCCCTGTGTGCAGATAAACTAATACTTTAAAACATATGGAGGGAAGTAAAGAGATCAGATTTTGAGATTAAAACAGTATTAAAGATTTGCTGGCTCATCAGGTACAGTTTGGATCTGATTTTTGAACTCATTTTACTGTCATAGCATGGAAGAACTCTGGTTAGCAACCAGGCACCACAAACAGCTTAAGGCAAGAGACAGCAGATGGATAGAGAAATATCCTGGGAAACAATAGTATGAATTACTTAAGTTTTCAGCAAACCTACAGATTACTCATTTTTGAGCATTGTTTGGGGGAAATTATTTATTTATTTATTGTGGTGCCCTGGGTACTTTTTGTCAAAGGGGAAGGGGGGGGAAAAAGGAAGGTTTTGTGCCAAGTATTAGGGAAATCTGATGTTCGTTCTTCTCTCCTCAAATACTTCCTTTAAAGCTGCCATTGAAAAAAATAGTTACTTTGTACCTTTTTAAATTTCAGATCCCGCTTTTGCTTTAAACACAAACTGAGACCTGATAGGAAAGTTTCTACTTACAGAAAACTGCATCTTTGGTCGCATTTAAAGAAACCATATTTGGTATTAATTGCCATTTCCATGTGCCTTTGTGCGTTGGTTCCAGCAGCTGCTGCAGAGCTGAAGTGCTGCCAGAGAGCAGAGTTGTGCATTATTCCTGCCCCGTGCAGATCTCGGAAATACCAGCAGTTGCACTAAGCCCCTTCTCATGAGAGAGCTGGCACAAGGCTGCACATCAAAGAGCTTATAATAAGCATCTAAACATTTGTTTGTTTATTCAAACTGCTGAAACTTGGGGAGATTTATTCATCACGAGAGCTGGGTCACATACGATTGAGTTTGAATTTCCTTCTTACTTCTGGTGGAAAGCCTGGACAAACTTAGGCCCCATCTGAGGCAGAGCAGCTGGGGAAAATCCCACTGTGGCTGCAGAGGAACAGTTTCAGTCTGTCCTGAAAAGCTCCCTGTGACTTAGTTGAAAACCTGCAACTGCATTTGACAAATGCAGTTGCAGCTGTTGTGGTACTGTTTAAGCATAAGGTCTTACAAATAATGGTCCCTCTCAGAACCCCCTCGTCCTTTAGGAAGTGTTTGAATGTAAGGTGGAGTGTGGTATCTGGTGCTTGCTTATGTCCCAAGTGCTTTCCTGATAATTGGTTGCATATAATTTTTGTATCTTGGTTTAATCAGCTTTACTGGAGATTTAAATTATATGTGGGTTTGAGCTAAGATTATTGGTATTGTTATGTTATGTGTTGTGGGATTTTTAAAATTTAATGTAATACTATTTCTTTATGTTTCAATTTATAAAATACAAGAATATAATTGCAAGGTATAAGCTTTCACTAAATTAATTACAGAGGTGCTTAAAGAAAAATGTGTAAATTATTTAATTTAAATATTTGTTACATACTTTATCCTGTGAACCCTTTGTACAGTGTGGAAGTATTTACTTTTATGAGCTAAGGATGAAGGGGCTGATGTCAAAGACAAATTGCTATTTATTCCTGTCTGGTCTTTATTGCTGTATCATTTGTGAAGAACTATCACAAATTCTTCAAAGTTATCAGTGTTTGGTGTTGACAGTTATAACAAAACTTTAAAATATATTTTCACATGGAACACAGACTTCCTTTTATTTAATTTTAATAAAAGCAAGTCTAGTTGAGGAATAGCTGCAATCCCAAAATCGAGTTTTTAACTCAAGTTCACCAGTATGAAAGATAGTGCATAGAACTGAGTTCATCTTTGTTTTGCAGCATGGTAGCTCGTTTTCCTTTGAAAAGAGCTGAAAAGAAGCTGCATTTGGTTCATGCACCAGTGCTGGTGTTTTCTGAGGAACTGACTTGTGGCTCACTGGGAATAACAACATGTACTCAGGATTATTCCTTGCCACCTGCCCTGAGGGCAAGCTGCTGCTTTTATAGATGTATTTCAAACATGATTTGGCAGTGCAAAACAAAATGTTGAAACGGCATTATTGGCTTCCCTGCAGGAGGGTTCCTGTGGGATTTTAAATAGAACTGAATTCAGAGTCTGCTCATAGGGATTCTGTGTTTGGTGCATGCAGGTGTGACAGTCTGTGCCTACAGCATCCTGCTAAGGAAATCTGATATAGGGACAAAGGTACCTTTCAAAGGTATCTACCTTTTATTTTGCTGTGTGAATCACCAAACACAGCAGCTATCACAAGCACAATCTATTACAAATGTTCTGGCAATCATTTGTACTTACTGCTTTTTATTTGTAACAGACAACATTTTATTTCCTCAAATTGCTGCAACTTGGCATTTTCACTTCATCACTTCATCACCACACAGGTATGTTGTCTCCTAAGGTGTTTGTGTCATGTTTGTAAAAGCTCTGGTGGATTTCCCTGTGCTAACCTGCAGCCACTTCCTTTACACTGTCACTTCACACGACACAAACCCAGTGTGTAACTGAGCCCACCCTAAGGAAGGCTGTTTCCTCCTTTCTTTTCACTGTTGTGCTCACAGCTTTTTAAGCTGGGATGGTTTTTTTCTTGAGCTCCTTTATTGCGTCAGTCAATCTTGTCGGATTCAATTGCTGTGGATGTTTCGAAACAAGATTCCTGTTGCAAGGACCTCAATTTCAGATGAGCTGCCTCTGGCCAGGGGATAGGCAGCATGCACAAGAGACTGATCTGATTACAGGCTGGACCTTAAATAAGGACTGCAAGATCAAGCATGAGGTACTTGAAGTAGTTTCACAGTATTTTGGTGTATTTTCTCAGGTTGGATATGCAGGTACCATAATCATGGTAAAGACACCAGCCTTATGCTCAATGCCAGGAGTTTCATGGCATTCTTTACACTTAAAAAAACCCAGATTGGCAGGATGGGAAAATCCTGAGCCACTGAAGTCCCGGTGGCACACCAGTCCTGTGTTGTACTCCAGGAGTGTGGGAGTGCAGTGTCACCAGGAAGCCTGCGTGGGATGTGCTGCAGAGCGGGAGCAGGTCACCACCCCTCCTGCGGGTGGCTTGCATGCAAACAGCCGCTCCTGCCCACCCTGGCCCATCCTGGGGCTCACATGGCTCATCACCACACACACAGCAGCTCTCTCCATGGAGTCACAGTGCCTTGGCCCTTCGGCAGAGCAGGAACATGCATGGTTTAGTTATTCTTTAGTAGTAACAAATCTAACGAACGTTTCAATGCTATGGATGTGCTCCAGAACCCCCTTTCAGAGTGGTTTGACAAAGTCTGGTTGAGCAGCTTATCGGGGGAGCTGCCTCCTGTGTGGCTCCTGCTGTTCCACTGCTCTTACAAACAATTGCTCAGAATTTTCTCTAGGAATCAGCACCACAGCTTAAGTGCACCGGGATGTTGAAGCCCTTCCTCACGTCTTAAATGGTCTGTTACCTGGTAGGACACAAGAAAAGCACGGTGTTGTTAATGTTGCCAAACCCTAATCAATAGAGCTAACAAGTGTTTCATTAAATCAAGATATCAATATTAAAGAGAAAACAAAACAGCTTATTGTTTCCAGTCACCTGTTTTTAGGAGGTTTTGGGTACATTTTACTACAGTAAATACAGAATGTAGAATGAGCAGACATTTCTTGCAAGGAGTAGTCAAACCTAATTCTCATGGAATGCTTGTTTCCCAGTAAGAACCACTAATTCAAGCCAAGTTTCCAAGTTTCTTCCTGTTAGAACAATGCAAATGACACTTCCAAGGACGAATGGAAGCCCTGGTCTCGCAGGGATTTTTAGGAAAGACAGTGTGTCTTGCACTTGTGAATGTAAAAGTTACATCTAGCTCCATACAATGATGCATTCTCAAATGTTACCAGCCTACTGATTTAGGATGAAAAAACTTGAACTAAACATTTTTTCTTTTTTACATTCTGATTTTTTTCCACCTTCTTTAAAAATAAGAGGTTGAATTCACAGTGTTTGTATAGAGACTGGTAGGAACCTATGTGCTTTAATCCTTTCAGACTGAATGTAAACCAACTTAATCTGAAACACGGTTTTGCCTTAATGGTTTTAAAAAAATAAAGTATTTTTAAAAGTGAATTTAATGACTTGTGCTGATCTTTCATCTCCAGGAGAGGAACTCACTGCAATGTGACATTCAAAAGGCAGTGTACTTGAAGCATCTTAACGTGCTGATGCTTCCCCATGTACTGTTAGACACCTTTTGAAGCAGGAGTGGGTGTGTAACATACTCAGAGACGTTGCATATACATTTATCTATATATATTACCAAAGTTTGGTGCTGACCTACCATCCAGCTGTGATCTTTCATATCCTCATGGGTTGTATGGCTGGTTTGAGACATCTGTGGCATTCAACAATGAGTGCACTTCTGTGTGAAGTGCAGCACTGACTAATTCAATGAGCACGACTTCAATTAAATCAGCTGGGGAATTATGTCACAGGTAGCTGCTTTCCTTCCAGAATCTGGGGATATTTTAAACTGGTAAGAGAGTGCTGAAGTGAAAATTACAGCACAGGAAAAAGGTTTCTTCATCAGCTTTGCTCAGGAGCATGGAAGACCTGATGCTGAGCAGCAGAAAGTACTTGGAGACCCCAATGAAAACAACCTGTAAAGGCTGTGCATCCACGAAGAGCAGGAAAGGTTGGGGATGGTAGCATTCAAGCTGTGAAATCACATATATACCAAAATATGATGATACTAAGACCATAATGCTCATGTTCAGTGGGAATACAAGAATGTGGAATACGTAAGTTTTAACAGCTGGGCACAGATAATAATCCATTGTCATTCCAGGAAATACCAAGTGGCATGTAGGGCAGTCTCCTTTCTCTAAAGCAGAGACCAGAGATGCCAGAACACATCTGCTGTCCCTCTGTGGTGCTTGCTGGCTTTTCTTCACCTACCAGGTCTTCACACCCAGGTAACTGGGAAGCAGAGGCATCCCTGACTTGGTTTTTCCTGTTATACAGTAAATAACTGAGCTGTATTGAGCCAAATTAAAAATTCTGTAGTTCTGCTCTGAGGTTCTGCTCCCTTTTAATACTGAGTCTTTTCCCCCTACAGTTCAACATAATAAGTACTTAAAGGCATGGACATTTCTGAGGGCTTTAAATGACTCCTCAGTCATACCATGAAGGCAAAGATAATGGTTATGAATGAATGAGATAACTGCATTTGTCTTAAAAAGGCACAGAGGAAGTCGAACAGGAGGGAAAAGAGGTCAGAGGGATGAGATCTCATTCTCACTGATATGGGAACTGCACTAGCCAGGCTTTTAAAGCCTGCATTTAAGAGTACAACCTGTCATGAACAATGGGAAATCCAGGAAATAAAATATTTGAAGGTGTGTTTGCTGGTATAAACATATCCTGTGATCTCACATAACCATGTTGCTTTGGCGTGCTCTCTTCAGCTGTGGGTTTAGCACAAGACATGCCTCTGGTGTTGGTACAGATACAGACACACCGCAGCTTTTAAACTCAGTGTTCCTAACATGAAAGTGAAATATAATACCACCCATCTTACATAAGTTTAGTATCACTTTCCCTGAAAGTGTAGTCTTTTGTTACTGCAAAAAGGAATCTGAAATGTTGCCTCCTAACAGGGATCTTTTTTTCCACAATTAGAGAGATACATATATTTTATCTATTGAAGGACTTAGGGCTTGAAAAGGCTACTAATAGGTCCATTATTGCTCCTCCAGTCACTGCAAGAAATTTCAGTCCTGAGCAGAGGACACCAATATACTAAGTTCAAAAAAAGAAAGATGTTAGGATCCTTAAATTTCCTAAACAACTCATTGAAATAATGTTGATTTCTTTTAACAGACACATGTTCATTCTACTAAAACGATTGATTTTAGATGTTGTCCTATTACAAATTATATGGATGTAAGAGTTGAAAAAAAGAGATGTTAACCAAGGAACTAACAGGTTCTGAAGCAATGACCAACAATAACTTGAGTAAAAAAGGTGATTTTGTGATTAGGGAGCATTCTAGACATATCCTTAAGGCATGTAACTCTGGTTTTACATAAAAGCCACCTAAATCTTAAGACAGTCAAAACACATAACTGAAGAAGCTAATTTTTGAGCTAAACAAACTGTTGTTTCCATCACAACTTTTTACCTTTTTTGCCTGAAACTGTATTTCTGACATCGCTATTATAGCTGCAGTTTATTTGTGCAGTTCAGGAAAGAATTGAGTGTATTAATGGAACTTTTCTATTTCCAGATTAACTGCTTTGAAAGTGAAAAGGAAGCCACCTTTATTGTAAAGCATAAGCCAAGTGTATTCAGGGTTCTCTCCAGTTGCTGTGCTGACATGGACTGGAAGGTTAAGTGAAAAGTGACTCCAAGTGCAAGGGACTTGTCAATATTTTTATTGATTGCAGAAGCATCAACCTTCAGTCTCAATGCTGTGATAGCATTAAGATTACCATATTGAAAAATTTAGGTATTGTATTTATGACATTTTCTCACAGCACTTTTATTTTAGACTTAAAAATAAAGCTTTAAATTCCCTGCCCAATGTAATCTTACCAGGACAGCACTGCCAGATTAACAATTGGTGTACACTGACTTTCTTGGGTATATACTGAATTAAGCCAGGTCAATCTGTTTTGGAATTTCACAACACTGTAGGAGTGTCAAGAACAACACAAAGCACTAAAATAGCAAATGTGAAGATCTGGACATGGTTCCTCTGCTCTGTGCTGTTTGGTTTCTTACTGCAAGCATTTCACATGGTGACAGCAGGCTCGTCTGCCTTCCTTTCTGGCTCCTCAGCACCTCAGAGCTGCTCCCTGGCACGGCAGGCACTGCACGGGGATGTCTGAACCCAAGCCAAGGGAAAGGAGATGTGTTGCTCTCTCCAGTAGTAGTGAGCTGATGAAGGTCACGTCTTTAAAAGGAGCAACATGATAGTCTCCAAGCAGAGGAGAAACCCCAGCCAAAGAACTGTCACTCTTGGTCCTTCAAGATTTATGCTTTGTATCCATTCTTTTTGCAGGATTTATGCCGGGGCTTCCTTTTATCCTTGCCTTCTTGTATTTCCAAAGGAAAGGCCTTTAGGTTTTCCTTCACACAGGGGAAGCGGAACCTTTTGGAGTAGAACAGACTACAGTCCTGTAAAGAAAATAACATTACAAGCAGGATACAAAAAAAGGAAATGCTTATGTTCCAGTCTCATTAAACTACATTTATATTTAGAATTCTTCTGAAATGAATTCTTCTTCTAGGCTGAAATATTCCAGCAATTTAACTTTTTCTTACTCAATAATTCCAACATCTGGTTAAAGCCAACTGGGTGAAAAATAAAACCCCCAAATCAACTGTTCCACTGCTTCTATTAAAGTGACCTTCACCAGCTCCCTGCTCCAGGGAATAGCAACACCCCTCCTTCAGCTGCCTTCTCCTTCCAGCACCATGCATGGGTTTCCTGGCCTGCTCACTGAATTCCGAATAGGATTTCATGGATAAGCTGCAGCTGGTATTGCTGATGGATTATTCTTGGAGAGTGAATAAAGGTGTAAGAGATTCCATGGGTTTTACTGAAAGAGCAAAGTTTTCCTCTAAATCTTGGCTGATGAAGATTTCTACCTCCTGGGAGGATCTTCCAAATCCCTGTAATGGCATGTGAGACTTGGAGCCCCAGCACGCTCTTCCTCACCAGTCTCCACAAAAATGGCCTAAAGGCCAACACAAGCACCAGGTCCTAGGGGCTCTCACAACAGACCATCTTTTCCATAACTCCCAAAAAAACTATTCTTACTTCCACTAATCCATGCACTTGTATTGTCCTAGGAGACTACTAAAAATTATCACTTTTATATCAATATCACAGAAGTGTCCAATAACCAGAGTAGTTAAATGAACTTTGTTCAGCTGAGACAATTCAAATGAGATTTCATCCCTTACCCTCAATAAATGTACTCCCTGGTTAAAACCTAAAAACACCTGGTACTAAAGCTTGAGCTAATGGCTCTTCTCTGAACTCTCAATGGCAAAGTATAAAAGCTGTTGTGCACAAAGAAGGTATTTTTGCTATCCCTGTTCTGTTCACAGCTTGTACAGACCCAGTATTTATTCTTTCCCCAGGAGCTGTAACCAGTTAGTAATTGAATAGAAAGAAGCAAAACTGATGGAACACTTTAATGTATTTGCAATGTCAGGTTTAAACAACTGGAAGAGAAAGTAATTAATGTATTATTCCTTTGCTCCGTGGCGAGACTGACGTCCTTGGTTCTCTTGACATGCTGATCACCAAATTCCAAATAGGATTTCATGGGTAAGCTGGAACTGGTGTTGCTGATGGATTATTCTTGGGGATTTAAGTATGAATAAAGACATCAGTTTAGATAGATCTGGACATCTTTTGGGGAGAAAGAGATTCCCTAGGTCTTACCTAAATAGCAAAGTTTTCCCCTTGCCATGGTCATTTGCAGCTGGCCTTTCTCTGGGAGCTTGGCTTGGCTATTCATGTGTTCCTGTCCTTGCTTTTGTTTCTTATGTCACTATCTGGGCTTTAGCAGCAGATTCAGCTGATAATTATATCAAAATCACAATCAGCCTGCTTCCATGTGACTGGGAAGCTTGAGGAACAACTTCTCTTCATCTATTGTCCTTTTCTGCGCTGACTGCCAGGCCCCTTCACACTCTGGAATGAGTGTGAGGCCTTAGTCTCTGAAAAGCCCTGAAAGTGGATTTCAGTTGCACAACCTCCAGAGCCTATTGTTTTTTGTCTCTTGGTATCCCTAATACGTTAAGCTGCCAGTTTAAAAGGGGAGATTAGAGTTTAAATTGGACTGGCTACTGTTGCTTGCATTGCCAAATGGCACACAGCCCCCCAGCTCCAAGGCTCAGGGCTCCAAGTGGTGGCCACTGGACCGTGGCAAAGGAGGGGAGAGGCTGTTTCTGCAGGTGGGATCCCAATGTCAAGACAACTCCTCACAGGTAACACAGGTGCTCAATTTGCATTCTTTTTGGCTGAAATGAGTTGCCAACTGGTGCGGATTTTGGCTAAAAGGAACTGGGCAAATCATGACTGTGAACCACTGCACCCCTGAGCCCTGGGTCCATGTACCCTTAGTGCTGTTCTCTCAGTCCTGGGATTTTCAGCATAACTCTTCTTTCAATGCCCTATGAATTAAACTTTACAATATGTAGAGTCGAGCCCTTCTTTTAAACCCTTATCCTGGTACAGTTCTGTGTTTAATCAGATGACTCTTTAATGTGTTTTCTCCCTTCCATGACCAAGGCAGGAGGGGGCCATTCAAATTTCAAATTTCATAGTCCAATTCAGGCAAAACTGAGCTGCCAAAGCATGCTGCCAGAGTTTATTTTTGTTTTGACATGAATCACATCTGAAAGTAATACATACAGGGATGGTATCTTTACCACAATATGTAAAGGAAAGGCTCTGCCTATCCGTGTCCAGGACTGACCCCACATGACTGGAAGTTGAGTGGGAAGCAGCTGTAGTATTTCATTTATCACTTAATACCTACAATCATGTCCAAGGTCAGTGCTCAGTCACCTTCTGCTGAGGTGAGCAGTAAGGGATGAAAGTTGCTCCCTTTCCTCTTTTCTTCTCCAAAAGCTACCTTTTCTCCCTGTCTTTAGAAAGTGTTGCAATAAAACAGAAGTAAATGTTTTAAATTGCTAATATGGTCAGATTATATAATTTCCTCTGCCCTTTTCTGAAAGGGTAATTAGGAGGAAGGGCACTCAACCTGCCCAAGGACTTTTAAAAGCATTTTTATTATCTTCCTTTTTGTGGGGTTTTGATGTGTTTTAAAACATTTCAGATAATCATTAGAATTATTCCCACTTGGATCAGAACTAATGGCACTTACCAAGGCACTGTGATAAAAGACTTGAGCAGGGTGATGCAGGCTACAAAATGATTGAAGTAAATTAACTGAGTGAAACTTCAGAGGATATTTGAAGATACTTAAGTTTATGAGCACTATACAGAACAGCTGCTAAGTCATGACTTTTATTGGCACAGCAACTGTAAGGAAATACACTTCAGCTAGCATGGGTTGTCTCATGAAAAGCCTAAAATCTGACCTGTCTCTAAGCCTCCTTAGGTACAAAAGCTAGCTAAAATCCCTTTGCCAAATCCAATGTCAGAAAAGTCTTTTTTGCCACACGTTAGCCTAATACTATTCTGAATTACCATAATATTAAAAGCAACCTGTCACTAAAACCCTTCAAATTGGTCCAGCTTCTCTGCCAAAGAGGCCCAAGAAAGTATGATTTTCTTCAGCTTCACTTCCTATGCTTTAACATTTAACTCAGCCCAGGGGTGAGTTGAAATACTTGGGTCAAGCACAAGCAGGAACCACAACCAATACAGAGATATTATACTAACTTTGTCTCTCTCTATTGCCTTGGATAAGTTTTTACTTCTCTGGACTTTTAATTTTCCCTACAAGAAGAGGAATAGTATGTGTTTGCTTACTTTGTGGTACAGGTGTTTAAAGCACTAATTATCGTTTCTGCAGATCTCTTTCAATGTTACCTAAGCAGTATTGCTAAATACATTTTGAAACCATAGTCATATGTGTGATTCACTATCAGGCCTGGCCAGTTTGGTAAGAAATTTATTCTCAATTATTTACAATCAATGTTTTACTTTGAGTGATACCATCAGGGGAATCCTGAAAACTCAGATAACAAGCAGTAAATGACTGACAAATTTCCACAATAGGCAAAATAAGCAGGACTTTCAAAAAGATTAGAAGAGGCTTCCATTAACTCACTGCAAGTATCTTCTATGTATTGCCAAGGCCTAGGTTAACTGAAACACAGCTTTTCAAAGAAAAAGCCCCACTTTCATTCAGAAAAGCACACTGTGTGCAAAGACCCTGAGAGGCTGAAATGCTCTATTTCTGACAGCTCGAACTGCCACACTTGAAAATACCTGCTGAATCCTTCCTAAATTCAAGACACTTCATTTGGGAATTAAAATAGTTAAATATGCTCAAGTTTGTCCCAAATGTGTCTGTGTTACAAATCCTCTGCTGTTAAAAAGGAAGGATAAACCTGGCATGTCAGGGCAGGAATCAAGCCCAAACTCTCTGAGTAGCTGCACTTGGCTCCTCATTGGGCTGTGTGTGGGAGGGAGTCCACCCCTGCCACAGCAGGGACAGTGCCACTGGGAAGATCCTGCTCATGTGAGCTCTGCCTCCACACAACTGCCCTGAGCAACCTGGCTCAGGAAACTTGAGCCCAGCCACCACAGCCACAACCAGAGAGTGCTGGCACTTCACCTAGTCAGAGCCTACAACTCCCTCTTGTAGCTCCAGAATAGAAAAAAAAAAAACCAAACACTCTGAGCTGCAATCACTTTTGGTGATTCTCAGTCATTTAAATGTCAGAAGAGACTTCAGAGATAGGATGTGGAGAAATACTCCCAGTGCAGGTAGCTGGGTGTGCAAGCTCCCAGTGCCAGCTGCACGTTGTGCCCTGGATGGCAGGAAACAACTGGAGCCCCCAGCAACAAGCTGGGAACAGGCACACATCCTTTTCCTAACGAAGAGCTCAGGACCCTGCATCACAGTCTGGGAGAGGACTGGTCACCCCGAGACTCTGCAGGAGCCAGTGAACTGCAGTAAGACCCCAGATCCGAAATTCCCCATGGGAATGGGTGCACAGATGGTAAGGGTATGAAAGCCCAGGGGTTCCTTCAGGGCCCCTCCTGGAGGAAGCAGCCTGAGCTGTTCCTGCTGCTGCACCGTTCAATTATTAAACCTTTTTTTCCTGAAACTGGATGCCTGACACTCTGCTGTGGGAAACCTAGGTAAGAAATTTCTTTAACAAGGAAACAAATCCAATCAGGAGAAAGGTGCTATTGCATGCTCCTCTTAGCCCATCCTTGGTGCTGACCGCCCACAAGTCAGAATAGCAACTAAACTGAGCCAAGTGTGCCAATATCCTTCTGGCCATGTCTGCCCAACTCCCAGAGTTTGAGACTCATGGCAAATAAAGGGGCCAGTTCTGCGCAGAGAAGAAGGAATTAAGACAACTGTAATTTTATACCACCTTTCTGGACTGCACTCAAATTTCACAGTTTAAGGTTGCCTTCCAGCTGCTATTTAAATTCATTCTTCTTCAGAGAGCAAGTGTGGCATGGTACAACTCTCTTCCCTGCTCACTTTAAACGTTAACTTTTGCAAATAGGATGACAGCCCTGTGCTGTGAATACAAACCTAACAATCCATGGACATTTATATTCCTTTTATGGAAAAAAACCCCAACCTACTGTTGGTATAGTTGATCTATATTGCCCTTGAATTTCCTGGTGCTAAGAAAGTAGAAAAGAGCACTCCTTGTGCTTGAGAGGCTGGACTGTGCTTATCAGTAAATAGAACACTCACAGTTGCTGATCATTTTAATTTAATACTGAAAGCTTCATCTGGCAGAATCCACAAGAACATGCAACTATGTACAATTAACATACATGTAGTGGTAGGACAAGGGGGAATGGTTTGCCTTAAAAATGGACTGTTTGGGTGTTAGCTGCTTGATCTTTTTCTGACAGGTCACCAGGACTGGAACAAAAAGAAATGACTGAAGCAGCTTGTTTTGCTTGTTGCTTACTGTACCAACACACACTGCTCTGCTACACAAACTGCGATGAGACCCAACGATGAGGAACTTGTCCTGTCAGGGGTGAAAGGATCCTTCATGATATAGGCTTCTTCCAAAAGCCTGTAAAAGAATAATTTCAGGCTTTTAAGTGTATACTTCACAGTAGGGGATGGTTGAGAGGGGGAAATTGCGGAGGCTGAAGTTATCAGCCCTTTGTACTTGATTTGCTCATCCTGCTGTTGTACATAAGGCAATGCAGCAGCTCTGCAGCTCCTTTTCTCTTCAAAACCTTCAACTCTGCAGCTGCCTTCAGTCCTATACTGCACTTTCTATCTCTCTTCCAAAAGCAGAGCAACTGGTGGGCCTCTCAATGTCATCTTACTAAGTTTTTCTCAATGCTCTACCTTAAAGTAATTATCTTGCATTTTTTATGACAAGCACTCCTCAGCATGGCCAACTTCAGTACCTTGTCAAGTCACCATTTCAGTTGCACAGCTTTTAATCAGAAGTTCTCTTCCAAGCTGCATTCATGTGTGTATAAAATAAAAAGGTTTTACTGCTCTTGGTTATGTCACTGCTGTAAAGCTGAGGTCCCCACCTCCTAAAAGCAGGAGCTACTGGCAGAGAGCCTTGCAGTCACCACCAGTGTGCTTACTTTATGTCACAGACTGTACTGCTCGCTCCAGGGTGTTGAGGGAGTGCATTTATTAATAATTTGGCAACCTGCCTGGGAAAAACTAAAGCTCTATTTTTTTCTGGGAGCTCTAGGCAAAATAATATGGAAGTCAGTTGAGTGTCTGTCTGCACAGGGCACCTAGCAAGGGCACCTGACTTACTCCTGGGCTTAAGTCAAACTTGGATTCTGGTAGTAATATGGATAAAAGGTATTCTGTCAACTCATACTGCCTTCTCCTTGCCTCCATACACACACAAGCGTGTGCAGGAGTGTGTGTCTCCTTTTTCTGTCCACTCAAACAGAAAATTGTATGGCCAGAGCCTTCCACTGTTAGGGAAGATCAGGCATCTTACCATGGCAGATCACCCTGTCAACAAGTCCCTGGGGTAGAAAGACAGGATTGTGTTTGCAAAGTTCCCCTTGCAGGATTCCCAGCCCTCGTCAGTGCAGAGCCATTGGACAAGGCCTCCTGTCCAGCACATTTCCTGCAGCATGGCATTTGGGACATGTGAGCAAGCCAAGAAAGATGGGGTGTGAAGCTATTTCTTAAAAGCATCTATAGAAGTGTGATGCTTCAGCATTACTCTTTTGCTTTTGGCACCTGAGCAATCCAAACAAAGCTGGGATGTTAACACTGAGCTTGGATAACCTAAATTAAGATTCACATTCAGACTCTTCAGGAATGGACCTGATCAAAGGTGAGCCATTGCTTTGTTGAGTGGAAAAGGGAAAACCAGTAGCACTGTGGGGTTTGGAAAGATACAAAGACAGCTGCCCAAAGACAACAGCCCCAGCAGGTGGTGATCAACAGCTGTTTCCATGCTTTAAGAAACTGAGCAGTCTTATTGGGGGAAA
The DNA here is from genome assembly GCF_000738735.6 of Corvus cornix cornix. Lineage (NCBI taxonomy): Eukaryota > Metazoa > Chordata > Aves > Passeriformes > Corvidae > Corvus > Corvus cornix. Next base: position 65,192,933 of record NC_047057.1, on the reverse strand, counting down.
TGCTGAGTACATGCCTGACTTCCAGCTCCATAGAGTTCCTGACCATGTTTGCCTGATGGATTTGTTGACCATGATGGCCTCCACCAAGCTACACATGCATTTAAAGCAAAGTGCTTTATTTTATGGGGAGTTTAATCTCTGCAGACAAAGCTGTAACTGCATAATTTCTGGTCAAAATATCCCTACTTAGCAGAGAGAGAAAAGGCTTCGGTCCCTGAACATATAAATACATAGTGAACATCCCCACAACCTGATGTCACACAGTCTGACAAGGGATTGTCCAAACCACACAAAAAAGCACTGCTGTTCAAAACTCCACATCACGCCACATAGCTCTTAAGAAGTGTTTCTGCCATATATATTTCATTCATGCTGTGTGTATCTATCGCTCAGCTGGGGGAGGCTACAGTGAGGGGAGGGCTATTCCCAGAAATACCAGGCCTGCAGTCAGTAGTATTCTAGCAAGAAAATATTGGTACAGTAGAGTTGTCAGTGGGGCTAGGAACTAGGCTAAATACAAATTTTTGCATGATACTGAAGCAGGGCACAAAAACTGATTGTTGTCTTTCCTACCAACACTGACAATTTTTAACGTTCCTTCCCCTGGGAAAAAGATCACTTTAAGTACCAAGCCTCATGCTCAGGGTCAATACAGCACATTATTGGGCTCATGCAGTGCACAGTACAAGGATTCTGATGCTCATGGCAGAAATGAAGTCTGTGATCTCAGAGGGCACTTACACAATCGAGTGTGAGTTTGGTGGCATCTGCCCATAGTATGTGTACAGGGCTGATAACTCACACAGCTCACATTTGAACTCTCCTGGTGTCTGAACTTCTTTGGGAGCATTCATTTTTAAGCTACCTGCAAGAAATACACACAAAAAAATCTTTTCGCTTAAAATGCAATGCTGGGAACATATTTGCAAGAAGATTAAAGTGACCTGAGACATCTGGCTTTGTAAATTAAAACCCAACAGAAAACTGACAATTGCAAACCTTGATTAGTAAATGTTTTCTCCCAAATCAAGTTGGTTTCCCATGTCCCAGTTAAATTTTCAAATTCCTTAGACAAGTCTATAAATTGCAGACTGGGAGCCTAACTACAAAGTTCACCTATTAATTTGGAACATCCATGAAAGAACTCAGATGACAAAGCACATGGCTGCAATCTTGAAAACCCTCTGCTCAACTGAGGTCTATACTCCCTAAGTGCTTCCCAGGACACTGTTCCCAATCTGCTGCTGTGCAGAATTCCAATCCAGTTCTGCAAAGCTCATCTCCTCCCTCAAACTGGAGCCATGAAAGGGTTAGGGACCCCACTCAGGAGGCAGGTACCAGGAAGGTTAAGTGTTGCAATGAAAAGACTGTGTCTTTTTCTTTGCTTCTGGTTCACCTTGGAATAGAGTTTTGGAAGCTTACCCCTGGCTCCCTGTTCTCATCTACTTTTCTATGGAAATGATGCCAATGGAATCACCTCGATGAAGTGTTGGCCCATTCCAGCCACATGGGAAAAAGGAGCAGACATCTTTAAAACAGTTTAGATCCTATAACTTTTACGAAAATAGGCAGAAGGGGAAGGCTCTGCTTTATCCTCCTGGAGAATACCCATATATTTTTATAAATAGGAGAATCTGCACTTAAGAAAGTTATTGTCCATCCTTCTGACAGACTTCAGGCCTCACTACAAAGGTGTGGCCATCAGTCCCGAGATATAACACATAGGAAGTCATGCTCCGTCAGCTTTGGTGCTAACAGATTACTTGTTTAAAATCCTGGCCATTGATTTACATTTTGGGAGCTTACCGTTCACTAATACCACTAATATTAGTTGAGGGTCTTTCCAAAAAGATGAGCTTTTTCCAAAAAATATGGTGTGTCAAGTAGGCTTTTAGGATTGATTTTAGTCTGTATCAACAATCCTATCAAGCACAGCTAACCATGTGCATGCCCAAAAATTGCACCAATCCATGAAAGAAACATGGTTGCTTGTCTGCAAACTGCAATCTTCTCTCACCTGCACCATTTTCTTGTACAGATGATAACTGACATTGCAGTTATCAAGAAAACTACAGCTTTTAGCCAAAAACCCTCACGCTTTTCATGGTACAGTGTTCTGCTGCAACCAGTCAGCTTTTGGAAGAGAAGCAGAGCTGGCATCAGGCTATGAAGAAGGTGAGCACCAGGAATGTGGGTTTGGGTGGTATCTGAGCAGGTAGGTTGTGTGTGCTCCCAGCTGAACACATACACAGCCTGCCAAAGGACAGCAGGGCATTCCCACTCTTCCAGCTCTGGAGCCAGACCCTTTCCCTGCAGAGCTGATTCAGTTCACTAAGGCCACATCCCTATTTATGCTTCAGCTCAGGGGTTTTCTTTGGGAACAAATTGCCTGACTGTCCCTCCTTACCACACAGGTTTGCACCACAGAGAAGCCTTACAGCACACAAACCAGAGGGTTTCAGAAAAAATAAACCAAAAGATGTGCTCCAGAAGCACACCTAACACACTCCAACCTGAATGCCCAGCTGGCATGAATGCAGCCTACAGGCTGGGACCAGAGGTGATCTAAAACATCCCAAACCACAGAGAATGGGCAGCTGGTATCCAGCATCCAACACCTTAGTCCATGGTTTCAGTCTTACTACATCACACTAGTTACTAATGCAGTAACAAAAAAATACTTTTAAATTTTCTTCTTCCAATATTTTTTTTCTTATTGCTTTAGGGAACTAAATTGGCTTGCAGGGGAATCCAACAGCTGCTAACAGGAGCACAAGGTAAGAGGCAGAACTGCAGCACCAGCAGAAAGGCAGGGCTGAGATGAGGGACCTGCACATCCCTCTTTTGGTGACAGTAAGCTGCTATTTCTGCTCGCCCGACGGGGTGAAACTGAATCCTCAGAGACATCTGCTGACAAGGTGAACTAGGGGCAAGGTGAAGCAGAGCTGGGACTACTTGTCATCTAATGTTCCAGAAGAACATGGAAGGCCTCAGAGGCTACAGAGGCTTCATGACAGACACCCAGTTCAGAAAGTCCTTGCCTGTTAAACCCTGAAACTTAATTTTGGAAATAATCTCCCTTACCTTATCATTCCTTTACCACCAGCCTTTCCACTGCCACTCCTGGCATTTCAGTAGCGCAGAGTTCTTCAAATGTAACATAAATGGGGCTGGACACTGGTTTAAGAAATAAATTCACCTTGAGAACACCTTAGGAAACTATATTTTTTCACAAATTATATGACTCTTGGATGTCATGTGTTTTCCCTACCTCACAGGGATGCTTGAGAGAATTTAATCAACTCAAATGTTTTCAGATTTGTCAGTTAGTTGTAAGGCATGTACATGCTGCACATTTCTCCCTGTACATTAAAATCTGGATTCTTCAAGCTATGCACCAACTCAGCTATGAAGCCTACTTTTTGAACCCTGCATTTTAGGATTGCTAGCTAGGTCCCCCTGGCATACCTAACTTTACCTTTTATGCAGGTACCCAGCAGCAATACCAACACACCCATTTGACAGAATGAGATTCAGATCAACGCTTGTATGCAATTTTTTGTAAACAGTCGTTCTTAAAAAGGGGAGACCATTAACCCCAAAGAAGTAGAGTATGGAAAGTCACTTGAAGCAAATAGAAAAGACTATAATGGTGACCTTTTCTTTAAAATAATGCAAAACACCAAGAACCACAACAACAAAAAAGAAGTATTTATGGCAGTGAAGGTCATAGACATTGGAATGAATATGTCCTGATCCCAAGTTAAAATAACAGCCCTGGGTTCAGAGATGAAGTATGTTAGATATAGAAACACCTGCTCTCTCACAGACCATTGGCATGTAGAACAGAATCTGTTCAATGCCTACCACTGGGAAGGAATGATATCTATGTACAAACACATTTTTGGCTATGCCAGTTGAAAAGCATATGATCCTGCCTGCAAGCTACAGACGAATTTATGATGCTTTCCATTTTACTCCCAGCTTACAAGTCACTGGTAGCAGCTGTACCACATTTTATTTCACTGGGAACATCATTTGTCCTGAAAGCTTGCCTACACATCAGCACTTCGGAAAGTTAAGGTTACTAGCTAAAGGTGTGAGGTCAGTGAACACACAGATTTCAGAGTGAGTGCTCCCATTCAGAAGTAAAGTTTGCTATACAACAAAGTAAAGCCATTTCCTTCTGATGAAAGATATTTAATGGCAAGTTTATGCGTGTGCTTCACACCTTTAGTCTAAACCAAGCAGACAAGATGCACCTTCCCACAGAGTGGCTTCCAAAAGGTTCATTTGCTTTGAATAACCATGTCTTTATAGCATAAACCCAGTTGAGACAGACATTAGTTTATCACAATGTCAGCTCATCGGTTTGGCCCTACACACCATGTTAGCAGGATGCCCGATGTCACAGTGTGGCAAGGTGTCTGTGTGCCCCCCAGACACATGAAGCAGAGGGAGAACTCACTTCCCTCTAGCAAACCAACAGCAGGATAAAGGATCTCTTGAGAAAGTCTAGGGCACTAGTCCCTTCTTAATGATGACAGGCAAATTTGTGACCACAAGCAACCCAAATCATCACCAGGTGCTACCGCTGTTTTTTTTTTTTCTCCTTGGAAAGTTCTGAAGCAGCACCATGTCCCAGTAACATGTCACAAGTCTGGCTGGCTAACACATGCTGAACAGGTCTTTGACAACAGCTTGCCTAGAACTGAATTCTGCACAAGCATATGGCACTCTGACTGGAAGCCACAAGGTACTTGAACACATCCTTACCTGATGCACCTGCCCAGCTCTTCTGGAAAGAACAGTTACCCACATGCTTGGGTAACCACTGAACAAGCACGCTCTGCAGGAACCTGCCAGGTCAAGCTTAGAGTGCTGCAGGACGTGTGTGAGGTCAGCTCACATGTCCTGGCAAAAGGTGAAGCACACAGATTTCAGTGCCATTGGAAGTAAATAACTGCATTAAAAGAAAGGCAGGGGTTGGGTAGTGCTGTAAGAGTGTTTCTCCATGCTGTCTGCAACTGATACCTGATACAGACCTGGGGAAAGGGCTCTCAGTCCAGTTCTCTGAAGACTCTTAAAGACTTCAGGGCAATTCTGCTCAGAGCACTCTGCTAAGAGGCCTGGAAGGCATGCCAGAAATCATAAATCACCCTTAAACTGTCGGGGTCAGTGGCAAAGTAGTAGCACAGATAAGTAATCTGATTTTCTTTGCTTCAAACCTCATTAGCACAAGTCTTTACAATACGTAAGTTAAGCCCCTCTTAATAGTCCACAGTAGACTCCTGTATTTCTGAGTCACTGATAAACTAGAGAAACCATACAAGAAACAAAGTGCCTATAAACAGATGCAGACTTTGATTTGAAAGGCTGTCAGATAAAACCAACATTGACACACCCTCAGTCCTCTCCTACAAAACCCTTGGTTTTTTTACCTGCCAGGATTTTCCTGCAGTATCCACCAGTGATAACAATAACCTATTAAAATATTCACAGCTTGATTTTCTACAGGAAGGAGTGCTCTCTAGTAGAAGGGCAGGAGTTCATACCCTGGCATGTACCAGTGTTTGATGTGACAGATATTTAAACACACTTCAGCAGCAGCGGTGCACTTGCTTTCTTCAGAAAAGCAATCTGCTGCCTAACTGATCAGGTAGTAGATAAAACAGCAGAACCTTCTTACTTGCTAGTTAATCCCCATGTGAACAACTCTGTTCCTCCTGTTCCTTTGTGCTACAGCCCTGAAGGCATGTTTAGGTCACCTGTGGCTGCCTCCCTGCTCTTCCTTTGAGGTGACTTACCTTGGGTTCAGCATGAATTAGCCCAGGACTGTAATTTCACCAAGTGTGGCCATTCAGAACTTTCATCCTTACTCACTCTCCCAAAGATCACTTGATTGAATTAAACCTTGACTTGTTGCTGCACCTTTCGCCCCCCCCCCCGGGCTGGGGGGGTTGTGCTGGTATTGCTACGCTTTCTCTGCTTGGAAGGAACAGAGATCCCTGCAGGCTTCCCTCTAGCCATGGGTCACAGAGCAGGCCCCAAGCCCCGCTCCTGAACAACAGCTTCCACGGATTCTCCATGGCAGCAGCAGCAGGATAAACAGTCTAGGTTGTCACAGGTGTGAAAGCCAGTGTGTTTTCTGAACAGTTGTAGGGAAAGAGAAGTAACACAGACAAATCAAACCCCTTCCTTAGGTAAAAAGGCTTTCTGAACACAAGATGAATCTCAAAAAGGCATCTATACCTAAGATCCATGATTTAACAAAGCTGAGAAACCAACACTCAACAAAAACCCAGCCCAAGAGCCCCTTACTCAGAGATGGCATGCAGCCTGCTCTAAATTAGGCAGCATTTAGTAAGAACCTCAAATTAGGTGAGAATTTAAAGCTTCACACAGGAAGGTTGCACAAGGCAACATCTTCCTGTAATACTAGAGATCCAAACACTGAAGTGTTGCTAAAGTGATCATCAGTTCTGGATCACAGTTATTCTTTGCCAAAATGGAAAAACCAGACCTGAGGTCAGATTTCATTAAATCTCCCTCTTACTGCACAGCCACAATAAAAAAATCAACCTACAGCCATAGTAACCCTCTGTCCTGAACTTGTTTTGTCTCCCTTCCAAACTGCAGCTCCCTATTAGAAATGCTACATTAATAGCTATAGCGGGGAAGAGCAAGTTGCTCTATTAATATATAAGTGGTGACCATTACGTTTTAAGTTGTCCTTAAAAAGACTTAAGTGCAGGGCCACACATGTACCACAGAAAGTACCAGCTTGGTTAAGCACAATCTAAACTTAGTGCAATACTTTCCAACAGAGTCTAAAAATAGGAACACCAAGATTTTGTGGAAATACAGGAGAGGCTAACACAGTATTTTGGGAAATAAGACACTGCCACTTGACGTAATCCTGAAAGGAAGAAATACAGCTCCAATGATTTATCTCCCTACAGAAAGCAAAGCTGGGGTTGTAAGGAAAGACGCAGCCCGATTACATGGGGTTGCATGTGACAATGTCCCTGCTGTGAAGGCAGTGCCCACTTCCTCCTGTGACCAGGAAGATGTTCAGTGTTAACATGCCTGGGGAAGGGAATTCTTTCCAATAAAGCATGACTGCAGCTCTCGGTTTGTTAGGACTGAGCTCGAGCTGGGGACTGCAGAATGAAATAAAGCAAAACTATCCAGAAGGAAAAGCAAAACGAAACTACCAGAGGGGTGAGGGGTATGGGGTGAAGAGTGCCAGCTTCAAGAAAGCGTGGGAATAAAGGCAGGCTTGTCCCTACTATACCTACAACTTCTGCATGCACACAGCCCACCACACCTTCCACAGCCATGCTAATTTCCTCTGGGACATAATCCTCGAGGTTTGTTATCCCATCTGGTGTGAACAGTAAGCACAGAAAAGCACTGGAGAGATCTACTGGCAGCATATCTGATAGACCAAAGCCCACAGTCACCCAACCCTTAGAAAGTTTTCCAGGGCACTTGTTGGGAGTTCTGTCACAAAAATTTGCAAATGGCTTCCTTGCTTCACACCTCCACACAAAGGTCACTTCATTGGTTACACTTCACAGTGGAAATTAAGTCTTGTAGTCAAGGGTTAGCAGCTTCCAAACTTCCTGACATACACCTATGTCAAATTCCTTTCTTCTAGCCATGTAGCAAGATGGAACGAGATGAATTCAGGCAGGCCCAAAACTTCCTGAATTTTTAGCAATGTTTTCAGGTTACTCTGTTCGCCCCTGTCAGAAAGACTTGGCTACCCAACCAGTACTTGGAATACTTTGCCTTAAAAATATGCAGGTACTGAGGCTGCACTTCTTTCAACACCTGATGCATCAAACAGGTATCAAGGCACGTGTACAAGAACCACTTCCACAATTCTCTGTAGGACACAGAAATATTCATTCTTAGACAGCTGAAGACCTATTTTATCACTGAGTGCCAGGCCATTCCTTTTGTGCATGCTCTGTACTCTGCACAGTCTGTTCTCCAGAGAGTCTGTACTTACACTCTTTCCTTCCAGAAATTCTTTTGGGCAAATTTACTTCTCTGTTCATCACAGGTAAAACAGAAGAAAAGTGTCCTTTTCTCATATGACGAATTTAATCATGGATGGAGACGTGTAGATCCTAGAACTCACTATAACCAGAGTGGACTGCTCCTCCTGGGTCACATGCTAGGAGGGCAGACACATAAAATCTTCACAGTTCTGACTTTTTACCCAAGCAGCTCAAAATCCACTAAAAATTGGCAGCATCCTCAACATGTCACAGATACTTAATAAACTTTTCTTTGGCTTTAGATCTCCATCTGTCCAGCAAACACAGACAGGTCTAAGATTTAACTGAGGTCCAAAATGAAAGTGTGGGCTCATCGTAGAGCTAATTAAGCAGCAGAGCTGATGGGGTCTTGACAGAAGTTGTATGTTGTCCATGTTTTTCAAAGTGCTGGCTATAGGTCTAGGTAGATAAGGCTTAAAAACACTGTGATGTGTCATGCCAGATTTAAATGTGCTTCCTTTCTGTACATACACATGGCTCCAAGGGCAGTTAATGAGTAATAATTTCACTCATGTTAGGAAAATTATGACAAAATAAACTAACAGCTGGGGGAGAAGGCGTAGTGCAAAGTTGTTATGGCCTGTAGTTAAAAGCAGACTTCAAAGGAGGTCGCATGGTTCAGGTGTTAGATGGGCAGCAAAAAAGAAAACAGGAAGAGCAGGTGAAAATGCTTTCACCATGTACTGAGAAAAGGAGCAAAATACACGTGCCAGTCCTCCCTTTTTTCCTGGCCTGGACTAAAGAACAAAGAAGCCCTAACCATTGCAACCACATAGATAACTAATTTCTTTCTTAATCCACATCTCAGGTTTGTACCTATCTATTGGGAATTTGGGGCTTTTTACAGCTTTTTTGGTGTAGTGATTTTTGTGCCAGTAAAACCACTGATTTTTACTAACAGATCAGTGCAACAGATCAGTGCAAAGGTGATGCACAGGCTAGAGAGCCTGGCATCTCAAACAGCCTGGGGAGCACATCTCCATTACAAGTCACTGTAACAGCAGAATCCAAGTATTTTCCTACAGCTCTCATCAAACAAAAGCCTTCTTTGGTCTGAACGACCTCAGACTGCTGCATCTGGGCAGAATAAAACTTTCAGGGGAGCATTCATCAGGCTCTTGACATAACCTTGTCGTATTTGTAGAGATCACAGACTGTTTGAGGTAAGGCACAAAGTGAGACAAGGTATCACTAATTCATTGTAACAGCTTCTTTGCCCTTAATTTAGATGGGAAGTTAAGGCATGAGGAAAGTATTTCTGGTGTGGGATCCAGAAGCATGAAGGTCTTTAATTTTGTTTATATAAAACATGCCGTTTCAATTGTAAGAATATAGTTACATATCCTTATTAATTGCTAGTGCACAGATCCAATTCTTTGGCTCACAGGTGCCTGGAGTTGGAAGGCAGTGGCCTCTAACTCGGGAACCGTGAGTGTCTCCTGGGCGGCAGTGCCTGCTCAGCAGCTGCTCCCCCTGCTCCGGGCTCCGCTGTCGTCCCCCACTCCCGGTTCCCCCATCCGGATTCCGGTTCCCCCTCCCCTGGCTCACGTTCCCCGCCCGGATCCCGCTGCCCGGCTCCCCTTTGCCGTCGGCCCGGTTCCCGGCTTCCCCCAGGCTCTCCCTAAGCCCCCGTTCCCCCCCGCGGAGCTCCCAGCGCCTTTCGCCCCCCGTCTCCCGTTCCTCGGTCCCTCCCCATCTCCCCTTTGCTCCCCGATTCCCGGTTCCTGTGCCTCTCCCCCTCCCCCCACATTCCGGTTCCATCCCGAGCTCCTGTTTGCCTCCCGGTTCCCGTTTCCCCTCCGACTCCAGTTCCCCCCGCCCCCGGCGCTCACTCTCCACCCAGTTTCCGGCGGTGCCCCTTTTCCCGTTCCCGTTCCCGTTCCCGTTCCGCCACACGCGGTGCCCACCCAGCCACTTCCGGGATCGCGCGCGGACGCCGCGGCGCCGGGGCCTCCCTTAAAGGGGCAGGGGGCGCCTGGCGGCCGGCAGGGGGCGCTGTGCGCCCGTTAACGCGTCCTGCTTCCCTCATTCCCTGCTCCGGCTTTGATGGACACGCGTTGTCCCCAGCGTGTCCTCACCCCTCGGGATGGACACCCAGGCATTCTCAGCGTGTCCCCAGCCCTCGGGATGAACACGTCGGCGTTCTCGGCCCTCGGGATGGACACGCCGGTGCTTCCAGCCTTCAGGCTATTTTCCGCTCTTAAATCACCATGAGCTCAGCCAGAGGTGAGAGCCACGCTCAGCACGGAGGTGGCTCCTTGGGCATCACCTCTATGAACTGGGCAGAGGAGTTGATACTGCCGTGAGATACAAGGTCGTGCTTAGCCACAAAACTTGGGTGGGGGAAGTTTTTTGAAAATAGCTTCTACTCAGGGACTGGCTGTAGTGAAAACTGTTGGCATTCTCAGTGGAACAAGCAAAATTTAATAGCAGTGATAAAAAGACAAGATGATTGATGAAACCTTTCATGAAAATAAGTGCCTTTCTTTTAATTTTTGCCCTTCTCAGCATGTTTGCTTTCATCAGCTTCCAAAGGCTTATATTGCCTTTGAAAGTTTCAGGTACCTCCCTTAGTTTCTTCAGCCAAGTTAATCTCCACATGCTTTTCCTGAGTTACCCATCTGAGGTCTTCAGAGTATTTTGGACGAACTGTGCTCATAGCTGAGAAAAGTAAGGATTTCAGAATTGAATGGAAAAACACGTTCTGAAGAAAGGAGGTTCCGGATGCTATGAGCCACTCTCGGGAAGTCTGGTAGCCATAGGACAAACCATAGAGCACAATGAAGAAGGATGAGAGCACAGTTATGGTCAGAACCACTCCCCAGGCCACAAAGACACACCACCAGCACAGCAAGGGCTCAGTGTCTGGGATCTTGCGAAGCTGCCTGATGGTAGTGCTTAGTCTCCTTGCTTTGGAAAAGATGCCCCCTTCTGCAAAACTGGGACTTGACTTCTGGGACTTTCTACCCACCTGAGGGGAATTCACAGTTATCGTCTGCTCCTCTGTGTCAATTACATTTGCATCTTTTTCAGATATTACACAATTATTCCAGTACCTAGAATCTACCTTTGGGTACATCTTAGTCACAACAGGAGGAGGGTCCTTCTGGGAATACTTAAATAAGGCAATTATTAACATTTCCATGGGGAGGGTAAGCAAAGCACATTCAATTCCTACTGTTATTGATCTCAAATACCTCAGGTATATTGGAGTTTCTTCATCCTTTTCAGCATTAAAGAACATAATGTTAACAAGCAAGGTGAATAATATTACTGCTAAAAATGTAGACAACCTTTGGAACCTGGTGAAAGCCCCAGCAGTAACAGGAGCAAAAATTGAGAGCCATAGGTGGTATTCTGTCAGTCTCCTGTTAAAATTAATAAGAAAATAGTCGAATTTGGGTAGAGGTGTCTGGGGGTCTATGACAGAAAATTTCCAGTCTTTCAAGGGTTGGTTCTTGTCAAAGGAAAGCCATTTTCTGCACATAAAGAACCAGGCCTTCCTGGTGGACGTGTCCTCAACTTCAGCTCTGCTTAAGAACCAGGTTGGAGATGTGCCTTCGTTGTTGAGCCTGACCTTGAAGGAACGAATATCTCCCAAGTCTCTCTTAGTAGTTATCAGAAAGCAATCAATGCTTCCCCGTTGGAAAGCTGGAGAAGGCTGGTGCCATAAACAACGGAACTGACTCTTGCCCTGCTGGCCAATGAGCTGCAGAAAGACCTCTACTTTGGTCCCAGCATTCCAGCGACTGCCTGTGTACAAAGTGACCAAAAAGCTCCCTGCATCAGAGGCCTCATTGTCTGGCAGAACGATAATGTACTTGATCTCCTTCTCAACCCTGTCTCTTCTTATGGCCCAGCAGCACAAAAGTAAGTAGACGGCAAAAATAGAGAGCACTGTTATGAGGGCCAGTGGGTTTTTAGGTATGTCTGCTATCAGGTTTCTCCCCAGATCTACTGTATTGGGAAGAACTACTACTTTGGCTGCCAGGAACTTGATGTTGGATGCAGGAAGGGCTGACAGACTCCTGCGATTCCGCCTGGAGTCACAGACACAGTGTACCTTCTGCCAGTTGGTCAAGGAGCCAACCCTGCATGTGTCTTTGTTCCACTGACTTCCAATCCCATCCAGAAATAGGCAGTGGTCATTAAAAATGTATATGCCCACCAGTTTCCGGTTTGGGTACCTTAAGACATAGCGTGTCTCCAAGACAACGGAGATGTTCTGAGTGTCTGTGCCATTTTCCTGCACTATGGTTGTCAGCAGGGACTGTGGGAGACAGACAATATAGGGACCTGTAATGCTACAGTCAGCAACGGCTGTCTCATTTCCACTTGCAACTGTTGGCATGTTGTGAAAAGCAGCAAATGAGGCCACGGGTCGAGCATGAGTGAGATTGGTACCTGTAAATATCAGCACCTTGAAAGTAGCTTTTAATTTTGTCATGATCTGGAAGTTTATGCTCGTGGTAGTTTTACTGACCTCAAAACTAAATCCTCCAGTTGTGTAAGCTTCTGTTTTATCAGGTCCCATTACTAAATGAAAAGTCGTAAGTCCACCTTTCCTGGCAAGAAAAATGTCTGCTCTTTCAGGCATGACTGGAAGTAGATCCCCATTAGCCTTAGTCTCTGTCATTTTAAACCCCAAGACCATTGATATGATATCTGATGTGTAACCTAACCAAGGGAAGGGGCTCTCATCAAACTCAAAAATGGCAGTAGAAAACACAGTATCCTGAGTCAATCCTGCATCATCTCCTTCTCTCAGTGTTGGATAAAAGCAGTTCTGGCAGGTGTATGTGGCAGGCAAAGCATTTGTAATGTTCCAGGCTTCATTTTTCTTCAGAGTGATATTCCAGTGTCCTGTTTCCATTAGAGTTTCTATTTCTCCGGGGACTTTTCCCCAGAAAACTATATCTGTTACACCTTCCATGATGGAGAAAACATGTTGAATTCCATCTGCACTGACATTCTTGAGACGCAGAAGATCAGCTCTCAGGATGTTGGACAAGCATCTTAGTATTCCACTGGTCTGAATTTCTGCTTCCTCAGACCAATGGATCTGACTCCTCTGTCTCTTCAGAATTCCTGTTACTTCTGTCAGTTTCCCAATAGCAAGGTCTAGTGACCTAACATTCATTTTCTCAACTGCCTCCGTGACTTCAGAAAGAACAGCCAGTACTTGGTTGACTTCCATGATGCTATTTACTGAAATATTCAAGACTGTTTTAACCACAGCTTCCCGAAGCTGAGCCTGAGGGAGCTGGACAGTTGGTGTGTCTTTAACACAGTTTAAGAGTGAGGCTGCAAGATAAGCCAAATAACCAGCTCTAAGACGATCCCCAGTCTGCTGAGCAGATGTCGATGCGCTTAAACGGCTTGCTGAGGCCAGCAGTTCGTGAAACACAGCTGAAAGGGATTGAGTTTTAAGTGGGTTCTTTACGTAGGCACGTAAACTCACTTGGGTAAATGCCCCAAAGGAATCACGGACTTGAACGTAAAGTGTCAAAGTGTACCTGTGGGAGGGCACTCCAACTGGGAGAAAAGATGGAGGAGTTTTAGGCTCAGAACCAAAGTACAGAATTGTGCCAAACGTGTTTTCCACCACAGAAGTTACTGTGGTAGTTTGGGGTACGTTGGAAGCTACAATCACTTTATATGTCAGAGGTAAATGTCTGTCAGAAAATCCTTTACACTTAACAACAAATTTTGTCAGAAAGGCTATACCGTGACGTGGGCTGATGTTACACCTGCCGGCCCGTGGTGGAGTATTTACCTCAAAGGGTTTTCTGTTGGATGAGGTCCTACCATCCCAGGTAGTTACCCTTACGTGAAGTATGTAGGAGTGATATGCAGGCTTTGTGAATGTCAGAGCATGTATAGATATGTAAGCCCCAGACCTTCCCGTTGATGTTTTGGAAGCCCAATCAAAATGAATTTCTTTGGAGGTGTCTGAAAAAAGGGACCAGTAGTATAGTGGCTTGTTTCTTGGTTTACAGTTTGAGCATTTTCCAGACACAGCAAATCTCTCTGTTGGAATTAAAGAGCTACCACAGTTTTCAAGGCATTTCAAATCCAGAATGAGTGGGGGACCAGGATCCACCTCTACAACTTGATCAGCATAAGCCTTCCTTCTGCCCTTTTGAATCACCAGGCGAAAGTAGTATAAGGTGCTTCCTGGGAGGGATTCTGGTGGTATTTTTTGAATGGGACCTGAGGGTGTTATCCATCTCAAATCCTTCTGGAATGGATGGCATCTGTTTTTCAGGCTGAATTTCATGGTTTGATAGTCTGCCGAGTCTTTAGTGCAGAACCAAGTAAATATCAATGGTCCTTCCTGTGAATCAGGATCAGAGGATTCAGAGCCATCGAGAGTCCAGCTCTCAGAAAAACCCACTGTGCGGACTGAGCCTCCTGAAATATTTGCCACTAGATCAGCTCTCTCAATCTGAACAAAAATCATATCATGGGCCTTGAGGACCGTTGTGGTCCTAATTGGGACTACCTCAGCACTGAAAAGAAACAGATACAACCCATAATCTAAAGTATTACTGGGAACAGTTAAATGTATCATGTCTATGCCAAACATTGCAGAAGTGTTTACTGGATTTGACCAGTCCGGCTCAGTTTTTATGTCCTTAGCAGGATAGACTCGCCAAAGGGGTTTGATAGATATGCCAGTGTAGCAGTCTATGTCCAACTTGACAAAGAGGTAAAAAGATAATGCCTTTTTCTTGTACAAGATAAAGGATCTGGGCTCAGGTCTCTGAATCCAGCACCTGGTTATCTTACACTCTTTTTTCTCACAAACCACTGGTGCTTCTATGGTTTTTGCAGTATGGTTGTTGACCCTGACGCTTAAAAGAGCCGGTGTAGGTGCACTGCTGGTACAGTTCACTTTTGCCACAAACCCCGTGTATTTCTCTGCATCAAAGGGTAAAGCAGAGCGACGGACAAAACGTGTGGCATTTTTTACGTGGTCGTTGTACGTGTAGGTGCTACTCTGGACAATATGGTCTTTTTTTGTGCCAAAAAGCTGCAGATGGAAGGTCCACTCGCACTGTAGCATCGGATGTTGTGCAGGGATAAACCACACTAAATAACTAAAGTTCTGCAGAAGAGAAGGACGGCCACTGCTGAAAACATGGACATCAAGGTCTCTTTCTGCCAGAGACCTAATCAAAGCCCTCTTCTGATTCATATAAAGGTACATTTTGAACTTGTACCACTGTAAGGCCACAAATTCTATGGTGAGTAAGTAGAAGAGCTCCTTGTGTTGGTAGAACACAGTGTGTGTGTTAGGGCAATCTGTGGAAATAGTGCTGTTGTTGTCTTTAGATGTGTAAAATGTTCTCTGATTGTACCTGAAAATGTAAGTGCTGCTGTTGGTCTTCCCTGGACAAAGGTTGACATGGATGGGAGTTTCTTTGCCAGCAGTTAAGCTCAGGGTACCATTGAGCAGGTGCAGTTCCCCTGCCAATTCCTCAAACCTCTTTCCATCAACATGGAAGTAAATGCTGGCCACCACTATCTCATCCAGGCTCTGAGGTGTAGAAATGGCACAGAAGCTGCTCAGCAGCGTAAATGAACTGTAGGAGCAGAGCCAACCTCCTATAGCTTGTGTGTCCACCAGTCTGTAGGCAAGTGTATTCAGGGTAAGGGGCTGAAGCCACCAGGATAAGCTGAGGGGCTGCTGAGGAACACTAAGAAGCTTGGAGCTGATACTGAGGACATGCAGCAAGTCAGGCTCCACCTTGAGAGAGAGGTTGAGGCTTATGTGAGGCATCTGCTCAATACTGACCAAAGCAACGTGGATCCCAGGGTGCCTGTAGCGCACAGTCAAGCG
The DNA here is from genome assembly GCF_000738735.6 of Corvus cornix cornix. Lineage (NCBI taxonomy): Eukaryota > Metazoa > Chordata > Aves > Passeriformes > Corvidae > Corvus > Corvus cornix. Next base: position 65,177,015 of record NC_047057.1, on the reverse strand, counting down.
GTAGCTGTAGTAGGTGGCACAGGTCTGTTGCAACTCAGCTGTTGGGTAGACAGCAGGTGATGCTGTGTCCTGGTGCTCACTGCTGGGAAGGAGAAGGGTCGAGGGTACGCCTTCCTGGCTGCTGAAGCGGTACTGCCAGCCAGCACTCTTGAGGCGTGCACACCAGCCCAGCTCCACCGGCTGCCACACGTGGATGACGTGTGTCTGCGGCCAAAGCACGAACAGCCGCATATCCTGCTCCGAGATCTCGACGCTCACGTTGAGGTGAAAGCACTCGGGTGCAGCGCAGGAGGCAGACGAACATTGCACTGTAAGAAGGCTGGAGGCCCCGGGTGAGGGAGCTTGTCCTGTCTGCAGCACCACCTGGCCTGACCAGCGTGAGATGTTCCTCACAGAGGCCGAGTTCAGGTACCAGAGGCAGCCAGGTGGGGATGGTGGCTGCCCCTCCTCCCCCTCTACGTCCGGCCCTGCTCCTGGAGCGGGCTGGTAGTGCAGGGTCACGGTGCTGTTCCACAGGCACGACACCCTGTGCTCGTTGTCCTGCCGCTGGAAGACTTGGCCGTGAGGGCCCGGGCAGCTGACCCGCAGGGGTGACGGCTGGAGACGGACGGCGGACGCCGCCAAGCTCCGGCGGCAGCAGGCGAGCAGCTGCAGGAGGAGGAGGAGAGCGGCCATCGCGGCCAGAGGGGACGGGGCAGAGAAACGCGCGACCTCCCGGGTGCTGCTCGTTGGGGTGGCCCAACGGCTGGGACAGCAGCCCAAGGGCACCGGAGCCTCCTCCGGCGGGAAGCCGGAGAGAACACTATTTAACCTCGGACACTGCGGGCCGGAGGAGGGTCCAGAAGAAGGAGCAAAGATTTGGGGGCCAATAATCGCCACCAAACTCCCGCCGCCGTCCCTCAGCTCCGTGCGCAGCCGGCACCCACCGCCCGCCGCTCGCGCCGGTGGCGGCCCCCGCCCCTTGGCCCCGCCCCCGCTCGCGTTGGAGCCGCGGAGCGTCGAGATTGCAGAGGGAGAATGGCTGCGCTCAGGGACTGCAAGGTGAGCGCAGGGCTGGCGGGCTGCGAGGGGACGGCAGAGCGAAGGGCTGCGAGGGGACGGCAGCGTGAGGGGCGGCGAGGGGAGGGGGGAGTTGCGAGGAGTTGGCAGGGTGAGGGTAGGGCTGCCAGGGCTGCGAGGGGGCGGCAGGGTGAGGGGCTGCGAGGGGAGGGCACCGCTGAGGCGCTGAGCCAGCGCGGCTCGGCCCTGCCGTGCCGTGTGCCTAGGGGTGGGCGAGTGGCTTCCGTGGGGGGTCCCGGGGGCTGCCAGCGGGCTTTGGGCTTGTGGCAGGCGGGCAGCTGAGCCGGGCTCGCTGTGACTGGAGCTCACCCTCATACACTCGGTTTTTCAGAGGAGGGGAGCTGCTGTTGGGATCTGGAAGTGGGGAAAGGTCGCTGCACCCATCCCTTCTGCTGGGGAAGCAGACCCATGTCTGAGCATCTCTGGGTCTTGTTCCCAGCGCAGGCGTCCCACGGCACCCACCTGCCCTTTCCGTGGGCCTCAGAAGTGGGTCAGGCCTTCGATTAACTCTTAAATCAGCCTCGGGTCAAAGGGTGCGATAATGCTTACTGATTAATCATTTTCATGCCCTCGTTCTGATAAATTCCTTTTATGGTTGTGTTTTGGTTAATTAGGCAGCGGCAGGTTAAAACAAAGTCTTGAAGATTGCGTGTGACACATGCATGATTGACAGAGCTCTGGGGATCTGTCACGCAAGGAATACAGCTGCCAGCTGCAGCCCACAGAGAGCACAATTCTCAGAGCCAGCTAAGATTCTAGCATAGAAAAAATACAAGTAAACAGTCACTGGATCTCATGACTGAACTCTAATCTTAGAGCAGGGGAAAGGGCAAGGCTTTGGTTTCACCAAGAAGCAGTGAGAAGAGCAAAGGCCATGACTCTCTAATACAAGAGGCATCACAGAGAAGACTCTCTCTTGGAGTTAGGGAGAGGGTTGTGGGAGATCAGTGTAAGAGAACCCAAGAAGCCTCTGTGGGAAGGGGAACTGATAGTTGCCTTACAGACTCTCAAGGCTGATTTTTGCCCACTCACACTCCCTCCTGGACTTCTTCAGTCACAGTCTGATACCTGACTAGAAAGAAGCCTCAGGACCTGAGTGTCCCAAGTAGTCTGGGCAGCACCCCTTATATATGTCCCAGGGAACAGGGGATGCTGCCTTTTCTTGGTCCCAGTAGTTCTTTAGTTCTCAGTTGGCAATGACAGATGAGTTTTGGAGCACATGTTTTGTGTCTCTTAGGAGCCAGCAGCTGCTGTGGGGTGGTTCTTCCCTGTAGCCCATTGTCCTGATGTGCTAGTAGTGGCACAGAGTAGTGCCAGAGTAGTGGCATCCCTGATGTGACACAGCCTTGCTGCCATTCTCCTGCTGCCAGAGTGGGAGTTTTCCAGTGAGGAGTGAGTCAGGTGGGCTGTAGCCATAGCAGGACAGAGGCTTTCCAGAGTGGTTGGAAATAGCACATACCTCAGCTAGATCAGCAGTGTCCTTAGGGATGGATGCAGGCCCGTTTTCCACTAACCCTTGTTCTGCTGGTTTGTTTTGGTGCTCACACAGAGACTTTTCCATTCTTGTGAATCAGCATCAGGTCCCTTCAGAGAGGGACATAATTTTCTGCTTGACAAGCACCTCAAGCTGTTGTGTAAAACAGTAAAACGGGCAGTGATGCAGAGACCTGCTCCAAATGAAACCTGTGTTTGATGATTGATGCAGAGGCTGGCTCCTGGCCTACTTTGCAGGGCACCATGGAAGATAGCCTCTAAGTAGCAAGCCTAACCTTGCTACCTGTTTGACTTTTCTCTTTATTCATTTTCTGGATGATAAATGACATAGAGAATAAAAATTTTCAGCTCCTCCAAGGTTGCAGAATAGAGCTTAAAGACTAACTGGCAAAAAAAGATGAAGGGATTTAAAGGTATGGACACAGGATGATAAACAGGGCTGGAACCAGTGGAGAAACAGATAAGAAGGAATGCAGTGGGTTTTTTGGCAAGTTATGTAATACAGAAACAACAGCACATGCCCAAAGCAAAAGTTCAAGGAAAGGCACCTTTAATATCGAAGCATTCCGTGAATTCATTCAGTGAATAGACCCCTTTTTAGGACTCTCCAGGACCATAAAAGAACTTCCAGCAGGAGGCAGATGCATGCAAATTCGCTCTAGGAATTAGTTCAGTGTATTAGATAGGAAGCATGTTTTAATGAATATGTATGATTATGATGGATAAAGACCTTGTTGCAAAATCTCACCACACCCACAGAACGAGGAGAGTGTGTCCTGTGCAGATAAAGAATGCCTGCTTTCTAATGCTTCAAATTGTGTTAGGAAGGTTATTCCAGCCAATTTCGGTATCATGGATATAGTATGAATTGTAAAGAAAATCTGTAATTTTAGATTCAGGTCTAGTCTTTCAGGCATGTGATTTGAAGACTCAATTGCTTTAGCTGTTGGAATGTGAGCCTTTAATCCAATCACAGTGGGAAAGCTTTAGGATATATTAACAAAGTTGTCTTTGCCTGGTTACTTAAAAATTTTGACAGATGATTATAGCTAGGAAATGCATTAAAATGTAAAATGAGAGGAGCTGAATTCTTGCAGCATCAGGAAGGACTAAGCCCCCATTAGAAGTCTGAATTAGCTTGCCCCAGGTCTGTTTTTATAAAATATGTCTATCCTCTGTGTTCTATGTACTTCATTAAAGTAATGCTGAAGTGATTGGGGCAGCTTCTCAAATGAACTCTGCTCATTTTCCAGCAGCCAGCCGGGAGATGTTGTGCCTCAGTCATGTTAGGTTAGTAGAAACTATGGCAGCCCAATTCTGTTTTGCTTTTTAGCTTTACCTGTTGCCCATGTTCTTATTTTTGTCAGGCTTGTGTTTAAATCTGTGATCCAAATTTTCAGTTGGTTAACTCCAGAGACTTAGTGGATTTACTCTGCCTGGCTGTTGGCAAGTTGATTCAGAAGAACATTATTGTTTATAGAAGATTATAGATTGTAGGAAAACAGGGTTTTATTTTACCATGTCTCTACTTCACACAAGGTGTGCCTGTAGCAGAGGAACTCGCCAACAGCTGTAATGAACTCAGAATGGCGCTGTCATTATGAGATGGGCAGCCCATCAAGATCTTCTGTTACACTTGTAATTGTTGGGTTCTTTAGTCTCAGTACTAGCTCCAACTAATTGAGTCTTAGATGTAACTACAGCTGAACAAAAGGTTTGTTTCTGCCTCACACTGTCCTTCCATCTTTTCTTTTCAAAAATGTTGAAAATATCAGAACAGCATCAGTTTGCTGTCAGTGTAGCCTGGAAGATGAGGGTGTAAAAGGAGCACGTTTGTGTTTGTTTGTTGTGCAGGCCTGGCAGGATGCTGGACTTGTCCTGTCCACGACCAGCAATGAAGCCTGTAAGCTCTTCGATGCTGTGCTGACGCAGGTATGACCGAAAAGCATAAGAAAATGTGATTTGAAGGGACTCGTGCATGAAACACTCTTTACTGTAGTTGATATTTAAATTTCTTACCAGCTGGGAGAGCCTCAAAATCAGGTTGCCACAGGAGTTCAGCCTTTAGCTGGCAGCAGGAAACCCTTTTAGCAGAGGGCTGTGCCAGATGCTGCAGCTGTGGTGAAAACCTTAGCCAGTGGTGTTCTCATTCCACTTGATACCAGCAAATCAGCCAGTTGACATAAACCACATAGAAATCCAGGGAAATTGGTTCTTCTTGTGGCTGAACTATATTAAACCCCAGTTTTTCTGGTTTTCTACTACACTAAACCTACCTGAATGTGTGGGAACCTAGAATGCAGAGAATATTTCTCTGCCCGTTAGTGCACCATTTGTCTTTTAGTAATTTGCCTTGCTTTTGAATTTTAAATGTGAGAACAAAAAGAAGTCCAGCATCACAGAGGATTTTTTGACCCTCTCTCACTCTGTCTCTCTTACAGTATGCAACTTGGACCAATAATGAGAGCCTTGGAGGTATTGAGGGATGTCTCTCCAAGCTAAAAGCAGCAGATCCGAACTTTAGTGAGTACAATCTTTGATTCTGAGCATGGAAAGTGCTGGGTTAATGCCTGTTGTCTTGGTTTTTAACTGACTTTGTTTATGCAAGGGCAAGGTGATAATTTATAGAATTCTGTAAAAATTCCTCAAAATCCAGAGCAGTCAGAATGCTTTTGCATGTTGTTTTTATGTTTTTTCTTTTCATTTCACATAATATTTAAGTAGCTGTCATGAAAACCTTCTGAGAACTTTAGGCTTGGAAGACTTCCTGGACCCTTGTGTCCACAAGTCAGTTTTGTTGAAAATACTCAGCTCCTCTGGTGTTTTGTGGAGCTGAAGGTGCTGCTGTGAGCTCAGCTGGTGCTGTGCTGTTTCCTGCAGCAATGGGACATGTCATTGCCAATGGCTTGGAGCTGATTGGCACTGGAAGAACCGTGAGACTCGACAAGGAGCTGGACTGCGCCGTGAGAGCCATGGTGGCACTTTCCAAGTCACGGCCACTGACGGAGCGGGAGAAGCTTCATGTGTCAGCGTTGGACGTGTTTGCCAGGGGGTGCGTCCCTGTCACCCTGCTCGAGGGACTGAGAAGAGTTCCCTTTGTCTACTGCAGGCAGAAGTGAAGGTTGGAAGTAGTGGTTTGTGATGTTAGTGACAGCTAGCAAAAGTTATCGCAGAAGGTCCCCAAATTTCTCACTGCACTCTTAAGTGCCATGTCTAGCGGGTGAGCAGAACTGGAGGAGGTAAAGCGCTCTATTGCCACCACTTCCTAGCATTAAGCACTCCGTGTTTTAAATCTGCCGCAGATCCATCAGTGTGGTTTAGAACTAGGAAATTAAGTAGGGTCCAGACTCAGATGCACAGAAGGAAAGTTCTAGACTTCTCGCTCTTGTCTCGCTATGTCAAAACCTATTTCCCCTGTAAAATAGGGAGATAAGGGTGTCATAAGTGCTATAGAGGCTCATTGCTTCATTCCATATGATAAATCAATATGAACTGCAGAATGTATGGGCTAATGATTCACTTTCATTATTTGTCATTCATTATCAAACAAATGGGTGAGCATGGATTTGCCTCACATCTCAGCAAAGGCAATGAGGAAGCTACTGAAGCCCTGCCACTGGGTTTGAGTCCCACGAAAGGAGAGGGAAAGCGTCTTTGCACGTACAAAGTTCTGTTAATTATGGTGGGTCCCTGTAGGAACTATTCAGCCCTGTAGAAAAATTTTTAGAATTATGGTTTAAGCTTGTTTCATTTTCCTTGTGTGTTACAGTGATTTGATGTAATCCAAGACCATTTCTTTCATACGATTTCTCAGAAGGTGCCAAATAAAGATAATGTCATTATTAGCTTAGAAAAGACTAAAAAATTTCTTCAAGGGAAAAAATAAGTAATTTGATGCTGAATTTTGTATTATTCAGCATAGTTTGAGTTCAGGACTAACCGTAGGGGCAGGCATATGTGCCTTCTTTCAGCGATGGAAATAATTTTTTATTTCTAGCCAACTTCCAAAAGCTTGTGATCTATGGGAGCAGATTCTGCAGAGCCACCCGACTGACCTGCTAGCCCTTAAGTTTTCCCATGACACTTACTTCTACCTGGGATATCAACGTCAGATGCGAGATTCTGTTGCTCGTGTTTATCCTTTCTGGACACGTGATGTTCCACTGAGCAGGTGGGTCATGCTTCATTTGGAAATTGCTCTTTACTTGGGGTGCATGTACTATGTGGTTTTTAAGTTCAGACTTAAAAGTTCAGGATCTTTTGGAAACAGACATGTAGACAAAAATCAAGAGTGTAGAAGTTAATCAAACTTGACCAAAGATAGAATGTGTGTCCAGTATCCCTCTTGACACTGTTGTTGAGAGATTTTTCTTAAGTGAGCTGTGTCTCGCTGCTGTCAAATATACCACATGGTGTGTAACACACAGGATAAAATCATGTCCTCACCCAGGGCAGTGGCCAAATTTCTTCATTTCTTCAAAAAAAATGCTATTCATCTTGATCCATTAAATAAGTCAGGTGCACATAACACCCCTAATTTTCCTTTATGTTGGGCCTTTATGGCTTAATGGGGATGATTTACAACCAGTTTTAAAGGTACTTTCATGGGAAAGTACCCTCCTGTGGTTTCATGAGCACTGGGGAAAATGTAGAAGGTTGCCTTTGAGATGCTCAGATAACTTTGGTAACAGCAGTGTCTCGCTTCCAGCCTTTTAATTCTGCATCTTACAGCTGTTACAGAGATCAGCAGCTGGTTCTGTGTAGCTGGTGATTCCATCTCATCCAGAGATGGAAATGTCCATTCTGATGTGCATCTTGTCACTGTTTCCCATGCTGGTGTCTCTGGGTCACTCATTTCCTCTGAGAATTAGCTCAGTAGTTCTGTATCCTGCAAGCTTGAACCCTTGTTGTAAATTGCACTGCGAGGCTTTTTTGAGTTAAGTGCTATTTCTAGTATGTTTTTTCAGTCCTGGATTAAGCCTAGTTATAAATGGATGATGTGCTGTTTTTCCCCCTTTTGTTAGTTATGTGAAGGGCTACTACTCTTTTGGACTCGTGGAAACAAACCTTTTTGACCGTGCTGAGAAGGTTGCCCGTGAGGTAAACTGCCTTCTGTTGGTGCTAAAAGGTTTGAGAATTCTCAGACAGGGTGATGGTTTCTGCCAGTTGTTAGTCAAAGTAGCAAAAAGATAAAGCTCAACATGGAAATGGCTCACAGAGCTTTGTGAGACTTGTTGCTAATTGGTCTCACATCGCTGCCTCACCAAGGCAGTTTCACCTGGACTGTATTTCCCTCGCTTGCTTATGAGCATGCCCTGTCAGATGGGGTCAGAACACCCCTATAAAATCCATATATCAGCCCATCTGCTGCTTCCCACATGTATATAATTGGCTGTTTACGCCTATTAAAGAATGTTGGATTGTTTTGACATAGTCTGCTCTTGACAATCCATCTTGTTTGGCTTCCTGCTCCCTTTTTTTCCTAGATGCTTGTTCCTGGATTATTGAACAATTAACTGTACAATGTTCCTGGGGATCAATATTAGCCAGCCTGTTTCCTTTCTATGAAGATAGTAATTATACTTGACTTTCTGTAGTCCTCAGGATTATCCCTGTCTTCAGAAGTCTCAGACACAATTAATCCCCAATGGGGATTGACAAAACTTTTGTTACATCAAATTGCTGAAAGTGACAATAGACACTAAACCCTAAAACTTAACCTTACTAGGTTTATGACTAACTTTGCAAAATGCCAAAAACCTAGTGGGAGTTGTTGGACCAAGGAAAAAGAATTGGCTGTATACTCAGAGCTGGCCATATTTTGGAAAAGAAATAGTTATCTGCAAGGCACTGTATGATGGAATATATTGCGCCTGTGCATGCAGCTCTTTCATTGATGCATGTCTGTGAAATAGATGTCATTTCACAGTCATCATCAAAGCCTGCCTTTTAAAGTGTTTTGCAGGTGTTCATGTCCCTGCAGCAGAAGGTGGGAAGTGAAGTCAGCCAAGAAACATTCTCTTCCTTTTCTGTCCAAGTCAGACTTCTGGGCTGTGGTTAGTTGGAGTGGTACAAGGACGTACTGAACATGCAGCAAGTAAAAAGTAGCCTCTTGTTTCTAGATAAGCAGTGATAAATGTCTGTATTTGCAAGTTTGTAAGGCTCATCATATTTTCCTGTTTGTCACTCATAGGCTTTGGCTATAAATCAGACAGATGCATGGTCTGTCCACACTATAGCTCATGTAAATGAAATGAAAGCAGAGGTGGAGAAAGGCTTAGAATTCATGAAGGAAACGGAAAAGAACTGGAAGGTAAACATTTTTGTGGCATCTCTGAAAAAGCTCCTTTTAGGTTGTCTTTAATTCCTGCAGCCGAGTTCTTGACTCCTCTGCGTGCGATTCCTTTGTATCTGCAGACCTGTTACAAGCGATGAAGAGTTTGCATATTAGAGGAAATCCTCCCTTGAGGTGCTGCTACTCTCCATGCAGCCTTTTAAGCAAAAGGCAGGAAGAAGTGGCATGTTATGAGAGACATGACTGTCCCTATTTGTGATTTATTGTGTGGTTATAAAAGTAAAGTGACCACTGATTCTTCCGCAAGCTTTTTATTTAGGCAGAGGCAAGCAGTGACAGTCAGTTGAAGGACCTGGCTAAATCTCATCATGGGACCTAAGATGAGGTGGAAAATGACAGAGTCAAATCAAATGTTTCAAAACACTAAACTACTTGTTTGCTTCTGGATGGGGGAGGAATTTTAAGAAGAACTGTAAAGAAAATAGAAATTATGCTCTTATCTCTTTCCTAGTATACTAATTACCTTCTAGTGTATCAGTTACCTTATATATCCAACATGTTTGAAACCATCTTTCAGAGTATTGAACAGGTTGATTAGCCTGTCCTGTGGTCCTTTGCTGTAAATGAAGCTTCATTTTGTTGTTTGACAGCCTTTTCCCAGTGATTAAGTCTGCTGTATTTAGAGCAAAGGGCTGTGAGGCTTCCATTTGCTAGAACCCACAAGAATCTATTCTAGAGCCTTCTGAGCTGAGCTGGCTATTCCACCTTGACACTTTATTGTGCCATAAATCGAATCTCTCCTGATGGGAGAGAATTTGCTGAAAGTCCTTGCAAGGAGTTTAAAAGATAAAGCGAGACGTCTTCTGTAGTTTCAATGCTTCCAGATAGTTGTTTATTAAGTCTTATCAGAGGAACTGAGCCACTAGCGTGACCCAGGTACAGCATGGAAGGAGGCAAAGTAGGAGTGAGAGCGAGAGAGACTAATTATCAAGATTTACACAGCCTTTTAAAGACATTTTAACCAATAGTTACTAAAAACGTACATTATTTTTACTTTCTTACCAATTATTCAGTAACACGACTAGGAACTGCGGAATTTTCTATCCAGTCATTCCAAACTACTTTTACTGCAGAACATGGAGTAGTAGAAGAAGGAGAAGAAGGTCTAGAGAACAACAACAATCCTCCATTTTGATATTTTTTACTCTTATCTATTTACTATAAAGAGAAGCCTAAAACCTGTAAATTTTTCACCCTGTGACAATCTTACATAGTCGTCTATCACCTAATTCACACCACTGTATTTTCTAGCTGTTGTCTAACTGTTGGTAATTTTTTCCAAGGTTTAAAGCTAAAACAGTGGTGTCCAGGGGTGTAAAAACCCTTAGAAACAGGCAGAGAAATATTCTCGGCACTCTGGGTTCCTACACCACCTCACCTGTTACCGATAAGAACAGACTGGATAGTGAGACTAGAAAGGCTGTTATTGTGCTTGTTTTATTTTTTAAGTTAAGCATTCAGATACTGGGCTTGGAAGTGCAGACAGAAAACTCTTGCTTAAAGTTCACACCTGCCATGTCCCAGAAAGCATTTTGTCTTCTGTTAGTTTTATTGAAACAGTGATGTAGAGGATTGACAGTTTGGTGATACCTTAAAACCCCAGTCAGTGACTTTTGGATCAATTTTTTCTTTAACTCTTGCTTCTTAAAATAGTTGCATATCTCTGTGATTCATACTCTTTATCCAAATAAAGTCAAATGCAAGTCCACTTCTCTCTAGCAGTTTAATCTTTTTCAGACCTCAAATTTAGCAGCAGTGAAAAGGTTTTGCTTTATTTAGTCAGGTAATTCCATGATCTTGTTTGTATGACATTTAGAATGGCAGTATGATATTCAACTTGATATTATCAGTGTTTATGCCAAACACTTAACTGCTTCTGTTGCTCAGGTTTGGTTTGTGATTTAATATTAAACAAGCAAAGATTACCAGAATGTTTATCTTAGCACTGTAAGGCCCTGACATTTATTTGGAACCTTTACCTTTGTGCTTCTTGAAAGTGGGTGTTACAGTTGTCAGTATGACAATAAAAAAGATTTTTCCACTTGTGAGAACATTAAGTTTAGCTACAGAACTGGGAGAGAATGGGAGGAGAGGGGTGAACCATTCTGGTATTTTAGTTTTCACCAAAGGATTATGGAACTGTGATTCTGTTTGTCTATTTTTAATGCATTCACAAAAATGAACTGCAATTGCCTAGAACTGCAGGCTAGGGAAGAGGTTTTGAAGTTGTAGTGCCAGCTGGAAAGGACAGTGAGAAGCTGGTGCAGTCCAGCAAAAATTCATTTCACCTGATGAGCTGCCAGTGTGTTTGGCATCTAGTGCAGGTTCTGGAGCCTGTAGTAAAACTTGTTTAAAATATGATTCCTCTTTGTCTGAGGTAGGTTCTAGATGGCTGGGATGAATGGCCTTCATAAGGCCTCCATATCTTCTTCTCTCCACTATCTGGCCAGGTTACTTCAGACAAGATGCTTAAATTTTAGATGAGACAAAACTTACTCTTGTTATAGATGTGGGTTAAAAAAAAAAAATTAAAAAAGGTGCTGCAGAAAGGTGAATTCTGCGGCATCCAAGTGAAACTCTTGTCTGGAAAATGATGTGGGGGAAACCTTGGGTTTGAGGTGTTTCCCTGAATAGCTGCAAGGACAAAGGTACCAAATGGGAAGGTACCCTGGCAGCTGATTTAAATTTCTTGTCTCTTTTGTGTCTCCCGAAGTACTCAGTTTTGATGAAGGAGGAAACAGAAATCTGACTAGATAACTTGAAAAGGGAAGTTATTTTGTAATAAATTTCTTTTTTTCTTTTTTTCTTTTCTCTCCAGAACAGTGATATGCTTGCTTGCCATAATTACTGGCACTGGGCTTTATACTACATTGAAAAGGTATGAGATATTTTCATACATGTGCTTTATGATCCAGATAGGTCATCTAAAGCTCTTTAAAAGGCAGACCTAACATTTACTAGGGGGAGGAGGGTGTCAGCTATTTAGAGGGATGTTTTTATAAAATATCATGATGCTACATTTACAAAGTGGCATAGTCCTTTATTACAGTTACTTTGAGAATTTTAATTGCATTGGTCAAAAGTTTTAGTATCTTTGTTAGAATGCTGAAATATTGCTGTGAGATTATTGCATGTTTGAAGATCCAATAGTCTCACTAATTACATTTAGCACAGTTATTTGATAGCAAGATGAGCTTAGATCTCTAATTTTGAGACAAAAATTAACAAAATTCTTACCAAATTCAGTACTAATTTTCTGGCCCAAAAATTTGCTGACTATAAAAAAAGAGGCCGTAAACTCTAAATTGTGTTGCCAATGCTATTAATTATTGTTACTAATTCTTACTATTGAAAGCCTTTAAAAATAATTGAAATTTTGCCCAGCCTGTCAGAATTTCCTTGGATTTAATGCTTAGCACTCGTGGGGTTCAGCTTAATAGGGAGATAAATGTGGCATTTTTGAGAAGGCAGCATCCTTTGGCCAGAAAGCAGAGTAACATAGAAGGAACATAATTCTCAACAGGAGTCCAATAGTTTATTTATTTTGCCACTTCCTATCTGCACAACTTTTTTGAAGGCTACTTAAAACTGTTTTTTTCCCATCTCTTTACATATGCCATGGGATGCACTAATTTTTGCAAAAACCCCTGAAAGAAACATTAGAATGAGAGGCAATACCTCATGTTTCTTTGACTTGGTTTGTTTTGATCAGGCAGTCCTGAAGAGCTCTTAGGACATCTGTTGGTGTGTTTGTCTCTGGTTGCTGCCAGTCACTGCTGGTTGCTGTGTCTGCACATTAACCACACAGTCCTCCTTTGCTTTTCCAGGGGGAATATGAAGCTGCTTTGACAATTTATGACAAGCATGTGAGTAGGGGCCTCTTTTTCTTTACTGAGATCATGCAGGATCACAATGTGTGCTTTCTTCCTTCTGTGTGAGATTGAAACGTATCACAGTGTGTGACCTACGTATAAACATTATTTGCATCTGTTATTACAGTCTTTTAGGGAAACAACTTCTCAGCAGTTCTGGGGAAAATGCCCCAAGGACGTGAGTGTTACATGAGCGTGACATAGTTTGAGTGCTTGAAAGAGCTACAGTGGTACTGATTTCCATTCTGTCCATGTTTCTTATTCATGCCTTTTAAAAGGATGTAAATTAGTTTTTCTATGAATTCAAGTCACTTTTACAAAGAACTGGTTTTGCATGTTAGGTACAAAGTCAACTGTCTGGATTTTGAAACAACCTTTGTAACTAAGCACTACCAAATTAGATAACATAGCACATCTTTGTAAGGATTGTAAAAATACTGCGAGCATTAAGAAAGCTGCTGGGCAGATTTCTATCTGCTAACCTTGACCAAGTGAAGTAGTATTTATGGCACAATTTTGGAAAAAATAAAATAACATGGTGACTCTCCATATTTACTGATAAAAACAACACATGTAAAGCCATATAAGTTTCTGTCATTGCAAATTCCTGTATTCAATAAAGATGCAATTAGGACTGTTACAAAGCAGGTAATTTTGAATTAATAGAAGGATAAAATAATTTAGTACTGTGAAAGTAAGTTTGATAATCTGAGGAAGTTTCCACTAGCACATCACTTGGCCAGCCTGTGAGTACTTGTGATTACAGATTGCTCCCCCGTGCCTGGCAAGTGGAAGCATCCTGGATATAGTTGATAACAGTTCGATGCTGTACAGGCTTCATCTGGAAGGTAGGATATCCTCTGGCCATTTTTTTTTTTAAACTGTAATTTTCTTTTTCCCTTCTCCTGCCATTCATGTTGGGGAAGTATTTCAATGTAATTACACAGCAAGCTCGATCAGTGTTTCAGAAGAAACTTGAGAAAAGCATCAATGTAAAGTTCCTAATAATGTCCATAAGCTTTATTCTTCCCAAGAGCTTCCATTTTCCATGCCAGTGTGGCATAGCAGTCAGCTCAAGCTAGCATAGGTCACATACATCTTCTCTGACAAATTCACTTCTATTGCCCCAGGAGGTCTGAGGCTGAGCAATCAAGTGCATAAGCCTCTAAAAACCCATAGCATTTTCTGGATGTAAATTTCCAGTTAGATCCTTTTCTTTCTGTTTTGATCTTGATTGAAATAGTTAGTGTGGGCATATTAACTTCTGGCTTTTTGTACTTTCCTAACTCAGTGGCATTTCCCCTTTTTAAGTCAGTGTTTATACACTGGGGTTCATGGCAGGGGACATGATGGGCAGATGGTATTTTCACACTGTTCTGCTAAAACACTGATGATGCACTGGGGTTTTTATTAAATCCATCTTCTCACTCTGTCTTGTGATTGCTACAGATGGTTCATGGTGAGCAGCACCTCCAAGACATTATGAGCAATCTCATAATAAAGCCAGAAGCTCACACAGTGCAGACTGAAATATTGCCTTTAAACTCCTGACAGTCAGGATTGGCCTACATAAGGCAGGCTGCAGCTGGGCATTATTGCTGCATAAATTTTGCCGTATCAGGAAATGTTCTCTTGAGTTCAGTAGGAACGCTTTTTATGCTGGGTGACTGAAAAGTACATTGCAAAGTCATACTTTTGCATGTGGCAGTGTTATTGAGACAAGTATTTTTTACTCTTAGGTGTAAAGCTTGGGGACAGGTGGAAAGATCTTCTTGGGGTTACAAAGAAGCACACCAAAGATCACATTCTTCTCTTCAATGATGTGCATTTCTTGATGTCTTCCCTTGGAGCCAAAGACCACAAAACTACTGAGGAGCTTTTAACAACTCTGCAGGAACTTGCCAGGTAAGCAAAGGAATTCCTGCATTGGGTTCAGTAAATAGCCCTCTGGACTTCAGGGCGGTGATGTCTCTGGCTTGCTGAAGCTCCAACACACTCCTTCCTGCCTTAGCATGTCCCTGGGACATGCTGGTTTAAGCAGGGCAACGTCCGGTTAGGAGATCCATATCATTATTTATTTTTTGAGGTAATGTCTAGAGGAGTTTCTCATCTTGTTGAGCGGAAGTCCTTTGTGTTTGAGGTCATGGACACCACCTGAGCAGTTGCTGTCTGTTTCCTTTTAGTGGGGTCACACTAAGCTATGTTACAGACAAGGAGTAAAGTGTATTAATAAGAACATTCTACAAGATAATGTCAGCTGTCTGTGGTGGATCTTTTCTGCTCTGGTTTAAAAGGTTCTTTAATAACAAAACATTAGTTGGTAGTGATATTCTAATATCTACTCTTTGATGTGTTGTTAAGTCCATCTGCAGGAAATTAAGTTTCAAGTACTACTAAAGTAATAATCTAGAATATTTCACTTTCAAATTAAGTTATTTGAAAAAGTTGAATATTTAAGTACTACATCCAAACAATGAGGGTTTTGTGTTCCCTTAGGTATTAAATGACTGTAAGTTGCCTTGAATTTTTTGAAGGGGTTTATATATAGATGCTTTAAATGCAATTTCTTCCCCCCACTGCACCCTTTTTTCCCTCTCTTTAAGCAGCTGTTCCTTCCTTTGCCTTTAAAAAGAAGGAAGAAGAACCTGCAACTGTCACTATTTGTTCCTGACTATATGTAGTTTCTAGGAATACTGTAATTTTTAAGAATACTTATCAAAACAAATAACATTCAAAGCAAACCTAAGTATGCCTGATTTAACTAAAGTGGAAAATGGCAAATATCTTTTATTATTTATTCTATTATTTATAGAAGTATGTCCGTATATATAAAGTATAGAAAACTGCACACCACAGAAGCTTTAATGAACATGTGTTCATATATGCTACGTATTCTTTCACCCCGTGCTTCCTTTCACCTACTTTCAGCCTTAATAATACATGTGTACATTTTTAGCTGTAGTTTGAAATATTACGAAGCCTAATTTCATTATTTGAGAAAGCAGGCTGTGAGCTGTAGGGGTTATATTAATGATTGGATTAATTTACATCGATCACAAATATGTAGTATATAAATTATAGCCCAGAGGCGCTTTGTATGTGTTAAGAAAGCAGTGATACAACCTGGGCACAAACATCAGTCCCATCTAGCTTTGCACCGGTTTTTTTCCCTGGCCTTTGCCATGGAAAGTTGATGGGAATTTGTCAGGTGGTGCTCTCTGGTGGTTAGTGTCACAGGCTCCTTTTCATGGAAATGCTGGACAAAACGTGTAAATGAGGAATTGTTCCATCATTTTCATCACTGGCTGTCTCAAGCTGCTTAAAATGAACATCTGTTGTGCAATTTTATCTTTCTAGGATGCCACAGTTTGTTTAAGGAATGATAAACACATAGGGCAGTGTTGCCTACTGGAAAATGAAGGTTGGCCCAGTGAAAGAAACAGGAAGTTTTTTATCACTGACTTGAGAAGGAGCTGGCTTGCAAAGTCGTGACTGAGCTGTGTGCAAGGACTGATGGCTGCGTGTGGCCAGACAAAGGACTAGCAGTAGGATGTTCTGGTAGGGTCAGCAGAAGAGAAACTGCAGTTTTCTTACTGTCCTAGCCCAAACTGTTTGTTGCAGAGGTAGGAGGGGTTGGGCTTGTGCCTTTTGTGAGCATATTCAGGAGAACGAAAACTGATTGCTGAATGAGTAACAAAAAGGTGAAAGTAGCATAACCACACCTAAAGATACGACCTAAGTCAATTACCTGAAACATCAGGCTTTGTACAGTAAAAAAAATAAAAACCTGTCTGCAGGCAGTGGCAGATTGGCATTGAAGTATGGCTGTTTATGCTTTGGCTTATGGAAGTTAACCACTTTTTCACTCTACAGAGCACCTCATGAAGACCACCAGCTTTCCCTGGCTCCTTGTTTGGGGCTGCCACTGTGCCAGGCTTTTGTAGAGTTTGAAAATGGGAATTGTGACAAAGCTGTAGACCTGCTGTACCCAATCCGTTATGACCTAGTCCAAATGGGAGGCAGTGATGCTCAGGTAAAGGAGATCCAGAAAAGACTTTTTGATGTGACTTAATCCCCTTTCAGTAGCCGCCATTAAGCATTTACCTCATCAACAGCATTTCACTCTTAGACAGTGGAAGGTTGAACTGTGCTTGTGACTGGATCCTGTTTGCAAACACTTACAAGCAGGGTTAGCTATTTATTTTTAATGTTGATATGTTTCCTTTCTGTGAATTTAATAGTTTGGTAACCAAGACATTGTAGCCATCAATATATTATAAATTGCTTATTAGTTTGTATTTTGCTGACTTTTTTTTTCAGAGAGATGTTTTCAGCCTGTTATTAATTCATGCTGCTTTAAATTCTAAATCAAAGGCCAAACGAAACCTTGCAAGGTGAGTATTTCCCCTGATAAATATTTGTGGAAGTAGCACTGTTGCTAAAAGTAAGAAGTAATGAGTATATTCAAACCAATAAATTTAAGGCTAAAACTACATGCAAGCATTTGTGTTAAATGTAGCAACATTTAACCAGGATAAAAAGTACAACAGTTTCCAATTCCAAAAGTACATTCTTGCAGCCTGGATGGATGATCTGTATATGTTCAAGGGTAGTTGATTTTCAAATGGTTCTGTCTTCAAATACAGCCTTTTGATCTCTGTGTGTTATGGACTGCTAAGCTTCTGTGAACTGCTGCAGCTCCAGTCAGTGCCACAGCTGACATCTGCTTTGCTGGGAAGTCAGAGGTGTGCTCTGCCACGTGGGCTTGCGTCAGCACAGCCTGTTCGGCAGAAGCAGTCCGTGTTTATCACCCACTCCTCACCCTCCTACTTCTCCTTTCTCAGGTGCCTCCTGAATGAACGAGATGTGATGAGACCTAAGTCACCAATGACTGAGCGACTGATCAGGAAGGCAGCAGCCGTGCATTCCATGGCATAGGGCTTTCCTCCAGCTTCAGCTGGAAGAGCCAGGAGCTTTCCACAAAGTCTGGGTGCAGGGAGTGCAGGGGTGCTGTGAATGAATTTGGGGAGATATTCGGGGTTAAAAGATCTGAGAATAATTTCCTTAAAAAAAAGACAGAGCTGTTGCATTTCAGGAGGTTGTGTCTTAGCTGATTCCAGAAGGAAAGAAGAAAACCTGCTGCTAATGCACAGCTTTCTGAAGGCATTGCTTCTCTGGTATGTTTTCCTGAACACTCCCTCTGACCCTGATTATACACAGTGCAGTAACAGTGCCTGGATTTCAGTCCTTCTTTGGCCCAATTTGTTACTTGGCCTACATGTGATGTAAACTGCTCAGGTAATTCAAAGGGAGCTTTTAAATAAAGCTTTTCATGCCAATACAGGCATGAACTGAATTCCTTATCAAGCTTCCAGCCCATTCAGGCAGGAGTCACAGATCTGTGTGCATTCAGGATCTCTTTCCAGGTATACATTTTTAAACTCACTCTCATAAAATGTTAAATTTTTCCTTTCAATATAGCACAGCAGAGCTTTCTGGAATTACTGAGTGAATAGAACCAGACAAGAATAAAGACTATTCTAACATGGGTACTCCCTCAGCACTTTTAAATCTTCCAGAAAAAAGGGAAAAGCCCGGATTTCAGTTGAACAGTACCATCTCTGAAGGGTACACTGGACTGAGTCTGTGCTTCCCTGAGCTTTTGGATAGACAGGCCTTACTACCACCTCACTCTAGAGTCCCTGCATGAAGTGGGGTTTAAACCAGTGTTGAAGCACACACTTCAGAGAGTTGAAGACCAGGTGGGAGCTTCTGCCGTGGAAAGAGGGCTCAGGGGGATGGAGACAGCTCTGTCCCAGCACACGTGATGGGATAAACTTTGGTGTTGCAAGAGCCACGGGCCTCGGGGGAGCATCCCAGAGCTAACACATTGTCTTGCAGTAGTATTCTAGAATTGCCTAATGATGGGGAAGATCGTATTTCAGACCGAAACTGAACTCATGCCTCCTCTTCTTCTGGAATAGAAATCCCACACTCTGCAACTGCCCAAGCTCTGACTTTGCTTCTACATCTGCAAGCTCTGCTGGCCCCACAGGCCTGCCCCTCCTTCCTGTCCAACTCAGGCTCTTCCCCTTGTCCCACAGCAGCCTTGTCCTACAGTTTCCTTTTGACCTAAGAAAGTACTTCCATAGCTGGCCCTGCACTGCCCCTGGAGTTCCTGCATCGTGGAACAAGAGGTGGAAGTGCTTTGCTAACATTTTGCTTTACCCAGTCCTCCCCTGAGGCAGAAATAACTTGTTTTTAAAGCAAAAATAATGAAACGAGGTAAGGGATTGCATTCCTTGCCTTTGAGTCTTCTGATTTATGAGCGTGCTGTTCTTCATCACTGCTTGTCTCTTCAGCCATGGTGGGGGGTGACTCACCTGGGACAAGTTACACTGGATTTTTGCTATTATTTTTAGTAAGTGCACTTCAAGCAATGACTTTAGACAGGTAACTTTTTACTCAAGGAATGTAACAAATTGTATAAGGGAACAAAATCCTGAGAAAGCTCTGGCTGGCTATGCAGGGTGTCGTTTATGTAATCAATGACAGCTCTACTTTTGATAGAACATGACAGAGTTTTGTCTGCTTTGCCTTAATAAATTCAAAGATAATCTCTGTTGAGCAAGCAAGTATATGACTTCTTTGCATGTGTGAAGCTTTTAAATGTTATTCAGCCTAATTTCACAGACCTGTAACAGTGTGCACCCACTTTGTTTCCCTTACTGTGGCCGAAGCATCCAGCAGTGGAGAGCAGCAGTATCTGTGCTCAAGCAGGGCAAGGGGTCACAGCCCAAGCATGGCACGGCCTCCCAGGGGTTTTCCTTGGTGCCAGTTAAGAGGCTGAGGTACGAACAGGTGGGAGAACTGTTGTTTCTTTTCCATCCTCCTGCATTCAGAGTATGCATTTTCCAGCTCTCCTCCCCCTTCAGCTCAGCTATCCAGAGCGCAGCTCTCACCCCCAGTGCACCCCTCCAATGGAAAAGCCAAAGTCCTGTGCACTGGAGAGCTGCATTCCCACCACGGGCTGGGCTGGACCATGGAACAGCTCTGCAGTTCCTGTAGTGCTGTGTCCTTACTCTATGTGTGGTGATTTGGACTGATCCTAAGCTGTCAGCATCTCACTGCCCCCCTTTCCATACAGGTCTCGCAGGAGTGGGGGTTCTACAGCTGCCTGATTCAGATTCTTTAAAAGTTACTCATCTGCATAATAAGGAAGTACATCCTTAGAATGTCTCAGTATCTCACTACTTCAAGATATTAAAACCAGCAGTTCTGCCACTACTTCACTTAATTCTTTCACCTTTTCTTAGGACTTCAGTAACTGCTCACAGCAGCTGTTTAATTACATGAAATCTAACCAAACTACCCCACTACTTTAATATAAAACATATCCTAGTTAGGAAGTTAATTTACAGAAATATTCTCCCTGAATCATGCTATTCTCCCCTTAGTACTTAGCTGAGCACCTACCCTACAATGGCAGGCCACGTATGTGCAGTTCCCTGGTTTAGAAACACTGAAGGAAGACAGGGAGCACAGGCAGGGGCTGGCTCACTCAGTCTATTTGGTCTTGCCATGTTTATGTAAAGACAAACTGCATGCTGAAAGTGTCTGAAAACAAGTTTTATTTGCAAATACAGCAAGCTCAGTAATTCAGGAACTCTACAGGCAAACGAGAGATCTTAAAAGTGTTAAAACCTTACCTGCACGTTTTCATTTAGTTCTAAGTCATTTTAATAAGCTTTTCTGGATTTCTCTTTTCCCTTCCTCTTGGGAAGAACTTGAAATCTTTTGAGTGGTTGACAGATTTGCATCACAGATGCAAAAACCTTAGAAGATATTGGTGTTTCTGTGAGCCTATCTGAAGGTAAAAATTACTGCTCCTCTATCCTCACCACCAGTTTCCCTCTGAACAGCTGAAGTGCCTGAATATGGCATTTTGTACAGAGGGCCTTCACTTCGATCCAATTACAGACTCCCTGCTAACAGCTAGTAGAAACCACACTGGTTTCTGACCCAGGATCACCCAGAAAACACAAGAGGATCCTCACTTGTCAGCACACTGCCCCACGCAAGTGGGCAGCAGAACATGCAGACGGTGCCTTAGGACAGCAGTTCTACCACTGGCCTCGAGAGAACCTAACTGGTCTCTTTCAGTTCCGTTCTACGTCTGGAAAAGCGAAAATTAATGCACACAAACAGGACAGAACGTTTTTATGCTCCTTAGAGGTTTCTCCTGTCCTATGGCGCTACGTGGCCACATCCACTGGAAAGCCTGGCTCGTTGGGACACAGCCTTTGTGTCCTTATGGCCATTAGCTGCAGCCAAACTACCAAATTTTGGCATCTGCTCACACATTGTGGCT
Organism: Corvus cornix cornix; assembly: GCF_000738735.6. Lineage (NCBI taxonomy): Eukaryota > Metazoa > Chordata > Aves > Passeriformes > Corvidae > Corvus > Corvus cornix. Next base: position 65,155,864 of record NC_047057.1, on the reverse strand, counting down.
TTTACAGTTTCAGATGAGCTCTGCTTTTGTATATGTTACAGCAAGTTACTGCAACTTTCCACAAAGAACCTGATCCAACAGCTTTCTGATCCATCTGCCATTGTACAGATGAAAATTCTCGAGAATTAACAACATGGATTTAAAATACGCTTTTTCTATTTTTGTTTACCATTTTAACTTGAAACTTGTACCAGCATTAACAAGAAGTGCTTTGAAAACAAACTCAAGTCATTATTACCTACACTGAACTGTTTATAATAATGTTAGATGAGAAGATCAAGAACAGATGAATTCTGCACTGGCTACTAAAAACCTGAAAGCTTCCTTAAAAACTACTGCACTGTTAATTTTTCTTTTAACTGTTTGCAAAGAGAAATCCTCTCTATTTTTTTAGATGATGCATTTACAATTATTAACCCACAGCAGTTATAACATTCAATTTCCCATCCCACAATTCTGATTTTCCTGCTATGGTCATCAAAATGTCTATGCTTCATTTAAGAGAGGAAGAGAAGAAGATAAGGCAGTCACAACAAATGTAGCATGTGCCTTGCCAGCCCTCCTCAATGCAAAAATTGTTTGGATTAACATTCTAAAGAACTGTATTAAAAAGAAGTCACCAAGTAGGAGAACACCTGCACTACGGAAAACAAGATGAGGGACACAAACTGCCACGTTCCTCTAAGATATAACACATTTTCTTCTCTCCTCTTTACACTCACTTATTCCCTCTGCTTTATACACTCTTATTCCCTCTGCTTTATACGGTCTTGTTCCCTCCTCTTTACACACTCTTAGTCCCTCTGCTCTATATGGACTTGTTCCCTCCTCTTTACACACTCTTAGTCCCTCTGCTCTATATGGACTTGTTCCCTCCTCTTTACGCACTCTTAGTCCCGCCGCTTTATATGGACTTGTTCCCTCCTCTTTACGCACTCTTAGTCCCGCCGCTTTATATGGACTTGTTCCCTCCTCTTTACGCACTCTTAGTCCCTCTGCTTTATATGGTCTTGTTCCCTCCTCTTTACACACTCTTGTTCCCTCCTCTTTACAAGTGCTTATTACCTCTGCTTTATACTCTATTAAGTACTCAGGGTAAATCTGGTGTTTTTCAAAGACCACAAAAACAGAAGGATTTGACTCATCATCCACACAGCTGTCATAAAACCACAGCCTGTCAGCAGACTTCCTTGGGGGACGGACATAGGTGGTGTTGCCTTTAACGTAGTCTCCAACCAGAACTCGAGCCACGAACATGAAGTATCCCTGCTGCGTAGCCTGACAGTAGGCATGGGAATAGGAAGCATCTCTAGCAAAGTAACTTCCTAGAAAACAAGATGAGAACATGGTTGTGGGGAGAATCTATACAGTGACAGCATAATCTGAGCATCCTCTGGGTTTTCAGGAGGTATCTGACCCAATTTGCAGGACTTCCCTTACTCAGAATATCACTGAAACTTTTGCAAGAGAGGGGATTGCACTGTAATTTCCAATCAGAATTTGCTATTTTAGGATTAATTTTTTAAAAGCTATACCAATAAGCACACTACAGGTCTGTGTGTTATGATGAGAGGGACAGACAAGAAAACATGAGGACCTTCCATGATCACACTGAGGGCATGCACACCCCTCTGCTCCCTGCCATACAAAGTAATTTCTCTTGCAAGTTAAATTAATGACCTCAGACATCAGAAAATGCTACCTACAGCAAACCCCTCCACTAATGCTCTTGACATCTTGTGAGAAGACTTACCCTCAACCCAAAGCAAATCCTGGCCTTCCTCAGAAGGATCGTAATACCAATTCTGGGGGTTTTTTCCACCTTCTATAGTTAAAGACTTCAGAACTTTGATTGCTTCACTATCAGGGGAGTCTGAGCAGCCATCTCACTTTCTACATACCTTTCCCATAGTTAGTTCCATTGTTTCCACAAATTCTCCAGTCAAAGTTCTGAGTGCAGATCGTTTTCATGGACATGACGTCAGTTCCATGGAACAGGAGTTTTTCCTGGACTTCCTTTCCTTCATTTTCCTTTTTCATCTTCTCCTTTTGCCTGACAAAAAATGTGAGCCATGGAAGAAAAGGGAAAAAGAGGTTTTTTAAACAAATCATACTATGTAAATGTTCATGTAAATGTCAGCTGGATGAGGTTTCCAGCCTGCTCTCTCCTCTCAGAAGACAAGACATACTAGCAGCATGATGAACGAGATGAGCACTCTACTGATACCACTGCTCAGCAATTCTAGATCATTCTGGCTTTACTCAGGGAATGTAACACTATTCCAGTCGCCACTGTACCAACCTTTTGCTCCTCTGTAGGGTCCTACTGGATGTGCTTTAAGGTCTCTTGTCCCTTCCCACCCAAGCTCTCAGTGGAGTGGAGGCAGCATTAACCACAGAGGCTCTGTGCTTCCACAGTAGCTCAAAGCTGGAGGCAGCTTGTGCTCCGTGCCACAGCCCCAGGTCCTGCCCCTGAGAGAGGTCAGTGCTGCTGAGGAGATGGGGCCAGGACACAAACCCAGCCTGCTTTCCCCACTGCACACCTCGCTGGTTGAGGCCAGAGACAGACTGAACAGGGTCAAAAGAGAAATCACAATAAAAGGTTCAACTTGTATTTCCCATCATTATTCCACAGCATCCAGACACCTTTCAGGTTTTCAGAAGCTGCTGAAGTGGACAAGACAGTAATATTCTTCAGAAAGTCATCAGCTACAAATTAAGCAGAGCCAGGCAGAGGGGAGAATCCTTCCAACTTGTAAATTAGTAAAGTTAAGAGTAATGGACTGAAACTTGTTCATTGAGAACTTCCTGTGAGGGTAGGGAGGCCCTGGCACAAGATGCCCAGAGAAGCTGTGGCTGCCCCATCCCTGCAAGTGTTCCAGGTCAGTTTGGGCGGGGCTTGGAGCAACCTGGGATAGTGGAAGATGTCCCCGCCCATGGCAGATTGGATGAGCTTTAAGGTCCCTTCCAACCCAGACTACTCCATCATCCTCTGGACTTGGCGATGTTAAACTCTGCTTGCTTAGCTTAATTACCTCATTGGAGGAGGATAAAAAGTATGCACTATTACACGTTTTGAAGTCTCTTATGTTTTGCTAGATTAAAAGGTTTTATGAAATCAGTAGCTGATAACTTTCTGGGTTCCATCATTTTGCAGGTGAAAGCACTTATTTGAGCAGTATTTTTCTACTCCATGACCATTCCTCGAATACTTACTCTTGTTTTAAACTAGACAACTGTTCTAAGCAGCAGCTTAATCTTACATCAAACTAACATGAAGATGGTTGAGCCCCAGCTCAAATCTGCTGGTATCCAGCTTGGCCTAAGTACATGGAAATCAGCATCACTGATACAGATGCTGTAAACCAGAAAGGAGCTCTGGAACTCAGAGATCATTAAGTTAAAACACAAGGATTCTTTCTCAGTGAACACTGACTTTGTTCAGCCAAAGTACCTTAAATAAATCTGACTGGAACAAAAAGGCCCAAGCCTTAACCCTTTTTAGCATTTCATATACTCTAATGGATGAGTATTTGTAACAGACAGAGCATGCGTGCAGCAGGCAGTCATTGCTCCATCCCGAGACAGTCACTGTTCCACATCTCTGTGGGTATCCTCATCCCAGTTTTGCATCATGCATATCTCTCTCTCCATGCTCCTTTCCCCCCTCTTCCAAGGAGCCATGCTCCCATAGGAGCACAGCGTTCTGTGGAAGGCCTCACACACCAGCTTCACTCCCGAAACTGCTAATAAGTCATGTTAAAGCACAGGTGGCAACCTCCTTTCCTTCCTAGAAAGCACATACAGGACAACCTGTTCTTGGAGGCTCCCTCCTCATAAGGATGGGGAAGAAAATACTAACCACTGAAAGACCTTCCAGAGGGATGGATTCTGAATCCTCTGTATTTTAAGGATGCTGTAGTTTTCCATAGTCTGATGAAACAGCTGCTTTATTCGGTTGTATTCAGAGGTCACATTACTCATCACCACTGCCTATAAAATACAAACCAAAGCAAAAGAAGACATGAGGCTGCAGTGAGCTCAGAACATGCAGAAGCCTAATTTCCAGCAGATACACTTTCAGAAGGGTCCCCAAACTATGCTTAGAAGGGTAATTTATTGCTTTAGATCATGACTATGTGAATAAATAATAAGTAAATCAGTATGTCCCTCCTGCTTTTTAAAAGGACACCTCACCTCTCTTCAGGAAGGATGCTGAAAGCATCAGTTAGAGTATCATCTCCAAGAGCTGACACCTGCAACTTTAAATTTTAATGAAACAGAAACTGCAGGAAGAAACCTTGACAGGTTATTCCAGATAGTGTCAGTTTTATATCTAAAGCTAATCAGGAACAAAAGATGTTAGATGTTAGCATCATTTGTAACCAGACATGTATGGGAGCTTCAGCTACTAAAGATGAAAGAAACGAAACACAAACACCCTCCTGGCATTGTAGTGCCTTAACTTTTCAAAGTTAGAACTTAGAAAGCTTCGCTTAAAATAGACACTTCAGAAAAAAACCCTACATTTCTAAACAAATGTACACTGAATACCTGCTTAAACACATACCTCCTTTCCCAAAGGAAACAAAGTCTATTTAGCCATTATCCTTTTATTTATTTATCCGTATGTTTTGTGTTTAAAAATCCATCAAGAAATGCACATTTTCCCAAAGAGAATTTAATGCAAAACATAATTAAAACATTCCTTGAACTCTTCTGCTTGCTTATGTCATGCGTAAATTTTCCATTTTTCTCTAAAGTAACCTGTGTCTTTCCTCCAGAATCTTCTAGTATTAACATTTATCTCCATAAACTGCAAAAGTATGATGCTGGCAGGCTGATGTCACCTGGTAATACTTCCACTTTACCACAACTTAAGCCACGTGGGGACTCAAGATGACAAAGTGAGATCCCAACATCCCAAAGTGTTTTAAGGAGGAAAGCTGTGGCCATCCTAAAAGGTAACAGGAAACCAGTATCTTACCCTACCAGGCAAAAGCTCCCTGTATTAGAAGGCTTAGAGAGAAAATAGGATAAAACTTGTGTTTCACAGCTACGTTTAAGTACTTACTAATGAAGAGATCAGTCACAGGAAAGTATTCTAAAGATTAAGAATAAAGTCAGCTGCACAAGAAAGAACTATTTCTTTGAATTTATTTAAAAGCCTTTAAAATGTTGAGTGAAATTTCCCATGTCTCAATACAGGAGCATTTTCCAAAGCTTTACAGCACAACACATAAAACAATCAGGATGTGCAAGTACTGACTGTCTGCACAGTCTGTGGCACCACAGCCCAAGCTGCTCACCATCACCTACAGGATGAAAATCATGTCACTGTATTTCAGTGCAACATCTTTTATTTTGAATCACAGAATGGTTTGGGTTGGAAGGGAACTTAAAACTCATCCTGTCGCAACCCCCTACCATGGGCAGGGACACCTTCCACTGGACCAGGTTGCTCCAAGCCCTGTCCACCCTGGCCTTGGACACTTCCAGGGATGGGGCAGCCACAGCTTCTCTGGGCAACCTGTGCCAGGGCCTCCCCAGCCTCACAGGGAAGAATTTCCTCCTGATATCCAATCTAAACCTGCTCTCTGTCAGTGTGAAGCCATTCCCCCTTGTCCTGTCACTCCAGGCCCTTGTAAATAATCAGCTCAGCACAAGGCAGGTTCAGGGGCAGGGCATGTCCAGCTCTCACCACCAGCACTCGCAGGTTCTTCTCCCAGGGCTGCTCCATCTGTTCATCCCCAGCCTGGACAGATCCCCAGGGGTTGTCCTGACCCAGGTGCAGCACCAGCACTTGGTCTTGTTAAACCTCATGGGATTCCCATGGGCCACTTCTTGAGTTTGTCCATGTTCCTTTGGATGGCCCTGTCCTTCAGATGTCTCACCTGCAGTGTTCAGCTGCAAATTTATTTATATGTGAACAATTCCTGCTTAAACTACAAATGTGCTATTGCTATGCTGCATCTTTCAGGCACACGGTGTGATTCTTGGGGTGTCCTGGGCAGGGACAGGAGTTGGATTTGATGATCCTGATGGGTCCCGTCCAACTCAGCATATTCTGTGATGCCATGATCTCTTCCTGAGGAACTGTAGCCTTTCTAGGTAAAACAGAGGGTCAGCCATGTGACACAAGGCCTAATCCTGTAAGAAAGGTACTTCCATTATTTTATCATATGATGGCCTCCAAACAACAAAGCCTGTTCTCCTTTCCATGAAAACTTTGTGGGGTTGTCCTTATTTCCCCCAAGGATGCTTCCGGTGCTAATAAAGGACCACAGCATCACATTGCTGTTGAAGGCTGATACTGCATAGTTCAGCATTTTTCACCTTTGGGCCTGAAAAGGAAAATCCCACTGATTGTGCGCGTTTGCTACCCTGTTATCAAGGAGCAGAGTTCCCAAGGCAGAGAAGGAATCACTGCCCCAACAGCAATTCCCACCAGTGTATGACTGCACAGGGGCGGTACTCTGTGACTCACACCTTGAGCTCTGCTTCACTGGGGTTTTGGAAGGAGCAGAGGTGGTGCTGGTGACAGTGACCCCACCACAACTGATGTCTATAAAATACAGACACTCTTCACATTGCATCCTGTGCCTGGTACGTGCAGCAATCCTTGGCCTGCGTGTGGCCAGGATTCAGCAACACATCAGCCACACAAAGACTAATCCTCTGACAGGAAGCCACACATCCACTGCACACTTTTTTCAGTTGTACATTAAAGAAACAATTTTAAACCCAGCATGAAGTTTCAGGACATAATCAATCTTTTTTTTTCCTTTAAAACATTTAACAATTCCACTTTGTTAAACGAAGACAGAGAAATTCACCCCAACTTTCCAATCAGTGTTACCAATTTCCATTGTGCATTTTATACATCTCTTTCTACAGAACTACTCTCAATGACTTACAGATTAAGATACTGCAATGCTTGAAAAATAAGCAATGTTACCAAAACACAGCTGCTCATTATAAGCCAAGATGACTTTCTGCCTATCTCACAGGTTCCTTTTTAAAATGGATCACTTCCAGCACAGCAGATTTTGCCAGGATTATTTGTCAATGTCTGAAGAGAAGGCAGTTCATCGAGTTGTAGCTGTCAGCTCTTACAATGGTCACCACAAGAATGCAGAATCCCAGCCACTCCCAGTATTACCTACTGCAAAAAAACAAGCTTAGGGTCTCACAGAAAGATTTAATCTAGCCCAGGCTTTCCCTTTTACTGCCAACAGGTATCGTGGGCACTGTCACTTTTCCTTTCCTGTGAAAGGTACTCAAAAGTTAAGAGATGTTTTCTTGGGTGCCAACTCAGCAAGCAAACTGAGCTCTGGGGAACAAGGTGATCCTTCTAGTCACACATCCCCACATGTACAACCAGAAGGTATTATGGACCTGAGCAGTGCATTCCAAAGCCTCCCACATTCACCCCAGTGACTCCAGGAACACCCCAACAAATGGACTCAATTAAAATTCAGACAAGTTTTCAGAGCAAGTATGGGAAGCAGTTAAGTACATACAGCTCAAGACACCTAAAAAGAGCTACCTGTCTTTCTGGCATTCTTTAGAAAATTTTATGCTTAAGATGCTGATAAGCCAAGGGAAGAGCATATTCCTTTGTTACTTCCACTAAGCTCCAAATATCACAGGCAAATCTTCAAATGGGCTGCCTGCCAGATTCCCACACACTCTCATCATTATTTGTTAGGGTTTTAAGAGTTCTCCTAGTTTTTTTTTTTTCTGTTGAAGGAATTTTTCCCTATATACATGTTGCTAGGGGAACAAATGGCCGAGTACTTAAGAAAAAAAAAAAGAACCTGGCTGTTCTTTTTGTTTCACCTGGGTGTGTGGGCAGTCAGTCTCTGTGCTCGAGAGAGAGGGAGTCTGCTTCTTCGGCTGCTTTTCCTCACTACTGGAGAAGCCCCGGGATCCCAAGCCCGCCTTCCCTGCCCCCCTAGGAGCCGGGCTGTGGCCGCCCTGCCCTGCCGTTGCTTTGAGCCTTTGCTACGTTGTAGCCGTGCTCACCCTGCCTTGCCCAGACCTCCGGGGGGCTCCCCGTTTGGATACATCTCGTCTGCCACCCAGGATTTGTGCTTGTCCCTGCCATTCCAGCCTGCTGTTCCCAAGGGTCCGGCCGGACACCGGGATCGGCTGCCCAGGGGTTTGTGAAGCTCCTTTGTCCCATCCCTTCCCGGGATCCCAGGGCACCGGTGCCGCGTGCTCCCCGAGCTCGCTCCGGAGCGCCCCCTGCAGCCGCGGGGGAACCATCGCACCTGCCCTGCTCACCGGGAGCCGCCAGCGCCCCTGCCGGCTGCGAGCGGAACTGCACCCGAGGGGAAAGGGCCCGACAGCCGAGACGGGATGGACTGGGTTTGTGATTGTTTGCTGTTACTGCCATAGTTATTGCTGCTTGTTTGACTGGTTATACACATACAGATATATAATAGTAAAGAACTGTTATTCCTATTTCCCATATCTTTGCCTAAAAGCCCTTGATTTCAAAATTATAATAACTCGGAGGGAAGGGGGGTTACATCTGCCATTCCAAGGGAGGCTTCTGACTTCCTTAGCAGACACCTGTCTTTCAAACCATTATTTCATCTTTTCTTTCTGAAAGTCATAATTCAACAGGAGGATCTCTCTAACAGTTTTATCTGACCCTGTCGTCTATGCAGTAAATAATCAAGTGTACTTTGCCATCAAATCTTGTTAAACCACTGTCACCTTCACTATCAAACTTTGTTAAAAGGCAATTTTATATTAACATAGCACTCCTTCTCTCTTGTGAGGGAAGTGCTTTACTCCACCCATGACACTGACACACTGACACACACTGGTGTTCCTTAGCCCCCAGGGTATCTGAGCCAACACAACCTGGTCAGCATCACACAAGATTCTGTGACACAGTCAACAAGGAAAACCTCTTACGCTCCTGTTCCTCAAGCAGGGTCAAAACCACTACACAAAAGGCAAGTGTAACACGAAAAAGCCTTTTTTTCTAGCACCCTGTCGTACTTCCACAAACTGCGCTGCTCTTCCAGAAGGACTGCAGGACCTAGTAATCTAAAAAACACCCACACATTTTGGTCTTGGTAGATCAAATAAGAACATAGACTTTGGGCTGACAGGGGTTTGGGTTGTTTTGTGGAAGACATCACTGCAATGTTTTTTTATTTTATGGTTGTAGATCTTTATTTCTACCGTTTCTTGAGGCCAAGGTCTGAGCTCAGATCTCTGATGTATGTGACAGTACTGGAGGACATAGAGATTTCCTTTCCTGGCTCTCCAATCCAAACTTACTCTTCCTGTCTTGAATTTGGTGAGTTTTGGGTTTGCATGTAGATAAAAAGCCTAAAATGCAGTTGAAGTTCAAGGCAGTTAGGCACCTGTTTCAGGAGCCCTTGGGAGATCACCTAAATCTTTAGCACACCCACCCAAGAAATGACCCCTGTCCCTTTTTAGCATCTACGCAGTTACACTTGATTCAGTTAAGCTTTGAATTGTGCCTTTCCATTAGAATTACAAGAAGGGGGAAAAAAAAAAGATACCTTGTATCCCAAGTCAGGCAGTGCAGATGCATCCCAGTGGCTAGGACAGGTTTGATTTGGAATGCTTGCAAACAGACAGAAAATGAAGTGTTAGTAATTCTAGTACTGCTCCAAACATTCATATTTGGAGCATCCAATTTGGCCAATTCCTGTATTTAAAAATTAACAAAATAAACCACAAAGAAACTGGGAAAGAGCCTCAGTCTGTAAGCTGGGCTCTGTATGCTGCCACTCAACCACCACAGGCCTCTTGCGCTTGCTTTTTTAAGTAACAACTTAGTGGCTGTAGTACCTGGAGTAACATGTACCCCAGGCAGCAGGTGATGCATCAAGACTGTAGTTTGTGATACAGTTTCTGTTGCTCAGTCCCATGGATATGCTTTCTCCAGCAGCACCTGTGCTCTTTGTACAACCACTGCCAGCACTGGCAGCCATTTTGCCTTATAATTACTTCTAAAATACAAAAAAAGAACCTAAAGAGCATCTACCTTGTCTTTATCTTCTGCACATCTTCAGAAGACACAAATTTTGGTCGCCTGCAGACCTGTCTTTGAGTTTTAAAAGCAGTGTTTGTCTGGGTCATTTCTTGAGGAGAAAAAAAGAGCAGGAAAAAAAGCCATGAATAAGTCTACAAGATTGGGTCATTAATTAAGGACAGTCATTCTGTAATGAAAACTGCATATTCACTGTCAATTCTACCTGCTGAGGAATAGTTGCACAAAGGCTATATAAGCTTCCTGTCTTTCCTGTAACTGTGTGATTGAACCTGTGCCTATCTTGCTTGCTCCCTCAAGCCACTCATGCTCTTTAAACATTGCTACAGCAGCACAAAGATGCTTAACTCTTTTAATCTATTTTTTACCATCCACAGAGTTAACTTACTTTAGTTAAGATTTACTATGACTTTATGTGAAATCCATGAATCTTTTTATTTCAGGTTGGGAATGAGTCTGGAGAGTGTGAAGACATAAGGGGGGAAGGTTACTTTTGTAAGGAATTTCCTCTGGGCCATCACTACCTCACTTCCACTTCCAGTAAGTGAAACTGGTGGTGTCAGGAAAGGAAGTCATAGCTTCTAAAAGCTGGGAGACTTTGCAAGACTCTGTAAAGCACTGTACAGTTGTAGACGAGAACATGTAAAATTACTACCTTTAAAATTGAGTTCGTACTGATGCTGGCCAGCCTGGAAACGTACAACACCATCTGGATTTGCTTGATATAAATCCTCGATTACAGCAGAAGATGGTGGGGTCACGCTGTTCCCTTCTTCCTTTGTGGGGAGAAGAGAGAAAAAGAAAGAATGAGAAGTATCACATTCAGGACTAAACCTTGGATAACTAGCTGGGGTAGAGGGAAAGAAGAGGCAAAGAGTAGGATGACAAGGAATCTACCCAGAACTATGGTGGCCTGAGGCTGAGTACTGAACATTTGTAACATATGCACAAATACATAATTAGTAATGATGGACACACATATATTTCATTTAAATTCCTGTAACAAGTTACACTGGTTTTGCCTGGGGTAGAGTTAAATTTCTTCCCAGTAGCTGGTAGTGGCTGTGTTTTGGATTTGTGCTGAACAGAGCTGATAACACAGGGATGTTTTAGTGAGTGCTGAGCAGGGCATGCACAGAGCCAAGGCCTTTTCTGCTCCTTGCCCACCCCACCTATGACAGGACTGGGGGGCACAAGGAGTTGGGAGGATACACATCCAGGACAGCTGACCACAACTGGCCACAGGGACATCCCAGACCGTATGGTGTCAATCCAGTACACAAAGCTGGGGGGAGGAGAAGGAAAGGGGAGACATTTGGAGTGATGGCATTTGTCTTCCCAAGTCACTGTGACCTGTGATAGAGCCCAGCTTTTCTGGGATGGCTGAGCACCTGCTTGTCCAAGGGAAGTGGGGAACGAATCCCTGGTTTTGCTTTCCTTGTGCACACACGTTTGCTTTGTCTTTTAGTCTTTATCTCATCCCACGAGTTTTCTCACTTTTACCCTTCCAATTCCCTGTCCAGTTCCATGGCAGGGGAGGGGGCGGGGCTGAGCTGCCACTGGGTGTGATGGGTACACTCGACTCCTTACCAAACCAGTGTTAGTTTGGTTCAGGCTCCAAAGCAAGCAAAGGCCTAGGCCAAGAACTTTTCTAGTTCAAACTTGCTCTCTGAAAACCCGCAGAGGAACAGGGTGACATGGTAAGCATTGATGCATATGAGCTGGGAAACAAACACTGATGATATGATTAATGCATGAATAGCAAGTGGTTCTTCCAAGACTAGTTTGCCAATGAAAAATAAAGTTGCAGGTGTAAGGAGTCTCACTCTTACCTTTTACTTTGCTTGTGATTTAACTATGACCCAACCACTTCCTTCCACAGATTCCACAGAGCCTGAGTGGGCTCCTTGCAAGCACACCCTGCTAAGGAGCAGCTGCACAGCTGTGATCTCTCCCGGATGTGGGACACCTCTCAGGGTGACTCTTTGAGGCTGAGTACTCTTGGAGGTTACTCTCTGAGTCTTTTAAACTGTGCTCTACCCAACACCTTTCCCTGTGTACTTTTCCAAGTCCCTGGATCACCTTTGTGTTCTATCATTTGTGCTGCTATACTGTAAACCATATGGGGTACACTCATCTGCCTTGGGGGAAGGTGAGATTCTGTATTTATTTCTTTTCCTGCATTTTTCAGATAGATTACTTTCTCATCAAAGGACTTGGACATACAAGGAAAAAGACTGCATTTGATCTGAGAGAGCAGAGCAACCCTTGCATGTCCAAGGAAGCAGGGCAATGTTTAGAAAAGAGGCAACTACTTCCCACATATCTTAAGGACAGTGTATATATGTTAAATCTCTCTAGGAGCCATGGACAACTCCAAAAGGGAGCTCTCTTCCCTCTAGCCTGTCAGCATTTTATCATGTCTGTTATGAACAGCTGTAGCTTCACCACCTTACCCAACTGTAAAATTCAAGCACAAGGATTCACTTAATTAATCCTGCTGAGAAAAGGGGAATGATGCAGAGAGGTTCCACATATTCCTGCAGAAGTGACTCGAAGCACAGGATGTGAACTCACCTGTTCTCCATATTCAATCCACTTGTCTTGGTTATTCTTCCAGTACCAAATCCACTGTGTGGTCAGTACGAATGTGGGTTTTGTGACTGATGAAGGTGTAGAGAGGCGTCGAACCAAAGACGAAGAGCAGGTCATTGTCTGGAAATTAATGTTCCTACTTGCCATGCTGCAAGGACAAATTCAGGTTTATTATAGTTAACAGTGGATATTTTATTCTCTAATCCCTAGTTTAAGCTGGTGCCATTTTCTTTAATATAATGTGACCAAACTTAATTAGATCTGAAGTAAGAGTATTTATTTCTCACAGCGCATGACAGCTCTGAAAACCATTTCCAAGCTTCAGAAGTGAACTCTGGCCTGTGAGACAACAAACGCCATCTCAATCACACGTGGCACTGCCAGCTTTACAGTGTCAGGCTCCAAGTACAGTGTGGCAAAAGGAACTTCTGTGATAACTAAGCGTGGTTACAGTCTTTCTCAGTACAAAAGCAAACATGGAAAGCATGTGACTGAATTTGCCAGCAAACACCTGCAGCTTACAAACTTCGTTCTTTTTCTGTGGTTACAAAGGATGCAATCACAGCAATCACAGCTGTGAGTTCTGCAAACTGCATTCATCACTGGAGCCACCTGGGCTCTTACTTCTGTGAGGCTTGAAAAGTTAACTCCCAGGCAGAAAGATTTTGATAGCAGCCTCCTTTTGGGAATATTGCTAGTGATCTCCAGAGAACTGCAAATCAAAATCATCTGGTGCCTTAAGAGGCATGGGCCAAAACTAGAATACCGTTTTGTGAAGCTGAACTTGGGGTCCCCTATGAATCCAGGTGGCTTTGAGTGGTACTTTTCAGAAAGGAGTTAAAAGGAAAACACACTCTTAAAATAGAAAGAACACAGAAAAAAAAAAAGGATGGGCTCTCATATAAAGGGCATTTCATAAAATGTCCCTAGGCACATAATAGATGACTATTATTGTTATTACAGATACTAGCTCTACTAGGAAAGAAATAGCCAGAAGGACCAGCTCTGAAATGTTGTCAAAAGGCCCAACTTCATTACTGTAAATAAACTGATCAACAATCTGAAATACTAGTATTTTAAACACTGTACTCCACTCGCTTTTTACCTTGTACAGAGTTTTAAATGGAAGATACAGTTTTCTTATTTTTAGAAGACAAAACTGGGGTGGGATTTTCATGCAATCACTCTCACTTTGCTTTTTCGAACAGAAAAATTCTCATTTTTACATCCTCCCAGCTTCTGAGAGGCTCAGTAACCAGAAGCTGAGAAGTCAGACATCTTTAGGAAGAAAACACAAGTTTTCCTACACAGGCTCAATCACAATACCCCAAGCAAGGAGTCCAGCATTACTATACCTGCTGTTCTTTGGGTCACAATAGGCCCTTTCAATTTCCTCCACCATGGAAAGTTCATGCCAGAAGAACCCATCATATTTCTCCCATTTATACGGCAAATGGTAATGAACAGATTTGCATTTATCTATAACAAAATCAAACATAGTCAAGAACTCTGCAATCATTAACACTGAGAGTAAGACAAGAAAAAACCAGAATAGAACCAGCATCTTTTACACCTTGAGGCTTTCTCTCCCAGGCTTTGTTATACCCAATGAAGACAGAGTGCTGAAAACAGAATGCGAGTGTGTTTCTGCGGTCTTACCAAGAAAAGCAACATATATATGTATATACACACTGCCAAACGTATTTGAAAGACACCAGAACCTTCCCTTTGCTGAGACACAACACTGGCAGCTGGGAGAACAGTGCCACAGATAGGAACTGCATGTTTTGTGCCACATAACCATGTGTCTCAGCTGTAAAAAGTCGAGTCTACACATCACATAAACACTCTGATATATTTGGTTCTCTTTTCCTTAGTCCCTTAGAAATCATGGGGTGGTTGCCAAGGCCTGACTTCTGACACTCCACATCCAAGTATGGGCCAAATGCCTTACATCTTTCGAGCCAAATGTGGCAAATTAAGCACACTAACACTCCAACAGTTACTTGAGTTAGGTATCTGGTGGTCACAGTATGGCTGCTTTGAGCCTGACCATCACAGTTTCACCCTGTACACCATTCACATTATACAGGGTCTTGACAAAAGACCACATTGTCAGAGGAGTAGCAGTCCTTTAGAAACTGACTGGACAAGCTCACGGAAAGAAAATGTCATGGTACCTCCTCATAATAAAGGAAGAGCCAAACCTGGGGGTTAAACGACTGTTCAGGGACAGCCCCCAAACACAATTACTTATATTCTTCCCTCAGACCTCTGTTCTGGCCACTACCAAAAAGACAATGGACTAGATTTATCTTTAGCTTAGCTGGTAAAAGTACTGTGTTTTTTTAAGATGTTTTAACAATTCAGATCACCTTTTAAAGGACTTAATGAGGGAGAATATGGCTATTATCTGATGTACATAGGATACAGCAGAAATAAAGGGTGGCATATATTTACCAGCTGTCAATGATGACAGCATAAAGTCAGCTCATAAATTGCTCCTCTAGCCACAGAAAGGGTGACACTTCATATTTGAAGAGCTTTGCCACAGGAATATACCCAAACCCTGCCCCCATCAGAAGGGCTGAAATAGCTTGGATTACCCAGAGGAAAAGGGTTTAAGAATACCATTTGGCATTTTTCTGATTATGTTTGTAATTCTGACAGTGTTTATTAGTGACTTGGAAAGAAAAGAAACTACTGAGGAGGCACAATTGCCATCAGCACTCCATGTGCCACCACTAGCCCAAGCCATTGAGCAGGAGTGCCTCTGCAGAAAACTCTTCTCCAATGACTTTTCATAAAGCTTACCCTTGTTTTTGCAGTACTTCCAGACATAGAACAAACAGATCTCATCAGAGTTGTCTTTTTTGTTGTCCTTTGAAGCTTTATCAGAGGAATTTCCCTTTTTACCTACAGCAAAGAACACAGAAGTCCATATCTGCTCTTAGAGAAAGATACTGCATTTGGTACTTCATCCCAGAAATAAAAAAGATTTGACTGCAGTAGCAAAGTCAAGCACTTTCAGGATCTGATTATCTCCCATACAGCCCAACACAGAACTCAGGGCTTTGTGACTGAACAGTAAACCCTGGCACTGGAAGAAGTCTCAGTCAGGAAGGGCAAGGGAAGTGTCAGGAAGCTCAGAACAACACAGGGTGTGACTGACCATGCTTCTTGCAAAGAAACTGACTTTGTCTCCACACCAAGGGGACCAGAGGGTGCATAAATGGCACTGTCAGCTGAGCAGACTGACTGAGGGGAGAAATGTTTCTCTCCAAGTCAGCCAAACCAGCATGGGGGGAGCGAACACAGGGCGCAGATGTATTAAACCTGAACAATCAGCCAAAGAATTTTGAAGACAGCAACAGGCTTGAGATGGTTTCAACTTCCCCAGGAACTGGGGACACCCAGTGAGTATATATTGTGACACTGAATGTATTATACAGAGCTGCAGCGGGAGTCCCCTTATTATTGTGATTGAGCTGCTGTTGGGGTTTTAGGAGCTCTCCCCGGGTTTTTTTTCTGTTAAAGGAATTTTGCCCATAAGTGTTGCTAGGGGAACAAATGGCTGGGTACTTAAGAAAAACAAAAGAGCTGGCTACGCTTTTGTTTTCACCTGGGTGTGTGGTCTCCCAGCGTTAGGACAGAGAGGGAGGCTGCTTTCTTCGGCTGCTTTTCCTTCTGCTGGAGAAGCCCCGGGATCCCAAGCCCGCCTTCCCCGCCCTGCTAGGAGCCGGGCTGTGGCCGCCCTGCCCTGCCCCGCCGTTGCTTTGAGCCTTCGCTACGTTGTAGCCGTGCTCACCCTGCCTTGCCCAGACCTCCGGGGGGCTCCCCGTTTGGATACATCGCGTCTGCCACCCGGGATTGTGCTCGTCCCTGCCATTCCAGCCTGCTGTTCCAGCCTGCTGTTCCCAAGGGTCCGGCCGGACACCGGGATCGGCTGCCCAGGGGTTTGTGAAGCTCCTTTGTTCCATCCCTTCCCGGGATCCCAGGGCACCGGTGCCGCGTGCTCCCCGAGCTCGCTCCGGAGCGCCCCCTGCAGCCGCGGGGGAACCATCGCACCTGCCCTGCTCACCGGGAGCCGCCAGCGCCCCTGCCGGCTGCGAGCGGAACTGCACCCGAGGGGAAAGGGCCCGACAGCCGAGACGGGATGGACTGGGTTTGTGATTGTTTGCTGTTACTGCCATAGTTATTGCTGCTTGTTTGACTGGTTATACACATACAGATATATAATAGTAAAGAACTGTTATTCCTATTTCCCATATCTTTGCCTAAAAGCCCCTTGATTTCAAAATTATAATAACTCGGAGGGAAGGGCAGGTTGCATCTGCCATTCCAAGGGAGGCTCCTGCCTTCCTTAGCAGACGCCTGTCTTTCAAACCAAGACAACTGCACACTGTAATTGCTATGTTTTTTAAGCCAACATTTGTATTTTGTTTCCAGTGGATTTTGCATCACTTTGCTACACCAAAAGTGTCACTACTGGACATGGCTAGAATAAGACGTAATTTCCTTCATAGCAACCCATATGATGCTGTGTTTTAGATTTTTGACCAAAAACAATGCTGTCAACACACTCATGCCCCAGCTTCTGCTGAACAGTGATATACATCAAGGCCTCAGCTTTTCACCCTGCCCCCAGAGCAAATAGAATCGTCGGTGCACAATAGCTTGGGAGGGGACACAAGTGGCTGGGAGGGGACACAAGTGGGCAAAGGACCCAAAGTCACCAAACATTCCATACCATATAACATAAAGCTTAGTAATAAAAAGGAGAAGAGGGAGTTTTAGGAGGGTTAGCTACCATTTGCTAGGAAACTGGCTAGGCATCAATCTGTGCATGGGAATCAGTGAGTGACTGCCTTTGTACCACTTCTTTTGCTTGGTTTTCGTCTTCCACTTATTATTTGGGGGTTTCTTCCCCCCTCCCTCATGTTTACACTCAAGTTTTTTTGCCTTTATTCTTTCTTTTCTCTTCCCCCTGGGGATCAGGGGGAAGTGAGCAAGTGGCTGTGTGGTGGTCACTGAGGTTAGTCCACAACACCCGCATAACATCAACTCTCTTTAGATAAGCATATCTCAAGACTGGAGGGTTGGAAACAACTCATACCTTCACCTTTATCTCCCGCTTGTGTTGGCAACTTGTCTTGACTCTGAACAGATACGGTGCTTCTGGGACCTGCATGAGAAGACTGAATGAACAGCACTGCTGGGCCAGAAGCTCAGCTACCTGGCAATATCCCAATCTCTGTGGAGAATTATGTCCATCACACATGTAATTTGATATGAAACATTACACCATCCATGTGTGGAATATCTAAAAGAACCTGTGCAGAGAGTACTGGACTTTGATAAGCTTTAAAGCCAAGGCCCTTCTGCCCAGAAGAACAAGAGGTTTACAAGTTGCTATTCATTCACTGGAAGGTCTATCAAGACAACAGCTCTACTGAAAAGCTTTACTAGTTGCCTAGGGACAGAAGGCAAGGAAAGATACTGCATGCACAGATACAATTCTGTCACCTTCCTAGGAAGGAAAAAATGTGTCCAGGACAGTACAGAGTGCTGCACAATGTTTGGGCAGAAATTCCAACACTGCTCCACTGGCCATCTGGTACCATGGATTTCAGCATACAGTAAGGCAAGCACATAAGCTGCACTCAACTACCACTGAGAGCTGTCAGGCTGTGTGAAATCAAATCCCAATGAAAACCACCAGTCTCAAGACTGGAGGGTTGGAAACAACCCATACCTTCACCTTTATCTTCCACTCGGGTTGGCAACTTGTCTTGACTCTGAACAGATACGGTGCTTCTGGAACCTGCATGAGAAGACTGAATGAACAGCACTGCTGGGCCAGAAGCTCAGCTAGCTGGCAATATCCCAATCTCTGTGGAGAATTATGTCCATCACACTTTTTAACGTAATTTTCCACCGGCACTCCACTGCTGATACAACAGAGGTGCAATGACAGTTACAAACCCTAGCTAGTCACAGTTATTGCCAGGCACTTGGTGTTTTGCACACAGTATTTTAGGCAGCAAATGTGCAGCTCTCCCTCCCACATGATTGTGCCATGACTTACTCCATTCTTGCAAGCACATAATAGCAGAGAGCAAAGAAATATGTACATATTGCAGGAGGAGAAATACAAAAGCTGATTCCACAAGGGAAGAGTTGGTACTATTATCTCGATATTTACCTTGTGAAGGTGGCACATGCGGCATGGATTCCACTGTTGGCAAAGTTGTCTTCAGTTCTTTAATCCTTGTAACTGCTGGTTTTTTCCTAAAATCATTCCTTGGTCTGGAGTTATGTACTGAAAGCATCGAAAGGATGATGGGGTTTAGCAGGGAGGTATGGCAAGAACAGTTTCTACCTCTATCAAACTCAAAATCCTGTTTAAGACCACTGTTTCTTGCAACTTACCATACCCATTCTTCTGTTGCCTGTTGAACTCCATGTGCTTGTTATCATATATAGTCTGGAAGTTTGAAGCTATCTTCCCATCAATGCCTACAGTTTCCAATACTCTCAATGCATGGTCATCCAAGATGTTATGGGACATTATGCATCGAGGAAATTTACATGTCCCGTAGAGAAAGTGTCGACAAATATGAAGCTTGTTGCAGTTGTTTTGCTGCATACAGTGACCACCTTTTTTGTTGTAAAACTGGCAGGCCTAAAAGAGGGGAGGATACAATAGGAAATGGAAAAGCACATTAGAATTTTTCTTTGTCCTAGAGGCACGCAGCTTTAACAGCAGAAAAATGGTGATTAAAAGGCATGTGCAACTTCTTTAATCTAGACAGATTTCTTGCATAGAAGAGCAGGTACTTAAGCTGACTCATGCATTTTCAGTTTTGAAGTTGTGCATGTTTTGTTTCCAAGAAAAGCCAACCCAACAAGCTTAGGAGTGACAAAAATGGATGCAAGTGCAAAAATGGTTGCATAAAACCACACTGGTTTACAGTTATTCTATTTTGAAAACCCCTACAACATAATAAACAAGAACAAGTATCTCCATAAAAACATGTACACTGTGTCAAATGAGTTATTATTTCATGGAGCTGAAACTGAATTTGCACTTCCTATTTGTAAAGCTTATTCTGCATTGAAGATTTGAGCTTATAAAATGGTAAGGAGAGTGCTTTGAGATTAGAGTACATATGGGAAAAGCAATGCACTTCTTTATTCCTCTATGCACCAAAAAATAGGTACACAGAGAATCAGACCAGGGAACAAGTCACAGACCAAAACCTCCTTCATATTGACCACTAAGCACCACAGTAACAGTTTTGCTGCCTGAGCAGCCAGTAACAAGAAAAAGCTTCTTTGAGGAGGGGACACAGCTGTCTGGCAGAGAGCCCCAAAATCACTCTGGGACTCTCACAGGCCCCCTCCAAATCCGTCCTCCCAGGAGCCACCAACCACTGCTCAGGGACGATGAGCTGGGCATCAGTCAACAGGTGGGGAGCAACAATACTGGGAATTACTTGTTTCTCTTGGGTCTTATTAATATCTCTCTCTCCTTCTCATTATGCTTATTATTAGTATATTTTATTCTATTTCAATTATTTTAGTATCCTTATCTCAACCCACAAGTTCTACCTCTTTTCCAATTCTCCTTCCCATCCCATCAGGGTGGGAGAGAGCAAGTGGCTGCATAGTACTTATCTGGGCTTAAACCATGACAATAGGGGATCCACTATTTAGCTACATCAAGAAAGCACACTGTCCCTTTGCATTTGCCAACAAACAGAACCAAAAAACAAACAAAACAAACAAACACAACCATCCCCCACCCCAACAAACAAACAAACAAAACAGGAGAGCCAGAGAGAAGGTGAGAGTTAAACCGTGGTACTGTCATGTTTTTCTTACCCTGAACCCAGTTCAGGTCACAGAATACCAAAGTGTCCTCTTGCTTGAGAGCTTCCTACATACCATGTCTTCACCCACACAACCTGCATTTCTAAGCAGGAAACAGCCAAGTTGGCTTTTACATCCTACCTCCCAGCTCTCAGGCTTATGAATGCCCTACATTGGTCACAGTTTTCTCTTGGTTTTGCTATTTTACTGCATGATAGGAGTTAAAGTGCCCAATTACATGTAATTAATGATGCCTGCCAGGGGCAGATTTCTAGTAAGCACTTAAGGGTAATACCAGCCAAGGATAGTTGCTACTATCTGCTCATTATTGGGAGCGATTAATAATTCTCCTTGCTTATCACCACCATGGCTTCTTCAGTCTGCCAGTAAAACATACTTTAAAACGCTACACAAAAAAAAAATCTATTTTGTCAAAGTCCAGCACTTTCACAGCAGGGTACAAAGAAACAACAGAACTGTTGTATCAACAAATCTGTGGAGATTATAAGCTGCAAAAGACAAGGGCAGTACTTCGGTAATTTCTTAACCAGGAGCAGCTGTAGCCAGAACAGAGTATTACTGACTTTGAAACAGCCATACCTTGAAGACAGTATTGCTCTTATACACATAGGCTGAACCAGAATGGAATGTTCAACCCAATTTAACAAAATCAATGAGTGGCATACAAACTGGACAAAGGTTACTTCGTAGAAAGTCAGTGTACAACAACCCAGTGCACTTTGAAGAGCCAGATTTGACACACAACTGGCTGCAGTCATTTGGTCATTTTCTGAGATTCTTCTCATCTCGTATATCCTCAAGCACCAAAATGTGCAGGCCTACAAAGACTGGAAAAGGAAAGGGGGCCTCACTTCCTCATCTTCTCATCTCATAGAGAAGAAGCAACCTAGAGGAGTGGGTTTTGGTCATACCTTTTACCCTGTAAGCATGTACAGTTATTGTGACCTTTCAACTCTCTCCTGCTTATCTCACCCTTTGTAAACCTCAGGTGAAGCTGCTGACATTTTTGTTTACTTGTTTTGAACAGCTTTATGGCCGTCCTGTTGAGATAACAGAAATGAGACACAAGACAGGCTGTAGCCTTGCTGCCCACCTCCTGCTATCAGAAGGCAGGCCTTCAGACATCACAGATGACAGGGCCTTCTCCAGATGCATGTCTTTGGGTACTTATTAAACAGTTTTACTGCTATGAGGGTGGTTTTTTTATTATTTTTTAGTACACATCCCTTTCACAGATCTGGCTTTATGCTGTTTGACATTGCCATTCCCATTCCGCCTTCATTCTCACTAATCCTGTTTCATATCTTAACAGCCTGACATTAAGATCAGAACTCCATATTCTCTCTTGCCCTCTCCCATTCCTCATCAACAAAAACTTTCTCTTAAGACATCAGTACAACTTACATCAGGGAGGAAGAATGCATCGTTTTGGAGAAGCAGGACTTGCAGTTCATTCTCACTGAGGCCAGACAAATCGTGATTTCTTAGAACTTTTTTGTTCTCAGCATTCATGATGTCATGCGAGTACTTACAAGAGCTGCAAGAAAATACACAGAAATATCAGTGTTTACTCCTTTAGTCAAGTTCATTTAAAGAAGAACCTCAGAATACGTGCAGCTTGGGAGAAGCCATGAGAAAAAGGTGGCTTGGTGGGAGTGTCTGTGAACATTTAGATGGTGTCTGTAATTAGCTAGAGAATGGACCAAACAGCAGAACTCCCCTGTGAAATGCAGTGACCCTATCCTCCTAGTTTTAAACTTCAGTGCAGCCAGACCCCACACATTCTTTGCCTCCAGGAAGATCCAAGCCAAGTCACATGAACTAAACAGCTGGAGGGAAAGTTAATTTTAAAGGAGTACACCAACAATGCCCGAAGTTGCAGCACCCTCGATTTTGTGAACATAAAAGGCTGTTATCCTAGGGATGGCAAGTAAAGAAACATGCAAGACACTGCACAAAAGTGACAGTGAAGCTGAAAACAACATATTTTGTTATCTTCAATAGCTGTAAAGTTTTATTTAAAAAAAAAAAAACAAAATCAAAAACAGGTAAGAAAGTTTAACTTCTGAGTTTTGATTAAGGAAGCATTTAAACCACAATAATGAAGACAGCGCTGCCACTTACAAAGCCAAGAGAAACGTCTGATGAGTATGAATTAGAGGGAGATTGCAGATTTTTTACATCTATTTGAAAAGGTACTGCAAATCAGTAACAGAGAGGAGACACATAGTCCATCTGTGCATTAATTCAATGCAGTAAGATACAGCTGCCTCGTGTCTTGCTCTTCCAACACATGATCTGATACAGCTTTATGATTAGACATACTCAAACAGTAAAAGTACCTGTTAATTTACCAGATTCAAGTCTATCCCTTTACTCTTTCAGCCTCTAGTTAACTCCTGAAGCTCTCCTCATGACAGTTTTACCTCCAGGTGTGTCTGATCCAATCCTTCTGTACAGACCCTTGTGTAGGTATTTCTCCCCTGACCCCTGCTACCTGTTGGACACATTCTTCGTCAGCAAATAAACAGAAAGGGCAGAAGTGTGCCGTCTTTGGTCCTGAGAAACAATCTTCCAAGGATATTAGATGCTGTATGCATTCAAATTAATGGCTATGAAGGCAGATAAGCTACAGAGGATCTAAGGTGGGAGCCATCACCAGTGTTCATCCAGTCAACTCCAGAGTTCACCGACAGTCAGACAGTGATCTACATCACCTGAGTCTGTATTTCCAAGGCAAAAGTTTAAACACTCTACAAATACAATGATAACTACACACTTGAGTTTAAGAACACATTTAGGCAAAAAGAAAAAAAAACCAGTAAAAAGCCATTTGCCAGACGTTATTTAAAAACAGGATTAACTGGACTAAAAGAATGATTCCACTAAACAGAAGACCTGAGTAACTTGCCCAGACATTCTTCTTTCCAGGGATTCTAAACCAAAAAGGATGCAAGACCTAGAAGCAAGGCTAGATTTTATCTTATCAGTTAAAAAATAGTCTCTGTCTTGATCTCTGCAGTCCACCTAGCAGAATTTCTGCCCCCTCATTTTAATCAAGCTCCCTCCCATGAAAGGTATACTCTTTGCTTTATTAATTTTTAACACATACCAAAGTGATTTTAAATACTTAGTGTTATTGAGAGGACAGAATGGTTTATCATTATGAAGAGGATTGCCTCATTGCAAACTTTCATTCACACAAAGTCATCCCTCATGAGTGCCTACACACGTGAAGGCATTTCCAACAGTGAACGCCCTAGGAGCTTATTGTATTGTCTGTAATGTAACAAAAAAAGAGAAAATCTTATCATCCTAATGATGAGAGAGAGACATGGCTTTTCCCCTCCATGCTATCCAGATCTAACTGCACAGTGATCCATTTTGCTGGGGCAGAAGAGGAAGGATCCAGTAGGATCATGCGTATTCCTAATGCTGGATGAGACAAATGAGTGAATGATAAATGTTGTCTTTCGCATATATGATTTTATCATTTACAAGTGATAATGTACTATGCAGAAATAGTGTTAAGGTAAAATATAGAAGTACTATGCAGAAATAGTGTTAAGGTAAAATATAGAAGTAGAAACAAGATTAGTGTGAATTGTAACTTCGAAATAATGGTAATATGTTGGAGAATGTAGTAATAAATACATGGTAATAAATGTCTATTAGGTTGACAAACTACAGAGCCAGAAACCAGGACATCTTAAAGAAACAAACAAGATAAACCGCATGCATCCCAGGAAGTCTGTTATCTCATCAAAACTCACAGCTCCCAAGGAAACTGTCAACTACAAATTAGGTTGGAGACTGAGGAGGCACCGGAGGAGGGTGCCTATCTTCAATTCTGAAGCTATCCAAAGGACCGAGACAGCGTGCTGGCGGAAGGAAGGAGGCACAGACTAGAGAGGGGGGAAAGTTGAGTGAGGTGTAAATTACTTTCTGGGCTTAATGAATATGTAACAGTTTAAAGAAGTACTTAAGTTCACAGAAAAATGGAGGTGCGCCTCTGCCAATATTGCTAAGTGCCCCAGCGCTGTAATATGCCTTTGTTCTACTAATAAATGTTCAATACCATGCTGCTGAAAATTCAGGTCGTGAATTCATTTATCTCATGCATCAATACCAGACCTGGGGCTTGGGGGCTTAAGCTACAAAGTTCTTCCATCAGACACTGTCATGGGAAAGCTGGGTTGCTCTTCTGCATTTGCTTTTGGTTTCCTCTATGTTTTTTAAACTAGGTACCACCTTTGGCCACCTGTGGCTAGAGAGGCTGCCAGGCCTGTCCATCCCACGAGTCCTCCATATTCCAGAAACTGGGACTGATGTACCTGGGCGATCAAACAGTGCCTCTCAAAGAAAGGGCCATAAGCCAAGCAGTGACGTACAGCAAAACTCAACTTTTGTAACTCTCTGGAGCGAAACCAGAGGACATGTCAGCACTTAGCTTTTTCCTTCTGAGAAATAGGTATAAACTATTTCACCCAGATGACAGGGGGGCTGAAGGACGGGTGTGGAGATGACTAGATTTAAACAAACAAACAAAAAAAGAAGGAAACCAAACCGAAACAAATCGTCGGCTTCTACCGACACAGGGAGAGCAGGACGAGTCCTTCCGGAGCAAGGATCCCCCGCGGCTGTATCCGAGGTGATTATTGCCCGCTCCTCCCGGGACACCGGGGCGGGAGCGGCACCGCCGGCAGGGCTGGGGATGTGAGGGGGGTTATGAGGGGTTTGGGGAGGGTTGTGAGGGGAGTGAGAGGATTGGGGGGGTGTGAGGGTTTGGGGGGCATGAGAGGGGTTGTGCGGGAGTTGGGGGGTGTGAGGGGTTTGGTGGGCATGAGGGGGGTTGTCCGGGAGTTTGGGGGTGTGAGGGGTGGAGGTGGGGGGTGTGAGGGGGTAGGAGTGTGTGAGGGGTGGGGGGTTTGTGAGGGAGCCTGGGGGGTGGGGGTGGGGGGTTGGGGGGTGTGAGGGAGTTTGGGGGGATGTGAGGGGGTTTGGGGGATATGAGCGGGTTTGGGGGGGATATGAGCGGGTTTGGAAGGGATGTGAGGGCGTTTGGGGGATGTGAGAGGTCTGGAGGGGTTGTGAGGGGTTTGTGTGGAGGGGAGGGTATTGGGGGGCGTGTGGGGATTGGGGGATGGGAGGGGATTGGGGGGCACCCTCTGCCGTCTCCACAGGCTCCCCGCGCCCCCGCGCTCACCTGGGCCGCAGGTGGCACCTGCCCATGAGGTGCAGCTTGCAGAGGTGCAGCCGCTCGCAGCCGTGGCACTCCTTGCGGACACAGACCCGCACGTCCGTCACAGCCAGGACCTCCGTGCCGCCCTCCACCACCAGGAACCGCCGGGGGCCCGCCGCCGACAGCGTGTCCTGCAGCTGCGGCGCCGAGAGCCCGACGTACTCCTGCAGCTCCCGCAGCCCCAGCCGCCCGCCATGGGAGCACAGCGTCTGGGTGAGGAAACTGAACACGGCCGGGTCGCTCATCCTGCCCCTCCGCCTGGGACCGGACCGCGAGCGGGAGTGTGGAAGAAGCGGGACGGGAACAGGACCAGGAGCAGGAGTAGGGCGGGGACTCGTCGCCGCCTCTCGGCCGCGCTGGACGAGAATCGAAACCGAAGGCACGGGCGGGCCAGCGGCTCGGGCCGCGTTGGGGGCAGGGATCCGCCGAGCCTCGAGGCCTTCTTGGCTGAATATCACATAGGAAACTAATAATGCAAGAAGTGATGGAAAGGACTGTGAGGTTTCCTTGTTACTATTACAGAATCGCAGAGTGGTTTGGGTTGGAAAGGACTTAAAGATCATCTGGTTCCGCCCCATACACTGGGCAGTCTCCTTCCACTAGACCAGGTTGCTCCATGCCCCATCCAACCTGGCGTGGAACACTTCCAGGGATGAGGCAGCCACATTTCCTCACCTTGCAACTTTTGCTTTCTCTACACCAACATGAATCTAGTACAGGGCATTAAGCATATAATGCAGGATAAAACACATAGCATACACAAGTAACTCAAGTATTTATGTGGTGATGCCATTAATTTTCTTTCTTCCCAAGTGGCAGTGAGCTGCTGATCAGTGCTGTTTGCAGCAGTATCCTGGCAGGGCTGTGAAGCTGTGCTTGTTTTGGCTGGAGTAGGGTTCATTTTCTTCAAGTGGCTGCTATGAGGCTGTGTTTTGTTTGCTATGAGGCTGTCCTGGACACAGGGATGATAATAGAGATGTTTTCATTATTGCTGAGCAGTGCTTGCACAGAGCCAAGGCCTTTTCTATTCCTTGTACTGCCACACTGGGGAGGGGGCTTGGGGTGTGTGGGAAGCTGTGAGGAGGGACAGTCGGGAGAGGTGACCCCAAGTGACCCAAGGGGATTTTCCATACATAAGGCATCATGTTCAGTATACTAGGGAGGAACAGAGAGGGGAGGGGGAAGGAGGAAGGCTGGGACATTTGATGTTACAGCGTTTGTCTTCCCAAGACGCAGCGACATGTGATGGGGCCCTGCTCTCGTGGACATGAACACCTGCCTGCCCTTGGGAAGCAGGAAATTAATTCCTTCATTTGCTTTGCTTGCGTGTGCAGGTTTTGCTTTCCCTGTTACACTTTCTTTATCTCAATCCAGGAGTTTTCTAGCTTTTACCCTTCTGATTTCTCTCCCCAGTCCCGCTGTAGGGGAGTGAGTGAGTGGCTGCCTGGGCTGGGCTGCTGGCTGGGGTTAAACCACGACAGAAGCAGCAGTGCCAGGTTCCTGTTAGTGCTGAAGTAGGGCTGGGGAGGGTCTGTGGGAAGGGGAAGAAGCACAGCAAATAGTGAATCGAAAGACGGGTGAGGTATACTGAAACCCTTTGGCAATGCAAGTTTCAGGGACAGTATCAACTGCTCCCTCTGGATCAGGAAATTAACCTTGAAGATAAAGTGAATGGCCTGTGTTGCCTGTTGCTGATGCCTGATTTAAAAGGCATGTGAAACGACAAAGTCACAGTCACTGTTCAGGCCACAGAGAGAACCACCCCCAGAAGTAAGGCCCAGGTGGTACTGCCTGTGGTAAGCTCTTTCTTCGTTGTTGGAGGCTATGTAAGAATCTTTTCTTTGGGCATATTTCCCCATATCTGTCCCCTTGCTAAGATAATCGAACCAATGAAATGATTTTTAAAAAGCATTAGAAAAGGAGAGGTAGAAGGAGGAGTTTGCCACGTCACAGCTTTAGAGAAGTAAATTGACAGTTCTGGGTTGGTTTATGCTCTAGGTGTGGATATTTGCATTCTCAGGTTGTCAACAGATCATCAAGGATAATAAAACTCAGATCCATACTCAGGGTCGTTTCAGGACTGACTGATAAGGTAGCAAATAATTCAAACATTGAGTCAGCAATATATTGCCAACTTTAAACAGTAGATAATAATAAAAACTAAGGCAAACTGTACAGTAATTTGCTTATATTTATTTGTCTTTTGTTTTTTCAACCAGTTCCAGTTAAAACATACATTTCTGCATTAATCCACCCAGAAATCTGAATTACTACCAGGAGCTTTGCTGAATACTTTATTGAAACAGTGTTAACAGTATGGAGCAGGAAAGTAAAGTGAAGCACCACAAGCAGAAAGAAGCTACAAATGCAAGCATGTTCTATTGTCCACTTAAATACAATCAGGAAGGATTTTGGATCAGGCCTGAGTAAAAGCAAACAAAGAAACATTGCTGGATTTATCCTGTTTGTTGGTAATGCCCAAATCATTGACTTCCTTAGCAACTTTAAACAGAACCAATTTATGTCAAACAACACAACTGGGTGAGGCAAAAGGGATAACCGTATCAAGGAGTCCCAAATTATTGTTATTTTCATAGTGATTCCAGCCTTAAGTATCAAGCCCTTTGCTTCAAGTTAAAAACCACTGTGGCTGGATTGCTGTAACCTCTTGCTACCCTGTAAATCTTTCTCTCTGGTGTCCTCCACTTGCAGCTGTAGTATTTCCTTGTTTGCCCTGACTCTGGTATTCAGCTGACTCTGTAGTAAGCAAAATCAGCTTTCAGAGACTTGAAACTGAAATATTGATTGGTATGAACAAAGTATGAATGGAAGTGGCTGTGTGCAAGCACCAAAAGGAACAGCAGAGCAAAGGTTAAAAGAATGGCCTGTGTTAGTAACCAAAACCACAGCTTGAGGCATGAAACAATCTGAGAAATGAATTGTTTTTCTCAAACCAGAAGTTCTGCATTCCGTAGCATAGACAACTTGTCAGCAGAAAATCCTACCATCTGACATGCTGGACATGGCAGGAAGATACAGCATGTCACAAATACCATTTATTTCCTGTTTGTTTAACTGGGAGCAGACCATAGAACGAGGAAACAGAAAATGAGCAAAGAAGTTCCATGACGTGCACGGAGGCAGAAGTAGCCAGACTGTTAAGCACAAGGATGCCACAGTCAGTGCTGGGTCCCACGAGCTTTCAAGACCCTTCCAAAGCAGTTTTCCACTGCCAGTGGAAAATAACACAAGATTTACTGAAAGAGTGTGATGGTTGGTGCCCATCCCTTTTGTTACATGCAACATGGATCCTGGCAAAACCAGCACCCCTCGGGGGCTGTGAGTAAGCGGTTTTGACAGTGTGAACAGAGTTGGATAAATTGAATGAATGTGAATGAAAGCTGGGGAAGTGAGTGAAATGAATGCATACCTAAATGCAACTTCTGCAACTTGACTAGGTGCAGATGGATTTTGAAAAAAATGTTGCCTTGTTTGATGTATCTGCAGTCGAAGTGTGCAGGGCGTGGTTACACTGGATTCTGTGGAGCTGCCCTGCTCTATGTGACGTGGAGGCTATTCCTGCTCTAAATAGTTGGTGCAGCTGAGCTTCCTTGTGTCTGACCACATCAGCAGTTCTGTCCCTCCGGGGATGGCTAAAGTGTGCGAAACACCCTGGGAATAAAGCTGTCAAACCGGCTTTCCTTTTTTTTTTTTTTTTTCCCCTGGCTTGTGACCTGTTCAGTTTCTCTTGTTGTCACCCAACTTCTTGAGATGCCTTTCAGGTCTCAGCTTTGGCTCACTTTACAGGTATTCTCTGCCCCACGTCCAGCTACTTTTCTTGCCTTGGATTCCTTAGACTGTTTCAAATAGCATTTTGCAGAACATCCTGGGACCACTGTTTTCTTGTTCCCCCCTCCATTTCTTACACAGCCTTCCACCAGTTCAGTACTATTTGCTTACTTAGCTAATGGCTGCGTTTACAACTTGCCTGAGGCTTTCCAGATAATTTTGAGGCTTCTTTGTTCTGTGGAAACTGTTAAACTATGTGATAACAGTTCAGCTGGTGGGAGGTGTGTCAGACATTTAAATGTTATAGTTTATAACTTAAACATTTTCAAGAAGGACTTTTAAAACTGTATTACAAAAGCTGCAGAGAATACCACCATACCCTGAACAGGCCTTCGGAGTGAGGCCCTACACACCGCTGGCTGATGGAGATACGATAAAATGACTCAGGTCTGGTCTGGGGGAGAAGAATACATTCAGAGGGATCAAGCTTAGCACCTTCAGGGTGGAGACCACAGCCCCAAGGCTATCAGCTGCCAGGCTCGCACCAAAGGGTGGAGGGAGAGAGACCTTGGGTGTGTGTTGGAAAAGCCTCTGGTCAGAGACGAAGTGACCACCCATCCTCCACTGTGCAGAGGAGCCCAGTTGTGGGACCCCTTCACCGAGGGGAAAAAGCTTATCCATAGCAGAAAGGGGTGTCGTGGCCCATCAAAGGCCCCCCCAAAGCGGTTCCCCAGACCCTGCAACAGAGCAGGTTTTAGTCTCGTTTTTGGGTATATTTTGAACCTTCAAAGTTCTTTCCATTTTATACACAGAGACTTAATTTTCTTTGCTCTTCTGTGTTTAATACCGGATTGTAACAGAGGTGGGAGCTCTCTTCTCACCTGACATGCCTGCCCCACACAAACCCAGTAACTGCAGTCAGTTCAGACTGTCTCATCCCCAGCACAGGGACTGGAAGAAGACACAGTGTTCACTGTAAATTTTAACTGTGTCTCTGAAACATAGATTTAGAAGAAACATAAAGATTTTAGTTATAGGCTAGCTGTGTTGAGATTAGTTGGAATAGGAAGAACTTGGGCCCAGTGAGAGTTAATTAAAATAGTTAGGAGAGCTGGACCTGAAATGGGTTTTAAGGTGTTAGTAACTGATTGCCAAATAACTGATGATCTGTCATCTGCATGTTTGCTTAGCTGTGCTTAGAACGAGCAGTAGAAACATTGATAAGTTGTTGTAGAGAGCAAGGACAATCACCAATCTCCTCCCTTTGTGGGAACTTGTCCAAAAGTCATGAAAGAAGAAACTTAGAGGTCACTAAAGTAATTAGGATTGTTAAAGCTCAGAAAGGCAAAAAGGTCAAAATGAGGAAGATGAGTTACTTCATCTTTTTTAGGACCACTGACCCAATTCAAGACCACCGACTCAATTCAGGACACACACTATGCATTCTTAATGACATTTAAGCTCATTTCTATATGAAGTGGAGAATGGGAGGTATTAATGTTATGAATATGCATTTGTATTTTGGATATTCATAATATTTGGAAATAAAAAGTGTCGTGTTTGCTTGGATCAGGGCCCTGCATCTTAGGGAGCTATCCCACGCAGTGCCTGGTGCCAAATAAAACATACGCTTTCTAACTCTAAACTGTTAGATAGTTTGTGTCCGTCTCAGTTGGATACCGATATTAGATCGATATTCATATTTTGGTAAATCAACTCTGCTCACATCCCTTCCTGGAGCAGATTGGGCTGTGGGGCTGGCTGGGCAGGGACATGCCTGTCCAGAGAGAAGGAAAAGGAGCACGATCCAAAGGAGAAAAAGCCAGTTGGGATTGTACAAGAAATGGTGAAATTATTATGAGAAATTTAGAGAAGGAACAAGTGTGGGAAAATAAGGGGATAGTCAGTGACTGGAGTGAGTGTAGATGTGTATGTGATGGACCAGCTGGTGTAAAGGTGAAGGCTTGGGAGCTGGGGGCAAGTGCATCTCCAGGGACCCGCTCAGGATGTGATGGGACCTGTTTGTCTCTAGGGGCTAAACCACGGGGAGGTCAGCTATGAGACCGGGAATGTCCTGGCTAGCTCTGTGTGACAGTCTGTCCTGGCAGCTGGAATGTGACTGTGCCTTGTGGGTCCCTCTGTGTGACCACAGCGTGAGACTGCTGCAGTGTGGGAGTGGGGGTCATGTGCCTGGGAAGCCTCACCTTATAAGAGATCTTATAATAAGATAAGAGATCTTATCTTATAAGATAATAAATAAATAAATAAGAGATAAGAGATCTGAGACACCTGTTCTCTTAGGTGGAGGACAGCCCAGCAGCTGGAATTACAGGAGAGGAAGGGAGAAGAGAAGGAGAAAGATACACCTGGAATGGCAAATTCTCCCAACAGCGCCAAGAAGGAGAGCTGTGATGAGTCCTCTGGGCCCTTTCCCAGGACACTCCCTGCCCCTCCACTGCCCCCCTCCTCCCTCTTTCCCACAGCACTGCAATTTTTAAATTTTGACTCCCTTGTATCTCCTTTCTCCATCTTTCTCTGAGCGGTTCCCTGTCCCTGTATTTGCCCTATAATCCCTGGCTGCTTCTTCCTTTGCTGTCTCTCTGTCTCTGGCTCCCAGGCAGTATTTTGGAGTTCTTCCCTCTCTGTCCTGGAGCCTGTTAGTGTTTCTCCTATCTCTGTGTCTCTCTGTCCGGCAGATTGTCCCTGTTCAAGGTTTTTCTGCTTGGCTCTGTAGCACGGAGTGAGTCTATTTCTGTCTCTCTCTCTTTGCTCTGCTCCCTGCCCTTCATTTTGAAATCCTCCCTCTCTGTCC
The DNA here is from genome assembly GCF_000738735.6 of Corvus cornix cornix. Taxonomy (NCBI): domain Eukaryota; kingdom Metazoa; phylum Chordata; class Aves; order Passeriformes; family Corvidae; genus Corvus; species Corvus cornix. Next base: position 65,123,485 of record NC_047057.1, on the reverse strand, counting down.
TGTGGCCTACTGTGTTCTTTCTCTGTCTCTCCTTTTTCTGGTTCCCAGTCCCTATTTATCAATTACTTCTTTCTCTTTCAGTCTGGGCTGGACCACAATCTTTAATTCCTCCTTTCTTTCCCTGAGGTCCATCTTTCTTTCTCCTGCCCACTTTGGGCTCTCTGTCCCTGTTTTAATTCCTCTCTCCCTGCTGTGCTTCCTGTGCAGGTGATCCTGTGTCAGGTCTTTATCCTATCTTTTAATTTCTTACTCTCCCTCTGTTAGCCCATTGCTGTCATATTGTTTTGCCATCTCCGTGTTCAGCTCCATATTCCTGTTTTTCCCTTCTCCTCTCTCTGCACCCTGTTGCCCCTGGCTGTTTTTAATTTCTCCATCTCTCTCTGCCTGGCTCCAGCTCCAGCTCCCTGTTTCTTCATTCCTTCCTCTCTGTCTTGTAGCCCATCAGTATTTTTAATTTCTCTGACTCTCTTTGTCCTGCTCCCTGTGGTTCAGTTTCTTCCTTCTCAGCCCTGTGGACAGTGTGATGCTGGTTCCTTCTCTGCCTCTCCTTTTCCATTTCCCTGTTGCTTGCTTTGAATCCCATGCACTCCCTGCATCTTATTTCTTCCCACCCCCGTGTTTTAATTCCTCCCTTCCTGCTGCAAAGCCCGTTGCTTTTTCCTTTTTTCATCTCTCTCCATCCATCTTGCTGTGCCCACTTTTTAATCCTTCCCCTCTGCTCTGTACCCTGCTGCTATTTTTCCCCTTTTTGCATCTGTTTGTCCAGCTGCCTATCCCTAGAGGTTCATTCTGCCCTCTTCCTCCTGCACCCACCGCTGTTCCACACCATCGCCATCCCTCTCTGCTCCCAGTGCCTCTGTGGCCAGCTTTCTGTGTCTGGTAACTAATTGCTCTCTAGATCCCGACTTTTCTCTCCGCTCACTCTTAGGACACGGCTGGGATATGGATGGGGTCTGCGTCCCGTCTGCCACCCGCTGACGGATCTCGGTACTGCTGCTGCCTCCGCCACGCCCGGGTGGGTTCATTTAGGGATCCCCCCACCCCCCCTTAATTATTACAGATTGGGGGGTCACCCCAAAGCCTCCCCCATTTCACCCCTAAAGTCCCCCCGACAGGATCCAGCACATGCGGACGATCGATGGGGAAACTGCAACGGGCTGGTGAGTTTTGGGGTGCCCTGGCATTTTGGGCAGTGGTTTCCATAAATTCGGAGGTTCTCTCATAATTTTTGGCGGGTTTAAAATAATTTTTGGGGTGGCGCAGTAATTTTTCGGGGGGGAATCCCATAGTGCTGGGAAGTTGCCCTGTCATTTGCGGGGGATTCCCCATCATTTTGGGGGAGTCCCTCATAATTTTGGAGGATTCCTAGTAGTTTGGTGGGGTCTCCTTATTACGGGGGGGAGGGGGCGAGTACCCATATTTTTGGGGCTGATGCGCGTCATTTTGAAGGGGTTCTTTGGTTTGAGGCTATGGGGTGGAGGGTCCTGGGCCCTACAGGGTTGCCTGACTCCTCCCCTGAGGCCGTGGGGGTCTTGGAGGGGAGGAAGGGGGGAGGGGGGGGGCTAAGGGAATGTCTCGTCTCTATGGGGCAGCCCTGGGTCCCCTATGAGCACTGTAGGACGCGCTCCTAGAGGGTGTTCCCCGTGTCTTTCTCCCCAGTGCTTTTCAATGACTCCTCGTTATAAAGTAATCAAAATCCACAGAGACGGGGGCGTGGCTCGTACCTGCCTGTTACGCTGAGGGGACACGCGTCAGGAATCTCCAAATCTCCTCTGGAACCCCCTTCTGTGCCCCCTAAAATGGGAACTGGGACCCCCTGGGACCACGCTGCCAGGTCTGGGGTGATGTCTCGGCTACATTGCCACGGATTCCCCCCCAGTATTGTGTTTGCACAGTTGGTGACAGTCTTGGAGAATTGGGGGATATTTGGCACGATCCAGCAATGCCTGGTGGCCTCATTAGGAATTAATGACGAGGAAAATGGCCAGGAAATGGGGAATACGACACGGTTTTACAGTCTGTGTTATTTTGTAGGAGGCAGGAAAAATAGGATAATGTCTCTTAGGGAGATTTTTTTTTTTTTTTTTTTTGCTTTAAGAGGTAATTGGGATGCAAAGAAAAACGGATCTGTGCCGCAGGAATCCCGAGGGAATGCAAAGTGTGATTAAAACTGGGGTGGCAACTCAGCATCCGAACTCAGGGGCACATCCAGGCTCTCCTGTCCCAGGTGAGTCCCCGTGAGTAACGGAGGCAGTTTAGAGAAGCCTCGGGAAGGCGGAGTTGGGAAACAAGGACTAGATCAAAAGAGGCAAGAACTGTGGCAGGAATTGGGCTGGACAGAAGGGGACCGGAGGCAGCTCTGTTTTACGTGAAATGCGCAATTCGCTTTTCCTGAGGACTCTATCCAGGTGCACAGAGTCCACTCGAGGCGCTTTGGAATCACGGCAGGAGGGAGGGCGCCGGGCTCCGGACGGGAGCAGCGACACGGCGGCCCTCCTTTACGGCAGTGTGGCGGGCACGGCGGGGCGGTGGCTGTGCTTTACGGCAGTGTGGCGGGCACGGCGGGGCGGTGGCTGTGCTTTACGGCAGTGTGGCGGGCACGGCGGGGCGGTGGCTATGCTTTACGGCAGTGTGGTGGGCACGGCGGGACGGTGGCTGTGCTTTACGGCAGTGTGGCGCCATGAGGTGGTAGAGTGCTTTACGGCAGTGTGGTAGCCCAGGTGGTTACAGCCCAAAAATGCCTGAAAATTCATAGGGAGGGTGTGTAAAATGCTAAATCCTGTTAATGTTCTCATTTATATGTGTATATCGACAGGTAATAATAATTTATATAAAAATTGATTTCGAAATAAACCCCCGTACCTGCCATATTATATACAGGGCTTAAGAATATAAGAACTTCTTAATAGATCCATAGGGCTTGAAAATACAAATACAACTTTTTAATATATAAATGAAGCTATAATTAAGGGCTTGAAAATGTGAGAAATTATTATCTATATGAAGGAAATAGAAATAGCTATTTGTGGTGAGCTAGGCGAGGAGCAGAGCAGTTGCTGAGTGTCATCAGGGTAAAATTGAGGTAATCTGTAGGAGGCAGGTAGGAAAAATTCGGGAGATAAAGGCTGTATTGTAGAGAATGAAGATATTGAGATGAAAACAAAGTAATCAGTAGTGCAGAAGTGGGGAGGATTTGGGTGATAAAATTTGAAGTAATCCCTAGGGGAAAGAATTAAGGTAAAAATGAGGTTCTTAGTAGAAGACATTTTGGGGGTAAAATTGAGGTAATTTGTATTGGACAGGTAGGGAAAATTTTGAAGATAAAAGTTGAGGTAATCTGTAAGGGATGGTGGCTATTTTGGAAAGAAATCATGAGCTAATCTGTAAGGGACAGAATAAACATTTTGGGGGATAAAAGAGGTGATCTGGGGTTCTAAAATCTAGGTAAACTGCAGGGCACATAATGAATATTTTGGGGGTATAATCTGATCTAATTAGTAGGTGACATTTTTGGGGTAAAAGTGAGGTTATTTGTAGGGGACAGGTAGGGAGAATCTAGGTGTAAACCCTAAGGTAATCGGTAAGGCACGGAATGAACTTTTTTTGGTAAATGTGAGGTAACCTACAGGGGACAGAATGAACATCTTGGGTTTAATATCTGAGGTAATCAGTAGGGGACAGAGAGAACATTTTGAGGTAAAATTGGGGTAATCAGTAGGGAACATCTTGGGAGTAAAACCTGAGGTAATCAGGGGATGTTTTGGGGTTAAAATCTAAGGTAATTTTCTAGGGGACAGAATGAACATTTTTGAGGGGAAAGCAAATGGATTGGGAGGGGGAGCACGGGTGATGTTTTTGAGACAAATGCTGAATTAATATAGATGAAACAAAATCAGCCTTTCTTGGGTGGTGAATCTGGGGCACTTTAGAGAGAAAAAAAGAACCTTTCTGAGAGAAAGTAGGGGACTGAATAGTTTGGAGAAGAAATTTGAGGTCATCTGTAAGGGACAGAATGAACATTTTGCAGGGAAAATTGAGGTAGTTTATGGAAGGGTTTGGGCATTAGAATCTTACTTAATCTACAGGGAACAAGTATGGGACTTGTTTTTAGGGAACAACTGAGGTAGTGTATAGGGGAGAGAATGCAAAAAAACTACATAATCTGCAGAGGGGAATAAAGTGAATATTTTAGGAATGAAGCTGAGTTAGTCTTTTGGGGAGAGAATGAAAATATTGAGGTAAACTGAGGTAATCAGTAGAGGACAGTTAGGGAAAATTTGGGAGTAAAATTGAGATAATCTCCAGGATAGAGAATGGATATTTTGAGGTAAAAATGACATAATCAGTAGTGTATAGGAAGGAAAATTTTAGGGCTAAAAGTTGATATAATCTCTGTGGGAGAGAATAACCATTTTAAGATAAAATAATGTAATCTGTAGTGGACAGGTAGAGAAAATATTGGGGGTAAAACTTCAGGTAGTCTGTTGGGAGAGAATGATGAATTTGAGGTAAAAAATGAGGTGATGAGTAATGGACAGAAAGGGAAAGTCTTGAGGGAAAATATTGAGGAAATGAGTAGTGGACAGAGGGGAAGTTTTTAGGGTAAAACTTGAGGTAATGTGTAATGTACAAGGAATTTTTGAGGCAAAATCTGAGGTAGTCTGTAGGGGACAGAATGAACATTTTGGGAACAAGATAGTGGTGATCAGGGATGCTTTGTGGTAGTAAAATCTAGGTAATGTATGGGGAAAAATAATATTTTAGGGGTAAAATATGAGTTAATCTGCAGGGTAGAGAAGGAATATATTGCAGTAAAAATGAGGTAATAGTAATGGGCACTTAGGGAAAGTTTTGAGCATAAAATATGAAGTAATCTGTAGGGGAGAGAATGAACATGTTCAGGTAAAACTGAATTTGAGTTAATGTGTAGAGAAGAGAAAAGAACGTTTTGAGATAAATATGAGGTGGTAAGTAGTGGACAGGTAGCAAAATTTTTGAGAGTAAACCTGGGGTGGTCTATAAGCCAGAGAATGAACATTCTGAGGTAAAAATGAATTAATCAGGGTTCAGGTGGGGAAAATTTTGGGGGTAGAACTTGAGGTAACATGGAAGGGATAGAATATTTTTGAGGAAAATCCTGAGGTAATCTGCAGGGGACAGAATGAGCCTTTTGGGAATAAGACAGAGGTAATCAGTAGAATTTTTGGTGGTAAAATCTAGCTAATCTGGGGGGGGTGGGGAATTAACATTTTGGGGATAAAATCTGAGTTAATCTGTAGGGGACAGAACGAAAATATTGAGGTAAACTGAGGCAATCCATAGTGGACAGGTAGGGAAAATTTTGGCGGTAAAGCTTGAAATAATCTGTAGGGCAGAGAATGAACATTTGGAGGTAAAAATGAGGTACTCAGTGTGGACAGGTAGGGAAAGTTTTGGCAGTAGCCTTTGAGGACATGAGATGCCAAGGGCTGTGGACACGCAGCTGTGCCAGTTCAATTAATGCAGAAGGAAAATCCAAGACTTCTCTAGCACGAGTATTTTAACTGGATGTGTGTAAACACCTTTTTGCTATGTCCTGCACTTGGGTCACAACACTCCCAGGCAGCTCCAGGCTGGGGCAGCGAGGCTGGAAAGTGCCTGGTGGGGAAGGACCTGGGGGTGCTGGTGATAGTGGCTGGACATGAGCCCAGGTGGGCAAGAGGCCAATGGCACCTGGCCTGCGTCACTGTGGCCAGCAGGCCGAGGGCAGTGACTGCCCTCTGTGCTGGGCACTGCTGAGGCACCTCGGGTGCTGTGTCCAGTTCTGGTCCCATCATGACAAGGATACTGAGGGGCTGGAGCATGTCCAGAGAAGGGAATGGAACTGGGGAAGGGTCTAGAGTGCCAGGAGTGCTGAGGGAGCTGGGCAGGCTCAGCCTGGAGAAAAGGAGGCTCCAGGGCTGCTCCATCTGCTCATCCCCAGCCTGGATTGATCTCGGGGGTTGTCCGGACCCAGGTGCAGCACCAGCACTTGCTCTTGTTGAACCTCATGGGGTTCCCATGGGCCACTTCTGGGGCTTGTCCAGGTCCCTCTGGATTGGCCTCTCCTTCAGGTGTGTCACTGCACCCTCAGCTTGGTGTCAATCTGCAAACCTGTTGAGGGTGCACTCGATCCCTTCCTCTGTGTTATTAATGGAGGTATTTAAATAACACTGATCCCAGTATGGACCCCTGAAGGACACCACTTGTCTCTAATATCCATTGGGACACTGAGCCATTGACCACAACCCTCTGGGTATGACCATCGAAGCACTTTTTTTTCCATCTAAGAGTCCACTCATCAAATCCATCTCTCTCAAATTTATAGAGAAGGGTGTGGGGGACCATGTCTTTACAGAAGCCTTTTACAGCTGTTATAATAATAAGCTGTTACAAATTTTCATGCTTCTTTTTTACTTCTTTTCATGTTACTGCTTTGTTTCAAGAAGCTCCTTGAAATTCCCTGAAATCTGTTTCATACAGGTAATGGTCATATTCCCCTTTAACATAATCAATTTGGGGCACCTGCCTCCCAGATAATTTATATATTTGATCCATACACTCCCTGTGTGCACTCATATTTTTGTTCTAGCAGGTGTGCTGCTTCAGGTCATTTGCCAAGGCTGGACACAAGCACACAAAAAGGACCTTGCTGTCATAGTTATGAGTGCAAATCATCTAGGTAAGCATAGGTCAGCCAGAGGAGACCTTGTGCTGATAAACAAAAAAGCAAATTTTTCAAGGCAAGTGGCATTCTCATGGTTGTCAGTAGTAGGAAAAGAAAAGGGAAATATTCAGCTCTGGGTCATGTTTTTCTCAACCCTTCTGAGCAGAGGTACTGGGGGAAAACTTAATGCAAAACTTCAAGTGAAATGATGTTGAAACACTCTGCATGTGGATATAACCTGAGTTCTAACTGCAGTCTCTTAGAATATTATGGAACAAACTCTTGGAAATTCATTTACCATTGTGTTTAACATCTTGTTAAATGAGGAGTGCACTCTTATCAAGCTGTGTGAAACTGGGAGGAGCAGTTGCTACACTGAGAATTAGGCTTGCCATTCACAGGGATCTTGACAAGGTGGAGAAATGGGCTGACAGTAACCCTGTGAAGGTTGAATGAGTGAATGTAAGTCCTGCACCTGGAAGGGAGTAATCCCTTGCAATCATACAGGCTGGGGCTGACTGTCTAGGAAGCAGATCTGCAGAAAAAAACCAGGGGGTTCCTTGTGAACAACCAGTTGCCCATGAGCTAGTGGTGTAGCCTTGTGGCAAAAAAGCCCATTGGCTTCCTAGGATGTTTTAGTAAGATGTAGCCAGCAGACCCAGGGAAGTGATCCTTCCTCTCTGCTTGACCCAGGTGAGACCACAGTTGGAGTTCTGTGCCCAGTTTTGGGCTCCCCAGGATAAGAAGGATACCAACATACTGGCACAAGAGTAGTGGGAGACCACCAAGCTGTTTGAAGCTCTGGCATGTGACATGTGAGGAAAGGCTGAAAGAGCTCAGTGTGTCCAGCCTGGAACAGAGAAGGTGAAGGTGAGACCCTACTGTGTGTTCTACTATGAAAAGCATGGACAAAGAAAATGATTACAAGAAGAAGGATCCAGACTCTCAAGATGCACAAGGAAAGGACAAGAGGCAACAGACACAAACAATAAGATCTTCCAATTAGATACGGGGTAAAAACTCTTCCCACTGCGGATGGAGATCCAGCAGCCTCTTTGGGAACCTATCACCACTGTGGTGCCCAGAGAGGCTGCTGGAGTTTTTCAAAGCTTGACTAAGCAAGGTCCTGAGCAAAATCCATCTAACCTTGAAGATGGCTCTGCTCTGAACAGGAGAGTGGGTGAGCGGACCTCTAGGGGTCCCCTCCAACCTGAATTATTCAGTGATTCTATAAGGGGAGAAGGAGGAGTGATATCATCTTCTACCCTCCATTAAAGATTTCACCTTGAAACCTCAGACCACAATCCTACAGTCGCAGGAACACAAGTACATAGAAAACAGAACAGTGTGGAAAGGATGCGTTCCCATCTGGTCTAGCACATTCTGCATTGTGTTATAGAGGCTACTCTTGCTAGCAGTGCCTAGTGCCTCCTCGAGCACCACATCCACATCTGCGCTGTGTTGCCTCAGGCCTTGTGTCTTTTTATCTAGTTGCAGTTTCCTGGGCTTCCAAGTTCTCTAGCTTGCTTGAAAAGGGCTCTTTTTCAAGCCCAGCTGACCTTGTTTCCTGCTTGCTCTTCTTTCTCCTCTTTTCCTTCCTGTTAGCCTATTAAGTTCTTTTTGTCTGCATTGACCAAGATTCCAACTTCCTTCCAGCACTCTAGTTCTGTGCAGACTAAAGCCTTCCAGACATCAGCTAATGCTTAATGCTTGTTACAGTGCCCAGCATGATCTGCTATACTCATTTTTACCAGTGGCTCATTCTCCCAGGTAGTCTTTACAAGCATTACCTAAAATTTACCAGTTGTTAGCATAAGCCTGAATTCACAAGAGTTAATAGTACAGTGAAGACAGCATGGTGAGTCTCTTGAGCCCCTTGGTCTTTCCAGTAATCCTCCTTGCTGTGAGGTAGTGGGATGCTGAAAATCAGCAGGAGTTGCTTGCAACTCTTTGGGAAAGATTACTGTGATTTAGAGCCTGTGCAGTAAGCTAATAATAGAGGTAAATGATAAGAATTTAAAGAGAAGGATAAATGAAGCTAATGAAAATGAAGCAAAACTCCAACACGAAGTAAATGTTTAGATTATTTAAAAAAAAAAAATCCACAAAATTTCCAGTCATTAAGGATGGAAGCTGTATGAAGAAATAAACTGTAAAGAACAATAGGGAAGGCTGTGTTGTTCTCTGCTTAAAATCAGACCCACCACATGTCATGCTGTCAGTGCAAAGCACTTGGATCTTCCTGTTCTCCTTTCCTACCTTCAGGGCTGAGCGTCTCACACAGCTGTGGTACCAGGCTGGAGCTCTTCTTCTCCCGTGGTGCTTCTGGGCCCAGGAGCCCCAAGAGTAGGAACAAAACTAAAGAGAGTTGATAGGCAGAAGACGTGTGGCTGTCAATGCCCCAGAAAGGCAAAGACTAAAAGACTGGTCAGAAATCAAAGGACCAAATAGGTGGTGATGACACAGTAAAAACCATGTTATGTCTTGGCTGCCCAGCTGCTTCTGGGGCCCTGGGAGAGGTGCATGGGATAAAATCAACCCATTTGAGAGATACAGAATCACACAATATGCTGAGTTGGAAGGGGCTCATCAGGATCACGGATTCTAACTCCTGGCCCTGCACAGACACCTCAACAATCCCACCCCATGCCTGAGAGCATTGTCCAAACGCTCCTGGAGCTCTGGCAGCCTTGGGGCTGTGACCATTCCCTGGGGAGCCTTTTCCAGAGCCTAGTCACACTCTGGGTGAAGAACCTTTTCCTGATATCCAGCTTAAACCCTACCCTGGCACAGCTCCAGCTGTTCCCTTGAGTCTTGTCACGGGAGTGAAGAGATCAGTACCTGCGCCTCCACTGCTCCTCGGGAGGATGTTGAAGACTGCGATGAAGTCCCGTCAGCCTCCTCCAGGCTAAACAATCTGCTGGTGCGTTTGTAACCACTAGATGGAACTCAACCTCTTTGCATTAATTTACTGATCATCCGCAGGGAGTTCATCCTGATTTTAGGTCAGGCTGTGGGTCTGGTAGCTGAATGTCGACACCTGTGCTCAGTAGCAAAGGGCTTTTATGGAAATACAGCAAGAGCTCCTAAAACACGGGTAAATAATTCATTCATTCCAGTGAGCAAGGATACTGAATATTTTATGTCCAAATCATGGTAATGTTATTGGTTCCTACTGAGTGGCACTAAAGCCTCTGATGACTTGATGGAGAGCACTGGGATACAGCCTCCATTAGACAGACCACCAGCATATGATTTTGAATAAGTCATTTAGCATGGCTGTGGCTTGGTTCCCCCTTTGCTAAAGTGAGTTTTGAAACTGTCTGCCTTAAAGTGTGCTTGAGCATCCAGTGTGTTATTCTTGAAACTATTTAATACTCCTTGGTGGTGTACATCTTGCCAATACATAGTGGCAGACAAAAATGCAGTCATCTACAATACAAATCCTACACTCTGCTGTCCTTCAGTTTCTGAGACTCCAGACTTGTTTTCTTACAGCCCACTAAATAAAACAAACTAAAGGAAAGCTACCATTCATTTCTTAAAGGCTTAGAATATTTAATTATAATTAAAGAATAACCAGTATTATAAATCCTAGAAGCCCAAGGAAAGATCAGCTCTGTGTTGTGCTGTGTCTTGTACAAACAGAGTAAAAGGAATTCCTTCCCTTAAGCAGGTTACAGCCTTCACAGGAAAAAATGGACCTGGGGACAAAGAAAACAAGCAGTGCCCTAGTAAATGCAAAAAAAGCCATCACTTGACCTGAGGGAATTCAGAGGCAAAAGAGTAGCTCAGCAGCTTAGGACCACTGATGCTATGACTTTACAGCAATTTATACCAGGTCAGGATACGCCTCAGGTAGGGGAAGTGTCTTTCTTAATGTCCGATTCAAAGTCTAGCCTAGCATTGAACCAAATCTTCTGAATCCTGATCACAAGGCTTTGTTTTCATGCACTTGCTTCACCACTGGCTAGCCCCTGGAAAGGCAGCTTGCTTGTCAAAGCTTAAGGACTCTGCTGAAACATCATTGCACACAGCTTGTAGGAACCCAGCCAGGATTTCAGATGAGCACAGAGTAATGTGGAGAAAGAATAGTTCAGATCTGAAACAGAAGAGACTGAAAATTAATTGTTTTAAAGGAGTACCAGCTGGGAGGAGAGTAGAATTCTTGCTATTACCAAACAAATTTTTAAAATAGTTTGTGGTCATCTGTTTACCCATTGCTTTTCCTATCCCATATTGTTCCCCCTTGCCCTGGCCCCTCCCTCGGGTTCTCCCTATTGGTTCCTGTACCCCAACTCCGCCCATGTACCACCCCTGCGAGCTGACAAAACCCCCCTGCGCCCACATCACGAGGTCTTTTTGCCTCTGGGGGTCGCCAGGACAAGATGTAATCATTAAAGGTCCTCTGAAATCCTTATGGAGAGACTCTTCTTGCCTCCTTTGCCGTCACTGGGTTGTAGAGCTGATAGCTGGCCAGAGCAAGAGTGCAGAGCCACCCAAAAAAGGACTCCGGGAGGGCAGAATGGCTGACCTGCCCTAAGCAGCCCCACTGAGCTCTCAGGGAAACCTAGCATTACAACAGTAGTTCCTATTCTAAATGATGCTTAATGATTAAGTATTGCCTTTTCTCACCAAACACAGTATCTGTAGCTGTTATCAGGTAAGTAGGTTGCGTGTTAATTGAATATATTGTTCCAGATGCATTAGCCACCTTCAGAGTCCATAGAGATTATTTTTCCTTACCTGCATTGAGGTGATACTGTGACTATATTAATAGTAGCAGTATAATTCAGAGCAATGCAGAGATATTTGATTTCTCGAGACGCATGAGAGGCAGATGGCTCCAAAATATTTTTCAATAGTTATTTCACCATTCAAATAAAATCTAAAAACCAGAAATAACGGTAATAATGGTGATTATTCTGAGAAAAAGACTCTTTGTCAATTTGTATGTATAAACACCAAGAAGCTAGTGAAAATCATCAGAATATTGAAAATGGAGCAGGAAAACCTGCTCTGTTAGTAGGAGATTAATGGCCTTTCTGATGTACAGTCCTGCGGAGAAAGAAAAGACAGATTTCTTACAAGTACATTTTGCCAATTGTCCAAAGCATGAAAGCAAAGGGGTAGGGAAGTTAGTTCCTAATCTAATTGAGCAACTAATTGATAGATTATATGAAAGACATGAATTGATAGCAGAACAATCCAAATCTGTAACTTAAAAGTTTGTACAGTAGGCTTTTAGTCTTCCAAATTCAGCTTGGAGGTTTAACAGGAGCAGTTTACAGAACCTAATCTGAAGCCAGTGAAGTTTCCTTTGGAGGGGTTCAACTGGGAGCGTAAAGCTCCAGAGAAATCATTACAGGTGAGGTTAGTACCAGTCACACAAAAACAGCACAGAAAAAGAAAGAGGATGAGCACTGTCCATATGGAAAGCTCCTCCTGATTCATAGACCAAGGTAAGAACATTGCTCTTCCCACTTTCGGCATTTCTTCCTGTCTGTGTGGTGTTACTCAAGCAAGATACAAACCTTTTCTCAATAGAGGAAGATCAGTCAAATGAGGTACTTGGATTGAGAATAGGTCAACAAGGAGTTTGTTAATTGGAGTCTTGCCTTGCATGTGAATTTCCTGGCTTTGGTCAGTGTACTTCTTCTGTTTCACAAATGCTAACAACTGAACAAATCCATCTTCGTGCTCTTGGAAAAAAGCAGTTTGCCTCAGAGACTTTGAAATATTCTTAGAAATAAGGACATAAGTGAAATGAAGAAGTAACTGACTTGTAAAAAGGGAGTAGCAGAGTTGTAGCACTCTTGGCATATAAGAGACTGTGCTTGTAATGATAAATTTTATTAATATGATATAAAGTAGCAAAACTTTAAAACAGTAACTAATACTTAGCAACTCATTGCTGATCCTCCTAAGAGTAAATAATACATGCCCATTCTTTCTTCACTTCCATAAAACTATTTGCAGTGGTCATGCAGAAATAGTGTCTTCCAGATGGATACTACTGACATGCATTCACAATTTGTGCTTTATTATAAAATCCCTGTGATCTTGGCTGGAGACAGTTTTCATAGACTTGGGCTTGATTATCTTCTGTATATGCAGACATTTGTTTATGCATCCATTTATGCAGGAGGGCACAAGTTACTGATGTGCAACGTTCAGAAGTGATGAAAGTTCTACATTTAGTTTAATCCTGTTCCATCTATTCTGGAATAATTCTGCCTCCAGGAAAGAGCAAATATAAAATATGAAGTACAGTTGACTAACAAAGGTAAAACTGGACGCTTTGGTCTGAATTTGATATCATAAAAAATAAAGTCAAGTTTTGCTATGCTGGGGTGACTGATGGAGAACAAGAATGTGGTAATTGTTTGCAAGCCTTTCCTGGAAACCTCTTGACTGTTCCAAGATGCAGAAATGCAATCTGAGGATGATGTAGCAGTAATCAACATTTTACCTGAAAAATGTTACCAGCGTTCTCTTCTTGGAAAGCTGAAGTGATAGGGAACATGCTGCCAGCATTTACTCCGGACTAGGCAGTGATATTTTCCAGGCATGTAGCTAATAACCAAGCAAGTGTAACATAGGACAGGTTAAACCTGCAGCACAAAATTGGAATCAACTTTTGAAGTTTTGACTTTTCCAACAATTTTCCTTTAGATTTTATCATTGCTTGGAAAGGTTTTTCCATATGTTTATATATTTAAATATCTCAAGAGCTTGTAGATTTTTTGGGACTTTTCTGCAGCTGTGAACATCCCTTGACTGTTCCATGAAGTGGACAGATGTCCTTGCCTGTTGTTGTATGTAGTGCAGGGTGGTTCAGCAGTAAAGTCAGTCCAGCACCTCTTAGCACTCCAAGGACCAGCCACCATGGCTGGCAATTTAAACAGTGTCAGGGAACATCCCAGCTATGGGAACACAGCCACCTGCCCTGTTCAGCTACTGGAGTGCTCCTTGGTAGCACCTTTTCCCTTGTACCAACCAGCATGCACCTGAGCAAAGTCTGAGCATGGTTTGGGAGTTGATGTGGGACACCTCAAAGGAGGTTTGGGGGCCATCAGGCTGGCTCAGAGGGGTGACCTTAACAAGGATGTTGTTGGCTGTCCCTTGCCAGCAGTGTCGTGGGGACACTACATTTACCTGGTTTTACTGATGTTACCTGGGAGTAAGAGATACAGTTTGCATGCACCTGTGACATCCCACCCTTAAGGGGAAGGGAGCACCCAAGATTCATAGATACTTGTGGTCAAAAGGAACAGCAAAAGGGGGTCTGCAAAAACTCCCATTAGTAAGTTATACACTTGGCATGGAAATTGGTAGGTTAGTCCTTGACCTACTACATAAACACACATCAGTGGGGGTTGGATAAAGGGGTAAGATGAAAAGGAAGAAAGGAGGAAAGAGAGAAGAAGAGATCACCAGTCCTTGTTCTGGCATTGATCCAGCCCATGCAATGTCCAGGGTCCTGGGGCACACTGCCTGGGCTTGGTTGGGGGTACCTTTTTCTAGGTAAGTTTTTCCTGCCCTGAGGACAGTGTTCTTATTTTCTGTGCAAATTAGTTCTTATGCACAGTCCATTCTTTCAGACCTTTCTTGAAATGGTTAGGAGGGCTAAGGGGGTCTTGGGTGGTGTTCATTCCCCCATACACACCATGCCCACTTCTCAGCCTCATCCCTATGCTTGCTCTGTGCTGTGTCGTGCTTATCTCCAGGAGCTAGAACAAGGGTGCTTGTCTAGTGCTGCCCTACCTCTACATGGCCCCCTTTTCCAGCCACACTTTGTTCTTTCCCACAGCATGTTATTGTCTGCTATTTCCAGCAATCCTTGGTTGCCTCCACAGCCATCTGGCTATCAGTATTTGAGATACACACATTAGCCCCTTACCTTCTGGGATTCTACAGCACTGGATGATTAACCTTGCTGGGAAAGGGAAGATTTAATCCCAGTTAAATTACTACAGTAACAAGGTTGCAGCACCTCCATTACCTGCAGTGCCCTGGGCATCTCTAAATGCCCCATCATGACAGGCACTGTCCAGATGCAGGTTGTTTCTGCCTGTCAGTGGGCAGGAAGGCTTTGCATCCAGCAGTCTCCCTCATGACTTGTGGCACATGCCAAGGTAGCATATTTTTTAGCATCTCATCCGTGAACAAACATAGACTTTTGCAGTACTGAATGCGTGTGTGATGTGATGTGATCGACTGGAGTTCTTAGTGAACATTTGCATGAATGAAGGGAACGAACCTTTCTCCTCTCCCATAAACTGTGTCACCCCTGGGCTCCTAGTGACACTTTCCAGCTTTGTCTGCTCACAGACAGAGCACACCAGGCTTTCTCCAGGGCTTAGACGTTTTCCTACACTGTAGACAGGCCAGCAAATTCACCCCGAGACATGTCTCTTGGCTTTCAGCCCTTTCCAGCTTAGGAGAAACTAACAGATGTTCTGCTCTGAGTTCATTACAGGTTTCCAGGCAGGGGAAATTAGCAAAGTCTCTTTAGCATCTGCCTTTTCCAGCTGAGGAGGAATCACATGCAGAGGAGCTCCTCAGCCCTGCCTATCTGATCTTATTTGGGCACAGATCCGTCTAAGTTCACTATCTAAACTCTTTTGCCACTATGGCAGCCCCAGAAGGCCCTGCCTTTTCTCTCTAGGGCGAAATGAACTGGTTGTGTTCAAGAAGTGTTGCTTCAGAGAATTTGCAATTGGTTTACATGAGGAGTCAGAAAATACAAAAAAACCCAACCCTCTAAGGTCTTCACAGAATCCCAGGATGAGTCAGGCTGGAAGGGACCACAGTGGCTCATCTGATCCCACCTCCCTGCTCCAGCGGGGCCATCCCAGAGCACACAGCACAGGAGTGTGCCCAGACAGTTCTGGAATATCTCCAGTGAGGGAGACTCCACACCCTCTCTGGTCTCTGTTCAGGGCTCGGGCACCACCCAGGGAAGAAGTTCTGCCTCCTGTCCAGGTGGAACTTCCTGGGCATCAGTCCCTGCCCGTTCCTCTGGTGCCATGGCTGGGCCCTGCTCGGAGCCCTCCCTGCACACAGGGACACCCAGGGCTGAGGGCCCCTCTCAGCTGGGGCTCCTCTCCAGGCTGGACAGCCCCAGCTCCTTCAGCCTTTCCTCATAAGGGAGATGCTCCAGGTCCTTCATCTTTGCAGCCTCTGCTGGCCCTGCTCCAGGAGCTCCATGGCCCTCCTGTCCTGATGATCCCAGACCTGGTCACAGCTCTCCAGATGTGCCTCACAGGGCTGAGCAAAGGGGCAGGATCACTCCCTGACCTGCTGGCACTGCTCTTCCTGATGCAACCTACTATTCCATTGGCCTTCTTGTCCCCCAGGGCACTGCTGGTTCATGATTCTGTCAATCAGTTGCCATGGTTATTTACTTTTCTTCAAGCCTCAGGTTCTACAGCCCAGTACTTGTATGAGAAACTTGGTTTTTGCTTTAATATAAATTAAAATAACAGCTGCAGATAAGGGCATGGAATTACTGACTCTAGCAGGCAAAACAAGAAAGGCTAAAAAAACCCAACAGAGGCATGGATGTGCAGTGAGGGAGGATGACAGCTGGCTGGGCCATGTCCTGGGTGGCATGTCCCCACACCAGGTCATCTGATGAGGAACAACCTCAGCATCAATTCATGTGACAAGGGCCCATGGCAGACCCAGTCATACACAGAGCAAAAGAAACACCATCTCTTCTGCCAGGCCTTGCACTGAAGGTCAGGCGACCCAGTTACGCAAAGAGGAAGGTGAAGGTTTGGTGAAGTTATTGGAGCTTACTCTGGCTTTATGCTGATATATATTCTTCAGTGCTGAGCTACTGGCCTTAGTACAGTCGGTGCCATGATCCTGTAACTGTTTGCACCGGCGAGAGCCAGACAGCACCGCATCCTCCGCTGCCTTGGAGCTGTGATGGACCTGCCACAATTACATGAAGCAGAGGCAAATACACTGCAAGCACAAATGGGACAGCCTGGAATATGTTTGCATGACATTGGCTAATTGCCTAACCTCCTGCTGCAGCCAGTGGCGACAAAGAGATAATTCACCCGTTCCTCTGACCCACTGCAGACACCTGCCACAGGATGAGATGAACTTCAGGCACTAAAGAGAGATCTTTCCCCTTCAGTGCCACAAAGTGATAGGGGAACAACTGATTTGGACCCTCAGCTCTGTTGATTGCAATGAATGTTTTTTTCTTGGTGCCCATCAGTAAAGGTGAGAGCAGAATTAAACCCTGTTTGAGGAAGGAAAGGATATCTGAATTTGGAATTGTTCTTTTATACCTAGAATTCTCCTTGGCCATATTAAGTATGGGCCAGTACTGCATGAATCCATAGAGTTAGGAAACTTAGCAAGTATCCAGGTATCAGAACAAATTGTAAAAATATTAATATGGATTAATCATTCAGATTGTATGAATGGAAAATGATGTAAATTGAACTCGGGAAAGACGAGATTAACGGGATAAATTTGACATTACAACAGTGATCTCTGTATTGAGTCAGTGACTGCTCCATATACTATGCCAAAGGCAACTATATATGGGCTACTTTGGAAATACTAACTGAAAGACTTTGTGGCAAAGGGAAAAAGAATCCAACAAATGGTAATTAACCAAATTATATCATGGTCAAAACAAAGATTACACTCTCCCATATAAAATTAAATGCCTTGTAACACGACACAGATAAATACTTAACAATTATGGGATGCAACATCAGTGCCTGTAGGCAAATACAGAACAATATATTTCTAATGGCAGACACTCGAGAGACTATTTATTTAAATTGCACGAAGATTTATACTGTACTAATCTCATTATGAACCATACATAGGAAACATGGGTTGCAGCACATTATATGATAAAATTGGACCTTAAAAGATTATCACATTCATAAGGATCTTCTCCTAAATAAAGGTAGCAAGACACTTTATATATTGCAACACATGGCTAGAAAATGTTAATGCTGTTAGACTTGTTTGACAAGCAATTTGTCTTCCAGGATTCCTTTTTCAATTGAAAATCATCATTAACACCTGTCAGATCCATACAAACATGTTCACCTTTCAAATCAGGTGACCTGGTTTTATTATGGCTTATGTGCGTTCTGAATTTGTGTCTCTGAGGGTGGTAAATTAAGTGAAAAAATAAACCTTTTCTCCCACTCTGTGATAATATCTACTTCCCATGCTGTATTTTTCATCTGTACATGCTCAGCTACTTTACCACTATCTAATTTTGTTTGCTGAGAAATCTGTAACAGACGAGAATTCACGGGCGAATTCCCCTATCAAGGCACTAAACCCAAGGTTTTTGTGTTCTCTGCTCTCTGGAGGTAGGGATGGCACTGTTGTAGCACTGCTGATGCCACTGTGACAGTTGTAGGTCTGGCACTCTGGGGCTGGCCAATGCCTCCAGGTACACTGGGCAAATTTATGATCAGCAGTGGGCAAAGTGGCAGCTTTGATTTAAAATCATGCGCCTATTTGAAAGGACTGAGGAGCTGTTCCTGTCTCTTTTATCAGCTGCCCATTGCCATTTGAAGGACAATTGCCCAGCTGGGCACTTCACCCACTGTGGCACATTGCATCCAAGTAATAGTGATATTTTTATAGAATTGTCAGACACGTGGATCTGTCTGTCTTCATTACGCCACATCAGCACTCTTTTGTGATTCTGTGATTGATTCTGCTTGGGAAAAGCGGTGAAAAATCGCATCAAAAACGGTTTCTGATTTTTATTTTCATTTGGAGTGAAGCTTTTCTTCCTTGCGTGGCACACATACATATCCAGAAAAATTTTCTTAAGCAAACTGAAGAAAGTCTTGTCACTCATCAAGCATTCATGGCACTGACCTCTAGAGTTTTAAGTGATTTGAGTTCTACACAAACTAGGAAGCAACTTTTCAATCATCTTCTCTTTTTTCTTTGTAAAATAATGTGGCATTTGGCATCAAGCAAGGCATTTTAAATAGAGACAGCTGGTGGCAAGTGTTTTCAGGGAGAAAGCCTGAACTTGTGATTTTCCTCACTTTCCCTCATTACAGATTTGGTATCTCTAAACCATAACATTTTTTGATTTTTTCCTCCCATCCTTTCCTCTATCTTGTGTTGGTCAGACTTGCTGCCTGGTGGTCATCTAGAAGGGTTTGGGGCTTAATAAACAATACAGAGGCCAGACCGTTCAATTGGGATCTCTGGAGACAGAAGTATTGTAGAGATTAGACTGGGGAAAAAAGCCCCACAACTATGCCCTTTCTGTTGCAAAGATAATTTGAGGTTTTCCAGCTTGTGAGAAGGTTTGAGAAAGGACTCTCTGTGTCTTGAGAGATTCATCTGTGGGAAGTTGTACCAAGGAGGGACATCTAGAACATATTCTCTTCACCTCTGCTCTCTCTGCAGGTTTTGATGGCAGACACATATACCTTGTGAAGCACAAGGATTCAGCCTGGAATCACAAAGTAAGAGAATCCAATCCCTTATCTTGGTTACAAAGAGGTGTTAGAGTTTTCATCAAATATTATAAATTAAATAGAGCATCCATCTCCCAAAAGGAACACACATCATCTGAGAAAATAAGCTAAGCATGGGAAATCTTTTACTGATGAACTTCATTTTCAATACCAGATGATCAAGTTGGGGGGGAATTGTGTGGGGTTTTTTGCTGGGTTTGGTTTGGGGTTTTTTGTTTATTATTAATTATCATTATTATTTAAGGCATCATGTCATCAGCGTCAGGAAATGGCTTAAGGAGCAGTACTCCCAAAGTCCAACCTTGGCATCAAGAGGCAGTAGATTTACTTGCACAGATATTGTCACCTGAAGACACACTTTTCCTGTCCAAAGAGGAAGCAAAGGTAAAGTACAGCCTTGGTACAAAGTTCCTTTGACATTGAAATTCATTCCTTTTCACAGCCTATGACATGCCAGTTTTGGCCATTGAAGAGTGTGATGCAAGATGCCACAGTTTGCTGTGGTTTTCTCTTCGTCTGGGCAGATAGCCAGGATCTCTCTTGTAGATGGAGGTAAAAAAGGAAAAATGAGTTTTTATGTGTCAAGAGCTGCTGGCTTTAATTCTGGGAAGCATATTTTTAATAGCAAAATGGTGGGCATAGTAGTTGTGTTTTTTCCTATTAGCTTTTTGTTCTTTAAATAAATGAGCACTTGGTTATGGACAGGAGGGTAGATGAGAGGAAAAGAAGGGGCAGGTTGTTTTTGAGAAATTTTAGAGATGCTACTGGACTTTTTTTCAAAGGGTAGCTTTAGGAACTAATGTTCCCAAAGTTCTTAGACTAGAACAGAATAGAGTAGAGTAGAATATTTCAGTTGGAAGGGATCTGCAGTTGCCTGGAGTCTGCATATGACCAGGTAGGAGATGAACCCACTGGCCACATGAGCTGGACCCACGGAGGACCAACACATCTGGAAGTGTTTGACCTTTGCATCCTTCATCCAGATGAGATCTCTTTACAAAAGCAAGCAGCCCAAAGAGGCATTGTGTAGAGCTGCATCAGAAGGTGTCTCTCTTTACTGGGTGGACTGAAAGACAGCATTTATCTCCCATAGGTGTGTGAGGCAGATGAAGGAGCTCAGAGCACTCGTGCAGATGGAGGACGGTGCTGTTGACAGCGGCCAGAGGGTGGTAGCACTGCACAGCTCCTACTACTCTATCCTCCTCAAACTACGGTTAAAAATAGCGGCATTTCTTCATTTCTTGTGAGGAAAAGAAGAAAAAAGAGGTGAGAAAAGCTGGGGATTTTTAATTGAAGAGGAACTTCTACAAAAACATCTAATTTTCCTAGGCCCTGAAAACATTATGCTACCTCAGACTAGTGCTGGTGGCAATTTTCTGAGCTTCTACTTTTTCAGAGAATGCTCCTTTTGACATGACAGCTACAGGCTGTCAGGCATATAGTTTCTCTGCTGTGGCACGTAACTACCACAAACAAATGACCCCACCATGATAGTGGTCATATGCAGCTTCCAGGCAATTGCAGGTCCTGTCCGACTGAGATACTCTATCCCATTCTATTCCCTTCTATCTCTAAGGACTTTGAGAATGTAACAATATTTGGTGTTGTGGAAGTCTTCTGGTATACACATGTTTCCATTTTTGTAGTTGTAGCTTACCTTAATTTTTCTGAAATTTGGAAAACGGAGGAAATTAATTGTTGAAGGGCACAAACCACACAGCTAGCATCAGAACTATTGTGTGCACATGTACTTGTGCATATAGTGGTGTGTCTGTTAGTATTACTTACCTTGTAGTTTAAAGCATAGAGGATCCAAAGCTCACAGCTTCCAAATCTCATTTTATGTGACATTATGTATTTTGGAGCCATAAAAAATAAATTTGGGCTGCTGACATCAGTCATCTTTTCTTTTTCTCTCCCGTGCCACTGAGAACTGTGTGCCCCTCTCTGCTTACTCCCATTTCATTAATAATTGTCTGCATTTATTGTAATAATTTAAACCTAATAATTAGTAGAATAATGTGTTGGCCTTGCTGTGTGACCCTAGGGAGGTGTCTTCACTGCTCTGAGCCTCAGTTCTCCCATAGGTGAAACAAAGGTAATGATGCTCTGTGGAGGGCTCTGAGATCTCCAGCTGCTGTGGAAGAGGCAATAGTGTGATTAGTGTGAATAGTGTGATTGTAATTACTGTAAGACCCCATGTTTGGTGGCATTTTTTTGTCTGTCTCCTGACACTTCCAAATGCTGCCATGCACACTCTTGCTGTGTTTTTTCTCCCTCCCCACTGCTGCTCTTTCCCCTCTTGCTGCTACCTCTCCTCTGTCCCATAGGCCTCTCTCATGAAAGTCTACTTTGTTGACCTGTTTTTCCCCTATTGTTGGGTTCTGATTTGTCACTGCCCTTCCCTTAATAAACGTTTGTATCAATAGTTCCTTCACCACCATCCCCTTTCCTGCTCCCCTCCTCTGAAATTTTCCTTCAACCGTGACACTTTCTCTAGAAACAGCCTCAGGCTGTTTCTAACCTTTCTTCTCTCATCAAAGGGCTTGAAAAATCAGCTTTCTTCTCTTGGCAGGGAGGCTGCTGTGGTTCATGGGCCAGGCTGGGAACCAGGAACTCCTGGTTGGTGATGGTGGCACTGCCACTGAGTCACCACCACCCGGCCTTCTGCACAGCACTCACCCTCTCTCCTCTCATAGCTTTAAAATAGGACCAGTACTTGTGTGCTTACCTCACATGGATGCTGTAAAAACTTAATTACCACTTGTAAGATGGTATCTAAGAATGAAACATGTCTTTATCTCTTGCAGTGGTAGTTGTGACCACTGCAATCTGCACTTATTGCAAGCCCTGGCATATGGAAGTGTCTTCCACAGGCAGCTAAGACCTTCCTTTATCCTGGTCACAAAGGTCCCTGTGCCATAGTCCTCTGACACAGAGGAGTCTCACTGGCTGCAGGTATAATGGGCAAGAAGGCTGAATTTCCCTCCGGTCAAGGTCACCTATCCAGCCACTATCTGATCAGCCTCTCCCTCTCTCTGTTCCCCGGACATTGTTGGCGAGGCCTCTCCTGAACAAAAATCCTGGTCCTATCTCAACTGCCTTTTCCATCCTCACCAGTTGCCTTGTTCTTCCCTTTCTCTACAGCTGACAGGACTTGTTCAAGCTGCCCTTCCTGCTCCTCCTCCCTGGGTGCCCTCTCAGCCTGCTTTGATGGGTACAACCCAAGATGGAGCCTTTGCCTTCCTTGGCGGCGGCTGCAGGGACAGCTCTGGTGAGGGTGGCCTTGAAGTGGGAAGGGGCAGTGAACCACATGCTGGGAAGGCACCAGTGGTGATCCCACCACTGTCTAAGTAACAAACCAGGTCAGGCCTTGGCACACAGGTCCACCCATCTCAGCACCTCTTCCCAAGCTAATATTGGGGTCAGCTCAAATTTCCGGTCTTAATTATGCCACTCCCTACATGCACCAAAGAAAACCATCAGCAATCTGGGCTGATTACTACCTCTTTCCTGGGAGAGGGCAATCTGTTTGCTCTGATGGAGGTTGCAGAATGTGCAGTGCCTTAAAAAGCTGCAGACAACCCTTCTGGGTGCAGATTTGCCTTTGGGAATGGGAGACATCAGAAATAAAGGCCACTTCAGATCAGGACATTCCAAACCCAACAGGAACAGAAAAGTTGTTTATCTTTTGTATTCTTCACTAATATCTTTTTCTTTGGAGTGTATCTGTCTGTATCTGAGCTTAAAGTATAAAAAGATATGGAGTAAGACGTATGAGTGGAAACTGCTGCTCAGCCAGGGAGAGGCTACTAACTCTCCATAATGCATGCACTCTAAACTACATCCATAAATGCCAGGCATGATTTAATAGGCTATAAAATCCTACATCACGATGCCACTGGAACTATTGAAAATAAAAGCAGATAAATCACAATTCTGTGCAACAAGCTGTACTCGCATTGCTACTTTTTTTCACCTACCAGGGTTTCATTGTACCATTTGCTGAGCATACACAACTCTCAGCCTTGAGTTTCCATTTCCTTCTCCATTTCCAAGCTTGAATTTTCACATCAGCCCACTGGCTCTGCAGCTGTGTGGTCACACTGCTGTAAGCCCTGGCCCCAGAGTCTGCAGAACTGCTCAGAAAGGTGCTGAGCTACCACAGGCTCAATTTTTTCTCCCCAGCAATACCAGGGGACACAATACCATTATGAGCAGATTGACTGCTGTTGCTCATATAATATTATTCCTCACATTAGGTTATGAACATTAAATCTACTAGACAATTTTTATCTGGCAGGAAAACAATTTGTGTCACTCTTTTAACTGCCAGCAAGATACAGAGTTACAATGACATAGATGACAGTGTGCACCACAACTTGGAACGGGCACGACAGCTGTAATCCTGTCACCCTGTGGAGAAAATGATGCTGAAAAGGGAGGGAGGGAGTGGCAAGACAGGGAAAATATTACTAACAGAGAGGACTGGGTTTTTAGAAAAGTTTGCTTCACCTCTGTAGCTGAGGTGACTGAACTGGAGAAGTAAAAACCAACCATAGTACCTGCAAAACGTAAATCAATTTGGACTTACCTGACACAGAATTTGAACTCTGTCCCTTCAGTTTCTATTTTTTCTTTATTTTTGTTGAAAATGTTTTACAGTAACAGAATATAGCTTGATGATTTTTCTACTTTTACCTTGAGTCACATCATATATCTTAATGCTTCTTAATTTTCCTGTTCTACGTCATTTAATTACATATGAAATAAAAAGGCAGGTGGGAAGGCAAAAAGGAATAGAGAAAAACAACAGAGAAGACAGAAGAAGGAATGAAAGAGAAGAAAGAAATTTTTCAACATTCAAAATTTGTGGGGGAAGTTTGAAAACGTACTTTACAAGACAAAATCTGGAGGCAGATAAGAAAATGCACACACAATTTAAGGAATTTTCCAAAGTAATTTTCCCCCTCAAAATATTGTGATTTTGAGGTAAGACACAACTAAATAATTATTTTGAATTAAAGAGGTTGTAAATACTGACAATACACTTAACTGTTCTGGACTGTGAAAGAACAAAACACAAAGGTAATAGCTTATGCCTGAAACTGGGAGCTGGGCTTTGCAGAATTGTCCTCCAAAAATCCTATTTTTGGTAACCTTTTCTGCTTTCCCTTACTTAGTGGTGCTTTGCAGAAATGATGAGCCCATGCACACAGCAATTTCTCTGTGGCATCAAGGACTCTGGTCCCTGCTCTGGCTGCACCCATGGCTGACCCTGACTAGCACAGCCCTGCCCCTGTCACTGCACGTCTTCAGGTGATGCCAGGAAGTTCCTCACATATCTGCAGAGATTTAAATTCCATTTAAGCAACCAGCCCTGCTAAAGTAGGTTGAGTGGGGAGATTTTGCCTGATGCAGCCCAGCCTCTTACCCCAGCTCCCTCCTACTGACCTTCCCCTCCCTTCAGGCTCAGGGGCTGCTCTCCCTTCTCCCATGAGCATCTGATACAGCCTGCCCAGCCTTGTCTGTCTCCAGCGAAAGGCAGAGGTACCCTGCTTTTACTCCTTGGTCCTTGCATGCCTGCTGGCCCTTCCACACATTTTGCTGGGGCAAGATTCTGTAGTGGCAGGGCAAGGAGCAGCACCTGGCCAAGCCTCTTATCTCTTTGGAGGTGAGCAAGAGACCCCGCCAGCATGAGCTGAGGAGAGATGCTGCATCTGTGCCGTTGAGGGACCACAAGATTCCAATTTAAGGTATCCCTGTCAGTCTCCATCTGCTTACACCACAGGTAGGGGAACTGAGCTGGCTTTAAACAGCGGGACACCCATGCATGAACATACAGCTTATGTATTCCTGTGCCTTTTCACAGTACTAAAGGCAGCTGCTGGCACAGTCAAAGGAGGGTGTGCCATGACCTGCACAGCACAGCAGTGTGGGATGGGGTACTTTTACATCTTTTACACTCTTAGCCCTGGAAGTTTTGCTTTGTGGCACCACACTGCAACCAAAACACTAGAAGAGGTAGAAAAGGACATGGCTGTAACCGCCTCGTGGTGCTACGGGACAGTTCCACAGTGGCACGGGAGGGGCCTGGGGTCCCAAGCAGTTTGGACTAACCCCATAGTCAGGTTTAGCTTTTGCCAGGTTGGTGTCACTGGAGTCAATGCTCTCAGGAGCTGTCAGGGCCACTCACTGCCTCATTTTTACCTGCTACAACTTGAGCATATGTGCCAGGAGTAGCATTGTCAGCACGTGTCTAAGCAGTGACTTGTGCAATGGAGTCCACTTCTCAAACATGACGATAAACTTGCCTCTCAGAAAATGCTGTGCTGCTTTGAACAACAGTACAATTCTCAAATTCCCTTCCCTTTCTCAAACATGACAGTCACACTTGGAGCAATAGAAAACTTTTTCTCCTATTTACAGAAGCAATACACTAGATGATTCAAAATAATACGTGACAATGTGTGAGGGGGTGACATGGCTTAGACCATCAAGAATGACATGTAGCATTATTTTCTTTTACATATATTTGCTGCTGGATGAATAGGTGTCATACCAGGATTTTTGCATTTCTATTTTGGCTGTTGTGGGTTTCTGAAATGGGAAGGCTATGTGAGTGCCTAAGAAAACTATACAAGTATCTTTATAGCAAAATGCCTGCAGCTTTGGGGAATGCACAAGTATTGCTATTTTGACTTAAAGCCAAATCAAAACAAAACAAAACAAAACTTTTTATCAAAATCATTATACTGGTGCAAATCCTATTCATAGAGCCAGACCATGAAATCTCAAGTAAGATTATAATCTTAGATGAACCAATTTGCAACAATGCAAATAAAATGGTTATAGCATTTCTCACTCTAACACTGCAGACTGCATTTCATAACTATTCCTAAAAAGTCAAGGATTTGGGGCTTCTATCACAAGAAACCTGGATGAATCTTGGAAAAAGGACTTGCTTGATAACATGAAGTGAAAGCTACTCTTACTGCTAACAATGAGAAGCAGCATGACTGATGAACACTAGGGCCATAAAATTTACTTTGGTTTCAGAAACCGATTTGGTAAGGGGAAAAGGAATCATAGTGCTAAATGTGAAGTGGGAATCTGTGGAGTATGCCCAGCCCCTGCCCTGGAGGGATGCCACAGGAATCACTTCCACAGCACCTCTGTGTACCAGCCCTCATGGATTTCCCTTTAGCCCTCAAGACTAAAAAATCAGTTGCATTCTAACATCAACATGTCCTTGCATGTTCTGTGAATTTACTGTTTCCTACTGCGCTTTGTTGCTTAAGAGCTTGAGTCTGTCCCTCAGTCTTGAAGAGTCATCTCTGTTGAGGCCCAGTAATGTCAGCAGACCCATCAAGTCACATTTGAATCTGCTCAAACACCAGATGACAAAAATAAAACCAGTAATACAAATGAGGCAAATAAGTGAGCACTAAATGAGTCAGTTAAGTTGTGCTGGGGAAAGATAAAGGGAAGGAAAAGATAACAGAGGAGAAGCAGTAGAACGAGTTAATGATAACTGGGCACTGGGAAGCAATGACTAGTTTGAAAATAAAAAGAGGAAAGGAAAACTACTACAATGAACAAAATCTCCTTAATAAAAGTCAATGATTATTGCAAACATCTGAGGTGTTGCGGTACACTGCTGAAACTAGAAAAACAGTACACAAGGAATGAAAACCTTGGCTTTCAGCTGGATGTAGGTACCCAAATGTCTAACTCCTTTGGGAAAAAGGCTTCAACATCCTTCTGGGACATATGAAAAAAGCCCCTAGCCTAGCTGTGGCGGAAGGGCAAGTAGGAAGACACTGGGAGTCCTATGGCTGTGAAAGAGGCCCAGGTGGCAGACAATCAGTGGAAGCTGCTGGGCAGATGCACTGCTGTGGACAGAAAATTTTAAGTCCCAATGAAAGGGTGGTTTGTCTCCTTTACTTCAGGGTTTCCTGTTTTCAGGGACAAACTTGAGGCTTGAAAATACAATACAAATACAACCTAAAGCCAGATTTTTCAGACCACTATGAGAAAAAAATGCTTCAGTCTGTTGGTTTTCTCACCCTGCTGCTGTCCCCCAACACACTGCCCACCTTCCCTTTCTGGGAGAGCCCGAAGCAAGGCAGGAGCTTGGCTTCACTTCATAGGCCATAGTACCTTTTGCCTGTATTAGTGTTGCTCACATCTATCAGAACAAAAAGCTAGGGGAATTCTGGCTGGAGTGTTGATGACAGGTGGTTCTGCTTTTAACTAATGGGTCCTCCCTGGAGATAAGCTAAGCAGTAGCCTCTAGGTGAGAGGGAAAGAAACTCACTGGGACCCTGTTCAAGGTTAAATACGAGCTAATGGACTTCCCTTCCGCTCTGTGCAATCTCCATGTGGCACAGATCTAAAGGGGAGCTGACAGCTGTAAAAGCTTCCTCCTTACTTTTCCAGAACAACTGTCCTACAACCATGGACCACCCTGCACACCAGAAGATTAGGTAGCAATTTTTCTTCTCCTGCCCAGAGCAGCAGGCAGGACCTTAAGGTCTGAGGTCTCAAGAGATGAAACTAATGAGAGGAACTGCAAGAAATCAGGGCAGAGAAACAAGGGCAGAACCAAGCAGAAAAGCTAACACATGACCCAGGGTTTGGCCCTCCTTGTTCAGAGGGTTCAAAGGTGTTCTCCAGTCACGGTGTGTAGCATCTAGCCAGCATGGTTGAGGCATACCTACTTCTGTTGGCAAGGGCACACCACAGGGTGGGGTGGGGTGTGTTTTGTCCAGCCACATTTCCTTCCCAACTTTCTTACAGCAGCTTCAGTGGAATTGACTTGTGGCTGAAGAGGCGCTGCAATCATGCCTGTGGCCTTCTCTACACATTCACCATTTCTTTCCTTACCTGTTCTAGTTTCCATCCTTTGCACTCACATTTAGTAAAGTATTAGAAAAAACAAACAGAATGAGCTGGAAGAGAATAGCTCTAAAACAGGTTGTGGTCTTGGACAGATACAACCATCCTTACTTGGATGAGAGGTTTGAGGGGATGGATCAACACCTGTATTTGTAAGGGCCATTAATCCAAGTGCGAGGAAAAGCAGCTATCAGTGATCCCAGAAGGAACAGATGTTGAAACTCCAGGCAGAAAAATGAAACTTGGGACACACAGCTTCACCAGAATGTCTGTGGAGAAAAACAGATTACAACGGCACTGCAAGAGGGAACACTGAGGACACACAGGACGAGATCTGATTCAGAGCCATGTCAGGTGACATATTCTGTACAAAGCCTTTGAGGCAGTTTGGAGACAAATGAAACCATGATGGGATTTTGGCTGCTTTCACAAAGGACCAGGCCCTAAATGTGGGTATCCATGGGCTGAGGAAATGATGACCAATTGAATGGGTATCAAAGAAGACCAACGACATAAGTGATAAAGTGGCTGCAGGGACTGATGAATGAAAGGAGATAAAAAGAAAGGATGGTAATGGCTAGGAAAATAAGTGATACCTGTGTGTAAAACACAAGCAGCCATCAAGGAGAAAAACTGTTTAGAAGAGTCCACAACATGGATGTATCCAGAAGTAATTGGGTGAAACTAGACAAATGAAAATACAGGCCAAACATCTTCCTGCCCATGGGACTTTCTGGACGGTGAAAAAGATTTCAAAAGAAAGAGATGCAAACCTGAAGCATTTAAAAGAAAAGAGAAATCATACAAGTGCTGTAAATCCTCTACCATCAGGGGAGCAGAGTAGATGACCTAACAAATCTTTTCCACCTCAAATTTCTGTATTTGATATACAGAATCTCAAAAACCTCCAACTTGCCATGAGACAGAGAACAATAACCCAGCTCTTGGGGAAAGCCAGTAGTAATCATGCAGGTAAAAAGGGAAAATGTCATGGTGATGAAACAGGATAAGAGGGGAGAGAGAGGCAATGCCATGCAATTGGCATTCAGTTTTGGACCCCTCACTTTAAAAAGGACATTGAGGTGCTGAGGTGTGTCCAGAGAAGGGCAACAAGGCTTGTGAATGGTCTAGAAAACATGTCTTATGGGGAATGGCTGAGTGAGCTGGGGTTGTTCAGTCTTGAGGAGGCTCTGGGGAGACCTCAGCACTCTTTACAACTCCCTGACAGAGGGTGGAGAGAGGAGGGGTGCAGTGAGAAAATGAGAGGAAATGGCCCTAAGCTGAGACGGGAGGTTTTAAAATTGGATATTAGAAAAAAAATTTTCCCTGTATGGGAACATCAGGCATTGGAAGGAGCCGCCCAGGGAGACCATCCCTGAGGGTGCTTAAAAGGCATCTGGATTTGTCACCAAGTGATATAGTGATTTAGGGGATACAGTAGTGCTGGGTTGGCAGTTGGACTGGATGATCTCAAAAGACTCTTCCAACCTTGGTGATTCTATGTCTCTGAATGGCAACAACTCTACTTCAGCAGTTCAGCTGTGCTGAAGGAAGACAGTAAATATGAATCCTTCATTGTTGAGTTGGTCCTATATTAAAAAATTGGTTTCTATGCTGGGAGGGGATAGTACCTTCCCTCCCTCTCCCTCATTTAGTTTAACGTCCTGGTTTGCAAATGGACCAAGGGGTGCCTACAGCAGTCCGGCCTCTTGGCCATGAAGGTGAAGCAGCACTGCATTCGATGCCAGCACACCACGCTTAAGGCAGGCACCACGATACATGAACTAAGCCTTGCTTTGAAAGCACCGCGGTTGGATTCCCTCTCGTTTGCCATTTTTGGCACCAAATCACTTATAGGAGCCTACTCTATCCCAGTGCACAGCATCCTTCCAGCAGACTCCAGAGGCAGCTCTGCCTTGCAGTCCCACGGGTACAAAGCAGTGCTCTGCTCCCAGGCACCTTCAGGCCTTGCAATAAAGTGGGTGCATCTAAAAACCAGTCAGGACAACACAAACTGCCCATAAAATCACCGAGAGATTTGGACGAAGAGATGGCCGAGGTATTTTTCACTTTCCCCCTGCTCTTTTCACTCCCATCATGAGGGCTGGGGCTGCGCTGTCCACGAGCCAGAGAGAAACGGGCGTTGAGACCATCGCGGATGGAAATCACACACGCTCCTACCCGCTGCGGGTGGTAACAAACACATCCCTGAAACCCTGCGCTGAAGCGACAGCGCCGGGCTCCGAACGCACGGCCAGGCCGGGCTCAGAACACGGCGAGCGGAGCGGGCCGGAGCGGGCCGGGCCGGGCGGCAGCGCCTCCGCGGACGCCCCGTGCCCGCGGTGACCGCGCGGCGCTGCCCGGCCGGGCTGTCCGAGCGGCGGCGGAACAAAGCTCGCTGCGTGCCGGGGCCCGCCCCGGGACCGCCGATCGGCGCTTAAAGGGCCCGCGCGATGTCAAACGGCACCGGTTTGGCTACGGCGACACGGCCCGGCCGCGCCCTTCCAAACCCCCCCAGCCCTGGCCGGCCCGCACCGGCACCCAGGGCGCCGGCCAGAGCGAGCCGCACTCCTGCTCCGCCCGCGGGGCAGAGGCAATGGGCGGGCCGTGGCCGTTTCTGCCGCCGCGGCCCCTTTAAGAGGCGGTGCGGGTGCCGGGAACCCACGTCAGTTTCGGCCCCGAAACTCCGGATCAATGAGCGGCGGTGCGGGGCGGGGCGGGGCGCCCGGCCCGGCCCGGCCCCCGCTGCCGCCTTTCGGTTTCTCTCTTTTCCAGGAAGGAAAACACCGGCGGGGACCGGGGCCGCGCCCCCCACCCCCCTCCCACTTCCCTTCCCGCGCACTCCCGCGCCCCCTCCTTCTTCCCGCGCGCGCGCATCGCCTCTCACGCGGAGCCGCGAGCACGCGCAGGAAACACGCGCGGGGGGGGCGCGGGCGGCCGCGCGCGCCCGCGGGGAGCGACGGCAGCAGCGAGGAGCGGCCCCGGCCCCGCGGCCCCGCGGCCGGACCCCCCCGCGCCACCCCGGCCGCGCCGCGCCCGCCCCCGGCCGCCACTTCCCCTTGAGGGGACGGGCCGGGTCGGGCCGCGCCGCCGCGCCGGGAGAGGAGCGGAAAGTGGGGAAAGCCCGAGAACTTCCCGTCTGCCCGCCCGCGCCTGCCCCGCCGGGCTCCGCCGAGTCCCTCCAGAGAGATGTCCGAGGCTCCTTCTCAGTGTTGCATCAAGGTAAAGCCCCATCCCTCCGTCCGCCGGGCCCCTGTCAGCGCGGGTCGTGCCCGCCGGCGCCTCGGGGCGGTGGGCTTCGCCGTGTTTTGCCCAGGCTTATTTTGGTGGAAATAACTGGTTTTCCCTCTTCTATTTTTTGCCCGGGCGGGCGAAGGGCGGCCGCGGGGCTCGGTGCCCCCCCGTCTGCGGGGCGCTCCCCGCTCCGCTCCGGCCGCGGGCGGGGACGCGGTGCCGCGGGCTGTCAGCGCCCTGCGCTGCCCGGGGACACGGCGGCCGGGCCCGGCTCTGCTGGCGTGGCTCTCCACGACACGGAGCTTTAAGGGGGCCCCGGAGCTCGGCCCGGCCTCCCGCGGGCTTGGCTGCCCGCCGTCCCCGCCAGCAACTTCGTAGAAAGTTTCCTGCCGTCGGGGAGATGCAGCTGCTGCTGCTTCTGCCAAGAGTGGATTGTGAGGCTTGCTTTCTTTTTTTTTTTCTTTAAATTTTTTTTTTCCCGGCTTAATATCCATATTAGTACTATTTATTTTAGTGGCTTCCATTCCTGGCATCGCTTGCCGGTGGCAGGTAGGGGAGCCAGGGCTGCCAGCCCGGCCCCGCTCCAGCAGGGGCTGGGGGATGTGTTTCCCGGTGCCTTGGCCTGTTGAAGAAGGGCTTACCCCGGGAAGTTTATCGTTTTAAGTGGAGACGGCGTGAAGCTGAGACAATGGAAACAAAATTGAGTTTCTTTTTTTGTCCAGACTTTTCCTATCTAGCAGCCCACTGCTTTCCTCTCTCCTTTCCTCACCCCCCGGTTTTGCATTTTATTTGGGAGTCGCTTTGTCTTGTTGCAAGCCAGGAATCTCCCGTCTGCTCGAGACTAACTGTGCCCCAGTAAGAGATCTTTAGTGGTTGTCTCTCCCTGCCTGGATGGAAGAGGTGACTTCCAGACTCTCTCTAAGGGGAAGAGCCTGGAATGAACACTTATTCAGCATGATGCTCTTTTGTTTGCTTGTCCTGTGTGTGTACGGGGGAATCTTGAGTTCTATATGGTGGGAACACAATTTGAAAGCTTATGGGTGTATTTTCTCTTGCTGAGTTAAGTGCAATCAGGCCCGTGTCCCGTGAAGTCTCGTGGCTTAGAGTCTAGTTTGACTTTTCATAACATAGACAGGCAAACTGGATAACGGGGTATTGTATGCGTGTTACTGTATGGTGAAATGCTAATGCAGGCAAAATGTGTTCAATTAACTCATTGGATCCCTACAGATAAATAAAATGAGATATAGCTTCTGTTTTTTTTCTAGTAAACCCTGTGGAAAGGTAGAATGTGTTCCATGGACCGAAGAACACAAGTGAATGTCATGAAAAAGTGGTGTCATATGAGCTGTATTTCCTTGTTTTTGACATGTGTCATTTTGAAAATAGGGAGCTTACTTCTGCTCTTACTGAAATCAACAACCATCCTGTTGATTTCAGGAACTGTAAAACTAGTCCTTCCCTAGTGTCAGGAAGGTATGTTGTAGAATCCCACTGTAAGGAATCAACTTCCTAGCTGGGGAGATACAAACAAACTTCTGCTTCAGTCTCGAAATGAATAAATGCCACATTTTCATTACATTTCAACAGTTACCGGAAAAGTGATTTTTGTTGGTTTTTTTTTTTCTTTTAAAAGTGACCAATTCTAAACATCACAATCTGAACTTATTTTTTAATGTACTGTTTATGTGTATAAACTGTTGTTACTGGCTATTTTATTAGTTTCTAATTTTAAAATGAAAACTTCTCAGACAGAAATGTGAACTTCAAAAGCATTTCTTCACCAGTCAAACCGTTCTGGGTAGCTTTCCCTTCAGCTTTTCTAACTATCATTGGGTTTTGGACACTTTTTTATCCATTTGATAAAGGTGATTACATTCAGCAGCTGGAATTAAGAGGAGCTGTTTAAATGGTAGCTGATTATGTGAGTGCAACTGATAGTTTCCTCAGTATTCCAGTCTGGCTCGTGGCGTGGAGTGTGATACTGAGGCAGAGGAAAAAGCTCTGCAGAGTACCCCGACTACTCTGCTTTGTTCGGAAATGT
Organism: Corvus cornix cornix; assembly: GCF_000738735.6. Taxonomy (NCBI): domain Eukaryota; kingdom Metazoa; phylum Chordata; class Aves; order Passeriformes; family Corvidae; genus Corvus; species Corvus cornix. Next base: position 65,090,118 of record NC_047057.1, on the reverse strand, counting down.
AGGCGAGTGTTGTGCTACATGGGTGTCACAAAGTTTCACTAGGAGCCTGTGAGCGGGAAGCAGTGGTGCTGGTGGATGTATTTTCTTGTTTTCTCGTTCTTTTGTTGGTTTGTTGTTGTTTTTTTTTTTTCTCCTGCTTCCTCCTCCAATTTGGGACAAGGGTGCAGGCAGTAAATGCCACAGCACCTGGGGTGATGAACGTGGAAAGCTTCAGCGGAGAGGGTGAAGGCTGGTGCTGTGTTTATGCCCGAGCTGCTCAGTGCACAGTCTTCCTATCTCATCATGTTAGAGAAGTGCTCTAATCAAATCTGGGAAACCTTTGAGGAGGTGAAGTTTTGGTCTCTATTTTATTACTGGTTATCAGTGTAAGCTTGCTGTAATATTTTGGTTGGCGTGAAGTAGTTATCAGTATGTATGTGTGATTGCATATTGATATGTGCTTGCTTTGCAGCAAGTATGTGCTGGCTGACTCCTCTGAGAGATGAAAAATACCCTGCTGATAGCCAGATCTTGCCAGCAGTTGGGTGTGTGCTTGCCTGGCCCGTGGCAAGAAGACCCACTGTGCAGCTATGGCAGGGAGGTTAAGTGTATGCATAGGGTCTAAAGCTGCGGAGAGAGCTCATCCTGTAGTTTAGAAAATAAAACCTCAGGGGTGAGAGATGAGCATGAAGGTTGGGCTCTCAGTGTTTGCTACAGCTTAGGGCGTCAGCATACTCTCTGCATGGACTGGGAGGCTTTGGGGTTGTGGTGAACTCCAGTCTGAGAGGGCTTGAGGGCTTTGACTCTGAGTTCAACTGGGAAGGGGCATCTGGTGTGGTTGTTGTAGTCAGACACTTTTTTCATCTTCTTTTATAGGTGGAATATCTGTGTTGGTAGTAAACCTGTTCCTCTGATGCTGAGCCACAGTAGTTAGCTGATTATATTATTGTAAATACTGCCACAACATTGGCACTCATTACAGTATTGGCAAGTGATCCTTAAGGCCTCACCTCTCCTCCCACAGATGGGAGAATTGAGGCACCAGGGGAGTGTAAACATCTTGGCAAAGACTAATATGGGAGCAAAAACTCAAAGGGAGACAGGACTAGCAGTTTAGACACAGATGATGATTTTTGTGATTAATTAAGGTCTATGTGGGGATAAGTTCTGTTTAAAACCTCACCTGGAGCTTTCTGATTGTCAGGATCTTCCTTTTTTTTTTGCCTGAAATGAATATACCTTGAGAATATTGCTGTGGCGTCATATGGAGATTCAAAATTCAGCAGGCAAATGGAAGGCTCCTGAAGGACACAGTTTAATTTGTTTATTGTATTTTTTATAAATAGGACACTTTCAGTTGCTTAGTCTGACTTACCATGCTACCATACAATTGTGCTGGCCCAAGTGTGGAGTTGTGGGGGAACTAAAACTGGGGGTATGGGGACAGAGCAGCTGCTTCAGGTCTTGCAGACCAGGACTTCTCTGAGCCCAGGGTCCCTTCTGTGCACCTGGCTGATGCTTGAGCTGAGAGTGCTTTCTGTGCGCAGCACTGAAGGCACAGAGCCTCACTGTGAGTCAGGTTTCACAACTGGTTTCAGTGCAGATTTTATGTAGGTGCACGCTGGTGGACATAGGTGCTCTCTCTTGTGTTGAGCTCGATGGGGTGGCTGCAGGAGTCAGCACAGGATCCTGAACTGAAGGAGTTCACAGAGTGCTCATTTTGGATTGGAGGATGTACTTTGTAGTAGTTTAAAAAAGGCAGAGGGGAAAAAAAAAAAAAGCTGAAGGACAAAGAATCGGTGTAGTGTTTGAGGTTTCAATCTTAACTGGCTCCCCCAGACTGACTTAATTTTTGGATGGTGGGTTATGTCTCCTGATACCTCATTCGTTCTGTTTCTGCAAAGAGCCCTCTCCCCCTGAAGGCTTCCCATGGTGAGGGAGAGACTGTCCAGCACCACACGGCCAGAATCCTGTTATCCTCAGCCAAGGCTGAGTATCTGTCAGTGCAGAGCATGTTCCTTAATGTTTACTTGTGTACTAGGAGGAGGATCCTTCTTCTGTTAGTGTCAGTGACAAAACTGTCATTAAATTCAGTGGTGTAGGATTGAATGGTAGGAGACCAGTGTTTGGAAGTACGTACTATTTAACACCCGATTAATCACTTAACTCCTTGGCACCAGGTAAATTGAATCCCTCTGAAGCAAAATTTTACTAGCACTGCCCCAATTAAACACTGGTCATTAGCATTCACTGTGTCATTACAGGTGAAGTCAGTTTCCTGGGAGGCAACCCATTAAAACAGCATCTTGAATCTGAAATGCCCCAGTGAAACAGAGGATACTTTAATGATAATTTATATGCATATTGCAGCATGCATCCCAAAGTGCCTTTTGGAGGGAGGGGACTAAACGGTGCTCTGCTGATAGAAATGATGATAAGAGGGAGATGAAGTCTTGTACAGTGACACAGAAGCAATCTTTCTGCCTTTCAGAAAAGTTATCTGGGTCCTTGAGTGCTTGTGTTCCAAATTCTTCTGACAAAAGCTCTCCTAATAACCTGCAGGAAAGGGAGAGAGCTAAGGTAACCTGTGTTTTTGGCCAGTAATATAGTTTTGACCTACAGTCCAAAAATTGGCTAATTTTTTGGGGGAGGGTTTTTTGCATGTTTGTTTTGGAGTACTTGTAGTTCACTGCTTTCAGCCGGGGATCCCCGGAGTACCCGCAACTTGAAAGCCAGTGCTTCTGAAAATGATCACCTTGGCCTTTGCTTTCCCTATCTGTGAAACAAGCATGAAATAATAATGAATTCACCTATGCAGGGCAGTAGCAGGGCTAAGTATTTGTAATGCAGCATGGAAACAAACTGTGTTTATTACAGGAATCGGGGACAATGATCTGATTTGTACCTGGCTTTTTATTTCACACAGTGTTTTGGGTGCAGGGGTGTGGTGGTGGTTGTTTGACTGTTGGCTTTTTTGGTGTGGGCCACCTACCTCTGCTGAGCACTCAGAGAGAGCAAGATCTTACAGCTTCAGTGTGTCCTGATGTCTGGATCAGCCACACGTGGGCAGGGTGGTGTTTTTGTGCCCGCAGCCTTCATGGAAGGTGGCTTTGGGAAAGGCTGGCACGTGTTGCTGCTGTAGCTGTTCTGCCACAATCCTGCTCCCAGCCCAGGGCAGGAGCACCTGGGAGGGATGGCAGCCAGATGTGGCTGCCAGAGCTATCCCCACCACCTTCCCCTGACCACCACTCTTCCCAGGGCTCCCTGAAGCTGGATGCAGAGCAGGCTGCATACACAGTTGTTCTAGGTGTTAACTCTTTCCCTGGCAAGGGAGGACCCCCTGGTGAGGACAGTGGATGGTGATGAACTGCTAGCATTGCCACAACCATTAATTTTTAGGTTGCAATATGTCCCTGTGCCTCCCAAGGGAAAAAGGCTGCCTAGAACAGCCCATGGGTGGGATGTTCGTCTAGGCAGTCGTGAAGCAGCCAAACCAAAGCCAGGTATGTGCTCAGGTTCAGCCTGAGCAAAGAGACCAGACAGGCCACCAGAGCTTCTGTGTGTTTAGCAGTGGAGTTGTGGCAATTGATTCCTGCTAGTGTGGGTTATTTTTTAGGTCTACAACCCATGCCAAATTTAGACCATACTGGTTCTGATGTTGCTGAGTTGTCTTCAGGCAGTGTTTTGTTGAAGCACAGAGGAGAACTACACTCTTCATCTACTTCTTTAATAACATGTAGGATTCAAGCCTAGATTATAGTGACCACTTTTTTTTCTTTCTTTTTTTTAGTTTTTTTTTTTTTTTTTAAGAATGCCACTGCTGGCAGGAAAATACATGCAGAAAACTCCAGCCAAAGTTAAACTTGTTTATGGAATGTCCTGGAGCAGTGGTAAATAAAGGATTTTGAAAAGGGTTAAGCTTTTCACTGATGGATGGTATCATCTGCTGGAATGCTACAGAGCTCCAAAGTGAACTGGGTATAGCAGTTAAGGAAAGCTATAAATGATTCTTCATCTAAGTGATTTTCCAAATGTTATTCCTTGTTGAGCCACATGCAGTGTCTTTGCTTCCGTGTTGTTCTTGTATAGTTTGCAAAGACTGTCTTGGTTAAGACAGTCTGGAGAGAAGAAGGGTATGAAGGAGATTCTCACTGTGGTGTTCTATGGAATCTATGCACATAGAAAGAAGTAGTATTGTAAATAATTTTAAAGATGTATATAATACCAAGAGTAGCATTGGGTGTAACTGAAAGAGCTGTGTTAGAACTCCACAAAAATACTTTGAATGTGACAGCTGGATTTTATGTATTTAACTATTAACAGCTGTCCAATATTAAATCCAGAGTTTGGATGTTTAAATTAAAGTAAAATTAAATATGATTATAAATAGGAACAATGAATGATTTCTTGTTTGTTTTTTTTGTTGTTTGTGTGTCTGCTTTTGTTGTAGGTTTTGTTTTGGGCTTTTTCTAGCCAGCTGAAATAGGGTCCGATCAAGAAATTGCAAGTTACTTGTTTTGGGAGTTTATTCTGAAGAAAACCAACTGGCATCCACTAAGGAGAATCCTTGAAACTGATGAAATGGAGCAGAGAGTGAGATTCTTTATATGGTTTGAATTTCCACTGAATATAGCTGAAGTGATTTTTTTCATTATGCTTTCAGTGGGATCCTCCAAAACATCTATTAACAGAAACTAGGAACGTTTTCTACATGGTCTGGGATTCTGTGGAAATCTATGAGCTTGGAGTTCTACTAGGTAAATGAAATGTCTAACAGTGCCAGAAATAGCAGTACTAAAATTCAGAGATTGATTTATCCAGATAGTAGGGTCACAACAAGGCATTCTGCAACTGCAAACCACATTTCCCATTTATCTTCCTCCTTTTTTTCTTACAAAGGATTTCACATAAAGGTAGTTTCTGTTATTGATGGAGCCTCAAGAAGTTCTGCTGATGCTCTTGGAGGCCAAGTGCAGTGATCTCAGCATTTCCAGCAATACTGGGGAGCCCTTTCCTGACTTTCTAGGAGGACTGTGTTGTGATTTTCCCTCTCCATGACAGAACTAATTCTTTTTTTCTCTTGGTGGATTGGGACTGGAGATAGGTTTTTTTTTTTTTTTTACCACATTCCCTCCTGAATAGCTTGTTCTCATCTTTCTACCTGCCTTGTGCTTTTAAACACGGGCAAAGCCAAGCATTTTCTGACCTGGCCAAAGTTGAGCTTTGAGGTGATAGGGTGTGAGGAGCTCCAGATTCTGGGCTGAGGCTTTTGGTTCCACTTGTTACTGGAGACTACTGGAAAAAGCATTCCTCGGTAGATGGACACTCCCTGCCACATCTGTGAGAAGCTGCTTGGATGTTTGCGGCGGGCACCACTGTAAAAGGCTGGCTGCAACTTAAAGCCTGCAGAGCAAAGGAGGTAGTGCTGATGGGCCATTGTCACGTGTGCCACTGCCCTTATCCTGTAGTGGCTCTGGTCCCAGCAGTGTCACTCCAGCTCCAGAGGAGCAGCTCCCTGCAGTTCAGAGCACCAGTTCTGAGTAGGGCAGCCTGGTGGAGACGTGTGGGTGTTGGATGTCCAGCTGGCATGGATGCCCATGCCATGCTGGATGCACACCTGAGTGGCAGACTCACCATCTCCCTGGGGGTGAGGAAATGCTGGACTGGACTGCTTTCACAGAGGGATGAGGATGCACTCACTGCTGCCAGGGGTTCCAGGAAGGGCACCAAGTTGCAGGAACAGTAGCATTGATGGGTATAAATTTGCTTCTCAGTTGGCAGTGGTTGTGTCACTGTCTTATGGCTTGAGCAAATGTGCTGTCTGGAAGAGGACTTGGGGAAGACTGTGGGAGCAGCTTCCAGGAGAAGGTTATGGGATGTAAAATATTTCATGGCTTGTGGCTTGAGATATGTATCACACATTGCACAGTAAACACTGGGCTCAAATACACTGGAGATCGAGTCCTAGCAAACTACCTCACACCAGCTGAGCCATCCATGACTGACCGTGTGCTGGCTTCTATTACCTCCCAATGGGAACAAATTACAACCTCAAAGTAAGAAGAGAGTGAATTAATAGTGTGTGCAGAGCCAATTAGCACAGCCTAGTGAACCATGTTGACAGGCAGTGGCTGTAGGCTTGGAGAAGTGGGCAGAAAGTGCAGGGTTAGGGGTTTTTTTTCTTGGTAGTTTTGAGTGGGGCACTTTCAAAACTTTTCTGCTTAACAGAAACAGTGAGGTCTCTTTGAGCTGTTCAGTACTGTTTGCTGATAGATCTCCCAGAACTGGTCTGGCACCTGGGATCATATTTTAGGAAATGGTTTGGTTAGTGAATGAAAGAGAAAGCTGAGCTCAGTTTTCAGTTTGGGATGAAATAGGCAAATGAAACCATAGTGGGAAAGTAACAGGGAGTAAAATAGAAATTATCTGTATATTGCAGTTTGAATCTATGCTGTGTATCAGTTTTGATTACAGCGTGCCTTTCTGACTACTGAAAAAGATACAGAAATGTGCAGTGGGGTTGCCTGGGGAAGCTTCTGTAGGAAGACAGGCTACGGTGCCTAGGACTTTTTGGTTAGAAAGGAGACTGCTGAGGGAGGTATAATAGGAAACTGTAAAATTGCGCAGCAGTGTAAGGAGAGCAACTCCTGATAGTTCAAAGCTAGAGCTGGCAATGAAATTACTAGCCAGGAAGATGAAAACAAGTACTTCTTCCATCTGTGGAGTTATGGAACTCATTGCTGCAGGGTGGTGCAGAGGCTAAAAGTACAAATGGAGTTTAAAAAAGAGGGTGGATGACTATGAGGAAGATATTAAGACTAACAGCCTGTGGGGGGGGGGGGGGAACCTACCTATAATTACCCAGGGGAAAGTGTGTTTTTTCTGTGTGCCAAGCCTTTCCCGAAACAGACGCTTCTTCTTCTGGGGATAAGATCACAGGCTTGCTCTGATGATGTGTAAGGAATTCAGATGCTTCCATATGAAATTTTGCGCCCTGGAAGGATGGTGTTAAGAGCTCTTATCCTTCGAATTCTTTTCTGGGTCTCAGCCTCAGCAGTCTTGATTTCAAGAAGACTAGTTAATTGTTAGTGAGAAGAGAGAGCTAAGGAAGAGTTGGTGTCTGTGACTCAGAGACTCGTGAAGTCAAGGTTGCTTGTACTAGCAAGAGATTGACTTTGCTTCTGTATTTACCCAGATTCAAATGACAGAAGGGAAAACCTTCGGGGAATACACAAAATTGGAATTACAGGTCAGCATTTGAAAAAGAGAAGTTTTCTGGTTTTGGGGAAGAGACAATTGTTTGCTTCTAAGAGCCAAATGTGGGTTACCCGTGCTTTTGCAAAGGTCTCCCAATTCCCATTATCACCCATGTGAAATGTGTTCCTGAAGCATTAACTCCTTTTCACGTGTGTGACAAATGGGGTCCCAACTGCAGCTTGTAGCAATGGGCGTCAGAGTTGCTGCTTTCACTGCCTGGGCGAATGTTGCAAACATTTACTCAACTGTCTCACTTGCTAAGAAATGCTGTCATTTGTACAGACCTTGCATCACGCTTTGACTGTGATTTTTTTTTTTTAAATGGCAAACAGAAGAACGGCTATACAAAATCAATTCTGGTATTATTTTGCATGTGTGGTTTTTAGTTATTTTTCCTAAAGAAAGAGTGATTCACAGTGTTGGATAGCCATTAAAATGTATTGATGTGCAGCTAAAAATGGCTTTTAACCTAAATTTAGTTTTCCTCTCTGCTAATCTATACAATGTCCACAAATATCTATTTAAGTAATTGGATAGCCTCATAAAGATTTACTTAGGTTTTTATTTTGGCAAATAGCAAATTACTTTGTTTGCTGGATGATTGATTTTTTTTGTGTAATAATTTTACATGCTGTTTATGATTGGCTTTGCAGTGAAATGTAATTACAAGTGCAGTGTCCTGCATCAAAACCTGAGCATTAAAAGTAGTTCTTAAGAAGAAAAAAAGGTTTATAATTGTACATGAAATGTAAGTATCTGGTACATTTTGAGGTAATATTACGTAATAAATAACATAGCTTTTTTCTTAAGCACATGAATTTTCATTTTTTTAATCATACTGATTGTTTTCTGCCATGTTGGTTTAGTATTAGCAGATTTTGTACCTTCACCTTGAATTTCTGTTGACTGGAGGAAGGAAACAAGCTTTCTGTTTCTGCAGCCCTAAAGCATTTCCCAACTTTGGGTGAGCTGGTCATTGTAGTGAACTAATTGACTGAATGGAAAGAAAAAATCTTCTCTCCGTATCTGTTACCAGAAGCTGGCTTGGCTCTTTGACAGGCTCGCGCTGTAGAGGTAGAATAGTGGATCCCACTCATTTGAATGTGCTTTGGCCTTAAGTATTGTGCTTGGGATTTATCTTAAGAATTATTTTCTGCTATTGTAGTTCTAACTGGATCTCAACACACTCTAGTTTCATGTTTCTTAGTTTGTTTTAAATGAGAAAAAAACCCCAAACCCCTTAAAATTTCAGTTTTTAAAAGAAGTGGGCTAGAAAAAACGTCCGTGTTGAGACATAATGCCTTGAATGCGGTGCTAGTCAGAATTTCTTTCTCTCCTCTTCATGTTACCCTCTATACTGTGTTCTCATTCAATGTTTTAGTGGTGGGATCCATCTTCCTCAGCCACAGAGTGCTTCAGCAGTGGAAAATCAGCTGATGTGAGAGGGATTCCTCCAGTTTGGCATGAAGGTTTGACTTTGCAAACAAGAAGGGGAGCCATTGTAGCTGCAGAACAGGCTGTTGGTTCCAAATGAACCCAAGCCCCTTATGGCAGTAGTGTTCCTGGAATGAAAAGGCTCCAAAGAAGCAGGTTTTAGCTCATGTCCTGTGGTAGAGGTGTGTGTGCTTTGTGAGATACTCAAAAGTCTGCATTAGCTCCGTGTTTTTGTGTGTGTGTTGTCACTACCAGCTCCCTGTGAGGGAGGGAACCAGGGTTGCCCTGCTTCACAGATGGGGAGCCAAGTGGCTTTGGGGAGTCTCTTGGTGCTCGTGGGCTGCAGCACAATAACCCTGTGCTTCACCAACGTGGTGTCCTTGGGCCCTTTGCCTGCTGCCTGCCTGGGTCCCCCCTCACTGCTGGCTTGGCAGGTGATGCTGTGCTCATCCCATCACTCGTGCTGGCTCTTCCTGCTTGGGGTGAGAACCTCATGGCCCTACTGCATGTCCCTAGGAGGTGAAGGCTTATGTCACCATCACTTCAAAAAGTCCAGTTATAAGATGAACTTAAATACTGATGGAGAGGTCTGTTTTCCTTCAGTCTAGACTGGGTTTCATAATTCCCTGTCTGTTTCCCATCACTGGTCCACAAAGCACTTTGCCGTATGAAAAATACTTGTTCAGCTCTGTGGGCCTCAGCCTCCTTTTTGTTGAAGAAGAGGGAAAAGCCTTTCCCCAAGCAACAACTGAGATTCTGTCATTTTCTTAGCCTCAATTAAAAGATGAGCATAGGTAAACCCGGGTTGTTGGCACAGCAGTGAGGAAGGTGTGAAAGCCTTGGATCACAGACATGGAGGTAGCCCCTTCCGTGATTTGCTTACAAAGGACGCTCAATGCTGGCCTGGAGTGAGGTTTAGAGCATGTTTAAATTTAAGCATTACAAGGAGCTTATGCATATTTAAATTTCCATCTTCTAAAGAGGAAAAAACCAGCAAACCCCAAAATAAATTAAGAGATTTAATTAGTAGCGTTGCCTAGAATGATAGCTTTTTGGGATGGAGAAATTACTATTTTTGGGTTACTTTCTATATAACACCTGAGAAACAGCCACTTTTGACTGACTGGTCCTCAAAATACTCCTTATAAAATCACTTGCTCAAAAAAAAAAAAAAAAGTGGTTTGGTTGGTATCTATGTTTCTGGAAATAAATACATATACTTGAAAAACAGACCTTTTTGTTCAGAATTTGTCCCTGTGGTTTTTCTGAGAAAACTTACCATGGTCTTGAAAGTTCCAACACACTGCTCACCTGCGTGTTTTTGTAGCCTCATGTTGGTGGTGGTAAGAGCCCGGGTGGGCAGTCCTACACTTCAGGGTTGGAGTCTCTGTCTTGATTTCCAGCAAAGCTCCCAGGCCATGCTGCTCTCAGCCTGCCCACCCACTCTCACAGCCAGACACACAGAAATTTAAAGGTACTTGGCACTGCTGCGAGGTGAAACCATGGGGAGGCTCTCCAGACAGATGTAGATAGGGAGCTGTTTGAACCAAACAGAAATCTGGTATCTGTATTCCTGTACACCTACTCTAAGCTATGGGATTGGAGGTTGTTGTAGGGAGGAAAACAAGAGCCAGAGAAGTACAGTGGGCTTGAAAGTGAAGGAGTTAGTAAGTGAGGATGGGGAGTTTGCTATGATGAGCAGCAAGGCCCATTGCAGGCTCCTGTGGAAATCATAAAAATTTGCTTTAGTTGTGAGAGGCAGAGGCAAGGAGAAGCTAAACTGGAAAGGGTTATTTCTCGTTGTATGGGAGGATCAGATGGAAGTACCTGGCAGTTTTGAAGAGTGGGAAGTCTGCTTTCATACAACATGCAGTGAGGTTACCAAACTTGTTGCCAGCAGGTGTAATGTAGGGCCAAACAGGGCCAATTGTTTTCAGAAGAGAGTTCATACTACGTGGATCTATCCAGGACCATTCATTGCAAAGAGAACAGCTGTGGTCCTTGGCTCTGAATGCCCCTAACCTGTGGACTTCTGTGGGTGTGTGCAAGGGATAGTTTATTCCTTGTGCTCTTACCCTGAGCATTTCCTGTTGGGTGTTGCTGGAAATGTGGTATTAGCTTAGGCAGACCTTTGAGCTGACCAGGCCTACTGTGTTTTTCCATTTTAATTTAGGACTTTCATACTTTGGTGCTTGACTCTGTACAGATGCCTCTGACAAGTGGAAAAATAACAGGAAAACCTCTCATGTGAATCAGACCTTCTGCTCTGTTTCTTGTTCTTGTTGTGATATTTCCTTAGCAGAGGTAGCAAGACCATCTGAAATTCATGAGAAGAATGTTCTTCAGACTATGAAATGAATTTTGTTTGGGAAAATTCCTGGGGATTTTCCTATCCTTGACTCTCCTCTTGCTATTTATTGGCATAAAGTGCCCTGACCTATTTTATTTCTCAAGGTTTTTCCCAAGATTTGGCTGAAAGACTGTGGAAAAAATAACTAGATTCTTAGATAATTCAAATGCTGTGTGCTGTGTCAGCCACTCCTCTTCTGATGTCTGATAAGAGACGAGTGAACACAATTCCTTGCAAGGAACTTTCTTTAGATGGCACAAACACGTAACCACGTGACTGTGGCTGATGAACAGGTGTTATACAATACAGGGACAATTCCAGCACTTCCATTAATTTATTCCATTGGCATGCCTGAAACCTGCATAGAGTGACTATCCTGATTTGATGGGTCAATCTTTTTGCCTTTCAATCCCTGACTCTTTTTTTCAAGTTTCTAATAGCTGGGAAAATTGAGAAGGAGGTGTTGTTTACGGAGTGCCTGGACTTTATTTTTCTACACATAACCATTAAGAAATGAGCAAGCCAGCAGACAGGACCTTCTCATGGGACTATGTGTACACTGAATATTTTCCTTCAGTGCAAGTTGAGCTCTTGCTCAAACGATGCTTGTCCTGTGCTAGTGCAGTTAATGGGCAATTAGAACTAGAGAAGGGAGCTGGCTAAAAAGGGAAAAGCTCAACCCGCAGATGCTTGTGTGTCCTTTACAAAGACCCCTGTCTAGAATGGTGTTGTACAGCAGGCAGGCATACCTACTGTAACAGCCTACTCTCACATGGTACATCGTTGCCTGGCTTTAGGTAGGACTGAGTTGTGATGCCTGTGAAGCACAACTTGCTCACCTCTAATTTTCCTGAGGTCCAGTCCCACTGCACCAGTCTGGAGGGTCCCTTCTGGGAACAGTCTCTTCCTTTGCTGCTCCCAGGTGCTGGCTACAGAGCCCCAATATCTAAAGACATTATACCTGCTACCAACACATTAAAACAGAAGCAGAAAGTCCCAAAAGATGCTGATAGCCGAAAAAATTCTGTTTTCCCAGTGTTAAACACAAGGAAATTAATTTTATCATTCCGTATAAAAGCAAATGGAAGTATGTCTGTATACCACATGCAAAGTCTGGACATGCACTTTCCTAACCCATGGTGCAAGCACAACAGTAACCTGATCCTGTGACCAAAGGCTGTATTATTTGCCCAGGTTTCATAGATAAATCTTTCATTGCTAACTCACTGATGTCCTAGCTGTTTGCACTCAACTACCTACCTCCTGAATTTCCCATTCAGGCTTTGGGCATTGGTGCAGTTCTTGGTGCTGCAGGAATGGAGGCTGGAGTGCCATCAATGGACGGATGAGCAGTTAATGGTGCGCTCTTGAATGCAGGGCTCACTTCAGGCTGGTGAAGCAGGGCTAAATTTTCCCATGCCTGCCTTTTTTAGTGCTCAGCCCACCCCTTTCTCACCATTCCAAAGATAGCCTATTTGTTCCTGCACAGTCATGCTGAGTTTTCCTTCAGGTTTGTACCTCAGGTTTTACTTCACCCTTCATATGTTTGAAGCCACAGTCCTTAAAAGTGGTGGTGGTGAGGCTACTGGGAAAACACCACCCTAGGAGGCTGCGAAGTCTGTTTGTTCTTCAGGTCACTTGAAATGGGAGCTAAACAGTAAGCCTAGTTTTAGAAAGCAGCAGCATTCTATCTGATCTTGTCCTTCCAGCGGGGAAAAAAAAAGGTGAGGATTTGATAATTTACATGGAATACAGTCGTAAACTTGAAGTGATTTATACTGCTAATGGAAAGTACTTTAACTTTGATTTTTTAACTGTGTGTCAGATGAAAGGATAATCTTAGCCTGTCTGATTTCCCATTGCTGCTGGGTTGCACAGCATCTGCCTAAAATGAAAAGGCAGTGTGCAGATACCAGTGTGCAAACGTAGCAAGCTCACATGGCCAGGTCCATTGCCTGCCTTCCCTCCATTTCTCAGTCTCAGGTCTCACTGGTATTTGTTGTAAATTATTCTGGCTGTGGGCTTGTTAAGAAACCCTGAAACCCAAGCATTTTTCGAGGCACAAGTCATTTGCACTGAGCTGTTTGTTTAACTAGTGACTGTCCTTCTCTTTTTTTTTCTCTTAGTCAGAAGAGGTGAGGATCTTTGAGCATGATGTAAAGAAGAGTCCTGCTCAAAATATGGTGAGGCATGTGACTTTAGCAGGGGTTCTGGGTCTTTGTTCTGGATTGACTCTGGCAATTCCTGAATTACACAGTGTAGCTGGACCCTGTCACACCATCCTTCCCTGCCCTGACAGTGTCTCTGAAGAAGTATTTGCTCAAATCCAGCTTTGGGTTGGTTACTTCTCCACAAGTTTTTAACCATTCTTTAAAGGCACTACAAAAGTGCACCATTGTTATTTCACTGATGAAATAGTTTGATGAAACTCTTAAGGTAAGGTGGTAGCACCCTGAAAGGTCTTGTTCCACCCTTCCCCTTCTTCTCCCGTGGGCTGGCACAAATGTTGGAGTGGGTGTGTGCATGACAGGGCAGCAGATCTGGGTGAAAATGGATGGCTTGTGTTAGTGCAAGGCACAGGCTGGTGGGAACAAGCAGCTGGGAACATGGGGAGGGCAGGGCGTGTTTTTTTTGGTGGTGGTGCCAACAGATCTGTGATTAAAGCATTGATGAAACTCAGAATAAACCTTTGGCCAGATCTGTGTTACATGGCATCAGAACCGAAGCTTTTAAGGATTCACGCCTACTTTATCTACAAGAACTGTCCCTTCAGGCTAGATAGATTAATTACAGGAAAACTGTTCAGGGGTTCAGGAAAACTTGATGGTTCTTTTGCTGAGGCGCCATCTCTGCTTTTTTAAAAAAATACACCAGGCATCTGGAGCAGAATGGTTTGCTGTTGTAGTGTGAAGGGTGGAGCTGTTGCCTGGAGGTCTGAATGAGCCTTGTGGTATCAGTGTGAGGCCCTGCTACTGTCACCTGCAGCCTCCCAATCATATTGTGGCTTGCCCTGTGTTTGAGCACACCGTGGCTGAGCTGTTTAGGTTTAATGGCTTTAATAAAAAGGGGCACTTGCACGTACTGAGTTGCCTGAGATAGACTGAGAACACTGAAAGCCAAACCTCCCCGCTTTCATTGCAGATTTGTCTGTTCTGTGCCACCGGTGCTGACAGACAGTCTGGGCCTGTTTAACCATGCAGTAAAGCATGAAGCCTCTCTAGGTCAGGGGAGGAAGCTTGTCCCACATGCCTATCTAGAGGGCATTTCCGAGTTTCAATTACCTGTTAAAATTATGTCCTCAAAACATGCAAATGTGGCAGTGATATGTTCAGTCCTTGAGCCATGCTTACCACAGCTTTCCTGGGAACTTGGTCTATTATATGCCCAGTTTGGTGTGACAGGTATCTATGATATCCTTTCTATAGAAAACTAGGCCAGCTCCCAGAGCCTGTTTTACATTTCTTGTATCTTCTTTGCTTGCCTTGCAACATGGTTATAAAATAGACCAGCCTGGCGCATATACTCATTATCCTGGACAGGGAGGGTAGGCTTGGGTTAAAGTTACTCTGTGGAGATGCAGAATGTTTTAGTCCAGCCTCTCCTCTGTCACTATGTTGTCTGTGACCTTGAAGTCATTTAATGTGACTGCCACTTCATAAAGTGTTAACACCTAGCAAAATGAAGTCAGAGGAGTGGTGGAAACTGTTTGTGCTTTTGTTATGCAGATAATTAATAAGATCTTGCCTTAATCCCTTGCTGGATGATTAATGCTGTAGAATTATTGGTAGTAGGACTCAGGGTTTAATAACACTGGGGTATGATTTTGGATAGTTTATCCCTTCTTTTTTTTTTTCCATAATAAAACTTCCTTTGTGAACTCTTACCTGAAAAACTCCTGTAGATACCACTGTGTAGCTGTGTTGGTTGATGCACGAAAGAAGGCCTGAATCGTGGCTAGGATAATGAACTTAAAATTTAATGAAAATCAGTATTGAAATCTATGTAGTGTGGAACTAAGTTATCAGTTTGGTATTACCCCAAAGTTTTTGATTTGTATAGATTTTAATGAAATAGTTTCTTCCAGCTGATAGCAGTTTAGATGATGTTGCGGTGAAGACTTGAGAAATTCTCCCTCCAAAGTTACTTGAAAAGCTAAAGAAAATTCTGCAGCTAAATGAGAAATGATGTCATTCTTCAGGACACAGAGATTGTAAGACAATTGTGTTTTATTGGACCTGATCTCTATCCTTCACTGAATTCAAGAGGATTTGGCTGAAGCCTATAGTGATAACTGGGCAAGGGATGACTGATAAACTCCTTATTAGTCAGTGGCACTGGTCATAATGAAAGCTAGGTCAAGAGACAGATAATGTCACACAGTAACATCAGTAGTTTTAATTCGTTTTCTGAAAGCTCGAACATGAGGAAAAAAGAATGCCTTTGGTTTCAAGAAAACAAACCCTTAGAAGTTGTATTTCCTAGGGATTTGTTAACAGCAATGTCCGTTTGTTTGTTTAATTACTGTTGCTTTTATTTTGAGGTATTCTCATACAAAGCAGAATGATTCAGCATTTCAGAACTCCATTCATTCATTCGTTTTTTTCTGACTCAGCTTGAGGAAGCTGACTGAAACAATACCTTTCCCTCCAAATATAAACAGACAATATATCGTCTAATAATGATAATTTCTGAACAGCAGATGATGGGAGCAGCAGCAGAAATAGGAATTGGTGGTACTTCTTTCTTTTTCTTTTTTCTTCCTTCCTCCTGAGCCTCTGCATTGCCTGCAAAGTTGGAAAACTTTAAAATAGTCTCACATACTGAGGGAAGGTTTGTATCCCTCCCTCCCAGTAAAATACATTCAGAATGTCTCTGACAAATAAGAAATTGGTGCAGGATCTACCTCATTAGTCTGGTTGACTGCTGTAGAAGACATCTGTCTATTCATCCGCTATTATTTCATTATCATCTCCTTGTGGGTACTGGGACTGGAAGAAATCTCTAGTTGTTAAATCCCTTTCAGGTTTCTTTAAAGTGGTTATGTCTTGGGTTTGTGTCTTGTCCCATCTCAGAGGTGTGATTTCCTCTTTAGTCTACTATTCCTTGCTGAACACTTCACACAGTACAAAGAGGTACTGAGGTGCCAAGGTAGGAGTGCCGACAAGTAGTGCTGTAGACCTGCTCAGCATGGACTCAGTGGATATCAGACAGTGAAGAGGTCGGATGCTGAATGTTTTTGTTGAGTTTAATTTCATAAAGGAAAGAACCCATAGCTTAACAATTCCCTGTGAATAAATAGCCATTACTTCTTGGGACATTCTAATTAGTAGATAGAACTCCTAAGTACATGAAAGTGAGATTTTAATTTTTTGTGGAGGGAAAGGAGGGGGAAGTAGTGAAAACAAATTACGTAAGACTAGAAATCCTTGATTTAGAAACTTATCTTCCACGGTCACCCTGCTGAATGTCTGTGCATTGCCCTCCCTGCTTCTTTAGGTCCTGCCAGTGTTCCTGTGTCACTGCTAGTGTGGGCTCTCAGCTCTGTTAAGGGACAGCAGTTTTGACCTCCCAGGCATTATTCCCTTCCTCTTCGTTTCCTAGGCTGAAATAGTCCATGTTTGCCACCTTGTCTGAGATCAGGCAGTTTTCCAAGCTGCAGCAGCTGTTCATATATTCCTCTTAGGTTATTTGAACTGAAGCAGAGAGGATTTTGGAGCTGCCCCTGCTGGGCTTACTTAAGTTTCTGAGAGTTGTCTTTGCTGTATTCATCCTTGAATTAGATCAGCTCAAAAAATTTTATTGTGCAATATTTGCTCAGGACCAGTACAGCAGACAAGAAAGGTGTGTATGTGTGTGGGAGGTTGTTTTCAGTCCTATAAATAATAATAATAATCTCCAGCTCTTCACTGGTCACTTCTTTCCTCTCCCATTACTCCCAAAGATTGTTCCTGCATGTTTCACTGGTGAGATAAGATTTCCTTTGAAAGTTAGGTGCCAATTTGAGCTTCACTTAGAAGCTTTACAAAAAGGTTGTTGGAAGTGCTGAGGGAGAGAGAGCTCCCTCTGAGCATCTTGCCTGCCTTTGGGGTATCCCTATGAAGAGCTGCGGATTCTTAAATGCATTGAGAAAGGGCAGGGGCATCAGTTCCTGGAAGAGTTTTCTTTCCCTGGGGGACCCTGGAGGAATTTTGCTTGCACTTGTAGCCACTTTGTGGTGAGAACAAATGCACCTTGCTCTGCATTTCTTGGAACTGGGTCTTGCTCACCACTTACATCTCTAGTAGTGGTGCTTGTGTTTTTGTGTACTTCTCACTCCTGTGGTCCTGCAGTGGTCATGGATTTTTTGCCTCCTGTGATTTGAAGCAGAGTTGCTGAGGACTCTGTGTGCGTGTGTGTGTAGGAATAGCAGATTAGAAAATGAGAGGTTGGTAGGCTCAAAGAGCTTCCTGAAAGTGTGGGAGTACAGGCCAGAGAAAGGAAGAGAAATCTTTTTGAAGCTATTTCAGTGCTTTACATGGACAAGAATAGCAGGCAGAGCGTATTGACAGAGTGGTCTGAGGATAAGTGTCGCTGTATGGCAAAGTGTAACTGCTGTAAAAATCACTGCTGTCCACTAGTGAAACAAATTGTTCCAGTGTGAGTGCAGTTTTACTGGTATGGTTGGGTCGCAGCACACATTCTGCTCACACAGCTGGGTTGATGTTAGTCAGACCTGGTGAACGCTGATAAGTGTGCACGTGTCTGTAGTGTACGTGCAGCCCTTATAAAAATTATGGAGGAGGTGTGAGGAATGGCTCAGATCGTGTCTTGTGACATGCTCTGCCCCTGGGAGGAGATGGCTGGGTGTCCTGTTGCAGGTCTGTAACGTGTGGTTCATTACTGGTGCAGTGGTGCTTGTGTGCTTCCTCCAGCTTGTAGAACGTCCTTCCTGAAAACAATTCAGTTCCTTACCTGAAAGATTGTATTGAGTGGTAGCCAGGCCTTGGGTCCTTGGTGGAGCAAGGAAACATTTTGTTTCGTGTTTTAGCTGCTGTTTCCAAAGGCTTTACAAAGCAAATTAATGTAATTTCCTCTGTTTTTCTAATGGAGAAACGGATGCAGAGAGGAGCAGGGGTGAAAAGGGAGCAGCTTGTTTTGCACCTACAATCCTGAAATGGGAATATCAACCTGTTTTGCTTTAGCCTGGTGCTTTGGGCTGTTCAACAAGACATTTAAGCATATGCTTAATGATAAGCATGGTAATAGCTCCCTTATTATTTCCTCTTTTCAGAGCATCATAAACAGTACTTCTCTCTGAACTCAAACTGTAGGGCTGTGCCCACTCATGCCAACCCGTTGGAATCACCCAAGCTGTCAGCCAGGACACAGCTGGTGTCAATATCTGGCCTGTAGAACCTGTCTTATCGTTAGGGATGCAGAAGATGGAGCAGAGTCATCTAAACAGTGAGGAAATGTTAGTAGCTGGGTTGCAGGAGATGGAAAGAAGCTTGTTTGACAGGTGACTCGTGGATGCAGTTGACTTGAAAAGAAACTCCTGAACCTCCAGGTGAGCTCAGAACAATCACACAGAGACAGCACAGGGTCACCAAGCAAACACTTTCATGCAGTGGCATAATGACCCCTGTTAGTCATGCATTGAGCATTTAAGCAGTGTAGTACCTCTGTTTAAAAACAAACACCAACCTAAACCAGCAACAAACCCCAAACCAAACAAGCAATGACTGTTCCAGTACGTCTGCTTGTCTGTCTTCAAAGAGTCTTTCAGTCTTTGCAATTATCCTGGCATAAAACATTTCGTGGTTGTGCTAACAGGCAGACTTGTGTCAGCACTGGAAGCTGCTTTAATGAACCCCAAGGTCTGACAGCCAACCTCGCTCTTTTAAGAGCAGCAATTTGTTGATCGCAAGAAAATTACCTTTTTCAGGATCTCAGCTGAGGTGCTGTTTGTGGGGTTGTGGAATTACAGTGCCTAGAAAGCATTACAACTCCATTTGCTGCTGCATTCTCTTCATCTATCACGTGAGACACCATTCATTTTTCTAGTCTGAAGACCAGCCTCAGTTCACTGTATCCCTCTGGGCATGTTGATCATCCTGGGGCCTTTGCCACTGATTTTGGAAGGATATGATTCAGAACTTTCATCTGGGTTGGATTTTCTCAGTGAGATTGTTTATGAGAGGACAAATTTCAGGATCATATCCCAGGATTTTATATACTTTTGTTTCTTTCCATCTATAGATCCAGGATTTTTGTGAGTGTTGCAATCTTAGCATCAGGACTTAATCCACTTTGATTAGAACCAATGGGAGTTTCCATTACTAATTGCCACTGACGTAAAGTCCAGCTCATAAATTAGGGATCAACATGTATTATGTTATTGTTATATGCTTCATTAAGTGCACTATTGATTATATATATATATGTCACAATTTTATGTGCGATATATGTTGTTGCTTGCCGCATTTACTTTTAAGTAATGTTACTTTCTAAAAGTAGAGATTTTTATAGGCTATCTGAAGAGTTAGTCTGAAGTAGATTTTTTTGGTCCAATCCTGGAGACAGCTGGATTTTTTTTATGGGTGACTCCTTTAGCTCTCTGCATGCTCCTTGCCTGTGCCTCAGTAATCCCTGCATTTAAAAAAAAAAATCAAATTTAAAAACCACTATTCTGTTGTATTGTACAGCATTCAGCAATTTTCAGACATTTTGTTCCACAGATCATGGGCACAAGCCAGTAGCAGCACCAATGGACTGATGTTGTCTTTCATGTTTGGAACATGCAGATAACTGTTTTCACAGAGAAGCAAATCTGTAAAGGATTGAAGGGGGTGAATTGATGTCTAAAGATGGGTGAAGGGCGCAGCCATATGGAATGAGAATAAAAATTGGTCACTGCCATAAAGGTGCTACCAAATTGGTAGGCATTGGGTTAACATCTAATTTCTTAGCCAGAAGGGGTAAGATTTATTCAAATAAAACATCTGCATAATGATTTTTTAAATGGCTAAATTATTTAATAAAAGGTTGAATTAAATTTGTTAAATGGTTAGTAGAAATGTCGAGCCACAACACAAGGAATATTTTCTCATTTTTCTCTTTTATTCTGGGAGATGCACAGGGCAGACAGAACTGGTGGTTCAGAAAGGGATTGCTCATCCTTGCACCATGTCAGAAAGTAGAGTAATAGAGCCCAGCTAAAGAAAGAAAGGAAGATACCTCTCCCCATTAGAAACCTACAGTTTGTGATGCAAATCAAAGGGAGGCACGTGTACCAGTTTTGAAACTTACTCTTAGCTCACCCAGGTAATTGCCATACATGAGATTTGCATCAAAAATTTTGTTAAACCTTCATAACCAGATTACCAGAATTGTACAAAACTTCTGTCATCTAAGGTTCTGTGATTTAGGCCCAGGTCCTGTAAATGTCTACTGAGATCTTCTGGACTTGCACTTAATTTTGGCCAAATATAGGTTGAGCATCTTAATGACTTGAGGGTGAAATAATTGAAAACTTTAGTGTTTATAGTGATGATTGTAGCTGAAAGAGTAGAACAACAGCTCTTGATCTGAACATTTCCAAATTTGGAAGTCTGAAATTCACATCTGGTTAGAATTTTTAGATGGAAAGATTTTATTCTTTAAAAAAAAAAAAAATCACTGATGCTGAAGCTTAAACAGTTACAAAATAAGTCCCTCAGGAAATACAAAACATTGTATGGAGGGATTTTTTTTTTTTTTTTTGGAGGAATTAATTGCAGTGATTCTCACCTTAATGTTCTCCATTCACACTGTTAATTCCTATTGCTCAAGTTAAAAAAGAGGATGGTAGCTTAAAGCAAGGCGCAGCTCATGGTTAAACAAGCTTTGAGACTTTTGGGCTGCCTGTCAGTGGGAAGGCCAAGGGTTAATGGTTAGTTCTGTCAGCTCTTGGTGCAGAGATGTGGTGTGCACACACCAGGAGCAGTTGTACAAAGGCACGCGGGCCCCGCTGGGTTTGGGGGATGACTTGTGTCTGAACCGCCTGCAGGCTTGCGGCTCAGTTTTATATGATTTGGGGTTTTTTTTAGAGTCCTTTTTAAAAATACACAGGAATTAAGCAATTTCCTTTACGTGGTGCCTCAGCCAAAGCCCACTGAAGTCACTGGGAAGACTCCCACTGTTTTTAGCTGGCATTCAGATCTATCTTGTGTTCTTTACGGCCTAGGCTACTGTGAGTGTCTGTGGGGGTGTATAGCCATCTTAGTTCTTCTAGAAGGGCTGTCCTGCTGTACTTCAGTTACCATGGAATAGATTGCCAACATTACTAGCAACATAATTATTCTGGATCAAAAATACTTCAATTCCAGAATTGTCTCTGTATGGGGAGCTACTTTGGAATAAAAATCAGGCAGTGGCTTCATCTGCAATAGCTGTGCTCCTTGCTTGCTTTCTGTAGGCAAGAGGTGAAACCTCTATTTTAAACAGAGGTGAAAGGCAGTAAAGTGAATTCGTTTATACATAAGCACAGCCTGTCTTCTGCAAATCTTTCCTGAATTGTAGTTATTCTGCTTTATAAAATGGAATTAAAACATCCAACCTCCCCAGACCCAGGTGTGCAGAAGTCAAAACTCCTGAGCCCACATTCATATCTGTGTAGGTGCAGTTCTGTGCCTGTGACTTCAGTGGGACACTGCATGTGCAAATCTGATGACAGGATTGTGGCCCCACACAAGTGAGGGAGCACAAGTGTTGCCCCTTGTTCAGGGTTCAAACCTATCCACTCTCACATTTTCATGGGAGCCCTATATATGGAGATGCTGGAGTAATCTGGAGGAAAAGCCATGTGTCATTGCCTTTTCCCACTACTATAGATGAATCAAAACACTCAGTAAATTAACTCTTTTTATAATGTGTGTATAGATCCTGTGAGTGGACTTGAATCAGACTTCAAGGCTGAGATTTTACAGTTTCTATTTTTTTATGGATCTAACAAGACCTGCAGGTCTAAGTATTCTAAGCTCATTTTCCAAACTGCCATATTACTCTTACGTTTTTATGTGTTCCTTTAACATCCTAACTTTTCTATTAATGTGAGTACTGGTATATTCACTACATATATACAATATTAATTCCAGACATTTCACAAGACAGTTTTTAGACATTCACCCACATGATGATGTGTTAACTTTAAAGCATGTACGTCAGAAATAAAGCAGGAGTTAAGCAAAAAAAAAAAAAAAGTTGAAAGGTTAAAATGAGACTTACTCAGTCCCTTTCTTTGCAATACATAAATTCATGTACAAATACGGAAATAGCAGGATGAGATGAGTTAGTGTGTTTCCCTGCCATTTTTTTTATAACCACATGTACTGTTGCCTCTCTGTAGCATGCTTGTTACATAGAAATAGAATGTGGCATTCCCCAGGAAAAATGTAAGAAACCCTGTGTTTTTTTAAATAGATCTTTCCTTCATAATGGAAAAATAATTTTTTATATCCGATTTTGGGAGAAACACTTTTTTTTCCGTAGATGTAACGACTTGTTTTTGTAACCTGCAAACAGAACCACTTCTCTGTATTCTTCTTATCTTCAGATCTTTGCTGTTAGTCTGTCCTGAAAGCTCTTATCAATTTAAGTAGATATAGAAGCTTATCATTATTGGACTTGGAGAAATCTGGTTGAAAACCTGGTCAGACACAATGTTCTTCCTGCAATTAATCCACACTGAAGAGGTGCTGCCTCAAGTATGTATCACCGTATTATTTGTCCCTTTTACCTCCACCCCACCTGCCTGCAGAAGGCTCTTATTTGCTCAGCTTTGCATCTGTAGTTGCTTCCTAATCCAGTTCAATCAAAATTATCAGTTTGGGACTTTTTTTCCTTAATGTATTCTGGATAGCAGATTTATTGCAAGTTAGAACATTATCATTTTCTTTAAATGGTGAAGCTCATCCCCTTCATAGCCTAAGTTGTGTTGAACTTACACAACCTTGGCATGTGGCTTGGGCTTTACAGCTGAGGGGCCGTTCCCATCTGCCTACAGACTGGGTTCCAGGTTCAGGTAATTGAATTAGCCCCCAGCAGCTTTAATCATCAGGAAGTTCATTGCCGTGGTGCATTTCATGATCCCAGCTCAGTTGGGCAGAGTCACCGTGCAGCTCCCTTCAAACAATGGCTCCTCTGCTGCTCCAGCACGTTCTCTGTGTGTTAATGTTCATTACCCTCTATCAGGTGCTTGCAGCATCTGCTCAGCTCAGTGTTCATCCCCTCGCTGCCTGGTGTGGAAGTGACTGTGCTTCCTGAAAGGGCAGGGGAAGGGAGGGAGGAAAAGACCAAATGGGCTGGCGCAGAGCGTCCCTTCTTCCAGGCCCTCTCTTATGTACTAAATTTAGCTGTTGTGGTCATGAGCAGGCTTGTACTCAGGAGCAGCACAGTGTAATCCCTAAACCATCTCTGTTTCCTGCTGATTTCATATTTTGCTAGGAAGGATGTGGCGCAGGACGTGAGGCAGAATTAAGCAAGGAGCATGGGCGTTAGCGGAATGACCCTAGGGAGAGACAGGCTGGTTCTCTCTCAGCTCTGTCCAAAGGGAGGTAGCTGTGACCTGTCATGTAACAACAGGCTTTTCCTTCAGTGCTGGAATCATTCTCTTGTGCCATGGTTTAGTTGCCTCCCAAATTGTCTGATGCTGAACATTTATTAAGGACTCCAGGATCAAATGTTTGCGGTTTGACAGATGCAGCTGACACTGGTTTAAAAGGAAATATGTTGTAATATTTCCTCCAGAGAGCAACTGACGAGAAACTTTGGACAGGATTTGTATTTGATAAAGTTCTGTTTTGACACAGTTGAGAGAGGCAGGAAATTTCTCCTGTGACTTTTCATTATACATGATGTCATCATGAGAGCAGCACCTGTAGCTTCTTGAGAGTCTGTCTGTCCCTGCTGCTAATTCCTCACCTGAAATCTTAACTTAGCATGGGTGACATGAGACACACTGCAGCAGCCATGAAGAGAAGTGTGAACAGCCAGTCCTGTGGTAAGGGTATTAAGAAGAGTCCAAGTTGTCTGAAAGCCTGTTTTTTGCATGAAACTTGAAGAAAAGGAGGTCAAGGTTCAGGTAGACTTCGGGGATTTACAATGGTGAAGGAGATCTTGCATCAGTGCAATTAAAATTTAACTGAAGAAATAACTTCTGGTTTGTTTAGTTGGGTTTTTTCCTGTAAGATTTCCCCCCTTGGCTTCAAAGGTCTTTGAATAAAGAATTATATTGCTATAGTCTAGCTAAATAAAAGCAGTGAAACAGCATGTGAGATCTACAGTTTGTACGATCATCCTTAATGTGCTCATATATCACATGAAATAATCAGTATGGATTTTGTTTTATATATAGGCCTGAATTTTTCTGAAGACAGAGTTGGCATTTTGGCCAAACATTGTATAGGTGCATCAGAGAATCATAACCTCCAGTGCAGAGAGGATCCATGTGGCCTTTCCCTGTCTGCTCTCAAGGCTCAGTCAGGTCCTGGTCCTCACCCATGAAAGCTTATTTAGGCTTTTGCTATCTGTACTGGGGTGGCTAAATGATAGTTAGCATGGGCAAGTACTGCCTTATGTTTAGAAATTAATCCTGTCTTTCTGGATGCTGAGGATTTACTCTTGGCCTAGATTTGGTGTCTGTGTGTACAAGCAAGGAAAGCTTTTTTTCTTTGTTTTTCCCTTGTTCTCTGAAACAAATGTCCGAAATTTATAGGTAGAGAAAAATACAAAGAAAAACATAGTCGTGTGGATAATAATGTTCTTTAATGATACAATTTGCCCTGTAAATCTGTGTCAGGGAACAAAGCACTTGCACCTGGGATTACCATCATTGCTGTACAAATTGGCTGGCAGAAGTTGAATAATTTGTGGATATGGAGAACATAGATATGTCAAAAGGGTATATAATATATGAAAACATAGATTGTATCACTTGTGCTAGATATTTTGGGGTAGGGGAGTGTGGTGTGGGGGTTTTGTTGTTGTTTTTGAATAGTGGTGTAGTTTGCATGCCTTAAATAGCATCATTTAGTAGGAAAAAACCAAACACCTTGAAAGACTGACTAAAGATTTGTCCTCCCTGCTCTGGCAATATACCTGGTAACTCCAGTGTCCCCGCTATTCCCTTTCCTGTTTGCATGCGCATCCTTACCTCCACTAGAATGCTGCTTTCTTCTTGAGCTGAAGTGGTTTAAACTCCTTGTTGCCAAAGCTCCAGTTAGGAAGATAGTAGAGCATAAGCCATCCCAGTTCCATTAACTCAGCAGCTGTGTGTAGCTAATCAAATGCCTCTGCCTACCCTGAGGGTCACTTTTGCCTAGGTTGGGGCCCCCAGTGGCTTCAGGTAAGCTCCTGGACTTCGCTCTGGGGGGGGTAAAGAGCATTCATGCATTCCCTTTTGCCTAAAATGCTTTGGGATTGTAACTCCTGGTGTAAGGAACAGGAGTTAAATCCCTGCAATTGTTCATGAAACCCTGGGCTTTGGGTGAACGGGAATTTGTGGTCCAGTGTAAATTCAAAGGAAGCAATTACAGCTTGACTCCCATTTATTAGCACGGATGTAATATTTAGTAGCCAACACTGACTTCAGGATGACCTTTTTGGATGGTTGTCCTGGGCTGATACACCACTTCTGAGATCAATGCCATGCTATATGTTTGGTGCAATGTCTGTTCTCATGAGTATTGAGATAAATTAATTCAAGTAAATACAGGACAAAGGAACTTCTAGATGACCCCTTGCATAGTAATGACTTGTGTAACAGTATTGGTGTTGAGTTGCATCTCTGTAAAGAAAGGAGGTGGCTTTATCTAAGCAATGTTTCAGATGCAGCTGGTGTTGGCTGGCCAAAAGAAATCTTCCAATTTTTGTTTAATCAAAAGGACTAATGTTGCTAGGGTGTGAGGGTGGAATAAAATGGTTTTCTTTTAGAAAAAAACCCCTGCCTTCATTATATTAATAGCACCTGTATTCTGAATAGTGAAAACTCCATCTCTCCCTCTCATCTCTAGGACTGTTCTCTAGGGCTTGTTGAGGTATTTGGATTTGCAGTTTTTTCTGAAGTCTGCATAGCTAGTGCCCTTAGAATTTGTATTTCCATGGTGGGGGGTGGAAGAAGCCCCACCACCTTCAACACAAGCAAGGTGTTTATGCTTCTTCTGACATTCACAGCTCTTGAAGATAAGTCTTTGCTGCTTCTACAGACAAGGGGGCTTGTGGTGTTTCCTCTTGCTTGCTCTCATGGGTGTCTTGTGTTTCCTTTCCATCATCAACAGTGAGATCTGATTATTTTTCTTGTTCTCTGCTTTATCTGTGAGATAGCACTGTTTCCCATTTTTCTTTTCTCCCCTGCACTAAAGAGTTTGTGCCCCTGAATTTTTACCTGTCTCTTAGTAACAGGATTCCTCATTCTGTCTCCAAACTAGGAGCTGTATGTACATCTGATCATAATTTCTGATGTGCCAAGGGTGGTATATGCATCTCCCAACAGGACTGATGTTTTTTTGGTGTGGTTTTTTTTCATCTGTTCTGTAATTACAGGCTTAGCTATGGCCAGGGGTATTATCATGCTGCAAGGTATCACGGATTGTGTCACCAGCCAGGTATTGCAAGTAATAGGAACAGGTAGTTCTGCTCCCTGAAGATACCAGTATCTCTGTTTTCCATGTTTGCAATTTTCAGAGTTCAGCAAAACCTCTAGTTCTTGTCAGTTAGGAATGTACATGCTTGCTCACAGGGTATTTTTTAACTTCGTTCATGCAGCATCAAATATTAAGATCTTGCATTTACTTTTGTATGCTTGCAGGTTGAGGTGAGTTTCAGCACATGTTTCTGATTAATACTATAATTTTTGGCATTAAGATTAAAGTTGAAATGGAGATATGTAGTAATATGCATCTATAGCATAAGTGTATGTACATATATGCCTGCATGTGTTGAAAGACAGCAGAGCTTTGCTTGAGAGCTTGTCCACTCTTTCACCTACATCAGTTAAGCCAATAAAAAGTTTTAAGTTTCCATCCAAACCAGGCTTACTCTGCTTTTAAATGTATTAGTAGCTTTAATGTTTCCATTCTGGGGCCTTGGATCATTGTACTACGATTCCAGTCTGGATGGGGCTAGGAAGAGGAGAAGCTAAATAAATTAAAAAGTACATTTTATTTTTTGTTGTGGCTCACAGAGTTATGTAATTTTAGCACTGGATTGAAGGCAGGAGGCAAATAGAGTGGTCTGTAGTTGCATGACAACTGCAGTTTGTTGCGTGGATGTCATCCCATCACGCGCCCAGTGTCTAATTCTGATTGGATTCTCCTGGTGTGAAGAATCACACTTGCCATCAGTGGGATGTCCATCTGTCTGAGCCTGAAAGCAGCTCAAGGATGCAGGCTGTAGAGGAGGAGTCTGTGGGATGGTTTCACTATGCCTATGAAGTCTGATGCGCATGAGTTATAAGCATCCAGTCTGTTTTGAGGGATCCTTTCTTGCACTGGTATGTGGTTATGAATGCAGATATTACTGTTGAATTCCTCCATGGTGGCCACTGAGGGAGCTGGACGCTCAGGCAGTTTACAGACATTAGGGGTGGTGTTTCTCTGGGGCTTGTCAGGGTTAGGAGGGCTGGCTGTTCTCATTTAAGCTGATTTTAAGGGCTCTCAGCTTTCTGGTGTAACTGGAATCTG
This sequence comes from Corvus cornix cornix, assembly GCF_000738735.6. Lineage (NCBI taxonomy): Eukaryota > Metazoa > Chordata > Aves > Passeriformes > Corvidae > Corvus > Corvus cornix. Next base: position 65,062,401 of record NC_047057.1, on the reverse strand, counting down.
GTGAATGATTTTTCTTTTTTTTTTGGTTGCAGGTGTGTAAGGAGTGGTGCCCATTCACTTGCTGTGCAGTGAGATTGTAAATCCCTCATAAATTGTTTGTAAATCACTTTGGGATCTTTCTGGCTGACAGGCAGATCCTGTGTAAGCACATCACCCAGCCCTGCAAAGCCCAAGCCTTAGGGAGCTAACCCAGCTGCCAAAGCAGCAGGTGTGTCAGCTCAGAGTTACCCGTGAGGAGCAGCTGGAGGCTCGAACTTTGCCCGTTTATTTGCTCAAGGTTTTATCTCATCCTTTATTATACAGCCCAGTGAAAATGAGTATTTGCCGTGTCAGTTAAACCAGGGCCATGGAGTGGCAGCTCTGTGTGTGCTTGGTGGCCTCGCGGGTGAGTGAGCGGAGCCATCGCTGTGCCGGGGGGAAGGCCGAGCTTCCTGTGCCATCAGAGGAGATAGGGACACCTGAGCAAACAGTGGGGCACCCCAGGTTCTGGGGGGTGACTGGTTTGGTACACTCCAATTTTTTTTTTTTTTTTTAAATTTTTTTTTAAATGTCTGTAGCTTTAGTTTTTGTTCTGGGGGTTAATTTTGACATTAGAGCAAGACAAGAGCACTCCAAGCAGAAAGCTAAACTTGCATTTTGTTTTTAATTTTGCTTCAGGTTTTGCAAGTAGACAGCAAAATTAATATCCAAACAGAAATTTCTTCTGAATCAAAGGCCAAGTGGAAAGTGTAGCAGCACAGTGTGCTGCTGTGCTCAAGATTGTTATTCTGAAAAAACCAAAACACAACAAGTATCCTCAACGTTAAAAAAAACCCCTATGTAGCAATTTAAAGGGCTATTTTTGGTGTAACATTTTGATTTTAGCTAGATTGCATGTACTGAGGGAAATGTTTACTAACATTTGTTACCACTTTTGGTCTTCAGACCCCTGGCAGCAGACTTAGAGCCAGGCAGTGATGAATAATTTTCTGCCTAGTGCCTTATAGGAGGATAAAGTGGCATCAGTTTCTGGGATTCAGAACTGTTTGCTTTTGGAGTTCAGGCATCCATATCCCAGCACTGGTTGGGAATTAGACTCGTGTAATGTAGAGGTAACAGGGCCAAATACACAGGAAGCCAGCTGGTTGCTCAGAAGACCTGATCTTTGCCCCAGCTTACCTTGAGCAACTCATTTGACTACTCTGTTCCTCAGTTTCCCATTTTATCTGCCATGTAACTTATCTCTTTAGCTGTTAAACAATTTTAAATGGGACTGCCTTCCACTATTCAAAACAGCTGTTCTACTTCAACACAGTCTTAATAATAAATGTAAACAACAATGGTGTTTGGATAGTCAAAATAAATTTAGGAAGATTCAGGTTAATTTTTGATTTTTCAACTGTGTTACCAAGGGTTGATCTTTGGACCTATATAACTAAACTTTTTCCTTAGTTGCTTTCTGTTATTCTGCCTTTCGAAGGACTTTGTGGAAAAGAAAGCAGTATAAAAATCACACAACCGGTTTGGCAGGTCCTGTATAAACAGGAGAAATGCCAGGAAAAGTCTTATGTCCTTGTTGCCAGCTTAAAAAAAACAGGTTAATTTTCTCCTAATGAAAACTTCAGCTGTTGCTGTGTGTGAGGTGGACTGTGGGGATGGGCCTGTGGTGGAAGAGGCTTGGGTGCTTGCTGGAAGGAACATGTGTGTCCTCAAATGCTGGGAATATTGTCTCAGTCACCTTCTTGGCTGTAGGAACAGAAGAAGCATTTTATCGTGGTTCTTTTAAGCAGGTTTGGTTTTTTTTCCTTCTCCCATCTCCTCTGACAGTCTCACAGCTCAGCTCTGGTGTTAAACACACCCTGCTTGATTAACTGGGGGTGATTGATATCCCCCTGTTTTGCTTGTACCAGCAGAGAGCTGTGCTGGTATTTAAGATTGTGTAGCTGTGAGTTGGGATGGCTGAGGAAACCTGCCTTCCCAAATGGATGTGTGCCATTGCATAACCATGGGAAGGGTTGGAGTGCCTCTGTCCTGATTCTTGAGGCAAAGGAGGGATGTGTTTCTGGAACGGGTTTGAAGCTCTCTTCTGATTTAGGCCATCTCTGCTGCCACTTGTGAGCTGAGAGATTTCAGTCAATGCGTTGACAAGGAGGAGCGTTAGAAATCAGAAGTTCCCATGAGGAGGGTGTTTAAAATCAGTGCTAAAATGCAAAATGAAATGATGCATTCTGAGAGCTTTTGCGAGTTGTCCACGTCATTTTGTCTCTTGTAGTTCATCCTTCTCTTTCTAGAGCAGCAGCACAACCTCAGAAACATGGCCTTGTGGGTAGAGGGTTGAAATGGGATTTAGGTAACTTGCTGCTTCTTCCTGCACCTCTGTTCCTAACTCTAAACTAGGATTCAAACAGGCCCTTCCTCTGGTGCTTCACTGTCTTGACTATTTTGGCTTTGAGCTCATCCACTATTTCTGGAACACTTTGGGCAATGGCCCTGTGTTTGTTTGCTTCTGAGTGCTGTCACTGTATAAATGTCAAGTCCTAACTGTGGGGTTCAGAGCCAAATAGGAGAAAATACTGTTTTCTAAGGTGTCAAAGTAGGTTTTTCCTCAGCCTCTGTACCCTGAATGGGTACCTAATTGCTTATGTTTTGGTCCCTCCACTTGTAGAGGTGAGTGTAATAACACTTCTCTTTATTGCAAGAAAGTGCTAAAGGTATTATAGGACATACTTAAATAGTGTAGCAATAAGGAGCATGAAGAAGCATTCAGCTTGAGTTAAAATGGTCTCAAGATTAGCACTTTACTCTTCTTTTTAAAGATGTCTGAAATTTATTTCAGCTGGCTCAGTTCCCAAGCCTCTCACTTCTGTAGTGAGGCAATATTTGCAGGTCAGAAGCAGTCTTACGGTAAGGGTGGAGTGGCTCTCACTGCAGTGTCCATTCAGATGTGAACCAGCAATGCTTAGTTGTGAAAACAAGCCAAAGATAACCAGAGTGAAACTTCAGCACTTCTGTTCTGCCAGGAACAACATCATGACCAATGCCTCAGGATTATGAGCTAAAACAAAATAATAATTTGAGGAAGAACAAAAAGCAATGCAGAAGTTGAAAGGAACAATTAAAACAATTGGGGAACTTAACGAACAGGAAAAGCTATGGCAGAAGGAAAGCAGCTAAACTGAGATTTGTCACAGGACTTGACACACCTGTGGGCCTCAGCATTTATCCCATTGTCCTGTTGGCACAACCAAGGCAGTGAGGGCTGTGGTAATGCCACAAGTTGTTTTGGAGAGTCAGTAGCAGGTCTGGGAACAGCAGACTTGTGTCTTCACCGTTTCTCTTCAAACCTCTTCTGTGGAGCTTGTTTTATGCTGTGCTTTGTTGTCTGGCATCTGCTGCCCAGCCCTGTACAGCACTACTATACAGGAGGTGATCCTCTTCTTATTCCTCTTCTGAGTGCTGGGTGTGCCCCTGGAATTTCCAGAGTGAAGGAGTAAGGTCTGTGTGGGGTGTACCCTGTCACATGGACAGGTCGTACCTGGAAGGCATCTCTTGTTTTCAGAGCAGTTGGGAAAGGATTGCTAATAGCTCCCCTTATGCAACAGAATATTCACCCGCTTAGTTCATTACTTATTAGCTCCAGGCAGGGACATGGCAGATTTGTTAACAGCAATGGTCAAATCATTAGAGTGTGCAGCATTAATGGAGGAGAAAGCATTTAATAAAGAGCCATCACTTGACCCTGTCATTGTCCATGGAATATAGACCATACTGTTGAATTCAGGCTCTACTCTTTTCCTGTCATCTACCACTTCTTAAAAGTATGTCTTGCTTGGGAGCTTCAGCTTCTCTTCAAACACGTATGAAAGCACATATATTCTTCTTTTGGATCAGATATGCAGTACCGTGACCAGCTGTTTCTGTACCAATATATTTAAAAACTCCGCTCAAAGTTCTGCCAATCCTGATGGTCCTGTGCTGGAAGGACCATGTTTTATAGGAAATAAAAGATTTTACTGTGCTTCAAGCTATCCCCTAGGTGGTTTGTTTTCTTTTTCTAAGTAGTATTTTGGTGTCTGATGATCAGCAAAAAGTTCAGTTTCTTGTTCTTTGCATTTTCAAACCATTAGACTGCTGACTGGAGAGACCTTACAAAAGCTGCTAAAGAGCTTATTTTAAAAAAAAATTGATTTTTGTACAGGCTGACCTGCTGCAGGTTTTGTTTCTTTTTATGTAATTTGGCTTCTTTCAGTGGTCTCCCAATGCATCTTTATGTTTTAATCACAACTTCTTATTAGCTTATCCTTCTGCAGTGTGTGTTCTAGGTTACCTTCTCTTCCTCTGTTTTTATTTCCTTTTGGATGTTGGGCTGTATCTGTCATTTCTTGTGTCCACCTCAGTAGTTCCTTTAGTCCTTCCTTACAAGCTTGATCTTGTAAAACGTGCCTGTCTTGCATACATTTGGGGGGTGTGTGTATGATGCAGAATGAAGAGCCTGCAAATGTGCAGGATGCAATATTCTAAGTGAAATCCTACCAGCTGTTTTATATATACTCTCCTTTGTCAACTAGAGTTTCCTTTTCTAGTCACACTGATCTTAATGTTGTTCACATTGAAGTAAGTAGCTGGAGTAGGTGAAAGAATAGGGGGAGAGGAAGATTGTAATTTGATGTTTCTTCCATATTCAGTTTCTGTACAGTAGTCAAGGTCAGCGCAAGTATGGCCCTTTCTAGGAACTCCCTCTGCATTTAATGTGTTGGGAGTTGAATAATCTGAATCTTTGTGATATTTTATAGTGGCAAACATCAATGATCTCTTGCTTCTGGAGTAGCTTATTAAGACAGTCTTTGAGAATGGGTATTTTATTTGGCTGTCTTCTCTCATCGAGGATTCTGTTTAGTTTTTCTGAAGTAGATATACCCGGTTTTTTTTACCAGCAGCCCTTATTATAGCTATCCTATTCCCAGACTGGCCTAGATTCTCTCTGGAAAATTGTTTTTACCTACTTAGAGGTGTTTTGGAACAAGGGGATGTGGCACACTCCCTGTCATGCTGTGTGTGCTGGGTTACTGTGGCACTACTTGAATCTTCAGGAGCAACAAACTGTAAGGTGTAGCACTAGACCTCCTCATGGCACTCCTGGGTTTCTCTGGGCATTTGGCATATCCTTTTTCATGGAAGGTCTGCTAGAAGCCTGAAATGTGGAGAGATGCTGTGGTGGAAATGCAGGGGTGCTGTGTATCCCAATAGTAAGGAGATAATAAGGAGAGACAGTAAGCTTAAGTTACTGGATAAGAGAGAGACTGAGGCTTGTATGTGGATTTTACTTCCACCAGTGAAAATCTGGACCAGAAACACTATTTAAAAAAAAAAAATCACAGGAGAGTTTTGCAGTTACAGATGGGAGCACGATCCAGCTTTGCAAAGGGACCAAGAAGGGTAATTTCTTACATTTGTAAGTGGTATTTTTAAAATGTTATTTCAGGATGTTGCATCTCCACAGGAATTCTGTTTCTGTCAGTGACTGAGGGTTAAAAGAAGCTATGACTTTCATGTGAATTACTCTCCCGTGATCTTTCCACTACTTAATTGATGGGCGATTAGATATCCCAGGACAGTGAATGAGTTGACCTCATCTGTGTGACAGTTCTGACCTGTGATTTGTGCTATGTAAATGTTTGATATCCTCTGTTGTGAAGGATCCTGTTCACAGTAATTGTAGCTTCAGTAGAAATGTTCAGAAAGCAGTGCACATCCGTGGTAGGAAGATCAGAAATTATGATTGTCCTTGGATACGTGTTTGAATGCATAGTAACACTGTGACTTCGACAGCTCAATAATGCAACCAAGTAAAAACACTTGTGCCGTGCCAGCCCTGAGATGCAGAAGAGGAGCTTTCCCATAACACGAGAGGGCAGCTCCCTGTACACCATGTTTCCCCTTAGTCTTCCCATCTCAGTTTCATGGCCTCCAGGAATCTTGCCCTGAAATGAGCACATGACTGCAGTAAGGGTGTTCAGGGTGTTAATTCCCACGCACACAGGCAGGGTTGTACAACCACCGTATGTTACAGAGATGAGGCTCCCCAGCCCTGCCTGTTTTAGAAAAGAGAACACAAAAAGTGCAGTGAAATATCTCTGATGTGTAGCTAAGCCTGGAAAGTTCTTCTCTGTTGCCTTCCTTGCTTCCCTGCTGCTTACTCACTGGCCATAGCACTTCAAAGCCTCATGTGGGATTTTTTTTCCCAGCTGTGCAATTAACTGTCTCTCTTGAGCCTTCTGTGGTGCTTTGTGTGGAGTGAGTGTACCAACAAATCATGATACAGATGCCAGAGGGACCCTTGTGGGTCACAGCAGTGGCCCACCTTTCTCCATGCCCTGCTTAAACAAAGGTCAGTAGCAAGTTCTTCAGAGGAGTGTTGCAGTGACAACCCCATAATGCAAGTTTGGGAGTTGCATGTGGAAAAGGGCTGGGGGCAGATAGTTTCTTAATCGCAGGCAGTTGAATCCATGGTTGACTTCTGCCTTGAAGTAGTGGGTCAGGGGGCCAAGTCCCAGCTTTACTGCCTCTTCTTGGAGCCTTGCTGCAGAAGGGTGGGTGGATAGATAAGGCTTTACTCCTATTTGGAGTATGATGATTCCACTCCCAAATTCTGAACCAGAATCTGCCTCTCATGTATTTTCTGCTGTCTAGCTGGGATATTTACAGGTAAAATTCTTTCTTACACATATAAATGACTGATCCTTTCATGAATCGTACTGAGCTTTTTGCCTTAGTTTTATCTTCTAGTTTTACCTGATACTATCTTCTCACAGCCTGTTCTACACTCTATTCCCCCATATTAGCAGCAAAGAAATACTTTTTGAGCATGTGGTTCAGCTAGTTTTTTGCTTCTTTGATACTTGCTAATTTGAAATATTTTGGAGTGCTTATACAATAATGCAACCATATCATGGCATTTTCAATGACAACATTGACCTCCTCAAGCTGTCTTTTCATAGCACTTGAGTGCACTGATATTGCTGTCTGTACAATTTTAATTTAATTAGGACAGTGGCTATAATCACTGCAGGAGAAGCATGAGCTTCCCCACTGTCTCATTCCCCTTCCCTTTGTGATGAACCATGGCACCTCTGTGTTTGTTTTTTATTTGCTTGAGTAAGGATTGAGGCATGAGAGCCATCACCTGCCCCTGAGCAGGGAGGACAGGCTGGAGGGAGGAGTCAGGGAGGAACTGAACTTCACAAAATTGCAAAGGTTACTGACACAATCTCTGCTCTCTGCCCAGGAAACGAGATGTTAATCTTTTCCCAGTGCTGCTTTGCATAAGGTCCATTCCAGAGAGCTGTGTTTGTTTTAATTTCTCTAATTACTGATAGTGTGCTGATTATGCTGCTATAGATTTGACGTGAATTGCTATATTAATGGGATCAAAAATTAGGAGATGTCTGCCATGGAAATTAAGAAGACGACAGCAGCTGGGGGAAGGGAGGGAAGTGGAGAGTTTAATTCATACCCTGTTACTGCAGAGCTCTAGTTGGCTTTTTTTGGAGCCTGAACCTTTGTCCCTGGCAGAAGTTGGAGTATGCAAACTGTAACACTGACCGAAGTCCCCAGATGTGCTATACAGTCCACTGAGGGCTCTGATTTCCTTCCTGCTCCCAGTGTTAGACCTTGTAACTCATCTCATAGTGGTCTTCTGGACTTTCATATCCAGCTATGGTATTGCATACAAACCACTGCTGAACAGTGCATCTACCTTCCTTCCCTTTCCTCTTCTCCTGACTTGCTTCCCTAAGGATTAACTTAGTTGAATCTCCTGCTCTTTTCCCGTGTCCCTTGGCCCGTCTTGTCGTTTCATGGCACAAGTACGCCAGCGTCCTGGGAGGGAAATGTGTGTCAGCTTTCACTCTCAGTTCATTTCTCCCTATATGGTATCGTTATGTGCAGTATAGGAGAAAGTTTTTATGCAGTGATTAGGGTCAGCTGCCTTTTCTGTCTAGCATGAGGTATTTGCAGACCACATTGGCTGTTTTGGTTTCCTGAAAACTGCTGCATAGGTAATGCATTTCTTCGCTTTATCAATTAAAAAAGGTAGTTTTACTGTATCACCTATCCAGCTACTGAAATAATCATGTCATTGGGATAACATAAGAGCTTGCGTAGCAGACTTTCTTATATATTTTATTTTCATTTCTACAAAAATATGTATGTTCTTTGTGCCTGCCATCTGAGTGAACTTAGTAAAGGGACAAAAAGGCTATCACATTGCAAGGCTGTTGCTTTGGAGTTTAGAAGGGTGCAATTATATTAAAAGCCTGAAGCTATTTTTATTTGCAGCCTCCCTCAACCTCATCCTCAACTGTTAGACATCTTTTAAATTTAATTTTCATACTTTGATTTTTTAATTAGTATTTTTATTTTAGCAATATGAATTATTTGTATTTCTGACAGAGAGAATTCTGTGCAGGTAGATTTTGTCAGTAAAGAGTGTACCCCAATTCTTCAAAGTGAAATCAGTGTGTGCTTTGATGGCTTTGGGAGTCTAGTCAGCTGTTACATACACGCCTACTACATAGTCATGGTCAGTATAGCTTTTGATTTAGACAGGATGGTTTGATCTATGGCGTTCTCAGCAGCTGAATATTTAGTAAAGAGAAAGAACCCTTGGATTCTCTTGATTTTTAGCCTGTCTCTGCTCAATTGGGCAGGTGAAAGCATGTCCTACTCTCTCTGGCTGGTTGTCCAGGTGGCTCTCTTGGAGCACCAGCCACCAGAGTAAACCCCAGGGAGGGCCTTCCATAAAAATTGACTTTATGTAGCTCTTCAATTACTGTAAGCAACATGAAATTTCATGGGGAAACTTTCTTGACTCCCTGTGAGCTGAAGAAACTGATCAAAAATGATGACAGCAAGCAATATGTCATCTGTTTTAGTCACCTCTTTGTGGCTACTGGCAAAATGCTCGGGAGTTGCTCTTTTGAAATTTCTTAGCTGGTAATTGTTTGGAGCTGAGCATTTGGTCACTTGTAGGTTTAGATGTTTATAGAGTCCCCAGGCAGGTGGCAAATATGGAATGCGGTAGTACCTAGCTCTTTCCTAGCACTCATCACCAAAAATCTCAAAGGACCACATCAAATGTGTATTGATTTAGTTTCTTTTACCAGTAGATTAAGCTGCAGCAAGGCTGTTTGCTCAAGAACAAGCAAGGTTTGTGCAGGTTCTACCAGCACTACCTATCCTTCTTCCCAAGCTGTGGCTTGAACAAGCCTACCATTCTTGGCCTTAATACAAAGGGCAATATTAAACATGACTAGTTAGGAAATGCTTTCAGAAAAATTCTTAGTAGCAGAGTATCTGGTTGCATAACCTTAGAAGTCACGTTTTTGTTTGGTGGATCCCACAGCGAGAAGCACTGGGCAGTTCTGGAGGTGTGAAGATTAATGCAATCCGTTCTCAGTGGTGTGAACACAATAGGTACCTCCTGGAAACGTGACTCTAAAAAGCCTCAGGAAGCCTGGAGGAGCACGAGTGATCTTGTGCATTGACTGTGCAGGCTGGGCACTGCGTGTGGCTGAGCACAGAGCAGGGGAAGGTTGCAGAACTAGACTGGTGTTTGCAGTTCTGCTGCCAGCCACGTTACTGCCCCATGCTGTATACAGGGATTAAGCTAATTTTTTCCACAAGCCCAGTGTCTTGACCTCTCTGTGCCATTACCATTCTACACCTTTTGGAAATCTGTCCAGGACAGTTACAAGGGCAGCTCTTTCAGCATGCAATTGTTAAATGTATTACCCTTGAGAAGCACATGCTGTCCTTTTTCAAGACAGCTTAACTCTGAAATTACTTAGCTCATTTGAGCTTTGCTCTTGCTGTAACTCAGGTTGTCTGTGTGTCTAATAAAAAGAAAAAGACTTACCTAATGTCTGTAAATTGCTTTGATATTTAGGCTAAAGGTGCTGACAGAAAAATGCAGGATTAGCAAGAGAGGGCATTTCAAAGGCACTAATAGGAGTTGGATCGCTAACTCCCCTTCGTGCCTTGTAAAATGCCTTCTGCAAATAGTAATTCACACAGTATTGTGGACATCCAAGATGTGTGGGAAAAGTAACTGCAGTTCCATATCTTGTTTGGTTTTGGCTGTCCTGTCCTTATGAATACTAGGAAACAATGAATCAAATACATTTCTTTGTAACAGTAAATATCAATGAAGCTGTCATGGTATAAATCAAATTATGGTATGCCTTTAGGAGATTGATCAGTAAAGGCAGCACATACTGGAAGCATAATGTCTTAGTTTGATACAGCACCTCCTGGGTCTTGAGGGAAGTGGACAGGTTCTGGATTTAATTTCATATTCCACCTGCTCTTGGGCAGTGAGGAGACCCTTTGAAGCCACTTTGTCATTGCACTGGTGATTCAGTGAGCATGAAATGTGACCTGAGCTTGGACTGTATCCTGCATTCTTCAGGAGGGAGGAAAAGGACATCAGGTATCCCACCTACCTATCCTCTAGTGCCTGTTTGCAGAGGCAGGCATCTGTGTGGCTGTGTTTCAGAAGTGTTCCTCTTTTTATAAATATCTCCATGAACAAAGCGAGCAGCTGCAGTGTGGTTCGATTATCTGCGCTGTGGATTGCAGCAGGAAATGCTGGGAAGTGCCTAGTCTCCCTCCCCTCCGGGGTGAGAGGTGCAGATGGGCACGGAGAGCTGCACCTCTGGAACGGGAAGCACAGAGTCAGCCTGTTTGGGTCGGGGAGGAAGTTGGGTAAATTGAAAACGGAGTAATGCCTTCCTTGTAGCTCCAGAGGTGCATCTTTTGTCACGTCACAATGAACATCCCCATTCAGCAACTACGAAAAACTGAATTCATGCAAGCTAATGGGTTGCTGTGGCCTGGACAGTGATGAGTAGAAAGAAACTTGAGTTTGTGGGAGACAGGAACATAATATTGAATAATTTCTCCTTAAAAAGTACTGAGCTGACAGCCACAGAAGCCATACTTGCAGAAATAACAAAGTGATGGTGGAGTGGAACAGGCCTGTCTTCTCACTCTGTCTAAACCTCCACATGCTCTTAATCTTCCGTGCCATGTGGTTATAGTGTGTTGTGGTGGACTCCTGATGTTGAGGCTAAACTTCTGGTTCTGCCTGAGCTCCTGAGCAGCAAACAGCACCTTGCAAAAGAATGAACTGGACTTGCTTTGAAGCGGTGGCTGCAAGACTTTCTAGGTGTCCCATTTATTTTTGGACATGTCACCTAATCTGCCTGCAGAGTTTTTTGCAAAGCCTCCTCTTCCCTTTGGCGGTAAACGTGCTAAAATTACATTCTGCAGGTGCCTCTGTCAGCCTATTTTCCTGTCTCATGGCTGTGATAATGCTGTGGTTTGTCATGGAAGCAATTACCTTCTTTTGGTCCAGCACCAAATTTGTCTTTTCCATTTGCCAGAGATCAAGGTTAGGGTGAGAGGCTGCCCTCGTACCGTCCTGCAAATGTACAGAAATTACGGTACCTCCTTCTGCTTCTGTATGTGCAGGGATGTAAATCCATACTGTTTGCACTGGCATTATTACATGTCAGTAGCATGGTTCTGGAGAATAACATGCATTGCCTTCCAGGAAGCATATGAGAATGTTTTTTTTTTATGTTCCTGTAAAATTGTGGCTATGTTTATTTACAAAGGGTATATTTTGTACTATGATTGGAGTACATATTTGGAGGCTTAAAATATGGAAGAATTTTCCTGTCAGATCGCATGAAGTTTCAGTCTTAGATCTCTTGTCAGGCATTTTCATAAGTAAAAACCTAACTGTGACAATTAAGAAACTAGTACAACATTTACAAATTGGCCTTCAACTCTATTTGACTGTATTTGGTTGCAAGTTAAACTACTTCAAATATGGTAATAGTAACTCAGTTAGCAAAAACAAAAGTACTACGTTACGTGATGGTTAATAGATTAGTCTTTAGCGATGTGTTTTTCTGCAGCAATGACAAAAGTTATTGATGTCTTTAAAATGGTAGGAGTATAGTGCTAAATACTTACCTTGTTCAGATCATGACTGATTTGTTAGTGTAAGATTAAGTGGTTTTGGCACTTCAGTGGTACTCATGCATGTATCATGGAGGTGCTGTCAGATTTTCACTGACATAAAACCCTTGGGGTCTCCCCACTTGCATTTCACTTCCCCTTTCCTCCCTTGGCAGATTTCTGAGAAGACCCTTGGAAACTTCATGGACCTTTTGAAAATTAAACCCACCACCCTAAAAGGTGCTTGGGCCCCCTGCAACACTGGGCAGCGCTGGCCACCAGTGTTCTGTCTGTGCTCTGTGGCTCCCTGGGCAGCTGGTGCATCACTAGTGCTGCTCACATCACCAGGCGCACACTTCCTTCCTTCCACCCACTTCCCCCTCCTCTGCCATGGTTTCACACCCCTGTTCCAAAGTTCACGTTGTCCTCTCTCTTTCTCTCCCTCTCCCCCTGCTTTCTTTTAACAGCAAGAAAGAATTTCGTACACACCTCCAGCGAGCCCGGTACCAAATTACACTTCATCACCACTACATGTCCCAGTGCCTCAAGCGATCAGGATGGAGGAAGACACCATCAGACTGCCAGCACACCTGCGTGAGTGTCAGCATGAGGCTGCTTAAGTTCTTGGACTGAGGAGGGGGTGGGGCAGGGTGAGGAGTTACTTCTGTTTTTAAGGAAGGGAGCAGGGAAGTCCCTGGCTTTATACTTTTTTTTTTTTTTTTTTTTTTTTAAATAAGCTCTAGCTGGTTTGGTTTTCCTAGCTATTGTTTTTAACTAAAGAAAATTACTCTTAAATACAGTGTGCTAAATCTTCCCTCCCATCTCCTGCACCCCTTGTGAAGCATTTGGCCCGTTTCTCATGAAATATGGAGAGTTTGTTTTGACGGGAAGTGCTGTGTTTCCTTCCACTTTATTGGAATTGCTCAGTTACGTGCTGCAACACAAGGTCAGAGTTTCACCAGCTGTGGCAAGTGGAATGCGCTTGTGCTGTGGCTATTTTCAGGTTCTGAGGGGTCTCAAATACTTGTGATGCCCAGGCTCTCTAGTGTAGAGCATGAGTGCTGACAGAGGCAGTGGGAAAGGAGGAGGAGTGAGCTTAGCTGAGCACAAAAGGATGCTGCAAAGGAGGAAGGACATATCACTGACATTGGAACAAAAACTGGAGGTGGGGGCAAGGTGAGAGCCAGGTACTTCCTTGCTGAGATGATTTAGTGTTTGACAAATAGGAAAGGCCAAGGACTGTTGGCCAGTGAGAGGTGAATTAGGTTGGAGACAAGAAGAGTGGAATTTTTCTTTTTGAAGGGGAAGCAGTTCTGATGGAAATAAAGATGTTTTAAGTAAACTTTTGTCAGGTGTTACATTCCTGGGGTACTTGAGCAACAATGAACAAGAGGTCCAGGAGCAAATAAAACTTTGTGCTTTGCCCTCTGACAAACAGGTTTGGGATTTTGCAGGGAGAAGAGGGGGAAGTCTATGTTTATTACAAGACACTCTCATTTCTGTCCTCAGCTGTCTTCCACACACACTCCTTTTCTGGATGCAAACTGCGTTTCATGCATTCTGTGGCCCTGTGCTCGCTCCCCTGCTGGCCACTGAGTTACTCTGCCCCACGGTCACTCACTCCCGTGCTGCATGGCCCAGGTTGTACCTTTTCTGTGCTTCCTGGTGGGAATGGGAGCTGGTGCTGCAGTGTTTCTGACTGTGCCTGGTCCCTGCCTGAGCATCCGTGAGCTCCCAGGCCCAGCTTGCACATGTGTGTGGCTGCTCAGCTGTTCCCCTGGCCTGGGGAGGACTTGGCTCCCACATTTACAGGGCATTTCTATGCTTTACCCAAAGTAGGCACAAAAAAACCCAACACACAAGCAGTTTTTCCTCCAGCAATTCTTTTCCCTGCTGCTGCTGTTCATCCCCAGGTCTTTTGGGTTTTTTCCTAATTGCAGTAGTTGGTACTGTTTACTTCTGCTGTGGGAGCCACTCTGTCCACTCCATAGCCAGGATCACAGCTGGCTTTCCAGTTACTTATTGCCCTCCCCACTGTGTCTGGCAGATGCATAAGGCAGGAAGGCAGACTCTTGATACCAAAAGTGGTGGTACATACTGTACCTGCTTCCTTCGCATCAGCTAGCCAGCATTCTGGATAGTGTAGAATTTATAAAGCTTCCTCTCAGTGAAGGCTTCTTTCGCAGTATTTTTAGAATGTGGTCCAACCTTTCACCTTGAGTTTTGTTTTGTTTTTTCTATTCTTTTGGTTGGCACATTTTTAAACTTGCAAGGCTTCTTTCCCTTTCGTATTTCCACACCAGTCTGACTTGTTGCAGGGTAAAAGCACAGATGATTAATCGTGAAATATCTGTGAAATAGCCTTCCATAAAGTTAGTGTCTGAGGTCACAAACAACATGGAACACATTTACTTAGCCTTACTAATTGTAGTCAATGGCAGTGTAGTATTTTGTAGCTCAGAATGGAGTCAATATTGACACAAAACACTGTTGTCAACCAACAGACCCGAACACTGTTAAAACCACTGTTTTTAAAGTACGTAGATTCATAGCTAGGCCACGAGCAGCCATTCTGAATTTCTAAAATGATCTCTGGTATAACTTTTACAGTTACAGAACTTCATGCAGTGACTGCTCTGTTTAGGTCCAGTAACTGAGCTTACAACATGTGCAGAAAGATTTCTGCTCTTCATGTAAAAAACTTAAGTGATGAGGAGAATATCAGGTCTCTAGATGTTCTTTTAATGCTTAATTATCTCCTTATTTGCCTTTTTTTAAAGTGCCCTATTTATAGTTTGAATTAGTCAAGCTTCAGTTTCCAACTATTAGATCTCATTATCGCCTTTCCTGCTAAATATTGTCGAAAGACTCCTCCTGATATAGGTGCTTTTAGATAGTCACTTCTTAACCTTTTCTTGGCTAAACTGGATAGGAAGAGAGGTTCTTAAGGCTGTCAGTCTTCCTGTTAAGCTTTTAGATTTCAAATTCTGTTTATATCACCTCTGTGAACTGTCTCTCACTTCAGACATCCTTTTTAAAGTGAGGACAACAGAACTGAAGATGACATTCCAGGTCTTGCTAATACCATGTATAGAAATAACTCAGCATCTTTTGGATTTCATGTCATGAGATTTAAAGAGGTACTAATACAGGGTTTTTCAGTTCCTGCACAGACTCCTCTCATTTATCTTTTGTTTATTTGTTTATTTTTAGATATGTGTCTGAGGTACAGCTTTGATCTTAAATCCAAACTGCCTCAGAAGTCAGGCAAAGTAACTAATTTCTAGTTCAGGCTGTGGTTCTGTGTGAAGGTTGGGTTTAGATCTGCAAAGTTCGAGGACTTTCTGGCTCTGAGATTTTGTTTGGTTCCATCCCTACGGTTGTTTGTGTTGATTTGGTGGAGCATAATAACTTCTTTCAGCCCTCACTCATTCCAGTGCAACAGAGAGATGTGGTAAATTCTGCCACTCTCACACACAGAGCCAATAGGTTGTCAGGCCTCCACTCCTTCTGTTTCCATGACATTCTGATGGTGTTCAACAAAATCAAGGCAGGGTTCAGTCCCAACCCACATATCTTCATGTAGGTGCTGCAGATGCAGCTGAAAAGAGCAGTTGGCCCAAAGAGAAACCTAGAGACAAACATTTCACATGGAGCATGTAGAGCACTCTCTGGATTTAGGCAGTTTTATGCCTTCTGATAAGAAATTTCACTGTTTCTAATGTTCCAGAGCACTCTGAAAGCACCAATGGCATTAGTATTAAGACAATAAGTAGAGCAATTTCCTTTGGTGTAAGAAATTATTTCTCACTGCTTAGTGAGCAAATGAGCCTCAGATAGGCTGAGCTGACTTTATCCAGAGACTGGAAAAGGAGAAGTGCAGTTTGGAAGGGTGGAATGCAGATCTCTCTTTGCTACAAGTTTCCTTCTCTTTGGTTAGCAGAGCTAAAATTATATAGACAAACACCTTTTTCTGAGCGTGATATGAAGGCACTTTCCCCTTCTCACACAGCCTTTCATGTTTTAAGTAGCTGCTTTCTCCTCAGCCGGCCTATTGTATAGAAATGCAGTGTAATCAGTCTTAACTTTAAATCTCTGGGATAGTAAGAATCATTTCTAGATAAAACATACCTTTCTCTGGTGCTGCCCTTCTCTGTAAGGGACTTTTGACCATACTTTTAAACATACTTGTCCGCCTAACATCCACTAGGAGCAGAGTATTGGGGGCATTGTCAACAAAATATCAGTGGGAAGCTGGGGAATATACTTTCCTACATTTCAGGTGTGTAGTCAGAAAACAGTTGCTCTTTGTCCCTGGTGTGTCTGCCATGGCAGCTTTGCAGCATATATGATCTCGACTACACTAATGTCAGATAGGAGTGTTTGGAAAATGGGCATTTTTTACTGAGGATTGAAGAGAATTAAGTTCAGCTTGCACACAAGGTGATGCCCTTGGTGCCTTCTAGGATGTTGGATACCTTGTTTTAGCTCCCCCACTGTAAAATGAAAAAACCCATGAGTGCAAAGACTCTTACATGTTTTGAAAAATAATACAGAAACTGCCAAGGTATTGTGATAATGAAAAATGTAGAGATAGGTGGAAGTCCTTTGTAACTATTTACATACCCTTTATCTCTAGGGAGGCACTCCATTTTGCCACAGAGAAAGTTAGTGGGATTTTTTGGTGGGGGTCTGTATTTTTTTCAATTTTATTTTTCTTAAAGCCCATCTCTTTGTCTCATCTGGTAAAATGTCATTAGCCACTTATTTTATGCTATGGCCAATACCTTGTAGTAAAAAGTTCTTTGAACTGGATAGAGGATACAGCACATAAGAAATGGATGAGAACCCTTCCCTATGTCTATTAATATGCTCTGAATTAGGGAGAAAATAGCTTTTTACTTTTTGTAATACACAAGATTAAAATAAGGTGGTTTGCCTGCTAAAACAGCAACTGTAAATATGTGCTACAGGCTTCATGGTTTTCTTTTGTCTCCTTCAACATAAAACTTCTTCAACAAGAGAGAGAGAAGAAATCTCAGTGCTGAGAAAGGACTTGCTGCATGCTCCGATCCTGTGCAGCATCATTCCCACTTGGACGCTTATGTTGATTTGTACAGTTTGATTTTTATCTCTGAAGGGCATCTTCTCTTGGGAACATGTGTGTGTTTATTTGGGGAGAGGATCTCATGGGCAAAGATTTCAGAGTTTTCTATTGATACAAACATGAAAACAGGTTCATTTGTTCCTCTGAACTAATTACTCTCCTCTCCTTAATGTTGTCATCTTTCACATATCTGTAGCCCATTGTCATAGTAAGACACGCTGCACATACTTTTCTGTGCACACAAAGCAATTATTTTTGGCAACAACTGATTTTTCTTGCTGTTGCCTTTTTTTCTGAACCCCCAACAGTCTGCACAGATGTTCAGAGTGCAATGATACACTCAAGATGTCACAGTACATGCATCACCTCATAGGGGAGAACTTTTACTTTGAGACTGCAGTGTTGTCTTGACTCCACTCACTTATGGGGCGTTGTGGTGGTAGGGAAAGCTAAAGACCTATTTGTAAAATCATTTGAGTGCTTTTTGTTTCCAGTGTAGTCTTGGGTTCTGGTCTTTGGTTTTCCAGTGTGTGATAAGTTCCAGGTCACAGCTGATTTGGATAAACTTCATGGAATGCAGACCTGGTCACATACAGCTAGTGAGATCACATTTTTTGTTTCACTATCTCTGTGTCCCTTGTTGTTACTGTCTGTTCTACTTCCCTCGTTAAGGACAGAAAGGAAGTTTGTTTAGTTTTCTGCAATGATTATATTAAAGGCCTTCAAGTTTTTAGTAAGTGTTTCATAGGAATCTTTCTTCATGGCTACTTGTATTACTGATACTCTGTTTTGGTGGGAACTAGTCCAGTGGTTTGGTACTGGTTTGGCATCTTTGTGACCTTAGCTGTACCACATACTGCAATAAAATTCTGTGTGGACATGAGTAGTAGGGTAGGACAGGTAGTTGGGCAGTTTCTTTAGGGCATTTATTAGACCTAAAGGCAGTTTGTTGCCAGTTTCTTTCTTCTGATCACGCATTGTTGCTTATATATATCATTTGTGTTTTAAGGGCACTAGTTTTCTTTTTTTTTTTTTTCTTATTAAAGGAATGCAGGAAACAATTAAGAGAAGGAGGAGGAAACAACAACACTCTCAGGATTGCCAAGGATTCATTTTTTTTCTGTATAGTGTCTATTAATTATGCTACTCCTTTTATTAATCCTTTGGCACCTGTTAATTATTCTACAATTTTGGCTAGCAGCTGGAAAGTCACTTTGAAGCATTAAGCTTATTGCTGTTTAGTTACTAGAATATTCAATGCACTGAACTGAAAGTATGTAGTGAGATGGGAAAAAAAGCCCTTTACCCTAAGCCACATTTAGAGCAGCAAGCAATAAAAATATTTGCTTTGGAAGGATCTTTGTGGAACAAAACTGACTGACGCACATACAGGGAAAATAAAATAAAAGCTTTGTATGACAAAGGGACTGGGAGAGATGGCCAGAATGTCAGATTAGTGGCTGAGACTAATCCTGGTCCTGCTGAAATGAGTGGTTAAATTCCCACTGATTTTCATGGGACCTGGACTGGCCTTTTTCTCAAATGGTTGGCTTCTCCTAGACCTCTCTTTGCTGTTCTCTGACATTATGGCCATTTAAGCCTTGTTCTTCCCTCTTACTGTTCTTGCCTCTTCTTCTAATCTGCTTTTCACCTTACATATAACCAATACCAACCCACTACAAAAAAGAAAAAAATTAAGCCTGGCAGTGGCACTGCTTGCTAACACCTTATTGCAGCATTTAATCTCGATGTTGCATCTTTGTCTTCTACCATAGGCTGTTCTTGCATATTTTTATTGTGAGCTATGCAGAGAGGGTCCATCCAGCAGTGCCTCCTGGTCTTTCAGATTATAGCTGTTAATAATCTACTGACAGGCCGACTGGAGTGTGGAAAAACCAGCCAGCCATCCTGTCAGCCTCAGTGACCATTACTTTGGTTAACCCCAGCAAAGCTCCTTCAGGACTCTGAGGTGTGTCCAGTTGTTGGGCAAGCAGGATGCAAATCACCAGCTGGGTAGGCACCGATCATGTCTGCTTCTGACCTAAGGCAGGCTGTTCCACAGGCACCCTCAGGTGCTCACCTGAATTGAACTCATCTGCTCCACCCTGCATCCCAGGGGTTTCTTGGAGTGAATCTCAGGCCAGCCTCAAAGAGATCATCCAAACAGGGAACTTGGATGGGTGGGAAGAAGCCCAGTCTGAGTCACTCTTGTGCCGTGGCTGGGCACAATGTAGATGCTACTATTTTATATGGACTGTGTTGCGCTGGGAAGAGTGAAAGTCCATTACTGATTCCGCTGGGAAAACCGTGGCCTTTGGATCATGAAGATCCTGCTTTGCATTTTTCTGGCACGATCTTTGTTCATCACCTGTAGGAAGCTAACCCCCTTGTCACTGGGTTTGCACTGGAGTGACACAGGGCCACTTTGGTTGTCACTTTTGTAAACGTCTGGTGAGTTGAACCCTAAATGTGTTAACTCCTTACTGCTGCCTGGTGGCTATGGCAGAAGCATCCAGGTTAAGTGTGGAAAAACTTGCAAAGGGAGCTCGCTTGCTGTGAGCTGGTTTCTGCTCCTTGAGAGATTTTAGAATCAAGAGGTTTTTATTTTTCCCAATGTGCCTGGTTGTTGCCCAGCAGTTTCCTGCACTGACAGTTCCCGTTGGAAGAGTGTGGAGGGATAAGATCCTTTCTGTCTCGGTGGGAACTTGCAAAGCAGTCCTGACGTGGGAGGTCAATAGACCTGTGCTTCAGGATCCGGACAGCTGACAGTGTGGGAGTCTCAGTGGTGCTAAGCTAGTCTTTTACCCTTTTGGAAAGCTTCACTGTACAGTTTTAAATCTCCAAAATACACGCTCTCCTCTATTCAGAGGGGAAAGAAAGCCATGTCACTTTAATACGGGATTCAAGCTTGATCCCTTGTGGAATTCCCCTGGAAAGTGTGGAGAGGAATAAGAAGCAAAAGCAGCAGGACATTTATGGTATTGCTGGGTTTGAAGCATTTTTAGCTTTGTCTTAAAGGGACACTGTCAAGATCAGTGAACCTAAAATTAGCTTGCTTTTCTCTTTCCATCCCAAATGTCTGTTTAATTTTTCATTTGTATTATGTTATAAATGCTTCCATGCTCTTTTTAAATTTTTTTTTTGTAAGAAATAAAATGAATGCAAAGAATGCAGCATTCATAAACAGCCATACAACTAATGAAAACACAGAAGAGAAACTGCGTGTAAGCCATGACTAACAACTCCACAATAAGAAACCATTGTGTCGTGAGAGCCTTGCAACAAAACACAAGTGTGGTAAAAAACCCTGCAGAAACAGCATAGCATCATGATCTTTTAACAGAGATGAGCTGCTGCCTCTTGGAAGAGAACAGCTCTGTCCAGCACTGAGAGGGGCATATAGTGTCTAAGGAGAAAGCTGCTGTAGCTTTGAGGTCCCAGGAGTTAATGTGCTCGGTCATGTGTATACACACACAGAAAGAAAACAGTTATTTGATGCCCTTTATGGGAAGCTGGATTTCCTTCTGCTGTACTTTTATGTCTTTCCTCTCCTGTGCTGGCACTCCTACTAGTGCTTAACAAATACAGCCTGGTAAAATATCCATTAAATGGGGTTTTATGCCATTTTTAGAACTCCCCATTTTACTGCTGGAGCTGCTGGATTCTTGAGTTTGTTGAAGACATTTTTGGTAAAATGATTCCAGATTTGGAGGCCCAGTCCAACACCTCAGCCACGAGCCTCTTTCCAGTATCATTCTCCAGAGTTTCTTGGGAGGGTGAAGCACTTATACATCAGGGATTCCAGCCTTGTGGAATGCTTGTGCACTGTCTTTTATGGGATGAATGCATTTGAATGTGCTCACTTCTCATGTAAAATGTGCAGGACTAGCATGGTGCTATTAATGTAGCAGTGATCCTTGTTCAAGAAGTTATAAGTTAGTTATATATTTAATAGGCATATTGTTGGTGATGTTGTGAGTTAATAGACAATCACCACTGATTGGCTTTTGAGAGTCAAAGCATTAGGAGACTTGCTTAACTCCAAATCTTTCCTCTTGAGTTTTTATGCATAGAAGTCATACCCTAGGAATAGCCTGAAGCACCCTGCTTTATTTACTCCATCTGCCTGTCTGGTTTTGATCTCCGTATGCTTTTGTATCCTGCTGCAAAAAAGTGTCTGCTCTGCACTGGCAGCATGGTCAGGTAGCTCTGTGGCACTTATACAGACCAGAAAATGAAAATGTTAAATTATACCATGACAAGTAAAAATTAAATTAACGTCTCCAATGATTAACCAGCATGTTCTTCCTGCCTTTTGAGCCCACAGGCACAGTATGGGGTATTCTGCAGTCAGTGGAGAGGAAGAATAAATGACTCTATGGCAAAATTCTCGGTTATGGGGATTGCTTTGGAGACAGTGGAAGTTTTCCTATCTGAGAGCTTCCTGGGGGGCTCTTTGTAGCTGGCCATTCACTATCCAAGTCCAGAGTTGCTTGTAGCGCTGGATCCCTTGGGCTGCAAGAACCTGGACCTGTCCTGCAGGAAAGCATTGTTCTACCCATGTCCTGCATGGCTTCTGCCCTGTCCTGGTGCTGTGAGGTGCAGGAGGGTGTGGTACCCGCGTATGGGCTTTTTCCATCCCCTCTCTAAGGAAGAGTGCTAGTTCACTGTCTTGTGGACTATGCATCACTCCTACCCTGAGGGTGCAGGGAGAACATGTGAGCTGAGCCACAGAAGTTCAGTCAGGAGGGTCTGGGAACTGTAGAAACACACTTATTTCAGAGGTAGATACTGTAGCGCTGGTAATGAATTTGCACTGTCAGCATCCTGATAAAATGGGTTGTTTTCTTATTATGATCTCAGCATTCTCCCTCTTCCAGTTCTCTAGGAGCATTTTTTTTATGTTTCCCTCAGGTGTCTTAAAGCTTCTTGTTTGCAGAACAAACATCCCAAAGGGGCTGTGAGCTGGTCAGAGCACTGACATTTTATTTTAAACCCACCAGCAGCAAAAAAACCACAGAATATTTTTGAAGGGAAATTTCCTTTTTGGGCTTTTGTATCCCTGAAAGAATTTCCGATGCAGGCAGATAGTAATTCCCAGCTACATACTTCCTGATAAGGAAACGGCTCCAATAAAGGCAGCTATAAATAGCTACCTTTTTATTTTTTAAAAATGTAGGGATATCTGTTTAGCTTTTATTTCAAACTACTGAAAGAAAGGGTCAGTGTACAATAAAAGTCTTAGGTTTGGCACCCATTTGCTTTCCAGCCAATAAACTTTTTAATCTGCATTTATACATTTAATTTTGTAAAGTTTAGATGTCTGTTTCTTTCTGCTCTTCCTTCTCACAACACAGTAAAAGGAAGAAAAACACCTTTTATATGGTAAACATAAATTGCATTTTGCCCCCTCATGAAGGGGAAGTATTACTTGCTTTACACAGAATTCTTAATGCCTTTGCTTTGTGCCTATATTTCAGTGCTTCTCTGTGTATAGTTTAAGGTGCTTTGTCATCTCAGAATAAGTAGCATGATCTTCAACTGCATTTTTTTCACCTTTGCTGTGGATATGCTGTAGCAAATGCATGGTTAGACATAAATTCCTTTTTTCTAAAAGTAACTTGTTCTGACAATTCTGTGCAGTTAGTTTATAAAGCTGAATTTTCTGCATTATCTTCCCCCTTTTTACAGTTCTGTTTCATGTATTTTTAATTTCATGCTTTTCACTTTGGACTCCTGCTAAAATTTTCCCTTGCCAGTCCTGCTTTTTTTTTATTCTTTAAAAACCAAACACCAAACGCACAGTACCTTCAGAGAAACAAATAATTGTTTACCCCCACAAAAATTTATAGAAGTGAATAAATTTGCTGCCAGAGCTAACGTGAAAATGTCTTTGCAGGTTAGATTTCAAGCTGGCTGTAGCTTGTCATTGTAGCAGTCATTCAGATTACAGCTGAAAATATATACATGTCCATTGCCTTGAGAGTTTTGTAGAGGATGAGTGCTTTGTAAATCATCTTGAGCAGCACTTGGACTTTAGTTAGTCCCTGGTTTCTGTGCTGCAGGAGGGAAGGGTCTGTGCAGGCTGGCATGTCCTGCATAGCTGTGGTGGATGGGGGTCTCCAGCAAAATCCTGAGGCACAGCTGGGGACAGGCATCTTCACAGGGGGTGTTGGCAGCTAGGTCATCCTCTTTTCCCACTTGTTCCTGTCCTGTGTGCTCCCTGTTTTTTCTGGGGGGGTAGGTGAGGTGGACAAGCTGGGCTGGATCTAAGCACTGGTTGAACCATAGCCAAAGCCTGTGGAAGGCGATGGTGCCACTTGCTCAGTGCCGGCATCCAGCAGAGGTTTGGGGCCCAGCGCAGCAGAGAGGAGGTGGAATAATCCCCCTTTTCCTCCTCTGCCTTTCTCCTTCCAGCGATTTCACAGGATCTTGTGACTTGTGGCCAAATCCTGCTTGTGAGGGCACTCAGCTGCCATGGGCCTCTCCTCTTGGCCACTGATGACACTCACGGCTGGCCCGGAGCCAAGCAGATTGCACAAGGGTGCAGCTGGTGGCAGATCCCTCCGTGCCCCTCTCTCTCCTTGTTTGCTGGAATGACACAGCAGGGCTCAGCACGTGCCCCTCCATAGCCCCTGAGCACATTGCTTTACAGGTACTCCTCTGTAGGCACCCGGAGGGGTTTTACCTCCCGTCTCCTATGCGCCTCTCTTGGCTACCAGAAAGGTTGATCTGTGTGTGCAGGCCTTGCCACACCTCCTCAACAAGCCCGTGGAACATGCACAATTAATACGGCATTAATTAATTATGGGGAGAACTTGCTGCTGGCACAAGAACCAAGGCTTGCAGCTTATAAAGTGAATCCTTTGATGCTGAGCTTTAAAGAATGTTTCCATCAACTCAAGCCAGCAGAGAGATTCTGTGATATTTATACTTTTCCTCCGTACAGACTCCAGAGTGCAGGGTTTGGCCACCCTGGGTACCGGCAACAAAAGCAGTGGTGGTAAAGGAGGAGAGTTCAGAAAGCATAACCGGGGCTTTGACCCTCAGGAGTAAAACTGCACAAGTCCTGGGTGAAAATATTGGGGCTGAGCCAGATAGGGTTTGTTGAGCCAGCTCAATAGGGACAAAAAGTGACCTACTGGACTTGCTGAAATAAACAGGAGTTGTCTCACTGTCTTCAGCAAGTCGCGCAGTTTTATCCTGTGTGTGTGTGGGTAAATTTGTAGGCTTGCACTGTGCTTCTACTTACTTGGCCAATGTTTGGGGAAAGAGAGATTAAAGAATGACTGTGCCTGTTTCGTTTATGCAATACTGAGAATTTCTCCCTTTCTACTTCCTCCTTCTCGGTAGTGCAGAAGGAAGTAGCCCTGGTCCCTGCTGGTCCGCAAACCAGTTACTCATTTCAGTTCTGCCACTTGAGTGGGTCCTTGTGTATTTCCTAGTGGGGGAAATCTCCCTTTATGTATATAAGTTCCTCCTTCCTAGTCTCTCTTTTGTTCTGATTTCTTCCAAGCAATCTGTCTCCTTCAATTTTTAACTTCTTTGCTGGCTTTCGCTTCCTCTCCATGATTCAGTGAAGGCGTTTTGTCAGAAAAACCCTCTGTACAAAATACTTCTTTGTTCCCGTTTTTTTTTGGTTTTCTGTGTTATACTTCTTTGTATCTCACTTCCCTGGAAACTTCCTTAGTAGTCTTACTACCTCTGGGCTTTTAGCTTCATTACTCTGGGTAGTCATTACTGTGTTGCTGGGTGTGTAATTGTTCAAGGCACCTTGATCTTTTTTATTAGAGGTTTGGGTTTTTTTACTGCTCTTTAAATACAAATAGGCAGTGGTGACAAATACTATTATTAAATACATGGGGCTTGTCTCATCACTGCTCTACAGCTCGCTTGGTGGTTTTTTCTTGTTGAAAGTGAGCATAACCAACTCACAGGAGTCATTCTCTACTTCCACTTTATGTTCTCGGGGATGCAGTGTGTGGTGTGGAGTAGTGGAGAACAGGCCACATGCAGTAGAAGGTTTAGTGCAGGATTTGAAGCCTTGGAGCTCAGCAAAGTAGAAACAAAGGATAGCACTTAATGTCTGTAAGAGCTAGAACATTTATAGATCTTCAATTTTTACACCCCCTCTCAGTTTTAAAATCATGCAGAATGAAAAACAAGCAGAGGAACTGGGAGTGACAGCAGAGGTAACTGTGATAGTGAGCTGAGCTATGTTTGTTATGGGCAGACCTGAAGCAGCTGGTCTGTTAAAGGAGTCACTATTTGCTGCTGGCCTCCTGCCACACCATTATCAGTGTGTGCAATAGCAATGGCTGAATCTCAGAAAGTTTGGCGTGGATTCAGTTCAACAGAACACCCAGAAGTAAATCCAGATGTCTTTTAAATTGGTTGGATCTGTAGTGTTACGGTGAGTTCTCCATAATTATGATTTTCTTGTGAGAGTTCTGGGAGAATCTAGCTAGTCCAGAATAACCCTGAGAACACAGCTTCTCACGCATGGCCTTTCTGGTGCTCCATCATTTGTAGTGAGAACATGTGTGCACAAAAACTCCACTGGAACTCAGACAAGAGTTAACAATCAAAATTTATTTTAAAGCTGAGAAGTTCTGGTTATTTTTTTTAAATCTGACACACGTATCTCCATGTGCATGTACATATTTAGATGCTGTGGAAAGAGGGCTTGCTCAAGTACTTGGGTTTTATGCAGAGACACTGTAACTTTTTCTTTTGAAGCTAATTAGCGCTTAGAATGTGTTACAACCATTTCTTTTAGGCAGAGTTGTAAAATTACTGCCTATGATGAAACAAAAAATGAGTGCAGAAGATGGTGGAAGGTGCCTTTTGTGTCACAGGAGCTGCTAAGCGGGCTCAGAAGTGCTGTCCTCCCCACGTCTCTGCAGCAATAAGCAGGCACAAGAGAGTTAGCCTGTGTTTGACTCTAGAGGCCTAGGTTTGCACAGATCTTTCAGTCTGTTTTTACTGGTTCAAGTGTACAGAGTCAGCAGTATGGTCTCTGTTTGAAATCTCTTAAGTTGGTGTAAAATTGTAGATAGGGCTTGATCAGCTGTTTTTAATGCTTTCTTACTGCATGCATTCCATAAGCCACTTCCTGAAGAGTACTAATATGAAGTCTAATCCACAAACAGTCTTGGCACCAGTTTGGAAGCTGAAATAATCACAGTATTATAACCTAATGTGAAAAGAGGTAGCTCACACTGATAATTTTATCCTGAAATGACTTGGCCCCACTCTGAACCATTTTCACTGCACGGTTTTATAAGTTGGTATAATATCAACAACATAAAGGCTGTAAAAATATCATTTGTTGTACAAAACATGTCTCTTGGCCAGCTATAAATTACACATATGCTTTAAATAATTTGAGCATCAGGACAGTCGCACTTCAATAGATCCTGACAACTGGAAGAGCAGGGATATCTTCCATATGAATAAAATGCCCGGTATGTCATTATGACTTGAAGTTGTGGTTATCTACTAAATTAATTGTTCCCAGTGTCATTCAGAATTGGAATGAAAGTAAATTACTCTTATTTGATAATTTTCTTGGCTTTACATATGGGAAAGCAGTACAAGGGAATCTCATTCAGAAGGATGTTGTGGTTGTTCAGGAGAAAACAACTATTGATGTGAGTAGCTCATGACTTTTTCACGTGGTTTTACAGTGAGACCTGTGAATGTCCCTTGACTGTAGAGTTAAGGAAAGATACTTGTCAAAAATCAGTCACCAGATTCAAATTTGTACAGCAACTGTGAATAGATGTCACAATTTCGCACCAAAATTTTTAGGCAGTTGAAGTTCTGACACAAGCTTGTTAAAGCTCGTGAATTCCTAGGGAGGTGTCTTAATGCCTTGTATTTATTCAAACTCTGTCCCACTCAGGGTGTGGCGGTCTCATCCACGTGGTCGTTTTTAGTGTGCTAGGGAACCTAGTTAGAGTAGAGTGCTTCCCCAGTCCTCCCATTCCTAGGAAGCTAGAGGGGGAAATAGGACCCTGCAGTTTGAGGAAAAGGTAGTTTTGTAAGTGAATAGGTTTGCAGGGAGAAAGTTATAATGTGGCTGTGAAATCATACTTGGTATGGAGAAGGTGACCAGGAAATGATTATTCACAGCTCCTAACAGAACAGCGAATCCAGAGATCCAAGATAAGTCATTGGGCAACATGTCTAAAAGAAACAAGAATGAGGATGCATCACTACATGAAAGAAATCATTGCAGGAAGATGTTTGCAGGGCTGAAAGTGTGAATGGATCTCTAAAAGGAACTAGATAAACCCGTGGAGAGAGGGATAGGCTGTGTGGTCAGTATGGAAACAGTGGCCTGAGTGCAGCCGCAGCTCATGATGTCCTTAAACCACAGATTACCAGAGGCTGAGATAAGTAATATATATTATAGTAGAGATTGCTTCATGTTTCCTTATTCCTTAAACATTTTGCTTATACAATGACTATTGTAGATGTCGGGGTAGATGGGTTGGGGATCTTTTCTAGTATGGTAGTTTTTGTATTTTTTTCCATGTCATAACCATCTCCAGTGATTTGACAGTAGTGTGGATGCCATCCAAGCAGATATATATTCAGTACGCATATGCTGCGCCAGAGGGCTCTTTTAGGTGATAACTAACTCATCAGCTAGAGGCCATAGAAAAAAACTTAAGTGAGGGGATTTGCCTTTAAGCAATTCTGACAAAAGTCTCTTTACACAACAGCTGACTGGATTGCTGAATGTAATGCCAAGGGCAGCAAGAGAGGAAAAAAAAAAGTCATGTTAATTAGCTGGCGAGGGAACAGGGCAAAGCTATCTGGTAAGGGGGAGAACGGGAGAGAAGGGCAGGCAGCCACCTCCTGGAGCTTCAGCTTTAGGGACCAGGTTTGCTCCAAGTGCTTGAAAAACAAATTTTGAAGTTGGAACTGGGGAAAATGTGGAGAGCCTCTCTCAATAGCGCAGAAGCCTCCAGTGGGTTGTAGTCACCCCCATATGCAATTCTGTTATCCCTGGCATTTGTTTGTCCCATACACCCTCAAAGGATTGCTTTCATTTTTCTGCCGTTGTTCAGTCCAAGATCCAGTTCGACCTGTGCCCCCTTTGTGGCCCTGTCTCACATCCACGTAAATGTGTAACATGAATTTCAGTTCTGCTTCCTCTCTTGCCCCAAACAACAGTTTGTGTTTCTGGGTGTAGTCATTAAAAAAAGTTATTCAGTATTACTTTTGATTTGAAATGGTAGATTAAAAACTAGCTGGAAGAGACTGGTAGTGCTTCTGATCTGTATCCCCTTTCCTAAGGTGCTTTATAAAATACCGTATGTTGTTATTCACTCTGGCCTGGATGTTCTTGGCTCTCTCCCACTTAGTGATTCACAAGATGTCTGTGAGATTCATTTTTGTAAATGTGGTTCTCCCCCCTCCCGCTGTATTTTCTCCCTCCCTTCTCCTTTGTTTTTGAGTTCGTTAAATAAAACCTGTGGTACATGTAAGGGACACAGTGCAGTCTCCGACATACCATTGGGAGAGATCTAAGATAGGGTGTAGAATTTTCCCCCTGATTGTCAAGTGGGAGATTAGAATAGTTTGCAGAGCTTTTCTGCAGCTCCCCCTCCTCTTTCTCTGCTCTTTTGCAGCTCTGTGTGTCCTGTGCCTCTCTCAAGATATTTTTTTCTAGTAAAAAATCAGCACCTTGTGCCCTCTGAACTCTCCTGGCTGTCCCTGGGGAGAGGTGGGCTGGGTGCAGTGGGGTCTTCTGTGCAAGGGCAGAGCTGCAGATCCCAGGGCTGCTGTAAGCCGGCAGGGGTGTTTGCAGGGCTTGCATGCCAGAGCCTCTTCAAACAGCTCTGCTCAAAGGCATGAGCTGGGCTCACTTCTGAGGGAAATTTCCTTTTTGGGGAAGTTGCTGCAAAGGAATTTCCTGTGTGGGCAGACAGAGCTTCCTGACTTGAAGGCTTCTTGGAAGGGAAACTGTTTCATAATGAAATGATAAATTAAAGACATACCAGCCCTGGTTCGCTTCAAAACAGCTATTGAGAGAGCTCAGGCGGTGCACCATTATACTCCTGCGCAGAATGAAAATAAATTGCATCCTGACAGGATTCTCCATAGTAGACCATATCCTTCCCCCCAGCCTTCCTCCCTGTAGGTCTCCCTTTCCTCCTCCTTTCCCCCTCCCTTGCTATTGCTTCACTGTCATCTGTCTTTTGCAGCCCCCTCTAACCAACAGGCACAGGGGCGTGAGGTCGGGGAGTGTTTGCTAAATGTGCTCCTTCCTCTGTGGAGCAGTCAGCTCTGGTTTAAGCCCTGCTGTGCTGGCCAGCAGGGTCAGTGCCCTGGGTGGAAGTCACAGAAATGGCACAGCGCTGCCCTCTAAACTGGTGCCATTGCTGCTGATGTGGTTGTGGCAAGGAGAAGTTAGGGATATCCTCAGAGTTCTAAGTCAGTGCCTGTAAGGAATGTCTTGGTGCGGTTATGAAAATATCTGGGAGGAAGTGTTGCAGATAACTGTTTCCTGTTAAATAAGAGGAGAAAAAGGACCTTTGCTCCATCCCAGTCAAGACACAATGGAGGGAGTTTTCAATAGGCAACAACCAGCTCATACTATTTCCCTGCTCTGCCCCATTGTGACCTGTGGAAAAGGGAAGGCCAGTGCTTGTGGGTGTCTGTGCCCTAAGGGATGCCTGTAGCTGTGAGCTCAGCTGGGCTCGGTGAAGAGCTTTGGTCAGACTGTTGGGGTTGCCGAATACGTCGTACCTGCAGATGGCACAGGGGTAGGGGGAGCAAACAAGTGAGAGTGTTGTGTTACCTTTCTTTGTCTCAATTATACTGTCTGTAAACTTGATGGGTGATTCTGCCCACAACACCTAGTTCCACAAAGTGATCTGACATGCACTGATACAAGTGTGGCATCAGCATTTTCTTCCTGGAGAGAAAGCCTTTATTCCCTGCCTCCTATTTGGCTGGCAATTAAAGCTGTTTTAATTCTTTGCAGGACTCCCCAGAATTGTATGCCTTGTTGCTCCAAGGAGGTCTTATCCCTCTCCATTGCTTAGTGAGTTTCTTTGGAGTTTTGAAACACTGAAATCACTGGCAGAACACTGCACGATTTTATAATAAATGCTGTAGTTTTGGGAAGTTTTTCTTAAAAATGTATATGATGGAGTTCTATGAAAGTGAAAGAATTTGAGGTTCTATTTGTATTTTTAAAGCAAGTTTTTGGCCTGTGCAAAGAAAAACTAGAAAAGGTGGTTCACATGGCTCAGAAGTCAGGTACAAAGGACCCCAGAGTAGATAAACACTGGGCTCATAACTTTTATGCTGTCACCACCTCTTGATATCATTAAATTAATGATTAAAATAAATGTACTACATACTGCTTGCCTAAGTTGCTCCTCTTTTTTGTCCTTGCTAATGTATCAGCTAATCTCCACCTAAAGAAATGTCATTGCATTTTCTATATTGCCTGCCTCCTTCTTAGGGTAGGGTGATGTGCACTTCCTTCTTTGTGTGCTTGACACAGCCTCAACCAGCTGTGGGGTTTGTCATCCCTCCTTTCCAAACTGTGAGCTCCCTTTATCCCATCTTCCCCCCAGACAACACGGGACTCATTTTTGTCACCTTTCTGTTCTGAGCAAAAACTACACAGAATTACTTCTAATCTACTCAGAAATAAAATCTGGGTAACATCCTGTGATGGTGGCAGCTATAGCCATGCCAGCAGGAAATCTGAGTGAGAGCACAATGATGAACTGCTTATAAAACAGAACAGTTTCACCAAGGTTTTGTGTGTAATAGCGGTTTGCATTGTTAATCAGGTGCCACTCCAGTCACTGTTCAGCTTCATGATAGTGAGTTCCAGTAAAATGTGGGTGGGAGGACACTTAATTTGTGCTGGTTTTTTCTTGCTTTAAATGCACACACTGCTTGTTCTTGGCATGATATCAAAAGAGTGCTGGAAGGAAATGAAGTAGAAAAGAGACATAAAAATCACGACTGCACAACTGATCTCTAAGGGTATTGTTCCTGCTTCCACATGGAAAGCTCAGAGATTCCTGGTAGTCATTCTTGCTGGGGTGGCAGAAGGTGGAAATCTTACATTTTAGTTCTGGAAATAGCAGGTCAATAGGGATTTCTCTAATCAGCTAAAAACTAGCAGTGATGAAGTTTAAATAAATTGTAGGCAGTTATTCCTGTCATAGGAATAGCTGTGGAAGACCAATGCAAGGTCTTTGAGGACAAAGGAAAGACTGGAGAGGTGAGGTGGGATGCATCTTGCTACCGTTACTCTTGCAGATGATGTTCCAGGGCCTTATCTTGAGCTCTGTCCCTCCATGTAGCCTGTATTTCTGCTTGAAATTAGAAGGCTGGGCTACAGTACATGTCCCTGCTAAAGAACAGTTCATTTTGTTATATGTTTGTCTGCTTTGTTGGGATTTCTGTGACTTCCCTTGTGAGACAATTAAAGTCTTGCCCATAGGAGGCTAACATTCAGCCTCTGTTCTCCTTTGATCAAGCTAAGTTTCCATCTTCTGAATTACCCTGAGTCAGACCACTCTAAATCTCTGCTTGTGGGCTGCGTATACCAAGTATTTGTGGGCATTCTCTTGCTAGACTATTTGCTTCTCCTACAGTGCAGCATGAGATATGTGCAATATTTGTGAACGTTCAGCAGGTTTGGTGTTGGAAAAGTTGGGGAAGGAATAGGAAAGCCAAAGATCATTTCAAGGTAGCTATTCTTCTACTGTTCTGAGTTGCAGGTTGTCAGGACAGTAACTGGTGTTCTATCCAGCTGGATTTTGTCCTGATCATTTGAAATGCTTCCTTTTTCACCTCAGTGTAATTTACAATCACACACCTATTTCAGGAAGAAATGTTAACAGGAAAGAAATGTAAACACTCCAACTGTGTTTTACTTCCTCTAAATATCTATATGTTTGTGTTGAGAGAGTTATTAAATTAAGAATAAAATAAAGCTTTCCAGGCAGCTCTGGGAGCTGAGATAGGTTCACCTCCTGAGGATCCGGAGAGAGGGAGACTGAGGTGTGCAGCAATGCTGGTTGGTATGTTGCCCAAGCAGTCACTGTGATGGAATTTCAACATGCTAACAGAGGCTGTCCTACACCAGCTGCATTTGCTTCCCATGAGAAATTGGAGTGGCATGGAGAACACTGAGGTTGGAAGAGAAAATTAGGGGCATGAGTTTCCTCTCTTGCACAATCCCTATTTAGGCATTTTCAATCACTGTGTCTGACTGTATATGAAAATGTTTGACTTCTTAACTGCTGAAGGATGTAATAATTTTCTCCAAGAAATTTGCCTCTTAGTATTTGAACAAATGTTACTTGAAGGGAAAGGGTGAAAAAAGATGTGGCTCCCCATGTAAGTCAATTTACTAAAGCATGGATAATGTGGTAGTGAAGACCTGAATTAAAATTCAGCAGCAGGTACAGATAAGATAGGCAAAGTCAAACTCTTCATAGTCTTTCATAATTTGCATCTTCTTTTTCCTATGCTTCTCTTATAATTTTTTTTCCAGGACAGGTTGCAAGCAGTGTCTTAACTAAGCAAGGGGTTATTGACAGTAGGTTTACTTTTTCAATTATCTTTCAAAGCCTTCTTGGAAATAGTTTGAAAGACTCTCTGAAATCCACAAACTAGAATTTGAAAATACTTGTCCTTTTTACAGAATGTCTTTTCAGTTCAGCAGTCTCGAAACCATAATCACTTGCATTTCCCTTGACTCTTTTACACGTCAGAGATTCAGCTCTACCTAGGTAGACTAATGTGACCATAACTGTCTGGCTTAAATGTTTTTGAGGATGGGCAGTCAGCTTTTTTGAAGCAGGTGGAGGGATGTGATCTCTCTCTTCATACTGACACTATGATTGCTTATACCTGTGAAAAACTAAGAGAGACAAAATGATATTTTTCTTAGGGAAATTTCCTTTCTAAGGAAGCTAGTCATATGAAATAACTGTTATTATTTTTAAATCCAGTATGAGTTGAGGGAGTGCCCAGATTACACATTTCCTGGAAAAGGCCGTTGGTGACGTACCACTGACTAATGAAAATCGCCAGTTAGAAGTAGCTCTTTTCTATTAACTGTTTGAAAAGGAAAGAGTGTTTTAAAAGCACAGGTCATTGACATTTCCTTGTTCTTTCTTTTTTAACCCTCCATCAGTGGGCCTGTTTACGTCATTAGGCAGCTACAGATCCATGGCCCTCGTTGGAAAACGCTAAACTGTTCTGATGTAACAAAATAAGTAAAACCAAAGCCTGATTGCTGTTATTTGCCATTAATGAGGGTATGCAGCTTAATGCCACTACCTAAAATGCAGAGAGGAACAAGAAAAGTACGAAGGAGGTGCAACAAGCCTGACAGTAGATGAGTTGGATTTGCCATGAAAATCAGGATAATGCTTTATCTACTGGTGAACAGCAGCCTGCAAAGAGCTCTGTGCAGGGGTTAAGGATGGAGTTTTACACACGTATGAGAAATTCTGGTCAGAAAAGGGAAAAGCTGTGGGATAGAACTTCTGCATTTCATTGCTACTAATTCAGGTTTTTAAACTAGTGTCCAGAAAATCTGGGAGCAGATGAGCCAGTACTTCTAAATACCATTTTAGCTGTTATGTCTAAGACTCGGGGAATTGTGTTGCTTATGCTCAGAAGAGCATGACTTGTGACTGCAATTTGTTCAACTCAAAACGACCTCCAAGCTTTACTGGAAGTAAACTTAAAAAACCCCCCAAAACCACAAAAGCATAAAAATCTGCCCCCTCCTACTTATACCATAAGAGATTTTTTAGTTTTAAAATTGTCATCCTGCAACATTTTGTTTTGAGTTTAACACCAACAACATTAACGTGACAGAATTATGCAAACAAGGAAATTTCCATGGGCTGAATTGCACAATTTCAAGAAACAATCTGAGCTGCTAAATAAACATGAGCACTGATGCATTAGCATTGAAGGGCTGTGCAATCTCTGTAGCTGTTGGAACAGACAGAATAAATACACCTTTCTTCTTCCCTGTTCATTGACTTAACACACAGGAGGGTATGAATAGTACCTGGCTAAGTGTGTGTGCAGTGCCAAACCACAGGGGTTGTTTGGAGGGCTGCTGCCTGAGATTTACCATTCAGTCAAAGAAGTAGCACTAAGGGAACATACTCTCAATGCTGCTATAGGTGTTAAAGCTGTGCAGTGGAAGTCTAAAGTGTTTCCTAGTGCTTTAAAGATTTTCCTTTGTACTTTCATAGGATGCTGTATGGCCTGTGATAGCAGCTACTCTGGGATATAGTAAGAATTTCCAACTCCACCACAAATATTTCTGTGAAAGATGCAATGCAGGTGCCAACCTGGCAATGATCTACATTTCTGCTTTCAGCAACGTGCTGTACTTAAATAACCTTATATTCTTACCTAGAAACCTTAAGCCCACCAGACGACATCCTAGGTACTATCCCATAAATGAACTACTAGGCTGTATTGTTTTACTGGTGTTTCCATTCTGTAAATTCACCTCAGGGCCTGTTATGCCTCTAAGGGCAGAATACCTTTTTTTGTCTTTCGGTGCTATAGCTTCCATTATTACAAGGGTGCTTGGCTATTGTAGGGATGAGTCTTACAGAAATTAAGATAATTAAGTGATTAAGGTAAGTAAAAATCCAGTACCAGCCTCTGCCTTTGCACAAGTGAAAACCAAAACCAGTAATGGCCATGAGCATGTTGATCTGGGATATGTCAGATGTGTAGCTGTTGGAGGAGTGGGATTCTAGAACCATCCAGCAGGATTAATGGCTGGAGTGGTCAGAGCAGCTGATGGAGCTGGTACTATTTTAAACAGGATTACTGTAGAGAGGATTCAATTTGGAGATGCTTTTTGAAGGGTGATCCTGTAGTGCCCCAGCCTCCACGATGTTTTTAGGGGAAGATACTTGGATTTACCCTGGGCAGTGCATGGGAGAAACAGCCAGATTCTCAGGAGGCTCAATAACAAGTTTTGCTTGCAAACTTTAAAACATTCAAGTAGAATAAGGTGCTTAGTAAATTTTAAAACATCCAGACAGAGTAAGGCACTTTGCAAACTTCAACTTACCAGTCGTGAGCCAGTCAACTGTTCCTCCAGTCTCCTATAGATCCACTTAGAGGTCTCTTCTAAACCTGGTGGCCTTAGAGCCCTGTGTGCTGCTCACACGAATCCAGAGTTCTCAGTTGAGTTTTCCGAGTCAAGGTTTATGAGAGTGCCTGAGATGTGTGCAAAACCTGAGATTTACTGACTTTCCTATGGTTATCACTTGCCACCAAAACCTGTGTCCCGTGCAGACTGAAGGTGTGTATATTTGTGGAAGGGATTAGAGTTCAGACTGAGATGATGAGAGAGAGAGTTGATCTGAGCAAAAGGATTACATGAGGAGTTAGGGAATTACAGAGGTGCTTTTCTTTGAAACCAAGAATGGAGGGTACACAAGAGACCTTTGGTCTGCTCTCTGAAAAAAGAAAAACAGGGATCCAGATGCAAACTACCTGCACTGGAATAGAAAACTGGCATATTTGGCATCATGTGACTTGCAAAACACATTATTCCAGCAGAAGTAGTTGATTTTTCTGAAGGCTTAGTCAATGAATATAAATGAATCAATATACTTTTACATTTTATTGGGTGATTATCAACTGGTGAGACTCCTCAGCAGAATGATGGATGTGGTTTCTTTATCTGACTGTCAAACAGAGCGTTTATGTGTCATTCTTCACTTACGTGAGTTTGCCCAAGGCTTGCATTATTGGTAAAAACTGTCCCATTTGCTGTAGTTAATGATCTACAGGTTATCAAGCCTTCTGCAATCCTTTACTGGCTGTGACAATTTATTGCATGATGCTCCTTAATTTTCCTACCTAGAAGAAGGTCCTTTGCAAGGAAAAGCACATTAATTTCTAGAAAATATGTCTAAATCCGCCAATGAAAGGTGCTTCTTTCCATTATTCCAGTGTGTTAGCAATAATTCTGTCTGAAGAGGATGGAAGAATAGGGAATGTGGGTCAAAAGGCATTGACAGATAGAAGTTTATCTAACAGGCTTGCCTTTAAAGACCATTTGAGGAAGGGTAACTGGATGCAGCAATGTGCCTTTGCCCTAAGCAATGCTGAGAGAAGCTGGAGCCCCATAATGCCTTATCCCAGCACATCTTCATTTCCAAAGTCAGCACGGGATGGGTGGAAAGTCTGTGGCACACAACAGTAACTTGGAAGAGTACAGAGAGTGAACAAAACATGTTTCCTCATTTGTAATTATCAGGACTTTGAATGTGTTGTTGACACCTTAATTCTGCTTCATAGTCCATCCCCCAAATGGTCACAAGAGTCTGCAAACACCAACAGACAATGGCTGCATTTTGGAAAAGGTTTGTGGTGCTATTAGTCTAAGCAAAACTAGTTGCCTTGGTTTTTCACTTCCAGCAGTGAATGCACATGCTGGGAACTTCAGAAAGAGTAGCTCTGACATTGTTTCCTCCGTGGGATTTTGTTGCATGTTTCTGTTCAAGCACATAAAAACAACTGCAGATTTTGTATTTTCCATGGTGTTTTCTGTAGTATGACAGGCAACGTAATCTTAATGCATTTTAAGAGGCACTGATTTTACTGTTTGACGTAAAGGGGGTTTCAATCTTCCTGATGTCATTTCAGAAGAACAGCAGTGAAGCAGATCTGCAGCAGTGCAAAACTTGTGTAAAAGGAAAAGAGAATTGAGCTTCAATATTTGAGACCAGTAGTGATACTTACCTTTGTCTTATTTTAAAGGACTTGGAACATGTTACACTTATGTAACAAAAGGGAAGTACTTCACATTAGTGGTGTTTTAGTGACCTGGGTGGCTTCTGTCAGTTACAGATTTTCAACTATTTACTTTCCAGGTAAATATAAAGATGACTACTAACCGTGTAAATATAAAGAGGTAGCTATTAAAAGACAGTAGCTGTCTTTGAAAAAACATGCTCCTTGGCAGTGCCACAGAGGTCTCAGCAACTACAGAGGGCTGAGTTAGGAAAGATATAAAGTTGTTGCTAGTTGAGAGCTGTCTGATTATTTTAAGTGAGACTCAACAAAATTAGTGCAGTAATACATTAAAATTTCCAGTTTAAATAAGCAATTTTAAGTGGAGGACATAAGCTCCTCATAGTCCGGGTATCTTCAAGAGCTTTAGAAAACAAAGAAACAGTATTGCTGGGGTTGGTTCAGAGCCAGCATTTCCAGTGAGTTGTTTCACATGAGGCTCTCTGGTGCTCTTGAGGTTAAAGGAAATTAGGAAGTTCGGTCTCAGTCTGTTTTTCCCGTGGCTGTGGTTGTTCTGGACCAGGTTCTGCTTTATCACATTCCATGCTTGTTGTAAGAGAAACAAGGTGCTGAAGCAGGAATCTCTGCAGAGATAAAAAAGAAGACAGATGAGGGAATCTCAAGCTGCACTAGAAAAATTGTTCCAGTGAGGTGATCCATGTCCTCTGACTCAGCCTCTCATGCAGCCACAGAGACACTGAACAACTTCAGCTATGTAAGGTCTAGTTGTAATACATGAATCTGCTTCAACAACTTTCTTCCCTCACTTCCCATATCCTCAAACACACCAGAATTAAGTGTTTTGAAGATGGGGCTCATTATGTCTTCTATCTCCCATCTCTTGTGTTTTTTTAACTTTTTTTTATTCTGTTCTTCATATTGGTATAGGCTTTCTTCACACAGCACCACACCATCTTCACCTCTCCAGAACCCACAAGTATCAAAACCATGTAGCATACATTAAAGACCCACTAAACATCAATTTTTATTTGTCACAGAATAGACTAAGGGGGAAAAATGGGGGAAAGGGGCCAGTGAAAAGGGAGAACAAGCTGGTTCAAGGAAACACAAGAGATTTGGTTTGAGTCCAAATCATGCCAGCAGTGATTGTAAGTAAACACTTGGTGGTGAGTCAATGGTTTCTGCTAAGTGAATGGATGGTATCTGTCCTGTCTTCATGAACATGCAGATCCATGCACATCCATCCCCTATCATCAAACGAACTGTAGGTGTATCTGTGAGCTCAGGTGTGTCTGCCAGGCATGGAGGAATCAGAGAGCAAAACAGGTTCTCAAAGCTCAAAATTACCTCTGTGTGTCAGGGTTATCCCAGGGCTGAGGCAAAGTCATGTAAAGTGGCTCTCCTCTAGTCTTCGTAGTAGAGACTTTGTCGGTGGCTGGTGCTTCCTGCTTTCCCAGGCACTGACTTCCCTACTGATACAGAAGTGTCATGGAAAGTGATACAGAAAGCTTAACTGGATGGTACAGCATCAGAATGGGGAGGGAAACCAAGAAAAATCCACTTGTCAGCTGAACAAATTAAAAAATTTAAAAACTCAGCGTTTTGTCAGTCACTTCACCCCCTGGCATTTCCTTCACAGTTAGGACTTTAGTCATCAGTAAAACAGTAATAACAAAACATATACAAGGATTCCAACCATCAGCTATCATAATTCTCTTCAACTCAGCAAGATGCTCTTCAGCAAATAACCATTAAGAGATTAAGTCTCTTCTATGAATAAATTGTTTGGTATGCTGAAGGCAATGTATTGGACATATTTTCACAGGCTTAAGAACCCTGACAGCGTGCTATTTGTCTATACCTGGCATAGTGGCAATACTAAAGCCTCTGTGCCATTGACCAAAGTAGCATTCACTGGGGATTGTTTGCTAATGCAGCCCTTGGTTTGGCTGCTGATAAATGTGAGTGTATATTATGATGATGCTTTCACACCAAGATCCTGAAATACCGTATTTGCTGAGGGACTTTCAAAACTTTTAGAGTCCCCCAGAGGAAGGGGGTATTAATGTTATTACCATTATCCATTTTGGAGAAGGGAAAATGGAGGCTTCAGTTCCACCAAATACACTTAACTAGGGCCATGTAATGCCCTTGCTGAAAATGCCAGCCCTTGTGCTGCTCTGGCCGTTATTCTCACCTGCATGCTGGCAGCTGGCAAAATTTCTTTTTCTGTTGCTCAAATATTCAGACTGAGAAATTCCTCTGGGTTAAAACTAATATTGGGAGAAAATAGTTGGGTTTTGGTTCTTTTACCTTGATCGTTTCCTTGATCAGAATGTTTGTACAGGTACTTGAATGCTAACACGTTTCAGGGGAGCTGTGTGAAAACTGGACCACAAGTCGGGAGTAGGTAGGACTTATTTATTGTGACAGTGCCACTTTAAACCAACCTGAAGTGCTCATGAAACTCTGGCCTGAGGTACAGGTAAATAGCCTTTTGAAGTGCTTGTTCACATCACTCCTGGGGGCTTCCCCAAGTCAGCTTTACTCTGGTTAGCTAACATGCACAGGGTCCCAGTCAAACGCGGTCTTGAGCTGCTGCATCTGAATTTCAGCCAGCCTGGCTGGCCCACAGAGGCCACAGGTGAGTAGAAAATGCAGAGGTGGCACCAATAGTGCAGGATGCAGAATCCATCTGTGTTCTCCAAAGCAGTGAAAAGACATTCCCCACAGTCTATAGTAGTACTTAATTGGTTATGGTGGTTTTTTTTTTTATTTTTAATAATGGGTGATTTATGGGAGTGAAGCCTCTACTCCTCAAATGTAAGAGCAGCTAGGGAAAAAAAAAAGGACAAGGAAGCAATTTTTCCTGAAGCTTATTTCCTGGCAAGGCACAGTTTTCAGCTTTAAAAGGATGTATGAGGCAGAGAGAAGTCCTGTAAACATGTCCACATGTGCCA
Source organism: Corvus cornix cornix (assembly GCF_000738735.6). Classification (NCBI taxonomy): domain Eukaryota; kingdom Metazoa; phylum Chordata; class Aves; order Passeriformes; family Corvidae; genus Corvus; species Corvus cornix. Next base: position 65,022,522 of record NC_047057.1, on the reverse strand, counting down.
AGGCTCCTTCAGCTTTTGCCTGAATGTCTCCCAGCACACTGACTGTGGTTCATTGTCCTCTCATAGGAACTTGGTATTAAATTGTAAATTCCGTATATGTGCAAGACAAAGAGAAAACAAGTGAGGCTGTATCATATCTCTTACAAAAACCTTGAGTCTTCATTATTTCTTCTCCCTGGTTTCTGAAATACTTTTAATCTGAAAATCATGAAAGCTGTGGTCATCCCAAGGAAAATTAGAATAAACACAGCTGGATGAAGTCTCTTAAGGAGTGTTTCAGTCACCTGCTGCTGTGCTCCTGCAAAAGCCTTCCACCTTATCTCTGCTGCTGAAAGGGTATTGCACAGAAGAATGACCTTCATTTTTTTAGAAGCCTGATGGGGAATCAGAAGTAGTCAAGTGGTCATAAACTCTGTGTCAGTAATTTGCTTTATGATTTAACAGTCCAGCATCTGCTTTTAAAAAATATTTTAAGTGTACTGCAGGAAAACTACTGCTCCATTGCTTTATTCAGGCGAGGTCCTTGTTTCATTGCATTATAAAAACATTGTTTGGTGCATGTACGAGTGGTCTCTGCGTGTGCAAGGGCATGTTTAACTTTGACCATTGAGACACAATGTTCTGACTTGTGCTGATGACACCATGTGAATAATGTCACATCCCTCTGAGCTGGATGCAGAGGCAGATGCCACACACCTGGGTAGCACTGGGGTTGTCTTCTGCAGCTTCTCAAAGGAAGCTCACCCAAAATTCAGGAGTTCATTTCCCTGGTGCTGGTCATCTCTTTTAAGTCAACCTCATCCAAGCTTCTGCCACATGGCATTATGGTTTTTAACTTAACAAAATGCTGTTAGGAACAGAGAAGAAAAAACTGTAGTATTTTTCTCTTACCAGTTCTGCTTCCTGATGGTTTCCTTAGGAGGTACAATTTGGTGGTTGCAGGCTGTAATCTCCTAGGATTAACTGTGCTCCACTCTCAGAGAGCTTCTTGCAACATGACTGCTGCTCACAGCTCTAAGCACACTTAATTATGTCTCAGTTTCTGTTCTGTCTTTCAATTCAGGGGCTGTGCTGAGAAATAGTTAGGGTTGTTAATATTAAGCTTTGACTGTTAGGACTTCATTCTAAGCATGAGCAGGTTTGTTTTTCTGAAACATGAACAGGGTGCTGAATGAGGTCACCACATCAGTAATTCTTCTTGCTTATTGATTATCTGGCACGTGCATTTATCAACAGCTGATAAATAAGTGAGAAGGATTTTGTTGTGATGTAGATCACAGCAGGTCTCAGAGTCAGTCAGCACATTTTAGTCTGTGAGATCAGATATACACCTAATACATCCACGTTCTTCAGTCACACCTGGGTGTGCTGATGGAATTCATGAGGTCATTCAGTGTGTGTGTGTCTACATCTGCTTTGTCAGCTGCTGGTGATTAGCAGAGATTTGTTGCTGCTTTAAAAGATGGATCTTGATCAAATAGCCAGTCACCATCCTGGCTACCTGATGTATTTCTTCTTTATACTATGTACTATGCCTACTTCAAAAACTACAGTCATCCCTGTGCTACTTTGCACTAGATTTCTGTTTCTTTGTATTTACTTGCAGATGGGTGTGTTTAAGCATGTATTTAAGTTTCACTGCTTTTATGTCTCACTGTCTGAGAATGGGAGAGGAAGATGGGGAGCTGCCAATGAGGAAATAGCGTCTGAAAGCTAGAAGAATGGAAACAGTGAGAAGTCAAGCACATTTTTAGGGAGGTGTAATGGGGAAAATAAAATCCCAATACAAATCTAAATGTCCCTAAAAGTGTTGGAATCCTGAGTGGAAACTAACTCCAGGTTCTTGAATATGTACACATGATCTGTGTATAAAACCCCAAGTTCTCTATGGATTGTACAATGCCCACAGCAGATTTTTCAAAATGCGTAAGGGTGATGACTTTTACTGGACAGGGTGTAACATTGGCACTTCCAGCATAACAAATTATCTGGTCCAGAGAGAAAAACATTCCAGGAAATGGTGCAATTGTATACTCAAAGTATAATAAATAGATCACTAAAGCTTTCGTGGCATTATTAGATGTTCAGAAGAAAAGTAAGGACTAAAAGTAAGGACTAAAAGTAAGTACTACACTCACTGTAAGTGTCCAACTGGCAGTCCTTGGTGTCATGGCCTAATCTATACTGTAGATCACACGGCCTTCCTTGGAAGTGGGAAACATCTTCTGTAGTACCTGCTGGATTAACTCTGGCACTTCTCCTTACTGCCTTGGATGGCTGAGTGTTTGAGGAGCAATCTTCAGCCATCACCCTGATGTGGGAGAGTTGCTGAAGTCTGGGTGCTGTGCTGATACCTGCATAGTCCATCACTCCGTCTGTGGTGACTCCCTAACAAAGCTTTGTCTTGCAGCAAGGTTAGCTCTGAAGTTTTTTCATTGCCCTGGGGATTTTTTTGTTTTTCTTTTTGCAAACAACTCCTCCAAAGCAAATAATCTCTAAAAAAAAAAAAAAAGTTGAATTTTTCTTCGTGATCTGTTTTCCTTAAAAACTGAAGGAAAAGCTTTGCCTCTGAACCTGCATGTTTGAGCTCTTGATTGACCTGATCTAATGTTTGATAGTAAGGTATAATGTTTCTGATGGTGGCATAGGAGTATATAAGTTTGTCTGCCTTAGTCTCCCAGATAGGCCAATCCTGGAATGCCCTAGGCAGAGCCTTGACAGCAGGTAGAGAGAGGGGATTCTTTTCCTCTGTTTGGCCGTGGGAGTCTGTACCTGCAGTGCTTTGTCCAGTCCTGGTCTCCCCAGTATAGGTAAGAAATGGACATACTGGAGGAAGCCCAGTGAAGAGCCATGAGGTTTATTAAGGGGCTGGAGCATCTAACATGAAAGGAGAGGCTGCAAGACCTGCAGCTATTTACCTTCAAGAAGAGAATGCTTGGGGGTGTCTTGTCAGTATGTATAAATATTTGATGGAAAAAAGTGAAGAAGACAGAGTCAGTGGGCACAAACTGAAATACAAATTATTCCATTTACACTGAAGAAAAACTCCTCAAGTGGGAGCATGATCAATCACTGCAACAGGCTACCCAGAATGGTTCTGGACTCTCTGTCTTTGGAGACACTCAAAACCCAACTGGATGTGGCCCAGAGCAACCTGCTCTGGTTGACCCAGTTTTGGTCGGGAGCTGGACTTGGGGGTTGCCTTAAGATGCCTTCTAGCCTCATTTTTTCTGTGATTCTGTGCTGTGTGCAGGCTGACGAACCCCAGGAAAAGCCTATAGGAAGGAATGTCAGGCTACTGTTGATTGTTCTCCTTAGTCTGCTGTCAGGATAAAATAAGCCTAGCAAAAGGAGCTGATGTAGGGAGAAGAGGACTGAAGGGACTGTAGTCGCTAAGTGAGTTTCAGAACACTTTGGAATCAGAAGTGTTGACTAAATTATTTGAAAAACTCATTTACAGGATATCATCTATTCACCTTTATTTTCACTGAAGTTCATTCAAAAATTCTGTCTTTTAGTTGAGATAGTAAACTCTAACTCTGCTCTCAAGTAGTGTGGAATTAGAACTTCAATGGTAGTGAGTTGTATTTACAGAGAGATTTAGGATCACAGGATAATTCATGTCAAAAGGGACCTTAGGAGGTCTCTACTCCAACCTCCCGCTAAAAGCAGGGTCAGCTCTGAGGCCAAAGTCCCTCAGTGCTTCATCAGGTTGGGTCTTTTAAGCCTCCAAAGATGGAGGTTGTATAACATCTCTGGGCAACCTGTCCCAGCACTCGGCTGTCCTCATAGTGAAAAAGATTTTCCAGCCTGAACCTTTTGCTCTTAGACTTTATTTTTTAGGTGAATGAAGGTAACAAACAGGTGCCTTTTGGGTTTTTCAGGGATTTATATGCAATGTAGATCTCTTACTCTCTTGAGCACTTCTAGGAGTTCCCCTAGGCCCTTACCTTTATTTCGAAGCATGGAAGGGCATCTGAAAATCTTAACCGATGTCTCCTGGGCTTCACAGCTTCAAGAATTTGCAAGATTGAAACTGAAATCTCTTCCCTTTCTAAAATAATAACTTTGTTGTGCTTATGAGGAATGATTTAGGATTGGGAAAGTCTTTGATTTGCAGGAGGGTGTGTCTGGTGTAATAGAACCGAAGCATTTCTTTTTAAGCATTTCCTTCTGTTAACTTTGCTGATAATGATGTGGTAAGATCAGAACTAGGGCTATAATTACATGAAGTTTGCAGAGAGAGGAAAGATCCAGAATTCCTTTCACACTGCCTAGCACATTTCTAGGAAAATGCATCTGTAAAATGTTCTAAAAGGCAAGGAAAACTTGTGTGTGGAATCTTAAAAAACATTGTATATGTATATATGAAACAGACTTGATTTCTGAATAATGTCTAAGGTAGAAAACCTCCCAAGTCAGCTCCAGTAGCGTATTTTTTCATGTGTGACAGAGGTTAATTTGGTCATGCTTGTTGCTCTAACCATAACTGCCTTTTTTTTTCTTCTTTGTGGCAGTGTTTGCTTTTTCTCTGTCCGTTTCTTGTTGTTCCTAAGAACAGATATTTGCCAAAACAAATGTATGTGAGTGATAAAAGCCAAGAGGAATGTCTGTTGGACCACAGGAAATTTCCTGTGCAGGAAGAGATCTTAGGACTTCCTGTGGAACAGAGCATTGTGGGTCTGTTGGCAGAAGTCCCTTTACCACAGCTGCAATTAACCAGAAGAGGGTGGAAAATAGTTGGCACTGCCTTTTGCAGTCACATAGCTCAGAAGAGCCTGAACTAGACGCTTAAAGATCCACAGCATAAGCAAATGGTAAATCAGAGTGGGTTTGCAGATGGTTACTCTCAAAACCAAAACCAAAGAAAATAAGAATAGTGCAGAATTTCAGGTCACCTCTGCTTATACTCCCGTGCTTCCTGCCCACCTTACAGACTAACTCGGCGTACATGGGAATATCCCAAAGTTTGATGCTGCTAGAAGGAGACCTCTTCAATGCTGCGTGTCATTGGTACAAGCACTTTGTACCCCACTGTAGCCTCATACGTTGCAGGATATGAGAGACATTGCTAGTCGGCCTGTACTCTCCAGCAGGGTTTTCCCATGTCCCTGCATGAGGCTTCCCAGTGGGTACTTCCCAGACAAGTTCAAATCACCAAACAAGCCATGTCCTACATGTTGTATTAGATCTGTGTGATGCCAGAAACTTGGGTTGATTGCCTGAATTTCAGCATGGAAGACCCTTCTTTTTGAGTGATCTTTATTTTAGCTTATAGCAGATGGGCATCTCTTTCCCCAGCCCTCTGGAACAACACTTGCAGGGAACAGGGGAACTGCTTCTGGAAAGAGGAGTGAGGAGACACAAAAGGAGGGGCACAGGATGCTAATATAAAATGGTGTAGTAAAAAAGAAGGGAAGAGACAACGGGATAATAAGAGGAAATGAGTGTAGATCAAAGGGCAGAAAGAGTAGGGGACAGAAAGAAAAAGACACCAGGAGCACAGATTTTATAAAAAGGGAAACTGGCCGGTCTGGAGACAAATGTACTTTTTGTAAGAGTGTGTACAGAGCATGATTACATCCTACACAAGAAGGAATTTGTGATGCAGGGGATGTCAAACCCATTATTAGGTGATGGCAGAGTGAGCTTGATATGGACACTTGGCAGTTCATCCTAGACTGCAGTCGCAGCTTCATCTGTGGGGACAGTTGTGTGCCCTTTGTGTGTACCAGTCCTTGACCTCGCTGGGAAGGTGCCACAGAAAATTCCCCTGAAATGGTGCCTGAGCTGTGGTCTGTGTTCAGTGTGACATGAAGGCTGTTGACTCTTCAGAGAAGTCAAACAGAACCTGACTGTGACATTTGAGCTTCAACCTTGTGAGCCAAAGTTGACTACAGTGGTCTCACCTGGGAATTTCTAAGCCTCTCACGTAGCTTGGTTCTCCTCATGGAGTTTGGACTGTGACCTGGTGCCCTTGCCTCTGCTGCTTCAGCATTTGGTTTTTTCCTCACAGCTGTGTGCATGTTCACTCTTCTTTTGTACCAAGGAACTCTTTGTTTGCTTACTAAGTGCTTCCCCACAGGAAATTTCCTGTGATGGAAAGCTCTGGGGAAGCTTCCTGTCAGAGGAGAGGCTGCAGGGGGCAGATAACAGAGACACTGGAGGCCACAAACCACAGCCGCTGAGGAAGCGCCGTCACCTGGCGCTTTCTGCCAAGGGAGGTTGGGCGGCAGGAAGAGCCAACCACTGTCTCGAGTGATCTGGGCTGATAGGACAGGGGAACTACTCACTGGAAAACCCACAGCTGCCGTTGACTGCTGAAGCCTTCACTGAGGCTGGGCACTGTAACTTGGTGGTGTTGAACCCAGGTCTCTGAAAGCTATGGATGAACTTTTATCGTGGGGGGCTGCCCATGGGTCGGTTAGGTCAGCACTTCTCAGGCTCTGAAGAAAGCCTGTAGTTAAGTGTCCCACTGTGAGCTGCGTACCAGGAGTGGCTCTGAAGCTCACAACCAGTTGAGGAAAAAAGTCATTGCCTCATGGGAGAGCAGCACATTTTGATAATGTTGCCTATCTCCTGCCAGTTGTTTTCCTAAAGAGGGAGGGTCCCCTCTTTAGGTACCATTATAATTTTTGAGTCCATGGCTGACCCTAGCAGTCTCTAGATCTCTTACTGGGATTTGGTGCAAAAAGGATGGTCTGGCTGTCAAATAACTTACTGTGAATGGCACTCCAGGCTCCATCAGAGACCTCTTGTCGTTTTGGGCTGGGCAATACTTGGAGCTCCTAGGAACTCTGGACTGCAACTGCAACAGTGTTTGATCAGTCCAAGGCTGACAGTGCAAAATTTATTTGAGGAAAGCACCCTGGTGCTAGAGAGCTCTTCATAAGCATGCAAGCTCAATGGTCATGATGTTGCCTCTGCAGTTGGGTGGGACCTTAGGCAACACTAAGGCAGATAAAACACCTGAAGATGACCTACATCCTTCCACAGCTCTTGCCTTTTAGCCTTGCAGTGCCTCAGATTGCTCGTATGCAATGTGATGGTGGTGCTTCTTTCTGCCCCCATTGACATCTCCTCTGTCAAACTCGGTGTAGGACTTTAGAGTTGTTAATCTGTCAACCCAGAGATGTGCCAGCCCCATAAACCAAACTTTGAGCTTCCCTCTCACCAATCTACCCTGTGTTCTTCTGCTCTCTACAGTGTCCCTTTCAACTCTTCAGATTTTTTCCTCTGCCCCTACCATACCTCAGCATTCCATGCTGTCTGCTGAATTCATCTGTACCACACAATGATTTTTACAATTCCTCACACAAAGTTACTGGACCCTGGTAACATTCTTTAAGCCTCCTTGTTGATAGTACTCATCTCCATTTGTGATCTGTTGCCTAAATATTGCCTACACAATGGCGTTTGTTGTCTGCATGTAATTCTTCTGTAGGTTGATTTATCCCAGGCACGTATGACAATGTTTTGCCAAAAGATAGAAAACAGAACCATCTTCCATATATTATCACCTTAATGTTCCTGTTCTTCTTCAGAGCTCAGCCTCTTGAATCTGGTGAAGGCACATCATTTGCTTCTTTGTTTTTCTTTTGTTTTATTTTAAATATTGAGGTTAAGAGCAAATTAAATGGGACTATGAAGTCCTGAAGGAACTTCTTTAGGTCCACTCCCCCTAGACTAGGAGAAGCAGGTGTTTTAAGCTCTTAGTTTTTGATATGGTATAATTTCAGTACAGCCTTCATTCAGCCACCAGCGACTGTTGTGGTTTGATTAACAGACTTGACTCAGAAATGCATGCAGCCTGGCCAACTGGTCCAGCCATTGGCTTGGTGACATTGGCCAGCTGGCTGTCATTTCCTGGCTAAAAGGGAACCCCAAATTGTAAGTGCTGCTTCTCAGCTGTGGGGCAGTCAGGAGTGAGGCACTGCTGGATCTCAGGTCTCCTGAGAAAAAAGCAAAGACACAGAGTCTTCACGTAGAGTCATACATAGTTAGCAGTCCCCATGTTTTGTAACCTCCCATGGATCAAAAGTATCTGGGAAAAATTGCAGGCTCATTTTCTGGGATGAGTGGTTGATCCACTTGTTTTTCAGGTTTCCAGACAGTTCCCAGTGTAAGAACTTGGGTTTGATAGGTTTTCTACTTTTTACCTATTGTGGCTGATAATTTCTTTGCCAGGACAGAGACCAATACATTGATGTTGAACTCTCAAAATGTCCAGTGCCCTAAGACCTGGAACAGACTTGAAGAAAGAGAGGAAGTCTCTTCTGTACCCTCAATACCCCTCTGCTGGGCCATGTGGATGGGAAAGAAGTCTGCCTCTGCACAGGCAAGAGTGAGAAGAGCTCAAACTTGGGGTGGAGCAGAAGGAAGAGCCTGCAACAAGGAGGCTGGTCAGGGAGATCAGCATTGCACTCTGGCACAGTTAGAATTCAAGAGAGAGGGATGTGAAGTTGAGCTAGGAGGATGGATTTCTGAATCTCGCCTTTCTTCTTCTGTCATATACACCTTCTGCTGCACAACTTGCTGGAAACATGAGCCAGGGTTATGGCAGGGTGTCTGATGCCCTCCTGGCAGTGTTGGTTCTCATAAAAAATGACAGTATATTCCTGCTGCTATCAGTTGTCCCTTTAGCAAAAAGTGGCAAAGGTCTGTAGGTTGGCTGTAAAAGGGCCAGCCCTCCTACTGCTGACCCATGCAGGTTTCATTATGATGCCACAATGGAATTTCTGAGGGTTTTTTCCTTCACCATTGCTGATACTTTAAAAACAAGGGAAAAAATTACACTCAGTATATTTATTCTGCATTATAGCTCCTAAGGTTTTAAAGGTGAAGGAATGTCAAATTAACACTGCATGTGAGTACATTGATCCTCCATTTACATGAGCTTTGCATATGCATTAGCATATGCAGGGTCTTGCAAAGTGTGGGCTCTGGGGCTACATGGATAACTTCACTAAATACTGGTAGAGAGGAAGGGGGATGAACCTTAGTCAGTAGAGAGGATAATGGCAGAAGAAAGCACTGTATTGTTCATTCAAAAAATGTCATTTTGTTTTAATAATTTGTAATGCTAATAATACACTAGGAAATCTGTGATATAGTGTGTAAACATAATAAAGTATTGGGAAAATTCAAGTTCACTACAGATTGGCTATTAAATATTTGCAGTGAAGTGAAACAGCTCAAGGCTGCAAAGAAATGATCCAACTGGCAGATTAATAAACTGAGAATTCACACCCTTAATTTGTAAATATAAACAGTGAAGTTCAGAAGTGAAGTCATTAATAGACCTTGTCTGTCAATAAACTTTCTTGACATTAATTTTTAATACTATAGAAGTAGTGTCTTTAAAACAAATACTTTTTAGAAGAGGTCAACAATATAACATTTTTACTGTTTTCCCAAAATATTCTAAGTTGAAATAAAGAGCTTTTAGAACTGGTTATCAAATTGGTTCTTGCAACAATTATGGAAAAGTTTGCTTACCCCAAAATCTGTCTTACCCCAAAACTCAAAGTAGACCTTACAGTAAGTTTTATGAAACCAAAACGCAAAAGAGAGCTTGCATCTTGAATGCAATGGATTAATGCCAACTTTGGAATATTGCAAATTTCTTCCATTTTATTTTTTCAATGGGTCTGATTTTGTATATTCAAACAAACTTTGTTAGGGTCTCACCATTCTCCTGAGTATTGTAAACTCTTGTTTTTCCTTTTTCCCTCAATTACTGCCTGTGGAGACCAAAATGCTGCCTTCTATAGCAAAATCTGTGGTGTTACTCCATCACTTCTGCTTTGTTCTACTTTCATGAACTGGGGATTTGGGAAAAATACCAATAAACTACATCCTCTTGATAGCTCTGTGTGGAGATTACAATCTGAGGAAACTGTCTGGACAAAAATAGTATTTCTCTCCTGTTTGTGCATTGCCAAGCACACCGGGGTCCTGGTTTATGACTGCAACTGAGACACTGCAATTATGCAGAGTAATAATGCAGGCCTGTTGAATTAAATGATGAAGGTCATTTGATTTCAGTTAGGGTTAGCATCTCCTGGCCCTTCACATGGACCAGGGCCTGATAGTATGAGCTGCTGTAGGTAGGGAAATAAATGTGTTCTGTCTTTCTGTACAAACAGGGCATGAGGCCCACTGGTTTAAAGATAGTTGATATTTTTAAGCTGCCATGAAAAATAAGGCAAGGATTTGTTAGGAAGAACTTCAAAATGCGTTCAAATTTCAGCATGGTCCTTTCCAGAGTAAAAAAAATTGGAATTAAGGTGACACACACGAACACCAAGATAAAAATGTGTGTTTTTAAGAAAGAATTTGACTAAGAGAAGGATGGGTTTTTCAGCCATTTCTTTTCCTGGATGGCAGTTATCCAAGTGAGACACCCCACTAAAATCACTGGAACTGCTCACAGGAATATGAGTTAAACCATGCAGCTCTCAGTGTCTTGTTTATTACTTAAACAAGACTTAAATTGATGCAATTTGGTATTCATCTTCCTTTCCACTCTTTACGAGGGTTGCTTTGCAATTTTGCATTTATCTCAATTTTTACAATGCAAGTATGGATATCACTTATACTTTTGTTTAGAATTACTTTTAGTTTGAATGAATGTCAATTGTTTATTTTAAAACAAAAGTAATTAGGAGGTTCTCATTTAAAAGCAGAAAACACACGGCCATTTTGACTGAATGTGAAAGGAGCCTATACAGAGAAAGCAGAATTCTTTTTGCACTAACAGCACAATTTTCTGTTTCACATTGTGTAAGAATAGAGTTACCAAAATGTACACCAGCTTTTTACAAGAAATGAAAATAAATCAGTGAGTGTTTAACAGAATTAATATTTGGATTAGCTAATATAAGGTTTTCCTAGTGCTTCTCTGGCACGCGGAGAACTTACAGAGTGGAGAGAGAAAGAAAAAGAAGAGGAAAAAAATGTATGCAAAGCCAGTTGAGTAGAGTTATGCAAATGACCTTATCAGGGCAAGCAAAAGGCCTCTCCACCATGCCTGCCAATTCGGAAATAGCAGCTATGGACACACTCAACTCCCTCTTCCTGAGGAGATGCAGCTTTAGCCTGTGATGTTGGCAACCACACCATGAAAGGAGATTAAAAATTGCCTCCTCTTTTATGTCTTTTTAAGAGGTTGACAGAGATGTTAAATGAATCCTGGAGAGGGCAAGCACCCTGATGATATCCCAGTACCATTTTTTCAATTTTATTTGGGTTCTAGCAGATGAAGGGAGCAAAGGAACCACTAGGCTTTGACAGGGGTACAGAATTAGTCCCAGATTTCTCTCGAGGCACTGGTATCTGTCTATCCTGACTTCCATTCTGAAGGGAGAAGGGAAGAAGAAACATTTCCTGCTGTTCAGCCCGACTCAGGCTACCTGGTCAAGGTGTGCTGCTCTCTTTCTCTCGCCTCTTACGATTAAATTCCACTTAAACACAGGAAAGCAGCATCTGATCGTACACAGAGTTTTCCAAACACCAAAGAGTGTCAAGATTTATGAAGTGTTTTGTTAATTAACACAAAAGGAAGGCATTATGCTCTGATATTCTAGGAATCTTTTCTCACCCTTTTAGTGCCTTGCATACTACTCTTAGCACTGCAGCTAAGTTGTCAGGATTACCAGTTACCACTGATTTTCACGGGAGATGCAGACATGCTTTTCAAGTTTGAAAGCCAGTGTTTTCAAAACCTCGAGCAGACACTAACTGGTCTCTCGTTTAACATTCAGCTGGGTGGATTGAATTCATGGTCAATATGACATATTGGTGAGGATTTTTCATAGCTAGGGTTGGACTCAGTTGTCAGGAGGCAACTAGAGGGTACAGTCATATGAAGGGATCGGCTGAAGTGTTAGCTCTGGGTTGGCTGCGCACCCTGAGGCTGCATCCAGTGTGTTAATGCTGCTTTATTCAAGTTGCTGCTTCCCAGGCTTAAAACATAAACCATGTGAGTAGCATTATTTAAGAAAGAGGACAAAGACTGAAAAAAACCAGTGTGATCTTTTGCCACACTGAAGCAGAGGAGCATGCAAAAAAGAAGAAACCAAAATATTTTGTCTTCTTCACCTTGTCCCCATAGTGCAAGAGAGAATGTCCTGGGTGGAGGAATAGGATTTAGTCGAGGTGAATAGTCAGCAGAAACCTGTGTGCATTGGAGCTCCCAGGGTGCAGGGCTGGGGGACCCACCAGCCCAGTGGGAAGCTGCAGGGAGAGTCATTCCTTAGTACCCAACAAAAGCTCCGAGCCTTGAAGGTCCTTCCTGTTGCATGGAGATGGAGACTCTGCCAAAAAACCCCAAAAAAACCTGAGGTCCTTCAAAATGATCAGTGACCTGAATTTGAGAAAGAACCAGGAATTTTGATGCAGAGCAACTGTGCTCCTTCTGTCCCAGTCAGGGTCAGCAGTGCCTCTGCCTCTGTGAGCAGGACAGCGTGGGCACTGCGCTTGTGTACCTTTGGCAAAACCACAGCAGCAGAAAAGGAACAATGCCTCAAGAAGTGCAGGTACTTTGTGTGCAGCTTTGGGCTGAATTCTCTGCTGATTTGGCCTCTGCCATGAAAACCCCTTCTCTGGACATGAACCAGAAGAGACAGAAGGATGTTCACATACACAGAAAAAATCTTGGTGTGCACTCTTTTGGGCTCTGGCCTAAGTAATGAATGTCTCAGTCCATTCTAGATCCTGTCTTTGTTGTTATGTTTTCAAAACTTCTTTCCTTCAAAGCTAGTTCCTACGTGGGGCTTTAATGCCCCTTCCTGAGAACAACCTGAGTGTCTCAGTATCACTTCTCCAGGTTAGCAGTCGTTAGGATTGCTGTGAGGATGCTGTTTAGCAGTGAAGAGTAGGCAGTGAAGCGACTGTTGTTCTGCAGAAGGGGGGAAAACAGTAACAGTGCTGTGATTTTTTTGTACGATGCATGCTGCTCACTCCTTATTTTCCTTCTGATAACACCAAGGTATTTATGTGCAAACAAAAGGTTCCTCTTGCCGAGTCAGCCTCCTCCTCCTCCCACCTGATTCCGTCAGCAGAGTTGCAAAAGCGTGACTGTGACAGTGCTAAATGAATAAGGCTGAGGTTGGATTGACAAGAGAAATCTCCTCTTCACACAGTGTGCACTCCTCAGGGGTAGTGGGGGGAAGAGGAAGTCTAGAAAAAATACAGTATGAGGCATCACAACACATTTTGTTAAAAATCAATCACAGTGCTTCCTTTTGAGAATTAGCCTTCGAGAGAAGTCATGTTTCTGGACCTTAATTAACAAATTTGGTCACAGCAGGGAAGACACGATATTGAACAGGACCAATGGCCATTCCAGCAGCTTCAGAAGAAGATATAAGAAAGAAATACTGTAATTTGTTAAGGAATAAGCCAGCTCACAAATAAACCTTTTCTGAGTTTCCATTGTTTGGTTATCCAAACACCTAAGTAACAAGAGTGTAAATCTTCTCTGAAACTGCATTAATGTCCTCAGAAACTCTGCATAGTCTCAAACATGGAGGACTTCATGAACATTCAGTACTTGGGTCCATATGCTCTGTGTTTATTATCTGCCAGAGAGGTGTGAGACATCTAGTTTGCAGATTTTCTCAGGGCTTCATGGAAAATTTTTGACACTTTGCATTCCCTAATGTCATTTTGTGTGAAATTGCTGAAGAAGGCTTCTCCCACTCCTCAAATTGACAATGTGCCCATGTCTGCATTTGTGCCCCATGCTGTCAGGGCCAAACTTGTTGACCCCATCCATGGGAGGGGGGGAGAGGGGGGAATGACATTAATAAGCAAAGCATTTTAGAAAAGTAGTTTTCCACTTGAAACTTGTTAAGAAGAAAGAAGAGACTTGGGAATGTCAACTTGCTTTGCACTGATGTGCAACAATTAGCTTAGTAATTTCTGTAATGTAGGAATTACAGAAGCAGGCATGAAGGGAAAAGTTAAGGCAACCTGAAAAGTTGGGTTAGAAGGTGTCCTTTCTTCAAAATGTAGTTCACCATCCTTCCCTAATGTTCGTGTTTGCTTCCTACCTTCTTAATTCTCCAGTCTTCCTTTTTTAAAAACTATGTTCCAAGCTTGCAAGTTGGTTGTGACTCAGTCTTCCCAGGAGAGCAAAAACTTGAGATGGTTTGGAAGTTACGATATAAAAGAATGAAGCAAAACTGGTTTGGACTTCGTAAACTGAGCAAGTCCTGAAGCATTGGAAAAATACAAGAGAAATTACTTCATGGAGACACCTCTGTTGCTCTCCTGACTTCATCATCATTGTGATTGTCTTGAGTTTTTGTGAATACAAGTGGTGTATGAACAGACAGACCTATAAATCTGGATTTCTGCAACAGATAAGATAAAATAGTTAGACAAATGTCCTTCACAGAGCTGACTGAAATTTGCCAATATACGGTGGAGCACAACTAAGACAATTTTAATTAGATTGGTGAAAAAGTATTTCAACTTCATTTTCCTCAATATGCACATGATTAAGTTTATAAGTAGTTTCAGTTGGTTCCTGGGGACATGAGCACACCATCGTGCTGTCACTTTGCTTGTATGCTGAATCCCTTCCCTCTCCTGACTGCCCATATTGTAATGTCCTCCAGGCGGGGAGTCCTCCTGCTTCAGTGTCTTGTACTACCTGGCACAACCATGAGCCATGTAAAGAAGCCATTAGATGGTGTTAAATATTTCTGAGAGGTGATATAATTTCATTCTCTTTCCCAATACTTAAACTTATTTAGCCTGCTACCCCTCACCCCTTCAAAAGAGGTGGCTGTTAGTGGGACTGAGAGGGGTGAGTTCCTTGCTCCTCCCTGCTATCACAGCTCCACAGCCAATCCCAGCTCAGCTCTGGGGCTCACAGCACACAATGCCCCTCTCCAAGGACAGGGGTCCCCTTTCCCCTGGCATGTTTGCAGTAGTTTGTTGGTGATAGCAAGCACAGGGATGGCCATCGTTCCTGTGGGAAAGGAAGGGTGGGAAGGACAGAAGTCCTGGAGATAGGTTCACTGGTGTTGAGGTCACCAAGTGTCTGTACCACACAATAGGATTATGTGGCGCTAGGAATTGTGAATCTGGGATGATACCAGTTATCCATCATTACTAGGTGTATGCAGCCTCTCTCACTGCACCTTTACAGTGGCAAGAAACCCGAAAAGCAGGATGAGACACAACCTTCTTGTGATTTAGCTCATCCATTTGTTTTCCTTTTCATTGAAAGCTTGATCCTTTACTGGAACTGCGCAGGTAAATAATTTGCCTCTATTGACATTGCAGTCATTTTTCCACTCTTGGAAGCAAGCCTTTCTCAGTGACATCATCCAGATTAAACTCATGTGATACAGCAAGCCCGTGCATTATTTTTCAGTGGCATGACATGTTCTGTAACAATAGTGGCTGAAGCATTTTCTCTGTTTTCTGTTACCACATCCAGCTGTTATTCTTTTTGCAATTTGCCACCTCCCTGCCAGTTGTGTTGACCTAACTGTTAGTGCAATCCTGCTCTTAATCTGCTCAGAAAGCTGATCTGGGAGAAACCAATGTAGATACATATTTGAATACAGATTATCTCTCTCATCAAGAACACAGCATAGCTCTTCCGCCAAATGCACTGGCACATCAACATGGTGGCCAGAAAACATGACTAAGTCAACACAGTCACTGAATACTACATATTGTCCAAGCTGTCACCTAGGATGATCTTGTTTGAAGGACGTTGTAGTTACTGCAGACACCCCAGCACTGAGATAGAAATTATCCTGAACAGGATCTTGCATGCTGTCCAAATTGATAAAGTTCATTTCTTATTCCTTGGAAGAGTATTTTCAAGTGGTCCTGAATAGAAGTACTAATGCCTCAACTCCATATGACTTCCATAGACATAATAAGTGCAGGCCAGTTTTTTGGGGGCCCTAATGTGAAAAGTTAGTGGGTATGCTGACTGGCTTCAGAGCAAGCAGGAGTTAAATGCTGGAGAGGAAGCAATTCTCAAGCTGCAGCAAAGATAATCATGATAATTTATCATCTGATAATCAAAGAGCACACACTTAATTCGTTCTCATTATCAATGTATTTCAAGCACAAGTACCTCAGTACAAGAGGCCTTTCTGTGCACAAGTTGCACTGGAAGGTTAAAGGGCCCCATGGAAATGTGATGCAGTTCCTTCTCCTGAATGGGTGATGTGTTGTAGTGCAGTTTGGAGGCCATCTCAGTGGCCTCCTTGTCCCCTGAATGTGGAAAAGGGCCCCTGGCATCTAGAGCTGTTCTTTTAAACACTTCACCTTTCTCTAGGACAGCAGTGTCTTCTTGGAGAAATGACTGACAGTTTGTAAGAGCTGTAGGGATTTGGTTCATTAAGGAACCATCAAGAAATGAAGCTAAATCTGGAGTTTTTAATCATGTCAGAACTCCAGTTTGCAGCATCTTGGGAGCGAGAGATATCTGCAGCATGCTAAGAGTGGGCTTTTCCCTCCAAAGATGTGGTTCAGCACTAAGCACAGTGTGCAGTGTCCGAAGTTGTAATTTGTACAGTTTCCACCAGTAATTTAATATTTAATGTCACCTGAAGACAGGTCTTTGCATAAAGCACAGAAGAACTCGTGTACTGGTGTGTTGAAGCAGGCTGTCATAGCCCTCCTGCATTAGGGCTCTGCAGAGAATGCCTGCATGGGCAAGACATCCAAAAGCAAAATCAGTTACAGTAAAAGTATGACATACTTTTAGCACATGCTGGTGGTAATTTTTTTTCTACGGTGATTTGCTTAATGATTACAGGCAAAGTAAGCCATGGTTCTGGGCTGTGCTGCCAAAATCTGCTTTTACAGTAGCAGCACAAGTGCAGCTGCAGCTCATGAGCCTTGGAGCCCCAGTGCGGAGGAAGCCAACAGATGACATCTTGCTGTTACTGCATAGACTGTTCTGTAGTGGAGCTGGCCTCACATTCCCTGGAAACAGCCTGGAAAACATGCTCTTTGTGTACACACTCCCCCCTCCCCAGCTCTCACAGTCACAGTTGAGTTAGGAAACAAAGTCCCAGCCAAAATTCCTCAAGGGAAAGGGACCCAACTTCTTCAGGATGTGAGCCTCTGAGAACAAAATCTCCCTGTGAGAAAAAGGCAGCTTCTTAATACAGAGGATTATAAAGTTGTTGGTGGTGTTTTGTTAATATATGAAACTGAGATTTCAAAACTTTCCACTTGATTCAGCTGTACTAAAAGGACTTCCGGACCTCTCTCTTACAAAACTGTAGGATCTCTTTAAATTTGCAGTCATCAGGAGATCAAGGTGACGTAGCTGATGGTAGGTTAAAGTGATATATTGCTGAAAGGAACCATCTTAATTTTAGGCAGCTGTATTCATTGCAGCTAGCAACTATTTCTTCAGTTTTTCGTATCTTTCAGCAGTGTTGATCAGGTACCTAAACCTGTAGCTTCCAGTTCTGTCGCCAGCATTACTGCCACATACTGTAAGCCTGGTAATAACCTGAGTGCTCTGCTCCACTGTACAGCAATTAGGCAGCAGGCAAAAGACTTAAGTAAAACCGTATGTAGGTCAAGACTACCAAGTTCAATTTATTTCTGATTACTTACAAATCTTCAACACCTCAGCCCGAGATTGTGTTAAAAGAAAGAAACAGCATGTATTGGCAGTTCATTCTAATATGGGGTTGGGTTGTTTACCTTAAAATTACTGTTGCCAGGATGCATCAAATGATTGATACAAGAAGTGGGAAGGGAAAGTAGGTGTTAAGGATGTAAAGATGCTGTGCATGTGTCCAGTTCTAAAGAGGAGCAGAATAGAGTTCCTGGATTTGATCCCTCAGTGTATGGGCAGGCATCCAGTGCCTTTGTGCCTCCCATCTATAAAACAGATATAACAATCTAATTTGTCTGCAGTTGAAAGGCACTGTGCAGTGTAAATGTGCAAGTGTTACTAAGTATCAGCAGTGGCCATAGCTAGTGCAGAAAAATTGTAAAGAATGTTTATTAGACCTAGAATTTTGACCTGGATTAAGATTAAATTGGTTTGAAACAATAAAGAGTTGCTGAGAAGAAAATGAAAGTTTTTGTAATCCCTTGACTTCTGCTGGCAAAACTGTTTGCTTCTGGTAGCGTTGTCTCTTGAGCTAGCTAGCCTGTGACATTGTCAGGGCTCAGCTGCTCTTGTTTAGGATATAGTTTTTGCACATACAAGGAAAAAACCAACAGAAGACATTTCTTTCAGCTCCTTTTGGAAGGGAGCAGTAGGAAAGCAATGTCTGCTCCATGGACAACAGCCAAAAATTGGTTGAGAAGAGGTCAGGAGTAGATTAAGACTGTAACTGGGAGCAGATCCAAGCCAGGATTTCCCCCCTCCCCATCCCACTGCCACTGCTGGTGTTGCACTGGCTGCTGTGGTAGGAATGCCATGGTGTAGCAGCCGTGGGAGCGGTGGAGCGGCTGCTGGCAGCCAGGCAGTGTCCTGCTGTCCATGGCTCACTGACCCCTGCTACACTCTGGCCTTCTCTGAACGTGCTGCCCAGATGGAAAAAGCCAGCCTTCACCCTGCCCTGGAAGGAGAGCTCTTGTTAGGCTTCTAGGAAGGTTTTGCAAACAACATGAAAGGAAGCTGGAGCTGTCTGCGGAGTTCTCGAAAGCTCTTGGACATGGCTCATGGAATGAGTGCCTGGAAAACCCGCTGGTCTTTTCATCACCTCTGTGGTTGCTCACTTCTTTGGTAGCTTTTCCCTTTCAGAACCTCAAATCCTGGCCACTTCAACATACAAACCAGCACCATTATCTAGACTGGTTTGTCATGGCATGGGTAAATACTGTTTCAGGCCACAAACAGCCTGTCAGCAGCAGGTAGGCTGCTCCAGCATTGTAACATTTTCTGTTTCTGACTAATCCCGAAGGGGGGCAGTGCACAGGGGATGGCAGGCTGCATCCTAATATCCACTTACTTCTATAGGTTCGCTCTGGATGATGCAGTGGAAACAGAAGGCAGACAAACGGTTGCTATGGGTCAAATACTGATCTCAGTTGTAAGAAACGCAGCACAACTGGCCACATTAAACTATTGGGGTCGCACTAGAGGCTTTAGTCTGACATCAGGTACAACTCCAAGCCCTTCATGAATTGGTCAGCAGCATTCAGGGACTTTTCTGGACTTGCTGGGGCTGGGGGTCTTACACATAGCTGAGTAATTTTGTCTGAGAGAGTTACTTCATTTACTAACCTGTCTCTACATAGACAAGGGGTTGGTATAGAGTGAGAAGGAATATGTTCTTCATTTTGAATTCTGTTAAGTGTGGCTTCAAATTTTGTGGGGTTTTTGTACCGGTGACTTCATCTGCCATCATTAATCAGTGAGCTGTCTAAGACCAGCAAGCTAATTTAGAGTCCCGCTTGTGCATTTGATCAGCAAATGCAAACCATGTGTAATGTCAGCAGGTCACGCGAGGTGATGGAACATGGGATTTTCGCCTCAGTTCCAGAAAGGGCCATAGTTGCTTCCAGGAAGCTGAGCTTGGCACTGGGTGTGGGCAATTGAAAAGATTTATTTCCCTGTATGAGACCTCATTCTAATCGAGCATTTTCCAATCAATATGTTTCTTACAGACTTTCCAAAGGCTGCATTAGGAAAGCAATTTTATTTATTTTATGACCCTGAAGCCCTGAGGGATTCAGATGTCTCAGCTTCCCAGGGTCTCTGTACAGACAGTGAGAGGAGAAGGGCTGGGTAACAGGGCACCACACCAGCAAAGTCAGCATGGCAGAAACCAATGGCAGAGCTTCACTGGGTTGGTTTCTGCAGATGTCTGCACACATGGAGGCCCCAGAGCAGGCACAGTGCATGGTGCATTACCTGCACTCGTGCTCTACCTCTAATACCTTGTTCAACAGGACACCAGGAGAAGTAAGCCTGTGCCTTTTATTTCAGATTACTACTGAAAAAACGGTTTCGCCCTCTGTTCCCAGCAGTGTAGGAGGTTCCCCAAAGCCTTGTCATTCTGATTACAGGCACTTTTCAGATGTAAGGATGTGCAAACCTCACTTGTGGTCTCTTTTCCTGCCTGCCACACAACTCCTCTGTTCCCTATCCAATTGTTTTTTCCTCAACAAGACCTGTAAAGGGACATTTTCATCTGCTGCCATGCATTTCCTTTGTACCAGTTCATACTCACCTCCCAAATAATCCTCTCAGAGGATTAGCCAGGATTCACCTTTTCATTTTCTACCTTTGCTTATCTCTGGGGCTGGAAGTGCAGAGCCGGCTCTCTGCTGTAGGATGAGACAGTCCCTGCAACCCAACAGCAATGATTAGCCACTGCTTCTCCACTGCCTGGGTCAAGGGGCACCTGCTGCAAAGAGCAAGTGGTCAGGCACATCACTGCACACCAGACTTCTGTCCCCTGCTCATAACAGCAAGTGCACAGACCACCAGCAGTACAGGATTTACAGCCAGGGCTACATCTTCCACATGTATGCTAACCCCAGATCAGTCCCAGAGGGCACTTATTTACACGCTCCATCTGCATGGGAATAGCTAGGCATGCCACGGATTTCTGTCACCTCTGAGTTACTGGAAAGACTTCCCAAGAAAGAAGATCCTTACCCTTCCTGCCTTTACCTTCCATGGCAGTGATAGTTCTGAAGAACTGCCAAGCGCCCTGTGGATGCTGGGTGATTTGGGGAAGTCACTTGGGGTAAGAGATGGATGCAGCAGCCCCAGCAGAGAAAGCACAGAATTGCTGCCGCAGGAGGACCTCAGTGGCCAGCCTGGCCCTCAGTTTGGGAAGCCCTTGAGCGTGAGCCCACGCTGCTGTTCAGCTCAGTGCAGCCCTGCTGGGGAGCAGCGTGGTGGTGGTGGTGGTTCTGTCACGTCTGAGCACGGTACCAGAACAGGGCCCCTGGTCTGCAGCAACAATCCGTGACTCCGAACAGGGAACCGGAGAGCAGCACACACAGCACCAGGGCAGTGTTGAACTGGAGTAGTCTGAAGCAGCTGTGCATCATTTTGCACTCCAGAGCATTTCAGATGTTAACTGGCAAAGTCTCATGACACCTCTTTGCATTTTGGTAGTCCAGCATTCCAAACAAAGATGCGAGACAGGAAGGGACTTTAAAAAGTTTCTCTGGCAGAGCCTGAGAAAAGGATTTAAATCTAATTATATGTTTTTCTTCCAGACTGCATTGCCTTAATGCAGAAATTAAGACCAAAACACAACCTCATGCACCTCTCCTGCTTGACATACACCATCATATGCAGAGACACATATTATGCTTTACAGGTAACATGGAAAAATTTTGTTAATAACAAAGAAAGAGAGCATCAGTTCCTAAAGAGTTACTTGGTAGGAGACATTCAAGTGTTCTGAACTTTTCCATCATCACTTTCCCACTAAAGGCTCAAAGTAGCTGCAGACATGAGCTGGTTTCCCTGATGCTGCCAGTGACGATGCATCTGTCCCTGGGTGTTTGGGAACCAGCTGCTGATTTGCATGCACTGGCCCCTTTGCTGTTTGCCCAACCATGCTAAGTAGTTTTTGGCGTGGGAGTGTGAACAATTCTGTCTGCCCTGCAGAAAGCAGAGATAAATGAGAGGTCTGTCTTTACCCTCTTCTCACATCATCATCCTGCCTGCCAGGCAGCCAGGCGTGAGGATGGAGAGCATAGCTGAAGTGGAACAAAAAGTTAGACGAAACTTACTATGAATGCTGTTTCCATCGTGCTTGTTGTCCTGTGGCTGTGTCCTCATCTCGAAACTAAAGCAGAACAGCAGCTTTCAGTGGTACTGTGTATCACATTTTGCACTGGATTTGTGTCCTCAGATTGTTCCAAAATGAGTCAAGGTGGAAACAGCCTGTAGTACATTATACTAAACATTTTAGGTATATGTGTTGCATACACTGAACATAGCAGCTCACACTGTAAAATGCATACTCTGTCTTCCAAACCAAAGGAGTTGCTGAGTGCAAGTGCTTTGCAAGATTCAAGGTTGGCTACATCTCTTCAAAAAACAAACTCATAACCCCACCAGAAGTCTGTGGTCAAGTGAAAAGATTGCTGGTGATGTAGTTCTAAGTGCAAAGGTTATACTATCTGAGCAGAGTGCTCTGTTTTTCTGACCTCAAAACCTTACCGTGCTTCAGTTTCCTGAGGGGCTCTGTCAGAAGAAGTGAACTCTTCAGAGACCATCAGCCTGAACTCTTCAACAGGCCAGTACATTCCTGTTTGTGCCCATGTCTGTCGGTGTTTAACAGGTTTACTGGCTACTTCTAAGTGTAAATTACCCCATCAGCCCCTCTCCATTGAACTTTGCTTTGCTGCTTAAGAATAGAAAGGAACAAGAGTGGATTTCTTCTGCACTCAGGATGGTTACCAGCTTGTGCCCTGCAGCATGAGAATTGATCATTCTCGTAATTTATAAGGTAGCCAGAGTAACATGTGTTAGAAACAGGACTTCAGGTGAGGAATATGCTGCAGAAGTAGATAATCTATTAAGACACCAGTGCACCAGCCTGCAGCGTTAGAAAGGTGAGCACGGATTTTATTCCCTGTTTAATACATATGAAGCTGTCAGTTTATAAACATGTCAATAAATTATTCTATTTTACTCTGCTGGAGGTGGTGCTTGGAAACTGTCAGAAGACAGACAATACGCTGGATCTCCCAGAGCCAGATTTCGATGGTTTGCACGGCTTTGTCTGCTTTCAGCTATTGAGTTCAAGAAGTTTTTGTTGTTGTTTGTTTTTGTGATACACAGATAGGGAGACCATGATGGGGAATGTTGCCAGATTTCAACCAGAAGAGCAAGGGCAGAGATGGGAGCAGAGCCAGGTCTGACTCTCAGGTCAAAATTCACCCTGGGGAAGTCCATGGCCACCAAGAGATCAGTGTGGGAGAAAGGCAGCATCCCCCGTGTCTGATCTGCACCTAGTGAAAGCAGCAAAACCTTCACACTGATTTCAGCAGTCAGTTCAGCAGGCAAAACTCTGCCCTCATTTTGCAACACAGCTCTCACTTTCCTCACTTTATTCTGCTTAGTAAATACCTTTGTTAGTTGAAGACAGTGCTGTTAGCTTTTGCAGAGAATAAAACCAGAGAGATAAAAAGAGCCCATTTTCTTCCACTGTGGGCATGACAATAAAAGAAGATGGAGAGAGGAAAATAAGAAACAGCATCCAAAGAAGAAAAATAGTATAAGTGGGATTAGGTTTTCTTTCATGGACAGTACAGGAAACCATTTTCAGGACCTACTGATAGCAATGTACATTGTGCTGTAAAATCCCTTCAGTTGCAAAGCCAACCATCTCATGACCTTGTTTTCACAAAACCAACTACTTCTTCTTAAGAAGGGTCAAAGAAGGTGGCATTGAAGTTTAGTAGATGCTATACTGCTCATGAAAGAATTATTTTTTGAATGACAGTTTCTGAAGCACTTTCAGCAACACTGCTGTGCACCCTTAGAAAAGACTCCTGTGACTGAACTGGTTCAGCCTCACAAAACAAATGGGCATGTGGCGGGGGCATGCTTTTTTGAGAAACTAACTTCCCAGGAGAGCAGCAGGGCAGGAAGGGAGGGAAGTGAGAGAATAAGAGATCCATCTAGGGAAAAGCAGTTTACTTATTTTATGGCACCTTATGTTTTCCAAACACAATGTATTTTAATTATGGGATTACCCCAGGGGTGGAGTGATGTGGCACATCCACCTACTCAGTTTAGCCATAGCCAAACTGAATTAGACTTGCCTGCTGATTCTCAGTAATTTCAAGTCAAGTGGTCCTAGGTCATATTACTTTGGGGCTTTTCTCACAAGTTTTAGAGGTGCTGCTGAAACCCAGCAGAGACCTCATTTGCAGTGTGAAGTGTTGGGTCTGTTTCAGTTGCCAGCACAGCTCATGGGGCTTATCCCAGTCTGTGTAACTTATTTGGCTGTTCTGGGTCTAGCACTGATCAGTCTAAAGCTCTCTTTGGACATGGTACTTTTGTACTAGTTAGACAGAAGACAAAAATAAACTGTCACCTGCACGTGGGAAATGTTGATCTGTGTTTGTAAAGGGAGTGATTTATTACATTGTTATCTATAAGGGAGCACACTCCTCATGTGAAGTTATTGTACAACTCTGTCCTTGTCAGCCCGATTTTCACAGTGATGTTTTCTTTTGTTTCACTTTCTGGTGAAGTATACATCAGAAGTCTGGTTAGATTTCTACATGACAGTTCTCCTTTGGGCAATTTATTACTTGTATGGCATGGCAGAGAGAGAGGCAAAAGAAACCACACATGAGTATTTCAAGGACTCCTCAGATGGTCTTTTCAGACCCTTTCATATGTTGTGGTCTGTCTGCATCATGTCTCACTTCTTTCTCTTTTAGCTACAGCAGCAGCCTGAGGTGTGGAGTGTATTTTCTGCAGGAATAGCCCTTTATTCAGCAGAAGATAAACCTCACTCTGGCATTTTAGATTACAGTTTCCATGTCTCTGAGCAAATCTACACCTCACCCCAGTCCCTTCAAAAAGAAAGGTCCTACCGAAAACTCTGACCTCAATAAGCAGACCCTAATTCATAGGGGGAAGACAATTTACTTAAATAAATAAAGGCTACCACTTGTTTCTGTAGTACAATAGTATGCTACAGTTGAAAGCCAATGGAAATTCTTGCTACTGCCATGCAGACATCCCTTCCTTAGGTCAGCTCTGACCCTTTCTCAGGCACAATCTCAATTCCTCTTCAGACAGAGATTCATTTCTGTACGCAGCTGTGGCTCTGGGACTTTCCAAAGCTGTTGTCTGGGAATCTGGCAAAGCAGCAGAATGCAACTCACTTCATGTTACCTCTTGCTAAAACAGAAATAAAAGGGTTGCCTATCTGTTAAAGAAGTAAAAACCAAACCAAAACAAGAGTGGTACATCTCTCCCAGGCTTCTTTTAGTGCTTGGTAGGAGGAGAGTAATCAGATCTCAGAGAATGGTGTGCCAGGAAGGAAATTTCTTCCCATGTGCAGCATACAATCAGCCAGGTGCAATACAAGGAAGGGAGGTTCGTCTTCCTCTGAAGCATGAGGTACTGGCTCCTGCCAGAGGCTGTGTACCAGAGATCTGATCAGATATGGCAAATTTTATGTTCCTATGCACAGTGGGTAAGCTTTGTAGTAAGTCAAACAATGAGTCATCTCACAAGGGGGAAAGGAAAATAAAGCTTTTGTTGCCCAGTGGATTGGAGATAATCTCTCTACTTGGTTATAAACAGCTCTTCACCATGCTGCCTTCTCTCCAGGGGAAGGAAGCTATTTTAAATTGTGTGTAAAACAGATACTGAATTGTCATACCTCCTAAGCTTCTCTGCCTGGGCCCAATAAAGGTAGCAGGCAAAATATCTTTGATGGTAATGTGGTTGGGCCTCTGTGAGTAAACATAATAGCCTAGGCTGTATAAGCTGTACGAGCTGGTTGGCAGAAAGGGAATGCCAGATTCTCCTTGGCACCCTGGAAAATCTGTGCCCAAACCAAATATCCCTACTATTTTACTAAAAAATGCTATACCCTCTTACATGGGCATAGTTACATTGGTAATATTTTATTGCTATACAGGAAACACAGGCTAAAGCAGTGCCAAAGGTGGCACAGTCTTGTCCCTGGCTTTCCTCTCCCATGTGGGAATGGCACCTGCTCACGGAATGGCACCTGGAGGAGGGGTGGGCCTGTCTGAATACACCTCTCTCGACAACACATGTGCTGATAATCACACTGTTACAGGGGCTGTGTTTCAGTAGCTCTTCCTTACAGACCCCACCCCAGCCACCTGGAGAGAAGCCACAGCTCTCTTGGATTTGACAACTTTTCATTATTCTTGATCCATGAATGTACAAGGGGTGTGAAGAGAGAGCACACCTCTCTTCCATGAATGGATTGGATGGCACTGAGGACTTTGCCTGCTGCCTGCTCTGCACATCAGATGGAACAAGTGGAGGAAAATCCTTTTGCACAGTGAAATCTTGGAATGAAATAATGTCCTGTGAGCTTTCTTCAGGATGCTGAGGCAGTTCTTGTTTCTCAATATAGCAGAGATAAACCAAAGTGCCTAAAATAACAAAGTATTTTGCAGTCCAGTGCTTAGAGTAATCCTGCACCAACATGACATTCCTCTCCTACACTTTCCCCTGAGCCTTTGTACGTTATGCTGTGGGGAGAAAGGGTGGATTCAGTGATGTTTGCCTGTGTTCCTGTGCTTCGTCTCCATCCAGTAACAGAACCATGGTCTCTTTCTGGCACAGGTTTGCAGCCGGTTTACTGGAGCAGGGAAGATGTGGCACAGTGGCTCCGGTGGGCGGAGAAGGAGTTTTCCTTGAGGCCCATTGAGAGCAACACCTTTGAGATGAACGGCAAAGCTCTGCTGCTCCTGACCAAAGAGGACTTTCGATACAGGTCCCCTCATTCAGGTGAGGATTATTTACAGAAGCTGTGATTGGAAAGAGAGGAAGCTGCAACAAAAGCTGAAGAGGGTCAAAAGAGGAAACAGTCACCTTTGCTGGGGTGGACTGGGAAAGGGAGGGCAGAGACAGTTGTATGAGGCAAGGACGAAAAGGACAAAGAGGCAAGGAAATCCTGATACACCTGAGTTGTAGGCATATTTGAATGCAAATTCAAACTCAAACATCCAACCTGTTTATAGTTAAAACTCCCTGCAGAGCTCTGGCAGCATTTTGTGACTTCCAGCTCTTCCCTGTAAAGGTTGATCTGTTCACAGACCCAACTACAGCAGCAAGTTAATCAAGTGCTCCAGACTCTTTAAGCAGACCATATTAGCATTTTGTCTCACAGTTGTCTTGGCTGAGGTGCTGCTAAAAGTGACTGCAAAACTCCTTCCTTGGGGGCTTTGCCTCTATTTAACAGCCCCTGTGGGTTTTGCTTTACTTTACCGTATTCTCACATGTGCTGGAGTCCAGCCACAGCACAGACAGGTGTGCAAATCAGTCTGCCAATTGCTCAAATTATGTCTTCATTGATTCACAAAGGAGATTTAGAAATGTGTGTGTTGCCTGCCTGTATTTGTATCCCCTGTGGTCTGTGTGCTCCAATTTTACAGTCAGAGTAAGCCTCTGCCCTTCTTTGTCAGGGGTGTTTAACTAAATATGAGTTGCAGGCTTTTTTTTTTATGACCATATGAGGTACTCCTGTTAAATATAAAGGCTTGCACTTCAATCACTATAGGTGATCAAAGAGCTTGGACCAAGTGGTGACAGAATTGCTGTGAGGAGGCTTCCAGTGCAAGGCTCACAAGGTGCAGGAGTACAGCTGGTGCTGCTTGGATCCAGCTGATAATCAAGCTGTGGGTCTAATTCTGCACCAACCTGCTTGGTCACTCTCCACAACCATCCTCCTGCAGAATCTGCCTCACAAAATGTTGCTTATGTTTAGTGTATATAAAGTTTTTAAAGTGTGTGCTTCAAGTCCAGGACTAATTTTTTATGGAAGAAGAGTCCAAACATTAATGTCTGTTGTCACTGTAGTACCTTAGTGAGAACTGATGCCTAGAAATGTCTTCTTTTTTTTTTTTTTTTTAAATTCTGGTACACCACTTGGAATTATTTCCTTAAAAATTAGCCCTGCTTGAAGCAAAAGGAGTATTGAAAACAGGGTTGTGGGCAAGGACTGCAAGGGACACCTTTATGTATGTGGTCTGCAACTCCCCTTCCTGCCTGCAAGATATGCCCCTATTCTTCCCCTTGTGTGCTGTGAGGGCACACTTGAAATAAGCAGGATTAAAAATGTTTGTAGGCTGGAAATAGTGTTCCCAGTGAAGAGCCTCTGACTTGCAAAATCTCACTTTATTCAGAAGGTTAAGATGAATTTGGAATGAAGTAATCCAGCTGAAGGCCTTCTCCCTTGCATTTTGTCTCTTCCTTCTCTCCAGGTATTCCCCACTGATAATAAACCTTGTGGAGGATATCTGAGTCAGTCCCTGGAAATTTAGATAACTGTAGGTAAAGGGACATTACCTCAGCATTTCCCAGAATTAAATGTACGTGAAATTTAAGAACTGTGAAATAATGTTTTCCACAGAGGCATTAAGTTTTTCCAGACTGAGGCCACACGAAAGCTGTATCGTTTCCCCTCATGGTTAAAGCAGGACAAGGGCATCCACTCCCACAGTCTTGCCAGTAAAGGGCTCACAGCCCCACAGCTGTTCTGTTCAGGGCTGCCCAGGGAAGGGAGGCAGCAGAGGAGGGAGGGAGGGATTGCCAAACGCTTTCACCATCTTAACATTGCTGCATCTGGGTGATGCAGAAGTCTCAGCTATTTCATTAGGTAAAAAAAAAAAAAAAAAACAGACGCAGACAGCTTTATGGACGTTTTCACCAGTCTGTCAGGCCAATCACAAGAGGTACAAATTTGCTACCTTATTGCTCAGCGTGTTACAGCACTAGTTATTTATGATTATGCCACCATTGCATTCAGTGATGAAAATTATGTGGTAAAATCACTTTTTAGAGTTTCATGTAACTGGGTGCTCAAGGTTTTGTTTTTAATTAGGTTTTCAGGTATTGCAATCACCTTTTAAAAATGCCCTAAAGTCACTGCTGAGACAGTAAAAGCACCCAAGATGTTAAAAATAAAGGAAGCTGAACTATGGAAAGCAGTACAGCTTTAACTGTTTCACACCGAGAAACTCAAGTTGCCCACAAATAGAGTATTGGCGGTTTACAGAGACAAGGGACAAATGGTGCACAGCTTACAATCTCATAGAAACAACTACTAAAAAAACCTCATGTTTGAGAAAACTCTCCCAGAAAATCTAAGGTTTCCTAAGTGAAACTTCACTAACTCATTTTCAGATAGCGTGTAATCGTTGCAACCTGTTCCTCTGTAATATGAGCAGTGACAAACAGAAGAGAGCAGGCAGAATGAAAAGTCAACAGACTTCCTACCCTGTGATGTACAATTTCACTTTGAAATGTGCAACCAGTTACACCAGACAAAATGCATAAGTACCTATGTGCTTTGTGTAGATGTTGGAATAAGGTCATCCATACAAGATGTAATTTATAAAAGGCACAAAATAAGCAGTTAGTCCATTGGTCTCCTGGATATTGCGGTGTTATGTTCCATTAAGGAAAGACACAGCAATTTTGGTGCCAGGGAATGTCGTTCTGTTTTGCCACAGTCACACTCAGAGGTGTGATGTGCCTTTTTTTCCTTTCAAAGGAGAACTTTGCATAGCAGTGAAATGCAGGATTTTACTGCTAGCATTTTTGGGTCTGAAAATAGCACCCAGGAGCCATGAATTTGTGCATCAGATGGCTAAATGAGTCTTCTCATCAGTTATGTACATTTTCATTTCCTTTTTCCTGCTGTGTGTCTTTTAGGTGATGTTTTGTATGAACTCCTTCAGCATATCCTGAAGCAAAGGAAAGCTCGTATGCTCTTCACACCTTTCTTCCACCCTGGGAACTCTATCCATGCTCAGCCAGAGGTCATACTGCACCAGAATCATGATGAAGGTAACTCTGTCTCATTCTTACAGCAGCTGCCATTACAGAGGCGAGTAGGAATTACACCATTTTTTTGCTCCAAAGTTACTAAAATAAAGCTGTTCTTCTCCCTCTGTCTCCATAGCTTTGGAACAATCAAATGGTCTAGTGAGTCAACAAGCCCTTCTCCATTTATCTTCTATAATTTTGTTCTGTTTCCAAAGCATCTTTAAAAGCTATGTCAGATACAGATTAAAAAGCAGAAAGTTTTATTGACCCTATTGATTCATTTTTCCTCACACCCAGTTAGGTAGACAAAGTTGCTTCATGGACTTTTAGTATCCTGGAGATGCAGCTAAATGCAGTTGTTGGCAGAGCAAGGAAGGGCAGCTTCAGAGGGGAACATCCAACTCCAAGTCACTTCAGCTGACAGTCTGTCAGAACATCATGCCAGAGTTCCTGGCACTGAGCCCATCAGGTTGCTCAGCTGTTGGGCTGGTTGAACAATTCCCTCTGAGAGAAGGGGGCTTCAGCAGGTTTTCTCTCATTTTTACTATCAGAATTACTTGCTTAGGACTAGTAGTGTCCACACGTACCATGAGTGTCAGAGGTGATGAAAAAAGAATAGTTAAGTTTGTGGAATTGCATATTTGGGCTTCTTCTACAAAAAGTAAGTGTGCCTCTTTTCAATGGAAAATTGAGGTTTTAATTTCTTTAAAAATACACATACTGAAGTACTCCTTGGATTTCTTGGATATATAACAGAAAAATACCAAACTTAAGTTTTTTCACGGGTCCTTTCCATGAAAGCATCAGGCAGAATTCTTTTTTTTCAATTAAAAATGAACTTAATTTTGAATTTAAAAATCTAGGAAAAAGTTGTGTTAGTCCTTTTTTGAGTAAACAGGAGAAGAGAATGTAAGTGAGTGAAGATGTCACCCTGATCTCTGCTAACTGGAGAAAAGATGTATTAATTCTATTTGATATGAATGTATTTCAAGATTCAACATGGAATTACAAGAGAAGATTCAGGGGTGCTGTCAGACCTGTATAAGTTGCCTGTGGCCAGTCTGAGGTAGCCAGAGTGAAATGGCACCAGCAAAACCCTGAGACTAAGCCAACAGCAGGACAGCAGCAGGTGGAATAAGGACGCTCCAAAGTGTTTCCACACAGCCGTGTATATATTCCAGGTTAGATGAGGGTGCTGCAGGTCAAGATGAGGTTCAGTTGGCAGAGTTGTGCAAGAGACAGTTGCCTGCTCTTTTAGTAAAATCTCAGTCTTTTCCTCAAGCTTGGCCTTCACCCACGAGTGTTCCCATTCGAAATGTCAAACAGAAATACTAGCTGCTCTCTTGGACATTCCTACATTTAACATATGGAGCAACTTCGACTAGAGAGGATTTCACAGGGATGGTCAGTTGGCCTTTCATATGTGTCATTTAAAAAATAAGTCCTGTACAGTCTAGTGATTAAGAAACAACTTGGATTTTTTCCATACAATACTCTGGCTGCTGATAGTACCACTGTTTTTGCTTAGACAACTCTGTGCTATTACTTAAACTTTTCTTTATAATGACAAAAATTAGTTCTTGGTTTGCTGTGAGAGGAACTTCAACATAAGCAAAATAAACTATAGCTTTGCCTGCCACAAGACTGAGCAATCAAAAAATCTCTATGCCAAAAATTTACAGGCAGGTGAATTTGTTTATTTTGACATTACTTCTTCCTCCTGTTTCACAAAGTCACTTGGGAGAAAGTAGCACAATTGAGTTTTCATTTTCCCTCAGCAAAATGCAACTTAGTTAAAAAAGGAGAATGAATGTGGGGAGCAGAACTTAATCCTGGCTAACTCATGAACTGTGACAGAGGGGACAGGTTCTACCTTGGCACTATTTTGAGTGGTTAAACTTCACAGGTGATGTATCCTTATTACAATCCCTCCTTACTCCAGTGATCTTTTTCCATTTTCTGGCTCTTTTGCCTATTTCCTAATGGATTATACTTATGATCCTGCTTTTAAATGCTTTCCTTTTCATCTAGTGGTTTTTTACTAGGCTTAAACAAAGGGGGTTTGGCTGTTTGAAATCAATTGACTGCAGTTCAGGATATTGGCTTGGAATGGGCTCTGTCCCTGCAGAGGGATGAGCAATGGAAAGTGAATTACCTTCATCTCCAGTGGTCCTTCTGACGGAGCTTTGAGTCATTTGATGGGATGCCATGCAGGAAGCTTACACTGTCATTCCCTGCACTTCTTTTGTGGGTAAGCAGAGACTGCCAATCTTTGGGACTGTCATGCCAGCAATTGCTCACTCCCAGAGTAAGTGCAGCCCCACCCATCCCTATATGGATAGGTCAGCGAATTTCCTGGGAGGTGAATTTCCTTTCACAGCTCTGTCGTCAAGAAAAGAGTATTGCTCATTTGGAATGAAGGGCCAGAGTGAATCTAGTGCTGCGTGAAATGATACACCATATGTGCTCAACTTACAATCACCAGATGTGTCAAGGAATGAATGTGATGAGGATTTTATTCTGTTTATTATGTTCAGGGTCATTTGTGGCAGTCCTGCTTGCAGCTGAGCTGGAATTGTTTCATGGCAAACAGCATCTTTGGCCATGAGGGAATTGTTTTGTTAAGTACTTTAAGAGAAAGATCTTGAAGGAAAGTAAACCACTAGTGTGTATCCATTTGTGGTGTTTCCTCTTCCTGCTTTTCCAAGAGTTCCTTGGTCTCTACTTTCTGTCCCCTCTGTCCAGGTTCAGTATCACCATGGTTTGGAAGCAGACAGGTAGGAACACTTCTGTTTGGAGTTTGTCAGAGCCAACTAATGTTTGCTGAGAGCTTGGTGGAAAGCGCAGCAGGGCATTCATTTCTGCTTTAAAGATAGTTGCTCCCTTCAGCCAAGGTGTTAAATAAATAGGACAAACAATATTCTGGTCTATATTTACAGGCTAAGAATGAGCACAGTGCATTTGCATGTACAGTGATGGGGGTGAATGGTTTGTAGAAGATAGGACACTGAGTAAAATTTGGGAATGAGTTTTCTTTCTGTTGTGGCAAAGAAAGGAGACTGTAAGGAAAGACAGCCACAGAGGTAGATACAATTGTAAATTTTTCCTCTTTGATCTTCATTTGGGCTATCCCACATTAGCTGGCCAGATTGTATTTAAAACTGTTTAGGTTTAAGCAAGAACAATATATAGGTCTGGAGTTTCATGTCCTCCAGCTGTTCCATTGTGAGTACCTTGAATAGCCCTACAAATGCATTTTTCTTGTCTGGGACGACAGGTGTGTTTAATAAGTATTCTAGAGCAATGTAGGTTCTGCCTAAAATTCCAGGTTTTCCTGTAGACTTTAGTGTTCTTGTGCAGATGCTATGCCACTGCCTGGCACTACATTTTCTCAGGACTTGAGCTTTACCTGTTCAGGCCTTTCCCTGGGTATGTGCTGATCCATCTCCTGATGCCTGCCTGGGATCCAGAGCAGCAGGAGCCCTTGAGTCTTCACCTCAACAGGGTCTTCAGCAGGTGTCACTGCCTTGGCAGAGAGCAAGAGAATCATTTATGGTTCAGAGAAAAAGGAATGAACAAACAGGCAGCCTCAGATAGGCAGCTACTTGTTTCAGTTTTTGCCATGTACCCAGAAGTTTCCTTCTGTTATCACCCAAGGCTTTCAGCAAACAGCACTGAAATTTGATCTTTGTTTTTCTGATAAAAAGCTGTTAGTCACTGTAGTACTGGTGGTACTTTCCTCTTTGTCAGTAGTTTCCCAAGTCAAAATTGATGGCCTTAGCTTACCTGAAAGTTTGCACTGGCAAACATTTTAATTTTGTGAGAGGATTGGTGGTGGTTTATCTCCCCACTACTGTTAAGCTGGGAAGTGTGTTCTGCAGTAATGCAAAAGTGATGCTAGAAGTCCTCCTGCTGAAGGCATCTAAGTGCTTTTATGGGACAACCCAATAGTAGACACCACAGACTAAATAAAAGAAGATGAAAATATCCTTATGAAGATGCAACATGCTCTTAAAATCAAGGCAGAGATAAAATGTAGGGTTTCACAAAGAGCTTCCTACCTGGGTTTTTTTAAACAACCCAGTCCATATTTCAGACTGAGTTATTCTCTACCTTGACCTAAGCTTCTACCGTCTAAAACTTAATACCTGGTATTTTCCTGTAGACATTTTCTTTTTTTTTTTTTTTTCCCCCTTCTACCTTACAGTGCTCATCATGGTACAGTAAGAGGAACAACACGGAGAGACATGAATGGCAGGAGAAAAGTTTCAAAAAATTTGTACAGAAACACAGTTAGTACAGCTAAATCAGATCTTACTTTCTTCACAAGTATTCCAGTCAGCTTCTCAAAATGGGATTTCTCTTAGTGTGTTTTCCAAGGAGCTATGGCTGGTGGAGGAAGATTGTTTTCACTGTTTTCATTCTGTGTAGAAATAATAACTGTCTGCATTTATGCAGTACTTTTCTGGGCATCTGTAGGTCACACAAATAAAAAACATTTGCAGGCTGTCAGCAGTAGAGCCTACACCTTGATCACAATACAGACAATCTGTATTTTGGGGACTTTTTTTTTTCTCCACAGATAGCTTTGTGCAGAGACCTTCGAGACCATCCACAGAAACAGTCCACCACAACCCCCCAACCATTGAACTGTTGCATCGCTCGCGGTCACCCATCACCAACAACCACCGTCCGTCACCAGACCCCGACCAGCGGCCACTGAAGTCCCCCATGGACAACACTCTCCGTCGCCTGTCCCCGGCCGACAGGGTGCCGGGGACAAGGCACCAGCACGAGAACAACCAGCAGGAGCCCTATCCTCTCTCAGTGTCCCCAATAGAAAACAACCACTGCCCGCCTCCTTCCGAGGTGCTCCAGAAGCCCTCCAGCCCTCGCCAGGAGAACACCAGGGTCATCCAGCTGATGCCCAGCCCTATCATGCATCCTTTGATACTGAACCCCAGGCACTCCGATTTCAAACCACCGAGGTTGTCTGAGGATGGGCTGCACAGGGAGGTCAAGCCCATCAACCTGTCCCACCGAGAAGAGTTAGCTTATATGAACCACATCATGGTGTCTGTCTCCCCTCCCGAGGACCACGCGATGCCAATCGGGAGGATAGCAGGTAAGGGACATTCTCTAGGCTACCCCAAAAGTGATTCTCTTCATTCATAACTAACCATGCTTTGTTTTAAGAGTTTCTTGTTTCCTTTTGCTACTCTGTGACATGAAGAGTTTACTGGCATTCTGCAAGTTTCACTACATCTGTGGCTTAGGCAGTGAAGTATTAATAAACCAGTTTCATGACAGGTAAGCAGAAGAGCAGAATGACTTGCCTGTGACCACAGAATGTGTAATTGGTATTGAAACATTTGCATCCTGACGCTCGCTGCCTCTCCACCCGCTAGCAATCCATTCATTTCCCAAGATACCCATCTCCGAAGCCTTGTTCTGCAAAGAGATAGTTTTCCAAGAATTCCATTGACATTAGTGTCCAATCCTATGGAAAGGAAGAAACTCTCTGTCAGTGGCCTTTGAAATAATGCAGTGTCAAGCCCATTATGAAGCTGGCAGGACTAATGAAATACCACCCCGGAGTCCTACTTCGTAGCCTTTCCTTGGGCTTCTCCCATCAGGATTGTCCCTTTTTACAGAAACAAGGTTGGCTTTGTCCCACACAAACCACAGGCATTGTCTCACTTTTGTTATCGTAAATAACCGACATCACAGCAGCTGAATCAGGAAGCTGAGGTTACAGAAAATGTTTCTTGTACTCCAAAGGGAACTGTAAATAGATAGGGAGAGGGGGAGGGGGAATCCAACCACTTCAGAAATACTCTGGATGCCCCAGTAACCAATTTCTTTTGAGAGATGTAAATACACACCACACCCAGAAAGATTCCATGCAGTTGTGTCAGTAGTGACCTAATGTGATCCCCAGCTCCTGTGGGGTGTTACACATGTCCACAGAGGTACATTTTAAAACACCTTGTTCTTTTTTGTCCTTACATGCCTTAAATTTGTTACAGATGTGGTGCTGCCTCAGATTTAATGAGGAAGATTTTCTATATTCTTAAGACTTACCACTTTAAATTCCAAAGATATATATCTTACCATCTAGTCAAGATCAAGCACAGCAAGGACCATGATCCTTTCACATAATAGAAAGATGAGTTCCAGAAATGAATCTTTTGACATTTTTGCCTGGCTGACATTTGTCTCTTTTCTTTGGATTTTTATTACCCACAAAATTCTCAGCAAGTTAATAAATATACTTAAAGTTATGGCAGAGAAAACACCCTACTGGTTGCATCACTGGAGATTACCTTCCCACAAAGTATTGTTGGGAGATCAAGGCAGTTAATTTTTATTTCCCAAAAAGAAACATTCTCTAAGAATAAACCCTAATCTGAAATAAATGTAAGAAAAAATATTGAGAGTACGTGGTGGTGTAATTTTTTTACTTTAATCTCAGGTGTTTTCTTAGATAGTTGGTAATCTTTGGTTTCTGCATGTTGTGCAGTGGGTCCAGTGACACCAGCCCCAGTAACTTCCATGTCCTTTCTATCCCTATGTTGTTTGCAGGGCAACAGAGCCCAAGCCCCTGGAAATCTGGGCCTAACACAGTTGCTTGGCAAGTATGTTTAGCCATTTAAAATGTTATCCAAAGTCTATACTTGCAGACTGAGGTGCTTTCACTTGCAGTCCCATGGCTTTGCCGAGACCCACAAGCAAGGGTGGCATATCTGAAACAGCTGATGAATTATTTCATGCCAGAAAGACCTGAAGTGTGTTCAAGCATTTGGTTCAGATGAGGGCAGAGTTTTATGGCCGAGGGTTGGGGAATCACAGAGTAGTTAGATTGATCAGATTTCTGCTGATAAATTGGCCAGTGTACTTCCATCAGCACCCCAAGTCCTTTAAGTGCTCACATGCCTCACTTGCTGTACAGGCACAAGCTACTGCTCCTATGGTTGGACTGTAATGGCCCCTGAACTGTAAACACCCTCTAAAGAGCTCACAGCTAATTTAAAGGTGATAAAAACTGGATTACTACCAAACAATTAGACAGCTCATGCTTCATGCCTGAAGTCAACTTCACTGGAGCTGTTCAATTCAATGGCAGCATACTTAGGCCCCCTAGAAAGAAAGTACCTTTCTACCTGCTTCCCACCCATCTCACAGCTCTCATAATTTCTTTTTTATGTGAGCATAAATGTATTTTTCATCTCAGCATCCTTACCTTTAGTGGCACAGTTAACATGGAGGTGCTTGACCAACCATGCTCGCCACTTCAGTGTGAGAGAGACCATGGAAGCTGTGAGACATGGCTCTTAAACTGCAAATGTACATCAATGCAGATATATTCTTTAAAAGGACTTTTCAGAAATCACTGGCTTCACTTCCATTTTCTTGATGAGGATGACTGATGGGTTGGGCACTGAAAAGATTTACCAAAAGTCCAGTGCCAGAGCTAAGAACTCAACTGTGGATGCTGGTGAGAAGAGAGCCTTGACTTCCTATGGCTTGCATGCAGGTGATTTTCAAGGGAGATAGTGATGAGGAACTACTAGGGAAGCCTGGTAGGCTGCTGACTAAAACCTTAAGCTATGCTCCAGAACATCTTCTGTTCCCAGCTCAGATGTTTTATATTGTAGAAAGAATTTTCCCTAGACTTAAGACACCTCACAACCTCATAAATCTGTTTACTTGTAGACAGAGTGTGTTTTTAAATGCAGCATGCAATTAGTTGGTTCTGAGAAAAAAAGCAATGTTTTTGCTTGCTGCTGTACACAAATACTCTCTTTTCAGGAGGTCGATCAATAGAGCTCTGGACTTTCTGTCAGACAAAATAATGACCTCTACTCACTGGCTGACTAATCTTTCCTACCTTTTTATGTAATACCATTTTTCAAAATATTAATTTTACTGGTAAAGCACTTTCCCTCTTACAGCAAAGGATTTCAAGTTGAAGGTCTTATTATCTTTTCATCTAAAGCCATTTAACACTTTTCTAGCAAAGCCAGAGGCATAAAGTATCTTTATATTACTCATTAAGGTCACATATATTATTCATCATTGGCTAGAGTTGATTTTGAAAATTATGTTTAGCTATCTTCTCAACACAATACGCACAAGCTTTTTCCATAACTTTGTCAGAACTAGAGGTCATTGTGTTGAGATGATCAAGAGGCAGATTTGCATCCCCTGCAAAGACACCAGGCAATGGATAAACTAAGTAACTCAGGCATCAGTAGTTATCTAGTTAACAGCATGTAAAAATATTAAAAATACCTCAAAAGGGGAGCTCAGCCGAGCGGTGTAATGGAGAGTTTTCCCCACTGGAACTGCTGATTCAAAGCAGCAACACTGTTGGTAGTCAGCTCCTAACTTGGACTCTAGCAAGCAGGCAGTCTATATATGGCTTACTTTTAGCTCCAAATTTTTTTCAATAGTTGATCTTGGTTCCCCACAGTCTCCAAGGATTTCTGTTTCCTGGGGGGGTGGGGGAGGGGGGAAATAGATACCTTTTTTCTCTTTTCTTTCTTTTTCTTTTTAAATACAGTTGCAGTTTAAATCAAGAGGGGCACCTCAAATTAGCCCTTCTGCAGACTGGAAGTTCTACTCCCCATGAACCTCTAGCTGCGAAGGTTTTGCTATCAAGCATTTTAGGGCTTTGCTATCTCGTAAAAGGTACTTCCCCAAGGTGCAGGAGGCAGTTATGGGACTATCCAACTATAATAGGGTTGGTTTCATCCTGACCTTTATCACATAGAGGTTGTCTTAGAAACATCCAAATTAAGCTAATGACATGGTGGTATTTACCTCACTTCTGATTCAGTCACTTAAAACTCACTAATACAATTCTGGATATTTCTTGTGAGGGGAAATACAATGCTGAGCAGGTCCCTGAGACTTCCAGCTCCCAGTGTCTTTTTCTGTACCAGCTCTGGGACTGAAAGGCTTGTTCACTAATCCACAGCATGCTGAAATCTAAAGGCAGGTGAGTCCTGTGCCTGGTGTTATCTGTTGGTGTGCTGCTCTTATCAGCTGGGTTACCTTAGCAACTGGGCTGTATCTGACTTTATGAGCTGCCAGATTTGTTTCTTCCCCTTCAGGAGTCTGGGGAAAAGCCAGGCAATGTTTAAACTGTTGGGAGGCACATTGTCTACCACTGTATTGGTTAGGCCCATAAAGCCATTGACTGCTGTTGGAATGAGGACAGACAAGATTCTTGCCCTGCCAAAGTCATGACAGAGGGCTGCCTCCAGATTTGCTCCTGGTTTACCTCAGCTTCTCAAGTGTGCCACATCCTGAGAGCACAGGGGCGTAGCTGAACCCCATGGATCTGTAGCAAGGTGTGTGTAAGTGACATCTCAATAAAAGCAGTGTGATGGCTGAAACCAAAAATGCAGTCCCATGGTAAGAGCACGTCAGCTATGGATGACTCACATTCTACTAAAATCCACACAACAGCACTTAGGATGGGCGTAGGCTCTGAGCATGGGGAGGTCTTCCAAAGGAGTATGATTGTTTTATGTGGGGACAGAGTTTGGAGGGGAACAGAATAATGGATTCTCCTGCTTTGTTTGAAAAAATCATTTGTGTGGGAGGGGAAAAGACAGGAGGGGACAGTGGAGTCCCCCTTTCACAAATACAGTGCTTTAAAAAAGTGCAAATCAACTGGTACTTTTTTCTGTTTATACTCTGGAGTTGGGCTGGAAAGCTTTTACATGAGGATAATTAAAACTCAGCTGATTGAGCTGTTAGATTTGGAACAGTAGACATTTAGAGCTTAAATATCAAAAAACACCAAACTTCAAACCACTGAACCTCAGCAGTGTCTCCTCACAACTTGACTACTAGGACTAGAGCCCCAGTGCCTACATCCATGGGACATTTACAACTGTGTCACATTGTAGGATGATCTTTTGGGTTTTTTAACTCATATATGAGCAAAATCCTTTGTGCAAATGCACCACATTAGTTTATTATTTATAATGTGTTACAAGACATTAGTTTATTTTTCTTTCTGTACAAAACAGCTGTACAGGCACAGTTATTATGCAATGGCATCTGCTGGATGGTAGGGAGGGAAGGTGGGAAAGCAGGCAAAGAACAATTATGCCTTTGTAGTGAAGAGAGTAAAGACCAGCATCTAAGCACAACTTGGAAGTTACAGGTTTTGTAAGTGATACTGTTGGCCCTCACAGAAGGGCTGGAAAAAATGATGGAAAAGTTTATACTGGGTACTGTTGAAAGGCAGACATCAGGCACAGTCAGCCACAAAGGTAAATCCCATTTAACTAATTTGCTATCTTTGCATGATAAGGTCACCCACATGGTGGATGGAGGGAAGGTGGTGGGTATAGCTGTTCTGCATTTTAGGGAGGCTTTTTGTACTGCCCCTCACAGCAGGGTCGAGTTGCATGGCTGTGGGATGAGCAGGTTCCCAGTGCACTGCGTAAAGAGCTGTCTAAGGGCAGGGCTCAGAGGGTTGTAGCGCACAAGGCCACATCTGGCTGGCAGTGTTCCGCAGGGCTCAGTTCCAGGGACAGTCCTGTTCAATGTATTTATCAGCGATCTGCATGCAGAAGTTAAATGTGCCTTAAGCAATTTTACTGATGGTACCAAACTGGGAAGTGCTGTTGACTGTCTTGAGGGACAAGATGCCTTGCAGAGGGGTCTGTATAGATTGGAGCATTAGGCTGTGATTGATGGATGAAATCTGACAAGTCCAACTGGTAGATTCTGCACCTCGGGTGGAGCAGTGCTGGGCACAAATACAAATGGGGAGAGAAGTGTTTGGGGAGCATCCCTGCAGAGGGGGATCTGGGGATACTGGTCAACACCAGGCTCAGCATGAGTCAGCAGCGTGCCCTGGCAGCCAGGAGGGCAAACCACATCTGGGGTGTATCAAACACACAGCTGTTCTTTAGGACAGCACATAACATTGCTAACACCAAAGGAGCCTACCTGTGTACTCAGCTAAGACTGCCAAGGCCATCTTCTCCACTGTCATGAGTGATGAACCCAGCAGGATGTGACAGTGTAGAAGTGGCTGGTGGGCCTTTGATGAAACACAGACTTTGGGGGCAGCTTTGACAAGATGGTCACAGCAGCTGAGCAGTTACAAGTTACAGACTGGCAACGTACAGAAAGCCAAAACAGTGGTTCACTTGGCAATTCGAAGTTGTAAGTTGTAGGGGTTCAGTACCTGCTTTCCAGGGAACTGACCTTCCTTCTTGTAGGGGAGCAGCTCATATAGATAGATTGGAGCCTTGCAAAAACATGAAAATCCTGGTGTAAGGCTGGCCTGTGACTCCCATTTGGACATGACAGTGATAGTGTCGCTGGCCTTGTTTCATCATTTGCTCTTGCAATCATGTACACTTTTCATTTCCACTACATGCCATGTCTGTTTGAGCCCTTGTGGAAAGCCAGACTGCTGGAGAGACTGAAGTGTGGATGGGAGTCAAGCTCATAGAGCTCATATTCATAGGAGTTTTCATTTTAACCTTGAGAGTCTTCTTAACATGGCATGAACAAATAATTTCAGCCTGAAAGTGGGCCTTCCCTGCCAATTTAACTACTGACACTCAAGCTCAAACAATAGCCAAATAGCAATAGCTTGGACAGGTGGTTGTAGATTTTCTGTGAGGTGTCTTGCTTCACAACTGCCTCCATTCTTACTGCAGTTACAGGAGCAGAAGTTGCAGTTGGGGCTTGTTCAGGTCTGCTCAGAAGCCAGGAGTGACCAAGCCAGAGGAAAGCTCAGTCATTTAGATTTCATTCTTCTCATTACTGTACTGCAGTACCCATTTACATACCATGGCTAGACAGGTAAGTGGGTTCAGAGTACCCTAAGCATCCATTGGGGTCAGCAGGATGTTACAGTCTTTTAAGAAACTTCCCTCTTAATGAAAACAGGTCCCTTACTTTCCCTGTATACTGCATGCTTCCTTCAGGCTAGAGTTGTTCTGGTAATTCAGATTTCTTCTACAAAGCAAACCTGGATCACTTTGAATCCTCTTAGTTAAACCAGGAAAGCACACTGTTGTGTTTACAGTGTTGACACTACGCTGAGACTGTCTCCCAAGACAGGCCTATTTAAGTCTGGCTTTAATACCAATCAGTTACAGGTGGCACACATCAGTTTATGTTAATTCAAATCCACACCATTAAACTGGTAAGGCTGTTTCGGGAAGGGAGAGGAGAGGAGAGTTTGGCTGTGTCTCAATGTGGAGTTTTAACCCCAAGCAGGGGAGGTCACATCTCAGTTTTCTGCAAGGGACCCATCAGAAATCACCAGTTTACGGTTTATGAAGTCCCTTCAGGAGGGACTTCCTGGGAACACACCAGGAGCTGTGTCTTCCAGCCATGCTCACACCTGCCAGGGTACTCAGGGCTTTCTGAGAGAACACAGAAGTGAGGTTCATGGGAAGTAGTCTGTTATAGACAATGATTTTCTGCTCTTGAAAAAAGCCAGAAGTCT
Organism: Corvus cornix cornix; assembly: GCF_000738735.6. Lineage (NCBI taxonomy): Eukaryota > Metazoa > Chordata > Aves > Passeriformes > Corvidae > Corvus > Corvus cornix. The sequence goes on along the minus strand of NC_047057.1, from coordinate 64,980,538 downwards.
AAACCCAAGGCTGAACTGTCAGAAGATAGTAGAGGTTCTCACATTGTGGGGTTAAAAATTATTACCCTTGTTGGTAATGCCTTTGCTGCAATTAAGTCATTCCTGCTTTTGCCAGCTTCTCTGAAGTACAATTGTGAAGGTAAAGCTTCATTCTTAATTCTTAAATTCCTATCATTAATGTGTTTGGCCAGTTTTCTTATGTCAAAGAGGTTGTGAGGTGTTTGTAAGAAGTGCATGTGAACAGGCAGAGGTTGAATTTCTTTTCCTTTTCAGTCATTGCCTTTCATGAGCAGTAAAGGTGAGGAAAAGCCACAGGAGAATCAAAGACAGGTTTCTTTAGCAGGAGTCTTTTCTACCATGGTGGTGGAGCAGAAAAAGAACAGCACCTGAAGATAATACTGAAAATGCCCATCTATTTGGTGGGGATGGGGGAATGGAGCAGAAGAAGAGGACAAGAAGAAAAAACCTCTTTTTTAATACAGCAGTCTTGAGCTTTCAAAGTCTTTATCTTTCAAATGGTCTGTGACCCATCTCTTACATATTCATTGTGATTTCAGTGCTCTTTTCTACAACCACATGAGGTATATGAAGCTTTTGGATCCTCCTTCTCTGTACAAGTTTTTACTGCCAAAAACAGAGCCTGGCCTCATCTTGCTGTGTTATTTTTACAACCTCACAGCACAACTGTTTGCAGCATGACAGTCTCAGGTTTCTGCTCTCCTTCTGCCTGATCTCCCACTCAGCATTTGGGTACAAGACAAGCAACATACAACTGTTGTATTGTGTGATCTGGCAACCTCTTTGCTCAGCCCCAGCTTGAATTTACTGAGCTGAACAAACAGTTGTCTGTCAAGAGGTTTCTCCACAAAAAAACATTGGCTTTACTGTACCAGCTTACCATCCTGCTTCCAGTAGCAACATTCACAGAAAGAAAACTATTTTCCCTCAGTGACCTGGACATGGATTAACATACATTCATGACCAGGGTGCTCCATCTCAGGATCAGTCAGTGCTCCCCCAGGCCTCAGAGCCATTTGAACCCTTAACCATGAGACTTAGTTACTTTTTTCTCCTGGGTTTGTCTGCTAAAGTGAATATGTCATGGATAGATATTGAGGCTGGATTGTATTTCAACACAGCATAATGCTACTGCAGCATGTCTCTTAAGGAAATTCCCCAGTCAGACCATTCCCAGGACTCTCTGGCAGTGGCACTCCCAAGGTCAGAGACTTTCTGAGACCGCAGGCCCTTCCCTGGCTCTAGTGACTGTGAATTACATCAGTTCATCATTTTGGCACCGTGAGCATCACCACGTTGTCTTCACACACTTCCGATGTACTTACAGAAACCAGGGTGCCAGAGAACTTCCAGGTTCTGTTGATTAGTTTCAGTTGTGAACAGCCATTGTTTGCTTCGCTCTGAACACATGCAGCTGAAGCACAAATCACCTTGGAAAATAAAGGGGGCCAAGCTTGGGAGAACTCTTCAGCTGGTAGGAATCACAGAACCATTTAAGTCAAATGATATCATGCTGGAGACATTTTAGGCTAACCTACACAGCAAGGGGTAAGGCCTCAGCTGATGTCAGAGGGAGTATGACAATGTTCCTTTGGCATCTCTTCTGTGTGAAGCCAAGTTGGGTTCCAAGGCAGTCATCAGCCAGATCAAACACTTTTTATATAATGCTCTTCAGTGCAAGATGTGGGTGGGTCTTGCAAAACATTTCTGTGGTTACGAGAGGGTTTTGGTAGTTGATATGTGAAGAGGGCCAGCTCTGCACCATGGGCCTCATTTAAACAATAGAGGGCTCAGATAATTGTGCTTTAAGTAATATTTCAGTGCAGGGGAATGTTATATCTTGAACAAAAGAGGTCTTTAGCATGCATATGCCTATATTGTTAACAGCATTATTTTGTCCTAGGGAGTACAGATGTGAGACCTCCCACTACTACAACATGGAGATGACCTTGGCCAAATGACTCATTTGTAATGGCTGGACAAATGTCAAAATACTAGGAACCCAAGATCCATAATGTTTAATTTACAGATCATTCTGAGATGGTATTTCATTTCTAAGGGATATTTATTACTATCATATAGCCATTAAGAAGTATTTATATGCTGGTATTCTTTAGGTGTGTATTCAGAAGACTCTGCCTAATCAATTAATAATAACATGGCTTTTATTAGCAGGAAACTGCTGCCTCTTGTGCATGTAGGGCAGTGCTTATGGCAGACAATTTGAGAACCAACTAAGTACTCTACACCTTATCACTGCCTTGTGCATAAACTATAAAAGTCTCTCTAGAAGCATTAGCTGCAGGAGGAAAGTTGTAGCCATACCTCTCCATTTGAAGCTGCAGATTGCCCTAATTCTCAGCTAATTACATAGTTCAGACTTGCCTAGTATTACGGCTGAGAAAATGGTTGGGCATGGAAGTGCCAGTGTTTAGGAGCCCTTTCCGCATTGCTGGGCCATTCACCACCTTCCCACTCCAGCTACATCACCTTAAAGCCTCTCAGTCCCAGCTCTACCCACAGCTAAATCTCTGTAGCTGCAGACTGTACAACGTTCAACCATCTGAGTTCACTTTAAAAAAAAGTATGTATGTGCTAGGGGGAAATGATGTTTCCCCGTGCTAGAGAGGCATAGTTGCTTTCTAAGTAAGCTTATTTTAGCCAAAAGGCAGGAAATTGCAGCATGCCCAAACAATTTAGGTACCAGCCCTGACTCAACTCCCCAGCTGAATCTCCCACACTTTTAAACTTGCTTGGCATCAGCAACATCCACGTGCTTTCTTGCCATTACTCACTAGCCAACACACACCCTGTGGAGAGTCCCCTCATGCAGCAGCTCCTTTGGAGGCCTTCTGACAGCCAAGGAAGAGATTGAGTCTTCATGGAGTCATTCCCACCATCCAGACTTTTCTCATACAAGTGATTGACATTTACAAAACAACTATCCACGTACAAGTCCTCCTCTCCATTTCCACAATCCTTCCTAAAAATACATATCACACTTTTGACCTTCCTGGAGGATGCAACTTTCTGTATCATAGAATCATAGAGTATCCTGAGTTGGAAGGCACCCACAAGGATTATCAAAATCCAGCTGCTGGCCCAAGAATCCCACCCGGTGCCTGAGCACATTGTCTGTCAGCTCCACCAGCCTTTTGTGGAGGTGCCTCTTTTCCCAGCAGAGAAGCTCCTTTTAAAAGCGTTCTCTAGCATTGCCTCTTCCTGGGTTTTGACCAATTTCACAGGCTTCCAAATGGGCTATACCATAATCCAAGTTCATTAGAGTCTCTGAGAGTTACCAGGGAGCCTCGACTCATTGTCTCTAATGTCCTATTAAAGATGGTCTCTACTGGTAGATGATTTAATTGCTGATCCTCTGTCAGTCACAGAGAACCCTCCAGGACCTCAAATTTTTTACTGTGCAGTCTGTGGTGACAGATACATAGGGCAACCATTTGTGGTTAAAAACAAACAAAAAACCCCTTGAGTGCCTGTGCTCAAATTCCTAAAGGTGTCCCAAGTGAAACTAGAAGGAAGGCAAGCTGCTTTGGTCCTGTGCAAGCAGAGCTCATACATAACTGAAGTGTGCTGCAAAGCATCAGCTGCTCCAAGATAACTAACAGTGTGCTCGGAGCTCTCAGCTCTGGGGAGAAGCAATTCAGTGAGCCTGAATCTTTTCTACTGGTGTTTGATGCTTTTTATTTCCTATTTGCAGTGGCTTGAGACACAGTTACCACAGTTGCCCTGCTGCTCATTAAATTACTGCAACTGAGTCATATATCTAAATTTGCTGATAGACAGCCATATGGTTTGAAATCGAGTTTTTAAGTGGTTGTAGGAACCAAGCAGAGTTTTCAAGGATTTTCAGTTTTATTGTTGAAGCAAACAGCAGTCTCAGATACTTGGGTGGTTGGGGTTTTTTGCAAATTCCACCAGCCTACTAAATACCTTTGCAAGTCTGAGCAGCTCAGTCAGTTTAGAATATGGGATGGGGCCCTTGATCACTTAGGATTTTTCTTGTGAAGATCTCAAGATGCAGATCTGAGTTCTTGTCATTTGAAGTGTATTTATATTCAAGCTTAGCCTGCATCCATCCTAAAAACTAAGTGAACAACAAAAAACCAAATCTGCACTTGAATCCTAGCTCTTCTTAGCATCTGAAGCTCTCTCTGTTTCCACCTAGACACCTCAGGCTGATTTTTTTTTGTGTGCTTCTTTGGTTTTGTGCGGAAGGGGGGCCCAGGGTGTGTATCTGAATGTGAGAGAGAGATTAAAAATAACATTGCCTATTGCAAATAATGAGGTGAAAGTAAAGATGAGTGTAAATTGTGTCTCTGCAGAACTGTAAATATGAGCTATAAGGTGCTGTAATTGGAGGTTGTCTGGCCTGGGTTGAACATTCAAGAATATGACAAAGCCTGACATTGACTGGCCTCTGCAGGAGCACCATCCCTCCAGCTGACCCCAAGGATTCTTGCACTAAAAAGCCATTTTCTATACATTTCTTGTATTGAAAGAGTTCTGGAATGAATTGCACATGTGTCAAAGAACCATTTAAGTGGGGCCTTACTACCCTTTTATCTGAGAACCTCCCACAATATTAAAAGGCACAAACCAGAAGAGCAATATAATCTCCCTTGTCTTGAATCATAAATGAAGTCTAGATAAGTTTTTTCGGTGTATGTGGGTGTGTGTGCACTGTAAGAATTGTGTTTTGTGAATTTGTGAGAGGGGGAGATGACAAAAATTAAAGTAGTAGCCTTCCGTTTTTAGACCTCTCACTTAGTCCAGGGAAACTTGTGCCCAGGTTTCATTTTTTTAATCAAAACCTAGAAAAATTTCAAATGGGGATGGACATTTTTCTGTGGAAAATGTTTTTCTGTGAAAAATGTTAATGAAAAGAAGGCTTTTCTAACCCAAAAGTCTGTCTCTTTCCTTTCACATTCCTCCACAAGGCTTGTAGATGTCATGGATGAGGTGACCAGCAGGGTAGGTTTCAGTTAGAATGGGAACCTGCAATTTTTGCCAGATGTCATGTCTTCAAAACAAACTGCTTTATTCTTTGTAGAACTGGCAGGGAGAGACTGAAGCAAGGGCACTGGCAAACTAAGCTCTGGTTTTAGAGACAGTACTGGTGTCAGAGATACTCTTTGCAGTTTGAAAGTGGGAAAATAACTTTAAGATCTCTATCCATTTCAGGTGTATTCACTAAATGTGTTATTCATATCCTTTCTCAAAAAGTATTTTATATTCTCATGTTGTCATCCCCACTGTAGCATGTGCCAACCCCAGACAGACAGACAGGAACAGAAAGACAGGCTGACAAGAATCCATTTTAGCACTTAGAAGCTGCATGTCTTTGGTTGCCAGCCCTTGAACAACTCTAACAAACCATTTCTCAGAGGCTGGTATTGCTTTCAAAGTAAAATGCAACCCCACAGCCACCTTAGAAATCGGGATAGCTGAGCTGTGAAAACCCTGTTGTTTCTGACAGCAGCAGTACCCCCAGCTCTGTACAATTCACTTTGCATATTCCTAGTGATTCTGTGCTGCACACACATATTGCAAACAGGAAGTAAGAGCAGCTCAGCTCTTGGCTTCCTCAGTCTCAAGAGACTGCCTTGAAACTGAAAAACACTAAACTAAACCTTAAGTGTCTGTTAGACCTTTAATTAGCGACCTAAGGACTGTTTGCCAAGAGGAAATTTGAATTCAATTATCCAAATAGAAAGTATTTAACCTCTCAATAGCACTCAAGTAATTATAATACTTAGGTGTTGTTTCTTTTCAGGAACCTTAAAAAGTAAAATAAAAAATCAAATTGAAAATTAAAGAAGGTGTCAGTTTTATATCACATGGAGTCTACAAAGGAAAGTTGTTATAGTGCCCATGCTTTAGACTCACATGTTAGCACAGAAAGGGACAGCCTCAAGCAGGGAGAGCAGGTTGCAGGATTCTTGATTTCTCCACTAAAACAGCCAGCAACAGCATCAGGGCCGACAGCGTGAGCTTTATGTGCTTCAGTACAACCATAAACACACAGCTAAGACCAGCAGGTCACCTCACACAGCTTTTGATGTGACCGGGGTGCTCTGTCAGTGTCAGGAGAACTGGGATGCATCAGAAGAGGCTGTATATTCCAGTCCATTTTACAAACATTACTTGATACCAGCCAAGCCATTTTCATTTCGGGTTGCAGCAGCATTTCAGCCCTGATCCCAACTGTCCTTTCACTACACATCCACCCAAAAGTTTCCAGAATTAATCCCAAGGAAAAAAAGGGAAAGTTAATCTTTTCTTGCTTCTCTCTTCACAGACTGTAGGTTGCTTTGGGATTATGTTTATCAGCTGCTTTCTGACAGCCGGTACGAAAATTTCATCCGATGGGAAGATAAGGAATCCAAAATATTTCGGATAGTGGATCCCAACGGACTGGCCCGTCTGTGGGGAAACCACAAGGTAAGGAAGCAATGCAATTTTCCTCCTGCAGTGCTTCACCTCTTGTAGCATCACAGGATTGTTATAAACGGGGGAAGGAAGAGAGGATGGCATATAAATGACTGCTGGAAAACCGTAATCTTTTATTCTGTGTACATTAGAAATACAGCGCATCATCCATCCTGAAGCACTAAAACCTATTCTTCATATAGAGAACTTGTTGGTTTGATTTAAAGGCCTTTAGTTATAAATGCATGTAATTATAAAATTACAAGGAGTGCAAGAATTAACAGTTCTCTCTCAAGGCATCTTATTTCTTCTCAAAACCTGATGCTGAGGATATTCTGATGAGATGTGGCTTACGAGGAGCTCTGTACTACATCTCAGCAGGACCTTTCTGTGTTCCTGTCTGTAGCAACTCCCAGATCCTACACGCTGCCCTGGGACAGACACCAAATGCTGCAGGATTATGTATTTCCTTCTAAGAGGGCAGTTCCTGCTTTGTTCTCTGGAAAGCTGGTACTGATTTTTACAGTTTGGGGCTGAGTTATGTATGGATATTTCTGTACATGTATATAAGTATATTCATATGAATGTATGAGTAGTCAGCATGGATTTACAAATGGGAACTCATGCTTTGCCTCTGCGTCCTTTTCGGAGCAGTTCCCACTTTGCCCGGTCAGCTCTGGACGCAGCAGGCTGCGAGGCCAGCCTCCGGAATCCGGGAGACCAGAGGTCTGGCTCGTGGGTCCTTCCACAGGACCGCGGCAATAGAGGCAGGTGGTGGAAGAAGGAGGCAGGCTCAATTGTGGATGAAATCCGGAAGGTTTATTGTGTCTCCGAACAGGGGACCTCGCCCCCTGGGGGTGTCCAGCAATGAGCAACCCTGAGCATGCCTGCCAGGGGTTTTATGGGGGGGTGGCGACAGGGGAGGGATGACAACGGCATCGAATCAGGGAAGGAGAAGGATGGGTCTGCGGGATGAGGGACACACAAGGGAACCTATCTTGGGAAAGAAGGGAGGGATCCTCCCCCCAAGACCAATCACTCGATGCCCCTGCCAGAACTTTCTAGAAGCTTGGGAGGGGTGCCAGAGAGATTGGCAGGGGTCTGGGAGGAGACAAATAGAGAAAGCAGGGTTATGAACACAAAACCAGGAGGGTATAAACTGGGATGGTACAGTAACACAAAACCCAAAGGGGAGACCCAGACTGAACCAAACAAGACACACTCCCACATCTCCCCCTTTTTTGTTTTTTAAGATGGTTTAAAGTTCAGCTGGGGGTAATATCCAGAGTCCGGATAAAAGACCTCGAACTCTTGCAACTCAGGAGCCGGAGGTTCGAGCTCCGGTTCTTGCAGGGCCTCTGCATCCGGGAGTACCTCGGCTTGGTCAATATCTGTAGGGGAGGGGGAGCTTGTAATCAACTTTACTAACATTCTCTTGAGGAGTCCAAACAAAATTAGGGCAATCAAAAAACAAAAAGAAAAATCAGTCCAGATCGGAGAATCTGGTGCCCATCCGGATAGTCCCCATTTGCTGAAGATGTCGCCGAGCCAGTCACCAGTTTCTTTCCGAATTTGCATCACCATGGCCTGCATCTTGTCTGTGGATGTTCTCCGCCCTTGATGTAAACATACGTGGTCTTGGCCCATGGTTTGCGCCAGGACTGACCACACATTTGCTGCCGGTTGGGGAACTATCCGCGGCGACGCAGGCCATGGGAGCAGCCGCAGGATGACAACAAGCTGCAGGCTTCTGGCGATGGCTCGGATGGATGGTGCAGGATCCATTTCTGTAGTCTCTAAACTAGAAAGAAACTCAAAAGGAAGAATATCAGAATTGGGAATAACAACTGGGGCAGAGTTGGGGTCCAGAGGGGCATAGGGTTAACCCACCCCGGTTTTAGGGGGTGCTTGACTTCTTCCTCTGGTGGGCTGGGAAATACACGGTTTCACCCATTTTGATGGGATCCACCTGGGGCCCTCGGGGGTGGATATGCATGCATATCCCTTCCCCCATGTAACTAGTTCATGAGGGCCCTGTATTTCCCGAGTCTCCGGGTCTTTAACCAACACCGGAAGCCTTTCTTTCATTTGCAGCTGCTGAGACCGCCCGAAGTGCCGCACGATCGGTGGATTCAGGTTCTCAAAGGCACAGTTGAGGAAGTTTAGTGTGAACAGTGCCCTTGAGAACCTGACAGCTGGGGATTCTAATTTCTTTGAGGACCTTTGCCTTTGTAGCATCCTCTTGATATTTTGGTGAGCCCTCTCGACTATCGCTTGACCTGTCGGGGAATAGGGGATGCCTGTCTTGTGCTCTATTCCCCATTGCTGCAGGAAGCTCCTGAACTCCTTGGAGGTGTAGGCTGGGCCGTTATCAGTTTTAATAACTTTGGGGATGCCCAGGGTAGCAAATGCCTGCACTAGGTGCCTTATGACATCGCTAGCCCTTTCCCCTGTGTGGGCAGAGGCAAAGACGGCTCCAGAGAAGGTATCTACTGACACATGTACATACTTCATTCTGCCGAATGAAGCGACATGTGTCACGTCTATCTGCCACACCTCACAACTATTAAGGCCACGGGGGTTTGCGCCGGTGCCAATGGCGGGAAGAGCTAATTGGTGACATTCAGGACACGCGGCCATGATCACTCTGGCCTGGTCATGCTTCAGATTGAACTGCCGGACCAGGGCAGGCGCGTTTTGATGGAACAGCTGATGGCTAATTTTGGCCTGCCCAAATACATCTGGGATCGGGGCCATCGCGGCTGGCGCAGCAAGGGCATCTGCCTTCCTGTTGCCTTCCGCGATGAACCCGGGCAGGTCCGTGTGTGACCTGACGTGCATCACGTAAAATGGTTGCTCTCGGTGGGAGACTAGGCTAACCAATTTTGAGAGCAACTCATACAAGGCTGTGTATGAGAGCAACTCATACAAGGCAATATGGCATGTTCAGCTCTGGAGACTACCCCTGCTACATATGCAGAGTCAGTTATCAAATTAAAGGGTTCGGGGAATCTTTCAAAAGCCCTGACGACTGCATCTAACTCAGAAACTTGAGCTGATCCTTCCACCTCCTTAATATCAGCCTCCCACCGCTGAATTTGGGGGTTTTTCCAAGTCATGACTGACTTGTGGGACGCCCCAGACGCGTCAGTGAAAACGGTCAAGGCCTTTTAAGGTTCCTTGCTCCGAACACTCTTTGTATTTAATTCAAATTTGATTTCCGAATTAAAAATTTGTGGGCTGGCCTATGTAAGGAAATTTGGCCTGTGTAGCCCTCCAGAGCGAACTGCAAAGCTTCACAATCATGAAGCAAGCTCTCCAACATTGCCTTGGTAATTTGGCCCGTTTGTGTCCTGATTGGTACGTGAATGCAGTCGAAGTCACATCCTGATAACTCCCTGATCTGGACTCTAGCCTTCCAGATCAGCTCAGCCATCAGCTCTTGTGGCCGTGTCATTCTTTTGGACATGTGATGACTGAGGAAGACCCACTCTATTATCAAGAGGGGGTCCCTCTGGTCCTGGTCTTCCTTACTCTTCCTCTTGTCCTCCCATTGGAAGACAACCCCATGCAGGTGTGGCAGATTACCCAGGATGATGAACTTAAATGGCAAGTCAGGTCTATACCTGCTTGCTTGCCTGGTGGACATCAGGTGTTGCACCCTCTCCAGGGCTGTCCGCGCCTCTGGAGTAAGTGTCCGGGGAGAACTGAGTTCCTCTCCCCCTTTTAGTAAATCAAAAAGGGGGGCTAGGTCTTCGTTGGATAGACCCAGCCACGGCCTTACCCAATTTAGTGACCCACACAGTTGGTGGACATCTGCTAAAGTCTTAATATTTGTATTGATAGCCAATTTTTGCGGCACAATGGTCCGCTTTGTAATTTCCAGGCCCAGGTACTTCCAAGGTGGCATCCTTTGAATTTTCTCTTCTTGGAGCTCGAACCCTGCAGCAACCAATGCACTGATTGTCAGGTCAAGCACATTCGCAAGCATGTCATTGTCGGGGGCACACACGAGGACATCATCCATGTAGTGGAATATGACGGCCTCTTTTGCGGCTGCGCGAACTGGGGCAAGCAAGGAAGAGACATACCATTGGCAGATGGTCAGGCTGTTCTTCATGCCCTGCGGCAGCACTTTCCAATGGTATCTCTTCCTCGGGGCTTCTCGGTTGATAACCGGAACCAAGAAGGCGAAACGCGGGGCATCGTCAGGGTGCAGAGGAATTTGGAAAAAACAATCTTTAATATCGATTATTGCCAGGTTCCAATTTTGGGGAAGCATCGTTGGGGATGGCATTCCCGGCTGGAGAGAGCCCATGTCCTCTATCACGTCATTAATTTGGCGAAGGTCCTGGAGGAGCCGCCATTTGTCTTTGTTAGGTTTTTTTATAACGAAGACAGGGGAATTCCAGGGGCTGTTGGTGTCCACGATATTCCCCTTCTTAAGCTGCTCTTCCACGAGCTTCTCGAGCACCTCTAATTTCTCACTGTAGAGCGGCCATTGCTCTACCCAGACTGGATGGTCCGTTTTCCATGTCAATTTCTGGGTAGGGCGCTCCTCAGTGACCGCTGCGCAAAAATTCTGCGGGGGGTCAGGAATGTCAATGGTGACTCCCCACTGCTGCATGAGGTCTCTCCCCAAGAGGGGTTCCTTGTAATCCAGTACGAACGGACGTATATTGGCCAATTGTCCGCTCGGCCCCTTAATTTGTACGACCTTTTAGACTGTTTAGCCAATTGGATGCCCCCAACACCTTGTACGTGCCCTGCCACATTTTGCAGTTCCCAATGTGCCGGCCATTCCCGTGTGGGAATGATCGTCACATCTGCCCCTGTGTCCAGAAGCCCCTTGAGGTGAAGGACTTCTTCCGCTCTGTTGATTTTACAGTCTACCCTCGGCTTCCCTGTCCCTATTACATGAGTGGCACACACCATTGGGTGTGGCCCTCCTGCAGGGATAGCCTGGGCGACCATCTGCCCTCTAGGCAGAAACAGAGGTGGACGGACACAGCACAGCCAGAGAACAGGTCCTTCGGGACTGGATGTCATGAGTCCCGGAGCGACTTCGATCTCTGGTGGTGTGCATTGAACATCTCCAACAATGACATACCTGCTAGGGCTTGGGTCCCACGTCCCCAGCTCACCACCGACACTTACTGGTGCGGCGTGCCACTCGTTGGTTTTCAGGAAGAGCGGTGTCGACGGCTGCAACCTGAAAGAACCATCAGCAGGAGAAGTGAAGTCAGGCTGAAAAGTCACATCTGGTGATTTTGTGTCATCGCTATCTGCCCTCCCCTGTCCCTCCTCCCCCTTGCGTCCCGTCCCTTTTTTGTCTTCACGTGGGGCGGGCGCACGCTCCTCATTCAGTTTTTTTGTTCCCGGCCCTCAAGCCCCCCAACCCTTGTTCTCTTTTAAATTGATAAAACTGTCTCTTGAGTGGACAATCTTTGGTCCAATGCCCGGGCTGGTCGCAGAGGAAGCAGGTGTTCTTGGTCTGCTGTTGAGGCCGCTTCTGGCTGTTCTTTGCCGGAGGTGGTCTGTTGCTTCGGCCCGTGATCCTCTTCTGGTCCACAGCAGTATGGTGTGTTGCTGTTCCCACCGAAATCGTTCCCCGGGATCGCTGCTTATCCAAGCCGGCAGGTTGTAGGTGTGGCGCCTTCGCAGCGCAAACCTCTAACATCGCCTGTATCGTCGGCGGAGGGTCCAGGGGGAGGCTCAGGATGGCCGCCTTGCACTGCGGGTTGGCGTTGACCATTGCCATCTCTGCGATGACCTTCTCTCTGGCCGCCGGCTGCTTAACCTGCAACTCTACAGCTCGGGTTAATCGCTCCACAAACCTTAGGAACGATTCAGTGTGTTGCTGACGGACCTGCGAGTACGTTAGCACGGGAGCGTCCGGCCTCAGGCCAAGGAATGCCTTTCCGGCCGCTTCCTTGACCTGTTGCAGCACCTCTAAAGGCAGACCTTGGGCCTGCTTCGGCGCCAACGCCCATTCTCCCTCGCCACTCAGATGGTCCATCATTACTTCCTGATTGTCGGCATCAACGGCCGTATCCGAACTTTGCAGAAGCACCGGAAGGAGTCGACGGAGCTCCTTTTCCCATGCTGATTTCCAGAGCAGAAACTCTACTGAGGAAAGCAAGCACGAGAAAAGCTGACGCAAATCGAAAGGCGTCATTACTGCTCCGGAGAGATTTGCCTTTAAAAGGCCACGAAAATATTTGCTTTCTCTCCCGAACTCCTTCTGCGCCTTGCAGAGTTCTTTGATCGTTTGGTGGGAGAGGGGTTCCCAGTTGGTGTGGGTCATTCCCCCTCTCCTGGACCTTTGATAAAAAACTGGAGCGGCCGAAGGAATGGAGTCCAGTTCCGGGTTCCAGTCCTCAGGCCCCTCCCCTTCCGGCCACTCACCGTGGGAACCGGAAGGCCAAGCATGGGAACCGGAAGCAGGAAGCGGGTGGCAACCAGACACGGACCTACAACAACTTCTAGGGGCAGAGCATGGGGGCGTGCACTGATGACCGGTGGGAGGGGCAACAGGGGTGGACCCAGCTTGGGTGTGGGAGGAGTTAGGGTACTGGGAGGGGTCATGATGAAAGGGGTTGGGACTTGGCAGAAAGGGGTTTGGGGATGAAGAAACGGGGGGAGGGCAAGACGGGGTTTCTGCCATGTGGCACCCGCCATCTTGTCCTCGTCGGGCAGGGAATCCATTTTCTAAGTTCTCAATATAACTAAAGCGAACACGGGGTCTAGCAACTGGGGAAGTCGGGGAATGGGGTAAGCCCCGAGCAGTCTGGCCAGGACTGTCTGGGCGGGGGGGTCGAGAATCCCGAGGAAAGCCAGGGAGTCGGTGGCAACCCTGCGCAGCATCGCGGTTTGCTTCCTTCAGGACGCCCGGTTTAGGGGACACGGGTTTAGGAGAACGCTTAGGGGTAACTGGGGAACCGGGGGCAGGCTGTGCTTCCCTCTCCCTTTTTTGATTTAAAGCAGACCGAATTTGTAGGTATAACAAAGAAAACTTATCTAAATCCTTTTCTTTTGTCAATTCAGACTGAGCTATTCTTGCTCCCACGGCGTTCCAAAAGGGATCGCTTAAAACCGAACTGTGGGAGCACTGAGGGAAGTGCTGGAACAGCCACCGCACAAACCGTTTTAAACACCCTTTAGAAAAACGTCCCCCCCCCCCCCCCCCCAGGAGTCCCGCAACTTGGAAAAATACCCCCTTTTGTGCTGTGGACAATTTTGCGCCCATAATCCACAGCACGACGTCTGGAGCTTTAAAAATAAACCAATCCTCAGACACCGATTCCCCGAAACTAGCCGGAGGCAAGCAACACACTCGCCCCGGGGCTGACCCTGGGCTCCTATGAGCCGCGCACCGTGCGAAGCCGTTCACCACGTGCTGTGCTGGGCCGGGCGGGCACCGCCGGGTCCCGCCGCTCCCGCCGTGCCTCGCTCCGCAGCCGACACTGCGGCTCGCGTGGCTCCGCCCGCACGCGGAACTGCCTCGAAAGGCTTTACGGTAAGTTCCCCCCCCCGGGGAAATACTTACCTGCTGGTGTCCAGGCGAGCTCCAGGCGTCCCGATTTCCACCGAGGACGACTCTGCTGGCGCGGGTGGAGCTACCGTCCTCCTCCCCAGGAGCGCAGCTCACTAAAACGGAGCGTGCTACAACTGGGGTAGCTTGGCGTCCCAAGGACGCACTTGAAGTCCAATCAGTCCCTTCCGTGGGGTCCGGTGGAAGCGGGGGCCCCGCGATAGGCGCTTTTTGGAGCAGTTCCCACTTTGCCCGGTCAGCTCTGGACGCAGGAGGCTGCAGGGGCCAGCCTCCGGAATCCGGGAGACCAGAGGTCTGGCTCGTGGGTCCTTCCACAGGACCGCGGCAATAGAGGCAGGTGGTGGAAGAAGGAGGCAGGCTCAATTGTGGATGAAATCCGGAAGGTTTATTGTGTCTCCGAACAGGGGACCTCGCCCCCCGGGGGTGTCCAGCAATGAGCAACCCTGAGCATGCCTGCCAGGGGTTTTATGGGGGGTAGCGACAGGGGAGGGATGACAACGGCATCGAATCAGGGAAGGAGAAGGATGGGTCTGCGGGATGAGGGACACACAAGGGAACCTATCTTGGGAAAGGAAGGGAGGGATCCTCCCCCCAAGACCAATCACTCGATGCCCCTGCCAGAACTTTCTAGAAGCTTGGGAGGGGTGCCAGAGAGATTGGCAGGGGTCTGGGAGGAGACAAATAGAGAAAGCAGGGTTATGAACCCGAAACCAGGAGGGTACAAACTGGGATGGTACAGTAACACAAAACCCAAAGGGGAGACCCAGACTGAACCAAACAAGACACACTCCCACAATGCTTGACCGTTGTGATATCCATCTACAACAAAATGATTGGCTCAATGGATTCAGGGAGAATAGTGGATATAACTTATCTTGATTCTAGAAAGGCTTTTGAGACTGTCTCATAACAGCCTCAAAGACAGACTAATTAAGTATGACCTAGACAAGAATACAGTGAGGTAGATTGAAAACTGGCTGATCTGCTGGGCTGAAAAGGTGGTGATCAATGGCACAAAATCCAGTCACTAGTCATTTTACCCCAGGGATTGATTCTGGGGGCAGTACTGTATGTCCATTAATGACCTGGATGATGGGACAGATTCTCAGACAACACAAAACTGGGAGAGTAGCTGATGCACCAGAGGGTTGTGCTGTCATCCGTGTGGTTCTGAACATGGTGGAGATATGGGCTAATGGGAATTTTATGAACTTAGTAACTTACCCAACCTGCACGTTAATAATTGAGCCATGCCATCGTGTCTCATGCTGGCTGTCTAAAACTGAAGCTCCTTCAGACCACTGGCCACTTGGGCAACACAGTGGCCTTTCAGCATATAAGAACTGGAAGAAGCACACACAGTATTTCAGGGGGCTTCCCAACGAGAGGAGTCTGGATTTTGCAAGGAAAACTTTGTCCCTGTTAGTGTTTCATTGCCACAGGAGCTCATGATGTGGCCTCCCTTGGGAGAGTTACTGTGGTCAGGGCAAGCAGAGGAGGTCTGCTCCTACTGGCCCTTTTAGGCAGGTGGATCAGTGTCCTTTGATGAAGCCAAAGTCGTGACATGGAGGCTCCCAAAACAAAAACCTGCTTCTACTGGTTTTTTGCCAATGGCGAGGCAGCTGCTTTATAGTCGTGCACACACAGCTTTGCCAGCAGAGTTGTCTCTCTGCTGGGAGTGTCTGCCAGACAGCAGCCACTGCTCCTCGGACCAGAAAAATGCTCTTAGTGTAGACATAGCCTAAGGGGCTGATCCTGCTGTTCCAAGTCAGTACTTAGGGGGCTGCCCACATACAGCTCTGCCAGTGCCCATCACTTCTGCCTTGTGACACTCAGCTTCAGCAGGGCCATGTCGTCTGGGAGCTTGGGAAGGTTTTGATGAATCATCTCATACCTCAACGCTCTGGCCATGGCCTTTGGGGCCAACAGCTCCCAGAATGAAGGGAAGGATCTGTCACAGAACCAGATGTACAACCCAGCTGGCTTCTTGATTTACACCTGTGTAAGAAGAGGAGAAACAGGCTGTCAGTCCTCACAGTGCTCTGTGAGCATTAACTAGTTAATGCAGGGGAATCCCAGAGGAACAGTGCTGTAAGCAGGGATTGCTGACAGATTCAGCCTATTAGCCACTACTCCTAGACTTTTACAAAAGGTGTTTTCATTAAGAACAGGCCTGTCACATCCCACTTGGCATGAGCATCTCCCTCCACCTAATGTCTCCTCTTGTAGTTAATTCTTTTGTTATCTGTGTTCCAAGAAACTGTAGAAAAACCTCACTTGGAATTTTTGTTAGACTCCTTGCTGAAATTGCTGTGAGTGGAAAGAGACCCACAAAAATTTGGTGATGAGGGCTGTGGGGGCAGAACAGGCCTGCAAACAGCAAAAAATGGTACATGTAATTTCTTGAACTGTCTTGGTTCCTTTAGGTAGCTGTGATAGTTCTGCAACTCATTTTGGGGCTTAGGAAGATTTTAATGAATCATCTCACCACTTTTTTCTTTTTTCTTTTGAAAAAAACAGAACAGAACAAATATGACTTACGAGAAAATGTCCAGAGCCCTACGCCACTACTACAAACTAAATATTATCCGGAAAGAGCCAGGACAAAGGCTTTTGTTCAGGTAATTTTCTTTCTTTGCCATTCCTTTCTACAGACAATTAGTTTTTGAGGATGGAGGATGGAATTGTGTGGGATATCTCGTTGCCACAGTTATAACACAGCTGACAATGGCCATACATTTGTAAAAGCAGTCTAGAGCACTGCTTCCCAGCTTTCAAGGCAGCCACACCAGTTTACAAAAACACAGGCCTGTCTCAGTGATCAATGGAGACAACAGAAGTCTTTTCACTGCTTCACGCAGGCTGTGCCGTTTATCTAAGGTCTTGTTTAAGACCTTAGATAAATGATTCAGCCAAGCTGCTGGAAAACCCACTCCAAATGGACTTCTCAAACACAGCTGCCAGTGAAAGCTAAGCAGGGATCAGGCATTTCCTCAAGGGCACTGCAGAAGAGAAGCACTTGATGACCACATCTTTGGTGCTGCCTTCAAGGAAGAGAGGGAGCTGCCAGAGCTGTTCATAAAACCCAACGCATCGGATTGGATGATACAACCAATAATTTAGGAAATAGGGGCTGAAACAGCATTAAAGCAGGGAGCTACTTGTACAAACTTGAGTGCAGATGGCACAGAGTGAGAGCACTCCTGTTCTCTTCTGACAACACCAGCAAATCCTAGTGCATGTCTGACCCTCAGAGCACTGAACTTAGACCAAAGACTGCTTTGCTGTCAGTGGCCTGGATCTAGTAGTGTGCTTGGAAATTATATCAGTAGGAAGGCAATCTTAGAATTTGTTTTCTTAAATAGCTAACAGAACTGCATTAGCACTCAAACTATCTTCAGCTGAAAAGGGTTCTGTGGAATGACTTGTTTGTGTTAGCTCTTAGAAGGAAACATAGATGTGGGAAGGAGAGTGAAGGACAGAAGCGGTCATGGGCAAAATCAAGTGCTCGATTGTAACTTATTTTTCCTGTGGAAGGTTAAAACAAGGTTGCTTCATCAGTACCAAGGGTACCTGTATCTCTGTGGCCTTGTATGAAGACTGCATTGCTCTGGGGGAATTTCTGATGCTGAACAGGGAATGTGCTTCTCTTGAAGCTTTCCCTTCAGTGGGAACATGCACAAAACAGGAGTCCATCTCTTCTCAACCAGGCTGCCTATTTTCTCAAAACCATTGTAACTTAATGCCCTTGGAGACCACAGTTCCTCTGTAAGACTTGGCCAAACTGACCAACAGATTCAAAGGTCACCAGAGAGCATAAAACACGAAACTTCATTTCCTTTGGAAACTGGGAAAAAAACCCCTGCAAAACATTTCTTTGCACAATTCCCAATAAAAACTTTTTGATGTTGTTTTCTTAGACCTATTTATATCTGAAGAGCAAAAGAACAGCTGCAAAAAATCAAGTCATTAATGTGCCTTCCTTGGCTATTCCTCGCAAGCACAGAAGTAATAGGAAATGTGACTTTAATGTGCAGGCTGTTGTCATCTGCAGATATCTGTATGGAGCTTTAAGTAAGATGGAGTCAGAAAAGGATTTCTAATAGGTTGGCTGGCTGTCTTCTGCAACAAAATAGGTCACAGCTAGTGTTTCTTAATTTTCATGCAGTTCTGGGTTGGGTTGTGTTTGTTTGGGTTTTTTTAATGTAATCAAATGCTATTAGAAATACCCACACTGTGGTTTCCTCGACGTGACTTAAAGCACAGACCAGAAGGAATACCCAAAGTCCTGTGGTACAGCTTACATTGGCCCATGCCCCACATGGAGAGGAGGGCAGTGGGACCCCTCTGTGTTTTCATTTCATCCTTGTGCAAGATCAACAAGACAGTCACAGGGTTTAACTCAGGGCACAGTCTGGCTGTGGGCTTTGGTGCATTTTCAGTGTGTAGCCAGGCACTGATTCACCACTCCTGCATACAAGTTTTTCACCACCGTAACACCGTTTGTAGCAGCAGCATTTTTCCAGCAGTCACACAGCAGTGAGTCATAGCCCTTTCTTTTTTTTCCTAAATGCATATATGCACATGATTTCCAAAATTAGAAGGGATGGCAAAAGGTTAGTTCCAGGCTATGCTGTGTGTTTGCTGAGAGGCTCCAGCAGTGAGCACTCTGGGTCAGTGATAGTAACAAGGCTCCTGTTGGTTGCTTTTGTTTTCACTGGGGCAAGGATACGGAGCATATCATCAACCTGAAGTAAAATCAGCTCTTACGATTAACACATTTCATACTGCTGCATGTTAACCAGCATGTTGTTAATGAAAGACTGTGAAATTTTGTACTACTTCCAGCATAAATATCTTTCATCCTAATTTCTCCAGAAGTGCTTGGGAGTTGGGAAACTGATTTGTGTTGAAACCAGGATTTCATCCTTCCTGTGCCACTCTCTCTTCCTACACCACTAAATTGAAAACGAAAAAGCAGAGCTACCTCTGTGCAGTAGTATACAAAAGCATCCTGGCAAAAACCAAGACTGCAGACTTAAACTGCAGGCTGGTGTGTGTCCTTTCTCATTTCCTGCTGCTACCATGCCTCCCCAGAGGCAGTTTCGGTCTCCAGCACCCTGCAGACTTAACTGCCTTGAGACATTGGTGCTGGGAGCCACGGCATTCATCACAGAGGATGCTGCCTCACTGCAGTCACGCTTGCTACAATCACAGAGGAAGAGACTGTCTTTGCTTACAGTTCCCCAGCCCAAAACCTTTTACCTTCAGGGCTTTTTCCATTTCCTGGAACTTGTTCTGATTTGGACTTCGGCTTTTTCCCCCTCTGTTCCTTTGATGTTTTGTGTTCTTCTCACTCACCTACACGCAGGCCTGTAGCCCTGTGCCTCCCCACACCTTGCAAGGGCTTGTGCTTTGAAATATGCTGATCATAAACACTTTCCATGTCTCTGTCACCAGACACCACACATGAGTGTACCTGGGCCAAGCTGTCATCTGACATGACAACAGCAGACAATATGAGGGAGAAGAAATAAATATCATTCTTTGGAAAAGACTATGGGGTTTGGTTCAGATTTGGGCTTTCAAGAAGCTGGGGTAAATGCCAGTGATTTTTTTGTTTCCTTTCAAGGTATGCAGGAGGGAAGACACCTGGGGAGAAGCTGGGAAATACTAAGGCTTTGGGAGGAAACAGCAAAGCTTATCTTGGGAGCTTTAGAGCTCAGGGGTCTCAACAACTTGGTGAAGATAAAAGCTGAGACCCCTGAGAAATGCGCTGGTTTCTCTGTTTTGCAGGTTCATGAAGACCCCAGATGAGATCATGAGTGGCCGGACAGACCGCCTCGAGCACCTTGAATCCCAGGAACTGGATGAACAAATATACCAAGAAGATGAGTGCTGAAGGAAACAGGTGCACCACCTCTGTGGGTCCAGGGGAGAAACATCTGCCCGATGGTCAGCACGGTTTGGGAGGGGAAGCAACAACACAGAAGCAGTACTTGAGGTCGCCACTTAGCTTGAAGATCACGCAGGACCTGAAGCACCTTAACAAAACAAACTAACAGGCAGAAGTGGTGCTGGCAGGAAAGCAAAGGGGAGAAAGCCTGGACTTATGCACTACTTCACTGTTCCTACAAAGTCTCCCTTGAGTTTTTTCTTTCTTTTTGGTTTGTTTCAGTTTTGGGGGTTTTTTGTCATTTTTTTTCCCTAATAAACATGCAGTTTGACTTTCCTTATCTCACATAGGACAAGACATCAGATTATGCTTCTTTTTTTTGGGTTTTTTTTTTTGGTTTTTTTTTTTTTTTTTTTTTTGGAAGGCTTTCCTATGGAAATAGAGTGCTCTTATTTTCTGTGCAAGTCTCATGACACAACACCGCATAAACAATAGCAACACAGAAGGGATTTGCTCAAGGCTTCCAGTTTGCTTGGATCAATTTATATGTGCTGCCACTGAGAAATGTGTTGAAGCTACCAAAAGAATTTCTCACATATACCTGTCAAATGAAGAGGAGACACCCTTCACATGTAGGCTGGGCTGTCATCCCAGCATAGCTTGGGCTCACAATGAGTACTCCGAGTGGCTGTTAACTGCTGGAATATGGACCAAAACCAATCACCTAAGTGCTCCGGGGAGGAGAAAAATAAATGTGACAAACCTCTGCAAGAGACTATCAGTTAACATTTTCCCTCCTTCTAGCAAAGAAGTGATAGAATGGAGCAGGGGGAAGGGAGGGTGGGGACAAATACATATATATGTGTGTATATATATAAAAGTTCCATATATATATATATATATATGAATATATATGTAAACCCCCCAGTATATTCACAATGCAGAATTTCAGTTCAGAGTTTTCTATAAAAAGGGAAGACTGAAGCATCTGTAATTACAGAACGAAGGGGTGTTTCTCATACCTGCTAGCAATTCTGGGGTGAAAGGTGAAGGACTGTTCCTTACATCACAGGGAGAAAGCAAAGGGACTCATCACATGGTTTGTATTACTCAGAAGCCTCTCCAGGATCATTTTGTGCTGCTGGAGAGGTAGATGATTCACCACTCTAAAAGCTGATGTTAGAGAACTAGAGACCAAATAGCTATACTTATATCTTGTAATTGATTTTGGCTTTGTTTTGGGATTTTTTTTTTTTTATGCCTCCCACTGCCCTCCCCCATCCTACAGCTCTGCCATCAAGGAAGCTTGACTGTTTTTAACATGATTTAAAAGACAAGAGAAAAACAAACCCTACAGCTGTGTTGCTTTCTTGGTTTGGGGTTTTGTTCTGGTTGCAAGGTGCCTCCATTTGGTTTGGTGCACTGAGGGTGCTTGGCATGAGGCAAAGAGCTATGCCTGGTTTGGTCACAGAATGCTCAGCAGTCCTTGATGCCCAAACAAGAGAACCTGCTGGCCTGTTTCATTTCAAAGCTTGGACCACCAGGACAGGAATGCCTGTGGTGTCCAGGTGTCCAGTGATCCATCAGCAGTGGTCCTTTGAATGGAAGGAAGATCTAGCAGCAGAAATGGTGCTTGCAGAGGGAGAAGGTGTATAGGGAAACTGCAGGAATCACATGGTGCCTGAAAGAAAGCACGTCCACACCAGTGCATTAAAAGCAGAAAGCCTCTTTAATGGAAACATAAAAGAAACTAGATCTGGAAAAAAATCAAAAGGCTAATCTAATCCATTTCAACCAAAAAACAAGGTACATTCCCATGATAGAGCTTTTATCAGCTATTAAACCAACACGACATTTGATCTTTCCACATATTTAACAAGAGGGTTAATCTCTCCAGGAAAACATGGCACTCGGCAATGAACAGTGTCCCCTGTGTTTAAATGGAGATAGACCAATCTCACCAAAGACTTAGTGTTGAGTCACAGGTCATAGAAGGAACAGCTTTGTTAAGGGTGTAGATAAGCATCGTACAACAAGAAGAGATTTTTCTGAGCCAGTATCTGATGAGGAATGACAAGGTGTACATTTCTCCCTGAGCTTTTCCCAGCCACGTTTTTTCTATAAAATCATAGTCAGTAAGTTACAAGTCCCAGCACACCACGTACTTGATCTTTTCTGCCTCAAAATAATGGACGGGGGAGTGTTTTTCAGCAATGTGTCACCTGTCTCTGTTGTGACTCTCAAGTACTTGGTGCTCATGAGGCATGAGATTGGGAGACACTGTGGGGCTTCAGTAGTCACAGATCTGAAACCTAAGGTCCCTTGAGACCAAGGTCCCAGGGAGTTACTCTGTCAGCCTGCTCAAGGGCACCCGAGTTGCAGCCAGGTCTCAGGAGCTGGAGTGAAGTGGTGAATTTGACAGATGGAGTGTGATCAGAAGTACCAATGTAAAGAAAGGCTCTAGCTGTATCCTTGGGTGTCCAGTGGTAGAAAGAAACTAAATTTTTGTAGAGAATGATTCATCCTCTTTACTGTTGTGGTCTAGACAACTGCATAACTGCATTATTTTCTTTCACCTGCTGTTGCAAGATGGTGAGGGACCAAAAAAAAGACCAATAGGGACTTCCTGTATAAAGTGCTCTGATGAGTCACAGCTTTTTGTCATGGCCAAGGTGCACACTGCAAAATACAGAGAACCAGATACAATCCACCCATTTCCTCACCATTATCTACCGAACAAAGTCCATCCTCAGCACTGGATAAGACAGGAAAATCACGTTGTCCTGTAGGGAAGCTTTATAGCGGAAATGTTCACCTTTACAAAAAAATGCAATCACTTCCACTTGCAGAATCTAAGTCAAAGGGAAAACAAAATGTTTGTGGCTGTTGGAAACTCTTCTCGGTTCACACATAAAGGACATCTTCAGACAATTTCATCACAACCACAGAGAAGGAGTTCTCTCAAGGCTGATGCTAGTTGGAATGAAAATAGCCTTTGACCTTGGAACAGGCCAGTCCCACAGAGGCCTTTCCTGTCTCCTGCCAGGTCTCCTGGTGCCAAAGGGAATGATGTGGGTGACACCGGAGCTGCCAGAACTGCAGGGGCTTGGGACCTGTTCTGGGAGCTGCAGGATTTGAACTGCTCTTGGGGTCTTGAAGTGAGTTTATCAGGTATGACTAAAAAAGTAGTGGCAAGCTAGAGCAGCTGCAATAGGGAGATTCCCATCAACCTCTCATCCACGTGGCAGATCCATGGGAGTGCAAAGACAGCTTTAACATCCTGAGCTATAGGAATGTGTCGCTGCCTGCCAGGACTAGCAAAGGTAACACCGTCTTTCTACCAACACTGACACCTGCCTTCCCCCCAGTTTCTGATTTCCCAGTGTAGAATTTGCCAGCAGCAAAACAGCCAAACTTTCTGCCTTTGCCACCAAAGCAAGTGAGGAAAGGGAGAAAGTGTTTCATCCTTGGAGACACACAAGTCACCTGGACATGGTCCTGGGCAACTGGGCCTGGCTGGCCCTGCCTGACCAGAGGGGGTTTGACCAGATGATCTCCAGAGAACCTTGCCAACCTCAGCACCCAGCAAATGTTCTGAGTGGTTAAGTGGTTAAGCAAAGGTTAAGTGGGACCTTCATTGTCATCAGTTGCTACAAGCCTCAACAAGCCAGAGGCCAGTCAGGTAGGACATGCTGCAGTTCCACAGCAGAGTATTTTCTTGATTGAAGTTTGAAATTTGTAGACTGCCTCTCCATCCAGAAAACACTACTGGGGCCCTTTCTGTGAACACTAAGTTGCTGCCATCCTTCCCAGATTTCAAACTCCACATATGCATTCTCCAGATTTCTTTTGTCAGACTGCAACTGTATGCGAATCCAGAGTTTGAGGTCTTCGGGTTTTTTTTAAATAAAATTCTAGTGTTTTTATTGATGACGGCTTTTGTTTTTTTAAGGTGTGGGGCTAAGGGACTGAATCAAATGAATGTAACAAAACAAAAACAAGCCTATTCTCAGGGCCAGTGAGTTGCAAATAATTTTTAAAATGCTTGTAATTACATCATCTCAATAAAAAAAATTTAATATAAAAGCAGGAATGCCAAATTTGTTGGTGCAATCATTGCTACAAGGTTATTTCTTTTTAAGAGCCATGGTACCCAAGAGTCTATAGCACATAGCAGCTGTTTTCAATCAGGAAATGAAACCTGTAGGCTCCCCCTGCTCAAACGTATGAGCAGTGTCTTGATCTTCCTTGGGAAATGTTGTTCGGAAAAGTTAAGGCTGTCCCTTGAAATATTTACTTGGCTGCCTGTCCTGAGAGATGAGCCGAGTACTCCTCTAATGACTGGATGCATGTACCTGGTTCTCCTTCCTTCTCTTGGAGAGGACATAGAAGGAAAAAGAAAAACCAAAAATGAGTTGTTGTGGTGACTGATGCATCTTTTTTGGCCTGCTAAACCGGCCAGGTCAAAGAGTGTGGGAGCAAGAGGTTTTGAAGAGTATTCATCTTTGCAAACCAGTCTAGAAACCCAGCCCCTCTCTTCCAGCATAGCAGGACTGTTTTTCAACTGGTTATCCCTAACCAGGAGGTGAGGAGAGAGCAAGATGAGGTGGCACAAACTGCTCCCTGCTGTCCCTGTCTCTTGCACGGTGGGGTTCCTGGCACTTCTGACAGCGTGAGGCCTCTGGAGAGTTTCTGAACATCCCTGCTCCAGAGGTGCCACCAAAAGCCACACCAAACAAACATATCCCTGCTCCAGAGGTGCTACCAAATGCCACAGCAAACAAACACATCCCTGCTCCAGAGGTGCCACTAAATGCCACAGCAAACAAACAAACTCATCCCTGCTTCAGCGAGGTGCCGCCAAATGCCATGGCAAATAAACACATCCCTGCTCGAGAGAGGTGCCACCAACACCACAGCAAACAAACAAACGTTCCTGCTCGAGAGAGGTGCCACCAACACCACAGCAAACAAACAAACACATTCCTGCTCAAGAGAGGTGCCACCAAATGCCACAGCAAACAAACAAACATGTCCTGTCAGCGGTACACAGCTCACAGCTTGTACTCTGGTGGGAGCAACTCAAAGAATCACTGAATGGTTTGGGTTGGAAGGGACCTTAAAGCTCATCTCATTCCACTCCTGCCACAGACAGGAACATCTTCCACTATCCCAGGTTGCTCCAAGCTCTGTCCACCCTGACCTTGGACACTTGCAGGGATGGGGCAGCCATGGTTTCTCCAGGCAACCTGTGCCAGGGTCTCACCATCCTCACAGGGACGAATTTCTTCCTAGTATCTAATAAAAACCCACGCTGCTTCTGCTAAAGCCATTCATCCTGTCCTATCACCTCCATGCCCTTGTAAAAAGTTCCTTTTCAGTTTTCATGTAGGCTTCCTTCAGATACGTCAAGCCTTTTAAAGGTCTCCCTGGAGTCTCCTCGAGGCTGAACAACCCCAACTCTCTCATCCTGTCCTCTTAGGAGAGATGCTTCAGCCTTCTGATCACCTTTGTGGCCCTCCTCTGGGCTCATTCAACAGATCCATGTCTTCACAGCAGGTTAAAATATTTGGATCCCATCTACAGCTCAGGATAACCCATGACAATCTGGCTGATGTGTGAGCTACGAGCACTCAGCTGCTCCTTGCTCAATATTTACTTTTTGTTTCCTTTCACTGGTGTTTTTAAAACACAAAGGCAAAGAGTAAGCAGTGAGCAAACCCCTTTCTGAGCCAAGACATCAAGCAAGAAGGAAACAAAGGTGTGTTCCTCCATAATTCGGTCCCTTAAGGCCATTTTCCTTTCCTTTTAGAAGAGGAAATAGATGTATCCTACACCTTGGCACAGCTTTCTCCTCACTCTGAACAATAGCAAATGCTGCAGGTTGAAGGCACAGTGGAGGAAGTTCTCAGTGGTTTTGGCTATTGCTCCAGTGAGGATTAGTCTCAGCTCAAGAACTAGTTTTGAGTCCAGAGAACATCTTTTGGAGACTCTGGGACAGAAGAGGCACAGCATGCCGCTTAAGAAAGATGTGAGGAGAGAAAGGATGCACTGCCACAGCATGAAGCCCAAAACCAAACGTGCTGAAAGAAAAGGTTGCTGTGTCAGTGTAAGTATTCCAACAGCACAGGAACAGGTGGATCTATTACATGTCAGGTCTGTCCATACTGGATTCCCATGCACCCAGGGATCTGCTGGTTACACTGGATTCACCCCAGGCACACCTTGCTCAGTTCTGCTGCAGACAGCAGCATCCCTTCTCATCCTGCAGAACTGGAAGTTGAGCTAAATTATATCCACCTGAGAGGAGAAAGGTGCAACTTCATGAGCTGCTTCAGAAGAAACGTCGCACTGCACAGTGCCATCCTGCCACGCCCAGCAAGGCGGAGGCTGGGGAGGGAGGAGGGGAAGGTTTGCAGCTTTGTACAAGCTTTCACCCCCCTGAGCAGCTCTTAAGAGCCCAAAAGAGAGCCAGGTGATGCTAGAGGAGGAACTTCCCAGGACCCACTTCCAAAAGAAGCAAGGACATGAAGTGCCAAGAAGTCAATGCCAGGGCAGCCAGAACTCCAGCACAAAATGTAAGACAGGACTGTGCCAATGGTGAACAAAATCACATCAGTTTCTTCATTCTAGGTGTCCCTACCTGTTTTGCCCAATCAACTCAAAAATTTTATGCCATTTTGAAGTCAGGGCAGAAAAAGAGGGGCAAGAGACTGTCTTCCCAGCTTCATCCCTCCAGTCAGTTGTTTCCTCACCTTGTTGCCTTGAAAAAAGGGGAACGGAGTGTGGATGCTCAGCGACCAGTGACAATGTCACCAGTGAATGAAGCAGCCTTTCCTCCTCCCCAGTGGCAGTACTATTGTATCCCTGATGTATTGTATCCTCATCTGCTCAAAAGGACAGCACTAACAGTGCTTAATGACCATCTTCCAGGGTCAGTCATCAAAACTTGGGCTACCAGTCTACTTACTGACCGTCTCTCCACCCCGGATAGATGTCCACTGAAGGGTAAGGCTTAGGTTGTCACTCTGCAGGACACCTGTTTCTTGTGATCCTTGGCAGTCTGGGGCAGGCTAAACATACAAATGGGAAAGAAATAACCTGGCAACTGCTACAGAGAATTGGAGGAGTACACCTTTTTCTTCAGTGTTGTCCATTTGTCAACAAAAGCAAGTGCAGGCATCTCTGCCATCCTCAGTTCCAGCACAGGAACCAGGCTGAGATACCAATTTAAAACCAGGCACACCCTCTTGGTGTGACTGCTCTGAGCTGGCTGTCACAAACTACAACCAACATTTAGGGGAACAAAAGGAAAACACAGCGCCCTCCCATAAGATAGTAGAGGTCGTTATGGCCGATATGATCAGTTATAAAACCTGCAGGCACACATCAATCTCTCTGCCTCCTGCAAACACCTCTGCATAAAGTTTCCCAGCATCTCAAAGTGCTGGAGAACAGCCACAACAGGAAGAATGATAACTGTTCAGGAATTAGAATTGATCTCCTACTGCCTGATAAACACTGTTAGCCTGGGGTTGTTGACTTGAAGCCAAGTTCTGCTAAATGGACAAAGTTTCCAACTCAACCCTTCCTGGTGTTTGACAAGGTAAAGGGAAGGAACTGAAGACAGCTCAAACAAAGCAGGTATTGTTTCCAGTAGGCTCCGGAAAGATGTGAGTGCATGACCCGTCAGAAGACAGTAAGGAAAAGAAGCAGGGGTGGCATGAAAGCTGAGGCAAGCAAAGAGTCAGTTTGGATGATCAGGATGAGGAAAGCTGGGAGTATTCACCATGTGCCTCACCAAGGGAAGGGCCAAGGTCAGTAACTTTCACTTGGCCAGTGTGTGCTTGCAGGATCTGAGCAGGTCTCAAAAGCCCTGCACCTCCTCTGTACCAAAGGTTAGTCATCTACTGCATTAAAATGTATCCCTTTCTTTCCATTTAACTTCATCTTAATTCTGCTTCCAACCATTAGCTTTCATTATGCTTCTCTTCTCTGACTTCTGTAAACCACGGTATTCCCACTTGTACATGGAGATCCTTACTGACTGCAGTCAGTGCAACTCTTATCTTTTTTCCAGCTAAGTAAGCAGAATGCAAGGAGGAACTGAAGCTCCATAGTGGCTTCCTGCAGGGTCTGCTCCTGGCCTGGAGAGCTGCAGGGCACATCCACACCTGTTTCTTGGGGTGCTGACTGGCCCTTTCCTGCAGGAAAGGCTCCAGAGAGCACATCAGTCTTTTGGGAACTGGCTGATGTGAAACAGAACGGGGAAAGGGAGGAACACACATTGAGGTGTCTTTCTGGTCCCATGAGAGCCCAGGTAAGCCAACAACCATGCAATTCTTCCAACCCTCTGGCTATGGTGGGAGGTTCTCTCTCCTCTTGGGAATGACCCTGGGGAGATTGCCTGCAAATACAGTAGCAAACACAGCAGCCAAAGAGGCTGCCTGTTTTTTAATTTCTTTTCAAAATATTCTTAGTGTTGGTGAATGTTCTTTGGAACATCCTGCCTCGCAGATTCTTCCTCCCCGACTCATATCCCAGATCACTCCTAAAAATTCCATGGAATCATCAAGCAAGAATAATTAATGGACAGACAAATTTCACATGGCCAGGACTTCATCAAGTAGTTAACTCACATAATCTGACTCACTGCTGAAATTTCCTCAACCTTACACAGAACAGGAGGAAAACTGGCCAGAGAGATCTGCCATCCCACAGTAACAATTTCATGCATGAAGTGACACCTTTGCTCTGCTAAAGCCAGTGGAAATTAGGGCTGTACAAAATCTGTGGAACATAGAGATCTGAGCAGTGTCCACAAAAAATATCCTACTGAGGAAAAATTGAGGGTTTACTACAAAAGTAAAACTTAACTCTCGCAGCAACCTTCTCAACCAAGTCAATTCCCACCCTGGAGTGAAAAGCACAACAATTTGTTTTGATGGTACTTTGCAGAGACCTGGATTCAGTGCTGACATCCATCAAATCCCAACACTGATGAACTGACAGCACAAAAATCAGCCTCAGACCTAAGGCCTCTCAAGGACTAAGGCATCCAGGGTTGTCAAGTCATGTCTTTCCCAATTGGAAGAGTTTCAATAGAAATAATTTCACAGCAAAAGGCTGTTGCACAAAAAAAGGACCCACTTCATAAAGCGAAGCCAAGTCCATCTTGAGACTTAGGAACCTATGGTCCAACTTCCTAAAGGACTGATTAACCTACAGGTTTCACCAAAGTCAACAAAACCCACGGATTTTGCACGGGAAGGGGCAGAGGGAGAGACGCTCAGTCCCTGCTGAAAAGCCAGCAACAGAACACAGCTATAGGTGTGAGAGGCGATTGCAAAAGGGTAAGTGTTTATCCAAGAGAATTTCACAAAGAAGGAAACATTCTTCATTCAGCCGTAACTCTTTTAGGAAATTATTCGTTTTCCAAATGAAAATATTTTCTTTAAATTCAAAACAACTGTTTTTCTCCCAGCTTTTGTTTACAAAAGAGGGAAGTGTTTCAGCTCTGTCCTTTTTCATCCTTCCTCCACAAAATGTCAACCAAGCCTTGTGTCTTGGGTTGGGAAGTAATTTTTCAGAAAAAAAAGAAGTGTTGTGAGGCTTTGCTGAACAGGTGTAGCTGTTGCGGCTGCAGAGGGGAAGGGGAAGGGAAGAGAAATTCTGCTCTTCTTCACCTGTTAGCAATGGGCACAAGGCTATTTGTAATGAGCTCCTTAGAGCCCAAGTCTGACTGCCAGAAAAGCAAAGGGGAAAATCAATTCATTCACCTCTTCAAGAGCCATTTAAGCGGTCCTAATCAGAAAACAAGCATCTAGTTCACTCCTACTTCTTCCACCTTGATACTTTTTATGTAAGACAGATGCCTCCTGTGGGTTGCAGCCACATGTGGTCTGTATGCAGTGAGTGAGCAATTTCCAATCCACAAAATACATGTCCTGTTGTCTTTTGCTCTTTTGATCTCCTGTTTCACTGCAGTGTTGCCAGCATCCCTAGGAAGCCACACAAAAAATTCACAGGCTTTGTGCTGTAACTGAGTCTATCACTAAGCCCAGCTTTGGTAGGAGTGGGGACATCACAGACATCTGGTGCTATCCTCCACCAAACCAAGAGCTGTGGTATTAATGTGACCAATCAGGCAAACAATTTTCTTGTAATTTAAATCTTATGGATGCTGAAACAAAACAAAATTGAATAAAAACCACAGGCCATGGACACAGGAACTGTCTCTGAGTGTGTCGGCTGCCTTTTGCCTCTGTGAAAATCAACAGCATCTAAACATGTAACCAAATTGAGAACATATTGGTAAATCCATCCAATTACAGGAATGGATGTGCCTGTGTGGGAAAGAAGAGGTGTCAGCCCATGGGCAATAGTGAGTAGTTGTTACAAAGCAGTAGGAGACAATACACTGCTTCCAGGAGCACCTGCACAAACGAGAGGGACACACAGCTCCACCTGAGATTAACAAGGGGAAAAAAGGATAAAAACATAGCAAAGAACAAGCTCCCCAGCTCTTTCTGCTCCTGTTACGTGTCCTTGGGAGCAGCCAACACAACCTGCCTCACCCTAATTGACTGTAAGGAGTCTCTCTGCCACATCTGCAGCCTCAGATGTTAGTCTGGTACACCCAGGTCCTTGCATGTACTCCCACACCCCTCCTGGTGCCAGCACAAGCCCTTTGGCAGCCCCCACACACACTGACCTGGTGAAAATAACCTGCACAGAAAGAAGAGGCTGGTTTTCAGCTCCTTGGTCTGACTCACTGCCCAACCACACAAGCAGCAGTGCTGTTGTAAGACGGATAGTGGGAAAAAGCATTCCAAAGTGGGGAGAGGAGCGGGAAACCACAGCCCAGCTGGATCCCACTTGGGCCAGCTCTCTGTGGCCATCTGCTTCCCATGGTACTCCATGCTGCCATTCCCTTTTTGCTTTTTGACATCTAACACAACCCAACACACCCACAACTGTTTTCACTTTCGAGCAAACCAGGCTGGAAAACTGAATTCCTGGGGCACAGCATAGTCTTTGCACACTGTCAGACAGCGTGGCTGTCCTGCTATCTGAGCTGGCTGATGTGCTTCAGAAGAGCTCGTATGTGCACAGCTCTCTGAGGCTTTCAGCTGCAGCGCTCACCACTTATTTTCTACCTTTCAATTATGACCTTCCCAATTGCTCTGTGCAGCCATCTGAGAGTGACCAACAAACCCAACAGTTTTGCTTCAAAAGAGTCTGTTGCTCCTTTGTTGGGGGGTTCGTGGCTGGGCAGAGGAACATGGCAGACAAGCAGTGCTCCCATGGTTCATACAGGGCGCCCCAGTTCCCAGAGCCAGATCCTGCTGTCTTTCACTGGTGTTGCCTCTTTATCCCCTGGGAACACCATGTATTTCCAAACAATCCTGTTGTCTGGTGGCCTCCTGTGTCAAGACCACCCTGTGTGTAGGCTTTAGAGAGAAGCTCCATCCCTTCCAAGATAAAAATCCACTGGAGAGAGAGTTCACTTCAGTACACGTTATATCTGATTACCCAAAATACAGCACAGTCTCCTGGCTGCTTCCTTGGCGGTGTGACACACACTTCCAACACCCTCCAAAAGCTAGCCCTCTCATCTTGGATGCAGAGCTGGCCATAGGAGTAACCACCTCCACACAAGATTGCTGAAATTCCCAGACTCTGAAATCCCCAGGATATTCACTTGCCAGCTCCCACCAGTATTTTGATCTTCACAGCCTCAGTGAAGATTAGCTGGGGAAAGATGATGGGTGTTGCAAGATAGGTGGGTGTTGCTCTATTCTTGGAGGCAGCAGGTACTTTCCTAATGTCCCTGATTGCCCCTGAGCCATTTCTCCTCACCTTGAACCTTTCTGGTCCTTCACTGCCTGGAAAAGTCCAAGAAAGACACTTAGGGGATTTGGGGGGTTCAGTTTTGTTATTTAGCATCATGTGAGGAGCCATTAATTAATTTAACTCCGGTTTTAAGAGTTTTTAAGCTGCTTTAATTTTTTTACATATTTGCACAAGTATGACACTAGGTGTGCAGATCTTTGCTTGCATTGATAGTGAACAGCTTAAGAGCCCTGAAGAAAAGAACAAGTGCCTGCCAAAGACAAATTGCTTTCATTCTCTTCCCTCCCCCTACAAGGAGGCAAGAAGGATATTGCAATAGGTGTTGTATTCCTCACCCACATTTTTTTCCCACTGCCAAACACATTGCATCAGGAACAATCAGAAACTCTTTCGTTGTGTGGGCCCTTAGTCTATGCATAAAATGCACAAACATTTTTCTTCTTTAGAACAAAGCAAAGCAAAATCCCACCTCCTGCATAGACTCACTTTCAGGAAGCCAGTTCCGCTGATAAGGTGAACTCTACTTGCAGGATAACTACTGCCACAGAGGCAGAGCTGATCTCCCAGCCTTAGGAAGGGACAAAAGCATGCTCAGGGGCTGTTCATTCCATCAAGGAGACAAAGATAAAAGGAGAAAGAGCTTTCTGAAGTCACAGCTGCATGTACTCACCACAGAAGGATTGCAGAAAATACAGCTTAGATCTGCAATTACTTCTGCTTCTGCCAGTGATGGTGTGTTGTTCCCCAAAGGACCTTCCCAGGAAGCAGGGGTCTATAACTCAGTGTGATAAACTGGCACAGCATGATTGAAACCAGATGGACATTAAACACCTGACCCCAGACGGTAACTGGAACATCCACTGCCAACACTGCATGCAGAAGCACCAACTCAGCAGCCGTCATCAGCATGAGAGACCAGCTAAGATCAGTGCTTGGCACTTACCAGACAGACTGAGAGCAGTAAGTGATGGTTCATATCTAGACATTCAGGCAGGTGCAGGCAGTGCCTGTCCAAAGCAACATCCTCGTCTAGAAGAGGTGCTTCAATCTCAGCTGTGTCTTGGGATGTACAGCCCAGACAAAGAAAAGCACAATGCATAATCCTCCACAAGCAGTTGCAACAAATATTTCAAACAGCAGCTTCATTTTGTTTCATGCAGTCACTTTTTAATGCTGGTTAGTACTCAGACCTGTCCTGCACGCTTGCTCCCACTGCCTCCCTGTCCACAACACAGTGGGACTTCACAGGAGTTCCAGTTACCAGCAGGGCTGGGACTTCATTCTTGAGGGGCACAACTGGAGTCAGTAACCCCACTGCATGGAGCTGTGGGCTGGGTGTGGGCTGCCAGGGACCACAAGGGAGGGGCTGCACTGGCTGTGTCCAGCTGGGGGTCAGGCCAGAGAGGCAACATTTAGCCCCAGCAGTTTATCCAGGATCCCCCAGGAAAATTGCATCCACTGTGCTGACCCGAGTCAGATTTTGTTGAGGATCAAATACGTGTGACATCTTTGTTGTAGAGCTAGGACTGTGATCAGAGCAGGGCAAAAGCCCTTGCTGGCTGCTCATGAGCACCTTCATCCCCCTGCCAAGGGCTAAGCCCAGCAGCCTTCACCACTAAGCTGCTGCACCTGCCCCAGGCTGTGTTCCCCTCGCCAAGGGTTCTCTGGGGTCCCCTGCATCTCCAGCCCTCACCCCCCACCCAGGGCTGCTGGCAGCAGTGGTGGCCCCAGCAAGAAGCAGGCACCGATCTATCACAGTGGGTTATCACCTTCTCTCCTCTGACACAAAATTAAATGCTCCCCACCTTGCTGCCAGCAGCCTTAACCACATCACAAACAAGAAGGAATCTACAGAAGTATTCAAAACATCTGGATGTTGTGCCACCACGGCAATTAAATCATTCTCACTTTCTCACACAGTGCCTGAGGGAAAACCGACAGCACAGCAGGGCAGAGGAGGACATGCCATGGTAATTTCGGCTTCCTCAAAGCTCGGATCCGTGTTGCAACCTCTGAAACCACCCTTAGTGGCAGTCCCAGGAGCCTTGTCCTCGCTGTACGGGGGGGGGCTGTTTTTGCAGGACAATCCATGTGCCCATGAGGGACTGCAATGCCCGGGACTGCCTCTCCAGTGCCCGCCTTTAGCAGCCACTGTGGAGTTGGGGCAGAGCAGCAGCCGAGCAGGATCATCGAGTCCAACTCCCGGCCCTGCACAGACACCCCAGCAATCCCACCCTGTGCATCCCTGAGAGTGGTGTCCAAATGCTCCTGGAGCTCTGGCAGCCTTGGGGCCGTGCCCATTCCCCGGGGAGCCTGTTCAGTGCCCCAGCACCCTCTGGGGAAGAACCTTTTCCTGATACCCAGCCTCACCCTCCCTGACACAGCTCCAGCTGTTCCCTGGGTCCTGTCCCTGGTCCCAGAGAGCAGAGCTCAGAGCCTGCCCCTCCTCTTCCCCTCACAAGAAGCTGGAACTGCGCTGTCTCCCCTCAGTCTCCTCCAGCTGAACAGAGCAAGTGTCCTCAGCTGCTCCTCACACGCTTCCCCTCAAGGCCCTTCACCATCCTGGTGCCCTCCTTTGGACACTCTCTAATGGCTTTATGTCTTTCTCACATTGTGGCACCCAAAACTTCACACAGTATTCGAGGTGAGGCTGCCCCAGCCCAGAGCAGAGCTGGACATTCCCTCCCTGGCCTGGTGCCCCCCAGGACACGGTGCTTTCAGGGGGCTGTGCCATGCCGGGCTCCTCTCCCTGCTCCGGAGCTGTAGCTGCTGCCCGAGGAGGAGGCCGGGCAGGGATCCACCGCGGGCGGGCAGGCGAGGACAGCAGTGCAGCTGAGGTGCTTTCAGCACTCTCCCCCCGCAGCCTGCCAGAACAGGCCCGTCTGCTCCCTCCTTGCCCGTGTGCGCTGCAGAGCTGGGCTCTCCCCACCAACCTGCCTGGGGGCCAACGGCACCCCCATGGAAGACTTCTCCTGGATCTCTATTCCATCAGAAAAAAAGGAGTTTTTGTCACAACACGACTGCATTGCAGCAGTGCCTCGGCTTGGTGGCATCTCAGAGGGTGAGAGGTGGGTTTCCACCCCTTGGGCAGCCCAAGTGAGCTGCCTGGGTCCCTGCTGCCTGCACTACCTGCAAGTGCAGCGTGGCTGGCCTGAGGGAGCAGCTGGGCTGTCCAAAGCCCAAACTTTCCAACCCTCTCCCTTGAACCTTTTTTAAAAAATCCACTTGGAAATTCCTCATCACGACCACCAATACCCACTTTTATTTTCTGCATCAGGCACACAACAGAAAAGAAACTATAATATTTTAAGTTATTTAATTGGCCACATACTGACATCCAATCTTTTCTATCACCAGCGCCAAGTTTCCCGTGAGGAAGTTGATGAGAATAATAACACCACCTTGAAGTCAGATAGGAGATTCCTGCTGGAGGGCTGCACAGGAGCTCCCCAGCACTCACTGTCTGTTACCCCTGAACAAAATCCCAAGCCAGCATCCAAACGTAGCTCATGTTACCTCCCAGTCCCTCACCTTTAGGCTCCTGTTGCTTTCAATGCCTTTGGACAAGGCACATGCTCTCTCGATTATCTTTTCAGCAGAAGCTTCTAGTTTATTTGCAGCCCTCAAATACCTTTTTGTTCCAGCTGATTTCATTACCTGGGAGAAACATGCTCTTTGCAGGATGGGTGAGCTTGGCTTTACATGGATGTGTGCTGCCTAATGAAACAGGGCCTTGCTTACTCACTGGAGTTCCTAGAAGTTCATTCAGCAGAAATAAAGAACAATTTGACAACTTGGCTACCAGGCTACAGGCTGCTGGCCAGTTTACAAATCAGTAACCAACCAGATGAGACTAAAATCCTCTGCCTGGGTTCAGCTGGATGAGCTATTTTTGTGAATAGTGTATTTTCTGGGAAAAAGCCATTTCAGATGGACTGTTGAGAACTGCAAGTTCAGGTCAAGTGAAGCAAAGAGTTCCAGCTGAAAACAAGCAGGAAAAAACCTGTAGCATTGAAAAAGTTTAGTCTGGCCCCCTGAAAATTATTTATTCCAGAAATGTCAAATGGAAACTTCTTGCTTTTTCACTTCAGGATGGAATTTTTCATTTAAAGATTGACCTAAATTTCTATAAGGAAGATATTAATTAACAGAAATAAGAAGCAGACTATATCACTCTGGATCATGTATAGCATTTCATGATGGTAAGAAATGCTTGGCTTCCTTTTTTTATTTTTCTAGGGGAAAAAAAATCTTGATCTTCTTTGTCTTGAACCAGTGCTTCTCCCAAAAACATTCACCTTAGCCACTGAGCAAAACCATGACTACCTGCCTACTGATTGTTGCAAACACTATGAACAGCTCATAGCATGTCTTCAAGACTACTATTTTTGGTGTGCACAACTAGGACCACAGAGAATTTACTCCTCAATATATCCAGGGACATAGGATGGGCAAGGAGAATCAGAAGAAAACTTTAGATCTTTTGATACACATTTTCCTGTAATACAGTAAGTATGCCTGTCACTGACAGGGATCCTTTTTCTCCAGCTAAATGAAGGCTTAACTCTCATCCCAGCGTCCATTTGAGGAACATTTTAGAGTCACAGCATTATCAACACGGGAAAATTAAATGCAGAGAGGTTTTTGAGCTGTGATTATATAATAAGCAGCCTGCAAATTTGGGGCGCCTGTGCTTTTGGCTGCCCGACTTTAGATACCCGCAGCCTGATTTGCATGAGCATTAATACACCCAGAACTCCTACTGAGATCAAAAAAACAACTCAGTGCCTCTGCAAAAACAGGTTGCTGGCATCCAAAAGCAGAGGCACGTGCATTTTTCCAAAATCTGGGTCTGCACCTCTCAGGTGGCCTCTGAGCCAAAAGCAGATTTCAGCCTCAGCAGCTCCTGACAGAATTCAACCCAATTTCTACCTCTACAAAAATCCCACAAAGCCCCTCTTACAATTGTGGAGAGAAAATTTATTCTGTTGTCCTCTCTCTTTGTTTTGGGGTTTTTTAAAATCACCCTGATTTGGGCCATTTCTTCTAGAGCCTAGAGGTACTAAAACGGCTCCACACCCATGACAGGCCACCTACATGTGCATACACATACCCAAGCACAAAAGCAACCAGTTTAGAGCAGACACCTGGAGGTCTCACTGAAGAGCAGACACACACAGAAGTTGAACAAGAACCCATTCTGCCATGGGTAGGTACTGACCATCCATGCTCAGCAGTCCTGGGGTTATCACTGCCAGAAAGCTGCAGCAAAGGAGGTAAATGCAGACAATGTGCCATCAATCTGTGGCCAAAAGAAGGGAAAAAAAGCACCTCCTGCTTTTCTGTCAGCAAGATGGACTCCAGAACATTCTGCACCAACTTTCTGCAGCGTCTACCTGTGGAGTTTTGCCTTTTGGAGAGGTTTTTTCAAGTGGATGAAGGCATTTCTATTTGGCTTGGAGAAGGAGCACACATTGCCAGAGCTTGGAAAGGGCAGTGTCATGCCCAGGGAGCATAACATGCTAACAGCCTAACAGTGACTGGGCTCCATCCAGCTGTGACAGGGCTGCTGGGTGGCTGCATTCATGTGCTTTTTGTTTCATGTTCCTCTCCCTAGCATCAGAGCAGGGTGATACATCTCAGTTCAGCAAGTGCTCTCTTCTTAGGAGGAGGGCAAAGGGCAAGAGTGCTTACAGAGGGTGAGGTGCACAAATTAGCCAAGCAGATTTCATCTAGCCTTGTTTTCAGCTCTGATCTTCATCAAACACAGTTCGATAGCAGGCAAATTACTGCAGCCCTTGGAAAAGTCATCACACTGGGACCGCAGTGCCCGGGACAGCAGTGCCAGGTGCTGATGATGATGCAGAGGGACCATTTCTGAAGATGCTCGGCAGATTTGCACCCTTTGTCTTTCTCGAAGGCAGCATTAAAAGCCACACTTCCCTGTGGAAGAACAATGATGGACAGAAAGCCAGTAGGGGGTGTTGAGCAGAGAAATCAAATCATTTATAAAAGTAGCTTAATCCAGGTGGCCACAAGTTCTCTGACAATCTGTTCTGGGCAAGAATTGTATTTCCTGTGAGTGCTTTCATTTTGTCAGTCTGTGTTTCAAATCAACTTTGACACAACGTCAGTGACAAAGGCTTTGAAGTCTGAACTAAATGTGCTACAGAGATCATTATTCATAACCACTCAGACGGAGAGGGAATATTTTCCTTTTGAAAGGTCCTGCCAAACCTGTCCTGTGCTTTGTTTACTTTCAGAGGCACCGTGGTCATTCCTTAGGAGGAAAGGGGATGAAGGAAAGAAAGGGCAAAAACAGTCTGGCAGAGAACAGCCTTCCAAAATCACAGATCAGAAATTCACTAAGAAAGTACAGGTACCATTCCAGCTGGAAACTGCTGCTTCACGTGGGCACTGAGCAGTCTTGGGTCCACTTCTGTGTCACCTTGATCTGTATCTATTTTGCAGAGAGTTAAGTTGCTGTACTTTTTAGGTCAGTGGTTCTATTTGCAGTGGCAAGGTGAAACCCAAACAGGGAGTGTTTACATACTTGGAGAGCTCAAATCCTATTCAGTCCCCAGGGGGTGCAGCAATCATCTAGGACTTTACAGTGCAGGGATTGGCGGGGTTGGGGCTGCATACACATAGATCCACAAAAGCTTTGAAGATACATAATTTTTACATAGGAGTTATGAGAATGAGTTCTGGCTAAAGTCTAAGTAACAGTCATTTCAAATGACCCAGGCCCAAATCTGCTCCCACTAAAGTCCCTGGAAAGACCCAAGACAGCAAGCCAAGACCCTTGGTCTCTGTGCCTACTCTCCTTTTAGTGCCTTTCCTCTGTTCATTTGTCCTCCACTTACTGCTGTGGGGTTTTTTTCCTGTCTGACCATTTCTGTCATTGGGTTCAACCAAACTTTCCTCTGGCACAGTGTCATTCCTTAAAAGTTTGTCAGCATTTGTTTCCTGAACTTACTATCTTTCATTCCCCTTCCCCTTCCTCTTCCCCTTCACTTCCCCTTCCCCCTCCTCTTCCCCTTCACTTCCCCTTCCCCCTTCCCCTTCCCCTTCCTCTTCCCCTTCCCTTTCCCTTTCCCTTTCCTCTCCCTCTTCTCCTTTCCTTCCTTTCTCAGGCTTTTTAGTATCACAGGTGGCCCTTCTACCCCAGACTCACATTTGGTATCACTTCAAATGTACCTTTCCTTCCTGGTGGATGCTCCCTGCCTGCCCCCTCACAAACACTTCTCTGATAAGCATCATTTTGCCTCCTGCTGCTCTCTTCTCTTTTCCTTCAGTGTCTCTTCTGCAGTTATCTTTCCTCCACTTCCACCTTTTAAGTTTATTTGTTCCTGAGAATCCTTTCAACTACCTCATCTCATCTCCTGTTCTTCCTTTCACATCATCCCAGTCTCTCATCCTCATCTCCCCTCAGTTTCTCTCCTCCTTGCTCCCTATGCCTGCCTTTCTTTGCTACACACATAATTCTCCAGCACCTTCTTTTTCAGACAAGGAGCTGGGCATAGAGAAGAAGGGGAATATTTTTATTATTATCCTCAGGGGAATCTTTTTATTACCTAAGTTAGATAAATAAGCTCCTTATGGAATTGGTGGAGAAGGGTAGGACAGCTTAGGAGGTTTATTAGATGTTGTCTTCCTTT
Organism: Corvus cornix cornix; assembly: GCF_000738735.6. NCBI lineage: Eukaryota > Metazoa > Chordata > Aves > Passeriformes > Corvidae > Corvus > Corvus cornix. The sequence goes on along the minus strand of NC_047057.1, from coordinate 64,941,105 downwards.
ATTGACTCTGTAGGGAACCTAGCTGACTCCACCTAATTTAGTAGCCTGAAATTAATGAAGTCACATGAATATCCTCTGCACAATCTCACTTTTGTTTAGGTTCATGTGAAGGAGAGGGGGAAGGACAAGTATCAGTAACACACAGACAGTATTTGGCACTGACGAGGCAGCCTCAGCTCCTGACATACCTGGTAGGTGCCGGTGGAGTGTGGGGAGTGGCAGCTTTTCAGAGATCCAAAGGAGAAGAAAATGTTTTTGCAGACACCTGGGAGGAATGTGTCCCAGCCAGAATGGGGTTTTGGGGTGTGACAGCCAGGTCACCTTTGCAAAAGTCCCATGGGGGATACATATGTTTGACAAAAAGGGTAGAGCCAGCAAAAGTGGGGAGGAGTCATCTAGCAAAAGGAAGCAAAGAGATGAGCAATGTAGTGGTCAGAGCAAGGAGCCAAAAAAGAGGTTGTTGTTTAGGAGACTTGAGAGGATCAGTGTCACAGACACCCAGGATGCTTCAGTAGAAGTGAAGGAAGGGTGGCCATACCAAGGTCCCATGTTGAGGTTTTAACTGAGTTGGCAGACAGACAAGGAGATGCTGGACTTGAGAGAAACCCCAGGAACAGAAAACAGTTTGGATGCTGGAGTCCAGTAAGAACGCTGAATCAAAGATGAACAGCTTGCTATTTTAATTCCTCACTCTGGGGACCTCCACAGACCATCTGTAGACCTGGGTACACCTCTGATGTTTCCTCTGCTTGATTTCCTATGTCCCCACCAGGTCCTGGGCTGCAGCTGCTCTTGTAACACTTAGTATGTGCTCACTGAGGACAGAGATGAACAGAGTAAGATGCCGCATCCGTTTCAGGGTCATAAAATATTGCTCTAAACAGGATACTGGTTAGAAACTTATTCTTTATCTTCCCATGTTTTTTACCTTGTTTGCCTTGACAAGCCCACTGAAAACCACCAAGCAGGTGGGTGAGTGAAAAGGAATATTAGTCTGGAACAACACAAAAGCTGGAGGACAGGAGGGTAGAAAGCTGTGCACCCTTTCAGAGCTGATGTCTTTATTCTTACTGCTGTATCTTTAGATGACTTCCAAGGCTATTAGACAATATTTTCTTACCAAACCCACCCCTATCCTTTACTGAGAACCACTTGCAGCTCTATTCATTTCACCCACATAGAAGTGTTAGATTTTTCTTTTTCTTTTAATGAAGAAGAACTTGCCAAGTCTAGATTTCCCCTGAGATCTGATAATATGCAGGACAAGAATGGTGGTGGGAGAGCTTTCAGTACTCTTATAGTGAATAAACATGGGAATTTTCCAAACCAATTAAGAGCCAAAGAGGTGCAAGAAGACAAATACCATGGAACTATGGACATTTCAAGAGACAATCAGCCTTTGCTCTGAGACACAAAACAAAACCAGATTCTTTAAAGTTTCCCAAGGTACGTGGTTTTCCTCCAATCCCGCTATTTTCCCTCCCCCTCAGCAATGTTATACAAGCACCTTGCTTTGTCGAAAGTACAAAGCACTTGGGAGAGGACAATGCCTCCAAAGTGACTCCAGAATAAAACAAGAAAAACCTTTCAGCACAAGGACTTGTGTAGGTGGGGGCAGAACACAAAGCACAAACAAATGCCCTGTGAGAGACTGGAGGAGAAGCTGCTTTGAATGTGCAGAGAGAAGGAGCCCTCACCCTTTCTGAGGCTTTCTCAATGTAGCTGCAAAGCTGCTCTCTGACTTCCAGCCCTGTGAATTTCCACTCCAGCCTCACTGTTTATAACCAGTACACAAAGCCCTTATCTCCCAAGCACAGCTTTAGATTATAGAGAGGGCACGCTGTCAAGAGAGACTGTCAAGGCTAATGAGCACAGGGTTAACCCAGTGCTGCAGCGAAGGGACACCTCTGGAGGAGCTGCTCGAGGCTGGGTTTGCAGCACATCCAGATGCACATTTCTATCTCTTCTTCCACTCTCCCTGGGTTAGCTCCTATTGCCCTGAAGCTATGGCTTGACCACCTGATCTCCGAATGCCTAGGCAACACTGAGAGCCTTCAGAGCCCACAGGAATGCAGTGCTTGCTGTGCGCCCGGGCCGGATGGGGAAGCACTTCCACAGATGGGAGGTGTGTGCTTTGCAAAATATTGTGGCTGTAAACTCTTTTTTGTTGCGTGTGTGACTTTCTGTTTGTCTTTTTGTACGGATAGCAGAGCTTTTAAGCATTCCAATAAAACAACCAGGGCAACTCACATTCTGGCAGCCAATTTTAATGGCAAATGCAAGTGGCTCCTGCAACCCACATGGGAACTTATAAAAGCCAGGTGCCTCCATGAAGAACATTGAGCTGCTTCCCAGTGAAGTCTAGAAGGAGCGTCACACTGAGGTGACACCCACGAATTCAACATGACTACCTTCTGCCCTGTGTTTTGGCATTATCCACCCAGAAAATGAGATTTTACGACAAAACTATTGCTTATTCAGAGAAAAAGCCTCCCAATCCTCTGTGCTCTAAGGTTATTGCTTCACAGCACAAATTAGGAAAGGAACAGTTGGTAGAGTGGAAAAAAGAGGAACCTGGGAATAAATTGGTCTCTCATTACTATAAATGAAAGGCAGCTTAAGACTGTTGAATGTGGAAATCACAAACATCCTGGTACATATTTTCCCATTCATATCATACATTCAGATAAATTGAAAGTGATCTTTTGTATCATACTTCCCCCGCCTATCCAATGCAGTCATTTCCTCTAATAAACTTCCTAGTGCTTTGTGTGGTCAAGTGTTAGATGTCCCCAAGGGATGATGTTTCCACCACTTCCTTGCAAGGCATTGCACATCTCTCCATCGAGGAGATTCCTGAGATTCAGTTCAATGTTCCTTTTATAGGAGCACTCCCATTACTCCTGATTATCCCCCTGCATACATCCTTAAGTAAATTTGTTTAGCATTTACTTTTTTCTAATGCTGGCGACAGTTACCGCATTCCCTCTTTGTCATCTTCTGACTACTTCATGGAGGAAAATTTAAGGATGGCATATTCACAGACAACCTCCCCCCTGTTTTTTAGTTGCTGTTCTTGAATCCCCTCCAGCATGCCTCGGTCTGTCTAGAAGTGCAGTACACAGGACTCAGGGCAATATTCCACATGCTCTGCCTTCCCACATGTAAGAAGGTGCCTTCCCACGCATTGCCCACTTCTGCAGCTTAAGAAATACCACTTCCAATCAGCTAGCTGCTATCATTCCTAGATCTCCTCAACACAATTTATTCCTGCTGCATATTTGAGTTTCAAGTTGTTTTTCTCCAGTTTGCATTTTTCCAAGTTGGAACTTGTATTGTTGTTTTCCAGACATTATTTAATCTCTCTTGAATTGCTTCATATCACTTTCCTGTTTATAAGGGTGTTCACAGTCTTTCCAGTGCAGCATTAATGTGTTTTTCACTTCTTATTTAAAAAAAAAAAAATAGTGTATTTACACGAACCATCAGAACACTTAGATATCTGCAGTGGAAGACTACATTTACACAACACACAATGCCCATCTCTAAGATCTGCCTGTATTCCTCCTCTACTGCTCTGCTTGTTTTCTAAAATTCAAACCACCATGAGCCCACTAAAGGACTCATGAAGTGTTTAAGTGAATACACCACAACCACAAGATCACCCATGGATTTCACTGGAATGCTGCTTACTCTGTTTCACAGTGGAAAGCCACCACCATCACTAGTTCCAACAGCATAAGGACACTCATGTTGGTAGACCTCATTCCCATAAATTTATGATACCAAGTTTAGGAATAAAGCTTGGGTGTTCCCTGCAGAACATGGTAAGTCAGCCTGACTTTGTCCCTGAACCTTGTGCTCTGTGCTTACACACCTGCTCCACACCAGCCTGTTGCCAGACCACCATGCTCCCAGGCCTGGTGTTGCAGGCTGGCCTTGACCTCAGGGCTGAGATGACCATCTGGGGCTAATTTGAATGGAATTGGTGGGAATTCCTCACCTGATGGCAGGAACTGAGACTCTCCAAAGGAGAGGTGATGCGTGGCTGCACAGAGCCTGCACAGTGACTTCAACAGCACCTGGATGTGTGTGCAGAGCTTGCTGCAGCACCACTGTGCAAAGCACTTGAGGCAAAATCAGAGCAGCTTGCCTTCCACCACTCTCACAAAAAAAACCTTGGTCATGTCACCTTCCTTTTGGGATTTGGGATTTTGAGGTCTTCTCAGCACCTCTGCCAACAGATGACACCAACTATCAAAGTGTTCAGTGAAGGAGATACTGCATATCCAGGGAAGGAACTGCATATCAGGGAAGGAAATTGCATATCCAGTTCTGCCTTTCTGGAGCACCAGCTTACCAATACAAACCAATATGGCACATATAAGCTGAGGACTTGGCCAGTTTGGCATGTCTTTGTGCTCAGCACCTTAACTTGTAGAGTCCATGCCTCAGGATAATTATGACACTAGATCTCTGGCCTTAAAACCTCACCTCAATGGCTGCTGCCTGGCAGAGGCTGGGAAAGGTACATGGGTAGTTTCAGAGTGGCCCAGCTCAATTTTAGTGTTCACAGCAACACACTTCCAGTGAGAAATATCTGGATATTCACCCATTTTTGTTAAAACCACGGCCCGAAATAGATCTGTACTTGCATCATAGATGGCAATAAGAAACCCTGGGTAGGTGAGCAAAGTAAGAGTTTTCTGAGTACACAGTTTCAGAGTTAGCTGCTTCCCTAGCTGGCAGGCACTGAGGAATTTTTGCTGCTTTGCCTTGCAGTGGCCTATCTGATGAGCACTGTTACTCATAGCTTGCCACTCACCTCACCTTTATCACCTCCCAGGGTCCTTTGAACATCACCTTGGCAATTATTCTTCAGAAAGAAGCACGAAGTAGTGTTGAGGGGGTTTGGGGTTTTTGTTTTGTTGGTTGTTGGGGTTTTTTTGTGGAAAAGAAAGTATCTATGTAAAACATGTGCATTCCCTTCTGTTGTGCAAGTCTCGGAGCCCGAGGAGGCTGGGCTTGTGAGAGGTTCTCTCCATGTGCTTCCTCATGGTGAGCCCAACAGGTTTTTAAAGGGAGATGGCTGCCAGCAGCAATTTCAGAAATGACACCACTTTCAGTTCTGTTTCACAGGTACACTTTAGAAATGGATCCTAAGGATGAGAGATTAACAGGCAAGAGAAACAGGAGCCAGCTTTCTCCTCTTTCCCCACGGCTACCAGGGCCCTCCTCAGGCTACTGTCCTGTTGTCCCTGCTTTCACATTCTTTTCTTCTCAGTGATCTCTGCAGTGCCCTTGCTGACTGAGGAGTTGATGGAGCAGCTTCAGTTTTCTCCCCAGGAGAAGAATGTGCCATCCCACAGAGCCTGGGAAAGCTATCCTTACAGTCATGTGAAGCAGTCACACTCCTCTGGGGGATAGGTTTTATGCTGGAGGTGGCAAGGTTTGTTTGCTTATTTACTTTTTCTGTATCTTTCCCTCTTCTTTTTTCATTTCCTATTTATCTTTCCTTCCAGAACCCTTAAAACTGTCCAGCTCCTCACCAGAGAAGGCCTCCAGCTCTGGAGTAGGAAATAACAGCTGAAGGGCAATATTATCAACAGTTTGGAGCTGGGGTTGAGAAGAAATACATTGTCCAGCAGAAAGAAGCAAACCAAATACAGACACCCAGCCTGGGACTTGGGCAGGACAGCACCTTTGGACTTGAGCCCCTATGCTTTTTTTTTTCCTTTTTTTTTCTTCCTTTTTTTCTTCTAAAGAAAACTGCCAGGAAATATTTTGTTATTATGTGGTTAAAGCAACAACAGATTGCACCCAGGCAAGCAGGCCTCCAGCCCCAGTGCAGCATGGCATGGGGTCTGCTGGCACAACACACAGTACCACCTCCTGCTTAATGGCATCACTGCAGTGGCAGCCTGTCCTTGGAGGTCTCCTGTCCATGCTCTGATCCAGCCCAACACGGCCTAGCTTCTGACAGGATCACAGCACAGGGACACATGTGCCTGCAGGCAAATTATCACACCAGAGGCTGTGACATGACAGGGCTGGGAGTTAACCCAACCATGGAGCCTGCCTTGGGTGCAGCTCTGTGTCATCAGAATTAATGAACTGTCGTTGAACACGGCTGGCACGTAAAGGGGATCATTCATACCCTCCTCACATCCACAACAAGGCAAATCAAAGCAGCCTGCTGTGCGGAGGTGCTGGTGCCCATCTGCCAGCCTACCTGTGGCAGGCAGCGTGGAGACAGCAGCACAATCAAGTGTGGACCAGGAGACCAAGGCTACACCAAAATGGAAGACAGCACATTAACAATGCAGCACTGATCTTCCTGAGCTGCCTTCGCTGCTGATTTATAGAGCCAGCACAATTCATTTATCCAGGCTGCCTTCATTTTATTGCTATTAATTGTTATGAGGTTTTTTTGGCAGGGATGGAGAAGCTTGTCTGATTAAAATTAGCTTTGGGGACGGCAGCTGGCAGAGTCACAATGAGAGAAGGATCCAGCTCCAGATCTTTCTTCAAAGAACATGTTCCTAGCAAGTAATTGGGTGCAATCAAGTGCAGAGATAAACACTAGCACTTCCCAAGGTGTAGCTCAAGGCTCTGATCCTGACAGTCACTGTTTGCTGGCAAACATTTAGAAGGGTCAAAGACCTGCTCAAGTCTCTGCAGACTTTCTGGCAGGACCAGTGTTCTACTGCTTTGCAAGGCTGGAGAGAAAAGAGTCTTCTACAGAGACCAGGGTGCCTGAGCATGGTGGGCTTTCAACTGCACAAAATACATCATAACAGTTTCAAAAACATGCAGCCTTAAGGGCTGAGAATCTGGTTTCATGCATGTGCATCTTCACTCTGTGGATGGTGCATGTGTGCTTCTGCAGAGCCCTTCTCCACATGCTCCAAGCAGCTTCCACAGCTTTCTCACTTTGCATTCTGTATTAAGCAGGTTTGCACATCTGGAAAAATAAGCAGGATGCTGAAGAATGGACACTCTAAGTGAACAGTCCTGACAACTACAACTTCACTTCCCCCATTTTTGATACTGACTGACAGTTTAACTGCAGATCCTTACTCCCCATTTCCAGTACACACCAGACCCACCTAAACACAAATATGAACTTGTCTCTATGTCATACACATTTTGATTTTCTCTGCCTGAGCTACCAGCGTGGTGCTGCAAGAATGGCTTTCAAACACTTTGAGCGAGGTAGTGTTTCAGCTACAGGAGGGCTGTGCTGGTAGGTTCTGGCTGATGGGATCCAAGAGCCTAGCTGCAGGACTGAGCAAGCCAGCTTTCTAGCATCCAAGTGCTCACCCCATCATCCAGCTTCACTTCCAGTCAAGCCAGAGAACAGCAGAACTTCTGGAGAGCTGCCCTCATCTGTAGCCTTTGAACTCCTCATGGAGGTCTCTGCTTTGCTTCTTGTGGCTCTTGGGCTCATGACAATCATGTTATGCAGCCCCACAGATCACGAGGGCTGCTCTACCTTTAATATGTTGCTTTCTAATGCATTTCTGTGCTCACTTCCAGGAAAGTTTTGGCAATCGGTGAAGTCCACTCTTTGGAAAACATCTCACACTATGTCATTAGGTGAAAATGGCCTCTGGAACAGCTGAAAAATCAAAGCGTTTGCACACATATCCTATTTGCAGGAAGAAAGTGCCGTGCTGCATCTTTTTGTTGGTTTTTTTTTTTCACTCCAGCATGTATGATGAAAACATCTGAAACTGTTAGAATTTATATAGGCAGATCTGACAGCCTTTTGAATTTTAGTTTAACTGTACATAACCATTGAATTTCTTAGCTTGCTTGCTTGCTTCCTGAATATGCTACTCAGCAATCAGACCAAGTTTTAGCATCTCCCACAGAAAGCATGGCTGCCGGGGTGACAACAGGCAGGTGCTTGCTGCTGTAAACCAATGTAGCTACACGGAAATCAATAACCCACAACAATTTATCATTGCTGAAGTTCCAGCCCCATCTTTTGATTTTCTTTTTTTTAACTGTTTTCTTCCTTTGCCACTTTAGCACATTTGCTCAGGACTGCCTGGACTAAAGGCAGAGGCACATCATGCCCGGGAGAGCTGAGCCCTGAGTCAGGGCAGCGAGTGCCACCTACTGAAACACGAATTTTCCATCTCCCACCCCGCTTCCTTGCCCACCCCGCTTCCCCCCAGCTTCCTCCAGGGCCTGGGATACACTTCCAAAAGATACAAAAGAGCAGGAAAGAGGATTTAAGTTGTTTATAAGGCCATAACCCCTATTTTAGCAGGCAAAACCTCGGCCGGGGGGAGGGGGGGGGAAGAAGGGGATTTGTTTTCCAGGTTTTTAGTCTGCCTTAAGCAGAAAGGTACACAAAGAGGGGGGAAAAAGTCCCTGCTTGAAAAACATTTCCTTTTAAATGGCATGATATGCCTTTAAGGGGTAGGTAGTAGGCAATGATCCATCTTCACCACATACAGACTTGCCTTGTTCTTCAATTTCTGGCTGAGTGATAAAACGTTAAATGTCATTTCCTGTATCAGTGGTTAACCACTAGAGCTGGATCAGAGATTTACCAGAAGTACAATATTCAAAAGTGGACCTGCTGCTTTCAGTAACCCTTTCTTGCACCCTGTGGGAACCATTTAACCTTTGAGGGAGAGGAGAAGAGAAAAAACATAAAGGGAAAACCAAACAAAAATACCCTGGCTTTTGGTAGGGAGAAAATTTTTCAGCTTTGTGTCAACAGCTCACACTTCATACAGGCAGTCATGGGGATAAACCCTTCCCCAGCCCCAACTCCAAAGCTTGTGAGAAAGGGAAGCAACTGGGCTGTTCCTGAGCCCATGGTTCTATTGCAGCAGCTGGAGATCAGGCACTGGGGGATGCGGTTGTTTGTTTTGCACTGATTTTTCTCCACTAAATGCCAGCATATTTAGCAAATGGACCAACACTGGAATCCAAAACATGTACTCCCTACCAGCCCTTACTTTCTTTTACCAGCCTTACATTTTACACTGCAGAGAGAGCAGTTTATCTGCCCAGGCTGTATTCATTTTATTACTGTCCTCACAGTCAGTTTTGAGGTTGCAGGGATGAAAAACCATTTTGGGAAGAGCAGCTGGGAGAGTTAGGAGCAGATAAGGAAATTTCAGTTGAGGCTGCATTTCTCAAGGCTGAATTTTGAACATGTGGTTGTGCAATTGCCTGCACAAATAGAGGGTTATTTTCCTAATTACATAATATTTGTAAAGCACTTAGAACATGAAATGGCTAAGCACACATCAAGAAATACCAGTTAGAGAAAGTTGTGGCCAAATAGTGGTGACAGGAATACAGAAATAATAGCAGCAGGTGTTTAGACATACACCTGATGTCCAAACTGCCTCTGTATGGCTCTTGGCTGAGGCAGCACCCCTTGCTTTACACTCCAGTCCCTGAATCCCTGCTCTCAAAGGGCTCAAGAAACTTGCCTCAGTTGGAGAACACCCTTTTTCAGGGTGGGGAACGGCTCTGCCTTTGCTGCGTGCACGTACCAAGGGCACGACAGAGCCCTTGTCCCTGAAGGCAGCCTGCAGGGAGTATTGCAATTGAAATAATAAATAGTAATAACTTCAGAGTTGAGGTACCTCACTCCTTTCTACCTCTGCCAACAGGAAACCCCCACATTTCTTCTGTCATTTCTATTTACGCATTTGCATGGCAGCAGCACCCAGCTGACTCAGTCATGAACCTGACCCCAGCCATGGTAGGTGCCATGCAAACACTCTGTGGCCACATAGTCCATCCCTGGCAGGGCTGATGCTCTCAGACTTGAAAGGAAAACACTCCCAGGCCAGGCACAGCTCAACCACAGGTACCCGTGCCCTACGTGGAGTTTAGTTCCTGAAGCAGATTCAAGGAGGCAATAGGAATTGCACTGATTGGATGCTGGCCTGTCCAGGCAAACAAGGCAGAGCACAGTGTTTGCACAGCACAGTTCGTGTTTCTGCCATAAACAAAGCTGAGTCCAGGGAGGAGGCTTCTGAGCCACTCGGGGAAAAACTGGGATAGTGGAAGATCCAAGAAGATTCCCCCAAAAGGCGAAGTGTTTTTATTCCTCACTCCAAAAGTAACAGGAAATCTCCAGATTACTCATCCTTTCCCAGGAACCCTGGCTGGAAAAAAATCCAGGGGCCTTGCTATTTTCCTACACACACACACACACACACGCACACATACACACACACACACACACACACACACACACACACACAAAGGAGCCCTGCAAAGACCTTAACACCAGCTGTGCTTGCCCTTGCCAGAACTTCCTGAATCCGCCCCCGGTTACCCTTGCTTGCCAAGCAATGCAAATATTCAAGAGGCCACCTCAATTCTGCAGTGCCTGGTGTAAAAATCCGCATCAAACCCAAGCAGTAAAGGCTGTGACTCACAGCGACTCAGCAGCCAGAAGTCTTGTCAGGCAGGCCAAGCTTTTATATAGCAGGAGGTCACTGGAACACACTCTGGCTCACCTCTCTCATCGATCAAAAGAGTGCAACTGCTTAGAAACATCTCCTGCTTGCCTTCCCTTTTTAAAGTCAAATGCTAAGAAGCTGCGTCCTAGTGGGCAGAGAACAGGATGACACAGATACGGTATCTCAGGGAAAGAAAATGTAGTTTTGTCTCAGCAACTGCTGAAACTTACAGTACAAATGAATTCTGCTGTGTAACCCAGAGGCTACAGCCAAGAGAAACTTGAGTCAGAAGACCTGATTTCAGTTCCTGCCTCTGCTACTGACCCACTGTTTGATCTTGGGTTAGTCACTTTGACCCCTGGAAATAAAGGCTTCCTTTGATGACTTCTGCTTGGGAACAGCCTGGACATTGGCAAGGACATGGAAGGGCTAGGTGACATCTGCAGCTGAGGCACAGACAGGCTGTTGCTGCAAGGGCTATGTGGAAGATGGGTGGTGAGGAAGAAGTAAGTAGAAACCAGGGCTTGCATAGCTTTGAGGTGTTAAAAAAAAGACTCAACAAAATGGGGACACACCTCTCCTCTCTCCATACATTGGGAACATGGAGTTTCTGGGCTTCCAATATGCAGCACAAGCAAGACAAGCCTCATCAGAGAGCCAGGAGATGACTTGTCTGTCATGCTCCAAGGGTCAAATCTCTGACCACATCAGCAATCCCACACATTCAGGAACTGTGAATCAGGGCTTCAGAAACTGCAAGTCTGACTTCCCAAAGTTTCCAAAGCATGCCCTTGCTTACTGTTTCTTTTTTTATATGAGTACACAGATTATTTTCCATATTTAATTGACTCCAGAAGCTGGAACTAATGATCTGTTTGTCAGCATGCAACACTCAGGACAGTACGGCCACCCTTTCATGCTTCATATTTGAAAAGCTTTTTCTGCTCCTCTGTAGTTCTGTAATGGACCACACCTACTGCACAGAGGAAATAATTTCTGACTAAAGACTAAGAAGAGACATAATCTCTTGAGAATTTTATTTACTTTTTATTTTAGGTCTGGTTTATATCTCAGAACTGTACTGATTTTAAGCCAGTTCATGGCAAACTGAGGACACACAGATTCATTAAACCACATCAAATAAAATGTCTCAATTTTAAGAACCGGGAGTGGCAAATTTAGCCCTCGACACCTACATTTTCATACACAACCTTTCAAGGTGGTCTCTCCCCACAGCACACAGCTCCAGGCTTCAGCTTCAAGCCTGGCTTCCCTCTCACATCCAAACAAACTACACAGATCTGTCCCAGTGGGTGAATGTGCTGCTTCTGTCCCGAGTGGCCTTGCAGCAGCTTAGCTGAATTCTGACCCAGCCACACTTCTCCATGCCTTCACATCTGTCTTCCCAAATATCCCCTCACAGCTGCAGGAAGGGGTGGTGTTGCCATCCGAAGGCGTTGGGAGGCTGAGGCAAGGAACCCAAGAGAAAAGCAAGGTGAGGCTGCCACACCCCTGGGGCTATCACAAGTAAACAACCCTTTGAGCCGGCTTTAAGCAGAGAATAAAGGAGCACAGACCTGCCTTGTCCAGAGGTTGTTTCCACAGGTATAGTCATAACAATCCCCACAGTAAAAGTAGGGAAAATGTGACAACATTATGTTTATTCATGAAGACTCATTATGTCCTCCTGCAAGGCCCCATCTGAGCTGTGGTGGTTTTTTATCCAGCAAAAAGTAGCAGTAGAAAACAGCCTGGTGTGTGCCTTCTACCTTATGCACTGCATGTAAAATGTAGGTTTGTACTGTTTGGATGGTCAAGGCTTCAACTTGTGACAAAAATCTTGAGGGCATAACATGGATGTAAAAGACCCATTTCCGTGGAAGTGTAAAGTGTAGACATGGTCACCTCTGGGATATAAATTCGTTTCTTGGTCAATTCAAGTTTCTGATGTATAGAGATTTTAGCATTAGAAAATGACGTTTGGCTGTCGTGAGGTTATTCAACTAAGGGGCTGAAATGAGTGAGCAGCTGAGTTCTGCTTGACAGTTTTGAATTTGCCAAAGGAAGGTGAAGATAGTGTTATGGGGAAAAACACAGAGCTAGTTTTTTCTTAAGAAAAACGTCTTGCACAAGGGACTCAAAATTAAGAGCTGAAACTTTCAGAGATTTTGAGAAATTTAATTTTCCATGATACTCTCTATAAAGGGCAACATTAGTGGCATTTTTTCTTTTAAATCCAGACTATTCTTTATTGCTGCAGACCATGCTTTGCAGCATGTCCATTCTTATCACTGTGCATGGATTTGACTAGTAGTTTGTAGAACACTGTAGGCTGTGACCTAAGCAGACAAAAATGTGCTGAAATGTAAACTATCATATTTGGTAGGGATGTAAGCATCTCTCTTAACAGAATAGGCTGAGCTGGGGCTGTCCAGCCTGGAGAGGAGCCCCAGCTGAGAGGGGCCCTCAGCCCTGGGTGTCCCTGTGTGCAGGGAGGGCTCCGAGCAGGCTCTGCTCTGTGGGGCCCAGCCATGGCACCAGAGGAACGGGCAGGGACTGATCCCAGGAAATTCCACCTGGACATGAGGCAGAACTTCTTCCCTGGCCAGTGCCCGAGCCCTGAACAGATTGTCCAGAGAGGGTGTGGGGTGTCCTCACTGGAGATATTCCAGAACTGTCTGGACACATTCCTGTGCTGTGTGCTCTGGGATGGCCCTGCTGGAGCAGGGAGGTGGGATCAGATGAGCCACTGTGGTCCCTTCCAGCCTGACCCATCCTGGGATTCTGTGTAACACAAGAGAGTTACAGAGGTTATTATAATTTTGCAGAGAAGCAGTTCCTTCCATGACAGTGCAAACCCTTAGGGCTTACACGTCATGAACTGGCTCCAAAAGCTAAAACGCAAAAATAATTCCCATAATATTTTTTTTAATTAACTTTTTACAATTTACATTTTGTAGATTTCCTCTTAAAGCTAAAGAGTTATGAGTTTACATTGAAAATAAAGTGGTAGTTTAATCAGGTGATTCCAGGAACAACAGTGTAATGGGGAAAAATCCCTACACTTTTCCAGTATGTAGCTCATACAAGACAACCACCAATACTTCAAAAGTAGCGTTGCTCGCAAGTAAATCCTGAGAGAACCTAGAGACAGGAGCCAGGAGTGCACTGCAAGAGATGGGCTGGGACAAATAAGAAGTAAATTGAGGAAAACTGGCAGAGTTTGGGAAAAGGAGGTATACTGGGCAAAACTGGGAGGGTTTCACTGTCAGGGGCTGTGGGGGTGACCTGTGGAGCCCACGGACTGCCTTGGGCCAGGCACAGCCACCTCCTGGCACTTTGAAACAGATAGGACCAGTCCTCAGTGAGCAAAAACTCGGAACAAAGCAGAACATGGCACCTCCACTCAAACATATTTAAGCATGAGTGGCAGCTGTTAGGAGAGAAGTGAGGAGACATGTTTGGATACAGGTGAGGAGATACCAGAAAAACGCAGAGAAGACTTGTGTAGAGGAGCAATAGGAGGATGTGTAGGGCGAAAATGTTGAAGGCATGGCTGAAGACACACTCTCTGAGAAGGCAATTTTCACTGAGTCAGAGATACCCCTGAGTGATTGCCTCCTGTGGAGGTCCCACCCCATGGCAGCAACCCTGGGAAGGCCAGAGGAACACCTCCTAGGAAGCAGAGAGCAGCGGATAAAAGCTATTCAGCACACAACTCCAGTGCTGTGTGCCACCATGCCCTCACCGAAAAGACTGGGAGGGACTGTGTGTAACCTGTGATGAAAACTAGGGCAGCTGAGCCTTGGGACCAGTGAGGAAAAATCTTTGGCAGAAGATCAGCCTGGGGAAGGAGAAAGAAAGGTGAATGACAACAGGGGACAACTTCTTTTCTCTGTTCCTAAAAACAACAATGGCTCATAGCTTATTACAAGAGCTGAAAAACTGTTTCATCCTGCTCCCTAACTCAAGCTGCTGTAAAATGCAATTATCTAGGATGCCTTTCTAGGTCTAGAGCTCTAAACTTGGTAAGGCCAAGCATCTATTCCCTTATAAGGTTCATTTTGCAACTACCCACTTCTTGCAATGTTTCCCTGCCTTCCAGCTATTTTATTTTTCCCAAACTTTCCCTACTTCTTTCCAGCAAATAGGGTAAAGTCTCTCAAGTAGCTTTGCTTCTCTAAAATCGTCACTCATTCCTTCACAGACCTGAAATTATAAACAGCTGTCTACAAAAACACAATTGCTTCTAGAGTAACCAATGTTAAGGACTCATGGAGAGGGTTATGGCTTCAGCCTGTGTACAGAGAGAGATGTGGGTGCCAGAAACAAAGATCCTGTTGCAGTGCAGTTTCCCTCAGCCTGAACAATAGAGCGACACATGGGATGTACAGACAATTCCTTATAAAGAAAACGCCTCTCGGTTATTCACGAAGCTCCAGGAAGCCAAAAGGGAATAAAAAACCCAGCAAAGCAGGTCCCCCACTGTGTCCCCCAGGTACATGTGACGCAAGGAGAGCGACCCAGGCAGATGTCCAGGGAGCCTGCCAAGGGGCAGATGCCTTGGGCAGTGAATCAGCCTCTCTGGCATGGCCTCTGGGGCCAAGTGACTCCATCCAAAAATGCCGAGGTGAGGGGAAAAGGGTCACTGGCACCAAGCACCCTCAGAGGAGCACCTGGCCACTGTCAGCTGTTTGGGCAAGAAATGTTACTGCATTCACCCACGTTAATTGCTCAGGAGTCAAGATTTTCCAGACTTATGCATGAGCAAGTAAAAGCACAAAGGTTATTTTTGTTAGCAGAAATTAGCTCCAAATAAAAGCCAAAGCTACTTCCCTGCAAACTTTCAGGAACTTCCTGTGGAGAAACGTAACTGCTGAATGAGAAGCAATATTGACTGTTGGTGTGAATGCTTTCAAGGTTTAACTTCTGCACATCTGTTTATGTGAGTGTATTAATTTAGACTTGAATTTTTCCTACCAGCGCACTGATGACTCCAGCCAAGCAAGACTCAGTGCTTCCAAACTGCCAATATCCAGGTGTCCTCAGCATTCCTATTGACAAAACCAGTGTCCACTCTGGTACTCCTACCTGCTCAACGAGAGCTTTTCCCTTGCAAACAGAGCATCCCAACTTACAAACAATTGTAACAAAATCAGCAACAAACATTACCATAAAAAGCAGTCTGTGGTCTGCTTTCACTCTTTAAAAACTTTTTACATTTTTGATCATGAGACAAAGCACTTAATCTTATGCAAAAGGTATTCTCTAAATGTGAACCACTGTCTGGTAGACAGATCCCTAGCAAATTATTTTTCTGAAACAAGTGAGCATTCATTTGTTTTGCATGCAGGAAAGGCAGGCAGATGAACATGTATGTCTCCCACCTCCCTTTTTACTCACTTAATGATTTTAGGGAATCTTGAAAACTATTAAGTTTTTAATGGAAACAGAATTCAACTAAATTCTGAGCTGTGGTGTTGCGGGAATCTGGAGGCAGATTTCATCAAAGTATCCACCACAGTGCAACTGCCTCATGATAAAGATGACTGCAGCCTTGGAACTTAGCACCGTCTGCAGAAGTGCTGTTTTCCTTGTGTTTAGACAGGCCAGAGAGTGTCTTGTGAAGAGAAGAAACAGCTGTTTTCATCCTGTAATGCAGTAACATAGAAAGAACAAGAGCAACATCTTCACAAGAATCAACAGGGCACCTTTCCCCCCCCCCATTCCTCTCTTTAAGGTCCATCTGTATTTTGCCACAGGAAGAGGAGAGGGGAAAGGGAAGTGGAAAAGACTTCTCCATTTAATGGTGCAGCACTAGAAAAACAGAATGACCATATTTTAAAACTGGGAATTTTGGTTTATGATCTTCGTTCTTCCTTCCTTTCTTCTTTCCTTCCTTCCTTCCTGTAATAATTGTTGTATTCCAAGGAAAAAAATACCACTTTGTGAAGGTGTGTTGATACCATCATTGCCAGCTCCTCTACTTCCAGCTCAGTGGGTAAGATCAGGAATGTCTAGGTGTGGAAGATTATGTATCAATTACTTTCATGTCAAGAGCCCTCAGGGTATCTTTTGACATACAAGTTACCAGTACCAGTTTTAGCTGATATGGACACCATGTTCCCTCTGTGCCCACGCTGTTTGTTCCTGTGCCCAGGCCAAGTCCTCTGTTTCGCTTATGCAAGTGTTTGGAGCATGGAATTGATCCCACTGAAAACTAATTCACCCCCCCAGCCCCTTCTTACCCTCCTGCACTTTTTGTTTTTTCTGGCTCTCAGATGGATCAGATCACTGTGCAATCACACAAAGGGTGGTGCCAGCAAGTGGAGGGTGGGAAGCAAGGAATGGGTTGCTCCTCTTGGTGGCAGTGGCAGCACCAAGACTTGGTGCTGAAGTGACAGTGACACTAGAGGCACACACAAACCACCGGTCAAGAGCAGGAGAAAAACCATCGCTCGTTGTTTGCTCATGCTGAGGGACATCCAGCTCCAGGCAAACACCCATTGGGATCTGTATGGCAGAGGAAACTGTATCATATAAACACTTTAGAGTAAGATCAAACTGTTTTAAAATGGACTGTTGTTAAAGGACACTTCACATGACAGCACTCCACGAGCCTCTGACAGAGAGGACGGAAGACCACAGTTGTGGGCTGTGAAGGAACTGTGCAAACCCCTCTGGGCCCTCTCTGCTCCAAGGCTCCTCTGCTGCACCACCCCACAAGGAAGGTCCTTAATATTTTGGTGATGGATCAACTGCTCCAGCTGGGTAGAAACTGCCCCTCCCCCGGGGGGTGAGAGGTGTGAGGAAAGCAGGCTTTGATCCTAGGAAATCTGTGGAGTGAGGCTTAAACTAAAATCGGTAAGAAAACAGCAAAGCACAAGGCCTGAGCAGATGAACAGACAGCAGGTAATGGCAGCCACGACCACGGTGTGTGAGGCAGGAGCAGGGAGGCTGGAAAAGCTGCCTGTGGGTAGGGCACACACATGAAACAAGGCGAGGTTTTCTTTCCAATGTAGAAAAATAAAAACACCTGTTCTCCCCTTTCTCTTCCCTGTCGCAAAAGTAAATAGCATCAAAGTCTGTCTCCCTAAAGCAGACCCACCACAGGTTTTTTCCCACAGGTTCTCCACCGGTTTTGAACTGATGCAGCCCAGTTTGAGAGGCAAATGCCATGGTTTTGTGTTCTCCAGACAGAGGGTGTTTGGGGGGATGTTGAGGAGAGGGGGTGCGTAGGACCTGTGAGGCCCGGGGCAGATGTGCCCGTGTGGAACTGAAAAGCACCAGCCCACACTCACCGCAGACCAACACCCCCGGAGCCTGCCTGTTCCCCAAAACAGCCCTGTGGCATCAGGTGTCCCCTACAGGCACTGCCCCGGGAGTGGCCCGGCGTGGCCCGGCGGTGTCCTCGGGGTGTCCCGGGTGTGTCCCCGGGGTGTCCCAAGGATATTCATATCCCGGGAGTATCCAGGTTGTATCCCGGGGGTGTCCCAAGGGTATCTCGGGAGTATCACGGGTTTGTCCCGGCAGTGTCCCGAGGGTATCCAGGCGGTATCCCGGGGGCGTCCCGGCAGTATCCCGGGTGTATCCAGGCAGTGTCCCGGGGATGTCCAGGCGGTACCCGGGGGTGTCCCGGGTGTATCCCGGGGTGTCCCGGCACTGTGCCGATCACGCTTCCATGGCGCCACCTGGCGCCGCCGCGGGAAGGGGCCACCTCGCCGGGGGCCTCTCCCGAGTCAATTAAAATTTTTTAATTATTTAAAACAAAATTAAAAAGAAATTTTGACATGTAATTAAAAATAGTAAAAATTAAACAAATCCTTGGCCTGAGTCCCGGCTTTTACTGAGTCCTTCTGACAGTCAGCCATCTGTCAAATCAGCCGTGTCACCTTGGTAAGTGGTGGATTAAAGCACTTAAAAGTAACGTTGGTCTTTGTAGGAATTTTCCCAATAGCGTGACATGTTCAGAAACATAGCGCTGTCACATGAGGGTGGGTAACACCCCGAATCCACAGAGGAAAGTCCCAAGGAAAGGAGCTTACCTCCCATCCCAAAGCCTTACAGTGGAAATTGCGCTGTACCTTCTATGTCAGATCATCTCTTCCTCAGGAATACCCATCAAGCCTTACCTGGTCAGCTGTGTTTGAAACAGTGAAGTATTGTACACATTATTATTGTTCAGCTAAGAACTTCATTTTCCTAAAACGTGATTTTGAAGCCATGGTGCCTAAAGCTTGGTATGTCTTTGGAACCATCAGTACCCAGTTATGGAGCTTCCTAAGCTGAACTCTAGGCTGTAGGTGAGACTTCAGCAGAGGAAACACTGCATGAATTTCTGCCCATGGTGGCACCTAAATAAACACTCCAGATCTGAGGATGACGAGGACACTTGCAACTCCCATGTAAATAATTCAGGGATCGATCTATTGCCCTGTGATTTGCACAAGGCTGGCCTTTAGTACATACTGTGCTGCCAGTTTCTATGGAAAACCAGGGAAATGGAGCTTATCAAGCAGGAATTTATGAGGAGAGAGAAACATTGGGTTGCTGTCCTGGGCTCTATCTGTGAATGAAATATATATTTATATATATATATATATATATATATATATATATATATTCATATATATGGTAAGATATACTTGCAGGACAAGTACATCTTACCATTTTCAGGAGAAGCAATTGTTTCTTCAGTTGTCTCTGTGCTGCTCTCTTCTGGCTTTCCAAGACACATATGAAAGAAAAGAGAAGTGATGGAATTTCCTCAGGCATCAGTGCTTCATGACACCAAAATGTTAATTCACTCAGCAGAGATT
The DNA here is from genome assembly GCF_000738735.6 of Corvus cornix cornix. Lineage (NCBI taxonomy): Eukaryota > Metazoa > Chordata > Aves > Passeriformes > Corvidae > Corvus > Corvus cornix. Next base: position 64,921,838 of record NC_047057.1, on the reverse strand, counting down.
GATTCTACTTTGAAAATTTACAGATTTCATCCTCTTTCAAATATCTTTGATCAGCAGACAAATGGTTAATGTTACATTTAAGCAATTGCTGGGCATCCAGATTTGCTCTCTTCAGGGACTAAGGGCTGTTCACAATGCTCAAATCAATTCCTGCAACAGCTACTGAGTAAGATTTTGTGTGAGTGGTTTTTTAACCATAAGATAAATTATAGTGTGAAGTAACAAGACTTAAAACAAGCATACATCGTCCTGTAATAAATATAATTTAAAATACAAAGTATTCTGTAATATAGTTATTGGCTAACTAAAAGTCTTAAAAGTTCCAAATAGAAATCCAGTAAGATTTGAGTGTCACCTTCTATTTCAACAAGGGAAATACCTGAAGCAAAAGAATCCCCAGAAACATTTAGATACAATCAGTTAGTGAAAGGCTTTTAGGGTCAAAAGTTCAACCACATAAAGGTTTATTCCTTGTGCTGAAGGGAAAGTCTAAGTATATCATATAATTGGTCAATTTTGGCCTTGAAAACAGAGGTCCATGAAACACCAAGGATCAACAAGGGGTATGGAAGAAACTGCTCCCCAAGGAAGGATGAGCTAGAAGCTGAGGGCCAAGCACTGCACAAGCAGTGCCCTCATGCCTCCAGCCCTCTGGCACAGTCCCACAGGACCTGAACAGTGTCCATTAACAGCCCTCAACCAGGTGATGTGATGAATCGGCTTCAGGGTCCATCCAGAAAGCTTGGAGAGAAGATAGAGCCAGAGGCAAGGTTATAATGCAGGCTCTAGGTCTTTCCAGGAGACAGGATGGAGATAGGTACAGCTACAGCCCTCACTATTCCATTCAGTCACACCTGAGAGAAGTTGGGCACTGCCTTTCCAGTACTTTGTGGGGAGCTGACAACAGCTCAGCCTCCTCTTCTCTAGACTAAACTCGCCTGTCTCTCTCAGCCTCCCTTCCTAAGACATGAGCTCTAGGCTCCTCACCATCTGGGAGCCTTCTGCTGGACCCTCTTTGGGTTCTCCATGTCCTTCTGTGGACATGCTGTTCCAGGTGTGGGCCCAGCTGCACTGAGCAGGAGGTGGAAGGAGCTTGTCATGGTCTGCTTGCAGTGAGAGCACCCTGCTAGCTCACAGTCAGCCAGGCATCCACCATAACCCAGGTCCTTTTTTAGCAGAATTGCTGCTCAGCCAGTTGCTGATATGTGGGGCAATTCCGCCCCAGTGTGGAGCTTCACGTGAGTTCTTACTGTGGTCTTTGTTGGTTCTTTTCTTGAGGATTTTGAGGTCTTTCTGGATTGAGGCCCTGGCATTTGTCTCTGCCACTTTCCCTACTATGGTGTCACCTGCAGAGATGCTGAGGGTGCACTCTGTGCCCCCCTCCCCATCACTGCTGGAGGTGCTGAACGGTATCAGTCCCAATATTGGCTCCTGAGCTCCCCATTACCAGCACGAGTCAGGTGAGTGGTTGCTGACCACTGTCCTGTGAGTCTGGCAATTAAACCAGTTTTCCCAGCAGTCCTTTTGTTTCTTCCTCCTTTCCAAATGACAGTGCTGTGAGAGATGCTGTAGGGAAGCTTCATTGAAATCAGGTTATCTCTCTGCCCTGCTCCTTAACCAGACATTTCCTTAATGCCTATTGCTGGCTTTATTTCAAATTGAGCTGTGGCTCTTTTGTGACCAAGACCCTAAGCAATGCTTTTGTAAATAACTTCTCTTTTGTCAGAGCATGAAATGCATCTTGTAAAATTCCCTGTCCTCCTCTACAATGGGATGATGTGTCCCTGAGTTCTCCAGAACTTCTCTAAAATCAGCCAGATCTCCTGAGCATTGTTCTGCTTCATGGCTGACTCCTGGCGTTCTGCCTTGAGATTCCCTGAGGGAGGAAAAACCCACTCTACATTCACAAGCATCCAAAGTGCTGCTCACCTCTCCAGACTCCCTCCAGATCCTGGGCAGAGGGCACAACAGGCAGCTGAGGCTGGTCCTGCCTTGAGCCATCAGAACACATTCCCTTACAGTCCTCAGGAGATTACAGCACTGGCTCTAGGACAAAATAAAGAAGAGAAGTTAGGTCCCATTTAGAATTTTGCTGCCTCGCTCCCATTGGCAGTGGTACAGAGATCTTTGGGTAGTGCTAGAGCTGGTTTGTCAGTAGGGGAAGGGGAAATTCCCAATGAATTCTGCAAGGAGAAAGGGATGAGAAATGGAACGGCTCTTGAATGTTCAGGGTGCTCATATGGAGTTTGTGAGGGGAAAATCAATTTTTACTTGTCAAATTGCTGGCCACTTTATCTCCTAGAGTGGTAAAAGATGCTATTTGTCACAAAGCCCTTGGGCTGTGACTGGGGCTGGCAGTCCAGCAGGGACCCCTCAAGGTCCTCCATACCATCCTTCCTTCTGTCACAAATGTGCTGAATCCATCTTATTACTCAAAACAAGTTCACAAGGCAGAACCTCCAGGGCACGAGGGCAAATGCCATCATTAGAAAATCATCACTGTCAGTCTTCCTGGCATGGAAATGTCTGTTGACAGAGGAAAGCAGCACTGGGAGTGAGCTTGGATGTGGGAAATGAGGTGTTCCTCCTCCTGAGATGAAGAAATGTAGTAGAAGATCTTACTCAGGCTGCAGTGACCAAGAGCTATTAGCAAGCTGCTCGTTTCTCCCTGCTGTGATACAAGGGCAAAAATGAGTCTGTTCCCAGCTCCAGAATGGGGAGGTTGATCTTTAAGAACAAAAGGCTCAGTGACTGTGGGGAAGGGGCTCTGTCTCTTTAAAGCCAGGCATGGAGGAAGCTACAGGTCATTACTTTATTTTTATAGCCATTATTGCTTTCTGGATTGTTTAAAAGTATGCAGATGTTTGAAGGGCCTGTTCAGCCTTCAGCAAATAAAATGCTCTTTTCTTTGCCAGTGACTGTAAGATTTTCAGGAAAGGACAAGCATCGTCCCGTGTGTGTGGATGACATTCAGCAAAGGATAAATATAACCTGAATATAAATGATTGGTGTGAAAACTGGTAATAGCCTGACTTGGTTAATAGTGTTGTTCTTACTAACACAGTCTAGACACAGAAAAGCAATGCTTATTTAAAACCTGGATTTATCTTTTTTTTTAATCTAAAGAATCCATTATAAAGCTAATCTCAGGCAGCCTTCAGAAAATCTCTTCAACATTTTCAGCATCTCTATTCAGTGAATAGAACTTATTGCATATCTCTTTTTTTTTTCACCATGTCTTAAGAAAAGAAAACAATAGCCCTCCAAAATTGTGCAACCCTACCAGAAACAGTGACACCTGAAAATCCTAGGAGCTGTCAGATACATAATAACAACAAAAATTTCTTCTTACATATAGATGCACAGATTTCTGGTTAAAATAACTTGGAAGTCACTTTGAAATTTAGATAGTTCTCACCACATCTGTCAAGAGACTTCAGCACAGAAGTTGACTTACACCTGATATTCTACTAATTAAATCAAATAGAAAGTCTTCTCCTAATAACTAATTAGGATCCTAATTTCTGTTTTCAGTTTGTTGGGCACTGCTGGCTGCAAGCTGCTCCTGAAAGTGAGACTTTGTGCCTTGGACACTTATGAATGTAAATACCCAGCATCATTTCTCAAAATTCCCAAAACCCAACCTTGATCTCCAGAGCCTGTATCCCTCTGCACCCTGAAGGTGACATTTCATTTATGTTGTACTAAAAGAGAAGCAGCAACAAGGCACAGCACTTTTGGGCACAGAATGGGAGTGGGGACAAATGAAAAACAGAGTTTCAAAGTTATGGGAATTTCTGTTATTTCAGCCTCTTGTTTTCTCCCAGTTTTGGATGGATTGCTGTAGACAATTTTCCTTGAATAAAATATTTTGGGTCAAAGCAAAGATAACTGCATTTCTGCATTGCTGAACATTGTCCCCCATATGTAACCAGCCCAGCCAGAAGGAAGAGGTTGTTCCTTAGGGAACCAAACCCAGAGCACAAAATGGGACCCAAACTACAACTCCCAGGAAGCAAAGCAACACCAGAAAAGGCAGCTGTAATGTAATCCAATTCCAGTGTGATTGAAAACACATGTCTGAACATACCTTAGACCAAAGAGATAAAATACCACAATTTGTTCTGGGGGGAAAAAGACATTTAATTTCAATTTCATAGCCCCTTGAAGAAGGATTTTTTCAGTATTCACCAAAGCTGGAATAATATCAATGAGGAACCCTTTACCAGCTTTCCTGGTGAGCAAGGTGCTACAAGTGTTCTGTGTCTCCATTTAAGTAAATTGTGTCTTTAAATAATCTTCACAAAGAGCCTCAGATCCAGTTCCAAAGGACAAGAAAGCAAGTCATAATGCTCACTGAAGATTTATTTTTCCCCTTGAGCGACCAGAAGTTCCAAATGTTGTTTGGAATGACAACATTGACTCTTCTTTGCCATCACCCACATCTTGGAGTTTCCAGCTGGAAAAATGTGTAGAGGACAACACTGTTATCAGGAGAGACCATACCCCAGGCCTCAGACCCACTGACATTCCCAGGAATGCTGTTTACCACAGGGCTCCACCAAGTCCACTGATGCACCCACTTAAATTAATTTACAGAATGAAGTCACTCATGGTAGCAGGGAGTTTTGGAGATTTACAGCACCACAGGAGTGCTGAGTCTTATGATTAATGGAGAAACAAATGCCAGAGAAGTAGGAAGATTGGAAACTCAGTATCTCTGTCTCAGTGGAAAAGACCCTTATGCACAAGGATGATTGGTTTTAACTTAAATGAAAAAAGCAGATTTTATTGTTGATCTTAAAAAAAGGTAGTAAGTCCAAAAAGGGTTGCTTAAAATGGATATCCCAAAATTCAGAAACCATGGTTCTTTTTGAAGAAGTCAAAGATTTTATAGCCTTTGGGAAGTATTATCTTGATGTCACACAAAATAATAAGTTCATAATATTTTAATTGTTGAGGCTTATAGATCTGCCATCAGTGTTATCCACCAAGGCTTCTTCACTTGCTAGTAGCTGTGCAAATCATGGCAGTTTAGCTCACTTTAGGGTCCTTTTTATTCTGATATTCAGTGTTTTTCTCTGACTGGAAATCTTGCTAAAATCAGGCTTTTTTGGAGAAAACCTGATGAAAGAATTTATTCCATTTGACCTGTGAGGAAAACTAACCAGCACAGACTGCAGCTCTGTCGGCCTCTGATCCTCTTGATTCAGATGGTTTCATTCAGACTGTGATTTCCAGTCCCATGCTTCCCACTCAGAAACATTTTTGCATTCACAACCATCAGCTGCAGTGTGTCAAGCTGTGTAAGAACACTATATATTTTCTGCTTGAAATTCATGAAAGTTTTCCGTCCTACAAAGGAAAAAAACCAAACCCCACGCACACTTACACAAGGATGTGTCCATACCACCCCAGGTGTCAGCAGTGAACACTTTCACTGGAGGAATGAACATGTTCTCTTGGACTGAGTTATCTGATGGACAGTGAGTTCACCTCTGCCTGCTGAGCCGTGGTAGCTGCACATCCATCTCAGCTGCACTTCTAGGCAAATCTTTTCATCTACATGTGTGAAGGAAATACCTAGGAAGTTACTGAAACTCTTGCAATGTGCCTCAAGTAATTAGCCATTAAATGGGATCACAGGACAATCATGGGATGTTTTGGGTCAGAAGGGACACTGAAGATCCTCTAGCCCAACCCCCTGCCATGAGCAGGGACACCTTCCACTATCCCGGGTTGCTCCAATCCCCGTTCCAACCTGGCCTTGGACACTTCCAGGGATGGGGCAGCCACAGCTGCTCTGGGCAACCTGTGCCAGGGCCTCCCCACCCTCATTGTTAAAAATTTCTTCCTTATGCCCAATCTAAACCTGTCCTCTTTCAGTTTAAAACCATTGTCCCTTGTGCTGTACTGCAGGATCTGGTAAAAAGTCCCTCTCCACTTGTCTTTGCCCCCTCTATATATGGAAAGGCCACAATAAGGCCTCCTCAGAGCCTTCTCCAGGCTGAACGACTCCCAGCTCTCCCAGCCTATCTTCACACAGAAGGTGCTCCAGCCTTCTGTCCATCTTTGTAGCCTCCTCTAGTCTTGCTCCAACAGATCCGTGTCTTTCCTGTGCTGAAGGCTGGATGCATCACTCCAGGAGTGGTCTCCCATCTCCCTCACAAACAGCAATGTACAGTTACAGATAGTTCAAGAACCAGAAACAGCTCAATGACGTCAGGAAATTCAACTCAAATGTGAAAATACTTTCCAGAGACAACTGTATATGATTTTTAAATGAATGCCTCTCTCATATTTCACTATTAATCCAGAAATTTACACATTTTGTGGTTTGGGTTTATTCTTATAGAAAATAAAGAAATTAAGAAAAACTTGCTTAGAGGGATTTTGTCTCAATGGCTTTTAGGGAAACACTACTTAATGTCTTATTGAAAAGGCTGGGAGAAAAGAGGACAATACTCAAATGTTTTGCTGACTCCCAGGCTCCTTGGCACTCAGGGCAGATCACAGCCTACAGTATCCTAAACCAAACTGGTTAAAGGGCAGGGTAGTGGGAGACTGGAGTGTCTTTACCTTATGCCACCTGAACTGTGCTGAGCTGCCAGGCAGAAGAAAAACAAGAAGTGACCATAAATAACAAGAAAAATAAAAGGACACAGAATTTCCCCATGCAGTGTACCAAAAGAAATCCAGTCAAGGATTACTTTTCTACTGGCAGCTTCATGGCACAGCCTGAGGTTTCCGAGAGCCTGGGTGCCAGCCAGAGCAGGCTGCTCCATAGAGAAAGGGAGCCAGGAGCTGGAGGTGAGAGCAAGCAGCCCAGAGCAGCATCCTCACGGGCGTAGGGCAGCCCCACAGTACCTGTGCTAGGCGGGCAGAGCTGGCTTGGTGATCCTAACCAGGCACAGCCAAGACTGTCATGAGGAGTCAGGGTCTGAATTAGCAGAGCTGCAGCACAAAGAGTGAGGGCCTGAGTGAGATGTAACCCCCGAGCACAGCAGGGAAAACCCTCCTCCTCGGTAAAGGCTCCTACCGTGGCTTTCCCCGGCATCCCACCTGGTGTTACCCAGTCACGCCACGTCTGTGGCCGGAGCATCAGTGCCAAGCCCTGGGGAAGAGTGGGGAATGCCAGAGCGTAAAAAGAGGAGAAGAAGGACAGTAGTGCCTCTGACCCCCAACCTCGCCGTGCCACACCACTCACCCCATTGCAATACACAGCGAGAAGATGAGAAAAAACAATTTGGAAAAGCTCCATCATTTGGTAACAAAGTTGTTTTCCATCTAAACTAAGGAAGCAAGGGTAGCAGCACTGCTCAGAAACACACTTCAATGCCCAGTGTATCTTTGTGTGATCTCCCCTTGCTCATTTCGTTTCTGGTTTGGCACAGTGACAAGTGCCAGGAGGGACACTCAGCCGGCTTTCGGTGCCTCAGTCTTCCCTGGAGCTCAGTCTGTGTTTCACGCACACAAACCTCAGCGCGGGCAGGCGGACTCTTGCCAGGCAGAAGAGCCAGAGCCCTTCACAGCGGCTCGGTCTCGTGGTTCTCCAGCGGAGCCATCAGCCCGTCCCGGAGTGCTCGTCCCGGGGTGCCCGGTTCATTGCCGAGGGAGGGCGGCTCTCCCGGGCCTGCAGCCGCTTCCCCCACCGGGTGTCGCTGCCCGACGCCTTTTCTCCGGCCGGGGCCGGGCCGGGCCCGGGGCCGTGTTGGGTTGGGGCTGGGGCCGGGGCCGGGGCTGTGTTGGGGTTGGGGCCGGGGCTGGGGTTGGGGCCGGGGCTGGGGCCGGGGCAGTGTTGGGGCTGGGGCTGGGGCCAGGCTGTGTTGGGGCTGGGCCGGGGCTGTGTTGGGGCTGTATTGGGGCCGGGGCTGGGGCCGGGGCTGTGTTGGGGCCGTATTGGGGCCGGGCTGTATTGGCGCCGGCGCTCCCCGGGCAGCGCTGCGGGCGGGGCGGCCGAAGGCGCTGCTCCCGACGTGCCGTCCTCCGTGAGCTGTTGCTGAGCAGCCCGAACGCCCGCGGTGAGCGCGGCAGCTGCTCTGCAGGGCACCAGGTGCTGGCATTTGTCGGCAGATGATGCGCGGAGGCACCGCTGACCCGCCTGGAGTCGGTCCCGCTGTGCCCAGCTTAGGAAGGCCCTTGGAAGCCCCCGGCACTGTTGTTGCTAGTGAGGAAAAGCCCTAACCCAAGCCTTTCCATCTCTCAAAAGAAGTTCTTTTCCTCTTTGATTTATTTTTCCCTCCTGGAAACAAGTATTTCCTCTCAGCAGAGCTCACAGTCTCTCCCATTTTTAAGGGGAATCTTCTTATACTCTTGGCTCAGTACATATCATAAAAATCAAGATAGAAAAAGTAGTTTTAGTCTTAATGTGAGAAACATCATGAAGAGACTGAGAAACCGAAGAGAAACCAAATGTGAACATCCTGGAAAAGGGGGAAATAATACTGCCGTTATTCAGAATGTTTGCTCTTCTATCCTCTTTCAGGAAAGGCTCTTGAAATAAGTTTCCTTGTGAGAAAGGAGGAAAATAAATAAGCACAACAAAGCAAAAATAATTACAGCACATTAAAAATTGTATTGTATTGTCTCTATGGGAGTTTCCCCTTTACATCCATCTCACCTGCTCTAGGACAGTTTCCAGTTCTGTTTGTTTGAAAAAGCTACTACGAAAATGAAAGGAGTCAGATCACACCTTCCCTTACACCCACATCCACCCAGGCTGGCTGTAACATGTTTAGAAATATCTCTGTTCTTATATTGCTCCATAATGGACAAAGTCAGGTCCCTCCACCCAGAGGCTTTAGGAAACCAGAGCTCCAGCCAAAGAAGAAAGCTGGCTAGAGATTTTCCTGTGTGCAGCCAGGGCTGGCAATTTGCAAACACAGATTGCCACACTATTCCCTAAATACCACCAGGAATTTAAAAGAATCAAGGTGTTTTGTTTTGATTTTCAGTTTAAAATTATGGTCAGAATGGCTATATCAAGGGTAGTATATTCTGAGGTGGAAAGTGGCAGAAGATCATGGAAGTAGCAGGTTGGGTGAGTGGCTGTGTGTCAGAGGAGGACATTGCTCCATGGGTCGTGATGCTGCATCAATCAAATCAAATCAAATCAAATCAAACCAAATGAAAGTTTTTCTTTGCCAGTATATTTCAAAAGTTATGCAGGGCTCTGGCTATAAGGTCAACATAAAGGCCAAGTGGAAAATGGCCATTTTTTTCCCTTTTCTGTTGTGATATGACACAGAACAACAAGGCAATCATTTCTACGGGAGCAGGATAGATAAAATGGGGCAGAGTTGACATTGTTTGGTTTTGCTCAGTCTTCTCTCTTTTGGACTGTTTCTATAAAATACAAAAGTTCACCTTTAAAGCTGTGGTTGTTTAGTTCTTTTTCTCCTGTTCCCTTCAGGCTGCCTTTCCCTTTACTGGGCCTCAAATACCACTTCCCTTTCCCGCCACCCCCTGCCCTCCTTTTTGTGTTGGAGCAAATATATTCTGCATCAGGATATGGGGTATGTTTGAAAGGAAAACGAAAATTGAAGTTTTTGCAGTCCAGGGCATGACAGATCATTACTAATCCTTAATATGCAAGATTTCCATCTGCTGTTCTTGCTCTGAGGTCAGCTGGTCCAAGGAAAGCAGGAAGGAAACAGGAAGCTTCAGTGAACACGAACAAAAAGCCTTCTATAAGCCTGCAATGTGTATGTGAACTCCAAGATGCTGTTCCCTGGAAAATCCAAAGTTCACTCTGCCCATATTTCTGTTCCTACTGGTAAATTCCTCCCTTGGCAGGAAAAGCACCAGGATGAGCTTATCCATGCAACAGCTTCAGATGAAGGTGCAGCCTCAAGTGCTTTTGTTCTCCTCCCAGTCAGAAATCCCTCTGCATCTCCTAAAACTATTTCTCTGCCACAGATAAATGCAAGTGTTCCCCCCTTTGGCTGTTTCAAATGCACCAGGCCCCTCCTAGCTTGCAGTTTCATGTACAAGCTTATTTTGGAAATGGAGGATCACCAGCATGGTGAAAATCCCTCTTAAAATGGAAGTGTGCTAGGGGTTAGTTATACAGGTAACAAAATCATAATTTTGGCCCACAGGCTACAAGAGCATTACTGTGTCATTTTACTGGCCTTGCCTAATTAATGCTTAACGTGAGTTTGGGGGAAAAGTGCAATGCCATATGAAATATATATGTTAGCAGCAGAGTCTTAGTGGGAGCACTGCGTTGGGAAGTACCATTCCTAAATCATGACAAAAAGCAGACTGACTTGTTTCAACGTTGTTCTCATAAGGATGCACAACAGGCATTGTTTTTTATTGGAAGTGCAGTGCCCTTCTTAGTGAAAGCTTATGAACACATGTTTTGATGAAAGACTGAGAATATTAAATAAAAGAAGTGAACTTCTGTGTTTTTAAGGGAAATGCTGTGCTCGGAAGGCACGTCCTTGCTCTGGCAGGATGAGTCTAGCCACTGGGAGAAGAAAGAATGGAAATCAGCAGGCACCCAGGTGCAATAGCCATGGAAGGTAATAAAAAAACCTTTTCTTGTCTGAACTCAGTTTCTTTGCATAATGTTTGTCTATAATCCAGCAAAAGATTCTCTGGGTCTCAGTTATATATGGATTAAGTGGGTATATCTATCATCAATTTAGATACCAAACACTGTACTTTCAGGTATCAAATATTTTGTGGTACTGAAAAGGGAAGGAACTGCCCTGGGATTTTAGAGCTCTAATCCAGCCAGTGAATGGTGGAGGTGATCCAGCAGGTGACAGACTGCCCTAAAATCATCAGCAAGCAGATCTGGTATTCCGTTTTTGCTAGCAGATCTTTGCTGCACAGTGATTGCTAATTTAGTCTAGTGCAGGTCATAAATAGGTGACTTACCACTTCTGCTGGTGCTGAAAGCCAAGCAGTGCATCACTTCTCTTCTAGAGGCTGAGCCTGTGGAAACCTCACAGTTTGGAATGTGGGGAATATTTCTGGACAGGCCCAGACCAGCAGACAGCTTCTCTTCTGAAGGACCTGTGTCAGCCTAGGCCTTTTCCTACAGCATGTGCTGCTCTGTTTCACATCAGTGACATCTGTTGCCACTAGGGATGTTTTCCTTGGCATCCTAGTGCAACTCTGCCTTCACTATGTTGTGCCCCATTTAGTTAAGGTTAAATAAGAGGACATAATCCTTCAGCCCATGAGTTACTGCTTTCCATCCTAGGGGCAACTGGATTGCAATGCATCCACTGTACCGTGCACAGAGGTCCTGCCGGGTGGGTTTGTGTGCAAAACCAGCTTCCCACACCATCCATACAGTTTAAAACAGTTCACTTCTCTTGCACAGACGACACCTATCTGGTTAGGTTGTACGGGAGGGACTGGCTGTGCTGCTTAATGAGCTCTGGTGACCTGTGGTGGTTCTGCTTTTCTCCATGAGAACTGTCAGTGAGTCAGGGTCATCCAGGAGGAAAGGATCCAGCTGGAAGAGCTGGGAGAGGAAACCCGGCCTTTTCTTCCCCTGGCACGAGAAGAGTCTCCACTCCCATGTAGCCCACTCTGCTCCTCTGTACATGAGAGCAGGGCTGAAGGGAAACACCTGCACCTGGGCTGGGTCAGTTTGCATGGTCAGGGTGAGAAGGAAGTGCTCCTCTTCCACCATCCTGGAGCAGACAACAGAGATAGCAAACAGACCCAGGAGCTGGTGAAGGAGGGCACAAAGAGGTCACTTTTCAGCCCCAGTCTTACTCGTGTGCCCTGTCTCAGGTGTGGTTCTGACACTCTGCAGAGCTCATTTCCCTGCAGCTCCTGGAGTCACTGCTCTGGCCGTGTCAGAGCCCTCCAGACAGAAAAACCTTCTGGTGGCAGATGCAGCTCTCCAGGTCTCAGGCTGCCAGGAGTGCCTGATGCCTCACTGTGGCTGGAGTGCCCCATTGGATGGCTCCAGGCTCTTCAGGAGAGATAAGCAGGGCAGGAGAGGGGGGATGTGGCACTGGATGTAACAGAAGGGTTGGAATATCTGGAGCTCACAGTTGGCAATGGCAGAGTTGAAAGCCTCCACATATGAATTAAGGGGCAAACAAATAATGTGAATGTCACTGTGGAAATCTACTCTGGACCTCCCAGCCAGGATGATGACTCTAACAAATTATTCTTTGAGGAACCAAGGGACACTTCCATATCAACTGCCCTTGTCCCTATGGGGGACTTCAACTTGCCAGAAATAAACTGTGAGCATTACACAGCTGGCACAAACAGGTCCAGAAGATTCCTAAAAAACCTGGATGGCAACTTTATGAAACAGGGAGCTGACTTGGAAAGATATCCTTGATCTGCTGCTTGTCAACAGAGAGCGTCTCGTGAGCAAAGAGGGGATTGGGGCTGTCTTGGCCATCAAGTTTAAAAGCTCTGTTGACAGGAGGAAAAGTGCCAGCAAAATCCCAGCCCTGGACATGAGGAGAGCAGGCTTCAGGCTGTGCAGGGAACCAGCGAGTAAAGTCCCCTGGGAAAGTGTGCAGGTGCTGGGGTCCATCAGTGCTGGTCACTTGTTAAACACCACCTCCCAAGGGCACAGGAACGGGCAATTCCAAAATGTCAGAAGTCAGGCAGGCAAGGCAGCAGGGCAGCTTGGCTAAGCAGGGATCTTCCTTTGGAGATAAGGCAAAAAAAGGAAAGTGTGTGCCCAGTTGCATGCAAGGTCAGGTGATGTGAGAGGAATACAGAGATGCTGCTTGTCACTTTAGGGAGAGAATTCATGCAGCTGGAAGCATCAGCTGGATTGGTCCTGTTTGCTCCCCAGGCAAGAGGACAACCTGCACCAAGGAGCAAATCACTGCTCAGACTGAGCTTTCTGCTCGTGTCTGTGGCAGAAATGCAGGCAAGTGTGGGACTATTTTTGTCAAGCAAGGCCTGAAGGAAGTCCTTGGTGCTGCCAGCAGTGCCTATGTATTCAATGTAAGTGCCTGTAGTGAAATTAGAATCTTTTGGGTGACAGTTCTAGGACCAGTCAGAGGTAGGGGTATGAACTGTCTCTCTCATTTTTACTGTTTACATTGAAATAACTGCTGCTGGCCATCAGACAAAACAACAAATCAAAGCACCTTTTCTATCTCAGGGTTTTTCCTAAGCATTTTAATTTGGAAGACTACTGCCTATCAGGTACAGAACAGAGTTCTGTCTTCCTCCAAACCAATATGACAAGTGCAAGAGAGTCCAGAAGGCAGACTTCCCCAAACACTTCAAGAGAAACATATCAAAAAGCTTTTGCCATCCAGGGATACAGGAGAAGCACCTGCACGCTCTGTATTTAAGGTAGCTGTGTGTCTGGCTTCAGCTGGCTTGGGTTTGTTGGGGTTGTTTTTCATCAAATTTGTGTGAGTTTGGGTCTTGGGAAAGGTGCCTTCCTGTAAGCACCTCGGTTACTGTTGGAGAGGATGAAAGTCTGATAAGAAAGTTTCACAGTTATGTAGGCTCGGCAGAAAGATCTCTGAATGTAGAAACTGAGAATGAGATAGAAATGAAAGCAAGTTTTGATACAGAGTAAAAGATGTTTTGCTGAAACACTGGTCACTGAATAACTGAGAAGGCAAAGGTTGGAGATGAGTTGGAAGGAGATTTTTATGATTAGGACAAAGGTATGTGACTACAAACAAAGACATGTTTTTCACCAAGTAAATAACTCTCAAGAAGAGCGTAAGTAAATAGAAAACATGTCTTTACCAAAACGAGAGATATGGCAGGCAAACAAGAAATGTCGATGTAGCAAGAAGAAAAGAGGTTCCACTGTAAGCTTAAATTGTAACTTACTTTACTCTTGTGATTGGATAATAATGACTACAATATGGTGATGGTAGTAGCTATGATAGGCTATAGGCAAATGTAAAGGTATTGTGTATGGTGCTTATTGGTTGTTATGTGTTAAGATACTCTGCAAAGAAAAGTATATAATGCTTTGTAACTTGAACAGAAAGTGGCTTCAGGTATGCCTACAGCTGGAGCTGGCAGCTGTAGGGCTGGCTCTGGATACCCACTCCCTGAAATGCTGTAACTTTGCCTATGCAATAAACAGCTTTCAAGAGAGCCGCCCGAAGTCCAGACATCCTTCGTGAAACTTTCTCCTACAGATTACAAAGATCTTTTGTGGGGCAGGAATTGCTTCAGGCATTACCACCATGCTAAGCAGCAGAGAAAAGGAGGGTGCCCTTGACACTGAGCAGCCCTGGCACAGCCGTGCAGGGCTGGTGGTGGCAGCCGTGTCCTGTGCTTTGCCTGGCCAACCCCAGCATCCAAAGCCCCAAGAGAGCACCTCAAGCTCTCCCGGGAAAACACAGAAAGAGTAACCCCTCCCTCAGGTGGTGTTCTGAGGTTTTCAAAATTGTTGTGGAGGTTGGGTGCCATGTTTGCCTTCTGTATTTTATCCTTTCAGATAAATGCAGATCCCGTGGTTACCTTCACTCCAGAAGTGGGAGAGCCAAGGCATTTTACAGGAAGCTGAGCTCTCCGACGCCTCTCCTTCCAGGATCTGGAGATTCAGCAAAATGCTTCTCTGTAGAGATGATTACAAGAAATACACACAGCACAGCTACACTGTATGGACAGGGGATTGCTGTGTGCCTTTTCCCCAGGCAGTGCCCACAGAGGGACAGCCCAGCTCCAGAGAGGAGCATTCACCACCTCTGCACACCCTGTCCCACATCCCTTCAGCCACTGCTGCCTCCTGGTTTGCACCTTCTGTGTCCCACTTTGGGAGAGTGGGGCTTCATTTGTTACACTTTCCCTGTGGCCAGTCCAGGGTAGCTATTGCTGAACCCTCCCAGTTTGCAAAGTAACCCGAGGGTTGCTGAACACCAGAGGTCCTGTGCTGGCTTAAGTGATGGGGACCTGAGCACACAAAGTCCTAAATTTAGTCATGAAGGGACACAAGGTACAAACCCCAAACGTTGAAGGTTTAAAGACCCAACTCCAAGCCTGAAACCCAGCCTGGATATCTAACAGACCACAGAATATATACTAGATCCTAGGACCTGCCTGGAAATGGATTTCTGTCCCCCAAGAGCTTGCATGTGCTCTGTTGTGCCTTAGTGTGAAGCGATGTGCGAAAGTCCTAATAAGGGCAGAGTTCAGGGCTGAGGTCACCCCTCTGCTCTCAATTAAAGCAAGCAGGAAAGACAATATCCCATTTTTTAGTGGTAGTGCCTGTCATGTTGGATGCAGTGTCTGCATTCAGGTAAAGAAATTAGCCCTTAGTGCCAGAAGAAAAACCAAAATGAGGGCCAGTTTGATGGACCAAGATAAAATGTGAAACAGGAAAGATTTATCATCCCCACAAAAATGTTTGGAATACACACTGGAAAGAAACTTAAAGAAATCCATGGAAAAGCTTTGAAAGGGGTGTGACTCACAATCACTTTGAAGGCTAAGTTTTCTTTTTACTTTCTGCCTTTGGAAAAGATCTTAAGATTCAGAGAGTGTATTTTGCTCTAAGTGTGGGGGCCTGGGGTGACTTTCCTTTCCCCTCAGCACCCTACCACCACCCTGTGTTTTGTACCTCAGCTTTGGGGAAAGGAAGTGGGTTGAGGCTGCCACCTCCTCTCCTGCTGGGACAGAGTGCAGGACAAAGCACAGGAAGATGCACAGACACACCTGCATGGAATTGTTCA
The DNA here is from genome assembly GCF_000738735.6 of Corvus cornix cornix. Lineage (NCBI taxonomy): Eukaryota > Metazoa > Chordata > Aves > Passeriformes > Corvidae > Corvus > Corvus cornix. The sequence continues at coordinate 64,906,185 of NC_047057.1, read as the reverse complement.
CCAGGGCCTCTCACACAAGGAAAAGGAGCAGAGAAACCTGCAGAACATCCTAATTGCCAGCATTAAATACTAGGGGTTTTCAAAAGAATGGGTTGGAAGGGATCATATCATTTTATCTATAGGTAGTGGCTCAAGCAAAACAAGGATGAAACTGGAAACAGTCTGGGAACAAATTTGTTAATACTATATGCATGTGAGTTTGCAGTTTATTCATGAGGATTCAGTAGGGACATTATCAAGCATCTCACCTTTAAGTAACTCGACTAATTACCTTCTGGCCTCAGGGTCCCTCTTTCTAGCAGCCCAAGGATGGGTGAAGATTGGTGCTCTCACAGCTATCACAGAGCTGAGTATTTTGCTGTAGCTGCTCCCTAGAAGGATGGGATGTCAGTTTCTTGTGCACACTCTGAAATGAAAACTACATAAAACCAAAAATCCAGTATCTGTGATTTTTCCTGAAAAAATTGCAATGAAAACAGTGGAGATGGCTGTAATTACAAATAAGGTATTGAGCACTTCTAGGTATATAAATATATATAATATATAAAATACATTTAAAGCCCACAAAGAAGTAAAAGATCACTGAACATCAGATCACTGAACCTTTTCTGTCTGGAAGGAACCAAAGTAGAAATCATTAACTATAAAACTATCACAGTAGCAATGCAGAAGGAACATTCAGAGGAACGTTCTTCTCTTGATGCTGCATGTGAAATTCAATTCCTTCTAAGAACTTTTAGACTTTCAAGTAGCAAAGTACCTTTGGGCATAGGGGAGGGATCTTCATATGTAATGCAATCTTCGCCTGCAGTGCTCTTTGTTTTTCACCAACTCTTCCATGTCACAGAATACCACAGGAATAGGCCAGGGATCATTTCAAATATGAACTGGTTTCACACAACTGTGCAATAGAGAAGATCATCTTACCAAAAACAAAACCAAAGAACAAAGCTCACCCCAAATCCTTTTCTCTGAGTCACTTTTTAGTGACTTACAGTTGGCTTCCAGCACATGCTGGAGACCAAATCCACCAAGAAATCACCAAGTACCTGCTGGCAGCAACTGCAGTTAATCGTGCACAATGACAGGTGCCAGGTCCACTGGAAAAAGGTGTTGGAGAAATCCCACAGTAAATGATGGATCTGAATTGCCAACCCCTCCCAGCTCTACAGGTGGAGCCTGTCTTTTACCCACTGTCTTTTACACTCATGGAAAGACAGAAGTTTTATTAGCAACATAAAATTAACTCAAAGAAATGAACAATTGGGACACGATGGTTACATCTCTTGTCTTTTTGGTCCTCGTTTTGGAGCCATCCAAAGCTGAAGGACAGTACAAGCATTAAATGAGAAGAGAAAAAAAAATCCATGTGGTTGAAGGAGCCAAGTATCCTAAACAACAGAACCCCCATCTCTCCCTTTCCCACCTGTTCCCACGTGCCCTGTTCTGACAGAGAGACCTGCAATTTTTCCTTACCTGCTATTTGCCAAAATCAAATTCCAGCTTTATGACAAGCCTGTGCTTCTGTCTGACTTTTGACTTCTAAGCATTTTTTGGATCTCTTTAGGAGACAGAGGAATGCCAGTGAAGGAGACAATTGGTATCCCCTTCCCTTTTCAAAATTTGGGGGAATATGTCTTTCCTATTCCACTACTCAAGTTGCAACACAGAGTGGAGTAGACCTGTGGATATCACATTGGAAGGTAAGAGAGAGAAGTGAATTTTTTTAAAAAAATCGACCTTCCTTATTAGTGCTGCTGGTGGAACATTTTTTTATTAGAAGCATCTGAAATTGGTTTTTTCCATCAAATAATGAATCCCTCACAGCTGTGCTTCAGAACATCAGCCCACATTAGGCCATCTGCACAGCAATGCTGCAGCCACAGGGTTTCTCAAAACATTTGCAGTATGGAAAGAATACAGTGGCATTTAGGGAGGAATCACTCTGTCTACAGCAAACAGAGCATGCCTGAAAAACACAAAGTTAGGAAAGATGCACCAATGGATTTCTATTTTTAAAGCATCTATTGCATCATGATCCATTAAAATAAAAAATTCATTTCCAAACTCTCCTCCTGTCCACAGTGGGTGTCATGTTATGCTGATTTCTTCCTTGACTTTTCAGCACAGGAGACATTTGCCTAAAATCTGGATCTTTATCAGAAGGACTCCCCTGCTGCTCACTCCCCACCTGAAGCAGAATCAGTGTCAGCAGCATTCCCGTGAGTGTGATTCCACAGCGAGGACAATGCGCCTCTGCTAAGGAAGGAGCCACAAAAGCTCATGGAATGCCCTCGGAGGCCAAGGTCTGGTGTTCATCAGAGAGGCAGGGGAGGTGCAAGGCAGGAAAGAGGCTGTACACAGGTGCAGCTCACAGGGGAATTCTGGGAGAAGGAGGGGCTTTGCTGGGGGGTCTCAGATAATTCCTGATGCCATCTCCTCTTCCAGCTTGCCTGCTTCCCCTCTGGCTGGCCCCAAACACTGGCAGCTGGTCACTCTTGCTGGCACAACAGCCCCTCAGTGCTGATAACCAGTCAGGGCTGTGCCTGAGAGGGACTGTCCCCGCTGGAAAGCCCTCACAGCCTCTGGAAGTGCTTCGTGCAGACACATTTCCTGCCCCATCAAGCTACAGTGCTGATTTCCATCCTGCTGCTCTTCTCTTCCAGGCAAAAGTGGCCTGGCTGCCTCCTTGGGAGCCAAGTCAAAGAAGCCCTGGGCAGAAAGCAGCTTGTCTCCCCGCTAGACTGCTGGGCCTGTGGGTGGGATGGCAGGAGCGGCCTCTTAAACCATTTCCTCTGGTCCCTCCTGAACTGATCTTCTCTGGCCCCACAGGAGTCAGGCCCCATAACAATTCTTTCATTCCAAGCACAGACATGGTGCAGACAACAGGACTCCCTGCTTTTCTACCGGACTCCTCTGGCTCTTCATCCTGAACTGCCCAGCATGTTCCTTTTCTCCATCCTTGCCAGATTATTCCCCTGGGATCCCTGTCATGCCAACCAGGTGTGTTCTGAGGCATAGTTGCTGTGTGCTGAGTGACTTCCAGGAGGCACCTGTAATATTATCCTTTCTTTTTATTGCCACTGACTTCCAGGATCCTTCCTACCATATGCCCTGTGTCCTTTATTCATCTTACTTTATGCATGTTTCTAATTCCCCTCCATGCACATCATTGAAGAAAGATAAGGAGCCCAGAGCACAACCACCACAACCTCTCTGCACCTCTCTTCTCCCCACAGTCCTCTCTGTGCATCTCTGATGTGCAACATTTCCCTGCTGCTCTTCACCTGCATGGACACCTGGCCCAGGAAGCCAGAGCAGCTCTCAGAGCACCTGAGCTGCAGGTGAAGGTCCTGGGCCTGTCCCCTGGGACAGCTGGATGCTCCCAGCTCTGCAGGAGCCAGCAGTAGCCTGTAGCCCTTTATTCAGTCACCAGCAGGGATCATCCGTGGTTGAAACCCATTTCTCAGGGCAGTGCTGGGGGCACTTGGTGGAGGGTCCCTCCCTCAGCTGTCCCTCTCCAGCCCAGTGCTCTGCAAGGTAAGGTTATTGGTTTCTTGGGAAGGAGACAGGGCTAGGGATCTTGGCAACACTAACAGCAGAAAACACTTACCAGGTGAAATTCCTCCATCTCCTCAGACCCAAAGGATGTTCTTCACATGTCCTCAGAGAAGCCAACCTGGTGGTTACTGCAGGGTACTCGTTCCCCTTGGACTCTTGTAAAGGTGTCTTGCTGTGGGAGCAGAGCTGGGGTGAGGTCACTGCTGTGCCACACCAAGCCACAGAACCCGAGCTTCAGACCTTCCCCACTGAGCAGTTTCATTGTGCCTCAGAGGGTGCAAGGAGGGAGGACCAGCAGCTCCCAATCACAAATTCTTTTCAGATTTCCAAGAGGTCTTTTCTCAGACAGGCAGGGAATACGTTTTTAAATGATGGGAAGTACTCCAGTGCTCCTTACTATGCCTGCAGCCCCATGCTGCCTGGCAAACACGATTTCAGCAGCTCTGCCACTGCTGGAGACCTTACCTGGCACAGGTAAGACAACTGACAAGGAGTAAGTTCTGTTTCCTGAGCTACACTCTCCCTCTAAAGAGTTTCGGTTTTTCTCCCCAAGGTTTAACTCAAGTTGCTCATGGAGAGGGCTGATCCTGCTCTTTTTGTGCCTGTCCATACCCCCTCTCTAATATGCACTTTGAGGAACAAATGCACTCTGATGCACTCTGATGCTTAAGCCATATCTGGAAAAGTCCAAGTCTCAGGGAATCCAAGAGAACATGAATGCTGTACACAAACTTCTACCATATTACAGCTGCACAGACTAAAGGTAGCCACCATGGTTTAAATGAAAACAAAAGGAAGGGCTGTTGAGCCTTTTGCAGCCCAGCAACAATTCCAAACCGGCATTTTCAGAGAAAAACGCAGCCCCCTGCAGCTCCAAACTAACCGCTTGTTTTCCAAGGCAAAATAAATGTAACACCTTGAAACAAAGTAAGCACAGCAGCCTGGCTGAGTGTGAACGGGATGTATTTTTACAACGCTCTGTGAGATTGATAAATGCAGACCCTGACTTACTGACATGGCAAGTGGTACATGGCTTGTCCATGCTTCCATGCAGAAAAACCAGAGCTGCAGTCTCAGTACAGCCAGATCCACACTAATACAAAGCCATGTATTTTTTTCCATGACCAGTGGATGCAAGTGGAGTGGGAAATTCCTGTGCTGAGCTTATAAATTCAGAACTGGTTCCTCTCCAATTACTTGTTACAGCAATAGGAAGAGGGCTTGGGGGAATTTCTTTTACATTTTGAAGTTAAACACTTCCCTCTTTGCAAACATTTCAATAGAGATTTCAAGAATGAGCAGTGTCCGAAACAGTCATTTGGTAGAAGATTCTGGTTGGTATTATCCTGTAAACCAATCTAAGGGATCAATAACTGAGACTTGAAGCTTTAAAATATAGCCAGTTGCACTGCAAATCCATGTGTCTGCAGGGCCTTCTACAGCATCGGAAAACTCAGCCCATTCTGACTTTCATGGAGAGCACGTTGTACCTTTAATTGCTTGTCCTCCAGATACTGAAATAAAATGAAACATACCTCTCCTTTTTCACTCTTAGTTTTATTATAAAAATCAACATTTCATTTGTTACAACTCGGTAATAATTGGAAAGGATTTTTGTACAAGGTTTATATACATTGTACAAGTAAAGCACTTTATTTTACAAAAAAAAAAGTTAGTGAATGAGTGAATAGGGCTGGCCAAATGTTGGCCATTATAATATAAATACATCCTTGCAAAGCACCATCGTACCGAAGTTGATGAACAAGAGACACCAGCTGGCTTTAAGACAATGACAAACAGTGATTAAAGCTTACAAAAAGAACAAACAAAACAAACCAAAAACAAAACGAAGAGTTAAAATCTGAAAGCAGCACCAGATCCTTCACTTGCAAACAAGGCTAGTTCAGCTTAAGCCTGGTGGTATCCTCTTACAAAAAACACTTCCCTTTTCCCTCGCTGACTCTTCCCTGCATGGCTTAAGGCTATAGCCATTTTAATCAGGACTTCAAAGCTGCTCCTGGTTCATTTAAAGAGGGGAACACGACTGCTTTCTAGAGTTTGTAACAATCACCCTGCCCTCCACTAGGACAATCTGTGTCCTGAATAAAGGATGGACACTTTACTTACCCTGCCCTGCACAGTTCTGGTGTGAATCACCCAGTCCCAATAAATGCTACACATCCCTTCCCTTTTTAAAGATGGAGAAGAAAGAAAATTTTGGATCACTACTGTATTTTGACTTCTTTTAGAAAGAGATGGACTGTTTTGCAGCCCTTTTCAGACTGTTAGTTCATTCCTAACTTATTTGCAAGGTTTCTCTGTCACCTGCCAATTAAGTTAAAGGTTATTTTTCAAGCCATACCAACACCAAAATGCAATTTAAAAAATCTCATTGCTAAGAAAGCAATTTCTGAGTAGCAATGCTCAAATTATTTTTGCACTCCATGAGCCAGTTATTTTTCTGTTGCAGAACTAATAAGTAATCTGCTACATGCACAGTACATGTTCAGAAGCAGATTCTGTCACTGACAATATTGTGTGACAAACATGCTCAAGGCAAAACGGTCAGGAAAAGAAAGTGATTGATTACTTCTTAAGAGAATTGAAGAAGTCATCTGATCCAACAGCATGTGTGACCAGGGAGTTCTGTAGTTCAAGCAGATCCCCCCAGAATGGTGCTAATCAATTAATCTGAGATTTGCCAAGCAATCAGGAATGGTAATAATATGCAAGACAGGGGCCTTTTCTTCATCTTAGCACAGCTTTAACTACTTTAAAGCTTAAACTGTATTTAGGACTTGCCAATGAAGCCATCTCTAGAGAATGGGCTGTAATAAATAGAGAAGCAATGCAGAGCTGGAGACCAGAACACCATCAAGGCCCATTAGTGTACTAAACAGGAATGACAGGGATTTTCCACATGCACCTTCACTTGCAGCTGACCATAGCACCTGCCATGTCAAGCAGTTTGGGTGCAATTTTCTTCATCATTACGCTAGGGCTGCAGCAGACTGCTTTCCATGTCCCTACAAAACACAGAGGAGCTTTACTCATCTGCAAAATGGACTCCAAGAGTAGGGGAACAGTACAAAAACTGTGCTTCCTCTCCTGCCTGGCCTGACAGAGTGTTCAATAGTCAGGTGTTCTGCTGTCTGTCGTACAGCCTGGCCAAAAGGAGCCCAGGGTAGGTGAGACACAGCAGGGCAACATTCAGCAGTAGCACTCTGGGAGGCAGGGAGGCTGCATCTGTATGCACAAGAGAAAATAATCAGCTTTGGTAAGTGCCCATTATCAAAGATATGGGTACCTGCACACACACTTGTACATGCACGTGGGGAGGGAAATACTGTGGCAGAAATCCAGAATTTACAATGCAGAAAGTTTCAACTCACAGCAAAATGAATCCTTTGATATCAAATGGCTCACTTACGTATTGTGCACTACTGTAAATATTTCATTTAATGTATGTGCACAGGTTGCATGAATTTATATTCATGGAAACCATTCTTTATTTCAAATGCAAATACCGTGTGAGTGTTCCATTTATTGAATCCAAGTTATTTCCTAAGAAATATCTTGGTATCCAAAAGCAGTGGGGAAATGAGGAGTGCTCCTTAGGAAGGTATGAATTGCACGCAGCATGACATGGCAGGTGTAACTTTAAAAGGCAGGCTTAGGTCTCATTAATGCTGCCATTTAAACATCCAAAGGTCAGTTACCAACAAATTATGCTGTAATGTCCTGTCTTGTTTTTCAGCTATAGTGGACTGTTTCTTTCCAGACTGGGCATGCCAGCTATTCCCATCACCAGACAGCCAGCTAAGAACACTCCCCAAGTGTCTACAGAGAGGAAACAGTACACCCTTCGTCCCTGTGTTAGTGTCCTACTGTACCTGATGCTGTAGGATAAGGACCTTTGTGCTTAACTTGAAGGACAAGGAGCAATTTTCACTGCCATCGGTGAGAACCCACTTCAGCAATCTCCTGAATGGGTGTGTCTGTGTTATCTATGGTCCCAACACCTCAGTCAATTGGAGAAGCAGGAGAAAAGATGATCCTCACTGAGGGAAGGAGAATATGAACCACAGCTGGCTCAGTAGCATAGGGGATCAAAGAGAGTCTCAGTGTTCAGTCTAGGGTTTATCCACTGGGAATGTGTCAGGTGTGGGTACTGGTTGCATCACTGCTTTTGTAATTTGGAGATCTGACCAAGAGGAGCTTCACAGACCACCACCTCTTTCAAAATTTTACTCCAGATTTACTGAGAAAATACATGTATTTGCGAAATCAGATGATAGCTTCCTGCTCAGACGAGGAACAGTCTGTTCTCTATGCTGGGCATTCTCAGTGGAAAACCCCAGCCTGTCCAATTACCCTCTCATGAACCTCCCAGAGGCAGATCACCCAAAATATTTGATGCACAAACTGAAACATCTGTATCAGAAAGACTTGATGAAATCCTACACGGAATTCTATGTCCACCCCATTGACTTCAGTTGGGTTATGTGGATGTAAACCAGCACAGGAGGCAGCACGATCCATATGCAGAGAATGTCTTTCTTCTAAACAAATCTTTGCTGCAATTAACACACAAATTTACCTGCAGGAAGCTCCCTCCAAGGGGCTGCACCAGAAAGAGGATACCACTCCTTAAGCTCAACCATCCTGGAATTTTTCAAACAGAAATTGGCACACTGAGAAAAGTATTTTGCAAGAAGAGACCATTGCCATTGCAGTACAAGCACTTGGACTGAGATACAACAATACAATATTCTTCTGAGTTCATTAGTGCAAGTTTCCACATGTGAACCCCACACGGAATGCTGCACATGAAAAAATGTAAACAACAGAGAAATTCTAATTCTCATCGGTGTGCCAACCTCACCCCCCACCCCGACACACCCGCCCTCCCCCCTTCATATATAGGGTTTCAAGTTCCCTTATAGTTCACAACACCCTCCTCAACATCCATCCTGCTGGACAACACAAGGAAGCTTCTCCACCAGCAAGGAAGAGCCAGAAGAACAGCTACTACAATTCCTAGAAACTTAGAATGAAGCTGGGCAAAAAACCCCTTAGTACACCATCTTCAGAGATCAACAGCAATAGCCTGGAGATCGCCAAGGCTTTTTAAAGTTTCCTCAGGTTTCCTGGACTAGTAGGAAAGGCCCTTTATTTCAGATGGAATCCCAATGATGCCGTTTTCCTTGGAGCTGAAACCAAATGAGGATCCAGTACTCCAGATGAGTGGCAGCTAGCAAGAACAACTTGTCACTAATTTTGTCAACAGCATCAATTGCAAGCCCATGCCATGTTTTCAGATAACTTCTCTTTTAGTTGAAACTGGCTGAGAAAGAAGCAACAGAGAACAATAAAACCCAAAAGGCGCCTCTGGAAAGTTGCTATCCCCATTCCATACCCAAAGGTGAGGAGGCAGGAGGTCCCCAGGACCTTTGTTTTGAGAGAGAAGACTCAGAGGGCCAGTCTGTGAAGAGCACCTTCAGGGGATGTGATGTCAACAGAAGGTGCAAATGCACAATGCCATCTAAGATCAGGTGTACTGTGAGCTCTGCTGCAACAAAACAAATTCAAAGCACTGCACTAGCGTCCAAGAGGAGTTAACAATATCCTAGGTTGCCCCTTAACCTACACAAATAATGTTTTCACTTGATTAAATAGTCTCCCTGTCAAAACCACCACGGTGAGGCTGCTGGGAGAAGGGGCTAAATATGACAATATACAAAAATAGAGATGTGAATATAAAATGGTTTGGTTAAGAATATCTTAAAATTTGACATTCACAGCGGTTAATACTTAAACTCACACCACGCAAAAGAGGAGGTATGTCAAAATCATACTGAGAAAAACTGGCTTTACCTAACACAAAGAAAACACGAGCAGTTAATACAGCAGGGGAACCCCTTCCAATGATCAAAACATCTATTTTTCTTATGGACAGTTGCTCCACTGAAAGTTAAATGCTTCCTTACTAGGAAAAAATAGTATATATATTTATATATATGATTTGTATACTGTGATATCAATATACACTGAAAGTACTGCAAGGATATATTATTCATTTACAGTAAAACTAACAATCCATGGTTAAATTTATAGTTTATAAATATGCTGTCTCTATTATATGTGGTATAAAAATATTTGACATTTTGTGGGCACTAGGTCAAAATAAGATTTTCTTTTTTAAGGGACTAAAAATCATTCAGGTATATGCATATTACCCTTGTCAATGATGTGAGAATCGTACTGACCTGGTACAAAACAGAGTCCTACCATGCTGGCAAAATGAGGAGGGTAATGTATAGCATGATAATCATTGCATGACAAGGCTAATTAGGAGAAAACCTGGCATTTACAGCAGCCCAGTTCTAGCAGTACTTTAAATAGGAGTATCATTAATTTAAGTGACACAGGCAGGAAGAAAGGATGAAGAAGAGATAAGAAAACCTAACCGGGATTAAAAAACAAACTTTAAAATACACCCAACAAAAATCACTGCAATTCCAGAAGCAGGGAGAGAGCTCTAAATGCTCTCATTTGTTAAATGCATTAAGGGAAACCAGAGGTGTATTCATTTTAAAAAGTGTGTGATTGTTTTTCTGGATTCACTGCTACGATTGCTGTATTCCTGTAGAAAACAAAGCCCTTTGTGTAAGGTTAATATCTGTCCTGACTGCGTTTTCAAGTTTAACTTTAGTTGCTGGCCCTCTGCAGAACATAGAGGTTATTTGGCTACTTCCAAGTATCTATGGTATGCTGCTCTGAGACGGACTTCTTTATTATTAATTACTTTAAACATTTTTGGTATTGACAAAACCCACATATCACCTCGCTGGACAAGTAACATATCCCAGTCCTTCCATTTCCTTATGTGCTCAGTCACTTCACTGGATTAAGGCATGTTTTTGTGTTCCATTTGCAAAAATAAAAACTTTTTGTACAAACGTCTGGGTTCTTTTATACAAAAATTTTTCTTCTTATGGCACAAGCAGCAGCTGCTGTTTAAGAAAATATATAAATATCCTTTTTTTTTTTTTTTTAATTCTTCTGTACAAATATCTTCAGTGTTCCTCCGCCCCACATTTAACTGTACACTGTCCTCCCCCATCCTCGGCCGAGAGCTCCCTCCCCCCGTCCCCAGCAGAACCTTTTGTATTTACAGCGCAGAGCGGAGGGCGCGGGGCGGGGGGCTGCCCCTCAGGAGGAGTCGGTGCAGGGGGACGGCGGCGGGCGGGTACAGGTGGTGCGAGTAGCTGCGCTCGGTGTACGGGGACGGCGGGCAGCTCTCGCAGTTCTCCTCGGCCGACAGGTACTGGCTGCGCGGCGTGGGCGGCGGCGGCACCGGCTCCGAGTCGTAGTTGAGGTCGCTGGTGTAGCCCTTGGCGGCGGCCGCGGGGAGCCGGCGGCTCGGGGCGTAGTCGCTGTCGCACACGTCCGTGCTGCAGGGCGTCGTGGGCGGCGCGAAGTGCCGGTAGCTGTAGGGCCGGTAGCTGCAGCGGGGAGACGGAGGGGGAAAGGGTCATTCTTCCCCCTTTCCAAGGGGGATAAGCCAAGGTGGAAACAGAAAGCAGGTCAACCTCTGAAGTGGTGCACAGCATCTCCTCTCCTAACTTCCCTGCAGAAGGCTCCCCTTCCTGCTTCAGCGTCAGGCACATCACAGCAACAGGTGGAAGGGATGCCAGTTTCTTTATTAATTATCTAACTCATAAAACTAACTAATTTTAGCTCTAAGCAACTCGTCACAAATTTCTGATGTGCTGCTTTACTCATAGAAGATTCAGTTTGTGCTCAAAACTGCTGGAATTGGATAGTGTGCCCTGTTTTGTGAAAGCATTCTATTATCGCATTTGGGTTAAATTAATCCATAATGTTGTGGGTGCCCCATCCTTGGAAGTGTTCCAGGCCAGGCTGGACAGGGCGTGGAATAACCTGGTCTAGTGGAACGGGTCCCTGCCCATGGCAGGGGGTGGAACTGGATGGGCTGATGTCCCTTCCCACCCACTGCATTCTGTGATTCCAAGATCACTGGAGAACCCAGGCTTGCTGTGTGCTAAGTGTTTCTCAGTCTCCAGGTGTTTCCAGTGACCCCAACACTGCCTGCTCAGAGATGCAAAGAGCACCTGCAAGAGCTTTTGTTGTGCCACAGAAAGGAGCAGTGGCTGAGAACAGTCTCTCACACAACAGGCTCCCTAAGGACTTAATTGAGGTAGAAAAAGTTGCTCCTAAGACAGCGGGGCAGGAAGGGCACCAGTGTGCAAGTGTCTGTGTAATACCTGTGTTGCAATTATGGAGAAGATAATTCTGTTTCCATTATGCAGTTTCTAGATACTAACTTCCAAGGCTAGACAGGAGGACTGAAAATTACCTGGCACATTCATAGCACTCAGGAGAAGCATTCCTTAGAGAAGTAACTGGGATGACATTCTCAAACGCTGCTACCACAAAACATCTTTTAAAATGAGCCCAAGATAGTTTCAAGGAAACAAATTAGAAAGGGAAATGCATGGTAGCTACAACTCCCAGCATCACAGTAAGTGGTTGGGGACACATGGGGATGCAGTTCCTCTATAGTCAAGTCAAAATATTAGGAAAGAAGCAAGATCAGAAGCAGCAAGACCAGCGTTTATTTTTGGATGGGGGAGCATTTGGAAAACATTGAAACCTATGCTACATCCCTAATATCATTTATAATACTAAAAGTCACATCAGCTAACCAGTGATCAGCATGGGCCATGGTGGTGCCAGAATTTGGGTTTCTTTCATTAGAAAATTACTTATAATTTAAAAAGATTTTTCATATGGCTGCAAGGGATCATTATAAACATTTGGTCTGACCTTCTGCACAACAGAGGCCATATTTGCTGCTAATGGAGAAGAGATGTCTGTTCAGCCCCAGAGACCTCATTATCCAAAGCCCCCAAAGGCTCAGCGTTAGGGAGGCACATCTTTCAGACAAATCCAGCACTCTCTTCTCACTGACCATATCTACTGGTGATTTGGGAGGGGAACCTTTACACCCTTGGGTAGTAGGGGTCTGTTCCTCTATTTTTTGGTAACTTGTTATAAAATAACAAACCATCAGCATTCTTACAGGGAAAGTAAGAAGGATACATTCAAACAGAGAAAATGCATGCCCATAAATACTAGTCAAGAGAAAATAAGCAAAAGGTTAGCAGTCTTTTCCAGACATTAACCCTTAATATGTTGAACTTGAAATTCTGTGCTTTATCTAGACCACAGTGTTACTTCTGACCTTACTTCTGGCCTTTATACTGCCAACCTTTCCTCCACAGAGTGTTTGCTTCTAATTTCTGATACTCACATAACAAATTATTTATGGCAGAAGCCTAAAAAAGGGCAGGGTTCACTCCGGGTAAGTTTTTTTGGCTCGGAATACTCATGGTACTGCATTTCTTTTGGCATGTAGCTAGCTTTGTGATGAGTGCTGTCATTGCCCCTAAGGAATATACCCGAGGGATGTACCACTACCCACTTAGTTGTATGATTTACCTCAAACAGTGCTGCACTTCTACCCAGGCAGCAGTGACATGATACATGTGAGCCCATTTAAGCACTAGTTTAGTGCTTGCAGAATTAGGGCCTTTGATTGTAATTCTTACGGAGCAGAGGCTGCCTTTATTCTGCATTTTCTACACTAACTGCTTTGATCCTGACAGAAGATACTGTAATAGTAATTACCTGTAGGATCTATGAGTGGATGGGCTGTTTGAAGAATAACCAAATTCCATGGTATAGTGTGAACGTTCAGTAGCTGGTGATGGTGGCGGGTTCAAAATCTAAGGTGTAAGAAAGGAAAAAAGCCACTGTTAAAAAGGAAAGATACAAAGGAAACTTGAGAAAACACCGGTTTATAATTTTTCTTTTTAGTACTGTCTAATAGGAACCTTAAGTAAAGAACTGCATGCATAGCCCCATAGCCCTTCCAACAAACACAATTTTTCCTCTGTTTATTCCTCAGTTCTTTAGCAGACCCTGGAAATGCCATTTGCTGCCATTTCTATTAGCTACTACTGAGCTCTTCTCAAAAAATGCTGACTGCTGTGGCTATTTTGACATAGCCAGTGCTGAAAAGTGAAGTTGCAGCCAGCTGTTCAATACTAGATTGTCACTAGGGATACCACTGCCTGAGGCAAACTGGCAGATCTCTGAGCCTGCAGGCTGCAGTCCCCAAGTATTGCTCTGCTTGTAATACTTGCAGCATGCTGGCCAAGGCAAGCATTCCTTCCCTATGCAGGCATGTTCTTACTCCATGCATTTGGATTAATTTAAAGCTGATTTAAAGCCTGATTTAAATTGGTTGATTCTCAGAACTGAAAACAGACAGTTGAAGATTCCAGCCTTCACTGACCACGCATGGGACTCTCTAACACTAGGGGTGGCTTGGTGAGCTCTGCAAGAATATCCAAACCAACCACCACAGATGCTGGAAGTGAAGAGACAGGGAGCCCTCTAGGGCTGGTACCAACTGTTACACAGCAGCTAGTGCAGCACACTACGCATTTGTGATGGAGGCATGTTATGGAGCTGCAAAACACTTGTTTACTTATTTATCTGTCACTTTTAAGACACATGACACAAAGCTTCATTTTAATTCCTTGAAAGGTCTATACAGAATCAACCTTAGTTTTACCTTCAGAGGCACATGGCAGAGTATAATGAAAGGAGATCTCTCTGCCAGAGCTGCTCAACATCTACAGGGATTTTTTTCATCTCCCCTGACATTTAATCTAACATCTTTTTTCCTGGCACTGAGCTCTCTCACAACTTTTTTAAATTAAGAGAAAATTTCTAGACCATTTTGGAAAAAGACAATCCTCTTCCCTTTCAAAATCACTTACTCCATATTCAAACAAGTTTATTAGGCTAGAATTCTAAATCAAAACATTAATCTGTCAATTGATTAACCTTTAGAAAGACACTGTCACTTCCCTGAAAGTTATTAAAGGGTTATGAATAATAGAATGACTTACTGGAGGAAAGTAAGTGCCTTTGGTACTTGAAGAACTACTGGAGGAGGCTCCAGTAACGTGGGCCCTGTCATAGGGTGGGCCACTGCTCCCTCCCATAATGCTGAGGGAGCTGATGACAGATTTACCTCGAGACATACCTGAAGAACAAAGATGTATGTCAGTATTCAATTCTTCCTCAATTCACAGACGAAAGGAAGCTTAAAAAAATAATCTGGAGGACAACAGCAATATAAGCACAACTTGCAAACCCAAAATTAATTATCTTGGTATTAAAACCAAATTATATTCCGATAGGAACCTGCTGGATCTACAAGCCACAAGTTACAGTACATATTTAATCAATACATACAGAAGCAATGCATATTAATGAAATGAAGTGCAATGTAGTGGTTAAGTTTGACTTTTTAAACAGTAGTAGCATCATGTGCTTGGACTGGAAAATTCAGCGTTAAGTAAAATAAACTGAGACCACAGTTATTGCTGGTCATTACAGACTTGGAAAGAAGTCTCACAAGCATACAAACTCAGTCTACAAACCTACCAAGAATGATTACATGATGTTTGAAGTCTCATGAATATAACTCTGTGTAACTTTACCCTGTACTTTTGTGACACTTTGCTGGTGCTACAATAGCCCAAAAAGGGGATTCTTAGTAGCAAAAGAAGAAAATGGACAGTGAGTGCATTTATTTGAGCTTAGGTTCTGCTAAGTACCTAAATGCTCGTGAACAGCACGGGTAAAATAGCAGTTCATTATTCTAAAGAAGGATGGCAGCAAGCCTTGGCAGTCCTGGCTTCCCACAGCTTCCAAGAACTGTGCATCTGGAGCAGACATTTGCTGAACATCGATGCACAGTATCCTCAAGTACAGCTGTGGGGTGCCAAAGACAAGGATCACCGCCTTTACTTACCAGGGAGAGACCCTGACAGAGAGCTGGGGTGAGGCACATAGCCCAGAGGCACCGAGGCTGGCCCGTGCACCACATAATCATTGGTCATGGTTTCCCCATCCCCCTTCATGCGTGGGCACAGCACTCTCTGGCAGATGAAGTACATTGCTCCCACCACGAAGACTGTAAGGATCACACCAATGATGGAGCCTATGGTGTTGTTGGGCTGTGGTGCAGGTTCCTCCGTTGTGTCTAACAGGCAAAAGAAAAATTGGTCCATATAAGTTTAGTCCAACATCAGTTTTTCTTGCATCTTTCCACTTTCCTCCTCTTCTGTAGGCAGACAACAACTTTCAAACTAATATATGGGAGGAAAAAATTGGTCCTAGGACAGGTCTGTTCAAAGGCTCTGAGTGTCCATATGGGCTACCTGCAGCCTCCAAGATGACCTCCAAACATGCCATGAGGTTTTTCAGATCACAGATAACAGGAAATGAGCAGTACATGCATGTGCAGGGGGAGTGATGAACCAGGCCCTGCTCTTGCTTCAGGCTGACAAGCAGAGCTCTCCTTTGAACGTGATGAACAAGACCTGCAACCACGACTCCAGATGACACTGTGCAGGGGACTCCTCTTCTGCTTTTTCTGTCACTGAGGATGACAACAACTGCTTTTCATGTCACACCTCGGTTATCCCTCAGTGTAACAGACTGGCACTCCCTTTTCTCAGCAGTGTAACAATCACTTATGGTGCATCACCCTGACTGTTCAGCAGTGATGAGTTTTGGGTTTGCTGCTATTTATTAAACTTCCTAAACTATTCCACATCTGACCCACCCTTATGGTTACAGATACAGCTGAGCATCAGCCTGAGAGGTGCCATCTTATGAGGAATCTGTACCCAAAACAATTATTCAACAGTCGAAATGAGTCTCTTTCCCCACAATACCAATTCCAAGCAATGACATTTTCTGGGAATAACTGACAACCCCCTGCCTGTGCTCATGAATTTGACAAGAAAGGCAGACTTTAAAGTATTTTCCTGTTCTAGTCAGTGTTTTACATCTTACGCATTACTGAAAGTTTTTTCCTCAACACATTTTCTTCTTCCTGAACACCAAACCCACACCTGAACCAGCTTGTCAGAGTCTACAGAGATAAGTAAACAGACTTCTGATCATAGTGAAAGAGGGATGGTGACAACTGCCATCTTATTCTGGGTGGGCCAATTTTCCAACCTGTTACAAAACTGGAGAACATATAAACTCTAATAAAGGGAACTACATAAGCCTTGTGATAATGTCACTAGTAACTTGGTAGCATGACAGAACATCTCCTATTACTCCTTCTTAAGATCAAGGGTCCAACTCTGGCTTTGCATTTTCAAGTTATGTGTGTGCCAGCTGTGTTATATGGATCTCTAACACAAGACAAGATGTCCGTATTTGCAATTTCTTTTAAAGCACCAACAGTGAAAATGAACTTTCGATTTGGAATTTTAAAGGCAGTAGTTTTCTTGTACAGCCCTGGAGATTTCAAGGTAGGGAATATCATATGTTACAAATCAGAAATCAAGCTCAGAATTACATCTTTTCAAGATAAAAAGGGAAATTTTAGAAGGTTTACTCTATAAACAGAGTGCTCCTCTGATTCTAAAAGCACCTGCTATTAATTCTCTGGATGAGAAAATCATGAAGCAGAGAAGTTATATATGAAAGCCTCATGCCAACAGATTTTTTTTAACATTGCACCAACTCAGCATGCTAACATTATAGTAAAACAAACCTTTTACTTATTTTAAAATTTTAAAGAGGTAAGAAGAAAAATAACTGGCATTCTCTGCCTCAGAAACTACTTGTACAGAATACTAATTATTGCTGTTATTCCTATTCCACCACACTGCGGATTAATCGCATGACAGCAGTTATGAGGAGAAGCATTAATTCTGGGAACAACTAATTCAGTGTGCTTGGCAGAATAAAATCTAACTCATAGGAAAGGTGAGAAACAAATTTGGGATGCTGCAACCGAATCTTCATTCTCAGGCAGTACACTTACAGCATCCTTGCTCATCGGAGCTGTCACTGCAGTCCAGGTTGTGATCACACTTCTTGCTTTTCCCAATGCACTGCCCACTGGCACAGCGGAACTGATCCGTTAAACACAGCACTGCAAAGAACCCCCACACCAACAGTCAGCATCAAAACCTTCTCTTGAAAATCATTAAGAAATAAAGACACCAAAGCATACAATCAAGAGTATCTTGGGAGAGCTTGGAGTGCTGCAAGCTTCATTTCTGGAAGTAGCCAGTGGCATACAAAGTCCCTCACACGAACCACGCAGAGCAAGTGACTCAGTGTTCTGTTGAGGATAGTGCACCCTGGCACCGGGGCCTTACTGCCTGCTTACAGTAAGAACACCACAAGATGAAGTGACTTCATCTAAAATAACTCAGAGGCCATTGAGAAGACAGGCACTTATCCCAGGACATGGTTATTGCAGTATTACTATAGGAATCTCCAACCCTAAGCATTTACTGTAATGTAAGAGAGAAGAATTAAGTTATGAAAAAGAAATCTGCCAAACCATGATAATAAAATTATTTAAGAAAGATAAATGTGGTTTCTAAATGTCCTTGTGCTCTTCCTGTAAACCAGACAACTCCTCAATCATGAGACAATATATTTCACTTGATATTACATTTTTAAACTGAAATGAAGGACAGAATACAAAACTGAAGCTTTGCCAGTACACTGAAAAAATAAAAGGTGCTGCAGGCAAGGTGCCGGCTGCTGATGTTTACACATATTCCTACCTCCTGTTTCTCATAAATCCAGAAATACTTTTTGTCTTCAGCTGAATTAAGAAGTTAAACTAAAGGCTTTTCTGATTTGTAATCAACTTGAATACTCTCAGCAACAGGGCCACTTTGAAGGTGATAAACAGCCCCAGTCTGACATCTCCAGTTGCTGGATGACAGCTGGGAAGTTAACTTGCACAACACATTTTCAGATGTCAGCATCTCAGCTGGCTAACAATCACCTTTCAGCACACAGGAGTTTCAGCTCTATGTTTTTGTTTGAGATGGAGCACATCTTTCAGAAAGAACTTTAGCCTTGATTTAAAGACATTTCAACAGTCTCCACAAAGAAGGAACATGCACTGAAAGGATATAAAGAAGAAGCATCCTTTCAAGCTTATAAGTTGTCCCTGCAACTCTTCACTATGTCTGCAGTAGGGAGAGGGTAAGTTTGCTCACATTTCATGTTGTGTAATGGTGGGGCAGTTCAGATTCCACCAGCAAAACCTGTCCTTTCCAAAATGAACTTAATTCTCATTGTGCTGGCAACAGCACTTCCCTCTGTAATAATGGCTTAAATACTCACTTTTGCTGTGCTCTATGGGAAGAAGTAGTCTCCAGAAATATCATCTGTCTCTCACTCCTGCCTACTCAGAAAAGCTCATTTTGTTCAGGTATTGTAAAATAAACAATCCCAAAACCTTTACTCAGTACAAGGTACACAAAAAGCTATGACAAGGATTTGCTCCACTCTGTAGTTCACTCCCAGATCCTAGGTTTTTAGAGCTTAAAATCATGCCATTTTTGACAGTACTTTTCACAAACAGCATTTAAGCTATTTGACAGAGATCACTCTTAATTTCCACTTCACAGGTAGAGAACCAAAAGCATGGAGTTATAAAATAATTTCCATTTAACAGACCAGTTTAAAAACTAGCAGAACCTTGGATCTTTTCAAATCCTACTCAGCAGTAACACTGGTACTTATCCCAGTGTCCCTATGACAGGTATATTTCCATCACACTTGGCAGTATCCTCCGCACCTTCGCAGTTCTTCTCGTCCGAGTTGTCCTGACAATTTGCTTCCCCATTGCAGCGCAGGGCACTGTCTATGCACTGTCCACTCTCACACTGGAACTGGCTGTCAGAGCACACCGGGCAGTTCTTCTCGTCACTGTGGTCTTCACACTCAGTGAACCCATCACAGCGCCAGGCCACCGGGATGCAGTCAATCTCACCTGTGAAACAGGTGAACTGCTGAGGGGAGCATGTTGGTGGTTCTTTGAAAATCAAGCAAACAAACAGAAGTTAAAAATCCAGGTGAACAAACAGCAGATTGGGACAGGTAAGGACAAGAGCTCAGCTGCTTTCCTCTATCAAAGCAGCTGATGAACAACATGCCACATCATAAGGTAACTTCCACAGCCACTTGTGCAGACCTTGAACCCCGTGTGACTGATGCAGGCTCACATCAACAGGAGCTTGACAGATGAAGAACAAGAAGAACAGAGAAACGTGCACACTCAAAACACAGTTATTTTCTTCCCTTCCCACTTAAGGCTCTTACACCCTTCTCTTAGTAAGTCTTCAAATCAAAGTCATCATACTCTTCTACTCCCCCTTTCCTACAACACCACTGTACACACAGCCAATTGCTTACTCTCTTTTTAATGTTTGACAGTCATTGCATAGAAGATGTTAAAAGGATGTAATGTGCTGCAGATGGATGCACTGTGAGTCAGTGTCTAGTTATGTGCCCTTGACAGCTCTGTTCAGTCAAAATTCTTTTAAAACAAAAAACTGCTCCATCTAGTCAAGTTCCACTACCTCAACACATCTGTTAGCTGTTACTTAACATTTACTACACTAACTGTTAATCTCGGGCAGTAAGTGTGGATTTTTTTCCCTTTTTTTAATCCCCCTTTCCTCCCCCAGCTTTTTGGCCTGCTATTAAACTTGCTCTGAGAAAATATCTGGATTATGTTAGCTCTTGTTCCATTGTGAGACCACACGTCGCCTCGATGGCGAGATGATTGCATAATAAATCCATTCAGTCTGGTGGCACAAAGAGATCCAAGCACCAAAGTGCCTGTCCTCTCCCCCATTCCAACCCCACCCCTGGAGACACCAGGGTGTGGGCTACAGTGGCCATATCGCCATGGAAGGAGGCAACTTGCGCTTCTGGGACTGCAGTTCAGAAAGACACGCACAGGGTGAGCTTGGGGACAACAACAGAGAAGAACAAAACAGCACAGACAGTGCGATGTGCCAGAATGTGAGAATCTACCACTGCCTGAAAAGGGAGAACGTGGGGAGTGACAGCAAAAAGTAATAAAAATCATACAATTAAAGAATCGAGTTGAAATAATTCAGTAGTCTTAAGTAGAAAGGGTGAACAGAAATCCTTATTCAACAGTTAGAGATTTTTTCCTCTTCCCTTACTCCTTCTCAATAGTTGCAGATTTAGCTGGAGGGTGGAGGGAAAGAGATGAGTCTGTACAGGTGTGTAACAGCACCTGGTGCACTGTCACATTCCTTTGGCTCAGAAGCCACCCCTGAGGATGGAGACCCTCCCCAAGCCCGAAGCTGAGAGCCAAGTGACACAGAACTTGGGAAGGACTCACCTCCACAGGACAGTTCATCCTGCAGCAGCACCAGGTGCACGGGGCAAGAGCAGCGTGTGGTGCCGTCCCCCTTCACAATGCAAATGTGGGAGCAGCCACCATTATCTTGAGAGCAAGGATGTTGTCCTAGGATTTTAAAAATAAGAAAGACAGAGATTGGTAAGAAATCCCCACCTATTTTATGACCTTTCAGTCATTTCTTCATTCCCCTCTAACCCCTGGGGAGAGGATTACTGAAAAATCTCTGTAAAAGTTGTATTTTGTTGTGCATATTTCTCCCTTTACACACATCTATAATTGTAACACACATTGGTAACACTCCAAGATCTGAAACTACTGTAAGAATTTGTACTAAAACAGTACTCAAAGCATTTTGCTTCTTGTGAGAGGCAGCATTAGTTCTCTGCAGTGAAGAGTAGCATTAGTAATACAAAAAGATGTCTTGGATTCCATACTTCATTTTCTCTACCAAAGACCATTAAAAAAGTAAAGTTTTCTAATTTATGAATTCTGAAGTTTCCACGCTGTCTCTCAAACTCAAATTAACATGCTCTAGATAAATATGTCTCTTCATTTTAATGTTTAATAAGGACAACATACTTCTCTTGGAACTCCTGACAGATTTACTGAGATTAATAGCACACGAAACTAGTAATAGTCTGCACTGATGTTTTAATTAAACATCCCCAGACATTTTTCTACATATTTCTCCAAGACATGCACCACAGCCTACCAACCAAGCCTATTTCCTCCAGGATGACAGCAACTCCACTGGTTTAACCATCCACCTCCCATCATTTCAAGCATGTCTGTGTGGGGAAAGGCCCAGTAAGCAAAAACTTCTAAAAGTGCAGCCATGATCAACACAAATTGCTATTTAATACACACTTCCTTTGTGCAATGCAACATTGCTCTTCTGCCATTCACTTTCAGTATGAAATACCACCACCAAGAATTGTTCAGTCTGCCTTCAAGGTAGGCAGTCCACTGAAACACTTACAGCTAGTGACAGGCCCTGAGAGCTCTGCTTGCCTAAACAATGAACACCCAATAGCAATGCACTAGCATGATCCAGAAAGTCTTCTGCTAAGGGTAACAGGATGTTTCCACTGTGCCTAGAGACACTCATATGCCAGGTGCCTGGATGGGACTACCAATCAAGTTGTCATCAGCAACAAAACACGATGCTGGGGTTGTGATAGATTTCCAGTCCACTGCCAACTGCCTGAAGGAAACAACCTAACAGCACCAATACTAACTTCTGGCCCCTTCCATCTGCACTGATGTTGATCAGCAACAAGGCACAACAGGCTCGTGTCTCTTGGCTCGAGTCTCGCAGGCCCTGTTTGCACCTGCAGGCAGGGATTGCACTCACTGTACTCCTGCAGGTTGAGTTCCTTCACAGCATGGATGTCACTGAGTTGCGCAATACGAGCCTGGACCTTTGTACGTCCTTCTCGACCGGTCATATCAATCTTTTCAATCATCTGCTGCTGCCTGTCAATCCAGTACAGCCAGTTCTCAAATACAGTTAGTCCCACAGGCTGCAAGATATTGGAGTCTTCCAAAACAATCCGGTTAGCACCTGCAGAAGGGAGAGAGTGCTTTGGTTCAACTAGAAAAAATTGAAAGACTATCAGAAACATCTCCTACACGACTCACACCATTATTTTTCACTACTTTTATGCTACTGGATAAGCCTACCATAAAACCCCAAGCAATCCAAGCAATCCTGGGTCCTCTGATCCAAGACTAATGCATTTTGCAGACAGGTGATCAACTTTTTTTTCCGCTTTTACCAAGAAGAGAGCTTTTGTGCTAAAACACATCTAGTGTACTTAAGAAGCACCTGGAGTTGGGGGCTCATCTCTCATGAGCCTTTCCAGTCTCTTATCAATATGATGGAAATTGGTAGTTCTTTTCATTCTTCTTTCCCTTTTTGGAGAGATTAATTGCTTTGTCTTGCCATACAACAGGGAATAAGAAGATGGATTATTGGCTTCAGCTAACCCGTACAAGATAAAATCCAAGTGAAAGCAGGGTAATTAGGGCTTCTCACATGAATTATGAGATTAACACTTCTGACTTCCTCATGTTCTTTTCTTTTCAGCTATGCTGCCTTCACTAAGCTATTAGTGCTAGATTGGGAATGCTCCTTTCTTCCTAGCAAGGACTTACTTTCCTGAGTTCCTTTAGCAATCACCAGGAGCAGACAAGAAGCTTTATACCTCTGAATAGCGGTTGTTGATTTTTATGCTAGATTTTCTGGCATTAAATACAGTCAAGAGCGACTGTCACTTTTCATGGTTAACTCTCCACACAAACAGAACACGGTCAACAGTTCTTTTAAAGGTATCACTAAAGTTTGTCCGAAGACAGTGAAGACTTTGTAACACACAGAAGAAAAATGTTAGTCAAAACCTGAGGGTTCATTAACAGTCAAATGTCTGTGAGTTTATCAGATTCTGAGCACAAAATTACTTGTGAACACACAGAATCTGCTTCAATTTTGAAAAGCTGAAACAGTATCACACAAGTCAAGCTAAAGCTTGAAAATCTGCCTCTAAATCCTGATACTTCTGATGCCTGAGCTCACTGCTGTGCTTATTTTTCAACTTTTACTACAGCAAACGAGCTTTTCATTGTTCATCCATAGAATGATTTCCAGTAAGTTTTTATATTTTTGTTCTGTAAAAATATACTGGAATAACTGAATACCAGGGGAAAAAAAATCTACCACGTCTCTAACATACCCACACATGAAAACCTAACAGGACAAAAGACACATACACTTCACTATTTTATACTTTGAATAAGTTCTATCCCTCTCCGCTTTGTTTAGTAGCAAGAAGGCCTTTTTTGCTTGTTGAGAATTTAATCAATGGTATGTCAATGATGATGACTTAGACACAAATTCATCTATGAAGAATGTATTTATCTCCTTTTCACTAAATGCACAGAGAGCTCAGAAGTTAAGTAACCTTCCAAACATTTACCAAGTGGTAAAACCTGAAGCAAAACATGGAAATTCAAATCAGCTAGGCTGGGCTCTCCCCACCACTTTGGAGCAACACTCGCAATGATCTGATTAAGAAAAGATGTTGATGAATTCTGAAGGAGGTTATACCCAGACTGATGTAGAAATTAACAGACTGAGTGATGTAAGTCAACCTAAAGAACTGCAACCATCTATTAAACCCCAATAACATGACTAATACTGTAGGGAAAAGGTAAGAAACAGAAACCTGCACCTTGCCGAATAACGTTAAGCTGGGAATAGGGCAAAATGCAAAGATGACAGGAAGGAATACAAAACCTAAGACCTTCACCTACCCCAGTGGAGTCTGCACATGCTCTGCCATGTCCACATCAATCAGCATGGCACTTTGCCGTATGTTCCTAAAGCTCTGATGCTTAATAGTTTCACTCCCTTAATGTCTTAATCTTTCTTTTAAATATTTGTGACCAAGTGTGACTGACTATTTCTGACTAAACTGAGACACTAAAATCCCTTCTCCCATAAACCAGCAATGAAACCTGAAGCTGACTCATCAGGGTGCTAGTCTCCTTTATTGGCAATGTCAGATGAAAGGGAGACATAATTAAGAGGAGTTTTGTCTCCTGGCATCACCATCCCCTTTCCAGCAATACCTTTTACAAAAACACTTAAAACCAACCAAATAAATACAAAAATCAGGACACACCCATAGCTCATTCTGTTTCCAAATAAAAATGACTTAATTCCAGAATCAATAGACATTTCCAAATCACACTAATTATTCTGGAATAGAAGAACTAATTTCCAAATAGTTTCCATGGTAGGGAGCTAATTCCAGTCATCTTTTCATAAACAACCCCTTAATCATGTGAAGAATCTGGTTAACTTCAATAGATCTCCCATTTGGGCAGAATAACCAAGTCCTAACTGCATGCCTGAAGGACAGGGAGGAAAAGAAGGACTACATCACACAAAAGGCATTCTAGCTGTCCTTGTCTTTATGGGTACTGGCATCTACAGAATTAACAGAGCAAGAGACTGAATGTTTTTAAGAAACTAACATGCAGAAAAATTACTCTGCTGGTCAAAAGAGCTTATTAATCAGCATTCCTAAGCACAGGAATGCATCTCAGCAGTTAGCAATTTATTGTGGTGATTATAGCACTCTATTTGTGGTGCAAATGCCAAAAAGCAAGAGAGGTTTTGGAACGGTTATTCTTCATGCTCTTCAAAATGTGGTGAGCTTTTACTACACAACATTGGTGATCCAACAGCCACATCTTTAAGGAAAAAAAAAAGCAGAATCACTAAACCTAGACTGAGTTAGAATTTAGACCCATCTCCTTCTCTGGTGTCCTAATTTCAGGAAGATAACAGACAAAGAGAGAAATAAAGCACGTGTAATATTCTCCTGCCTCTTACTCTACTCATGCAAACCCTCGATCTGGGACAACTTGGAATGTACCAAGTAACACCACAGCACTTCTTTTTTGTTCTTTAATAATTCACTAAGTCAGGTTATGTCTTGCATTTTGAAACAATAAACAATCAGGATATCACAGTTCATTAGTGATCCTGAATCCTCCAGTGACACACCACTGAAAAAAATTACTGTCTTTCTGAGCTTTAATTCCAACCATCTAGGAAAAACATTTTCCAAAACAAAAGCTTATTCTAGGAACTTAACAAAAGGCTGAAAATCAGAGTGGCGTCAATAGGGTTACATGCTGCTACTTTGAATGAAGGTACCATGTCATAAGTGGAAGACATTACCACAAACATTAGTGCAAATTGTCATAACTCTTGTTAAGTATTCAACTCTCACTTCCAGCAACAACATCCAGCCCAGTCTGTATCACGAATTAGTACTGATGCTACAAGAGGCAGCTGAGCTGATCCAGCAGTTTGATGGATCATGCTAGTACATGAAAGACATTTGCCTTTCTCACACAATCTGGACCATATGATTTTACCCTCTTCTCTTGCTCCCCTTCTGGTTGCTTGCTGGACTCTTTCCTGAACCAATTCAGCTTTCCAAGCCAACAGAACACTATTCTCTATTTGTCTTCTTCTGTATAATCTTCTTAGGTTATTGTTAAGTGGGCTAAATCAACTCATAGAGGAGGTCAGACAAGCAGCATAACCAATCTCAGGGAGCAGGCAAAGAGAATCCCATATCTGGAAGAGTGAGTTTTTTGTCTTCTGAGGACAGAAAGAGGTTAGATCTGCTCTATCCTTCTCACATCTTTTCACCCCAAATGACAGGTACATAAGTAACCTGGACACCTGCTGCTTTAACTCTGCAGGAGACATTTTTCCACTAACAGGGAACTTTCCTCTGATTGACAGATTACTGCACCAAAAGCAATGCCTTTAAAAACAACCCTTTCTCTCCTCTTTTCAAAACTGCTGCAATTTATTTGTCAACTAACTTTGGGAAACCACACAAAGGTTTTGCAGTGAGAAACTGAAGTAAATAGCATGTGTAGCAATTAATAATGCAAATCACAGAGTCATGAAACTGTAAAGACGCTGCATGAATCATGCACATTCCCTGGCTGGGAATTCAGGGAGAGATTAGAATCATAGTACAGACTGTTTATAGTAGGAAGGAAAAGATGACACCTTTCTCTGCATTCCCCCACACCCACACCACACAAATGAATCACTGAATTAAGGTGCTACTCTACCTGAAAGGTCACTGCTTTCAATTCTGCGCAGATCTGAGTCAGCCCAGAACAACTTGCCCAGCTGGCTGTCAATGGCTAAGGCGATGGGCTTGCTCAAACCGCTGAAAAAAAGGACTTCTCGCTCAGTTCCATCCAATGCTGCTCTCTCAATTTTAGGAGACCTCTCCTGGAGGTTGGTGAAATACATGTATCTGGAACAGGAATGATTAGAGGAAAAAAATTTATTTGATCTTTCCACATTTTTGCTATAATCCAAGACATCTTAACAAATGTCAAAGTTGTTTTTCATTCTGACAAACAGAAAACAAGCTGCAGCAAGAAAACAACTTGATTCTTAAAACCTTGGGCCTGAATTTCCCCACATACCCTTTCTCTGGATTCACCACAATGGCTCTGGGCCTATCCTGATCCCCCTTGAGCACCACTCCCATGGGTCTCCCATCCAGGCGTGTCACGTTGATGACGTTGGTAGCCTCACAGGTCCAGTAGATGTAGCGGCTGTAGATGTCAATGCTCAGGTCGTAGGGCTGCATATCCAGGTTCTGATTGGGAACTGGACTTGTCACAACAGTGAGGCTCTGCAAAGGAAAGAGAAACAACACACAGCAGAAGATTTAATCTTAATCTAATGTGAATAACTTTATTTGATATGGATGCACCATGTCTAACTACTGCTTAGAAAAAGGAGACAGCCAAAATATTACCACGAAGTAAGGAAAGACCCTGGTTCTGTTGCCACACCAACACCTTTGATAAGATAGAGATACTTAGTCCTGATGGTTTGTGGTAATGGCAATCACACAAGCTGACTGCAGCTCCTAAGACTTTGCAAGTTTGACCAGCAAGTCCAAATTGTCTCTGTGTTGAAGGTCCAGGGTCAGCTTCTGTATTTCCTCTACTTTTTTGACAACTCAAGAGTTCAGTTTGGACAGACGTAAATGCAGCACATTTAACACTCTACAACAGAAATGTACCACCACTAATTCCCAAAGCTGCAGCTGAGCAGAGAATAAAACAAAGTGAAGCCAGACAGCACTTGAAATGCTTGTCTCATTCTTCTCCACCATTGCTGCCATCTCACTTGGAGGACATGAGGGTGGATAATAAATGGGAAGGCAGCTCTGCCAAAGATGGAAAGGACATCAGCTAGTGTACAACACTGACTTCGGAACATTTCTGGCTAACACCTTACTAGTTCAAGGTCTTGCCTTCTACTGGTCTAGACTTCTGGAATTGACATGACTTTTTCTTCTTTTTTAATTATTATTACCTTTAGAAAGAACCTCATCAACATCTTTCATGAACTTTTCTAAAATTCTGAAGAGGATTAATAAATCATTAAACATGGCCTACATAAATGTTTTCGAAGACATGCTCATGAGGTGAGCAGCCTCTACCCTCTCATCCCCAGATTAAACTTCACCAGAAAATTTGCCTAACTTTATTTGGCTTGTCACCTCTATAAAGTGGTGTGCCTGTAAGTCTTATATTTGTTTATTCTGCTGAAGCTGGCAAAAACATGGTGACTTTGACTAGTTTAGGATATTATTTAGATATTTCAAAATTAAAAGCACTGCGAAATTAAGAGTTAAGGCTGAAGGGCATACAGCAGGATCCAACTACCACCACACCCACCACCAAAAACCACACTCTTAAAATTCAGCTGAATATAGCATCTCTCTTGTGTTGTGTTGCTCATCTTAAGTCTCTTGCTCCTCCCACATTCAAAAAATCAGGAAGAAAAGATCTATTTTAAAATGCAAAATTTAATAAGAAGTCACTGGGCCCACTTAACCTCACTAAACCTGCATATTGGGTTTGTATGGCCAGGTTTTGGGTGGGGGGCTACAGAGGTGGGTTCTCTAAGAAGCTGCTGGAAGCTTCCCCCATGCCCAGCAGAGCCAATGCCTCCAAATCCAGGATGGCCCCACTACCGGCCAAGGCTGGGCCAATCAGGGATGGTGGTAACACCTCTCTGATAATGTATTCAAGAGGAAAAAAAAGTTATTGGGCAGAAGCAATTGCAGTCAGAGAAGAGTGGAGTGAGAATATGTGAGGGGAACAGCCCTGCAGACACCAAAGGCAGTGAGGAAGGAGGTGTAGGAGCTGCTCCAGAATTCTCCTGTGTCCCTATAGCATGTGGAGGAGCCCTTGCTGGAGCAGCAGGATGCCCAAAGGAGGCTGTGACCCCATGCACGGGAAACCCATGGAAGGAGGAGCGCACACTGGAGCAGGTCTCCTGGCAGGACTTGTGACCCTGTGGGGGACCCAGGCTGCAGCAGCCTGTTCCCGAGGGACTGCACCCCATGGGAGGGACCCACACCGGAGCAGTTCATGAAGAAATGTAGCCTGTGGGAAGGACTCACATTGGAGGGAGAAATTAATGGAAACCTGTCTCCTGTGGGAGTGACCCCACACTGTAACAGGGAAAAGACTCCTCTCCATGAGGAGGAAACAGGGGCAGAACAAGGTGTGATGAACAGACTGTAACCATTCCAATCTCCCTGTGATGCTGGCAGGGAGGACGGAGAGAACTGGGAATAAAGTTAAGCTTGGGAAGAAGGGAGGGGTTGTGGGAAGGTGTTTTCAAAATTTTAGATCTCACTGTCTTACTCTGAGTTGGATTGGTAATAAACTCAGTTAATTTCTCTAAGTTGAGTCTGTTTTGCCCATGAGTGATCTCTCCCTGTCCCTATCCCAACTCATGAGCTTTTTGCTGTATCTTCTCTCCCCTGTGCAACTGAGGTGAGTGACAGGGTGGTTTTGGTGGGTGTCTGGCCTCCAGCCAGGGTTGAACCACCACAGCCTGTACTACCTTTTGCCTTCTACCCTACTCTACTTTTTCTGTATTCCCCAGTCAAATACATTTTCCCAAGCCTGCTACATCTTTTACAGGTTCAACCTCCTCACTCTGTGCCCCAGTGGTTTACAACAACTCTCTTCCTATCTGCTTAAGAACCTGGGAGGCTCCAGACACAGCCGTGTGCTCACATAGTTCCAGCCTCCGTGTTTCAGAGGATCTACCCCGGCACCCTGCTCATGTCCCCCATTTTTCCCAAGAGCCATCCCTTCCACGTTTCATATCTCAAATAAGGGCTTCCAACAGCTCCCTGACAAAAGACAGTGTTAAGCAAATAATGTGCTGGGAACAACAGTATCTTCAAGTTGGCCTTGGTTTGCCATGTTTTATTTATTGCTGCACCTCCCAGATTTACTGACTGAGGACTCCAGAAAACTCCAGATGCCACTTGTTTTGCCAAGGGTCAGTAACCTATGGGGAAGTCTGTGCATCAAAACTATCCACATACAATCAGTCACTGTTTGGCACAAGCATGCCAAACGTTCAGCAGTTCCATCCCCTCAGGATACCTGGCTGCCATCTTCCTGTGCCTTGCGGATGATGTTCTGCCGAGAGTCGATCCAGTACAGCTGCTTATCCAGGGGGTCGTAATCAATGGCTCGGACATTGCGGAGACTGTGGATGGGGAGTATGATATCTGGGCTCTGCTGCTCATCTATCACCATGCGATTAATCGCGTTCTTCTGACTGAACAACAGAAAGGTGGTAGGAGCTGGATGGGTTAAAAAAAGAAAAGGGGTTGAAAGGGTTACATGTGGCAATAACATTGGGCATTTTTATGTTTAAGAATAACAACTATAATCCGTAACAGACATTTATTACATTCCCTTTTTCCCCTCTTCCTTTGCCAAAACCAAACAAAAAATCAAACCAAAACATAAAAATCCCAACCTCTGATGAGTATGAAAAGCCTTTCAAATGACCTCTTTTTCTATAAAGGTCTGGATGTGACAGGAAAAGATAAGATTTTTTAAGTGGTGGGACTAGTGAATGCAAATAATTCTGTCAAAAGCATCTCAAAGAAGAATTGTCAATTATGCCTCTCAAAGAAATGTCCATTTTCTTTCTGAAGGGGTCTCAGGGAAATGCAGCTCCACTATTTTGAAGTTGAACCCTTCGCTAGGTGCACTTCTACTTGCAGAGGAAGGTGAGAAAAAGCCAGCACTGGTTCCTTATTTAGATGTTTCAGGGAAAAGAGACTGACAGTGGTTCAGTCCTGTTCCCACAAACCGTCTTTCTGCCTGTACTGGAATGAAGCAACTAATTCACATGAAAAATTCTTAACTGTGTGCGAGGCTGTGTTTTTGGAGAAAAATGTATTTGCTCTTCTCAAATCTATATATCTTTACTATTTCTAGCTGGTTACCTGGAAATGACAACCTGAAATGAGAAAAATAAATCTGATATTCTGCCCAGCAAGAATTTCCTGGACAAATGTTTTTTTAATTAGAAATACCTTCAAACAGCAGAAAGTAAGATTTCTTCACCCCATACAGCTGTAGTTTACCAGCTGTAACTTACAGTAAGTGCACAAAGCATTTAATACATCACTGAAAAAAAAATTATCTCTGTATTACATAACTGGGTCAGAAATCAGAGAAGGTAGTGAAAGCATTTTCCTTTTTCAGAGGGTTCTTTTCAATAATGCTCTACCTGAAGCCACTGCTGTGCAAGATGGCACAAGAGCCAATTGCCAGAAATGCAGCTTGAAGCCTCCCTGAAGTTTGTACAATCAATTCTCTACAGCCCAAGTCTGAAGAGAGATTAGCAGTGGGACACTGCACTCATTTCCCAGCCTGTAAAACAGGTAAGGCAGCATCTGGGAAAGGGGAGGAAGCAAAAGTCTCCTAGAGAACATCATCACCTTGCTTTGTTATTTTAGCATACACTTTGAACAGCTATTCTGACTGCTGGAAAAAGAAAAAGTCAGGGAGGAGTTTCCTTGGAAACCAACACTCAGTCCTCACATCCTATAACAATCAGGCCTAATTGCAAGGTATTTTTGCTTTCTGAAAAACCTGTATTTTCCCTCCAAGCATTTCTCCAATAATTTAAGCTGCCTTCTACTTAGCTCTGAATTGTAGAAGAAAGCACAAAAAAAATAAAGCGAAGACAAGTTTATATGAATGTGTACAGCAAAATAATGGATTCAGAAACATCAGAATGCTTACCAAGAATTTATGATAGAAATGGAAAGGGAAAAAAATTAAGGTAGAAGTGCAGGTAAACATATAAGCACCTAAAATTATTTCTACTTTTCCCCAAAGACACCCAAGACTTCCTGGCTTTACAACTTGGAATTGATGGCTCATTATGAAAAGCAACAGCAGAATTTCTCCCCTTGAGACTCCCCATCTCTGAAACAGTACCAATTTCAGAAATCCCTTTCCAGTTTTCATCATTCTCCTTCCCAACAGTCACATATTTTAACTGTATTTTTGGCAGCAGGCAAATGGAGTGCAATGAGTATGTCTCCTGTGTAACCCTGCCTTCCAAATTCATGACACGTGGTAGGTCTCAAGAGATCTCACCAGAGCAGTACATCCTTCCCATAATTAAAAGAACCTATGCATGCATGAGCAGGGTATTCCAGAAGGGAGGACCTCTAGACAGGGCTTGGACTAATAATGTTCAGGAGGTACATAAGCAAGTAATACAGGCAAAAGAAAGTTACAACAATTCATGCTCCAATTATAGTGTCCAAAAAAAAAGAATTAAATTATATGCAGAGAGGCCTCAATCTCCAGTTACATACAAATGAGAAGCTGGAAAGTTCCCAGGTTTGAGTATGGCAGAGGAAAACTCCTAATACCACACAAAGAGTCCTGAACTGTACCAAGCGGAAATGGCTCTATTTGCTCACAACCTATTTCCTATATTTTGCTCCATGCTCTGTTTCCAGGAGCATTTTCACAAGAAAAACATGAACTTTGATCCTTCTGCTACTTTTTCTCCACTGGAAGTCAAATTCCTCCACCTAGGAAATCACAGTCACTATCAGAGAGGTTCCAGCCGTGCCTCTAACTTGCACAAACACGAGAGCACCAGGGTGGAAGAACCCAGCTGTCATGCAAAGGGCCATTGTAATAAAAAAGGAGAGAAGTGCAGAACATGTGGGGAGTAGAAAAGCACAGTTTTTTGAAAAGCATGGTTTTCAAAAAATGCCATGAGGTGGCATTTGTGGAACAATCTGCTCAGCTTTTGGCTTCAAGACAACAGCTGGATGTCTCTACTCATGCATAATGTGGATGAGATACAATCTGCCTCTCTCTACCATGAATCTCTTTACCCACGGTGAATGACACCAGTGGAAATCAGTCATCCAGAGCTGCTGCCAAATTATGAGAGCTTCACTGGCAGCCAGTTATTGAGAGATGGATAAATTATTTGGTTAGAAACTAATTACACACAGCCTGAGGGGCCTTGAGGTTTGTATTCTGCACAACAATAAAGAAAAATGGCTGCACTGAGATCAAGAACCAGACTGCTGGGAAGGCCACGGAGCCCAGCCCACCCTCACTGAGGAAAAGCACTTGTAGAGGTCTGAGACTGGCCCACCTCAGCATCTCATCAGCCAGCAAACACAGCTATTACAGAATGAAATCCTGACCAGCTAAAAGCTGCACAAAGTCCAGAATGCCGATTAAAGTATCACATATCATTTATGTCAGGCAAAACTAGAACTATATAAGCAGATAAATAAACAAGCAAGCAAGCACTTGAAGAGGGTCTGACACAGAACCAAAACATTTTTAGCCTTCATGTTTACACAGATGTAGCTGAGCCACTGGAAAAGTTCACTAACAGCCATTCCTCTTATGTAATTGTGATGCTGTTAAGTTGCAACACTATTTTTTTTTTTTTCTTTTTGCTTTCAACATCCTATGTTGTCTTAAAACTCAGTAAGATTTTACTACTGGAAAACTGTAAAACTCTTCTCCAAGTACAATGCTTGCATCAGTTACTAAACACATCCTGCATTTCCTTTGCATTCCTTATGGCTTACCACTGCAGGTCCTGTTGTCGGAGTTCAAGGAATAATGAGCTGGGCAGCCACAGACAAACCCTCCCACGGGGACTGCCAGGCACAGGTGAGAGCAGTGACCATTGCTGGAGGCACACTCGTTCCAGCCCGCCTGCCTGGAGGAGTGGAATACCAGGATGTCCATAACGTAATCCAAGTGCCCCTGGATGATGGTTCGGTTCTGGCCACTGGTCTTGTTGGCTCGCTCGATGCTGCGCCGGCTCCAGTCTGTCCAGTAAATGTAATCCTGGTACTGGGTCAGGCCAAAGGGGTGAGGCAAATCATCAGCTATGATCTCACGGTCAAGGCCTGTGTCCAAAGGGAAGGGTGAGAAAAAGCAGAGTTATATGGGCACATGCAATATGCTGTTGAACATGTCCCCTGCCCAGAAAGGTTACCACACAATTACTTTAAAATTACTATTTCATCATTACAAGAGTAAATTACAAAGTAATGTACAGTAGTCAAAAGGAATCTCAGAGCCTATCACAGAAATGTGCTAATCCTGCTTGCCATTCACAGAAAAAAATGTAGCTTACTGAAGAAAAGTTTCAATTCCGAAAATTATCAGGGTTCTCAGAAAGATTCTGTCCTTTCCCTCCTCCCCAAAACGGACAGGATTACTCTCAATTTAATGCAGGATGCTGATACTGTATTTCCAGTTCAGCATCTCTTTTACCACACTTTTCCCACTGCTTACAAAAAGAAAATTGTTATGAGCTTAATGAAATTCTGCATTGCATTATGAGAAAAATTAAATATACAAGGCTAAACTAACCTGTCTCTGGAACGTCACAACAGGAAAGAGCAGCCAGAAAGCCAGGATAGGAAACAGCTAATTGTGTATACCATGGAAATGTTAAGAGATCTTAAGGAGCAGGACACGGCAGGGGGAAATTATTTCAACTGTGTTTTATCAACCACTTCATTACCATGGCACCTCCTGCTGTGTAGTCACACAAAATGAACAGCAGATTATGAAGCAAGAAGTTATTCCCTCTTTGCACAGAGAAGTCAAGGATGCACAACCCCACACTCTGCTGTCACCAGCTGCAGACACAAGGAAAAGGAAGCTCTAATGCTGTGTCCAGTCCCACATTTCACAGGGAAACATGGAGCAGGCCTCCACAACACACCAAAATACATGAGAAGCTGAAGAAAAATAGCTTTACTATCACACGTAATTCCCATAATTGCATTTTCCTGTTTTGATCTTTTTCTAGCTTTGTTCCACTACTGCAAGCATACTGTTTAAAGCAGACTAACTCCTTTAGCCTTAAATACTGGCTAATTATTAATGCTTAAATACTGGCTGTTGTTCATGATAACCCGAATAATTTAACATACAACAAGGCAGTTCACTCCTGTGGGTGCTGAGAAGTTAAAACAAGATACTGTTCAAATCTGAGAGGGCCTTAGTCCTCCACACAGTACTCTAGGACAGTGAAAGAATAAAATATTCCACCTCCATTATAAGCTGCAATGACCAGTTTATAAAATCATTACAGACCCCAGCACTAGAGAACTCTCCTGCTGATAAGTACTACCCAGGAAAAGGTCCTTAACATGCAGAATACAGGGGGGAAAAAATGCCTGAGGACACTAACAAAGATTTAAAACCAAACTGTATTAAATTACATGTTGAATAAGCTGTTGTTATCCTATTGTTGGCTTTCTTTCTACCTTTATTATGTATTTTCTAGTGCTCTTCAAAGTAGCAAAACAAGATCCTCCAAAACACTGTAAGTTGACATCTTTGTCCTACATATAACTGGAAATATGTACACCTTGTGTAATTTTAACTTTCTGAGCAACCCAATCACCTACAAGAAAATCGAGGCCTTGCTAACCATAGTGTTATATAAACATGAATTACAGAAGCAAACATTAAAGGTGTGAGAGGTTGGAAAATTTTATTTTTGTCTTATGATGTGTATCTTTGCATTATTTAAGCAACAATTTGCCACGAGGGAGCTGCAAAAAGCAGCACTGCCCTCAGGAGGCTGCCCAGGGCTTTGGGGCTCACCCAACATGTTGGAGGACTCTATCAGGTTGGTGTCCAGGTCGGTCCAGTACAGCCGCCTCTTGGCATAGTCAATGGTCAGGCCATTAGCACGTCCCACATTTGGGACCAGCGTGGTCCTCTCACTGCCATCCATTGCAGCTCTGTCAATCTTTGGCTTGCCACCCCACTCAGTCCAGTACATGAACCTGATTAAAAGAACAGAAGAAAGAAAAATAGTTGCATTCAATCCAAGAGAACTCAAGAAGAAATACAAAACAAAAATCCTTAGAAAGAATAAGAGAAAAAGAAGAGCTGTAAATTCAAGCATTTATTAATCCCCATTATGCTAAATGTATTTTTTTTCCAAAGTACAGGCAAGGAAGTGAGTCAAATTTCCTCAAAATGCTTCCAACATTATTTTTTTCTACTTGGACACAGATTTTCATCAGCAAGTTCTGTGTGACAGCACTTCACTAGTAACTAATCCATGCATGTCATTTAAGAGGCAGAGGTTGGCAGTTGGACACCTTCATTTATACCTGGTTATTTAGCAGGGTATTTTTCCAGAGCACTTATCTTCTGTTTCTAGTCAGTTGTCTCTCAAATGAAGGAACACAAAGAGGTAGATCTGCAGGGTACTTTTGTTAATAGGTGCCACTGCTCATTTCCACACAACTAAGTTAACCAACCATGTAACAAGTGTGTTACAACTCAGCCAAGACCACAAAACTGTATGGCATTTCCACTGGAGCAAAAATACAAGCTATTACATACTCACATGCCAGCTTATGCCTCATCTGGAAAAAGGACAGACTTGCACATGTTTACATTTTCTTTAGGCACTGCACAGTAGAGTAGGATGTTTATTTGTATATTATATATTTGATGGCTAGCTAGTCACTTCTTCCACAGTATAAAGCTGATACTGTTCTATAAACAAGTGAGACACAGCTATCCAATATTTACACCTGTGGGTTTTAATAACCCTAGTAACAACCCCCTGGGAAGTCTTTCAATTCCAACCAACTGCACAAATAGAAAAGGTTGCTTCAAAAACTGATGATCAAGAGGGAGCTATTCTTTAGACACCAAATTTTCTTAGAATTTTTGCAAGTATTTTGTGCATTTTTTGCAAATTGGACACAGAACGGAGCCAAGTGCCAGAATTGCCCCCATGGCAGCAATGCCTTGAAAACTTCCATTTGAAGTACAACTATACTGTAAGGTATACAAATGTATACAGCTATACTATTGCTGTAAGGAAAAAGGAAAAACAGGCATTCTGACCCAAGTAATTTTTTTTCTGCTCTGTGGTGAAGAGGCAAAGCACTGAACGACAATACTCCTTGGGAAAAACCTACTTCCAGTGTAAAACTAGAATTATCCACAGCAGCCTTTTGTTACAAATGAGTAACTGGATCTAAGAATCTGGTGTTGAATTCTCATCCAGGCAACCCCTGGCACATCAGGGCTGAATTCAATCTAGGATCCCACTGGAGGTGACCATTGCCACCGCCTGGTTGAAATAAAGCAGAAGGAATGTGTTCCAAGTTCTCTGCATTGCTGTAGCCCTCACAGTGTCACTGGAAACTGTGATAATGTCATAACCCCTGTAAATGAAGTTCCCTCATTTGAAAAATAACGCAATTATTGGTGTAACCTCAAAAAGTTTTTGCAGTAATTAGTTATTGTCAAGTGAGCATTTCATGGTAGAAGAGCTGTTTCAGAAGCTGAATAGTTAGCTTGCCCCGTTCCGTCCCCTCCCTCCCTGTTTATTGCCCTACTTTTGCTGTTACACTTCAATCCAACTGAGAAGTTTCTTCTCAGGAAGTCTTTAATTTGGGGCAGAGGTGAATATAATTGTTTCCACTCCTCTGTCCCTCTTCCCTTGTCCATGCAAACTAAAAAGTTTCCTTACCTGAAGAAACAAACATCTTCCTTATGCTCAGACTACAAACTTCACTCCCTCACCCTCAAATTAAGTCACTTAATACCTTTATTGGACCCTAACTTGTAATAAAAATAATCCTAATTTTTAAAACGATAAATATATTCCTTTCAATGCTATAGTCCTTTTCTGATTAATGAGGTCCATAAACCTAAAACTACTTTGATTCTGTGGCTAATTAAAAAACTAAATATAAACTCCTTTCTAATGAGCTGCTCTGATTTTCATTCTTGTTTTTGGTACTTTTAATGATTATTCAG
Source organism: Corvus cornix cornix (assembly GCF_000738735.6). Taxonomy (NCBI): domain Eukaryota; kingdom Metazoa; phylum Chordata; class Aves; order Passeriformes; family Corvidae; genus Corvus; species Corvus cornix. The sequence continues at coordinate 64,868,516 of NC_047057.1, read as the reverse complement.
GACATTAAGAGCATATTTCTCTAAATTACCAGGTTGTATTCCCCAGCTCAGTTCTCTCAGGGTTTACAGGCAGTGCTTAACTACCATGCCCTAGAGGAAGCATCACAATGTTGTTTTTCACTGTTCATAAACACAGAATTAAATCAGCAAGTTACCCCTCAGCAGGGTCCAGTGCCAGTGCCCGGGGACTGTCGAGATCTTTCCACACGAGCACCTGGCGGTGCTGCCCGTCCAGCTTGGACACCTCGATCCGGTTTGTGCCAGTGTCAGCCCAGTACAAGTTCTTCCCCAGCCAGTCCACAGCCATGCCCTCGGGATAATCCAAGCCGAACTCCACAACGTGTTCCAGCGCGCTGCCATTCATGAACGCTCTGCTGATGGTCTGCAGGGATACAAAGATACACAGGCAAATTAGAAATTTTACCAGTCTGTCACTGGGCTGCTTGTTTTCTTTGTTGGATTTTAAACACTTTCAGATTTCAGACATCTCATAGGAAAGAGGATCTTACAATATGCTACTTATTTGCAAAGCAAACAATGCTGCTATTCAGAAGTAATGATTTACTGTGCTCTGTGAATGTATTCTGTGTCAATTACAATAGCATTTCACTGGGGAAATAAATGGGATAACTAGGCTGGTTGAATTAAGCATCTACATGACAAAGTGACCTTAATAACTCAGTGCCAACTTCGAGGGGGAAATATTTTGGCTCTCCCAGGACTACACAAAAGCATCAATGTTGTAGCATGGAACACTATTTAAAGTGTTATTTAAAAAAAAGTGCAGGACAGAACAGCAAATAGAAGTAAACAACCAAACGACTGATGAGCTCAGTAGCTTAAGCGCTTCAGTACTGATGGCTGAATTTAACTTCACTAGGCACGATCTCTTCTTGGACTTTTATTCAAAAGACTTCTTTTAACTCTTTGCCATCAGGATCAGCCTGTCATAGCAGATACAGCCAGAATTCCATTTCAATAATATATTAGAGCTTAGGCATTCCCTGATAAGCCTGAAAGTAAAGGACTAATGTTAGAATAGTACAGAATTCTTTTGGCAAACATGGGATACCTTTCTATGTCCTCAATATTCCTATCTGCATACACTCCTCATATTCACAACCAACCAGAAGCTAACAAAACCCACGATTTTTGTTTACTTCTTAGTTTGAACACAACCTGCTAATTATGCCAGTTTGTGACAGCACACAGCAGGGAAGTCTGTATCTCAGATTTCACCTGTATTACTTACACAGCTCAAAAGAATACCATGCCTAGGGAGTTCAGCCAAGTCACCTCTTGCAGACTCGCTCAAACTCTGTGTTTTTAACTACTGTAATTCTTCAGTTGCAAAAGTCCATGAATTATTGTTGGCACAGGTCTCAAGTAAGTTGCAGAAAATGTAATTAAAAACTAAACTCTTCTACATATCCCTTGAAATTTGTAAACCCCATTCATCAAATACTCTTAAGCATCTCAAGAAGCTTGTAACAGCTTGATAGCCAATATGGACTAAATCTGTACCTTTAAAGAAATGTCAGTCCAGTAAATGCGATTGTCTGTCACATCAAAATCCAGAGCAGAGGCTTCCTTGACTCCAGTGAGTGGAATAGCAACATTGTTATTGTTGGTTTCTAGAGAGATGCGTCTGATGTCTGCTCTCCTAGAAAAGAGCAGGAAAGCTTCTGGCACGATGCAGGTCCTCATGTCACTGATGAGCTCCAGGCCGATGGGGCAGGCGCAGCGAAGGCCTTGTGGTCGGTACAGACACAGGTGGCTGCAGCCGCCGTTGTCTTCTGCACAGGGGTTTGTACCTAAGCAGGCAGCAAGAGGAAAAGCAAGCATTGCAAACTGACTGCAGTGAAAGGTGAAGCTAGTCCTCACATGCATCAGCAACACTATGTGTTCTCCAAGTATACATGCAGTTTTTCTCCTTGTATTCTCTGATCAAATTATTTTTCATTCATTTCCCGTAATCCTTTAGACAGTCCTTACTCTCCTTGGCTGGAAAAGCCAGTGATTGCTCTCCTTATGCCATGAAACAAACCCAGCATTAGGGAAAGGGATCTGGGCTTCAGCAGCTACTGATGATCCCAATTCACAGCACAAGCACTGAATGCATGGTAAGTGTATGTTCTGCTGCCTTTTACAGTACACTGTTCCAGCTACATACCCCCTTGCACTCCTGCACGTAAAAAAACTTGCAGAGCTATTTCCACATCCATTCAATAGTCTCTTCTCTCCAAGATGCAAGTGAAGCAGCTCTTTGCAATACTCACTCATGTACCTCCACATGCTGGAAATTGAACTCCCAAGGGAGGCTTGGTACAAAGGAGTTCAACTGGCCAAACAGATGGAAAGAGGGCTGCATTTAAAGCCATGTACCTTGGGGCATCAGCCAAAGATACATCTCAACTACATTTGACTAGTTTCCTGCAGTACAATCCAGACATGACAGCAAGAAGCTGCAAGCCTTATCCACATAGCAGGATACTCAGGTACTGTGCTGAGTTCTCTGATGCTACAATTACACTGCTACCAGTGCTTGGATAGCTTAGGATAGGCAATGTAAAGCTAGATGCTGCTTTTTTAAACCACAGACACTACAGGGCAGGAAGTACTTCTAGATACTTTTAGAGATAATTTTCTAGTGTTAACATAAAAAGTACTGAACAGACTAAAACTGGCTCATTCTGCGCTTTTGCACACTGGGAGCACACGTTCAGCTTGCTATTCTTCCAAGCTACAGAACTCAGAGAAGACCTAACCCACCCCATCAAGCTGCAGCCTGCAGTTATCGTGCAATAGGACTGGATTCTGCCCACTTCTAAAACTCTGCAGAATAGCACTGCTGACATTTTCTATCTTGTTCTCCCTTGCCTGACTAGCAGACCACTCACCGATGATCTGGTGCACGTTGGTGGCTTTCAGGCCCATCAGATCGGGCAGCTGATCGATGATGATCTCTCTCTCTGCCGTGCGCTTGTGCACACGCTCAATGCTGCGCCTTTGCCAGTCTGTCCAGTAAATGTAGTCTTCCAACAGAGTGAATCCAAATATATGAGGCAGCTTGTCCTCCACCAGGACTCTCCTACCAGTTCCATCAGCATTCATGACCTATGAATGATACAAACACAAACTTTTTGGTGTACAGAATAAATCTGCCACTATTTGGCAGACGAACAAACTAGCTGCTCTACGCTTAGACTTCAAATCAAAAAATAATCTCCTATCCATTATAATGCTATCAATGTTACACAGTGCCCTAATAAAAAAAGAAGACACTGTTTATTAACAGTGTTTATTAAAAGCCTTATTTAGAAGGCTAGTCTCATAAGCAGATTGTAATGTGAAATTATGACACAAGACTCGTTACCTTTGCTTTGGGAACTATTATTACGTAATAATACTTACTCCTGTTACAACTCTCTCATTTCTGACATGAGTTTTGGTTTAGTTTTACAGAGGAGTCACTGTGTTTTACACAAATGAAGACAAGTTTGTAATGGCCAAGGAGATCTGGTTCAGCATCTTCCAGTTCACAGTCCCTCCCAAGTGCGCTTTGCCCAGATTACAGAGAGCATTAAGAGGAGACCCCACATAAATACTGGGAGGCAAAGAGTAAAGAAGATCTACAGAATATATTTATATTCCCCAGTCTGAATACGGAACCAGTTTTCCATTCTTCAAAATTAAGTACAGTAATTTTTTTACTACAAGGAACAGCAGTAGTCTGTAAATAATTGCATGCCTTTGATCAAGACACTTGAATTTACTGCGTCATTTTCCTCCACTGCTAGAAAGGAGTAATACCTAACTTCCTCAGTGAGGCACTGAAAGGATTAATTAAACATATGTATGCATGTTCAAGTGATCAAGTGCCCTATGAATGCCAAGTATTATTATAAAATTGTAAAATACCATACTGACAGGAGTAAAGAGTCCCGTGTTTTAAGAGAAGCCTAGGAGAGATTCAGTGCCTCACTTTTTCAGAAAAAAAATCCTTCTGAAGTATTTCTACTTGTTTCAAGGTTACAGCTTAAGTTTACAGCATGTATACCACTCTTCCAAAACCAGAAAAAACCCCCAACCAACCTTAATATAAAAGCTTTCCGAAACAATGTGATTCACAAAATCCAAGGTAGCATACTAATCCCTGAAACATTAAAACATCCTTCCCACCATCCAGGGATGTTCTAAGTAAAGGACTGGAAAAGGAGTGATTTATTAAACCACTGTTTTCAAATCTCTCTCACTTATGAAACTAAGATAGCCACAAACAAATCTATATGACTTCCTGTCCTCCCCATGGCTCAAACCCAAAGACTTATGCAATGACAACCTTCAGGATCAACTGGCTTAGTAACTCAGACTAGACTGATGGTAGTTGGTGGCCAGAGTATCTTCCCAGATAATGAGAAATGTAAAGGCTAGTTTGGAGCAACTCCTACCCAGGCACATATGAGGAGAGAGGAAAGGAACGGAGAAACAGAACTGAAGCACACACCTTTCCTAGCATACAGTATAATGTACACATTAATAAAACACTTAAAAATTCCCAAAAAAAAAGTGGGAGAAATGCTATAACCTTCACAATAATTCAATTTCTCCTTAAAATTATTCCTTGTCATAAACTTCCCAACATTTTGCCGCTTAGTCTCAGTATATTAAAATGGGAACCGAATCTTTATGTGCACATTTCCTACAGAAAAATCAAATGGGGCTCTGCATATTTGCTGGTTCATAGGAATAAGCTCTGGATTTACTTTTAAAGAAAGGTCATAGTTACTTTATGGAAATAGCTTACCAAAACCCTTCAGTCTAGCAGAGTATACAGCATGCTTCTACAAATGCACTAATGCACATGCATCTCAAAAATAGATGACTTGTCTGTGGTGACTTGTTTCCCCCTCCCCCTTAAACTGCAGAGATAAGCCATGTGTTTGCAACTAATTAGTGCTTGCTAAGCAGACCAAGAAGATACACAAAATGAACTTGTTACAAAGTGAACCAACTAAAACCACACAGTTACAAGCAATAAAACATCACCATCACAAAGTAGCATTTTTAGCAATTACATTTTTTGCCTTGTATTTGTAAAAGAAAGAAAATCCTCTATTTAATGGAGTGCTTAACTACCAGCAAAGAGAATTAGTTGGAAGGTGTGTGGTGTGAGATGAACTTTCTCTGGCAAACTTTAAAGTGAGAGCTGTTCAAATAAGCTTACCCCTATACTGAAGAGTCAGGAAAAGAGGAGGACTTAAGGATTACGTATCTGCTTTTAATTAGTTTTTGCTTTGACACATAAAGGCTACTTTGAAAGACAGTTTTACATCTCCTAGACAAAACACGCACCTTTCTGAAAGTACTTACATATACCTGCCACTCTGCTCCCGCTGCAGTTTCACCTGACCACATCTGTACAATGTTGCCTAATATAAACATCTGCCCACTAGCAGCCAGCTACCACCACATATATATATATATATGTATTTCCATGGCACCATGTTGTCTGCACTGACTTTGGCTGCATGTTAGGTGATTTCAACAGAACTACATCCATTGGCTACAGAATCAAACAGTCTGGTGTAAGGCAGAAGGGAAGTGGCAAGGGATGTAGGGATGATACGCACAAGGAGAATAAAGAAAAAAGGAACAATCACTTATCAACCAATTTCAAGGGATTTCAGCATCATCTTTTCACATACTGAAACTCAGACAACAACCAAGTCCCAGCCCATGCTCCTTTACGGATTTCTTCCCCTTCCCCAGCTCCTCACAGTGAAATGCATCCCCACAGAATCCCACATAAAAGAAACCCACCTTCTGCTGCTACGAGGCAGTGACTCCAGAGGTTTATGCTGCTTTTAACCACAATGTGGTGGGAGTTTCACATTCTGAGGCCATTCTGAATACTGCAAATCACACTGAGAATATAGGCTACAACAGGAAACAGATGTGGTGGAACCACAAACACCACCTTTACTGAAAGACTGAGTAGTTCCATGAAAAAAAATTTTAAAAGTGCAAAAATTGAACGGCCTCAGAAAAAATACCAGATATCCTGCTTGTAGAATAAGGGCTTTGTTTATCCTAAAACAATAATGAATGCAAACCTATAGCCTCACGAAAATACAGCTTATTCAAACTAAGTGAATTACTGCTGAAAATGTAGTCACATTTTAAAATGCTGTACTTAGTGATCTGTAGGAACAATAACAACTTTGAAGCATTACTTCTAATTTAAAGTTACAGACTGGAGCGCACAGTGACATATTCTGAGGGTCTTTTTTGTTATCAGATACCTTGCATTCAATTCACTCCTAATACCAGTAATCACTGTGATAGATAGGCTAATGCAGTGAATTTACCTTTTTGATAATATGGGATTTGAATGTATGGTAGTTTAAACTTGTCACTTGATTGCTCTAAGTCTAGAGTTCCATCATTAAATCTATCTCATTTATGAAAGTGCTTAGAGCTTGTGCTGGGACCCTGGCAGAACTGTGCAGACAAGCAGTCCCCTCAGGTCCAGTGCACCAAGGCCGGTGGCAGCAGAGACTAAGCAGATGTGCACTGGCTCATGTGCACAGCCCTGAGGAGATGCTCATCACTGAAAGCGTCTGTCCCTATCGGGCTATACTTAGATCAATACCAAACATAAGAGCCCAGTCCTACAAGGTGTCAAGACTGAGATGAAGGTGACAGAGTGCAAACTCTTACCTTTCATCTTAACTCATAAGCATAGTTGAATTTTCAGTATAGAACCACAGAATCATAGACCAGCCCAGGCTGGAAGAATCCCTGAAAGATCATCTGGTCCAATTTTTTGTGGGAAAGAAGCCTAGATGAGATTATCCAGCATCCTGTCCAGTTAGATCAAGAAAACTTCTAGTAATGGGGAGGGACTCCACACCTCAGTAAAGTATTTCTTTCTTGTATTAAGATGAAACCTCCCTCAGTGCACCTTGCAGCAGTTGCCCCTGTCCTCTCCATGTGGCTCCATATGCTTGGAGAACCTCCTTCCTCCCTCAGTACTGGAAGAGTATGAGCACTCTCTTCTCCATGAAGAAAAGGCCAAACCCCTTCTGTCTGTCCTCACAGGGCAGGTTCTCATTCCCTTAGGCCCTCTCCACTCTCCCTGCATCTCTGTTGAATTCTGGGGACCAGAGCTGGACACAGCTGGGTATGGCCTGACAAGCACTGAGTGGGATGATCAATGCCCCCATGGATGCACCCCAGGATCCTGTTTGCCTTCACTGTACAGCAGCACACTGGCATGACTTGCCCTCAGTAAACCTGCATTGGCTTTTCCCCATTACCTGCTTCCTTTGGCTCACAGGTTTCTAGGAGAACTCTTTCCAGGGGCTGCAATAAGACTAACAGACCTGTAACTTCCCAGGTCCACTTTTGGATGTGGTGGCAAATGATCGGGGAACAGGTTAAATATCATGCATGCTAAGCTCTTTCTCTGGCTGACAGGAGCAGAGGAAGTCAACAATCAATGAAAATTTATAAACAACACCTGGTAACACTACCTTCAAAAATATATTACTTATGAGCATGGAATAGGCCTCTGTGATGGACTGTTAAGTCCCCAGCTACACTACAAGATGTTGCCAGAATATTATTTCTTTCACAGACACACATCAGTAAAACAAAAACCCAACTCCCCCTAAAACAAACAACTCTTCCAGTAAAATCCATAAGCTCCTCTAATTTCAGATACTTGAACCTAAGCTCCAATTTTTAAAATCAACAGTCTGTTTTTGGACAAATGACAGTTACCTTAGCCATAACTGGTTCCTGAACTTCAGCATCTTTACCAGCACCATCTTATTGATCCTCAGAGAGGCCAGAAGACCCCACTTAATATTCAGGACCTCAACTGCTCTGCTCAAGTTCTACTGCCATCGCTGCCCAAGCTCTACAAAATTTTTATCAAGCACCACAGCTGGAAAGCAGTTCCCCTCACTGAGTCACAGGAAGGACGCAATTGTAGCATTCATCTTTCTTCTGGAAGGATAAGGAATTTGAAAGCCTTCTGACCCCGTGGCAATGCTTTGCATGTCACGTGTCCCGCAAGTGCAGAACACACTAGCTTGTTGTTTCCTTGGAACATGTTGAAATATACTCTGGATATATAGTCACGGTTTATCTTACAGCATGCATACAACCCCAGACATTTGGCACAGGTTTCTAAGAAGCAAATGTCACCAAAATAAAAGGTAAACTCTTCCTGAGCAGACCTTCAATTTTTACCTCATTCCAATGACAACTTGGGTTTCTCCCAATAGTTTAAAACAGCAGAAAATCATCAGGAAGCATTACCACCTTCACAATTTCAACACGGGTCATGCTAATGCACCACAGGAATAGATACAACTTAAAACAATGAGGTAAAAAGGTGAATTTCTCATGAGTTTGATCATTAACACTGATCTACTTAAGATGATTGCAAGGAAGCATTACTGTAAAACACCCTGAAATACTGAATTCAAAACAAATATCCCAGATATTCCAACATAACATAATTGAGCAAGGCTTGCATTAGACCTGAAATAATTTAGGAATACTCAGACTCAAGGCTTAGCTACTTCAGCCCTGATTATCCAGAGGTAGATACTTACACATGGTGTTTGATGCAACAAATAACAACTCAGTTCATGGCAGTGTGAATCAGGGATATGACTGCTCATTGTCTACCTAAATGTACATGAATCTTTCTTTACAAGGAGAGTGAAAACCAACACTACACTGACTAGATTTATTTGGTTCAAGAAAAAAAAAGAAACTTGGGCAGCATCTCTTCAAAATAACTCTAAAAGACAGCTAGAATGCCTTCTAATCATTATATTTGCATTTTTTTTAAACTGGGTTTGAGAACAATGTATTTTCAACTTACTTTTCTAAGCAACATAAAACTGAGCTGAATGTATCTACATCTCATGAGATGAAACGCACTATGGATTTCAGGATGATTTTACTGTTATGGCTGCAGCAGTATCATATAATTAATACATGTATTTACTACAAAACAGCTGCTCTAAGAGAGAAACAAAGAGATATCTTGTCTAAATTTCCAGTTTTATTAGTCTTCCCTCTAAAAAAAGTCTTGATCAACTATACCCTCTTTATGTGAAGAACTGAAACTTTCAACCAAGTTTGAAGAAATTACTCTGTCAGTGTCATTTACTTACTGTTAACAGCATTCCCCCTCAATTCTAAAACATTAAGGAATGAAATGGGAAGTCCTCTCTTCATTGCAGTGAAATCCTGAGGAATCAGCAGAAAGGATCCCTGGAACCCTTTGGATTTGCTTCAGAAGCCAAATGCCTCCAGACAACTCCATAAATTTCTTATTGTTAATTGTTTTATAATAGCCTTTAACAATTTCTAATTTAACAGTTCCTCAACACCCTCAGTTTCTTTTAGAGCTCTAACAATTTTTCCACAGAATTCAAAATATATTTTTTCTGAGCATGGATAATATTTCTAATAGGACTGCTGTGAAGATAAGTATGTACAAACAGTATAGAGATTAACTTCATAAATATCCTTTCTATCAGGCTACAGACACTGCTATAAGCTCATTTCTTTAACAACAGAACAACTTTCCTAGCTCACTGATCAATGCCAACAGCAGAAACGTTTTCTCTGCAACGGAATTTAATTTTAGAAACAATTGGTTCAGTTTTTAATGAAATGGCTCAAGTCAGATAAAGTGACAAGTAGGCAAGGAAAGGATTTTAGAACCATTGTGACAATCACATATGACATCTCCTAGGCAATCTCATGCAACAGAAAAAACCCCTTGCATTTGTAAAGAACAGGCTAAGACAAAAAAATGAGTCAAATTGATGAGTAAGATAAGAAGAGAGATTTTCACAAGGAAAAAAGAAGCTCTTCTGAGAAGATTCAGTGGTAAAACAGGTGACTAAAAATGCTTTGCTACGGAGATTAATTTTGGTATGTAATCCATAGGGTGGAGTGGCAGCAGTCAGGGAGTGTTCTGTTACCTGGGCATAGGCTGTGGGGGCAACAAAGGAAACTAATGACTGCATTTTGCAACTTACTGTTTAGCAACTAAGACCTGTGGGCAGCTACACACACCACTTTGCAGAATGTAAACCAGACTAGCCAAGACTAACCCGAACCCTCACAGTGGGTTTGGGGGGCACAGTTTTACAAGATTAAGTTTGGCATAACAGCTCCTGATGCTCTCGTATATGGGCAAAAGCCTCTGTGCTCTTCTTTCCCAAGGTTTTTTCTTTCAGTGCCTTGCCCCAGAAACTTAATTTTCATTTGTTCTCTACCCAACCCGATGTGTTCCAGACTCCTTCATAAGTGACTATAATTGCCTTTTTTATAGAGAGAAAACATGTGGAAAGTTTTCTGCTGTTTTACCAAGTCCAAGTGGTTCAGGGAATAGTCCAGTGAGAGACTCAGCCAGTTACGAGATACTTTTCACCTTTGGTGGCAGTAAGTTTTAAAGTTGATTCAACTGCTCCTATTTGCTAAATCACTTAAATTCCAAGGGTCTTGCACGTCCAAGAGCCTGGTTTTCCACCTTTTTCCACAGACTCTTTGCCACGCTACAAGATCATGCATGGGACCAGAAGAGATGTTCAGGTTAAGACTACAAAACCTCACAGCAAAGGAAGAAACCTGTGTGAAGAAAGCTCAATCATTATTGAGAAGGATTGCAAGGTCAGGTGAATACTTCCAAAGCAGCTCAGGTCCAAGATCAGTACAAGGTTTTTTACCGTAATGCAACTTAGCTTGTGAACAGGAGGGGAAAAAAAAAAAAAAAAAAGCCAGAATTTTGGAGAGTAAGGGATAATAGTGGACTGACAAACAGTACTCAGCTGAATCAGAAACACAGATGACAGCTCAGTATCTCTCAATATCTCTTCACATTGCTCCCCAGCTTGCCATGAAATATTTTAAGTATGTCAGACTCAGGTGAGCTGATGGCCCTGGCTGTGTTGGTTTGAGAGATTTCTGTGTTTTCCCTTAGGTAACCAATACTGGCTACTAGTAGAGGCATGTTACTTTCTAGGTGAGACACCTGCGTAAACCAAAATACAATTTCCTAACTCCAGTGTGAAAAATCTGGGAAGCATGTATGACATATGAATGTAGATCCAACAGTTATACTCCAATCAGCTCCACGCTGGGCCATGGGGACAACGAGGCTTTCAGCGCTATCAGTGGCAAACCAGGACTGCTCATCTTTTAGCAAAGGTTGTAAGAAACATCTCTGAATTCCCAGTGTGAGCAGTCAGCACAACTTTCTGCTCAAATGTGTCTCGAGTGTGGGCACCTGGCTCTGACACGGCCGTTCCGGGCTCTCTTTAGAGGTAACAGAAAAAAAGAGGGGCTTTTAGAGTAGGACTCATTTAATCAATTCTAAACATTTACAGTGTGGAAGTGCTGATTTCCAACATTTTTTATAAAGGCAACATAAGGGAATTTAACTGAGCTGAATGTATCTACATCTCATGAGATGAAACCCACTACGGATTTCAGGATGAACTGTAGATCTATGACACAAGAACCATTTGAAAACTGAATGTCAAAGTCTTCTCCACATAATTTTTAGGGCAGTAGTTTCACTTCTTAGAAAAATACCATGTTTAGTACTCAGATCAGAGTCAGGTTACTCTTGAGCAGGAGTTCCAAAAGCTTCCCTCAGTAGCCTCTTTGTGTTACAAGGTGCTGGGAACCCATCCCTGTCCCAGGAAGCAAGACAGCCTGTCAACAGCAGATCCCTCAGGACTTCTTGGAGAACTCCTCTGCACGAGTGGCTTGCAATGTAAGGTCTCAAAAATCACACTTTTCACATCTGAATTTCGTTTAGGTAGTCTCAATTTATCAAAAGTAATAAAAAGGTAACTTTTAATGCTCCTGATTTGAAACTAGCATGGATGTTCTAAATGTTTCTTCTTTTTTATTTTTGCATTATAACAGCTGGGGGTTGACTAGATGATCTCTAGAGGTCTCTTCCAACCCTTACAACTCCATGATTCTGTGAAAAGGTACATCTCTAAGTGACAATTCTGTAGCACCATGTTCAAAAGCCAAAGCAAAAAAAAAGAATTTTTGTTTTTAATCGTAACAAGCTTACAATGCCAGGAGGTTCTGACTCAGCATTTAGAGTCCATGGTAAGAGACCACTCAAATTCTTGTATCCAGCTCTTCGACAGCCAAGAGACCTTACTAATGTGTTGTCTGTGGCTGTCACTTGTTTGCTTTGTAATACAGTTTTATCATCTTGGTCAGTATCACAAAATTTAATTCTTCTTTAGATTCATTCAGAAGTTCAAAAGAAACCTCTCAAATGAAAATTATACCAAGTATAAACTAATACTGTTTATTTTTAAAAAAAAATAAATCCTTACTCTACTACTAATTTCAAAACTATCTATTTTTTCTTAATACAGGCTTAGCAGGTGTTAAGAAATACTTGGAAATACCCTGACAAAGTAAGCTTTAAATTTCTGAAACTGGGATGGAGTACAGGGATCTGTCCCTACCCTCTACAGCACATACTTGTTTTTTTCTTGAATGAAATTCCCGAATGCCACAACTATCCAAACCAAAAGTAAACAGCAAAGCAACTTCAAGTATTTGTTTCAACTATACTTGAAATAGACTATATACTTGATATATACTATAAACACACCTGCAGAAGTTTAATGCAACTACACAAAAGCAGCTGTGTTCAGAGCTAGGAATACAATGGATTCTGCTTCTCAATTTTCAAACCTGTGCTTCAAGTAGGGTGGACGAGGTAGGATCAGTAACCAGGCTTGCAAGTCATCAGCATTTCACAGTAAAAAGACTAATGTACGAGACAAAAATTCTCAGTCAGAAAATAAATGGTGTACACTCAGAAAACAAAATTTCCTTCTTAGGGTGGCAGTAAAATTGAGGGAGTTGTCATCGGAGGAAAATGTAGCCCTGCAATTTCAGGATTAGAATATGAATTGGAGCATTCTCTAGATGCCAAACTATTAGCTCCTAGGTCAAAGACAAAAATGTCTTCTCTGTTCAGGATTTCTGTGCTCTAAAAAGTCTTAGCAGCATCTGCTTTCTGTTGTCCAGCAAGGCTAGGTTCTGAACGCTTGTGCGTACTTAAGCTGAAAAACAGCAGGATGTAATACTTTCCATACTAATCATGAGGATTACAGACAGTAATGCCAGGCACGGCTAATAGATTTGGGAATGCACAAACACTTCAAGTTAGAGCTGCACTCAAAAATCACTAGATAATGGTTGGAGATCTGAGCAGGAGGCAGATCCTTTCTTTACTCTCACCACTAGTAGGTGTTAGTGGGTGTCATCTCTGGCTCCGAGAATGGAGAACAGGAGAGGATGAATAAAGAAAAAAGAAGCAAAGACCGAAAAACTAGGAGAAATCAGCCATATCATCATGACTTCCCCTCAACACACACAGCCACACATGCATGCAGCCATTTATAATTGCTTTATCAATACCAGCTTTGCTGACCATTTAAAAAACCAACCTATGCCTTAAAACAGGTAGTGTACGTGCCAAGAACACAAATATTCACTAGAGCAGGAAAACACAAGATCAATTCAACAGAGCAGATCATACATTTTTAACCTCATAGCACGGCAGGAAAAGGCTTTAAACCTGTAGCAAGTCAATGAGAAATCTTCCCCACTGGTAAGCACAATAGCAGCCATCCATTTCAATAGAAGTTTATCAGCAGTGAAACCTGACCGAGATAAATGACGAAGCTGTTGAGCCACAGCCTGCTTCTGCCTGCTGCAGGCTGCCAGATAAAATGGGAACAAAAGCTCCCTGCTGTACCCCCTACCAGACTCCATTAACCCCTGCTGATGCTTTATTATCGTCTGGGGGCTCCAGAACAGCATAGCATGAATCGGTGGGTAAAAAATAAATAGTAAAAACTCATATGTAGCACAAACAAACCAGAAATGTGACTTGCAAGAATTACATTCAGTTTGGTAGCAGTGCAGTTAAATAACGGTTCTGAGGAATCCCACATGCAAAGGCGAAAAGAATGATAAAAGCACTAAGTATGTAAAATCATGTATGAAAAACTACTTAAAGGCAATAGAGGCAAGTACACAAATGTGCTTCTCCTGCTTTTACCCTCCCCTTTTCAACTACATATAAACACAGGAAGCAAAGCAGGAACCAGGCATTTATTCTGATGCCTTTATGTCCAGTTCCAAGTTTCATCTTTGGATCCTGTCACAAACACCCTTCTTTGTTGCACTTATGCCAGTGTCCTTTCTTCACATGTAAGTGTAGAACATTTGCTGAAGGCCAAAGCATCTTCTATTACACTGATATAAAAAATGGATGGTGAAGGCATGGAAAGTGTAGCAAATCTCCTCAAGATTCCTGGTTGCCATTGGAGAGTAGGCAGTGTGAGCAAATGGAAAGACTTGAAACGTTAGGAATATTTTAGTTATCACAGATTAAGATAGGGATCTACATTTAGCAAAGGCCACCTCGCTAGTTAACACCAGAGGCTCTACCAGTCGAGCTGGCCCTGCCCAATCAAAACCTCCACATACTGTAGAAGGGGATGAAGTCCTTGTGGTGCCGATGAGGAATGTGTTAGGGAAGACAATTTGGATCAGTCCTGCCTCCAGCAAAGGCAAACCCATCCGTGGCATTGTTTTTGCTCAAAGACTGGGGTGCACTTGGTGGGTGATGCAGAGGGATGGGGAAATACAATGGGCACCTGAAGGAGATTTGATTTTTGGGTGAGAACAGTCTGTGATGCTGAATTGTATAACACTGGTTGCTGAATGACACTGCCACTGCATGCCGTAACTCCCATGGACAATGAGGATGGACTGCTCCAGATACACCAGTCACGAGCTGCTATGTAACTTGCAACCAGCCAACATCACACCAGTCCTCCTGCTCTGGGAGACACTTGGGATGCACAGAACCCATAGCCATGGACTAAATGAACTCAACAGACATCTTGGGGGAGATGGCCACTGACTACAGAAATGAGAGCTGTACTTGTGTGTGTGTATGTGTGTATACACATACATGTATATGGTTGGAAGGAGTAGGGCCTGGGCATGATGTACATGGTATAAAATAAGGGGTAGGAAATGTCTGGGTTCTGGACAGGACATGACTAATTTTTGCAGTAGCCAGGAGGAGGCATGGCCAGGACCTGGACATTATTCTGTATCACCTCAAGTCACTGCTGGGAGTGGGGGAAGGGGACTCTTCCAGGGAGAAGGGGCTCCTTCAACGGAGGAAATGTGGCAGGGCAAGAGGGAGCCATCCATTATTGTCTGTCGTCAGGGATATTCTGTGTGAATAATTTCTTTCTGTCTTTACTATTATGCTGTTACTGTTATTTTTCTTATCGCTGTTTTCAGTAAATTATTCTTATCTCAATCAGTGATCTTTGCCTTTTGTGCCTCCAATTCTCCTCTCCATCCTGTTGGAGGAAGTGAGAGGTGTGTGGTTTGGAGAGTCTCAGTGGGAGAACTAAACTGGGGAGCACCATCCCTAAATCATGATAGGTGTGGATAAAAAAAAAAATCTACTTCAGACTGAACCATTCTCTTGGATGGACACCCTCCACTTCATCCTATAGAGCCCTTCCATGCTTTACTAATTGCACAAGCCACATTGAACATGTGCTGATCACTACCAGGGGCCACTGATTTTCAACCCCTTTTAGCCCCTCTGAAGCGCAGTTAGCAAGCAGCAGCATTGCATCTAAGGAAGAACATGACAGAATGGCCTCAACACAGGAGAAGAGGGGCTGTATGGGTTCCATCCAAAGGTCTACCCATCCCAGTATCCTTTCTCAGAGAATAATCAACACTTATACTCACAGAACTGCATAACAAAGGAAATGCATACAGGAAGTTTTTTCAAGAAGACTCCTTCCTTCTACAGCAATTTACCGTTCAGTGATTTGTAGTTCAGAGGCAATTCTATTTGCCACTAAATTGCAGTGGAATCCGCTTCCACCAACTTACCCAGTCTTCCCAGTAACACATGTAAACTTTTAACATCTGCAACCATTTCCACAACTTACCACATCTGCTTTTGTTTGTTCTGCACCCACCACCTCACATTAGTTACAAGGATCGATTTCTTCTGTCAAAAAAGGTGTGTGTGTGTGTAGAAGTGTTGGTCACCTTATACAAAACTTGATAGCTCTATGTCACATATGCCTAAACGAACACCTTCAGGAATTAAGAAATACAAACCCACATCCTCAAACAAAACTAAAATCCAAAAGCACCGAAGAAAAACTGTGGGAAAAGTTCTCTGTTGCTTTAAAGGTTTTAGCCAGACTGTTTCAAGATTTACTGCACGTTGATAAGAGTTAACAAACATTAACTTTTTAAGAAAAACAGCAGCAGTAATATAACTCTAACACCTAGAGACTCATAGGAAAAAATAACCAGTAATTCTGAAAGCTTAGGGTATTAAATTTTTTCTGATGCCCTGCACAGATGTTACGTGACTACCTGGAACAAATTCATTCCGCTGGCTTACACTGATTTAAGAACAATGAAATGGAAATTGTCCCAAAAACCTCTGTGCCAAATCAGATATCTTCTGTCCTGCCACAGACACTGTAATGTTGGCATAAACATTCTATGATGTGTTCTAGCCAGTTTGACAGAATTGCAGCAGTGAGCTCATGACTGATCTAGATGAAAATTTCTGCCACAAACTGATCCAGCACTGAATAGAATCATTATTAATGAATATGGAATCTCAGTGTTCTGGCAAACATGAGGGTGAAAAATGCCTAACTTTCCTTTTGCAAAATACATTCAAGGCTGAGACAGTATCAGAGCTGAAGGGCTCAATCTGTTATAAATAAATCTCTACACATCCCTAAGACTATTTTCTCCTCTTTTCTCAGAGCTGGTGTAATACTAGGTGAATTACAGACTATAAATCTTGTTTTCAGGACAAAGAAAACTGCTCCCTGAGGCTCTCCGAAGGAGTGTTTCAAAGCAACTCACCTTGCAGGACTGGAGTTACTTTGGCTCTGAAGGAGAAGCAACAGTTATGTGACGTTCCAGCACATGACTATGACTCCACCTTGGCTTATTTGTAGTTACAAGTAAGTAAAAACAACTTTGTAAGTCTAGAAAAGATACGTTTGTGCCTAATACAATAAGTGCTAAAAGTTATTTGCGACGGTTAGGAATGAACAGGGAAAGCTGTAATTCATCAAAGGAAGGCAAATCTACCAGGATATAGCAAAGGCAGACGGTGCTACATAGCAGTCAAGTCTTCTGCTTCCAACAAAAGCTTTTGACAGCAAACTGATCAAATACTAAACAGTACTATTTTCTCAAAGACTGACAGATAATAAATGTCAAATTTGTTTCATAAATGTTACCCAACAAAATAAATATGAGATTTTCAGTGTGGGAGAGAAGAAAAAGTGCCTTTTTTTTTTTAAATTAGAAGTTTCAACAGGACATGTCAGAAAGAAAGGAAAATCTATGCCCTTGCTGAAACTCTAATAAAACAAGGGAGATGCAAAGTATAGAGGATTTCTGGAAGTACAAACGATTATATGTGAAATAAGATTTATTTCTTTAAAATATGTTTTGCTAGGCTCTAAACTGAGCAGTGCAAAGAATGAAAGATAACTTTTTAAACGACAAACATTAATCCCAGTAAAAAGCTTTTTCCCCTGATGACCTAAGAACTGACTTATTTAACAAGTCCTTATCACGCATTCTTACAAAGAGAGCTCTATTACATGGATATAATTTCTATTTTACACAAAAAATGAGGGAAATATAGCAAGTAACTTGCCCAAAGGCTGAGAAGGACAGAGTTGTTTCTTAAAGCACAACTCAACCACCATATCCTCATCCTTTCCCAGCTGTATCAGAATATGAACACTTATAAAAGCAAAACAACATTCTGTAACTTCACGGAATAAAAAATGCAGGTGCAATTACAAACCTCTATTTTGTCTGTTTTGGCGTCTCCCCAGTATATTTTGCTTTCTGCATAATCCAGTGCCAATCCATTTGGCCAGCCAAGCGAGGTGTTCACCAGCACAATTCTGTCTGAGCCATCCAGTGCTGCCCTCTCAATCTTTGGGATTTCTCCCCAGTCAGTCCAGTACATGTACCTGCAAAGGAAACAAAATCTTATTAATCCAAACCTCAAATATTCTTATAGATTCTTCTGGGCTACTCTTCCCCAAAACCACATAGCATGCAGAAAGTTACATTTCTAAACCAAAAATATTTCCTTACCTACGTAAGGATGGCCAAACCATTGAGAAATAATTGGCATGTAAGCACACAAAATTCCTGTACCAGTCTGCTCAGCAAGACAATATAACCAGCGCTATTAGCTAGAATAAACAAGCAGATCCACGCAGTTCACAAAAATATTTTTAAAAATAATACAACACAGACACATAAGATGACTACCCAGGTGGTCAAAACAGAGAAGCAATCCTTGTGCCTTGGAGCCTTAACTTTCAGAGAATCCCAGTATTTTCATTTGGAAGGCTCAGAAGTTTATCACCGCATCCCATTATCTACCTAGAAGCAGACAGAGGTATCTTCTTTGCATGACTAATATTTTTAAAAATGCTCACAAACAGCTCCTCACCCAACCATGGGATCCAGTACAATAGCTCTGGGTTCTTCCAGGTCTTCTGATATCAAGATTTTCCTCATGGTCCCATTAAGCCTGGTGACTTCGATGCGGTCCGTGCCGGTGTCCGTCCAGTACAGGTTCCGGGCCACCCAGTCCACGGCGATGCCATCAGGGTGTGCAATCTGAGCGGTGACCACAAACTGGCTGCCCGAGCCGTCGAGGAAGGAGCGGCGGATGGCCCTCACTTCGTCGTCCGTCCAGTAGATGTATCCTTCCAGAGGGTCGAAGTCGATGGCGATGGCGTGGCGGATGTCCTCCAGCGGGAGCACGATGTCCGTGAAATCGGGGGTGTCCAAGGAAATGCGCCTCAGGTCTGTCCGGCGGGCCAGGAGCAGCAATGCAGTGGCACCTGCAGGATCAGGACAAACACAAACACCTTGCAAACACTGTGCAAGAAGCCTGTAAATAGAGAAACTGAGTGTCCTTTCCCAACAACATGGTCTAGCTACCTTGATTTCACAGGACCAAACCAAACTGCTGGGCACCAGCACAGAATTCCATTCCAAGGCTTCAAATGTGAAGCTGCTCACAATGTCTCTGCTTATTTTTCTAACAAGTCAGATGTGTTTACAGAGAAAATTCAGCACTCATTTCCTTTCTCAGAATGTATCATGTTGCACGTGTTCTCTGTCCATATTGTTCCCTCCAAATTACTGAATAGATATGCAACAGCTATGCTGCTATTTTATGCAAATCAACAGATGGCCTGCAACCTCTTAGATGAGAAATCAATTATGCAGATATTTTACTGACTGTTTGCTGCTGTTGGTGAGAGGACAGCCATGACAAACAAGCTGCATGTTTCAACAACCCCTGATAAATGGAAAAAATGTAATGTAGAACACCACAAGTAAACCTCTTCTGAGAAACTCTTAGTGGAGGAGTCAGATTTGGGAACAGACCACTGTGCAATGACCATGCAGACCAGGAGAGCTGCCACCTTCTCCCACATTTGTTAAGAACAAGCTTATTGAAGACATGAAGATAAATAACAGTGTCTTATAAAGCAATTTTGAGCTAAAGCACACAAAAGCCTTGCTGGCTTTTGGGTCAACAGTCAGAATCAAAATAAATAACTAAAATCAGCTTGCACTGCAGGAGATGTTTTCAAATAGGCAACACAGCATGTTTAATGGTACTACCAATGAGTTGCACTTACTGTCTAATCCAATTAATTTTCATTTCATTTTCTAGTCTATGTCACCAGATTTCAACGTAATGAAGGATAAACAACCACCACACCCCAT
Organism: Corvus cornix cornix; assembly: GCF_000738735.6. NCBI lineage: Eukaryota > Metazoa > Chordata > Aves > Passeriformes > Corvidae > Corvus > Corvus cornix. The sequence continues at coordinate 64,848,569 of NC_047057.1, read as the reverse complement.
TCCAATTAAACCGGTTTATCAGTTTGGAGTTTTAGGGAGATAAGAGCAGCTCAGGCCCGAAGGAAGCCTGAGCTAAGGTGAAAAATGCATGCATAATTGCAGGGAAAGTGTGGTGCAATGGCTCTCCTCAAAGAGTGAGAGGACAGGCTTTGGCAGGGACTGATGGGGGATGAGGGGGAGGGTGGGGAAGGTTTAGGAAAACAAATGCATGAAAATGCAGTGAAAATGAGCGATCGCCAAGCCACATTGTGTCCATGTCTCGATTTTGATGTGTAAGAGGTATAAATAAGAGCTAGAAGATTGAAAGAGCAACAACTGAAGTAAGCAAGCTGGTGATGAAAGAAGAATTTTGGTGTCTAATGCCAACTTTAAAAAAAAAAAAAAAAGACAGTAATTGATGTCAATGCTAGCTGAAACCTCACTGCATGCCAATCCTTCGACAGATGCCAAAACAGCCATTGCTTCATTTACAGCAAGTTCAATGTGTTACAAACCTGTAAGACACTTTCACAGTGCTGCAGGAAACAGCACCTTTCAACAACTGAAGTTGAGTATATCATTACAAGTGTTTCTGATTGGTAGTCCAGAATGGACTAAGATCAGCTTTGGGATCCTCTGCCCTGAAACACCTTGTGGTCAGAAATATATGTACACACTACTCAACTGTTCTTCCAGTGAGTAACTCTCATATATTAATTAATCAGGAAGGGGGAACCTGTAGTTACATGTCTATGTATCCTTCAAAATACTGTAAAGCATGTGACATAGCCAATGGAAAACAGGCCTGTTAGAAAGGTTTTTGTAAAGAAGCAACTAATCTTGACACACAAGTCTGTATGTACACCTGTATTTGTTGATACTAAATACAACAAACAATTCAGCATTGATTTAAGCATACAGATGCATTATGGTCATAGAAAGTAATAGTACATAACTAACACCAACAATTTAGGTTCAAGGAAGAAAGAAATCCCTACATTTTCTTAGCAACTTCGCAGTCATTCGTCCAACCTGCCTTTTAAACAAAACAATGACAAACATATTAAAAACCCCGAACAATGATAACTTTTTTGCATTATCAAGTAAACCTAAAGTTGAGCAAATGCACTAACATCAGAGTTCAAAACATATAGATCATCTACCACATATAGAAAAAGTGTAAGGCATAATCCCTAAAAATAATTTGTGTGCTCTGACTGAAGTTGACAGTTACTTCAAAGAACCAAAGCCAGGTCTCCGGAAAGACTCAGTTCAGTATTACCATGCCTTTGCTCGAACTCACCCATAAAATTGACCAATTGACCTGCCTATTCTTCCCAAAGACGACCCATTTCAACAGCTTCAGTATCCTGCTTTCAGGCTGCAACACTGTTGTTTAGTCAAACAACCCACTGTGTTTAAGCTTTAATTCAGCACTGGGAAATGACTGGCTTTCAGCTAACTCCTGTTGTACTCTGGAACCCAGAGCTAAGAATGTCATGGTCTTTATCTGGGGGCTTGGCCAGCATTCCAACCCCTCCATCAAACATCAGCCCTCAGCCCTCCAACCAGGCAATAAAAAGTTTAAAGCTTACTTCAGAGCTATTACCCAAACATTTGCAAACCAACACCTCAGCTGCTTAGTTAGATCAGCAGTCATTCGCTCAGGAAAAAGAAATAGAGCAGCAGAGAAGCACCACACCTCCAGGCAGGTTGAGGGAAAAATCACTCTGAATTCCTTCAGGCTTGTCCTGACAATAGCAAAACTAACAAATGCAAGAGCTGGGCTTATTTATAGACTGATCCCATTACCGCCTTGATGACAGCCAGGGAAAAGAACCCCAGGTGGTCTCAAAACTGTGGCAAACACCAGCTGTGCAAAGTTTACCTGGCTAGGCACTGATAACCACTCAGAAGATGCTCAGGGTACTCAAGGTTGCCAGGACATGACAAAATCAACCAATTTTGTTCACTTCTACTCCAAAGACCAGTTATGATGCAAAAGCTAAGATGACAGCAGGATCTCCAGACTTCTTGCCTTGCCTCTCTAAGAAAAATCGAGCCTCTGATGATGAGCATGAGGGAGAGAATATCGCGAGTACAGAACTGTATTTCAAAAGAAGAATAAGAAGGCAGAAAAAGACAATGCAGGTTACATGCAAGCATAACTTTGTATTTGGCTTGGGTTTTTTTTTTTTTTTCAGTTTATCAGCACTTACTAGGAGAACTGGAACCAGTCACAAACATATAAAACACCTCAAACCTCAGCTGGCTTAGATGCTTTCAAAGGATGCATGGAGGCTGTAGGTAGAACTCTGACCTTGGCACACATATGCAGACCTGAAGCAATTTTCCCTCTCTTTCTAAACCATTCAACTTGTGGACTAAGCTCAAGATTCTTTTTAGCAGTGCCTCAAGACACAAGATATTCAAGATGTTTTGAAATTTTTTGAAAGCCAAGTCCCTTACTTGTCTAAATATGGACATATAAGCCTTACTCCAGACTCTTACTTTTGAGAGCTTTAGCCTACTTTTATTAAGCACTTTGAAATCTGGGATTACAAGCTCATGGATGGTGCATTACATTAGTCCTGGAACTAATACTTGCCTCAAAAATTCACTATTAAAATTCTAAATAATTTAAATCTGTGTGCTAGCTGAAGACAAGGGAAGGAGGAGAAAGGGGAAAGCAGAGCAAGCATGCAGATACAACAACGGCACAGCTTTAAGTCCAATGCCCTTCTAACCTTTACAATTAATTACATCTTCTCAATGATATACAGGCCTCAGTCATTTGTAAGTTATTGAACTTTAAAGCCATTAGTGGTTGCTCAGCTACACAGACACATGCTCAGGAATGCATACAAAAGAAGTGCTAGACCTAAGACATATATAATGCATTCCCTGTATCTGAGAAATCATGATTACTAATACATCCCAAATAGAAATACTTCACATTTGACCAAAACATTTAACTCCTAAATGTTCTTCCCCAGTTTTAAAGACACTATTGTGAAAGAGTCCCTGATATGACAATACAAAAAAAGTTTTTCATCTAAGCTCAGCCTTAAAACTAAAAAGGCAAAAGAACATGCATCTGAAATTAATCATATATTTCTTCTTTCCTTTAAAAGAAATTAAAGAATGAAGGTGTCTGTCAAATCGGGATCCTGGCTATTCCTGACAAAGCACATTAGGCAGAGGACAGCCCTAAATTGCAAAAGCAAGTGCAAAATCCTGGTTCCTGCCTCCAGGCCTGCAAGGGAAATAGGATGTGAGCATCCATGGGCAATATAAAGACCCTTTTCCTGGAAGAGAACAGAATGGCCAAAGCAAGGCTGAAATCAAAGTGTGAAGCACTGCTTTTTCTTCTTGAGGAAACTCACACCTCCTTGCTCAGCTGAAGTCATCACTGGTTTTCTCAGTTTAAACCACATTTCATTATTGGCAGGAGCAACTGCAAGACACAAGTAAAACTCCTTACAGGCAAAGAGAGAAGCTGAGCACATGGACAGAGAGATCTTCAAGCACTAATAAGAATATAACTCCAATGACAAACTCATTTCTATAAGAAAATTCAGGTTTGTCTTGCAGCCATCAAAAGATCATTTAAATGCAGCACAGCCAAACTCAGAAAAGCAGCACACACAATACTGAAAAAGAGAAATCTCAGTATGTTGTGCAGAAGAACAGTAAATTACCAAGAATACGACACAAGGAAGTAAAAGCTCTCTAGTAGAAGACCTGAGTCTCACCTGGGTGCTCAGAAAGGGTAACTTACTTTGCCTCCCTGTTCTTTGAGGGACAGGGATTTACAAACTTTCACCAGGCACTGAGGGAACTAAAACCTTGCTACAAGCCTGCATCTCAGTTTACTTCACTGTTTTGATTTGTATTATCAGGTACTAGAAAAAGAGATAATTTTATTTTAAGGTACCACCCCTTCCTGAAACACTGTGGAGAAGTCTTTCAAAATTGGAATGTGTGTGTGTTATTGTATTCACAGATCTTACAAGAAATAGTAAAACTCCTCTATGGTATGATTAAAAAAACCCTATCAAAAATGGAGAAACTAGCACTGAGAGAAAGGCAAGGGAGGAAAAGATTTCCTATAAACCAAGATTATTCAAAAATGCTAGGTTGTCATGGAAACTGCTCAGGGAGGGTCAGCCAGTCTCACCTTTGGCTGCCAGGATCATCTGTCAATGCCAAAGCACTGCAAACACCACAAACACATACTCAAAATTCACCCATCAAAATCTTTCCAGCACAGGCCAGTACTCTCCACAGTGCAGCGTGAAATGAAGCTCTCTCCTCAAAGAGGCTCATTTCATCATGAAACAATTTGATTTAGGAACCAGTCTGATTTTAGTCTACTGCTAGATGGCAAAACCATCTTAAAGAAGAGAAACTCAGCCTAATTTTTCACCTTTCTTCACTTCTCAGGCACCAGTCTCTCCCATGGCCATGTACACATTCTAATTGCAAACGGAGATTTAATCAGCACTGCAGCATTACAGCTGTACTAAAACTATCCAAGGTAAAAATGTTCAGTTCTCAGGGTTCAGCTCTACTTTCACAGCAGATATAGAGAACAGGCAAGTATAAGGAGAAAAAACCAGCCCAAGAAACTACAATCAACCCCCCACCCTGCACACCTGAAAATGAGAAAACAAATTTACTTCCCAGGGGTCCTCAAGGAGCCTAAGAAAGGAAGTCCCCACAGAGACACATCCAGATTTACATCTTGAACCCTGGTCTATGGCTACTCCAGCTCTGTTCAAGTGCCAGGCTCTCCTCCCTCCCCCGAATCAATAATTGCAGCCTTCACAACTATAGGAAGAAATTCTAGGGAATCTGTGCCTTGAAGAGCTCTGGAAAGCTGTAGGTCACTTGCAAAAGCCCTAAGCCTATGATCTGCACCTCTCTTCAGGGAGAGAGGAGTGAAAAAAAAAAAAAAAAAAAAATCACTATTTTGGGGCATGCTCAGCTCTAAATGCTGAACCTGCTGCATGTATATGTCAGAAATTAGCCCTGCACAGGATCAAAGCTGCACAAAACCAATGGACCTGATGAATAATTTGAGTAGGTTGTTTCATCTGGGTTATGTGCTGTCTCCTTTCTAAGACCAAGCTAAATAAAAAGTCTCAATTTTCTCCCCTCTTCCCATCCTTTTTTTTTGCCTGAAAGGGCAGAGGCAGAATGTTCCCAAAAGACACAGCACCAGAATGGTGGTTTAAAACGCAAGATGATATTGACAAGTGTAAGAGAAATGTTCTTGTATAAAGTTTTTTGCATACAACTGGACAACATACTGTAGCAACTTGGTTAACAATATTTCTAATACAGTGGGGGTTTATATTCTGTAAGCCCAATACATGTTATGGCTGACTGGGAACATAAAATTTGGTTTCTCCTGTTCAGGGAGTGGGACAAAAGAGCAACAGTTATAAATTCTGAGACGTAAGAAAAAAGTGGCTGAAAAAAGTGAACTGATGATTCTGAGTATCTCTGCATGAGAAATCCTTTTAATAAGGTTCTGGGGTGGATTTTTAATACCATTCCTTTACTTACCCTTGGTAATTTACTTTGACACACTGGAGTTTATCTGTGCATATCAAGTATTTTTGAACAAGCGCATGGATTCATGTCACATTCTGACTACATATAACCAACCCACAGCAGTATTATTAAAGCTTCTCCTTATACTGAGGGAAATGGAAGAAAAGCATCTTGTTTGTGTATTGGGAAATTCTTATAAACAATCCTGCCAGGCTAAATTGGGAGCTGTTTTTCACATAAAAGCAACAATTTATTTTAACAAGGTTCACAGAGACAAACAAAAATAATCAGCAGAGAGCATGAAATAGCATGAAATTAAAGAAAACTCTGAACATAGCTGACAAGCCTGGAATAATTTTTAAAATATAAAACTCCAATTAAAAAATTATTTCTGTATACATTTTATTTGGCCTATTTACACTAAGCTCTGCTGTATTGTTTCTTCCTCCATTTACCTTTGTCCTAGAGAGATGATCTGCATAAAAGATGGTTAGTTATGATCCAGCTAATTATCTCCCAGTGTTAATTTTGATCCTGTTAGTGTACTACAGCAACCACAGCACATCATCACAAGACCTACACTTACAAAATGTAACAATTTAAAATCATGTACATTAGTTCACAATGAGAAACTAAAAGCAGTTTCAGGTAAACGCTTGCAGCTCTAGGTCTTGATCATGTCTTGAGTTTTAGGGCTTTCAACACCCCTAAAAACAGGGCATTGTTTTCAGAAAGGGATTCCAGGTGTATGTGTGTATAATAAATGGACATCAGACTTAAAAAAAAAAAAAAAAATTTAAGGGGTTGTTGTCCAATCCTATTAGCCAAATACTTAATGATCAGTAATGTCAGAAACATTTTAGAGACAACAGAGGAGGTAGGTATCTTTTTCTCTAAGAAAAGGGAACAACAGAGCCCCCCAAAACCTGCAGAAAGTTAGTGACAGAGACAGAACTGCAACTTAAATTTTATAAGTGGAAGTAACCTGCCCTTCGGTCATGAAAATCTTCGTTTTTTAAAATGTAGAGGGCATTTTCCAATCACTTTTATCCGTACTGCAAAAGCAAACATAGTTTCAGAATTTGCCACCCCTAACATCATATAGTGCAACTGGAAGAATTCCTTTCCCTCAAAAAGCTACTTTGTGCTTAATCTAAAGGATTTGTTTGAAACAAAGCCTACCATCTTTGCAGGTCTTTCCATTCTCGAGAAGTTTCACACCAGTGGGACATGCACACTGATAAGAGGGCTTGGTAGGAGACATCAAACACAAGTGGGAGCAGCCACCATTATTAATTCCACATGGGTTTGTAGCTGTTAAACATAAATCACACAGATTAACGCTTCTGATAACCAATGACCTCATATCATGTGTTAAGACACATACAGCATTTGAGTGGTAGAATCAGTGGCAGCAACACAGATTAAAGGAGGAAATGATAAACACAGAACAAGTAAAAACTATTTCCAAGTGTTGAGTAGTGGGGTATTTATGGTACCAAAATGCACGAATGTTGAACGTTTCCCTTCTTGGGAAAGTAGCACTTAGCTCTAAACAAGAACCTTGTTTCAGCTCTGCTCTTCTCATTTTTAAAAACTATTCAGCATACTGGCGCTGAGTGCATACCAAAATGCACTGTAAAACCAAAATGCAAACACAGTAAATTAAAACAATGGTTAAGACAGTGGTTACTACACAGAGCTAGTCCTGCTTAGTATCATCTGCCAAATTAACACTACTTTCCACTCAGGAACTACCACGTCGACAAATAAAAATACTGTGTTCCCTGACATTATGGCACAGGAAACAGAAAAATACGACAACAGCATAAATGTGTCTTTAGGCAGAAAAAAAAGTAAGAGATGGGGGGTTTTCTTGCACTTAAAAATCCCTGCAAAAAATGTAGAGAATATCTGGTTTCCCTTTTGGTCTTTTGCTATTCTCTGTACTGGAAAAATTGCCACCCAGCACCATACAGAAAGACTAATTAAGACTTTTGCAAATCAGTTCCAACTTGCAATTAAAAAAAGAAAGCAAGACAGCTTACCATTTGGCTGCCTCTTCTGGCTGAAGGCATGGATATCCATGGGAGAGAAGATGTTGGAATGTATCTCACGCAGGTCCTCCCCGGAGTACTTGCTGCAGGCCAAGATCGAATGCGTGTTCCAGTCAGTCCAGTACAACGTGTCCCCGAACAGTGTCAAAGCAAAGGGATGTGGAAGGGAGCCTTTAACCACTGCTTGCCTAGTAGAGCACAGGGAAGAAAAGGAATGCTCAAACTCAGCTCATGTGACAGTTTTGCCTGAACACAGCTTCTGTGAAAAGAAGTTTGAGTACTGTTGATCAGAACTTTGTATTTATTTATTTATGGGAAATTAATATACTGCCCCCACTCTTGGGAATGATATGAAGGAACAACACAGGAATACTATTTTCAGGCTGCCTTCTGATACTGAGAAGCCCAAGAGATGCTAACTGAAATCCTTACTTAGATCTGTGGATACTTCTTATCATCTCTTGAACAGTCCATACCTGTAGGGCTCTCTGCCACCTCATGAAGCCGGGGGAACGCTAGCTGATTTTATGCAAGTCTGACTGCTACCTACTGATACACCATGTCCAACAATTTCAGCCTTAGCTGATTTCAGACTCAGAAAAACTGCTCAATTAGCTGTACATCCATCTCTTCCAGTTTTGCTCTTTTGAACCATCAAAAAATACTCTAAAGTAGTTTTTCACTATAAAGAAACCTTTAAAGTTACTTTCATTATTATGAGAATTATTAAGCTATTGTTTTTATTATAAGCAGTGCCATTAAACAGAGTTCTAGTGATTTTCTGCCATGGTAATGGTATCATTTCTGAGCAAACTGGGTCACTGCCACTCCAGGTTCGCAAACAAAATTAAAGAGTATACCCATATATTTTATGTATATATACAAAGACATGCTCATTAGCCATCACAAAAATGCAGCACAAACATTACTGAAGACAGTTTTTCTAGGTTCTTGTGATGTAGACACTAATTATCCGTACCTAAGATCCTCAGAACTGGAATTAAGTAGCTCAATTCTTATTTTATTCAGAATCACAGAAAAAATTTAAGATGGAGAGGACTACAGAGGTCATCTGGACCAACACCCTGCTCAAAGCAGGGCCACACAAGTACCTTTTACATGAGTGCTTCTTCCCACCTCCTTTCTTCTTAATTGCCTAAGTGGAAGTGTGTTCCCACCTAGGCAAGCTCCTGCTGGACAGTGGGGATCACCATCCCTTTCCTGAACTGGAGGCATAAGGGATTGACACACAGCCCTGCTACTCCTTCAGAAAAAGGCACACTATGAACACCAGCCTCCCAATTTTCTTCTTGCAGGGAAGACAATAATTATCCATACATTTACTGAGAAAACACCCCCACACCATAGGCATCACTTTTGGAAATACGTCTAGCTGAAGTGTGTTAACTTCAATATACTTCAAAATACTCTTATTTTCCAAATATTTGCTGTTAAAATATAACAGAAGAGTATATTAAAGCAAGAAGCTTGAAGGTGTCTTCTACCAATGACTGAGTACAAGGAGACCATAGTCATTACTGCTCTTTCACCTTAGCTTCTGGAAAAAGATGCATTATCTTTAAAGCTTCTATTTTTTTTCTACTTATGAGAAAAAGATACAGATTCCCTTGCTTGTCACTCTAGTGTTCCAATTCTACACCAAACAAAATCTTCTATTTCTTGGTATTTTGCACTCAAAAGTAGGACATATTATCTTTTCTTTCTTATCTCTGTCTGGAGTCAGGTATATATTTGCTTCTAATTAAATGCACCAACTAAGCACCTTACAAAAGACTATTGTAACATAATTTAAAGCTGAAACCTGCCAGCCAAACAGTGAAGCCAGAATGACACAACACATTCCAGTACCATACCAAGAATAAAGGCATTCCAAATCCGCAAACATTTTAACCGACCCTACCCCCAAACCCTAAATGTCTTCAGATTTGAATTTTAGTCTAGAGCAGGCTTGGAGACTGCATATTTGTGTATGACATATTGTATGACATTTCACAAATGACACATATGACATTTTGTCACATGAAACAGAAGCAATAAAAGTCCAAAACTCTCACTATAACCAAACCTGCACCAAAGACAGCATCCCCATAACAAGAGAAGCCACATTTTTATGAAGCATTCTGACTATCTTACTTTAAAACAAAACCAACCAATAAAACAAACAAACAAACAAACCAACAAAAACCCACACAGAGGAATTTTACATGTGATTCATACCCACCACGAGTGGGAATAAATCTTTGAGTACAATAGCTGCTGTTAGACATGCCTAACTTTCAGACAACCATCTATTCATATGACAATGCATCAGATGAACTGTGACCCTTATTTAAACCAGCCCTTATCTGGAGAGATTCAGGAGCCCTTCATTTGACTGTGCTGTCAGTCACTGCCTTGAAGCAATTACTCCTCAACTAGTATTATTCTTCTCAGCAGATATAAAGTTGCAATGCATGAAGATGGCTTTGGGCCCAAACACAAGTGTGTATTTCTTGCATCTCATTAAGATCAGTATTACCAGTAACATGTACTCTGTAATCTTGGTTTCCAGCAAGCCATTCCAAGGTGATAGCTCACTTCCAACCAGCAAAAACAGCAGGGCTTTTCCCCCTTGGAATATCCTCCACAGGCCACACTTGCAGCCTTGCTGAACAGCAGCCATATGATGTGTGCCAGCATGGAAGCAGTGGCTTGAGTTGTGCTCAATGAGCCTCCACACCCTAATGAGGAGCAGGAGGAAAGAGCTGAAGAGCCCAGCTGTTAAAAAACAGGGAAAGGAAGAAGAGAGGGAATAAGAAATGACCTTCTGAGGGGTGCTGTGAGCAGCTATGCTTCAGCAAGACCTACACAAGGAACTGCAAAGCTCTGCTTTTGGTGAGCGAGACGAGGGGTCCCGACTTCTGCCTTGACTAATTATTTATTAAATACAGCCAGATGGATGAAGGGGACCAGAGTGTCACCCGTAGTACTCAGCTGCTGCACAGAGTTGGTGGGAGCAGGTGCCTCTCACCTCCAGGGTGGTGACCCACACAGGGTCAGGGAGCAGACACGTCTCCACATTTCTGGCCCTGCTCTGGGTTCCAGGTACAGCTCTGCAGGTGCAGCTGGGCTCATGGGACCTGACAGTCCTCGGTGGCAACTACACTGTCAGGCCAGGCTTGACTGGAACAAGTGATACGACAGCAAAAGGCACTCCATCCTGTCATCCTTCACCAAGCTCCTTGGGTCCTTCAGACTTCTGCCCTTGTATCATTAGTCTCATTTAGAAAGAGATGCCAGAGACGATGGGAAAGTGAGAGCTGGGGATAAGGAGTAATGTTATTCATTCAGGAGACATCTCCAGGGCTTCGGCAAGATGCAAATTGGCTCTATATTAGATGGTACTAAGCACACACTAACTTTAATAATCTTCCCTGTGCCAGGCATATAATCACGCAAATTTGCCTTAAAAATCTGGGTGGTGATTGACATTTAAAATGCCACCATCTCTGTTGAGTTGGCTGGGAAGGAAATGCACAAAGGGACAGCAGAGAAGGAAGGTGAGAAGAGAGAGAGAAAACAAGCAGTTTCCACAGAAATTAAATTCTGTGTGGAATATCATGATTTCCCAAATACAACTGTTTATCATCACAGTAATCCGAGACGCCATTACAATAAATACTTGCTATGGTAGCGTTTTCTACTGTCTGGAGAAAATATAGATCCAATTTAAATAAATTCACCTTTCTATTCTTATTCTGTTAAAGAGTCTTGTGAAACACTTTGTGAAGATAAAGGAAACAAACAATAAACCAGTTAAAGCAGGAATTACAAAAGGGACTACTGAACTCTGGAATAGAATACATACATAAAACTTCATAGACAGTCTATCCAGTTTTATATTAACAATGACAAAAAAGCTCTTGCTTCAGTATAATATGTATTTCAGACAAAGACTAAACTCACTTGAAATAAAAATTAACAGCAAAATGACCAAAACCCCACTAAATTAATATCCTTTATTACAGCCAGGATTTCCTCAGTCTACCTTTATTTATTTTCCAACTAATACTAGCATTCAAAGCTATGTTACAGCTATGAAATTTAATAATTCAGATCACCAAAAGAAAGCCATCAATAATCAAGATAATTTAAATTTAAAATATCTTAAGAACTACTATTTTCCCTCCTAGAATTTTAATAGATGTTTTATATCCAAGCATAACAGCAGTTCTCCATAAAAATAAACAAGTAAACACTTTCCATTAACCAAATGCCTTTTATTCTTGCTGCATTACAGTTTTCTAGTCTCAAGAACCGATCAGAACACCTGCAGAAAACCTGGGGTACTTCAGATGTTCTGGCCTGTATGTCTCTAAACCATTAACATTCCAGTTTCACAGTAGCAAAACTCCTTTCAGGTAACCCCTGAGGCTGCCTGTGTTCAGTCTCCAGGGCAGGGTGCAAGCATTTTTGACGTTTATTTTCACTCCATTTCTCCAGTGTCCCTATGGGGGATCCCATACCTATTACCATCTCCCAGGCTATCAGAAAGGGGGGAAAAAAAGTCTGCTTTCAGTGCTCATCATATTAAAGAAAGCATATAAGAGGTTTGGACGAAGCAAATTACAGTATCTTAAGCAAAACCTTTTTTGCCATCGACAGAGTGCTTAATGCCTTGAGTATTTACAAAATTGCAGGAATTAACACATCTTTGACTTGTGACAACTGGAAATGTTAGCAAGTGGCCAAAGCACTCAGAGCATGAATCAGATGAAGCAGGATCAAAGACTAAGATATACCCATAAAATACCACACAAAGGATGCCACAAGGAAGGCAGGGACCTCTGGTTCCCTCAGCTCGCAGGATTTCCTCTCCTGCCAACCTAACAAAAACATTTGCAAAGCAAACTCAGAAAACTAGCCTAGATTTTTACCATGAATGCTTGTCCAAATATTCTTATCAGAAGACAAGCCTGCTTTTAATTACCTGAGAAAGTAGGCAGGAAACATGACTTGTGGGATATAATGCTCTCTTTTCAGACCAAAGTGATTTTGTCTTTTGCCACTTCTTTAAGCCACAATTGCCATGTGTTTCCAGAAAGAATATATAACAAACAGGTCTAGCCATGACATTTCAAATCCCACCTGCAATGAAATTCTGAAAAAGTCAATCAGAAATCAAATCATGGTTGAAAAATGAAGTCATTCTGTAGGTCATTTTTCAGGCAAACAGACGTTTTGAAGCTCCACTTTTCCAGCATTTTTTTTCAGAAGCACCTTGGGGAAGAACCAAGAAATTCACCCTAGCTCTGTGTCCAAATAATCTAATTAATTCTTTATGCAGGATTCTCTAGCAGTTTTAATTAGGGCATTATTTGGCTTCTGCACTGGCCTGTGTTGGTGAGGTATTGAAACAGGCTTCTCATCACTGACTGGTTCCTCTTCATTGCTTGAAGTTGTTAAGCAATTTTATCTCACAGAAATATACAGAAAGATATCAACAGAACATGACATTTTATACCTTGTACATAATGTCATGTACTGTACACATTAGAGGCCAATGAGGAAAAAAACCCTCTTCTAAATGCAGGGATACAGTATTTTTAGTGTTTCAACAAATCTGCAACTAATCATCTGGCAGACAGACATGAGCTGATGCTTGAAAAGAGAAACAAGAAAAATCAATGCTCCAATTGTGCAAACTTAAGACATTCACCTCTTGCAAGAGCTTCCCAGCTTTCTGACAGTTGCTGAAAGTATGTTTTCTTACAGTGGCCTCAAAAACCATCTCATTAGCACTAACACTTCCTGGGGGACCTTGTAAGTGCATTTCCCTTCAGCCAGTAATGTGTTAACTTATTAATTAGAACTGCTGCTGCAGGGTAAAGGAAGAGGAAATTAATTCAAGAACTGCCTTAGCAGGCCAACCTATCTCAGGGACTCTACTCACAGGAGAGCTGTCTGCAATTCAGTTTTGTTTAATTAGTCCCACAAAAAGCAACTGTTCCCTCTGATAAGAGCAGGGCGAGAGCTGCAAAAAAACAAAACCATCTCTTCTATGCATCAATTTAGTTCTTTAATTATTGCATTCTGACATGAAAAACTGTTCATTCCTTTCTCTCACTGGCAAATCAAGGGCATTAGTCATCAATTTCTGTGCTCTTCGTCTTTATTCTAATGAGCCCAACAGTGGAGCAGCTAGGGCTAGTAAATCCCAGGGCTAGCAGGTAATGAACCATAATCATCCCTGTAAAATTTGCGAGAGGTTTTCTCACGAATTTATGACTCTACCACATATTTAACTGAGTGCTGCTGCCAGAGCTGTCATGCTGCACACTGGTTTTAATGGCTGTGATTCCAGTCCCATTGGAAGAGGTGACAAAAACTCCATCAAACCCCAGTAATCAAGACTTATACTTTGTTTCTCTCTCTGCATATTCCTCCCACCTGCATAATGTACTCTTTCACTTTCCAGACCCCTGAAAGCAACAAGTAAAGGATTCACGTCCGTCATGCACCTGAGATGGGGCACCCCTGGATGTACAGACAGACTGGGAATGAGATTCTGGAAAGCAGTGCCAGGGAAAGGGACCTGGGGGTCCCGGTCGATGGCCAGTTGGACATGAGGCAGCAGTGCCCTGGAGCCAGGAGGGACATCCCTGTCCTGGGGGCACCAGGCCCAGCATGGCTGGCCAGGCCAGGGAGGGAATGTCCGGCTCTGCTCTGGGCTGGGGCAGCCTCACCTCGAATACTGTGTGAAGTTTTGGGTGCCACAATGTGAGAAAGACATAAAGCCATTAGAGAGTGTGCAAAGGAGGGCACCAGGATGGTGAAGGGCCTTGAGGGGAAGCGTGTGAGGAGCAGCTGAGGACACTTGCTCTGTTCAGCTGGAGGAGACTGAGGGGAGACAGCGCAGTTCCAGCTTCTTGTGAGGGGAAGAGGAGGGGCAGGCTCTGAGCTCTGCTCTCTGGGACCAGGGACAGGACCCAGGGAACGGCTGGAGCTGTGTCAGGGAGGGTGAGGCTGGGTATCAGGAAAAGGTTCTTCCCCCAGAGGGTGCAGGGGCACTGAACAGGCTCCCCGGGGAATGGGCACGGCCCCAAGGCTGCCAGAGCTCCAGGAGTGTTTGGACACCGCTCTCAGGGATGCACAGGGTGGGATTGCTGGGGTGTCTGTGCAGGGCTGGGGGTTGGACTCAATGATCCTTGTGGGTCTGTCCAACTCGGCATATTCTATGATTCAGATCAAAGTCCTTCTCTGAGATATAAATCTTAAAAGTTTTAATTCTTGTTTAGTATCAGCTGTAGAGAGATAATATTCAGACTGTAGGAATAAAAGAACAAAAAAAGTTTCAGATTTCTTACAGATTTAGAAATGCATTGCAAATTTCTAGAGAGAACGCCTTCAAAATTTTACTCATCTGCTTCCTTTTCTAAGTTAGATCTATCCAGATCTAGAAGATCTAATTTTTATGAAGACACATATCTTTCAGTAACTCATTTGCCTTTTTCATTTCAATAGCTCCAACTTGCAGAAGCATATATTTTCCCAGACATGCTGACATTCGGTAAAGCATCAGAAAAACTAGTAACACTTCACAAGGATAAAATAAAAGAATCTGTTCTAATCAAGAGAAATTTAGAAATTTAGCAACAAAAACCCTCAAAACAATTAAGTAGAAATATAAAGCAGCAATTTAGAAGAATGGTCTAAAGATCAAGAAATAAAAAATCACCAGAACTGGCAGTTTCTAAATAAACCAAAGAGTCTGGTTTAAGTTAGATTACACACTTGATAATGATCTTGTTCTCCCCCACACTTAACTCTAAAGGAAAAAACTCTGATAGTCCTCTTAAGAGGTGGTGGTGGAAAACTGTAGGTGTGGGTTTTTGTTGGTTGCTTTTTTTTTTTGAAAGGGTTGGAGATGGCTAGGCTAAAGGCTTTGTGGGTTTTGGGTGGTTCGGTGGGGCGATTTATTCCACTGAAAAGGAAAATCTAAAAAGTTTTTGCTTTGGCTGCAGAATTAGAAACTGTCGTTTCTTTTTTATTATTAGTGAATCAGTTACTGAAAAAGATGAACAAAATAACTAAGAGACAAAATACTGCATTACAGCTGTAAAAGATCACATTGAGAAAGCTGAATTTGTTGGATAACTGAAAGACAGTAACACCAAAAAAAAAAATCACTTTGGATAGCCCCAGAAGATCATCTTTCTTAATAGAGGCAGAGGTTAAGAGGTCACAGCAGAAAAAAAACACCCCATAAAACCCCATTGCAGAACAGACTAAGTTCTACAGTTCTTTTTTTCTCCTCCTAATGATGTAATTGGAAAGAATAAAAAATGAAACAAAAATGCCTGGATACAGATGTTGACTATTTTTTGAATCTTCAGAACTTTCTCACATGCCTAGGGAAAAACAGGTGCTGTTAGAATTGGTTTGTGCCTCTGAGTGCTTAAGGGAAGTCATATATACTTTCCTTTCTAGGGATGACTTCCCTTTCTGCCCCTCAAATAGTAATATATTAGCATACTGTCACGACATATTCCTGATACTGAAATGCATCCATTTGAAAAATAAACCCAACCTAAATCATCAGACTGCTTTGGTTTTTATAGTTGTTGTGTAAGAAAGAATTAGTAGATCTAAAAATCTAAATTACTTGTCTGTACAGGTCTTTATTACAGGCTTAATTAATTCCAGAGAATTTACTGTGGAATGAGGTAACTACTGGGACTCAGGTGACTTCACTTCTGTGCCATGAGGCAGCTGTTGGACACAGCTGTCACAGACAAGGCTGGCCAGCCCCTTGCACCAAGAAAGATCAGCACCTCCACAGTCTCATCTCCCAGGTTAACCAACGGCAGACCAGGGAATAAACACCTTGAAAATAAGAACAGAATACCAAACCCAAGTATATTTACACCACTGCAACAGCTCACCAGCAAGAGATAAAACGCAAAGAAGTCAATAGCAAAACAAGATTGAAAAAGAAAAAGTGCCAGCAGGAAACACTGAAGTAGCTCTGGAACCAAAAAGGCTGGAGACACCAGATAAAAGAAAAAATACTCAAGTTGCTACTGTATATGACAATTTTTATCCTTTTCTCTCCATTACTTGAAAACTTATGTGACAGTCTTCCTTTCTGAAAGAAAGTATCACTATGAAATATTGTCTCTTTTTGGTACTAAGTTTTCTTTCTTGTGAAGCAAATGAAGGACTACTTCAAAACAGATATCCAGAGTCCACGTTTTGAATTAAACAAGCTAGTCATAATACTTATATCCAAAGACACAAATTTAAAACTGCATCCAACTCCTGGCACTTTCCATGAACAAACACCATTACAAACATACTGCATGGACTTGTGATCGCTTACAAGGCAGAATTTAGGAGGAACTGATGTAACCTTTCAAACCAGCATTACAAAGAAATTGTGGAGTTCAAAATAAATATCACAGGAAGACAGTGAACATGTTTCATGTATGCTGCCTGTATTCCTACTCACCAGTCCACACAAAACAACAATAGATACTTATCAATAGAACAACAACAATACTTATCAATAGAATTCATTTCTTTATGTCACATTAACATTTGTGGTAAAAGGTGGGACAGTCCCTAAGAGGCCAGAACAAAGAGCATAAGAAAGGATATTTCATACCCAGCTAAACTAGCTGAAACACCACAAAAATTTGCGAAGAACAACCCCACAAAAAATCATCTCTCCGTATAACACCTTGGGCACAAGCTGTGATTTATTTGTGTGTGCAAAGAGTACGTGTCAAAGCTCATCTAATGAAGAGGGTCATAATTTAAATTAGGGATAAATGCATATATACAAAGTACCGTTTATACCCTTAATTAAGAAGTAGCCATGACTGGATCAAAAAGAATCACGATTGCTATAAAACTGTTCAAGGAAAACAGTCATTTTAACATAGCTCTCCTGTAAGGACTGTTCTCCACTAATTTCCCAGCCCCCAGGATTAATGAAACCGAAATACTAATATGTGATGATCCATTTTCTCATATTATCTTCTGCATTTCTGAATACCACAGCAACACTACCCAGAAGACCTACCGAAAAGAGACAATTTTGCTACATAGTCTTACACAATTAAGAATAGAATGTGAGGATTTTTTTATGGAACTGGTTGAGGAAAGTCTTTGGGAGAGTTACAGGGTAGCCTGAAGAGAAGTATACATTCCATTTCACAGTGCTGGAAAGGTGAGGATGGCAAAGAATAAAGGTTTCTGACAGCACTGGTTTGTTTAAAATTCTTTGAGTGCTCATCTGACAATTCGCTGCAACACAAGATTACAATATTGCTTAAGCAGCATCATCTAAGAAAATCCCCACATTACACACATAAAACCAAAAACTTCTTACCTATGACTTCCATCCAGATTTGATTTGTGGATGAAATTCAGTTTAGCATCTGCCCAGTAGAGTTTCTGTTCCTCATAATCCAATGTCAGTCCATTTGGCCAATATATGTCCGTGTTAACAATAATGGAGCGGCTTGAACCATCCATCCCAGCTCTTTCTATCTTTGGCACTTCTCCCCAGTCTGTCCAGTACATGAACCTACAATTATTTGAAAAGAGAAAAGACAAAAAAAGAAAGCAGTCATGTATAAATCTACAACTGGAACGCTGACTACAACTTGCAGTAAAGACAAAGGCACTCTCTGTTCAGCAGAGACAATGTCTGTGGAGCTCTGCTCTGCTGGGTAAGAGGCACATACCCTGTGAAACAAAGCAAAGCTGCTTCACAAAAAGCTGAAGAAAAACAACTTAAGACAAACCCACAGTACTATGTCAGGTTATACTTCCATACATTTCTTTCTTTCCTTGGGTCAAGTGAGAAAGTTGGAGATATCCAACAGATCTTGACAACCATCTGAAAATTCAACATTCAACAGCAAAGATATTACAAATTCTCATAAAAGTACAACAGCTTCTTTAATATGCATCAGAATTCGGGGGGGGAACAGAAGAAGGTGTGCAGACTTCTAGCAGACACAGCTCCGTGTGATGCTGTGGAGTGGATTTGATGGAAGACTAATCCATTTCCTTTTATTTCCAGAGAAATTTTGAGACAAGCAGCTATGTCAACACGTTTAGAAGCACAGCTTGCATCCAGTAACTGAGAAAAACACTCTGTAAAATCTTTTAAGACTGGACAAGCAAGTTTTAAAACATGTATCATACACCAATTTTTAAACATTCATTACCAAACAGTGGGGAGAGGGAAGCTACTCAGTTGCATTTAAGATGGAAGCAAAGCAAGGGAAACCACTTTATTTTGGCTGGAGACTAGCAGGGGGTGAGAGTATTTGTCCTTTTTCTGCAGGTGGTGGAAAGTGGATTTACTTTTGTGGGTTGTTGACAGAAGGCATAACTAAACTGAAGTAACACAGAATATAAACAGATCAGCCAAAGTGTGTTCACGGTGCTTGCTCTGTTTTGTTGTTGCAGCTGGAACAGACTACTGTCCTAAATTGCTTCTCATAACCTCATAACATCTGCCAGCATTACTTGCTTGTATCTGTGCTCCTCAGCCTGGCTCAGTCAAAACAATTCAGATTAGGAAAGACCTGAAGCCTTTAACTCAGATCATCGCAGAACCACAACAGGTCAGTATATGGTGCCCACATGTGAGGAGGCCTAACCACCCATCCTCTAAAGGAAAACAAATGTGCAACATATTTAAGAAACACTTGCAGATGAAGTTATTCTTGGCAAAGATTTATTATTATTATTATTATTTTTATTTTTATTTTAAAGAGTCAGGAAATTCCAAGTAATATCTTCCCCCTTAATTCATGTCTACAGCATGTTTGTTTTAATGTGCAGCAATATCTGTGGACAGAAATGTAGCTGATTAACACAAATATTGTCCTATTTGATCCCAAGTGAGTCATTCTTCACAGAGCAACATGTTTATCTTAACACAGAGCACAAAAATATCTGAAGAGAACATATGAGACTTCTCCATGCATAAACAATTGCCTCCTATAAAATGGTTTTTCATCAGGAAGAAGGATAAACCCCAAATAACTTCCAGATAGGTAGCACAGTAGCAAGGCACCTGGCCAAGCTATGCAGTAAGAAAGCACATTTGAAAAAAGAAATGTTAAAGTCAGGCAGCATTTCACCTGTGAGCATGTGAGAAAGAAGAGAGAAAAAGAGAGATTTACTTTTAACTTCTTTAAGACAGCCCTTCTTTGCCCCAGCTGTCAAGTCTTAGACTTCCAAATCAAGGTTAATAGGTTCCAAGGCTCTGACCAGCCTGCCGGACTGATTTTTTTTGACTGAAACAGCTCATTAACTGCTGTACAGCCTCATATTCTTTTCTGTCTCACTCTCACCTCTCATGCATGCTGCAATTACTCAAGCAAAACCAGGTAAGGGTAGTTTGGTAAGAAAGAAAAGGTTTCCCAGACTTCACAAAACCAGCCCTATTTCATTTGTCAGAGGAACACGCACACACAGTGAACTGGCTTTAAGATTCAGTAATACTTCCAATCAGCTCCAGTGACCTCTGTGCAGTTTCTTCAACAGTTTGGGGTTTTTTCACTATCACATGTTTGTTTCCCCCCACCTTGCTTGAAAGCCTGTGAATTTTAATGTCTCCATTAAACATCTTTGGAACCAGCCATGCTCCAGCTGGTGACAGCCACGCAGACAAGGTAAGGGCCATTATTCCTCTTCCCCATCCTCTTCAAACATATTTAGTTATTTCAATTGAAAAAAGCCACCACCAAAGCCCATGGGATAGAGCAAAATATTAAGAGAAAAATAATGTCTTGCGCTGAATCATCTAGTTACACTTTGCTATACAATTAAAATCCAGGAATATAGATTTTAATTTTACCAGCAGACTCTGGAAATAGTTGTGAGCTGTTATAAAAATTTAAAAGAAAAACAAAAACAACAACAAATGTATTTCTTTTTATCTGTGCTTGTAATTCTTAATATTACAGAGTCATGCCCCCCTCCAACGCATTAAGGACCATCAAGTATTTGACATACACTTACAGAAGAGACTAAGGTTCTTAGACTTAAATAAAAAAATTAGTTGGTCTTTTGTTTGGCTGTGGCCCAGAATGTTGATTTATCTTAAAGGTTATCTCATTGATGCCATGATGACTTTTTGCCTTTTCTTTTATACCCCTGTTATACCTTTTTACAACTTCTGTATTCCTAGTGCTTTTTGCCTACATTCTTGGACTTGTTTGTTCAGCTAGGAGACGAAACATTTTAGAAGCTTTGTAGGTAGGGGTTAGTGTGCCCCAGACCCCAAGGTCCTCTCCAGAACACATTCTGTAAACCAAGATAGAACCATCCAGGGGAAGGTTCCTTGGGGAGGGGGGCTCACTCGAGCCTCTCATTGGGGAATCTTTGATAGATATGCTAATTAGCAAGACCTATAATGTTGTACCAGATCTTGTGGGGGGGCATTGCAGTGTGCATGGAGGTGCATTTGATCTGGACGTGTGCACCTAAGGATCCTTAAAATAAATACCAAGGTAAAATCCCTTTTCCCTTTCTAACCGTGTTTGACTCTTGATTTTAAGACCAGGAAAAGGCATCACTATCATTAAAAATTATGAACAAATAGAGAAAGAGTTTTGATAGTTTTTTCCTACAGATGTTTTTCTATACCTCTTTAAATCTAGCATTTTTTGGTTTTTGCATCCTGGTGCATAAGGTGAATACAGGCAATAAAACTTCCCCTTAAAAAGGCCCCAAAATCACTATGCACTGTATATTGTAACTTCACAGTTTTGATTTGTGTCAAATAGAAGGTTTTGCCATAGCAAAACAAAAACCCAACCAAACAAAAAGGATGAAACAGCACGTCACAGTTCATTCTGCACGATGAACAAATATAGTAAGTAACAGAGCTGCTTTTCCAAAAAGCCCATAAAGTCTAGGCACTCTGATGGCAGAATATCCCACATCCAGAGAAAAAAAGCTCACAGACTACAAATGCCAAGATTACATGCTATAATTTAGCAGTGATTTCCAACAGTATGCAGAGAAGGAAAGAAATTTATTGCCAGCACCCATCAGCTTTGCAAATTTCTGATGTGCAAACATTCACCTTCCTGAATGTTTTTCAGTGGCAAGAGCAGCTGCTTAATTGGCACAGCTAATTATTTGGTGAGGTCCTTCACAGTGAATGCCCCAACTTTGCAACTGTGCTCGGTTCAGGCCCTAAGAACTTCTGAGCTCTACAGGGAGCTGCCAAACTTCAGAGCCTGCAGCAGCCCCTGCAGAGCTCATCAGCTCTGCAGTGGACCCTGTGAAACACAGCTGGCTCCAGCTCCAGCACTAACAGGACTGGCGCTCCTCTAACCAAAAAATACCAAATTAAACAAGAGGCGTTGGAGTAGTTCAGGAAAACTGTGCACAGTAAATATTTTTGGTTATTGAAAATAGCTCTTGACTTGAGAAGAGGTGTTCAGGAGTTTATGAAAACGACATTTGAGTCAAGTGACCCTTCAAATACCTGAACAGGGACTCTTCCTGAGGCAAGTTCACAAAGGGAGGAAAACTGCAATCCAGAAGCACACAGCAGTATTGAAAGACACAGAAAATGGATTTTCAAGTAAGGGGACTTAAAATATGACAGGAAGGTTTTAGTACAAAGTTTCTCAACTGACTGCAAAAGTCAGAAAATATTTTTGGTCCTTCAGGAAAAGCAAAAAATGTACATACAAATTAAATATGGAAATAATCCTTCATAAAAGAGAGGAAGAAATATCCTTTGGGGATACAATCAAGATAAACATGAGAGAAAAGATGTTCTTAGCTGGCTGAGAACTGTACTCTTTTACAATAGCTTATCTCTGTAAATAAGTGTATTAGTTGATTGAGTGGATTAGTTGAATGTAATTTTCAGAGCTGCTTTACAATAATATCTTATGTTAATATTCAGTGCAGTCAACATCATTTTCTGTGCAAATTACCCTATCTGCAGCTTTTTGGTTGCTTTTACACCACTATTCCACATACTAAGAGCAGCTATGTGAGGAATGGGTGTGAATTAAGCAGGGAGCTGTTAACATCCTAACACACTGGATCTTTTACTTTTTAGCCTTATTTTAGGTTCAGAAGCCCACAGGTTGCCAAGAGAGCTGCAGTTTCCCATTTCGGGTAGGCACGGCTGGCTCTGAACCACATGCCTTAAGCATTGCTATGTACACTGGACAAAACCAAACCAAGATTTCTTACACTGAAAACCAAGCCTTTATTATTTCACTCTTCTGCAAGGCCATCAGCGTGTCTAGTAAATGACTGAACGACCCGGATGTGCTGAAAATGCCTGACAAGCAAGCACCAGTGGGCCCAGCTGTAACTCTTTAACTGTCCCCACCCTGACCCTCCATCCCCATCCCTTGCACCTCGGGGAGGGTGGAGGACAAGCACAACTCTACAGGTGTTTGGATCTCAGCTACTGAATTTCACAGCCCAGACCATCAGCACCAACCCAGACAGGGGTCTCTGTCCAGTGACTGGAACACAATGACCTGTGACAGGCACACCTCAATATGGCATCACTGCTCACACAGCAGGAACCTGTGCAGGAACATTGGGGCCGCTGTGGATAAATTACTGTAGCCTCCGTAGCTCACTTGTCAGGGATGCAAAAAGACTTGACTGACAGGTGGGAGAAATCCATGTGCAAAATTCCATGTGTAAGTCTACTATACACACCAGGCAAAGCTCTACTGGGACAGATATTTCATAAGGCATACAAACATTTTGCCCAGTATACTCTATACTGGTTCCCTTAAGATGGAGATGCTGTCCTGGCGATAGCACTTCCATGCAAATGACTCCATTTATCCTAGGACATCAGGCAGGATACTAATGAAGCAAACCATCTGTAACAAGGATGGCAATGTGAGGATTTCCACTTTAGAGCTGGCTTTAGTCTCCTAATCAGACCTTATCTAGCAGGAGAAATAAAATTATCACAACTTCCCTTTTCTTGGAATCGATTTCTAAAATAAGGGATAAATGCAAACATTCAACTTTTGGAATGAAGAAAAGCTGGGATGAAGAGATCAAAACTTGATGCTTTGTCTCTAGCTCAGTATCAAGAACAAAGTAAAAAACTAGAACAACATTTTGTAGATGGCATTCATAAGCCCTGAAAATAATGCTTTAGAAAAGCCACTGAAAATCTTTTATAAGAAACCAACATGGAAGCACAAACCTACATGATATTCTCATTTCATAACTGAAAAGAAAAAACTCAGTATTCAAGCTAGTTACCATGGCCTCTGTTTTCAGGTATTCCAGTTTAAAGAAAATGCTGGGCAATCTGACAAAACAGATGAGAGATTGTTTTTAATTTTCACACAGATATTTCTGAGGGTCTGTAGGAAGTAAGGTTTGACTTAGCTGTCAAACCAAACACACAGTGATGCACTGTAGAGTCTCATGCATATGATTGTCCTTTTGGCCACAGATGCCCAGGAAAAAGAGAAAGATGTTGATTAAAAAAACAAGAAGCAGCTATTTTTTTGCTGAATACTCACAAAGGCAGAATTTTAATTGTTTGAGCAGCTGGAAAGGTCTCTTGCTCCTTGAACTTGTAAATTAACCTTTTCTGTCTCCAGACACAAAAGGTCTAATGACATGCCTTCCACAGTTAGGAAACAAAAGCCATTTTTTGGTTTCTCCTAGAGCAAGCAGGAAATAAAGCTTGTCAAAACTTAGCAGCATTTGAAAAAACAGCATTTGAAACAACAATTTTCCCAGATTAAGCCAAAAAATAGAGAGGGATACAATTTCCTCTCTCTGTTACCGATTAACACCATCCCTTGCTGACTGCAAGACGGAAGCAAGATGCAAATGTGCTTTGGAAGACTCCAGCCAGCTCTTTGTGTGGGAACCACTCCAGATATAATACACCAGACCCTGCCAAGTTCAGACAGCAAGTAAGCCAACAGAAAACTAAAACATAATTAATGTAACAGGAGATGGACAAAAGAAGAGAAGAAAATTCCTTGCCTTCCTACCTACCTTGGTTCTTCAAATATGAAAATAGAGGAAAGAAAACCAGCTGGCAGTTTTGAGAGACTTTCAAAAAACCACACAAACAAAAATACCACAAACCAACAACTGTGACAGTGTCTCTCAAGAGGCCAGGTAAGAAGCTGAGCCAGGAACACATGCTGGGTAACTGCAGGGCTGAGGAGCCTGACAGAGGTCTGCTCTGGCAATGCTGCCAACATTGCCTGGGAGGAGCTCACATACACAGAGACACACCTTTCAAATAGTTCTTTAGGAACCTGCTGAAAGGTGCAGATCTCTACACACCTGTGAACTGAAAAAAGTTATGAAAGCTAGTACAAAAGAATATTTAGCTACATTAAAACTACCAGTGGGGAAATCAGTAAGAAAATGGTGGGATCACAGTTCTTCATCTTTCTCAGATAAAATCCACCTTCTTTGTACAATGAAAAAAATCTGTTTCTTTACAGGGACTTGCACTAAAAATATAAACATTTGTACTGCGCATATTTAGTTTGTAAATGAGGATTTAGAATTCTGTAATTTCAAAGAGCCTTGGGTTGAAACTAGACAAGACAGCTGCTACAATAATTTTTCACCCCCTGCTTTTTCAGCTCAGTCATAACCAAACTTGTTTCTTATATTTGAATAAAAACATTGAATTATTCTCCATATCTCCCTGTACATACTGAATGCAGGAAGGGCAGAAAGATTATTCCCTATAGTTGGATCTTAAATTGAAACCCCAGACACACACACACTTCTCCATGGCAAGAGAGCACAGTCATATATGCCAGTTGTGTTGCTCGGTGAATGAGGGCAAGAGAGACAAATCTGCCATTTGGCATTCTGGGCATTTTGTTTCTCAGAAACAAAAATCCAGGTATCCCCCATAGCTCTGCAAGGTTTGGAGTTATGAACTCCTCCATTCCAGGTACTCCACAGATACATCACCTACACCCAGCAAACAGAATGCACTGTTACAACCATCCCAGCAATCCTTAATGCAGATTCAGCTTACAATGCAAACGGTTTTTAACCAAGACCCACTCACTCAACTTTATTCTCTGACTTAATGGAAGTTTACTCTAAGTTGGGGCCCATCAATCCCCTGACGCAGTTCACCATAACATTAAGTGGGTACCTGTGCTAACACATGGAAGGGCAGGACGGCACAGCCAGGAACAAGAGAAGAGAAGATTAGGTCAAAAAACTATCAGAGATATGACCTGTCCTCCCTCAACTGAAATTGGGGAACAATATGTTTGGTCTCATGAGATCCTTTTGCAACTTTACCTCTGTGAGATTTTCTTTCCAAGTCTTTCATCAGTAAAATATCCCCTTCTTATTCAGCCCCTCTCTCAGTACACAGCTACCAACTGGATGATTTTTATGTTCTTCATTCCTGACTCCTCCAAGAAGCTCTACAGAACTTTAATGCTCTGCCAAGCCATGCTGAATCTCACCCTCCATATCATATTTCAGCACTCTGCTAATTCTGTTTTTCATCGTTTTCATCCTATTGTTTGGTACGTAAATCAGGCTTACTTACATGTAACCATCATTCCTTAGGCTTTTTTTAAAATTCAGTTGATTCATATCATCTAGGGGTTCAGTACATTTTCAGTGCAGCTCCTGTCCTTGTGATTTATCAGTTTGTTGATACAGAAACCAACCTGATGCCACTTTGATCATCTACTAGAATCACTAAATCACATATTCTCCTGTAAGAAAGTAGCACATAGCAATTAATATTTCACACCACAGAATTAGATAAAATATGTCCTTGTATTTAACCAAAAGCTACATGATATTCATTACAAAACAAACCACAAAAAGAAGGGGCTGGAGGAAGAGGAGAGATTTCTCTATAGAGGATAAGAAGAGTAGAAATAAAGGGACACATTGTAATTAATGCATAATGAGACAGGTTACATTACAGGAGATTTGGTTAGAGACCTAATTCTGGAGATAAAAACCTAGGCAGATTTGGCTTTTATTGAGAAGAAAATAGGTTTTCTCAGAGGGTGTAGAAAGGCCCGTGAAATGTGGTCTGAATACTGGCCAAAGGCATCGTACTCAGATGGAACAAACACCACTTCCTTTTTATACTGAAAAAATTATTGTCAAATAACTGAGATGTCTGAGACTTCACTCGAGCTTTTTCTAGGTTCGATTTTGCTATAAAGGAAGTAAGAATGCTTCCACTTTTCCATTCCTACTGTAAACAGCTAAATATTAAGTACTTGGATTCAATTTTTATGGAAAAAATTGCATTCTACAGCAACTATTATGCATGTGGAATTCTGAAGTTAAAAATCAATTAAAACTGCTTTAAACCCAGCTCATTAACATTTCTCCCTACAAGCTTCTTTTGCAGGTCACTCACCTGTTCTTCAAGTAAGAGCCACCACTAACTTGCATAAAAATTGCTTCCAGCACAGAGATACATCAAAAGTAGGAAAAAATTCCAAATCCTTGCCCTAGTACAGGCCTCACTCACAAGACATCCTCTAACAAGGGACAAAGAAAATGCCCACCAAATATTACACTAAGGGAAAAACCCCAAGTATGTTTCCAATCACTCAAGTATAAAACTCACTCTAGTTTAAACCTTTCATCTCAAGCCTGAATTGCTCAGCAGAAAAAAGTGCTGATCAGCTCACAGAATTTTAAAAAATTATACTAAATGCTATTAAAAGGTTTTTACAAAATACAGGCTGCTTACAGAGAAGTGTTCTTCCCTGTTTTCCTTACAGAATCTGCAGTGGGAACAGAAAGGATCACATTTTGAGCAATTTAATGAGATAAAACAGCAAGTTTTGAAACTCAGCTGCTGCTTGGGAGGGCAAGTGAGAAATGAATACTACAGAAATAATACCATGATATACTAAAAATCCTAGGAAGAGGAAGCCTACATTTATTTATTATTCCCAATGTGGGGAATTACTGCACATATAAGTGACCTCTAGAAATTCCCCATCTTACGTAAAATCAGAGATTTTCAACATCAGCAAAACCCCCAGTTTTCTTTGTGTGCAACTTTGATGTTGACAGAAGCATAAAGTAAGATTCCAGCAATACTTTGCATATGTAAATAATGCTTCTTTCTTGCCCAATAAATTCTTTACCTATAAAAGAGATCCTTCTGCTCGCAGTTGCTTTTGCCACTCAAGGCTGCCTCTTTTCCACCTCTCTCCTGCATCAATGCAGAGGGAGGAGAGTTGCTACAGAAGGGCCCAAAAGCTTCTTTCCTTACGCCTACTGCTGGCTACCTTCCTCTGCTCTTACCCTACTCCAAAACCCTCCAAAAAGGTGAAAAAGATGTGTTGGTGACAATACAACAGGAGAAAAAAAAATGTAGAGATGTGCAGAAGACCCAAAACCAGTGCTGGTACCAAAGAAGCCCACCTAGGTCAAACCAATTATCTCATTTTCAAACCATGCAAACTTAACAAAATCTGTCTAGTTCAAAGCTTTTACTGCAGAAGATAATAACTTGAGTAGTTTTATAGAAAACCTCATTCAACTGTTTTAACAAAACAATTTTCTTTTTTTAAATGCAATTGTTCTTTGCATTTAACTTGCAAAGCTGTCACATTAAACAAAACACTGTATAAAGTAAATTATATGCTAATATATGTATAATAAACATAAGAATATGATAAAATGAACAGACATCTCAAAAACAAATAAAAAACTTTTCTATATCTAAATATATTGTGAATTTGCAGTTCAGTACTTTAAAGACTCACTGTCAGGTATGAAAGACCTTTCTAGTATACAACTGTGTTATATTAGAAAGCTAGCAGTTCCTCTTATTCAGCTACAAAATGCTCCCAAGCTTTCCATGTAGGAATAGAAAAAGGCAACTGTAACGATGTGACTTAAACTCATGTAACATCTGTTGCTGTGTTTTCACTCGCTACAGTTCATCCGTTAAAAAAATGCAGAACAAAAGGCACAGACAAAACTAAGAGCTGGGAAAATTAAACTTAAACACAGCAGAATCCAATATGCACAGGTGGGGAAAATTTCTTACTGCCCTGAACCAGTGGGAGAAATCTGCTTGCAGAAATTGAGGAGCACAGAAGGAGATCAGGCACTAACCCTGTTTGAATAGGTTGCAAGAGGGGAGTTCTAACAGTGCCTCTTTTGCTGTGCTCCTTACAGGTTCTGTACTCTTTAGACTTTTAAAGGAAAAAAAAACAAAAAGACACCCACTAAGTTACAGATTGCTCAAAAGAAAAAAATAGTGCCTGGTACATTTGTGGTTTTAGTAATTTTGTGGCTACACAGCACCATGATGGGTAATACATTTTATAAGCATAATACATATTCACTGTAATTTACCCTTTAGCCCATTGGAAACACCACCACTACTGGTCACTATCAAAGGGGAAGGGGAACAGCCACCTTCCCACATTCTACAGGATTTAAACCAGGAGAATCCATGAAATGGCACGTCTGCTTGTATGTGGATACTCCTTGTTGCAAATTCATTTTTTAGTTTTCATTTTCCTCTGCAGCCAAACTTACTGCTTCATTTAATGGGAATCTAAAACATTCAGAAAGGCCCTGCAGAGAGACCTGGACAGATTAGAGGGCTGGGCAGCCACCAACCACTTTAAGTTCAACACGAGAAAGTGCCAGATTCTGCATCTGAGATGGGGCACACCTGGATGTACAGACAGACTGGGAATGAGATTCTGGAAAGCAGTGCCAGGGAAAGGGACCTGGGGGTCCCGGTCGATGGCCAGTTGGACATGAGGCAGCAGTGCCCTGGAGCCAGGAGGGACATCCCTGTCCTGGGGCACCAGGCCCAGCATGGCTGGCCAGGCCAGGGAGGGAATGTCCGGCTCTGCTCTGGGCTGGGGCAGCCTCACCTCGAATACTGTGTGAAGTTTTGGGTGCCACAATGTGAGAAAGACATAAAGCCATTAGAGAGTGTGCAAAGGAGGGCACCAGGATGGTGAAGGGCCTTGAGGGGAAGCGTGTGAGGAGCAGCTGAGGACACTTGCTCTGTTCAGCTGGAGGAGACTGAGGGGAGACAGCGCAGTTCCAGCTTCTTGTGCGGGGAAGAGGAGGGGCAGGCTCTGAGCTCTGCTCTCTGGGACCAGGGACAGGACCCAGGGAACAGCTGGAGCTGTGTCAGGGAGGGTGAGGCTGGGTATCAGGAAAAGGTTCTTCCCCCAGAGGGTGCTGGGGCACTGAACAGGCTCCCCGGGGAATGGGCACGGCCCCAAGGCTGCCAGAGCTCCAGGAGTGTTTGGACACCGCTCTCAGGGATGCACAGGGTGGGATTGTTGGGGTGTCTGTGCAGGGCTGGGGGTTGGACTCAATGATCCTTGTGGGACTGTGCAATTCAGAATGTTCTGTAATTCTGTGAAAAGCCGGTGCTACTGACAATCTTGTGTTAAAAACATCTTGATACAACCCCCCAGAAGGATTGCACAGCAAGTGAGAGCTAAGCAGAAGAAATGCCAACTTAGTGATTAGTAATTAAATTCACAGTGAAATTGCATTTCCCAATATGTAAACTTGTGCCACATTCTGACCTGTAATCTTTATGCTAAGGCCAGAATCTTTATGCTATGCTAGAAGATCAACTGTTCTCCAAAGTAAAACTGTACCCACTCAGGGGTGGGAATGCAACAGGAGAGGTGTTGGTGTCAGCTGCCACACTACTCCTTCCTGACCACTGACACACAACAGTGGGGTTCAGCCCCTTTTCCACTACGGAATTGCTTCAGTGGAATGACTGACTAGAAGGACAAAAACTGTCAAATTTCTCATCCCTCAAAACACATTTTATCTATTATTGCTGTCCCACTATATCCCTGTTCCACCCACAAGCAGATGTTATTTAGCACTTGCTGTAACACTGCTCCTCTCCACTATAAATTAGTTGTTTCTCAAGCTCACTGAACACTGCATCTATTCGCCATCAATCCAAGTTCACCAAGCAACCATGATTCACTCTCTTGGAAGCAGGACAGCATTAGTATCATTTTACTGAAGAGGACAAAGCACTTGTACTCCAAAGCTCTCACAGTCCACAGGGTGAAAAAGACTAGGGCAAAAAGACAGCTTCATTAATAGTGGCAGCACTGAACACGACTGCAGAAAGCTTCTGTCCAAGCTGTGTATAATTTACAGGTTTTGCTGTATATTATTTCTGTCCCAATGCAAAGTATGGTTAATACATCTGTGTTCTGGATTTTCCTTTAAGGTAACATTTTTCATGGAAATGCGTAGCATGCTCATACAACCCCACCCTTCGAAGTTTTGCATCAGCCAGTGCTCATAGAAAAACGTATGTAAAATCCCATATGATGTGTGCATACGTAGGGATGTTCTTTTCCTCAGGAGCTGAGTTTATGTCCACCAGTGATCAAATCAAATCTCAAGTGCAACAATTTCTAAAAACTGACTGCATACACTTCCAAAAAAATTGCCTTTTGCTCTACATTTAATTTACTCCTTTCATATCAGGTCCCCTTTTAGTCTGTCCATTCTGTGGTCTGCTTCAGATAATACTTTCCTTTGTTATAAGTCATGAACAGTAATCCCTTCATGGTTGTTATCCAATTTTACCAAAGGCTTTAATCTGCTTTATTGACAATTACCCTTTAACTACTCTTCTCTGAATTGTAATAATATGGATCTCCAGTTCTGCAACAAACCAAAAAACAAATCAACAAACAACCCAGAGTTTGGAATTACCGCTGAGGACAAAAATATGTTCGGAAAATTAATTATATGAAACAATTCAAATAGAGGAATTCTAATAATATAGTGGTGGCAACAGTAAGAATTTGCCCCAAGTGTATAAGAAATATAGATGGTGAATTTATTCAAGAGAGTCTTAACTCTTTATAACCTTGCTCCTCTTCTGTTCTGTGGACTGCTGTGAGCTGCAAGGATAGGTTGGTTTTGCAGCGTTAACAGTGAGGAGGCAGAGGACCAACCCTTAGGACAACAAAGGGCATAGGGACCTGCGGCACAGCCAGGTGACCAGACACTCAGAGACAGGAGTGACAGCCCCCAGACTTCACTCTCTTAGACTGTGAGGGTACAAAAGGCCAGGGTTTCCTTTGTTCAGCGCCTCAGAAGCACCCAGCTCCAGCTGTTGTTATTTAGCTATTGCACCAAGATAAGATTATTTTAAGGATAGACGCATCTGACACTCTGCTGTGGGAAACCTGGTCTGCCTGGGTGAGTGTGGGGTGTGTGCAGCTGGAAGGAGCTTCAGTCCCAGCTCAGGTGGTACAGGAGCGACTGCCAGAGTGGTCCTGGATGGTCCAACAGGGAACTTCCCTCAACACCTGCCACTAAGAGCTTGATAGAACCCCACCGATTGCATAAAAGGGATAGCTAGACCAGAAAGATACACTCTCTGTGAGTGTAGCTAGACCAGAAAGATACCACTGTCTGTTACTTGACAGTGGAAACAAATGCATATTTAGCTTAACTTTACTAATTAAAAATCCAAGGAAACAGTCACTGCAGCTTTTCCGCAGCATGAGGAAAGAAAATGGACTTATTGACAGCAGTAGATACTTCCTAAAAAGCTTCTCCTAATCAACACCCTTCCCACACCAGTAACAATGCCAACCCCTAAGGCACAACCCAAATTTGAAAAAAGGGGGTGGGGGTATCAAGGTACTTTTTCCACCTCAAGTCTAATTGTCTCATTTCTACAGGATCAACTGAGCGAGCTGACCTAACTACTTGCTTGAGAAAGGGCTTTTCCAGTGCAGCACGAATTCATTCTGTAAACAAGCCCTTTTCTAGGATAGTATTCAATACCATGCTCTGTACTCAGGGAAGCTAAGAAGCTGAAATTGCAAGTAATACATAGAATTACAGGGTTGTACATACTGATGACTTTATTATCCCCTTAAGATTTTTGGTATAGAAATCTCTACTCAGAGCCCTTCAGTGCTCCTCTACACTGGGCTGCAATGCCTAAAAGAAGATTTTTCAAAGCAAATTCAAACATCAGTGCGTAATGACCATGAGGACTCCTATTAAAACGGGGAAAGGGGAGACTCCACACCCTCTCTGGTCTCTGTTCAGGGCTCGGGCACTGGCCAGGGAAGAAGTTCTGCCTCCTGTCCAGGTGGAATTTCCTGGGCATCAGTCCCTGCCCGTTCCTCTGGTGCCATGGCTGGGCCCCACGGAGCAGAGCCTGGGCCCTGCTCGGAGCCCTCCCTGCACACAGGGACACCCAGGGCTGAGGGCCCCTCTCAGCTGGGGCTCCTCTCCAGGCTGGACAGCCCCAGCTCCCTCAGCCTTTCCTCATAAGGGAGATGCTCCAGGTCCTTCATCTTTGCAGCCTCTGCTGGCCCTGCTCCAGGAGCTCCATGGCCCTCCTGTCCTGATGATCCCAGACCTGGCCACAGCTCTCCAGATGTGCCTCACAGGGCTGAGCAAAGGGGCAGGATCACTCCCTGACCTGCTGGCACTGCAGCAGGTGCCCTGTCCTGATGCACCCCTGGATTCCATTGGCCCTCTTGTCCCCCAGGGCACTGCTGGCTCATGGACAGATCAGTCCCCAGCCTGTACAAGTGCCCAGGGCTGTTCCTGCCCAGGTGCAGGACCTGCATTTGCTCTTGTTGAATGTCAGATGGTTCCTCTCTGCCCATCTCTCCAAGCTGTGTCTCTCTGAAGGGCTGCACAGCCCTTGGGGCTATCAGCTGCTCCTCCCAGCTTTGTACCATCAGTGAACTACTGAGGAGGCATCAACCCCTCCTACAATCCCTGATGAACAAGTTAAACACCGAGCCCAGAACAGAGCCCTGGGGGACACCACCAGTGACAGGCCTCCAACTAGACCCTATGCCACTGATCACAACCCTCTGGGATCTGCCTCTCCGCCAGTTCTCAGTCCACCTCACTGTCCAGTCATCCAGCCCCCACTTCTTGAGTTTGCCAGTGAGGAGGTCATGAGAGGCAGTGTCAAAAGTCTTGCTGAAGTCAAGGCAGACACTAAACACTGCTCTACAACTACCATCCAAGTAGTTGTTTCATCATAGAAGGCAATCAGGTTGGTTAAACATTACTTACTTTTAATGAACCCATGCTGACTGCTCCTGATCACCTTATCTCCCATGTGGACAGAGGTAGCCTCCAGAAGGAGGCATTCCATCACCTTTCCAGGGATTGAGGTGAGCCTGACTGGTCAATAGCTCCCAGAGCCCTTCTTCTTGCCTATTTTGAAGACGTGAGTGATATTTGCTTTCTTCCAGTCCTCAGGCACTTCTGATCTCCATGATCTCTCCAAGGTGATCATGAGTGGCCTCACTCTGGTGTCCCACCATCTCTCTCAGCACTCATGGATGTATCCCATCAGGGCACATGGACCTGTGCATTCAAGTTTGTTTAAGTGTTCTCTGACCCAATCCTCCTTAACCAAGGGAAAGTCTTCTTCCTGACATTCCTTTAACCTGGTCTCCTGGGACAAGGAAACCCAGAGAGCTGGTCTCATCAGTGAGGACTGATGCAAAAGCAGTATTCAATAACTCTGCCTTTTCTGTGTTCTCTGTTACCAGGGCCCTCCCTCCACCAACTAATGGGCTCACATTATCCTCCATTTTCCTTTTGTTATTGGTGTATTTGAAAAAGTCCTTCTAGTTATCCTTGACATCCTTGGCCAGATAGAATTCTAGATGGGCCTTGGCCTTTCTAGTCCCATTCCTACTTATTCTGACCACCACTTTATATTCACTCTAAGTGACCTGACCTTGCTTCCATCTCCTGTGAACTTTTTGCCCATACTTGAGCATCGACAGGAGCTCTTTATTCATCCATGGAGGTTCTCATGCCAAGGCTGCTCTCGGCCTTCACATCTCCGGCAAGGCCTTCCATGTTGGTTAGTATGAGGTCAAGGAGCACACATTCCTTGTGGGATCCTCTCACTGTGACAAGAAGTTATCATCAAGGTTTCCCAAGAACTTCCTGGACTGTTTGTGCTTTGCTGTGTAGCTTCTCCAGTAGATCTCCACTTCCCTCCTCCTGACCGGGCAGCCTGTGGCACACAGCCACAACAGAGTCACCCTTACTAGTCTGTCCTTTTGCCCCAACCCACAAGCTCTCAACTCAGTCATCCTCCTCACCAAAACACAGCTCGATACATTCCTAGTGCTGCCTCACATAGAGGGCAACTCCACCACCGCTCCTTCCTGGTCTGTCTCTCCCAAATGGTGTGGAGCCCCTCATGCCAACATACCAGTCACAGGAGCTATCCCACCAAATCCCTGTAATCTCAATGAGAACCAAAGCCTTGGGGCTGCACATAGATCTCCAATTCCTCCTGTTTGTCTAGGAAGCTCCAGTTTCTTGAACAGGAATAAGAAAGCAAGACGACCCTTTTGTTCAGTCTTTTACATCACATTAAGAAATTGTCTAATGAACTCACATTTATGGTGTTTGCTTTATTGTAGGGGCATTTTAATTTTTCAAATCAATTGTTAAACTATATAGTCATTTTTCAAAACAAGAACGTACATTTTTCCTCCATCATTTTTACCGTCCACAGAAGCAATTGTGCTCAGCAAACCTGGCAGTGAAACAAATAGTTGTTAATTCTAAATAATCAGAGAGTCCTTTCAGGGTAAGTGGCATTAAACACAAGGTCCAATTTTAAAACCCAATTTCAAAGGGTGAGCTCACCAGCTAGGCTCCTCAAACAGGTGGAAAGAAGTAGCGTTTTCCAGAGGTTACAATACTGCTCTGACTCAGCCCAAGAAGAAAGCCACCCTTCTCCAGTGACTGTAAAGGAGCTGAGGTAGCTGTAAAGGGGGTTGAGGTGGCCAGCTCAGGGAGCTGGGTAAAGGAGAGGTAAATCTCCTCTCAAAGATCACTTTCCAGCTAACTGTCACACAGAAAGAAACAGGATTTGTGCCTTTCTTGAGGTCCCAGGTAACAGTGAAAGAAATAAGGCTTGCTCAGTTCAGCAAGAACTGAACTTTCATTTAAATCCTAATGAGAGGTTACTATGTGGTTTTTTTGTTCTTTTCAAAGGCAAAGAGTCACCAGTTCAAACTGATGTCACTGAGGCAGTTATATCTGGGACTAAGTGAAGTCAACAACTTCTGTATTTAAGCAGAGCCATCATCTCCTCCTCTGTAGTAGCTCTTTCTAGGGAGATATGAAACTTCTGTCAAAGCAGAGACTAGCGAATTTTTTCAACACGAAACCCAAGCAAACTTTTCCTAGATCATTTAAAGTTCACACAAAGAGACTGTTGCAAGAAAACATAGTACCAGACACCCATGCGTTGCTTTTTCTTTTGTGCATCCCCTGCAAAGAACTGGATGTTGATTCATGTTGACTAATGGGCAGAACCTCTGAAAACAAAAAAAGCCCATAGCAACTTTCTCTGTGAACAATGGAATGAAGAAAACCTGATCATCCAGAAAGAGGCACATCAAGTTAGATTCCTTGAAGTTTAATGAAAACAAAGGCACTGAATGAAGCACGTCCAGCAGGTAGAGCACTTGGAGCAAGGTCTGTCCCATGTGGGTGCCCTGTTACACACACGCACGATGCCACTGGGCTGGGAGGCCACTGGGAGATGAAGCTGGGGCCCAGCTTGACTAAAACTGAGCAACAAATTGCAAAGGTCAAATTGGGAGTGACTCAGACACCTGCAGTATTCACACGTGCATCATATATTAGCTACTAATGGTGATTTTTTGCCTGTTTTTAGGCTACTGTCAGCTGCTAGATCCATCAGGTTTTTGTATGCACGTACTCAGTGTTAGTTTAACATAACCCAATCTCATACACTCAGTGTAAAAAGCTGTGAACACTGCTTTTCTCAGCTACACAAACCTCAGATGAATAAATCTGTAACCTCAGAGGAGCTAATTAAGAGTACAACAAAGTTGTACAGCAACCCTTTCCTTTGCACTCTTACATGTGACCCAAGGTCAGGAGTGAAAATTGTCATCTACCACCAACTAACAACTTTTGGTTTTTAATCACATTGGCAGAGGTAGCAAGAGGCTCTAGATATC
Source organism: Corvus cornix cornix (assembly GCF_000738735.6). Taxonomy (NCBI): domain Eukaryota; kingdom Metazoa; phylum Chordata; class Aves; order Passeriformes; family Corvidae; genus Corvus; species Corvus cornix. The sequence goes on along the minus strand of NC_047057.1, from coordinate 64,811,902 downwards.
CAGGCACAAAATACGTGGAAAGCTAGACAGCCAGCAGAGTTCTTGATGAAACTTCCTGGACAGAGCAATATTAGCCCTTGTAGTACCTCTCATGGGAATGCCTTGCTGCTCTTTGGTCCAACCCTCCATGGCAAGCACTAATCTGCGCCCAGACTGTTTTTGAGCTGTGCAAATTTACAACAAAATTATCAGAGAAAACAGGTATTAGTTTGCAGAATAACCTGCCCCTAACTGTGCCACCCCACCACAGTAGTATCCAATCCCCACAGCACTAAGCAGCTCAAACATTTAGTTAACTGCTGTCTTGACAAGACTGGAGTGGTACATGAGGCCCATGAGCTGTTTATTTTGGCAGTACAATGGTGCTACTTCTTTTCTGTTCTCTCAGTCCAACCTGTAGAAGCAAGAATGAATCCTGTGCTAGAAGCTGATGGAGGAAGAACATCTACCAAATGATAAAAAGGGTCTGTTAATAACTGTGTATATCTCCTCTTTTGCATCTGCTCATATATTTAAAGACAATGCAGCTTTCACAAAGCAAGCTGCCTTTCAATAGGGATGACATATAAATTGAAAATCGTCCTAAAGTCTGCAATAACCTTAGAGAAAAAAACACCAGTGAGCAAAAATTAGAAAACTGATATGACAGCTTAGTAACTATTAAAAAAAAAGTTGTCTGTGAGAACAGCAAACAGATAAATAGCATTCCTATATGTCAACCAGAATATACAGTGGAAGTATACAGGTCAATAAGCACAGGAAGCTAAAACTTCTGACAAGTGGAAGAGGCTCCATCTCTCTTCAACTGCTCTGTTTCTCTCTCATGAAAAAAGACCCCAAACCTATATTTTTATCACCCTCTTGCCTTCTAGGGTCTGCAAGACAGGTATTAAAATTCTGGTGAGCCTGATAAGCCTTGATCCTACCTTCCCTTTAGGCAATACCCAGTGCAGGACAAACCACAGAGCCAGAATGAGGAAGAGCTGACAAAGAGATGAGAACTGGGGATGTGGAAAGGGCAGTATGTTTTTTTTAGAAGTAGGTGTTTCACTGTCATCTAGGCCTTGCTTAGTTATCACTGTAGTGGAACAGCACATGACAATAACCTTTAGAACTGAAAGATCTGTGTGGATAGAAACACCTAAGAGCAGTAAGATCACAATGTTGCCATAGCTGGAAATCCTCAGCCACCATATCAGCTACAGCTACCTACTGTGGAATGACTGGAACAGAACAGGAAGCTCAAGGCTCAAACCATGTGACCCAGGATATCAGCCTTCTGGTAAGCTGTCAAAACAAATGTTTCCACCAAAAAAGTCAATTCGGATGAATCAGCATTTCAACTAAAATAAAACAGTCAGATAATTCCACACCAACTTCAACTGACTGAAAATTCTTTAATGAAAGTGTTAGCTCTTACTTCACCATTTAATGTGGTTTACATGATTTATCTCCTCAAATTAAGAAGTCAGGTCACCACCTCTGTTTCTTTGTAGACAGTTCAGTAGCACATTAGCACCATGTTTTTTAAAGCTGGAAGGATGCAGCAATGGCAAAGAATGCTTTTATCATAAACATTCCTAGAGTCCGTCTCAGAATCTCCCGAAGTGTTCCCGAAAGTGTTCACACTAATTCTAGGTTTTGAAATTAATTTTTATTTTTGCCCTTCTAATTAATCTAGATTGTTTGACAAGCAGTGCTGTTAGAATGAATATACAACAGCACAGCTGCTGCTCCACATGTTTTAAAACAATCACAAAAGGCTGGCATAGCTTTGGCCCAGGCCTAGGCCATTCAGGCAGAGAGAATCTCAGTACCTCTTCCAGCAGGAATTTGCAGGAGTGGGAGAAGGGAAAGGGAAAAGCAGAGAACTGATTTGTGCTCACAAACCAGCTAAATAACATCAAATGTCTTGAAAAAGAAAGTTAAGTCAGAAATAGTGATTTGCTCAGGATTTCTCATCAAAACAAACACCAAAACCACAATACACCACACAAAGAAGAACCAGAAACAAAATCCTCAGTTACCTGCCCCTTGAAAAATGTTGCAGTACCCAGAGTATTTGCTCAGTGATACACAAATCACTCATTCCACCCAACTGTAGTGATAAGGCAGACCACACTACTACTAAAACTCATGTCTTTTCAGGCATATTACACCACTAAATATGTGATGCTTTTGTGAAGTTACATGCTTGTAACTATTGCCATTTCATGGCATAAAGTCTTCAACTTAATCTGCACCTAAACATTCCTTATCTAAAGAATTAAGTTCTGAAGCTCGAATGATGTAATGCTACCACATACAGTTAATATTTTCTACATACTGACTTACTTGTGTAAACCAGCTGTTGGCATTTTCAGAATGATTATGCTGTCTGGATGCCTGATACTTGATATCATGGCCCACTCTACTGCTAATCACAGGAGTTGAGCATTCATTATACTAAGAGTTACACACAGAAACCTTCCTTTGAGACATCATCCATTTGTCTATGCAAGTGGTTTGACAGCTTTTAACTTTAAATTAAATAGCATCTCACCCTCAACTAAAATATTCAGTTGCTAGGTTTCCTGGCTTAATTTCCCAGGTTACATTTAGACCTTTACAACACCAAAAACTCACAGCCCATGCCGTTTTGGTTAACAAACCATCAATTAAATGCTCCCTTAAGTAACTGTCTACTTAAGGCTTTGTGCTGTGTCGTGATTTTTAAGCTATCATTGATATAAAACCACTACCCACCAACTCAGAACCAAGTGCATGTGACAACAGATGCCTCCAAGTGGACCCTGGTTCCAGCCTAGCAGCCACCACTTCCATGTGCTGATGTACACATTACTCACACAAACATTCCACAAATCACACAGTGTTATAGTTAAGTGTTTCTATGCAAAAAAGGACCTACACATAAAAAAAAGTGCCCAAGTCTCTGTGAACAGCACTCCCAGTACAGTACATTTACCCCACTCACAGTCACCTTGGCAATGGTCACAGATTTTATTACTGAAAATACACACAGTCTGAACATTAAAATGCCAATTCAATCAAATGGTACTTTTCTTCTGGCAGCAATGAAAGTTTGTTTGCGGGATTATTCAGCTTACTTTTGCTGACATGTTTTGCCCATTCTTGTGTTTCTAAAGAGATAAATAAAAGAACTGCTTCTCTAAACAAATTCATCCAATGCACTCTGGAACGTGTCAAGAGTGACACAGAAAAAACACTATGATGCAGAGTAAAGGCTGAAAGAGGAGAGGGAACTCTTAAAAAGTGACTGGCAAAACAAAAAAAAGGTTTGCTTCTTTTTTATGATATGTGAAACCAACCCTACTTCTCACAAGAGGAATAATAGTAAAACACCTTGGTTGCAAAGAAATGGTAGAAAGGAGAGAAAACAGAGCTTGGTGTTCATGTGTATTTGTGATAAACACTTCATCAGGTCACATTGTCTTCACTGCTAGTTACTTTTATTTAAGTTAAAACCTCCTATCTTCCCACTCCACTTTCATATCTTCCCACTGGTTAACACAGTGACAGACACAAACTTAAATTCAGTCAAACTTGTGAAAAAGAGACCAGGACTAAAATAAAACTGAATTCTCAAAGAACCCATTGAACTCGTCCACTACTAAACTGCAGTCACACCCTCACTGAAGGGCAACCGTGCCCCGAACCAGAATGCTGTCTATGCCCACTACTGTCTCTAAAATCACTAGCTGACCACAGAGAATTTCAGTTTCTGAACACATATTCAAGCACGTTGAATCCTAAAGAGTGTAACAAATCTATCCACAAAAAAAGTCACTCTGAAATAAAACTGGGCATGGCCATTCCTGTCAACAGTTCCTGTTGCTGAAAGACTGAATAAGGTGTTGCAATCAAATTAACAGGGCATGTGAATTGCATAACTCAGTCCACAATTCTCTAGGTGGAGACTGCACCAGGCCCTAAATTATCACTTTCTTAACTTACATGATTTCTCATCAGGCATGGAAACACAGCTACATTAAAATGGTGTTGTCTTCAGTTATGCAAAATAGGGTAATTCTAGGTGAAATAAAACTATTTAAGGTCAAAAGGTTTATGTACATGGTTTGCCTAGGAATTTTTGATGACTCTCTGGATATACCAATTGTTCATATCCCATCATGATTTTGGAGCATTAAACTTGGTTTTATTTTTTTACATACTTAAAAATTCACAGTTAGCAACACAAAGAAAACACCAAACTATCTCTGTGAAGATTAGTACACAGCTCTCAACAGTATTGAGAAAATAGATGCCAATGACTTTGTAATTCCAGAGGGACAGGCTGAAATGAAGAAACAAGTAATATAATATATTCAAAGTCAGACATAAAAAGGCTAATTGTTCCCATAGATTTTTCTTATTGTTTCTAAAAAAAGGACCCAGAACTTTTCCATCATGAAAACATTAGTCAAGCATTCACTCAACATATGTTTGACAAGCTCTGTCTAACATTCATGTGAACTTCTTGACCATGCTCATACTAAAGGAAACCTACCCAGATGCAACAGAACACCATGAAAATAGCAAGTTTTGTGGTTCACAAGAACCATACATTTGCCAGGAAGATACATGTGCAAAAGAAAAAGGTAGCCATTCCTTTTGCTAAAATGAATTAAAAAAAAAAAAAAAAAAAATCAATCATAAAATTAACTACATACTTGTTTCTCACTACATAGCTTGGGTATTTTTCAAATTCTCAGCTAAACCCTATTTCATTAACCAGTTTTAGCATATACTTACATAGCGGAGAGCAGTCATCACACTGTTTTAAATGTGATTTTGGTCTGTCTTTATTCAACAGAAAAAATTCATAGATTAAGCTTAATTATATCCTTTACCATCTCAAAGGGAAAAACCTTGAAGTTCATATTCAGCAGTTGCTGAAAAGAAGTTTTATATGGTATCCAGGACCTGCACTAAGAAAACAATCATTTAAGTCTGGATGCTGGAATGCCGCAAATTCTGTGCAAAACCACAGCTCCCTACCTAAGCAGCATGGTCAACACTGCTATGGCAAAATAACAATTAATACACTGATTTTATCTGTCCAAGCTGCATGGTCTACCACAACGAGACAGCCTGAAAAAAAAGACACTTCACAGGACAGATTCTAAGGAGCATCTTAAAGATACTTTGGAAAACAGAACTTGAGAAAGAAAAGCACTTAAAAGCCACAACCCCAGAGGATATACCTAGTGCTTACATTACACACATTCCCTCCCAAAGTTGATGGTAAAGCATACTTTGAAAGTTGGAAAAGTGGATGGTGTATGTGGTGGGGGGAAATGGAGGGGAGAGAAGGAAAGAAGAATGGCACAATTAGATGATCCTGATAAATATGTCTTCTAAAGAAGTCTCATCTTCCTCCATCTCAAAATGCACATATTTGCTTCTAAGTAGGTTTTCTAAGTAGGTTTTTTTAATGCAGAAACTTCATTGAGTACACCTATTTTCAAAATACTACTGACTTTTCCATTAGCAGACTTTTTTTTTTTTAGTAGTATATTTACATCATAAATTTCATTTATAGCTAACTGGCTCTGCAGATTCTTTCACTGGTACAAAACTTTTTTTTTCCCCCTACTTGAGCAGGTAATTGTAAATTTAAGAATGACATTCCCCAATCAAATTCAGTCCTGGAAATCAGCAATAGAAGAATCATGACAAGTCATTCATGAGCTTAAGATTAGACAGGCAGTACTCAAGTCAACGTTTAAGCATCAAGTAACTCCCATAGATGACCTTCCACTTGATTTCAGGAGTGCTCTTATCGAGCCTGTTTAATTGTTCAGGGTCACTGCCTTTTGTTTTGTCTTTTCTTTCCTTAAATATAGGACTTCTGCTAGTCTATAAAGAGCTGCCAGGCAGCATTTTCCAATACAACAAATTTTACTTCTGATGTTCATAAACTTATTTCTAGCATATCTTAAGGAATTTCTCTCTCCTCTTGTCTTTTCCAAACATACTGATCCCTTAGCTCCAGGACCACAAAGCGCTAGGTAGAACAGGCAGTGAGAAACATGCTTGTGAAGGTCTCAGATAAAAGTCCAAAGGCTTTGTAGGCTCTGAAATACCTACGCCCAAACCAAGTTGTTCTGTAACTCCATTCACATTCTAATGGGTTGGCTTCTGCAACACATTTCAGGCACCTCTTATTCATAGATCATTTGGTGTATGTACTGCTAACATTGTACTGGTGAACTCCACCAGTTTGCAGAGGGCCAGGCTTTGAAAGCAGAAGAGTGACAAAAAACAAACAGGAGCCAGAGCTCAAAAATCTAAGACCTCCCACCCTGTTGCACAGGTGGCCATTTGGCATCTGAAATCCTATTCTGGATTCCTATACTGGAGAAAATGGGAAGATTCTACCTCTTTATGGATGACCATAAAGCCTACCAAAACTCAAAAATTACCAAGCCTTTCTTCCAGCCACTGCTCGGCTCTGTTTCAGGTATGTCCTGCTGGACATTTAAACCTGCTGATGCATAGAAGTCCTCCATATTCTGATCTGGATTTTCCTTTTTAAACTTTCATAAGCTAATTATCTGTGTGTGACCAGTTGATAGCAGCCATTTTATTATGAAGAGGGATACAGAGAAGACAGGACTTGCAACAACAGGGCCACAGTTTAATGAGAATCTGCCCCACACAAGGAAACTTGTGACTGGAAGCAAGGAGAACCTGTTTATATTTCATGGCTATCAATAAGACTGCCCTTTGTCTACTTAATAGTGGGCAAAATGCTCTGGTTATATAAGCTGATGAAAGATCACCACTTTTAATTACATTTTTAAAAAAGCATTTATATTAAGGACTCCGTTTTTCAAGTCTCATTTGCCTCAGTTTAGAATTCTGTTTTCCAAGTCTCATTTCTGTTTTGAAATGAACGAACATTTTTTTACACAAGGAGACAATTCTTCTCTAGTTAAGTAACAAATTTCTGTCAAACCTCAAGAACACATTGTACTTTCATGCTTTCATAGTATCCATCATTTAAATCCAAATTTGGTTTGTAGTTATAAAATGTTGATTAGAACTATATAATTTATTTAATGCTTAAGCTTTTAGTGGTTATGAGCAGCAATCAGACCTCTACTAAAACAAATCTCTGGTTACAGTATTGACTGCTTGGCCAAGCCATCCTACGCCTGCCAGCTCAGCACTGAGGGCTGGCTTGGACACCACATCCAGCAATCCTCCTCCTCAGTCAAGAGGCTGCTTTTACACATGTGGAGAGAGAGGGCAACAGAAATGCTCACTCAGAACCTCCAGCTACCACTGCTGGCCACTGTAAGCACATTATAAAATACTGATTAAAACAGAGTGTCATCCTATTGCAATAAAACAACGAATTGTTTAACAGCAAAATTACAGCACAACCTGAACAGAACATTTGTGTGACATCTCATGATCAGGTGAAGCACCAGTTTACCAACATAAGCAGGGACAATAAAACCAGACAGCTCTGGACTGTTAACAACTGCTCGAGCTCCACCACATTTCAAGAGTTTACAGTAAGAAATAGGCAGGTTTTGTTTTACACATCTGGAAGTTCTTCCAGGATGTTCTTACAGTTCAAGACCTACCAGAGCCCACTACTTTATAAACCATATATGCCTCTTGAGTAATTTCACTCCCCGACTTAATTTTTAACCCAGGCTAACCAGGCTTATACCCAGATCTAAACATGTACTTCACAGAGAAAAATTTTTTTAGTATATACAAGAAAAATGCATGCTGAAAAATCATAGAAAGATCAAAATAGTATCTTTTAGTACAAGAGGAAGTTTGCCAGAATTTAACCTGGAGGTTAGATCATGATATAAGGCACGGTTTTATTCTATGACAAACATATTGTTTATAGTAAAAGAATCATCTTCTACTTGATAATTGAAGACATTTATATGCTTTGCTACAATACACAGCAAAAGAAGCTTAATTTGCAAGACAGCTTTCTTGAATTTTAAGGGAATTTTTAAACAATGTGCTAGAGCAGAGATCTTACTTATCCTTTGAATAAGAAAAATAAATTTCATACTTAACATAGATTTATTTAGAAAAAAGCTCTTTGACTTAACAGTGCTCTTAGCTGCATAATTTCCTATCTTTACTACTTCTTGCTTGAAGTGACAGAGAAAACTTAATACAACTAATACTTTATGCTGAAACATGGAATTAAGATGTAAAAGTGAGAAACGACACGGTTCCCATGAGAAATGAAAATGAGAAATGAAAATGTAAAGTATGTGTTAAACAACCCTGGGGAAAGAAAGGAGGCGGAGGAGGAGGGTGGAAGAGAGAGGCCCAGAATGCTGACTTTCTTTTTTTTTTTTTTAGGAGAGTGGTATTAGAAGGATTCTAATTAAACCATAAAGGTCCAGAAAATGTGTTACTGTTCTTTGTATTTCTACCCATCGGTTCAAGGGGAAAAAAGGTTTCCATATTTATGGGCACTTGGGGTTTGCTATTTGTGTTTGGTTTTTGGTTGGGGGTTTTTTGGGGGGACAAGAAGGAGATGTTCTGTCAGTTTGTTTGGATTTTAGGTTTTAAGGTACAACACAATTAGACTGTTTCAAGTATGAGATACAATTAACGAGACACAGACACCACAAACACATATTACATATACATTCTCACCCACACATATGCATTTAAAGTACACAGCTTAAAATCTAGAGCAATACTGTGGAACCGCATCGCTGGCCCATCCGAAGTGACTCCGCTCCCACTGAAAAGGCTCTGGTTTTTCCTATTGCTTCTCTTCATTACCGAACACCAGCAACTGGGACAGATGATTTAAAAACAAGCTGGAAGGTGGAATCTACCACGAAAGAAACAGACTGACCAGAAACTCACAACTTAGGCTATGGTTATGCAACAAAGAGCTAAAAGGAGTAATTTCTTTCTCCAAGTGTCAAGCAGAAATCCAAAGTGGTAACTTTTGCTTTGCTCAGCTGATTTTCAGGACATATATACACAGACCCTGAAATGGTAAAATAGTACTGGTTCAGATATAGGCTCACCTAACAACCCTGGCACTTTCTAATGTGAACCAACTCTAATCTGCTCCTGTCACAGGGTCACACGAGTTCTCAAAATGCTTATTTAGGTATTTTATTAGGCCACCTCAGCATCTGTCCCTAGTATGTCCTCCGTTCTCACTGGCTGCACTGTGAAAGCTGCATTTGCTCAATGTCCTCCAGACAATGTATTATCCTGTGACATTTTATCTGACCATTCTACAGAAAAGGCAGTACTGAAACACACTCATTCTCCACAGGGATAGACTTATTTTTTCCCAGGAATGCAGCCAAATAAAGATGGTTCTTCTATAGACTTTTTTCTTTGTTAATCATGTCGAAATTTCATACAGCTGAGTGCTCTGATTTTCATTTTTTAAACAAACTTAATCCACAGTTTACTTAAAGAATATTATCAGTCTGTTTCAAATCATGTTAGCAAAGGAATTTATCGGTTTCTTTAAGAAATAAGCCGGAAATCAATTTTTTTTTGGTCAAAAACATGAATCCAATGATCAACGTCCTCTAGAGGAACAAAGGCAACTTTCTGCTCCATTTTCTACAACAGACCAAAACCTTTCTTCTTAAGTTTGGACCAAACTTTACACTCTAAAATGGACACACTTCAGTAACTCCCCAAAACATGGATGGAGGACACAGCCAATCCACAACCAAACAACCCTACCTTGATTTTAAGTGAAGAAAATCTAAGATTTCTTCCATCTGTGCACTCCATGATAAGGCCACACATCACCATGCTCCTCGGACCCACTGTGACTCAGGCTGGGTCTGCCTGGCTACAAATGTCAGCTGTACAGGTCTGTTGGCTGATACACCACAGCCAGAACTGTGAGTGCAATTTCATCTTATGGCAGAAAGTGCGTTTGTAGCACTGAAGTTCACTGACAAAGGCAAGAAGATGGTTGCAGGATGCACAGAGAAAGTTTACAATGAGCTGTAATGAGCTGTAATCAGTGAAGGCTAATTTTGTCTTCTGGTGCAGATCTGCCTTAACACACACTGTCTGCAAGGCTGTGTTGGGTTGACCCTGAGTTGATGGACAGTCTTTAAGACCAATTACGCTTCTCACAATTTACATATTTAAACCGCACAGAAAGGCGGGATTTCCCCTTTGGTCGGAGCTCGCCTGCTGGAAGGTGGGGGGCTCCGAGCCTCCAGGCCCCGCCGGGCCGGGGCCACTGCCCCTTTCCCCCTTTCCCAACGCTGCGGCGCGGACCCTGGGTCGCTGGGGGGACTGTCCCAGAGCCGCAGGCAGCTCAAACCAGCCATGGACTGCTCACAGCTAAACCCATCCAGCGCGGCTTCTGGGGACAGGCGGGTCCCTCTCCTCTCCATGCAGAGCCGGCGGAGTCATCGGGAGCCGGCAGAGCCTCCTGTCTGCAGCCAGCACACTTCGTGCTGAACTGAAGAGGACACTACACAGCCAGCAGCACAGAGGGAGCGAGGCTTTCCCCACCGTAAAGCCTGAACAAGAACACTCTTCAACATGGCGGCGTCAGAGTCAGGGAGAAAGAGAAGTGAGTCAGGTGGGACGGAGCTGAGCATGGCGACGGGAGAAAAGGGGGCGGTGCCGCGATTCTGGCGCGCAGCTTAAAAAACCTTCTTGCATGCCGTGGTAAGAAACTGTAATACCACAAACTGTTTGTCTCTTTAATCCATTTGAAGAACATGGGGGGATGGAGTATCCTCGTGTGCCTGTGAAGTTTATGAAGAGTGCCTATGCCAGGCTATATAGAAGTAGTGAGAGGCTGTTAGAGACTTGTGGCGAAGAAAGCCTTTGTGTGCAGGCCAAAATAACTCATCCTTAAAAAGATGAATAACCCCATGTGATGGCCCATGTTTTGTAGTATGAAAGAACTATGAAATTCTTCATGAGAGAGATGTTCTACACACAGCAGACTGTTTGTTTCCGGGCGGGTCTGCTGTTAGTGGCAGTTTGGGAACCACGTGCAGCTGAAGGAAAACCCTTTTTTCCTTAAGCATAAGAGAGAGACTTTTCAAGAACTGCAGCACTGACTAACATCCCATGTTCTGTTATCCCCTGTGTGAGCTGGGTAAAAGGAGAGAAGTGCTGGAAGGAGGGGCGGGGGGGGGGGGGGGGAATTTACTTTAATTTTGTTTTGTTGTTTTCTCTTTACTTTTAATTCTGTTAGTAATAAAGCTCTTTCATTGTACTGCAACTGTTTAAGGTTTGTGCCTGCTTTGCTTTTCTCCTAATTCTTATCTCACAGAAGGAAAATAAGTAAATAATGAATATTTTGAATCAAAACCACTACATTTAATTGGTGTTTCTGCCCGGTTTCGAACTCAACCCACTACAAAGGCTCACCATCATTTCTGGAAAAATTCCCTCTGTAATACCCTGCCTTGAGATAGTAAAGAGATTACAAACAAAACCTTTCCCCAAGATGAATTATTAAACCAATTCCTTGTGATTATTAAGCTCAGTCAGCTGCAATGGTTTTAGTGAGCAATCACAAGCTCCCTGATACAAGTCTTAATAGCTGTCATGGATTCTGAAGTAATGATTTCCTGACAAACACTGCCAAGTCCTGTAAGTTATATTTGGGGGAGAGGAAGATTATTTGTAAGTTTGCTTTTTTTTTATACTCTGGCCTCTTCCCCAGAAACTGCATGGACATTCCTTTAAAGCCACTCTGCTTCCTTAACAAGCAATGCTATTTGGACTTCTCAAGCAAGAACATAGAATGAACAGCTTAGCAGATTATAACTCTCTGCTGTAAATTAGTATGGTCCCTTCGAGTTCCTGTTAAGTTATTAAAAGTTGTCTTAGGACTATTTTCATTTTTAAACGCGTGTGAAAAAATATTTTTAATTAACATCATGCATAACAGAAGTCTAAAATCATGATTTTTCTTTTTTAAAATACAACAGGTCTTCACAGTCTAGACTTGGATGCTAAGTTATAATTGTAGAGACTGAAAATGCAGATACAGAAGCCTGCCCACCAGACGTTATTCATGCAGACCAGAAATTACTACCTCACTTTAAATACTTAGTTCTAACTTATTAAATAAACACTGCATGCAAATATCTGAAGTATACTTTGATACATGGATACTTTACAGCAAGTTGCATAAAGTTAACTAATTCCTGTCACCTTTATCACAGCAACACTGACCTGTTAAAGGACAGGACAAGTCATACTCTTGAAAGTTACCTTAAATTATCAACACACCATCATGTTGCATGCCATATTTACATGTCTCACCAGAACAAGTCTAAAACTGAAGACAGAGTGAAAAAAAAGCCAAAGAACTTAAGTGCTCTGACAAACTCTACAGTGCTGCAAGATGCTAGTGACTGATTCACAGGAATGCTGGCAGGAGGAAAAGCACAGCTCTCAACTGATCCTCTCCACAGTCTTGTTTTCCAGCCCAAGAACTGAAAGAAGGAGGTGGGGATGTAAGACTATTTTCAAACCCGCCTACAGCTAAAAGCGTCTACAACTTTGCTACACAAGTCTCTAAGAAGAATGTTTGTTCTGCACTAACCAATTCTGTTCACTCTAGTTTGATTTCTAGCAAGCCAAATCTCTCCCATCTCCTCCCACAAAGGGAAAACTAGGTAAAACACCTGCAAAATAAAGAAAATATATTAGCAAGCATGTTCCTCCGAGTTCCTGGTAACCTCTGGCAGCAGGGTGAGGACAGGCAGACAGTGGCAGTAACATCTAAAACCAGCACAGCAAGATTTACAAGAGAGGTCACCTCTCCAAGTCCTCAATCTGTTTTAAATATGTGGGTTTCTGGTTACCTTCCTTCACCTTCTCCATCACATGAGGAGAAAAGAGATGATGAGGAAGAAGCTAACATTTTGAGCAGTGCAATAAAATGACACCTTTACAATTTCTGCATCTATCCAACAACATGGAAATATCCTAGCATTGGACCAGAAACTAGCATCGTATAGACCATACATGACCAATCTCAAACAAACTTTGCAAAGTTTTGCAAGAGAAACTTTGAAAATTAACAGCCTGTCAATGAGATTAAAATGAAACAAAAAAACCCTAAAGAAAAACAAACAAACAACCCCCTAGAGTTAAAATTTAAGGCAAGTACAGTAAATGAATAGTGTCTGATCTTGTTCCCAGTACAAAGACCTACATAGGACCAAGAGCAAAATTCCAAACAGCTTATACTTGAGAGGCAAAGGGAGCTATAGTAGTTCTGGAGCCAGAGATGGCAAGGACATTCCAGATGCTGCGCTAGGCTCTTGCAGGATGAAGCATTGCACCCTGTTGGGTTTTGAATCACGCAATATAATCCTGGCCTAGGCAACCTTCTCTGCTTTGAAAGGCCATGCCTGGAGATTCATGCCACCCAGCAGTGCCTGTGCAAGGATCACCCAGCTATGAGTGACAGCAGAGCTGCATTTTAGATCTTCCCAGAGTTACATGCAGCCCCAAGAGGCAAGGTAGGCCACTCCTGATGCAGTTTCATCAGGACAACCTCTGCAATGCTGTTGCAATATTTAAGCAACCAAAAAATACCTTGTGGTTTGTTTAATATCCTAGCTATTACCTGAATTTAGCGATGTATTTGCAACCATCAACATCATCTGATCAACAGAGCCTCCTTAGGTGAAGAAAGATTAAATACACCTTATAAATCTCTATGCCATAATCACCGGAGTCTGCAGATTTCGTATCACTTGCCTACATGTCACCCATAAAACCTCAAAATTACCTGCTTAGTACACAGCCAGGCTCTACAGCAAACGATCTGCTGAGTGCACTCATCTGTCACCTGTGAAACATTACAGTCAACTGAAGAGCAGCAGAAAGATTTCCAGTCAGAAACAACCTGCCCAAGGGAGAGGTGTCATCAAGCAAGAGAAGGTATGAAGCAAAGCCTTCAGTTATTTACATTATTTTGGGAATTTACATCCAAAGTGCCATCTTATGCAATGTTAACTTGCCTGCAAACAAAAATATACTGTAGAAGTGAATTTACAGAGAAATTCTGATTTTTTTTCATTTTTGAAATGTTTTTTCCCCAAAATCAAAGGTACTGTAACTGTTATTAGAACTCTCCATTTCCCTTTCCTTATTCTGTTGTATAACACCTACCACTCAGTGAAAGTACCACCACTTCCCACAAATCTTTCATTACCATGTGCAGATGTAAGGCATGTTCTACAGTTGCTTCTGTGCTTGACATGCTCAGACACCTGTTTCCAACTTTCAAAAAACCAAAAGAAGTAGGTCTATAAAAAGTATGTGCTCCCTGCAAAATTTTGCATGAAAAAAAACGAAACTCTGCTGGGGGAGGGGTACCCATTAAACCTGAAGATCTTCCCCAACATTCAAAGTACTTCATCCAGAAATCAACTTCAGCTGCCATAAAAAGTGTTGTAGCTCTTTGTATTCTAATTCCGTTCATTAACCAAAACCCTTTACAACCCAAAAGTTTTACAAGACCTTAACAATTAAGGTAACTCTATATAGTCACTTGATTTAAAACACGTCCTGAAAAGCAAGCAATTAGTCACCACTTCTAGCAGGCACTTAAAATTCCCTTTGTGGTGAACAATACATGTGGAAGTGAGAAAAGCCAGTTCCGTTCTGATAGTGCTCCTTATGAAGAAAGCTGATCAAGTTGTCTACAGGGTAATTTTTGGGGAATTGTAACTATGATAACGAAGTCTTTACCATGAGGACAAAGGGGCTGTACAAATTAAAAAACAAAAATAAACAAACATACCAACCCCCCAACAACAAAAAACCCCCAACACCACAAGAAAACAGCAATACAAATATACAATACTGCACTTTAAAGCAGTACTTGCTCAAGAATCTGCATATGCCTTTTTTTTTCACCTTGAGTGCTGAAGCAGAAAGATCTCTTTTCCACTTGTTCAACTTTCACGTGAGCTGTTCTTAAATAGAGTGCTCTCCTGCACTTGGTGATCTAACAAGTGGTCTTCTCCTGGCAAAAAGTCACCATTAAACTGGCAGTGTTATCCCCAGCTGCAGATCTTACTAAGAAGGGCTTCATGTTTAACACCAGTCAGGAATAAGCAGTTCCAGAAAGGATGGATAGGACCAAGAAGCCTTCCTGAAACCTGCCAGCTGACTTCAAAAGAAGGCTGAACAAACACCCCATTCCCCTCACCTCCATCTGGGGCCCTTCTCTCTCCTGCTGCACACACAGTATTTTATTGAGTATCAAGACAATTGAAACAAGTAAGTCATAATGTACGAACACGAGCAATGAGAAGCTCAAACCTCAGAATGTACAGAGATGGCCAGTAAGAAGAATATAGATGTTTCAGATTTTAATGCCTTCCTACAGTAAGGGGGAAAAAAAAAAAAAAAAATCAGACTTGGCTGCTGTGCCTCAGTTACCAAATATTTTCCATTAGTAAACCTATTGCATTTCTTATTACTGGTAACAGACATGGGAACCAAGTCTAATTTCTACTCCAGTATCTCAGTTACACATAGAACCTCACGCACAAATCACCTGATGGTTTTGGCAGTGAAGTAAAGGTTACTCAAAGCACTTACTCTTAACGTCTCAAACGTTTCTGTAACTGCTCTGAAAGAGCCCAATCACGCTCCTCCAAAGCATCACAGCAGCACCGAGCAGCGACCTTCACAACCCTGGAGTATCCCACAGCAGCAGGTTGTGAGAAAGACCAGAGCACTGGTGAAACATTTCATTTTTACTAAATTTCACTAGGTGGGACACTTCCAAGAAAATGCATTATTCATCACTATGTATCTCTGCTAGTTTATACGGTTAGCATTTCATTTCCAAGTAGGCATTCTCATGTTTTCAGCAAGACAGATACATTTAATAAATATACATGCAACCCCAGAAAGGACTAGTAGTTTGGGACTTAAATCAGCTTTTTCATTAAATACTTGATGCATGCTACTTTAGATCAACTATTTTTCACAATTTAACTCTGATGAAAAACTGAACTTATTGTTAAAGACAACCTTAGTGTAAGTTTTGCTGCTAAATCATTTCTTTCCATGAATTGCAAGTTTATAAAATTGTATGTGAGACAAACATCGTCTGAGCATAATAGGAGGTGGATTAGACTGCAGGAAAATAACGGGGTTTGCTTTTCCAGGTTTCAGATTTTATTAACTACTCTTAGAATTTTTTATGGCTTACTCCTACAACTATTTGCCAGGCAACATCTTGAAACCAAAAGACAATTACAGGGCTAAAAAAATGTAAATACTGGTGAAAGCAGCATGCATACAATAACAGTTTGGAGAATTATTTATCTTTTTAAATTTACATCTCTGTGTTCATGTCACTCTTCCACCTATATTTCAAGCTTTGAAGGCTGTTCTGAAATGTAACCAGATTTATTAAAAGCCAAAAGGTTTTCTGTTATAAAACTGCATATGAGAACTGCAATTTTTGCAACTACAATATGGTAAACCAGAAAATGGATATAGTGCTGTATTCCTTTCCTAAAACATACCCGTCATATAACAACTTAGAAAGTGACCTATTCAAAAATTCAGAAGAAAGACAATATTCTGTCCTTAAATTACAGTTGTTGGAAAGCTTTTTTTGTTTTGGTTAGAGGGGTTTTGTTTGGATTGGGGAAGGGGGCTTGGTGTTTGCTTTTTTTTGCTTGAGTTGTTTTAAATTTCAGCATATTGAAGTATGTTTACTCCTACTGCTTTAACAAATCATCAGTATGAAAAACTAACAGGTTTGCCTTACTTTTGATCTATTTCATTTTTCTTCTTGTATTTTCCTCTTAGTGTAAAGTATTAGGAAAGAGTAAAGAGTATGCAAACATCGACTTGGGGTTGCTGAGCATATTACTGTGCACATTCAGAAAAAACAAATACTGTTCTAAAAAAAGACCAACTGGCTTCACAACAGCTTTACTCCTCACCAACAAGAACCTCAGTCTCTCTGGTTACAAGCCAAATCAAAGCCACTGTGTTTTTCCTTCCTTTTTCTCTCACTTTTGGGATGGTGGGTAGAAAAGACATGAACATTACACTTTCCTTATACTCTTAAACAGTTCTAGAATATAATGAAATAGAACTAACACTGTCATTGGCTCCACTTTACAAGTTGCAAATACACAGGAAAAGCACACATCCATCCTTTTGTTATTTCTAAAGCTTGAAATATATGTACTAGAAAATAAACGTATTTTCTGTTTATAAATTGTCAAAGGACTACTGAAATTGTAGAAGAAAATATTCAAGATATGGTATTTCTATGAAGTTCAGGAAAGAAGCCATGTTTTGCAGAGATTTTCCTCTTTTGGAGGAAAAAAGCCAAACAAAAAAACTGTAATGCAAAGAAGTGGCAAGCAGCAAAACACAACCCTCATCTTTTCAAAGAAACAAGCCACTGATTTCTCCCTCCCGAAAAAGAGTTGGCTGAAAAACATATGGGAAATGGCAGTACAATAGATGAACTTTCTTGTTTGTGCAAGGAAAAGCTAGTAAAAATAAATTTTATACTACAGATATAAAATATTTTCAAAAGGTTACACAGCATCAAGGACATTTCATTAATATTAATATTCCACTTTGGCTGTCCCAAATACTTTGTCACAGATGACTGCCCGTGGGGTAACCTCAAGCCAGTCATTTACGTAACATCGCCAAAACTCTACTGAATTTTCCATTGTTGGCAAACACTGCTTTGTTCCAAGAACAGAGCAGAAAGAGCCACATCCAGGGACTCAAATGAGAGCTGAGAAAACCACAAGTTCTAGAAGGAGCTCAGACAAAAACACGAGATTTTTTAAAACAGGAGTTCCCCCAAGGGTGGGGAAAGGAGCCTCTCTTGTAAATTTTCTGATTAAGCTTCAAAATACATCTCAAGTTGTTATTAATACAGTATGTTGACTTCTCCCATTTCTTCAGATTCTTCAAAAAAGCATGAATATCAACAATGAATAAAGTTCCAAAGAATTTCATTTCTTGACATTTGAGAGAGGCACAAGTCTGTCCACAGGCAGCTGACAGCCTTTTGAGCAAAGCAGATTGTATTAGGTTTTAGGTTAGAACTTCTGCTTCTGCTAATCTTCTGCACTATAGCCAAACTAAGTTTCTAGAACTGTTTTTTAAAGTCTGATGATTCCTGATTATTGACAAACCAACATGAATGGATTTCAGAAGTTTGCAGATCATACCAGTAGAAAGAGAAACAAATGATGCAAAATGGCTTAGGATAACTTTGACGACAGCACTTGAAATCATTCAACAAATGAGAAATAGTACAAGCTTTGGTATTTGCAACTGTTTTTAAAAAGACTTACCCTCTTGCAGGATCCAAGGCGATTGCTCTGGGTTGATCCAATTCTTGCCAAAACAAAACTTTCCTCAGTGACCCATCTAAGTTAGAAACCTCAATCCGATTTGTTTCCGAATCCGTCCAGTACAACTTCTCCCCCAGCCAGTCACAGGCCAGCCCGTCGGGCGACAGAAGTCCAGAAACGACCACGTTTTGTACACTCCCGGATTTATTGAACTCTGTCCGTTTGATGGCTTCCTCGCTGACATCACTCCAGTAAATCAAGCCCTTGAGGAACACGAAGTCCACGGCGGCCGCGTCCTCCAGGCCCCCCACGATCACCGTAGCGTTCTCCTTGCCATGGGCAGCGTCCACCAGCCGCAGATCCCGGCGGTTCGCGTACAGCAGCAGCGGGGCAGCTGCACATGGGACAGAAATGGGGGGACACACAGACAGATGTGTTAACATCACTCATATCAAGTATCACTTGTACTGATGGTGCATCAGGCCATCAGTAGCTACTGATTTAAGAGTATCTTTTTAAAAAAAAGAAATACTGGGGAGACATTTTGAAGTTTGACTAAAAAGCACTGACTCAAAGCTTTTCAACTTGGTTACAAGCCTTCGTAATGGGCAGCTCGCTATTCTGGGTTGTGCGTTATTAAAATAACATTAAAGAAGAAGGGAGAGAACAAAGAAAATGGAGGTTTGAAGTGCCCAAATGACACTGCTCTGTAGAGAAGGATCAGAAAGGCAAGGGTAAAACAGTTTTCTAAGTAGTCAGTGCTGGCTCACCTGAGCAAGGATTATTTTTCTTTACAGAATTTAGTAATATACACCCGTCTTCTATAAAAGCATAATTCACATCAAGCTATCAAAGCCACCTGCATGTCAGTACTCCCTGAAATTATATATCTCAGACATTTTACATATAGTACATAAAAATACTAAATTCATTGCACAGCACGAGGCAAATGTTGGTTTAGAGTGCTGAAGGTAGGGAGGAGGTAGGGAGAAACATAAACCTACAGGAATGGACAACACAGTTCTTTCAAACTCAGCTCTACCATTCCTGCTTAGTTCTTTAACACAAAGCTTTTATTTTATATGCTTTATTTGCTTACTCTGTCAGTTTGCACAGTCTGTATATTTTTCATAACAACACATAAGATGACTAATGTAAAGTAGTAACCATGAAAAAAAGACAGCTTCTTAAATGTAGTATGCCTGCTTAATTGTCCTTAACTACAAGCTGTATATAGCATTATGAAAATTCCAGCCTTATTCCTACTTCAACAAAAGGTTCAGAAAAACACTACATTTGTATAAGGCAGACAATGACATCCTTTTAAATCCACTATCAGAAAACATTTCTACCTTTCCCTGCATTTTACACAGAAACTCTAGCACCGGTGCTGTACATGGGCATTTAGATCCGTAAATGCTTCTCTACCTGTCACCACACAAATTTCACAGGGGTCTTGCAGATTTCTTCCTTAGCGTAGGTGGGCACTTCAAATTTGCAGCAGGATGAATATCCTAACCAAAAGGGCAAAACTTACATAGCCAAAGATGTGCATGGCTCAGTAATGTCAAGGGCCACACCGCCATAAGAGGTACAGTTCCCTGTATGCCAAACTCACATTGAAACTAGAAATACTAACAGACTCCAGTAAATTCAAAAGCTGGTGTCCAAGATCAGACTACTCCCCTCACTATCTTATTGCAAAACAATTTCTCAAAAACACTGTCACATGTGAATTGGCAGAAGCTCAAAGAACTAAGAAAGTTCCTTCATCTACCTGCAATTAAATGAGTTCTGCCATGTATGTTTGGGGTGAGGGGAGTTTTGTTGGTTTTTAAGAAAACTAAATTGCTTAGACTGTCATCCTGAATTTAAAACACTGAATATAACTTGATTTATGATAAACTTCAGATAGAACAAGGGAGGGGTGAAACTTTGTTTGTTTTAATAATACCAAATTTGTATTTGTATTCCCTTCTTCAGAAAGCAACTTTTTATTGTGGAAAAAACCATTCAAGTTTAGAGATTATCTTCCCATGGAGAAGGGGTAGACTTTTTAAAATTAGATGGAGAATCTTTATATAAAGAATTTATTATTACCTATCTCCTTCCCTTCCTTGCATAATTTCCCACCCCCTAAGATTTAAAATTAATTACAGTACATTTTCTTGAAGGGCAGATTGCTTATGATGACCACATTTCAGGAAAAAAAAGTATTCAGTAAACTGCAAGGTGTACAAAATTGTAATATAATAAAACCCTCTACTTTTTAAAGCCTGCCTACAACTGTAACCTGAAAAATCTAGTTAACAGCCAGCTCAGTGTCATCTAGTGCACACAGGAGAGTGTGCAGCCAACTGGCACAGCCTTCTCTAGTAAGACAGCATGCCCAGCATTTGGAAAAAAGTAAATCCACACACCAGTGAGTACAAGCTCCATTATTATGTGCAACACAGAGCACCCATGCACACAGCATGCACTGAACTGGAACACCAGGTGATCAGCCAGGCCTGAAGGCGCTGCTGAGCCTAACACAGCCACGCTGCAGAGGTTACTTGCTCCCTGCTCAACTCAGAGCTCAGACTGGCTGGGCAAGGACTGCAGACAAACACCTTTGCATCAACGAGACAGCTTAGCTGAATGACAACTCAGGAGAAACACAGCTACACTTAGGATGTGTAGCTTCATGCAGATTGATTCAAAGCCACAACTTGTAACACATTCCAAAGGGCTGGCAGATGAGGACGTTAAGCTTTCCAATTTGTTGCAACATTCAGGAATGAAGCCTGCATCACCAGAATAATAAAAACCAGGTTTGTTCCCCCACTGCCTCCAGCCCTTCCCAGAAAACACGAAGGCTTCAATGTGCTATAAAACCCAGTAACTGAAGTTGGCAGCATTAGTACCTAGTATCATCTCTGCATTTACTTCACTAAGGCAGCAGTGCCAAGAGCAAAATTGTGCCAG
Organism: Corvus cornix cornix; assembly: GCF_000738735.6. Lineage (NCBI taxonomy): Eukaryota > Metazoa > Chordata > Aves > Passeriformes > Corvidae > Corvus > Corvus cornix. The sequence continues at coordinate 64,790,576 of NC_047057.1, read as the reverse complement.
AAGATCTCACCCTGTCCCAAATTCAAAAGCACAAGACACTGAAAAGATGGCTTTCTTGAATAATGAAGTTATGAACTATACTAATAACCTGGGAAGAAGTCCAAGAGCATCTCCTTTCAAAGCTGGGCAACTATTTGGCAATTTAAGTTATAATGGGGCAAAAAGACACAATTCAGATTTTTTTTTAAGAAGCTGAACTCTACATGTTTTTATTTCTCTTTCTATAGAGATCATAATAAAATACATTGTAACTGCAACAAACTACAGTACATCAAAGAGAAGCACATATTTTCGAACACCTATCCTGGAAATCAAAAACAGAAACAGTAGTGAATATTTCCATGTCCTCTATCACCTGAGAGGTCTACATGCAGGTCATTCTTCTAATAAAAGTACCCAATACAGAGTAAAAACTATGCTTAGCTATAAAATAAGGGATTTTTTTTGTACCCACCAGCAGGAACAAGTGTTTCCTTAAAGAACACAAAAGTTACAAAAGCTCAAGTTTAACACATTTCAACAGCAGCAAAAATAATTTACATCGTAAGAAACTCCTGCCAGTAGTGGTCACTCAGCATATAACTTTCTTAACTCCAATGTTCCTAAGTTTACCACATGCAGTATTAAAGTCCAGACATTGTCTTTTTTTGTCTTACTTTTACAACTAGAATTCTACCAGCATCCTTCTTCCCATTGCCAAACTCCAGTTCTTACACCACGTATTTCTCTTGGCTGCAACTCCTGTCTCTCTTACTGAAAGTTGCTAATCACCAAGACACTCAAGTCTGGTTTCCCTTACACTTTTTTACTCAACTCTTGCTTTGTACATCTGACTTGTGAGCATCTGTTACAAGCATAAAACTGCTGCTGCCCACAGGATGCAGAGTGATGAACCAACATAAAACAAGCACTTTACCAGCTAAAAAGGTTTTTTAATATTTTTGGTGTTTAAGTGGCAACTTTAAGCTGTCAGAATTTGTCATGCTTTTCTTTAACTAGTCCAGTGGCCTTTTCCACAAATTCCCACTTTCTCCTTTCTACCTTCAGTGATCCAGGACAGCTCTGGGTGCCATGAGGTGAGGTCAGCGTTACCTTCGACATGCTCATTCTCTTTCACTGACATGGAGTTTAGCCTGGCTAAAGCAATTAGCACAGTCTCATTCCCCCCAAATCCTTTTTTCTCACTCCCAAGCCCCAGTGATGCTGTTCTAGCCCCTCCCTTAGTTAAGGGCCCCTCTCCAAGCTGATTCAAATCACTACATCAGCAAAAGGTTTGACTGGGGCAGCAAGTTGAATCAACTCAAGAAGTGGTCCAGCAAACTCCAAAGCCGACATAAGGCAAGCAGCAGGGAGCTGCAAGGGGGAGCAGATCTCCCCCCTTCACTGGCAGCCTGCTGGATCTGCTCAAGATGCGACTGCAGCTATCTCCTCTCTCCCCAGCTTCACTTCCAGCTGTCAGTTCCCAACCCCTCTTTTGCCTTGGCTTGAGCACTCATCCCGTGCCACGGCGAGACAATGCAGGGAGCTAAACCAGCAGAAGGCTACCAAGCTCTCCCCACCACCTGCCAAAAAGCAATTTTTAGCCAGGCATCGTCCAGAATCAGTTCACACCAAAAATCAAACCAATATAAGCGCTAGCACACCAGGGAAAAGAGGGACTGCATCAGCTTTGAATAATTAGTGAACCAGGTCCTCATGAACCTCCAGTTAAGGAATAGGACTCAGAGCAGAGGTGGCCACTGACAAGATGTGGCAATCTGCCACAGAATCGTAGTGTGGAAACCACTAAGCAACTGCTGACATTGTGGAAAGAAATATCCATGTAGAAGTCACTGGTAAGAAACCCCATGGATTGTCATACTGAAAGATGATGTCCTTGAGTTGGGACGGGAATACTCCCCATCTTTTAAAAGTCTTGCTGAAGAACTGAGCATCTAAAGCGAATTGGTACTGCCAAGCACACTGCTATGAGGACAGCAAACATGAGGACTGGAGAAAAGAGGAGACACAGTGACGAGATGTACCAAACAAATACATGCTGATCTGGATGAGGCATAGTAAGGATTCCAAATGCCTTGACAGAATGACATGCACTCACATTCAGCTCACAAGAGAAGGAAAAGAAGAGAAACAGATGTAGATAACCAGCAAAGAACATTAATTGCAACCTCCTTAAAACCATTCAATACACAAAACTCCTTGTATGTAATACAATAATCATCCCCAAGATGTCCCCCAGAGAACCAACATAAGAATGTAGGGAAAAGTTTCTGGACTGGCACAAGGATTCTGGAGCAGTCAGTTATGAGGACTGGCCCTTCACTCCCTGGGTTTCAAATTTCTTCATCACTGCTCATGCTTAGAAGAAATTCTGTCTATTTATTTTCTGCAAATGTTTGAGTTTTGCTGCTCAATTTGGAGAAGCAAGAATGAAAAGGTTGAGGTAGCATTGGAAATAAAGCCTGGGAGACTCAAGTAAGAAGAGAGACAACTTGAAAATTAACATAAACTTTTCCAAATAGCAGGGAGCCAGCCTCAAGAAACTTATACAGAGATGGTTTATATTTTCAAGCAAACAACAATATCACCAGGAAATACATAAGAGTTTTAAGCACAGGAAGCAACAGGCCAGGATTTTGCACCAAGTTCTCTGTCACAGCACTTTCCCAATTTTTTCCGTGCAATACACAATTCCATACATTTTTTAAAAAACTGACTTTCTAGTGCCCACCATACCTCTTTAACTGTGAACACTTCTCTCTGAACCTCCTTATTCTCACAAACATACTTGTAGGACACAGCAGGCAAGCAGGAATTTAGTAAACAAGCATGAGGCAGCCCAAACTTGGCAGAAAGGACCTTTTCTCCTCTTTTCAGCTAACCTGAAGTATATTCCTCAAGCTGAAGCCATGCAAGGGCTGTTCAGACGGTAACTCAAAAGGTCACAGGAGCAGCAGGCCAGTGAAGGAGATGTGTAGTCATATCAGTGCAACAGCAAAGACACCAAGCTAGGCAACAACAGCATTTGGATTCTGCACTAAGCTTTACTGTTTTCAGGCTTTTGGCCAGATACTAGCTGTAGAGACCAAGACACCCTGCAGGACTAGCTGGTACAAAGGCAGTAAGTCATCCTTTAGCCTGCTAAATACAGGGGACAAAAATTACCTTACTAAAGATATAGAAGGATGGAGACATGAGAATGAGAGGAGGGGAAAAGAAAAAAAAGGTCCACCCATAGAAAGCCAACAGACCTGCCAGATTACAGCAAAAGCACACATGACTGAAGTACACCATGAAGTCCCAGCATATGACAGGCAAAAGAACTTTCTAAATAGCAGGCATCACCTGCTAAATCATCCTGCTGGCAACAAAGCTTTATAGCAGGATTACCAGAGCATGGCTCTTCTCAGGGCTAGGTAGCACACTCACACAGATCTTTTGTCCACCTTTCTGTAACATGGACTCCCCTGTTCTGAAGTTCTTTTGATTGTACTCTCATGGGGTTGGAATACAGCACTTTAGCTCTGACATTTTTCCAACTTTATATTCTGAATCTACCTGGCTGACAACAGGATGAGCAGAGAGCCAATGCTCCCTGGTCAGGCATCTGCTTGCAGCTGCATGGCCACAAAACACTACCACCTTCTTCCATTACCGTTCTGCTTACAGAGCAGCAGCAAAATAAAGGTGACCTGGCACTTTCCAGGGCCAACTGCAGGCTCTGGAAAGCAGGAAGGCTCCTCAGGGATGTGTAATAAAGTACTTCTGTGATCCACATTAATGTCTGCAGAACTTCAACATTATACATCTCATTTTCTCAGGTGTCCTCATAATCCTCCTTCAACACTCTTCCAGCTTCTCAAACAGTTGTCAGAATAACACATAGTGCTGCAGATGAAGTCATACCAGTTCCATATACATTGGCAATACTTCCCCAGTTCTACCAGCAACACCCATGTTTAAACTGACACGATCTACTTAATGAAAAAGTTAGTTAGCAAGCACCTCTACTCCTGCAGAAAAGAAGTCTTGTTTGGCTCTACCAATTAGAGTCCCACATCTGAATAGGGATGGTATTTTGCAATCTAAGCACTGTGATGACAGGGAAGACAACCAGATCACACTGAAACAAAACACTGCCCTTCACACCTTCTGCCATCACCTTTTCCTACAGCACTTCTAACAATGAGAAAACAAACCAAAAGCCTCAGTCATATTCCTCAGGAAGCTGTTGAAAGCTGCATCCCTCCACCAAGGGAGAGCACCCAGTCACAACACTGTGGTGCTGTGATGGCAGGAGCCCATTTCCCAAAGCCGAGGAGCGCTAAAGGGCGCAAGGTACACCTTGTACACCCTGGCAAGTTGAGGTGGGAATGCCCAAAGGTTTGTTGCTGCTCTGGGGCAACTGCAGTTCATGATGTGTTCCAGCCTAGACAGCACATGTTTGAGGGTGCACATCCAGTCGAGAATGGCCTGGGAATGTTACTCCCAGTCAATCCTACCAGTTCACTCACCTCCTTTGCTGGAGCATAACCCAAGCACATGGGAACAGCCCCAGCCATGGGGTCTTATCCCAACTGCTTTTAGCTCCACATGGATCAAAAAAATCACATCCTCAACAGCAGCACGCTTCCAACAAACAAGGCCTTTCTCCACACTGACAAGAAGTTCACAGGCACTGAACTACTCTCAGATGACTTTTCCAACAATTTATCCAAGGTTGCATGCCAGTCTAAAAGATACTCAAAAAATATTTCTTGAAGTGTGTCAGTTTGTTTCACCAGGTAAAAACCAAATCAAACAAAACAGCTTATTTATTCTGTTTTGAGGCTGGGGGTTTTTGTTACTTTAGATTTTTTAAGCACTATCAGGAAGTTGCTGTAAAGCAGGAACATAGAATTTAGCACAAAAGACCCCAGTTCAAATGGACAGTCAAGGACTGTTTTTAATGGGTAAGGAAAGATGTGCACATACTTCAATAATTTTGAGAATTATTGGATATTTGATTTTTATTTCGTGAAAAAAACCTGTTGTAGCATACTTTTAACTCTCATACTTTTAATATCACAGCACTATTAATGTCAAATGTTCAACAGGCTTACATTAGATGTAATGACACATGAGAAAAAAAAAAAAAAAACAACCCCAAAGCACCCCAGAAAACAACAGATACACACAGATATATGCAGGATCCCCCTGACAAGGTGAATGATCTTGTCTTTTTCATACTGAATGGGGCTCATTTCTGGAAATCCAAAAGAAAAACAAATAAACCCACAAAAACAAAACCACCAAACTTGGAATTATCTTACTTACTCATTTTGCCATTACCTACAGGGTAAAGGGTAACTGTTGAGCTTCAGTTAAGTTTCTGAGTTGTTATAAGAACATCACTGCACTTTCTAAATTGACATAATGAGAGTCACTACAAGGTCTACAAATGCCTACTCCTCTATTCTTCTTAATATTCCTTTCAATTAATCTGTGTGTGGACAAGAGGATTCTTGGATTTCTGAAGTGTTAATATTTCAATTAACACTAATACTATGAGTATAAGCAGGAGTTTTATTCCCTGCTTTGACAGAACAACTAAGGTAACAAAGTTTGAAATTCTATGACACCTTAAATTTCTGGTGCTTTCCACACACCCTTAACTTCCAGAATTCCAGCAAACATATCATCTACTTTCTAGAAGCCTGAACTCTCTGACAATGGACAGAGGAGAATCTTTGCTATTAAGGAGTTCTAGAGGCACAAACAGTTAAAAAACCCCAGCATGCTACATACAAACTATATTTTTCCTCTGGCAACGGACTGGGAAGACAGAGGAGGAAAAAGGGGGAAAATATAAAGGTATCATAGAGAAGAAAACAAACAATTTTTGCTTAAGCAAAATTATATAGCTAGTTGATTAAAATTCTCCATCTCAAATATGATTACTTTTCAAATCTGACATCAAGAGCTCACACATGGCCCTCATAAACAGAATTAAAACTATAATCCCATTATTGCCACATTGATTATATCACAAGGGAGTAATTCTACTTGGGTAATGTGATCCTGAAACAAGATACTAAAAAAATCTGTATGAATGTTGCCATTTTCCATGTCTGTTTATATTAAAAACATTTCCTTATTGTTCTGTCCATATAAATACTGAAGCTCAAAAAGCATTCCATCTTTTAAACTGATATGCTTCTTTCTCCAAGTAGTTTATAACATTTTGCTAAGGAAACAAAGTATTACTAACTAAAGCATTGCTTCTTTTAACCTAGACTTTGACTGGTTAATTTCTTAAAAGTATATTAAGAATAAGGTATTACAGACAAAGGTATTAACAGTATTCCCGTCCCATTCATAGACTGGTATGTTTGACTCCATTTCAAAATTGGTGGGGAACTCTGCCAACTACATGGAAAACAAAAAGGTCTGTAGCAAGATAATAATGAGACAAAAACCTCACCCTATTTTCATAATCATTTCACCAGAAAACATATCAAAAAGTAGAAATGACAACAAGATCATTTCTACTCGCAAATGCAAGCACTGTGTTCTAAGTTTGTCCATGTGGAGCAAATAGCAAGCCTTTCACACTGTGAATGTCCTGACATAAATATTTATAGACTACAACGATATCTAGAGAGTTTAATGAAGGCTCTCTATGTCAGCTTGCCTGGCGAATTTATCAATTGGAAAAGGTTGCTTAATATTTAGGGAGTCAATACCCAGCATTTGTGTACAATCCATTAAAGATCCAAGCCTTGGACAATTACCACAAAAGAATGACACAGCCTCTTTGTTTAGAGCACTGTGTATTCTGTAACCCTGCAAGTGGTACATACTCTGAAGCCACACCTGACGTGTAAGCTGAAAAACTAAAGATTATTAGGAGAGCATGTACGTCACTCACTGAACAGCAATTACAATTTAGAAGAGTCATCACTACCAAGTGCTCGGCACCTAAGCGGAAGTACTGGCTGCCTGCTCATCCCAAACCTCCTGTGCACACACCAACAGTCACCCTTGGTGAGCCACAGCGTTTAAAACCTGAGGGCTCAGTTTTAAGTGGGGAACGCCAACTGTGAGCATGAACAGAAGACCATCCCTGAAGTCCGCAGGGCAGCTGCATGCCCCTCCACATCTCTCAAAGCAACTTACACCACTTACTGGTACAAGTCCATCTGAGGGAAATTCCTTATCAACCTAAATTCTACCCAAAGCTTTCAGGTGAGTCAGCTGAAACATGAGGGCTCCCAGCAGGAGAACTGGAGAAGGAGCTGAGCACACTCCCAGACACAGCAGAGCCACCTGCCCAGCCAGAAGCAGGAGCATGCAACAAAGCTTCAGTTCCAACTGCATTTCGGGTGCCATGCAACAGCAACATGGACCCCTCCCTACAGCACAAGGAACTGCACTCTTTTGAAGATGCCACCAGCAAAGCAACCTAAGTATTTAGCATTTCATAGGAAGTTAATGAGGTTAAATATGTTGGGGACAAAGAATATAGTATTTAAGTCTGCAGACTGACTGCCAGAGGAGATGAATGGTGACAGATCAGAAACTGAGACCTGTTTCTCCCTGTTTTCCTCCCCTAGCCCACTCCCTCAGAAGGAAGAAAAGATATCTTCACTCTACTTGGTTTAAACTAAAAAGTAAATCCCATATTACATGCACTGCAGCAGGTATTTTTGAAGCTGGCATTTTTGAAATGCGACATCATCATAAAGGTGGATTACAGATGTCCAAAGGAACTGGATTTCTTCAGCTCCCAAAGACAGATCTTAAAAGGTTCCAATATGCCCAATCCTGACCTATCTTCCGGGGGGGGGGGAACAAAACAAAACCGTTCTACATATTCTACAGCTTGTAGCCAAATTCCTTACCTAGAACTCCTGGATTGCAGATTGAAGCAATTCACTAGGGAAAAAGGAAACATGAATACAGTTCATGCCCCTCTAACCAGTATTGCTGTGAAAAAAAGTACAAAGCTTTCCACCTGAGTATCTTCATACAACTCACGCTGAAGGATACAGGAAGTCCTTCACCTGCCTATACCTCTGACCAGAACTTCCCTATATCTTCTTGTCAAAAATGCTACTTTACCTTACCTCCAAGACATAGCAAAAATTGCCATCAATCTTTTTAAGTCCTAATTTTTCAGTTTTAAATAAAAGCTAAAGCAATCTGATAACAAATAAACTATATCACAGAGATGCAACTGAAAGAATTATTAAATTAACAGTGGAATTTGGAACACCTTAGATCGCACTAATTTTAGACTAATCTATGAAAAGATGAAAGAGGAAAATGCATTGGAAATCATGGCAGACAAGGGCACACTGATTTCTGAGGAATCTTACAATGAAGACACATGACTAGAAAATGGTTGATTCAAGTTTGAGTGAAGAAATAGACCATGATTATTTAAAAAAAAAAAAAAAAGTACTTCCAAGTCTTATTGTCATAGCATTGTACAGACTCTAGGTGAAGAGATCCTTCAACTGATTGCAAAAACATAGCTCTAGCTGGAAATGCCACACTTCATCTCCAACCTGAGTGCTTCAGGAGTGAAAACCTATTCCCTACCCCCTTCTCTGACTTCTAGTAGAAAAATATGTGCACACACCACCAGTCAGTAAAGTTTAGCAAAGTTTCAAACACACCACAGCTGAGCAAAGTTTCAAACATTAAACTCTTCTAAAAAACATGCAAATGGATCTATCTAAAAAAAACCACAAAAAAGCAAGGATCTGTTTATGAAAACAGAAACAATGGATTAAAACCAATTAAAACAGTAACAGTATTAAAACAATAATAATGGATTAAAACGAACTCTCTTCTGAACTCTAGAGAAGCATAGTTTTAAAATATCCCTTACCAAAAAGGCATTTTCACTTCTTTACTATCTGACCCTAAACACAGAGGTCTGCAACATTCAGTAAGTTTGCACAAACACCCTTTATAAGATTCCTATTCAAGCAAGAGTTTTATGCATTGTCTGCATGATCAGGATTTAAAGCCAAAACAAAACAGCAATTGCATGCTGACTGGAGAGCTATTTCAGGAAGAAAGCAAGCCATGAACACTGGTGGAAGAACTCTTATCACTTTTTAAAAAGTTGAAACCTCAGTCTCACAGTTATCTGCAGCACCCTGACAGATGTGATGACACTGCTTTTGCCTCTTTGCAGCTGTCAGTTACCTAACAATTATCTTTCTGATTGGTTTCACAGCTGTCCTGAAAAACACCTCAAAGCTGCCATGGAGCAGCTCTAACTCCACTCCTCTGGAAGTACCCTCAGGGAGCAGCTTCAAGAAGCACTGTTGGTCAGAGAGGGGAAAGTCCGATCCCCCAAATCAAACCATGGGCCAAGAGGAGAGAACAGAGACCAGTGACATCTTTCTTCCAGCAGTCATAACATTAAAAAAAACCCCAAGCCCAAATCACAGAACCTCCACAGCAAGCTGTCATGATGGGAACCTCCTGTCTCTTAGAAATTCAAACACTTGCCCTGGAAACATCAGTAGGATCTGGTTTATCGTAGTCCTGGGATGATTTTTGAGACAGGTGCCTTGCCCTGTGTATCCATTTCTAGCCAGTAACAGCCTCATACTTCTTCAAGTCCTTATGCATTTCCAGGGTATCGATTTTATTCCTTTACAGATTGGCAAGCAAGTCTACCACAGTTTCTTCAGACTAATAGTTCAGTTGTAGCAAACCCTTGTCCATTTGCCTTTTCTACGAGAACAGGGAGGCTGATTCAGGAAGCAGAGAGGATGCTGCAATCCACAAACACACACTATTACATTTGCTGAGTTTCTGTCTCCAGCACTGTCGGCTTGGCATCCTCTACAGCACCAAATTCACAAACCAAATAGTGAACTTCCTAACTTCAACTCCACCTTCATGTATAAGCTTATTCATACTCATGCTGGCACTGCCTCTGCTTCATTAAGGAACTGCTGACACCCCTTCTGAACTCAACCCATTTTACTCGAACCTACTCTACTTGCATAGATGCTGTTTATTATCCCTAATGTATCCCTAAAATGTATGGATTAAACTCTATTTTTGTTTCTTCACGGTTCAGCTGTTCCTGCTGTTTATCTCTATCTAAAGTAACAATTAGCCAGTAGGAAAATTACTATCGTGTCACAAACACAGGATTACAACTTCAGCTAGGCAATCAAACAGCAGGGCACCATGAACACAGAAGAAACAGAAACACTGTTCGGATATAAATGTCCTTGGCAATAGGCAGAGGTGAGAGATCAGAAAAGAAATGACAGTAATATGATTTATAAACTGAATGCTTCTTCAAAGTGTCCCATTAAGCACGAAGTATACAAAAATTTGCAAAAGCACATGCCACTATTTTGAGATTAATTTGAAGAAATTACTGTAACAATATTATGTGACATCACATACAACAGCTATTTCTGTTGCTGTCATTTGAACTAGACTGAACATCAAATTAAAGCCAAACACATGGTATATTAAGAATGGGTATGATTGTTACTTATTAAAATAAACTAATCAGGAAATAGTTTCTCCCTGTACTCCAGAGCCTATTTAACTTTTGAAAATTGGGGTTTAACTGCCACAACCTAAGTATGAAAAGTTACACATGCCATTTAAATAAGTATATTTGTATCTCTGCAAACAGGATACAATATGGCAAACAGATGCACAGGGTAAAAAAAAAAGGCTATGGATGAGATGAAAATCTTTGTTTTCCAGATTACTGAGCAACTGGAGACCGAGCAGTTACTTCAACCTACACCACCTTTAGTCTAACTTTCATCGAAACACTCTAGTGGGGATGAATCCTCTAAATAAAAAAGTGGTTGATTAATTGCTAGCATTTAATCTCTTGCCCATCTAGTATGAAAAAAGTCAAAATCAAGTAAACAGAGAGATTATGTATGCAAACAGGCGATTTCTTCCCAGAAAGACTAAACACCAAGAAACAGTTACTGTAGTTAGGTTTACAGCATATTAAAAAAAAAAAAAAAAAGTTGTTTTCTTTCAGATTGTGCCCTTCAAGACAAGAAATTTTGTTGGAGCCGGGAAACAGAATCAAAATTCTCAGCTACTTTAAGTGACATCCCCTCGTAAAGCACTCGACTGCTCATTTAAAGCTGTATGAACATCCGTGATGGTTCACCAGAGAAACACAAACTTCTCTCAAGTCCCCGCGCAGCACCAGCCCAGCTGAGAGCTGAGCATTCGCTGCGAGGAGAGGGTCGGTGCAGCCCCGGCTCCCGGGCACTCCCCGCTCCCAGACGCCGAGCACGCGGGGCTCCGCGCTCCCCCCGCACCCCGCAGGATGGAACCTCGGGGGAGAACGCGACCAGCCCGGCGATGGGCACAGCGGTACCAGCCTGACATCGGCGGGGCCGAGCTCTGCCCCACAGCCGCCGGCGCCCACGGACTGCTGGGGGTGCAGAGAGACATGGGGGGAGCCTGCGATGGTTTAGGGGGATCCTTTAAAGAAAAAAGAAAAAGAAAGAAAGCCGGTGGCCGCTGGCAGGGGGGGCTGCTCCCGGAGCGGTTCGGGAAGTTGCTCAGGAGCCGGGGGGCGGCAGCGACCGGGAGCGAAGGAGGGAGCGCTGCCCCCGCGCCGGGCCCCGCGCCCCGCCGGCAGCCAGGCCTCGCCGCTCCCCTCCCGCACGCCCAAACATGGCCCCTCGCCACCAACCCGGCAACTTTCCCCCTGCCCCTCCCGCTGCCGTCCGCCCCGCTCACCTCGCATCAGGGAACAAAAACTGCAGGCGAGTAGGCTGCGCAGGACGGCCCCCATCTTCCCTCCCTCCTCGCTCTCACCGGCGGGGAGGCGGCGGGCGGGGAGCAGCACCTCCGCTGCCAGTTCATGCTTCCAGGCGGGCGGGGGAGGCGGCGGGGAAGCGGGGGACGGGAGGCGGGGAAGGGAGGCCGCGGAGATCCCCTCTCGCCGGTCCCTAGCAGGCCACCGGCCCCGGCGTGCCGCCGCGGGAGCGGGCGCTGCCCTCCATGCCGGCTGCTGCTGCTGCCGCCGCCTCACCGCGACCGCCGCGGTCCTTCCCCCATCCACCCCTCCGCCTCCGCCGGGCGCGTACAGGCGCAGGGATACAGTCCTCCTCCTCCTTCTCCTCCTCCTCCTCTTCCTTCTCCTCCTCCTCCCGCGCCGTGCCCGGCCGGCTCCCGGCGCAGCGCCCGCCCCCGGCACCGCTCCCGTCGGGGAGGGCCGGAGCGGAGGGGCGGGGGCGCGCAGCTCCCCTCTCCCGGGCGGGATCGCGCACACCCTCGGCAGCCTCGCAGCCGGGCAGAACCCCGACGGGGACCGCGGCCCGGCGGTGCTCCCGAGGGAGGGAGGGTGAGCGGGCTTACGGCACCCCCGGAGCACAGGGACGGGGCGAGGTGGGGGGCGGCCGCATTCCAGCGGGACTACTTTGCCTCCCCTCGCCCCCTCCGCCGCCTGCGATGCGGTTCGGCCCTGGCCCGTGAGGACGGGACTACTTTCTGCCACAGAGCTGCGGCGGCGTCCGAGCGGCAGCACAAAGGCTCCGATCCCGATCCCGCTCCCGCTCCTGGAACGGGCTGTAACGCCAGAGCATCGCCCGGGCGGCAGGCAGGCCGTGTGGCAAAATGAAGTTACGGTCTGTCCCTCCAGAGTGCAGACTGAAGAGCCATAAATCCCGGCCTTCCCCAGAGCAGAGGGAGCAGGCGTCCCTTATCAGCAGGAATTGCTGCCCGGCTGATGTAATGATGCGTGATTTATTTCCCAGCGCTTTTGGGGGTGCTGTGCGTTATTGTCCCCCTTGCTAAACTAAATGTGGTGGGCTGGGTTTGTGCTGCTTAGAGCAGTGTTATCAATGATATGAGTGGGTAGTGTGCTGTGTTTAAACATAACTTAGTCTTTTCCCCCTCTTGCATTCAAGTAAACATACCCTTTTCTTTCTGAAAAGGCTAAAAAAGTTAAGATTTTGTAATACACCCTCAACTGAAAAAAAAACTTCCCTCCTTACTCTCTTTGTTCGTTCCTAATAAACAATATAAAATGCAGCTTTCTCGCATTTCCTCTAGATTAGAAAATCTACTTCATGATTTCAACACGTCTAAACGTTTTCATTAAGTCTAAACGTCTACAGCACGTTCTCCCTCCCTCACAGAATGTGACAGCTGGTGAGTAGAATAATGATATGAAGCAGAACAGCTTAGAGCAACATTTGAGGTACTTACATTCCAAAATCGGTATTATTTTCAGGATTATTAGAAACTCAGAGAAACATTTAACTTTTACCTTCGTAGCTGTTCAACATATATTTTCATAGCTTTTCTTGTTATTACAGTAGGAGATAACATCTGGGCCAGATTAAAGGCCTGGGTATTGTAGGCTGATTCTAAAGGGCTCCTGGTGTCATGTGATATTATCAGACTCAGCTTTTACTGCAGAAAAAATTAAAAAATAGAAGAAAATAGAGGGGTTTTTTTTAATGAAGTATATTTCCAACCTTCAAGGTTGCAAAAAAAGATTTTGAAAGTGTAAACAATTCAGCTCAACAGCAATATCTGCCTAAGGCCAGGTCTACACTACAAAATTTTGTCCTTGACTGTCTGCTGGGTGAAATAACTTCCTCTGTTACTGTGCTGTCAAGTTGGGAGGATCGGCAAACTTGAGCAAGATCCACATGGATAATGGATGGGAGGACTTGCCATACAAAACGGTACCCTGGAGAAGAGAGAACCTGCATCCAACCCTTGTTTGTCACCAATAGATTTTGCAGCAGCAGGCAAAAGGAGCACACTTTTATATTTATTTTCACTGTTTAATTGGAATCAAACAGGAAAATGAGGTTGTGGTTGATTTGGGGTTTGGGGTTTTTTTTCCCCTCATAGTGTTTCCTTATACTTTTTCCATACTTGTAGTGTTGCATGATCTGTCATTAACTTGTTGAGAAGTATGGCAGATCCGTAATGAATTCTTTGTATCTTAATCATACAGTGCACAACTAAGGAAAACCTCAAGCCTGCACCCCTGCATCACAAAAACCTATTTCTCCACATGCTATTCCCTCTCACATCTTTTCTGTTTCTGCTGGAAACACTCTGGTGTCTTGACTGTCTCCCTTGGGAGCCTGATCCCCTGCCTGGTTGTTCTGACTCTTAAAGATGTCTTCCCTGCTGCCCAAGGTGACTGGTTTTATTTTTAGCTTTTGAGCACTTATATACTGTCATCCCTCACACTGGTGCATTTTGCTCTTTTTCTGTAATTCAAACCCTTTCCTCCTTGGGTTTCCTCTGAGCTAGTTAATGATAATTGGCTTCACCCTCCTCAGCCTAGCTCTTTTCCCCACAGCCTGCCTAGAATCCTCCTCTGTTTATTCCAGCCCAAGTATCATAAAATCCTAGAATCACAGAATGGTTTGGATTGGAAGGGGCCTTAAAGAACATCTATTTCCAACCCTCTGGCATGGGTAGGAATACCTTTCACTAGACCAGGTTGCTCCCAAGTCCAAGTCCAACCTGGCCTTAGAACACTTCCAGGGATGGGGCAGCCACAGCTCTGGGCAGCCTGTGCCAGGGCCTTACCACTCTCATAGAGAAGTTTTTTCCTGATATTTGGTCTAGATCTGCCCTGTTTCAGTTTGAAGCCATTCCCCCTTGTCCTATCACTACATGTTCTTGTAAATAGTCCCTTGCCATCTTTCTTGTAGGCTCCCTGCATGTACTGGAAGTCTCCCTGTCACTGTCATGGTTTAGGAATGGTGCTCTCCAATTTAGTGCTCCCACTGAGACTCTCCAAACCATGCACTATCACTCACTCCCCCATCCTCCCTCTCCCCTCTGCAGCAGGATGGAGAGGAGAATTGGAGGCACAAAAGGCAAAGATCATGGGCTGGGATAAGAACAATTCACTGGAAATAGCGATGAGATAAGAAAACAAATAGTAAGAGCACAATAGTAATGACAGAGAGTACAAAAATGAAACATTATTGCTCACTGTGGGAACCCCGACAACAGACAATAAATTGTTCCCTCTGGTTCAGAACCCGTGCCTCCCCACTTCTCTATTCAACTCGGTTACTCAGCTGGAAGGAACCCCTTCTCCTCAGAAGAGATTCCCTTCCCCTCACCCCTAGCACTGACAGAAGGTGTATAGAATAACCGCCATGTCCTTGCCATGACCTCTCCTGGCTACTACAAAAATTAACCCTCCTGGGTGGAAGCAGGACAGTCACCCTGAAGCCTTCTCTTTTCCAGGCTGAACAATCCCAATTCTCCTAGCCTTTCCTCACAGCAGAGGTGCTCCATCCCTTTAATCATCTTGTTAGCCTTTTCTCTCTCCTCTCTCTCCTCTCCTCTCCCCTCCTCTCCTCATTCCAACAGGCTGATGTCTTTCCTGTGCTGGGCTCCCCGGGCTGGAGGCAGCTCTGCAGGTGGGCTCTCAGCAGAGCAGGGCAGAGGGGCAGAACCCCCCTCCCCTGCTGCCCACGCTGGGGGCTCAGCCCAGCACGGGGGGGTTCTGGGTCCCAGCACACACAGCCAGGGCATGTCCAGCTCTCACCACCAGCACCCCCAAGTCCTTCTCCCAGGGCTGCTCCATCTGCTCACCCCCAGCCTGGATTGATCCCAGGGGCTGTCCCAACCCAGGTGGCCTCACGAGCACTTGGTCTTGTTGAACCTCATGGGCCACTTCTGGGGCTTGTCCAGGTCCCTCTGGATTGGCCTCTCCTTCAGGTGTGTCACTGCACCCTCAGCTTGGTGTCATCTGCAAAGCTGTTGAGGCTGCACTCGATCCCTTCCTCTGTGTTATTAATGAAGATATTTAAAGAACGCTGGTCCAATATGGACTTCTGAAGGACACCACTTGTCACTGAGGTACATCAGGACTCTAAGCCATTGATCACTACCCCCTGCAAAAATGGTCTTTTTTGAACCCTTTTCCCCATCATTGCTTAGGATTCAAGACCAAGCCTATCTCCTAAAAGTTTGTAAGCTTTACTTCTAGTTCATACATGTAGAATTAACTCCATAGCAGAGGCTTTTACAAAGTGAAACAGGAGGGAAGATTACCACACACAAAAAAGCCTCCAACAGGCATGATTTCTCTAAGATGATTATGTTCCCTTATTTGAGCCTAAAGTCAAAGTAAGTGGAGAGGGAATGTCTCTTTTATTTTAGTAATTGTTGGTTGCAGTTATTTTCATTCACCTTAGAAACCCTGGTTTGCTGGCTCAAATCCAGCTGAGGCTGAGAAACTTGGACAGCTTTACCCTTACCTCTGAACTTGGATGATGGCTAAATGACACAAGAGCTTTCACAGGATTGTTTTTATACTTGGTTAAATTCCCTGGTTTAGTCGGTGGCCCGGCTTCACAAGCAGTTGTGTCAGCCCCAGGACAGCAAAGGACAGCAGCTGGAGCTCATGAAACCAGCAGTGGCTGCCAAAGTCACTCTGCTTTTGAACTGTGCCCTTAGTTCGAGTGGAGTCAATGGGATCTTCTGTAGAACCAGAACCAAAGTCCCTAATGAGTGAAAGCTGTTAGAAGAAGATGGATGCTCAGCAAACGAATTTGTGGCTGCCCACATCACAGAAGCCACTATCATAACTAGCTTTCTCACTGAATGTTTCAACAAGAATTAATGGGCATAGCGTGCTGAAATGCTGGTCCCTCTTAAGGCAATAGTAAAGTTCTCACTGATTTCAAAAGGGCCAGGGTTTCATACTGAAACTCAAGCTCAAGTCCTCATGCCCCCAGCAGGAAAGTCTGCAGCAAAGGAGCTTGGGAAATGGAATGGAATGTTGCCATCCAATGATGCCTGTTACAACCATTTCACAGAATAAAACAGGACACCCTAACTTGTGACATCATCATCATCTTGCCACATCGCCCAGGTCATACAGTTTATAAAGAAAAACGTTTCATCCAACTCTTCCTCAAAACAAGGTCAGTTCTAATAGATGTGATAGAAATGCCTGACACAGTTTATCCTATTCCAAGAGTGCAATGGATTAACCATGGCATTCCTTCTTCAATGAATAGAGGACCAGATCATAATAAAGAATTTCTTCCTAGTATTTGCCCTCTTTCAGCTGGAAGCCGCTCTCCCTTGTCCTATCACTAATGCCATTGTGAAAAGCCCCTCTCCATCTGTAAGCCCCCTTCAGGCACTAGAAGGCTTGAAAGCCTCTTCTTCTCCAGGCTGAACGACCCCAACTCCCTCAGCCTGTCTTCATGGCAGACGTGCTCCAGCCCTGTGCTCATCTTTGTGCCTCACCTCTGGATCCAGCCAGTCCACATCCTTCCCATGTGGGGGCCCCAGAGCAGGATGCAGGACTCCAGGTGGGGTCTCATGGGAACAGAATCACCTCCCTCAGTGATCATGTTTTCCTTCTCACTTTTTCCTCTCATACCATATGAACTGCACCTTTTTCCCAGGATACAGGTGCCTTACAAGCAGATTTCCTTGAACAGTGACTCATGTCTCTAGTCCAGCAAATTTTCTCCAGGCATAAAACCTGACTTGTTTTTGCCATTACTATCACCACAGTCAAACCACAGCAAAAATTACCACTTCCACTAATTCTGGGGTAATTTCCCATCAGATAGCCCATCAAATCCCCTTTTTTATCACATACAGAGTTGCCTTTTCTCCTTGCATTTCAGTACTATTTTATTGTTACCCCCCACTCTCCCCTCCCCCCGCTTAATACCCATTCTTTCTTTCCCATCTTCTCTACCAGAAGAAGCTGCCTGGAGCCCAGGATGAGAACTGCATTTCTTTGTGGCTAAAAAAAATCCTTACAACAAAAACTTCACAGAGGAGAAGGTGCTTGAGTTCAGCAGCCCATACAGGCAAGCTAGTCTAACAGAAATCCAGCAATATCCCCACAGGGAAATATGGAATAAGATGACCTGGAAGGCTTGGGCATTTTCTGTATGCCTTTGGAGGAGCATTTGGACTCCCGCTGATGGTGCATTCAAGGTCAGGCTGTCTACCTACTACCTCTTTTCTCCTCTCCCGTCTCCCAGGGAGTTGAAAACAGCACTGCCTGAGGATACGCTTCTTCAGTGGTCATATTTTTCAGTGTGAACCATGCAGGCCTCTGATTTTAATTTGGCACTGCCCACCAGACCACAGGGCAAGTCCAGGACTTTCCTTATGAATATCTAGCCATAGCTACATTTCAAAGCCGTATTATAAAAATGTCATTTGAGAAAGTTACTGTTCTAAAATTTGTAAAGTGCTTTAATGCCATGTTGATACAGCAAAAACATCCTTTTAAAAGAGCTCACATTTCAGGCTGACAGACACCAAAACACTATTTTGTTTTAGCTTGCTCAGCTTTTCAAAACCAGTCAGCATCTGGGCTCTATTAACCATAACGTGCGTGCCTTTTAAGCAACAACAATTTAAGAATATTTCTTTTTTAACCGCCTTTCAAACCCCTTCAGCGTTTTGCAATATGCATAATATTTAACAATTTTGCTTTGCACTGCAGCCTTTGAAGTTTAAAAATTAGTTACTGGTAAAGCCTTGTACATTTTCTTGCACTGTTTTAGTCACAGGGCCTAGTGACTAGAACTTATGCCTATGGTCAAGAAAGGTAAGTCACTGTGTCACAATAATTAGCAATCTTTCCTACAACAGTTTTCAGTCTGTATGTGATGTGCAAGGCGTGACACACTGTGTGTGTAGAGAAGAGCTCATTTGCCACCTGCAGTAGCCACTTCTGGGCTAAAGTACTGTACCACAGAGTGCGGTTTATGGCAAGCAAAGAGACTCATCCCTCTTCATTCAGACTTCATGAGGAAGAGTCATATTTATATTTCCTATTTGCATTTCATATTTATAGCCATGTTCATATTATATTTATGTCGATATTTTTATCTTTATTTTTATCTTCATATACAGATTAGTCTGCGGTTCAGCAAAGACACTAAACACCTCAAGAATATGGATGTGGAGCATCAACCATGATATCTCTTCAGGGCTGTTGTTTTTATGAGCTGTTAGTCAAGTTCTCAAAATAGGCTAGAAAAGCACACCGAGTTCCTCAGAGCAGGAAAGGTTGCCCTCTAATGGTTAATCTTCAGGTTTAACGTCTGTGATGTTTAATGAAGTGCTCCTCTTCTAAGTGATTTGTAAGGTAAGGACGCACAAATGCAAGATGTTGGAACAATTTATTATTTAAAGGAAAACCCAAATCTTTGTTATCCTCTTAACTGATGAATAAATTAATTATTAAAAACAAAGATGAAGGCATATCCTTGGTAACATTTTAATTAAACTACCATTAGCCAGGGTTTCTCAGAGAAAGAGGGATGCCTCTGACAATTCAGAACTATTACTCATACTGCATTTGATAAATTTTATGTTTCACTGAGGGGAATGTTTCAAGGTCTGAAAAAATAGCATGAAACATATCCAGTTTATTTCAGTATCATAAAAGTTATTGTGAATACCCTAGAGCACGATGTCACTCTTGCATGAGTAAACTTCAACGAACAAAATTCTTATCTTAAAAAAAAATCAAACCAACTTTAAATCAACTAATCAAAAGGCATTGCCTGTTAAGGCACAGATGCATGTGGGTCCTTTAGCTTGCACTGACTCCATGTATAAAGGTTTCTGTGGCTTATGGCCTGTAACTCATTCTTCATGTGATGAGGGGATGGAAGAGGCAATTATATAGGGCTGAAGTGTCATTCACTGCCTTTCCATTTTCATTAATTCTTTGAATAATTTCCTTACAGTGTAGATTTCAATAAAGACTCTTCCAATACAGCTGGCAACTAAATGTAGATAAGTGACAAAGGAGAACTCAGAGAAAGTCAGACCCAGCCCTCGAATATATTTATTTTAAAAGTAGTGGCTGCTATAAAGGTATTCTTGAAAGATGATAATATTCTATTTCAGAATAATTAGATTATATTTTCTCCTCTCAAGAAGAAACAGTGGTTAGAGTGAGGCTACCCAATCCATTCCTCATCCTTCCTTTTTCTACCCTTTCCCCAGTCAAACCCACAAAGACAGTATTTGGTCACATGGATCTTTGCATAAAAGACAGGGAATGTTGTCTGAATAGCCCTGACTCATAAAGTTAAAGAAGTTAATGCAACTTCTAATTTTTTTTCCTTATTGCAATTGTGGAAAATCTAATACTTTTACAACAATTTGAAAAGGGCTTACACAGAGCAAAATCCCCATTTAATCTTGGCATATTAAGAAATCTTTTCTTTGAACAATACATTTAAAGTGCTATTTTCCCAAAACATTTTTTTCTTTTAAGATAACCAAAGCTCTAATTGTTGAAAGGAACTATGATTTAGAGTCCTATCTTCATTTGTGGTTTAAGAATCCTGGCACTTTAACAGGAGGAAACAATTAGGATATGCGTGGCCTAAGGTACACTGTAGCAGTAAATCATTCAGTACAGGAAAAGGTGTTCCAGTCACCATATTAAAAAACCCAAAACAATGGGAACCACCAACCCAAACCACTTAAAGATAGGAGACAAAAATGTTTGCAGGGCATTGTGCATAGCAGTTGTTCAGCTGTTGCTCCCCCTTTGTATACTACCCCTCAGCTGGAGTATAGAACTATAGAACAACAGAATGATTTGGGTTAGAAGGGACTTTTAAAGGTCATCTAGCCCAAACCCCCTGCACCTATAGCCCTAACAGAACTGACACCCTTCACAGCCACCATAGCCCTCACTGACCCCACAGGCCTCACAGCCCCCACTGCCCTAAGAGTAGGCACTTGCGGCATTGAAAACCTAGATTTGGAAGTGTTAAACATATAAATTTTTTATTATTATGTTTTTTCTGAAACTGACATTTACCATGCATTGATAAACTCTGATTAATGTCTCATTATCACATGAACAGAAGCAAAAATAAATTAATTTACATTATATTGGAAAGCTAGTCTCCCACAAATTCCATGCATCTCTTTTGTACAGTTACTTGCTGTATCTTCCCACTTTTACTCTGTTTTCTGCCCACGATAACCTTCTTCTTTGTTCCAAATGCCTGATGGTTTAGAGAGTCAGAAGATGCTCCAGGCGTGAGGAAGTGAGCTGTACTGTACCTGCTTGCAGCACACAGACACTTCTTTGCTTGCTGTTTTTGCTATTGTCAATGCTCCTGAAATAATTTTCATTACCATCACCAAAGATACTCATTTTTGGCAGCTGCAAAAACATCCCAGCACTTAACTACGCTTAAACTCACCCTTGAGATGGAGTGTCCGGCATATTTCTGGAAAAGTGGCCAGATGTAGCAACTCTGCTAGATGTAGCATGTGGATAAACTTCAGCATTCAGGCTTTCACTTTTCAAACTCTACCATCCTTTATAATGTTCACTTGAATGGGGTGTACCCTTGCTTTATGCTTTGTCAGTGTAGGAAAGCCACATCTGTATCTTGTTTAGCAGTGAGAAGCATAGAGTGAGCTGTTCTCATGGGTTTAAGACTGCATCTCACAAGCAAATTATTTTTTGCCCTTTCTAAACCAGAGCACTCTGTAAAGGCTACATACAGCATGTGCCAAATCTGAAGTCTTTCCAGGAGTACTGCCTGAGTTATCACATGGTGGAAAAACATTTGAACTCCTTATTTTGTGCCCTGGAACAAAAGAAGGACAACACTGTCATAGTTAAATAATCAGAGGCAGCTGGAAAAATGTTCTACAGATTCTTTCAGTACTCTGGGCTGAGAAGTTCTGTCATCCTGTAAGGCAATTGTTTTGAACAGTTAATGAGCCTCTAAGTGGGAGGACTTGACTTATAGCCATAAATATGTGCTGGAGGACCTCCCACTGACACCAATGGGAGCTGCACTGACAAAGACACATGACCACTGAAGTAAAGGGATCATCTCATTCACAGCTTACTCAGAGGACCCAAACTAATCTGGATCCTTACTTGGAGGATCAGAAAAACCTTGCTTGTAGGATCCAAATCCTTACACACAAGGATTTCAGTAGTGTCAGTGGAACTTGGGTTTTGGGGTAGGGAAAAAAGGTTCTTTCATAAAAGCAAACAGAAAAATTTACCCAGAAACTAATTAAACAGCAGGCAAGCCTATAGGAAGTCTGTCTCATAGTGAGGGGGTTTCCACCCTCTTCGCAGCACAAGAATGTATGTTTAAACTTTGTGCAAATTTTTCATCTAGGTGTTGTTGAGAATTGTTGCAAAAGTCACAGTGTCAAAGTCTAAGCTCCACTGATCACATCCTTTCTTCAGGGTAAAGCACAGAGAAACCCTGGTGATGTTCCTGGTAACTTTCAGCCAGAATTCAGCTGCTACTCTGAGGTAGCTGGTACCAAAGCATCTTACAAGGAGTTATTTTACCTCACATAACCATCCTTACTGGGTTGGTTTAACACAGCCTGGTTTTTGGTGGGGGCGGGAGAAAAGCTGCTCGAAACTTCTATGTCCAGCACAGAGCCAATCGCTGAAGGCTCTGACGATGGGCAGGTCACTAGCCCAATTAAACAAGTTGGTAACACCTCTGTGAGGACATGTTTAAGAAAGGAAAAAGCGCAGGAAGCTCTCTTTTTTCTTCTCTTGAGGGGTGATGAGGCTGCCACTGGGGCCTATGCCGGCGGGGGCCACCGGGGGCCAGGACCCCATAGCTGGGGCCCTCCCAAGGCCAGGACCGCGTGGCCAGGGCCCTCCCGAGGCCGGGTCCTCACAGCTGGGGCCCTCCCAAGGCCAGGACTGTGTGGCCAGGGCCCTTCTGAGGCTGGAGCCACCCGTGCGGCACCGGTGAGAACCACGAGGCCAGGGCTGGCTGTGCGGTGCCGGCAGGGACCACGTGGCCAGCAGCAAGAGACATGGCAAGCAATTCCCCAGTGCGGAGCCCAGATGAGATCAACCTCTCAACTGCAACTTACAAACACCAACTTTCTTCCAAGTCAGAGGAAAAGTGAGGACACATGAGGAGAACCAACATGGCAGCACCGAGGTCAGTGAAGAAGAAGGAGAGGGAGAAGGTGCTCCAAGCACCAGAGCTGAGATTCTCCTGCAAGCCGTGGTGAGGACTATAATATAACAAACTGTTTCCCTGTAATTTGTGAGGTGCATGGAGGGGTGCACAGATCCACGCGCAGCCCGTGAAGAACAGTACTCATGCTGGAGTGTGTGGATGCTGAAAAGCTGTAATCTAGCAAGGAACTCAGAGAGAGATTACCCTTACTTTTAGAGACAGAGGAAGAGAGCCTTCCCTTCCAAACTAGAACAGCTCATCCTTAAAAGACTAAACCCCATGAACTTCAATGACCCACACTAGGCAGTTGTGGGAAGACTGCTTGGCCTGTGGGAGGGATTCACATTGCAGCAGGTTCAGGTGGAACGGCTGCTTGTGGAAGTTAAAAGCACGCTAGAAAAGTTCGCAGAGAACTATTTCCCGTGGGAAGGATCCCATGGCACAGCAGAAGAAACTCTTTTCCTCGACGATACTGAAGAAAGATTTTTAAGAAGTGAAATATTGACCAAAATCCCATTTTTTTTTCTTGCGCAGTCGGTGGAAAGAGGGAGGGACTGGGAAAGAAAGGTGTTTTGAAGATTTGCTTTGGTTCTCATTACCCTTTTTACTTTCAATTCTGTTAATAATAAATCTTTATACTGTTCAGTTTTGAACCTGTTTTGCCTTAAAGTGGTTCTTTTTTTTCAATAATCCTTAACTCATGAAAATGAGGTTTTCAATTCCCCTTCCTCTGCTCAGCCATAGCAGAGGAAAATATGTAGGTGTTTCTTTTCGTGGGTGCCTGGTGCTTAGCCAGCGTCTAACCACGACACTTACCATCGTAGCATTACGATGAAACACCTTTGTGGTCTTCAGAGTGACTGTTCAAATCAGCAAATGTTTCAAAACATTCCTTATGGTTTAGCCAGCTGTTCTAGATGTTAACTGCTTCCAAAATTTCTTTGAAAAAATACAGAGTGCACAAATTATCTGGTTACTACTCCGTGTCATTGGTATAACAGAATTTTAAATTTTCTTGGTCAATTTTCTATTAAAACAAAGTGAACCAAAAAGAAAAGGGATCGCAACAGCTTGAACATGGATTATCTAAACTCTTGCCACTTAAGAAAATGACATTTTATAGGATGGAAGGAGAGGAGTAAGAGAAAAACAGAAGAGAAATTAATGCATAGCCCTCAGGCCTTTTTTTTTTTTTTCATTAAGTGAGACAGTATACAGGAAACAGTGATCCAGCATAGTTGTACTGGAACTTAAAAATACTTTTATACATTGTTTATAATACCAAACACAAAGGAGACAAAGAGCAGCAGTTTTATGCTTTTGCACTTTGACACCCTCAAGAAGTGTAGAGACCTAAAGGAAAAAAACCAAATTTAGACTGTGAGATTAAGCGTGAGTGTAGACTTTCTGAAGATGGAAGAAAAATGTTCAATATATCCTAGCCCTTCAGGGGACCTACCCATCAAGATGCTGGGAAAGCATCTGGGAACAGCATGTAAGGGATGTGCAAGACTTTTCAAGGATGAGGGGATGCAGCTATCCCACAACTATCAATGAACAGGAATGTAGAGAAGCACATTACCTGTATGAGAAGATGAGTAATGCACAGGGAGAGCACAGCTGTCTAGGCCCATTTCAGGAGGGTGACAGAAAAAAGTCTACAGAAGTATAGCTCTCTGTATGATGGGATGCTGCGTGGGAATTGCTGACTGCAGTACGGGCACTTTTAAACTCCACGTTTTTATTGGCATGGAGTGTGGGATGGTAGGATCAAAGCATGTCATCAGATTCAAATCCACTAAGATGGTTTTGCAGGAGGAGGGAAAACAAGATCCAGTTTTGAAACTGCCTTCTCATGTAATTCTTTTTTTTGGTGGTTTAATTTCCTTGTTTGTTAGATTTTGTTAGTTGGTTAGGAACTTACTTGAAATAATCCTGAGTATAAGTGTTTCCTACTCCTACAGGAGTTAAAATGAACTAAAGCACTATTTGCAGAGAACACACTGTGCTGAGTTTGCAGCCCTTTGAGGTAGGGACTTTGCACCCTTCTCATCCATCTCAAATAGATTGACAGTGTCTTTCTTTATGATTGTTTGCACTGGTTATAAAATTTAGGCTATTTGTCTTACTGTACAATACCACAAAACAGTTTTGTTCATGACAGTCTCTATTTACACACCTTATGTTTTCTTAGCACTATAAAGCACCAACATGAACACAAGCAGCTACAGAATTTGTTATGCTCTCCGGGTGACAAAAGGCAATCAGCTTTTGGCCTCCTGCCATAACATAACTGGTTACCTTCAGAAAGAGCCACTCCAAGTGTGCGGGTTGTCATCATAGCGTGCTGATTGATGATCCAGTTCCATGTGTGGTGCACAGTGAAGACCACAGGAGATGTCAATGGAAAAACAGAAAAGTGCACTGAAGTTTTAATGGTGGAAAGCGTAACAAACTGGATGGATTTTTTCGTTACTTTGTCTCGCTCCTTTTTGATTCATAATACAAGAGCATTATCCAGGCAAACAAGTAAGCTCCAAAAATGCATATAATAAAGCATCATAGTCAAAAGAATGCTGATGGGAAATCTCTGTCCTTCTCTGTTTACTGGAAATGCCAGTACATGACTAATAATGCAACCCAATTCAATGTCATTAGAGACTATGCTTAGTTTTGTTGTCTTCTACATTAGATGATATAGTAAAAAGTTTTAAAAATATGTGTATATAATCCTCCACCCAGAACCTTTCAATAAACAAAAAGCTTTCCTATAAAACCTTTTGGCAATGAAATAGCCATAGTTTGGAAAGTTAAAAAAACCCAAACTAATTTAAATTTTTTAAAATCACCAAAAATCCTCAAAACTTGTCAATTTTATTTAATAAACTGTTGTTGCCCTCTAGTGTTCAAACACAGCTTGTAAAGGCCCCGCCAGAAAGATCCAAACTGGTCAGCTATCAATTAATTCCCCATTAGTTCTTAATCCAACATGACAAATGGATGGGAAAAATAATTTTACAAAAGTGTTTCAGTACACCTGCCTAGTACCTTACTCTCTTTGCTCAAGCACAAAAGATGATTTCTCATGTAACAACATTTAAAGTTGTTTGTTTTACTTAAATGTTGTGAAAGGCCACAGAGGTCAGCATCCTCACCAAATGAGTGATGGTGCTTGTGCACCTCTCAGCTTTACCTCTGCCACTCACCGTGCTGGGCATGGGCTGGAGGGCAGTTCCTGATCACATGGGCCACACTGTAGAATCAGAGAGTGCTTTGGGTTGGAAGGGATCTCAAAGCTCATCTCATTCCAACCCCCTGCCCTGGGCAGGGACACCTTCCACTATCCCAGGTAGCTCAGAGCCCCATCCAACCTGGCCTTGAACACTTCCAGGGATGGGGCAGCCACAGCTTCTCTGGGCAACCTGTGCCAGGGCCTCAGCACCCTCACAGGGAAGAATATCTTCTCAATATCTAACCTCAACCTTCTCTCTTTTAGTTTAAAGCTATTCCTCCTTGTCCTATCACTACACGCCCCTGTAAAATGCCCCTCCTCCAGCTGAATGAGCCTGTGCTCTGAACAACCCTGAGATACATCTGCTGGTTTCTCTTGAGTGTTTTGCTACTGTACTGTAACCATACCAATTAATACCAACCACCTTTCCCTCCAACAAATTATTTATTGCAGCAGAAATGCACAGTGAGGATTCAGGGCTTGTTCTCAGCACCTCTCCTGCATTAAGCTGCTGTGATGGCACCAGCAACATAGAAAGCTTCTCATGAAGGTTGCAGTTCTTACGAGAGAAAATTATGGTCAACCTTAGATCTGCATCTGCATTTTTACAGCTAGGCCTAGTACTTATAATTCTGTGAACTCATTGTCCAGAAATGTTCCTCCTTGTCATGTTCCTTGACCAGAAACCTCTGAAAATAGCTATTAAAAAAAAAGAAAATAAAAGAAAATGAGGTTAAACAAAGCGCAGTCAACAAATAAGCTGATAAATTTGAGGTACTTTTCTTCTGTAATTTTGCTGACTTTTAAGAGGTTATCCAGAATGCTTTGCTTTTAACCATTGTCAGACTTAAACAATGTAGCAGACCAGCTGGTTTTGTGTATATAAAGCAATTTGCAGCCTCCATATAGTAAGAATTCAAGTTCTAGACACAAGAAACACTGACTTTTCTTTGATCTCTGAATAATGAAATTTTCAGAGAATTTTCTGCGTTTAGTTATTTAGAGCTTTCAGAAAACTTGCCTTGAGGCCATTTTTTGGATCACGCTTGCTTCCGACCACACTAAGCTTGACAGATCTAAGAATCTCTTATTTTTTATTATTTCTTATTTTGTAATAGAATTGTTTCCTTGCATTCATGAGGCACCCTTCCTTCTCTGCCATGACGTTTGTTGTTGATTATGCCACCTGACATGAATACTTTGATATCTTGTCTTTCATTCTAAAACCAGGTTTAGACTGAGTGTATGCGAAGTGAAATTTAAATAACATGAACTGGAAGTTGTGTCACAGTAGGTGCTCCCATTGACTCTCCCTGTTGAAGAGTCAGGGAAACTTAAAATCATAGAGTTGTTTACGCTGGAAAAAACCTCGAATATCATCAAGACCAACTATTAATTAGCAGCTATGCTTATTACCAGTCACATGAAGGGGACACTAGAACTGAAGAGAGTGTGCTTTGAGAGCACTCACATTTGCAGTATGTGGTTTTAAGGAGACCTGTGATGTATGCAGAAAAAGAACTTTAAAGATATGTATATAACCATAAACTATATTTAGATAAGGAAAATTAAATTATGCCATATGTCATATTTTTTACCTAAAACCATTTAGATGCAAAGCTCTATTACTAAGTATTCCTTTAATGCTACAAATAGGGTAAATAGGATTGCCAGGCAATCATGTAACACTCTGGCATTTGGTGCAAATAGCACTGAAAACGCCCACGTGCTGCACAGGTACTCAATTTATTAGGTGTACTTCTATTTCACTAAGCTTATCACAGTACAGATTAAGCTCATGAAATGCTTTTTCTCCTTAAATATAAGACCTTCTTAGCTTAGCTTGGATTTAAGTGTTTACTCTCAGGATTTAGTAATAAATCAAACATGACAGACGTTATATTTCAGCATAGACAGAGCGTTTCTTCTCCCCACCAAACCCATCTCCTGTCTCCTGCATTCCCATTAGAGGGAAAAAATGGAATCCATCCTCTTCTGAGATTTCAGTATCTACTGTTCCATTTCAGAGTTCTCCTCTCAAAAGTGAGAGATGCTCCTCAAAATTTTATTCCCTCTCCCAATCAGACATCAGCATACATTCCATTGATCAAGTAATCCAACCTGGTGTAATGCCTCTTCTGAAGAGATTCATGTATTTTCTTCCCGGTCAGCACAATAACTAGCAACAAGAATATCACCCCAAAAAGCAAAGCTGCTACAAGGCTGCTTTTCTCCCCCAGCTGAAAAACACCTTTCCCTCTCAGAACACCTTCTGACAGGGAGTGTTCTGAGTCAGATGGGTCAGAACCCCAAAGGTCATTTTGGGAAGATGCAGGGGAATCACTGGACAGAGTGAAACCTGGAAAAGAGAGGAGGGTCACATGGCTGGTATGACTGGAAGAGACAACTGTTGGCTCAGGAGCCATGGCTGGAGTCCTTAGCCTTGATGGGGTGGTAGCAGATCCAGAATTTGTGGTCACTTGCTTGGTTGTAGAAGTAGAAGCAGAATTTGTGGGCTTGGAAAGAGGAACATGAGTGACAGCGACGCTGGTGACAGGGACACCAGGTTTAGCTCCAGTGGCTGCAGCAGGTGGAGAGGCAGCTGTGGTGGGGGAGGTTGTAGCTGGTTGAGCAGCACCAGGATGCAGAGAGGTTGTACGAGACTCCAGCTGGGCAGCACTTGTAGGCAGAGGAGGAAGAGAAGCACTGCTGGTTTCGGGAGCGCCTGCCTGAGTAGTGGTGGGGAATGAAGCAGTGGGGTTTCCAACTGGAACAGCAGAAGGCGTGTTTGGTGGCAGATTAACTCCCTTCTGCCTTGAGATGAGGTCTAAGCTCTCAGACTCTTTTGCTCTCGGAGATTCAGGAAAAACTGTATGAAACTCCATGTTGTCTAAATGCTTGCCTATGTGGTTCAGGAGTTCAGAAGCCTGATGAAAGACAGATTGTTGTGAACTGGCAGTGTGATTCTGGTGGATATTCTGACTGTGAGAAATAATGGTGCCAGCATCCAAAGGCAAAGAATAATCATTTGAAGAAAAGTTCTCAGTTTTGATGGATTTATCCTCTGGGGCATGGATGTCTGGAAACAGAAATACGGGTATTTAATTATTAAATCTATTTTTGACTACTGTAGGCATACTCTATTTGTATTTCTTAGAAACATTTATATAAGGGGGCTCTAAGAGATACTGACTAATGAAACTTGCTTTCGTTAAAATATGCACAGTGACATTTATATTCTACGTCATAAAAGCTGTCGGCCTCAAGCCTAGTCACATAACAGTGTCCTGTGGCAGAAATACCATACAAATGATAATCTTAAAAGCTACCTGATTTTACAGTATTTCTTCTACAGTATTTACCTGATTTACAGGTATTATAGAAAGTATTTGGCTGAGCATGAGCTCTTGGAAAGACTGGCTAATTGTTAATTCATATTATATATATATAATTTTATAATTATATTTATGAAAATACAGAAAAAATATATAATATATACATAATAACTATTCAGCTGCTGTACAGAACATTTAAAAGGGAAAGCTCTCAAGCAGTTCTGACTCTTACTCATCTCTTTTTATTATTGAAACAAAAAGGTTTGTTAACTGCACTGGAATTGAAATAAATAATTTTTAAAGTATCTTTCCCCCTTTAGCTTGGTTTTCAGTGTAACCACATACAGATTCTCATATGAAAGAACAAAGTTTGAAACATTTGTTGGTACTGACACCGCTCCGGTGCTACCTTTGAAAACTTATTAGGAACATTAAACAAGCTAGCATAATCTTCCACAATTAAATGTTCACAGAAGCTAAAATGTGCAAAATGAAAAAGAGGTGCTATATGCAATCAAATTGTTCACTCAGCACTGCACTACATGCCCAACAAAAGCACAAGCATGACTGCATTTCTTGTTTCTTTGTTTGAAACCCCAATGTTCTTCTAGGGGAGAAGGAGCTGGAGGAAAGTGTAATTATAGTCATAATTTTACAGAAGTGCAGTTCATTTGTTGCACATTGCTTTTGCACAATTCCTGTGTGATTGTGCTTGCACAAAAATACTTGGTAACTTTATATGAGTAATCTTTCTATATATCACACTGTTGCTCCTTGCATAGTTCTTCTCGGAAAAGTTCTCTTTTTCAGCAAAAGTTCCGTCTCTCAAGCAGCCACACAGAAACTGCCTTGTAAACTCTTGGCAGGACAGTCTAATTATCAGTTTCTTATCTAAGCTGTTCAAATAGGTCTGGTGCAAGTCAATGTCAATCAACAAGTAGGCCTTGCTGTTAAAAATCCCACAGCGTAGGCCAGAAAGCAAGAAGTTCCCGAGTGTGTGCCCCACATGCCATAAAGCTCTGAGTTTAGAAAGTTTGCTTCTGTACTTCAGGTTCCCTAACTGAAAGCAGAAAATAATGATTACCACTGCCAGTTATTCATCAGTGTAGCTCGGGTCCTTTCAATACACAGCTGGCTACAAGGGCATGGTATTTCCCTTGGTTTTGGTGATACTTTTCAGCATTATGTACAGGAAATTTTCCTTCTTGAATATCTCTAGATGGAAGGAGCTTCTTTTTGTTTTAAGCAAGGACAAATTACAAGGAGTTCTGAATCTAATGTGAAGGTATTTTATAAGGGTTGGGACATTATTCCAAGCAGGAAGCTGGGCCCACAAAGGAGCTCACCACACACCTGCCCATCCATCTTCCACAATGAAAAAGAGCAGTATTTTCAAATTATAATGCTTGCCTTAGAATACTTTACTAAAAATATGACCCCAAGCAGTTCCTGGTCACTACTGAAAGTTCATAGGTGCAAAAGTAATCTGGTGTGGGAGCTGGTGGCTCTCACTATTATTTACCTCTAGTTATCTTGTAGCTCACAAGTCCTGTTGCAGGTTTCATTGGACAAGCCTCAGTGCTAGGACAGTAAAACAAGTAGCAGTTGGGATGTGTACTTGTTCTTGCAGCATAAAAAATAATCAAATTGCACTTCTTGTCTCCTGCAAAACAAAATAAATGCCTGTTTCAGCAATAAGAACTTTTATACCAGTATGGTAATGAGATCTAGTTCGTTAACTTTTCCTCATGTGAGTAAGAGGAAAACTACTAACACATAACATTCCTACAGGAAAAACAGCCAAAGACTGCAGAAGAATGGCCCAGGGCCAAAATATGAAAGGTCACACCTTCCTTTTCCTGTACAAATAAAGTTGGGGAAATTATGAGTCTAATCTCCTATCCTCCCCTCACCCATACCACACTGGCGCCACTTTATACAATGACTTCTTGCTTACAAATCCTGATAAATCTGAAAACCTCCTTGATACACTTATAAGGAAGAAAATTATTTAGACATTTTTCCTTATTACATCCCAGGAATCACTTGGCTAGTTGCTGCTTCGGGGGGTCACCTTCACCACTGTCATTTCTACTTCCTGCTCTACCTCCTACTGCTCCAAGAGCTTGGCTCAAACCAGCTGTCTCAGAGAAGGGTGAGCATTCTCATTCTTGGCTAAAATTAAATACAGTGCAAAATGCCAGCTACTTTTAGTGCGTCTACTAAATACAGCTTATTCACCTTCGGGGTTCGGGATTTGTGAGGTTTTAGCACGTAAAACTAACGCTTAAAACTAACGTTTCTGTGATGCAACTATTTTCCTGAACACTACGGGGTCTTGCGTTAAGATCTAACATCTACTGGCAAAAGAAGGTAGCAGCCGCAAGCTGGAACTAAGCGCAGCCTGAATGAAAGGGTAAATTCTGTGCTGAACACGGAGAACACCAGCAGCTGAACACCCCGCGAGCCCAAACTCCAGAATTAATCTCCCAGGCAGTGGCGGAGAAGGAGGCCGAGGTTACCTGCGAGCCGGTGCCCCGAGCAGCAGGCGCGGGCACACGCACCCGCGCTGGGGACGCGCAGCGGCTCCGCGCCCCGGACGCCGCGGGGCAGGGACAAGTCTATATCGATGATGGAATTCTCCATCTTCTCCGCGGAACACTCCTGGCTCAGGGCCGGCCCGGCCATCACGCAGGTGATCACCAGCAGGCGAACCGGCCAGCGGCTGCCCCCGCGGGCCATGGTGACCCGGGCCGGTCCCCGCGGGGCTCCTCCGGCACGGCCGGGGTTCGCGGCCAGCGGCAGCCGGGGGACCCCCGTCGAGGAGTCTCCGCTGCTCCCGGGACGGGCACGCGTTCCTGGGGCACCTTCGGGCTGCCCCCGCCCGCAGCGCGGGGTCGGGAAGGCAGCGGCGGAGCGTGGCCAGGCTCGGGACGGCCGCTCGGGGAACCGCGGGTGTCCCGGCACGTCCGGAGGAGGGGCCCTGGGAGGCGGGCCCGGGCCGCCTGCTGCCCTCCTCCTCCTTCTCCTGCCTGCCTGCCTGCATGCCTGCTTGCCCTCCTCCTCCTTCTCCTGCCTGCCTGCCTGCCTGCGTGCCTGCATGCCTGCATGCCTGCTTGCCCTCCTCCTCCTTCTCCTGCCTGCCTGCCTGCCTGCGTGCCTGCATGCCTGCTTGCCCTCCTCCTCCTTCTCCTGCCTGCCTGCCTGCCTGCTTGCCTGCCTGCTTGCCCTCCTCCTCCTCCTGGGCTTCCTGCTTACCTACCTACCTGCCGTCCTCCTGCCTTCGTGCTTACCTACTTACGCGCCCTCCTCCTGCCTTCCAGCCTGCCCTCCTCCTGCCTGCCCTTCTCTTCTCTTCCTTCCTTCTCACTGCCTGCCATTCTCCTGTCCCCTTCCTGCCTTTTCTCCTGCCTGCCTTCCCTTGCTTCCTCCTGCCTGCCCTTCTCCTGCCTTCCTCTCGCCCTCCTCCTTCTGCCTGCCCAGCGGGGCTGCGAGGATATTCCCGCTCCTCCAGCCACTCGCCGGCCCCAAGGGCTCTTCCTGAGCATCAGACACAAAGGGAAAACCACCTAGTGAAGCTCTTGGTGGTCAAGCTGATAGGGTTTTACCCACAGTCAGACTTGTCCTCCTTCTGAGATCTGCTTTTGGAAGCTGTAATGAAAGCGATTAATATGCATATCCTGGACTAAACGGACATGGACATATTTCCATGTTTGTAAAAGACTCCTTGCTACCTGAATAATCCTGTTCAAATCACAGCCAAGCACACAATGTTTGTGGAATGGGAGTTGTACAGAAAAGCCTGTACTACTACTGGGACCCCGTCTGGTGTCTTGGCCATTCTTCCCTCAGCTGTCTCAGTGCAATTGCTTGCTTAAGTAATGTTTTTGCTTGGAAATTTTTCATTTCCTCTTTTTAATTATGTTTTTTTCTTACTATTTTTGGGGTAGTGTTTAGGAATAAAAGTAGACCAAAGGAATTAAAGAATAAAAGGGTTATATTCCTTATTTATATATATTCCTTATTTTCAGGAAAGAGACCTTTTATTTAATTCCCTGTAAGTAAAATCCATTTTCTTTTTAGAGATGTACATTACCTCACGAGATCCCAATGGGCAGGTTAGGTTATATATTGTAATGGTTAGATGCCAAGGCATGGGCGGCTGTCTTGTTCTTCATGCCCAGTTAGTCCCCTTTGTCAATACTGCTGGGTGTTGGCTTTTATTTGGACATGAATGTTGTAAGAGACTGAGCCACCCATCTGATTTTGCATCACATGGCCATTTTGGGGCAATTCATAATGTTTGGTTGTGATTTCGCAGTCTTGGTGGGATGGTTTCTTCAAAAATTTTCAGCTGCACTTGTTTAAGAAAATATTCCTTTCTAGCCCAGCTTCTCTCTTTTGGTAAACTGGTGACATTATTTTCACTGTTAGAGGACAAAGTCCTAAGAGAATGTGAACATTAAGGTGTCACCTACTAACTGCATCACACGGTGAATGAACGGGGGAATGAATACTAAAAGCAAGCACAGATATTACCCCTGCTATGTATTAGATAAAGTTGCAGCTGCCACCTGCCTTTGCTTACGTAGAGGTGGTAGAAGAAGCTGAGCAGAAAGAAGCTGAACAATAATGCTAAAAATCTGGCTGGGGTGGTCAGAACTGGAGGGTGAGGAAACTGGTTCTTCACCTGAAAAGCTGGGATGGTGTACTGTAGTGATGGTGAATGTGAGAATATGCACAGACACTGCTGTGGTCAGACAGGCATAGATGACCATGGGAAAGTGAGAAGGGCTGATGTGATCTGTAATATAAGAAGGGCAGAAGAGATCCTGGGGATAACACGACTGCCCCACTCCAGCCACCATGGCAAATTTCTGCTCTTCCTGCCTCTTCCTGGTGGGACAAGCACTCAGTCTCCCTGGCGAGACCAGAAGCAAATTGGTGAGGCTGCTGAGGTGCAGGGAAGCCAAGGTCCCTCAAAAGCTATGCAGACATAGCCACTGGGCTAGGAGAGAGCCAGCCTTGCCCAGCAGCTGCTGTGTTCCCTCACCACTGCAATGGGAAGAAAGGGAAGCTGAGGGAGGGAGAATGGTGGGACACCATCAGCCCTTAGACATGGTGCTAGGTCACTAAAGGTGTTTTCTGTAGAGCATCTGTCTGCTTTGCAGCCAGTGCCCTACATGGTGAAATGCTCAGGCACAGACAAGATGAACTTCTATTGTAACCAATGCTATTAGGTTACAAAAGCACACAGTGCAGCATACAGCCTACAGCTAGCAGCAGGTGCTGTTGGATTGGGATTGTTTTCCCATAGCCTGGATCTTAGAAACAGTGCTGAGGTGCAGTTCTCACAAGATAGGAGCCTCATTCTTGTGTTAGATTAAATCTTGGTGGCAATTAGCAAAGGCAGCCAAGAGAAACGATGCCGAGTTCGGTGCAGAGCTTTGGATGACGTTGGGCTTTGTGCGTGAGCACAGAACAGGCTTGTTCAGGAACCAGCACAGACCAGTGCTGTTCTTATTTATAGACAATTCTTCTGTCATAGACAACTGCATGATGTCTTTGCTGATTTGACTGTCAAATATGAAAACAGTAAGTCCCAAATCTTAAAGTATGTTTCCTTCTCATTTACGCTTGCGGTTTTTTGAGTTTTTTTTAATCTTGTTTTTTTCCTAAGCCTGAGCTGCCTGTGGACTTTTGATCTTGGCTTTTCCCTCACTCCTGACACACATGTATATAAGGGCTGCTGGTGATGGGTGTTGCCCACACTGCTCTGCTCTGTGCCCAGCACTCTGGGGTTTGGCAGGTTTGCCTTGGCACAGAAGAATTCTTACCCTTAACTAAAAAAATCACAGAATCACAGAATTGTTAGGGTTGGAAGGGACCTCTGGAGATCATCTAGTCCTGCCCCCCTGCCAAGGCAGGGTCACCCTGAGCAGGTGACACAGCAACCCACATTCCAGGTGGGTTTGGAATGTCTCCAGAGGGGAAGACTCCACAATCTTCCTGGGCGGGTGGTCCAGTGTTTTGCCATCCTCAATGGGAAGTTGTTCTTCTTCATGTTGAAATGAAACTTCTCGTGTTTTAGTTTATGGCCATTGCTCCTCGTCCTGTCACTGGGCACCACTGGAAAGAGTCTGGTCCCTCCTCTTGGCACCCCCTTTAAGATCTTTATCTGCATTAAAGAGATCCTCTCTCAGTCCTGTCTTCTCCAGAATAAACAGGCCCAGCTCCCGCAGTCTCTTTGTAGCAGAGCACCTCACCCCTCACAAGAGTTTGTTATTTGTTAACTGGTCAGACAACTCAAACAGGACAAGCTGTCTTGTAGTGAGTCATTTTGGGGCCCTGGGGTTAACACTGGTCTGGCCTCTCCCAACTGCCAATAAACATCTCACTGTCCAAGTGAGATCTGGAAAGGTAAGCTGGATTTCTGACAGACTCACTTTCCAGCTATAAAAGCCACACCAAACTTCCACAAAGCAGACATCTTCTACACATTTCCCAGGAAATGTGTGGAGTTTCTGCCCTGAGCAGGGACACTGCTTTGTGGTTAATCCCCTGGAGGTTGAGTGAAGGAATCTGTGAATATTACTCTCACTTCAGTGGGAAGTTACATTTGACTCCTAATACTATTTCTTTTGCCACCTTTAATAGAGGTACCTTGCTATCATGCACTGTTTTATGTTATGCTGTAATCTACTGCTAGTTGTTTTCAGTTTTATACTGTGTAGTAAGTTATTCTGATTAAGATCTTTTGTCTATCTCTTGTCTGTTTAATAAATAATTCATTTTTATAAATAGACCCTATCTGCCATCACTAGAACTTGTGGGCCAGAGTGAGTCCTTACATTTAAACTGTTGCCAAAATCTGAGGCTAAGGCAGAGCTTGTCTGAAGCTCCCACTTCTCTCACGGCACTCCTCTTATATGAAAGGTGCTCCAGACCCTCATCATCTTTGTGGCCTCCACTAGACCCTCTCCTCACCAAAAACTGGGAAATGAGCTCTCAAGCCCAGTTTGTTAGGTTAGAAAGCTGACATTACTTTATTCAGCACAGAGGTATGTGGGTATTGCCTCACCAACATGTAAATCAGTTATCAAAATTTTGGACTATTTATACGTGTTGGTAAAGGAATTAGTGTTCATTGGTTACAAGTTACATAGCTCTCTTATTAATTAATATTCTATCTTCTATTGGTTAATGATTCTCTTGCTTTTCATGCTAATTACTCCACATGCTCAGTTTCTCTCTTCTTTGGGGTCAAGGAGTTTCTTGGGTTGGTGGCCTGTGGATCAGTGGTTACAGATCCCCCTACCACAATTGCCTTTTACCCACCTGGAGCTGATTTCAGCACAATTACTGAGCATCCCTGGCTGGGCCAGGGAGGGGATTGTCCCGCTCTGCTTTGGGGCAGCCTCATCTCAAATATTGTGTGAAGTTTTGGGTGCCATCATATCGGAAAGACATTAAACTATTAGAGAGTGTGCAAAGGAGGGCACC
Source organism: Corvus cornix cornix (assembly GCF_000738735.6). Taxonomy (NCBI): domain Eukaryota; kingdom Metazoa; phylum Chordata; class Aves; order Passeriformes; family Corvidae; genus Corvus; species Corvus cornix. Next base: position 64,753,524 of record NC_047057.1, on the reverse strand, counting down.
AGGATGGTGAAGGGCCTTGAGGGGAAGCGTGTGAGGAGCAGCTGAGGACACTTGCTCTGTTCAGCTGGAGGAGACTGAGGGGAGACAGCGCAGTTTCCAGCTTCTTGTGCGGGAAGAGGAGGGGCAGGCTCTGAGCTCTGCTCTCTGGGACCAGGGACAGGACCCAGGGAACGGCTGGAGCTGTGTCAGGGAGGGTGAGGCTGGGTATCAGGAAAAGGTTCTTCCCCAGAGGGTGCTGGGGCACTGAACAGGCTCCCCGGGGAATGGGCACGGCCCCAAGGCTGCCAGAGCTCCAGGAGTGTTTGGACACCGCTCTCAGGGATGCACAGGGTGGGATTGCTGGGGTGTCTGTGCAGGGCCGGGAGTTGGACTCGATGATCCTTGTAGGTCCCTCCCAACTCAGCATATTCTGTGACAGGCTCCTTTTTAAAGAAATATAACTTGTCCGGTAACACCGAGGAGCACAGAAGCGGACACAGCACTCCAGATACTGGCCTCACTGGGGAGGAGCAGCGGAGGAGGAGCACCTTCCCTGGCCAAACAGAGCAACGCTGCTCTGCCCCGGGCCGGCTCCGGGGAGGCAGAGCCGAGCAGCCCCGCCCTGCAGCCCCGGCCCTGCAGCCCCGCCCGCCGGGCGGAGCCGCCGTGACCCGGCGCAGCCGGAACCCCGTGGGCGGCGGCGGCCCCGCGCTGCGGCGGGCGGGGGACGGAGGCAGCGCCATGGGCGCGGAGCAGAGCGCCGAGGCCGAGAGCCGCCCGGGCGAGCCCAGCGCCGCAGGTCGGTGCCCGGCAGGGAGCGAGGGCGCGCGGCTGTCCCCCGGGGAGCGGGGCTGTGCCGGCACAGCGGCTGTGGAGAAAGGCACGGCTGTTTCCTTGGGAGGAACAGCGGCTGTGGAGAAGGGAAGGGCTGTTTCTCTGGGAGGCAGCGGCGGCGCGGCCCGGCCCTTCCTGTGACGGCGCGAGGGCATCGCCCGGGCCGGGGGAGCAGAGCCGGGGGTGAGGAGCGCCCGGGGCGCGGGTGCGGAGCTGGGGTAGCAGGAGCGAGCGGGCCGTCAGTGGTGCAGGTGTTCCGGAATCAGCTGTTCCCCGGTGTGGAGAGAGAAAGGAGCTTAGAACCCTTCAGTGATCTCGCCAATGTGCTACAGAAAGCACACCTGTGCAATGTGAAATAGAGCAATATTCGCATAGGGTTGGATTCTGATGGAATCTGCGTATCGATTTGATTGTTCCCTCTCCCTCCCATATCCAGCATCTCCGTTGCCAGCCAAGCAACGAGCAAAAATGGACGACATTGTGGTTGTAGCCCCAGGAACGCAATCCTCACGGAATGTCAGCAATGATCCAGATGTCATAAAACTGCAGGAAATTCCAACTTTCCAGCCCCTTTTGAAAGGTAAGTGATTGTTCTTCCTCTGTTTTTAAATGCCTTCTTTTTCTGTACCTAATGGAGTTTGTGTATCCTGAGGTTTCTACTGAAGTTTGTATTTCTCTCCCTACTTTTCACTACCCCTCCCGTTTTAAACCTTACTCTCTTTTGTTCTGTCATAATTAATCCCAGCCTTCTGAACAGTGTGTGAGCTGGCTTAGGGGTGTGCTGGTAATGTTCTCTGCAATGGAACCATCTACTGTGGAGGCAGAACAGTTCCAAGCATACCAGCTTGCCCTGTACCACTGGTTGATGAGAGATGCTGTGTTACATTCTAATATATAATGGATGACAATCTGCTATTTTGCTCTAGTCTCTTAAAAACCGTGTGTTGCTCTCAGAGTCATAGCTACCTGTGTATGCGTTCAGCTGCTTGAAATCAAGATACCTTGTGGGAGTTTCCAGCACAGAGCAGATTTTATTCTTGTTTTTCGTAGTGGAGTAGATGGGCTGAGATGTTTCTTTGTTTCTTTTTCTCCCACTCTTTTTTTTTTTTTCTTTCATCTCCTACACTCATTCTTTGTTCCTTCCATTCTGTTCAAAGGGAAGTGAAGATTTCAATCAAAGTCGTCAAGCCTGCAGTTTATAAAAAACTGTGTTTTGTGGCCTAGCTTCTAGCTATCTCTTTTTGAGGAGAATGCAGAGTGTCCTTAGTATCTGAAAGTCCCTTAGGAGGTGTGATGTCTGGAGCAGCCTGAACAAGTTGATTTGGCAAAAGCAGCCTCCTCCTGAGTTCCTGTCCCTGGAACAGCGTGGGTAAGCAACCTTGTGTGACTGTGCTGTGCAGTGGGCACTCAGTGAGCCCATGGTTTTTTGAAAATGCCAGGCCTGCTGTTCGTGCATGCATGGGCAGCAGCACTTGCTCCTGCCTTGGAGGTCTGCTGTGACAGAGAGGACGGAGCCAGGGTGTTTATCCCTCGCTGCTACTGGAAGGAATGATGTGGTCTTGTACAGCTGAGGGTTTAGGCACTACTGGTCAGAGTGCCACTGATTCATGCATGGCTGCCAGGCAGTTGTGGGAGCTGCTTTGCTCTAAAGGCATCACTAAGGTCATCTACTAGAGGCAGCATCACACCACCACCTTCTGGACAGAAGGTATTTACTTTCTGTTTGTTTGTGGATGTCTACTGCATGAGGGTCCTGGAACATGACCAGAACTTGTGGACATTATGATAGCCTATTGGGCCAAATATTTAGCACTTTATTGGGCATTTTATATTATAAGTAAGTTCTGGATGTGCATGGCACTGTCTGCTGTTTCCTGCAGAAGGGGCAGAAAGATAGGGAGGCCATGAAAAAAAGCAGAACATGCTTTGCCTGTGAAGCAAATGCTTTGTCCTGCTTTGTATGTAAGGCAGAACCCAGATCATGCTAGTGACAGCTTGAAATATAAATGCTGGAATCCAAATCCTTAAAAGAAATGAGGAACTTTTAATATGAGAGACAAAATTTAGAAGATGCTACAACATCTGGCACCAAGCTTGTTGTGTATCTGTAAGAGTGTGATGACAAAGAGTTTCAGTTCCACCCAGCCTCAAACTCATGAGCAAACCTGGGTTGCACAAGACGTGTGGCAGGAAGTCCTGGGAAGTGAGACTGGTGATCACTTCCAGAGATGGTGTTCCTTTGAGGGTGTTTGAGTCACAAGGGTACAGGGCTTGAGGTGGGAAGTGAGAAAGAAGAGAGAGCTGCAGCCATGTGGCTGAGATGGAAAGGTTGGAGGGCACTGCCTGAGATGACCAGTCCAGGTCCTTCAGCTACTAAATGGGCACACTTTAAGTTGTCTTGGTGACTGAGTTGCTCTTTCTGGCCTTACTTTGAACCTGAAGCTGTGGATGTGTGATGGAAACCTTCTCTTCTGTTTTTGTCACTTGGCCTGCTGCTTCCCTGCCAGTCTTCTGAGACATGGTGACATCTGGTGACTGCTCAAGAGTTTTGCATGCTGAATCACTTTTGTGAACAGCTTTTTCAGCCTCAAGTACTTGTTATTACTTGAACAACTAGACTGTGATACTTGTGTCCACTACAGAAAGCAGCGTGGGCCTGTTGAGTGAGTTGACTCTTGAGACATGGCAGATCTACCACAGGCCCACTTGAGAAACTGTTCTCTTCTGGACTGGTCTCTTACCTGTATTCTTCCCATGCAAGATTATGTCTCTGGAAAGGTTGAAGAAGTTTCAACATCTTTTAGGAGCTCATTCTAAAAACTTGTGTCTTCTGATCTACCAGCTTGGAGGTGGACTTACAGTCCCTGTGGACTTAATTGTTCTATTCAATTTCTCCTTGCCTAAGCAAAGCCAAGGGGTTTTATTTTGCTTTTAAGTTTCGAAAGGGGAATAATCATTAAATAAATGGACTGGCAAAGCACATGGTCACGTAAACACTGTATATTCTTGAAAAGCAAATGCCCTTATTCCTTCTAGCCGTATTGAGTTGAACTTGTGATCAGTGAACCTGGAAATCTTTACCATTGTGTGCTCTCACTTGGAAGAAAATGCCAGTGTCCTGACTATTACATCTTTCATTCTTTCCCTTCTTCAGGGAGAATTGCACCTCAGAGTTATGGCTATGAGCCCTTGTAAAAAGTCCCTCTCCATCTTTCTTGTAGGCTCACTTCAGGTTACTGGAAAGCTGCTATGAGGTTTCTCAAAGCCCTGTCCAACTTGACCTTGAAGACTCTTCATGATCTGGATAGCCTGTTCCAGTGTCTTGCCACCTTCATCATAAAAAAATTTCTTTCCTTATGTCCAGTCTGACCCTACCCTCTTTGGTTTAAAACCTTTGTCCCTGCTCCTTCATTACAGGCTCAGGCAAAACATCTCCTGTCTTTCTTACATGCTTTATTTGTCTCTGGAGGCTTTCAGGGGAAAGAAACTTTTTCCTGCCTATGGCTAGAATTCTGCACTGGTAAAAGGTATTCAGCATGAAGAAGCAAAAGGAACAGAGGTTACTGTCTCACTGCAAAGGCACTCTGTGAGCAGCAGAAACTTCTTTACATTGCTGTGCCTCCTCCTGTTCTCATAGGATTTTGTGATTAGTTTGCTCTCCAATCTCATTTCATGGTTCTTCAGGTCAGCGTGGTGTTATTGTGACTATCTGAGAATCCTGCCTGGTTGACAAAAGCTGCCAGATAGGCAGTGACTGTCTGCTGCTGCTGGCAGGTCAGGGAGGACTCTGACCTCCCTCTGGGTGGGTCTTGTACATTAAAATTAACCTGTAACTAAAACAGCACCTGTAGTGACTTGAAACAAACTTTTGGTAACTGGTCCCCTGTAAATACTGGTTATGTTTTTGTACTGCCCTTTCCCTTGTCGTTTCCTCCTTGTTTGGAGGAAGCTGTTATGGCAGTGTCCCTTGGAAGCATGGTACTGAGTATTGAGCATACTCTGAGTTCACTGGATATGGGCATGTTGTTATTTAGAGATAATTCAGCAGCCTGACTTATTTCTGGAGGAAATCTTAATACTAAAAGAATAATTTTAATGCTAGATATTTAACTGTTGAAGCTGTTGGTGGTCCCTGCTTGGCCTGCTTCAAGAATGTGATGATACTTGCCTTTCTCTTTTGTTTTGTCTGATGGTGTTTGGATGGTTGTGTACAAGTTCCCAGGAGAGGAGGGATTGTTTCTGTGAATTAAGCAATGTGCTGATGTGCAGCTGGAGACTGGCCTAGGAACAGTTCAGCTGTGTCACATGCAAATTGCATTTGTCATCATGTGCAGCATGTCTTCTGTCGTAGAAACTCCTGCTCCCTCCAGCACTGAGAGAAAAAAGGTCAGCAGAGGCTGCTGAGGCTCACCTGCATTCCCAGACGTATCACATAGGTGAGAGGTGTCTTCTCTGCAGACATTCAGCAAGTTACTTGTGCACTCCATTCATTTGTCAAACATAGATGGTCTTCATCTTACAGCCTTGTCAAGGGTATTGTGTGCAGCTCATTAGCATCCTCTAGCCCAAAATAACTGGATTCTTCTCCTACCAATAATACTGCTGTTTTTCTAAGAATAGCAAATAATGGGAAGAGATTTCTCAGTAAGGTGGTGGCATTTCTGCCCATAATGTTTTTAAGGGCATAATAAACAAAGATCTATCAGTCATGAATTGGAAGCAAATGAATACATTAAGGAGTATACAGTGAGAGCTTACTGTGCTGCTTGTTACCCATATTTATTATTGTTAGAAAGGCATTTCACAAAGAACAAAGTGAGACTTCTACTCTGAAAAGTCAAGGCTACAGTTTACCTGCAACAAAGAAACCCAGGTTAATGGTAGAAAGAGTAGGTCCAGCATAAGGAGTGTCCTTTGCTCTCAATGTATTTTGAAATGGAAAACTTGTCATATATTATACCCGGTGTACGTCTTCAGCAGAGAAGCATGGGAGATGCTGAGAAATCTGTGAGCAAGAACTGGGGTGAAACTTGTGATGCTGTCCTGATGCTCCGTGGATCTTCTCTTGTCCTCCAGGGACAGGAAACAGAAGCTTGTGTTACCTTGAAATGATTGTTTATACTTTTATAACTTCTTTTCTGAAGTCATTTTTCAGGCAGGAAAGCTACTTGTCTAAAAAATGCCAGTGTATTTTTCTTTCTGGCATAGTGTACAGAGGAAGGATGGATGTTTAGAGTTTATTGCATTTAAAGCAAAATTTTGTCACATCTCACCCCTCAGTGTTTTCTTACATCCTTGCTTCTTTCCCTTTCCTCATTGTATGTTCCTACTTCGACTTATAGTGTAAAGAATTTAGCTAATAGCACGTCAGTGAACTTTATTCCTGTAATTCTCTACACGTGGTACTTGAATACTTTTATAGTTGTGTCCCTGCACCTTACAAGGAGGATCTGCTGCTTCCAGCTGCTGAGGGTACAGGCCTCTACTGGAATTTGCAACATCTGAGTTTGTTGTATGGGCTCCATGCCTAGTGCTTGTAACAAAATGTGCTCTGAAAATGTTCATGTTGGGTGGAAGGAAGTACCAAGAATGTGAGTACATCTGCCTGGTGGGTTTGGGGTTTTTTATTGTTATTTTGTTCGTTATTGGGATTGGTTTTTTTGTGTGCTTGCTTGGTTGGTTTTTTTTGCCTTGTAGACCAATATTCTGTATTGTAGAGATGTGTCTCTCCATTTTGAATTCATGACTTGAAAGTAGCTCCTGAAATCAGAACCTAGAATATGCTTCCGTTTTGAGGAAAGAAGCTTTCCCTTCAAAGGATAGCTGTCAGAGTGGATAAAGATGATGTCTGATTTCCATGTATTCTTCAGTTGTTTGTTAGTTGTTTGGAGACCTGAACTAACTCAGTTTTGTGTGTGAGGGGATTTGAGTCTGTGGTTAGACATTATCCAAACAGTATGCTCAACACCCATAGGGAGAGCATTGGGGACTGCAGATACTGAGTTCTTCACCTTTCCCTTTCCCAGCTGTTCCACACCACTTGGTGTGGTTTGTGTGTTGGCAGATGAACAGAATGAGTGTAAGCCTGTCTGCCTGGGTGATTAGCCTGGCCTCTTCCCTGGCTGAGGACCTTGGAGGCCCAATTTCTACAGAACCCAATAGCTGTGACTCTTGTCTGATCTCCTCAAGCGCATACTGCTCCTCCCCACCATCTTGCTGCATGGGAATAAGCTTTGGTGGTCATCTCAAGTCACTTGCTGATCCTCCTCCTTTTACCTTCACAGAGCCTCTGTGGCAGAGCTCTTCAGCTGGCAGTGCAGCTCTTGGGCTGCAGCTACCCTTGGGATACATTAGAAGATGTGCTGAGGAAAAATACCACTTGGGAAGGAGTTAACTGTGTCCAGGCTTATCAGTTTGCCACACACTTAAATGAGGAATATTTGCATGCTGGCCGGTGTACCTTGAAATCATTATTAACTGGCTAGAATGAAAGGCAAATAATTGCTTATAACATCCAAAATATCCAAGTGTAATTATAAATGTGTACAGAATGTGTAATCTCTTTATGTTGGTAGGAGACTGGAAATCAGATGCATCTGATTGATAAGGCAGAGGAGCTAGTGTGTTCTGCTGGAGTGTAGGTGGTGAATCTTTCCAGACAAGGATAAGCATGTAATGGGAAAGCACATGGAGAACTCTTTTTTGTCCTCAAGGACTTCAGGCATCAAAATCTGGATAGATTTTTTTCTCTTTTCTCTCTCTCCTTCACATTTGTGTACTTCTATTCAGCATTACTGCCTTGTTGATAAGTTAAGACTTGATTGAATCTTTGGCTGAAGGGCCAGTGCAATTTCTCTTCTAACTTCTTTTTAGTGTGACTGTTGGCATCTTTCTCCAATGGATATCCATCTGTTGAATGTGATGTTTTCTATCGATGCAAATTTCATGCGAAGAAATGTTCCTGTTAGAAATGTGTCTAGGGGTTACATTTGTGCCCTGTATATACATAGTGTCCATACCTGCCTTTTCTGTATATACCAGCTGTACATATGTAGCTTGCTTCATGGGATGCTGCGTGATCCCCGGTTAATATTCTTTCTCTTGACTGGTGGCTGCTTTTGGAATGCTTGTGTCTTACCGCTGGCCCAGCAGCAGCGTTGCAGTGCATCACTTTTGAAAATGGAATGTTTCTGTTTGATCTTAGGCTTTATAGGAATTAATAAGTTTATCCAAGTCCAGAAGGTTATTTGGTTTTAGGCCAGTTGGTTTATTGAGAAATACTATGCTTGCCCAACAGGGTGTAAACTATTGCACCCTAATTATTGATTTTTTTTTTCCCTTATGGGTGCCGATTCAGTCAAGTGACTGTGGTTGAGGTAAAGGATGAGAGGATGCTTCTGTATCTACTGCCTGTCTGCAGTTAACTACACTTTCTATAACATCACATCATTCAAAAACTCTGCTCTTGTCTTTATTTCCTGCCCAAACACTATCAGCAGAATGAAGAACAGATTCCAGAAAGTCATATGTGTAAATAATTCCCCCCTTTCCTAATTAGTGTTTGACTTACTTAGATTATATGAAAACAAGAACGGTATTAAGGTACAAGTGAAAAAGCAGGTCTGCTCCAGCCCTAAGCCTTGTTATCAAAGCAGTGTGGTGGGAGCTCAGCTTTAACCATGTTCTCTCTGGATAATTGTGTAAGATGAGATCAACAGCTGACCAGTAAAGCACAGGTCAGCAAGCTCATTGTTACAAAACCTTGAAGTTTAGAATCAAATTTGATCTGCCTCTATTCCTTTCTTAGGGCATCTTAACAAAAGGGAAAATAGGAATTTTGTGGTTCATTTAGCTTAAACAGTGAGGTCTGACAGACTGAATATTCCTTCTATTTTCCATGTGGGGCTGGCCATGGTATGCTTGGCTTGTTGACACCCTTGCATGCATAAACCAGAAGATGTGCAATTGCAGATTGCATATTGAACCCTGAGATGCAGATCATCTCCTGGACATCCTGATTTTCAGGGTGCAGTAGTAACAAAATGATGAGTAGTAATGTTAGTAGGACGTGGAATTGCTGCCTCTTGTAGCTGTTATAAGCACCACTCTGGCAGTGTGCTGTGCATCTCAGCCTGGGAGCCTCCCTCATCCTGAGGCAGTGGTCAAAGAAGGGATAAGTTACTCAAGGACAATGGGCGGGAGGAGATGTACATGCTCTAAAGCAATAATTTGTATCCATAATGGATGTTCAGGGTGAAATCATGACTTCGCTGACGTGGAAGGCAATGCTCTGTCAGTTCCAACGGAGCGAAGATTTCTGGCCCAAACCAGTGAGCATTTCTGTATAGTTTAAATTTGTATGGCAGAGTGCTAAGGTTGATGTTTGAAGTTTAACAGTATGGAACAGGTTCTGGAGACAGTGTGGAAAGTTGCCCAGTAGGATTGTTAGTTAGTTCTCCCTCCCACCGTTAAACTAGATCCACAAGGGCCTTGGTTGTTCAAAAGATGGGAACTTCCTTAGGAGTTTTGTGTGTTCACCTGTCTGTTTTCTACACTGTGTATTAAATAACTACAGGCTAGAAAGCATTTGTTGCTCAGGAGAAGGGACTGAAGATCAGGATTCACACTCCTCCCTTCACTCTAGCTCGCCCCCTTCTCTTTGAGACAGCTTGCTCTTGTCGATTCCTTGACCTTGCAGACTGAGCTAAGGGGCTGAGACACTGCTCAGGCTGTGGTCATCCTTGGAATACTGTAACGCAGTGTGGGAGATGCTTTTCTTTTTTTTTCTTATCTTTCAGCAATCTTAAGACACTTGAGAAGTTCTGAAGATGGCACTGCAGTGATGTGAGCACCTTTTGTGTGTCTTGGTATCTTGGATGCTTGTGGAGTTTTTTTTTGAGGTTTTCCTGTCTGTATGTGTGTGATTGTTTACCTGGGTGTTTTTACCTGTGTTGCATGTCTACTTCTCTCATGTTTCAAAATATTTATTAACTGTAATTGTGGCACATAATTTCGGAGAAGACACAATATGCCCAGGCTGCCCCTTGATGTGTTCATTAAATGCAAAATGTACATTATCTCCTGCCTGCTTCTTGTGTTAAAGATCCACTATGAGTATGTTTCTTCATGTGGTAAAGAGTTGAAGGTGAAAATTAGGTGCACTTGCTGTTTATGAGAAGTTTTTTTGTGAAGTTAAGGGCAAACAGTAAAAATACTAGGCTGCTGTTTGAATACACTTTGTGGGGGGTTTTGGGTTTTTTTATATGCTGATGCATATAGAAATGACAGTCTTGAAAAGGTAGGTGAGTCTGTTCTAATGCAGTGCAAACTGAGACTTTATGATCCCCTGATGCTGTTGTTAGTTAGGATATCCCCTGGAAGTCACTCGTGTAACTTAGACAGATATATTGCATTGTGAAGTGCAGTTCAGTGTTGCAGTAAAAGACCTGAGAAGTTCAGGCATTAAAATGAGATTCTTTTCACCATGTTACATGAGTGTGGCAGTGGTAAATTTGTACCTGAGGGAAAAGTGGAACAGCAAGTGTGATACTGGGACAGCAGCACAGGCTGCTAGTGAGTAGCTGCTGTGCAGGAGAAATCGGTGCATTTCATGCCCTGGGAATAATGAGGTGCACCAGCAATCCTTCAGCTCAGGGTTGCAATGTCCTTTCTCTGTTTTCTGACTTGCTGTTCTTTACTCCCGTAGTTAAAAATACAGATACTGAGATTGGAAAGCCTGCAGTCTAGGTAAGTGCCACAGGGTGTCACTGGAATACAAAAGAAGTAGCAGACTTGATTTAAAAGGGCTGGAAACCTTGCTGAAACAGCACGCTGGAAACTGCTTTCTCTTCGAGCTCTTTCCATGAACATTTGTGTTCTGTTTGCACTGGTACCAAGTGACCAAGGTCTTGGTGACCTTGCTGGATTTGGTACCCATTGGAGCTGTGAGCTGAGCCGCATAGTGCTTTACTGAGAGGCAGCTACAGGCTGAAACAGTACTGGGTCTGTGAGAAGGAGATGGTGCAGTGATCTTCAGCCAAAAGCCCTTCAGAAGGCTTTATGATCTTGCAAAATAGAAATATTGGGTGCCACTTATCTTCAGTTGTTGTTACTGGCGGGTTTCCAAGTGTGCGTGTTAAGAAAATGCAGATATAGATCAGCAGTAACGCAGGTGGAAGAACTTGAGGTTCAGAGGCTGTCTGTGGCTCTTGATCCTCACCTCAGTACACCATCTGTAACATGGATTTTAATAGTATTTTCTTGACAACACTCTTTTGGTCACAGGTGTGTTGAAGATCGAGGTGTTCTCATGCCAAGAGAGTGGTGAACAGTAAGTTCTTTCCTCATGGCCCATTATGCTGAGAAAAATGTTTATTCAGCATAGGGGATTGAAACTGGGGAACTGATGCATCTAGAAAACGATTGCAACACTCTTTCCTTCTCCCCAGCCCAAAAATGTTCAGCTCAATCAGATCTTCTTTCCAGTTCATCACCAGCCCTACAAAGTGGTGTTGCTGCAAGAGTGTGGAACATGGGATGAGCTGGGTGAGGGGAGAGACGTGAAGTGAGAAGGAGAAAGGGGAAGAAATAATGTGTCTGTTCAGTGATAGCCTAAAATTCCAGACTTTTACCCCACCTTCCTCGTGTATGAGTACAGGTAATCTCACATAAATGAAGACATTTGTTTTGGGAGAATGTTTGTATTGATCACATATGTCAGTTCAGCTAAAATCCAGTGCTTTGCTAATTCTTAAGTTATTTTTAGGAGAGGGAGTGTGGAAGGGGAATGTGTTGATCCTTAATCTCTCTTGCCTTGGAAATGTCATTAAGGTATCTTGTGTCCAGTCTGTCATGCTAATAAAAGCCCTTTGAGTTTGCAGGGGATTTATGTGATTCTCTTCTCATCAATGCGTTAATGGGAGGTCTGTACCACAACATCTGGACATCAGCTGGAGAGTATTGCCCTTCGCTAAATGCTGCCCAAACCTTTTGGTGCTTGGGAAGGTGCTGGTGCACGCCAGGAATTTAAGATTATAACCTATTTGCATATAATTATTTTAAAAAAATTAAAATGCTAATATAGGCAATGTTACTGCTTGCCTAAATTTGTTCTCAGTGAGACATCATACAGAATTACTTGTGCAGATTCTCCTCCCCTTGATCTCACTGTCCAAAGTGAAATCTCTGGCAAGGCATGCCTCATCAGCACTCGGACTTTGGTGTAAAAGTACGGGAGTCTGAGTTTCCTCATTTAAAATTTACTGTTTGTGCAAACATTTTCTAAGCTCTTTTGTCAGCTGCAATGGATGGGAAGCCATGTTTCAAGTTAAAACAGGAAGCATAGTGCCAAGGAAAACCCTTATGCTAAAGAATCCCTTTCTTTTCATATACTAGCTGGCCAGGAAAGTGATTGTCTCTTCCTACTGTGTTTTCACTCTGCTGTGTCCTTATTGTGGTGGGTTTTCTGCTGTGCATCCTGCACCTTCTCTGTGAGTGTTGTGTGTAATTGGAAGCTGACCTGGGATCTGCTGGACTGCAGGTACCATTTGCAGTTATGCTGTGATTGGGATGTTTCCAAAGAGCTCCTTGGAAAGTGATCTTACGGACCAGGGAATTATAAGTCATAGTCATCAAGTGACTTCAAAAAACATCATAACTTTCATCTGGTAGTGTTTCAGTGAGTAACCCTTTGCTTTTAGTTCTTAGTCAAACCAAGATGGTGTTGACATGCTCCGGGAAGAACATATCCTGGTGATGCTTCACAAGTTTTGGATAAAATCGCTTATGTTTTAAAGTGTTCCTTTCAATACTGTGTCAAACACAAATAAAACTGCTGGGAAGGCACTACTGACACTCCTGGTGCTGGCTGATCTCTCTGCAAGGAATGACTCAGGGTTGGCCTCAGCTGGCTCAGAAGGAGGATGGGAAAAAGGTTGGTCAGGATTTTATCCATTCTCATTCTTTGTAATAGGAGTCTTAGAAGATTTCTGTCAGCTAAACAAAGCCTGAACCTAAAGGAGAAGCTTGATTTTCCTTTTAATCCTGGAGTCTTGACTTCATCTAACTGAGCAAAACTTTTATCTTGAATAGGAAGTGGAAGAGATACTAGAAATGAAACTTAAGTACTGCATGCTGCTTTGCCTCCTGTGAGAGCAAATCTTATTTTTTTTGTGATGCAAAAGTAGCAAGATGCAGGTGATTGAAATGGATGTACATGTTTGCATTTATACTTTTGCAGAAACAGGATGAATTAGGGTAGAATACTTATTCTTGGTTTTTGTTGTCTCCCATTCAGGGAACTTGTCACCAGTTTTAGTGTGAACTGAAATTTGGAGTCAGTTTGGGTGGTGGCTGAGTTGCTTTTTTTTGCAATAATTTGAAATTCTCCACTGTTGTACATTTCCTTATTTATTCATCTGATTTATTATGTTCTGTGGTAGAGAAGACAGTAAGAATTTGTAGATTAATCACTTGGGAATGTAAATGATTTCTTTTGTCTAATGATCGCTAGTATGACAACTGATGATTAAGCTACAGTGGTGTTTTAGACTTTCACTTCTTTTTACTTTAAATGCCAGATGCCTTTTATTACTATCTGAATCCAATTACTTTTGTGGTCAATGTTTGCATATGTATTTAGATGAGGAATGTAAAGGCTCAGCCTAGCTTTTAATGCCAGGCCATGGGACAGATGTGGTAGGAGCAGAATTATTTTTCATGCCATAGCTCTTACCTGTGCAAAGAAAATTTGTGGTGGTGTGTCTACCTTTGTACCACCTCAGCTTGCAGAAGAAAGCATCTAAAAAGGTTAAAGTTTTGATTGCATCAACTATTTAAAATGTAAGTAAAAATAAAGCAGTTTTCTGTGCTGTGAAACAACAGGAGTGGGTTAGATGCTGAAGTGTTGTACTGCAGGAGTGGGATTGACGTGGAAAGGGGTGGTCTATCCATAAAAATACAGTGAAATGGTTGAGTGAGTTGGCTAAAAATGGGCTGTGCTGATGTGCCATCATGGTCAATGTGCAACAGGGAAAGATAAGGATAGTGCATACAGGACAAAAGAAAAGGTAGAAATTGTTAAATATTAACAGATTCGGTAGAGTTTTGGGAAAAGGTGAGAAACTGAGGATGTTTGTTTTCTGACCTCCAATCAATTAATATTTAACCAGTTGTCCTAGGTGACTCATCTCTACTCCTTGTAAACGAAATTTTGAGATGGAAGAAAGATAGGGTTATCAGTGTAACCAAGGAATTATCTGGGAAATAAAAAAGGAAAAACTCTTCTGGCAGGCAAGGAACTTGATTTGGCTCACCATGGGATCCGGCAGGCACTTTGGCTGGTGTGGGGAGAAATCCCAGGGGTTGTGGACTGAAGTCATGTGGGGGCCAGCTGAGATCAGCTTTGCCAGCTGTCCTGGTTAGGTACTTTAGGACTAAGGCGAGCACATATCCAAAATTAGCTTCTGGACATGGTGCAGGAGAAGATAACGTGTGCAGGATTTATTGAGGCACTCTGGCTTCCCACAGAGTGTCCCATTTGGATTCACCGATGCTTTGCTGACCAACTTACCCCTCAGGAAAGTGGGGCAGGATGGTTATGAAGCACTGGGAGGTGATGCTGTGGCAGGAGTACAGACAGCTGGACATGTGGACTTGCACCTCTGGAGCTTCTGTACTAACATTTTGTATTCTGCTCTTTAATTCCCTGTTTGGTTTGGTGATTTTTTCAAGAGCAAGGGTGAGCAGAACAGTCTAAACCTAATGGCTTGGAGCTCTTTTCCCTAAAACCAGCAGAATTGGGCCGTACTTTGAAAAGCAGCCATCTAGAAGGAACTGAGGTTTGAAAAGATAAAAAGTGCTGAGACTGCTCATAAACCCGTTGTTTAGAAACTGTTTTGATGCCAACTATTTTGATGCTTTTGATTTTCCCGCCCCCTTATCTTCTTAACTGAAGGGGCTTAGCAAGAAAACAAAATCTGTATTACTTCTAATTTTTGACCCTACTGAAGTTTTTCAGGAGACTGATCAAGTTCTGTACTGTGCTAAACTGCCTCTTTATTATCCAGATTGCTAGGCTTATTTTTCTTGCTAATCAAAATAAAGTACAGTGAAATCAAGATAAGAGTGTATTACTGTATTGTTCAAGCCCTGAATATCAAAAAATAAAATGAAATAAATCATACTATGCAGTTGAAAACCACAGAAATCTCTCTCTCCTCTGTCATTTCCTCAGCTTCTAGTCTGTACTACCATGCCTTAAATGTAACTTGGGAGTGTGTGTGGGTTCTTGGCTCTTTGAAGTCTTTGTGCATGTAAGAACAAAATTTATGTGACTTCAAGTGCTTTTCACTTCCTGTGGACCACCACACTGATTATTTCCCCTTCAAAATGTTTCCTTTGCAAAATGAAGCCACAAATGCACCCCTGCATGAAATAGAAGGGATTTGAGTTGCTGGCATTTGGCTAAAAAAATAAAAAGAGATTTTCTAGTATGTGTATTTTCAGGCAGAGGCATTGCTCAGGCATGAGGTGGTTGAGTGGGGCTGGACTAATGAATGGATAATGTGCTAACTTAAACATGTCAGGGTGCACTTAATGTTTTTGTTGCGTGAGACTAGATATGGGATTGTTTCTTGAAATTCAAGGCAAGTTGTCTATTTTACTACTATTGCTCATTCTATGGCAGGTGTAAATGGAGCCAATGCCTCAGTAGGATGGAGGCAGGGAGGGGGAACTGAATTTGGCCTACTATTTACCAATGCCCAAAGGGTGTTGTTCAGTCTCCATATTC
This sequence comes from Corvus cornix cornix, assembly GCF_000738735.6. Classification (NCBI taxonomy): domain Eukaryota; kingdom Metazoa; phylum Chordata; class Aves; order Passeriformes; family Corvidae; genus Corvus; species Corvus cornix. The sequence goes on along the minus strand of NC_047057.1, from coordinate 64,737,920 downwards.
GGCTTAATATGTCAGGCAACAAACCAGGTACAACCTTGTTACTTGTGGATGGCTTATAGCAAAAATGAGAATTATTTCAAATATCTTTCAAATATATGGCAAAAAGTCTTTGAACCTTAGTGTAATAGTCTTTATAGGAGTACATGTAATGCTTAAATAACTTTTTTCCTGAAATTTTAATGAGATGAGCAAGTTTCTCCTAAGCATTTGACAAATTGGTATTTTCCATGAGCAAGTCTAGGGTGTATATTTGTTGCCTGTTCACACTCAGCAATAATATTTACTTTTAATGCCCTCTCTCCAAGCTTGTGTCACTCTTCTCATTAATAGGGCAGTTTCTGGAGAGCATCTATGACGGGAGCAGCTCTTCAGATGTGCAGGGACTGTTTCCTGTGAAAAATAGGAGCAGATAGGTTGATATGGTGGTTCGACCCTGCCTGGAGGCCAGACACCCAAGGAAGCCACCCTGTCGCTCCCCTCCTCAACTGCAGGGGGTAGAGGAGATACAACAAAAGGCTCATGAGTTGAGATGAGGGCAGGGAGAGATCGCTCATGGGCAAGACAGACTTGACTTGGGGAAGTGAATTCAATTTAATACCAATCAAAATCAGAATAGGGTAACAAGAAGTAAAACAAACCTTAAAACCACCTTCCCCTCACCCCTCCCTCCTTCCTGGGCTCTACCTCCTCCAAGCCAGTGTCACAGGGAGATGGGAATGGGGATCATGGTCAGTTCATCACACCTTGGTCTGCCACTCCTCAGGGAGAGAGGTTGGAGGCCTTTCCGTGCTCCACCATGGGGTCTCTCCCGTGGGGTGCAGTTCCCCACAAGCTTCCCCAACATGAGTCCTTCCCGTGTGCTGCGTTTCTTCAGGACTGCTGCAGCGTGGGTCCTTCCCATGGGGTGCAGTCCCTCAGGAACTGCTGCTCCAGGCTGTGTCCCCCACAGGGTCACAAGTCCTGCCAGCAAACCTGCTCCAGTGTGGGCTCCTCTCTCCATGGGTCCGCAGGTCCCTGCCAGGACCCTGCTCCAGTACAGGTTTCCCAGGGGGTCACAGCCTCCTTTGGGCATCCCCCTGCTCCAGTGTGGGCTCCTCCAGGGGCTGCAAGTGGATCTCTGCATCCCCATGGACCTCCATGGGCTGCAGGGGCACAGGGGACTCTTCTGCTCCTCCTTCCTCACTGCTCTTGGTGTCTGCAGTGTTCCTCTCACATGTTCTCACCCTGCTCTTCTCTGGCTGCAGTTGCTTCAGCCCAGTAACTTTTTTCCTCTGTAAATCTGTTATGCCAGAGGTGTTTCCAGCCATCCCTGATGGGCTCGGCCTGCTGGAGCCCGTGGCATTGGCTTTGCTGGACGGGGGGGAAGCTTCCTGCACAATTCTCAGAGAAGCCACGCCTGTAGCCTCCTCTACTCCTGACATCTGGCCATGCACCCCCAGTGCAGCTGAGGAGCAGACGGGTTGCTGTCTCCCTCCTCAGCCGCAGAGCTGTGTGCCTTGTGCCATGCTGTGGTGGAGCAAGCACAGCCAAGAAAGCAGAAGTAACATGGGATGAGATGCAGTGAGCAAAAGGGCTGGATCCCCTGTTTGAGCACTAGGGAAAGAATCTGTGCCAAAGTTCTAGGTTGTAGCATGCCTTAACACACTGATATTGGCTGTTCTGTCAGTACATTTCTACTGCCTCTGAGCCGTGGTAAAGTAAGGTAATCACAATCACAAACTCGCTGACCGTTGACTCTGTTGTTCATTTAGAACTGTGTCTGTAATTTCAGGGAGGAGTTAGAGTTCTGCTGGTGAGATCTTAAGTACTGTTTCATTAAACATTGGTCAGAGCCATTGCTATCCCACTTTGGATTCTCAGCTGTGGGATATTTTCTCTTGAAATTAAGCCAGGATGTGCTCACTTGCATGGAGTTGTGTGCAAATGCCTTTTTTTCCCTTGAGTCTCACTTATCAAAGTTTGGAGTTTACTGTACCTTGTAACTAATTTTATTCATTTAACACACTAGACTTGTTCCAGCCAAAATGTTGGTCGTGAAACAGTGATGAGAACTTTTAAGCTTGAAAGAAAATTTTGTATTTCTTCCACAGGAAATGTAATAAATGACCTAAAATAGTGTCTTATCTCATATTTATACTAAACTTCCAACTCTTGTTCATCAGTTTTTTTCTTAAGAAACGAATGAACATTCTTTCAATCCTTAAGGATCAGAGAGCTGAAAGACTCCCGTGTTCGTGTGTTCTTCTTCCTTCATATTTTTTTCTTCACAGTGACGTTTTAGGTCTTGCCTACCTGAAAAGCCTTATCCTTAAAGTAAGACTTTGCATTAGGATGTGTATTGGGGAAGGAGCAGCTGCCCCCCTTGGAGTTCCCTGTAGTTCCAGGAACGCTGAGAGCCAGGCTTGCTGCAGCTGGAGGAGGTCCTCATCTGAGCTGCTCCAGCTGAGGTGATGGTGTAGGTATTGTTCTTGTAGAAGAGGTCAGGGAATGGAGATGTGCTGCATTACACTGCCCTAAAAAACCTTAGTTTTGCTGATATTTTGGGTCAAGACAGATGATTTCATACCAGATTAGGTGCCTTGTTGGGTTTTGTTGGGTTAGGTTTATTTTTTGGCTTTGGTTTCAGCAGCGAGCCTTTGAAATGAGACCTGGGATTTCTGACTAGAGTAGAAAAGTAAAAAAGTTAAGTAGCTGGTTTTGGTTTTCATGTATTTACCATTAAGCAGAAATGGATCATCAAGACTTCTGTACATTAGGAAGCAGTGAGACAAATGACAGTGACAACATTTTATTTTTGCCTTACTCTTCTTTAACTATATGCTCCATGAGGCAAAAGACAGAGCCACTTAACAATGGGCCCTAATGTTCTAAATGGCCTTGAGTTTCACTGTGGCAGCTTTTGACTTGGAGCTGAGCTAGGAAGGTCGCCTCAGTATTCTTGTCCTTGGAAGGACACTCTTGTACCTTCACTGAAAAGCCCTCACAGTAGGATGATTCTATCAGACTGGAAGATTTTAAAGACATTTGTTGCCTGAATGTAGGTAGGGGTTAACCAGTTGTAAAATGTACAGATTGGTTCACTGCCTTACATTCTCATTCTCTTGTGAAGTGACACTGTAAAGATACTGAGGGGATCTCTTCTGTCCAGGAGGGCATACTGCCCAAACCTGAAAAGGGAAAAAAAATGGTTAGACTGATTTTTTTTTAAATTGTTGTTGGTTGTGGGTTTGGTTTTTTTTTGTTCTTACAATGTAGAAGGCAATTAATTGCTGTAGCCCCAGAGAGCTCTGCTCTTTTGAGGTGTCATCGAGGAGTTTGGCATGATACTAAATACACTTGCCCTCAGGCATGCTCTTGTTCTACAGTTAATGATGCTGCCTGAAGGTGATGCTGTAGGTAATGGATTTTTTAAAAACTCTATGAAGTGGGTTGTACTTAACTCCTGTGCCCCTGCTTTGGGATAATAAGCATGGGTGTGTGTTAGGAAGCTGTTCGGTATTGAGAAACGTGTTCCTCAGGTGGCATAACTTATAAACCTTTGACATATCTCTGTTTGATTTTTTTTTTTTTTTTGGTATGTTGGCATCTTGGGGGGTGTGTGTGTACATGTGTGTATATCCATGTATATTTATACACACACGTGTTGGATGAAATACTGCAGGATGCAGAGAAGCAGATAATCTTCCAAGCACTAGAGCAGATGGGCCAAGACTCCATGGCTTGTCTAGTTCTGGCTGTTTGGGTATTAGTGGAAGTAAGCCTTGTTGCCAGCTAGACATGTATGTTCCTTGTAGAAAGAGATTTTCGAAAGACTTCTGTGTACAAGCTTACTGTAAAAGTAAATGGTAATATTTTCAAGAGTAATTAGGGATACTGGGATTCTTTGGTTTTTGGATACTTGGTTTTAATATTGTCTTTAAACGGTCCTAAAATAAAGATCCCTTTGTGGTATCCCAGTAGTGGAAGCATCTCTGGTGTCTTGGGTTGCAGCAGATGTGGAGCTTCCAGTGCTTTACGCTGCTGGTTGTCATATGGGTCACATGGCAAGTGACTGTACACTGAAACACATAAAGGTGACTCCTGTGCTGTGCTTTGCTGTCTCTGCTTCTGGGAACAGTTAAATGCAAAGGAAAAAAAAAAAAAAAGTTTTAAGAACATCTTAAACCACTGCAGTCTTTTATTCAGTGACTATCTGTCCCTTTTCAGTGAACGTTAAAAACACAGTCACAAAGTTGAATTTTCACCGTCCCCTGCTTTAAATGCAAATAAACAGTCATTGCATAGTTGTCTTCTGATGTCTTTGAAAGGAAGCTATTTCTGCAAAGTGAATACAATCTCTCTGTTATCTGAGTGAGCTGCTATCCAGTGCATGGCTGAATCAATCCCTGCAGAGACACAGAGAGGATGCCTGGAATGTAGTCCAGAAATGTTCTAGATTCATCATTTCTTAATAGAAGGATCAGACTGATGCATTAGTTTTGGGTTTTGGCCACATCTGGTAAACTAGCCCTCACAGAGGATATGGAAAAGTAAAATAAGGAAACACACTACTTTCTTTTTCCTTTGTTTTCCTTCTTAAATGAACATTTGATTCCTATCAAAATGACATTTGTTGCCTTGCAGTCATACAGTTCTGTATTAAAGTGAGGCAGTCACTGAAGAACTGCAGGTTTAAAGAGTATTTGCTCTGAAAGCTTGCAGAAGGCAAAATTTCTCTGGCCTGTGTGAGGAAAGTGCTTGGCTTGGGCTCCACCTGTAGGATAGGTACCATGGGGACTGCTGTTCACTACTTCTGTGCAGGTTCATTGCCTGTGCTGTTGGATGGGAGAACATTGAAATGGTGCTGTACAGAACTGGAACACTCTGCATGGAGAGGCTGGTGAAGAGAGGCTGATGTCCCCTCCAAGGCAAAGTGAGACAGTCTGGTTCCTCAGGGTATGCAGTATAGCTTGAGCTGATGTAATAGCTCCCTCCTGTCCAAGGAGGAGAATACATCCACCCACATTCCTCCTTGGCATGTCCCTCCATCCTCACCAAGTCTGACATTTATCAGACTCTGTGTGAAGCTGATTTGTGTTGCTAACACAGGAGAGAGCTCTTTTTGTGCCAGGTTAATTTTCTACCGTTAATAAACCGCTTTGGTCTATTCCGCTATCAGACAAGTGCCAGTGTTGGTACAAGAGAGGAGGTGGATGCAGGGCCACCACCCCTTTGTGACAGTGATGAACCATTAGGAGGGAGCTGATTGGGCTTCATGCCAAGGCTTTGCTTCTCTGGTACTGGGTGTTGCTGGTTGACGACCCAGTCCCTTCCCCTTTACTTTGTGCTGGTGCCAGTGCTTGTTTGGGTGGATGTGCTGAAACATGCTGGCACCTAACCTGCCGTGAAACCATGGTCTCCAGGTGTGATGAAAGAGCTTTCCTTGTTTTTCTCTTGCTGGGAATCAGGTTTCACAGAGGACTTAGCTCCCTGATGGCATTAGCCTGGCAGGTGTGTACAGGCATCCCGTGGCACGCGCGTCGTGCTGTTCCTGCTCAGAACTCCAGAGTGCATCCACACCTTTAGATGAAGTCAGGACTCCCACATCTGATTGCAGCATTTGCTGAGTAAAATAGGTCTAGTAGATCATACTTCTGCCATTTATATTGTCAGCCACATGTATATTGTCCATTTCAGCTGAACTGTTTGATTTTTATCAACAAACGAAGAAATTTGGACCCAGCAATAAGTCCGTAGTGGAATAAAATCAGATTTTTTTTTTTTTTTGGCCATGACTGCAGCTGTTCTGGATATCAAAGACTCTTATTAATTCTTTTTTGTTTTTAAAGTCATTGGATAGCCTGTTCATTCTTGGCTGTTTTATTCTATTTCTCCCCCTGTTAAATGATTGCACAACTTGACATTAAAATCAATAATTCCTCATTGATAATTGCTCTCAGGCTATGACATCAGGATTTTCTGGAAATATAAATTCATGGTGCTGATAGCAGACTATATGATTTCACTCTGGAAAGTGGCCAGTACAGTTGGACTCCCTGATGTACAGGATGCAAGGGAGGAGATGATACATGAGTCTGTGAATGTGCCTGACACATTGGGTCTGTGTTTTCGAGGGACTGATGTGTTACAAGAGCACAGCCTGTAATTCAGGTGCGCTCTGATGAAACCAGAGCATCTCCTTGCTATTAACTGCTCGAATATCTTGCTGTTCCTGTTCAGCTGTCCTGTTTCCTGCCTTTGCATTATTTATTTTTGCCTAGCAGAGTGATTAAGTGCTTCTTCCAAATATTGCTGCAGGGATTAGTCTGCCATAGGCTTTTTCCTTCTGGCCTTCCCACAGTTCCTGGCAGTTTAGTATGTGGGTTTCAGAGGCCTGGTGCAGACCTGCATTGAGACAGTGCTCTGCTCTGAAGCAGATGTATTCAAAAGGATTATCAGGAACATTCTTTGCTTGCACGTGGGTGGAGTGGGCTCAGTGTTTAAGTGAGACAGACCGCGGCAGGCGGCTCCAGAAGTTAGGAATTGCAATTAGATGCTGGAACAGTCAACCACAGGATACTGCTGGGGCCAAGAATTTAACAAGGTTCAAAAAAGAGTTGGATGTTTGCTTAGGGGTTAGGAATAGAGGGAGTTGTCAGAATAAATGATTACCAAACGTTTTGGAGGGAGTCTCAAGCCTTATGTTTTTGGATCTGTGCTGGTTTCTAGGTATCAAGCGAGGTTACCTGTCCTGTGCTGATTCCTGGGCTGCTAATATTCTTATTAAGGAGTATTAATGTGATTAATATTATTAATTCCTCTTAGGATGCAATGCAGCACTAGTCAGTCCTCTAGTTATGTTCCACTTTGGCAGTTCTGTTTTTGAAAATGATGCCTGAGGCTTTTGGGGAACTGGGAAAATTCAATTTGCAGGTTTGGCTTGCAATGCAATTACAACCTCTTGGTTTTTTACATTTTAGGGGAGGGCTGCTTGTGGTAAGGGAAGATGTACACCCTCAGCAGTAATCCCATTGCTGTGAATACCCAAACTGCCTTGGAAGGAGTCGATTTGGGTGTTAGGGACTAACTTTTAGGCACTGCAAGGCAGCGTCAGGGAGTCTCAAACTGGAGCAGTGGGGCAGAATCATTCTCAGCTAATAAAGTTAAGTGTGTCCCTGAGCTCGGGCTGTGCACTTCCCCCAGACCTCAGCTTGTGTCTTTTGCAAGAGACTCTACTGGGCTTTGTAGCTTTGCCTGCTTTTCAACATTGACTTGTAGCTCTTCACAAAGCTTTTTAGTTTTAAACATGCACATTGTACACACCTCAAGCACTGCAGTAGTCTTTGGGGAGTGGCATGAGCACAGCAGGTTTCATGTCCTGATGTTCCAGCTGGCTCGCCAAGTTCAGTTGGAACTTAAAGCTGGTTGAAGGCAGTCTTATTTTCCCTACTCCCTTATGTTATCCGTGCCTCTCATGCAGCCAGACAGGGAGCTGAGCCAACTGAAAACTTAACCCTAGCCTCTCTAAAATAACGCTGGCTTCTCTTAATCTCATTTCCCTGAACTAGCTTTCCACCTAGCCGTAAAGCAACAGTGATGTAAAGGAGAGGTCAATATAATGTATTTGGGTTGTGTATGGGGACGTAAGACAGCAGCTTTGGCTTAAATTGGCTTACCTTGTATGCTGAAACACAGTCTTTCTTCCAGCAATCCTGGAAACAAATTCAAAGCAGAAACAAGTTGGAGGGTTTATACCCTTACTTGAAGTGTTTGAGCTTAGGCTTCCATGAACTTCCTCATCTGCAAGAGGTTATTGATTTATTTATTTTGCTGCCAGTTTTAAGGGAAAGGAAAATAAGTAAAAAAAAAAATCCCATGGGTTAATTCCACTGCTTTTGGATAAAAATGGAAAGGACAGAATTTTCATCCTCTTCCTATACTTGTTGGAAAGATCTGTTGCAAACAAGAGCAGTGATATTGTCAAGGGCTGCTCATTAATGTTTTCTCTATAGCAGCAATATAATTTCTTGATAGTTAAATGGTAGGATTTTACACCGTGCTTCTACCAGTATTAAAAATTTTCCTTAGGAAATAACAATAGGATGGAAAGAAACTTCCAAGATTTCAGGGTGTGCACAGCACCATGGGTGAATGAATGAATGAATGAATGAATGAAGCCTTGTAGGATATGGTCTGATGGTTGTGGAGAAGTTGACATTCGGCTGTAGGGAAAGTCACCATTTTTTAAATAATTTCAGTGATGTGAGTCAAAGGCATAGATGCCTTCAATATAGTATCATTAAAGAAGGAGTTTCTTTACATTGTGATTTTTGTGCTGCAGCCGTAGTTGGGAAGTGATTACTTTCTCCAGAGTAAGGGTTTTCTGCCCTGTGGTTTCCTGTGTTTCCAACCTGTCTCGGTGTCTGGAAGTGGCTGGGTGAAGGTTAACGTCTGGGATGCAAACTGCTTCCTCTATTCCAGGTTCTCTGCTGAGGTCACCACTCTCCCGAATGGAACTCTTGCAGTGAAACCTGGAGGATGCAGACAAAACTCCTCAACTCCTGCCCCACCTGGTTAAACCAGGACAGGCTGGTTAAAGCATGCACAGAGATGATGGTGCTATTGCAAAATGTGTAAAGACCCTGTGTCTCCTTTTTAAATTGTACTGAGACCTGACCATGTTCTGGTCTCAAAACCAGTGGAGTCTGACAAACATGTTTTGTGGTGTCAGTCTGGTGGAGAGGAGAGTGCATTCTTAAAGACTGAACATAGGTAGGTTGGAGATAAATAGCTGTGAAGTTTGGTGTGCTCTGAGAGGGGAGAGGTTGGGTTAAATGAGGCAAAGGAGTGGATTTCAGTCGTAGAGCTTGGAATGCTTTTGGTAAAGAGGACCAGGGGAAAGCTTCATGCCCTTCACTTGGAGGAGAGGAGGGTGAAGCTGCTCCTGTTGAAAAGACAAGCTCTGCATGATTGTTGAAGCCAGTGGGTGCAGGTGGCAGGAGGTGCATGACTCAGGCAGGAGGGGGATTTGTAGCTTGTTCTTGTGTGATCTCGGGGGAGTGTTCCTGTGTACAACAAGTTTGGATGATGATCGTGCATGATTTTGAAGAACTTACGTGGGCATCACAGAAATTGTAAGTTGAAACGCCTGTGTTTACCTTAGTTCTCTCTAAGGAAGGACCTGATGTGGGTTGAAGTGTTCTGGTTGAATGACAGTTGTCTTTATCAGCCACAAGCACTGAAGAGTCACGTGCTAACCACAAAAAAACCCGCTCAGACATTTTGCTTTGTAGACAAAAATCAGAAGGCAAGTGGAGAAATATGGGAAGAACATGTGTTTTCAAGCTCTCTGCAGCCAGCATGTCTAGAAGTACAGGAGATAGTCCTTTAACTTTGCTAATACTGAAAGAAAAAATACTACATGTCCTGAAATTTGCAGTGCAGTTATGGAAGTAACACTGAATCTCAATGTGTGGGATGGGTGCATGCACACAATCACATGTACAGTAATTACAATAGCCTGAAATTCGTGTACTGACCACAGTGAGCTTGCTCCATTTTTCAGTAACTAAGAAAGGAATTTGGCCCCATGAATGAATTTGAAACGCTCTCAGAAGCATTCCTTCACGTTATAAGAAACATGTGCATTCTGCGGTCGCAGGCGGTGATGGCCATATACCAGAATGCAAATGGTGTGCTCCTTGTGCTGCTGCTTCTCTAACCCAGGCTGCACTTGATCAGTTTGCATTAACCAAGTGGGAGAAAAGAGGCAGAGTGCAAACACTGAGTTAGAGCTGGGTGTAAGTTAAAAGTCCTGTTCTGGTAGCAATTCCATGTACTCTTTGTTGGAAGGATGCAATATGATTTTACTGCAAAGGGGTAATGTTCTGAGAAGTTTTATAATGTTCTTTAAGAGTAGCAGAGATTCTTCTTTGGGTACCTGTTTGTTGGGGTTTCAGTTTAGTCTTAGTTTTTTTCCTGTTAAAGGAATTTTCTCCCATATGCATGTTGCTAGGGGACAAATAGCTGTACTTAAGAAAGACAAAAAGGGGGGTGGGGCGGGCCTGGCTACTCCTTTGTCTACACCTGGGTGTGGGGTCAGTTCGCTCTGAGCGTCCGGAGAGAGAAGCTGCAGAGAAAGGAGCTGCTGCTTCTTTCTTTTTGGCCGTTCTTTCTTCCTGCTGGAAGCAACGCCGGGACCCCAAAAGCCGCTTTCCCTGCCCTGCTGGAGACCGAGCTGTGGCTGCCCTGCCCCGCTGCTGCTTCGAGCTTTCGCTACGCTGTAGCCCTGCTCGCCCTGCCTGCCTGGGCCTCCGTGGGGTTCTCCCATCTGGATACATCTCGTCTGCCACCCGGGATTTGCGTCCGTCCCTGCCGTTCCAGCCTGCTGTTCCTGAGAGCCCGGGATCAGCTGCCCAGGGGTTTGTGAAGCCTTTGTTCCATCCCTTCCCGGGATCCCAGGCTACCGGAGCCGCGTGCTCCCCGAGCTCGCTCCGGAGCGCCCCCTGCAGCCGCGGGGGAACCATCGCACCTGCCCTGCTCACCGGGAGCCGCCAGCGCCCCTGCCGGCTGCGAGCGGAACTGCACCCGAGGGGAAAGGGCCCGACAGCCGAGAAGGCTGGCACTGGGTTTGTGTTTGCTGTTACTGCCATAGTAGTTGTTGTTTTGTTTGACTGGTTATATACATATATATATAGAGTAAAGAACTGTTATTCCTATTTCCCACATCTTTGCCTAAAGGCCCTTGATTTCAAAATATAATAACTTGGAGGGAAAAGGGGTTATATCTGCCCCTTCAAGGGGGGCCTCTGCCTTCCTTAGCAGACACCTGTCTTTCAAAACCGAGACACTGTTCCACTGTTAGATCACCTTCATAGTAAAAAAACCCAAAAACATAACAAAACTGAAAGAAGCTTATGTTTATGTGTTTCAGTTTTTGTCCACTACCTCTTACCCTTTCACTCTGTACTTGAGAAGAACCTGACTCTTTCTTTTCTGCCTCCCATCAGATGTTGATCATAGATGGGGTTCTCCTCCAAGCCTTTTTTCTTGAGGATGAGCAGTTCCAGCTCGCTCAGCCTTCCCTTGTGGGACAGATTTGTAGCCCCTTAATGACCTCCATGATCCTTCACTGGACTTACTGCCAGCATGTCCATGTCTGTCTTGTACTGGGAAGTTTAGCGCTGGACACAGCACTGGGCTGCGCTGGGCAGAATGGATGGACCACCTCCCTCTATCTGCTGACAGCTCTTCCCAGTGCAGCCTGGGATCTCTTGGCTACCTCTGCTGCAGAGGCTTGCTGTTGGCTCATGTTCAACTTGCTGTCAGTCAGTGAGTCCTTCTCTGCAAGGCTGCTCTCTCCCCCAGCATGAGCTGGTGCTGGGGGTCACTCCTCCCCTGGTGCAGAGCTCTGCATTTTGCATTGCTAAACTTCATGAGATTCCCATCAGCACATTTCTCCAGCCTGTCAAGGTGCGTCTGAATGGCAGAGGTGTTATCAGCTATTTTGTATAATCTGAAAGTTTGCTGAGGGTGCTCTGTCCCTTCATCTGGGTCATTTATAAACATGTTAAACAGTATTGGCTCCAGTATCATACTCTGGAGTCACACCACCAGTAACTGTCCTCCAGCTGGACTTTGTTCTACTTAACACAACCCTTTAAGCCTGGCAGCTCAGCCAGTTTTCAATCCACCTCACTTTTCTCCAACCCGTTTAGACGCTGTATGAAGTTAAAATCTGTATCAGCAAGTAAGGATCCATCAAACCATTTTTAATTAAAAGGTCCAGATAAATATTTCTGGAAACAGGAGATTAAAAAGAAATAGTAATGCAGAGGCAGAGACAGAAGGTTACAGAAGAGCACGGAGAGGAAAGGAGGTGGATAAGTACAGCTTTGGGTGGGGATTCTGCTAATGAGCTGTGGCTTAGCTTTTCCTTTGTCTGCAAGAGACTTTGGAAATGTGGACTGATTTTTGGAGGAAAGTAAGTAAAAATGTTAGGAAGGAAAAGTTCACAATCTTGTTTGGAGATCTCAAAAAGCTGCACAGAAAACTTGAGCCGTGCCATGGCTCAGTTTCACAAGGACAGCTGGCTGAAATAAATGTACTGGATTCAAACCCTTCTTGTCCCCATAGGAGAACAACTTTCCTTTGATTATTGCTGATTTATACAAACTTTTCTCTCTTGAGTATGGGAAATGATCCAGTACTTAATTATTAGGCATTGTGGACCTCAAGGTTATGCATGTTATGTACACGTTTATCTCAGCTGGTTCTGTTTCAATTGATACTAATTGGTTTTGTTGAAAGCAAAGCCTCTGATAAGATGTCTTGTTATCAGGGTTCCTTTGAAGCTAATTAGACCCCTGAGACAGCACTGCTATATGTTTTTTAATTCCTGTTGTGAAAAAGAAGTGTTTATTTTCTTCACAGGCATATGAATTCCTGTATTGCAACTCTCACCTCCCTTATTGCATGGGGTGTATCCTACTGGAGGACAGCTCTGGGAAATTCTGCAGTCAATCTGTCCATTGAAACAAACCAGCCAGGGAGGTGTCAGTCGGCCAAACGCCACTAAAATTAGATGGTTAATTATAGTCAAGGTCGTTTGGGAATTTGTGTTCCTGTCAGTATTTCCGTGACCAAACATCCTATTTCTGGGTACTGGAAATACTCGCATGCTTCAAATACCATAAATAAGGATACCCCTAAAATGAGTGCAGGTGTGACTTGGCACCCAGGTTTCCTATGGAGCTGCATCCCTGCTTGTCAACCAAGGCTCATTTCACCTTTAGGACAGAGAAACAACTGCTGATGAGGTACCATCAAATGGATGTGCTTCTATCCCTCCAAATACATTCCCCCCCTTTTCCACCCAAGCTGTGTTAAGATACGTTTCAGTGCAAATGCTTGTAAGCAATTTCGGGCTAAAAATGTTCTTTGTGTATTCTGGAAAATCAGTCTTTTTTGGAAATTTTTTGAAATTGTATTTCAAGACTGGTGTGTATTGTTTCTGTTTGTGTAGGGTTTTTATGGCATGCTGGTTCATGTTACAGGTTTGCAGTGTTTCTGTGTGAGGTGTTGGTGCATCTGCCTGCCTGTTTAGTCATGGAAAGGGACAGGATAACCTTGAGGGCAATCTGTTGCAGTAGTGGTGTAGCATCTTATCAGGCCTTCAAGGCAAGAGGAGAATTTCCATTTATTTAGGCCGGCTGTCTTCTTGGAAAGAGAGTGGGGATCCCAGTAAGATTAAGCACTCTATTTTGCAAAATTTGTATTTGTTTACTTTATTTTTCAGCTGCTACTAATATTTTACAGTTTCAAAAGAACTGGTATGAAAAGAGGAAATAAGACCTTGATCTTCCAAAATATCTCTCTAAAAGATGGCAACCTTCTCACTGAAAATTGATATAAAAAATGTCTCATTTGTTGATTAAAGTTAATTTGAGAGCCTGGATGTTACTTCCTCGTGGTTTGAGAACATATTTCTTGCCTGACCTTGACTGTGATTGTTACTTGTACTCTGCCTACTTCCATGAAAGCAGCCAAGGCTTTTAGAAAATCAGGTGATGAGGAGGAACTGTCTTTTTGTTAACATTTTCTGTATGAACTAGAAAAAATAATAGAGGGAACGACAGAAGAACAGAACTTGCTGTTACGTAAGAGGATGTTGCAGGTAACCCTGTGGCAGCAGGTATCACTGGGATTTGTGAACTTGCAAGAGCAGTTGGATCCAAGTGATATTAGAGGCACCACTGAGAACTGGAAAGGTTGAAGAACCCAAGGACAGATTGACTGGCCTGTCTGATCACTGGATTCCTGTGCTGTGTTTGAAGCCAGGTTGTCATCTTGCCTTTCTTCCTTCTAGCAGCTGCCTCTAAGTTATGGTGGCAGGGCAGGGAGTAATTTCCTATGTTGTTTTTTCTCGGTGCTTCTCATGCTCTAGTACAGCTGGCATATGTTCATGGTAGTACTCAAAACTGAATTTTTTTTCTTCACTTTCTTTCTGAAGGTACTTGTTGTTCATTCTGCCATGTGTAAGCTAAAAGAACATTGTTCTTGCAAGCTTTTAAGAACAGCTGCCACCTTTTCCTGAACACTGGAGGAGCTTTTAGGACTGGTTTGCTAGAAAAGTGGGAGGCAGTAGGTTGGTACTAGCAGAACATCTTCCATTTGCAGCAGACCTTTCCTTCTGGGTAACGGGACAAATGGATTTTTCTTGCTCCCCGATGCGCCAGGGAGGGATGCAGCTGTAGTTGCAACATATCCATTATCTGTAAGTTGAAGTTTTTGTAGAGTGCTTTCTCTTTGATGGAGTTGTATGTAAGAGCCACTCAGGGTAAAAGGTGTCTATTGACTTTCTTTACAGTCTTTATTCACTGCTAGACATTTCAGGGCTCTTGAGCATTACTCAGCCCTTTAGGTTTTGTCAAAATTTTCTCTCCTTCTTGCTTTAATAGATTGTCCATGGATTCCATGTTGCTAGGACAGAAAGCAATGCCTTTCATTCAGCACTAGTTGTCTGAAGGCACAGGTTGGCGTACTTCAGATAAATGTCAGCTTGGTTAAGGGGTATGGGGAACATGCCAGGCAAAAGATCATTTGCATCCTTTCTCTCCAGAAAGCTGGTGGCTCATGAGGAGAGGATGGATAAAGGAGGGAGGGGAGAAGAGGAAAACATCTGAGGTTCTTCATCAGGTGGGAGGAAGGTACACCAGCCCATTTATCAGCTGTGTCTGTTCACAACTTTAGAGCAGGCTAGGAAAGGATATAAGAAAATCTGTAAAAAAAAAAAAAAAAGAAGAAACCTAAGGTTAAAAAGATATGGGTCTGCACTCCTGAATTTGTTCACATATGTTTTGTTTTGTTTTGTTTTCTTCTCTGCAGTATCAGCTTTTTCTTGTTCACAGGGAGACAAACAGACTCTTGTTTGAGGGGGAGGGGGTAGTGGGAGACCCGGGTAAGCAGCAAGGAATGTCCTGTTCATGGCCTCACTCTGCTCCAGGTCGAAGACATGCAAGGGGGAGGATTTTAATGTATAACGAGCAGCAAAGTGTCAGAAAACACGACAATGAAAACAAAATGCAGCCAGTAACCTTGGGGCTCTGACACTGAGCAAATGTTTATCAGAGGAAGATTCTGCTGGACATCACTGGATAAGAATGAGTTGATGTCACTCTTGGCAAGGGCAGGAGCTCGTTTTTTTCCACACAAACAGCACAACACAGCAAGAGGAAGGAGAGGGAAGGGTGGGAAGGAGGGGAGGGGAAAGAGGAAGAGGAGGAGAGAGCTGTTTGCTATAAATTGTTCTAATAAAAGTATATTAAAGCATGGCTTGTTTTGTTGGAAGGGGTCTCAGTGCTGGGACATAAATAGACAAAGGTTATGAATGCACCAGGGCTCCTCCTACACTGTGGCTCTGCAGACCTGTACACAGATTCCTGACAGCTGTTGCGTAATTTGCTTTGACTTGCTCCCAGTCCAGAGAGTACTACACGCTTATTCCTGTGGTCCTCATTCAACAAAACCTCATTGGGCTTCAATGGGAATTTCTGCTTGAATAAAGAAGTTCAGCTTTTGTGACCTCTGGTAGTTTCGGTGCCTGGCCAATGAATAGGAGGATATCCCCTCACCCTCAATCTCTGTATGTCCTTTTAAAGCTTCATCATATTTTATGCTTCAAGTAATGCAGAGTTTTCTCTGTAGAAAAAGAGACTTATGTCACATAGGTAGCAGAACAGTGAAAGCTGCCTTTCAACAGGGACCACTCTGTAGCCAAGAAGTAACAACTGGTAGGTATGTGGTGAATTTGAAGGTGAGCAGTCTTGGAAAGCACCCCAGAAAAGATGTAGATATGATGAGTGGATGTAATGATAGAACAGTTCTAGAAAAAACTGTTTCTAGAAACAAAACAATCTTCTACAACCTAAAAAACCATGGGAAATCTTTGACAGCATCTAATCTATGAGTTGTCTATACTGAAACATCTACTGGTCATTCCCTGTATGAACGCTCCTGGTAGAGCATAGAAGTGACAGGGATTTTAAAAAAAAAAAATTTAAAAGGTATAACAAGAATAGGAGTTGTATGGTGTTTGCTCTGTGTTCATGCATTCTAGTTCAGAGCAGACTGTTTCTAAAGTGGCACAAGTTGAACTAGAAAAGAGTTCTCCTAGGCTGGAATCGGTGCCAGTACTGAGCCTTCTAGGAGTACAGATGTGAGGTCATGTTGTGTATCCTTCCTTTCCCTTTCCTCATCTTCACCGTGTACATAGGTTGCTATCAGCAACCTGAACCATCCAAACATCCTCTAAGGTGTTTGTGTGGATATCAAACAGCCCTTCAGGATACTGAGCACTTGTGGGAAGTTGGGCCATTCTTTTTCAGAACATTAAAGGGTTTAAGAACTGCATTGTTTGGAGCCCAAACTTTGTAAATCAGTTTAACAATTTACTGTGTTCAGCTGGCTCTCACCGCCAGGCTTGTAGGGCTGCTGTGGCAGAGTAAGGAGGCAAAGCTTTACCTTTGACCCTCTTGGTATGGGATTCCCTCAGGTATGTGTGACCCTCTGGAAGCTTTTCAGTTTGATCACTTCCTGCTAGACCACGCTGTCTCATTCAGAATACTCTGTGTCTAGTATGGTGTTGATGGAGCAGATTGGAGTGTTCTCTGGTGAATGACCTCACTGGACTTGTGCACACTTGAGACCTTTGCAGTGACTCAGCTCTGGGCATGAGCAAAGAGCAGTGCACCAGCCTTCAAGGCACACTGGACAAGGAAAAGTTGTGGTTGTGTTGTGTTGTGTTTGTGTTGGCTGGAGCCTTTGATAAGGGCAGGCAGTTTGACTTGGGAAGGAGAACAATCAGGTTTGGTCCATGTTCCACTCCTTTACTGAATGCTATCAAAATCAAACAAGTCATTTAACTGCTGCTGCAAGTGCTGTTCTCCTCTCCTAAACTAGGTCATAAGAAGGGGAAAAAGATGACACATTCGTTAACTACAGAGTTGGATGAAAACATTTAAGGTTCTAGTGAATGTCTAAGAGAGTCTTAAGAAGTCAAAAGCTCTGGACTTTCAAGTTCTAACATGTTCTAAATCGTTTTATACCTTAACTTTAAAGAAGTTGAGGAGGTAGATACTGTTACATGTTGCTATTGCTTGTGTTTCTGTAGAGCTGGTTTTCCTATTCTTTCTGCAATCCAAGAAAAGATGTGTATGTATCTGCATTTCCACAGTTTGTTTTCTTACTGCTTTTAGACTTCTATTGCTAGAGTGGAGATGTGGAGTTAACATGTTGATAGGTATTTATATTAGTAAGAACAAGAAATGCTTTGTAATTTCAGAACAAAAAATGGTTCTTCTGTTATCATCCCTGAGGTTACAGGTTCCCAGATGATCAAAATTCTTCCCCTACAAAGTGTGGCCTTTACTGAAATATACCTCTCAGTCTGTTTTTGTGTCATTTGAAAAAGCAGTGCTAAAATCACTGCAGAAGTGGAGATGTTTGTGTAGGACCCGATACGAAAACAGCATCTGGAGCAGCTACTTTCTGTTAATAGCTGGAGAATTAATTGCTGTCACTGTCACAAACCAAACTGTTGTTTCAATGAAGAGAAAGTGAGCTTTATGGGCATGTATATATATTAATATTAAACTCAGCAGCTGAGTAACTATTCAGTGTTTTTAGTTTTATTTGGCTGTTGTGCTTATTTTCTAGTATTAGGAGCATCTGGTATTATATGTCCTTGTCTACCATAATTACTCTTATTGGTGGTATTCTGATGCTGTACATATCCATAACATGATGTATTTTTCTTTCCCTCACAGTGCAGGAAGATGATGCCAAGAGTGAATTCTCTGCTTGGGGAGGTGCTTTTATAAGTTTGCATGCCAGACTCTGCCCCAGACTGTGGAATAATGTCTGTCTGTCTGTCTCCAGATCATCCCGAGAGCAGGAGAGTCGATCTAACAGCTGTGGGGAGGGAGGACATACCTATGGCTTTGTTTTGTGCTGCTTCTTGTTGGCCCCCTTGTGAGCCAGCGTAGCTCAGTGGGATGAGGAGATTCCAGGGGTGACAAGTAGGTCGTTTTCTGGTAGGTTGGTGGGCTCAATCCATCTGTGCAGGAGCTTAGTGAGAACCAGAACTGGAACAGGAATGGCAAGGAGGGGTGGCAGAGCAACAAGATGAATTTCATTTTTGGTGGCAGAGCACCCCAAGATCTACTCAGGATGTAGTTCTGAGAGTGTGTCTTTAACAGGGACAGGGGACTTTTCCAAATGCTGGGAGGCTTTCCAGCTGGAAAGGCTTTTTAGGTCTTGTAATGGACCTTATAAGTACCTTGAGGGAGATATGATTCAGGATGAGCAAAACTCCACCTGCCACGTATTTAAAAGCTTTATAGTGAAGTTTTGCTGTAAAATGACTGATACTTTCCATGACAGGCGTAGGAAGTAGGTTCATGCTGTGTGTGAGCACACCATCAGCAGGCTGTATATAGAAAAATAAAAAATAAGGGGGGATGTTTTTACAGCTGCACTGTTTTGAGGGGTTAAGTGGAGGAATGAATGAATTGCTATATTCTGGTTATTTCTAACTGTAGAGAAGTGGTACACATGCTTGAGTCAGGCTCAAGAAGCTCCCAGGCTTCCTGACCCTGGGCTGTTACTTCCAGCTGGTAAAAGCAGTACTCCTAGACTGCAGTTACCTAGAAGGACAGGATCACACAAATGTTGTCATGAGGTATTCAAAGCTTGCTTAAGTAGCAACTTATTTTAATAGTGCGATGATGCTCTTTCATAATATTTTTACTAATGAGTTCATTTACTGAATTGCAGAAGGAATGTAAACTGAGGAGGTGCAGCTTGCTTTATTTTTTCCCCCCTCCTCTGGGAATTTTAAAACACTTCCTGCTAAGGATTCCTTATTGTGCTTTGTCTTTCTTTAAGGCACTTTGCCACTTGACAGTATTTGACAGAAGATGATAAATACAGAGGTAATACAGAGCACAGTGGGCCACTTACTTCTGTGTAACTGCTGAATGTTTCAGGTGCCATAATAAGGCCCTCCAAGCTGAATTATTAGTTTTTTAAAAATACTGTCAGAAGTAAATAGTGTGTGTGTTGTACCCTGCTTCCCTCCCCAACTCAGCTTTTAGGTCATTTCAGTATCCTAAATTTAGTTGTTATAATTTTGTGCCAGCTCCATATTTCCCTCTGGACTTCTTAGTAGATAACCACTTACTTTAAAAACCAAGAGAATCCAGTTAAACTTGTTATAAGAAAAAGTAAGGAACAGTTTCTTAACTTCTGTAAAGTATATGCTGTATGAGCTATATATGTGTGGATTATAAAATTTCAAATGTTTCCTCAGCCCCGCTTGGGCTTTGCTACTCCTGAGTAGTGCAGCCATTTCAAGTCAGGCTGGTAAAGCCTTCAGAGAAAAAATAAGTGTCATCCAAATTAAAACTGGATGTGAAATGGCAGCCCACATTGCTAGCAATGTGATGAGTGGGTTGCGTGTGAGAAAAGAAGACAAAGTAGAAAATGTCAACTCTGTTGCATTTACAAGTTTACTCTTGTTCTTTGCTATATCTTCCTGAACGCACATGGTAGAGATAAATCACTGTTCCTGCTACCTGTGGCCAGAACATGCCAATAATATATTTTGGACAATGCTTCTTTAACGTAAATTTTAAATAGTGCTCTTGAAAAACAGGCAAAGGCCATGACATGGCCATAATTCTTTTTATTATGGCAGTGTGCTGGTACAAAACTGATAGGAAGTAAATGAGTTGGAGTTGATGATCGCTGTGAGTCCCTTCCAACGCAGAATATTATGTGATTCTGTGAAAAGTGTTCATAGGTACCAAAGAGAAACTGTGTGTTTCGTGTATATAAAATGATGGTTATACCAGCACCGGCACTGGGCTTGGTTTGCAATTGCAAAGTATTGATGAAACATTCACCAACAGATCCTATTACTTATTTAAAAGGAATTCTTTTAGTGAAGGTTTTCTCTGCCACTTTTAAAACAGTTTTCTCCATGCATGGAAAAGAACCAAAATCGTGGTCTCGCTGAATCTGTTAGTAAATGGCCTGTTGATCAGTCTTGCTTCATGCCATAATGTGAAAGTAAATTGCAAAGAAGACTCTCAGATTTACATCTGAAGAAAATGCCCAAAAGTAAACTGACATTGCTGCCTGATAATTTTCTCCAAACTTCTGGGCTCTTGGTGAAAGCAGCACAGTGTATGTGCCCCCACTGAATTTACCTGGGGTTAGTGTGTGTACACAGGCTGGTTATTGTGGAGTAGCAAACGTACCCCAGCTTCACATGGGTGCCCTTGTGCTTACAAGTGATTTTAGATGTCACCTTTTCTCTAAACGACAAAACACTGGGTTTTTGTTTGGTTTGTTTGGTTTTTTTCCTGCGGGTATGGGCTGGGTCATGTGGATGAATATCCATGCACTTTTGCCTAAAATAAAATAAAATAAAGATTGCTGTGAGGTTTATCTTTAGTACTAGTTATAGAATCAGTTGCATGGATTTTTAGCTTGTAGATTTTAAAAAAAATTATTTAAAAGAAATTGAGTTTATTTGATCCTGTTGTCCAACTTCTCTTCCATCTACAGCCTAGAAAACTTTGCAGAGAGAGAGAGATACAAAAGGTAGTTCAGGTCCCATTTTTTTTAAGGAAGAATGGTGGATGTAAAGTTGAGACTCACTCAAGGCTTTGCACGCATAAAATAATTGAAGTGACATCTTGTTGCTGCTAAAACAGAGAAGTCCCCCTCTGTCCTTTCCTTCCCTTTCTCCTGGGACTAGCTCTAGTATTTGATCTCGTGGTGCCCTGATTCCTTTTGCTACCCTAGAGGAAAGAGAAAACCACAGGATTAGTTGTCTGTGGTTTTAGTGGAATGAGTAATTTTCTGTGCAGGAGCTGTGGTGAGGCACATGATGAGGAAGGTGGGAGCTGGATCTTCCCTTCCATGGAGCACGAATTTGGGAGTCAGAAGGAAGAAGCCTCTGATTTGGCTCTGGCTTTTATGAACCTTTATTAGATGTCTGAGAATCTGTGTGGGAGAGGCTGTGTCAGTGCTCAGTGCTCAGCTCTTGTGGTGCTGTAGGAAATGAGGCTCCTCTGCTGCCTGTCCCACTGGCGTTCGGTATTTGAGGGCTGAAGAAGGGGAAGGGTGTTCTGGCACTGAAGTCATCAGGCCAAGGGACAGCAGCTTCCCTGTGGTCTCAGGTAAATCCTCTAATCCCTTGGTGCCTCGATTCCTTATCTTTTAAGGTGATGTTAGTCTTCAGGCTTTTGGGTTTGCAGAGTACTTAGAATAACAGGGTCCGCTGTAGCCCGTGGGTATGACGTGCATATATGATCAGATGATGGTAGCTCTTGGGTCTCTCTTGGTGTGTTTTCAAGGAAAAAAGGTTGTTGCATAGCAGATACAATTTATTGCATAGCACAAGAGCATTGTCTCTCACTTCCCTCTGAATAATCCTGTCCTTTTTTTCACCCTTACGTCTATTTTTATACTTCGAGGTCTGTTGCAGGAAGTTGACCCTATGATACTGCAACTGTGTAGTCAAAACCACTTCTTTTCCATATTACTTCTGTGCTCTAGAAGTGAAAAGTTAGTGGGGAGATGGACCGAGTAGGATCTTGGCTGCTTTTAGTTGACAAAGTGCAGCTGTGTGCTTTCTTCAGAGTATATTGTGTACCTTTTTCCCTAACTGAAGCTTCAAAAGAAGCTTCCAGTTTTGTGGCAACCTCTAGCAACTTTTTGAAGATGGAACCCCTGGGCAATCTCGTACTTGCAGAGAGGTACATGTTATGTGACTCCAGGCTGAATGCACATGCAGATGGTGCATTATTTTCTCCTTTTGGACATTCAGGTTCCTAACAATCTAAATGAGACAGCATTTCTGATTTCTTTCAGCTTTGCTTCTTTTAAAATGGAAGCTTTCCTTTAAGCATTTTTTGTGTCACTGAGAGACATTTGTGTTTTTCAGCAGTCTTCAAAGTCCTGGTCACGATCTGGCTCCATTGTGCTAACTGCTGTGTGACTTATACAAAGCATGGAGCAAAAGTCATCACGTGAGAGAAGCTGCAAACTTCAGTGGTGCAAAAAAACTCTGTCCAGGTTATTGGTTATGTGTGGCCATCCCTGTGTGACAGAGAAAGCCCTAATGATATCTAGAGGTCTTTGCAGAATGTAAGGCTTAAGCAAAATGAGCCTCCATAGGAAAGCAGAAGTATCACAAACAAATATTTATTTAACAATAATGATAACAACAGCAAAATCCCCTCTGAATCCAAGTTTCTCTAATGTAAGTTATGTGACCTCAATAGGTGGAAATGTGTAAGAATGTGGGGGTTTGTCTTAGAATTGTAGCAATCTACACTTTTATAGAAGCCTAAATGCCCTGAATCTTCTTAATGTTTGTTTTTTAAGACACATGGTGGAGGAACAAGAGGGCAGGTGATTCATATATCTCGGTGACTAATGTCTTGCAGGCCATAACTTAGAGAGTGTCAGGAGACCCAGGTGGAGAATTCACAAAAAGAGCATGTTTGAGCTCTGTGGTCAGAAAAGATGCCTCTTAAACAATAGACAGGAGGAGAGTCCTCAGCCCGTCTGTCACCCATGCAGAAGTAAAGGGTCACATGGTACCGACTCCAAAGTAGAGGGAAAATCTGCTGCTACAGCCAACATTCCTCGCAACAATACCAATGTGTTCTTTGCTTACACAATAGCTATTCAGTTTGCCTACAGTGATTGTGCTCTCCCACTAAAGTTCAAAGGAATTGAAAATACCCAGGCGACAAAGCCAACTTTTGTTTTGGAGTGAATACGTATTTTAGTACAAGGTATTTTTTCAGTGAGATTTTCAGAAAATTAACTGCTCTGAGAAAAAGATCGTGTGGTCATCTGCATTTCAGCTTAAAGATTTCTGGGTGAATAGTAGTGATTTTTATTTTATTTTTCAGTTTCTTTATAATTGACTTCAACTAATTGCTGTTTTCTTAAGGGTGGCCTGAGTTTTAAAAATTTGAGTGTATAAATGTTTATGTTTCCTAACTCAGGTGTTACTAAAAACACACAAACAAACAAAACCTTCCTCAACCAACCAAAAAACAAACCACCAAAAACCCCACAATAAAACCAAAACAACCTTCAGAAAAGTTTTTTTAACTGTTCAGGCTTTGGTGAAAAATTTAGTCTTTTCTTAGTTTTCAAGAATGAGAGAGGAAATACATTATTAGAATTCAAAGCATTTAGTCAGTAAGAGTCCTGTCAATCTGATTACCATCTCTGTGTGCAAGTATTTTAATACCTTTTATTCTGCTGCACATAGGTGTGCAATTCTTTCTTTTCAGTAGGTGATGTTAAAGTGCTCCTGCATGGAGAATGTATGGAAATGAGCTCTCTATTTCAGCTAATAACAAGCTGCTGCCTCCAAACATGTGGAAGCAGCAACAGTCAAGAAGCAAGGTTCGTCTTTAGGGCTGTAGTTTCATCTGTTTCTTGTGGGGATCTTTTTTTGGTACTTAGGAATCTTGAAGGTACTGGCAAAACAATCTTCCCGTGCAAATAGCAACAAGGAAGACAACTGTAATAGTTAATCCATGGCCACTGAGGCCAGACTGTATTTAAGAAGCTGACCAGACTGGGTAGCTTCTACCTAAGAGCTTTAAAAATGCTTGATATGAGACAAGTTGTGGGGTTGATTGTTTTTAAATACCCTTGGAACACAGGAAAATTCCTGGAGACTTGAAAAACATTAGTTCTTTTTGAGCTGAAACTAATGTTGCCTTAATGATAGTAAATGAAATGACTCCATTATATCTCTATCATTATTATTATATACTATAGCAACTGTAGTCAACTCACATTCATGAGGGATAGAAGAACTGAAAAATTTTACTGTCTTGGATTAATTCTATGAAGAGGAATATCATAAAAAAATGAGGGTAGCAAGAGAAGTAGAGAATGGCTGAAATAAGTTTCAGGCAGTACAGGTGGGTTTGAAGAATGGGAGAAGGAAAAACAGTGTAGTTAAAGCAGTATGAAGGGACCTGTAGGCAAAAAGATACCCACACTCCAAAAACAAACAAAAAAATCCCCAAACCCAGGCAAAAAGAAACTTGTGTTAGGAGAACAAAAGATTACAAATTGTAGTGGGTTACATAGGAAGTCACCAGAAAACCAGAACAGAAATTTCCTTCAAAATGGCTTTCTACTTGTATGTACTTAATAAAAGCTTTTTAAGTTCTCTAGAAGCTTGCTGGAGAGTCTGTGGGATTGTCTTCAGAGAAGACTTTCAGAGAAGCATCATTCTTTACAAGGATGAAGGAGACGTATTGACAGAAGAGGTTTTAGAAAAAATGGTAATAAACCTCCAGAAACAGGTACCAAGCATCAGGAATGCCTCTGTCAAGCTGACAAGCCATTGCTGACTGTGGTGTGTAATCTGATGCTTTATTTAACCTTGGTCTTGGGGGCGGAGGTGATGACATGTGCAATACACTGTAATGCACACTCTTTAAAAGGGTGTTGGTGATTAGCAGGTCCTGCAAAGGGGTAGCAATTAAAAAAGCAACTGCATTTTTAGAGGTGTAACCAATGCACTCTGGAGAAGAACTGACTTGGCTTCTAGAGGGAAGTAAGGCCTCAGGTTAGAAGCATTTGAAGGTATTACAGAGGTAATCAAAGAAATAAAGTCATCTCTGGGAGAGGAAACTGATTAGTGCGGTTTCTGAGCTTGGAGAGATGCTGGAATGAAGTACAGCCTGCTCAAACTTCTGTTGTGTCAGCACAATAACAGAGCGTAAAGCAAATGAGAAGGGTTTTTTTCATGTTGTGTAAATAGGCATCATACTTATTGTCACAGGATATTGTGGAGATGAAGGTATACCTTTCAAAAAGGAGTAGTGAAATTCAAGTATCGACGGCTTCATTGAGCTCAGTCTTTTCTGCCTGAAATTTTTATTAGTAACTTGGGAGGTGTATAAGAGATGGGGGTTTTTTTAAATGTCCACTGTTGTCAGATGTTGGAAGTAGTATCTGGGGAAGATAGACTTCTGGTCTGATTTAAGAAGGTGTAACTTCTGAAGTCCTCTCTTAGATTCCACAGAAAGATTGGTTAGCTGATGACAGCAACTCTTTCTGGCCTTAAAATTAGTAACAAGACCCCACAGCATAATATGCTTTGCTGTCTGTAATATTAAGTTAACAACCTACTGGTTTTCTTTTTGTAATGCCTGCTGTTACTGGTTGAAAAGGGGATTGACAAGTGGAAATACAGAAGTCAAAAAGAAATATTAATGCTTTTCAGGTTGGAAAGCATTCAAGGTGTTGGGATTGCTCATTAAAGCAGCAGAATGTAACTATGGTGGGGTACTATGTTCTGTATGTGAGTAGAATCAGTATTGCGTGAAAAGCTTTCTTTCAAGAACTTCACTTCTAGTCATAAAACTGCTTTTTAAACTAACAGCTTTCTTCTGCTCAGTAGGATGTGATTTGTTGGATGTGTATGTTGACCTGGAACCAACAAGGAGATGACTAAGTAGGAGGAAAATGGTTTTAACATGCCTCTGCTTTGCCAAGGAATATGGAAACAATAACAGATTTGTCAAGTCTGTGGGTCAGCTAGCCTTGTAGTGATATATGATATTTCTCTGTGCACGACATACTTGGTGTATTGAGCTGTTTTTTTCTGAAGCACCATTGTGCTTTAGAAATGTGACTCTGTCTCAGCTGCTGTTTGTCACCTCCCGGTCATGCTTTTCATTGACCAGATGTGTCTGAGTAGGTAGGAGATTTTACTTCTCTTCATCATGGCAGGCACAAAGGTGGTCTGTGGTCTTCCTTGTTTGATGGTGGAATTGGATAGCCAGGACTGTGTAATGTTTGGCACTTGCCAGACCCTTCTGGTCCATGCACTGGAGCTCTGCAGGAGGCCTTCTCCCATTCTCCTGTTCCTGTTTCCCCAGCCACGACACCCCCTGTGCTGCCGTCCCTTGTGATGCTGGGGTGTGTTGTATCACTCATGTGCCAAGCAGCCTCTTCCCAAGGCTCCAGGCAGTGCACAGAGGATTCCTGGTGTGGTTCCTTCTTTGGAAGAGAACCAGCAGCTTGAAAAATGAGTATTCAGTTTAACAAGAAATGAAAGCTCTTGATGCTGTTTTCTTTTCATTTAAGAGCAGAACTGTGCTCTTGGGGGGCTGGGGAGTAATAATCCCACAGAAGAAGTCACAGGAACACCATTTCCTCAGTGCAGAAGAGATAGTACCCCGGTGGCTGGTTGCTCGCTCTGAGATGTGCTGGTGGCCAGGTTCAAGTTATGGATATTTCAGGAGCGAGCCTGAACCACTCAGCGATCTCTGTTTCTCCCCTTTTTGGCACTTGTAGGAGTGACCTAATAAATATGTTACTGCAACAGATGTGATCTCATATCCTCTTACAAACCACATGTAGACCAGTCACTGAGGGATGGCCCTGTTCAGTGGAGAGGTCAAAATGTGGGACAAGGCTTTAAAAAGGAAGCAATGATATTCAAGAGGAGAGATTTTTACTAATACGTTATGTTATTATAATATAAATAAGGCTTGCTAAAAAGTAAAATGCGCGAATTAATTAAATCATAGAATGCTTTTGGTCGGGAGGGACTTTTGAAGATCATGTAGTCCAACCACCCTGTCATGGGCAGAGACATCTTTCACTACCTTTCACTAGATGAGGTTGCTCAAAGCCCCATCCAGCCTTACCTTGAACACTTTCAGGGATAGGCCATCCAGCTTCCCACCACCCTCATTGTAAACATGTCGTCTTTATGTCCAGTTTAAATTTCTTCTGGTTTAAAACTATTGTCCCTTGTCCTGTCACTTAAAGGCCCTTGTAAAAGTCTCTCTTTGTCTTTTTCACAAGCACCTTTAAATATTGAAAGGCCATGATAAGGCTCTCTGGAGGTTTCTGTTTTTCAGGCTGAACGACCCCAGGTCTCTGTCTTTCCTCACAGTAGAGGTGTTCCAGCCTTCTGACCATTTTTGTGTCCCTCCTGTGGCCTTGCTCCAGCAGATCCATGTCTATCTTGTGCTGGGAACCCAGAGCTGGATGCAGTGCTCCAGGTGGGGACTCACCTGAGCAGGGCAGAGGGGAATGTTAGTAAGAAATGTTAATATTTATAGCATGGTTAGTAAGTGGTTACAGTGAGCAGCAAAAATGGTGGATTGTCTTTCTGACAATGGGAGTTTCTGCCAGGCTGCATGGCCTTTTTTGGCTGTTGTTTACTGTACTTTTTCCTTTCTTGCAAGTTGAAAATAAGCTAAATTGTTCTCTGGCATTGTTGGCATTACCTCAGAGATCTTTGGAGAAGCTAATTCCTTTGGTTTCTCCCTACTGCATCACCCAGAATAATATCATAGTCTATCTTTAAGCAGCATATGATGTTTGTTTTTTATCCTTAGTCCAAACATTTGTACTGGATTGTACTTCCCCCTCTGCCTTCTTACGAAGGAATTCCAGCTGAATAGGGAATGTCTCCCTTCACTCGAGCTTGTGTTTTTCTGGATAGGATATTAGAGGCTTAGGTTTATTAATTTTTCTTTTAGCATCACGTAACCTGTACAAGGCTGTAAGTACATGAGTTAAGTAGCATATTCTTTATTAGCTCATTTTACAGTCCTTGGCCTGTTCCACTTCAAAATTCTCATAAGCAGCATAAGTCAGCCAAAGTACATACTTCATGTTAATTAAATCTCTTAAACAGTGTCTAATTTTCTTCTTCCTCTTGAAGTTGGTGAGAGATTAGTAGTAAAAGAAAATTAGTTCGTTGATAGTATCATGTATTTGATCAGTGCAGAGACAGGATAAGTGCCTCAGGTGTATGGTGAGCTCTTCGTTCCTATGTGAGCATTCAGCATGTTATAAGTCAACAATATTATTTGAACATTCATACTAACAAGATAATATTGTAAAAGATCACAATTCATGAACTGAGGGAGCACTGGAACATGAAATATAAACTATTTTAAAAAGTCTTATTTCCTTCAGTGGGTTTGTTCCTGTCGGAGTACTTTACCTGAAAGTAGATTTGAAAGATGTGCAACTGATATTGATGAATCAAAGATTTTGTTTGAGATTATTCCCTCCAAAACCTAAAAAATTATTTGACTGTTGCTAATGCAGGGTTTTGAGACTAAATGGTGAATGTTTGTTTCCTCTCCTGACCTCTTGACTGTGGCAACACAATTGTAGTGGACAAATCAGTAAAACAAAATTACCTTTTTTATTTATCTCTTATGATGACATTTTGTGTGGAGAGCAATTGAGAGCATCCCAGGAGAGTAAGATGCTGAGTGTTGATGAAATGTAAACCTGCTTCTTCTTCATATTTGATGAAGTTACTGTCCTAGTTTTATTTTCATTTTGGTCTGGAAATGTTTTCAGAAAGGTTTAACTTGCTCATATTCATAAGCTGCTTCTTACTTGCATCTTGGTTTCTATCTTGTTCTTGTGCTTTGGCAAGAACTCGATGTTACCAGTTGGAGCTTCCAATAGGCATGGGGGGCCATTCAAAATACTTTCCATTTCCCACTGAGGTACATTCTTAGAAGAGCTTTTCCAATCCAAATAACTGGCATTTATTACTTTTTAATTGCTTAGTGTGATACTTGCTTACATTTGCTGTTTTAATGTCTTTTCCTGTCTGTAAAATGAGAGTCCCAGAGGGCACATGCATGCAGTCACTGAATTCAGTTTACATAGCTTGATGGATGTTTTGGGAAAAGCATGCTGTGTGTATGTGCAGTTTGTCACAGATGGTGTCCCAACAAGAAAAAAGTTGTGCTAATGCTGAAGGAAAATCAAATTAAAGTAAGCAAATGAAATGGCAAAAAAAGGGTGGCCTGAGAGCTTAGTGTCATTTTTTCCAGCTGCTGTGGGGAAGGCGGTCAGTGTGGCACACACATGCTTGAGCTCAGCAAACGTTCTCAAGTTGCGCTATGTAGGCAACAAACAATGGGCAGGAGAAATTTCTCTGGGCAGTTTTGCTCCTCTGAATATTACCAGCGTCCCACTTTTAAGTCCAATGTCTTTTTTTTGTGAGCTTTTTGTGAAATCTGGTCATGCTTGTAGGTAGGAATCTTAATTTCATATTAAAGAAACAAAAAGAGGTATATTGCTAGTCTTTGAGAGTGTAAAGAAAAGCCTTAGAAGGTAAAAGAGTTCTGAAGCTTTAAAAAAGGCAAGGTAGGCAAAATGCAGACATGTCACCCCTAAT
Organism: Corvus cornix cornix; assembly: GCF_000738735.6. NCBI lineage: Eukaryota > Metazoa > Chordata > Aves > Passeriformes > Corvidae > Corvus > Corvus cornix. The sequence continues at coordinate 64,708,654 of NC_047057.1, read as the reverse complement.
AATTTAACTTAAGGTGGGCCATTTGTTTACTCAGGTTTATTTTGGGGGACCAATGAATTTTTAGAGCTCTGGTCTTGGCACTGTGAGTCTGGTGAAAATAGTATGAGTCCAGTGCCCTTCTGGGAATGCAGATCTCAACTCCTTTTGGCATACATAGATGAGGAGAGGGCTCATTCTTCACAGTTTAGGATTGCTTGTGGAGGAGAAAAAACGGGACTTGCATATGGCTGAAAACCTGGGAGATGTGCTTTACGGACCTGCATTTAGAGTCTGTTTAGGTTTTGTCAGGGAGGGCCAAGCTTTATGGCAAACTGTTCTATGCACTGCTATAAATTTGAAACATCCTTGAATGATTCTGAATTAGCTTTTCATCACCCCTCATAAATCTTGTCTGCTGGGTTTGTTCTGCTGTCTCTTGGATTGCAGCTAAACTAGTTGTATCAACAGTCAGACTCACTCTGGGCCTTCCTTTGCTCTGTAGGACTCCTCAGTGGGCAGACGTCTCCGACCAATGCCAAGCTGGAGAAGCTGGACCCGCAGCAGGTGCTGCAGCTGTGCCTGCGCTACCAGGACCACCTCCACCAGTGTGCAGAGGCCGTGGCCTTCGACCAGAACGCGCTGGTGAAACGCATCAAGGAGGTGTGGGGCGGGGAAGGGCTGGGGCCGCGTACCGGGAACGTGGGGGCTGGCTCGGCGTGGCCCTGGGTCCCTTGCAGCCGCCTGCAGAGCAGCCTCTGTAGGACAGAGGAGCCCTGTGGGTGTGCCCTGCAAGTGTCCCTGGGTTCTCACTGTGGCTACTGTCACGTTGTTTGTTTGCTGGCTGTGCCTCAGGAGGCCTGGCTGTAAGCAGCGGCTGCTCCTCTGGAAGCAGCTGCTGCAAGCAGCTCTTGGGGAAGTAAAAGATTACTGAAGCTTTTAAGGTAGCATTCCTTGTTTACGTCTGTATAGCATACATTTTATTATGCCCCATGGTTAGGCTCTAATTTAAGGAAGGAAACAGTTATCTTAACATCTTCTATGGCTGGAGAAGGTAGTGGATTTGTAGAGCTAGACTTGTTTTCAAAGCCCGTAACATGCCATCTCATTTCTGACCTCTATGGCAAAAAGGTCTCCTGTGCTGCTGCTTTTACCACTAAACCATCATTTAGAAACCACTGATCTGTTTAAATATTGAATTATACTATTTGGTATTGAATTAGTTCCTGGGATGAGCATCCTGCAATGGGATTGTCTTTCTCACATGTGACTACTGATGTTGGAAGCAGTAGAATGGCTGCCAGATTTATTTTTTTGTTTTAAGTCAAGACAGACTGGCATGAGAGGGAAATGTTGCTTGAGGTGTTTTCTCAGATACTGCCAGATGTGCAGAAGAGCTGGTGAATGCTGCATATGTCAAAAATCCTTGAGACCAAATACCTTTTCAGTGTCAAAAAAATGTTTTCGAGCATGTGGTTAATTTTTATGCACGCAGTATAAACACTGACCTTGATTTGTTGTTGCTCTATTGGTTTAGCGTTAAGAAAATCCCACATGACAAACTGGGTAATAAATTTGATTCATGGGCTGTTTTGAGAAGCTGCTGTCATCGTGGAGTTGTAAGTCCAGAATAATGTGGGAAGCATTAAAAAGGCCTTTTTACTTTGGTGTCTCAAGATCTAAGGCCAGCTATTACACAAGATGTAAAGATATTTGCAGATGTTGGTGACTCAGATCACACAATCTCAGAAAAGGGATTTAATTGCCAGCCTAATGACAGTGTACTGCATTAATCCAAGCAGATTGTAATTCTTTTGGCTGTTAAAGTGTGAGAGAGAAGAGTGACATGATTTAAAGTCATGGTAGACACCACCAGTACAATCTTCATTAATTGGTGTTTTGTTTTAATTGATTGGGTTTGTCTTCTACACGGCAAGTGGCAGAGTCCCTTTCAAATTAGTTACGGTGGTCTTCTTCCAGTTCGTAAGGCTTGTGATTATCTTTCATCTAAATAAATTAAATGATGATACTGTTATTCTCACTAGCTTCTTTATAAAAGACTCCACTGACAAAGTGATGGAGAGATGGGGAATTCTCTAAGTCAGGGAACTGACAAATCAGCTGTGGTTTGTTTGTTTTGTTTGTTTTGGGGTGGTTTTTTTGGTTTTTTTTGGTTACAACTTTTAAGTAACTTCAGATGCTTTCAGTCCCTCTGCCAGATCTGGTGGGTTTTTACTGTTCATTTTCCTAATAATTTTTAAATGTTTTTCTTTCTTTGGCTGTTCTGCATGTGTGTTCTGGAGGAGCTGGGTGGGACCCACTCAGCTTGAATCATTCTTTCCAAATTGTTTGGGCTTTCCTTGATGCACTAAATCCAACCACTGCTGACAGTTGTTGACAACACAGGGTGCAGCTGAACCAGAGCAGGGGATGTCTCTCCTTACAAGTGTAGACAAAGGAAATCGCCTTTGGCTTCACCCATTTGTCAGCAATGATTTAGTTTTGCCATGTACACAAAGCTTTGACCCTTAGTAAAGCATAAAAATGAAAGAGAAAATCAAGTGTATTGTGAAAAGCAGAATGTGTGCACGAGCTGAGACAGTAAATTCTTTTATCCTCATTTTGGTAGCCTTTCCTTTTCCCTTTCTTTAACACTGTAAATACTGAAGTGTTTTTCTTCTGATAACAGACTTGTCAAGTGACTAATGTTTTTTAACTTTCTACAAAATGTTAGTGAGCTTCAGTCTGATTTCCCACCATTTGTCTGAGGTGTGTTCACTTCTCAGACTCTCACTAACTGTACTCAGCGAGTAATAGTCCTGCTGTATAATATGCTATACTCACACTGCCTGCAGCCAGGATTTTTTTTTAGTCTTTCCTTGACAAAATGTCCCAGGGCAAATATCTTTTGTCCATTGTCTGTGTTGCCAGGAAAGAAGTTTCCTGGATTCTGTCAAAACTCAGAAGTACTGCTGTAAATTAATTGGTCCTCAATAACTCAGAATTGACTGGGGTGGTTTGTAAATCAGCACACATTGAATTACAATGGTTCTTCATAGGAGAGAGAATAAGCTAAGGGAAAAAGCCCTACTTGCGTGCCAGTAGTGACTGCAGATCTGAGCACACCCAGCTGACGTTCCCTACCTTCAGGGAGCAGTATAGTCTTGCTTTGCTCTCCATCCCATTTCCCAGTTTAGCCAGAATTGCTTTGCAGTGTTGGCTGGATCCATATCTGCTCCTAAATGCAGAACCTGTGCAACTTCCCGGTGGCTGTGACTGTTCTCTCTCAAGCAGAAATACGTTTACGCAATGTATTCCTTGAAGGGGAAAGAATTGAAGATATGAATGAAGGTGGTTGACTCAGGTACCTTTTTTCAGCAGTTCTTCATACCAGAATGAGTTTTGGTTTTGGAAGGGAGTGATTTTTTTTATGACAAGAGGTTTTGTTTTCACTGTCAAGAAAAAAAAGGAGGATGTGCTTGCATCTTTTTAGGGAAAATATTATAGATTTGCATGGTAACTCTGAAGTTTTGAGGAACTCCACCTGCTGTGGGTTTGATAGAGCCACATGTGTTCTCTTCACGAGGAGTGTCTGCCCCAGTTTTGTGATCTGCAGAACAGAGGGTTTCTGACAAGATTAGCTTGAAGGCAAGTGTTGACCAGCTCTAAAGGTATGGCTGGAGGAAAAGCAGCAAATTACGTGGAGAGAGGACTACTTTACATTAAGTCCTTACCAGTGAAAGTAATCTGTTTTGGGTGCCAGGGAGAGAATTTCAGGAGTCATGTGATAAGGGATGGTGAATACCAGGGAATGGGAAACAAGTAGAATAGGTAAAAGCTGGGGAACAGTGCTACTTTTTCAGAAAGGGCTCATGATTTGGTGTGTCTTCAAAACAGTCTGGTTTCAGCGCCTTAAAAAACAATTATTTGTGCACAAGGTGCGAAGCTTCTCAAAAATCACATCTTACAAAATATCTGAAGGTAAGCATCCAAAAATTACTAGTCACACGTGAAAATTGAGGCCTGTCTTTTTTATGAAAGCAAAAGGGAAACTGAAAGCCCTCTAAGCTCCTTTCAAAGACACTTTGAGTGAAAAGATCTTCAGCATTTCTTATTAGACTTGCAGCATTGTCATGGGGGTTGTGGTTTTGAGTATCCGATGTACCCTTAAAGGCAAACCAGTTCCTAGATACATTGTGCTTAAAATGTATTTGAATATGGATTACTGGGAGGGCTCTGGTGCTTTGCCTTGAAAACAAATGTTAATGCAGTGTTATTTGTAGCTTTTATTGCTATAGGAATCCCAGACTGCCCATCATTTTGGAAACAGAGCAGTTTTTACAATACTAGATGAAATTTTAAATGTCTCAGTCCAAGCTGGCACACATCTATGCAGGGGAGTTGGGGGAAACCCCCCACATTTTCAAATATAATAAATATTACTTCTATATTCACAACAGTTAAATAAATTTTGTCCAGGCAGGCATTAATATCAGTAACTGGTTTGCCATGCAGCAAATTGCAGTGTATGGGTTGTTTCATACCTATGAATTCTTCTATGGGAATAGCTCATTATTTTGAACAAATACTCCAGAACAGCCTGAACATGCATTTGACTTGTTTTGGTTTCCTTTTTTTTGGGGTTTTTTTTTTCTTCATCAGCTTGCTGCAAAAAAGTAAATGTGATAGGCTTCTCTAGTATTAAGTTACATTATCCAGAAATACATCCCTTAATATTTGGCAAATAAATAACTTTTGCAGCCACACAAGCACAGTATCACATCTCCCAATATATTTCAGCTTTTTAAAAGTATGAGCTGAAGTTCAATCATTATTTCCTATAAGCAGAAAATCTAATGCATTTGACAAGAAAACCACTTTTATACACCAGCATTATATATAAGCATGTTGGAGCTTATCTCATGCATTTAATACTCATAGATTGTGATTCAGCTATTCTTGTCACTGCATGTGCCCAACAATTTGGGGATTTAGGGATTTCAGTTTATCTTTTTGTGAATGCTGTGTGGCCTTTTGACCTTTATTTGCAATTACATTGTTTCTGTGACATAAAGTGGTTTTTTATCAGGGACACCCCATCATTTGTGGCAAAACCTGCTGGGAAATGTGGTGTGCAGAAGTCATGGACATGGTTTTGTTCACCCTAAGGGAATGATGGGTTTGCTGTGGGCAGGGCCCATGGCTTTAAACCCCTCTCCTTAGGGGTGGGAGGGCTGGCTGTGGTAGGGAGAGCTTGTGGAAGTCTGATGTTCCCTGCTGGAAATTTAAGGGCAAGGTCCCTTAAGGTGGTGATAAAGGGAAAAGCTGTCCTAAGTGCAGGAAGCTGTTCCATGAGCAGGAATGAATGAGATCTGGGCCAGAAACTTTGGAAGGATGTTGCCTGGCTGGGGACTATGTCAGGCAAAGCTGTGGTGAGACTCAAGGTGCACTTCTGCTGTAAGCACACAGAGCTTCTACTGTGTGAAGCACCACAGGCACTTCTCCTAATTCCACCCCTCCATGGGCAGAAAGATCTGAAGTGCCTGGGATTCATCCCATGCTCCAGTCACAGCTGAGTAGTGTCCCTTCAGGGAATGGACTCAAATAAAGGGGAAGTTTCGGGGAGGTGTTTTTTGCCTGGTCTTTGGTTTTTTTTGCTTCAGGACTCTGCTGAGTGAGGTGTTTATTGCCATTCCTCTTAGTTATGGTTTCCCTGTAGGTGGTTTCAGACCTGAGTTTCCAAGACTGTTTGTGAAATCTGTTTTCAGCAGACATGCTCTGAGTGATGCATCTTCTGACTAAACTGAATTAGGCCAGAAAAAGATAAATGGCCTTACTGAGTCCAAAATGCATCTTCAGCTTCAGGCCTTTGCTTTAAGGCCATATGGATCAGCCCATGAAGTTACCTTTCAGCCCATTAAAGGGGAATGCTTAGGGAGTCAAAAGTAACCCTGTTAAAAGAAGCCTGGTAAAAGTGAAAATGGAGATGTATTTAGTTTTGACACAACATATAAAGATCTTCTAGATGAGGCTGTGTTAACTTGCAAGCAAAATTGAGTCTTTTGGTTCACAGACTTAAATTACCAATTCCCCAAATCCAGGGAAAGTGGCCTGAGAATTCCTTGTGATATTTCTGAAAAGGGAAAGAACCTCGGTTGAAATGCCACTTGTGTTTTCAAGGGATGTAATGCCACACTGCCTTTTAGAAAAAAACTAGGGAGCATTGTGTTCTGTAAGAAATCAATACCTAAAATTTAGTCCTTGGCATCTTGGAAGTTGATGGATGAGGACTAGGACAATCTATCCAGCTCTTTATTTCTCCTCTCATCAGCAATGAAGTGTTGTTTATAAAGACTGGAATCTCAACAGGCACCATCATGCAGAAATAAATGCACAGGATTATTAAGCTGGAAACATATTAAGCTTCACGTCCTTTAGTTGATCTTGCTCATTTTTCTCCACTCTGATGTGCAAGTAGCTTGAATACCTAAGTGGTGGGGTGGTGTCTTAACCAGCCAGTACCAAAATGTGAAAATGCTCTTGAAAAGGCTTCACAATTGTTACCTTAATGTAGAGAATTAGTCTTGCACTGTATGCCTGAGGCAGATGGCCAGTGCTCTGTTGTACATGAACTTTATGAAGGGATCTAGCAGTTATGAAGGAAGAGGAAAGATTGTTTGCACTGGTGACAGTCTGAAATCTGTTTTGCTGACATGCACTGCTTCGTCTGGTGTCATAAAAAAACCAGTCCCTTGCTCCTAGAATGTATGTGTGCAATCAGTTCTAGCATGTTCCCTTCTCTTCTGCTTTATGGCCTTTTGAGGAAAGATCCAAACTGGCATCCTTCCCACAACTGAATTTCCAAGGAAGAAAATTAGGTTTAAACAAGCATCTAGCAGTCAGAAAGGTTTGTGTTGTTATAGAACTTAGGTGCTTAAGAAACTGTCACTGAAGATCCCAAGTCTGGCATGCAAAGCCTTTTAGTAACACTTTCACTGGAGTTAGTGCACAGAGCTTATGATCATCAGGTAGCAGAAAGAATATAATTCAGTTCCTTCTCACAGCTTGCTTAGACTAGGAAATTGGATTTCTTATTCTAGCCCTGTTTTCCCATTGGAAAAAACCTCCAACAACCCCCTGCCCCAACATTGTGGAACTTCAGATAAGAACTTCAAGAATAAGAAGTGCTAGATTTCATTACAGAGTTAGCAGAATTAATGTTGGATTTGGGCATGAAATGGATTTGAGATAGGAAGAAAGCAATTATCAGTCTGGGGTGTATCACAGCTTGTACTTCCAGGAGAAATGAGAGTATGCTGATTGTCTTGCACAAAGCTGAGGGATCTCATCTGATACACTGTGTGCAGCTCTCATAATGCTCAAGGAAGGAGAGTTCATAACACAAGACAAGGGCTGTAAGGATATGTGGGGGGTGGAGAACCTTGGGGAGGAAACTGGAAAAGCTTCACTTGTTTGGCTTAGTCAAATGATGGTAGAAAATGATACGATTTCTCTTTCTAAATAAGTTTGGCATTAATGTAGATTAAAAATGGTCTTCTCCCTCCCTGAAGGATTGTGTTGGTATAGGAAAAGTCAATTGACAAGCTTTCATTCTTAACTATTACCTCCTGTTCCAGTGTTGAATTGAAATTTTCAAGGTGTCAACTCTGCCCTTAAGTGAGAATTGGGGTGGGGTGTGGAGGTGCCAGGAATATTGGCTAGAAGCTTTTCAGCAGTTCAATATTTGTTTTAGACAGGTTAGCCAGCCTTACTTGCAAATATTTGGAGTTGCACTGATGACTTAAAGATGGTAGTTGGTAGACTTGAGGGAGCAGGGTGGACCTTGTGTTAGCAGCCCCATAATTAGCACTTTGATAACAATCAGATGTGATCTGCAGAGATGAGTTCATGTTGAAAGCATTGTGAAGCCTTAGTGCCAGTAATCTGCCCATCTTGCTTTTTGTGAAGGGTAGGGTTTCCTAAATGTTTCTGTGCCATTGGGGCATGAATGCTTCTACATGAGAACATTTATTAGCCATTATTGCAGCGCTGCTCTGGAGGTATGAAACATATGATTTACTATTAATTAATTCATTCATGTGGGCATTGCTCCTGACTGGATGCGTCATCTGCCTCTAGAAGCCTGGATAAAATGCTGAATTGTAGTATAGTAGAATTCCCTGTAATCACGTGTATAAACTGTGCCAAAACTGTAGTGAACTGGATAAAAAATAAGACTTTTTAACTTACTGAAACAGCAAGTGATGCATTTGAAAGAGTGGCTGCTGGAACTTGCTGCTGCAAATTGTCTAAAAGACAAAATCCCAAATCAGATGAGTTCCAGCTGAAAAAGAGGCTCAGGTAGTAGTTGTAAAAAAAATCAATATAACAGCAGTATATGGTAAAGAATTTGTTTAAGTCAGAAAGGATTCTTGGGTCGTAGCTTTCTTTTTCTTTTGCTTACTTCAGTCCATAGAATTTAATTCTTCCTTACACCTGACCTAAGGCTACACAGAAACTGAAGATGAGCTACTTATTTTCAATTACAAGTTCTGCTAGATGGTAGTACAAATTTTCAAATGCCTTCTTGCATTTGATCAATTCATTCTAGAGATGCGTTGGTAGACATAAAAAAGAAGAAAGAAATACTCAGCTTTCTGTGAATCTTGAGGCCACTGCAGCTGAATACAGTAAAAATGAATGCTCAGAGTGGATCAGAGGTGGCACTACTGACACACTGAACTTTTGTGTGAGTCATTGATCTCTGATGGTTTGTACTCTTGTTACCGTCTTTTCAACAATGGTCTATAGCCTCAAAAGAGCTTGGTCTGTAAACAATCTACAGTGCTCAAGATTTCCTTGAGGCTTTCCTGAAGCCAGAGATTTACTATCCAGATGTTGTGACCTCCAGAAAATTGCTGGGACATCTGAGCTTCAGCACTGTGGACGTATGGTGGAGTCAGCCTTGAAAGTCTCTCTTCTGGTAATGAAGGAGTAGATCCTCCCCTTAACATCACTGGAGTGTACTTGGCTCATTTCATGTGCTTATCAAACATGGAAGCACTGATGTAAAGCTACAAATAGATATTTCAGGAGTTTTTCAGGTTATCACTGACTGCCTTTGTTGGAACTGACATGCCTTTGAGTTTCTCTGGTGAAGGGAAGTTGATTTTTCATATGAGAAATGTGGCTCGCAGGAAAAGAGCACAAGCTTCATCAGGGCTCTCAGGTGTGCAGAAATCCCCAGTTCCTGACTGCTGGGCTCATGTCCATGCACATCTAACACTTCAGCCTGCTTGCATGTGTCCAAGGCATGTGCAGAGCACGTGGAGGAGGTCTGATGCACCCAGATGTGTTGGACGGGCAGTGGGAGTGTGTCAGGGTGCGTGAACCCAGCTTTGTCTGCAGTTCCCCAGAGAAAAAGAGGGAGTCTTAGATAATCCTTTTAGAACTTCACACACAGTCAGCAATAGTTAAAACTCAGCTCCTTTGCATTCTGTGAGAACAGATTTAAGAGCATTTTCTACTTAAATATAATTTTCTTCTAGTGTGTCTAACCCTGACTAAACACAGCAATACCATTCCCTTTTGAAAGACTTCTGTAGGACATGTGGAAAAGAAGACCTGCAGCTATCAGTTCCCATGTGTGAAGCTGAGAATAAATAGCAGATGGCTTGCAAATGTAATGATGATGACTATTTTCACTCTGAAATGAGAATGGTGATGTTTTCTGAGAAACATCTCATTAATGACAGTGTGTATCTCTTTTCAAATCAAAGCTTATTTGTGATGGGAAAAACAACTTGCTTAAAGCTAGTCATTCTGACATGTTGCAAGTACAAAACTGAAATTTATTATAAAATAACCCCCTAGGGGTAAACAGCATTTTTAAGTGCTGTTGTCCTGTAACGTTCAAGCTCTGGCTGGAGATAGGAGTGTTGTGGGCAAGCAATGTGTCAGCAGTATAAAATCAAGAAACGAGGAAATTGAAGGTTGTGTTTTCTAGAAGAATTATTAGGTAGCCTGAAATAAGAGTTGTGCAAGCTATCATTTAGGCAATAGATCTGTAACAGATACATATTTTTTCTTTTCCAGGAACAGCTAATTGAAGACAGATCAGGAATGTGTTATTAATTCCTGTGGAATTATATTCCACAAAAGAGAGGTTTTCTGAGAACATTGCACACACAGGTGCAATAATCTTGTTTGGGTGGAGTATTTGTATTTATTTTTCTTAAACTTGGTTGTTTAGAATAGGTATGGAAGCATTTCTGATGCTCAGGATATAACTTAACATTTTTAACCGTGATAAATTTTAGGGGTGACTTCTTAGATGGATGTAGATTGTTCTACAAAAACAGCAAATGAAAACTCTAAAAAAGTGTTCTTATTAATCAAAGACAATGAGCTAGAAATTACTATGATCTTTTCTTGGTGACAGTTTAGAAAGCTTACTGGTGAAATCAGATTTTTTTTTTTCCTTTCTGCTGTTTCAAGAATCTTGGGCATTTAAGTCTGGTACAGCCACAGCAAACACTGAGTTAGAACTCAGGATCACGTGCAGGGGGAGAGATGGTGCTTTTCATCGTGTGATCCTGCTGATTTGTGACTGTCAGACTGGTGGTCAGGCCAGCTCATGGGCCAGAAGACCAAACCACTGAAAAAGAGAGAGGCTGGGAAGACTCTGTTTTGAGGACTTAGGTGCAGAAGTAAGCTTGTGATTATTCAGCTCATTTGAAGGAGGAGGTTGTGACTGCTGCTTTGCAGTGCCCTGAGTTTCACTTGCTTTTGTGAATAGTGTAGCTGTTTTGAAAGACAAAGATGATGGATATCTGTGGTGTTGAGGGAAATATAAGAAAAGACAGAGCAGTAGAATGAGACTGTGATAGGAGATGTGTCCAAACTGGAGAGCTGGCTGTAGCACCTGCAGCACCAGGTATTCCCCTGGCTGTCAGGTTTTGCTGCCCATCTTCTCCTGCCTCTTTGAAGTGGGGCCCTGCTGGTTTTTTAAACTCCTGGAAGTCTGTGGGTTCATTAGGTCTGGGCAAGAGGTAGGTATTGTTTCAGTCATAGCTTTGGGACTCTTCTTTTAGCACCAGTCAGTGATAGCAGCCATTACTTAATCTTGGGGGCCTGCCAGCTGGCAGAGGGGTGCTGGTGGCTCTGGGGCTCCAGCTGGAGCTGGGAGGGAGGTGTGGGCTGAGGAGGCCACGCTCTTGGAGTGACAAACACATCCTGTTCAATAACACAATAGGCAGGGAAACACTGACATAAAGGTGGAAAAGCTTATTTCAAGAATAAACCTTGTTATTCTTTGGAATTCTGAATGCTTTTGTGTGTCCCAAGGCCTCCCAAAATAATTAAATCTTGATCCTACAGGTGCAGCAGCTTATCTTATGTTGATAGCTGTTATAATGTATCTACTATAGTACTAAGGGACTAAGCATGGGTTGAATTTAGGTCTTTAGGAGTAAGGGCCTTGATGTACCTATTAATATTGCTATAACTCAGTTCCAGAGTCAGTTAAAATGGTTACTCTTCATTCTCTAACTCAACTATTATCTGAGCAATGCTTAGACAGAATAACCCTTAGCAATTTTTTACAGCAACAACAGATCACAGAGGGAACAAAAGGAATATTTTGTCATGGGATTTGGTCTTAGATGTGATAAGGAAAACCTGAACACAAACTATGGTTGTTTACCTGGCAGTGGGGCAGAGGAAGGATACAGCTCCATGAGAGCTGTACTCATGGCTGAAGCTGAAGAGAAGGGTGTGGGATCCTTGGCTGGGCATCTCTGTTTGGTACCCTGGCACAGAAGCTGCCCACTCAGTTTATCACTTACCAGTGTGTGCCGAGTGGGAGGAACAGAGGATGTTCCTATCATCAGGAAGTCATCACGATCTATTGTGCTGACTTTGCGTGACATTATCAAAGAGAGAGGGGAAGAGGAAAAAAAGCCATTCATTGAGCACATTTGTTTTCAGGCAGTACAGAAAGAGGAGCTGTCTTCAGTTTTAAGTGTGTTGATTGAGAAGTATTTTCACACCAGCACATCGTGACTAATACTCCATGCAGTCATGTTCCTGCCTGCCACTTTCTGATGTGGTTTGTGTGCAGCTGCAGGAAGATGTTCATTTAACCCCAGTCAAGCACCTGACAATGTGAAGGAAAGGCTGCTTGTGCTCGGAATGCTGCTGTAGCAAAAGAACTTTCTGGAATAAGGATTGCACCTTAATAGCTTTGTATTTTGGAGGGGCAGCCATAGGGGATGGGAGCTGTGAGGAAATTGTTGGGACAGAAGGACACAGGACAAATGCATGTCTGGCTGAGCTCTTGAAGACTGTTACTAAATGTGGGGGGAAGCAAAAACATCTTCTTGCCTTACTGGCATTTTAGGAGGGACTGGAAAAGCTGGGAATGTCCAAACATCCGCTTATGAGATGTATTTGTTTTGTTATGAATGTCAGCAGTGCCTCTCTAGAAACTTGATTCCAAGTTTAATGAACTTCTGATTGCATTTGCATGTTCTGCAACCGGGGAAAATGTGTCTAGCTGCAGTTTTCAGTCTCTCAGTCATTGAACTGACAAGATGTGCCATCTCTTTCCAAGAGCTCAGGACACTCACGTGCCCATGACAGGGGTGTTATAAAACCATGCCAGGGAAGAAGTGTATATATATGTGTGTGTGTGTGCATATATATATATGTATATATAGTGACAGATTTGTTTTCAGTGTGGTCTCTTGAAAAGAGTTGGGCAGTGGCCAGTGCTGACCTCAGTCTTTTTGTGGGCTAAATTAATGTCTTTATTCTGCTTGGCAGTGTGGGCCAAGAAGAATTTTTAAATGAATGCAAGAATTTATGGTGTGCAAGATGTCTGACAGTATCCTCAGGTTTTTTTGTGTTTTATCAGTGTGGTGTTACAAATGGGCCTGTGTAATGCAGAGGAGACTCTTAGGGTTGACAATGTGAATGGTGTAGTAGGAGGGGCTGTGCTGGGGCCCTTTTAAGTGAGGAAATATCCATCTTGCACTGTTGTTAGAAGTAATTATTAATCTGTTTTCATTTGACAAAAAAAAAGCCCAGTAGATGTCATTTCATGTTTTAATGCGAAGCTGAGGCATAAATTAGTGTCCTGCCTGATGATAATCCACAGAGGAGGCATGAGCTTTGAAACAGAAACAGACACAAATTCTGAATGTCACTGGCTGTACAAAAAAAGTGTGTCATGCCTGGAGGGTGAGCGTTAGGCTTGTCCATTTTTATGATCCTGTGTGGAGGGCTGTGAGCCCTTCGCATGAGAGCCCTCTGCACTCCCTTGGAGCAGAGAGGCCTGAGGGCAAAAAGACTTTCCCCAGAGATAAGCAACCTTCCTCTGGGTCATGGTGAGAAAGTGAACCACCCCCAGCAGGCCTTGTTTCTCTATGGTAATAGCCTGTACCCAGTTGGCTAGCTGGTTTCTACCCCAACCCCTGCCTTTCCCATAAAAGCGCCCCGTTTCTGCCCCTCAACAGGGAGTTCTTGTCCCTGGCCTCCCCTTCACAGGGGCTGCTGGACAATAAAAGCCACCTCTGTGGAACTGCTATACGAGGCTCCTGTCTCTCTGTTCCCGAGTTCGCCTTGGGTGATTTCACAACGAGCTGAATCACAAGAGCTGAAATCACTTGTAGCTGAGAAATCACTACACTTGGTGAAATCACCTGCTGCCCAGGGAAGCCAGAGACCACTCCTGGAAGAGTTGTTCCTTGCAGGACACTCTCTAGGAAGGTCGTGGCACTCTGGGTTGACCATCCCCGGCCTCCTAGGAAGCAATAATCCTGTGCTTCTGAAAGAAAAACTGAAGAAACTCCTCCATCCTTTTTGATGTAGGAAGGGGAGAAAGATCCTGTCTTCTACTCTGGGCATGTCCAGCCTCAGGTTTGCTGCTTTGACAGGAGAAATGATTTTTGGAAAGAAATAACATATGCATTAGGAGCTCTCACTCCTTCATTGAGAACACATCTTTTTTTCTCAACTCCACATGGGACAGAAACACTTGCTTTGATGATCATTAGGACTCTGACCTCACATGCTGGGCTCTGCCCTCTGCTTTGTTCTGTTGCTTCTGAACAGGCTTCAAGTCCAGTCTTTTAACTCTTGAGAAACTCTTCTGTACCACTAAGCTGGGGATGGTCATAGCTTCCTGAGTGGTGATGTTTGAAGGACAGATTGGTGATGGTGAGGTTGTCAGGGGGCTGGTGACAATGCTGCTTCACATCTGTCATATCTGATGGGTTCAGGGTGATGGGGAGTTGTCTGCAGCTCTGGTGGCCTGGCGCTGTAGGAAGCTTGAAACAACCAGAGCAGAAACAATGGCTCAAATAAACACTCTCAGATGGTTGTAGGACAGTGAAGAACTACTGGCGCTGGGGTGTCTTGCTGGGCTTCCCAGAGAGCTTTACAGACTGGGATGGGCAAGAAGGCTGAGACTTGAATGTTTTCCAGATGAGAATGTGGCAGGGCTTTGTGTCAGGGACGTGGGAGTTGATGGAAGCTGTTCAGAGAAGGCATGTTCACTCATTGACCCTCGAGGGTGTCTTGGACTGCCTTGGCTGTAGGCAAGGGAGCAGACTCTACCTCAGCTCCCCTTCTCCAGATGCTTTTTATTGCTACTGTATGAAATTAAATGATAGGAATGAAGTGGATTCTTATGCGTGTTCCCTGCTCATTATGGATTCCTGCAGGCCAGTTTTAGTCTCTGTGGTGGGTAAATGGGGCTGATTCTCAGAGTCTGAAGGCCCCGTCCGAGTGCCAGAGGAATGGGACTGCATGCCAGGAGAGGTAAAAGCACAAGGTCTGGCTCTGGAGGAGCTCACTTGGAGGGGGAGGAGGCAGGAAGGATGTAAGTGTGTACTTAGGCCTGCTTCAAGGAAAGCAGCAGAGAGACATTGGCATTTATCTACAAGAATTAATTAGTTGCCTTTTTTTAAAAAGTTAAAAAGACCAGGTTCAGACTGAGTAAAAATTGACCTTTCCTCACAATTGCTCAACTTCAGTCCTCCCTGTTGTGTCTCTGGCTGTGTAGCTGCTGTGGCCTCCCTCAGCAGGCAAACTTGGATGGTAGGTGTAAGGAAACCATAGGAAACACTCACTTCCACCCTTTCTCTTTCTTGTGAGGCAGTTTTTTTTATGGCCGTTGTGAACATGTCCAAAGGTAGCAAAGAGCTTGGAAGGCCCCTCTGCATTTCTTCTTCCTATTGCAGGTCAACATAAGCTTCTCCCCTCGTTCCCTGCCAGTAAGTGGATGTTACTCATACACAAGGTCAGCAGATGGAAAAGTCAGCAGATGGAAATTATTGGAATGGAGAGAAAGTGGGGGGCCTTGGGTGTTTTTTGCTTGAAAGCTTGGTTAGGTGCGAGCTTTGCTTCTTGCACAGTGCTGTGAGGCCATGTGGAGAACCTGCCAGTGGAGGAGAACTTCAAAACCAGAGGAGGTTTCTGCCCAGGTCCCTGTGCTGCTGCATTTAATGAGGCGTGCTGGCTTTTGGAAGGTTTCCCACTGGCTGCCCCTCCAGGCCACTGTCTCTCATTAGGTAGGATGTTTTTAGGCACTGGATTGAACTTGCTGGTTGGTGGTGGTCTCCTTTTTACACACTCCTCTTTACAGAGCTAGCGCCAAGCTACTAAATTATTCAGCTGGGGTTTTAATAGAAACCCCTGTGTAGGCTTAAATTGTTTCCACTCTATTTGGAGTTTCCTGCTCTGCTGGTTTTTATTTTGTCCCGTGCATGAAGGCATGGAGGAAGGAATTCACAGGAAAGCACAGAGGCAAAGAGGAAGAATTCAGCCTGAGAGCAGTAGAAAGTACAGGCGAAATAAAAGGTCAATTGGTACTGTATCCAGCTCTGACGGAGGTGACAGTTCAGCAGAAACTTGTGTGTTTGTTTTCAATGCTGTTTGTAACTGAGGTTTCTCAATAAAATATTTTCTTGCCCAACTACTTTTGACTAGGGCTTGAAAGGGACATTTGTGAGCACATACAGCTGCAGCAGTTTATCCCCAGTGTCAAACCTTGCTGCCATCAGTGGGATGGCAGAGTTCCCTCTGCTGGGACCTCCCTCCTCAGCGGGGCCTTCCAGTGTTGCACCATTTCCACCCAGTCCTCCCTTGCTGCAGGCTCTCCCCTACAGACCCACAGCACTGGACACGGGGTCAGGATTGCACCTGCCTGTTCAGTGCTGTGTAAGTCAGGTCAGGTCAGCACCATGCGTTTTCTTAGCACTGCACTGATAAATGTATTGTTCCTGATGACAGGTATGGTCACTGTCCTCCACCGGATGGGTTGACTCTGTCACACAGTTCAGGAGAGGGATGTTATTTGAACCTGTGCTTCTTGGCAGACCAGGAGTTCTCAGCATCAGTTCCCTGAGGCTGTTTCATGGTGAGCAGTGACCTCCTTCCTCTGGGAGTAATTAGATGGGAAAGGTTTGGGAAAACAGTGGTAAGAGGTGGCAGTGGGCTAAAGCTGCTCAGTGTTCGTCCTCTCCTGCCCTTCACTCACAGCCACTGTGGGCTTGTGCTGAGTCCCAGGAGAGGGGACTGCTTTCCACAGAGACATCCCAGTTGGAAGAGCCAGTGCACTGGAGTCACTGGGGTTGTCGAGCACAGATACAGTGAGCCAAAGCAACCGAGCTTCAAGTGTGCACTTGAGGGCTTGGAGCAGCCGTGTTACCGAGCTCTCAAACACGTGGTATGTCTTAGGATGTGTAAAACTGCTTAAACCATCTGACTGGGCTGGTGTGTAAGGTACTGGCTGAATCCTGCCTGGAGATTGCAGGTCTGGCTGAAGAGAAAAATGGGCTGTGAATTATAAAGGCTGCCTTCATCACTCAATGGCAGGAACAGCACTGCAGTTCCTGTCATTGTCATCATGCTCGAGCCATGTTTGGCTACTGACTGTGTTTAATTGCATGGCTAATTTACTTAATGTCTCTCCTGGGGTCACTTATGACACTCTTATTTTTGGGTTTCAGGGAAATTAGGGACACTAGCAATCCACTGTGGCTCTCTCAAGGCAGGAGTTTTCCAGATGACGATGGTAATAACAGGTGTGGCTTAGTTGCAGAGTAACCTGGCTAAACAGGGAAAATTGAACACTGGCAACTATGGTAGAGCTTAACACTTGCAAATGAATGATCTCCAGTGGAAATATAGTTCAGGTGTAGGCAGAGGGCACAGGTTCCCTGGGTTTGGATAACTTGGAGGATGTGTGTATTGTTTTATTGGGAAATCCCTGGCAGCACCTGTTGGCTTTCAGTCCTGCAAATGAAGAATTTTCTGATCAGATATTTAGGTATTTGGGTGGAGAACTGAGGTCATCTTATGTCCTCCCTGGTATACAACTACAAATCATCCCATTCCATGACAGACTGGTTATGAGGAGCTCCTCTGTACCTGTCTGTTACCTCTGGTTAGTGGAGCATCTAAGGTGGTTGTTTTTGGGAATGACAGTGTGCTGAAAGGTCTGCGGCAGCAGTTGTCCTAATGAGCCCTGCTGTGCTTGTTGTTTTTACACAGATGGACCTCTCTGTGGAAACTCTTTACAGCCTCATGCAGGAGCGCCAGAAGAAGTACGCCAAGTACGCGGAGCAGATCCAGAAGGTCAACGAGATGTCTGCCATCCTGCGCCGGATCCAGATGGGCATCGACCAGACGGTGCCGCTGATGGAGCGGCTGAACAGCCTCCTGCCAGAGGGGGAGCGGCTGGAGCCCTTCTCCATGAAACCCGACCGGGAGCTGAGGTTGTAGCGCTCGGCAGCTCCCCCTCCTCACCTTCCACACTCCACGTTCGGCACGGCCGCGCTTCCAACAGGCTGCATTGGCGGCTCTTTGGAGCGGGCGGCGCTGCCACCGGACTCTCTGCCAGGGCACCGGAGGGAGAGCAGCGTCAGCTGCCAGAGCCGCACAGCCAGGAATCCAGGAGCTCCCCAGAGGAGATGATTTACCGTTCCTTCATCTCCCTTCTCTTGCCCTCCTGTCTCCTTTGCCACTACACCACCTGTGCAGACACATTTGTTTCATTGCTGTGACTAGCTGGGGTTTACAGAGGAGGAATTTTCTTTCATCTGATTTATTTTATTTTTTTTACTAAAAAAATTCAAAGGGATATGGGGTGTGATGAACCCTCTAACATAGTTTGTGTGCCACTGGGGTTTAGACAATTGGATGGCTGGAAGGTATTTCTGAGATCCTCTGGCCTTGGAAATATGCGTTTTATAGGTGAAAGTGTGGGAGCCAGGAACTGGTTTATTAAAATCTGCCTATTATCATAATTAACATGGTTTGCATGGCAGGGTTTTGGCATGTCCTTGAGGCTCCTTTTTCTATGGGATCCCTAATTTATGAGGCTGTAAAGGAGTAGCTGTTCTAGGTATGTATGTCTGTTAATGTAAAGCAAACCTTAGTGTTCCTTTCCCCCTTGCCCTGGCAATGTCCCCATGCCTCAGCTGGTGGCATTTCATGTCCGTCTGACAGGCACCAGTACCAACCTGCTCACTTTGTATCCCAAAGTTGGACACAAGGTGGTTTTTTTATTGGGACACTCCCGTTACCTTGGTGCTGTCTTTTTTACCAGTCGAGTGCAGCTGCTTCTTTACCTTCAAGTGGACGAGGGTGGAGGGGAGAGACACGAGAAGTCCTTTGGCTCTTTGTGTTGGTGTAGCTGCCCTTGTGCCGGGAGCTGGCGTTGGCACCTTGCTGAGTGCCTGAAACCACGGGGCCCTTCTCAGGCATCTGCTCCAAAGGCAGCAGGATGTTCCTGCCTCCTCCCAGGCGAGCCAGGGCTGAAGAGTCCATGAACCCCAAGGGTTGTTGTATGTCAGGAGTGCGGTTCCAGTGGTGAGGACAGTCAGGGACAACCCAGCTTCCAGTACAGCACAAGGTAGGGTCACTTGCCAAAGGCAGCCTGCTTCGATACGTCTTAGTGCTTAAGAGCATTTATTCAGCAAAAGGTTGTCTCTGAGCATTTGGAAGTAAGAGTGCAGTAGGTTTTTGTAATAATTACTGCCCGGTGGCAAGAAGCAACAGGCTGTGCTCTTGTTGCATTCCCAAAGGCCACGTAGTGTCATGCAGACTGCAGCCAACTTAGAGGTGCATCTGAACCACGGTGGTGGTTGATCCCAGGGCCTGCTGAACACTATGAAATGAAGAAATGAAGTCCTCTGGAATAATGCCCTGGGAAGAGGGACAGACTGCTTCAGGGAGGGCAGGGAACTCAGCAGGAGGTTTTTTTTTTTAGCAAAGGCAGCAGTGGGTCTCCTTGCCTGCTGCACCAACCCCAGAGGTTTTATACAGTTGAACATAAATAGGCATATGCTGTGTATTGCCCAGGATAAAACATCAGAATTCCATCCTTGTTCAAGCTTCCTGCCATGTTTTACACTTGGTTTGTTAAAAGCTTTTATGAGATTTAACCCATGAAAAGCTGCTTGTCATGGCTATCCCCTTGTGGGTCCTCATTGTCCATCATGGAATATGTCTCTGCCTCCCACCATCAGACACACAAGAATATTGAGTTACTTTAAATAGTGGTTGCAGCCCTTTTTGTCCTCTTTGTCCAGATGATGCTGTCTGGATGTTTAAAATGTGCAGCATTCAGCTGTCTGCCAGACGGGATCATGAGTGTCCCACGCCCTGGTGTGCTGGAAGCCTGTACCAGTGGGAAGATCCTGATACTGCATCTCAAGGCAGATGCTCTCTCCTGTAAGATACTTCTCTGAGGCTTGTAGACATTTGGCCTCAGGCCATTAAGTATCAGATCAAAGCAGGGCTCCTTGCAGTGCTAATGAGGGCAAAGGAAGAGTATTCCCAACTGAAGGCTGCAGGAGCAGGGCTGCAAATCAGGTCCTTCCTCATTTGCCAGAAAACACCAAGGCATTGGGCTGAGAATGGGAAAAAAAGTTTATTCCTAGGAACACTGGTCTTTAAGCTTGTGGCTGTGCTGCAGAGCCTCACAGACAGAGCTTCTTGAACAGCAAGGGCAGGTTGTGGAAGGTGTAACAACTGAACTAGAAAGAAACTTAGAGCTCAAGTGTGAAGGCTAACCTTTTCCAATGTTCACAGGTCATCACCTTCATTCCACAGGTGATAAGTCTCTTGTATGGGTACTGTAAGAAGCATGCACCCTCTAACTGTCCTTGAACAATGGTTTACAGTTTTATTTAAAACCTTGTCACTCTCTTCAGGAACTGTAAGTCTCTGGCCCTCTTGCTGAGGGGGAGACACATCCTGCCACATCTTCTTGAGCTGCTGTTTGTTGCTTGGCTGCTCCTTGTTGGCTTAGCTCTACATGCTGCTTTCAGCTTCAGCTCAGATGCAGGTGATGCTCAGGGTGAGACTGACACTTCCCTCCCACGCTGTTCAGCAGAGGCTTGGAGATGTTACCTTGGAAAATTACCTTTCTGCTTGTGAATTTCCTCTTCCAAGCCAAACACTCTTGGAGGAGGCCTGAGGTATCTTTCTTGAACGTACCAGCTGTTACTTCTACCACAAATTTAGTGCTATGAGTGGGGAATAATCTGGTGTCCTCCCCTGAAACCAGACATTGCTGCCCTTATCTGCTTTCTGGGGTGGTGTGTGGTCTGGGGTACAGGCTAAGCTTCTTGAGACATGATCTTGTGAAAAGCTGGGGGAGCAGGACGAGTCACTGGATCTGTGGTTCCTCTCTGGCCTGAGCTTCTCTGGCCCTTCCCCTGACTCTGCTGTTGCAAGTTCCCCGTTGTGCTGCCAGTGGTGCTCCTTACTGGTGCTCCTTGTGTCCCATGCTGGTCCCTGTGCTGCCCACGCAGAGCAGGTTTGCTTTGTTGTTTCCGTTGGTTTTGTCATTGAATGCATTGACAGGGTGCTAAAGTGCCAACCTACCTGCAGGGTCCTGTGAAGATCTGCTGAAGGGGAGAGAAAAGAGTTTTTGTTTGTTTCTTTTAAAATATATATATATTAAATTAAATATATTTAAATATACTTGAATATTTAAAGTGTGTTTTCCCCTCCTCTAAGCTTTTACACAGAAAGAGCAGAAATACACGTCATCACAGGCCCATTGGTTGCATGAGCCAGCCCCTCTCTCAGACTGTGTGCCAGTAGTTTCCCGAGGTACTGCTGTAATGTCCCTCCCGTTCCCAAACTGCCAGAGGGTATTTTGATTGCCAGCCTTGTAGCTGAGCACTCCATGGTTTATGGGTGGTTACCCTGTTCAGCTTCCTACTTGCTCCGTGTTCCGCAGCTCCAGCATTAAAACCTTTGGTGTGGCTCTTTTCCAAGTGTGTTGTTTCTCCAATTGCCTTATTGCTCATTCTTCATTCCCACTTTTCACCGCAGTGCAGGCGTATCTCAGCTTTACTTTGCACCCACTCTGTGCCACAGAGGTGCCTGAGTTCAGCTGCCTCTGCCCTGGGATTGTGAGGAAATGTCCCCAGAATGAAAATAAATGCTGGTTGGTTTTTTTCCCTTAGTGCTGTCCCAGTTCTGGATGGCGCTTGTTTGAATACAAGATGTGAGCAGCAATGCTTGGGACTCACCAGCAGTGGGGTGGCAGCTAGAGCCTCACAAAATAATCTTCCTGGGGCCTGGGGGAGGAGGGGAGGATTCAAAGGGCAATTCTCAGTGTCAGCTGCCTAAAATAATCCTTTTTGTCTTTTTAAAAGCTTTGTATTTTTACAGCCGGAGGGTGAGTGCTGACCCCAGAGGGATGGTCTGGTTGACAAAGTGATGTTAGGTTGTAGGTTGGACTCATCTCAAAGGGCTTTTGGAACCTCGTTAATTCCATGATCCTGTGAAATACAGTGGTGTGCTGTGGGACAGTGACACAACGAAATAAATGGGCAGGGTTGTACTTTTTGTCAAAACACTGGGTATGTGAACAGTCTCTCTGTATGGAGAGGGATTTGAGAGAACTTCCCAGTGCAGTTTATGTGTGTATCCCAGCAAAAGGGCTTCCCTGACCCAGGTGTGGGCAGCTGACTGGGGATGGCATTCCAGCCCTGGAATCTGCAGAGCACCACTGCACTTCCCTCCACAGGAAGAGGCAGGAGCCTGCTTTACTTCCAGGAGCATCTCTTGGGAACCAGGTGAGCTTAGGGAATCCCGGGATGGAACTGTTTCCTGCAGGGAACAGGTTACTCTAACACACTTCATCAGTGGTTTAGAGGCAGATAAGCACCTGCAGCACTGTTCTCATGGCATTGGGAAAGCGGAGTGGTGATGGACTCTCACCTGCACAGGGGATACTGAACAAATGAAGAGAGGCAGATTTAGTGTTTCTTGCTGTTTTGCTGCTGTTTTGTTCTTTTCTAAATGGCCTGATGCCCCAGCCTCATCATTGCCTGTAGTGTCACACTTTGGCTTTGTACAGCAGTGGAGCATGGTGAGGGTCCCTGGAAATGACAGCTGAAATCCACTTCTAAACTGAGCAATCCCTTCCAGCAGGACAATGCTCCAGAAGTGTTTGGCAGCATTTTACATGCCAGGAAAGCAGCCCCTTCCCAGAGGGGTGGGAGTTGCAGAAGGCAAGAAATAGCTCCCTTTCCTTTTCTATTTATGGTGACTCTTATTAATATTCTTGGAAGTGCAGAATTAGCTGAAGGCTTTACTGCAGAAACACTTCAGTTTGCCTCAGAAGCAACCATTTGGACCTGAGGGCCAAGAAGTTCTTTGCAGGCGGGGTTCAAAGGGAAAGTGCTGTTGCCAGGCAAAGCTGATGTATTAGGAACACTGTTCTACCTGAATTCTCAGTTGTGGGTTTGTGTGTATAATAGAGTAGTGGTACTGTGTATGCTACACTGTCTGAAAGTGCTAGAATAACTACTTTTATCACAGATTATTAACAAATACAGACTAGCTAGGTGTATGGCTAGCTACAGCAAATGTCTGGCTAGCTAAGTTTGGTTGAAACGCAGTAATTTTGGATTTAAAAAGTACCAGTGTTATTAGGACCCCAGTGCTGTCCCCCTTGTTCTGGGCTTTTCATGCCCCCACTTTCTGGTAGAAGTCAGTTTATAACTTGTGCTGTGAGTCACAGTGTACTGAGCACCTAGCTGATGAATAGTTAGTAAAGACAGTAGTTCACCTAACCACCACATTTCCACTCTCTTATCCTCCCCAGCCCCCTCAAAAGCAGGGCTACCTGATCCATGCTGGGCGGAGGTTTGCTTTGTTTTCAGTTCACTTCATTCTAGGAATGTCGCTGTGATGGTTACATCAAGAGCCCAGTGACCTCAGGGACCTCTTCCCAGTAATGCCAAGCAGTGAAATGAAAATTGAGTCTTGACATGCATGAGGCACATTTCAGTTGCCCCTTGGGTTTTGACTGGAGGTGGAGTTAGACTGTCTCTTCCCAGAGCTGTCTGGTGGCAGGGCCAGGAGTGGAGGGATGGAGGGAACAGGAGCAGAGCAAGTCCTGCAAAGCAGGCAGGAAGAGTGGTGAAAGCTGAAGTGAATGCTTCAAAAAACACAACTTGAGGGAACAGAGCTACTGCAGTCAGAAGTGGACTTTGGAGTGGGGTGAGCAGCTAAATCATAGAAGATTGTCATGTCAACCTGTTCTGGAGGCTAAGCAGCTGATGATGCCATTTAATTTGCATGGTTCTTGTTTTCTTCTCTGAGAGCTGCACCATCTTGTTTGTAGAAAGTAAGCACAGAAACTCACACAGGTTGTTACCTGTGCTCTGACTGATGGTTCAGTTTATTTTAGAGATGCTGAAGATTTTGCATGTCCCTTTCTGGGATTGTGCTTTGAAATTCTCAAAAGAAAAATCTTCTGTTACTGCACCTGAGTTTGAAGATGCTGTTACCTAAATTCACAGCTTTGCCCTCTAAGGATACAGCTGTGGCAGCCCCTTTTAATTCTAATCTATGCTATATTTGTGTGAGCCATTCTCTGAAGCAGTGTGGGGGGGTGTGCTCCAATCTCAGCACGCAGAACTTGCTCTGAATGCTTCAAGTCTGACAGCATCAGTCAAAACAAGTATTTAAACGAGTAATTAAATTATTCTTCAAGTAAGAAGTATGGGAGGCAAGAACAAAGCATGGGCTTCGTTCTGGGTAACTTCATCAATTTGAAATACTTGCTTCAACAAGACTGCCCCAGCTGCCTGAGGAACAGGTTACTCACACCTGCATCAGACAGTGGAAGGTGTTGATGCAGACAAGTGCCACTGCTGCTCATCAACGGAGCAGAGGAAGGGGATAGTCAGGGACAGGTAAGAGGCCTGAATGGTTACTGGTGCTGTAAAATCACCACTGCTTGTGACAACTGGTCTAAAGCTGCTCCAGCCCTGTCATTCATGAACACACCTGCAGGGAAGGGCGTGTTCCCTAAAGGACAAGGCCCCTCCTCTCCTGGATGCTGGGGGGAGCAGGTCCTGCTGCAGGTAAAACACTCCACAACTCCTTCCTCAGCCTTCTGTATAAACAGGTACCATTTCTGATTTTATTTCATCATAACATACAGGTAATGCTCATGACACAACAAGATGAGAAACTCACATCTCTCTGAACCATTTCACCAGCTTGCCATACACCAAACATGCCAAGTATGCCACACACCAAATGCCATACGTTATATTCATATTGAACATGTACACATTTTTCCCTCTCACATCCTCCACTTTGCTTTCCAGACTTCTGCAAACCATTTCCAGTATTGTTCAGGGACAGGACTCTAGTTCAGGTATGAGCCAGGCTGGGCACCACCCTGTGCAGGACATGGGGTTAAGGCTTCCTCCTATGGGAACCTGCCCCCTGTAAGTACTGAGCCTACATCCAGAACACACTGGGAATCACGAGGAGCCACAAGACCAGATTTCAGTTCCTCAGAAGGCAGTCAACCAAACCAACCCCAAACACACAGTCTGAAGGAGCACAAAAGAGGAAGAATCTGTTTCTGCCTCTAGAGATTGATACGTGTTAACTCCCATTAACTGCTTTTAATCAAAGCCATGGGCTTTTCCTGAAATGTGGCTGAGAGGAGCCCTGTTCAGCTGTTTACATAGGTAAATACACAGCTGAAAATAGTCGTGATGTAACCACTTCCACTGGAGATGTAAACAGTGACAAGTGGCAGCATGTTCCATGAACAGCCAACACCTGACACAGTGTCCAGGGTGATGTCAACCATCATCCAGCACAAAGAGCCTCTGGGCTCAGTGACTCCTGGTGCTTCCTCTCTCTGTGCCTTTTGCACTTTTTAGGATCAAGTTAATCAATGCTGTAGCTTTCAGTGCTATTTTCAACGGTCCACTGTAGGAAATTAAAGTCACATCCTAGCCACAAAACAAAACAATGACAAAAACTTTCTCCACTTTTCAGTATAGTAAAACCTGAGATTTGAGTCACAAACTAGCTAAACTTACAGTAAAAAAACCCCAAATATAACCCAAGCTGCTGACTTTAATTGGGCTTCAGTTTGCTGCTGACAATTTTTTTTTTAAAGCTGTTGTCCAGGGTTAATTATTTGTTACTACAATTTTCAGCTGCCTGCACTGAAATGGGACAAAACAATATAGTTTCCCCTCAACACACGTGTTCTGAGGGGTGCTGGGGAAGGCCCTGGGAGCAGGAAGGATGCAGCTTTACACAGTGGCTCTGGTACTCCCCCTTGCTGACCATAAACCTCTCATGGCAACATGCACATGTAGCCCAAGGTCAGCAGCAGCCAAGGTGGGAGGAGAAGCACCTGCTTGCTGTCAAAAACATGAGAAGGGCTGTGCCTCATCTCCTGGGAAACCAGGGATGTGACACCTCCTCGAGCTGGAGGTGTCTGCCCTGGGGTGCCGACGGTGAGGACACGCTACAGCCCTGAGCGTCTGCAGTTCCACACTAGAACTGCTCAGTTAAGGACAAAAGCCCACCCCAACTCATTTTTACCTTAAAAGAACCCCAACACATTTGAATTGGTTTTGAGAAGTTGAATTGTAAATGGGCAAGAAAAGCCTGTTGTGGCCACTTGTACCAGCCGCTTCTCTTGCATGTAGCCCTACCTATCAACCACTCCATTATAGCTCAGAAGCCAAGGCAGCTACCTGTCTCCCAGAAGCCAGCCTAATATCAAACATACAAATACTGTATCGAAAGACTGGGGGAAACAGTCGTAAGTATGGTTCATTCATCTTCTTTTAAGAACTGCTGCTGAGCCAGCTGAAACACGTGTGCGTAGACAGCTTTAAAAAAAAAAAAAATCAAACGTGGCCAGTCATTACTTGTTCACATTGAACTGACTACCAGCATGTGGCAGCCATAAAGCCCTAGTTTATTCTGTGTATCTTTGAGGTACTGGTTTTTTTTTTTTTTCTCTGAAGCAGCTCTCTAGCGAAATCACCTAAAGCCTATCCATTAGAACAATACTTACACCAGTATTTACATTTGTCTGAACGGTGTGTTCAGACCAGCCTTGCTGTAACCGGTCCCTATGGCCTTTGGAATCGCTCCCAGTCTCCTTTTCTTACAGGAAAAAGGTCTCCCTGCAGAGGTTGGCTCAGTGTCAGGGCTAAGGTGCACTGGTGAAGACGTGGGGAGTGGGAAGGGGAGAACAAAACTAGTTCTGACAGGTAGGAGTGTGGTTCAGCGGAACCAGAGAACGGGTCTGACACCAAGAGAGCTTCCTTGTTAAAAGCCACTGAAAGGACGTGCAATCCATTGCATAGAATTGCTTCCTCTGACAGGGAAAGGTCTGTGAAATGTTCTGCCCTTCTCCCGGGGAGGGGAGGAGAAAAGCCCAGCAGCACACTCGGGTCTCCTCGGGCAGAGGCCATTGTCCCTTCTCTGCAGTACCAACCTTTCCCCGGCTCACACCGAAGCCTCCGTTTCTTCCCTCCCCCCACCTTTTTACCCAAAGTTTCAGATTTACAGGGACCTCTCACACGCTGGGGGAGCGGCCTGGAAGGGGAAGCGACTCTGGCAGAGTCACATGAGCCGCTGCCCCTCAGGACACTTCAATGATTTCCATGCTGCCTGAAAAACTTGACTGACTGCCTACTTTGCCCAGTTCCTCTCTGGATCTGTTATCCGCCAGGATGCTCTCCCCGAACTCCATCTGGCAGCTCCTGCGCTTGAACTGCTTCTCGAAGGAGCTCTCCTCGTGCCAGCTGCGCCGGGAGTCGCCGCGGTCGGCCTGGCGGGGCCGCCTGCGCACGGCGCCGGGCTGCTCGCAGCCCGAGGGCAGCTGGCTGCAGCTGTAGGCGGGGAAGGCGGCGCCGCCCCCGAACACCGCCGAGGCCGAGTAGAAATGCGAGGACTCGGCGGCGAAATACCAGCTGTTGGTGAGGGACGAGGGCTGCGGGGCCAGAATGTCCGAGTGCCAGCCCTTGAGGCCCAGCCCCGCGGCGGACTTGGCCAGCTGCTGCTGGCTGGTGGAGAGCCCGAACACGAAGTTGGTTCTGTAGGTGTCCTCCACGCTGCCGCTGCGGTGCAGGGGGTACAGGAGCGGCCGAGGCGCGGCCGTGCTGCCGCCGGCCCGGCCCGCGTGTGGCCGTGAGGCCGGGCTGTCCAGCGGCCATGGGCCCGGGGCCTCCTGGGGCGGGGCCGCCTCCTCCTTGTCAGGGCTGCTCTCCGGGCTCTGCTCCGACACCTCCTGCACGGGGGAGAACTGGCACAGCTTGCTGCCGCCCTCCAGCGCGGCCGCGTGTTTGTAGTACTCCAGCGTGTCTTCGGAGGATGCGAAGCCCTGCACCGATGCAGTCACGCAGCTGCTGCTCGCGGAGTAGGACACGGATTTGATATCCAAGGAAAAGGAGCGCTTCAGCCGGTTGCTGTCTTCCACCTTGTCCAGGGAGACGTGCAGCCCGTTTATGCCCTGTACCAGCGGGCCGTCCTCCAGCGGGGCCGCGTGCCCGCGGGGCGCAGGGCCACCGTCCGTGGGCTTGGGCTCCAGCAGCTCCGAGGCAGCGGCGAGGCAGAGCTGGCTCGTGGAGAGGCTGCTCGGCCCCGCTTCCAGCACCTGCACGTGCTCGCTGCTCTTCTCCAATTGCAGGAGTTTCAGCTTGCTGATGTGGCCAGGCTGGCCGCTCTGGTTCTTGATCTTCTTCTCAAAGTCCAAAAGCTGGCCCAGAAAGTTGAAGTTGGGAGAAATGGTTGGCCTCTTTTCTTTCACAAATCTGGTAAGAGGGGACAAACAAACCAAGAATTATTTCAAGAACCTGCTGCTCAGGTATAAGATATCCCTAAAGTGAGTGTTGTGAATGTCTACAGCCTATTCTTAACTTGGGCTACGGTTCAATCAAGCCTAAGTAACTTGAGGATGGAGTTTAAAAAAGGTAGTTTAAAGCAAAATAATGCTGCACGCTCTCAATTGTCTCTCTAGCTTAAAGGTGGCTAAAAAGTGGGGGGGGGGGGGGGGGGGGGGGGGGGGGGGAGGAAACATTTTAACTCTTCATGATGTCCACAAGTGATTCAAGTGAATAATTTTCCTTATTTACTTCACCAGTGGGATCTTTGCTACCTTGCTTTCTAACCAGAGTCAAGAACCCTGGGAGCTTTGCGTGAACAGCACTTGAGCTTTAGCAAAGAGACCACTTCCCATGGGATACAGAGTGGACACCTTCCCCACCATTCCACTGACATCACATGTTCCTGTCACCTCTCTCATGTCACCACTGCACTGCCTACCCTGTTTGTTGTTGTCAGGCAAGACAGAGAGCCCTGCTGCATTCTGACCTTGTCCAGCAAGTGCCAGTGATTTCTACCCCACACTGTTATTGACCACTGATGTGATGACCAAAAGCAGAAAGGTGCAAATGCAGCATTACAACAAAAACACTCTCTCAAGCCCTGCAGGTGTTCAGCAGTAAAGGGCAACGGGATTGTCGAACCCCTGCAAGAGCTCACCTATTTTGGGGTGCTGTAGGAAGCAGCCTGGCCTGGCACAGGTGTGCCAATCCACTCATGCACTGAAAGTGCAATGGTACTGAAAATGTTTTGCTGAACCAGGATTCTAAATGTATGAAAGACTTGTATCACGTGATTTCTACTATTTATTTCAAAGTTAAATATAAAGACATATTTCCTACCTCACTGATTTGCAACATGGATAAATAAGTACTTTGCTTTTAACAGGCTGCAAAACAGAGTTGCCCAAATCCCTCCTCCTCCAGTTTTGTTTTTTTTTTGGTTTTTTTTCTAAAAAACATTCCTGGAACTATGATTAACCATATGACAAAAGAATTAACAAGGGAAGAAACCTTGATGAGCTAAATCTAGTACAAACACACATATAATGTGTCACTGGGAAAATTAAATACTATTAAAAATAAAACCTGTCTGGGGAAGTGTACAGATGATGAGTGTGCAGGCATTAAAAGCAGTGTGAGAAAAATGGAAAGGTGTACCTATGTATGTGTGTGTTCATGCTAGCACATGAAAAATGTTGAAACTTGCATTTTTTATTACTATTTTTTTGAATTTGCCAAAGAACAAACAATACTAAGAGTAGTCAAGCTGACATTATGACCTGGAATATCAGGTTACACGAGCTGATAGTGGAAACTTCCACCATGAAGTGTAACACTGGCAAATGGAGAAATCTAGTGAGTCTCCCCAGGAGAAATTCTGTAGTTTGCCCTCTTAGCATTTGATGTGAAGGTTTTTAGCAATTTGCTCCCAGGAATTATTAGTCTTTGTTCATTTTTTTCCAGTCAAAGTTAGTTGTACTTGGGTTAGTTATTTAAAGCAAGGTCCTCCTTGCCTTGTTTTCTGGTAGTGTCCCCAACACTCTGTTCTCTCCCCTTTCTCCTCATCTCCACTTTCTCCTCTCTCTCCAAAATACTGGGCAGTTCCAAATTTAAAACTAGAATTTTTAAAAATGAAAAGAGTAGGGAAAGCATGCTGGATCCCCTGACAAATTGTAAAGCTTTGCAAGCTTTTTTATCTCAAAATACACACTACTTTTTCCAATTGGAAAACATGTATAATGTTTCATTCTTATGTTTATTTCTGTTAAATAGTCCATTATACAAAAGTTTTTCAAAGTTTATTTCTTCGACTTTCACTTCAAGTAACAGTATCACCTTTTTATTTTTGTAATAGTGTCAGACAAACATTTTATCTAATGACTTCCACTAATTCAAAGAAGAGTATTTTTCTTTTAAGCTTGGCCAACAAGAGATCCCAAACCAATGACTGAAATGTTCTGCAGACGATTCTTACTGAGCCATGTCAAAGGAAATATAACAAAATATAGTCTAAATTGCACAGCAGTTGCTCAGCATCTACAGTGCAAAGAGAAAAACACTTAGTGTTTTCTGTTCATGCTTTTGGTTAAGATACAAACTAGAATTTAATGCGGAGATTTCATGGAGGAATTTAGAAGCTCCCTGAAGAAGTTCCCTGAAGTGTGTGCATTTTAGAAATGTTTAGTTCTCTACAGCTCTGCCCTCAGCCACTATGGCCTGAGACCAGGCAGGTTTTTTCACTGAGCTCAGACCCTGCACAGTATCTGTCCACATCCACTGTAATTCATGCCTGTTATCTGTGCCTGGATAACTGAGCTTCTTAACCAAACCTGTTTCATGTTGAAATTACTGCACACCACCAAGCTGCCAGCAGGCTCTAGTAGGGAAACGTGGGAAGTGTCTAAGCACTAAGCAGGAGAGAGCTGCAGCTCAGGCACCTCTTACATGCAGTTTTTTCACTGCACACGTAACGACATTCAACAGCTTAAAACAAAAGTTTCTGTGGAAATCACGCTCAATGTGGCAATATCCAGTGTTCATCTCTCTGTCCTCATCCCTGTTTTAGGGATGGTTGTAGCAAACACACAGGTGATTCCAAAGGGGCTCCTCTCCCCCTGCTCCAGGGCAATTACTCAGGTTGGTTCTGCATAACTCCTTACAGTGATGCACCAGGGAGCCCATCAAAAAGAAAATCATCGTTTTCTGTGCAACACAACAAAGCAGTTGGTTAAATTAAATACAGAAGTCATAGTAAATGGCAACCAAGCCACCTGGAGGGTAGGAAAGTATTCACAGTCCAAGTGGAGAAAAAATGGGATCTGTAAACGAGGAAAGGGAAGGGGGTCTCCACAAATATTACCAAATGCCACAGAGACATGATATTCAAAATACTTTCTCCCCGGCTTTGGTTGAATTCAATAGCAACAAAGAAGCTTTTTCCATTCCTGGGCATTTCACTTGCAGGCAGTTCTTTGTGAGCACTACCAAATACCAAACTGCAGGAGACAGATCCAGTCCAGCATTTGTCCCAAGTTACCCTCAGTTGTCTCTTCAACCCTGACCATTCTGCTCTCCCTGTGGCTCACAAGATGCTGTTACACGTGTGCCGTAGCTCTGTGTTTGTCTGTACACACAGCTGTGGTTCAGGAATGGTGCTCCCACCAAAACACTCCCAAACCATGCACTACTCCTCTGCAGCAGGATGGAGAGGGGAATTGGAGGCTCAAAAGACAAAGATCATGGGTTGAGATAAGAGCAACTTAGCGGAAACAGCGATGAGATAAGAAAATGGACAGTAACAGCACAACAGTGGTGACAGAGGGTACCAGAAAGAGGTGAATGATGCACACCATGTGGAAACCTCACAGTACCTGACCCTGCCCCAGAAGGGACTCTTCCCCTGCTCCCAGCAGTGACAGAAGGCACAGAATAACCTCCAGGTCCTGGCCATGCCCCTCCTGGCTACTGCAAAAATTAACCCTGTCCTGGCCAGAACCAGGACAAGACACATACATTGAATAGGCACTTTACATTCCATGTACTTGCCTGCTTGGATCAAAGACCATTTTGCAGTGGGCAGTTAATATTAGCTGTGTGATATCTATTCAATACCATTAATTTATTTCTGGAGGAAACATATGCTTAAAGCAGAAGTGTGGCCAGTGAACCACCAGATAAAATGTCTGCTTCTACCCTTGGTCATAGAACCTTTCATCATCCACCCTAAAAGCAGGCCAACAAGCACAAGAGTTAGTAGGAAGGGAAGATTTGTCCCTACCTGTAAGCTTCATCCAAGGACATATCCATTCTTTTCATGATGTATGCAATGGCAATTGTAGCAGAGCGAGATATCCCAGCTAAACAGTGCACCAACACATGGCCATTGGATGCTTTTGCTTTTTCTGCATGGCAACGAAATTAGCAAGTGTCAAACTCAGCAGCATCATACCAGGATGAAAAGTTTGCAAAGAAAGCAGTGTTCCTGAAAATTATTCAAAGCTTCCAAGTGAACTGCTAATTGCAAATCTTATGGAAGCTTGAAACAAAACTTAACTTATTTTCTCTAGCACTGTGTAGTAGCATTGAGTATAGAAAAAGCATGACTACACACACAGGAAACATCCTGCAGTCACAGCATACCTCATTTTAATGTGCACATAAACAGCCCTATTTAGATGTCTGGGAAAGATGATTGTTTCTAATTTTATATACAAGTAAAAAGCAAGCATTCACGATGGAACAATTTGGCCCGTTCAGATCTGGCTAGTTCACGTCTCAAAGGTAAAGACAGAAGGTGTATGTCCAAATTTCTAATCCACCCTCTGCAGACATATATCAGGCATCTACCAGGCTGCCTGAAAGCTCTGAAGTGTCTTTGTTCTGTAATGCTGCAACGTGCAGTGGAAGAATCTCCCCACATTTTGCTCCTGTGCTTATGAAATGATGCTGACCATATCCACAGATCCTGAGGGTATTTTCACACCACCCAGAAAGCACTTGGGGCTTCCCCAGCCAAAACAGCACAGCAGACACACAGAGCAACCCACAAACTGTTTGAGAGAGAATTAAAATTTTCTACTCACCTATAAAATCGACTGATTTATCCAACCAAGGCAAAATTTTCTCACAAAAGCTGTCATTCACAGGCACTCTGAGGAAATGGGATTCTGGAATAAAATCAGGCTTTGGACAAGTATTGCTGGCATTCAGGACATAGCCAATGTCGTTCTGCTGCATCAGCTCCTAGGAAAGAGAGGAAGATTAAGCCTCAAGAAGTCAAATGGTACCTTTGGCACATTACAAAGCTAAAAATCAAACTGAAATTTGTGTTGGAATTGCTCTAGCTGTGTAAGGGACATTCTTCTAAGAAAAAGACAACTCCTCAGCTTTCGATTCTTTTAACAACTTCCAATGAGACATCCAGTATGTCCAAATAACATATGGACTGCAAATCCCATAAAAACAAAGTTAACAAAGAACAGAAGTAATGGTAGAATACCTTCTGCTACTCTGAAGCATCACTTCCAAGAGAATGAACTTTTTGCTACTTTGGTTTAAATTCTCAGCATGCAAGCTGACAACAAACACTTCCCACATGCAGTTTGCTGACCTGAATATGTGTTTTCCAGATCACATATCTAGGACTGAAATTGCCCCATCACAGATATTGGTGGGAAATAGGAAATGAAATGGATGCCTCCTGCAGTCACCTCTCAAGTCCAGGAGTTTCTTGTTTCTAAGGGAATGTGCAAAACTCTCAAAACCTCAATGAAAGAGATGAAGATCTTGAATTAAACCATCTCTACACAGCACTGGCATTTTACAGGAGTCCTGCTCTGTGATTTACAATTTCAGCTTTCAGTCTCTAGGCCGCTTGTCTCTCAGAGAAATGTCACAGGAACAAGCAAAGACACTCTATATATTTAAGAGTCAACTGGGATTTTAAGTAAGTCAGTTTTCACGACTGAAATAAAAGAGAGGCTCCTCTTTTCTGCATCTCGCCATACTTACAGTATCTAGAGTTGTGCAAAGTAGTTTGTGATGCAGTGGGCACCTTAGTGCAAAAACATGTGGAAGAAGTACTGGAAAAGTAGAGGTGGGTCTATCACAAACCATCCAGTCTCCTCCAAGGAAGCATCTTGACACAGAAAAGCAGTTCAGCATGTTAGAGTAATGCTTATCAAACTGCCATGGTTCAGAGAGAATCTGGCAGTAAGTGACATGCAGTACTAGGCTTGGACACTACTCAAACTGAACATAAACATTGGGGGACTTCTGGCCAGATTTCTATGGAAACTCTTCTCTCAAAATAAACGTTAAAAAAAAGCGCCCCCCAAAATCTGATTTTAGTCCTTTTGCTTTCATAGCAGATATATAATAAAGTTTGTCAATCCATAGGAGTAGCAGCATGAACGGATTCTTACACTGCAGATTTCAACTGGCGATCTACCAGTAGGAAAATACAGTCACAAAGCCAAATGGTTGATTCTTCCCCATATTTTTTCTGCAAGCACAGAGATCTTTTGGTGAGGAGAAACAGGGATATACTTATTTAGCAGAAGAGCCAGGATTCTATCTTGTTCAGTCAGAGCAGTCTAAATAATGTGATGTTCAGCACAGGTACCCCACACGCGTGGCACAGTGTGTGTAGAAGGGATGAACACGCACACGGATATCCGTGCATAAATTAAATGCTGAGTGAGAACAAAGGGCTGCAGGGGAGAAGGGAATCTACATCAGTCACTTGCAGAGGAAGGTGCACAAAGTCCAGCCAACAGTGGTTGTAAACAGGGAATTAGCATGAATTTCTGCTAGTGAGCTGATTTTTGTTGCCTGGAGCAAAGTGAGCAGTGCTCCAACCCTTCATCCAAAGTCTCGCACATCTGCGCATTCAGAGGCTGGAGGTGTGTGCACCTTAGACTAATGGACGTGCATTATGTCATGAACACACCCATCCGAGGGGAACAGGAGATGGACAGTTCCTTGCAAAGCAAATCAGCAGAAATAATATTTGCAGCAATGGTCAAAATAAAAAAAAAGAAAGAAAGAAAAAGGGTTGTATGTGTCAAGGTAAGTTCTCAGCCTTAGTACTTCTTGCCCTGCTAATTTCCTGGGTCACACTCCCAGTATAGCTCAGCTTCTCATCAACAAATTCCAGTATGTCCCTGTTTACCCCTCTCCCTTCCTTCACGTCCTCCAGCTGAAGCACCAAGCTCCCTCCAGCCCTGCATGCCTTCCACAGCTGCTGCTCTCGCACCTTCCTTGCCTCGATTTCACATTCGCTCACTGACATGCTTAAAAGCAGGAGTGCTGTAAGGAAATACAGGAATATTGGGAATTATCCAGAGGGGAGAGGTACTGGGAACGGGATTCCTGGCACAGGGGACTAACTGGACTCCTGGTATCTTACATGTGCCAGGGAGACCCCTGATCCCCAACATCCCCACCTCACTGTCCTGGACTGCACAGCTTTTCCCTTCCAGGATCCCAAAGTTCTTCAGCAGCTCCTGGGAAACAATTACTGGCTTTAGGTCACTGAGCTGAAATACTGACCCCAAACCAGCTCACTCCTTGTTGTCTCTGCTTGAAGGTGAGTGAGGAGCAACTGGAATATCTGAGACAAAAGCACACGCCGGGTCCTGAATTCCCAGGTAGAAAGAGGGAGGGTCTCACTGACAAATGGACTGCCATGGTCAGGTTTGTTAAGAGCATAGCTAAGGGGGGTGATGAATTTGGGAGAATAGAAAATCTTATTATTTCTTTTAAAACATAAACACTGATGGGCTGCACAGTCCAACCATCACCACTGCACAGTTATGCCAGGTTTTTGATGTGGGATTGATTATTCAAATGGAACAAGAAGGCTGCAGACGCCAAGTCCGAAATCTACAAGCCAAAAAAAACCACCCCAAAATATTAGTGCTGGTCTTTCAGACTGAGGCTAAAGAAGGAAGTTCTGCTTCCTTCTGTTCTGAAGAATCAATCATTCCCACTGTGACATGCTCCAGTGTAATAACCGTAACAGTGCCTTCATTGTGAGGCACCCAAGAGGAAGAAGTGAATTACGATCGAGGAAGATCCAGAAATCCTAATACTAACAATTCTGTGAATAGAAGGTAAATGCTCTTTTGTAAGCTTATTTACACTTTATGACTTGTTTAATCTGAAAATTAATAGCACCCTAAAATGTTATTTTGTTCCAGGAAATAAAATCCAGGTCTGGAAGAAAGAGAATAGTTATGCAAGTGGGAAGGCAGAAAGTTTTACATTTGAAATGCTGGTACAAACCATGAGGTGTAAGTAGGAGGCTCATTCAGGCCCATAAACACACTACAGATTGCTTTCTGTCACACTAATTTCAGAAAGGACATTGTCACTCCTGTGTAGGTTAGAGTGCAGCTTTCCTCTCTTTCACAAAGTGCAACAAAGATCTTCTGTAAAACTAAATACTGTCTTGCAATGTCACCAACCTATCACAGGAAAATAACCACAGTGTACCACACTGAGACCCAAAACAAGCAGACTTTTCTCTTAGAACTCTTAGGAGGTTTTCAGCATTTCAACACTGCAAAAAAGATGAATGTTTTCCAAATTAAGCATGTAGAAAGAAATCTGCAAAAAATATTACAATTCTCCTAAGACTTTCCTGAATGAATCATTAATTTTGCTGAAGGACACAAACCAAGCATTTGTGGCTGCATATCTTTCCTAAATAAAGCGTTATCAGCAGAGGTATTAATGGTAAATAGCATTAGTATTCTGAAAAGGTCATGAATACAGATTATTCTGCAACAAAAGAAGCATTTCCCCTACTCAGGCACTCAGAGGTAAGCTTATAAAGATTCTGAAAAGCTCATCTTGATAAAACCTGATGAAAATTCACATCTTTAATTCATCAGGTTGAACAGTAGCGCTGCTTAGGAGTTTCTTGCAGATATCTTTGAGATGATTTAATTTCAGAGAAATCGGTATGTCTAGTGAATGGAAGGAATCAGGAGAGCTCACAGCTTTTGAAGGCAAAAATAAGGTCAGTGTATACAACTGCATCTTAATAGTCAGGGGAATCTTACTAGAATTTTTCAGCTTTTTTTTTTTTTTTTAAATCTGGATTTGAATAGAAAACAGCTAGTTTAATCTTAGCAGAAAGCTGACTTCTTGTCCCAAGTAGCCCCAGCAGGGCCATTAAACCAGAGCATGCAAAGGTAACCACTTACCAGCTCCTGGACTATCCTAACAGAGACAGCACTTTGCTACTTGTCCCTTTTTTTTTGTTTCTGGCCCTCTGCTTTCGAATGTTCTTTACTTCACAGATTTCTTGCGATGTGTTTCTGGGCAATCAGTGTGGTAAGTCATCCTCTTTGCTCTCCCCAATGCCCCTGAGCAGGATCCAGGCTTCCCAGCAACCAAGCATGTTGCAGGAAGAGCAGCAGAGATCCATTATTCGTGTTTCTGATGTGCCAGCGTGTGGCTGCCACTAACTTTTAGTTAAATCCAGAAACTGATTAAACTCAGGAAACTGGGACTTGCTGGTATTGGTGAAAACATCAAGTGCATTCTAAGAGGTAGAAGTTGTAATTTGCTCCCACAGCTTCTTAGTATTTTCCAGTATTAAAGATGGAAGCCATTTAGCATTTTCCAGAGGCAAACATGGAAACTGAAGATGTAGGTAAGAGGTAGATAAGCCACTGGCACTCAGGTCTAGTTTGTGCAGCCAACAAGTGACGTGCCCAAGTAAGAGGAAAAGGTACAAAAAATTGGTAGATCTGAAATCAAAAGATTTGTATTTGTCCTAAAAATGGATAAGAAATTTAAGAGGTGACCAATGGAAGAACTTCCGAAAGACTGTCAGGTGACACCAGGTGGTAAGAACTTCCTGAACACCTGAACAGGTGGTGTGCTGTCATTTGTGTGCTTCTCCATACAGCATGGGAAACACAGTAACCCTCAATTTTCAGTCCCAAGATCATGTGAAGAAGTACAAATCTGAGCAACTCCTGGGGCTCTTGCACTAATTCTAAAGTATCTGCAGCTGCAAACTGAAGTGACACCAACACTGCAGACACACTGAAAGCAAACAGCATAAAAACATCTAATACCTTATTAACTGAAAGAATTTTTTTTTTTTTTTAATTACTTTGTTTCTGCTGTCTTTTGTCTGGGGACCATAAATGACTTTTGTGGTAGGAAGAGTGATAAGCTGCTTTGACATCCATCATAAGTGAATCCCGTTTGAATGGCTCACTTGCTACCTTGGCAGTAAAGACGAGGAAGATGTAAAGGACAAAGTAGATGCAATGAGTGCTGACTATCCTCCATTTCTGTGCTCTTTGCTAAAGCACAATCACCTTCTATATGACTGCTCGTGTGTCAAAAATCCCCTTAAAATAATTGTGAAAAATCTAAAAATAGCCCATTAATGGCCAGACTGGGATAGAGTAAAAGTAGAAGAAAGCAGTGAAAATTAAAATGGTCAAAGTACATAAATTTTATCAATTTACAGGACTCCTTATTATAGCTCCTGGCTTAAGCTTTGTACATGGATTAAAAAAAACATACACATAAGCCTTGCACACAATTAGGGCAATATTCTAGGGTGAAGCACTCCTTCCCTCTCCCCCATGCATGTATTTAATGCCATCTTATGAAGGCTGTTGGGGATTCAACTAACGAATAGGACTGTCAGAGAACAAGGGAGGCAAGAGGGCACACACAGCAAAAGGAATAAAAATTCCCTTTGAAGGGACCCAAGATGCAGGTTGGAAGCAGTGTGAGCTGGCTCCTTGTGGGGGAAAACATCTGTGGATATACATAGGAATAGAAACCTATGGCAATTTGAGACAAGCTCTCTTAGACATCTAATAGTCCAGCATCCTACAAGTGCTGTATTTGATAATTTTGCTGACTATTTTAAGTATATAAAAAAATTTTTGGGCTGTTCTTTAGGAACAGAAATTACTAAATGCACATGTACTTAAAAAGAATAGAAGTTTATTAATGCAGTGCTACTGTAAAAGCTCATTTTAAAGAACCCCACTGATTGTCCAGGTCTGAACATTTCAGTAGGTGCACAAAGATTTGTTTGCAGTAATCCCTTATTATACAATTCATGGTGTTTAAATGCTATTTTTTCCTAGCACTTGAAGGAAATACTAAAATCACACAATCTTCCTTTGTCCTACTGTAACCATGAATATAATTGTGTCAACCTCCAAGACCTGCCAAAACAAACCAGTCAGAGCTGTGACAGGAAAGCACTTGACCTGCTCTCATGGCAGATGTGACAGTTTGCTGTTTGTTGATCGGTTCCTGAGGAATGAACCATATCATCTGCCCCAAGATGAAGGAGAAAGAAGCCCAAGTTTTGTATTTAATGACCCATAGATTAATTATGTGGTGTGTGGATCACTGGTTCTCCCACAGCTTTCCATGGCTTGTGCAGGCAGCTTTTACCTGCATCCACTTCTGCTGTTTCACAGCTGTAACAATGCACCATGATGGAAGCTTGGAGGAAGATCCCTGGAAATCAGCTACTCATTCCAGTGACCCACATGGCACCCAGAATGCTCACCTTGTTGAGGACATCTCGCTGACACCCAAGGTAGAGATGAGGCAGGATTCTAGTTGGGCCAGTGTTGGAAACAGGTAGGCAGGGTTGAGAAATGCAAGTAGGGATGAGTGTGGATTTTCCTTCACAGAGACCAGGGAAAGAGCTGGAGAACTCAGCAAATCCACCTGTGAGAGGAAGAGCAGGTATTTAATCTACAAATGTGGTGGTGCCTGTGCCAGTTGTGGGAGAGCAGCACTTAGCAAGGGGGTGGCACTGAGGGGCAGCAGGAAGGCCTTATCAGAGAAGCTGTACGTGTGCCTCTTCCTGAGGTCAGCTTTGTAGCTCTCCAGACAAAATGGGAAAACCAGTAATCCTTGATTTTTCACTCCCTAGAATATGAGAAGAAATACAAATCTGTCTGTGGAACCATCCATCAGCAGCCAAGGCCTGGCTACATATTCCCACTCTGCCTGGAACATTTATTTTTCTTCCTCCACTTCTCAGAAGTTTTTGATGCTTCTTCCCACTTTTAATATGTGGAAATGATTCTTCAGAAAAACAGGCACAGCACCCACCCCGCCAAGAGCAGGCACACCTTGTAGTCTCTACCCCAGCAAGATGCTTTCTAGACACTTCCTTCTCCCGTATCAGGTTTATACTGAGAGCTCATTAAGAAAAAGTCATGTTTACTCAATTTGGTAAAAGCATTAACATGTGTTTAGTAATGCTTGTTTTTAAAATCCTATATTGCTAATTAAAATCCTACAGTACTCACTAAAATCCTACAGTACTCATTAAAATCCTACAGTACTATTTTGAGCGCTGCTCCACAATTAATGTATTTCATCCAGGACCCTGGAAGAAGTTTAATCTTTCAAAACCACACCAAGCCAAGGCTTCTCCATCTCAAGGGGGGGAGGTGAAGCAGAGGGAAGACTTGCAAAGCACAGTGAAAATCCCCAGCTCTTTCCTCCCAGATGAGCAGAGTTTCAATGGAAGGAAGAGTAATTATAACCTGTTCAGAACGAAGCACCTTTTTATCATCAAGGAATTGAAGCAGTGACATGCTGAATCTGCCAAATGCTATGTTCACTATGATTACAGTTTGAAGATGTGAATTAAAATTACTCAGGAATAAGCTAATGTACTGTTTTGCCAGGGCTTGCATTACCATTGCCTGAATTACGCCTATTCTTCAGATTTTAAAATCTGTATCATTAGTAAATGTAGAAACACCAAGGCAATAATGTGTAACAACCCATTTTATCTAATAAAAAGAGCCAGCAAGCAGATTCTAGAGCAAACATTTTATGAACAGGAATTCCTGCTCAGTCTCCTAAATAAATAAATAAATAAATAGTCTATTTTGTTAGACAAGCTAAGGCACTGCCCACCAGGAGCACAGGTCCTGCTTGTTCTGTAGAATGAGAGGAAGAGTTTGCAAAACAATTCTCTCACATACTTGCTAAATTTTCTTCTGTATGGCCTAATGTTTTCCTTCCTGTTATAGGAAGCATTCCTTGAACTTATAGGTAGTATATACACCTGAGATTGAATTTAAGCAGTTATTTGAGAGGGTGGTGAAGAAGAGGAAATCAAATATTGGCTTTGGTTTCATCTGCTTATTCTTTATTTATTGGGAGCATTGTTGGCTACTTTCTGGATCCTCTCAACATGGCTGGAAATAAAAAGTCCTTACAAAGAAGCTGCACAAGCAAGGATTTTACATCTGTGCTTTCTTTGCAAAGACTACATGGGAAAAGTTCTGCAAAAAAGGTTTCTTCCCAACAACCTACGGATTGGTCTCATTTCTGTGTGAAACCTGTGGCAAGAAATAAGGCAAGAAGCTAATGTGCCAAACACTTGAGATTTTGGGAGATGGAACCCATGCTCTGTCATCATAAGGAGCAATCTTTTATTTTAGTTTTATGCCAGGACTCCATCAAGACCAATTGAAATGATTCAAGATTAGATGCTTCAACACTTCCTCTAGGGCATTCATCCTTTCAAAGTCCCGTTTCTTCTTTTCTGCTCATGCTTTCCTAGTAACATGTTGGTTCAGTACCTTTACAACATGAATTACACTCACAAAACTATCAAATCTCTAGAGTCTAACATTATATTGCCTGCCTTTACATGTGCACCAAGTGAACCCTCCTTTCCTTTGAGTGTATCTTAACCTGGTGTTAGTATCTGTACTGAACTGATTTGAGAAAGCACGAAACCAGTGATTTGTTTCAAGTATTGAGCTGTCTTCCCTGCCATCCTCTGTGACCAGGTTTTCAAAAGGTTAGTAGCTTTTCAATGAATCTGGCTTTGATTTATGGCACTTCCCAATATGAAAAACCCATTCCAGGTCAGTTTGTTGGAAAAATTGCTTTAAAAACCCACAAGCCAGCAAACCCCATACCAACAAAACACACTCACATATGCGTTCTGCTTAAGTATCAATTTCTTTAACTGTCCGGGGTCTGGAACAACAGCATCCACATGTATGATGACTGAGCTGTCATGGCAATATGAGACTCATTTCTGTTCAAAAGAACTGTACTCATCACTATTTGCTTGCACTAACTTACAAAATATACCTATTTTTAAAATATATAGGGAAGTGTCTTTTTAAAAGCCCTCAGCATCTAAAGATGTGTAGAGAAAAGGGATTTATTTCAAATGTCTCTGTTTTCTAACACAGATGATGGCTCCCCAGAGTCCCCAAAGCTGAACTCTATGACCAGTCTACACGAGGAGCCTCTTAGGAGAAAAGTGTTTTAAGCACTCAGACCACCTGTACACTTCTGTTGTAAATGAGCAGTTTTCAAAAAATAAACTTTAAACACTTGGAGAATTAAATTAGTCTACAGGTAAGAATGCAGAACAGAAAATTGAGCCTGAAAAGAAAAATGGGACAGGTTTTGTTTCAAATTCTATAATTGGGAGATGACCTTTGCAATAAGGCAATTTTTTTTCTTTAAATCTTGTTACCGACCTCAGTTGGAACAGGGCCATTGGCAGCACTGTGCAGTTTGCTTTAATTAAGAGAAAATACACTTTTCTTCTGCAGTTAGTTTCTAAATAACACCCTTTCTCCCACCACTACTCCAGCTCATGTGAATTATAAATCAATTGCAAGAGCATGTTGAAACTGTGGAGGGGGTTGGGGCGGGGGGGGGGTGGAGGGAAAGAAAAAATCTACAGATCATTAACAGAGCTACTGGGTTAATAGAGTTTCACTGAATTCTTTGATAAATGTCACTGGGCCTTGGAAATAGAGGACTGACAAATAACTCCAAAATATTCTCTCCTCAATAGCTCTGAACCACAGAGGTTTTCTGTATGCTTGGTGGTAAGCTGAGCTAAAACAGCTCTCTTGACATTCAGCAGGATGTCTCTACAAAACCATGTCAAGGTGCCAAAAGCTGTCAGTGGTTTTGCAGCCCTTGTGTGTGGCAGACAACCCAACACCTCCCAGTCCTTACAGCAAAGTGTTTTTTGCTTACAAGCCTCCACATCCATTAGCAGAGATCTGGCAAGATCCAGTAAAGTACTTGATTGCCCTGTTGCTATGGTTCTGCAAACTGGTGACTACAGACTTCTCTTTGATCAAGGCTTCCCTAACTACAGCTGGGACCATAAAGGTAGGATCTCTAACGGAACCTTGGTATCAGAACTGTCAGCTCCCTTCTCAGCCAACTCAGGAAACAAAACAGGGCCAAACTCAGAAGGGATGAAAAAAGTTCCAGCAAAATTCTGCAGTAAAAGTTATTCCTCCTTACAGATTCACTGCACAAGTCCTTATATAAATAGAACTCCCAATTAACTTTGCTAGAAACGGGAAGAGGCAGGGGAAGAATATGGGATCAGGTGGCAACAAATGATCGAGAAATATTGTTGATTTGGGAAGAGCTTCCTTTCACTGAGGGAATGGAATCCATCCAGATCCTTATGATTATATAGTTTAACTACCACCAAACAAAAATCATAAATTAATCCAGAGGAATGACTCCTGAGAAGCACAAGCACTTACAGCAGCTCATTTCTCTGTGTTCTGTGGAAACAGAGCAGGAGCATTCTAGTGCTGCCAGCTGCCCCGCTGCAATCAGGGACAGAGCTCTGCAAACCACTCTGCAGGTTTGCAAATGAAAGATCAGCTAAGCTTAAAGGTCTTGATTTGAACACTTAGTACAAAGTACTGTGAAGTGCAGGTCATATTTGATTGTTTTTATCCAATATTTAATAAAACCTTTCCAGTTAAATGACACCATAACAGGATAGGCGGATGTTTCTTATGTTCATTCCATGTTACACTGGTTTCTCTTCTTCCCCCTGGTCTTTGTATTTCCTTCAATGGGATGTCAAACCATTCAGAGATGTGACCAAAAGTCAAGACAAGTTTGCAGGGAACATACTAATTACTGATTTGGCCCAGGGAAGAGCAAAAAGGTTACATAGAAACACCAATTACTAAAAAATCGGTTTTCAAAATGTGAGCATCACTCTTCATTAACATCACACAGCACAGATGCTCCCTCATACATCCATCCTGTGTCTCAACTTACA
The DNA here is from genome assembly GCF_000738735.6 of Corvus cornix cornix. NCBI lineage: Eukaryota > Metazoa > Chordata > Aves > Passeriformes > Corvidae > Corvus > Corvus cornix. The sequence continues at coordinate 64,664,875 of NC_047057.1, read as the reverse complement.
CATATTTCTAACATGAAGGGGAAAAAAAATATCAATCAGGAGGCAATCCTAATATATCTTTATAGTTGCTCCTAACATAACTGTTGAAACAGCCAATTCTGTAATTCCTTTTCATCCTCAAGTGCCTGCAGAGGTGTGCACCAGAATTTTTATCCTTAATCATCTAGAGAAAGCTGCTCTTGCTAATCAGGCACGTGCATACTGACAAAGCACATAAACAAACAGAGATCTGACTGTGCTGCAGAGATAAGGTGGGTTGAGTGTGAAACTGAAGAGCAACAGCTGAGGTGCAACTCTGAGTCTCCTCACAGCTCTGCAGGGGAAGGGAAAGATGAAAATAAGGAACCTTATCGTTAGGTGTGACTTGTTTTTTCTGTACAATTGTCCAGGTATGGAGACAACTCCTACAAAAGTGAGAGCTCCATGCATACAGAAATCCTAACAGTTAGAAACAAGCTTAAAGACAATGCATTTGTGCCGTGAGGATTTGGTACTATTTCTTTGTAAATGCAGCCATGAAACCTAACTTGGAACGAAAGAAAGGTGAGAAAATAGGTGTTCACATCACTTCACATGTTTGCAGTGAGCCTGGTCAGCTACAGCTCGATGGAGAACCCCAGCAATTGCTTCTGAGCCCCAGAGCCTGGCAGCGTGGCCAAGGCAGAGGAGAGAGGAGATCCAGCTGGAGGCGGTGACCAGGATCAAAGTCTCTGGCACCTTCTCCAACTAATGGAGACCAATTCCAAAGACCAGAGGAGCAACTTTCCACTTTCAGACTACATAAACATATTTTTCATCCAAGTAATTGAGGGGCTGCAGAACCAAAGAATCCCACCTGCCACCAGTGCCCATCTCACAGTAGATCCTTGGGAGCTATTCCAGCCTGAGCTCCCTGAGCTGCTTGGTCACACCAGCAAATCCACTCCCAGCTCAGCTTTTCAGGGAGAGACACTAATTTGAGGCTCTGCACTGTACCAGTGCTCATTTCATACAGCTCACAAGAACTTCCATTATTTTTTCATTTAATTACTCCTTTTGTGAAGCCTTATTGAAGCTGACCAACAAGCTTTTGAAACAGCTTTTGTGGGTGACAGCAGAGACACAGACAACATGGCAACTCCTAAGAGCTTGGCTTCCCTTAAACTCCAGGCTAAGAAAAGCCTAGGAAGTGTTTAATACAACATCCCTGCAGCTCCAGCTGGCCCTGCAGTGCCATGTGCCTCACCCAGGAGGCACAGAAAGATCCTGTCTGGTGCTCCTGATGGAGATGTGAGAGACACTGGATGTGTCCTTTTTTCACATGGAGTCTGCTGGAAAAGACCACAGACAAGGCACGCTGGTAACACAGCAAACTTTGGCACTTTTCTTAAGTGCCATTGAAATCAGATACTGCTCCTTCCCCCCTGCTTTGGATTCTGACTGTTCTGAAAAAGCCAAAGGGAGAAATTGGTTTTCTTCAATGAATTCTTGAAAACAGACTAGAAGCTACTTCCTTCCTTTTCCCACAAGGCCTAATTGTCTGCCAGTATATCAGTGTTAATTCAGCATCAAACACCATTATTTTAAAGCAGGGAGTGGAAAAGGTCTGAGACCCAAGTGATGAGTCAGAAAACCAAAGACTACATGCATGTACTAGGACAGCATTGCAAGAGGGAGACTTTGAAGCTTGTGGATTTAACAGACAATTCCACCTTTATTAAATCCAGAATTTGCTTCTTCATTAAGGGCACTAATTATTCATCATTTTATATAACCCCAGACTAATAAATATTATATTGCTATCCCTTTTTTAAAAGGAATATTACTATCCTCCTTTTTTTTTTCTTTTTCATTTAATTTTCCCTTTTAAAGGAAATAAAGAATAAAAAATGCAGGAAAATTTGCAACTACCTCTAAAACACAATATTTAGGCCCTATGATTCTAAGTAAGCCTCACCAAACTCCTGTATTCACATCAAAGGTATGCAGTGGAGTAACTCATGTTTAGCTTTTGGGGTTTTTATTCCTCTCCTAAATAGCAATTTAGAATTTGTTACTGTAAATACTGGTTAGTGCCAGGCCAGTAAGGTAACATCACCTAAAAGCAGGCTAAAAAAAATAAATCAAACAGCACTATAGCAAAGACAAAATATACAAACCCTGAAGTTTTACGTTTGCTTTGCCTCAGAGGCTCTTCGTGCTCTTTCCCAGTAACATTCCCGTGGAACATTAACGTGTTTCTCTAAAGGCTGCAGTATAGATTTTTTCCCTTGCTGTAAGGAAGGAAAGCTGTAAACTTTCTGACTCACAAGTTTTACGAATCTGCAATGTTTCCACTCTGTTTAAACGAGCTGCAGACCTCCACAGGCCATTACAATTCCCGCATTCCAGCTCCGCTCCGCAGGGACCTGTGCCATTTTCCATTACATAAGCTCAGGCTGGAGAGCCCCATCGGGAGGGCTCCCATCCCATTCCTGTCACCCCCTCCTCAGCCACAGGGAGTCCTTCCACAGGATCCAAGGTTTCACAGTTTGGGAAAGCCAGGGGTGTTTTTATTCCAGTGGCGTTTGGAAAGTGGCCCCGTTATTCCAGGTGTTTTACAAGCACAGTAGCAGGGGAAGTTCTTTGCCCTGGAGAGTTTCTGCCTTTGGTAAGACAAGGTTAATAGGCAGGTTAAGCAAACAAGGAAGGGGAGAAGTGTGAGAATGGGGTCAAGCTTCCCATCCCACCCAAGTGCCATATTCCAAGTCACACAACAAGTACAAAGAGCGGAGTGGACACCCACACTCACCCTTTCTGCCTTTAAGGAAAGAAAAAAAAAACCAAAAAACCTTCACCATAATTTCAGTCAATTAAGTTTCACAAGCATCCAGAGGTATCCAAAACAAAAGCAAACTTAACAAGTTATTCTTGGGTTTGAGAAATGTTATGCGAGCTCTACTCCAGTCAAACCTTGCTCTGTCTCAGAAGACAGCAAGTGGATACACATATGAAAGTAATAAACCCTACTCCCATTCTTCCAAGTGCTTAAAACAATTATGGCACTAAATGAACACTAAAAATTGCATTTTGAGTACAGAGGGTGGGAGGATATTCACAGAGGCCTGGCTGTAGCCAAGGGTACTAGCTTTTCTAAGCTCTCTTAAAAATTGATGGAGAGGGAGACTTTTCAAGAGGGTGATTCAGAGCTAAGCTCCTCTCTCTCTCTCATGTCCTCCCCACCAACACTGGCTGTACTCCATGGGTTATGGGACCACTTGGGGAATACTGCATTCCCTCAGCAAGATTTTTACCTCTGTCAATAGAGGCTTCCTTCTAATGGAATCAACCAGTTGGAATATCAGGAAAGCTGGCATCACTGTGCAACAATCTCTCCTCCTGCAAACACTGGCAGGATATTTAACAGCTCATTCTCACTATACTGCTTTCAATTCACAGATAACCTGATTATTTTAATTGATGACCACCATTTTAAGGTGTGCTGGGGTACTCTGCAAAGACTTATATATAGGAAACACTCAGAACTTCAGTCAGCCACAACTGAAAGTTATGAAGCTCCAAATCCAAATGTGAAAAGGTGTCAGGATGTTTCCCAGGACTTCATCAAACCTTGTGCCTTTTTTCAGTCCACACTGAACCCCATGGCACCCCCTTACTTGACATATGGGACTGCAGAAACTGGGAATAAAGCCCTGTCTCACAGCCCTGGTCCCTTCAGCACATGGAAATGATCAGCTCTACCTACAAGAGAATATTCTTCAGATTTCCTGCTCCCCTGCCACAAGGAATGTTTCTTCTGCAGATAAAGCAGGGAGAAAGCACTGGGCTTTTCTTATCCAGATTTTCTTTAGGCAAGTAAGACAACACAATGGTAAATGTACCCTACAGATACTTCAGTATTTTTATACTAAAGGTTTCTTTAAATGGGCTTCCAATTTCAAATATTTCTAAAACGAATGGCAGGATAAAGAAGACTGAAGCAAAGTTCCTGACTTGCTTCCTTCTCCTTGGATCCTCCATGCAAGTCTTGTTTGGTACAGACACTTTGTTAGGCAAGGGACAGGTCAGGGAGAAACAAGGAATTGGGAAGTTTCATCAAAACCATACCTTTTGCCACACTCCCTGGGTAATCACTCACTGCTTTGTTTCCAGGACTTTTGTCCAATCTCACCAAACTCATTCTGTTTGCTGTTTCTTTACATAGCCATTCTGCCTAGGATGTCATTCACTGTCCACTGCATATGACCCTGACATTTGTCACTGAATAGAAAAGCAGTAATTTATTTATTTCTCCTTACTACTCCTTTGTGCTCTGCAGGAGTTTACCAGAGAGCTCTTGTGAAGGGAGAATCTGCTACATCACATTACTACTGATATTTTTCATAGGCAGAAGGGTAGCAAGAGATTAGAACGCAATTCCCCACCAACCACTGTTTTGAGTATGCCTCATATAGTGTTTCAGTGTTAAGCTATCACAATTTTTAATGACAGTTTGTATATACAGAAAAGTTTTGTTTTGCTTTTCTTCTGTTTTTTTCAGAAAGCCTTCTTTTTAGATTGAGTGTTTTGTACAAAAAATACTTAAAGATCAACACAATATAAAAAGCTGTGCTTCACCTTCTTCACAGGAAACATTTGAAACAAACATATAATGAAGACATCTGTGCTTGCAAGAGTAGAACTAAGCCAGATTAAAAGCAGGAAAGAACAAGTATTTAAGAAAAGTAGAATATGAATGCTCCCATTCACATAGTGGAATAGAATTTAATCAAGACTCTTGATGTTTACTGCCTTAATAATGATCATTCAAGCAAAAATCACTGGTCTCTCCTGTCTCTGCAGAGCAAGCAGGAAAATCATAACACTATTAACTAGGAAAAGGACTCCATGCAAGTAAATCCAATTTTCAACATATGAGAAGGAATCAAGTGACATCCCTGTGTTTAAATCTTGCTTAACTCAGAGGAGTAGATGCCATGATGGGAATGGAATTAAGTCCTTGGTGTCCACATTTCAGTATTTTGTGCACTGTTAAAAATTAAGAACCAAACGGAATATTTAAATTCCTAAAAACATTCCTCACCAGATTATAAATATTTTTATGGTTATATCAAGATCTTAAACTAATTGGTAGGGGCTCCTTTGAGGTCTTTACAATAGTTACTTCAATGAAAAACAACCTCCAGGGCAGAGCATATCTTTATGCACAACCTAAATAAAAAACCACCCCACCCAGTGCTCAGTCATGGGGGGTTTCAAGAAGAAGAGAGGCAGGAATTTCAGATATTCATTAATTGCTCCTTATTCTGTCCCAACAAAAAATATTTTCCTACCCCAAAATGTTTATTTAAGGTCACTATTTTAAATAAACCAGATTTAGTGGCATAGGGAAAACTCAAGTCCAAAGGTTTTTCTTTTTACACAGTGCACTGACCCCTGCCCTCATTATGGGCCATAAACATTTATGAGAGTTCGTCATCAGCTTGCTGAGACAACATATTTTATCTAGTTTCCTACAGCCACATATCAATAAACTCCAAGGAGCTTTCTGTAAGACTGAATCTACCCAATTCTCCTTCACTCCACATCCCAAAAGGTTTCTTGTATGGGCATTGAGTGGCTGGATTTTTAACAGATGTAAAAAATAAGCACATGAAATAAGTGCGTGAGTGTAACAGATCAGTAGTAAATAATTTCCCTGTATTTCCCTTTTGTTCTTATTATCCTCTACCACTGGTTTTGAAGCCATCAGTTGTTTCTGCATTCATAAATATCCCCATCCTAGCTATGTAAAAAAATATAAGAGGAAATTCTCAAACCTGATCTTTGCTGAGAGAAATCCATTTGACACTCTAAGATAAAAGTCCTGCTTTTTATAAGGAGGCTTTTGACCCATTAGATTCCCAAACTAACCCTTAGCAGCTGTGTGTGGCGAAGTTCACCTCAGCTCATGTGCACTACTATCTTGCTTGTGCTTTAGGTAACATTTTTGTCTTGAACAGACAACTACCACAAATGAAAACAAAACAAACCCATTTCTCACAGTATCATTATATACATGCAACTGGTGATTGCCCAGATGATGCACTGGGGAGCTGGGAACGCTCCCTTCCTGGTCCTGTCCGTTCCTATGAGAGCCACAGGCAAGTCTGAGAGTGGAGACTCTCCGAGCACTTCTTTCAGAGAGTCCAGCAGATGAGACAGAGGATCAAAGCCATGTCTCACACAAGTGAGGAACAGCATAAGGAAGGGAAGCTCATGATACTTTCCTGTGCTTGGCCCCTCCCCAAAACCTCCCTGCCATGACATCTAATTCTCAGTTGGAAGAGAGCTGTTTCTGTTTCCATCATGGAAATTGAGTTGTGGATAGTCTGATTCCTGCCTGGAGCTGTAATCTGCTCGAGGTTATTAAAAAACCCCTCAGGACAGCTGAGCAGAGTTGGGAATTCGAACAATAAAAGGATTTCTGAGGAGATACGAACTGCTTTTAGACTGGCTTATTTTTCAAATAACAATTTTCAGTTTTTAAGAGAGTATTAACCACTTATTTCAGCACTCTTGCATTAAGCATTTACTGTGCCTAGACACCACACAATTACTTGGTGGCTCAAATGTAAGAAGAGTTACTTATTTTAATACTGTAGTCCACCACCCGCAGGTGTAATTCTTACCTAGACAGCAAAGAAAACAAAATCACCAATCCTAGCCAAAGCAAAACCCCACTTGGCTTACTGTAAGTAAAGCTCACATGAGCACCAAACTCATGTCCAAATGCAGAAATTATTCATTTTCTCTGTAATCACTTTCAAAACAAGCTGAGAAAAGTTCTCTCTGTACCACAACCTCTCACTTTCATCTGAAGTCACTACAAACTGTAGTGAAACCCTGTTGCTAAGAGGAAGCATCTCTCTGGAGTTATTTCCCTTCTCTCACCATTATTCAGTCCCTGTGTTTCATCATTTCTCAGAGACTAGGTGTACACTTCATCAGATCACTGATCCAGTCACTGCAATGGATTTCCTACTTAGATTCATCATTCCCTCTTCTTTCAGCCTTGGATCTACTTCACGCCCCTCCTTGCTCCTTCTTGTGAACACTGTCTACTGTTCCATGACAGAAATAATGACACAAGCACACCCTGAGACCAGCAAATGCTGTATTATAAGGAATTTAATTTCTATAGATGCTTTGACCTGGGATTTAAAAAAAACCAAACCAAACCAACCCAACCCCAAACAAACAAACCCAAGCCCAAACAAGAACAAAAAAAAAAAAAAAAAAAAAAAAAAAAAAAAAAAAGCAAAGGAAAAGACCTAAATAAAGTGCTACCACTGAAGTTTAAAATGTCACACAAATTAATCTCCGTAACTCTGGGAGATCATTTCCTTTGCTCTTATTTTAGTAATACCAATTCAGTACGGAAGAGGTTTTCTTCCTACCATGTACAATACTTAAAAAAATAGGAAGTCCATTTCTTCCACTATTTTTTGACCCTAAAGTAGAAGGCATATGCACCTAAAAACCTCTGCATTTCTCCATTTCCATTTACACAGAGCAAGGGTGTAGTACATCCCCTGTAAGATTCAATTTCTAAGTACTGCATGTACTATGAGTGTCACTCTATGCAAAATGAACTACAGAAAAGTCTCTGCTATAACTGAAGTTTATACCAGCCCTTGCAAAACTGTACAGGTCTGCTATACCAAGAGCATTTTCTTTCTTCTCTTTATTCACATATTTCAGAGGTTTCTTTTGTTACATCTTACCTGAAAGCAGATACACAGAGCTGAAATTCTTCTCCAGTTTGCCCAGGAGCACAGTGAGAAAGCAGTCAGATGAGAGAGAGGTCACATCTTTAGAGCTTTGGTCATACACCACCACTTCCTGCTTGCAGTCAATTTCAATCTGAAACACAAGGACCTCAGAGTAAATCAGGAAGGAGGAAGATGATTAAAAGCACCACATTATCTCCTCCATCAGCGTTCCCACACAGTTGCTATACCAGCAGTTCAGATACATAGATTTCTTATGCACCTGTTCACTAAACAGTTTTTATTTTAGACTTCATAAGTCTCTCAGATTTAATTCCCTGTAAAGTTTGTAAATTGATTATTTGCTGCATGTTGAAGCCCACTTCAAAAATTTCTATCATTAGGTAATTTTATGTCACTGGTGAAATGTTCTACCTTCAGCTAGGCTGGTGGATATGTTTAAAAGCTGAGCTTTTTAGAAGGTGGCCCCGCCTCACTTTCTGCTTCTGAGAGTTTTGGACATAAACAATAAAGAGACCTTAAACTGCCACTAAGCCACACACATTTTGGTTACCTGCACAACTTTATATATAAAAATATGCTTTAGATAACAAAAATAAAAAGCTTCATTTTCAATATGTCAAAGCAAGAATGTAGTAGATTATTTTTATATCCAAAACACGTGATACAAGCATCAATAGATTAAAAAACCCCAATATCTCTTCTAAACACACACACACACAGATACACATTACTTTTAAACAGCATAGCTATTTTCTTTTCACTGATAGCACTATCTGGAGAAAACCACACCCCTCTCCCCAATTAAAGAAACGACAAAACAAACACCAAAATCCATCAAACTGCTCCCATGAAAAGCCCTTTAAACAGCAAGTAAGAGCCAGGACTGACAGAGACAATTTCTTTGCAAACCAAATGACCACTTGCTAAGCAAGCCCCACCACCACAGACCCCAAAGAATCCTTCAAAGTTTAGGAGAGAATGTTTCCTGCCTTAATTACATGCGCTTGAGAGACCGTGCTTTGCAAAACACACAAGAACCCTGAGAACATTCTTTCTGAGTAATTTCTAAATCCCTGCCCTTTACTCTGTCACTGATTCTAGAAAGAATCCCAATGATAAGCTCAATAGTAACCGATACCCTCTTCAATCAGGTAACATTTCAGCTAAACTCTGTCCTCTATAATCTTGTTTGGTTTTGGTTGTTTGGGTTTTTTTTAATGAAATACCTAAGGAAAAATTATTACAAGTTGCTTACCAGCCACTCCCTTTAAACAAATACAAGGAATAAGAGGAAAATGACCCCTACCTTGTGTTTTGCTGAATGCTGAATGAGCTCTGTAATCAAAACTTTGTCCTGCTGCAGCCTCCGCTTCATGAGCTTGGAGCAGTTGATGTTGATGGCATCCAGGATGTGGGATGTGTTGTATTCCACAAAGGGGCGGCTATCAATCAGCAGCAGCTTCTCTGTACCGCTCTCCAGCAAAGCCACCAACTTCTCAGCGACAATGAGTTGGGTCCTGATCATCTCATCGGCCATGACAACAAAAGAGGCCTCTTTCCCCACCTCCCTCTCTAATTTGCTGCGATGATGTAATGGCTGTGTACTCAAAGGCTTAGCCACACCATTGTACTAGAAGTGTATGAGGTCATGCTGGTAGTGACTGGCAAAAGAAAAGTTAAATCCATTTTCAGAAAGAGCTCTTGGACTGAATGTCTCCTCCTGCTTCCAGTTGATGTACAAAGGGTTGGCTCCACAAAGCAGCCCCTCACGTCTGATTCATTGGGAGATGACTATGGAGTAGCCATTTCACAATTCACACAAAAGATGCTTTCTGGCTGCTGCTGCATTACATCATTCTTTACCTTTGCTCCCACCCATCAGCTTTACACCACACTGAGAGCCTGTAAGAAGGGGAAGATGGAAAAAACAAAAAACACAAACCAGATGAGGCCATGAAACTTCGCAGAACAAAAACATTCAGCTCCGAGGCTTAGCTGTACAGTGGGCCATACTATGTAATAAACACATTCCTGAGGAGTTCTCCTCTCTGCTGGATGTGCCAAACACCTAGAGAGAGCATTGGCAACTACAGGCTCTGAACCTATTCCAACACTCTTGCCTGGACAATTATCTTGTATTTCAGGCAACATACGCTGCCTTAATTGCAGACTTTTGTTGCCACTAGCTCTGCCTCTTCACAAGACTTTGTTAGAACATAATTAAGAGATACTGCCCTCAATCATGGTATTCCTTTCAATAGCAAAACTATTTAAATGCATTTCAGCACTTCACCACTTAGTAAGAAGCTGTAAAATTAGTTTTTTAAACATTCAAACATTTTAAACATTAAACATTTTTAACGTTTAATGCCTTGGGAAAATATTTCACAAAACAGCACTGCAAGTTGGGAAACTGAAACTACACAAGAGAAAGGACCAAACTTAATCCACCTCTCTGAAGAAAATGCTTGAATAGAAACCAGTACAAGATGCCACATCAGGACACAAGCATTTTATTTGAATTAATAAATAATCACCAGAGATGGATGAGGTCTCACACTACAGGGAGGTAAAGCAGTGAGCACTTTTCTGTTCTTCCTGGAGCTGTGTGATTCTTATGTGAAGTGTGTAACACCCAGCCCTCATGCTAAATACTCTCTAAAATTAGATCCTGACAGCATCTGAACAACATCAGCTGAAACAGCGGCAGCAGCAGAGCAGTAAAACCACCTGACACATTCGACCCCCTATTTGACCACTGCCTCACAGTTGCCCTTAGGCTCTTCAGAGTCTCCCAAAACACATTCTGATGGCACAAGTCTTTATAGGAACAGTCCTCAGAAAGGAGCCACCATGGGGCTGCATCCTTCAGGGATTTAGCTCACATTTTATAGTGTCGACTTGCTGCCTCCGTTTGAAATGTTTGTTATTTATCTTAATTGCAAGAGAAGTAATGAATTCAAAGTATCGATAGATTATTAGAAGTCCTCTTATACCAACAGGTCAGTTGCAGTGGGAAATCCCAAGTCTGAAGATGCTTTACTCTGTAGATATATTGTACAAACCTACATTTACAAAATCTTAGGCAAAATAAATTCTGCAAAAAGCACAAGCTTCACCTTAACAACCCAAAAGAGGAAACTGGAAGTTGTTTCATGAGTTTCATGTGCCAATACAAGAAAAACACCAGCTTCCACGTAGACAGACATTAGACTGACAAAATGTGATTTTCCATTTGTCCTGACTTTAGTGCTGTTGTGACAGTGCTGTTAAGCTTGCCCAGATAAATGGAAGCACATAGCAGTGAAGTGCATATTGCTCTAAACTACAGAAAAAATATTGGAAAATATACTATAGCAAGTCTTAATTGAATGTTTTACAGAACCTGGTTGGTAGGTGTGCTCCCCCTCAGAGAGCAATCAATATACACTAGTCCCCAGAAGGTATCAAAAGACACTTGATTATCAAAATGACATTTTGCAAGGGGGGGGGGGAAGGAAACTTGATAGTTATGTCAATACCCCCACCCCCTACCCCCCAGGAAAACAGCATTCTACAATTTTTTAATTTCTCTTAACATGTCCTGTCACAGGTTTTGATTCTCTTTTATTCACATCAAAGGTTGCCAGATATTAAATCCACTGAACTCAATGAAAACTTTTCCAGTGGCTCTAGTGGGAATTGGCTCCAGCTCCCTTGTAAGCTAAACAGTTTGTTCGTGAACTAGACAGTTTGTTTTGATGGATAAATTGCTGACTTAAAGTCCAAGTAATAAAAGGAAAATAAAGCAGCTGAGAAAGTACAGAACTCTAAACCAGATGCTGTTAGAAATACTTAATCTTTAATTTGCAATTTTCAGTTTGAGTATGCTTCTTATCTTCTAAAAGCTTACTGTTTGCTGTGTCAGCCTTCACTTTCATACAACAGAAGTTTGTTTCAGAAGACTCTTGAGAAGAACTCAAACCAGTCATATCTGGTGACAGGGTAAAGAGCATGTAAAGAACATAAGGCAAGTGGGCTTCAGTCAAGAATCCTTTTAAATAGCCCTGTTACCTTAACATACCAAGGACCTTAAAAGCATTCTGCCCATGGCTTGAAAGCAATAAACTGAACAGCAATGTCACCTCAAGTTATTGCAACTGAAATCCTATTTCAACAGGAACATCTCCATTGCGCAGGGGAGAAACAACATTTTCAAGAAGTACAGGTTTTTCTTTTAATTCTCTCTGTTTCTGGAACTATCAGAGTTTGGGACTCTAAACAAGAGGAACCGGGCAGCCTCTTGCTTTAGGTAAACACTTGAGCTCTTGTCCCCTTCCTCATGACTCCTCTTATCGTTCAGCTGCTATGAGGTGTTGAAACATCTGTTTAATTTCTAATGCATTTGTAAAAAGATAAAATTCAATTTCTTGACTGTTCTCTTTCTACTTGTGACTTAGATCTCAATGGTATTACAGTGTCTCGTAAAATGATGTCATATAATGCACTGCCCCAAACAGGCCATTATATTGCTGACCTTAAAGGTAGGAAGCCATCCTAGTCACAGGGTGTTCCATGATGAAATCAGGATTACAAAAAGTGATCTGTAATTGAGCCATGAGAATCCCCCACAGAGTCATTCATGTGTACACTGGGAACACTGCATGGCTGCTTCCTCCTTCTAGAGGGACTGGGACACTTTTAAACAAGAAAATTAAACATTTAACTCACTATGAAACTAAAAAGATCTGTTCCACACTTGCCCAGTACCTTTACAGCTTTTCTTTATTGTTTAAAGAACCAAACCAACAAACCCTCTACTATCTTGCACACAAACTGGATTTCTGATGTTTGCATGTATGTTTAATGCTGCCACAGAACTACAGGATCTCTTGCTTCGGGGATTCCTGTCCCCATCCTAAATGGTTCAGATGGAGTGAAATAAGCAAGTCCCACATTTTCAGTTATGTGGTTGTGTTTGGTTTTTCAGTTACAATAACTCACATTTTGTATGAACTCCTAACTTCTACTGCTATCACTTTGACTCCAAGCAATTCCTTTCCATCACAACAGGATGCTTGTTTGAGTTCTCAGGTTTTGGCTCATATAGAATCACAGAATTATTTAGGTTGGAAAAGACCTCCAAGATCATTGAGTCCAACTGTTAAAGTAACATTGCCAAGTCCACTGCTAAGCCATGTCCCTAAGCTCCACATCTCCACATCTTTCAAATACTTCCAGGGATGAGAGGCAGATGTAGTAGGAATACATTTTAAAAACTCTCAGAACAAGAGTCTCTAATTCTAGCCCAGTTAAGGAACTAGCAAAGAGCTTCTAGAAGCCTTGCTACAATCTCTGAAAGACTTCTGCCTCACGTGAAAAGATAACCTTGAAGTTGAACCTTGGTGTCATAAATAAAGGGCTGGCTACGTCACTAATGCCTGCTTTGTCAGGAGCCTGCAAGCAGTGCTCCCACACACACGTCATGCAAAACACCAACAAAATCACTTTACAGCACCTGAACAAGGTCCTGATGGGCAGCCTTTATGAACTCAGCTGAGACACTTGAAGGAGTTGGGTTTTTTAAACTGTGTATTTTTCTACTTTTTACAGGCAAGCACATATAACTTATGAGAAAAACATTCTCATCCCCTAGAGTCCCTTTCATGGTTCTTAGGGTGGGCACCATCGTAAAAGAAAAGTTGAAAAGCTGAATTAAAAAAAAAGATGTAGAACATCCCAAACTGCAGGACACAAGCTACTGCTGGCTGTTACAAAAAGGGTATTTGGCTTCAGTGTTACTGGGAGTGCCCAGTAGTTCAACAGCTGGTGCCAATACCATCAGCACCAGTCCCTATTACCACGGTCACACGTGATACTGGACAAAAAGCCTACACAAACTAGAGAGGAATTCCAGATCCAGGGACCACAGGGTGAATTCCTACTCCTGCAAGAACCTTTTCCCTTCTGCCAACACCTATGACAGGCATAGCATTCCCTCACCAGCCTCAAAAAATAAATGGTGTTCTGGATGGATGCTTTTACCCAGTGCTACAGGAGACTAAGAGAGCTGAGAGAGGTCCAACCCTTGCTCAAGATGCTACTCCAGTAGCCAGGAACACAGAGTGCCTATGGAGCACAAGGGAAATAAAATTTTTAATTGAAAGCGAGGAATGGCTGTTTTTCTGAATTCAGCAAGCAAGCAGTCAATTCCAGAGATCAACAGCTGTATAATAAGGTACAAATTCTGGGGGAATAAACATTAGCTGAGGTTAGAGAAGTGTATTTATTACCTGCCATTGTATGAACACACAGGAGTGAGATAACAAATGTTTGTCAATTCAAAGAGCTCTGTTAACAAGGGCTCACGTCATTCCCTCAGCTGAGGGCAATGAGGGAGTCTTTGGGCTTTTTGGATGATTCAGAGAAGTGTCACTATCTCATAAACACATCATTTCCTCGTGCTTCCTGGCAGGGAGGTTGAAGAACAGACACATTCCACCACCCTCTGAGCACACTCCACTTTGGTGCAAGACTGGACAGCAGTACAGAAAGTCACTCAAATAGAAACACACAGATTTTAATTTTTTTTAAAAATGTCACTCATGTGCCATGTTCATAAAAGAGAGGCAGTTTTAAAAATGTCACCGTTTTCCTTTGCTTTTCTATGGGCGCTCCCTCTTCTCCTCTTAACACATCTGTGCTTTGAACTATATATGCAGTCAAAATGCAGAGTGCTAGTTTTCTCTTCCTTGTAGAAACGCCAGCCACATGCAAGCATTTTAGATTACACACTGTATAACCACGAGAAAGGCAAGTGGTTGGCAATGCCTTGGCTTCCAAGGCATTGGAAAGAAATAGATGAAGGTGGATTTTCTGTTCAGTACTCTCTTGTCCTTCATCCTGCTTGACTAGTTCCTCAACTTTGATTACTAGTTCTAAAGGAAACTCACCCCACTTCACTGTGCTCACCAATCTGAAAACTGAGACACAGAGAGTCAGAAAGGAAATCAACTTCCCATGAATACACTGCATGAAAGACCTCCAGTTTAGATCTTTAAGCTCACTCTATTTCTACACCTATTGCTCACCAACACTTTTACCACTGGCACTCTCAGACAGCTGGGCTAAGCAAGAGGAATGGGCCTTCCATTTAGATAACAGATATTTCCTGTCATACAAAAAGTCATATTTGAAATAATATATCATATTATTTCAAAATAAAACCAAAAAGCACACCAAATCACCACGTTTTCCTGACCTCCTCAGCATAGCCCTCAAACACCTGCAATGTTCTTGCAAATATCATCCATGTACCATCACCATCTCTAAGCAATAAGCCAGGTTATCATCACCTGCCCTTACCAAGAAGCCAACCTCTTTGACATTCCCAGTGAAACAATAAACATTTACTAAGAATGACTGCAGGGAAACCTGACTGGCAGAACGTGGCCTCACAGGAAGCATTAGAACCTGCTGTTGATATGTTACATAACTCTATTCAAAAGAGACTCAGACTTAATCTGGGGACTCCCTTCTCCACCCATACAAGTGAGAAGCTCTTTCCATTTCAAAATACTTTTTCACTGCAGGTTCACAGCATATAGGTCTGTGGAAACCGGAATGAAAGCTTACTTAATCCACTTCAAACATCTATTATAATACATTACATTTTTAGGTTCCTGTGGCCCAGGACACTCGACAACCAGGAAAAGTGTCAATGGATTTTTAAAAGATGATTCTCCCTCTATTATCTCCAAGTCAAAGCAACTGAAAATTCTGGAGTATTTTTTTATGAGTTCATTATTATTTCATGTCAAAAGATATTACTCACCTACATTTAAGGCACAATCTATATGGGCTGAACAGGACAGAAAGAAGGTGGTCCACATACAAAGGCCAGCAGAAGGAATTACCTAAACACAGGAAAATAATAATATTAATAATAATAGTAATAAAATCCTTATTACAAGATTTAAAAACACCAAACCAAACAAATACCCCCCAATCCAAACCAGGAAATGGATTTTACACTTTCAGTGCAGTAATTTGCTGTACAACTCCCCCAAACACATGAAAACCTAGGTGAGAAGTTATTTATGAATGCTGACATTCATTTACATGGAATGGGTCCAAAATAGGAAGTTATGCTATGCTGATTTTCCAAAAGAAAAGAGAAAAAAACCACCACAGCAAGTCTCTCTACTATCTTTAAATTAAAATTTAAAAAAAAAAAAAGTTGGAGATGCTCTAAAAATATCCAACAAACAAAAAACCGACCAGTGACAGCCTTCCAAACTCTTTGACACATCTCCCTGCTAGAAAACCAATCTATAACTCAGCATTACCAGGCGATGCATTTGCATGGAATTAAGCAAATTCACAAACTCTTGTTCAGTACCTATTAAAGATTGCCACAAGTAAGTGTGAATACAGCTGTATTTTGCATGGACAGAGACCAATGAAACAGGACATTTGTGCAGTTAATCCCACCTCCCCACACTCTAAAAAAGCCAGCACTGGAAACCGGTAACACTGGCATCACCAATAATCACACACAGTCATACCCATACAACTTCTACCCAAAGCACCTGCTGTTCCAACGGGAACAAATTAAATTACAACTTTTACACAAGGAAGCAAAAATAAGCACATCAGCGTCAATTCCCAACTGCTTCCTGGGCAGCTGAACGCAAGGTTTAAATCATGGCTGCCAAGAGATGACAGCATTGCCTAATCACTGTGATATAAACCATGACAATAAATTATTGCCAAGCAGCGCCTTACTGTGAGATCCAGGAGTGGCTCTGAAGCACGGAGTAAAGGACATGACAACTGTGAAGAGCCACCACAGCAAAGGGCTGGGCATGTTATGGTGAACAGCCTGAAAACCCACAGCATCCCACAAGGAAAAGAACTACAGGGATCAATCACCTCTCTGTCTTTAGGCAAATGGCAGCAGTAGAGCACAGGGTGAGAACCCCTCAGATACCGAGCTTATGACCCAGAACAGGCTTTGCTCACTGGGCTCATCTCTTGACTGGGACCTGTGTTTTACCCTGGAAGGACCTAGGCTGGAGACCCTCTCGCTTGCCATCATTAGTAGGTAGGCATATGTACGTGAGAGCAGCAGGGCAGAGAGCTGGATGAGAAGATCTGTTCAAGATTGGGCTCGGTCCTTTTCCCTCCCTCTGCTTGCTCCAGCTTCTCATTCCTTTCTGAGCCTCAGGAAGAGGCTCTGCAGACCTCCCTTGCTCCTTCCCATAATCCAGTGCAAAAGCCTGGCAGAAAGCAAAGACGAAGGTATGAAGAGAAAATTCATCCTACTCATCATACTTGTTGCTATCCCCTTTTCTAATCTCATCCCAGAAATTAATGCTAAACTAATGCTCAGCACTGATTAGGCTCTGCCTAGAGACAGGGCCCTATGATCTGAGACCACCTTGTGACAGCCCAAGGAAACAAAGTCCTGAGACAAAAAGCATCTCCCTTTTTGTTCTTTAGTGCTTCACGTGTAAGCTCCTGAAGCCTCTCTGAAAGCTGTCAGGTAGTCTTCACATTCACCAGCACCTGCCTCTCCGTGCTGTCCATGCCATGCCATGACTCCTTCTGCCAGACACACATCTCTGAAGTTCTTACAAATAAACCAGCTCTCACCTCAGGACACTGTATTTTGTTTTCCCCATTTTAATAAATACATGTAAATCAAGTGTTTAAAGCAGCCCCCAAGAGCCCTCATTTCACCATGGAGCATGATTAGTTCTGCTGAAGAGCAGATGAGAAACAAAGCATTTCAACACAGTTTACTAGAAGGAGGTGTCACATTTTAAGAACAGGATCCACTCATGATTGAAGACTGAGCTGCTGCAACTTCAGCCATAAGCATTAAGCACTTTTGGAAATTCCCTGGCAAAGCTGTTTAAGGAACAGACATTTCCTGTAATTTTCAGAAACATTTTATATCCCCCCCTCCTTTTTAGGCTTGGTGGTAAGGAGGGGAAGGGAGAGAGAGGATACCATATTACCATTAAGTGAAATATGAATGAGCCACCCAAGTTTAAAGTGGAAACTTCAGATATTTGTACTTAGCAGAAGGTTTTTAAAAAAGTCTTTCATCATTAAGAGGCCAGGATTTTTCTGCTGACTTTAGAAAAAGAAATATACATCCTTTCAATTAGGGTGACTTACAGAAGGATATGAACTTGTCTTTATACTTACTTCTGGCAAATAAGAAGTCCTCCAGGCCTAATTTAAATACCTTTTTCTATTTTCCAGAATTAGAAATGGAAGCCTTTTTTGCTCCTCTCTTGCTCAGGGCCTTCCCTAAACTGCAGCTAAACAAACCCAACCAGTGGAGTCACGCAGAGCATTCCTCCCATGGCAGAGAGTGAGGAACATCGAGCAAGAGAGAAGCCAGGAAGAGATGGAATAGTCAAATGTGACAGCATCCGTCTAAGGACCTCACCACCTTCCTCTTTTTCCTAAAAATCTAATCTTGTATGAAGCATCTGGTATAAAATTTATAAGGTTTACAGTAAGTTAGAAAATTATTTCACTTATCTATGTAACCCAAGTCTGAAGAGATCCAATCCAAAGCCACAGTATATAACACATGAGTTCACAAACCAAATTAAAACTGAGGGACAGTTGCCTATCCCCACAAAACACATCACGAGTGCTACTTTGGCCCTGTACACCAAATGGCAAATATTCATCATGTAATTGTGACCAATTGTCCACATCTGCCACCCTCCACCAGCAACTATATGGTGGAGGGTGGCAGACACAAAGAAAACAAAGTAACTCAATGAAAAAATTAACATGTTGAACTAATTCATAAATCCTCAAGCTGTTGTGATGCCAGCATATCCTTGCTATTTGTACGACATGGGTGCTTTACAGCAGCATCTTTCATGATACCGAGGTTTCCATCTCCTACACAAGCCGCACATTCTGAATCAACTGTTCTGCAGCTTTGCACACCAATATAAACAGTGACTTCTGTATTTTACATGGTCATCTTTTTGCTGAGAAACAGATTAAAAAACAGAGTGCTCTGAAGAGTAGCGCTAAATAAACATCAAGCACAGCTGTTGCAATAGTCCATGCTACTTCTTTAAAAGGCTTGCCATGAAAGAGGGTAAGATGGGACCTCAGAATCTTCAGATAATGGTTAGCTTTTAAACAGGAGGCATTCTGCCTAATGAGAAACTTAGAGGGGGGGACATCCAAATAATATGGCCCTGCAAATAAGGAGCCAAAAAGGAGATTAAAAAAAGGGCAACTCTGATCTGCTTCGTGGTCACTGTATGATAAAAACAGAAGGTGGATCAAGAACAAGGACCAGGATGGAATAAAGACAGAGGATAATGACGGTAATTCTATTAGGGAAATTAATCAGAATAGCTTCTGGGCAAGGCAGGGATGAATTTCTTGCAGAAGACTTTTTATTGACTCTTCTCTTAAATTAAACTGACTGACTAAAGTGAGTCAATCTCCTTTAAGAACAGAGACTTGTAGACTGCTTGCGTGTTACAGTACAACGTGGGTTAAAACGTTCTGGTCTTTCACCCATTTGAGGAAATGACACCAGTTCTCCCGGAAGGCAACTTGCACATTCAACCCCTTCACATCAGGGCATGAGAAAGTTTGCAAGGAATTTTTTATTTTTTCTTTAACTGTCAACATTAATACTTTGTTTCTTCCTGCTTGTGTTTGAAAATACAGTGCTGCACTGTGCTGCATGCATGTCCTGTCAGCTGTACGGGGAAATATCTAGAAGTTTAAAATAATATCTAATAAAAGTGTTAATTAAGTCTGTTGTCAAACTCATTTTATAAGCCCTCTGCATGCTCTAAACAATATTAATATTGCCACCAGTGTTTGATACATAGTGATAAAAGCATGCAGAAGCATCTTCAGAAGGGAGGCTTGGCCAAATAAAACATTGACATTACACATATGTAAACTCAGTCCTACTCGTTACAGCAGTTAAATATTATTGGGTTTCTCTTTAAATGACATTTACATGGCAAGGAAACAGAATAGATGACGGAAAACAGCAAGTCCACGCACATAGTACAGCCCAACTATCTTGAAGTGGGAGTAGAGAAGGAAACTTAAAGGAATATGCTCTGCAGCAATGGCTCCCAATTAACATGGGGAAATAAATCAAGTTGTTGTATGTTCCCAGAAATTAAACAATTGCAGTAATCCTGCTAAGAGGTCTCCCATTCTGGGCAGTTCAGAGTAGTGAGGGGTTCAGGCTGTGATACAGAGCGATGGTTGAACTGCAGATGAGGCACAGAAAACAAATTAACAAACTCCTAGATCCAGATGATTGGGACTCAAATATCTCACCATGGTGTAGGACTACTGACAGGTCACACTCTGGGAACAGAACATGTTTTCATACCTAATTTGTACCCACAAAGGTAATTATGATGGCTTGCTTATTAAAATTGCTTTCAAATAATAATTTAATTGACAAGATGGTACCAACAGGGCCCCAGCTGGGAACAAAAGCAAGAGCCATGGTACCTCACTGAGCTATGATCCCAGTCACGTGGTCTGGTATGTCTTTCCCAGAGGATCCCAAGTGTTCCTTTGAATTTGAATCATGTTATACAAGACCTGCAGCAGTGCCAAAGCCACATTTCTAACTCGGTAACCACATGGCTGAAAAGAGAAGCCACATATATCTGTACAATGGAAGAAGGAGAGCAGACGATGATTTAGGTTCCCCAGCTGTGCCTCTTGCATCACTGCAAACATTACCATTGAAGTAGAATCACAGAGTCACAAATGGTTTGGGTTGGAAGGGGCCTTAAAGGCCATTTCATTCCAACCCTCCTGCCTTGGGCAGGGACACCTTCAACGATCCCAGGTTACTCCAAGCCCCATCCAACCTGGCCTTGAAGACTTCCAGGGATAGGACAGCCACAGCTTCTCTGGGCAACCTGTGCCAGGGCCTCATCACCATCACAGGGAAGAATTTCTTCCTAATACCTAAACACACCCTGCCCCTCTGTCAGCTTGAAGCCATTCCTCCTTGTCCTATCACTCCATGTCCTTGTAAAATCTCTTGTAGGTTCCCTTCAGGTGCTGCTGCCTGACATAGAGGATGAAAAGTGATCTAACCACAATATACACAAATCCCCCATAAGAACAATTGACAAAATGCAACCACCAATTTATGTAGTGGGCAAGAACCAGAAGGGACCAGGATTTTTTAAATTTTGAAGGGAAAAAATGCATGATACCAAACCAAGGGAGAAAATTATGTTGTTATCATCTGATAGACATCTTACTCAAGGACCAGGGTCAACAAGAAATGTTTTATAGCAACCTCTCTCAGTTTATAACAGAATTTTGAATACCAAAGAGAAACAAAACATACTCCCTTAAAATACACTGGTATTATCCCATTTGATGTGTGCTTACATGCATGCACAGCTCTGTAGAAATCTATAAATAAGGTCTTATATTTCTTCAGAATTTGAAGAGGTGTCTTGTTTTACATAGTCCTTTTAAAAGCAACCAGAAAGGCATTGACTGTTGTCAAAGTAATCCCAAGCTTGGAGAGCTTAATACATTTCTGCAATAACTGAAGTAATACATCAACAGAATGGATCAACTTCAGGGCATGCAGAGCCAACTAAAGTGCTTGGAAAGAAGTTTATTATCTGCAAACTCCAAGATCCTTGTATTCCTTAAGTATTCAGCAACGGAAGAAGGATCAGTTCCTTGTCAACAATCACGGATACATCAATAAATAATACTGATTAGTTTTATAATAACTTATTCATTCTACATAAATTCCTGCTGATACCATTGGCACGTGTTCTGGTAATTCTCAGACAGACTTCCAGTCTGCATGTGAGCAGCCAATAGGAACGAGTTGGGTTTTGGTAGCAGTCCTGAGGTTTTTACCTCCAGAAACTGATCCTGAAGGATAAAGGTATATGATGGGTGGTCCTTAATCACTTCCTTTATGTGAAAATTGAGGTCAGAGTAGAAAAAGAGCCAAGGAAGGAAGTCTGCAGCACCCCTCAAACACACACACACACCTTCCTGAACAACTCCTTTAACAGTTTAGAGGGTTAACTTGTAGTTTAAATGAAGTAGTCAGAGTTGGGATAGAAATAAACAGCTTGCACAAGCAAGATACTGTGCTATTAAGTTTTTATAAGTGACTTAAAAATTAGGTCAGTCTAATTTGTGGCTGATACTTTGTTCTTTCACTACTATGAACTCACAATGATGTCAGTCTCATGTTCAAACATGCCACATTTAGCAGCGCACAGGCTTCCTGAGAGACTCTCTCAACCTTCCTTTGTGCAAAAGGCTTCTGCCAGATTCTTAGCTCATACTTCATTGACTCAGGCACGCCACTCCAGTTTCAAGGCAGTTACACTGGCTTCCCGTCAAATACTGTGCAGTCTGGGTTTTTTTTCTTCCTTCCTCTTCTATTTTTTTAATTTTCTCTAACTTTACTAACTAGAAGTTTAAGAATATGTGTCCATATTCAGGTTACCATTTTAGGCCTCACCTTCCTCACAACATCCAGAAGAGAACCACCTACAAAAGGTGTGGGAAACAGGTGTTTTTAACTAATTCAGCCCAATAATTTCAATAATTAAAAGGGGCCTACAAGAAAGTCAGAGAAGGGCTTTTTACAAGGGCATGTAGTGATAGGACAAGGGGGAATGGCTTCGAACTGAAAGAGAATAGGTTTAGATTAGATATTCCAAAGAAATAGAAATCCTTCCCTGTGAGGGTGGTGAGGCCCTGGCACAGGCTGCCCAGAGAAGCTGTGGCTGCCCCATCCCTGAAAGTGTCCAAGGCCAGGTTGGACAGGGAACATTCCCTCCAACAGGCACAATCAGCTTTTTGTGTGAATATCCTCTTAAGATGAGGCACAAAAATTCTTAGGTGAGAGTAAAGGAATAGGAATAGAGTGGTAGGTGAAAAAAACCCCAAAATCAAACAGGTCACTGTTTAAAAATGGCCATCTGCAAGTTTGTTCTTAGCAACCCCAATTCGCACCATTTGACTCAAGTTTGTGCCTGTCACTAAATATCTATACTAAACATTGACTGCAGTGAAGATGCACACAGTCTACATTTCCCACTGCAGAGACTTTACCTCATAAACACTAAGCTGGAGCAGAAGGTAAATGCTGGTAAAGCATTTCTCTTGGGGGTACACTGTGAGAAATGTAACACTGGCCCAGGCTCTCCCCCTCTCTCATTCATGAGGTCGTGTTTCACAACTTATACAGACATTTTTAATGGTTTTTTTTTTTGTGGATTTTAAAGTATCATGTTGGTATGTTCAAACCTGTATTACATATTCATGGACCAATGCTATTGCATGAACCCTTAACACGGTTAGAAAAGCATCCCGCTCTGTCTCAGGAAAAGGCACATCATCCCACAGTCATTTCCAGCACCACATTAAATCCCAGGTACCCTATGAAAGAAAACATACATATGAGGCCCACAAGAACTGCATATCCAACAGATCCCCACTGTTCCTGCTGCATCTGCAAGTGCCCAAGGATACAGGAAAGGCAAGTCTTGCAGGGAGAGGTGGTATCTTTTATGAGAGAGGTTAATATGAAGCGATAAGGAGAGGAAGGGCACAAACTCCAGAATGCACAAGCCCTTCCTCACATACACAGAAGTGAAACAGAACCAAACCATGACACAGAAGCAACAGCCAAGGCTTCCAAAACATCTCCACATCCAGCCTGTCCCTCCTCCCAAACAGGAAGGGAAGTCCGAAGCACATCCCGAAGCATGTAATAAATTACACAGTGAATCATATTCCTTATGGAAACTGTCTGGCTGAAGTCACACCACTGGAAATATGTGATAAAAGACAGAAAGAAACCTAAAAGATAGCCTCAAAGAAAGAACACTCCCCCCACCCAAATTCTTGGAGTTAATACCAAGACAAGAAAATCCTGGAGTCATCATGAAGTTACTAGATTTTTTTGTAGATTTTTCCCATAAACAAACTTCTCCCTGGATTATAAAGTTGTTTATTGCTATTAACTGACATTTGACCTAGCTTTATATTCACTGCTTTTTTTCAAGATTTAAGTGAGGTTTGTGTTCCTGAAACCTTGCCTGTCTTCTCCAAATAAGTCAGTTAAAAACTGAAAAAATTTTTCTCCTTTCAAACCCTTCTTGTAGCCTGTTTGAAAAAAGTGTGTATTTCCTGAAAAATGAAACAAACAAAAATCCACCCAAACAAACAAAAGCCCCCACAAAAACACCATAGGAAAATTACTTTCCTTTAAAGTATTTTCCTGGTTACTGATAAACTTTGACCATTTCCAGCTACAACTAAAAACGTACTGCATTTCTCAAAATTCTAGAACTAGAAGTTTCATCCTGCAATGCAACAAAGAGACAGTAACTTAGGTCTTTTAAAGGAAAGCCAATTTTCTTTTCCTGGAGTTCCAAGCTGATTTAGGTAGCAGTGACAAAGGCAGCAGGTGAGATTAAGCACATTTGACAAAGATGGCAGGTGAGATTAAGCACATTTACCTTTAAAAAGTCATGACAGAGAGAGATGTAGTTGATGTGTTTGTTACCTGGGGTCATTTTGCTTGTTTTTTTAACTTTATTTGAATTGCAAAGAAATGTTAGCTGGAGCTGGTTTGCCCCCGGGAATGGTGTGCGCACTTAGGTTCTCCCCAGGAACACCCAGTGGCATGAAAAGATTAATCCTGGTGCTTTGAACCAGAGAGTAAAAGGAGTAAATTCCTACCAACAAACACCAAAACCATTTCAGATGTGCAGACTTAGGTGAGAAATCTTTTCCAGCAAAGACTTCAACCCTGATTGCAATTGCCCTCTCCGATAGGATGCCAGCACGGGTCAAAATGTGCAGGAAGAGAGCTGAGCGCACGCACAGAAGCGGAGGTCACCAGGAAAGGGGGGAAGGAGAAGTGCTCCTCCCACCCTCTTCAGGCTTCTTCCTCTGCAGCCGCAGCACCGGGCTCGAGTCAGAGCTGGAATGCCTGGGGCATGCGCTTCCAAAGGCAAGTAATCCATAACCCGGGAGATGGGAAAAAAATCAAGCACAAATCCAAATAATTCCTTAGAATATCGAAGTTTTAATTTAGATTAGACTACCTTGGAAGAAGCAAAATAATTAAAACTTGTGACTTAGCTCTAGAAGCAAATATATCTAGGCTACCTGTGGCTGCAATGCCTATCCAGGACTAAAACATTCTTCCTAAACTTGTTCTCACTATCAGCTTAAAGCACAGTCTTGCCAAGGTTTAGCTTTCTGGCATTCTATTGAAAGCATAACCACATAAGACCTTACCGAGAACCAGCTTTAGGTTTGGCAGGGAGACCACCTGGCATCAAAGGTATGCTTGAGGCCATATCCATGAATTTTAGTAAAAAGCAAGAGGCTGCAGGTTTTGGGGGGTTTTTTAATGCTTTTGGCAGCTAAATTATTCTGATATTCCATGCATGCTTCAGTGCAGGGACAGAGTGCAGGGGAGATGCTTAAATCTAAGACTCATGAGTTACCTCTGAGCCAAACCACCAGTGTGGTGCTCAAGCCTGCCTGATAGAAAGGAGGGCTTATTTGTGCAGGCTTACCTCATGGCACAGCTACAGAGCTTTCCATACCCAAGCTAAACCCTTCCTCCATAGCAATCCACAGTGTAGGGCATATGGACTAGGCTGCACTGTCCCAGAGTGCCACATCCTGAATGGTTTGTTCAGCAATTGCTGCTGTGTGCAATTACAGGACCAAACACTGGACAAAGCAGAGATCTCTAAGCTTGTGTTATTACTCCTGCTCAGATACACAAAGAGTGTAAGGAATGGAAAATAAACTTGCCACCAGCACAAATAGGTTGCTGCAGATAGCAGAGGCAGTGTACGGAATTGAGTGAGAAGTATGCTGGAATAACTGAAGGTGAGGAAAAATACCCTAGTGCTCCAAGAAGATGAACCCAGCCACCAGATAGTAATCCATAAAATGTACAGTAATCCCCAGGACGTGATACATCTTTGGCTTTACACAAAGTATGCACTGCTTGGATGGGGAAGGGGAACTTGGCCACACAGAATTCCCATTCCACTGGTACAAATGGATGGTGCCTGGTTCCTGGGCATGAAGGTCCGAAGTCCCACTGCACAGTCTGAAGTACAGTATTGTCCCATATGCTGGACTGCCATGGATTTTTGGTGTGTTTGAGGTAAAATTCAAGTTAATAGTGCCTTTCAGCACAGATCTGTAGTCAGGTATGAGCCAGCCCCAGTGTGATGACTGCTCACAGTCTCAGCACAGCACCCTTGTTCTTACACAGCACAATAGGGACGCTCATTACATGAGCGCCTTCCTCGGGGCTGTTCACTCAATCAAGGAGAAATTATTTAACCGCAATCCCATCTCCTTTGCATCCCCGTTAAAGAAAATCTTATGCAAAAAGGTAAGAGCTTGGCTACGAGTCCTTGCCCCAAACATCCTCCTGCCAGTGCTGTACTGCTTGCCAAGCCCTCACTGTTTGTACTTCAGGAGTTTGCAGCAGACAGACTGTGCCAAATCCAAAGAACTTTGTCATTAAAAGAAAAAAATAACAGTAGCAAGTGCTCTCCATGCTTTGCTAATCTTGTCAAACTGTGCAGACAATTACAATTAATAAAAGTATTCTTAGGAAGCTTAATGACAGCTTTAGAGCCAAAGCTACTCTGCTTTCAGGTAGACTGGTATGAAGAAAGCAGCAGGGAAGAAATTGTCTCTTGCTCACAAACAAGAAAAGGACTCCCAAGGGAAACTGCCCTGCTCCAGATAGCAATTTAAGTAGTACAGATCTACCCAGGAACATAAGCTTCCCTCTCTGCCTGCCCATGAAAATACCTTTACTACCAGCACCTGAGCTTGTAACCACAGAAAAAGCATGATTCTTTTCTGCATGAGCTACTTAAAAGCATTTGAGGTCTTTCTTCCAAAAGGAATAAACAGACAAAGTTCACCAGCTCCAAGAAGATCTGAAAAAACACTCACCCTGTCTCAATTCCACAAAGATAGAGATGTGCAGTAAAATGGCCTGCTCCACTACACTTGGCACCTACAACTGCATGTAACACCTATGACTTAAAGCAGTGGCTCCCAGACAGGGCAATGAATAGCCTAGGTAAGTATCTTTTAAGATGTCTAGCTTGAAAAAATCAGTCATATCCAACGTTCTTTTGGTGAACAACTGACATCAAGTAAAAGATTTACTGACTTAGAACTCACGTTTCTTTTTAGGGATAAATGATCACGGAGGACCAGACTAAGAATTTAAATATGGGTGCCTTCTTTTAGTATTTTTAAGGTCAAATCCTCTTGAGGCTTTTCACAGGCTGTATATCCACCCAGCAAGGCTAAAGGCAATTCCCATGGTACTCCACCCAACCCTTGCGTTTTTCAGACATTCAAATGCATTCAGGTCTATCCACGAGAAAGCTTTTTCTAAGGAGCAAGTTCCCTGTCTGAACCCAGCAATTAGATTACCAGGAGTTTCAGACACAGACAAACTTGCAAAATCCACCTCTAGACTACTGATGCCCCAAGCAGGAATGGTGATGCATCCACCATGGCAGAAGCATTTGGAACTTCACAGAGAGAGCAGCCTGGAGGTAACAGTGCCATCAGGTTTGCTGAGATAGGCATCTTCTGATTGTCTCACAACAATTAAGAAAACCTTAGAGTTAAATAATTATGAAAGAGAAGAGCAACTCTGGGCCACCTTTTGTGATTCACAGGTTTCAACTAAACCATAAAGAACACAAGATTAAGCCTCCTGGAAGGTCTGGTAATTTTGTTACCCTATGTATATTGTCATCATGATCAACTGTGATTTGATTTTAATTTTTTAATCCAGAGGATTTACTTAATCTGCTGTAAAATTATAAATACAGCTAAACTGTTTGGGGTTGACATCCTCACTAAGAGATAAATAAATCTGTGGCATCATATACAAACAGTTCAGTGAACACCCAGCATTATTAGCACCTGAAAAGACACAGTCAGAACTGAAAGCTCAGTCAGAAGACTTAGCCATTTGTTGTAGCTTTGAGTTTTCTAAGAAAACCAACACCCTGAAAATAAATCTCAATTCAACATAGACCATGTGCACTAAGTTCCCAAGATAACACAGCAACAACAGTGGTCAAGGGATTTGTCCTGATGGAGAAAAAGAAGTTTACATTAAATGTTTTGGGGACTGTCAGGAACCATCAGGTGTAAACCCATCACCTTGACAGCTCATCTCATCTTAGATTGGTGTCTCAAAATTTAGCTCTGTTAAAACCTCCACAGCAAACCTAATCACATGTTAAGAAAACCAGTACTGCTTGTAATACAGTCTCAAAAGTAAAAGCAGAAAGACTGGAATTTACACCAGAAGTTAGAGAAAAAAAGTGGCTTTATTTTTTAAAGACTTACTTTGAAAATGTCGTCTTGTGCATGTCAACTGTTGGCATCATCAACAAAAATAAATTCTTGCTTTTAACAGAAGTAACTGAAAAGACAGGCAACTTAAGATGTCATTACACTTTCTCCTGGATTTTAACCACCACACGTTGCAATAAAAGCAGTGACAGAAAGAAAACATGATTAACTGACAGCCAGTCTGGAAAAATGCGGCACTAGGTAATGGTTTCACCTCCAGATCAAGTCAGTGCATGTTTAAAAAATTTCTAGTACCCTCCTGAAGGAATTAAACTACCTTCTACAGCCAACAGGGTCCCCTTTTTCAGTTTTCGCCTCTTACACCATCTTATGTGATGGATTTCTCCCCACACTTCTACATCAAAGTTAAGAGTTGTACCCTGCCCTTTTTTCCACTTCCTACTAAGACGCTTCAAACTACACAGAAGGATGAGAAATGCTCACCTAGGCACATGATCTCTTCTCTAGTAGCACAGTAATGTTTCTTTTGGCCTTAACTATGCTGCTCACACCTACACACTCCAACAAATGTAATTTTTCAGACCTGTTCTTTGACGAGATGCATCATTATTTTCTTCTTAGCCCGTATAACATGAGACTGTCACCTCTGTCACACTCCCTCCAAACCACTATTTGCTGAACTGTCTACAAGGACTTTGGCATCAGTACGAAGACTATTTGTGCTGACCAGAACTGCCTAGGTGAACACTTTGCCTCTGGGACCACCAAACACAGCAGTCCATGGTCTGTGACTGGCCTCCCGGGTTCTGTAATAAATCTCCATATTACTGCATGGAAGGGATACTCTAAAAAGAGTGTACACTAAGTAAAAATAAGCTGTGTCTTTGGTTCTACATGCCAAAGCAAACAAGATTAGTACTCCACAAAGAAAATAACCAAGTTATTTACCACTTTGGAGTTTTACCAAGTATTTGATACAGCCAAGCTAAAGCTGAGGATTTTAGGATATTTTCATTACAACTTGTTTTTGAATAATTGGGTCTCAAAACAGCACTGTTTTGCAGAAAAAATATGCAAGCTCCAACATCTTTTCTCTGCTTCTGGAGTAAAACTTCTTAATCATTCAATTTCACAACAGTGATTGAAGCAAAATGAAGAAACCAGTATTTTGATAGCAAGGTCTCTGTGTTCAGTGTTCCATAACAATTTTGTGGCTGCAGAGATGCTGTGTCATTCCAGACAGAGTGTCTCTCAAAATGGAAACCTGTCCAGAAGGAATTTAGAGAATCAAGCTCCCCAAATGAAGTGAACACAGCTGACACAGAAGCAGAGAGTGCACGATACTGTAGCCCAGCCTTCCTTACTTCCATTGGTAAAATGGCACTGAAGTCAACTGAAGCCCTCTGTACACAAGGAACCATAAGTTGCCATGAAGACTGAAGAGGAGAAGTCTTCGCTAGGAGAAAATAAGAACAAACCAACCCCCAAGAGACTCCGTCAGGGGAGGAGGGGAGGAACAACAGGAAGGAAGAAGAAATCACTACAAATCTGGCATCTTTAATTCAGAAAAACATCAGAGCTCTTGCAATTCCCACAAACTAAACAAGGAATCACACAGCTACTGTGGAAAAGGGGGAAGAGTCCAGCCAATTCTGTTTAGAGAAGGAAGTAACGGGAATACCATGCCAAGCACAAGAGGAATTTCATTTGATGGAGAATCTACATTTCAATTTAGCCATTGAACCACTGCAGGTCATGCCAAAGGACATTTTTTTGTTCCATGTTTGTTCCTTACCTGTCAATAAGAAAATAAGCTTTTCCCCTGCTCCTCACTAGAAGGGTCTTGTAATATGTTGGAAAGGTAGTTCACTGTTTGCACCAGCTCACTGCTGAATGACAGTGCCCATAACACAACACAGCTTACCACACTCCTGGAAGAGCTCTCACCAAAGCCCCTGCCATGCTGCTGTGCTTCAGAAATGGTGGTTAAGACACCGCTGGTCGGTCCAAAAGATCCTCAATTCAAGAAGGCAGAGGAAATGAAAAGCTGCGTGTTTAGCTCCCAGCTGAGTCTGGAAGTTGTGGAAGGTATACATAACACTTCACAAGGAAAGGGAACAGGAAGCCATGAAAGAAAAGAGTCATTATGCTGAAATGGTAACATTTTCGTGAGGTTACATAGGCCAAATGAGCATATCCCAGAAAAATGTGAATCAAAGCCTGGGTAAAAAAACAGAAAGCAGTATAAGTGACAGCAGATAGAAAAAAAAGAAAAAATAGAAAGAAAAAAAAAACTTTAGAAGAGCAAAAAATATCAGATCAAAAACCATACAAAATAAGAAAAATCCTAAGAGTTGATGCACAAAAATTGAAGAGTGCAATTACATTTGATATTAGTAACTAGATAATAATAACTGAGAAAGCAAAAATAGGTTTCTTTGCAAGGGCCTCTCCTGCACAGGGTGCTGGCAAAAAGTAAGTTCAAGATGGATTAAGTCAGGACTGACACAGCAGAAGAAGAGGGGAAAAACTGATTAACTAAGAGTAAGCCACCATGTTCTCAACATTTATGAGGGGATTAAGTATTTAAGGGTTGAGCGGAAAACAGAAATATGTAATGGTCATTAAAACAAGGTATTCCAGCATAGGTACGAAGTGTTTGTAGAAAGTGCTGTACATGACAGAAAAGAAGAAAAAGACAGACAGAAAGATTGCTGAACTTCAGAACCAGAACAAGTTAGCTAAAAGTAGTCACACAGAGCCTCCAGCAGGCCTTATGACAGGCATAAAGGAGCATATGACAAGAAATGAGGGAGGACACAGAACCACGCTTCTCTCCCAGACCCAAGCCCACCATTAAATTTGCTCATGTGTCTTTGAGCATGTCAACTCAATTGCTTGAAGGAACTTTATGTAGACTTTCTAGAAATCCCACTTTGTAGTCTATAACAAAAAGTTCCAAAGAATCTAAATTTTAAGATAAACATAATATTTAGAACCATATGCACCCATTCCCCACTGCTGAGGAGATGGGAAAAAACCCTCAGAGGAGTAGTAGAGGTGGAAAAAAAAACCCCAAATGGATGTGTCTGTTGATAGTAACAACATTGGATGAAGTCATGGGGAATTAACCACTTTAGCTTTGCACCTGGCTGAAGGGCAGAGCTGTGCTGACAGACAGGCCACTTCAGTTGACTTGTTTGCACAAACCCACACGCAAATTTGGCACAAGTCAGCAAAACACAGTCTTCATGGTCTGGGAGGGAGGAAAAAAGTCTTTTCCCTGAATGACAAAAGCCTTCAGCTGTCACCAGTAATATGACTAGTCCCAATGTGCTGTAGGGATGGCAGGTTCACCAGTAGGATGTTCCTATCTGCACAAGAAGAGATCTTCTGCAACATCATCTGTTCCAGTGTGGATGCCATTCCATCAC
Source organism: Corvus cornix cornix (assembly GCF_000738735.6). Lineage (NCBI taxonomy): Eukaryota > Metazoa > Chordata > Aves > Passeriformes > Corvidae > Corvus > Corvus cornix. Next base: position 64,633,272 of record NC_047057.1, on the reverse strand, counting down.
AGCACTGCCACACAGCATCAGGAGCTCTGCAGAGCTCCAGCTGAACCTGCGGAACCCTTGTACTCCAGGCAGGACTCCAAGAACATGGTGCTGGTATCACCATACTATTGGAGTAAATGTAAGGAGCACTCAAAACCTCCAAATGATTGAGATTGAAATGATATAAAAATACAGCATTAGGATTAAAAAGAAATCAGACACCACCACTTGAAAAGGAATGGGAGTGCTAAATGGAGTTGTAGGTTTAATCAACACTTCCCCCAGAGCAGTGGGCAGAGATGACACAAGGTATTAACAAGTGAGAAAAATGACAACTCTGAACACACTGGCACCATTTCAGTTAATATGAGAAGGAAAAAAAACCAGGGTAAAAAATGAATAGACATCACTAGCTATCCATTCTCAAACCAGAAAATTATTTTACGTAATAAGTATGATATAAAAGAAATTCTTTCAAGTTTCCAGTAGGAAGAGATGAAGTTTTCCTTTCACTTTCCTTTAAAAACCCAAGTAATGAATACATTATTTCTGCTTGTGATTTCTGATCAGACAGATACACCATAACCTACCAAATGTACAAAATTTACCTGCCTACTTCAGATAGCTATGATCACTAAAACTATCTACTACATGAAGACCATGTATCCAGATTTTCTCAATTCATTATCCCTAGAAAGAGCCTAAGAAACCCTATCATCTGCAAGGCTATTTTGTTCTTCTAGCTAATTAATTGCTTTTCTTATCATATAAGCCATAATAAAAATAGAAAGTCACACTGAATGAAAGCTTTATAAGATACAAGCTGCTCTGGAGAGAGTATATGTAGACATATACACATGCATGTTCATGTATGTATAGATACACACATGGTTTGTATGTGGGTGTATCTATGAAAATACACATACATATATGTATATGTCCTGGCCCTGTTTTAAAGAAAAAGCATCCTGACAGAACCCAAGCTCTAAACTTCTCAGGTGGCAGACAAGAGTTTCCAATGGAGCACAAAGCTCCTGGAGCCCTGGGAAGCCAAGCCCAGCCAACTTGAACGGACAGCGGCAAACAAAGAGCAATCAGCTTAATAGCCTGAATCAATGGCTCCAGCCTTGGTTTCCAGTTGGTAAATCCATGTCATGAATATACTTCTTGCTGCCTCTGCAGAAGACAAGCTTGAGGGGGTACATTCCGTGGCAGCTTAAAACAAGCTAAGTCAGGGCTACCAGTGAGCACCTGAGTCCCTCATGCCAGCTCACACATTAATCCAGCAAGCTGACTCAGAGCGCTACATCAGTCACCAACCGACGGTACAACTGTGGAACCCTGGGTTCAGAGAATTTCAGCCTTTCAGTGCTGACAGGCAATGATCTTCAAAAGCACACTGCATTTGACCTGAGGCCTTGGGAAAGGCTTCCCAGATTACGTAACAGCACTGAGATTGTTGCTGTGTAATTAAAGTTATATCACTGCGTGGAATATATAGAGATGTAGGAAATTTAGGTTTCTGGGATATAGTAACAATATGGAGGATTTTGGGTGTGGATTAGTTCTTCTTCTTTCCTCCTTCTTCTTCACAAGTCTGGGTGTTTTGGTGTTGGTTAAAAAAACCTGCAGTGTGGAACATGCATGTTTAGTTACTGGATTATAAGTAAAAATAAATTAGTTGGCATTCCATAATTGAATAGATTGGACTTTAAAAGACCTTGAAAGGTAGCACTTGGGGGCCATTTTTACCTTGTTAACTTAGAGGCACACTCTATGCAGCTGTAATATAGATAAGAAATAATAAACATATGAGTCCGAAGAAAAGCCTGGCGTCTCCTGCATTTTAATCCGAACTCTGAGTAAAAGAACTTGCGAGACAGAGGTAAAACAAAAATAGAAAATTAATATACAACCAAGTAGAATAAACAAATGCAGCAGTAAATCACATCCAGACAATCTTCAGCCATTTCTGGTTCCCAGCTCTGGCTCACCGTGGGATCCTGACAGCCATTAAAAGGCTGAGTTTGAGAAGACAGTGGCTGGGAAGACAAGAATCTCAGTACCTGCAAGCCTTTGGTGTTACTTGCCACAGAAATGCACACTGTGTTATCCTCACGTGAGAGAGCTCCACTACTTTCAGTAGATCCATGCTAATGCTCTCCAATTCCACTTTTACAGTGACTGAACCCACTTCTTTTGGATAACAAGGGTAATAGCCACTTGGGCAGAACACAGAAGAAAGGAAAGGACAGTCTACAAAGTATTTTACTTCTAAACTTTTAAGAAGGCAGGTAATTTAAGGTCTACCATGGAGCAAACAACCATCTAGAGTCTATGGAGCAAACAGTATGATGGATTTCTGGTCTGCTTCAAATCAAACACAAAGAAAATAGAGTACTTGTGAGTTTGTTCCCTGACTTGGTCTCGAGTGAAGTCATACAATCTACCCAAAGCAGCAGGCTTAGGGCAGCAGCTACAGGCAGAGGGACTGGGTCAAGCAGCCAGACGTGGTAACCTTTTCTACGTGCACAGCTGGAAAAAGACACTTTGTCAATAGTCTTTGGACCGCTGTTCTTCTGCTTTGTGTATTTAGGTTAAGGCTCCTTGGGGCACTGACTACTTGTACACACAAAGCACTTACACCAGTGGCAGTAGTTAATATAACCCTAAAATGACAGAAGACAAACAGCAAGGGCTGGGGGAAGCTGGCACATTTGTACTCACAATGTATTTAGAGGATATCAGCCTCTTGAACTCAACGTATTCTAGAAGCAAACACAAAATTTGCCACCTTTTTTCTTTAATATAAGTTTCTCTTCTGTCTAGAATAACTCCATAGATGCCAGATCTTAAAAGAGCCAACAATAAATTACTAACAGCACGAAGAAAAATAGCAACTCACAATAGAAGTGTTCAGACAGGTAATTTTCCATACTTCTTCCCATCCTCTCAGCTGCACTGAAAGACATGTCTTTATGTGGACTCAAGAGCAAGCTATTTGAAGCTTAAGCCTCTGAACCTTACAAATTTTCAACATGAAGATATGGTCTATAATGAAAAGTTTTGAAATCAACTCATCCTTAAATATTTACAAATACCTAGTGATAAAGACCAAATACACAAACCCACACAATGTTATTTTCTCAAAAGCCACCACATAATCTCATACATTTCTAGTTTTTAATGTGTATGTTCAGTTACATGAATTATAAATCAAATATACTTTAATAATCTTCAGAAGATATTTCCTAGATGCACAAATAGTATTTACTACTATGAACCTATTAGAAGTTACACCTTCCCCTGTAGTTCCTGTAACTTGACATTAGACTTTATTTACACAGCCTGTCAAAAGATTTCTCCTCATACACACAGAAAATAACTCTTTTGTTATCTACTCCTACAAGCCTAGCCCTACCAACCAAAGTGGAATGATCCTATTCTGTTGTCAGACAGAACAGACATTAGAACTACAGTTTCTGTGATTTAAATGAAATGTCATTGTCATGTGCAACTAATGCAGGACTTTTCTTCCTTCTTAAAAATACTTTTAATCTCTGTTGACTCTCTTCTTTTTCCTTTATTTAACCCACAGAGGTATATTTTCTCAACATCTGATCAATACCTCTTCTTTCCATTGTGCCCTTTTCTTTTTCTCTCCAGTTCTGCTCCTTACACGTATCTTCCTTTTCTAGTATTTTCACTAGGACAGAAGTTGACCTTTTAAACACACAGCTTTTGAAACTGGATAAACTGTTTGAAACTTCAGCTTGAGAAAGTGATAAGCATGAGTATTTTTCCACTGTAGTACAATTTAACTGCATTTTGAGTAAAAGCAGAAGGATCACAGCTCTGTCCCCAGACATCAGAAGACAGAACTGCATTTCAAGTTAACCATTTAAACGTGAATCAGAACAAAATGAGCAGAATTCGGAATTCAAGGAAGCCCATTTCATTGCTGTTAGAGAAGCTGAAGGATGTGGTTACATGTTGGTGGTTCAATTTCTTTATCTACATCTTGTCCCAAAGCAGCTGATCGACTTAACAGCCATCCCACTTCACCTCAAAGAAAGAGCAATGCTATTTTTTGCCAATAGATAGACTACTCCAGCTGTGCTTTCATGTATAACAATTGACATTTGAAAGGGAGAGACATTTCAAGGAGGAAGTTAGGCTTGTATATTCTCATTTTGCTGACATAAATTATAAAAACAGGTAAATAAGTAATAAATAGGTAAGTAAGCATAAAGTATGACTGTACAGAAAAAGCAGTACCACAAGCTGAGCCAAATACTAAGCACTCAATAGGAATGCCTTACGCTGGTGGATATAACAAGAAGATTTTTGTAAGTGTACTTAATAATTTAGTTAAGCAAAGATATATAAAAATGCTACTCCTGGGTATCTACTGTAATATCAGGCAGGTTCTAGGTCAGGGAAAAAGCATATCAAGTGATGCCTCTTTTTTCCTTAGGATCTCTAGCATCTCCCTTATACTGAAAGGTTTGTTTTCTTTCTCTTTTTTAACCAAAACTGAACTATTGAACTGGAGATCACATGTCAGTACTGAGGTGTGTATATATATATATGCTGAGAATGTACATACACAAAATCTTATATGCCCAACATCCCTCCCAAGTTAATCCATTACATAAATTCTTGGCTTTGAAATACTGAAAAACTTAAATCATCAACACAGTCTTATATTTCTTCTTAAATTTATTCATCACGCCATGAAAGCCATTTTTCTGTCAAAGTAGACAGCCTCTTCAGGAGAAAGGGGGAAGGAAAATAAAATGAAAAAAAAGTGGGAAAACCATCATCAAAGGGCTCAGAAGTCTTTAAAAATTTCCAAAACAACTGCATCTCTCTAATCTAGCATTTGCTAACAGTGTCACTATATTCAGCTTTTTTCTGTGCCTGCCACTAAGCAGTACATTCAAAGAGATGGTCCCAAAGCCTTCTGAAAAGCCAAGACATGAACCTTCACCCTGAAGCAGTCCCCTCTTCCCACCCACCCACCTCCCCTACTCATTACCTCCTTACTGCTGACTTAAACAGTATACAAAGTCAGTGACTGAAAAGAACATTCTGCCTATTTTAATTCTAAATCTTAAAAATCCTCACCACAACTCAAGTTAGAAAGATTAGATGATCATTGGTTGAACCCTCAGTATCCTGTAAGTAAAAGAAAAAGATTTAGTGTTAAACAGCAGCTGTATTTTCACTTAGCTACGCAGACACTTCATAGCCACTTTGCCATACTGACTTATGTCTGGGTGTTTGAATAAAAATAGCTAATGTGCTTGCTTGTTACACCATGAAATAAAGTGCACAAAGCAATTGCCAGGACTGGTTTTGCCCATGGAAGGCAATGGTCATGAATAGCTTGTATTTGCAGAAGGCTGTCAGAGGAGCTGCGTGCCTGCACTTCCTCCACAGCTTTCTATAGGTTTAACCACACATGAGGCAGAAGGGAAAAAGACACCACATATTTCCTCATTTCACAACAGGTCACACCTGCAGGAGAGCTTGCAAGTCATGCAGGCCTCAGTTGCAGAAAAAAATTCAAATCCTTTAAATTTGAGAGGCTGGAAAGATGTGTGTCTCTTCATGGAAATAGTATCTTGGGAAAATGTGCAATGACAGTAATAGTTAATCAGTATTTCACAACTTCCTTTTGCTGTCCCGACCAGTATCTTGGAGATTTGAACTTGTACACCTGGTCTTTTTCATCCGTTTTTTTCTTGAAGGAGTTAAATTTCTTTCAGTAATATTTAGACAGGAAACAGGCAACAAATGGACTGCTCATACAATCATGCCTGGGCTGGATAGACATATTTTTCAGGCGTCTTCAAATAGGTCTGCCTGGAAATCATGGCAGACAGCGAAGTGAGCCACACTGAGGAAACAAGCTTTGTCACCTGGATGGTAACCAAACATGGATTATGGTTACTAAAAGTGTGGCATTGTATCTCTAACATTATGAATTATCTAACGAGCAGAACAGAGGACTGAGAAGCTGACAGTATGCCCATACTGTGTCAGCCATGAGAAATCAGGGATTTTCACCAGCTGGACAAGAGACGTCACTCCACCAACCAGGAAAATCAGACCTATTCAGCTGAAAAGTTACATGCAAGAAAAACCAAAACAAAAAAGTGACATAGTGAGAAACACTATAGAAACAAGGTAGCAGCAGAAAGTGCAAGTACAAGCAGCTCTCTTAGCTTTATTAGACTTTATTGTAAATCTCCTACTAGTCAGGACAACATGAAGTTTACCAGCTCTGCTAAGAATGCTGCCCATCTACCTTCAGCTGCCCTGTCTTCCTGAGATGCAGGACTGTGAACATACAGACTGGTCACTGGAGATTACACTTCTACAGTAAGGCCTCCCAACACCTAAGCTTGAGAGCTTTTAGGAAACTGAAATGACATGGGTGTAGCCTGGGAGAAAAGGGAAGAAGGTTCGGAGTCCTCTTGCTAGGAGAAGAGACTTACAATCAATGCAGAACTCCAAGCAGACTATGGGAAGAGAGACTTTCACAGCCTGTCCTCAGTTTGGAGCACACCTGCCTTACACACAAGGTCTTCCAACAGGTGGAGGGAGCCCTCCTAAAGTGGTGACACCATTTGCCTTCTGGTGATCTGGATTCAGTCTATTGCATATTTTGAGACTTATTAGAACCCAACAACATTTCAACCCAATGCACTAAGATTACTGCTGTACTCCTTTGCTGGAATAGTTTTTCTTCTTGCTTAAAAATTGGCAAACATTTATGAATCTTTGTGGAAACCAAGCTGAAGCTTATTCTGTTTGCTCCCCAACTGTTCTTAGTGAGAGGCCTCTACCTAAATTGTCTTAGTTTGGAAAGGCACTTCTGAGCATGATGGCATTAGAAGAATGACATGTAACACAAAGTTTCTTCCCTCTCCACCTCCCTTCCCTCCCAGCTTTCCAGAGTTCAAACAGACTCCCATGAAAGTCAGGGAAAGCAAAACTGGAAAGCAAGAGAAAAAAATCCTGTGTCCCAAGTATGACTTTTCAAGTAGGGAGGTATGAAACCCCAACACCTAAACACTTGTAACAAAACACCTGCGCGAACTGGATAGGTGATAGGTGCTATACGTATTCCAGGTAGCATTAATAGGATGAGCAGAAAGTAACCCCGTGCCTGTTATTCAGGCAAACGTTCTTGGCAACTTCAACCCAGCTCTGACATTAAGGCTTGTTTCAGTAGCAGGATGGCTGAGAGAAACTCTCTGAAGCATAGTTCGGACTCTTTGCACGTATCTGTAAGATGGTGTTTAGAAGCCTGTCCTGCTTGAGGGACTGCACAAACTTAGTGAAATATGCACTATAGAGAAAGGCACCCCCCTGCAAGGACCATCTTGCAGGTAGAAACCCAAGTTCTGGCACGGGATTTGAGTCTACAAAGTCTGAGGTGAATGATTCCTACAGCTAGCAATCGAGAAGCAAAAACAACACTTGGGCTATTAAAAGTATGGCATTTATATCTCTAACACTATGAACTACTCAGCCTCTAAACATGCTTTACTAGGGGTTCAGTAGGAGCAAAATGCAGCACTGAATCAATTTTATCCAGAATAGTGTGGGAGGAGGGAGAGTTCCTTTCCTATTTTGAGAGCAACATCTATGCTACACATGCAGAGCCAAAGCCTTCTAATCCAGCAGGCTGAATACATACTAGTTATTCAAACTCAAGAACGTGTGCATAAAAGGAATTTCATACAATTAGTCCCTGTTGTCCTCCTCAGTTTATGCTCTCTGTAAAGTTCTCATTCCAGTGTTGCTATATTACACACTCAGACCCATCTTTTTGCCTCCCACAATGCCTTCAGTAATGCAAAAACACTAGACAAGCAGGCAAGAATATGTAAAAAGAGAGTATCTGTACAGCCACTGATCTATCATTTAGTCAACAGACTCAATTCATAGATCATTTTAGTAAAGCAAAAATCAAGTGAAGCACAGTGAAAATGGGTAATGCTATTTAAGTCTCAACATTAGAAAAATGTGTCAGTTTTCTGCCAAACTAATGTAATGGAACACAGTTCCATTATGAATTTATGAAGAATTTTGTCATATTATTTTAGCAGACCACAGATCACTCTGGATAGCATGCAAAAAGATCTTATGGAGAAAAAAAATTACATTTATTCTCAACTAATGAAAGCTTCTGCACATCTCTAGTTTTGTATCTTTATTTGCTAAACAAATGACAGAAGTTTATATCTTCAGCTTGAACGCAAAGAAGAGTGCAAATGTACCTGAGGAGGTCTGTGCAAGGAACTGATCCTAGTTTATGAGGAACAGCATGAAAACTCTTATTGCACAGGGAAAAATTAGTTCAAAACACACTTAGAGAGAGAAGCTGTGTAAGTCACTGGCAACATAAGTGTCATGTTGTAACCAGGAAGGAGCAGAGATAACTAAATTCCCCTCAAAGAAGAACATTGTTTCAGGAGTTCCTTTCATACCTTACAGCTTCAGACAGTGAAAGCACAGAAAAGCAGCACGATGGGAGCTTGGGAATGTCCCCACTGAATCCCTGCAGCCCCACCGGAAGCCTCCCATCACTGAAACAACACTCTTTCCCCTCTTTCCTAGCTTGCCCAATTATTAATTTTGGTGGGTTTTTTTTCAGCTGCCGGAGCATTTCATAGGGACACAACATGGAAGGCTGCCAGCCTTCCCAGAGCCAGCTCCGAGTAGGACACTCTTGGCTCAGCAGCAGAGCACATAGCGCAGCAAAAGGAAACACAGTGCCTTGAACTCACGCCCATCTTCGCTCTTGCCCTCCATCTACACACCCTACATGCAGATTTGCTCTGAGCCCTGAGCAGCAATTCACTGGTGCCCAACACCATCTCCGCTGGAGACCACGATACCTGCCAGCAGGCCCTACCCACAGGCAAACCAACAACTGCTCAGATTAAAACCAGGCAAATCTAGAAGTTAAGATGCCAAACTTGACCATTAATGTCTATTTTTTGCTTCCTTCAGATGTTACGGGAAGTTACAGAGTAGCTGTAATACAGTTTTGCTATTTGGAGCTGATGAGACAATACCAATGTAAAGATCAGACACAGTGGAGCAGAGAAGTGGTGATACAAGCTGCCCTGGTGCCATGACTGTCCTCAGACAGCAGGAATACTGCAGGAGCATGGGGCATCCCAGCCTCCTCTCTTGCTCCAGAGCCAGTTTGATCTCCATCAGCTTTGGCACTGGGGTGGGGATACTATTGCACTAGTGATAAACCCCAAGAAGAGGATCCCCCAAGTAACTACAAAGGAGCTTGAACTTACAGTGCTCACTTCACCTTCTTGCAAATGACCCCTGGTCTTCAAACAATTAACAGCTTTAGGCCAGAACAACATCCTGACACACACCACCAGGCCAGCCATCACCTGTGGCTTTTGATTTGTGCAGAAAGTAGAGGCCATGTATGCAACTGGCAGCCCTAAAGGATGATACGTTACCCTTTGTTTATGAGGGGGATACCAAATAAACCACAGAAATATTAGTGATACTGATATGTACTTATTGATACTTAAAATATTCTACAGAAACCCTCCATGTCCCAACACTCATTCTGGGCGCAATCCCTAAGGAATTGTAGGGAAAGTACGTGTACCATTTGACACATTAGGGACATGCTTACCTTCCTATTACCAAGAAAACCAGCTTCTTGAAAATTCTTAAATAATTAAGGATGTAGCATTACACAACCATGCACAAAATACTACAAGACTGCAAGAAGCATTTAGTCACTATCATAACAACAAATCCATGGGGCAGATTCAGTGGAGTCACAGATCAAATACACGTTTCTTTCAAAGGTTGAAAAAAAAGTGGAAAAGAAAAAGGAAGGGATGTGTCAATCCTTCCACACCTCATCCTTTGACAGTAACTACTCTATGCCATCTGGCTATTAAGAACTGTCAGCACTTGAAGAATATCCATGGTGCTTTCCTGACTGCTTCTACAGAAAGAAAAAACAAAAAAAAGTCCTAGAAAATTCAGCCGACATAGTATAAAGTGAAAGCTATCATCCTGCTGCCTCCTTTTTCTTGGGGGGATAAAAATGCTTCAGCTGTACTTACTGTATTTCTTAGCTTAACTGTATTTTGAAAACAGTGAATATTGCTGAATCAGTGTGAGGATTATGGCATTGAACTTTAAAAACCCAGGTGACGGAGCAAAGCCCTCACCCTGCACACCCCTCTTACTGCCCAACACTTTGGAGCAGAGCTCACCTGAAGATAAATGCAAGCAACAGAAATCAACATCTACCTTGACTATTTGACATTTCTTATGAAGGCCCAGAAGAGAGCCTGAATTTAGCCCCTGAGGGCTTTGGAAGGCCTACATGAATCTCTTATCTGATAGGCAGAAGAGTGACTGGCCCATCTCACATCCAGTTTTCAGTGACTCCGTATGACTTCACTCCCCCTGTGAGCAGCAGCACAGAGCTCCCAGGGAAGAGTTGATTTGCCAAGGAAGGTGCACAGGCACATGGCAGATACAACCACAACTCCTCCCATGGGTTGAGGGCTGGCACCCTGCCGGGGCTGGCCTGGGAGACAGAGCTCCCAGCAAAATCCATTTAACACATTCCTGCACAGCTTCTGCCGATATTGTCCCTATGGCCTGGCCAAGCTAGAAGCAAACACCCCTGCCCAGCCAGCTGTCTTTGCTGAAAGAAGAGCGCGCCTTTTTATAAAAACAAAGATAACTGAGCTCACTATCTTCTACAGAAGTTTTTCTGGTGTGATTTTGTTCCATTACATCTGCTTAGGTAGCTAACAAAAGCAGAGCTACTGGAGCAGGAATGTTCTCAGGTATCTTTATACAATATGTTACATTTTTAAATGCTTGTTTTGTTTTTCTGGACCTTTCCACATGTATTAAACCCTACAGCATTTTGAAGCTACTGTCTCTAGCACAGGAACTGACACCTTCTCTGCTGCTTTTACATATTTGTTCATTTAAAAAGGGACTTTTAAATTGTGTATTAAGATTTACTAAAGCACTAGTGTATTAAAAAAGCATAACAACTGGAACTTACTACAACTCAGATATTTCTTATAGATTCCATCCTCAAAATATTAATAAGCATACTCAGTAAATGCAAGATTTGCTTGTGAATATCACTATTCTCTGTATCTTTTGTAATTAAAAATGAAAGCTAAAAATACATGTACACCTCCCTGTTGCATACTTCGCTCCACATTCAAGCAGAAACTCCCAGACAACCAACATAAACAACTGTGATGAATGTTTCAATCTCCAATGGGCAGTGGGATGAACACCATAAAAAGTAATTAAGACTTACTATTTTTCCACCTCCCCTCAAAACACAAGAGTCTAAACCAACTCCTGTTTGGTCAGTTGTGACTTTGTAAACTCTGTATCTACCAAACCACACACTGCCAGGAATAGCATGAATCTCAGAGCAAGGATTACAAAATCATTCTGGGGTTTTGGCTGGGGTTTTCTCTTTTAAGAACCCCAACACACATCCTTGCAAAGAGAAACAGTTTAATCTGCTTTTAAGTCTCAAAACTAGCACAGATCTATTTATTCTGCTGGGTTCAAACACTGAATGTTTGAACAAAAAAAGTTAGTCATATGTCAGACAATACAGCTCGCTATGACTACACCCTTCATTTGAAAGAAAAACAAAGAAATCGATTTTATATTTCAACCAGCTGAAACGACAGTAAAAGAAAGTAAACTCTCCTGGGTTTTCTTAAAAAAAAATTTTAAAAATAAAATAATAATTTAAAAAATCCCAGCTTCTCATCTGACATCTAACCAAATGTTTTCTGGCCGCTGAAAAATCCTGCCATTGGTCAGACTCGGCAATAGGCACATCCCATACACCTGGTGATGCGCGCTCAGCCCCGCATCCCGGGCCGGGGGGGACAAAGCCGGGAGCGGGGATCTGTCAGGCCCCGGGCCGGGAGCTCAGGCGAGCGCGATGCCAGGTTAACAATTTGCAATTTGCCTCCCTCCTGGACGCCGCGGCAGCCCTCCATTTTGTCAGCCGCCTCAATTTAAACGTTTTCCAAGTCGAACGCAGAACTTCAACATTTCTTCGGGAGCCCTCCGAGGCTTTAAAGCATCCCCGACCATTTTACGCAGCCCGCTCGCAGCCAGCGCTCCGGGCTAAGTTTAGCAGGGCAGCCGCGCACGCCGCGGCTCACGGGCAGCGCCGAGCCCCCCGCGGGCAGCCCGCGGGCTCCTTCCCATCGCTTCTCCCAGCGGCGCCTGCTCCCGCCCCGCGCTCCGGCGGCGCCCGGCTTCCTCCCCGCACGGGGAGAGGCAGGTGGATGTCGGGAGGACGGGAAGGAAGGGACGCGAGGCAGGAGCCGCCGCGGGCAGCGGGGTGCCGGCAGCAGGTAGGGAGGGCAGCGCGGGGCGGCCGCCGGTGCCTGCGGTGCCTGTGCCGTTCCCCTCCCTCCGGCCCCTGTTTCTTACCACCTGCGGAGGCGGCCGGAGCACGCCCGGCCCGGGGCAGCGACCTGTCCACTGCGGGCGCTCTCCTCCGGAGGTGAGGGGGCGGCGGGGAAGGGCATGCGGGAGGAGAGAGGGAGGGCTCCCGCCGCCCGCCTCTCGCTCACCTCCCTCCTCCTCCTCCTCCCCGCCCAGCCCGGCCCGGCCCGGCCCGGCCCGGCCCGGCCTCCCCTCCCCCCCGCGCCCCTCGCCCCCCTCCCGGCTTGGCTTCCACGGGGCAGCGCCGGGCCGGGGGTCCCTGCGCTGCTCCGGCACTTACTGTGTCACCCCTGTCAGTCTGTCAGCCTGTCCCCTCGGCAAGGATAAAAGTAATTGCCCACCAGCCTCGCCGCTGCCGCCCGAAACAACTTTGTCTCCTTCCAGTCGCTGGGAAAGCTCCTCTTTTTCCTTCTTCTTCAATAAGGAGGGAAAAAAAAAAAATCGCACCCAAAAAACAACAACCAAGCCCCAGCAATTTTAAAAATTAGAAAAGAAAAAATATATTCTTTTTTTTTCTTTTTTTTTTTTTTTTTTTAAGAGTGGGAAGCGTGAAGGTGGGAGTGGAGAGGAGCAGAAAAAGGAAACATTTGGAGCTTTGGAGCTCTCTTTTCCCTCTCCTTCCCCCCTCCCTCCCAAGATGGCTTGAAAAAATTAAAAGGGGACAGTGATGAGGGGGACACACACACCAAAAAGCTCGGGAGGACGGAAAAAGTTTGGGGGGCTGGGGGTTTTTGTGTGTGTGTATGGTCTTTTTGTTTGTTTGGGTATTTTTGTTTTGTTTCTTTAAAGCATCAGATTCCCAGAATGACCGAAACGACGACAAACACACGGGAAGAGCAGGCACAAGGAGAGAAACGAGCGAGAGAAAAGAGTTTTGCTGGTCAGTAAACTTCAAGCTGCTGGGATGAGGTCATTGGTATAAAAATAAAGCGATGGCGTCATTTGAAACCAATCCCAGTGAATGAACTCAGCCGGGGGGTGAAAGTGGGGGGAGAGGGTGAAGGAGAAAGAGGAGGAGCAGCGAGAGAGGATCCCTGCGGGGCAGCGGCCGCCGCGCAGCCCCGGCGGCGGGAGGCGATGGCGGTGGGGGGGAGCGGGTCTCTCGCTGTCCCCAGGGGAAACACAGACCCGCGGCCCCCAGCGACAGCCGCCGGGCCGCCTCTGGGAGGAGCCGCGGAGCGATTCAATCGAGCCGCCGCCACGGCCCTTCCCCGCCCCTCGCCCGGCCCTCGCTCCGCTCCGCTCCGGCCCTCCGCAGGGCCCGCCCGCCCGCGGCCCCTTCCCCCGCGCGGCCCGGGGCCTGCCGGGCATGTGGCGGCTCGCGACGCCTCGGCCCCGGAGCCCTGGCCCCTCGGCCCCCTCAGCCTGGCCCCTCGGCCACCTTCCCTCCCTTCTGCCCTGCACCAGCTCAGGGGGCATCCCTAAATACCGTCCTGGCCTTTGCTTTTACAATGAGCCACTGTGCGGTGCGGTGCTGAACCACCTGGGTGTGAAGGCGTTACATCCTGCTGCCGTAGTGTTACGGGATCATACAATCACAGAGTGAGGGAAGGGAGCTTAAAGTCATGCAGTTCCAACCCCTGTCACTGAGGTCAGCAGAGCACCTTCTGGGCCATGTGGAACATTGGGGGCCTTTGCCCTTTAGATAACCTTGCTAAATAAATTTGAAAATCTGAAACCGCCCAGTGAAAAACTATGCAGATACACAGAAGCATATGTTATTTTTGTCTGACGTATCTGTTACGGCTAGTACCAATCCAAACTAGTGAGGTACATCCTTCAGGGGCTACATGGGTCTGCAGAATATTCTGCAACCCTGTTCCAAATAAGACAGAATATTCTGCAGTCCTTTCTCCCTCACAGGCATCAGTACTATGGTGAACCTGCCAGCACCGCTGTGTACGCGGGACAACTTGCACACCAAAATTCAAACTCCAGTCCATCACCTCTGATGGCTTTTGAATCCCTGTGCCAGAAGCCCTTGGAAGACAGCATGAGGAAGAGGATTAACTGCATGGGTCCTTATGTTCTTGGTGGCTGTGTCTTCAAACGAAGTGCCTTCGGAAAAGCACATGGCTATCACTCACAGTAAAATGGTTTGGGTGGTTGGTGCTTCAGGAAGCAGGTAACTCAGAATAAATTGTATGGTGGTGGGCTCTGTCCTGGCAATATTGACCAGGAGCCACCTTGATGAAGGGCCTTGTGTTAAGGAGTTGTGAGCTGTCTCATGAGAAAGCCTTGTTGGCACTCATACTGAACAGTCTCGTCCTGTGTGAGGGAATGCAGAGCATGCAGGAGAGAGAGAAGCCCAAGCTCCATCAGAGAGACAGAAGATCAAAAGCAGTGAAGAAATTATGGTAAAGCAATTAACATTGGGATGTCCACTATTTTGCATGTGTCCGTTTTCCAGTAGCTGAAAAGCAGTTTTGCCTTGTGTCTCAATAAAGCAGTGGCCCCAAAGATGCCTTTCCCAAACCCCCAAAGTTCCCACAGCATTAAAAATCTGCACAATTAACTGCTGGTTAATGGAGCTAGAACTGACCCATTTTGACGAAGGGGATCAGAGAGCGTGCCAGAGAAACTGGAGGTGACAGCCAGTGCCCCAGCTCTTTCATTCCAGAAAATTGCAGGAACAAATAGTTCCAGCATGGTTATCCTCACAAAGAGAAGTAAGGAGCAGCGGAGAGAGGTGCGTGGTGAGGAGGAAGGACATTTCAATTCTCTCTTCCCTTTTGTCATCTCAACTCAATAACACCTTATGTAACACGTTTGGGTTTTGTTTAAGTTGTGAGACTGTAAAAGTTTCCTGACTGTAAAACTGTAAGAATAGGAAGTACTTGTGATCTTTTGAAAAGATTTTTCTTTCTAGCTGAAAAAAAGGATATATGCAGAGAAGCCTGTACTAGAACAGCAAGTTAAAGCTTTTTCAATATAAAGTCAGGATATTTCTTTTTCCTAATGTAATAAAAGGTGTGACAAAACCAGTGGTATCACTATTAATTCCTGCATGTTGAAATTATTACTAAGAATAACTTTTCTTTTCACCTGAGGTTGAGCCGAAAGTCTGGTGTGGGAGAACATTGCAGGGTGAAACTGGACAGGTTCATTGCTAACCTGAAGACACAAACAGAAGGAGTCAGGAGGACTCAGACACAGCAGCATCAGACCTCGCTTCATTGAGAATAGGAACTGCATCTCCTGTTTGCAGTGGACAAAGTGTGAGCGTGTTGGCAGCTGACATCCCTCCAGCTGGCCGTGGCCACTTGTGTAGGAGCAGTAACTCCTTAGCACGTCAGAGTCTAACTCTGGCTTAACTCTTTTTTTTTCCCCTATGAGAGCCTTTTGTTCCTCCCTACCACTTGCACAGAGCGGGCTCCTGGAAATGATCTGAATTGCAGGTGCAAATCAGGAGAGAGTCAGGCCTTAGTCTGGCGAACACCTGAACCATCTGGCGGAGAGAGAGTGCCTGTTTTTGGTGGTGTCCCTGGCTGCTGACCTCCCCTCCCCAAGTTTTTAAAGTCCGTCAATTCTGTGAAATGTATTTTGCTACACTTCTGGTGATGGATTTTTTGGCCTAAGTTCACTGTTCCTTTTTGAGAATGTGGTATGGAAAGAGTTAAAGTTAGGGTTCCTTTCTTGTGCCTCCTTATGAGGCTTATGAGATAAGAAGATTGAAGTGTCTATATGGGGTAAAACAAGGGCAAAAGACACTATGGTGGCTATCCAACAGGCTATGCAACAGCCCATGAACTTTGATACTCCCCCCTGTCCTACCTGTTCATGTCTCACTTCTGGCAGGAGTGGCTGCAAGTGTGTCACCCCTCACTGCCCCTGTTCCTGGGGGCCAGGGAGGGACAATAGCTGGGTACTTTTAAGAGCTGAGGGTCATGCACCTTTTTTACAAAGGTTTCTCTTTCTTTTTTAGTAAGAGCTAGCGCAGCTTTTTGTTCCTTTTCCAGCTAATGGATTTTGTGGCACTTCATTTAGTTAATCAGTTAGCAGTGATTAAACAGGGGAAAGATGAATGACAGTCGGAGTAACGTCATCATGGTTTCCGCACAGTGGAAAGGAGTGGTTTGCCAGGGAAACCTCTTGCGAAATAAGTGAGAATTGAACTATAAGCACAGAATTTACCCTGCTTTAAAATCCCCTTGTGGGTGCTCACTTCCTCCATAGGCTGAAGTTGTTGAAGAAGTTATCATTCCCAGACAGCTCCCTGTGTCTGGACAGTCTCCCAGACAGTCACTGTGGCTGTCTTCTGCCAAAGGCTACCACCTCCCCTCCCTACCTGCAAGCTGCTCACTCAATCCCTCCCAAACTTGTTTTCACCAAAGTCAACCAGAACAGCTTAAGCAGTTTAAACAGTAGAAGTCAGCTGCACTGGTTTGTTTTGGCCGAAATGGATTAGGGGAAACCCAAGTCACCAGATGGGAAGTGAGGTGATGACTTTTTCATGGACAGCTTCAGGGGCAGTGGGAGGTTGGGCCTAATCTGCTTTCAGAGCAGACTTTTGTACCAGACATGACTGCTACCGACAGTTCTTCAGGGTATCTAAAAGTAGAAGTGTTGCGGAGATACCCACATCGAAACATTCATAGCATTTTTAGATACTACTTACTTGCTTTGTTGGCATGGAGAGCAGGTTACAGCGGTCAGAGTGGCACAGGTTTGTGGGAGAGCAGCAATGGGAACATGAGGATTTAGAAACCAGTACCTATAGAAGATGTAGGACTGAGAGTGGGGAAAGAGCAGAAGAGAGAGAAAAGTTTGTGGCTGTAGATCAGTGGGAGATCACAGAGCTCAGTCCACAGAGGAGGGATTTGAGCAGCATGTGAAATGCAGGCATCAGAGAGACATGGGTGGCAAGTAGCAATGCTCAGGGGCTAACAGTGAGCTGGGAACACCCAGTGTTTCCCCATTCTTCCCTTCCATGTGTGCATCAGACCTTGGAAGCTCTACCCCTCTGGAAAATGGTTAAATGAGAATAGCCTCACTAGTCTGTTGCTGCAGGTAGTTTTCATAGCTCTACTTCCCTGTAGCTTCTCGAGGACTGCCAGATTCACAGCCCATCCAGCAAAGTGGGCTTGGTATGCAAGTGGAGGGGTCTAGGTTTGATGCAGATATGGGCTTTGGGCTGGGAATATATGACAAGATGAAGCAATATTCTTGTTCTCTATGGGACATAAGTGGGTGATTTGGAGCAGTGAAAGAGAAAAGAAGAATTACAGGAACTGGAGCAGCAGAAAGCACAGAGAAAAAAGGAAGGAGAGCATCAGCTGTTTGCTTCACTGTAACTCCCTACTTCATAAACCCTGTACCCATTACTCAATAGAAATGTACATTATTCCTATCTCTACAATCTCTGTAGCTTCTGAGTACTCTTTGTTTTTGTAAGTCTTTTGTGGGACAGAGGAGCATAATGAAACCATGTTTTATGGATGTAAGACTGAGTTACTGAGGTGAAGTAATTCATCCAAGGCAGTATAGCAAGATGGTTACATATCAGAGAACTGAACCAAGTTCTCTTAAATTCCAAATCTAACCACTAATTCATCCTTTCCCCTCTCCTCTCTTGCATCTCGGAAAAGAAATAGTAACTTTTGTTTTTCTTACCTCTGCAGGCAATTATTAAAATTAAGCACTTGCACGAAAGCTTGTTGGCTTAGCTTGCAATTAAGAGACGCAAACATATATAAAGGCTATAAGTGAGATATAGAACATAAGACAGTGTGAAAAGACAAAGGAAGAAGTAACAGCAATTTCTGGTTCTATGGATGGCCTTTATGAAGCTTAGGGGGTTTTGATAAATTCTAATCATCTTAAACAGAAAAAGAAGTTACAATTTTGATGCTCAAGCCACTTCTCTATGAAACAGCAAGATGAAGTTGTGAGGAGGCATTTGAAATTGGAGATCATAATAAATATTATTTACAGAAAAGGAGCATAATAACATGTGGTCATCAGGAAACAGAATAATGAAATAATGTTCTCAAGAAACAACAAGTTCAGACAAATCTACAGCAACTGAAAAACTCAACTAGTAACATTTCTCACTTTCCTATATATCCAAAGAGAGAATATTTAAATAAAAACAACAAAAAGCTGATACATTAAAAAAGAATCACAAACACATTCCAGAAATTAAGATAGTTGTCACAATAAACACCCACCTCACTACTTTTTGCTCTTATTCACTGTTAGTCACTTGTCTGTAGGCTGGTACACTTCTATTGAAATGAACTGGTAATGGGCTGTAAGCACAGATGGTGTAAATCATCATTGCTCAACTCACACTTCAGTTGCTATGCTAATTTATACTATCTGAAGAATGGCTTCGTGTGCTCATGTTTTGTTTGTGGCCAATGATGAATCAGAAGTAAAATGTATTTGCGTTTATTATGAGGGCAGCATAAAATGTATGAGGTCTTTGACTATTCATATCCTTCTTTTTAACTGCTTGAGTACTTCAAATTTTATGGGACACAGTAATAACCAGCCTTAAATAAATTTTAGACTTCCTGTTTTTCTAACAATGAAATATTTTCTTAGGAATACCAGGGATATGATAAAAAATGTACAGCATTCATAAAATGCTTTAAAGTTGTGATATGTGAAATGTCATCTGGGTCAATATAAACCATTTAAGTACAAAGTTACTGTCTTGACAGCATGCTGAAGTGAGCTCACCATCAGGAAAATAGTTAAAAAGTCTGAATGTAGAAGGAGACTGTATAACCTGTGGTAATGAAGATCAGTTTATTTATATTTTTTTCTTTTAAAATACTTTTCAACATATGCTCACAGGAAAGGAAATTTTCAGACAGTTTTAGAGTCTTTAGCATTTCTCGCAATCCATTTTGTTGTTTTTTGCCAACCTTTAACATCTCCTGACACTTACAGGTATCCTAAACATTGTGGATTTGATAGGGTGCTGTTCATTTAATTCTAAAGTGCAGTTTGGGTGCTGCAGTAATATGCAAGCGAAACTCCATTGTTATTCAAATAGATTGTGAAAGAGATTTTGATTCTGTGGGGTCTTTAGAATGTACTTAATAGATAAAAAGAGCCTAATATGAAAAAGACAGACAAACCCATAATGGACATGAAAAATAAAGTTGGGTTCTAAAAGGGGAAAGAAAACCAAGTTAATTACTATTTGTTGCTGTGGGAAAGAAGGGCATGAGCACCACAATGACCTGCATTAAGCTTTCATTCATATAAACTGTTAAGTGGATAACACCCAGAACATCAATATTTTGGCCTTACAGTAAAAACATTCTTAGGATAAAAGACTGTTAACTCTGAACAGAGTCTTATTTTGTTGAATGCACTGCTCAGAAAATTGTCAGTCTGAGACTAGCTCAATTGTCAACAACAGAGAGTGGAGTTTGTTGAGAAAGACAGGTGAAAATATCAGGTTACAGAGAAAAGAAGCATGTGAAAATTTCAGAGCGTGTCTTTTTTTTTTTTTAGATGCAAGGTGGAGGTGAGGTGAAGGACTGCTGGTTTATTTTTATATTGCCTTCTTGACTACCCTTCCCATGGTCAGGAGCAAACTGGCTTCTGTGTGTTATGTCTGGGTACAACTCTTTTAGCTCTGCAGAGGGGTTGAAAATCTTGCAAGAGCATATCTGCATCAAAGCAGTTTGCCACTTGTTCTCCTTGTAGCTGGGGAAGAATCATTAATGTATTGAAAATGTTTAAACCCCTGGTTTATATTCAGCCTGCAAAAGGAAGGGGAGAAGATCAATGAGAGTGAAGCACAGGGCTGCAAATACAATGTTTCATTTTCTTTGTGAAGGTCTGCCTCAGACTTCTCATGACTTACTTGAAGCTGCTTGTGCTTACCTCAGATATAAATTTGGCTTGTTGACTCTCCAGTCACTAAAAATTGTTTCAAGCCATTGATCAAATGATGATGAGTTCCAGATAGTGTTATGCTGAAGAATGTGCCTCTTCATGACCATTTAATATCTAAATGGGATATTACAAAATCAAATGGGGCAGAAGGTTTTTTTAAGAGGGGGAATTTCAAGTAGAGGACGTGACCTTCCAAGACATTTTTTCTCAGCAGCTGTGAAAGCTCAGAAGAACTTCCTAGACAGGAACATGTGAGGACACAGTCTTTTGTGAGCCAGTCAGTGAAGACATTTGTGGGAAAATGGTAGATGCAATTTGAGTTCCAGAATATAAAAGGAAAAAGAAGTCCCTGTTAGAAGGGCCTGTCTAATTACTAAGTTGCAGAAATTATATGTTTATTCATCTGTTATTTTGTAGTAGGGCCTACAATTAAATGATGTCAGCCACAGTTTAAGAAAAATGGCTATTATAACTGATGATTCATTTAAAATACCTTCTTACCATCTAATGCCAGCAGGAGAGCAGGCTGCAGTGGCACTAATGCTGAAAGCTGAAAAAAGAGCACGGTCCCCTTTGGTTAACAGCATGTGAACAAACACTTCAGCCACTGGAGAGGAAATGGCAAAATAGGAACAAGGCTGCCCAGCAAGTGGTAGGGAAAGAGTCAATCAGCATCTCTCAGTGGCATGGGTGTACAGAGCTTGGGAAGATGCAGGCAGGTGCCTTGGCTGAGCCCATCTATCAGGTGATGCTCTACCTCACAGTTTCCTGCCCTCCGCTTCTTACTGTGGGGTCCTGACATTCCCTTGCTGTGGACCTGGCATTGCTACAATGCAACATGAGCCAGTCCATCTTGCTAATCCAACAGAAGTAGAGTGAGTTATTCTTTTTGTCAGTCATTCAGTTGACATCTGTTGTCTGACAGGGGAGAAAAGCTCTTTAGAATGAAGGTGGTCAAGCACTGCAACAGGTGCCTAGAGAGGCTTCCCCATCCTTGGAGATGGCCAGTGCTGGAACGGACAAGGTCCCGAGCCACCTGATCAAACTTTGGAGCTGGATTGAATGTTGAGGTTGGCTCTGCTGTGAACAGGGAGTTAGACCAGCTGGCCTCCAGAGGTCCCTTCCAACCTGATTTGTTATACGGGGCAGTCATGATTCCTATATCTTGTATTATTTTACATGGAGAAATCTCAGTGCATCAGTGTCCCTGGCTAAAACTTTATCTGTCAAACATCAGGATAGTCCTGTCACTATTATGAAATTTCAGTGTATTAATTTCTATGTTTAAATTGTTATGAGCAAAGGGATTTCAGGAGGAAGTCAGTTCTTTTAAAATATAGATACTGTAAGGTTAATCCTATTATTGCTAAACCAAATATTCTGAAGTCAGGTTATTGAAGATGAATTTATAGTGTAAAAATTACTAAACTAACACATATACAATTAATATAAAAATTTACAAGCTTAACTTTATGTTAAAGAGAGACTCTGCAGTAATCATACAGTAACACACAATGTATTTTAACTGATTCATCTCAGTGGGTGTTAAAAACATACTCAGATCCTGTCTCTGCTTTGTCTCTCTGGGGCATACCTGTGATGCAGCAAGGCTTTTGGATTTTATAGGACAGATAAAAGTTGTTGTTGTGCTTAGCAATTGGATATTTTTATGGTAGAAAATCACATTTATATCCATAGGGAAGCCCTTTGACATTGGTAGAGGTGTGAAAAAAGGCCCTGGAATAAAATGAGTCAAGGCCATATATATGTAATTTAAGGAATGAAGGTATGAAATCATTCAACAACAACACCACCAAAATCCCTGGTAACAAATGCAAAAGCAAATATATCTTTAAAAAATCTCAGAGTCTTAGTCTGAATTACATACCTCACTCTCCATAGCTCTTCATAAGTTGACAGTGTAGCTCCACAGGGTATATTTGCTTCCATTAAATGTTTCTCAACACTTCTACAGTGGTGCAAAAGGGCTGTATTGTACCCCTTTCTTCTCAGCTGTGTAGGCAGATTGTGAAATGTATAAGCCAAAACATACAAAGACTAAGCAACAAAGCCATCTAAATTGTTTATGAATGATTTATTATGCTAAGGAGCTTTGTAATATTTTGAAATTATTTTCATTTATTTATGCAGACTACCAGCACTACAGATTCAGGGACATAGGTCTTTTCTGCAATCTGTAAGGCACCTATTTTGTTTTCAGTAGTTTACACAGGTATGCTCAAGTAGTTTGAGACTCTTGTGTTTCAAAGAGAGTTTTCAGGAGGTATGTGGTTCCTAATGGCACTTCAATGTATTTCGGTGGGAACACGGCTATAGAATCCACATTGTGTTCAGAGAGGAGGGCAAACCACCCTGTAAATTGTCTGGCACTGGGGATTTGGACCTGCACTCATGTGTGTGTCACCCTACAGTGCCCACTGAATACATGTGTTGCAGATAAATTTGCCTCAGGGTACTTACCTGCAAAGATTGTGTCTACCCAGTGTGAATCTGTACCACACTGGTAGTGAGTGCAACCTGTCTGGCACTACATGTTCTTTGCTGAGAGTTTTTTTCTATATTAAGTGAGTTGTTCCAGGAATGTACACAATGGCACTTTTCTGGGATTCCCTGTGATTTCCTGCCTCACAGGACGCCCTGTGACACATCCATTAAAAGTAGTAATCTGCTGCCAAAACTGATGAAAGATCATCAGGAGCTGAGGCAGATGGGACCTCCAGTGTAACTCACAAATTCCAGTTTCATTCTTTGGATTGATGTGTAGGACACCAGTCAGTTCACAACCTCAGCTGTGAATCAACCATTCCTTCTTGAAACTAGGAATTAAAAAGTCATTAGTTTTGTTTGGACTTCATTTTCAAAATCCCAGTTGTCTCTAAAACATGCTGGGTCTCATCACTGGTTTAGAGCAACTAAAGACCTCATTTTTCAGGAGTGGATTTGTGCTTCCTCACAGCTTCTATACTCAGTTAAAAATTATGTCTAATTGGGAATCAAATGCTGTAAACAATTGCATCTTGGTGGTATTCTACATTTGTGAATCTCTCTTGTGCCTGGCCAAAGCATGTGTGGAAGAAGAGTGAACTTGTGAGAGATTCTGCCCATAAAGCTCCACACAGATCAGAGCCAAAAAGAATCAAGCTTGCTCTTTCAGTACACAGTATAGTACAAACAGACATAATAATCCATAATGATTGATTAATGGGAACATTGTTCATATACCCAGTGCATGACATTTCCTATTACTTGTTCATATCATTAGAGAGTTAAAGGATATAAATACTTAGGAATTTACCAGCAGTTGAGTTGCCACCTGTCTGCTGAACATATTAAAGGGGGAAAAGGGTGAGTTGTATTCCATTTAAGAATGCTGTATCTGTCTGAGGGACTCTGAATAACATTTCTGACACTGTCAAGGGAAAATTTTCCATAGCAGTCTCAATACAGATTCAGCAATAAGGTCTTTTCTCCCTGATGAAGCTAGACATTTAAAGGATGTTAACGAAGGCAGAGGGAGTGGGAAGGGGGTGATGGCACTGAAGGAAGTTTACAGTGCTCTGAAGCTGATGCTTCTTTCCATAAGACAAGTCATGAGAGAGCTAAGTCCTCCATATCTGCAATCAAAGTGAACATTTAGCAAACAGCTGTCAATCTCTGTATCGATTCATCACTTCCTTGGTTAATGTTCATACCTGGCATTGTAGCAGTTAGTTAATAAATGGCTCAGTTGCGTAAAGAACTGGAGATGGTAAAAACCAAAAAATATCTGTAACAAACACACATGCAAATCCCCCACCTGCATTTCTTTTCGCAAAACACCTGTGAAACTGATGGCAAAGCTATTCTGTGGCATGACATCATTCAGTTCTATGAAATGACTACCAGTGGGTCTGCTCACAGCATCTATAATTAGCTCCTTACCCCTAAGTTTCAGTGATTTGAGCAGCACACTGATGTAAATGTTTTAAATCAGCTCCTGGAGATGCCTTTGAAACCAAGCAACACCTAACATGGGCATCAGCACTACATATGTGTGTCAGGCTTTCTCCTGCAGCTTAACCTGGGCCTTACAATTGTGGAAAATATTTGGAGAAAACTCCTGAATGTCCTATCTGTAAACACATAGGCTGTGGATCTCAGGGGGTCCTGAAGAGGATGAAAGCTTCGCTTGCTCTAGGTTTACTACCCCTGAATTACCTCATAGCATCATTTAGCACTTCTGTAGAGATATGCCCCAGTAGATAAAAACCAGGAACGGTCTCCCATGGGGAGGGAGAGCCATTCAGGATTTGGTAAAGCTTTAATGCCCACTGCTCCCAGGTCTGAGAGCAAAACTGCTGGAGACAGTGCAGGAAAGGGGCACAAACACCTTCTGCTGCACACAGAACCACCCTGCACAGCCTGACCAGGAGTGGTTTGTAACACCAGACTGTACAGACATACATGAAGCAAAGTATTTTGTATAGTTTCTAAAACTCTAGTCTTATTTTCCAGTTCTGGGGGGACAATATAGTCCCCAGTTGCAAATTCTAAGGGGAAATCCTGAGGTAGAAGTTCAAAAATGACCACTTGCTTAAAAAACAGGTAACTTGATTTCAGTGCTAGTGTTTCACAGAGCCCATTTCCTTCTTCCCTTGGATCAATCTTGTCTGACATTTGTCTGGTAGTGTTGTAAAATTCAAAAGAAAAAATAAGAGTTCAATGTGTGGGTTTTTATTATGGTCCTTTTAGACATAGGGGAAATCCATACACACCCACCCCACCCCTGCCCCCATCTTGTACTTTAATGCTTTTTGCAAACTAGTCAATATTTTCTAATTTTGATCTTATAATTACAGCTAATCCTCCAAATCTTCAAACAGTTGCCACGTATCAATTATGCTTTCAAGTCAGAGATAGTTTGGAGCTTACAATTGTTTTGTGTATATATGTGTGTGTGAATGAGAAAACTAGATCTTTATGTGCATTTGTAGTCAATCTTCTTGGTTGTTACATTTTTGATATCATAGTTTGAGAACTATCAGCAGTCTGACTTGCAAATTTAAATGCCATTTCTTCCAGTGATGCCAAGATCAAAGTGAGCAGAGTTAGAGGCATATGCCTGACTGAGGAGTTTAACAGAACTTCTAAGACTCTCATTTTAGTTGTTATGTAAATTACTCTGAATACCTGAGAAGCCATTCCAATTTGCTTCGATTTACCAAGAGAGAAGCATGGGAGAATTTACATTCATTGTTTAGGTGTCAATAGTACTTTTCAAGGAATCTGACGAAGCATCATGTTGTGTGAATGTAAAAAAAGAAATTCAAGAGTATCTGCACTTTTTTACAGGGTTGCACCTGGCCCACCTGATAGGCAAATTTTTGCAACCTCAGTGAAGTAAAATGCAAAATTTGATCAGCCTATTTTTCAAAATACACGCTTAAAAGTAATTTTCTCTAAAGCCAACCTACCCATGTGAGTCAAACTGTGGTAGCCCCAGTGACATTAAAAAAATTGTTACCTGTTATTGTTCTTCCCCTTTCATCTGTCCCATGTTCACTGAGCATGACCATGTCCATCTGTGACTCCTTTAGGCACTGGAAGGCTGCTCTAAGGTCTGCCTGGAGCCTTCTCTTTTCCAGGCTGAACAAGCCCAGCTCTCTCCAAAGGAAGGGAAAACTTGGGAGCTTTTTTTTTAGGAGATATTGGTGGAATGGGAGCTCTGGGACATGTCAGGAAGATTTTGGGAGCCATGGAGAAAGGAGCTGACAACAGGGTAAGGGGTAACTGTGCTTTTTTCAGTGTATTTCTGAAACAACCCACTTTTATTTCCCCTGTATGGATATGGATGGGTGAGGCAGGCAGCCTGTCAGCTCCCAGGAACCTGCTGCGTATTTTCCCTGTTGCATTGAAATTGCCTGTGAACAAGTGTGTGTTATCCAGGAGTGTATCCTTCATTTACATTTATTACACATTACTGCAACACTTTTTGTGGTGCAGGTTTGATCCTGTAAGTAACTCCTGTTCACATGAGCAGTCTCATTAAATATGAACCTCATTAAACACAAATATGAGGCTCATCGGCAGCTACAACAACGTAGGAAATCCAATACACTTAAACACAGTTGCAAACCAGAATTTAGCTGGTATGATGCTGACTGAAGATGGGGTGAGCAGTGCAGACCACGGCAAAGGGCTGTATATGATGCCCCAAGCCTCCATATGAGGGACAGTGGCATTTCTGAAAGTAGTCAAGGTTGTCATGGAAGTCCTCTGACCCAGTTCCAGTGCAGCTCCAGCTTGCCATATAAGTCCTTCAGTTTTTGCTCAAGCTATGCAGAAACCTTGTTTGTGCCCTTGGACAAACAGTATCAGGCTTAGATTAGTAAATGTTTTGAGTGTGAGCACAGCCCATGCCATAGAATGTGGGGCTGGACAAAACTGTTTAAAATGATTTTACATGTTGTGGAAAGCAGCCAGAAATGCTCTTACCAAAACAGCCCGCTACTGACAGCAGTTCTTGACTGGCTCTAGTAGGTATGCATATGCAGGCATATTTGTTTGTGTAGGCCAAAGGGGAGGAGCATGTTGCAAAATATCTTAAGAACCAAGAAGAGACACTGAGCTGAAGTGGATTTTTAAACCTCTTGAGAATGAACAATATGCCTTTTTAGTAAACCAGTTGTGCATAGAGATCAATGTACACAATTAAAAGACTAATCCTGCTGTAAGTTCACCTCAAGTATTTCATGAATTTCACATGATCCACCCACTTTTTTCTGTACCTCTGCAATTACCATATCACCAGCAATAATTCTCTGTTGTTCAAGTGCCAGATACAACATGGCTCTCACATTCCTGAATGTGGCATATTGTGCTGTTCTGTTTGTTTGTTGTTTCGGAACAAGATTAAATTTTACTCAATTGCACACCTCACTGAACTTCAGCCCACTCTTTGTGAGCTCCTTAATCAGTGATTTGTCTATCTTGATCCTTGGCTCTCAGTTTCTTGTATTTAGTTTAAATTTTGTAAAATCCATGTTATTTAAATGACTTTTTGAACCATTCCTAGTTTTCCCCTTTGATCATATTTGAAACTACCAATCATACGTGTGAAGCATAGGATCATCTGACATCTTTTTCTCCCTTCCACAAGCTAGAAAACATGAAGTAGCTCCTTTCCAACTGCCCCATAAGCATTTTAATTCAATATTTTAATTTACAGATAGTCTTCAGCAATATAAAAGCATCATGAACACTGTCTCAAGATTTTGCTTATGTGGGAAAGTTAGTTTGGCTAGATAAAGCAGTAACTTTTCTGCCTGTGTGTATGCACAGGAAAAGAGCTGATTATTCCAAATTATCTTATTTCAAGTCCATTTTACTTGAGAAGTACATTTGCAATAGCTAAACAGGAAGAACTGCCCTTGTAGATGTGACTTCAAGCATTTGCAGCTACAGAAGGCGCTCATCTTGTCACAAAGTAGAATTTAGCAAATATTAGAGTAACCCCCTTATCAACGTTTAATTATAGTGTATAGGAAGTAGTTGCAGATCAGGCTTCCAGTGTGCTGTGTTTTGTTCAAACACTGATTAAGTTTTAAAAACCAACTTTCAAAGAGCTTTTGTTTTAAACAGAATTTTCTTTTAATCAATCACTGTACTTGTGAGCATGTGCTGTTCATGTGTTTACCAGGTCTTCTAGGTCTTTAGCATAGACAGCTGATTTCTCTAACGTAAGGAAAAAAAATCCAAACCAACAACAAACTGGTATACTTTTATCCTAGTTATATAAACAACAATAAGATATAGAATATTAGGTAAGTAAACTTTTTTTCAGTCACTCCTTGGTGACAAATACTTTAAGTGGTGGGTTTAAGTGACAAGTTAAAAGTTCTCTGTCTCAGTGTGAACAGAGTCTACAAACTGAAAGACAGAGAATTTCTTGTATTTCCAGAAACATTTCTTGGGTATCATATTAAAGGATCTAGAAAAGTGCAATTTCTCTATCAGTTCCACAAAAAACCCCCAAACCCCAAGGGATTGAAAGACAGGCTGTTGTTGCACATTCTTTGCCCCATGGCAAATGAGTTAGCATCTCTATTAAAGCAATTAGCATCTCAGTACATTTGGAAAACAAACAAGAGAATATCTTAGCTTTATCTTTGCCTTCACATCCATAAATGAACTCATCTCAAAGGCTCTGAATCTCTAAAGGCTCCACAAATGTACAGTGGAGCAATTGCAGCAAAACACTTGATACCAAAAGATTGCAAGATTTATTTCAGGCAGGCTTTCAGAGGAACAGATTTTGAATTACCCAAATTAACACATTTACAGTTATAGGGAGAATAAACACCCTGTTGGGATGTGTTGAAATATGAGCACATGGTGCAAAATCACTGTGAGTTACATCTCTTTTTTAGTCACACTGACATCGGCAATGATTTTTAAGCTATTGCCTGATTGCCGAACTCACTTTATTTATCTTCCTCAAAGTTCTCTCTGGATCTCAGAAGCAGGACCCTTCTTTTAATAAATATTACTAGTTTCATCAGGGACCTGCCAATAGTTATTGCACAAAATGATTTGTGACACTGAGTGTATCACAAGGTAGTATTTCCTTGGTGTACATCACTATGGCTCAGCAATAAAGCCCTCAGGATGTCTCAGAGAATTTCTTCGGAGTTACCAGAAGTAACCTGCAGTTAGTGGGGATGAGTTGGTCTAGGAAAGAGATCATCTGCCTTTACTTTTACCAAGGAAGTTTTACTTAAAAATCTTAATTCATTTGTCAGTTTTTGGGGGTCAAAATGGTGACCAAAAAAAAAACCCCAAAAAACCCACCTGCTGAGTCAGACCTTTGGTCATCAAGAAGAGACACTTCCTAGGAAGAATATGTGAACTTGGCCTTTTACTGTCCTCTGCTCCTCTCATCCCCAATATCCCAAACTGTTGGATTAGGGGTGATAGAGAATACATGGTTCCCTTCATGAAACATAAATTTTTTTTCAGCTTGCTGTACTCTCTGCCTTACAGTATCCTGTGGCAGTAAGCTCCAAGAATTCACTATTTGCTGTGTAAAGTACTTCCTCTAGCTGCTAAAATCAGTTTAAAATGTTATAATCATATGCTCTCTCTATATGAGCATATATATATAATATCCAGTTCCATTCACAATTGTTCTTTCTGACAGACTCCCACTCAACTTGCATATCCAAATTCATCCAGAAGGACAGCAGAGCCAGAGTGGAAAAGCAGACTGAAATGCATAGTTTGAGTTGTTCCCTGCTAACATACAGAAGCTCTTAGGTGCTGAGGCAGGCAACTTGTGCTTATCCTGCTCAGAAGCTGGGAGCTCTGCTTCTTACATGATATAAAGCAGGATGGGTAGTGTGGGGCAATCTAGTGGGAGGAAAAGATGCAGCTAAAACTTTAATTTGCTGGTTAAAAGGATTCTGGCCTTTCTGAATCAGCACCAGGGCTCTGTCTAATCTCCTTCCTCCACTCATGTTGCAACAGAGGGTTGCCTAAGTGAGCTATGTTGGCTCTTTGCCACTCAATATTTCCCTTCACCGGGGAAACCCCCAGCTGGCTTTTAAAGCCAGCTTTATGGCCCCAGGATAGTGCCAAAGGCAGTATGAGGTGCCTCACCACCTTCTGGAAGAATTTGAAGGCAAAGGTGGGGGTGGGATCACGGGAGACAAGCTCATACGAGCTATTCCTTCCACTTTATTAGCTGCTGCCTCTTGTTTAACACACTAATCATCCCTGCTCTTTTATTACTATTATTTCAGGGGGAAGTTGCCAGAACTGATTCATTGTTTTCGGACAAGCAAATAGGAAGCAGTGTGCAAACTGACTTGACTTTGACAACTGAGCAGCATATAAGCTTATAGAGAAAAAAAAAAAGCTTTGGAAAGTGCTTTGTCTCTGCCATCTAGCAAGCATATCCCTACAAGGGGAAGGTCTGTGATTCAGGGGGAAAATCCCATGACAAAGCCTTCAGCCCCAGCAATTGCATGTAAGAGAGATTAAGTCATGGGAAACTCCTGTGGATAGAGTTGCATGAATAAAAAGAAACATGCAGCAACATGAAACACGCCAAGCTTCAGGTTTCACCGCGAGCTTGAAACGTGGGCCGTGCTTAAAGAATTGTGCACTGGGGTACCTGTGTCTTTCCAGCAAGCACAGGACTAATTTCAAGGGACAGGCACGGGACGATGCATGGCCTTGCTTTGCATCGAGCATTCAACATTAAATCTCTGCCATGTGTCCACAGGAAAACGGGAGGGAACTGGGTATTCTCAAAGGATTATACAGGATTGCTTCTCCAGGCTTGGGGGAGCTCAGTACGGTGTCCAGGTGGTCTGGAAAACTCGGCTCTGTCTTCAGGAACTCTTAGGGGAAAGCAAGGCAAACAACACCTTTTGGGGGTCAAAATGGTGACCAAAAAAAACACTTAAACGTGTTGTTGTGTTGTTTTGTTGGCTTTTTTTGTTGTTGTTGTTGTTTTGGTTTGTTTTTTTTCATCTAGCTCGAGACAGCCCCGGCCCCACCAGCCGCTGGTCATGGTTCCCGAGCCATTGGGGTTGCAGGAGAGCAGCCGTGGAATGTCGGAAGCGTTAGAAAACAGACAAACAGACAGACAGACAGCACCACCCCACCCCCCCCCAAAAAAAAAAAAACCCCAAAAAAACCCAAAACCCAAAAAACCACCAATAAAACAACAAACTCAGTTGGTCCGCGAGGCGGGGGAGCGCCCCCAGCCTCCTGGGAAATGTAGTTCGCCCAGCTGGCGAGGCGAGGACCAATTGCCGTGCCGCTCCTCGGCTGGGCCTGCTGGGAGTTGTAGTTTTTTCAGTTCCCATCAGGGCAGCGGCCAATGGCGACGGGGCCGAACAAGACTATACTTCCCAGCGTGCACCGCTCTGCCGGCGCTACCGCGCCCATCGGCTGTAAACAAACATGGCGGTGGGCGATGGCGGCGGCCGCGGGCGGCCCTGAGGCTCTGTGAGCGCCGGTGTCCGCCGGGGCCGCGGGCGGGCGGGCGGCTCCGCCTGCTCCTCCTGCAGGGGCTGCGGCGAGGCGGATCGGGGCTGGCAGCACACATGGATGACAGCAAGGTAAGGGCTGCGGGGCCTATCCGGGAGCTGGAGCCGAGGGCAGCCCGTGAGGCTGTGGGTGCAGGGAGCCTTCTGAATTCTGCTTTTGAAGGGCTCTGCTCGCTGCAGCCGCCAGGAAGGAGGGGTTGCCCCCTTCGTTCTTGCTTGCAGCGCTTCGGTGCTGCCTCTGGTGTTTCCTTAAAGCCCCAGGCATGGGCCAAAGGCTGGATACTACCAGTGGTGTGGTGCAGTGGTTCATGCTGCCAACAGCACCCTGAATTTATTAGATAAATAGCAACTGTGCATAAATGGTGGGGTACGAGCGTGAGTTGCAGCCTTGTACTGGGTGCTGGAGCTTGGATTCTTCCAGCATTGTCTCATGAGAGCAGCAGAGCGGCATCCCTGACGGTGCAGGGCTTCCACTTGAGCAGTGCCAAACATGGGAAGATGCCCAAGGAATGCAGCTTCCAGCTGCTTGTACCGGGGTGCCCCTAAAGCCGGGCCGGCAGGGACAGCTGCTGTGCCCACTCCGTGCCGCGTTCTGCAACTCAGCTGAGTTTGGGTATTTCAGCTCACGGGGGTGCTGGTTAGGGGCTGTCCTGGGGGTCGTGCTGGAGACACCACTTGAATTTTTCTTTTTCACGCAGCCTGTGCTGATCTGCCTTAATTCAAAGAGGGGAAAAATACTTGATACGATTTCTTGGGGAATAAAGAAATTTAGAAGCGATCAGTAATTTGGCAATCCACAATCCACAGAGTGGATTGTAAGTATATGAAAGGTTTATGGTCATCTGCTGTTTTAACAGGTATACTAATTTATTTTGTTAAAGCCTTGTCTGAAAGCTGTGAAGGAGGTTGGGGGAAATCTGCATGTCTGAGAACTGCATCAAAGTTTGTGTAATTGGGGCAGTAGTTTAGAAGATCCAGAAGATTGAGTTCTGGAGGCATATATAGTTCATGAGTATTATGTGATTTTTATTTCTCTATCAGATGTAGGTTATTTGTACTATCCAACTTCCAGATTTTCATTTAAAAATAATTTTTGATCTACCATTGTGTTATGTGGGGGCCTGATAGTCTGCATTTTTTTTCCTGAAACATTTTATGACACATTTGCTAAATAAAGTGTATCTATTTACAAAGTCAAATCTTTGGTCTTTTTTTTTTTTTTTTTTTTGACTGATTTTGAGTTGAATAGGAAAAACCCAAAAAACAACAGAGTGGAATAGTCACTCTTCTTCCTGTCTTCACTCCCAATTACAATTTTTATAGTTGAGGCTGCAGGTCACCCTGAGGGTTTGGTGACTCTGTTCAAGAGATGCCATTTCCCTTGGGAGGGCTCTTCCCATGGCAGGTTGCTGTGTCAGGATGAGGCAAGCACTATTTATACCTCATCTTATGGCCACTGTGGTTACAACTGGAGCCAGCATGTCCTTGAAATCTCCTAAAAATTCCACTGAGTCATGCTTTCCTCCTTGCTGGCCTGTGAAAGGACTTTCCCTGCAAAAACTCAATCAACTAAATTGTGTTGGTAGTGTAGTGACCATTCCATAGCTGCCTGCAGCCAAGTTCAGTGTTTGCCTTCATCTATGTGATATAAAGAATTTAGAATTGAGCTTGCAGGCTGAAAAGTTTTCCCTAATTCATGGTGCACTTTAATTTAGCCTTAACTGGTTTAAGAGAGCATTAGAAGAATGGTTCTTGTTAACATATTCCTCAAAATTGGAAGGAAACAGTAAGAAATAAAGGGATAGATAGAATATCTTAACATCAGATCTAGAAAAATGTCATGTTTCATTTCAGAAGGATGTTCTTAAATTATTCATACACACACAAAAAAAACCCCCAGACCCAAAATATTACCTTTTTTTCTTCTACAGAACTGCTTTTAAAGTAGGGTTTATTCAGGTACTGGCCTCACTTCTTGCTGTGGTTTGAGCTATGGTGTAAGGTGTATGGTATGGTGTGTAAGGGAAAGAGTTTAGTGATGTAGCAGTTCCTTGGCAAGTAATTCCTGTTAAAACAAAACTTGAGCATCTCTGAAGTATTTAGACAGAGGAAAAAGGAGAAGCTCTGTTACTGTGGTTTCAGCCTTTACAGGTGAAATTTCTTGGTCAGTTTACAAGACTACATATAACATATTATGTATTTGTTGTATGCATTGGGGAGCAGGGACTAGGGTAAGAAGTTGATAACTCTTGTTAGTAAATATTAAAATACAGTTTTATACATCTAACTGCAATCTTTTGTATTAATTACAGAGGTTTTTATAGGGAACACTGACAAGTTTTCTTTGAGTAATTAGATTTTCAGTTTATAGCTAGAAATGAGAAATAAAAGTTTTTAACATCAGATCACTTTTGTTATTCCAGTGAAGTTAAAAACAAGCGAACAAAAACCAGACCGCCACCAAAAAAGGTTGGGGTTGCTCTCTTTTATTACAACTATTCTTGCCTTGCACAAAAAAGATGTTATGTTACTATATTTATGGATCCAGCAGTTGTTGATGTCTTGCTCTGGTGTTCATGCAGCTTTCCTTTTTGAGGGAACGCTTGGTGTTAGAGCAGGGGAAGGCTCTCAGCAAAGACCTGCGCTCAAGGAGTTGGGTTGCTTTCCACAGCCTGGCTGTGAGGCATCAAATACGCAGTCCTGTGTGGTCCTGAGTCATAATTGTGGGGATGCAGGTGTCCCTTGGAGGGAGTGTGGGAGCAAGCCAGGTGTGAAATCTTGTGTTTAAAGCAGAGAGCTTGAGGGGTCTTTGGCCATGAACTGTCTTGTAGCCTGTGACCCTTGCTGGTGTGGCTGACTGGGATCAGGGAGAGAGATCTCCCAGGCAATGCTGGAGTCAGCTCTGGGTAATGCTTTGAGTGCCACAACAGGGCCAGAGCTACTGTGGAGATGATCTCAGTTGTTAAGGAGGTGGGCTGCTATGTTTTCAGCCTTCACGGCCTTTTCAGAGTATGCAGGTTCTCAATGTGCTAGAGAAGTCTTCCACCCAGGATCATGTCCAAACATAAAGCATTCTCATTGCTGCTTGCTTGGAAATATAAAACCTTAACAGTTTTGGTTATAATTTGATACAAGCAATTTCAAATCATTAACTGTTTTAAGAAGCTGCTGCTCAGCATTGCTCAGATGACACGTCTGCTCATATTTGCGAGGAGTGAGTAAAATGGAGGAGCTGAAAGCCTCTAAACCAGGTAGAACAGTTTTATTTCATTGTTACAGTGGGCTGGGAGGATGCACATGTTAGAGTTAGCTGACCATCCCTGACCCTGAGTTGTAACAGAGACAGATTTAGAAAAGTGCCTGGTTTCTGTTCGTGTGAACTGAGAGAATGTGTAGGGCACAGTGGTGGACATAATTCCCTGTGTGAGGCTGTGTAAGTCCTTCAGGGGGGGAAGAGGAGGGTTGTCACCAGTGGAGTGGCAAGGTGGCATCTGAGTGACTGCTGCCCTGAACATTAGCACTTACTCATCTGGGTGCCTGAATAACACCTTATGAAAACTTGATATTTAGTCCTAGCTCATGCTTTTTTAAAACAGACGTTGGCAGCAAAGACAGACAGTATTCTTTATGCATCTGTGCTGAACATGATATTCTTACTACATGAAGCACTTTGTATGGTGAGAGTTTTAGGATTCATTTCTGTTGACACATCTGCCTAAGACTTAGATCATGTTTGCTCACTATATAGTATCTTACATTTTTGGTTCCTTATCAGATGCATTTTGTCTGCCAATGAAAGTAAAATAATTGTGTTGGGCATATAAAATGTCATTCAATGGAGGAATAACAAGCATGCTCTCTAGCTGGGTTTTGTACTGCTACTGTGAGTGGTATGCTTTGAACTGGAAGATCAGAAACCTTCATCTTTATTAGGAGACTTGTGACTGGCTTCATTTGCTGTCTGATTTTGTGAAAATGTTTGCAAGGGGGAATAGATTCTTCCCCCCTCTACTGTAACACAACACTTAGGTTTTATTTCTTACTAATAATTTTTAAAGTTTTATATAAATTCTCTAGATGATCACCAGTTCCATGCTAAGTTAAGTTCTGCAGACCTATACCTTCAGCTGCCAGTGCAATGAAGGAAGAGTCGGCTTAAGATGATTCCTTGAGCTGGATCTCAAGTACTGGTTGATGGAGCTGCTTGTTTATTGGTTGTACTAGTTGGAAAGCAAACCAGTGAGAGATTCCAAGTCAGAACTGCAACTTAATAGGAAAATTAAAATAAATGCAGTAGTACAGAAACACTGACAAAGTCAGTGCACAATCTGACACCCTGTCGGTCAGGGTGGTGGTAGCAGTCCGATTAAATGGTGGCTGCAGTCCTTGCTGGAGTGATGGATGTGATGCTGTCAAAGCAGTGATCCTGTAGAAAGATCTGGTCCTTCTCCAGTGATGGTTGTCAAGCTCTTATCCTCTGGGAATCCTGTGGTAGATGCTCCTGTAGGAATGCTTGGTTCCTCCCCCTGGGCAGAGCATCTCACAATGGGATGATGTAATTTATGAGTCATGCAGTGAGACCTTGATGGCCTATTAGCAGAAGGTATCCCTTGGAGGGAGTTATCAGGGATGAGTCATGAAGGAGGTAAGGAACACAGCCCCACCTGGTTTTAACTGCTTATGAAGATGGCGATAGAATACATACTTTTGGTTACATCTTACATTGTAACCTCGGACACTGGTAAATGAACTCAGAGCTTCTGTGAGATGCTGACCTGCTCAGTGTGATCATCATTGCTGATCACAGGTGCTGAGCAGTGCCTAGGATGGTGTGGCTTTAATCTGCTAAATTGATTCAAACCTGTAGATGTCATGATGAGGCCAATTTTATCACAGTCTTCTGTCCGAGGGGCTCAGCTCCTCAGGGCTGTGAGTGCTAGTAGCTGTGTTATGAGTGCATCTCCTTCCTGAGGAGGACCTCTCTGCTGTGCATTCTGGCAAGGATTTTGGAGAGATCTGCTGCATCCTTCTAATAAAACAATCCAGAAGTCTGAGGGATTTTCTGTATCAGGTTGAGTAACTGCAGCTATTTCCAATCCCAGGTCAAATAACTTTGTGCCTGGACACTGATGGGAGGCAAGAATGAGGTTATGATCTAAGCAGTGTATTAAAAAGGAAATAATGGAATCACAGAATAGGCTGAGTTGGAAGGGACCCATCAGGATCATCGAGTCCCAACTCGTAGCCCTGTGCAGGACACCCCAAGAATCACACCATGTGCCTGAGAAAAGAATTATGTTCTTCTATTTTCTGAACTGTGAGCGAACTGAAATGGGAGCTCTGTCAGATCTCTAACTAATGCGTGCCTTTATTAATATTTCTATGAAAACTTTTATGATTAATGTTCTGAGTCTTGATTGCTTATGACTCCCTGAAAAAAACCCACATCCCCACTGCTGAATGCTAATAGATCATGTTCCTTTATAAGCTCAAGAGGAATACAAAGGGACAAAAAATGTGTGCTTGGTCTGTTGCCATGTTCAACATCAACTATCACTTCTGCTTTGTCTCCTTTCTGTCACATCAGCATAGCAACTGAGTAGGCAAACATGACTAGAAGCCAGGGAGATACGGTGATGCTGGATGGGGGCAAAGGATTTCCCAGGCCTTTTTCTCCCCAGCTGGGTTGCTTAAGGTTACAGCAGGAGTTTCTGAGTATTGGTGAGACAAAACTGACGAGGATGTAGGATTTAATTATATTGCTTTCCACTTGCTGCCTTTGCAGGGTGATGTGTAATTGCGTGGCGAAGTCCAGGAGCCATGAAGATAGTATGAGTCTTTGGGGATGGTGTGAAGGCAGATTATTAGGGTGTTAGTGCTTAGAGTCAAAAGGCAAGGAAGCTTTTTGTTATTTCCATTGTCCTGGTGGTTAGAGTGTTGGCAAGCAACAGTGGTTGAATGGTTGAGAGGTACAAGCCTTTTCCTGCCCTAAGGGAGCTTGAGTGCAGGGCTGCTACAGTGGTAAAAGATCTTGGAGGGAGAGCAATTGGCACACCTGTCTGTAGAATGCTCTCTGGAATGATCAAAGGGAAAGCAATTTATGGATAATGGTGGATCCGGATCTGTTTGCCTTGTGCTGAGCAGCCTTTAACTTGCTGTTTGTGAGAAACGGCGAGGTGGGAACCATGTACCTGCCTGAGGCTGGGGGGAGAGGGCATGGCTGTCAGTGCTCCCCTGCAGGACTAGGACTCGAGGTACTGCTTTGTTCACACAGCAGTGTGGGGTGTGCTGGGGCCCCAGCCTTGAGTGCCAGCTCACTCGAGCTCTAGAGGGTCAGAACCCAGAGTGGCCAAGGTTTTTTGAGAGAGCTGCAGTGTATGTCTCTACAAGACCTTATCTAGCTCTTGAATTCAAAGATTTACTTTGAACTACCTTGCATTGGCACAGAAAAGCCTCAGGTGCTAAAAGTCTTTGAGAACTGAAGTACTTTGGCTGTAGTGTGTATAATGTAATATCCATCAATCTTCCAAGTGCAAGTAATATTAGAAAGCAAATTGTGACTGCCTGCAGCCCCACCTGAGAAGACTCTGTATAGTTCTGCATTCTGCTGAACTGGGAGTATGGATCACACCACGCATAGCCAGGAGTGTGTTTCCATGAGAGGACAGACCTTGTCATGCCTGAAAGAGGACAGTCAGTTTCCCTTTTTCAGAGCTCCTGCGCCCTGCCTTGGCCACACCTGGTTAGTTTGAACTTTGAACTACACTAGATTTTCTGAACTAGAAAATTTTAAGGGGAGCACTTTGATGGAGTACAGAATTATTCAAACTGTATTCAGCAGTTCAAGTGTAAAAGAGCTTCATTTTTTTTCCTTTGCTCTTCTGAATGTATTGTGTTTGTTTCATTATCATAGATGTCCATTAAGTACTTTCTGTTCTTTCATTTGCTTATGGTAGGCAGCTACTCCTGAATAAATTAGGAGGGACAATACAGAGAGGGTAGGATTACGTTGGCATGTGATTGTTGACTCACTTTCCAAAGAAAGAATAGGCTCAATTGTATAATCCTTTTTTCCCCTCTTCATTCTGGCACATCAATTCACTGTTATTGTTTTTATTGCAGCTTGCTAAGTTTGCAGAACAAGTGACTTCTTTGAATGTTAAAAATGACTTATTTTGTACCTTTTCACAGTAAAAGTGCCTTTTTTTTTTTTTTTTTTTTAATGATGAACTCTGATATTTTGAACACTGCCTATTAGAAAAAGTCCTGTCTGTATACAGGATGGTGAAATACTAAGGCAGCAGTGAAATTCTTGTATGCAGGTGTGTGTTAGGTGTATTTCTCCACACCCCCTCCAGTCAAACAGTGTGGTCAGAATGCAAATAAAGACAAATCCTCGCTTCAGAGGGGAGCTGGGGTGTGTGGCTGATGTAATGTTTACAGGGTGATACTACCCAATGACCAGTGAACTGAGCTTCAGACCATATTTAAGACTTTCTTGTGCCATGCCCCCATGTTAAGAATAAAATATTTGGGTGGGGAAGAACAGAGTAAACACACAGGAAACTGGTTTTGGTTTGGTGGGGCTTTTTTTGTTGTTTTTGTGTTTTGTTTTGGGTTTGGTTGTTTTTTTTTTTTTTTGTTTTTTGTTTTTTAGTTTATTGTAGCAGGAGAAGTTCTCAGACCTGTAAAAAAGGAGCCACAAAGAAAAGGGGAAAGTGATTGCAAAAGCTGCATTCCATAGGGCAAGAAGCTAGGGAGTTACATTTCTGCAATGGAGATCTAAATTAGGAACAGGGAGAGTTCAACACTGATGGGTTGTGTGAGGTGTGAGGAGACTCACCAGGCTGTGTAGTAGTGTTTTGAGGGTGAACGTGGCCAGAGTGGTGATGTTCTACTGGAGCAGAGGCAGCAGAGATCGGGCTCAGTGTGACTGAGTTCCCTGTTCAGTAAAACTCCTCAAGATTCCTTTGAAAGAAATCTAGCCCAGGGAAGCTCAGATGGCTAGTGAATAATTCTGAATTTAGAGTAGGCCAAAACTGTTGACTGCAGCAAAACTGAGTTTTGCATTATATTGATAGAAATAACTATATTTTTTTCTAAATTGAAGTGTTAAACTCCATAATACAGTATTTCCAGACCTGGCAACTACTAGAGCAGGGGCTGTTGGTTATATGAAAGCAGCTTCACTACAAGCTGACTATGCCTCCTCGATACCCTTGTAGACACCTGGAGTAGTGTGTTCAGTTCTGGGCTCCCCAGTATGAGAGAGAAATAGAGCCACTGGAGAGAGTCCTGAAAACTTCATAGCTCAGCATTCTTATTTCCTCTGTTGCTCCAGAATTTGTATGGAAGATTTTATACTTGGGACTCCTAGTAGTTACAATCACATGGTTCCAGCATTACCTTTGCAGAACAGGATCTTTATTGTGCTCTTCCTTTCCAGGTGGTTGGAGGCAAGGTAAAGAAACCAGGCAAGCGAGGTCGTAAACCAGCCAAAATAGACTTGAAGGCAAAACTTGAAAGAAGTCGTCAGAGTGCAAGAGAGTGCAGAGCCAGGAAGAAGCTGAGGTACCAGTACCTGGAAGAGCTGGTTTCAAGTAGAGAGCGAGCCATCTGTGCTCTCAGAGAAGAGCTTGAAATGGTGAGGAGCTATCACTTAACCTAACCCTCAGTATTATCTGGGACCTGTCCTCGTGAACACTTGTTCTTGAGACCACAGTGACTGACAGTGGCATTTGGCTGGCCCGGAGGTATCAAAACATCAGATGCATCCAGCTGTTTGCCTCCTTTGGTGTGTAGAATATGAATTCACGTCACAAGTTATGTGCTGGTTCCGAACTGGAAGCAAGTGAAGGAAGTGCCATTACATTTGAGTCTGTTGTCTTTGAAATGTCTGGTTTTGAAAAACCTTTGACAGAGGTAGATTGTGGGAAGAGGTGTTAAAATATCAAAGGGGAAACATATATCCACAGGGTGTCATTGCTTCTCTGTTGGGGAAGTGGATTCTTGCAGCATGCTCTCTGTGTCGATGGTTCCAGCATGTGTAAGATGGGGTCTTGGCCAAATGAGCAGCATTAACCAAAGAGAGTGTTTCATCTGGAAATACAGACACAGCTCCTCAGGGATGCCATTGAAGTGTCACCAGTGCTGAGGACACTGCTTTGCCCTGGCTTTAGGTTCGTTTGAATGGGCAGGGCTGATCACTACGAGGCAGTAGGTTTAGGATCAGGTGAAAAGCCAGCCAACTGTCCCCAGGTTTTTTTGGTGTACTTCAGGGTTTGGCAATGAAGAGTTTAAGATGAAGGAAGTAGGAATAAGGCACATGTGCTTCCACTGTGCCTTGCGCAATGGGAAAGGACCTCTTAATAGTCCATCAGCCCCAGAGTCATGTGAAATATTTGTTTTTAATAAGCCATGAACTGGAACAGTGTTCTTGCATGCCAGCAGCGAGAAATTGCACAGAGTGTTCCATGTTGTTTAATAATTACAGTGTTCTGTCTAGTGCTGCCTCTGAGTAGCAGTTTATTGACTGAAAGAGCCTTTGCTGAGGCCAGGTATGCAGCCATGGACACGTGCTCAGCTCATTAGTGCTCTGCAGTTTCGTAAGAGGCTTCAGCTCAGTAAATTCAGACCTTAAATGAGTATACCGGAAGGTAAAGATTACAGCCCTGTTTTGTCTGCTAATGTGATCCTGGCAGTTTGCTAAGGCCTAATGTGTTTGCATATTTCAGTACAAGCAGTGGTGCATGGCCATGGACCAAGGGAAAATCCCCTCAGAAATAAAAGCCCTGCTAACTGGAGAGGAGCAAGGCAAAGCACAGCAGAACTCAACCAAACTTGCCAAGGCTGCGAAGACAGAAGCAAACAGCAGCAATCCCTGTAAGTATCCAGGCTATGATTAATTCCTGTTTTGTTACATCTTTTGTGGTGTAGGAGGATGGCTGTGGTGTAGGAAGAAACATAAGGATGTGCTTTTGGGCACAAATAGTTGATTGAAGCAAAGAGCTTAGTGGGTGGTACAAAGGCTCTGTGTAATGTTTACATGGACAACACAGAAATTACACTATAGAGGAAGCTGGGCAGTTACTTTAAAAG
The DNA here is from genome assembly GCF_000738735.6 of Corvus cornix cornix. NCBI lineage: Eukaryota > Metazoa > Chordata > Aves > Passeriformes > Corvidae > Corvus > Corvus cornix. Next base: position 64,591,750 of record NC_047057.1, on the reverse strand, counting down.
AAGACTTTGTGTTTCACCAAAGCCTGTGGAGACCTGTGAAGACCTTAATTTCTTACAGCATATTCTGTTTTTTTAATGCAAGCTAAATGGAATGCATAAAACACAATTGAATTTTAAAAACTCCACCAAGAAAACATTATTCTAGCTGCAAGCACTCCAAGAGAGAAATGCCGGGCTTGGGATTTCCTATGGGGTCTTCTTTTTGACTCCTTTGTGCTTGTGCAGGGAATGGAATAGGGTTCTTCTGGGAATTGGAAGGTGAAAAGACCAAGTGATATGAAGTCATATTCCTGATATGTTTATGCAAAGAGAGAGAGTTAAGGTGTAGCATAGGCAATTCTATATACTTCTTATTTTGTAATAGTTCATGCAACAGGGTAAATTGCACTTCACTGAAGATTTTTTAAAAATAGGAGTTTCTAGCTTTGTAAGATTCAACATGAAAACCACTTTTTAAACTGTAACAATGTTCCCTGGTGCATCATTCTCAGGAGGCCGATGCAGAACCTTCTGCGCTGCAGCAGAGGTGGCTCGGGAGCTCGCAGAAGGAAGAATGCTGTTCTGAAGAGTGGATGCATCCCCAGGTGCAGGGGAAAGGATCCCAGTGGTCTCTTCTCTTTGTTCCTCCCCATCTGAAATTCTTTGATTATGGTGTTCCTAAGGCTTCGTGGAGTGGGGCTTTTGGGGCAGCAGGTGCTTGTGTAAGTGGAGCGTTGTTCTTCCTTTCGCTACACTGCCCTCCCCATAGAGCTATGGCAGCTTTGGGACATTCCCAGCACAAGAGTGGGGCTGCTTTTATATCAGAGCCCAGAACTGGGCTGGCTTCGTGTTTGGTGGTTATGTGGTTGTTAACTGTTGTGGGAGTCTGGGAGGTTCTGTAAAAGAAAAGCAAGATAAGGATCTTGGTAACAGCTTTGCTAAAGCCAAACCTGGTACTGGTGAGGAGAAGGAGCTGGATCAAAAGCTTTCAGTAAGAAGATTTATAGCAATGTCATTTGTAACGTGAATGAAGGTGTTGCTCTCAGCATCCATCTGTAATGCAGCGTCTCTTGTGTGTGACTGGGATTCTTAAAGAGAGGTACTAGATACATTTCCTGCTTCTGCCCATACTTCTTCCACCGGGTGCATTTTCCACCTGCCGTGCTCCCAGGAAGAGAGTCAAGGCATGTCCCTGCATCCTGCTTCCAGCAGGGGAACAGCAGCCATTCCCTCTCACCCACTGGGTCCTGAAACCTTCCTGTAGCTACCTACATTTTGGGCCCTATTACCTCTCTGGACAGCAAATTAATGTGAATTCTGCTGTGCTATCCTGGTTGCCCAGCCAAAGACAATGCCAGGAACTGGTAGCAAGGAAAGCAAGTTGCATCAGTTTAGTTTTGTGATCAGAGAGGTGATGTCAAAACTCTTGTGGGCTGATGTTATCCCAGTTATTGACAGATAACCTGCCACTTTCCTCAGACTGCTCTTTCTCCTGGATATGCTTTTTGTATTCATCAGATGCAGTGTGGAGAGTGGAGCTCAGGATTTTCAGAGGGGGTTTGTCTTGCTTATTCTGTTTTGTTTATGACAATGTCTTTCTCTGTATTTTATGAAATGCATGGAACATTTTTTAATCTTATGTTTTCAGCATTGTTTCATAGAATAAATATTATAATGAATGACTTTGCTAGACTGAATGTTGCCTTCTTTTTATTGAACGAATTGGGTCTGTTTAGCATTATCTCAATTTAGGGGGGGTCAGAAGCACTGAAAATAGTCGAGTGCTGTATTTCAGGGTACAGCACAATTGTTTTCAGGATTCCATTCTAAGCACCTGTATGTTGAAGGTTAACACATGGTTTTAAGTTTATTCTTTAGACCCTGCAACCATGTACTCAGTTAGCAATTGCTAGAAATGTTGCACAGACCCACAAGACTGTTAAGAGAGGTCAAGTCACACTGAAGCAGAGATGGGGAGGATATTAGGGTTCATGTTGTGTTGTCTGTGTCCTATCCCTCCCACCCCATCTCCATCATCCACCCTCTGCATCTGAAGTTCTGCACTGCAGTTTGTCCTGAAAGATAGCAGTAAAGCCATCCTGTAAGTTTGGGGATTTGTCGATGTTGCATCCTTACCTGTTCCTTTTCCTGGATTTTCTGGAGGAAGAAAAACCCTAGGCCAAATGTTCAGAATTATACTCTGCCAACCTTGTAGTTGGACTTTATAACATGATCATACCAGAAGTATAATGGATTATTTTGGGTTAGAATTAGTCTTACACAGCCCACTTTCGGATGTAAACAATGTATTGTAATTAGACACATATTCCAAATGTTATGCATATGTGTAAGTGTCTTTCAGAATCAGGGATATAGAAAACATGCAGAGGAGTTATGGTATGTGACCAGAACATCTCTGCCCAGCACTAGGTAATGTGACAAACGCAGCTCTGATCTTGCCAGAAATACCCTGCTTGCTTTCTTCCCTCTCTCTGTTTCACGTGCTGTGATACCAAACAAGAAGCCTCTCAGCAGAAGGGTTTCTTTTCTGGAGGAAGTGGAGAGTTGGAATTTCTCATTGTGGTAAGCAAAGTTCCTTGTCATGGTGGTTCCTGCTTCTTGGCTTAGTCAGCACCTGACATTCCAGGGCTGTGTTTGGCAAGCCTGGGCCCAGCTCTGTGGCACAAATGGGGATATCCATGTTCTGACGGGTTTCTTGTGCTTTGTGCAGATGGACAGGAGGCCTGGTACAGCCTCTGTCATTCTTGATTGTCCTGCAAGCAAAAATCTGTGACATGCATCTTTTCCATCTGCTCTAGATGCTGTAGTCCATTACAAAATGTAGGATTCCCAGCTGTAATCTTCATTAAAGTTCTGTGGCTTCCATCACACAGCAGATTGTGCTGTGTACCATTTTTTGGCCTTAGCTGGATTTCTGGGAGTCCTTTATTTTGGAGCTTGAAGTTTAGCAGTTCCCCTTGAAAACCAGCAAGTGTTTGTGGTTTGTGCTTGTTTGCTGCTCTAATGCTTATACTCTTCATCCTTGTTGGGGTGGCTCCTAGAAGTGATACAGCCAAGTCCTCTGGCCAGGAGTCTCATCTAGTTCCCTGAATAATGGAGGGTGGTATAGTCTTACCCTCTCTTTGTGTGTAGGCTGGGTACAGCCTTTCACATGTTTCTCGTCCAGTGAGTGAGCACAGTTGGTTCTCTCTCACAAGGGCTGAAGGAAGGAAATGAGCCTGGAAATGCCTCATTTTCCCACTTGCCATGGAAATCTAATGCTCCGCCAGAGCCATTTACCCAGCTAAAGGTGGGTTTCTCTTGGAAATATGAAATAAGTCTTTAAAGTCTTGGAAATAAGTGTTTAAAAAATGCTGTCTGTACTATTTGGTGTTTACACCAACACTAGAACTGCTGGTAGGGTTAAGTGTAGTAAGGCTGAACTCAGTGGATGATGGTGGACTAAGCACTGTACAGTTACACCAATCCTTTTGGGGAATGTAACCCAAGGATGGACCAGATAGTGGCAGCTTCGTAAGAAAAACATGCAGGAAATCTTGTCTCTTTATATGCTGCATATGTGCTGCATGCACAGAATCCTGCAGTGGATACATTTAATTGACTCATCACTTAACTGAGAACATTTGTAATTATGTGGAAAAGAAAAAGAAACTAATCACAGTCTGCTTTCATAATCTGATAATTAATGTTTGTCAAAGAATCAGTATCCTGTTAAGTTCTTTTCAAATACTATCTTAACTTGAATTGGGTTTTTTTTAATGTATTAGATAAATTTAAAAAACTTTTCTCTTTCTTGACAGCTGAAATCTGGCCAACTTTGAGAGTGCCTGTGACTGTTTGTTTTTCCATTTCTTTCCCTTTTACATTTTAGGGTGAAGATTAATCTACATCAATAATGAATCTAGTTTTTCCTGAAGAGCTGGAGAAGGTTTGGGATCATGGATGCATTTGCTACTTTCCAAGAAATCATGATCTCTATAATTACCTATAAAATTCCTGTTAATAAAAGAAGCAAATGCTTGAGACTAGTGTCAAAATGCAGAAAAATCTGAAGTAAGGACCATAGTCCTCCTCATCGCTCAAGAGTTACAGCATGGGTGACAGAGGATGGGCTGATGTAGAAATCCCTGTTGGAGGTAAGCAGGGCAGAATACCAGTGAGTTCCTGCTCTTTGTGCCACTGAGCATTAATTCCTCCATAAATTATGTCAATAACTGAATTTCTTACATGACTCCATTGTGAATTTGTATGAGAAAACATAAGCTTCTAATCCACAGTAAAATCTGAGGTATCCCACACTGAATAGCACATCAGTGGACTAAAATGCAACTGATGCTGTATTTATGGGATGTACAGATTTTTGTATGTGATCTGTCATGGCCTTCCAGTGCCTGAGGGGAACCTGCAGGAAAGGTGGAGAGGGACTGCTGACAAGGGCCTGGAGTGGCAGGACAAGGGGGAATGGCTTCAGACTGAGAGAGAAGGTTTAGATCGGGTATTAAGAAAAAATTCTTTACTGTGAACCCTGTAACAGATTTCCCAGAGAAGCTGTGGATGCCCCGTCCCTGGAGGTGTTCAAGATCAGGTTGGATGGGGCTCTGAACAATCTTTAAATTGCAACTAGAAAATGCTGTCATTGGTCAGCTAATGATTTTCAGCAGCCCTTCATGAAAAAAATAAACTAAAAGCCCTAAACTGCTTTTCAGTTTGGTTTTTTTTCCCTCCATAAAAAGCACTTGGGAGGCAGGAGTTTTGCTTCCATAACTAGTACAAGATTAACTCTGCTTTTTTATGTGTCAGCCTGTGTCTTACAAATGGCTTAATCAACATTACTGACACTAACTGCTGCTTCAAGGAATTCTTGTGTGTGATCTCTGTATGTTTGGGTGGGTATTGGTGATATTCCTAACTATGCTGCAGCTGATGAAATAAATGTGTGAATAAAAGACTACAAGTGGATTATAAAATGTGTGTTTTCATGAGACAGGCTGTTCAGTGTGAATAGAAATAGCCCATGAAGGGTGACTTATTCCCATACCTTCTTTCTTGTGACAACTTTCATGACAGAATACATTTTGATCAAGTTTGACAGTGCTGCCAACAGCAGTGCTGGGTGTTCTTGTGGCAGTGCATTCCAGCAGTGTCCTCCTACTTCACCGTCTTTATGTGGCATGCTCTGAGTGCCTGCTGATGTAAGAACAGTCCTTTCCTGCTCCCTATCAAACACAGAGCTGGCCATGTTGCTAGGTCAGTGTTTTCCAGTTTGCATTTCTGGGCTTTTTCTTTCCTCTCCCCTTTGAAATCTCCTTTTTGGAATGCATTCCTTCTTTGGTACAGAAAAAGGCTTTCTGTGAATCTCCTTTCTTTCTCAAGTGGCCTGGCAGCTACTTTCAAAAGCTGTCAAGGTTTCCCTTTCTAGAGGACTGTGTATGAGTAACCATGAGTTACTCTGCTGTTTCTGCCTCCGCACATGTGTACCACACCCACCAACCCACCCCTTCTGCATTTCAAGCTCTGTGACATCAGTGTAAATACCCCTTCTGCACTGTCCTTAATAACAGCATCACCTTCTGTAGCTCAGGACCTTCTTGTTTCTCAGCCCAGCACAAGCAGTGCTTGCTCAGGCATTCTGATGAGCTGTATGACCAGGAAGAAGGTGACAGCATTAGCAGACAGCAGTTGTGCAGTAGATGCTGGGCATGCATTGAAACAGTTCTGCAAAGCCCAAAGTGTAATTCTTCTTTCACTTGAAACACTGGAATTTAGATGATTCTGTTACTTGTATTTCTGTACAATTCTAGGTTGCCCAGCATTTTCAGCAGTAGTTCCAAACAAAAGGGCAAGCTCAGTTTAGGTTTACATATCTGAAACAGTCTGTGGAGTTAAGGGAGGGATTCATTTAAAAAATTTTGGCCCAAAGTTATTTATCTCATGAACATAACCCAAAAAAAGATTTCATCAAAGTAATACAGTAGTAGTGTTAGTTTTCCATTTAAAGCTAGAATCATATCTGGGATCTCAGATAGTGAAAGGGGAAGGAGGTATCTTCTAGCTTTCTAATTAGCTAATTACTCTTGTGACAAGTCTGTGTGCAAACCTTCCCAAGGTGATGGTGCTGTGGGGGTCTCTTGGTGAGAACAGCGTTACCATTCTCACTTCAGCAAGCTGCATTCTCATTACTTTATTCTTAGGGTTTCTCACTTTCTGCAATAAAATAGTAATTAGCTTTTTAATTACTGCTACACCAGTGGAGCCAATGTTGCTTGCTGTGGGTGTTTGAGGAACAGCCAATTAACTGTTTCAGCTTTTTGGATTTATGTAATCTTTTTTTTTTTTTCCTATTTTTTTTTCAGTGGCCACTTAATGTTGTCATCATTTCAATCCAGTGCCACTAAATGAGTGGCATTGTTAATGCAGCTGATATTGTCTGCACATGCTGGCAGATAAAAAAGGTTGACTGATAGCTGGAGAACAATTATAAAGGTTGGCTGTTTTAATCTCTCTGCCCTGAGCTACCTGTGGAATGAGCACAGTTGCAGTTCTGTGAATGTATTAATAAAAAAATGTAGGCAGAGTGATGAATGGCCTCTTGTGATTGCTTGCATTCACCTTGCATTTTTTTTCTCAGTTGTCTCCTTTGCATGAAATAGGGCATAGAAACAAAACAAATGTGCCTGTTACTAATACAGTTTATCCTTGATCTCTCCTAAATACTGCCACCAGCTGTAACTTTAAATACCACCTGTTAGCATGGATTAAAATTATTTTCTTTATTACTCTAAAACTTCCTTTTCTCTGTCTTTTACTAGCATATAACTGTTTTCAGATATCATTGAGAATTTTATGAAGTAGCAATTTCAAGTTAATTAGAAAGGATGGAGAGAAGTGCAGGGATTGACGGGGATGCTTCTAAGTGCTAATTTCTTCTCTGTATGCCATTTTTCTGCCACACTTGATTGGAAGATCTACATGGAGGTGGTAAGAGTAAAGTGGAGGATCAACACTGGTGCACTCCAGTTCTGTTTCTGCTGTCAGGAGCTTTCCAAGGAGCACTGAGAGCCTTTGAGGACACAATTTTACTGTAGCGAGGGACAGGGAAAGCTTAGCTAGTAATGTTTGCACTGCAGTGATCAGGCTACAGGAAAGAACCAAGGTGTGGGGGCCAGAGCTTGGCAGCAGTTGTTTGTCCTGGATAGGTGACATTTGGAAACCTGGCCCCCTGCAAACTCCTCTTTTGGCCTTCAAAGAAAAAATGGAACTTGAGTTGCTTCTCATTAAATGTTTCCCTTAAAGACAAGTCTCCCATGATTTGTTAACTGGTTAGGAATTTCTTTGGGCAGTTAACAGGATCAACGTGCAGGAAGTGATCTTTTGAGGATGCAGTTGTGCTGAGGGCCACATCCCCAGCATCCCTCTTCTTACAGGAAAAAACCCCATAAAACCCCAAGAATGAAGATTCTGACAAAGGTGCCCTGAAACAGTGTGAAAGACCAAGTCAGTAGTGTGGCAAGAGCTGTTTCAGAGTCTGCAGAAAGGCAGAGGGCAGATCAGCTCCCAGCAGTGAGTTAATGAGGGCTACTCCTGCTGCATTTACAGCTTCCTGGTAACTAGTCTGAAATCTTGCTAACTCTGGATATTTCTTAATAATTTTCCTTCCTGTATTTGGATCAATATGGGGAGAGGCTCTGTGGAGTATGTGTAGAAGTGGAGACAGTAAATCTCCAGGGCTGAAGAGCTGTAGTGCCTTTGGAAATAAGGTGGCTAATTATATCCATCCATATGTGGCCTCTGCTGCCTAATTCTACATGGCATCAAAAAAATTCAAGTCTTTGATCAGTCCCTCTTCCCCAAACCATGTAAACAAAAGCATCTCTTCCTTTTACTGGTGCATGCAGAGAAAAAGCTTGTGTCTGGCCAGCCATGAGACAAGAGCAAATTTAATTTTTTGGTGATGTAATACTTTTTTCTTTTTCTATTCCCCTGCAAATGTAAGACCAAATCAAGAGCTGGTGTAAAATGGTTGAGATGCTGCACACAAAGGAATTACTGCTGTCTTTGTCACTCCTGAATTTTATCCAGGGACCATTTTCATGAAACAAATGAAAGACTTTGTGTGCGTTAGCAGTAGTGTAGAAAAAAATCTGTGGTTTAGTCCAGACTGGTCATTGGGAGGTGACATTTATGCAACAATTTTCCAGTAGGTCTGTTATGTTTTACTAGAAGCCAGTTCAAGTAAAGCTTCTGTAATTTATAATGGGCTATTCCACAACACTTGCTAAGTTGAAAAGAGCCAACTAATAAAGACATATTAACTTACAGGATCACTTAGGGAGTTAATAACCCTTCATTTGAGCCTATGGGTCTGGCTTTAATAAACTTCAAATCTGCTTTTTGTTCTTTTAAACAGGAAGGATCTGATATTGAGAAGGGCTGAGCACTCAGAATTTCAGCTGCAATTGATGGCGTGTGTTCAACACCTTGGAAAACCAACTCCTAAATCAATGTCAGTTAAACCTGAATTTAAATGGGTTGAGTTGAGGAGACTGAAAAACTCTGGGGATTCTTAAGTGGGCGTATGGAAACCCTTAAATCCAATTATTGGTGATAGCCACTTTGGTATCACCTCTGTAAGGCTGATGGAAAAATAGGTACAAGTGATGTGAGTCTCTGCTTCTCACTAGCCCCAGCCCCTCAGCTGGAAATTTTTAAAATATACTTAACCAAAAATCCAACTTTCTGCTGAAATTAAAAGGAAGGGACATAATTTGACAATTTGTAATAAGATTTCCCAAGGGCAAGCCACTTAATACCAAATATAAACAGCAGTGATGGAATCTCTACTGAATGTGTGTCTGCTTAATGGGAAAAAAAATGTTTCATGGTCAGCACTGTATCATGTTCTTACACAGGAAACATTTAAAACTAAGGGGTGGATGGGCAAGAGATGCAGGAGTGCTTTCTCCCAGAACTTCTTTGCAGAGGGGGTTGAGATGTGTTTGTGATCTGGGATTTTATTCTGTTTGTTTTGTGTCTGTATTGATCAGGCAAATCCTACAGAATTTTCCATTTCTTGCTTAGATAATCCATGATCTTCCTCCTGTCTCTGGGGCCTTGGCAAACCAGGAGGTACCTGGTGTTGGTGCTACCAAACCCACCCATTGCCTGTCCTAAAGTGATGGAAGGAGTGAGAAAGATTTCTCCTTGCTCTTGTGTTTTAACCAGTGTAGTTTGGGCTAAAAGAGTGAGCCATGCTCACTCTGCTGCAAGTGTGATTGGGGTTTTGCTGATGTGGAAAGGTGGTTTAAGAGACCCAGCCACCAGACTTCACTCATGGTTGCAGGGCTGGTTATGCCCATGATATCAGTGCAGAGCTACCAGCTCTTTCAGCCTGGTGACATTGTGTCCCTAGCTGTTGTGTCATGGCAATCCTGGCCTTTTCCTGGCCACCTTCCGTGGTTAAAAACCTTTTGAAGGTGGGGAAACACAGTAGACTTGAAGAAACAAGTGTCCTGGCTGCCTCTGGACTCAGACCTAGCAGGAGGTGGGTGAACATGACCCTGTGGTCCTCTGTGACTTCAGGGCTCATTCTATTCAGTTCCTTCTCTTTAATAAAACTACTAACCAAAAGGACAAGTGTTTTGTTTCAATCTCCAACCCAAAGTTAAAATTAATGTTGAAAAATTGAACTGGTCTGCTTATCCTAGATCTGATTTTACTGTGTTAGAGGCAATTAAATGGCAAAGAAAAACTAAGCATATGGTGATGTTTCAGGGAGAAACAACCAGCCCAGAATATGAACCACACAGAAAATACTGGTCTTGTCTCAGTTTCAAGGTCCTCTCATCTCCTAATTCATGGGAGTTTTTTGCTAGTGGCTTTAATGAGAAATATCAGATCCTTATTTAATGGGGATTTCTGAATTTGTGAAATACATACTGGATGTGTTCCTGTGGTCAGTGAGGGTTCTTCCAACCCTACTTTGTGTTTCAGAGGAGGAGGATGAAGGAAGTTTTTTACCAGACAAGTCAGATATTTCTCAACAAAAGGGATTCCCCACTCCTGCATTGCCAGCAGAAATTCTCTTCAGAGGATGTAAGCTTGGGGCTTCAACACACGTGTTCTTCTGCTCCCTGCTGATGGCAAAGGGAGACACTCAGCCCTGTTCATTACACCCTGTGGTACCTGCTGCTCTTGTTCTATTGACTTCCACTGCTGCAGCACTTTCAGACTCCAGGCATGCACAGGAACCCAAGTGTGCCACATTTGCTCTGAAAGCAGAAGAAAAAAGATAATCCTCTGAGGGGGCTGTGACTAGGGATGTCTCTTGCCAACAGACAGCAGGGAGCTGGAGATTTTGAAACAGAAGTATGAGGAAGGATAGCTGACACCTGCACACTATCTTCCATTGTCTGCTTTAACACCTGGGTTCAAAGTGTTCACAACGCTTTTAGGATGCCTTGAGTGTGAAATGCCTCTGATAGCCTGGACTCGAGGATGTTTGGCCATGCCCTAGCTGCTCCGAGGAGAGGCTGGTCTGGAGCCAGTTCTGTGCAAGAAATGAAAAAGTTGGGTAAAGAAATAATTGAGAATACATGACAGAAGTTTACAAACTCAGGACTGGCCCAGAGGGAGTGGATGGGACCAACTATTCACCAGGTACTGACTTTGTCAGAGCTAGTCGAGAAGAAAATAAAGAATAGGAAGAAAGTACTTGAGATCCTCAACTGAAAAGAGGTAAAATCCTTGGTTCTTAGGCAAAATGCTCCTGAAATCTGCTCAGATGGGGTCTGAGCAAGCAGAGTTGGGCTGTTTGTCCTGTCTTTCAGGCTTTGTGACTCTGTCATTCTGGACCCACTCTGGATTTACAGAACGGCACTGCTCTTTGGCAGCTACCCTGTGAAGGGTGTTCATTCCTACCAGTGACAGCTGGAGGCTGGGAGGATGTGTCAGGAGTCCTTTATCTTCTCTGCTTTCTCTGCCCTGTCCTCAAGTAACCAAGGCTACAGTAAAGAGTGGAATACTGGGAGGGACAGACCTCCACTCTGAACCCTTCAGAACTCTCCTGTCAATTTTGTAAGAATTATAAAAAGGAAATCTTTGCAGGCAAGGGGTGCACTAGCAGCCTGGGCTGGACCTTCCATGGGCCACAGAACCATAGTTATCCAGCAGAGTGAGGGGAATTCACCAACAGGATGCTAGTGCTGCCGTAATTTAGAGGGCAGATAGTTACCTTTTCTGGGGGTATGCTACTGTACTTGTGGGCAGTGCTATGGGAATTGAGAAAATAAATCAATATTCCACACATAGACTCAGTCCAATTCTTATTAAAGAGATTGATAACTAGGAGAAAGAAAGAAAGAAAGGAAGGAAAAAAAATGCTTTCTGTTTCAGGAAGTATAGATGGTTTTGGGTGAAGAAATTTTAATTCACAAAGTCCATTTTAAAAGAGAATGGCTTGGATTACAGTCCCTTTTTCCTCCCCTTTCTTTCATTAAGTCCTCTTCTTTACCTGCCAGACCCTTGCAGTCCTTCCTCCTGCTTTCCACCCCCTCTACGGGCACTGCCCTGCCTGAGCATTGACCACATACAGCCTTCATGGCTCAGAGGCTGGGTAGAGAACGTCAGCAAATTGGTGAGCACGAGGCAAGAAAAGGGGTTGGAGTGGGGTAGAACAGACAGGATGGGTCTGTGGGCTGCCAACCAGCTCTCTATCAGGTGGATCATAGCTAAGCTTGGGGTTTCTAAGCAGCACAAAGTGGTCATCACACATGGTGAGAGTCCAGCACTCGTTCTCTCATTGCTGACTACACCATCCCCTGAACAATAACACAGTCAATAATCCATCTGCTTCTTAGATGATGTTTTTCCTGCCTGGATGCTCAAGGGACCTCTGCATTTCTGAGCTAGCACTGAAACAGAGCTTCTGGGACCTAACCATGTTGTTACCTCCTCCTTGGGATACAAGTGGACCTACTTGCCCTAGGGAGGAAGCACAGTTTGCTTCCAGAGCACGTGCTTCCAGCGGCAGGACCCAAGGTGTACACACCCAGAGTCACATGTCCCCCATGCACAGTGCCTGTTTCCCATGAGCTCGTCATCACTGTGCGAGACAGGGCTGTGCAAAGAAGCTCCTGCCTCTCCCTACTGGTCTCCACTGTCATTCCCCTTTTCAGCAGAGCTGAAGACCCAGCCATTCCCACTGGGTTGTTTTTTCACTGTGCTGGCAGAGGAAGAGCAGCAGGAGTTGGCTCCACCTGCAGCCAAGAGCTCCCAGGCAGGTTGTGTCCTCTGGGACACCAGTTAGGGACCTCTTCTAACACACCTGAACAGTGGCAGATGCTGCCAGGCCACTGTGAGACTACAGAGCTCGTGTTCCTGCTCCTGTTTGGGAAAGGCCGCTCTTTGCTGCACGTGCCACGGCCGTGCCTCAGCAGGAGGGATGCAGACCAGGGGACACGGCCAATTTCAGATGTGAGGAGGCCCTGGGTGCCTGGCATAGGTGTGGCCCCTTTTGCTCAGCAGCTCTTCTCCCCGGCTGTGCCCACCCCTGGGTGGGTGCAGCAGACTGGGGGTAGAAGCAGCTTGAGGGGCTGAGGAGGGTGAGACCAAGGAGGGGGACTTTTCCTGGGCAGTTCAGACCACGAGACCTCCAGAGAGGTGAAGGACAAAGATGCAGAAGCATCCAGCGCTGGCCCAATGCTGACCCTGCTGGGGCAGTGGGAACTTTGTCACTGATGAGGCCAGTGGCCTCAGGCTGAAGCCAACAGGGCCCCCATATGGACATCTTACCTGTGGGGTCTCAACAGGAGGGACAACCCCGGTGCAACTCTGTTTGTGGGAACATAATGGAAGGAAGCCTAGATGGCTCTGGGTGGATTTAGGCATTTATGCACCATGGCCCATCCTGTACAGGGATTAAAACAAGCAGTATTTCTTTCTTTCCCTTTTCTGCCTACAGATAGAGAGTGTAAGGACTCTTGTTTTGCAGATAACCGCTACAGCATTGCTCATGATTCTGGGTGAGGAGTTCCCCAAAGCAGAATGTAGTAGCAGAGTGTAGCAGAGTGTAGAAATGAAATAGAACGAAAGCATCAAACCCAAGGCATTTAATAAAATAAAACATCTCTTCTTTTTCCCCCCCTAAAAGCTGTGTTAAAAATACATAACTGTACATTGGTTCAAAAGGGAGAGAAAAGTCCTTCTTCTGGGGATACAGAGTAACTTTACAAAACAATGAAGCCCACTAGACAAACGTATTTGGGGGATTGGATGGAATAGGCCAGGCAAGCTTTCTTTCCTTGGCTTCTCTGTTAAAAGCATCATAGGTGGAGTCTTTGGTGACACTTTTGGCTGTAGCTGGAATATCTACAATACCAACATGATTTTTTTTTGCCATCCTCGAACTGGTGGTGATGGTGTATGCATTGCTTCTGTAGCATTTCATGGCAGACATGCAAAAAGTTTCTTTCATCCCTCTTCTGAAGTTTGCATTATAGATGGAGTAGAGGGTTGGCTTAGAGGCTGAGGAACTGAAAGAGATCCAGGTGACAGCCAGGAAAAGCAAGGAGCTCTTTCTGTAGTCTGTTTCCTGTGGGTGCCACAACTGTACTGTGAAGAAAGGGAGCCAGGACAGGAGAAACATCGAGTTTAACATTAAGAACATCTTGATGGTTTTCACTTTTGTTCTTGGAACAATATTTGTTGTTCTCCTGACAGTCATTCCATCTGTGCCTATTCTCCAAATGTACTTAATGATTTTCTGGTAAAAAAGGATTATAAGGAGTGATGGGATCAAAAACACCACCAGGAGGTGGATGACACTGTAGGCAGCTCCTTGCCAAGAATCGGGGAGGAAGAAGTTGCAGTGGTGGTCACTGTCGGAGCCATAGAGAAAACAGGCTGGTGATGCAAACAGAGCACCACAGAGCCAAGAGGCCAAAATCATTTTTTTGGCTTTCCCCCTGGACACTTTGAAGCTCAAGGGGTAGACAATAGTGTAGAATCGATCCACACCTATGGAGAAGAGCACGTAGATCTGGACCCCGGGCGTGAGGTACTGGATGTACCTCACCAGCCGGCACACCCCGCTGCCCAGCATCCACCGCCCGGAGCTCAGCTGCAGCAGCAGGAAGGGCGCGCTCCCCACGCTGCTCACAAGGTCTGCACAGGCCATGGACACCACGAAATAGTTGGTGGTGGACTGTGTCCTCCTGCTCCTGTGTATCACTAAGCAAACAAGGAAGTTTCCCAAGACAGAAATCAGCCACAGCGCTCCCCAAACCACGCTGGCAGCTGCGATTTCCCCCGGCCTCAGCCCGTATTCTACCAGAGAGTGGTTCCTGCTGGAGCTGGCGCCTGGAGCTGGGGGTTCTGCCATTTCGTAGCCAGCACAAGGAGTGGAGGCTTTGGGGTTGCTCATGTTCTGCAGCAGGAGCAAGGTAAAGGGAAGAACAGGACAACTGCTGTTATCCATGCTGCGAGCAAACTCGGCCACGTCTTTTGCTCAGGCTGCAGACAGAGAGGAGAGAAAAGGTTCTCTTGAACAGCTGTGTATGAAAAGCCCATCTTAACCTACAAAAGAATATTCTCAGTAGTAGAAATATATACTGTGAGTTCTATATTTCTGAGCTAACACTGAAATACAGCTTCTGGGTTCCACTGTAGCTGGTCCTTTGTGGTGGTATGACATGCTGTGTCAGGGCGATCCCACCCCACCCCCTGGCTGGTTTGTGGTGGCTGCCAGCCTTTCACGCCCCCTCACTTGTGTTCCTAACAGCCCCATTCCACATCTGCAGCATGGGCACCGTGACAGGCAACAACTGACAGAACAAGAGGACACAGTCTCAAGCTGCGCCAAGGGAAATTTAGGTTAGATGTAGGAAAAATTTTTTTACTGAAGGAGTGATAAAGTTCTGGAATCGTTTGCCCAGGGAGGTGGTGGAGTCACCATCCCTGGATGTGTTTAAAAAAAGATTGGATGTGGCACTCAGTGCCATGGTTTAGTTGAGGTGGTGTTAGGGCATGGGTGGGACTCGGTGATCTTGAAGGTCTCTTCCAACCTGGTGATTCTGTGTGTGATTCTGTGACCCCAACGCTGCCTTCATGGGGGGAATGAGAAGGGCAGGACCCCTTGGTCAGCACAGAAGGTCCCCAGGTATTAAGAGGCCTAAGTCCAGAGAAGTTTCTGGACCGTTACCATATATGTCCACAAGCCCTGACCCAACCAGGTTATAACTCCCTTTTTGCTGTGGTTTTCCTTGGAGCAGGATGTCTGCAGCGGGAAGCCCTTCCCTTGGGGCTGGGGTGCTGCCCAAGGAGACTTCCTGGGATTGGGCACCCTCACCACCAGCACCAGACCTCTGGAAGAATGACTGGTTTGATCTTGAGTGGTCCTTAGACCCTTGTGGATGAAGTGAGCAGAATTTTGGGGAACCCTTCAGTGAGAGGACTTCGGGGTGCATGTGAGTGTGCGTGCACTTTGGGACATCGTTCTTGTCTGTGGCATAACAAGATCCCCGACTGGTAACACCAAACCTGCCACCTGTCAAACGTCACTGCTTGTGAGTTACAGTTTGTCTGAGGGTGTTACCTGTGTCAAATTGTTCTCCTGCACCCTCATGGCACACACACCACAGAATGCGATAGGTATGACCTCCTGTTCTGAGGAGCAAGAGACAAGAATGCCTATATTGATAGAGTTTCTAGTGTTGACTTTAGCCAGATGGTTGGGTTGGTCTTAGCCTGTTGCAGGGATAAAATGGAAAAATAGCTAATTTTAGTGGCTATACATATGCAAACACCCTGCTGCTATCTGATGTCCTTTCAGTCATCATCTTGACATGCAAAGCCTTTTATTCACTAGAAACACAAAGTCTTTTCTGTGGTTCTACTGCGAGAATGCTGAACTCCAGAGCTTGATAATGTGCAAGATAAATCAGGATTCAGTGAACAAGCAGAAGATCAAAAGGTTCATCCTAGAAGCCAAATGAACAAGCTCAAAAAGCCACCATCATCCTCCTCAGCTTTTCAAGTGATCCAAATTCCCATGTTTGCTTTCTCTTGGGCTTTTTTCAATGCTTTGCTGATGCTTTTTTCTGTGCTTACTCTAGCTCTGCATCTACCACCTATTATTTTCTCCTTGTCTGCCTACTCAGAGTGAAGCCTGAAGGCACAGAGCCCCTGGATGAATTTGGGATCTTGCCCCTTGTGCTGTTTCACATGTCCCCTTCAATAATGCAGTGCAAAAAAGTCATCAGATGTGGAAGAAGAAAAGATGTACTAATTGCTTGTTGTGGTTATAGAAGATTTTTTTCCTCTAGCTTTTTAGAGCCTGTACTTCATGTGACTGTTTGTGTCACATGAAGGAACACCATCAGCAACATTGTCCCTTGTCCCCGCTTCTGCTAGAGGGCTGTGGGTGCTGCCCAGCCTGGCCTTGCTTTCCCCCTCATCCTTGGTTGCCTTCCCTCATAGTTTTCTTAGTGGCTTTGCCTGGCAGATGATTCCTGATTTCTCCAAGGGCTCCTGCTTGTCTTTCCCCACCCTACTTTGGATGGATCTGCTCCCCTGGAAAAATCCTGCGGTTACTAGCTGTTGGCAGGGCATTTGGGCTGCTGTGTCTGGCAGAGTGGCAGGATGCATTGTCAGTGCAACCTGCTAAATTACCTGTTAGAATTATCTGTAATAAAATAATACATGTGGAGCCTATTAACTAGATAGAAAGGAACCTTATGGGATAATTTTCTTCCTTAATTTCCCTTCTTGCCGTGCAGAAGTATGTCCCATTTAAAAATAGCCAGCTGTACAAATTAGGCTTCATAGAAGAATAATCAGATAAAATGTCTTGACCAGTACTGAAGAGCAGTGGAAGTCTGGTATGAGAATGAAATGGCCTTTCTTAAGCTGTTAAAATAGGCAGACTTGCTAACACTGTTCTCATGATATTTCTTCTCATGAGACAAATCTGCTCTCTGTGTCTGTTTAGACCTGGCGCATTTAGTTTTGCATGTGAGTAAACCCCAAAATATTTACAGGGTTGTAGTGCTCAGATAATACTTTTTTGGATTTTTTTTCTGATGCATCTTGCCTAAGAGCCAGCCCAACCACTGTTCACGGGAGAACTTGGGTTAGCTGCCAGCACACCTTGGAGAAGGCAGGAACCGAGCAGCCCCAGGCAGAGAACAATGTGTGACCCCCATGGAGAGCAACCAGTGGGTGCCCAAAGGAAGGAGGATGCCAGGAGATGTATCCTGCTGCCTTGTGCTGGAGCTTTGCTGGCAGAGGAAGCAACATGAGAGCAGGAAAAGCCGCCCATGTTCAGCAGAGATGGTTCTTGTGTGGTGCTGGTTTCCTCGCTGTGAACAGAACAGGAGAGGCACCAAACAGAGCAGCAAGTAGTGCTGTGTTTATTGATTCTTCCTTGGAAAAATTCCAGGCCATCCAGCACACTGCCCACGAGGCAGAGGTGAAAATACAGGCACAATTATAGGGAGTTTGACTGACTTGAGCATAGGGTTTCACTGGTTGTACAGCAATCACTTGTTTTATTTTTCTAAAAAGTAAAATGCTATCTGATTAACCAGTGTGCTCTGAGATTCCTGCATTCCTGGTCATAGATAATTTTGTCTTCAAATGGACCAGAAACTGATATCTTTTATTTTAAGTGATCTCTATTCAAGCCTATTTTCCTTATGTGGCACTGAGATCTGGATCATACCCTGATTTAGTACTAAGAACCTGAGTGTCTATGGCCCAACATATATTTTTCTTCAGTGGGCAAGTCTGGTTTTTATGAGTCTTTTTTTTACAGTGGAGACTTGAACTTCTTGCATTATGAGTAATGCTCCAAAAGGAAACGTGACCATAAAAAGCTCAGCATAGGCACAGCTCTGTAGGGGTCTGGGACACAAATAACTGGAGATTCCATGACTTGCTACCATATTTATCTCCAATTCCCACATCCATGTTTGCTGCATTGTTTGCTGAAATATGGTTTAAGTGTTAGGGAACCATTCAGCTTGCAAATATCAGATCCATAAAAACCAGTGATGAGTTCTGTCACCTCCCTCTGCCCTGAAGGCCAATAAGCAAAAATTTAGAAGCACAACAAGTAAAAATTACATATAGCAAGTAGGTGAGGCCTAATTACATTTTTAGTAAACAAAAATGCTTTTATTAATTTTCCCTTTAAACCAATATAATACTGGTCTGAATGGCTGCTTTCCAGTAATTATGAGTCTTCATGGATGGAGCAGTACCAAAAATCTCACTTTGTCTTTCAAGCATTTTAGAGTGGGAATCCTTTTAAAACTGCTATGAGGCCTTTCTGTATTTCTGTTTAAAAACCTACTTTTTTGTGCATTAACTTCAGAAAAGAAAGAGCATGTGAGATGACTCATAATCATTGAAGAGGGATTTCCTGGTGCCATGGTTCCATTTTATTGACCTCAATTTGCAGTTTGGAAACCAAATCACTCCATTTTGAGCTGATAGCTCTCCAAAACAGATCTGTTACTTAGAGATTAACTATTTGAGTCACAAAAATTTTGTGAAATCACTGCCACATATACTTGGCTGTTGCACAAAGCCCATATGGCATAGTCACTGTGTGTTTGCATGTTTACTGTCCTGTCTAAAAATGCAGCACCCATTGCAATTGGGAAGAGCAAAACCTAGTAAGATTCACCAAGGGTTGCAGTAAATGGGTTTTTAAAAAATGTTTAGTCAAAAGAAAAAGCATTTTGTTTCCCAACTAGTGTTTTTCAGGATTAAAAACAGCTAAAGAAGCAGATCATTGTGCATGATTTGACCTAAGCACTAGCAGAGGGGCTTTTTTATTCAACATATTTTACCTCTCTGCATCGTAGCTGCAAAACATCAGGCAAGCATTGATCCAACAAATTATTTCAAAAGCATTAAGCTGGTAATTTACTCCATAAA
The DNA here is from genome assembly GCF_000738735.6 of Corvus cornix cornix. NCBI lineage: Eukaryota > Metazoa > Chordata > Aves > Passeriformes > Corvidae > Corvus > Corvus cornix. The sequence goes on along the minus strand of NC_047057.1, from coordinate 64,572,811 downwards.
CTTCCCTCTCTGGAGAGTATCTCGGGAAAAGTTGCCAGACTGGAAGAGAAATGCTTCATCTAACTGAGTTTAATCAACATTAGGAGTGTGAGTAAATTGAATCTGGATGGGGGAGGGGGGCTTTTGTCCGGCTGTGAGATGCTAGAAGGTGACATCCACCCTGCCTAAATTCAAATGAACTGCCCTGTGCGTGCATGGTGCCAGTGTAGAAATCCCTTTGTAGAAGAGCACACTCCTTCAGCCTCAATCTGTCCCTTGCTAAGCAGAGATGACTGTTGTGCATATTGAGGCCATTTAGTCCTCCTGCTTCCAGGGGAGGAATGCGGATGCACATGCTTTTGTAAGCACACAGTTTCCCTGCCAGTTCTTTTCCCTGCTCTAGTGCTCATAAAAATGCTCAGCTCTTTGCCCTGCTCCTCTTACCAAGGCGTTTCTATTCTCTGGGCAGCTCTTCTGAGCAAAGCCTGAAATTCTCCCGAGGTGAAGTGTGTTACTTCTCACTCTCTGCATTCCAGTGTGTGGGGATAGGAAACATCTGCCCCTATTTTATCAGGAGAACAACATGTTTTGAGTGCAGTGAAGCTTTGAGATCTGTACCCACATCTCACACGCTGCTGCCTGCTCTCTAGCTTCACCCAGCTGGTGGAGATCCCTGTCCTGCAGCGTGGATAACCAAGGATGACATGACTGTAAGCAGGGATTGGTTAATGGATGGAGCTCTCAGTGCTGGTGTGGACACGGCTCAGCTGATTGTCAAAGCTTCAGAGCTGAACCGATTGTGTGAGCTGATCTGTGTTTTTGCATCTCACATCAGGATCTGAGGGCATAACCTGCACTGAGCGGTGAGGTCATGGGAGCAGGAAATATGGATGGAATCAAATAAAAGAAGGAAGTGTTCTAATTTTCAGCACTTCTAAAGAATATATGTTATACTCTTCTACTGAATGAACGTGAATCTAAACAAGCTTTTTCTGCTGTGGGCTGGAGGAAATTCAGGGTACCCAGGCAGCCTCTTTCCCATCGACCTTTGACCCTTCAAGTTCTTTTCTGACTGTTTTAACAAGGTATTAAAACTGAGGACAAGGTATAACACTGCAACAACTGCTGGGATTGGAATCAATTTTTATTTCTTGAACTGGCTGCTTGAGGAAGAATCCTTTTTCAGCTTCATCCTTCTAACTAAGCTTAGAAAGGAGTGAGACATGCAGTGGAACAAGAACAGGGTCCATCTATTGCTTCTGGGTCTGTCAGCTCACACCTGGAGTAACTACTCTGACCTGGAGCACCGGGCTCAGGGCAAATCCACGAGGTATGATTTTGATGAGCAAGCAGGATTCAAACCCGTGCACAAGTCACAAGTCACTGCATTTTGGCTGAGTCTCCTTAACAGATGTTGCCATCTCCTGAAGTTCATTGCGGTTTTAAATGTTCTGGGAGCAGTGGCTTTTCCCTGCATCTGGAGGGAATGAATTTTTCTCATGTATTTCCTGTGGGTTAGGATTGACCCACAGGGAGCCACTGTAGGTCTGTTAACCTGGGGTAAGTTGCTAAAACCCAGTAATTATTCATGCACCTAAACCTTAAGATGTTCATTCTCTCTTGGCACTGCGAAGGAGCCCTCACTGTAATGGCAGATTCCACTTACACCCAGCATTGTGCTCTGGTCCAGGTACAGGCAGCGGTAAAATATGAGCCAGGTTTGTGCTCAGTGTTACGCAGACAGACATCCTCAGCTCCTCAGAGGGCACCACACTGTTTACAAACAGGTACACAATGGTTGCAAGTCTCTTGTTAGAGATCTAACTCTTGCCCCCAAAGGACAGCCCCACAGGTTTAAGTGTTTCAGGGCTTTATTTCATCCTCCTACTGCTGGGGTTAGTATGCAAAACTCCAGATTAGCCCTGTTCTAAAAATGATGGCAGAACCCAGATCTGTGCCCAGTGTGACTGTGGGGGCATGAGAAAGTGGGAGCAAGCAGAAGGACTGACCTAATTTCCAACTCTGCTGCCACAACAGCTTCCACCTACTGGAATTGTCCAAGAGGAGTGTAACAAGCTTGAAATACAACTTTGGAGGCTTTTTGTCCTCCCTGATGGGGATTGGGTCTGTCCTTGGGCATGGATAGGCTGTACCCTTTCCTGATTCAGAGGTAAAAATATAGATGCTCTCTCCCACGCGCTTGCAACAATTTTTGGCAACACCAGGCCCTGCCCACAGCACAGCACGTTCTTCTGCTTGATGTGAGGAACATGGTGCTTACCAGGGCTGCTTTGCCATGGTGGGTGTTGACAGATAAGAGGTGGTGAATCTCATGCCTGGCTGATTTCTCTGCCCATCTCTTGGAAATTCTCACCCTCTTCCCACTGAGTGTCCTCTCCCCCACAGGGAAAATGCACCAGCAGCTACAGCAAGGACTTTGGCAGCTTAGCTCACCCTCTCACCAGCAGTGAGCACAAATTCTCCCCCTACAAAAACCTGGGGAGGTTTTTTTATTGTTGGTTTTGTGTGAAAAGGTTATGTAGAAAGGAATTCTTGCTAGGAAATCTTGTGAAAACTGCTTTCTCATTGCACAAGAAGTTAATACGGCAACAGGATCTTTGCACTGGTGCGAACATTTGTGCTGGGCTGCAAGAGGTCCTGTCACATGGCTCTTGACCCTTCTTGGTAACATGGGTCCCCTGTGCCAGACATGGTGACAGGGAGTGGGGTGACAGTGGTGGCTTATAACCAGAGATGCCTGAGATGCTTCCAGGAGGACTTCTCTGGTAGGACTGAGAGGAGCTGAGCTGCACGAGCAGTAGAATGACACTCCCACGGCCTCTGCCAGAGGATATGGCCATTAGTGAGAGCATTTCAGTTGTCCTGTACCAGCTTTATCGGAGAAGCTGGGAGGGCTGAGGGCCATGCACAGCCCAAAGCTGAGTTGGAAATGCCTGATGGGGAGATGATTGTGGGAAGGGAGTCTCCCTGCTGAGCAAGGCTCGGGGAGGATGAAAGCAGCCTAGGGGAAGCCACTGAGGCAAGGTGTCAGCCTGCTGATAGCCCCTGAACTGGAGATGCCTTCGAGGACTGGGTGCCAGTTGCAAGAACTGTGTTGGCTGCCTGCCAGAGGGAAAACCTAGGGAAAGATGGAAGCTGCTGGAATGAAGAAATCCCAAACACACAAGCGCTGCGTCATATCTTGGTGCTGGGAGAACTGTGTGGTGGGGACGGTGAACTGACTCCACCTGAGAGTGTTAGGGGTTTGTTCTGCATTGTCTGACTGAAATTGCTCTCTGTTGAGCACCTGAGAGAGGATGCCTGGTGGGGCTGCAAAGGAAAATGCAGATGGAGATCATATGGTGTGACCCAGATGTGGGAATTGCACTGCACAGCTCTGCAAACAGAGGCCTCACAGGAGAGCTGTGGGGGAGCGAGGGTCTGCAGGCTCTTACTTTGAGACAAGGAGCAGAGCTCCCCACATGTGTTTAAGGTGTAGAGATTCCTCCCCTTACTGACTCATCTGAGACCAAGATGCCTAAAATAAATTAGAAATCAAGCTTACTCATAAATCAAGTTTCAAAAAATCCATATTTAGACACCCAAATAAGCTTTTAAGGATGCCTCAGGGTTGGCAACCAGTTTTTCTGCAAACCAAGCCACTTGTTTAAGTGGTTAAGAGTGACTTTAACAACAAACCTTCAAGAACCACATCTGCAAACCTTTGCCAGAAAGAACTGGCTATGAATCCTGCCTCATACACACAAATGGCCTTTTGAAAGCAGAAGGCAGCTTTACTTCCCCATTACTCTGTGGAGCCAACATACTGTTTGACATGCTGGAAGCCAGCTGGATAAATGGGAAATATTGCTATGCATTCTTAGAGAGTCTGTGCCTGAATTAGCTAAACTGGAACAGCCCTCTTGCCTGTGCTGGCTACAGATAAGCAAGGATTGCTCTGCCTGTGGGGTTTCCCTGAGTAGCTGCACCCAGGCACCCACACAGAAAAAGGGAGACAGCGCTTTAAGAAAGTATGATTTGAAATTAATGACTGAAAAATACAAAAGCAGCTGTTCTAGAGCAATGACATGAGGAAGAAAGAAGCTGTTTGAATGTATTTAGAGACAGAAAAAACCAGATGAGCAGATCAGTCTGCTCCATTGCCATAAAGTAATTTTCTGTTTTCACTGAACTGATGATGTCAGGAGATTGTTTCAAACAAATAGGTAGCATAATTGAAAGATAATGAATATAGATAGAGAGAATGTAGATTTGTGAAGAAAATATGGGCAGTTATTCTGCAGTAATTCTACACACCCCCTGCTTTCAGCAGATAATCTTAAAATTCTAGCCCCACAGAACATTTTCTCCTGGGGAATGAGTCCTCCTGGCTAAAACCCTAGTGATTTAAACGCACATAAGTAAATACACGTAAGATAAATTACTGGAAAAGATCATGTCGTTTGCCTCCACAGGGAGAATTACCCCTTTAGCTACAGCAGTGCTCAGCACAGCCCCTATCCATCTACATACCTGCTCCAAAGCATAATCCCAAAGCCGCTGGTCTCCTCCTTGCTCTGCTGGTTATCCCAAGTGAAGCCACGTCTGGGAAGGTGCCGGTCATACTGGGAACCCCGCGGTACCTCCAGGTCTGCAGCTACCTCTGCCCGGCTGCTTGCAAAGCCGCTTGAGGGGAGGGACGGGGTATTCTACCCCTCTTCTTCACCGGAGGAAAAAATGACGTTTGGCAGGGGTGGCCGCTGCCCAGCGCCTTTCCGTGTCATGTGCCATGCGGATCATGCGGCCGCCCCCCGGCCGGTCCCGCGCCTCCTCCCGCCCCGTCGGGGCCATCAGCACCACGGACAGCGCCGGGCGCGGCGGGGCGGCCGCACCGCGGGGACACCGGGGGGACACCGCGGGGACACCGGGGGGACACCGGGGGGACACCGCGGGGACACCGGGAGGGCCCCGGGGGAACACCGGGAGGGCCCCGGGGCTGGGCCGCCCCCGGCCCGCGGCGGGGCCCGGCTGCCGGCGCTGACGTGCCGGTTGCCATGGCGAGCGCGGCGGCTGGAGAGGATGCTTTTCTCCCACGATGGTCGCCATGGGACCCCGCCAATTGAAAGGAACGGAGCGAATGAATAAGAGGAGCGAGGTGGAGAGAATATTTAACTAGCTTCCTCCGGGAATTTGTGCCCTTTTCCCCCTTTCTTTTTCCTTTTTTTTTTTTAATTCCCATGTGGATACTGAAACTCCGACAGCCTGGTCCGTACCCCTGCTTCCCCCCTCATTTAAAACTGGGCACCTTTTATGTTTTGTGGGGAATGGCACCGACACCATTTCCTTATGTTCTCTGTCACACACACTTTATTAAGCAAGTTGGAATAATAACAACCCTCCCCAAATCTTAATCTGTCCTCTCTCACAAACGTTTTTCCCGCAGAATTACAGCAGCTCCATAAATTATATTACACTGCAAGCTTAAGGAAGGAAGGGATCATTTTAGTCTTGACAAACTTTCTGCCTGGGAACTAAGCAAGAAATTTGTTTGGAGAATGGATTTCTATTATTTTGGGCTTTCTGACTTGAAATGCATTGGTAAACTGAACCAACAAAGCCTGGGTATTTTCCTTTGTTTTCCCTCATTTTTCAGTAGAGAACTCCAAGTGTATTTTAAAATTTTTTTTACCAGATGTCTTCAGTGGAGAAAAAGTACAGTTGTATATTGAAAAATACAGTCAAGGAAGAAATAATCAATGTGATTTTTTTACATGAATTACTGTGGCGTAGTTCAGTTCCCTATATTTTACACTTTTAAGTTACATTACATACAGTGGAATGGGTGTGCTGGGAATCAGGTCAGAAACATAGAATAACTTCTATACAAAGATTAGACTAGGTTAGAAATGAGTAAGGTGTGGGAAGATTTTTTAGACTGAATTACATGGAGAGTGTCAACAGGAATTATCTGTTCATCTTCCAATGGGAGAACTTGGAAGGGAGCATCAGATAAAGGAACCTGGTTCAGAACACGAAGAAGGGGTAGGGGGAAGTTCCTCAAAGTGTGGGTGCAACCTCCTGGGGTTCCTTGCCAGAGGATGGTGTGGGTGCAGAATTGCATGTGAAACTGAGGAGAGGTTGAACAAATGTTTAGAAAAATGCCAGATAGAACTGAAGTCTCTAAACTAATAAAACCCATTGCTTTCAGAAAATCATCTGAGCTCAGTGCACTGGAGGTCGGGAGAACTCCTGGAGAAAGGATTGTACTGAGGTTCAGTGAAAGGCATTTTTACAAAAAACCCAATAATTTTATGAAGTTTGGGCTGGGAGTGTGACTTTCCAAATACACCTACAATATGCCTTTGTCCTCTTAGAGAATGGCAATAGCAATGGCAGCTTGGCCATACACCAGCTTCATTGCCAGGTACTTCACACAGTGTATTTCAAAGTTTGTTGGGTTTTTTCCCAGCAAATTGGGTTTTATGTTTTGTTTTGGGTGTTTTTTTGTTTTGTTGTTGGTTTTTTTTACTGTTCTCCTCCCTGATTGTCAGTGTTAGAGGAAAGTAATCTTAATTTTCACCTTCTCTCCAGATTGGTTTTCCTGACAGTGCAGGAGGGTGAGGGAAAGTTTCATGACACCTGTGTTGAGGAAGTGTTGCCCAGGGAGATGGAAACTGCTCACAGCTCAGTTCCTCCAGTTCAGGGGTGGAACCTTTGGCAGCTGTAAATGCACCATGTTTTGAAAGAAGGCATAAAACCCTGACAGTTGCTTTGGGGCTCACTTTCTCCTTCTCACCACATAGACATAAGGATGAGTGCTTGAAATATTTAGTGATATTAGTTTTTCATGAGCTTTGCTCACATTATCTTCTCCAGTGGCTGTTGGATTGATCACACCTTTGTAAAATCTGAGCACATCATTTTGGTGTTGATAAACTGGAAGAGTGTGAGGACGTGCACCTCGTTCAGCATATCCAGAGAGCCTGAGGCATGAGGCCTTATTGCTTGGAGACTTGTTTCTCTGACAAGACCTAAGCATTTTCTCAAATTTGTCCCAAACAACCCACGTTGTTCCAAATCTGATGTCAGTTGTTGCCAGAGCCACAGTTGCTGTTGATTATTTTGGAACTGTTTTTGCAGGGCAAAGTAATTTTCATTCAGCATTGATTTGATTTTATTGTGTGGTTTTTTTGACCAGACCTGGAAGTAAATCTCAGATTTTTTTTTTTTTTTTTTTTTTTTTGACTCCTGTAACATTCCTGGTATTAAAGATGCTTTTATTCCTGCCAATGAATCCAGAGACAAACCCAGACAGAGACGGCAAGTACCCCAGCTGACACTTGACAAGTCACAAAAGGGTTCACCCCCAGAAAGTTTGCTGTGGGGAGGGGGAGCAGAGAAATAAATCCTTTGAAGGGATGAGAGATAATAGGTGCAAATTAAAGGCTGTGCCTTTGGTACATTGGGATCATTATGGCTGAGTTACTCCCTGGGGTGCGACTCCACATGGAGTCTGTGTTTGCAGGGGCAGGCAGGGAGAAAGCATTGTCATTTTTGCACAGGGCCAGACTCTGATCTGGCCTCAGTAGTCCTTATGGGTCCCTTCCATCTCAGGATATTCTGCCATCCCGAGTTTTCCATTTTATTCAGGGGGATCAGGCTCTGGGGCTCAGTACACAAAGGTCTGGCGGGCTGGAGGCAGCTCGGGGGTTGCACCAGGAAAAGTCTGTCCTTAATTCCTGCCTGTGTTAGTGCCTCAGAGGTGTGGTTTTGGATCCATCATTTAACATCTCTGGGCTAAATTCTGATCAGGAGAATCTGCACTGGGTTAAAGTGAAGTCCACTAAAGCCACGTGGCAAAACCCAGCCTGTTACCAGTTAAACACATCTGCACTGGTTGTCCTTGGGCTGAATTTGGCTCAGGACCTCGAGAATGAACAGTGCATAAATGACTCCAGGTTCTCTAAGAACGCTGCATTTCAGCCTGGTTTTGTTTCAGGGATGGACAAGGATCCCTAAGTGTGAATTGTGCCACCTAAGGGTAGCCGACCAAGAGCAGGAGTTTTTGTTTTGTTTTGTTTGTTGTTTTCACCTGCTTAAATCCCAACAGTGGTTCAGAGAGTAGTAAGAAATGCCCCACAGCTGAGTTAAAACCTTATCTTTTCTTAGCTGTGCTCAGACCCCTCTAAGGTCTGACCTTGCCCTTCTGGGGTCTGAGCACAGACGTGAATAGAAGTGAGATTCTGGGATAACAAGCTCCAGGGACACCTTATATGTGCTTAGTGTGGAAAATAGTAACTTGCCTGGAGGAAATATGACTCACTCTCACTGGAGTTTGGAAAAGTAGGGGGAGTTCTAGGTTTCTGTTCAATTAAAGCTTATTATGAACTCATTTACTTTGCCTCCTCCCCAAGCATTGCATGCAAAGCAGGAGTCACTGGCCCTTGGAGTGAACATACTGTACTGTGCATCCTGATGGATGTCATTCCATGTGACCTACATGCACAGAGAGCAGCTGGGATGAGTCAGGTCTCTGTGGCTGAGGCTGCCACAGCTCCTGCACTCTTGAATTAATGCATATGTTTGAAACAGAGCAGGACTGATGTCGAACCATTCATTGAGAAGCAGCAGTAAGATCTGCAGCAGCTTTAAAGAGGAACTCATTCCCTGGAGACATTGATCCTTTGCCTCTTACTTAGAGAGAGTTTCCAGTCCTGTGGTGATGTCAAAGAGGATTAGGACAGAAAAGATTGCTGGCAATGCCAGTCAGGGAATCCTGAACAGGGAGGGAGCTATGGCAAGCACAGCAAACATGGATAATCCAGTGCTAAGGAAAACAGTCACAATTTATTATTGCAGTCTGTACACACTCTTGGCTGAACATGACTGAATGGGAGGTCTTTCTTGATTGTTGGGGTGGCTACCTCCTGCTCAGCAGAACAAAAGCTGTATTACTTTCCTGATAGGGCCAGAGAACCCAGGATGGCTCAGACTCAGTCAGTGTAGTTTGGAGACCTGGTACAGGGCAGAACTGGTGGTGTGAGCTTGCCTTAAACCAAACCAAAGCAAAACAACCCTCACTCACCCCCAAGTTTATGAGTTGCTCTCATCTGCCTACCTTCAGGTGAGAAGACTGGATCCATTCAGATTTCCACGGCTCTCCTTGGAAGAACTGTCCCCATTAGAAGTTCAACATGCTCATCAATAGGCAGGATTAGTGCTAACCCTGCTTTATAGCAGCATCACCTGAGGGGCTGCAGAGATGGGAACTGGCTCTACATCCACACTGCAAAATGTAATACTCTTCCCAGCAGCAGATCTGATTTCCCAGGGACGTGGAGGGTGAGAGGAGCTGCTTTTTAGCTGCTGTGTTACATACTCTTGGTCAGGTCAGGGGCATGTCCAGCCCTGAGCATGTGCTCCAGCTTGGTACAGCAGCTCAGGGCTCAGCCTGGCTCAGTGCCATGGGCAAGGGCCCCAAAGGGACTGGTGTTTAAACACAGAATCTTACCACAAAGCTGTCTCTTGTACCACACAGACCTGCTGCAGCCATAAAAGCATCCTGCCATATCCTAGCCCTTAGTCCTCAGCCTCTTTTACCCAGTTAAGACTTTTACATAAAATTTTGCCCAGTGAGCCAAAAATGAACTAGGCATTGAAGAGACAAAGCCTTCCTTGCACTAGAGGTAATGAGTCTCTTTGGTGCTGAAGTGTCTCCTGAAAATGGAATGAGAGGCTTGCTGTGTTGATGAGAGCAATGGTAAAATAGATTGCCAAAATCTGGGCTAAATTCTAACGAGCTCTGTCTTATGCTTGGGGAAACAGAAGCAAAAGGAAGTGAAATTGTAGAGCTGTGAATTGAGCCCTTATTACCCAGGCCAATGTAGAGAATGTGCTTCTCACTGGGCCTAGGGAAATAAAGAAATAGGACTCCCTTGAAAATCTGAAATTTTGCTCTTTTGAATAATCACCAAGATTCTTCGTATAAAAATCCCCATAAATACTTTCACATGTTCACATTTAATACATTGGCTACTTTCAGGTATTTTTCAGAAAATCCTTGCCTTGTCTCATCTTTGGTGAAGGAGGGCCAGGGGTCCCCATAACTTTCTCATCTTCTGTACTTTCCTTTCTCATGCTGTCTTTTTAAACATGGAGACACTTGCCTGTGCTGTGATGGAGTCTATTTAGCAAATCTGGTATTGGGCTTGGAAATTCTGTGTGCTCCGACCTGTCCTTGTTCACATTCCTCTGGTCAAGCCTGGCTGCTGCTGATGGCTGAGAAACCAGATCCACCTGTTCCCTCCAAAAGAGGCAATAGAGTGGCTTTACAAGGAAAACACACCCAAGAAGTGCTACAGGTGTGTTTGCTTTCAGCCTGATGGCAGTCTCATTAAAACCATTAAAAAGGCTCCCCCTGACTTCAGGAGGGAGAGCATTTCCTCCTCTGGAGTTGTCTGCTTGAGTTACGCAATGGAAACAAGGTCGGGCCTTATCTTAAAGTTGCTTGTATAAATAACTTGTTCCAGGGTTAATAACTGATGAGCCAATTCTTATAGAGCCCCAGAGGTCAAAGGGTTGCTTATGACAACTGATAAACCACCCCTGAGTGGTGTTTTCCCAGCATCCCTGATAATGCTGCTGGTAGGCATATCATGCTTATCCATCAGCCCTTTATGGGCTGCTTATAAATGGCACATCACTGTGAATCTCAGCTAGCAAAACAAGCAACATCTGTGTCACAGAGCTGCACAAAAAGTTGGGAAACTCGTGTGATTCTTGGCATTTGCAGAATGCTTGATTGGTGGATTGAATGTTGTGAAGTGTATTTCTGGGAGAACATGAGAGATGCTCCAGCCACAAGGCTCCCTAACGTGTCATTAGAAAGTCAACTTATTTTCTGGCTTAACTTTACCATTGTAAACAAAAAAAAAGTGTGTGGGGCGGAGGGGATAAGTTTACTTATTTCAAACAAAAAATACTGCAAATGATGGACAAACCCTGAGAATGGACACCAGGTTTTCCCACATATCAGCTGTTTTCCCCCCTCACCTCTGAATTTGCTTTTAAAAATGACTGTGGGGCCATTATATGAGTCTGTTATAAAAATAGCCATTGTCTGCTCACTAGGGACACCAGATTTTCTTACTTGAAGAGATATGGTAATTTCTTTCTCCCCACTGTGCAAAGAGCTGAGCTTATTTGTGAAGCACTCCAACCCTTAGTTTGAATCCTCTCTGTCTGGGAGCAGCCTAAATGGAGTCACCCTCTGAAGTGTCAACAGTGGCACTGCTGAACTGGGACCCTTTGTCTTCCCTGGGTGAAGCAGTAGCTGCACACCCAGCCCCAGTGCCAAAGGGGGGATGGGATGGTGCAGGAAGGTGGGGGTGGCTGTGGGGACCCGGGCGCTCCCCTTGAGTCAAGCCCGGGGGACCGTAGGGCTTTGGGAAGTGGTGATCCCAGAGTGACCTCACAGAGCAGGGGAATTTGGTGAGGAGACACCTGTGTCAGGATGTAAATTCCTCTCTGAGCATCAGCTGAGCCCCCAGGTCATTAATCCTTTCTGGGACAGGTTCAGGTTTTACTGCTCGAGCTGGGAGAGCTCACAGACATCCGTGGCTCTTAGGAACGGCTGCAGCAGGGCAGAGCCCTGGCAGCTCTCTCCCTCAGGGGGAGGGACAGAGAAGGATGCACAGGGGCTTCCACCTCTCCCCTGTTTTCCCAACAGATTTTCACAATCGTGGCAGAGAAATTTCCCACATGAATAAAACTGTACGAGTGAGAAGGGTATTATTCCAAAGAGACAGAGAAAACAGTGGCCACAGGTGGTTTTGGGCATTTACTGTCTATAGTCAGGTTGCTTTTGGGAAAATGATGTACAAAGGGATCTGTTCCTTGTCCCAGCCTCCTGGCCAAGAAGGCTCCACCACCAGGAATTTGGCTCGAAGGGTTTAGAAACCAGAAGAGAGATGCAGCAGAAATCTGCCAAGGCTGCACTTACACTTCCTTAGTGACCCTCCGCTGTAGCTTTTCACACGTTCGCCCGGACAAGAACCCGCAGCAGTTCCACGTGGTTCGTCTTTAACAAGCTCGCTGCGTAAAGAGTGGAGCTCGCTGCGCTCCGCCGCGTCTCGGAACGCAAATCGCTGCTGCCCTCCCGCGGCATCCCCGCACGGATCCTCTGCTCCGCAGGCACGAGGGAGAGCCACCGGGCACGGCCATCTCCGCACCGGGGCGTCTCACACCTGCCCCCACTCTGACACCTGGGGTCGAAGCCTCATTTTTTAAATCAAGGAGCGGTAACAGCTTAACGAGGTTGGTCATTTCCCAACCCCGCCCTTGGAGGAACGTGCTTTTCCCCTTGAGAGGGTGGTGAAGTCAAGACTGTCAATGTAGAGTCATTGAATCTGTGCAATGACAGTGCCAGCCACGGCAAGGTTTCCCTGAAACCCATTTCCCCCCTGCATTTGCCTATTTAGGCCTTCCCAGTGACTGGTTGGAGGAGGGGATGACTCTTCAAGAGGCTGTGTTGTCTCGTTTTCCCTATCTCACACATATACACTCATTTCTAGCACCAAGGGCCAGAGATGCCTGCCCTGCTACAATGAGACTTCAGGAAAGGAGGATTATTATTGGAGGAACGTCGAGACAACAGCAGTTGCAGATTGAACAAATGTACTGTGCTGGGTGACAGCTGGGGAGGTGGGGATGTGTTAAACAGGGCTAAATTCTGTACCAAGTCTGGAGCAACCACCCCAAAATAAGTGAAGTAACTTTGGTCTGACTCCAGTGTATTGGAGAGCAAAATTGGCCTTGCAATTATGTGAAAAAGTAGAGCAGATGAAGAGTTTTAGATAAAGCTCACTCAAGGGAAGGTTGGTCAAAGCTGTTGTATTTCACTCTGTCTTCTCTTTTCTGGTAGCATTTCTGGGTCTGGATTCTCATACCACATTTCTCTATGTTTAGGGGGATTTTTGGATTTTTATAAAAGAGGCCTGGACTCTGCTCTTACTTATACTTGTTGTACACCTGCTTATTTCAGTGTAGTTCAGCTCTACTTGAGCTTTCATAGGCAAGAAAAAAGAAATCACCATTGGTCTTATTGTAGCTGAGCAGCGGGTGAGTCACGATGGGTTCAACAGACACCTTGAATGCTGTGAACAGAAAGACTTGGGGCTGACTTCTGTCCTCACACACAAACCCTGCTGACTTCAACATCTCAGGGTAAAATTTTGCATCTCTTGCCTCTTCCTGTCCCTCAGCTTTGTAGTTGGGAAAACAAGCCAGTAGTTGTGAGGAATCTCTCCAGAGGGCAAGATTACTCCTGCAGGAGTAAATTTTCTGGGTTTTATGAGTGGATTTTAGTGCTTATCAGATGTAAAGTGCAGAGGAGGAATAATGAAGCCCCAGCAGGGTGTCACTTCTGCTGAGAAATGGCCAGGCATGTAAATGTGTTCATGCTGAGGGACCATACTTGTAGCAGATTAAAGTGCATTCTATAAAGTATTACATACAGTTAGGGCTGCAGGTAAAGCTGCTTTAGGGTTTGAAATGAAAAGGGCACATCAGCCACACGACTGCTGCGTGCACTCTGCATGTGTGCGCTGGCTTGAAGATCAGAGGACAAATCTCACTGCTGGCAGCCTTGTGCTGGGGCCATGGCGTGAATTACCTGTCCCACCTCATCTCTTCCTCCAGGCCCTACATATTCTGGTGAAATTCAGCATGATGATGGTGCTAATTCTCTTCTTCCAAACCTCTGCTCATACCAGTCTTGGTTTGCAAATGGACCCAAGTTTTGCCCAAGTCAGTGGTGCTGCGTTGGTTTGTGCAGCTGGAGCTCTGGAGCACTGAAGTTACGGGAATTTTTAAATTCTCGGGAAAGGAAAATCGAGGCGGATGTCTCCCCTGTTGTTACTGTCTGACCTTTTTTCCTGTATGTTCTCCAGTGTATCATTTAGCATGTGAGCACCTCAGGGAAGAGAGGAAGGAAGTATCCTTAATGGGCTCCTTTGTGAAATGAGGTAGATTTGGTGACTGTTTTTTTTTTTTTTTTCCCATGGAGGACTGTAGATTTAACACTGCAGACTTCACTCTTTCAGTGTTCTCCCTTAAACTGTGAACTTGGCTTAGAAAGGATGAAAAGGTTGCAGTGCTTACATCTGAGTGAGGTTAAACCCTACCTTTGCACTTGCACTGGATGATAGGTTTTTTAGTCAATATGCCTGAAATCTGTGTAGAGGCACGTGGCCTGTCAGTCTGGAGTCTCTGTAGATGGAAATGATGGATAATGTTATTGGAAGGGATTGAAAATAATTTGTCTTTGGTGCTTCTGAAATAGACTGGTCCCAAGACACTGCAGTGTTGTTCTACCCAACATGAGTACATTGTTCTTACCCTCCTTGGTCTGACCTGCAACTGCTTTGCCAGCATGGAAAGACAGCTGGTAAGGGTATTTAGGGGGCAATGCTGCTTTTATCAACAAGCTGTGAAGCCCATGGTCAGTATCTTTAGAGATCTGGACTAAGTAATTGAATGGTGCAGGTATAATCAAGTTGCCCTGCTCTGGGCTGGAGGTGGCTGCCTGCAGCAGGGTGATGGATGTGACTCAGTTCTGCAGAACCCTGCTCCTGAAGTGGTGAGCTAATGAAATGTCAGTGGCAGTGATGGACTGAGTTAGAGGCAGATGGGATTTTGAATCTGCTGCTGCCAGTGCTCTCCTGTTATCTACAGTGAATCATGCACAGCTGTGGCTGCTGGAAGATAAGCTCTGGGGTCTGGGCTAAAAAAGGAGCAAAGGGAAGTTCTCAGTTTCTGCTCTTCAGGCATGAGATAATTTTTGTATATGGTGAGTGAGATGTGTTGCCTTGTGCTAAGTTACCCAGAGGAGGGAACAGAATACAACTCTTCTTTTTAATGATTCCTTGCGGGGACTCAAGGCCTGGCAGCCCTGGGAACAGGAGGACTAAACACTCCTTCAGTCTTCCAAATCACAGAAATATAAGTCTCTTACAGATGCCTCAGTAGGTGGTTTAACTATAGCCTTTAATCCTCCTGTGCCTCAGCTCCCTCTTTTTTAGGATACAGATATACTTTGCAGCCATGCTGGCAGTATAAATATCTCAGGGACTGTGATATTTTCTGCTCTCTTTTTACTGTGGTGGCAAAATATAGAGGCAGGGCATTACTATTTACTGTTAAATTTCCAGAGCTGGCATTTTAACCTAGTGTATGTTTTGGAAACACAGTGAGGGAGAGCTGGAGACAGAGAGGACTTGCTCTGTCTGGGCAGGGAATGGGCAAAAAGGCTGCTCCCAATCTTCCTCTCTGCTTATGGGGCCACGTTGGTGGATTTTGAGGGGAAAACCTGCCTGACTTCCAGGCAGTCTGCTGCTGAGCTCTGAAGGTCTGGCACTCAGGAGCAGAGGTGTCGGGAAGCTTGTCAAAACCCACCGTGGATCTGCTCAAATAGCCTTCATAAAATAATAAAAGATGCACCTTGACATGTCTGAGCATGAGGGATGAGAGGAGGTCACAGGAACTTGGGGTCCTGCAGCAATGCTCTTACAGGCAGCAGTATTTTGGAGCTTTCCTGTTTTGTGCTGTACCCTATGGAAGGCATGTGATTAATCCACTTAACTTGTGGGTACCAAATGCTTGACTTAAGGAGAGAAAGGATCTAATACAGGGCTTAACACCTCAAGTGGATTTCCTGGCAAGCCTAGGCATGAGATTTTCCTTACAGAGATTAGTTAGGTTGTTTGGTAGAAATGGAAATCAGAAGACCTGGGCATGGTTAAAGGAGGAAACAGGCAAAGGATGGTGTAACTTCAGGGCTATGGGAAGATAAGAATGTACTTTGGGAAGTGGAAGGTACTTTTTTAGTGATGGGAAAGGACTGTGCTTTGAAAAGCCATGATATGAGAGGGATGGAATGGAGGATATGTAGAAATAAAAGGCTCTGAGACCAGGAGAGTACATTTATGAAGTGTAGCCAAGTGAGGAATGATACAACAGTGAAGAAAAAAAAGAGCTCAGCATGGTCAGCAGCTCATTCTTACTTTTCTTTAACATTTTCCTGGCAGAACCTGGAAGAATCACAAAATGAAATTGCCAGTTCATGCTATGTTTCAGCTTCTATCTGGGACAGTACTTGTTCTGCACCTGATACAGAAGCCTCCAAAATCTGCTATGAAACGGAGGGGTCATGTAATGCCTGTGTTGGTAACAGCATTTCTGCGGGTGACCAGAGGGGTGTTTGAGCAGCTGCTGGCAGTCCCACAGCCCAGGCAGGGAGGCTGACCGAGCCGCACGAGTGATCTTTAACGCAAATTTGGAGGTGTGCAAGTGTTCACAGCACAGTACATGCAAACACACGTACACATTTATCCAAGGAAAATTTTCCCCAGCGCCGGTGCTGTCCTGTTCTACACCTCCAGCTCTTTCTCCCCTGGTGCAGGAGAAGGGTGAGAGGTCCTCCTCTGGCTGCTGCCTGCTCGGAGGGCGAGATGAAGGTTTTGACCCCCTCGGTGCGCTGGATGCTGCAGACATCAGTTGTGTGGGAGACTCAGCAGAGGGAGCCTCGCGTTCAGTCCTGGAGCAGAGCTGATGCAGCTCGGAAGGAAAGGTCGCCTGCCTTTCCTCCCTCCCCGGGGAGCCTGAGCTTGCCGCAGGAGTGGGAATGCCTCGGCAGGATCGCACGGTTCCCTGTGGGAGTGCTTTATGCTGCCTGTGCCGTTTTTTGAAGCACTCAGAGCCTGTCCCTGTGACGCTGCGCTCCCAAATGCAGCTCTCCCACCACATCCCTGGGGCAGCTGTCATTCTGCTGGAAAAAGTGATGGAGGAGGAGGAGAACTCTGTATGGAGTTGGTCTGCATTGTCCGAACTTGTTTGTTACTCTGAAACTGCCCAAACATCCTGCCTGGCAGTGGCTCTGGTGTGTGCAGGCTGGGGAGGTGTTTCTCTTGTGTGGCAGATCCTGAGCATCCTCCCCATGTTAAATATTAACCTGTTGCTGCTGATCTTCCGGGCCATTTTACTCTATCTCCAGTTCTGTTGACACACGAGGAGAATACTTGAAGTGTAATGTGAATTTTCTATGCCTGGCTGCTTCACTGTTGATTTTTTGATTGAAAAATCAGGTTTTCAGGTAAATGATTATTTTTTAAGCAAACGCCTACTACTCATAAAATATTTTTGGTCAAAACCTAACATATTTTAGCTTTCATCTGCAAGGCTTTCGTATTTGTGACAGTCATTGTGTGAAAACGTTTGCTTCTCATGTTAACATATTTTTTCCCCCCAACAGCAATTAGGACTTTATTTTGGAAACGTCCTGTTTCCCAAGGAGTTTTCTGTTTGAGCAGCCTGTGTGCCCAGCCCTAGTTCAACAAAAGCTGTTCTTGTTCCAGGCCAAGAGGCAGAGGAGAGGATGGGCAGCGGTGGTGTTTTTGTGGCTATGCATTTTTCAGGACAGCAATAGTTAAGAAAAAATGACTTTGAAACAGAACAAGCAAAGAACCAACTTTGGCGATGTATGTCATGTAAAACATTTCCTGCTTTTTTATCCCAGAACTTCAGGGTCTGAGACATTTTCAGGTGGGTCTGTTTTGTTTGTTTACATGTCCATGTCTTACCTGAGCTGACGTAGTTCCTGTGTCCCTGGTGGGCAGGAGGTGAAGCCCCAGCCCAAGGCATCAGACATGATGTTCCTGTGAGCTCACTTTTTGTTTTCCTCACTTCTTCCCTCTCTTTTCTCTTTGCAGTGAAGGGGGAGCCTGTCCCCTGTGGGGTCCCCAACTGAGTTTTGACACAGTCACCCTGCAACTTGAGCTAAAACCAGTTTGCCTGTTCCAATAGGTAAGGGTGAAGAAAACAACCCCTACTAGAAAATGTATTGGCCTTGCCTATGATTTTAAACACCATTTGGCATGTAATTTGATTCCCTTTCAAACAGGCCAGCTGGTAAAAGTCTGGCTCTAACAGGCACTTGAGAGGAATCTCAGCAAGTTAACATGCTTTTAACACATCCTGCTCCATCATTCATAAAGACCTGATGGAGAGCAAGCAATTGTGCTCTCTAACGGTGCTGTCTGATCTGCTGGAGCACTTTCCAGTCTCTACCACCACCCTCTCTTCTGAAACAGAGAGCAATAAACCTGAGGAACAGCTCGTGAGCCTCTGTCTCATGTGCAGTTGTGACCTAACTGAACAGGACAGCTCCCACCCTTAAGGAGTAGCATCCACGCAGGTGTGGCTGCTTTGATGGATAGACCTCCCTGCAGAGGTTTCACCCTTGATCAGAGCAAGGCAGTCATGACCATCGTGGGCAATTGCTGTCCTGGGAGGACAAGTAAGTACTCCAAAATGCCGGTGGGAGAAAAGAGGGACCTTGAAGCCCCTGCCCCGTGTATAGTAATGCAAATTAATATTCCCTGCAAGCACACCAGATCTCCTCAGGGGACCACAGCAGCTCTCTTAAGTTGAACCAGCTGAGCCCACGGGCTAAAATCCTTATGGGCACCCTTGCCTGGGCTGGCAGGCAGCTCATTGTTCAGAGAGTAACTGCTTTATGGCATTCCTTCCTGGATATGGAGAACTGGCAGGGGTTTCTCCCTCAGAACAGGTAAAGTGGGAGCACTGCGGTGGGCTGTATGGGAAACAGAGGAAATTCAGAGGGGCTGCTTGGATAAACATGAGTGAACAGCTTTTATTCCCAGAGCCCTGTGGGTGCTGTGCTGCCTTGGCAGAGGAGCTGTCTGAGGCAGGACATCTCTGCCAGCCCTTCACCACCTGCTCTTCTGCTCTTCCACAAAGCCAGCCAACCCCAATCCCAGTCCAACCAAAGACGCCTTTGAATTTCATCCATGCCAGTCCAAAAATCATAATAAAGTTCTGTAGGGCTGACTTGCACCCTGTACTCCACCCTCATGCCCTACATATCCCCTGTACTGATGGGCAGACCCCCAGACACTTTGGCAGGCCCTGCAGCTGTACTGCTTGGGGGTGAAGCGAACAGCGATGGGGTGGATCTGGGTCCAGGGCTATGGTGGTGTGGTCATCCAGCTCCCAAGCCCACCCATATATGGCAGTCATGTAGCTGAATTACTGCTGGAAACCCCTGAGCTGAAGGAGATCAAACCACTCTCTGGGTCCTGGAAAATGTGAGGATGTGACCAACAATTCCAGGAGGAAGACAGGAGCATTTTGAGGTGAATAGCAGTGCATAGCACCAGTCCAAATCACTTTCTTTAACCAGGTTGACTACCAAGGGTGAAGATGATGGGCTTGAACCAGGGCGACCAATCTCCCCAGCTGCCTGCAGCGAGAGCAGCCCTGCTGGGCACCCCAAGGCTGGCAGGGCTCGTTTCCAGCTCTCTGCCTCACGGGAGAGTGCCTGCTGCTCCTGCTCGAGGGGTGCTCATGGTGTGCAGCCCAGCTGGCTGAGGCCCCAGCACGGTGTGGGAGGATCTCATGGCACCAGCACGAGAAGGGGGAACAGCTGTGGGGCGGGTGCCACCTCTGAGGAGTGCTGGTGGGAGGCTGAGACACGCTGAGGGTGCTTGGCCCAAAGCCTGGTGGCTGCATTAAGTGCAGCCACTGGGAGGCCATTTATCATCCCCTGTGCAACCAGCCACCCATCAGCAGCAAAACTGCTCTTTAACAGCTTCCAAACAGTGTTCCAAGCTGTGCTTGCTGTCATAACCTAAAAAACAGACAGAGGATGAAAAATCTCAAACCTAACCAAACAAAAACACAGCTTTGCAGGGATTTTGTGCTTTTCTTTTAAAATCAACAGGTGTTCCTGGTCACTCCACAAAACCACAGGGAAAATATCTGCATACCACTGAAATGAGCAACTCCAAACTAAGCTCTGTGAAGATAATCCCATCTTTTGCTTTTGTTTGGTAGAAATGAATGGGGGGGTGGGGGATAAAAAGGTTCAACTCTGGGTTTTCATGATGATAGAGTGGGAGCTTTCACCACCATCCCAGTTTTGGACTGCATCTGATGCAGGCTCATGGAGACAGGGGACTGTTATTAGAGCTGCGTGAATAATCTACAGCAAGTAACTGAATGGAAGTGTTTGGCCTTTTATCTGTTTGCAAACTATCTGTGAGCCTGCCTGGATGTTCTTGAATGTGTTTGTTGTTTGAAATAATACTGCCCATAATTTCTGTGAATAATCATTTATTTGTAGCCTGCCTATGAGCATTTAGATAGTCAAAATGTCATTTCTGTTCCATGGTTCCATGAGTGCAACCCTGAGATTCCCACCAAGAGTACCCACAGTCAGGAGTGATAAATTCACTTTCTATAAAAACCTATTGAAATCTTCTCAGGAAATGTGAGTTCATCTGCAGTAGTTGTGGGGGAAAAAGGGAGGAAAATGCAGTTAAATAACAGGGAGGGCCTGGTAAAGTGTTAAAAAGCATTTCCTCTAATTCTTTCTACGGCCAATTGGATGATTTAAGTTTTTATGGTTTGCAGTCTGGAACCACTCAATCAGAAGTAAGTTTGCTTAGAAGATTTCTGCTTGAGCCAGACACGGTGGCCTGGCCCTGTGACTCTAAAAGCATCTCTGCGTGGCTTAGTCCAGATCTGACCCACTTCCAGATTCCAGAAGTTGTGTGCTGACATACTCAGGTCTCCAGCTGCTAAAGGACTGTTCAAAGCTCAAAAGAAGAACTCACCATTTGGTTTCGGAGCAGGGCCATCCTGGCTGTTGGTGTGTATTGGGTTTGTGTGGTGTGGCTTTGGTAGCAGAGGGGGCTACAGGGGTGGGTTCTCTGAGAAGCTGCTGGAAGCTTCCCCCAAGCCCAGCAGAGCCAATGCCTCCAAACCCAGGATGGACCTACCACTGAGCAAGGCTGGGCCAGTCAGGGATGGTGGTAACGCTTCTGGGATAATGTATTTAAGAAGAAGGAAAATAAAAGTGATTGTGTGGTTGTGGTTGTGGCCAGAGAAGAGCAGGGTGAGAACATGTGAGAGGAACACTGCAGACACCAAGAGCAGTGAGGAAGGAGGAGCAGAAGAGTCCCCTGTGCCCCTGCAGCCCATGGAGGTCCATGGGGATGCAGAGATCCACTTGCAGCCCCTGGAGGAGCCCACACTGGAGCAGGGGGATGCCCAAAGGAGGCTGTGACCCCCTGGGAAACCTGTACTGGAGCAGGGTCCTGGCAGGGACCTGCGGACCCATGGAGAGAGGAGCCCACACTGGAGCAGGTTTGCTGGCAGGACTTGTGACCCTGTGGGGGACACAGGCTGGAGCAGCAGCCTGTGGCTGAGGGACTGACCCTGTGGAAGGGTGATCCTCCTGGCAGCAGCTCGTGCAGGGCTGTTGCCCATGAGATGGACTCACACTGGAGGAACTCATGGAGAACTGTCTCCCATGGGAGGCACCCCATGGTGGAGCAGAGGAAGGACCCCTCTGCCTGAGCAGCAGCAGGAGCAATGTGTGATGTACTGACGGTACCATTCCCTGTCTCCTTGCAGCACTGGGGGAGGGGAGGAGATAGAGCTGGGAAGGAGGAAGTGATAGGGGGAAGGTATTTTTTAAGGTTTTATTTAACTTCTCCACCATCCTGACTCTGAACTGACTCAAGTCAGTTAAGATCTCCAATTCAAGCCTGTTTTGCCCGTGGTGGTATTTGGGGAGTGATTCCTCTCTGCCCTTACCTCAACCCATGAACCCTCAGTTACATTTCCTCTCCCCTGTCCCCTGTGGAGGGGAGTGGGAAGGGGCTTTGGTGGGTGCCTGGAATCCAGCCAGGGTTGAAGCAGTACGCGGGGTGCTGGTGTCCCAGCAGGGGCTGCTGCCTCCTGTGCTCCCCAGGTCTGGGCACCGGCGCCGCCGGGAGCTGACCCAGCTCAGCCCGGCACCCGCAGCTCGCCGCTGCTCCCGGCCGCGCTTTCGGGAGCAGGGAGCGATCCCTGCCCTGGAGGAACCCGCTGTACTGGGGTGTTTGCCATGTGCTCATGGCAGAGACGGAGCAAACATTCCACCCACGTGCTCCATGAGCCGCCCAAAGGGGTTTATAACCATCTTGTGCTTCAAACAAATGGTGCAAACTGCATGCCTGGAACACTCTGAGCCCTGTCATGTTGTGACCACTTGTCCAGGAGCACCCCAGGCCAGGTCTTTGGCAGCCACCAAACTCTGCTGGCAGCTCTGAGAGGTGTTTCTTTGGCAGCAGTGCAGGCAGGACCAAGAAAAGTTTGCAGGAATCCCTCTTGTGTTTGTCTTCCTCCACAGTTCATGGGTTCCCCAGCGTGGCTGGATGGTTTTGTGATAAGGACACCTTGAGGGATAAACTGCATAGGAGTAGTAAGGAAAAAATTGTCAATGCTGTAGGCAGGCTAAGTACCTGCATTGCAAATGGAGATTTATTTTCAGGGGAAAACCAATATTTTGCAAACAAAATAGGGCATGAATCCATTTTGGGTGTCTGTAAAACTTTCTTCTTTAATTTCTTCAACAGAGACTTGTTGTTTATCTATTGCGTTCTGAAAGAAATGTACTACAGAAAATTATTTTTTCTGCAAATATTTCTCAAATCCTGAACCCTCTGTTTCCAAACAGCTTTTCTCTGAACTATTCTATGTGGGTAGGCATTTCCAAAATATTAGATCTCTTTTGGCTCCCCAAAGAGTGGTGTGGGCTCCACCTTTCTGTTATCTTGTTACAGGCTGCTTAGAAAGCTAATGGACAGCACGTCAGTGACAGCAAAACCTAAAGCTGTGTGGGCAAAGGTGTGGGCTCGGGTTTGGGAGATGAAACAGGCTGTGACCTCATGCAACTCTACTCTGTTTCCTTTCCCAGGCTTTGTCTTTACCACTTAAAACCATAAACATGTGGGGTTTTCTACAACAGATGAAGAAAAGAAAATTAAACTTTCTGTAATGGAAGGGGGAGAAAAAAATAACACTGTTCTTTCTTTCACCCTTCCTGCTCTCCCTCTCTGTGTCATTTTGCTGAGTACTTTCATCCTCTTTTCTTCTGTTCTACCCCTCATTGTGACTCCTTTATTGCCCCTCTTCCTTGTCTTATTCTTCCTTCCCCAGGCAAATTTTAGTGGAGGGGAGTAATTGGAGGGAGTAAATATCTGCCCATCCAGCTTGTGGCCAGTACAGACTGAGATGAGTGTTGCACTGAAGATGAGACTTTTTTTGTGGAAAATGAAAGCAACAATAAGTTTTTCTCATATTATTGACATTTTTCGGAGGGTATCGTCATTGGTAGAGTGAACTAAAGCCAGAATTTAGGCTTTGGCTGTTGAAATGTTTTGACGAAAATTTGCCAAACTCTTAATTTATTTTTCCAATTCTCCAATTAAGGAAAAAACCCCCCACAATTATTTAAAGCATCTTGCCCACACAGCTCCCACAGCTCCCTCCTTCCCCTGTTTTTTTTTTTTTCTTTTTGGTCAAAGAACCAATTTTCCACTTGCACTAATTCAATACACTCCTTTTGTTTCAGAAGCCACATTGCAGTAATGCTGAGAAAGGAGTCCAGAACCAGCTGATTTACTGCTTTGCTCATGGTTGTTTGTACCCTTCTCACTTTGCTTTACCTGTTTTTGAGCTGCATTTGGGGAGGAGTGTTTTATATGCTCAAGTACAGACAGCAATTCTGTACTCTACAATTCTGCCTTAATGCTGAGCTGTATCACCTGAGCTGTGGCTGCAGGGCTGCATTGTGAGGTCACCTCCTGCCTCAGCCAGCTGATAGCTGATGGTGGAGGTTCATGTATGCATGATCTGGTTTTTTTTCCTCCTCTGGAGGAAAAAAAAAGTCTTTTAAAATTGTTCTCAACGAGTTAGGCTGAAAGCCAGTCTGTCATTTTGGGCTCTACATGATGTGTGCGTGTGGAGGGTAATGGAGGGTTGGGATTGATTTCGACCTGACAAAAAATTGTGTGAAATGTTGGTAGTGAAGTCATGGAGCTCCAGACCAGTAATTAAGCTGTGGGAAGGCTTCATCCTTCCCCCTCCTGCAGAGGAAATTAATTAATGTAATTTACTTTGAAAATCTCGGGTTCTGTTTCTTAAGTGATAAAAGGTCTTGGGGTCATGTTTAAAAGTGAGTGCTGTGAAGGGATGTGGTGATGGGATCCAAAGCTGTTGTGAAGGACTGCAGAGGATCCTTACCTGCAGCATTTCCATGGGGGATGAAAAAGATGTCTTTAAAACCAGCATTGATTTGCACCTTAAACATGCTGCTGGTGTGCCTGTCTGTCCTTGCCTTGCTTCAGGACATCACCAGCTCACAGCACCCAGCCTGGTTCCAGGCTCTGGGCTCTGCCTCAGCCTTTAAACACGTGGAAGATGCACATTCTTTGAGCAAGATAAAGGATACTGGTTCTGGGGGAGGTGGGATGCTCCTTTCTTGGTCGTAACTCTGAGGGACTTGGGAAGGGAGACCTGAAGTGGAGCACAGCCTGAGTGCAGGAAGTGTGAGGAGTCAGCAAGGGGGGAGTAGTGGCTCACTGCCAGAATGACCTTAGCAACTGTTGATATTTAACAATATATTGGACGGAACCAGCCCCAGGACAGACCTCTTTGCCCCAGTGGGTTGGGAACAGTGACTGAATGGGGCTGCAGCCAGGTTCCAGAGCTTTACTCAGGTCCTAAGGCATTAAGTCACCTTCATTTGCAGCTAGGACAATGATGCCAGTGTCATTTTGCAAAGAAAGAAATGAGCTGGCTGGTGGGGATTAGTGCACCTAGGTGCACCTCGTTTGTGGGGATGCCATGGTTAGGTCACCAGGAAGGTTAAATTCCATTTTTTAGGCATGACAGAGACTTGGCCCAAGATGCCTGAAGGGTCTGGCAGCACCCAGGACAAGGAGTTAACAATGGAGCTGGGAAAGTGGGTGTCTGCTGCTTCCTTGTCATTAATTAGGGACACTTGGTCACAGCAGGGTAACTCAGGCCAGGCTAGTTAGGCAACTCAGGCCAGGAGAGTTAGCTACGGAAAAAGGTTTGACTCTAGCCCTTGCTAAGAATAACTGTTTCTTTCACAGGGAATATCCAAGACTGAAGCAGATTTTGCATGAAAAGTGTTCTCCATCTTTGTAACCTTAGGGATTTGTGGCACGATCTGGAAACACAAGAAGGAGAGGCTCTGGGGCTCTGGGTGCCTCTGTGTTCCTGTGACTCTGAAGCAGTATTTAAACCCTGCCCAATTCCTGACTCTTGCAACATCATAAATTTTCTTAATATGAATCTAAATATCACAAACTTCTATCTTAAGCTGCCACTGATTAGTAAAAGATACAGTCCTGGAGCAGAGTCGAAACACATGGACAGGATGGTCAAGGCCAAGATATTCAATAGTTCTCATGGTTCTGTCTCCAAACTTTCTCCTCACAGCCTGTCCCAGCATGGGCATTCTGTAAATGGGCACTTAGGACGTGCCCAGCACGGGAAGAATCTGGAATAATCGTTCATGTTGCAGTCTTCCTACCAGATGTATTTACACCTGGAAAACAAACTTCGTTATCCTTCTGGTCACTATCTAGGTGAGACTATGCAGACAAGGTTTATGTGCCTGCAGTTATGTCCCCCAGACCTTCAGTTTTCAGCTGCAAAGACAAAAATCAGTGGCTGAAACGCTCCTCCTGAAGACCCTACAGATCTTGTGTGTTGGCACTTCATGATCCTAGAAATGCTGTTGAGCTTGGCAGGACTGGCCTAAAAGCAGCAGTGCCTCAGACCAGGATGGAAGTTCACTGGCCAAACAATGTGGAGGAGTGCTTGACTGTGCTTTGATTTACTGTCTTGCACTGCTAGCAAAGCTAGGTGCATAAATCATAGTGATTAATAAATCTGTTATATCCTCCTTTACTTCCTATTTGCAAACTGCCCAAGCAATTTTCTCAGCTGCATTTTTTATTGGGAATTTTTCACTGAGTAATTTCTGGAGATAATTCTTGTGTTTTTAT
The DNA here is from genome assembly GCF_000738735.6 of Corvus cornix cornix. Taxonomy (NCBI): domain Eukaryota; kingdom Metazoa; phylum Chordata; class Aves; order Passeriformes; family Corvidae; genus Corvus; species Corvus cornix. The sequence continues at coordinate 64,546,886 of NC_047057.1, read as the reverse complement.
CTTGTCTGGGAAGTTGTGCTGAGCCTGACATTGGAGCTGTTTTCATTAGAGACATAAATCTTTCTTTTGTTGTTTCAAAATCACATTTCCCATGCTACCATTTGCAATTACAGATATGAAACTTGCTTTCTTTGACTGCTCTTCAACATCCATTTATCACTGGCTGCTTCAGCTGCTGTTGAAATGCTGGTAAACTGTATCACCCTCATATTTGGGACCAAACACTGTACAGAGAAGCATGAATTTACTTGTACAGAGGTTAAAAAGTGTGAATGATCATCCGTGAAATTTTGGGGATGGGGCGGTGGGTAAAGAAAAAAGAAAGTGAACATTCTGTGAACTACTTCATTCTGTACTTTAAAAGAAAATATTGGCCACCACGGCCTTCTGGAGGGAGGAGAATCCTGAAAATATACCCTGAGAATGGTTTCTAGGTCAGGAGTCTCAGGGAAAAGTGGAGGAGAAATGTTTTGGTCCTTGCCCATAATTCAGATTAGGCACTAGCCTGCTCAGAGAACTTTAGGAATGCAGAAATGGAGATGTCTTGTTTCTGGGATCAGGATTCAGCTGAGAAAAAGGTTCTCCAAGACAGTTTTTGTAACTGGGTGCCCAAATTCCCCTGATATCTCATGGGCTACAGCCTCTTTGACCTTGTCTGATATAAGTGTAAGGCTTTGGGGCACACCTGTGAAAGGAGAGGTTGGGACAGAGAAACTGCAGGAAAACACCTTAGTTGAGGAATTTTATTGTTGCATATTTTAGTGGGGTAATAGAGGGGAAATCTCCTGACAAGCTTGAATTCTAGGGCTTTCACCTCGAATTAAGCAAAGGGTGGCAGCAGCAGTTGGTGGAATAAGAGTCTCTGAACTCAAAAGCAAGCCAATGCATGCATGAAAAAACATTTGCAATTGTTTAGTGGAACAACGACAGCCTTAATAGTACAGCATTAGGCAGAGAGCCAAGAGGCAAAAATATTTGTAAATAGGGTTTGCTAATATTTTCCACTGGCAAACATAGCAAAAGAAGGAGGGGGGAGTTGGTGCTCTGAAGAGACAGTCAGACTGGGAGCACAGGTCCTTCTAGGTTTTTGAACAGAATCCCTCTGCAATCCACTTCCCAAATGCAAATAAGAAGTTTGTCTCTGGGTGTTCGTGGGGTTTTTATTTGTGTGTGTGTGTGAGTGTGTGTGCATAGCAGGGGGATATAAAGAAGACATGGTAAGGAGACATTCCTCCAGCTCAGAAACAGGAGCTGTAGGATAGCAAGAAATATAGAAGGAACTTTCCTTTCCCTAAAAGGATGTCAAGGACTAATTGTGAAGCAGGCAATGTTGGGTATTTCTTCCTGGAGAACTGTCTTTGGAAGGTTCTCTCACGTGTTGGTGGTGGGGAGCTGATGGGGAGGCTGTGTCCCTACTCCAGCTCTCCTCCCTCCCCTCCACGGCTTCCTCCTGGCTGTGGAAGGAGTTCTCATCTTAGAGAGGCACTCTGGAGCACACTGAGATAAAAGGATTTGGGAGATCTGCAGCAGAATCCCCCAGCAATTGGGCCTGGAGAAGGTTTTCTGCCTCCCTCTGACACACAGCTCAGAGATGTTTCTTCCACAACCCCTTTTCATTTAGAAAGAAAATCCTCTGCACAGGTTCTGTCTGTTCTGTGGCTGCTGCACCTGCATGGTGAACCCGAGCTATGTGCTGTGGGCAGAGAAACTGGTGGAAGTCATCAGGGGTGTCACCTCTGTAGAAATCAAGAGATTAATCATCCTTTGAGTACAAGCTAACAGAGCTCTTGCAGTTTGTGTATGGTGGCAAATAGAAGGGCTTTTCACAGGGAGTATCAAAGTGTGGGCTGCAATTTTATAAAAACATTCATTTGTCTCCATTCTGACACTTGCTCATCAGATCTACTTTTGCACCCACCTGTTGCTCCTTGCCACAGTAAGAATAGGATCGACTGAGACACAACTTTACTGCAGAAAAGGACAGGCTATAATTTTTTTTTTTTTTAATTGAACTGTCTCCTCAAATTCAACATTCTACTGTTAATGTTTCTTCTTGACCTTGAGGCACGATCATTCACCTCTTTGATCTGCACACATTTCAGTATCCGAGCAGGTGATACTTGTATCTGAACTGGACAAACTGAAGCCTTTTGAGGTTCCCTTTTGAGGTGGAGCTTATCTGAAGACTGCAATCAGTTTGGCTTCAGATTAGACAAAACTCAAGCTGCGAATAATTTGTATCTAAACAGTGAAAAAAGGAATCTTGCAACACTCACTGTTCATGTGAATAGTATAAACTCTTACAAAAACCCAAAGGTGGTTAATGATAAACCTCCTGTTAACATTTACCTGAAAAGAAAAAAGGCATCTTAAAGGTGATGAGAAGGAACTAATGAGTGTTTTACACAAATAACGCCAGCAGTTCAGCAGAACTCTCTAAATCAGGGTCTGCCATTCTTCCTTCCTCTGAAGTAGTCTGACCACATACAAATGAAAAAAGAGAAGACTCTTCTTTAGAGTCCAAGGAAGAGCTTGCACATGTAGCAGCACTTTCAGAGGGGACTGGGAGCAGAGTCAAACCAAAGTGTGTTAAGCTAAAATCACCACATGATGGTTAACAATGCCCTGCTGGCATGTTTAGGTTTTCTGTAAAATGTTTTGCACCACCAAGTCCTTACTTGCACAAGAGCTGAGAAAATGTGTGGAAGAGCTTTGGGTGCCCCTCCTTTTTAAAACCAAACACTGTGCTGCATCCTTGACGGTATATGGAAGTGAGGAGAAGGTTCTTGGGGCAGGCAGACATTTAGTGAAGGTTCAGGCACCGGTTTTTACATCTCCTTTTCAACTTGTCAGCCGCATGCCTGAAGACTTCATGTTTTACCCATCTGGTGGTGGGAGGATGAGCCAAACTCCCTCTCCAGTTCACTGATGTTGCACTAATTAGGTGAGCATGCAGCATCTTTGCACCTTCCCGATTTGGGAGGGGATGTGGGAGCCATGCAGGAACGAGACAAGGTAGCTGAAACATGTCTGGCCTCCACCAGACCTCTCCTGTTCCTCCTGTTTGGTCTGGGGGCTCTGCCACTCGTGTTTGCCTGCAGACTGGGGCTGCAGAAGCCTGGAACTAGACCCTGGGAGTTCAACTTGTACTTATTTAATAATACATTTAATAAATATTGAAAGATGAAAAGGTCATGGACTGACCCTGATGTGAAGGTTGTGCTCTTTCCAGAGAGTACAGAAAGTTGCTAACAGGGAGATTGAGAAGTAACCCCCCAGCTCACTGCTTTTGTGGCTTGTGACAGAATCCCACTAAAAACAACTTGTGATTTATTTCAGCTGCATAATAATATTACAAAGTAATAAAAATAAAGGCATATTTAATGATGTCCTTCCATTAAATGGTATGCCCTGGCTGTCTACCAATGGCTCCACAGACCTACTGGCGCCTGTGTGAAGACTCTTTCTTTCAGCGTGGGGAGAGACATTAAATACCATGATAGAGTCCTGTGTACCACCAGGTTATGCTGCACAATTCATTTCCATTAGGCAGGTCATTTTTTCCTTTCCTTGGCCATTGCTACTTCGTTATGCTAATAAATATGCTTGTGCAGTGGGACCCAATTTAAACAGAGACTTGACACAGTAACTTTGCTGGACACATCCAGAATGGGACATCTGGGTCTCATCACAGCCAAAGGTCTCTCCCTTCATCCTCTCATCTTCACAGCATATCAATGCTCTCAAACACAGCTCTCTTCAAGTCTCCAGAATGCATTTGTTATTTTCATTATTAGCTGGAAAAAAATCAGGCAATCCCTGCTCAGAAGAGGACAGGGAGAAGGATTTTCAATTGTAAAGGAAACTGGAGAAAAAAATGACGAGAGGAATTACTAAAGTGGGATAGAAATAATTTATTGACATCCTCCTTCTCAAAGTTTTCAGAAGCATTTTACAAACTGCATCATATCATTTTTCCAAAACACAAAATGCTGCTATCTCTTGGGCAAGAGCACTGGGGCTGTGCTTGCTGTCCTGGTGTACAATGAGATGCATGAGATGGATCCTACCCCAAGCAGCAGTTCAGCAGGGGAGGGCTGAGCAGGCAGGATTACAGCTCACCAAAGGTTCAGAGTGTCAAAAGCCAGTTTCTGGGGAAAGTGCACTTGCATGTGCTCGTTAGAATCACCATTTTCTGTCTTTTCTGAGCTATTTAGGGAAGGCTGGAAGTCTCTCTCAAGCAGTCAGAGTGAGGTGAACAGCTTGTACTCCCATGTGCTGACTGGCTGCAGAAAGAAATGGAGCTGTGTGTGCTCACATCATCCCATCCCATCCCATCCCATCCCATCCCATCCCATCCCATCCCATCCCAACCTGCTGTGTCCTACCTGGACAGCACCCAGTATCCCACACTAAGGCTGCCCAAGCCGTGGGGTTGAGCTGCTTGACCAGCCTGCTCTGTTCTGAGGGGCAGCACAGCAGACAGGCAGGTGCAGGGGTACCTGGAGGTCAGAAACAGAGTGTCTGAGGATGGCTGTGCTGCACTCCCCCCACCGGAACAAACACAAATGCACGGAGGAGGGAAGCAGGGAAGAGGGCAGGCAAAGGTGGATGAGTCACACACAAAACCTCAGCAGTTTCCTGGAGCTGCTGCTGGAGTTTTGTGGTGTAGTTGTTGTGCAGTGTCACGTTAAAGCTACCGCCAGGAATGGTAGTGCCATGAAGGTCCTTTCTGCCGTGTAAAGGGCTCGGTTCATCTCCGACTCAGGGATGGTTCCCCACAGAGTTACCAGAACCACTTTGGTAGTGCTTGTGCTTTTCTTGAAGGTTTCCCATCCAAGGATCCAGCAATGTTGACCTTGGTTAATTATTCCCAGAGGGAGCCTACACACACAGCATCCTCCCGCATGAACCTGCACTGCCAGATGAATCCCAGCCTGTTTCAGAGGAGGAGAACAAGGAGCCTGGGGGCAGGGAGAGCAGCTCTGCCCACTTGCTGAATCCTGGCTTACCCCATTCTTAAGCCTGACCTTGAGCTACCCATGCTTTTGGGTTGAAGAGGCGAGTTTGGCACCTGCCACTTTTCCATTTACAAATTAGTAGCCAATGCTGAATGTGTTCTATTCATTTTTATCCTCTTCTCATAAGATATTGTTTGTTTAGTCATAGGAACGAAGCATAAATGATTACAACAAGGTTTCTGCCAAGCGATTTTGGTGCACTCCAGAGAGAGCCCCTTCTCAAGCCAGGATTGTGTCCACTTAGAGGTAGTGGAGACCTTTTCGAGAGAGGCAAAAAGATGTGTTCTTCAAAGAGTCTTCTGGCTTTTCAGGTCCTCAGCAGTGCATGATGAGGAGGAGGAGGCAGAGGAGGAGAAGAAGAGGAAAGGGAAGGAGGGGATGAAGGAGGAGAAGGAGAAGAGGAAAGGGAAGGAGGGGATGAAGAAGGAGGAGAGAAATAGAAGGTGTAGGAGAAGGAGAAAGAGAGAAGGTGGAAAGAGGAGAAGAAGAAAAAGTGAAAAAGAAGGAGGAGAAGAAGAAAGGAGGAGGAGAAGGAGGAGAAGGAGAAGGAGAAGGAGAAGGAGAAGGAGAAGGAGAAGAAGGGAGAGCCCAGCATTTTTCCCTTCCCACTTTGCATGTTAGTGAAATTGCAGGTCTGTCCAGCTCTTTGATAAAAACCCAAGCTCCCGAGCAGGGAGGGGGTGTGTGACTCAGGGAGATTGGCTCGCCTGGTGCAGGGCCTAACCTTTAATCTGCCTTGATCGCTCCTCCACGACCTCTTTCAAAAGCTCTTTTTCTGCACTGTAATGTTCTGCCAATCATAATTTGCATTTCTGAACGCATGAAAGAACAGTTTCCTGTCTCTGGTGGAAAAAGGGGGGCGGGGTGGGGGAGAAGTATTTAAAGTCAAAACGAGATTTTTCTTTTAAAGCCTACTACGGGAAAACAAAAGGCGTTTCCTGTCCGGGCACGGCTCAAGAGCAGCCGCAGCCGGGAGGTGTTAACAAGCGCGGGGTTACAGCCCCGGTCCCGCTCGGGTGCTTTGCCATCGGGGCGGGTGGGTGAGTGATCCCTGGCGGAGCGCATCCCACAGGTCTGATGTCACGGCACTCCATCCATCCATCCCCGGCCCCGCCGCTCCATCACTGCCGGGGAATCGCCGGGAGGGCAGCGCGGAACCCCCCGAGCTGCAGCGCTGGAAGCTCTCCTCTCTCACCCAGCCGCCGAGCGCTGGAGCAGGTCCTGGGCACCGGCGGGGAACAAAAGCTCTTTGACGGGGCTGGGATGCCAGGCCCTGCTCGGAGGTGCCGGTGTGTGCGCAGCAGCTCCCCCCAGCACTCGGCTAATCTCTATTACATATCTACAGACAAAACAGCTACTTGGCATCGTGTGGCGGATGTCTGCAACTTCTGCCAGGACGCTGAACAGGGGCCAGGAACTTGGGTGGAGACAGGAGCCAGAAGGTCATCTGGGGTTGCTGCTCTTTGTTAGAGCTAAATAACGTTGTGAATGTATTAAGCTCCTTTCCACGCACCGATTTTATTTTTTTTTTAATGCCTTCAATAGTCTTTTTTTTTTTTTTTTTTCCCACTGGGCTGGATTCACGTACAAATATGCAAGGCAGAGCAGTCTGCTCATTTGCACTTAGCATGAAACCCGGAGTTTGACTTTTTTTGAGAAAAATGAACCAATATACTCACTGCAAAGGTTTGCTCTGTGAGAACAACAGCTCGTGTGCTTTGTCATTTCCTCACTTTCAGATGCTGATCAGACAGTCACCTTCGCAAAACTATCAGGTGATCTCATTATTGTTCCCTAAGAGAAGTTGTTTTTCTTTTTTTAAATAAAGCTGAAAGTGGGCCGAAGCAAGTCGTGGCACCTGGAATTGCAAAGCTGCAGCTGGATCCCAAAGCCCTGCTGAGCACGGGCATGTTGCTGGAACCTGTGGGGACTGAAAAATGGCACAAGTACGATCTGCATTTTATACAATTGATGCTATTAAATGAGTTCCGTGGCTGCATGGATGTATCTGCTTGTTCTGACCTGTCAGATGCCAGAGTTTATAAATATATAAAAATATGAATAGAAATAGAATTAGAAATAAAACTGAGTCATTCGTGTGGATCTCCTTCTTAAAACAGCCTGCAGATGAAAGGAGGTTAATAGCTCAGCAATCCAAAGTGCAGTTTCTTTCCATGTCAAATTACAGGAAAACAGTTACTTACATGGAAATAGTAAACCATCTACTATCAAGAAAATCATGGTTTCTTTTGGACACCCTGAGAAGTGCCTGGGTGGGTGAACACGTGGACTTCAGGGTTTCATGGCAAAGACTCCTCTTCCCTGCTGAGACTGATGCTCCTGTGACTTCTTCCTTTTTTTGTTCAGGTATTCTTTTACCTAAACATGTGCTGTCTATTGAATTTCACCTCTTCCCTGCTCCCCTGCGTGAGGTTCACAGTCATGGGAGATGCGTTGTTAAAGTTGACATAACCAGGCTTTTTGGTGGTGAGCAACAGCCCTATTCTTCTCCAGACTGGACAACATATATGTGAACATCCCCGTTCTGTTTTTCCTTCAGCCCCTGTTATTTTAACCAGCCCTTTCCATGTCAGATAGCACAAAGTACGACAGAAAAATCACAGGCCCTTAAAAAAATGGTGCTCTCTGCAGTCACCTCTGCTGAGCCAGGCATGATGTGCTTGGGCTGGGATGCAAAAAATCCCACTGGAGACCACAAAAATCCCATCATGGATGCCCTTGGCAGACCTGGGGGAGGTCATAGCACATCTTCTGTGAGGCCCCTCTCTCAGGAAAAGCTTTGTGCTGCTTCCTTGTTATGTAAAAGGCATCACAAGCATTACGTGTCACCCACCTGCTGCTCCAGTTCACCCCTGGAACAGGATTCCTTTGTATCAGGCCAAAAAGTGTTTGGGTCTGAGATGCAGACACACCTGTATCTCCATATGTTTATATAATGATATGAAACATCTTATTATTTCTTAAATAGTAAATAAGTGCTTTTACAGGTTTTTCCCCCTGGAGCCTTGCTGGATGAAAGGTGTTGTTACATAAAATATTTTATTCATGGCTGTGTTTATCCAGATTGTGACACCCTTTTCCAGGGACGTTATCTAATTCTAGCATCTGAGAGAATCTTTGAATAAGATTTTGTGGTAACCACAAATAACAAAGGGAGGAAGACTGTGGAAAGGTAAAAAGGCTGATCTTGATTTGCAGCAGGTGAACTAAAAATTCCCCGCAGTCCCTCAGTCCTACATCCCAGTCTCTTTGTGCTTCTTTGCTCTTTAATAATGGCTTTTTTTTTTTTTTTTTTTTTTTTTTTTTTAAGGACAAGACAAATTGTCTAGCCACAAGAATTTAAACAATGCTTTTAATCTGAGTGAAGAAATGTACTGCACTGCTCGGCTGCCTTTAAAGTCTGCTATTGCAATATCTCAGCAAAAGGTGTATTTGTAGAAGAGAGAGCTGTAGCTTAATGTAGCTGCACCATAAAGTTATTTATCCCTGCTCTGCTTGATTTACAGTTCTCAATGACATCCTTGCCATTTTTTTTTTCAACTGAGAAACCTTGAGGTGGTGCGTACACTGGTGGAAGCAGGGGGTGATTCACAACTCCTCACCCCTGGTTCTGCCCTTACCCCTCAGTCAGACAAGCTGGTTGATGATTAATTTTAATTCTTCTTTAAATAACCTGAGTTTTAAGAAAAAGGAAATTTCACTGCACCTTTTCACTCTGAAGCCATGGGGAAATGCACTGAACAGCACAAATTTTCCTTGAATGGAAATAAACCTTTGCACCCTAAGGGCTGGTGACATTTTGATGCTCTTTTTGCACAGATCAAGTGCCTGACATGAGCCTCTGCCCTGCTGGTGTCCAGCTCTGTCCTTCCTCCCTTGGCCCAAGACAGTCTGCTATACAGGGCCCCCACATCACTGGTGAGATCTTGTGTGCACATCTCTGTCAGGCCACACAGGTGGGTTGTGGAGGAGATTCCATAAAACCATGTGAACAGACAGGGATTCAGTTCATGTCTCATTTCCCATCAGGGGAGACCGTGCCAGATGCTGCTCTGGGACCCAACCCCGACCCAACACCAGCCCTGACAGACTGGTGGGAGCAAAGGGGATCAAAAAGTGTTTCCCATTAACTCCTGGAGTCCCCAGTTTCCTTGACACACCAAAATGTGCATCTTGTGGTTCACAGCCCCATGAATAACTTGATACATGGCTTGTAAGGTCAGAAGTTTTGGCTGTTCCTGGGTGCACACGTTTTCTTACCACACATTTGGGAGGGTCTGTGCACTCTGTTAGTGAAAACAGCTCTGCACACAGATATAAATCCATGTATTGGAAAGCAGGGAGACAGATGGCCTCTATTACCCCATGTAACCAAACACAGGATGCAGATGATCTGAAACAATTAGAATGGGAGTTTTCCTATCTGAGTTTTAAAGAGATGTCATTCATCATGTGCTTAGTGGCATGGCTCCAGCTCCAAGGATGTATCTGAGGCAGAGATTTTAAAATATTCATAATAAAGCTTTTCTGCTCACTATAACTTTATGATTTTAAAGTATTACTTTGCTTGAGCCCTTACAACCAGAAGCAACTGATATGCATCACCCGAAATCCTGTGAGTTTCCCTTTTTTGGGGGGGTCATGAGAGTGTTCCTTCACTTCCTTCCTGCCAAAACTCACCTTAATTTTTAGGAACAGTGCAGCAAAACACTTGTGTGGGGCACTCCTTTCCAATGGCCAGCTCTCCTTGGCCCAATGGCGATGGAGTGGGGAAGGCTCCTGTTTTCAGGCCTAATTGTGTGGGAAGAATTGTTGTTGCCTGTTCCAAGCAAGCTGGGGAGAATGTTTGTTTAGCAGGTGTGTGTGTTCTGGCTTTACCCCATCTGCTGAGGCTGCTCAGCACTCTGGAATGCTCCTTGCCTGCACCGAGGGGATTACTGGGCAGGGGGAAGGTTTTTATCCTATAAACACAGCTGATCACATGGAGCCACCACTTCTCAGCACCGCCTTGTAAGACAAAGGGATGAGTTGGGAAGAGATCATGTGAAAGAGGGACCTAGAGAATCAGAATCCTAGAATCCATATTTAGTTCCTGAGCTGATTTTTTGTTTTTCAGAAGAGTTGCTTCTGAGTAACTCCTCCTGTTCAGTAGAAGTCACCGTAAAAAGAAAACCAGTGTATGTGCATGCCATGTACTATAAATCACTTCATCACACATTGAAGCATGGCCAGTCCTGGGTGAAAACCAGGAGATGTTTAACATGCCATGGCACAGCAGCTCCCTGGAGCAGATTTCAGTGGGGCAGGAAGAACGCCACAAAACTGCAAAGAAAGGTTGAGTTAGGCGAGACGTAATTACCAACCTTGGACTATGTCCAGGACACCGGGGCAAACCCTCCTTCCTCTGCAAATTTGATTTTAACAACTTTAATTTTAAACACCTGATAGTCGTATTTCTTGCCAAGCGAACAGATTGCTGAAGGTAAGAGAGGCAGCATTTCCTAAACAGAAAAAAACCCCTTAGAAAATTAGGAAAGGGAAGGGAAAAAGCAACAAGAGTTTCGTCCTATAAGATTTGTGACACCTCCGTGGGAAACCATGAAATATCCACTGCAAAAACACATTTTCTGGGTGGTAGGTAAGCTTAAGCACCCCACAGATCAGGCCAATATTTTGTGTGTGGAAGTGATGAATTGTAGGAAGTGGAACCACACAGGGGCATCAGCAGAGGGAGTCCGGGTCAGAGCAGTACAGAAACAAAACAAGAAGAACCTGCGTAAAATAAGAGGAACACTCAGCTTCTTTTGCTATTGAAATGTATTTGTGCACCAGCATTTATCGATGATTGCAAATATCCACCTCTGACAACCAAATGGTTTGACACACCAGGTTGCTTATGTGGAATTCAGCTGTGCCTACAGTCCCACAACAGAACAAGCAAAGCAAAACGAACACCTGAAAGAAAACCTCTTGTATAACACAGACCCTCGGGATATTGGGAGGAACACTGCTGACCTTGGCTACCCCTGAGATTTGCCACGTGAGCAGAGCAAATCAAATCAGTTCTCACAGCGGTTTGCAAGCTCTGGAATAAGCAAGTCCTGACCCTGCTTTAGCACAGGGGGATGGAATAGGTGATTTTCTAGGTTCCCTTCCAGCCAGAAATTTCTGTGATATTAAGGCCCACTCCCAAACCCTATAAGCCAGGATCCAAAAGATAATGGTAAAATAATAAAGCATCAACTACTGCAAGCTGGTGGGTGCTGCAGGAAGACAATGCTACCCTGCAGAAGGGTGCCCCAGAGTAGTTTGCAGAGGAGTGTCTTTAAGTAGAAGAAGCTGTACTTGCATCACCCTGAAGTAACTAGAAGCACATGGAGAATCTATTTTCCTGGCTTTTTCAACCAAGTGAAACAACCTTCTCGAGTTGCTGCTGAAAGGAATTTAATGAAATAATCTATAAGTGAGATTATTTCCATATTTGCACAAAACATAAAACAAGTGTTTGGGACTTGCTCTGTCCCATTTTCAAGCTCTGGTTGTGTTGCACACATTCATCTCAGATGGAAAAAGTCTGCAGCACTGATTTCCCTAATGTGTGTGCCAGTCCCACCGGGGTGTTGGATACCACTGTAAGAGCAGAGCCTGAGGTGTGGCTACTGAGCACATGGCCCTGAGTCACACTTGAGCTTCCATTCCCAAAAGGGGAAGAGGAGGGCTCAGGCAGGTGCAGCGGTACCTGTCTGTCAGCGTGCTGAGGATGCTGTGGGCTCCAGTTGCAGCCTCCTGCTGCGTAATCCTCAGACCTTACACCAGCGCTGCCACCCGGTCCTGAATACCCCGAGTCTGAGCACATCCACCATGAGAAAGTGCCACTTTGGGCTTTGAGGGATGGCCACAAAACCCTGCAGCCAACCAAAGCCAGAGGTCAGCACGCGAACCCTCAACAGCTTTGTTGTGGGGTTGGGCTTAGCATGTCCAAGGCAGTTTATGCCCAGGGAAGGCAGCAGACCCAGGCTGTGGGGTATTGCATTTTTAATCAGCTCTGCTGCCTCATTTCAAGAATGGGAGTGTTTACATGGCCTATTTTAAAAAGTGTTATTATTCCAGCTTTTCTACGTACTGGCACGTTGCCAGCTGCACACTCTTAAACAAGAAAGTGCAATTCACAAGTTGAACAAAATAGCAAAACATTCCATGTTCCACAGTCCCTCCAGCAGCCTGGTAACAAAACACAGAGAGACTTTATCCACCCTGCCGGTGATGAAGCTCAGACACTCGTCAGAGGTTTGTTGTTATTTTTAACCGTGACGCAGAGAAAACTATAGCAGAAACCATTTTTCTTTCCCTTTCAAAACCCTTGTATGTGGAAAGGAGGCAATGGCTTTACATGGCTATTTGTCCATTACACAGCTGCTTGTCCATTTTTTCTGAGCAGAGTAAGGAAAAGCAGCAGAGCAAAGCTCCAGCTGCAGTTCTCCTCTGGTGTAAATCAAGACAGTTCCACCACAGAGCAGTGGAGCTGTCGTACAGTGCACACCAGGGTAGGGTTAGGCCCTCTGATACAAGTGTAAGACACTAATTGCAAACACTGGAATGAAAACAATATTTCCCTCTTCATTTGTGTTACTCTATATCCTCACCTCCGATATTCTGTCTCTCCTAGAACTATTAATGAGTCGTTTTTTTAATGCAAAAATGACTTTAATGAATTGGCAAGCAAAAGACATCACCTTTTCTAATCAACAGGAAACCCTTTTCTACCCTAGTCCTGAGCTCTCAGTCACCATCACAGCTGAGATTGTCTATAAACACGGACAGGACCAATGTCCAGCCATGGTCTGCACCTTTCAGTCTCAGGACACTGAAATTCCACTCTAAGCCCATTACCTGAATTGGTATCCAAAACCTGTGTTATCAATAAAATAAACAAGTGTTTTACTGATTCCTATGACAACCCAGTGTCCCTATTGCAAAACATTTAGGGAGATAATTCCTTTTAAATATAGGCCTAAGCACTGAGGTGTTTTGGTATTAATATGAAAAACAAAAATACCTTTCTTGTTTTTCTGGGACAGCAGTGCATTGAGTCATTATTTCTCCTAATAAAAGAAGCATTCCTTTTTCACTTAAAGACTTCAAGATAACCTTGTGCATGGCCGACTTTAGGGCTTTTATGCACAGCTCATGTCACCTCAGTCAGAAAGTAATTCTGCAATTAACCTTGCTACAACCCCAAAAGGTGCACAGTGTCATTGGTCTGCTTTAAAATCACAAACACATGGAGAAACAGGGGTGCAATTTTTCTTAATTAGAGAAAATGACCACACTTCAAAAAAAGGAATAATAGATTAGACTGTTCTAATCACAATCAATGTTTAAAAATTAACCCAAATATACAAAAAAGCCCAGTCCTGCACCTTCATGCTACGTCCCAATAATCTGAAAAGCTTGTAACAGACTGGCCTAGCCCATGAAGTCTATTCAGAAACAGACTGAAATCACTGTCTTATGTCATTTGGGGGAAACCCAACTAACTCCTTTATTTATGTCTAAATAAAGAAAAAAAGAAACACAGTAAGCCCTTGCGATGTTGCCTGTAATGTATTGCTTCCACCACTTCTCATGCACACACCTGACACACACACACAAGCACGTTAATTTTTACTGCTCAGGAGAAGCCTTAGTTTGTTTAGATTTGAGACAAAAAGCAGCAGTCCATCACCTCATGCCGTTCTAAACCCCTGACATTTACAGAGCTCTTTCCAAACCAGTTCATTAAACACTGCATGCATCTTAGGGCCATATGCAGCAGTATAATTTAGAGTGTATATTTTATAGGTTTCTTTTTCTGGTTTACCCGCTGATTATTATGTGCTGTAAAATTTCAATTATTCCAACCAGTCAGGGGAATAAAAAAGGGAAATAAAAAGCAGGTGATGGAAAAGTGTGTGTTAACAAATGCCGTAGAAAAGAAGCCAAAGCAACACTCAGATTTCAGTGTTATTAATGCACTTTTCTCACAGACAGATTAGCAGTATGAATAAAAAGCACAAAATGACAACTAAATAATCTCCCTCATTCTTACATGCAGCAGACCTTTCAAAACACAGTGGACAAATCCGTGGGTGAAATTTATCTTAGCTTTCACTGTGCAAACTCATAGACCTGGGAGGAGCAGCACAACCCAAATTAAGGGCTGAATTTGGCCCAGCTAGTAACAGGAAAGACTTGAAGGAGACAAGAATATGCCTGCAAATTTTCCACATAACATGTAAGTTAAACAACCCAATTCTCGTTTGTGGGGCAGACGTACAGGGCTAGAATGGCTGCTGATATAAAGGGGGATGTTCCCAAATAATTTCAGCTTTGTCCATTTACATAGTTTACATTGACACCCAATGCAAACACAAAATGCTGTACCTGAAAAAAATAATCACAGAAAGGGCTGGGAATTTGTTTTTCAGTGTGCCAAACCTGTAAAGCTGAGAAGGTGAAACTTGGTAAGTTGTCCCTGCTAAATCCAAAAAAGAGGGTGTGTAAACATGTGGCAATATGAAAGGGCCCAACTGTACAGGGACTTGTCCAAGCACATTATTTCACACATACAGTTGTTTTAACTCTGTACCACTTTCTCATGCACCATGATTTTTAATGCACATTAACCTGGTAGTCTCAGCCAATTTCTGTAGTGTCCAAACTTGTTAAGGCAAACAATTTCTCACCAAAGTGATTCCAGCTGATTAGGCCTGACCCCGTGGCAACGGTGTATTTGCTGTTGTCACTGCTGCTGTCAGGAGCACACCTCTGAGGGATGCCCCTAAGTATCCACAGCCTGCACACAGAGTTTTTGAAAGCTGAGGAAGCTTGGCAGATGTTTCCAATCTCTTATTGTTTTTAAGAAGTTGACTTCTTTGCAGCAGCTTGCACATTCCTTCTTACTTGCTTCTTTGCTGAGTAGTAACCTGGAAAACACACAAACAGAATGAGGGTGCGACACTGAGAACAGCTGCTCTTCAAGAAATCTCTCAAATCTCGTTTTCGTGTTGAAGAAATCATTTTGACTTCTCTACAGCTCCTGAATGAACAAAACTAATACCTTTAGCATGTCCCACATAAAGTTATGTAATACCAAGCAAAACAAAGGAAATGTGCTGGCTTTTATCCAGTTGAGATCAAAAGCATTTGGACCCTCTCATGCAAGATGAGCAATGCAACATTACACTCCAGCTTTGAGATCCACTGCTGCGATGCTCTCCTGGCAGAAATAGGGCTGGGGTTTTTTCCTCCTTAAAAGTAACAAAAATTATGCTGTAAAACAACATCAGAAGAACTATGTATAGGCAGCACTTTATTTCTGCTTACTATCTCAAACTGCAGATTCAAGGGCTGCATCGAAACTTGCTATCGCTGAGTTATAACTAATTCTTTGCTCACAGATGATGAACTGTGGCTCACGGGGACAACATCCTTTATATTTTCACCTGTACATGCAGCTGAATCTTTGTTTCAGGTGCGAACTTAAATCATCCCGAACTATAGAAATGTGATTATAACACAGGAGTTCCTGTATGAGTTCCTTCTCTGCTTCCCAATCTTGCACAAAAAACCCCCAAACATACTTTTTTCAGGCCATAGAGCAGAACTAGCTGAAATGGAAGCTAGGTGAGTATTCATCTTTAGAGTTCATGGCATTTACTTGGTGTAGATTGTTTATATCCATAGCAATGAATTTGTTTCAATTTCAGTTCAGGATGATATTTAAACCTGAGCTTTCTACACAGTCAAATTGGCAACAGCTATCAGGTCCTCTCAGCATGAAGTCTCGCATTAATTTCAAAGCAGAACATTACTGGCAGCATGACTGGAATTCTGTAGGCTTTAACTGCCAAGTTTGTGCAGAGAGATTCCGGCAGCCAACTTCCTTAAGGATGTGTCTGCTCAGCACAGTGGTACCTGAGCTAGCCCTAAGTCAAATTTCTGGAGCAGGATGTGACCCCAAGGAGAATGCACTGTTAACTCTGTTAACTTGGTAGAAAAGCTAATCCTGCTATTACCATAACCCTCTGTAGTCTCTTGGTGGAGCAGTAAGCAAAAATTGCCTGAATTACTGAATGTGATCCTTACTATTTATTTCTTCCATTCAAAAAGCTTCTCATAGCTAACCTTAATTTTGTTTTGGGGAAAGAAATGCATTAGGAATTATGTTTAGCAGATGAAATTCAGAAAAGACTGAAATAGTTGGTATTCCCATTTCTGCCTGTGGAGAATTTTAGCAAGAGCCCAGCTGCTCAGATGCCCACATGATGGAGCCTGGTTTCAAAACTGAGCAGCCAGGAGGATGCAGGTTCCCCAGAGCCATGTTCAGAGGGTGTAGCCTCCATCTAAGATGCTACACAGAGTCCATGGGAATTGGCTGGTTTGCCTAAGGAACCCCAAAGAGCACTTGCACTGGCACAAATAAGTGAGGGTGCTGGAGCCTGTCAGAAGGAAAGCCTGGCTAGAGAAACCTGGGAGGGAAAGATTTCTGTTGTTCAAATAAACCTGCCCAAACAACTGCTTTCCTTTCCTCCCCATTTTCTCCCCAGCCATTTTGCATGGGGTCTCTGCTTCACAAGTAAGACAGCATAACAAAAACATAGGATTTTTACCAATTTTCACTTTGACTTTTTGCAGAGGAGGCAAGGATTTATGAATGTCTCCTTGGAGAGCCAAGGTCTAAGTGTAACAGGCAGAGGCAAGCCACAAACTTTGGAAGAGAAGAGCTGGCATGGAGCACCAATCTCGCTAGTGGCAGGGGAAAAAAAAGGGAAAAAAGGAAAAAGGCCTGCATTGGACCTACTTTTTGAATTTCAGACTCTCCCAGAAAACAGAGCAGAACCATCCTGGGTCCACATTGAAAAAGAGAGAATGGAGATGGAATATGTCTATATAAAAGAGTTGGGAAGTAGAAGGAAAGAAGGAAAAACCTACTTTTGTGCTGGTTGTCTCTCTGCATGACTGAGGAGTCAAAAGCAGCAGTAAAAACTCTGCTCCTTCCATTCTGGAGGCTCCAATGTCCATGAAACCCCGTGGCTGGGTTCAAATACATTGATATTCATTTGGAAGTCTAAATTAAATGCACATTGCTGAATCTCAGTGTAATGCATTACAGTGTTCTTGACCAAAGCAGAACACAGATAACCAGGATCACATCCAGACTCAGATCCTAATCCCAAAGTGATCTTCCCTTATGGGATGGCAGAAGATGAACAAAGGGGTGGTACCGTGGGGTCAGACCCTGTCTGTAGGTGTGACTTTCCCTGGCTCATTTTTGCCTGAATTACTTCAGTTGTGCCCAGAGGGTCAAGGTGACACCGGAGGGGAACACCTAATGCCCCCTTCAGCTGGCAACGAGAAGGATCTGTGTGTGTGAGAGAAGGATTAAGAGGCCTGATCTCCAGGCCTCACCAAAAGAGTAGACTGCAAATGGTCTTCCTGGCCCATCTTGCACCCCTACAGTCCTTGGGGACAAGAGGACTGGTTTCTCTTATGAAAACACATGTGGGAAAGTGTTAAACTGTGCAGTGTGGTATTTTGGTTTCTACATCCCCTGATGAAATGCTTCTTGCCTGGGGAAAACAAAACGGAAGAAAAATATCCCCTGGAAATATCTGCATAATTTACTCCCACACACCTAGTGAGAGATTTACAATTGAACAGCAGTTCCCCTGAAACCATCACCATGTTGTGCTCTGAATTACACTTCTGTACTCCTACCTGCAAATTATACTGTTAATTAGTTAATGGCTGTAAAGTGCTTTGGAGAAGAAAAGAGCACTCATTAAATACCATTGTTCTGCTCTCCAGTGTGTAATGTTCCACTCTTCATTAATCTCCAACCTCTTCCCAAACCTCTTGCTAGTAATTAAGTTTCATAATCTCAAGTAGCAAATTAGTCTGAGATCAACATCACTGTTCCAAACGTGTTTCCTGAAACTTTAGCTTCAATTACATCCTAGAAGATTTCAAGCTGGTGTCTTACATGAAATTCCTCAGACAAAATCCTTGATCTATGTCCTGAAAATCTCCCTTTGGATAAACCAAAACCTGCTTTCCTTTCCTTGTCCTTTCCTATGGACAAGGAAAATCTAATATATGGGACGAGATTTTTCGAAGACATTCAAACCCCACTGAGAAGAGCAAACAAGGGGCAAGATGCTCAGAAGAGCTCAGCACGCAGAATACTGAGAACTAAAGCTTTTTTCTGTCTGCTGGAACCCAGTCCTGGCAGCATATCCTGGTGAGAGGCATTTGAAAACTTAGCCCCTTCTGCCACCCAGCCAAATTTAAGATCGATTTGCCCTTAAAATTCCTGGATGCCTTCACTGAGTATAATATCCAAGCTGAAGTTAGCAGGAGACCTGGCTGCTTTCTTTAGTTTTGGGTTTAGATGGCTGAACTGTGTTCCTTGCTGTACTTGGGAAAAGATGCCCACAGCCAAACTTATAAGCAAGCAAAAAACCAAAAAGGAAGTGAAAAATGTCCTTTGAATTGCATGACCTGGGGCAGGAAAAGACAGACAGCACAGAAGTGGTACCTGGAGAAAAAAACCATGACTATCACCTTTAACAAGGGAAAGGGCCTGAAAAAAAGATTTCCATGGCAACAAAGTCTGATGGCAAACCAGTGAAGTACAGAAGACATGTTTAATTTACAGCTGAGGTGGTATCTCTGTCCTGACTGCTTTTACCACAATTTGCTTTGCAGTTTCAGCCAAGCTGGGAGTTAAAGATGATCTGGGAAGTCACCTGATTCTTGCCTGGTATTTTCATTCCCTTTTCTTGAAGCAACTCTTGCCTGAGAAACGGTCACAGTCAACAAAAACACTGCCTTTCCTACAATGGCAAATCCCATGCAAGCAACCAGTACCTGGCTTTCCCATTTCCCAGAGGCTGCCATGGGGACAGAAGAGATCAGGTTTTCACCTCCTCCTCTAGCAGGTAAGGTGGGGACATGACAAGATAGAGAAAATCTGGCATTTTTCAGGTTTCATAGATCAGAAGGGCATAAATATACCAAATGCATTCACATACTAATTCCTGCACCAGGAATTCTTCAATTTCTGGAAGAGCTTAAAAATAGATCTTAAAGGTCATTAAATTCTTTCTATCTCTCTGGATCCACAAAATTCAGCCCCTGCTCACAAGCAGTGGATAGTTTAAAAAAAAAAAATCTCAGAGAAATATTAACAAACAGCCAAATTCTGGATTTGTTGTGCTACTGGATTCTAAAGGGCATAAAGAGTCTGGGAAGAGAGCTGAGAGGTATGAACTGGTGATTTGTCTACAGACCATGCAGACAGGCAGAATTCCTGCAGAACCTGAAGCTTCAGCTTTGTTCTTCAAGATCTCAAAGGGTGCTCCAGCCACAGCAAACACAAATCCGGGTGTGACCGGAATAATCGCCACCCCATGTTATCTTTGCAGGGTCGTATCTGAGCTCTGAGCATCGCCTCCTAATCACACACCAAGTGCCTACTCTGAGAATGTCTCTTGGTGGTTTTGGTATCAAGAGATTGTCAGGGACAGGGCAGTGTTGGCACTTAGGTGGTTCTGCACAGAAAAGTGCCACAGAAAACTCAGATACTGAGGGATGGGGCTCCCTGCTCCTAGGCAGAAGCAAAGTGTCAGTTCTGCAGCTGATAAGACTGATACCACACCTAAGCAGGATGCCCAAAGATGGGTCCTCATCATTTATAAATCTTATTCCCTGTCCTTAGTGGCTCTGAACCAGTGTCCTGCAAACACATGGCCTAGAGCCACAGGAAATTAAACCAGGGAGTGCCAGGTCTGGGTCACGCTTCTGGTACATGCGCTGATTTCCAAATCTTGTTCTCCGGAGGTGGATGGAGCTCCAGGGTGGAAAAGAGAGCGTGAGACACCATCTGGGGCTGACCATGAGGTGTGGTGGGACTGCAGTGGCTCCTGGGCCCCAGCCAGGTCCCACTGGTGGTTCTGCATCCTTCTGCGTGGTTCCACCTGCTCATCCAGCGTGAGCCCTCGGCGCTCCGCTGCCCACGGGAGCAAAGTTGGCAGGGCCCCACCAGATGCTCCCTGCCCCCTGCAGGGCTCAGGAAAGGTGGAAAAGCACTTTTCCTGAGGAAAAGCCGCAGAGAGCACAAGGACAAGGATAATCCTCTAGGTGGCATCCAGAAACTCCAAACTTCGCACAAAACCCTTGCCGGGGCTGCGCACAGCCTTGTCCTTCGCCATCGGGATACTCGGCGGGGCCGGCTGTCATTATAGCTGGTAACAATCACACCTCCGATGCTTCTTCACCCCGTGCCAAGCCCTCGGCAGCTTAAACTGATCTCAGTCTGAGGCAATCAGCTCTTAGGAAATGGCAAGAAGTCTAAGGAAAGGTGCTTTACAGGAATCTCCGTGTTAGAAATTTTCCTCATTCGTAGGAGGAACTGGTTGAAACCAGTGAATCAGGGTAGGGAAGAAAGGAGGTATTTATCAAATAATTATGGCCTTTCCTATTAGCACACTTTAATAACATACAAGAATGAAGTAGAAAAGACCCAGTGTTGCTCTGTTAATGATTATGTCTATTCCACTGCAGCTTGTGAATCCAGTGCCTTGTCTTTAAGACTGTCTAATTCCAGGTGTTTCAAAGGAAGATAAAATGCCTGCAGAGAGGATAATTATAGAACAACCTTTCCCTGTGGAAAGTTTCCTTCTAATGTGCTTAGTTATGTCATCAATCACAAAGGTTCTAACTCCTCTAAACTTACATCATGTGTATATAATGCCTGTTGTCATTGCCATTATTTACGGTCACATCCAGGGCGAAACTGCGGCCCTATAGAGTCAGTGCAAGTTCACTGCAGCACAACCGGGATGTGGCTCCTCACTTTTTTCAGGACTCTTTTCAGGTCTGGGCTCCAAAGCTGCACTGTCACTATTCCCACGGCTCGGTCTGGGCTGCGTGGGTGTATTAAAACATCTGTAAAACAAGACCAAAATGCTTCTGAAATGCAAAGGCTTTACCGGTGGGGTCCTTTCTCAGCCCATGATTTTTGTGCCACCTAAGAGCACACTGTCAGGTGAACTTTGTGGGTTGAGATATGAACAAGTGAATAATTAAAACAGGATAAAATCTATTATTACTACTAATTGCAATGAGAATGAGAGAGAGGGAGAGAAATAAAACTCAAGAGAAACAAGTAATTCCCAGTACAGTTGCACCCCACCCACTGATTGATGCCCAGCCTGTCCCTGAGCAGTGGTCAGTGGCTCTCGACCAACTCTCCCAATTTCTATACTGACCATGATGTTCTGTGGTGTGGAACATCCCTTTGGCCAGTTCAGGTCAGTGTCCTGGCTGTGCTCCCTCTCAGCTCCTTGTGTCCTGCTCACTGGCAGAGCATGAGACACTGGGAAGTCCTTGATTGCAGTGAGCCCTGCTCAGCACCAAGTAAAACATCATTGTGTTATCAACATTCTTCTCACCCTGAATCCAAACCATACCACTGTACCAGCTCCTAGGGAGAAAATTAACCCTATCCCAGCCCAAATCAGGACATTATCTACCTCTTATTCCATGCCATGTAAGTCATGCCAGTTCCTACATTTCCCAATACGTGATCATCTTTCCTGTCTTTTGATATATAGATATATAGATATATAGATATATAGATATATATACATACAGAAGTAACATTCCCACATTCCCTCAGTCATGGACCCTACCTATACAAGTCCATTATGTTCATTTAGTCCTTAGTTCATAACCTGGGGTTCCACCTGTTAACAGTCTTTCAGGACAGGAAAGGTGGTGCCGAGCAGCTTAACAGTATTCCTTCTGCTAGAGATGGAAAGAAAGGTGCTGAGAGTATTTTTGTGGATTTTAGTAGCACTTTGGCTGAGATTATGGAGGGTCTGGACAAGCTGAGGTGCTCCAGGGGCACCAGAGCCCCTCTGGGTGTGGGTGTCTAAGCCAGGCTTGAGTACCTGGAGATGCTGGTGATGACCTTTGTGGTGTGTGCATGGGGGGGGGTCACATTCTACATCAGCAGAGGAATGATGAAGGTACTGCTGTGATGGACTGATCACTGACAGTCATGGTCAGATTTGGTCACAGACAGAACCCCAGAGTGGGTCAGGTTTGAAGGGACCGGAGTGGGTCATCTGGGCCAACCTCCCTGCTCAAGCAGGGTCATCCTAGAGCACACAGACATTTATGTCATAATCAACATTATATTTTCTAGGGTTTTAGTAATCTAAAAAAATTCTTCAGATGTAAAGTGTTTTAATTTCCATGTTGCTCTCAGCAGACTTGTGAGGCAGGCTGAAAAACACCTTTGTGGGAAGGTAGGACTGTATTATTTACTCCATTTTTCAGGTTATGATACACAGCCAGAAGTGGGCAGAGGGTTTGTTTGTACTGGCGGTGGGGAGGGACTCTGCCTTTGGAATTTTCATTTCTGAACTTGAAAGGCCTGGTTGTTTTTATTCTTCTCTGTTCCTGTACTAATGTTCAAGAGCAGGAAGAGAGGGAAGAAGTGGAAAAAGGCTACAGGGTTCCTTAGTTCACAAACCAGGAAGTAAACTGTCATTAATGATCAGAAAGATGAAGATTTCAACTGAGAAAGGCCCAAAAATATTAATTCTATGAGACATGACTGTTGTTAAATTCAGGCATCAGAGCCCTTTTTTCCATCTTCCTCCACCCCCAATGATAAGACTCACACCATACTTTCATATTCTATCCCTTGGTATCACCCCTGCAAAGGCAGAGGACGAAAATTTGCTTTACATCTCCCCGTTCCAAACCAGCTTTAAACTCTTGTGGGGAAAACTGGGCATGGCCTGGGGAGACCCTTTTTGCTCCATCTGTGCTACAGGTGCTCCTGTGCTAGTCCAGCGTTTCAGCGTGGGGGGATGCAAATGGGGAGCTTTCATTTTAAGTCTAATGGCAATTTCAGGTGTTAAGAAAACCTGCCTCTATCTTCATTGTTACATCTTGCAAAGTGTTTTGAGGTTGTTCCTTCATCAAATCACAAACTATGAAACCATGTGTTTTGCTGGCAACATTTGTTTTTCTTGTAGTCTAAGCAATTTCCTATGGAAGTAGCAATGTTAGGGCTTGGGTTCGTTTCACAGAAAATTGAACTCTTTGGAAACCGAATTCTGGGTTTTCTTACTGAATTTTTTATTTTAGGAAGCTCAAATTAATAATACAGTTTCTGGCATAGCTATGTGTAATCACATGCCTTATCTTAGGCACATGGAGGTATTTGTGCCAAATGCAATGAATCATCTTCTTAGCCATTTCCAATCCTGATCTGAGGTTTCACAAGACTTATAAAGGCAATTCATGTTTAGGCACCACCTCAACCTCAAGGTTCTGCTCTTGGTTTACAATGTGCTTTTTACAGTGGATTACTTCCTGCAGGATCATTCCCTGAGGCTAGGATTGCTATCCGTGCTGAATTTCTGGAATCACTCGTGCTTTGACATCTCTAGCTCTCAATTTGATGCACAGCTACTCCTCACAATTCACGACAGCAGGTGAGGACAAGGGGATGAAGCAGGGGCTTGCAGCAGAAAGAAGGTTGTATGGATGTGTCTCTCTTCCAGCCATGTACCAGCTGTTTCTTCATGCCCTTTGATCCATTGGGATTATCACTCTGAGATGTGATGCTGCCTTTATGGTTGGGAAAAGTAGACTAAGAAAGGAAGGGACATCAACACAGTAGGTCTTCATAAACACCCTTTTTTTCCCTTACTTGTGGCTGTGTAGAGTTTTGCAGCTTCTTATTTCTTACGCCAGTAAGATTTAAATGATAATTAAAAAGTACAGCGTTTGTATTCCTGAACATTCTTGACAACCCAGACTAAAACCCAAAGAAAAATGAAGGATGATGGCAGGTTTGGTGGGAAAGGATTGTTAACTTAAGTCAAGTGTGATAAATGTGAAGAGAGACAGCTACGTTATTCTATCAGTTCTGGTGTCTGTGCAAAGCTAGGGGCTTGGATATTCTGTAGCTCATAGCCTTTATGAAGTGCCAGTGAACTAAAAGACAAATTGCTGCATGACGCCAGTGCTTTCTAATAGTGTGTGCCTTGAAAAACGGCACTGAACGAGCTCCTATTTTCAATTAACTCTCTAAGTGAAAAGATAAATGGAGACAGAAGAATCACCACTCCATTATCTATTCACCTGTTCACTGGAGATTAATTTTCAAATAGGCTTAGGAGTATTGACTATAACATAAAACCCAGATGTAAACACAGGAGAAATTAGGGGCTAGGCAATCTTTCACACTCCATTTATTGTCCTGCACTGCATTTAAAACTCAGTCACAGAAACTAGACCCTCTAAGATTTTGAGGAAATAGAACTTTTTCCTCCCCCTACCCACCCCAGAAACAGATTCCCCATTAGTTTTCATATCTGCAGTGTCCTTCACCTACTGAAACAAAACTACTTTTGCCTTCTGAAGAGTGTGTGATTTAGTTAGCCTATAGAAAACCCAGCTAAGTATATTTCTGAGCAAGTATACCCCATTTTAGGGATGGAGCAGTAGGGATGGCCTTTTGCCTGTTGGCATATCCCTGAACAAATATCGAAAAAGAAAGCATATATATAAAAGAAAGAGGAAGGCTGTTGCAAGAAATATCAAAAATACTTATGCAGAAGTAACATAGATGCTAGTGCAGGGAAAGCTGACACTGTACGGAGGAGAGGAAAAATGCATGGTCATGTGGAGAGGTGGTAAATGTAAAAGCACAGCCAGGAGCCTCTGTTTTGGAAGGGAGGTGGGAAAAGCCCTCACTGAACCTGCCCTGCATATCCTGGCAGGACAGCTGAGATCCAGGCAAACAAAGGCAAAGTTCTCTTCTGGCCATGGACACAGGGCTTTCCTGGGACTGTGAGTGTTTGAAGGGGATGTTTGCAGCTGCTCAATGCCACCTTTAAAATGAACTTTGGCCCTCAGTCCTTAAGCAGCAAAATTCAGTCACCTCTGCCTTTTGGTCAGCTTTTTCTCAAGTGACAATCAGCAAGACCACAAAACAAAGGTGTGTAAATTAATAGTGTGCTTCTGGAGAGGAGTTCTTGAGCTACATATTGTAATTCTATCTGTCTTCATTCACTCCTGTGCAGAGATGTCAAAGGTGTGAGCAGGAGATGGAAACACAGTGCTCCTGAGCTTTTGCTTTTCTTCTTCCCCTTTTTGGAGAGCAGGAGCTCTAGCTGCTCTATATTCCAGGCCTTTTCTGCTGGGCATACCATGGAAGGGGGTGTGCAACCTCTTAGCCATTGCCAGACAACAAAGCATCAGAAATAGATACAACACCCAAGGACGCCTGGGCACCTGATGCTCTTTGCCAGCTGTGCAGCTTTAGTGAGACTCTTTGGATCTCCATAATGTTTAAACTTGCAGATACCCCAAAAGCTTTCTTTACAAAACCAAGTTACATAAACTCGGTGTTGCTGTGTCTGCAGAACTCACTGTGAACATCACACAGTAGTTTCCACCTTATTAGAATGGGTTAAATGTTAGGTTACAGTATTGAAAGTGAAGGTAAAAGTAAGAGTATTTCTAATACAGAAACAAAAATGCAAACTATAGCTGATGTAATTTCCTTGCTGCCATTTTATCCTGGTCTCCTGAGGAAACAAAAGGCCTAAGAGGTCTGGCAGTTGTCCCCTAATCACTTTTAAGCTCATGGCTCAGAAGCCACCAGCCTTGAGGAGCAATGGGAGGGAAATTTTTCCAGGCAGGCTTTGTCCTGCAGTGAGAGGAAGTCCACAGCTTCTGTTTGTTTCCAGTACAACAGTCAAATTTTCCCACAGAACCTGTGGATGCCCCATTTTTGGAAGTGTTCAAGGCCAGGCTGGACAGGGCTCAGATCAGTCTGGTATCTCTGACCATAGCAGGGGGGTTGGACTAGATGATCATCAAAGGTTCAACCTGACTCCAACTGTTCTTTTCTCCTAATCTGACAGTATTTTTGGCCCTTTTTTACCCACTCTCCCAAAGCTGGTAGGAACCTAAAGGATGTGGAAAGCCAAAGGGTTTCAATCATTTTCTCTCGGCTGGACACCAGTGCCACCAATGTTCCACAAGTGTCAGAAGTGATGAGCCTGCTTCTTAAGGATTTGAGCCCTTTGCCTACCCTCTTGCTGAGAGAGCTGTGACACACAGGATTAAGGCTAAAACTGTGCATGCCTTGCCTGAGCAGCTGGATGTCACTAGATTAGAGTACATGACTGAGCTCTGTTTGCCTTCTGCACTGGCACCTAAATTTGGGGGCATTTCCTTTATTCAGCTGCCAATTTTCACAAAACTTGAGAAAACATCTTTTTTTTTGGTATGTTTTTTCCCTTTACACCGAATGTGCCAAAGCTGTGAGGCAACGTTTGGGGTCAGCGAGGAAAAATTTCACTGGCTGTTCAGCTGTGATCCTGGATTTGTAAGGCAAAACTGTGCTTGGCCACAGTTACCTGTAATCACATAAATGAGCCTATCTAAACCTTATTAAATATATTTTGTACAACCTCAAGAGCTAAATAAATTTCTAGCTAAATAATAATTAAGATGCTGCATAGGGCAACCTAGGACAGTGTTAATGCCCTGAATGAGGTTTTAAGTGATAAGGGGATAAGGATGCTTGGTGTGCACACAGCCTATAGCAACCTCTCCTCTGATCTAAAACTCTGGGAAATGTTCTCACTGCAGTTGTTGTCCTGGAATTACGTGCCCAAAAGGGAAGGATTGGTGTTTATTACACATGTTAAAAACATGATTTCTTTGAACCCATGGGATCTGAGTTCAAAGTTTTTGGTCAGTGTTTGTAGCTCTGTTCACACCTCTGTTTGTCTCTGCACTTAAGAGGTGGTTGTATTTTAGCAGAGTGGATGTGTTATTTCTCACATACTGTGTTTCTGCTAAAAGGGCTGTTTTCTGTGTGAGATGGAGTAAAATGGGCCATATAAACATAGGAGATAGCTTTAACCCAAGAAACACTGTAGTTTAGAGCCTGTACTGCCCTCCACGATTAGGCCTTTGAGGGACTTGGGAGTGAAACTGAATTCCTCAAAGCTAGTGTGGATGGGATGGGCAGAAAAGGGAATAAAGGGAGAGAAGGCACATGGTGAAGAGGTGACCTGCTCTCTTGTACAAGCTACAGTCTCTGAGAGGCAGAGGACATCCTGGATGGTCACCTGAGGCTGACAGAGAGGTAGGGAGCTCACAGTGCAGATCTCATTTTGGCCAGCCAGAAGAATTACAGTTTCTGTAACATCCTTGCTATGGAAACAGCCCCAGATCTGTCAAGTTATTGGAGAAAGACCTGGTCCTCAGAGATCATAGACTCACAGAATCAGAATGTTAAGGGACGGGAGGGACCTTAAAGATCATCTATTTGCAACCCCCCTGCAGTGTGCAGGGACACCTCCCACTATCCCAGGTTGCTCAAGGCCTTATCCAACCCAGCCTTGAACTCTGACAGGGTTGGGGCAGCCACAGCTTGTCTGGGCATCCTGTCCAGATGCATCAGGGCTCCCACTGGGAGCAGTACCAATGTCACTGGGAGAGCCTCTGCTCAATTCTGACCCTTTTCCATCAATTTTGCTTGCACCTGGGGCTGGGGTGTGTCTGCTTTTGGCCAGCAAGCTGCACTGGTGGCTGTCCTGGCTAGAGTGGGGTTCTAAGGACTTGCTGTCTTCATGCCTCAGCACAGTGCCTGACAGGGCAGGGCTTCCCTCCTTGAATGATGCTGTGCAAATAGGGGTGTGGGGGGTGTTTTCTCCCTTCCCCTGGAGCACCTGGCCCTGGTCACTGTCTGGGACAGGCTGCTGGGCGGGTGAGGCACCGCTCTACTCCAGTGCTGCAATGCCGACGTTGCTGTCTCCCTGGTGGGCTGGAGTCCTGTGATATCTTTCCAGCTGGGAACATGCCCAGGACAGAGTTTTAGCACCATCCGCCACTTGAGCTGTTTGCAGCCTCGGTGTAGCATTACCAAAAATAAGGCTGTTTGAATGAAACAAGTGTTGGGAAACGAGCTGTCTCTCTCCCGCCCTCTTTATCTCTCCCCGCCGAGGGTGGCCGAGTGTGCAAGAGTGGAGGGAGGAGAGGAGCCTGGTGAGGGCTGACCAGGCACAAACTCTCCCTCTTTTTCCTTCTGTTCCTTCTCAGGGAAGCAAAAATCCTTACACCTCACAGAACAAGCTCACTAAAAAAAACGCCCTGATTTCCTCTGCCAAAAGGAGCTCTCAGGATCGGGTTCCCATCCCTTAACCCATCACCCGACACATTGAAAGAGAAGGGAATCAGGAGCCAAACACAACATTAATCAGATTAGGACCTTTCTTGGGACACCTTTATTTTTACTTTGGTTTCCCCGTTTCAGTTACTTACCTCATCTCTCCTGAACACCAGGGGCGGTATCCCAGACAATGGCCTGTAACATCCTTCACAGCATAGATTTTCTAGTCTCCAGCCCAAATGTTTACTCCTAGGTCTGGCTAGTCCCCAGCTGAAGCAGTTAGTCCGTTGGCTGGACATCTCTTTGTACAGTTCATGCTTTCATCAGGGGCTGCAGCGAGCCTGCACCGTCAAGGGAGACAGCAGGGTTTTTTTATTCTATTTTCACATTATGAGCTCTGAAACAGCTCAGCTGGGACAAGTTAAGTCTTCGAGGCATGTGCATTGCTGCAGAAGTGTCAAGGAAGATTAAAAACAGGCACAGAAGTATGACTGCTAGACTAACCCCCAGAAAATGCTAGAGGGGAGCTTTTTGTCTCAGTGCAAGGTAGATGGAGGTTAAAAACTCTGAGCAAAAGACCACCTTCATCTGCTGCCTTTTCATTTCTACATTGTGTCTTTAGGTTACAGGCTGGTTATTCATGCTTGGTAGTAAAAGACAGAAGCCAATTTTTGCCTGTAACAGGGAAAAAAGGAAGAGCATTCAGCCAACTGTTCCAGTTAGAAAACACCACGGCAGTGGTGGTGCCATCAGTTTACTAGTGCAGGTATGTGACGGAAACACTGCTGTCCCTGGGCTTCCTGTCTGGCTGAGCAGCAGAGATGGATGAAAAGTGACATCAGCACTGTTTGGTTAAGAGAGGATGGGCGGGAGAAGGGAGCAGTGGGAGGCTGGACCAGCCTGCTGGCATTTGAGTGTATTGAGGCAGAGGCGAAGCGGGGAGTGTTTCACATCATGAGCAATGAGGAGTCAAAGGCTGGGTTAGAGGATATGCAAAAGGAAAGTTTAGTCTCGCTCTCAGGAAAGATGTTCCGTCAGCTGCTGTATTGTTGACGGCTTTCCCAGGGGAAATCATAAGGATGGGATTTTTTTAAAACCAAATGGGGCAAAGAACAAGAAAATTCACAGTCAAAACCAGTCCTAAACCAGCTCCTGCATGAACAACTGAGGTCCCTTCCCTTCTTTATTGACCTCTGTTGCTCCTGCTCCCCAGCTAATTCCTCCCTTTAACCTGTTTATAAGAGCAGCCACAGTGTCTCAGATGCCTGTGGACATGACATGTTGGCTCCTCTTGTCCCTCTTCCCCTCTGCTCTGTGCTCTCCATTCTCCTTCCTTCCCTTGCTCTCTCATCCGCTCCCACCCTGCTGCCTGCCACCAGAGTCCAAACTTCTGGGGACCTCCTGCTTCTGCTTTCATCTCTCCCCCAGGTTTCTGTGAATTTCTTACTGCGGAGGACTGCAGTGTTCCCAGTCATGGGTCACTGGCCAGGAGACAGAATTTTTCATCCCTACAGCTCCATGCACCTGGCTAGGAGCAGGGGAGGCTGTGATCCATATTTTGCTTATATGAAGAAGCTGAGAGGCAGCCAAGAGAAGAGGTTTACTTGAAGTGGGACACAGGAATGGGCTGACTCAGTTCTCTGGTATTCCATCCCAAATCCTTTCCACTGGCTCGTGGTTCCCGCACTCCTGCCTGACCTATTCGTCAGGAAAGCCTGTAATGTGAGAGCACTCCCAGCATGTTAGGCAGTACAGAGGAAAAAACATGATAGAGGGGGAGATTAGACTTAGGTGTGAGGCTGGAAACTTCCCTCTGGATCAGGAATTGAAACCATTTTTGGCATTTCTTTCAACAAGAGACATGGCACTAAACAATAAACAAGGCACAAGTAGCATTATTTACCAATTAAGGAAGTCGGAAGTCTCCATAAAACATTCCCCAGATTTGAAGTAATCATGTTTTTCAATGGAATATTTAAAAAAAAAAAAAAAATTGGCACACAGCATCTTTCCTGAAATCTAGGCTAGAGGCACATATTTATTTGCAGTAGCAGCACAGACCGTACTGAATGTAACTAGGTGAGAATGCTAAACACACCCAGTTTCCTTGCTGGCCTCTGAAAACAGGGATAAATTCTTCTGCAGACAAAAGACAGATGGTGTGGGCATTGCTGAGATCCTGGCTTCCCAGAATCAGGAGGCCGTGCAAATCCGGAGGTTCAGAGTGTGAAAGATTGCTAATTAATTATTATCTTTGTTGGGATGCTGTCATGCTCTGCCAGCGGTGCTGAGGTCTGGCAGAAAGCTCAGCCCTATGGCCGGGCAGGGTATTTCTGGGATGGTCTTAATTTATCCTCCCTGGATGACTCATGTGCTATTTCTTGTGCAGAGGAAGAGCAGTCGGGCTGTTGTTGTCACAGAGGTGGGGGATGCTAAAAACGACCAGGAATCAGGATCTTTGACAGCTCTTGTCTTCTGGAGCATTTGACTGCACTGTCAGAGCATGAATCAAGCAGCACGAAGGTGGTGAATAGGAGCAGGTGGTTAAAAGTGAAGCTGAATCAGTGGAAGGATGACTGATGGCCAGGCTGGGGAAGAAGGCAAACTGAAGAAGGGCAGTGAAAGCAGAAGCCCAGAGGGAGAGTGGGAATAGAGCTGGGAGGTCTGGTTGTCTTGCTGGGAAACAGAGATGAGAGATCTACTTTAGCTAACTGGGAAAAAATGGCCTGGAACAGGGAACCAGAAATACAAAAGAGATAAAACAGGACAACACTGGGAGGAGCTTATATGCATGGTTTGCAAGAAATACTTGTCCAAGGAGTACAGCCCCCTCAAACCTAGAAGGGAGCCACAGCTTGCTGTTCTCCTCCAGCTGACAAGTCTCAGTGAAACCCGAGGGCACATGTCCTATCTGTCTGTGGTACAGGGACAACTTTTTGGCTACCTGATGCTTAGTTCAGGTGACAGAAATGTCCTGGGCATCGGGAAACTGTTTTACTATGAGGGTGACTGAGCACTGGCATAGGTGGCCAAGAAGGGCTGTAGAGTCTCCCTTCTTGGAAACACACAAAAGTCGTCTGGACATGGTCCTGGGCAGCTGGCCCTAAGCAGTTCCGCTTGAGCAAGGGTGGCTGGACCAGAAGACCTCCAGAGACGCCTTCCGACCTCAAGTAGTCTGTGGTTCTGTGGTTCCTGAGGCTGTCTCATCTTCACACACTCCCCTCCTGCCTCTCTCTACAGCATGAACTGTTACACCAGCTGACCTCTCCTCCTTCCTATAGCTGGATTTGGCAGGCTGAGGTGCTTGAGAGGCCTTGAGTACTGAGGAAGACTCTAGAGAGGTCTGTAGTACAGATGGTTGAGCAAGTGCACGTGTATGATTCTAGTTGTTTCTTTGTGTGGTCAGCAGTGTTTCTGGAAGGGCTTGTTTTACTTCTGTGCTCATAGATAAAACAGCATCCAATCCTGGTAAGGGGTATATCTGGAAACACATTAATCATGGCAGCCAGATGGCCAATTTCAATGACTCACAAGGGCTTCCCAAAAGGCTTCTTAGTGCACATCGTGTGACATAAATATTCCTTTGATCCTCTCAGAAACTGTATTGTGATTTCTCCCTTGTTTGATTTGAAAAGAGCATTTGTCCCATTTCTCAGCTAGTTCAGGCTTTTGCTTCTCCTGATTTTACAGCATATTAGAATGCTGAAAATTTACACGTGGCTCCCAAAATTTGCACAGATTACAGGATGGGGAGGAGGTGGGAGAAGGAAATACATCCTCTTACCACTTCTTCTAATGCTGGAGGCTTCTTTCCAGTAAAAACATGGCTTTGTCAGGTTTACTTATCTCAGGGATCTTAAACGTGTTGTGTGTGCTTCAACAGCCTGCAGGCAAGAGACCTCACTCTCTGCTGTGCTGGAGGGAGGCTGCTGATATTCTTGGAGCCTGATGACTGTTGCTCCACTTGAGAGCTTTTACAGCACCAAAACATTGGCTCATTTGCCACCTGCTCCCTCCCAGCCTCTAAAGGAGGGCTGTGGGTTACTGCTGTGCATCAGTTGTGTGCAACGTGACTGCTGTGGCACATCACTGTTGTTTTCTTAGTCCTTTCTGTCGGTGTCCTGAAAGCTTTTCATTACTCATCCTGGAGGGGGGAGAAACCTCAACCCTCTCTCTTCACATTCTCATGGCGAGTTTTCCAGCCTGACTTTTTTTTTTTAAGATGCAAGCTTTGGATCCACACATGAATTTTTTTGCAGTCATGAACAACCAGGTCAGGAAACCATGGTTTGTAAAAAAATGGGTCATTTGGGCTTCCAGGTTTGTGGCTCACTTCATTTTGCCGCCAGACTGCATAGCGCTGTCTTGGCTCTGCCATGTGAGCCACGACTGCTCAGCACTTCTGGACATTTGGGCCATTTACTGGTAGGGGATTGAGAAACAGATTTAGATTCCTGATTCTAGCTCTCTAACTTTAGAGAAGGTATCTTCGGTTTTTGTGCAGGACACCTAACACCAAACAGTCCCTGCTATTTTTAACAAAATCGTAAGAATAGGGTAAAAACCTGGAGGCCCCTTTGAGGTTCTTTGGAAAATCCAGGGGCTATAAACTGAATTTTTATCTTTCTCAAAGGGATCCTTAAGCATTTTTTGCACTAAACTGTGGAAGATTAATCTCCAAGCTATTCTGCATATAATTCCCTAAGGGAGTCTGGGCTTGACAGGGCATTTTTAGCCAAAGAACACCACTTTTCCTCCCAGACCATTTTGCTGGATGAGGAGATGTGCAAGGATGGAGACACCCAGCACTGGGGCAGGTCCTAAACTCTGCCCAGATCCTTTTTCATCTCCACAGTGGGCTGATTCCAGGCCTTTACAGGTGGCTGCTCATGAGAAATATGAAGTGTAGTGCCTAAGGGGAGGTTGGGCTGGCTAAGTGGGGCCCCTGATATCCCTGGCTCAGTAGGGTATGGATATCCAGCTTAGTCAGGCTCCCTTGGATAGTCCTGGCCAGGAAGCAGCTGGAGATCCTCAGCCATACAAGGTCCTGTTTGCACTTGCTGTGATATGAGTCTAATCTGGTTATTGATGCCATCGGTGCTGTGGCCATCCCACAAGGGGGTCAGCTCACACTGGAGGTCTGGCACTTGACTGCCATGGCCCTTGGAGGTGGCTTGGTTTCCCACAGAGACTTCCAGAGAGGTGCTGGGGAATCAACACCATGGTTTGGGGTGGGCACAGGTCTGGGATCAAGCAAAGAAAGCAGAAGCACATCTCAAACTTGGGCATTACAACACAGAGGTTCAACTCTAGAGCCAGAACTAAGGGGGACTTTGTTCTTCTTGTTGCTGTGGTGATCCTGTTTTTTGACTGAAGGTACTCTGTGTCTCTTCCTTATGTGTCAGTCTTCAGCCCCCCTGTCTGAGATCTCTCCTGGCTTGATCTTTGCTTCATAAACACCATATTCAAAGCTGCTGAGGTCTCAAAATAAACCACAAAAGGAAGGAGTTAATTTGCTATGGGGTTTTGGTTATCTCAGAATAGGTCAGCACTGCTGACCACCACTCATTTCCAGTTTCCCCCCACATTGCCAGTTTCTCTCTTCTCTGCATCCCCTCCATAATTTTCTCATACTTTATGTCCTCCCTGGCCACCCTTCAGTCACCAAGTCCTGTGCAGGTGGTGTCATCCCATCCTGGCAGCAGGACAGAAGCTGGGTAGGAGTGGATCAGGGGCCAGGAGGATGCTGAGACCTGGTGCTGCTTGTTCAGACAGTCCAAGGGGCAGCAGTGGGTTAGGGGAGCCAAGCTCTGCCTATTTTCATGCCTGTGTTCCCCTTGCACTGGGCTGTTTGTGTTTGGGGTGTGGAAGCCACATAGCTGTGTTCCCACTATGCTCCTGGGACATCTGGCTTGGCCTGGTATCAGCTCATGGAATCCCTGCAGACCACTGCTGGGATGTCTGTGTCCTTTTTGTTTTTTCCTTTCCCTCTCCCTGGACATTTGCAGGTCACATAGGCTTGGTACAACCATGGCTTTCCTTGTTTCAGGTTTTTGTTTAGGGAAAGATTTCATAAAGTGGCCCAGCTCGTGCCTTTGTCCCCTCTTTGGGGGACATGTACTCTTTGTCATAGGAGGATGGTGGCCCCACCATGGAGGTGTTTCCCTCCAGCATCACCATTGCCCCACATCATCCCCACCATTCCCTCTCATTGCCCATATGATTCAGTGATGACTGGGAGGAAAGTGCTCATTGTCTCTGAAAATGGGGCGTGTTGTGAGCAGAGAGAGGGAAAGAAGACCACCAGTACTGACCTCCTCGCCCTGCTAAGCCATAGCACCACCAAATAATCAGCAGGAAAGTCCCCATTAAACACTTGGGATCACACAAGGATTTGAGTAGCTGGTGCAGGAAGTAAAAGGCAGAAGAGCGTGTCTCAGCAGGAAACCTGGCTAGTGTGATGTAAGGACAGAACAAAAAGGAAACCCAGCCCTCCCTGGTTTTTCCTTAGAAATATGCCCATGAGTGAAAGCCTGTCATCCCCATGGCACAGCTTTTTTGCTGGGGGTGAATTCCTTTATCCTCCTGTGAGGTGGGTGCTTTGCAGTTGTGGTGTGTTGGAGCACACTTGTGTTTCCAAACCAAGCCTCTCATGTGAGACTCTGACATCCTTCACTGAACACACAGGAAAAAAGGATCCCCTTTCTTCTCACTGCCTAAGACCAGATAGGGCAGGGGTGGAAGGAGAGGTAATTCAATACCCCAATTCAACAAGGTTTTTTTTTTAAGGCCTAAGGTATCTAAAGGCTGTTTCTAAAACTCATATTTCCACATCCCTGCACGTGTGCCTTTGCCCAGTCCTGGCTCCCCTGCAACCTGCTGGGCAGCTGTGCCTGTGTCCCTCTCTGTGCCCTACATACACTGAGGGCATCTCCCCAAGTTCTGGGTCAGAACCCTTTCCACTTGTGGGTAACTGCTCTAGGACAGGCTGGAGCCTCAGAAGGAAAGAAGGAAGATAGTATCAAAGCCTGGAAGGAAAGCTAATTTTCCATTTAAAGCCATCTTCAGTCTGGAATTGCATTTAGTGTCTTATTAAATGACACTACTGAGTACTATTCTAGCACAGAGCTGCTTAGAAATAGCTTTAAATAAAAAAACCAGGAGAATGAGTTACAGAGCCCAAGGTACAGATGTTCAGCCAGCAGAAATCATCTTTCTGACATGGGAGTCCATTGAATTGAACACTTTTACAGCTGCTGATCTCTGAACATCTAAATTGATTTGCACAGAATTAAATAACAACAATAAATTAGAATACTTAAACAGATAGCTGGCTATCCTTTAATTACTGTTAGAAATCTGTGGTGAACTAGAACAACACCCCATCACCTGAAACTGGTATCATGGCTGTGAATGCCAGTGAGGAGCCTGTGGAGGAAGCCACTGTGGACTATATTCCCTCAATTCTAAAGAAAAGGGACCAGATTTGAGAACTGCAGTGCTGGAGGCGGTGGTTTGTAGGTGCCAAGTGAACACGCTCTTCATCCTGGCACAAAAAGCAATGGCTTGGGCATGTCTGCCACTGCAGCAGCGAGGACAAGGCTGGGTTTGGTATGTGTTATGGAAAAAGCTTTTGCTAAATGCAGATCAAGCAGGGAGGAGGAATCCGTTAGCTCCTGGAGGATGAGTTTGCATGACAGAGGTGGGGTTAGGGTGGGCAGCAGCAACGGAGAGTGGAGGAAGAGGTGAGTAAAGACAGGATGGGTTTGGAGGAAGGAAAATGCATTTGGTCTTGGCTGTATTAACCCTGATCTGTCAAGGAGAAGCATATGAAGGATAGACAGAGACAGGGGGCTGGCACTAAGAGATGGAGGTGGGATGGGGAGGCCTGTGCATCTGTGGCCCATCAGCTCCAGGGGTGCAGCTAAAGAGGGTGATCCTGAGGGACAGTGAAGCTCCACGGCAGGGCCGTGCTCCTCCAGCTCCCTTTTCTGCCCTCGTGTCCATCTCCTCCAGCCCAGTGAATCGCTCCTGGTGCCCCCTCTGCAGCCTTTGGCTTGGTTTCCACCACCTCTGCCACTGGCCATCCCACCATCTGCAATGGAGGTGTTTTCCCAGCAGGTTTGATGCTTTTCAGGGCGCTCTGCTTCCACACGGGGGTTCAGATCCTGGAATTGTCTAATTACTGGGGAGTGTCAGGAGCACAGATCCCTTTGAGGGTGCTGGGTCTCCCCTTCTGGGTGTGCTGTGGGTGCAGGGGAACAGTCTAGAGCAGCCTGAGTGATTTGTTCAAAACCTCTCCTAGTCTGAAACTGAATTAGTGGGAGATCTGTGCTTTGTTTTGGTTCTTAAGTAGAAGCAGCTGGGTTGAAGGGCTGGGGAGGGGGAATAAAAAGAAACTACTAAATCAGCCTTACTTTTGGGCAGCTGCTTGGAGATCTCCCCACAGGGCTGGGTTCCTGCTTCCCATACTCATCTACTGCCATGTCTTCCTGGGGTTTTTCTTTTTCAGTTTGAGAATGTGGGTCATTGATAGAGCAGAAGTTACAGCATGCTGGAATATGTAGGTCAGGAAAACTGTACCGAGAAAAGAAAAAAAAAAAAAAAAATTTACAACTGCTTCCAGCAGGAAAAGGCCACACTGGGATTTGTGCTTTTGAATGGGATATCCTCTCCTGATCCAAGTGCCCCGGCTGAAACGCCCAGCAGTTTGTGGCCAAGAATAACAGGAAGATCAGAGAAGGGGGAGGGGGGAAAAGGGGAAGGCAGGGGGTCTGACCAGCTCATATGACCCTCCATTAGAGACTTATAAAAAGGGCTGGTACGAGCTCATTTTTCATGAGTTTTAATCCCTCCTGCTTATGATGCTGAGCCAAGGGTTTTCTGGAGAATCTGAGTCACAAGGCTTGCAGCTGGAAAGAGAGGATTGATAGCAGTGGCTCAGCAGGCACAACCACGTCTGGAGAGCTGGGAGGGGAGCAGCAAAGCCACCGGTTTTCAACACCACCACAGATGTCTTTGAAGGAATGGAGGAAAAGTGGGAGGAACACACCAAAAATATTAGGAAGGGGAAGACAGCAGTAGTCCTTATGTCACTGTTTCTGCTGCTCTCAGGAGCTCCCGGAGCAGAGGATTTTTACAAAGAGTGTTGTGCATGTGTGCGTGCATGCAGGAGAAGTGAGTTGTGAGTGGAGTTGTGATTTCACAGTAGGCTTAGCCAGACGCATGTTTGGAAGCAAGGAGATGTCTTATGAAGTTTGGTGTCCCATCTTGTATTTGTCTGTCTCTGGTTTTACTTAGAAATTGATGTCAAATTTTTTGGGTTGTTGTTTGGGGTTTTTTTCCATGGAGAGAGGGTTTTTTGCTGGAGCTTGACTGACTGGAGTCCTGTCCCCTGTGCTGCCAAGTCTGATATCTGAGCAGGAGAAGGGAGGAGCAAGGAGAGATGCTTTTGCCCTGGCTCAGCCTCAGCACATTCCCTCACGGTATGGGCTGGGCTTCCTTTAGGCAGGAGAGCATTAAAGCTGTTTGGAATGAAACACAAGGCGCTTTCCCAGTTCCAGTTGGGGTTTTGTCTTTCAGTCAGTATTTCATTAACGTGTTCCATAGCAGATGCTGATGAGGGACATGAGGTGCCTTCTGTCCTGTTACATCTCTCTGCCTGCTCTTTCTGTCTGACAGTCCCAAATCTTATTTTCTACTATCCTTTTCCCAGGATAGGTGGCAAGCAAAGGCCATTGTAATAGTTAAGTCTTGTTAACTCTAACAGGAGTTGCCTGCATGAACGACTTTGCTCTGGGAGTGGGAAGAACATCCCCTTGGGTGTTAACCAGAACATGTCTCTCCTCAATCCTCACTGCAGACTGATGTGTACAGCTGGTGCTTTTCTAATTCATTTTTAATTATGAAATCTGATGAGGGGTATCTCACAGTGTGCTGGCAAAGGGCATTTACACAATGGCAGAGCGCTTTCTCGAGCTCCTCTGACTGGTGGGACACTTAGCTTCCCTGGCCATGGTGGCATTACTGTCACCTGAGCAAAGGAATATACCCAGACAAAAACACTGTCTGCAGCTCTGTTCAGACATTCTCTGGTTGAATCACTCTTTTCTGCCCCTTGAAGGAATTTCAGTTCATATGGAGGAAGGAATTTCACTGTGCCATCAGAGCTGGTTAAACAAGGCAAACTCCAATCTGCAGCCTGCCTTCATTTCACTGCAGGACCTGGGAATGCCTGTGGGTATTTCCTGAACCCTGCTATCCAGGCAAAGGATGCCTGGGTCGGGAGGGGCTGCTGCCTCCTCTAGCAGGTCTGGGGACTGGGACACACCAGGGGTCTGTGCTGCAGTGCAGGCACAGTCCTAACACTGAACTATGCACAGCAGTCCCTTGGCTCTTCCCACAAACCTGGATCCTGCTCCTCATCTCCTTTCTATGCCATGCCATCACAGCTGACATCTCCAAAGCATCCCCAGTCCTACAACTCAGCTGTGGTGCTCTTCTCATGCCAGACCTTCATACCCATCCACACCATACCATCATCATCACCTTCACCTGAGCTTCCCCTGTAACACTCCCAGCTCTGCCCTGTGGGCTGTCATGTTTGATCTCCTTCCTACTCTATTTTACCAGTCTTGGAGCTTTTAAACAGCTCAGTTATATCCCACTAAACATCCTGAATGAGCAGGCTGGTTCCTCTGCCCCTGGTTCAAAGGCAGCTGTGGCTGTGGAGCTCACTGACAGATGTTTTGGACCATCAAATATCAAGCCTCAAGAGCTCAAACAGACCCTTTTCTCCTAGTTGCATCCTTACCTAAATCCCTTTAAAATGTGGACCCAAATCCCTTCTGAAAGTGGGACATGGGCTCCTAAATCACGGAGAGATTGTTTGGAAATGTTAACTTGTGTTAGGAGTTTGTGGCTAAATGAATCTGTCCTTACGTATGCACAGAGGATTTGCCTCTCAAGTCTGTTTTGCAAGTCAGGGAGGAAAACTGACCTGAAGGTAATAGACTGACAGTGGTGTAAAGCTGAGGTAAAATGGAGTGAACATCCAAGCCTGCATCAATTTCCTTTGAGCGCCTGGCTGTGTACTAAAAAGCATAACAAGCAGAAATAGCATGGACAACAAAAAAATGCAGAGTCTTAAACTCTGGAGAAACTAAAGGCAATATCAGGGGAAAAAAAATGCCAAATGGTATTATCTGAACATCCTAAAAATGCATTAAAATTGAAGCCATGGTCACCAGGTAGTCTGGTGGTGTGCATTTGTATATTCATCTGCAAATACCCATCTTCCAATGCTGAATGTGAGATAAAATCATACAATGATGGTGTTGCATCCAGGCTGGACTGTTGTGATACTCCAAGCACTCTACTGGCAGATCATCCTGAAAGGCCTGATTTTGAGCTCTTAATTTTACCCCAGTGTCTTTTGAATTTCAGTGGAACCAATCGTGTGCTTATAAATTAACCACAAGCAGTGTAAGTGTTGGCAAACTTGGAGCTGAATCATTTCCCATAAGGAATGGAATTGGTGCATGGAAAGACATTCAAACCAGAGTTAATAACAAGGAAAAGCTGTTTTACATCTGCTTCGTACAAAGGTGGAAGAGTCCTACAATGCAAAGCTGTGGAGAATCAAGTTGACTTGGTTTTCCTGTGTTTCATTAAATCAGACTCCTCAGTTACCTTCCAGAGCAGCAAGGAAACACTGTAAGATCTCATGGCAGAGGATGTCTGGTGCCTCCAGCTGTGTGACACAAGATGTGATGTGTCACTAGTGGGTAGCTGTGAATTTTACCTTCTTGGATGACCCTTCCCAGCATTATCTGTAAGTGCCATTGTCACCTGCAGTTCTCACACACAGTTTTACTGCGTGGAAATGACATCCTCATTGCACAGGTCATGTCTCTGGGGAATCTGTGCCAGCCTTTGAATGTCATGTCTGGGATCCTGTGTGCTGGACCCACCCTCATATCCTTCCAGTGTAGTAAATACTGATTTACACTACTGTAAAAGTGGGTAAAATTGGTTCACTCATCCATCTAAGGGCAGAAAATTTTAGGAAAACATGATAACTGCAGTCAGCCTGGAAACACCATGATACAAACTTTCCTAGCATTTATAAACCAAGTTCCTAGTTTACCAGTGAGAATGGCTCAACCTCTCTGTGTTTAAAACCAGATTCATTTAGCAGAGTTTAGCTCAGAGGTCTACTGTTTTACACCAAGTGCTGAGGTAGATTTAACAGTGGTAGCTTTCTCCAAATACCAAAGAAATTCAGGTTTGGTCAGAGTTGTGAACAAAGCTTTGGATTGCTTTGGCATAAACCAGGTTAATGGAAGTGGTCTAAGCAGTGAGTCCTTCCTGGTCCCTCTCCTTCAGGCTGGAAAACATTTGGAGCTGCTCATGGATAGGTAATCGGGCTCACCTTGGGGCTGGCAGCTTTGGCATCTCTTTAACAAGCAAGTGTCCAGTAAGTCCAGTGTCTTTAACAAGTGTCCAGCTATGTAGATGATACCACTGCTGTACATCTAGCTGGACAATTCGGATGACTAAATAAAGTCAGAAAAGAGGTTTGAAGTTACTCTTGCCATCCACAGGTAAGGTGTAAGTCATTTCTACTCCTGCAGACACCTTGGGAGGCTCCTCGGGAGGTGTTTGTTAGGGGGCAGAAGATGTCAAATGAGGAGAAACTTCCCCTGTGGTTTGTGACCCTCACCAAGAGGTCAGGGGCAACCAAAACAAGAGCCAGAGTGATGGTACAGCCATGAGCCAGGCCATGGGAGAGTCAAGAGAGAGCCCACTTCTCTCTGGTTGTTTTTTTTTTCTGTCTCTTACTACAGAGGAAACCTCAAAATAAAACATCTTCCTCAAAGCAGCAGCCCACAGGTTCCTTCCCTGCCCAGCTGGGCATACCCTTCGTCTTAAAGCTCCACTGCAAATGTCTGTCAGAGACCTGAAATCTCAACTCTTTCATAATTGTTTTACACAGGAATTGTTCCATGGTGGGAATATCCTGATCTTTTTTTACAATTTTTTTTGACTGCCCATACCCTTCTCTTCCTGGCTTTCTCACCTCAGGTTGCCTCTGTCCTGCAAAAGTAAAAAATTACACCCTCAACAAGGGTAACAAGGATGTAAGAAAAAGCATTAATTTTAGGCTTCCTATCCTGCAATGAGCTCAAGATTTACCCTGTAGTCTCTGCAAACACTCCTGGTTTTGACAACAGCAAGACAAAAGAATTCAAATTCCCTTGTCATCAGCTATCAAACAAGATGCTTCTTTCTTGCCTTCTATTTTCCCAACTCTGAAAGGAGTGAACTTGCCAAGAAGATACAGACCCTGCTGCCTGCAGTGGAACAGGGCTGCAAGGTGGGTGAGAATGGCCTGAAGCAATCTGCATGAGTTCAGCTTGCATTTATATCCAGGGAGGTGGGGTAAAGTCTCCTTTCACGTTACTGTGATGAGATTAGAGGGGATGCAAGGTGTTAATTAACAACCACTTTAAATAATTTTGACGTTTTTACTTTACAAGACAATGATACTGAAGCTCCTTGATCTGATATGAAAATCAGATCAAAATGGACATCTATATTTCTCTGTTGGCAGATGGAATAACAAGTTGGGAGTGTAGCTGCCAGGATGATGCCTAAATGCCATGCAAACTGAATTTTGCTTGAAAGTGAGTTCAGGCTGTTACATGCATGAGATTTTTCAGAACTGTCCTGAAACAGATTAACCCAGTTTCACTGAGAGTGGGATGGCAAAGGAGCTTGGAGGAAGGTCTGGTCCATCCATGTTATGTGTAAATGCAGTAACTAGCAGCTTGTCTGGGAGTTGAAGGGAATTCTTGGTACCCATGAAGGGAGTGGTTATGTAGTAGTTTTTATTTTCAAAACAATTACCCATCCTCTCTGCACACACAATTTGTAATGTGTATTGTATTGTTTACAACTCATCACCCAAAAGGGAGCAACTCCCTGAGGGATGGAAGCAGAGGGGGAAGGTAAGAGGAGAACACTGTAAATAACTAGGTATCTTCTCATTCCCAGTGTCTGCAAGGCTAATCCTGAGCTACTTGGGGTACTTGGGGAAGGGATCCCATGACGTAAGGGGGATTTTTGCTGCAGCAAAGAAAACAGAGTTCAGATCTTTCCTTTAGTGTAAATAAATATGTGGGGGAACTTCCAGAACCAGCAGAAGCAGCGGGCATTGTGGAGCTGAGCAATTTTGTCTGTTAGGAAGATAATATCTAAATGGACTAATTATAGCTCCAGTTTAGCATCCTAGGGGAATCCCCACCATTACTTTTTAGTAGCTGCTACTGTAAAGTTTCAGGATCTGAGCCATGACCTCCTTGATAACTTAAGTTTACTACAAGCCTGTCAAACTACAAATATTTCTGTTGTTGAAAAAATCCTCCTTTGCTGACCCATCCCTTCTCTGTCCTGTATTGAGAACAGTCTGCATTGGGAGCTGACTGCAGCTCAGTTTCCACGAGCACACCTGTGGCCTCAGGATTCACAGAAGGATCACACAAATACTGATGATGCTGTGGCTCCACTTGTCACACAGAAAGCCTTGAGAGCTCCCCAGGGCACTCAGACCTTCAGGCCATGTGTATGACAACCCATTCCGTGCCTCCACTGAGCTTTTCTTGCCTTCCTCAACTCCTCTCCTGAGGGTGGGTCATTTCAATGGTGATGCCTGAGAGCTTCCAAAGCAGAGTGAGCCACCTTGCAATCACTGGACTCAGTTGATGGAGGACTCCCTGCCCTTGTTTCACTGCCAGTATTCTCCTCTCCCTCCCCCATAGCGAGGTGCAAAAGCAGGGCAAGCCATGGGACCAAAGTGCTCAGGGCTGGGTTCGGGGATGTTGTGGGGCTGCTGAAGCACCAGTTTGACCAAGAGATGATCCCAGAGTCTCGCTTATGCACCAAGGTGCAGCTTCCACCATGAAAGGAAGTCTCTCATGGACAGATCCTGACCTCATGGAGAGTAGGGGATTAACTGAGGGAGGGACTGACCACCCGTTTCCGAGCCCTCCTCAGGCCCACTGATGTTTCCTCCAGAAATCCTTTGCATGGCACTTGCCTTATATCTCCTATTTCATGATCCTGTCAGTCCCCTGGGGATCCCATAGGAATAGCAATCCCAATAATAATAATAAATGCAAGCCCAGAAGAACCTTCTGGCAAGGCACAAGTTCTCAGACCAGTCATCTCTGTTCAGGCCTTACCCTGGTGAGTGCCTCAGTCACACACAGTGCTGTACTTTGCCCCTGTTATCACCTACTTGTAGAACAGGAGCCTAAAACCTGAAGGGAGACAACAGGGTTGGCATAGGGTTCTGTATGAACTGATTGATATGGAGTCAGTATCCATACTGGGAATTTCCACTGGCAGAGTCACAGAGGTCCCATTGCTTGGAGGGCTACATGACAGGGGCCTCTCTGCTTGTCTGCCTTCCAAAGTTGCCCTAGTGCAGTGGACAGGACAGGCACAAATCTCTTGCGTAGGCAAGAGGAAGGAAGGCATAGTTACAT
Source organism: Corvus cornix cornix (assembly GCF_000738735.6). NCBI lineage: Eukaryota > Metazoa > Chordata > Aves > Passeriformes > Corvidae > Corvus > Corvus cornix. The sequence continues at coordinate 64,503,033 of NC_047057.1, read as the reverse complement.
GAGCATTAGATCTGGAGAGTCACTGGGTCATCTTGGACAAGTCACTTGGACATCTGAGTTTCTGTTCCCTGTGAGTTAATGGGTAAACAGGACTGCCCTGCCTCCCAGGAGTGTTTTCAGGATAAATATAGCAGAGATGCGTGGGTGGCACAGCACATTTACCCTGACAACAAGAAAGGCCTAAAATCCACACAAACCCTGAGTGCATCGCACAGTTTAACAGCTTTCTTGTATGAATTCCAAACGACCTACCAGACACCACTTGCTTAAACTCCTTCAATAAGTCTCTTTGGTGTTTAGATGTTGGGATTTTTTTGTTGCCATTGTTGTTATTTTTGGTTGTTGGGGTATTTTTTGCTTATACCTTTGAGGAGAGGGGAAGCAGCCCAGTCAGAAGCTGAGGGTGCACTTGCACTGTCTGTGCCATTGATGCAAATATTGAAGAGCCCCGGTCTTGAGCCAGAGCCCTGAGAGCCACCACTTGTCACCAGCCTCCACCTGGACACAGAGCCCTTGACCACAGCTCTCTGGCTGAGCCCATCCAGCCAATTCCTTATCCACTGAATGTCTGTCCTTCAAATCCATGCCTCTCCAGTTTGGGGATCGGGATGTCATGCGGGACCATGTCAGAGGCCTTAGTAAGCCTTACGCCTAAGGAGAGTCTGCTTAGGTGACACCAGCTGGTCTTCCCTTGTTGAGCATTGCAGTCACTCCCTCACAGAGGGCCACCAGACTGGTCAGGCACAGTTTGCCCTTACTGTGGATCTGCTCCATGACCTTCCCAGGCACAGAGGTGAGACTCTGTAGTTCCCCAGGTCTTCCTTCCTGCCATCTCTGAAAATAGGAGTGGTGTTTCCCCTCTTCCATTCATAGAATCAACAGAATATATCAAGGTGGACGGGACCCAGCAGGATCATCGAGTCCAACTCCTGGCCCTGCACAGGACACACCAACAATCCCACGCTGTCCCCGAGAGCATTGTCCAAACAGTTCTTGAACTCAGACAGGTTCACTGCTGTGACCATTCCCTTGGGAGCCTGCTCAGTGCCCCACCACCCTCTGGAGGAAGAACTCCATTCACTAGAGACTTTGCCTGACTGCCATGCCTTTTCAAATGTGGCGGAGAGTGACTTGGATCCAACATAGCCAGCTCCCTGGGGATCCTGGGATGCATGTCATCAGGCCCCATAGACTTGTGCCTGTCCAATTTCATCAGATGGTCCTGAACCTGCTCTTTGCTTACAGAGGGAGACCATCTGGTCCCAGCAGATGATATCAGAGCAGGGTCAGCTCAAGCAGGTTGCACAGGGCCTCATCCTCTTTGGTTTGAATACCTCAAAATGATAAAGCCTTCTGACTTTTGGGGGGGGGGGGGGGAAGTATAAACTTTAACTCTCAAGCAAAACAAAATCAGATCACCTGAGCTACTTATGCAGTGAAGCCCTATCTTTTAAATTTACATTCAGCACAAGACCATAGTGGACAAAACAGTTTTGGTATCTGACAAGAGACTACTGAGTGAGTGTAGTCTGTTAACTGACTAGGTGGGGTGCAATCCAGGGACAGAAAAATAAATTTTAACTTTGTCCTAGACTCAGAGAGGATGGCAGGTGGGAGGGATATTGAGGTGAGCAGCATTGCTTTCTCCCTGGATACCCACCTGGGCAAAGCAGAGCTGACCCTGTTGCTTCTCCTCTCTGGCAGCTCTCTCCAGGGTTGTAGTTACACAACATGTCACGAGGAGAAGAAAAACAAAGTCTTTTTTTATCTCCTCACCCATCTGTACTTCCTCTTTCTGAACCAGTACCGCAAAGAAAATTATCAGAAGCATCATGTTGGCAGCATTTTTAGTAAACAGCCAGAGACTCATGTGAACTTGTTCCTCCTTGTCCTTGTCCCTTTTACAGACAACAGATTGGAGAGTTTTCTGGGCAGAATCTTTTGAGGTTCTCCTATTTCTGCCTTCCAGGCAAAACAGCTGGATTGTTACAGCAGGTCTAGAGCTGATTGGAGAGGCAAGTGCTTTTGAGGTCTAAAGAATAATTCCCCCCTTGAATGGTAATACCAGGTTAGGATTCCCAGAGTTCCAGGGATTGACTTGCTGTTGGATCATGAATGGCTCTGTACACAATAGCTGGCAAAGGAAGATGATGGAAATCCACAGGGGAATACAGGAAAAGAAAATAGAAAGTATGTTTATTAATTAGGAATGTTCCCAAGGGTTTCCAAATTGTCCTAAAATAAGCACACGCATTCCTAAGGACAGTGCAAATGTGGGTGGCAAGATCCTCCTGCTACTGTTTGGGGAGAAATGGGGAGGGAGGTAGAAAATAAATTTGAAAAGGTGTTTTCATTTGGTTCCCTGGCTTGGCTGAAGCAAGGAAACCACTATCAACTTTTAACCTGCACTGTTCCAAGAGCATTTCTGCCAAGAGCTGCGTCCTAAGACTGGTTTGAACTTTGCCACTGGTCTGACCCTCAGCCCCACAGAAGGGAAGAGTTGGCTGGGCCAATTCTTGCCTGGTGCTTCAGGAATACAGACTGCGCTGCTCCCTGTAACCTCTTTCCTCTGTTTCATAAAATCCCTTTTTTTCACATTTTGAGCTGTCACTTCCACAGCACCTCTGGTTTTATAATGGTACCTGTGCACCATAAAGTTCCTGATGTGGAGGGCGGTTGCTTGCCCCCACCCCACCTTTATGTGGGAAACTTTTTCTTGGTGGTCTTCATTTTCCTCCCAGTCTTTTCCTTCCTGTTCCTCACAGTTTGGATTGACACCTACTACCTGGGACAACTTCTGCAGGGCTCTGCTCCCTCTCTCATGCCAAAACACTTGCTTTATATAAAGAAATGTAGGCCTTGGGCTGGAGGAATTTATCCAGAGAAGTTGAAGGAGAACCTCCGCTTGCATCTCCTTCTAATCTGCAGTTCTCCATCCATCTCCCTGTGAAGTGAAAATTCCTTGATTTTAATATGTCAGGCTACCACTTAAAAAGCCCCATTATTTCCTCTTCCTTTTGCTCCTAGTTTTTAAGGTGCATCATCCTGTGTTTCACCAGAGAAATTCCATGTGTCTGCACGAAATCCATTGGTTTTATTTTGCAGAGGTAGTAGGTGTTCATAAATAATCAGCGTAGTCTGGGCTAAGCTAATTTTCTGCTGTTTGCTCTAATTTTTGTGTTTTGTGTTCCCTTGTTGAATTGTTTTAAATGAAGCAAAACAAATGAAAAAGTAATTACTGAGCATTTCCCCACATTTCCCAAGCTTCCTTTTTGAGTCATTGTTTGTGTGCCCTCCCTGGGAACTTAACTCTGAACTCTTCTGCTTCCTTGCTGACATGGTCTGAAATATTTTGAAATCTGCAGGATAATTTAACCAACACACATTTCTACCCTGGCCTTGCATTTGGTATCACAGTAACTTTTAAAATGTGCTACTACTCCTTGCCACTGCTTTTTTTTTTTTTTTTAATCCTGCAGTTTATCAATAAACTGATTTTCCAAGCTTACATTTACCCACCAAATCACTTTAATGACTTCATGAGTATGGGGGGAGGGGTTGGTGGGGGTGATTTAATTTAATAAAGATTTGTGTCCTGTTTGGCTTTTATCAGATTCACTTTGAAACGATACAGATGAAATATCTTACAACATATGGCTTTTCTTTCATTAGTCATGTTTCATTCACAGAAAAATGGATCTTGTACCAAGTAGTTCCCATTTATGTGTGCTGTAAAATTAACTGAGTAGTCACTCTACACATAAATAAAGCATGTGCCTACGACACAAATTAAAAACACCCCAAATACTTCATGTCCTATCTTAGCATCTCTTTTTGGCATGCCTAGCCATGAAAAGCCTTTTTTAACTTATTGGATTTGCCATGTGTCTGGTAACTCTGGTTTCTCTATACAAGCCTGGATATCTAAATGTGGCCAGAGATATCCCCCAGCCCCAATGCTCCAGAGCAGGGGAAAGAAAAACAGCTCCATCTTTCCAATGGAAGCACTGGTCCTGGGCTGTGCTGAAGGATACAGCAGTAGCTGAGCAGTGCTGAGCAGGGGTTGTAGGACCCTACCAGATTTTCATGGATTTTCCATTTGACCCAAAGAGACAACAAGAGGTGCAAATCGCAAGAAAAGTTACTAGTGTGTAATAAAAACCATTCAAGTAAATTGGTGACTCGAGTAGGCAGAGTAATGGGATAAAGGTGGAAATGTGATGTTTGTAACCATGGCCATTTGTTTCTGAGAGCATCTGTCAGAGAGAGAAGTCCAAGAGCAGCCAGTTGCCTTTACAGGCTTTGGTTAGAAGGGGTTCATTCTGGCTGGGCTGTGAAGAGCAGGGATGGGTGTAGAGGGTCAGGTAAGGGGGAGGGGGTGAGCCCGAGGTTCTGTCTGTACCTGATAGTCGCCCCCACTGTTACCCCTGGGGTGGGCATGCTGCCTCCTTGCCTCTGGCTTGGTACCCGGATGACAGCCAGCCCTTGAAGCTGCAGCTTGCTCTGTGGCAAGAGGGACAGGGAGCTGTGCAGGAGCACTGGGCTCTGAACAACAGCATATGAACGAGCTGAAGAGCAGCTCAGTGGGAACAGGCAGCATGGATACATTATTAGTGTCACTGTGGATAAACACAGAGTGATGCATATGGGAAAAAGCCTCCCATGGAAACAATGGGCTGAGTGCTCACCGCTGTCATGGAGGAACAGTCGTGGGCTGTAATGCAGGAACAGGGGTCAGCAGGGGTCAAAGACCTTGACTCATTTTAAAAATGAAATCTTGTCAGAAATCAGAACTCTTCACCCTGCCCCTATGCAAATCTGTGGTATGCCTACCTCCACGAGCAGTTCTGCTCTTCTCAGCTTGGAAAAGACTTGTGGAAATGGGAAACATTCAGAAGATGACAAATGTGATCCAAAGTATGGAATGGCTTGCCAATATGCAAGCATTAATTGGGCTTTTTCTTGGAACCTTCCCTAATTCTTCGGCCTGGAGAGGATTGATTGAGGACATCTATGATAGATGCCAATAAAATCATGAATGTCTTGGCCACTTTCTCTTGCAGGACAAAGCAAAGAGCTGTCAAGGCAGCAGTTGAGAATAAACAAAGGTGAGCAGTTTTTTCCAGTTCCCAAAGGTACATGTTTCCAGTGGAATTCCCTCTGAAAATCACCCTCATTTATCTGAGGTGCTGTTATTTCTTCTAAAAACCAACAAAACCGACAAAAAAGCAACAATCTAGAGTAAAATATGGCATGGAAGGCAATCTCTCAGGTCCAAGGGGCTCGACTTCCCTCAGAAAAGTTTTCTGCTGTTAGACTTACAGTCAACAAACACATTTGGTCAATTTGCATGACTTCAGACCCAAATGAGTTCAGACTCATCATTTCCAAATGAGGGCTTTTCATCTGCATATCCTGGCAAATGCTATTGGAAAGCAGGAGGATCTAGTGGTCTTGTAGCAACAGCCTGGTTCCCTCAGTGGATCTTTCTGATGCTCCTTACTTAGATACCCCCAGCTCCTAAAAGGGGAGATGGAAAAGGTCCAGTAGTTAAGCCTTCCTGAGGTGGGATGTCCCAAAAATGGCTGCAGCAGTTCCACAATGACACCAATGACTGTCCCAATTCCTGCCCACTGTCAGCAATTCTCATTTAATCTTTTAAGCTTTCTGAAGGCAGTGTTTAGCCCACGCATCCTTCAAACACAATAAGTCTACTTTGCTACAGTGGAAAGCTGGGCATATACACAATTGTTTTTCTTGATACAGTATTAAAGGCTTTTATTCTGAGCACAAGTGTGGATCCACTGTGCAGCCTTGTCACAAATCCGGAGCAGAAATTGTCTTTTCTTTCTTTGCAGGAAATCTAACCGAGGTGGAAGTGCCGAATACTTACAAGTGGGGAAAGCCTGTGAGCTTGGTCCAACACCCTTAACCCCTGGCAAAGCTTTCATTTTGTAATGTGTCTTGGAAGATAAATACTCTAATAGGAGGTAGGAAGGCAAATGAAAACAGGGGTGTTAATTTGGGGTGGGTGTGACTCTTTTGAAATGGCTGAAACTGCCCTTCCTTTCACGGAGTCCGGATTTGCTGCCTTTCCCCTCCCCATACCTGTGGAAGAGCAGGTGTCCCACTCAGCTCAGGTGGGAGCCTGGGTGTGCATCCTCAGCTCTCAGTCCTGCCCTTACCCCGTCTTTTTACCAAGTCAAAAACAAGCCCAGAGGAATTTTAACCTGCTGTTTTTGTTCTGTTAACAAATACCAACCACAAACCTGTTTTTCTTGCTTCCTTGATGGAGAGGGAATGACAGTATATGGAGATGGAACTGATGTTTGTGCTTGTGGAGGTCAGGAAGGCTGAAAGGGTTAAACAGGCCTGGGTTTGAAAGCAGTGGAGAAAAAGAGCATGACAGCAAAAAATATTAAAAATAAAGCCAAAACAGGAAAAACTGGCTGCAAAGACAGACTTGGGCAAAAGCTTTTTATTGGAAGAGTCATAGACACATATGGGATAAATTACAGAGAAAGGGCAGGGAAAAAAAAGCCCATCTTAAATATATATTTAAAAGCAAAAGAGCAAGGGGGGGAGAAGAAGAGACACGGGATGTTGCTAAAGAAATATGATGAGAAAGACAGTGTAGGAGCCAGCAGGAAATGGTAGCAAAAGAGCTGCCAGCAAAGGACTGGTGGGGCCAATGGTGCTCTGCTGCCCTGGTTTGTCCAAGGCTTTGTAGTACCTTTCCTGCTCGATTTTATATGGATGCACATGGAAAAGAGAAGTAAAACACCTGATCCCTCTTTGGGGGAATTCCTGTGGACTGAAGGGCAGGGGGGAGAAGTAAGAGAAAGGGAGCACAGTACTCATTGCAAAATATTCCCCTTGGCTGCCACCCAAGAATTCCTATGGGAACCTAAGGTGTTTTTGGCATGTGTGGTGCTAAAACAAACCTTATCTACGCCACAGAAAATTAGATCAGCACTGATTATCTGCACACACTGACGAAGGCAGCTGCACTGTGACTGTTCTGGTTCGTACCTGCTCTGCTCCCCAGGTTTATCCCTGCTTCCAGCCAGGTCTCATCGTGGCTGCAGCAACACTGCTGAACTTAGCTTGTCCTTGTCTACACTTGCGGCTAATTCACATTCAGCCCTGGTTCAGCCGCTCCTGTTGCTGACACCTGTTGTCAGCAGTCGGTAATTTCTTTTTTTAGGACCAGCCTACATTGCCCTGGAGCTTAGAAAGGGCCTTAAATTAGACTTAATTCTATTCAGATGTAGTTAGCAGTATTTAATTAGCACAGTCCTAAAGCAAAAGTCAGTCTATTCCTTGGATCACTGGAGTGCATTCTGGATAGCTTCCATATTGCTGCAGGAGTATGACCTTTTTTTTAATTAATTTTTTTATTTTTTATCTTTAGTCCAAGAAATGTGCTGGGGCTTTTCAAGCACTTCCAGAGTAGGGGCCATGTCTTAATAGACAGATTCCTTTGCAGATGGCTTCCTGCTCGTTTGCAATTGCAAAACTCCACTGAGGCAATTACCATGATTGCAGACATGGGAATGTGACATTAGGAAAGCATTTAATGTATTCTCAGCATCTGTTACAGTGCTGCTGCAAATGGAAACCTCGGGGAGATGCCAGCACTGTGGGCAAGACTCGCTTAGATTTGGCTGACTGGAAGTTCACATCCAGTCTGATCTCGACATGTAGGTACTCTCCGAAGCCCACGAACAGACACGGGCACCTCCAGAGGGTGATTCACCTATCCCAGCTGGTGTCCCAGAGAAGAGGGATGACTTGTCTTCTGATGGTGCTCCATCCTGTGGGAAAATGAGTAGTTTAGATGAGGAATCCCATTTTAGGCAGCTAAAATGAGGTAACTTGTACCCTGTCCTCTGTGATTGCTGTGATTTTCACAGACCACTGGAAACTGCCCCAGAAATGATGAGCCAATGCTATTTCACTGCCATGGACTTGTAAGCTGACAAACTAGGAGATCTTCTGCTTGCCAGAAGAGCTCAGTTTCCCACAAAGTGATGCAGGAGCTGGCAAGAAGATACTCTATGGGAATAAGGAGAAAGAGGGATGTATCAGCAGTGATGAAGACAAATCCCAGCCTTAAGATTAAAAGCCTTAGCTGTGTAGAGAACAATGCTCTGGGAACTATTTCTTTTAACTTTGCTGCTTTTTCATCCATTTTCTCCCTTATTTCTATGAAGATGCCTACACCACATGGCTAGGCAATCATCCTGCTTGAATCCATTTTTAAATGGATGTTCAGAGAAGACTATTGAACTGCTTATCTTAGAGTCTCTCTGATGAAATATTTTCATTTTTCGTAAATATGAGAACAAAAGAAACAGAGAGAATTAATAACATATATATTCATTTTAAAAAGACCTATGTTTCAGGCCCTGAACATGAAGCAACCCCAAAAGACAAGGAGGAAGCCCCAGGCTGGGTGACCTGGGAGAGCTTGTTGGTTGGGGTGCAGGTGGGATCTGAAATGGGGGTGCTGGATGAGCTCTGTGCTCCGCACACAGCCGTGCTTTGAAGGGATTGATTCCTTGTTTCTGGAAAGGAGGAGTTTGGGCCTCTTCATGGCTGCAGGTCTTAAGAGGACAGGCTGCTGAAATGGTGCGGACTCACCCAACCGAGATGGGTCTCCCAAACAGGCTGGGAACCACAATTTAACGAGGTTTCACTTCCCTCATCCCCTCCTCCTGCGGGTTTTGGGGCTTGTGCAGAGCTGGGTCCTCCTTGCAGTTCCATGGTTTCCAGAAGAGCCTGCAGCAGGCACGGGTGGTGACTAGAGCAGGTCTTGAGAGCAGCAGGTCTTAGGCCAGAGCTTCCCACCTCAGCCTTTGCTATTTCTCACCTACTTGGATCCTTGCTCAAAGTGCTGCTTCAGCTCCTCACACGTCCACTCACATTGTGGAGGGCAGTGTGATCCAGCGACCTCACAGCTTGTGAAAACATCTCATTTGCTTTGGGGGATCTCCCCCTCACGTTGCATGGAAATACCAGCTGGCAGGGACCAGCCGAGGACTGGGAATCCCCTCCGTGGCTGAGCACCTGTGGCCAAGGTTCAGTGCCTACCACCTACTGACCCGTGGGCCCTGCCAACACTGCTGTTGGTGGGGTTGTGGTGTGAACCAGACCTGGGAGCTACACTGAATATTAAACACACCCCCACTCTGTCCCTCCTTTATTGCTAGTTTAACCCAAGGCACTTCCCAGGCCTAGCTAAAACCTTGCCGAAGACGGGCATCCACTCCACTGAGGGAGAAGGTGAAACCAGGGTGAAAACGTGCAGCTGGAAATGGTGATGGTGGAAAAAAAGCAACTTTGAAGCAGATCTTAAGAGTTTTATTTTGGTGGGCTTTTTGTAAGAGTCTAGGCCTAGATTTTAAGAAGTTAGCCTGAAGTTTGGACTAACGTGATTAGTTTCATATCAGCTGTTAGGGACAAACACACTGCTTCTTTGAATTGAAAGTACCTTTGAGTACTCAAAGTACTTTAAGTACTTCTGAGCCTTTGAGTATCTCAATCTGTCTGGCAGAGGGAATCCCATCCCCTACAAACACTCTGATGGGACACTGCCACAGAAATCATCCAGCTCACCTTCCCTCTTCTCCAAACCCTCATTCCCTCTGCTGTCACAAACATTAGCATGGCTGTGTGCTGACACAGGTTGGGGAAATAGTCCTGTGGTTACTACTGAGTTTAGCATCTTCTTTCCTGCCTCAGAAAAGGCCACTTTGTGACCTCCCTCTTCCTCAGCAGTGAAAGTGCAACAGTTTGTAGCAGTGCTGCAAAATTATCTGGATTATTCCTCCCTCACAATCCTTTTATTTTTGTTAATTTCTTTTCTTACTTTTCAGTTTCATTTTAAAGGCCTTGTTTAAAGCTGAGGTGAGAATAAGTGGCAAAGGATGGAAGCCTCTTAAATTGGCTTTGTGATATTGTAGTTCTGGAGGGGATGGTGCAGCAAATTGAATTGTTCAACCCTGCCCTACTGGGGCCAGGAGCTCAGCTAGGGGCTGCTTTTGGCACTGGAGCCCATCCCTTTGGTGTGTGCCCATCTGCAGGACACTCCATGCTGCCCACTCCTCCTCCAGGATTTTGGGGAGCTCTGTCAGGGGCACACAGGCTTGCGACAACTCGCTTACGCAACACAGGCTGTATCTGCTTGCTGCTGCCAGATTGTGGAAATCTGCAAATAATTGCAAAGTCTGCCAGTTTAATTGGATTGTGGTGTATTTGCACAGATGGGTGAAGTCTTCCAGGCCAATATTTTCCAGAGTGACTTAGCAGTCTCTCAGCTTTAAGGTACTCAATATGAGAGAACATAGAAGCAATGGGTTTCTGCAGCCTTTTTTTAAGAGAAGCACCCCCAAACTGAAATAATCCAAACCATCAATAACCCAGATATCCCTTGCCACAGAGACCTTGAGATGGGGGATCTTTCACAGTAGCTTGATGTAAGCCAAACTAAATTCATAAAAATAATACAAGACATCCTAACACATCATTTGTTCAGCAGAAAAATCCAGTGTAAATGTGTATGTGTGCAGGCACTTTTACAGGAAGCATAATGAATAAATGAATATTTGTAAAACAAGAGGAGGAGGAAAAGAAAGACGTTTTATTTCATGTGCGAGTTGGCTGTTGTTGTTATTTTTTTTAATGAGGTACAAAATGTTACTGTGGAACATTGTCCCTGTGTGCTCTGGCCCTTTTCCAGGCCTAGAGCTCAGTACCTACTGGGGAAAAGAAAGCCTCGTACTTGACTTTCTGAAAGATAGGCTGGTATTGCTTGTTAGAGGCTGAAAAGGAAAAGAATCAAATTACTTATTAATTAAATACAAACTCTGTAAAATTGCTCAGAAGGAACTAGCCCCAGGGCCCAAGCTACAGATGTCCAATATCTGAGTGTACAAAAGAAAAACAGTTGATTAGCATTATCATCAGCTTTTTCTACCAAGAATTCACAGGGAGACAAGAAAGCTGTAGAAGATGCTGCTGTTCTCTCTGAGAGGGTCCACTAAATTACCCTTACAAAAATCCGCAATTTCTAAGAAGAAATAAATGGCTATTTTACAATATTGTTAGGAACATTCACAGAAGCGGTAGGACCAACTTAAAATCATTTCAAATAAAACATTTTTCAATCAAAACATTTTTCACAGGCAGCAAAATGATGTAGTTACTTGATCTTGGTGTAACTACTTCTGAGAATGTGACCTTGGAGGTCTGCACGGCTGTAATGAAGTCAAAGTGCCCTGGTGCTAAAGTCACTCCTGAACACAGAACTTCAGTAGCTTTGAACGTAACCAAGTTGGCTTTGGAAAGTCTTCCCAAATACTTCTCCAGATCATATGTCCAGAGCTGAAGTACCTTTCCTTTGAGTAGACAAAGTGGACCTCAGCTCCTGGTGCGAGCACTTCTCACTGTTTTGCTGTGTCAATTAGCTTTTGTCTTAAAGCTCATGGTCCTGAAGCCATGCTACTGCCAGAATCTTTGAATCTTTCCTTCACAGAAAAATGAGCTTCTGGTTCTTGTGGGTAAGGAGGAAGCCTCAAAAAAACAGAAGAAATGATAAAGAGCCCCAACATTTATTTTTTTGAAAATTCAGCATTATGAAGTCCCTGAAGTGACTTTGCACCCTCAGAGCCATTAGATCCCAACCTCCCCCTTCCCACCAGGCACCCTGAGAAGGTTTCTTGCCAACCACCCTCTAGAGCATTAGAAACAGGTTTTCAAAGGTGCTTAGACACCTGAATGCCTTGGAGGAGTTGGCCCTGACTTCTCAGCAGGCTTAACCTGGCCTGGTGGGGGGCTGACCAGCCTCTTCTGTGTGTTCAGAGTTGGGGTTTTTGTTTCTAACTCTGGGGCTGAGCAAACCAACCACACTAGAGCAAGGCAATCCCAAGGCAGGGTCTAGCAAGGTCTCATTGTTTGCTCTGAAGACTTGCAAGAAAGGGCTCCCCACTGGCCTGGGAACCTCCGGCTGCGCTCAGGTTCTTCAGTCCCCTTTGAAACGACAGGGTGCTGTAGGCTCAAAAAGACACCCACAGGGCCAGATGAGGGCTTGGGTTAATTTTTGGTAGTTTTCATTGCTTTTGAAGGGCAGAGGAGTTCTGAGAGGTTGGCAATGGCTTCAGAGTGCTGGAGACCACCAGGAATAGAAGAACTTCTTTTAGGACCTTGTTGCAGAGATCCAAGGAGCAATTTTTGAGTCAGACCATAGCTTTTGCTGCTTTTGTGATTTCCCACCTGTCTTTTGCAGGTTTGGGGGGGGGGGGGGGGGAGGGGGACAACAGAAGAAAAGGAGAATTGCCAGGGCCTCTCATAGTATTAGCCATGTTTCATTGTTGTCAGTAAAGACAGTTATTAAATATAAACCGTGATATTTGCAATGCTAACTTTGCCCTTTGAAAACATTTTGAGTGGAAGTTGTTCTCAAAAAGCCGTTCAAACTAGAGATAACAAGGTGACAAATCCTTTAAAGTGATGCTTTCAGGTACTCCTCTTTGAATAGATGTCCCAGTTTAGCTGCTGGCAGCCAGAACAAAGGGAGTAACCAGGCAGCTTTAGAGACTCAAAATCACAGCAGATTAGGCCTCTGCTCAGAGAAACCTTAACTCCTTAGGAGGGAAACCCAGAACACATGCTGGTAAATAAAAGTCCTCTCTTTTTCTGTCTTTCTCATAAGCCACTGAAATCATGGCCGCAGTGCATTTTGCAATAGACTGGCTTCAGTGAAATAATGTTTGCTTTTTGACTTGCCAGCTTGCTCTACTTTTTTAGGCTTGGCTGGTTTAGGTCAGCCATGAACAGGCTTAGGAGCACTGATGCAGCCCTTTGGTAACCGGGCTCAGGAGGCTCTTGGCCTGGCAGGACCATCCTGATGGGCACAGCTGGAGGGATGGTGATAGAGCACTTCTTTTTACAAGGGCATGGAGTGATAGGACAAGGGGCAATGGCTTCACACTGACAGAGAGGAGATTTAGATTGGATTTTAGGAAGAAATTCTTCCCTGTGAGGGTGGTGAGGCCCTGGCACAGGTTGCCCAGAGAAGCTGTGGCTGCCCCATCCCTGGAAGTGTTCCAGGCCAGGCTGGACGGGGCTTGGAGCAACCCAGGATAGTGAAAGGTGTCCCTTACCATGGTGGGGGGTGGGACTAGATGGGCTTTAAGGTCCCTTCCAACCCAAACCATTCTGTGATTCTGTGATTCTCTGAAATGCCTGTCACCTGCCTCACTACAATTTTCTCATTGCCAGATGCTTGCAGAATCCACTTTCAATCTTCCTCTGTAATAACATCCCATTACTGTAGGTTAATGCCCTGGCTTTTGCATCCTGGAGCTGTACAATTCCCTTGCTAGGTTGGTTAACACAAACAAGATGTGGTACTGTACAAAGAGAGTGTTTCCAACAGCTAAAAGTCTAAATAGATTAGGAAGAGGGTGAGGGAAGAAATGTAGGTGCCAAGAGTTACAGCAATGTGCAGTGACATGGCCAAGGGAAGCCAGAACCAGAACTCAGATCCCAAGCCCTGATAGTAATCTGTTACTTAATGCCATCATTTTGGTATGTGAGATGGGTCATCTTCCTTAAAGGGTTTAGAAAGTAGCCAGACCAGTTCCTCTGTTTATATAAGGAAGATGTTTGTAGATCTCTTTATCCTAAGGCAATTAATACAGCCCATTGGTGAAAGAAAAAAATAAAAAAGGGGGAAAAAAAAGAAAAAGAAAGAAAAAAGAAAAAACAATGAAAAATAATAAAAAGGAAAGGAAAAAGAAAAATAAAAGTAAAAAAGAGAACTGGGCTGAGAGTCTCATGTAAACAGCACCCAGAATGCCTAAAATTCTAACAGATGCAAATGTTTTTATGTCGGGGTGCTTTTTTCGTGAGCGGCCTCTTTGTGGTCAGCTGTAAGCATCACATTTACATAGTTCTGTATTTCTGAAAAAGCCTATTGCATGAAGTTGGGAACCTACCAAATGAAAACAAAACACACCAACAAAAAATAACAAGCTCTTCCAACAATGTTCAGTAACTGACTTAGAGGTTAGTGCTGTGTTCTGGGAAAAAAAATTATCCAGGCACCATAGAATTTCATGCACTAAAAACTTTCAGCATTTCAGAGGAACATAACATATGACACAGGGTGTTTTTATTTAATGAATGGCTGTAAGAAATGGGGCCAGCATCCCTTCTCACAGATGAACGCCTTGTGCCAAGAGCGTTGCTGTACAATGTGTCATCACTCGGGAACCTAAAGAATTGTACTTGAGAAAACATTGCTACAAAATATCATCCCCTTCCCAGAAAGGTTCACTTCAGGCTTTGTAGAAAAACAGGACAACTCATTTCCACTGCACATAATTCTTCTGTTGGGAAACTTTCTTAAAGGCATAGGTGGTGGAGCAAGGGGCTGGAAAACTGTTTAATTTCAGAGTGACAGTAACAGTTCCTGGTTTTTGTTGGTAATCAGCTCTTGCTTTGGGCTTTTAATATTCAGAACTCTACAAACATGGAGCAGGTTAATCCTCTACACACCCTGAAAAGGGGGAGGGAGAGGGAGAGAGGGAGAAGGAAAGGGAAAGAGAAGGGGAAGGGGAGCAAAAGGAAGAGGAGGGGAGGGGAATGGACATGGAAAGGCAAAGGAAGTTTAGTTGCCATAAGAAACCTCTAGTTAACTCTTATGTCAAAAATTTGCTATTCTAACAAAGTGGTGTGAGTTATGTGATGTATTGAATGGGAAGTCTTACAGACACGGAGTTAGACTGGCCTGAAAATGACTTTTTTTTTTTAATATGTTGTGTTTTCTTCCAAGAAATTAGGTCAGTTCACAGCAAGTAATCAATTTAGGCCTCACCTCTACAACAGTAGTGTTTGCTGGGATAACTCAACATAATCATGTGTGAGTGTGTGTGTTTATTTTTAGGGACTGTATATTAACATCCTCTTTCTTGTTCCTGATTTGAAAAAGGAGAAGCTGGTTACTGAGAATGGTGCATCCATCACTGCTGGCTTTAGGACACTCCTGGCTTCACCTGCTTTAAGAGCAGTTTAAGCTTGCTCCTATTTTGCACTTCAAACAAAATGAAAAACAAAGATAAAATTGTCTGAGCCATACCAGAAAAGTCTTCCCTGAGACCAAATCAGGGCACTTTGGAAGGGCTGCTCCTTTAGCAAGTCAAGGGAAGGCTGATGACAAGCAGAGAGCTCCAAAGAGAGAAGAATGAGTACTTCCAGTGCTAGTAATTCAACTTGTATCTTCTGCAGACATAACTGTTTGTGTAACCTGCCCAACAGTTATAGCACAGAGAAGGCGTTTCTGACACATCACCCGCTTCTTAAAACAAATCCCATTAAGGACACCCTCAAAGCCCATTAAGGACACCCCAAACCCCATTAAGGACACCCCAAGCTGTACCTGCAGCCAGCACCCTCTCAAGGACTCAAAATGCCCTGGGTCGGTCCTCACACCTGAGCCCTCCCAAGGCTGCTGCAGGTGGTGACGGGGCCGGTATCCCTGGGCACCGCTGCTCCCCGCCTGCCGGGAGGGGAGCGGGAGCAGAGCCCCCCGAAGCGCCGGCAGCGGGGATGGCAGCGGGGATGGCAGCGGGGATGGCAGCGGGGATGGCAGCGGGGACAGCCCGGGGACAGCCCGGGCGGGCAGCGGGGAAGCTGCCAGCTGCGAGGCCAGGTCCTGGCGCTGGCCTGATCTCTGTCCTTAGGCTCCCTCTAGAGTTCACAGCAAAGGAGCAAAAGGTCTCAAACGCCGCTTGCACAGGAGGGTAGCAGCTCCTCGCCCCCCCCTAGGCAGTGAGTGCTCTCTGGTCCTGGGCACTGCTGGATTGTATCCCAGGGCCTTTGTACACTCAAATGGCTCTTTCCTTCTTGACAGCCCCTGCTGCTGAACCTCACGGGGTCCTAATCCTGCCAGGAGGAAAGGGCTCCTGTTAAGTAAATGTTATATGGTGAATACTTGGGGCCTGCACCTCGAATCTCATGGCAGGCTCGCCCCACATCTCTTGAAGAAATTGGCACTTGGCCTGAGAACTGGAGAGGTGGAGAAGCAGCACTGGCTCAGTAACAGCTGAGGTGGGTTAGGAGCAAATCTCAAACCTCCAAATGGGTCATGCCACATCCCTGCCTTCTTCATCCTCAACTCTGGAAGACACATCCCATGGAGGAGCTCCAGTATTATTCCCAATTTCCCTGCTATTTGCAAGGGAATGTATAAAATCCCAAGCAACCCAGATGCTTTATGTGTGCGGTTCAGATGGGCTTTGCTGGTTCCCTGGACAGCCTTATAAAGTGCTGGGGAAGGAGGGTGGCCAAAAAGAAGACGGGAAGCTTGCCTAAGCGATTCTGGAGGAAAGAAAAACAGCGAGCAGCTTTGCCAGTGGAAAAGCCCAAACAAGAGCGAGGAGAGGGGTAATGGGAAGAGAGGGGACAGGGTGTCCAGAGCCTGTTAGAGAAGCCAGGACATTCTTCGCCCAGACCTCCCTGTAAACACTCCTCCCTCCTTCCTGGTTCACTCCTCCAAGTTTTGTTGAGCTTGGGGTTTTTTGCTGTTGTTTGTTTTCCTTTCTTTCTCTAATCCTCTCCTCCGATCTTTGACTGGCTGCATCTCCAGCCGAAGCGGCCGCAGAGCGGGGCAGAGCCGGCTGCGGGAGGCTGGAGCTCTGCGGGGGAGGCTCAGCTCTCGCCCCCGTCCCACCCCGCACCGCCTCCCCCGCAGCCCCACTGTTGTGCCCCTCTTTTGCAAGACGATGGCGCTCTGATCTTTCCACAGCTTCACTCCGGGACTTTCGAGTATATTTTTTTCCTGCATTCTTTTTTTTTTTTTCCACGCTTCACTGCTACTACGGGCGGGCGCCTGCCTCTGTCCCGATTTGCTGCAGCCATCGGGGGTGCCTGACTGTAAACAAAACACTTTAGATCATGGCAAGGTCGCTGCAGACACAGCCTTTTTTTTTTTTTTTTTTTTTTTTTTTTTTTTTTTTTTTTCCCCTCTGCAGCCGCAGCGATTTAAGGTGGATTGCCGAGATCGCCTGGAAGAGGAGGGAGGACGAGCCGAAAGAGCGGCGGGGCCCAGCCCCGATCCCCGAGCATGGCCGCGGATGCTCCAGGCCGCGGATGCTCCCACCCCGGGGCAGACACTCTGATTTTTTTTTTTTTAATTATTTTTCTCTTTAATTTTACCCCCTTTCCTGATGATTTGTCCCAGCGCGACCCCAGCGTTTCCGGCTGCGTGGGCTGGGGGCTGCGCTGCCCGCGGAAAGACGCGCAGCTACCGCGGCTGCGGGGGTATACCCCCGCCCCTTTTCCCTTTCCCCAGCCCCTCGGAGAGCAAGGCAGGGTGATTGAGGAGAAGGGATAGAGGGATAAACCAAGGGGCAGACCGCTCCTCTTTCATTTTTTCCATTGCTTCCATCAGTGGCTTAAATTATTCGCGCCCCTCTTCTCCTCCCCCACCCCCCATCCCCCCTCCTCCGCCCCTTTGGATTTAATTATTCGTGCTCAATATACTTGTACAGCATCCAGGGACTCAGTCTCAGGTCCTTGTGCTAAGGGAGGTATAAACAGAACAACAGCAAAAAACCCCCAGAAGGTACTTGTCCTGCAGTAACTTGGTTTTTTTCCTTTTCCGAAGGCTTCAGATAAATCAGTGCTCTCTGTTGCACTGCCATCATGTTGCTGCTGCTTTACTCGTGGGGCACAGAAGCTATTCCAGTATTTGGAAACCCACACTCCCCACTTCTTTTTTCTCTTTCCTAGTTTGTGCTTATACTCTGGTACACTGTCATAATCCTACACACAAGAGGGTTGCCTTTCCCTCGTGGATTAGGGAGAGAAGAAGTGTCTCCCAGGGAGCAGAGAATGGGAGCTCCTCACCTAAGGAGTCAGGGGTGGGACACTCAGCAGGTTACCAGCAGGCAAGCCCCCATCATCAGGATGAGCCCTGGGCAACCTCAGAAATATTCTGCACATCCCTTTGTTACAATGCCCTTGTGTGGATCAACAAAACAAGCTCAGTGTCCCTCCACCTGACAGAGAAAATGAAGTGTGAAATGAAGCTTCCTTGCTGGTGGCAATGGAAGTCAAAGACAGGAAAACCTAGAGAAATGAAGATGAAATCCTGCAAATACAGCAGATGCAGGCCCCACTTTTTCCAGCTGATGGAGTTTTATCATGGACTTGCAACTTCAAAAAAACATCTCACGTCCTGCAAACATGTGAATATTAGCTTTAATTTTCTGCAAGTGAATTGCTAGAACTTGTGGTTTCTGAGAAGAGCTGGAAAACAATTCCAAGTACTAAAATGCCCAGCATATAAATAAAAATAACATGGCTAATATTGTATTTCAACCTTGTGGTTTTTAAACTAATCTCTTTTTTTTTTTTTTTCTTGTACACATAATTTTTTTGAGCATGCTGATGATACGAGATTACTCTGCTGAGTGGTATGAGCAGAAGCTGGAGGCCTTGAGTCTGATGATGGTCAGCAAAGTGCTCTGGGCTTGAGCACTGTGTAAAGGTTGTGTCCTCTCTCCAGTGTGTAAAATCTCCACATCTTCAAGGCCAAACGTGCTGACTCTCGTTTCAGCCAGTTAAACCCAATTGTGTTGACCCCTGCCTTGTTGAGATAGCTTGCTACTTGTGTAGCAGGCGATCTCAACCCCTCCTCACCCTCCCACCCCGAAGCAAAGTTTGCACAGGGTTGCTCTGCTTGCAAAGGAGACCTGGCCAGATGGACTGGTGTGAAGAGCTTTCAGGGCCCTCCAAAGATTCAGGCACAGGATCTGGGCACCTGGGAATGTCATAGCCTTTAGTGCCTGGGAGAACCCGCAGTGTCACACAACACACTGAGGGGCCTGCCCTACCTGGTAAGGGAATATGGCTGTGGAAAGGGGCTGGAGAAAAGGGGGCCAGAGAGGAGGGCACAATTGCTCTCATGTCCACCACACCTGCTCTAACTAACCGAGGAAGTTGCTTAGAAAATCCCTGGCTGTGACTCTTTGCTCATCTAATCTTTTGAGTACACAAACAGGACAAACCCCAATGGTTATTTTTTTTTTTCTTTCCACGGGTTGCTGATATCTGAAATCTCAGCAGAGGTTATTACAGAGATATTTCTTAACCTAGTCCTTTCTCTGCCGAGAGGGCAGGAGATGATCGTCTCGGCACCAGGAGCCGCCAGCCCATCTGCGCAGGCAGTGGGGTCAGGGTGCTGGTCGCCGCTGCATGCCCTGGGGTGGCCATTCTGCCCATTAGCCCCGAGCTTGCCCCCAAGCCCGGACTTCGGCGGCGATGTGTCGCCAGAGCCCAACCCGGGCAAACCAGAGCGGTGGGACACTCCTGTCACAGCCCAGAATCAAAGCCAGCCGTCACCATTTCTCAGGCCGCTCGGGCGAGCGGCGGGATGGGGTGGGTGTTTTTGTGGGGTGGCACAAACCCCGCCGGGCTTTGCGGGGGGCTGAGGAGAGCGGGCCCCGCGGTGCCGTCCCACCCCTCTCGTTTTCTCCTTCGCTCCCGGGCTCGGCTCACCGTAGCCGGCCGGGCTCGGTCCCGCTGGGCAGCACCCAGCTCGCCCCGTCCCGTCCCACCTTTAGAGCCGGCGGCGGCGGCGGGGCAGGGCGGGGAAGGGCCGGGCGAACGGGGCGGCGCCCGCCGCCGTAACCAATGGTTCGGCGGGGCTGTTTAAATAGACTCGTCCTGTCAATCATTTTCTTCTTCGTCAGCCTCCCTTCAATCGCCATATTGGGCAACCGAGAAAAGGGCTCGTCTGCTCTTGTTTTTTTTCGTCTCACTTTTACTACGCGGCGGCGGTGCGAGCGGCAGGGGCATCAGCAGCGCCATCGCCATCGGCGGCGGGCCGGCACCGCGGAGGCAGCGCCGCGCTCCGCTCCTCACCCGCCCGGGGCTCCCCGGCGGCGGCAGCGGCGGCTCTCGGGGCTCATCCCCGGGCCGGCGCTTATGCAAGGGCGCCTCCTCGCCCCTTCTCCGCGGGCCGAGGGCGAGCGGGGCCGAGGCGGGGCCGCAGCGCGGGGCAGCGCGGAGCGGAGGCGCGGAGCGGAGCCGCCGGGCGCCGGGCAATAAAGGGCGGCGGAGAGGCGGCGGCGGCCGCGGAGAGAGAGCAGCGAGCGCAACAACCGCCGCCTGGAGCCACACGGTGCGGGGAGATGTCAAACGTCCGCATTTCTAATGGGAGCCCTACCCTGGAGCGCATGGAGGCCAGGCAGTCGGAGTACCCGAAGCCGTCAGCGTGCAGGAACCTCTTCGGGCCGGTGAACCACGAAGAGCTCAGCAGGGAGTTCAAGAAACACCTGCAGGAGATGGAGGAGGCGTACCAGAGGAAGTGGAATTTCGATTTCCAGAATCACAGGCCGCTGGAAGGCAGGTACGAGTGGCAAGCCGTGGAGAAGGGAAGCTCGCCCGACTTCTACTTCAGACCCCCCCGGCTACGGAAAGCCGTCTGCAAGTCCGCCGGCCGCCAGAGCTTGGATGTAAACGGGAATTGCCAAACCGTGGTTTTTGTCGGTTCTCAGGGAATCTCAGAGGACACTCACTGTGTAGCTCAAAAGACTGATGTTTCAGAAAATCAGACGGACTTAGCAGAGCAGTGCACTGGCCAGAGGAAAAGACCCGCGGCCGATGGTAATGTACCCCATGGCTCTGCCCCGCGCCCCATTCGTGTCAGCGCCGGGGCTCCGGCCCTTCCGCCCCTGCCACGCGTGGCCCCGCCGCGGCGGGCTGTGCCCCGCCGGGCACCGGCTCGGCGTGCCCCCCCCCCCCCCCCCCCGCCCCTTTCCCCCTAAAAAAGCCCGGGTAGTGTTTGCAGTCCCGGGGGGCCCGCCTAGAGTGGGAGCCAGTAGATGATTTGCAAGGAAGAGCCCTTAGACGCGGGTCATCCCCCTCGACCCCTCGCCGCCCCTCCGCGGGGACCCGGCCTCCTGCCCAGCTGCGAGGAGGTTCACAGCGCTCAGCAAAAGACGAATATGGATTTTAGCCGAAAAGAGGGAACTCGGATCTCCTGCCTAGGGAGAAGCCCATCTCCCCACTCCCTGCTCGCTTCACGCAGCCGATACCTGACACGGGGATCCGGGAATGTTCCCCCCTCGGCTCCGTCTATCCCCCCTGGATGCCGAGCAAACATCTGGAAAGAAAATATTTTAATATCTTTCCCCCATCCCTCTCCTCGTTTTTAATTTTCCCCTCCTAGATTCCTCTCCTCAAAATAAAAGAGCCAACACAACAGAAGAAGAGGTTTCAGAAGACTCCCCCAGTGCCAGTTCAGTGGAGCAAACACCCAAGAAATCAAGCCCGGGAAGACATCAAACGTAAAGCGTTTAGGTCAGTGCCCTTTAGGGTCTGGCATTAGGATGCAAAGAAGGGAAAGAAGGGGTAACCGAGTGTCTATCCCGCGTCTCTGAGGGGGTGGGGAGGGGGCTTCGTGCCTCTGTGGGCTCGCTGAGGGGTGTTTTCTTCGAGGAAGGGTAGCTTCCCCCGACCGCTCGGGAATGGGTGTGTGTTGGAGGGTGGGGAGTGGGAGGCGTAGGGCTTGAAAAGAACAAAACAAGGAGCGAAGCCCAGCCTGGGCTCGGCAGCGTCAGGGGCTGGGGCAGGGGCTGTAGTGGGACTGACCCTGCCTTCCTCCGGGATGGGCACCGGGGCAGGGAGGGCCCTTTCCTAAGGACCGTGCGGGTGGAGGGACGGAGACGCGGCTGGTGCATCATGTTAGATGCTAGAGGATTTCGGGGGGCTTCCCCTGTACCCCGCCCCCGGGGCTTTTTCACCTCCAGTGTCAGCCTTGCCGTCGCATGTCGCGGCCACTTCCCACTGCGGGAGAAATAAGTCAAGAAGTTGGGTTTAAGGGGAATCCGGGCACTTTCTCAAAATCCGAGCGATGAAAGGTTGTTTTGTTTTTGTTTGGTTTGGGTTGTTTTTTTTTTCCCTCCCCCCCTTTTTTGTTTCTGTTGTTTTGGTTTGGTTTTAGAGGCTGGCAGGGGGAAGGGAGCGGGTTAATGGGAGGTTGGGTTCTGCAGCTTTTTTTTTTTTTTTCCCCCTTCTCCCCTACCCCCTTCTTGTTGTTTTGTTTTAAGGCGAGGGCTGGGGCGGGGAGAGTTGGTAAAAATTGCGCCGGCGGTTTGGGAGCCGAGGTTAGGAGCGAGGTTTACAAAAACGATTTGCGATTGTGCAGAGAGAGATTAAGCTGTAAAGCAGAAGTTGCAACAAATTAGTCCCGCTGGGGTGAGCCGTGGCCGAGCGCGGCCATGCGAATGCCGCTACTCCCGCCCGCTTTTGGGGGTGGGGGCACGGGAGGGGCCCCCCCCGCGCTGCCCGGAGGGGCCGGGGCCGCTGCAGAGGTGCGGGGAATACGGCCCGGCCCGGCGGGGGCGGGGGGGCGGCGGGGGCCCCGCCCGGGCTGGGCCCGCCCGCCCCGGGGATGCGGTGTCGGTTTGAACCGGTTGTGCCGCGGATCGCGTTTCTTGTCGATGTTTTCTAATCGCTTTCCCCCTCCCCGTCCTTTTTTTTTTTTTTTTTTCCTTCATTATTCCCGTTGCAGAGCGGAGGATGTGCGTCCTCGTTCGTCGAGTGCGGCGGGCGGCGATGAAGCGAGGAAGATGTAAAGTTGTAGTGGGAAAGAAAAAACACATATCGCCGATCTCTGTGGGATGGAGGTCCTGTACAAGCACTGAAAAAAAAAAAAAAAGAACAGTAACAAAAAGCAAACAATAACACTAAATTTTAGGCACTCTTAAAAGACCTGCCTCTAAAAGCATTGGATGTAGCATTGTGCAATTAGGTGTTTCCTTATTTGCTTTATTGTACTACCTGTGTATATAGTTTTTACCTTATGTAGCACATAAAACTTGTTGGGAGGGGGGAGGGACTGGAAGAGGGTGACCGATTGGAACTTGCTTTCACAATCTAGCAAGCAAAGAAATCTATGAAGAGAAGCAGTGTAGGTTTTTTATTACTTAAAGATGTATTGTCCCTTTAAGTGGGTCCGCAGTGTTTTTCTTTTTTAATTTTAAAAAAAATTTTTTAGTATTTTTAAAAATGTATAATTGTGGTAACTGTTCAGAGCAGATTTTTGTCAAATTTCTTCCTACTGCATTAAGCTGAAGAGGTGGGAGCTGTGATGATTCCGTTATGTTATGTAGTAGCAAAAGTTCCCCCCCAAATCCATATACGAAAACTGAATGCCTGTAAAAAGTTGTATAAAATCATCCCACCTGATTACATTGCCTGATTCTCTTGGTTTGTTTTTTTTTTTTTTTTTTAGCCTAATCTGGAAGGCTTTTGCTCTGAATCTGGAATATTGTTGTTTTCTGATCTGACCCACTTCCCAAAGTGCTTGTGTGTGAGGGAAAAAGGGATACTACATCTTTAAACAGTATTTCTACGTTGCCTGTGTACCTGTATGTAAAAATAAAAAAAAAAAAGTTTGAAGTGTACCTGTGTACATAACTCTGTAAAGACACTGAGAAATTATACTAACTTATTTATGTTAAAGATTTTTTTTAATCTAGAAGACAATATTTTTTCCCCATAAAGCCAAAGTGGCATGTTTTTGTGCATTTGTAAATGCTCTATTTGGTAGACTTTTTAGAGGGTTTTTTTCCGTTTGGGTTTTTTTTTTCTTCCTTTTTTTTTTCTTTTTTTTTTCTTTTTCTCATAATTAATATGGCTGTGCTTAAGAGATTGCAGACTGAGCCAATTAAATTTTTTTTTTTTGTAATGTGTGGGGAAAAAAAAATCCAGATTGATATTGTTTCACATCAAGCAATCAATAAAGAAAACTGCCATATATAAGAAATATGGTCTTCATTAGTGTGTGTTTCAACCTCCCTCAGCCTGGCACAGGAGGAAATAAGACTGCAAGAAATAACAGCACTTTTCCTTTGGGTATCCGTTTCTTCACGGGTCTGTGGCGCAGGTGAAAGTAAGGGATGCGGCACCCTTAGTGCAGGGATGCCATTTCTTCATGGAAGGGTGCTCAGGCATTGGAACGAGCTGCCTCGGGCAGCGGTGGAGTCCCCATCCCGGGAGAGATTTCAAAGATGTGTAGATGTGGCACTTGGGGACAGCGTTTAGGCTGGGTTAACAGTTGGATTCAAAAGAGGGCTTTCCCAACGTTAATGCTTCTGAGTTCCTCTGTGATAATTGGGAATGATGTGCCCTCTTAGTGCAAAAGAGTGGAATTTCCTGTGTTATAACGCTTTTTGGGTTTGGGGTGGGGTTTTGGTTTTTTTTTTGAAAGAGAAGAGGTATTTCGAGGTACTTCTTGCACATAGTCCTGTGACTCCTAGGGCTTCAAACTCGAGCCCAAAAAGCGCACCTCCTGGGCCGGGACCGGAGAGCCAGCGCATCCTCGGGATTCCCGGGATCGTCCCTCCGTCCCTCGCTCCCGGGGCCAGCACCGGTGACCGGAGCCCCGGGGCATCTTCCCCGGGCGGTCGCTCGTGGCTATCAAAGATGGCGCCTCGCACGCCCCGGTCCCGGCAGATGCTGGCGGAGGCACCGGCCCCGCTCCCCCGGCCCCGCAGCACCGCCGGCATTGCTCAGGGCCGGGCTCCGCCGGACAGAGGCGAGGGATGGCACCGCAGGGTGGAGGAGGGGATGCCCGAGGTGCGGGGGGGATGGCGGGGGCTGCCTGGCCCTGCCCGCCACGCCCGCCAAGGTGCGAGCGGCCCCCTCCGCCCGGGGATGCGGGGGAGCAGCGTTCTCATCCCCAGGGCTTGCGAGAAATAAATAAACACGCAAATGAACAGAACGGGGGCGCGGGGGGGAGCACAGCTCTCTGCGAGGCTCGCCAGGGTCTTCCCCCCTCCCCGGTGCAACGCGATCCTGTTGTTTATCCCGGCCGCGCCCCGGCTCGCCCTCGCTCCGAAACCTCCCCGAGAACGCGGGGCTGTGCCGGGCTGGCGCTGGCGAGGGACGGGGAGAGGGGGCGAGCCCGCGGCCGCCAGCCCCACTTCAGTGTCGGCCCCGAGTCGGCCAGGGAGGGGCCGGAGCGGGCACGGCCCGGCGCTGGCGCTGCCCTTCCCCGGCTCCGCCGGCTGCGAGGGATCGCCGGACACGCTGCCGCCCGCCGCCGGCGCGCTCCGTGTCCCGGCCTCCTGCCCCACGCGCAGCGACTGCAGCCGCCCCGGCGGGGCTGCGCGCCGTGTGCGCAACTCAGCCCGCTGAACGTGGACAACACTCGCGAAGATTTAGAAAAACAAAAGTAAAAAAAAAAAAAAAAAAGTTACGTGGTGGAGTGGTTTTTTTTTTTTTTTTGTTTTTTGTTTTTTTTTTTTTTTGCCCCAGCACGAACAAAGTGATCTCGGTGGAAAATAAATAGCGGCGCCTTCCCGAGCCGGCCTATCCCCGCGGCCGGCGCAAGCCAAACCCCCCCGGGCGGGGGACGGGGGCAGGGCGGGGGGGGGGGGGGGGCCGGCGCTGCAGCTCCCGGGCCGGGGAGGGAGGCGGCGGGCGGGGTCTAGCCCGCTTCTCCGTCACGTAGGGTTTGGATGTGCCCTCTGACCGCCCCCCCGCTATTATTTTGGTATTTTTTTCGTTGCTGCTGTTGTTGTTGCCGCGGCCGATCGATGCCGCTTCTCTCCCTGCGCGGCGGCCCAGGGCCGCCCCGGCCGCCGCTTCCACCGGGGGCCGCGCCCGCCGCTATCGCAACACCGCGGGGGTAGCGCCGTGCGGCCTCCACCGCCGCCTCCTCCTCCTCCCCCGGTGACCCCCCCAGGGCATGCGCGGGGCCGGAGCCAGCGGGGGGAACATCCCCGCCGCCCCACCCGCAGCGAGGGGGGCAGGGCGGCAAAGGCTCGGGCCCGCCCCGCGCCCCGTCCCTCAGGGGCTGCTTGTGGCGGCGGAGCCCGCGACCCGCACGGCCGCGGCCCCGCGGGGAACTAGAGACGGGGTCGGAACCGCGCGGCGGGGGCAAATTTTTAAATTTTTATTTCCCCCCTCCCTTTCCGCTCCTCGCCGCAACGTTTCCTCCTCGGGCGGCTGGAGGCAACCTTGCCTCGCTGCTTTCCTGCGCCTGGCAGCTCTCCCCGGGCCGGGCGGGGCCGGGCAAAGGCCGCGACGGGGGAGGGGAAGGGCGGAGCGCGGCCGCGGCCCGGCCCGCCCCGTCTGATGCAACCGCGCGGCCGCCCCGCGGGGCGCGCGCGCAGCCTCCGCACTCCCCCTCTGCTTTTCCCCTCCCTCCCTCCCTCTCTCCCTCCGTCGCTCCGCGGACACACGTACGCGCAGCTGCGCGCACCCCCCGCGTGGGCACACGCACGTACCTGCGCGCACACGGCTGCGCGTCCCTGCTGTGCCGGGGCCGCTGTCGCCGCGGGGCTGCGGCGCTCCCCCGGGTGGAGGCACGGCCCGACGCGCGCCCCGCCATGCGCCGCGCTCGGGTTCCCGTCCCGCGTCGCTCCCGGTCTGCCCACTGTGGGAGCGCGGCTTCTCCTCTCGGGGCTTCCATGCGGGGCCGTGATGCAGGAAGGGTTGACTTTCCCTTCCATAAAACCGCGTGTTCCCGTGCCAGAGAAGAGGGATATGACCCCTTCCTTAGCAGGAATATTTTGGACGTAGATCTGACCGTTTTTCACTGGAGACGTTTGACTGGAAGAAAAAGTACTAACTATGTGTCCTTAAAGTCAGTATTAACACCCATTGCTTTTCAGCTGCAGAGCCAGCCTCCTTCTTCCTCAGATGGGGAAATTAGCTGCAAAACGGTGTTTTCCGACATCCATACCCATCTGTACTTCTCAGTAGCTTCAGCTGAAAAAAACCGAAACCGAATTTCAAAAGAAAACATTCCACTTCAGAAATGTCAACATGTTTTGTTTCAACATTTTACAGCATTTTTTTTTAAGTTGAAAAGTAATTTACTATCCTCATTTATTTTTGTTTTTAAATACTCTCCAAAATAAAAAGGCCACAGTATAATGGCTGAAGCCAAAAGGTTATTAAGTTAAAGAATGAAAGTTGTTGGTTATATGTGGTGATGTTTTTGGTTTGGATTTGCTCCGGTTGGTTTGTTGGGTGTTGCTGAGCGCTGGCAGGGGGGCGGGGCTGGAGACCTGACTGAGAGAGAGGTGGGACGAGAGGGGAGGGGAGAGAAGGGTAGGCGGTCGGGAGAGAATGTAAGTTCCCGAGTACCCAGCCAATGGGCAAGGGGACAGGGACCGCCCCGGCCGGGACAGGGCATAAAGTGTAGCCATTTTGTGGGAAGGTGTGTGTGTTCGGCTCTCAGGGCAGGGAGATGTCCAGTCGGCTGAGCGGAATCGTTACTAATAAGCAGCTTTGTTTTGCTTCGACGACTTTGTCCCCATTCATTTGTATCTGAAAGTTAGTTACACTCTAACAGTAGCTTCAGCTGAAAAAAACCGAAACCGAATTTCATTTTCAGAAGAAAATTCCACTTCAGAAATGCCAACATGTTTTGTTTCAACATCTTACAGCATTTTGTCTGTTTTTTTTAAAAAAGCATTGAAAAGTAGTTTACTACCCTCATTTATTATTGTTATAAATACTGTCCAAAATAAAAAGACCACAATATAGTGGATTTAACAAAATGTGTGATCTGCAGTAAAATAATAAGATTATACTGTATGAATTGTTTTGCTCTGTCCCTAAATTAGATGTTTTCTGCTTTCATTTTGCTGGAAAAACTTTGGAGACTTTCTGTACTTTTTTAATACCGATTTTTTTTGCCCCATCTCTGATGTTTCATTTACTTACGGAGCTGAAAAAAGGCATTTTTTTTCCTGCTGGACGAGTTGTATCTGCACTTGTGGTTTGCTGTGCTTCATCCAGGCTCAGCCACCTCCTCCATCCAGGCAGCTTGCGTGCCCTTCCTCTCCCTGCTTGCTTTCTGTCTTGCCCTCATCAGTCACTGCAAGACTCAAAATTAGGCCAAAAAATAGAGGGAATGTGGTTTTTTTCTCTGTTTTTTTTTCTTTTTAATAAAAATAATTCCCAATTCACTTCACTCAAAAAAGCAAGCAAAGGTATCTTTTCCTATAATATAAAATTAATAATGATGAGAAAAATATGAAAATAACATGTTAATATATAATGATAATATACAAAGTGCAACTGCCTAAAAACAAGCCAGCATTGCACTCTCTGCTTCTCCCTGGAGAAAACAAAGCTGCCACTGCTGCGGGTGAACAGGCCTCGGAGGGTTTCGAGCTGCATCTCCCTGCTTAGAAGCAGCAGTATGGGATGTGATGGCTTCACAGGACAGGTGGAGAAGAGCAG
Organism: Corvus cornix cornix; assembly: GCF_000738735.6. NCBI lineage: Eukaryota > Metazoa > Chordata > Aves > Passeriformes > Corvidae > Corvus > Corvus cornix. Next base: position 64,474,752 of record NC_047057.1, on the reverse strand, counting down.
GGTGATGCCTGTCCTTTCGTGGGACACTGCCACTGTGTGCACCTCATCCACACAGGAGCTGTGAGATAATGGAACTTCTCTGCTTCCAGAGGGGCCAGCTTGTGTTCACACAAGTCTGTCTGCCATTGGGATGTACTCGAGTTAAACAGACACAGCTGCTTTGCCTTTTCTTTTTTGTGCTCCCACCTCAGCCAGGGGTGCAGCTCTGCATCAGTGGAGTGTCTGTCCTGTGAGATGGGGCAGCTCCTGCCCGCTCCCCACTGCTCCTGCACTCTGCTGGCACTGAGGAGTGGGATTGGGGGTAACCTCTCTGGAATCCCCCCATTTCCCAGCTGTGCCTGGCTGTGTGTGCCCTCCCCATTTTAATTAACCTGCAGATCCACAGGTTCTCCACGAGCCCTAGGCAAAAGCATTTTGTTTGCTTTTGAGGATCCTGTGGGGATCCGCTCTCAGGCCTCTGGGGGCAGTTCCGTGGCTCTGCATTTTGGAAAAGTTGTTGCTGCAGCTGACACATTGAGGGATATCACTGGAGTGGAGGACACCAGTCCATGGCCCAGCTGGACCAGAATTACCTGGATGGTTGCTTGTGGCAGGCTGTTCTGTGCTGTGGTGTGTTTTTCTGTGCTGTGCTGTAGTGTGTTTTTCTGTGCTGTGGTGTGTTTTTCTGTGCTGTGCTGTGCTGTGTTTTTCTGTGCTGTGCTGTGCTGTGGTGTGTTTTTCTGTGCTGTGCTGTGCTGTGTTTTTCTGTGCTGTGCTGGCAGGGGCTGCCCCGCTCCTCCCAGCAGCTTTGGCACCTGCCAGCCGGCTCTGGGTGGAAGCAGGGAGCAGCACACCTTGTGGTTCAGCGTTCCCCATCTGCAAAGACAGGCTGTGCCAGCTCAAGCTTTTATACCTGGCCATCCTACTGTGCCTGCAGCTGTTTGGAGGAGACAGCAGGCGGGAACATTAGTTTCATTCCGGTTTTATCCTTGGCCTCACATCTGAGGCTTCAAGCAAGGATTCCAGTCGTGGGCAGACACCCCATTTTGTGTGCTCCAGACGCTACTCCCACAAAGACCCAGCAAGTCCTTTACATGACGGCCAAAAATCCAGCTGTTGCCTGATAAAGCCCTTCTGTCATGACTGGCTCTATCCAGAGTGAAACCGGGCACCTACAAGTGCAGAAAGGGCTCCTATCCCCTGCTACCTGGGCAGGCTGGAAAAGCTCTGCAAGCAGGTGGCTGTGTCCCAGCAAGCACAGTTGCAGCTATGGTCCTCGCCTTCTTTGGGGAGAGAAGCTGGAGGTCTGGGACTGGCTGTACTGTAAATTTTTCCTGCCAGATGCGAAGCCTGAAGTTGATAACCACGAACTTGGTAACCTGGTACACCACACCAACTTCCTTTTTTTAAACTTTTTTTTCTGGAACAAAGTGTTCCCATCTGAGCTGCTGGCTGCTGGATGTATATGTTTTATTCTAGTTTGAGACTGGGGATCCCAAGTGAGGACACATGCATATACAGAAGAATAAAGATATTTATTTATTTTTATTAGTGGAAGAGAGACCTCTACTGGCTCAGCTCACAGAGCCACTCGACTGACCACAGCCGAGCTCTCTCTCACCTTCTCTTCCCCTACTTGGGAAATCTCCTCCTGCATCACAGCCATCTGCCAAGGGAAGCTAAGAAGCAACAACCTTTCATGTTTTCTCATTGAAAGATCCAGCATGTGGGGAGTCCCTCAATTGCGATTGCTAGCACGTGAATTTGTGAGGGCCCTTGGTGTAGTAAATCAAGTAGCTTATTTCCTTTAGGAGGGGATGAATCTTGGGCACTGATGCAGAGCAGAGGATTAGAGTGTTATTGGTGCCGGAGGACAAGTCAGCAGGGTGTTTTCATCCGCTCCATTGGTTTCAGTCGCCTTTTATTCTCTTTATGTTCTTCCTCCAAGCTGGTTCTGTAGCGCTGTGATGAGGGTGGCTTCAGAAACCATCTCTTGTGGGTCAGGGCTCTTTAGCATCTTGCCTCTGCTATCAGGTGGATAGGTGTTGACTCCTACCTGGGCTGTACCTGGGGTTGATGATCAGTTGTGTGCTTCTCTTCCTGGGTTGGGGAAGAGTTAATATATAGTGTGTTTTTCTAGCAAAGCTATCTTTATCTGAGCACAAGTAATGCAAAACAGGGCTTGGTGCTTGCAAACAGGTGGAGCTGGGTGAGCCAGTCGTGTAAGGCCTGTAGGTCCTGAGCTGCCAGTCAGGCTGAAAGCAACAGAGGCAGTAGTTCCACAAAGTTGATCAGGGGCCTGGAGCATCTCCCTGACAGGGAAAGGCTGAGGGAGCTGGGGCTGTCCAGCCTCGAGAGGAGCCCCAGCTGAGAGGGGCCCTCAGCCCTGTGTGTCCCTGTGTGCAGGGAGGGCTCCGAGCAGGGCCCAGGCTCTGCTCCGTGGGGCCCAGCCATGGCACCAGAGGAACGGGCAGGGACTGATGCCCAGGAAGTTCCACCTGGACAGGAGGCAGAACTTCTTCCCTGGCCAGTGCCCGAGCCCTGAACAGATTGTCCAGAGAGGGTGTGGGGTCTCCTCACTGGAAATATTCCAGACCCCTCTGGACACATCCTGTGCTGTGTGCTCTGGGATGGCCCTGCTGGAGCAGGGAGGTGGGATCAGATGAGTCACTGTGGTCCCTTCCAGCCTGACACACCCTGGGATTCTGTGATTCTCAGTACTGCTGAAATGCTGGTTTAGGCATCCCCTTCCTTCCTCATCCAGCCCACTCATTCCTGCCCCTGGCACTGCTGGTGAAGTTAGTTCAGGCACTGGAGTAGGGAATGGATCTTGCAAAGATTTCCCACCTTCCCTTCTTTGTTGTTGGTTTGTGTGTTGATATCTTTTTCTCGCCAGCTGGATCCATTTCTGGTCTCACTCCTCACGGAGCTGGCACTGAGACCTTGGCCACAGTGGGTGGGAAGGAGCAAGCTGGCTGCACTTCCATGAAGTCACAGCCTTGGAGCTGGTGTGTCTTGCTTGTTCCTTGCAGTAAAGCAAAAATTAAAGCCTTGTGTGGGACAGCTGCTGCCCATCTTATGGCTATGAGGCTTGCTGGAAGGTGCTGGGCAACCTCTGGTACTGCAGCCCAGGGCTCTGCCTACCAGCTTTCTCCTCACGTCTCTGGCCATCAAAATCTGCTCCACAAATGACCTGAGAGCTGCTTAGCTGGGGAAACAGAGGTTGGTGTCGATAGCCTGGAGTTTCTGTGTTGTTTGCCAGGGGATCCCTATCACAGAGCTGTTCCAGAGAGATCTGCTGAGTCACAGTTGTTAATTTTTTGTGGGATAGTGGCCTGGTGCACTGGATGCAAAGATAGAGGAACATGCAGCAGTGGTTTCTGGAGCTGTAGGCTGGTGGAGTAGGTACTCTCACTGTGCCTTTCCTGACAGATCTCTGTAGCTAAAGCACTTGCTTTATTTCAAAAGAAAAAGTTGCTCTGCAGCCACCTTTTATACCTTTTCCTTTCACCTCTCTCATCTGTACCCCTTTTCCAGTCACTGAGTGGTGAGAGCACCCACTAATTTGCAGACATTAATTACCTCTTCTTACCAAATTTCTTTTCTCTCTGGAGAGCATTTTGGGTGCTGTATTCTTGGCTTGCCTGGGTCCTGCTGTCCTTGTGAGCTGCTTCATACTAAAAAAAAAAAAAAAAAAAAAAAAAAAAAAAAAAAGGTGTATTGAGTAGAAATCTTTTGGGGAGGAGCTAGAGCATTGTTCTGAGATGAGTGTCCCAGATGCTAAGTACTGAGCCTGTTTTGTTTTTTTTTTTCCCCCCTTTCCTTTCATCCTTCCTCTCTCCTTTCAGATCTTTGAGGCCCTTGTGAGAAGAAAAGCTTGACAGACCTGATCAGGTTCTAGCATGTCAAAGTCTCCAAGACCAGCTAAGCTCACTGCAGCAGGTGAACTCCTCTGCTGTACTCACTTAAAATCTAACTAAAAGCATACCTCTAATTTCTACACCTTACTGCATCACTCCCAAGGCCATTTGCTGCTCCATCTAATCTGCATTTGTACTGGCCTGTTTGTTTGAAATTGCTCTTGGTGCCACCACATCCATAGGACCATGTCCTACCTGCCACTCTCACCTTAAAGTGTAGTTCTTGTCTGAAAAAAAAGATCCTGAGGGTATTTTATTTAGCTATCGTGTTCAGCACAAAAAAGTAAGAGGGTCTCTGGTTCTTCTCCTGAAGAGCAGTGGAGCAGTTTGCATTGCCCTCGTTCATACCCAGTGGTTAGCAAGGGTGTTGCAGGGGGCTTTGCTGGCTGGTGGTTTACTGGGATTTAAGGAATCACTGTTGCTTCTTACAGAAACCTGCCCTCTGTTTCTGACTGCAATGGCTTGGAATGGAAGAGTTGCATCAAGCTTGTGTCTTCTGTCTTTATGTTCCAGATGTTTGGTGGCTTGAACATCTCCTAAACGAAAAATCTGAATTTCAAACCCCTGCCTTTCAGAAGGGATTGTAGAATCACAGGATGGTTTTGGTTGGAGAAGACCTTTAAAGATCATCTAGTTCAACACCTCCCCCTGCAATGAGCAGGGACGTTTTCAGCTCGGTTGGGTTGCTTAGAGCCCAGTTCAACCTGGCCTCGAATGTTTCCAGGGATGGGGCTTTTGCAGCCTCTCTGGGCAACCTGTTCCACAATCATCATAAACAATTCCAGATCAAGGGGAACTGTTAAACTTACCTGTCTGGGAGACAGACACTTTCTCAAGGACCAGGCTAAGACCAAATGGTGGAAATTGCACCAAGGAGAATCACAGACTTCCATCTTTCTGCTCTCTGTTTAAGGTATGCTTCCTGGTGCTGATTTCTCTTTGCTAGAAAAGATCCAGAAGAACCTTAAAAATAAAATGCCAAATGAAACAGGGCACTGAACACACAGACCTTCCCTGGGCAAGAGGATGGGAGTGAGCAAGCAAACCACATGTGACGAGTGTTAGGCATGTCACTGAATGCAACTCTGGAAGCTGCTTAGATGCTGTGGTCAGGTGGGTGGGCATTACAAACGTATCTGGGCTAGAAAAGAGAAACATTTGTTCTAGAAAATGAAAACTATCTGGTGGACAGAGCACTGAGAGGTAACAAACATGCAGCAGAAGCCCTTTTGGGGTAAAGCTGCATCATTGTGGTGCTTTATATAAGCAAGCAATCCATCGCTTCAGAGTTAGGAGGTACCAGATGTGCTCGTGGCAGTGCTGCTGAGGCAGGAAACACGAGAGACAGAGCTGCTGTATCTTGGCTTCAGACTGGGTTTGCTTCTTTCCAAACAGCCAGAGACTTCTGAGAGGGTTTTTTTCCCAGTTCCTGGATGTCCTGCATGGGTTTTGCAAGAAGCCCCGAATGAAGGGCTTGTTGTGAGTACTTGCTTTGAGTAAGAGTGCTTTGTGCTTGCTCTTCAGTTTGTCTCTTTGCTGGCTGAAGAGTTCAGTGCAGTGAATTGCTCTTTCTTAGATTCTGTGTGCCTTCTAAAAAAGACTAAAAATATTGTTTGGTGAAACAATGTTTTGTAACTGTGGAGAAATTACGGAGGCTAAAACTGATATACAAGTTAGTGTTTTGTCTGAGGAGATGAGAAACTGTGATTCAGAAATCCCAGGGCCATTATTAGACCTTTCCCAGTACAAATCTCAGTGCTGAGGATGCTGCCGTGCTCCTTGGAAAAGCTCTGTTAACCAAAACCAGGTACGTTCCTCTTGGCCCCCTGATGATCCATACTTTGAACTGAGCCTGTGAACCTCTGTGGTGATGGGACTTTCATTAGGGCATTTGCTTGCAGAACCTGGGACTTGAGTAACATATGGGAAAGTAGCCACTGCTCTAGGTACACTGTAAGAAAAGGGTGGGAGAGTACAGGGAGAGACATGGGGAGACCATCTGAATTTGAAGTCTTTGATCAAATGCAAATTTTTTGAGAGGTCAGTGAACAGAAACAGGGCAGAAAAGCTGTAAGAAGCCATGATGCATGAATATTTTTTGGGTTTTTTGCTTGCTTGCATTGGTTTTGAAGCCTGATAAGTGTAAAGTTTTCTCCTATATGACGCATAAAATAGCACACAGGATGATGGAGTTCTTTCAGGCTGCCAGTCTCCCTCTGTCTGGAGATAGATAATTTATTGTCATATATGACCTTTCACTAATATCTGATGGTACCCCAGGGTGGCAATCTCAAAAGACCAAAAGAAACTGAGGACACCAGGATTATGCTGAAGAATCGGAACTTCTTTTTCCTGCTTTTTGCACCAGCCACAAAGAATTACAGCATTTCTTTGGTCAAATGAGGGGCAAATATCCATTTTTCACTTTTTCATTAGTATCCCACCAGAGGCTGGATGTCTGTAATTTTACAGGAATACTCAGAATTGACAGATGGCCATAGGTGTTTTTTGTGGGATCTCAGTGGAGGTAGGTAACACTGCATCTTTAATCTGCCCTGAAACAGATTAAAAATGACAAATGGGCCTGTCCAAAGAAAGGGTAAAGGTTTTCCTTCTTTAAGAAAATTTGCAAACAACCTATCCCCTCCATCTCTTCCCTCTTTGCTCTGCAATTGTTCTGCAATCTGGGCCAAAACCCTTCCAAGGACTTGAGGAACTGTGGCCAAGGCTGGGGAGACCACTGATTCTCCACTTCCCTACAGTTTGTTGCCTCTTTGAAGAGCAGCTGTTGCCTAAGTTTGAAGTGAAGTTTCAAGTGAACTTTTCTGAGCAGATGACTATCAGAGAGGGTGAGATTTTGGCTGGACATGGACGGCAGAAAATTCCCTTCCCAGAGGGGACTCTGCTGGCAGAAGCCTTGCAAGATTGAGGTTCAGCTGCTCCACCAGCCCCTTCTCACTGGGAATACACAACAAGTGGGGATGAAGCAGAGGCACAACAGAGCTGCTGTGTGTGAATCTCCTCCTGGCCTGAAGTCCTTGGGAAGGAGGGAGCTCGCTGTCCTGTGTAGCTCCAACCCCTCAGTCTTTTTGCTGCATTTCTGAGCTGACCTGGAGCTCAGGTAAACGCAGAGTTTGAAGTCCAGGCTAACCTGCCTCCAGAGCAGGATGGAGTGCTGTGTTGCATACATTTTGTCTGTGTTACAGAGGCCTTACTGGGCAGGGTTGAGTCATTCCAGAGAAGCACCGAGTCCTGCAAATGCCCAAATGCCTTTGTATTACCCTTCTGCCCCCTTTTGTTCCTAGTGGTTTTTTCCATATCCAGTTATGTCTTTATTCTCTGCAAGATGTCCTTGTTTTCTCTACACTTCTCATCCGACCTGCCCCTGACCTCTGAATCCAAACCCAGTCATGCTGGTGGTTTGTGCTCGTATTCAGGGCTATTCCCTGTTTCTCCTGAGCATCTGGTACGTGCCCCAACCCTGAGTGGCTGCCTCTGGCTGTGAGGGAGGTGGCAGGTTAATGTATTAGAGACTGGAGCCAGAGCCTGACTTTTCATGTTAGGTGCTTAAAACCCAAATGTCTGTCCTTAAAACTCTGTTGTCTGTTGCCTGAATCTGAAGGTGCCTCAAGTTCCTTGGTACCTGCTTTACATGTGATGCTGCTGAGGTGTCAGGGTCAGGAGTCCTGAGCATGGCTGGCTTGCTCCCATGAGATCCTCCTGAAGGTATCCCTCTGTCACTCCTGGGATGCTGGCACTGGGTTCAGACTTTGCAAATATTACCAGGAGGGCAAAGACTGCGAATTCAGTAAGGGAAAATGTCACTCTATAACTTAGTTTGGTGGGATAATGGCTCTGTAATACACACTGTGAGGCAGGTGTGGGTGTGGGTGTATATGGCTGTACATACACACTTTTCTGTGCAGGACTTGCCCTTTGGAAAGTCAAACCTGGAACCTGCTGCATGGCTTTATTGATTTTTGGGTTTGCTTTGTGCAGGGCGTTTTCAGAAACAAGACTTGTTCGTGGACATCAGGCCAGTCACTGTGTTTTTATACAGCTTTTCACAAGCACTAATAGAGAAACAAAGCAGTCTTCATGACCACTCAAATTTGTCTTGAATAAGCACACCATTGCTGAATAAAGTATGCACCTATTGTTTGCAGACAGCTGTAATCCCTCTGCAGACTTTAGGGTAATTTAATCTCTTGACATGACTGTGCAAGTCCTGTTATTTTTAGGCACATACATTAAGAAAAGAAAAGGTCCATTTAATCTGAAAACATATTAGCAAGCATTCCAGGTTTCACAAATCTGAACCAGGTACCACAGGGAATAAACTGAAAGTCATTAACATGTGATTGCTGTTTGATGGCCAGAATGAAGCAGTTTCAGACCTTCTCCCTACCTCCTTTTGCAGATACTGCAAAGTGAATTGCTACTCTTGAAGATCATGTCAGCAAAGGTTAAAAACTCATTGCAGATTGTTCTTTGCTGATACCAGCTGTCCACAATCTGTGTGTGGCAGCCTGCTGGCCATGTGGGTGAGCTGGTGGGGATGAGGGAAAGGCCTGAAGTCCTTTCGTGTCAGTGATGGTTGCATGTCAGTGCCCTTCCCAATGATGCCTGAGGATGCTGAACTCACCTGGCTGCCATCCCTGGTGTTGCAGCCCAGAGGACTGTCACTGCCTGCTCTCCTCCTCCTCCTTCTCCCAAACTCCTGAGTCACTCAGGACAAGTGACAATGGAGACTGTTAGGCTATGTGATGAAGCTGGTGGCTGTGGGCTTGTAGCTTCCAGATGCTGGAGCTGAGGCTCTAAGTCTCCTCTTTGGCACAGCAGGGAGCTCCTGTACTGCTCAGCATGGTCCTTGTGCAAAGCTGTTTCCCTCCCCAGCTCTACAGGGGAGATGGGGTTACTAAAACCACTAAAATCGAAGCAGTTTCCTGAAGGAGGTGAGGATTTAGTTTCTTTCTGGGTATTCCTAGCAGCATCATCCAACGGGCACTGGGACATCTGATGGAAACTGAGGAGGATGTTGTTCAGGCCTCCACAGACTTTTCTAGGCTTAGCTTGGGTGGGAAAGTGAGGTTATGCTCAGGCTCTGCTTATAACAGTCCTCTTTGAGAATGAATGAGGGAAGGCAATGTTGAGGGACAAAGTGAGGAAAAAACCTTAAACTGTGGCATTTCATGGGGTGGACAGCTAGCAGGAGATTGTTGACTGTTTGTTGAAAAGCCTCACTGGCTGTGTTTGCTTTGGATACCACAAGTCACTGGGTCCTGGTGGGGACTGTGAGTCATGTTCCTCCTTGCAATGGAAAACACGGATTCATCGCCGTGGTGCTGCGCTCCTGGCAGGGCGGACAGCCCCTCGGGAAAATGGGAAGGTGGCACAAGGCAGGAGGCGTGGAGGCCTTCCCTCCAAAGGGTGTAGGAAAGTGTTTCTGAAATGCTTTTTTCCCTTTGGGCATCCATCCTTAGTTTTGGGGAGAGCTTTGCTGTGGCCTCGAAAAAGGGACGTGCTGGAGTTCTTGTGTCTTTGTGCTGCTGTGGATACAGGGCTCTATTTTTGTGCCTCTTGCCTAAGTTTTACCTGCATCTTGCCATGCTTTAAATGCATTTTTATGGTTTAGGGACCTGGGTAGCTCAAAGCATTGAAGTTGGATCTTCTGTGGTCTGTGTGGGAGTTTTGAGAAGGTTCGTTGTGACCACATTCCCTCTGCTGTCTGTTCCTTTGGCAGAACGAAACCAAGTGGTGGTTTCATCTAGTTTATAAAGGAGAGATGCCTTTGTCAGAAAGAGATGCTAGAACTCCCTTTCTTTGGCTCACAGGGAGAAGCCCTCAGTAGAAGAGTAGTGCCAGCAGCTGTTGGAGGGCCAGCATGGGGTCAGTGTGGTCCTACACTGTCAAAATACCAGCGCTAGTTCTGGCCCTGAGCGCACAGAGCACACAAATCACCTATGACTCTTGGTTTTCCTTGTACCAGTCCAGATTCAACCCTTGATTTTATTCCTGCTGGAAAGGAAGCACAGACCTGCCATGGCTCCAGGTGTGGGTACAGGCTGTCACTGGCCTTGCCTAGCAGGGGAAAAGGACCTCTGTGCCAGGTGGTGGTGAGCTGTTAACTCCTTCCTTTACATCAGGGACAAGAAATTCTTTCCCTGCTCAGGGACCAATAAGTCCTTTGTTCTGCTGCACATTAACACGTGCCTTAGTGTTACCCAGTAAACGGTGGAATAATAATAATGTGGTTACAGGCCATCTGAAAAGAGGTTGTGACTGTAGCTGTCCCCATGGGCTGCCTGCCCCTGCCTCCTGTGGAAGACTGGTGGGCTGGTAAAGAGGCTGTGTGTGGTAAGAGAACAGGTATTTAAGGAAATGGGGTTTAAATGAGAACTTAATTACTCGCTTTTGGCCTTGTATCTGAGCAAGAATAACATGAAAACCTGAAATTAAGCACTTGTTGCATTCCAATACAGGGAAGAATGCCTCCAGTATTTGAAAATAATTCGAAGATAAATAGAATTAATACTTAACATATAAAAGAGACAGCTAATGTTTTGACAGACGAGCTTTCTCCTCAGAGCCAAGAACATGCATTACCTAAAGGAGGAAAATCCTCATTTGTACTTCAGGTTGCCAGGAGTCATAATTAAAGAACAAAATTAGTTGAGGAGAGGGTGGAATGAAGAGCAAAAAAGATTGCTGTTTCTTAGATAACTGTGCAGGTGTTGCTGAAGGAGCACACACACATTTCTGTGTGGGGTTTTTTTCTTGATCTGTGTCCATCAGAACATTCACTGCAGGTTTCCTTATAGTAAAAATAAAAATAGAAATGTTCTGCTGAGCAAGCTGTTCTGCCATGGGTGGAGATAAGCCAGCCTGCCCTCTGTTGTGTAGAGTCTCTGATGTCTAATTAGGGGCAAGGTGGTTTTTTTTGCTATTTTAGTGAGTCCATCATTGGTGTTTCTTTCCTTTGTCATCCACTTGAACAAAGTGTGAGGGTTCCTACAACCTTGGATACAACTGCCCCTCTGGCACATTTGATGGCAATTTCCTGGGCTGCTGAAAAGCTCCTGGAAGTGTGAAGGGGAAGGGCAGAAACCAGTAGTATGGACCCACCCACAGGCTGTATAATTGCTCATTTCTGCAGGAAACCAGCCTGAAGTTTCACAGAGGATTGGACCCGTTTGTAGGAGATTTATTACTCTGATATTATTAACACTGGCATTGGTTACCCAGATCTTCCCAAAAGGCAGGGAAAGGTAGATAACAGCAGCGCCATGGCCAGAGAAATGGTTAGCTGGAAAGGAGAACCTGAGGCATTTTTTGTCAGTGAAAAACAGTGTCTCTCTTAGATATATCAAACACAGTCTTCTCCACCTTGCACACCTTTCATAGCTGCAAATGTGTAAATCTTTTCTTCCAGAAAGGAATCCAGATGCTCACTTACTTTAATTTGAGCCAAGACAAGGTGGCCACATTTTCCCTGCCTGACACATCTGCAGAAATGCCACTGAGGTATTTTGGCTTGTTGTTTTAGTTAGAGAATTACAGAAGTCCTCCCATTTTCTCCTCTTTCGAGGTTAGACCAAGAATACATTCAGCAGTCATAAGCTGTGGCACATTAATAGAAAGATTTTCTCTTAAAAATGTCCACTACTCCTAGAGGGAGATTTATACTATATAATCCACCATTTCAAAGGCTAAGGTCACCACCAAACATGTCAGCCCACCGGGATATCATAACACATAAATTACATAATCAATAGCACATGTTTTCCCCCTTTCTCTACCAATTAATGGATTTTTGAGGTAGAGAGCTTGTCTTATATTTTTCCAACCATGCTGTATGGGGAAACGCTTCAGATGGAGGATTCAGAAGGAAAAAAGCTGGTGTTTATGGTGTTCACATAAATTCTTTCTTCAGCATATGCACAGGAGCACCAGCTGTACTTCCAATTCTGCTTCCTGCCTTCTGACAATTTTATTGATTCTTCACAAAAATGAACGTATGTACTACCAGAAGATACTCAAATTTTTAAGTTTCATCTCAGATTTGTAATGTTTCCATGCCAAAAGACTTCTCCTCACAGAACCATCTCATTATTCTTTACCTCTTCAGTTCTTCTTGCAGATTCTGATTAGAGCATTCCTCTAATTTTGAATGGGATTAGGATAAGATAATGAGTGATTTATATCAAGTGATAGGATGTTTCCTGCTGTTACCATGATGTTTTTGTATAAATTAGGTATTTCTTTGTCAAGGTAATGGGAGTTTTTGCCTCACTCAGCTCTTTGCACTAGTTTTTCTTCCTATTGATTTACTTACTGAAGTAGAGGTATTTGGGACTGAACTGTGAAACTCACTGTCACTTGTAAGGATAGTCCCATAATCATACTTACCAGTTCAGCTTGGCTTAATTCTTGTTTGCTTGCAAAAACCATCCAGAGCAGCGCAATATTTCATGATATTGATACCTGATCATGTCATGTGAAATTTTTAAATGTGCATAGGGAAGAGAGACAAACACAAGCTCATTTTCCTGCTGGTTTTCTTAACTGTTCCAGGCTTGGCTTTTTCACCTTCACTTTTTGCTTAGGATTTTGTGGATATAGAGTTAGTGTTCTTAAATGAGAAAAAACTAGAGAGAAACCAAACTCCCCAAAGCAAACTGTCTCTGCATTTGTGTTGTGTGGAGGATTTCCTGAGTCCCAGACTCAGCATGTTTCCCAGAACATCTTTCCTAAGGCAGCCAGAGGCATCAGGGGCACATTTCTCTTGGCTAGCCTCTCTCTGGAGAGATCCCTTGGAGGAAGCCCATGCTCTGGTAGGTTTTGCTCTCAGTTGAGATGAGACTCAAGGAACCAGTTCCTGCTCCAGAGGGACAGTCCCATCCTTTTGTTTTCTTGTGGCAATGGTTAACCACCGTTAATGGAAGATCTGCTGTGCAGTGCTTGGCAAATGCAGAGGCTGAGCATATGAGAGGGCATTGCTTCTCTTCTGGGGAGTGACTGGTTGGCAGCAACTCACCTTTTGTGAGCCAGAAGCTTTTGGAGAGCCCAGAGCTTGGGAAGACAGGCCCCTCATAGTTTGTCCATTGCTTCCCTGCAGCCCCTTATTCAAATGAGACATCGTCCTTCATTCCACCATGATCCAGGCACTTGGTTAAAGCACACAGGTGGAGTTTTCCAACCCTAAAAACTCTCCCCTGAGCCTGCACAGACTGAGGTTTCTGGAAAGCTTATAATGTGGCTGATTTGGGGAAAATCACACAAGGGCAGCAGAAGGTCAGGTATTGATGGCACAAATGCCATATTCCTTTTCCAGTGTGTGGACCCATCACAGAATCCCCCAAACAGCTCTTTTCATACACATAGTCTGTATAACAGGGTCAAAATGTGTTTTTTTCCCTAGCCTTGTGCTGAGAAGCAACTGAGCCATTTTGCTGAAGCTTTCCCAAAAACCACTTAGCCTGGGGCAGGCAGCAAACGTGGAAAAAATCCAGCCCAAACAGCTGAAATCTGGCAAAGTTGAACACAAACTGAAACACATTCTTCTCATGGAAAAGTGTTGGGTGACCTCTGATGTGCAGAGTTCCCTGCTCCACCTAAGTGAGACACACAGGCAAAGAGTGCAGCTCGCTCTCTGTGCTCTTCACATTGGGTCTGTGTGCTCTGAACTGCAGGTCTTACGTATAAAAATGTACACCCTTCTCTGTATACATAGAGCTGCACAGCTCCCTGCTGCACAGGATTCCTGGCTCCAGATCATTGCATCACTCCCCTGATGTCATCCTGGCATATACCACCTCCAGCACTCTTCTCTGCCCAGAGGAACAGTATAGTCCACACTGGGTTTTATATTTTTTCTTTTTCTTTTTTTTTTTTCCCCCTGGTTGGTTGCTGCCACTGCAGAAAATCAAAGGCAGCCTCACACATTTGTCTCTGTTTTTCATTTTGTTTTGCTACAGAAGTTAAAAAGAAAAGCTTTGGAAGGACTTTCTCTCAGCACAAGTGAGGAAGCAGCTGTTTACCATGAAAAAAAGCCCACAAGTTTGTGCTTCCTGAGCTAGGAAATAGCTGCTGCTGCTGCCACCACTACTGTTTCTCTAGACATTTCTTGTGGCCTGGGAGATGACACTGTGGCATACAGAAGGCTGGAGGACAACACTGGGGTGGGGATGGGAGACCAGGCAAAGTCATATGGCTCTGACTCACTGGAAGTTATTTTTCAAAAACTTTACTGAGACCTTATGTCCAACAGTCTTTGCCAAGCCCAGTAAGAAATCTACCCTGTTATACTTTCCTTGAAAGAAGAGTGGAAGGAGCAAATGCTGTGGGAATGTTGGTCAGCAAAGCCTGTGAAACTGGTGGCAAGGAAGGGACATTTTGCTGTTTTTGCAAATTTGAGAGAGCAAGATCACTGTGATCCACTATCGGTGTTGGCACTCAGCTAAAATCTGTCTGTGTGAAGACTGAGCAGGGGAGCTGGGGCAGGAGGTACAGGCCTGCATGTGGCATGTGTTGCCTAATGTCACAGAATCATGGAATACGCTGAGTTGGGAGGGACCCACCAGGATCACTGAGTGCAACTCCCGGCCCTGCACAGACACCCCAACAATCCCACCCTGTGCATCCCTGAGAGCGGTGTCCAAATGCTCCTGGAGCTCTGGCAGCCTTGGGGCCGTGCCCATTCCCCGGGGAGCCTGTTCAGTAGGGGGAGCCTGGGGAGCCCCCAGCACCCTCTGGGGAAGAACCTTTCCCTGATACCCAGCCTCACCCTCCCTGACACAGCTCCAGCCGTTCCCTGGGTCCTGTCCCTGGTCCCAGAGAGCAGAGCTCAGAGCCTGCCCCTCCTCTTCCCCTCACGAGAAGCTGGAACTGCGCTGTCTCCCCTCAGTCTCCTCCAGCTGAACAGAGCAAGTGTCCTCAGCTGCTCCTCACACGCTTCCCCTCAAGGCCCTTCACCATCCTGGTGCCCTCCTTTGCACACTCTCTAATGGCTTTATGTCTTTCTCACATTGTGGCACCCAAAACTTCACACAGTATTCGAGGTGAGGCTGCCCCAGCCCAGAGCAGAGCCGGACATTCCCTCCCTGGCCTGGCCAGCCATGCTGGGCCTGGTGCCCCCAGGACAGGGATGTCCCTCCTGGCTCCAGGGCACTGCTGCCTCATGTCCAACTGGCCATCGACCGGGACCCCCAGGTCCCTTTCCCTGGCACTGCTTTCCAGAATCTCATTCCCAGTCTGTCTGTACATCCAGGGGTGCCCCATCCCAGGTGGAGAATCCAGCACTGTCCCTTTTGAACTTCACATGGTTGGGGATTGCCCAGCCCCATCATTTGTAGAGGTCTCTCTGCAGGGCCCCCCTGCCATCGAGGGAGTTGACAGCTCCTCCCAGTTCCGTATCATCTGTGAACTTGCTCAATATCCCTTCCAATCCTGCATCCAGGTCATTTATGAAGATGTTGAACGTGGGTCTCCAAGTGTGTATGGAACTGTGAAACCTGTGTCAAGGGCTGTGTAGGCATTTAAGACGTCTCCACATGTGATGTTCTTTGAGTGGCCTGCACTCAGTGGTGCTCTGTGGCCCTGTGTAGGATGAGGAAGGCAGGCACCTGCCACAGTGCTGTGGGACCCGCTCTGATGGCCAAAGACCTGTTGCCTGTAGGTTATTTTTGAGGCCATGGAAGAAGTATGCTGCTGGACAAGGATTTGAAGGCAGGCCCCACCTGCTCTAGGCTGGTGTTTTATGCATAGTCCCTTCTGTGTTCTTTCATACATGCAAGAAGCTGGACATGCAGTGGGGTCTGACAAAGGGGGTATAAGCACAGGTCTCAGACATGGTCTGGTGTGATCTGATTTAGTAACTCCACCACTGACACACCTGAAAGCAGGAAATCAAAGAGAACTTTTACCTCACGTTTCTTCTGCTCTGCCCTTGGGAACTGGCTCTCCTCAGCAGATGCTCCCTGCCAGGCTCTGCAGGGGCAGTAGGTACGTTCCACCTTCAGGTCCAGTGAAGGTGAAAACACTCACCATTTCCCTTTCAATAAGGGAGCAGTACTAGACAGGGACTGCCACAAGAGCGTCATTGATGGGCTTGGGGTTGCTGTCACTAGAGTAGCACCCAGCAGTGAAGACCACCTGGGCAGTGATGGAAATCAGCCAGGTTTGTGGGAGAATTTTGTTTCCTATACTGCTGAAAGCCCAGTACTTTTGAGTATTAATTTCCTTTCTCGCTTTGGTGGGGGCAAGAGGGTGAAGTGTTATATATGGAAAAGGAGCATAATGAGGTTACTTTTTTCCCCCGGGAGGTCACAGTGACAAGTCCTTGAAGGACACGGAAGTTAAGTGCATGCCAAGAGAGCCCAGGATACCAGGTTTGGAAAAACCTAACCTGTATTTTTTTTCTGGAGAAAGGGGAGAATGCAGGAAGAAAAGGCTTTTACATAGAAAGTAACAAATAGCAGGACCAGAAGATTGTCTGATTGGGAGGAAGCGGGGGGGCCGGCTGGTGCCTTTACAAGCTGCTCTGAACAAGGTGCCGAACTTCCTGGGAAGCTGTTTGGGGTTACCCAGTTTTTGCAGCCGTGCCTCTGGCTCGGGATTTTGCCCTTTCCCTGTGGGCAGTTCACGCTCTCCCTCATCGTCCGGCCAGTTTACATCGCTGGTTAACTGGGAGGAGAAGTAGTTCCCCCTTAGCTTCCCCTCCCAGAGTGGAAGTGGGAAGCTGGAGCCCTCCCTTTCTTCTCGGGGCTGGGATCCTGGACCCGTGGCTCAGGGTGAGTCCTTACAGCCGTGGATGGAGAAGTAGTCGGGGGCAAATGAGGAAGCGGTGGGCTGAGCAAAACCCTTGCGCTATAGAAATCTGTCTTCCAGAAAAGCGGGAAGGGGGCGGGGCAGGGAAGGCAGGGCACCAGCCACCCTTGCTGCAGTAGCAGCGTGTTTTCATTGTGATGCAAATCTCTTCATGTAATTTGGGTCACATTCAGGTTCACCCAGTTCTTGTGGCTGGAACTGAAACCAGCACGTTTTCACTTTTGCTCACAGCTCTCCTCTCTCACGTTCCCAGAGCTTGTTTTGCGACAAGGCGTCTGTATCCCCGGAGCGGTGCCGTTCCATGGAGGATATCGGCGACCTCAGGGAGCCGGGAGGTCACCACGCCCCTCTCCCCCTCGCAGGTGGCTCTTTGGGGGGATGTGCCCAGGCACTCACGGGCGTGCTCTGATGCTGTGGGGTTTCGAAGAGCGGTTTCGTTCAATCAGAGTTGCTCACACCAAAACCTTGCAGGGCTGACACCCCGAGCAGCGCCTGCAAACACAGAAAGCAGCCCCACAGCACCCGGATGCAATCGCCGAGACACTGCCCTGCACCCCAGTCCGGACGGCTCTGAAAACACTGCCTTTGCTTCTGGGAAGCCTGATGTACAGATTTGAACAGGAAATTTACAGCCTTCTTGCACAAAACTTGACTTCTCCTCACCCCCCGCTTGGAGGGAGCCTGTAAATGTTTAAGTCACCTCACTGTTATCCTGTGTGGGGTCTTTGTTCCTCTCCTCCCCTGCTTAAGTTGACCTTCTCTTGCTGCACAGTCGGCATTAAATTCTGGGGCACAGGGCAAAGGCAGGGCTTGGTCACCTCTTCCCTGCCCCCCTTGGAAGGGCTGACTTTTGCTGCTGTCTGATATGGATTAGTGGGGCTCCCCTCTAGTTTTGGGCCCTGGGCAGTCACCTCAGTTGCTCTCTCCTAAATCTAATTCTGTTCCGCTTTGTCCGGAATATAATGCTCCCTGGAATTCATTTTAAATGCAGAGCAGGGTCAGGGGAGGCTTCAGGGACAGCTCGGGTGCTGTTAGGACTCGGGCTGTGCTAAAGGCACTTCAGGCCCATTTTGTACAATTGGCTGTTAAGTCATAGTGGTTTTCTGAGCCGGCTGTTAGAAAATCACCTTCAGCGGGCTCGGCTCCCTGCAGCTGCTGCTGTCTCTCCTGCTACCCAGGCTCACAGGGTGGGCTCTGTGCATGGCTCCTCCTCCCACCCACGCCAGCTCAGACCTAAAAAATCTATGGTGTCCATCAGTGGAGGGTCCAGCCTTTGGTACTTCTCCATCCTGATCCTGTCCCTTGTGCTTTCTGGCCCAGCTCTGACTCAGCTGACAGGAACCTGCCTGTGTTCAACACTCATCAAGCCATTTTGGTGCACTGAGTGGGGACTGAGCATGGTGGAAGAGGCACACATCTCAAAGTCTTGCATTTCAAAATCACCTCTTGCTTTGAAAGGATCTGATCCCGCTTTAGTCTCACACTCCCATAAGGCAATCTGGTTTCCTTGCACTTCACTGCAGCTGCTTCTGGTGAGAAGTATGGCAGCTGCTCCACACTGCATAAGAGAACACTTTGGTAAAAGAGACCTAATGATTGTGCTTGGCTGAATCTGCAGAGGAAAATTAGGGAGAGGGAATGTAATTATTGGAGTTCGGCCAGGACACTGGGATAAAACACCTGCATTTGTGCCGTGACATGATCATTTGCAGCAAAGGAAAGGGTACACAGTCAGTGTTAGGTCACTCTTCTGCATGCACAGCGTCGTGAGGAATGTTCTGCCCTCTCCATCCACGGGGAATGGGTTTTAATTCTTTGTACATGACAATTGTGTGAGCCAGCCATTTCCCTTACATAACTCATAGAAAGAGGTAGTGGTCCTCTCTACTTTTGTAGGGGCTTTGGGGAAGCTGTTGGTATGTTCTTCTGAAACAACTCTGGTTTCCTGGTCTTTGGTTTCACGTATAATTAGAGAAATAAAGGCAAAACCAGACTCTTGGATCTGTACAGCCTGAAACAGTAGGGATGGAGGAATAAGGGTTTCTTCATTACAACTGTGTCTCTTCAACCCTACCCCAGCTGAGACCCTAAGAGGTGAGGGGCTGAGTTTGGGTTTTGAGGTGGTAGTGCTCAAGATGCTGAAGTTCTAGTGGATTTGGTGTGGGACAAGATGGTGCCCTGGTCAACCTGAAACTGAAGTTAAGAGAACAGCTTCTTTGGTTTTTCTGTTGATTTGTATCATCCCTAACCCATAAGCAGTCCCAAACCCAACTGAGGGGAGAATTTTGCCTTGGTGACCATCTCTGACCTTTCACAGTTATTTTAAGATCCCTTGGAGATGAAGATTATAAGATCATCACAGAGGAAAAAAAAAATTTTTGTGTTGTGTTTTGGCAGTGGCTAACCTGAGGGGGTGGTGAAATCTGTAACCTAACTCATGGATGTGACTCATATCAAAGTACAGATGATAAATGCATGTAGCTTATATTGATCCCAAATTTGACATCACTTTGATCAGCTTCAGGATTAGCTGTGCCTGACAGCATTAATTCTTGTAGCTGGACTCCTTCTCGAGGTGAACAATAGCATCAAATTATCTTTTATTAAGTAAAAAAAAGAAGAAAAAAAAAAGAAGAAAAACTCCTCGAGGCTCACTGCCATCCCTAAGAAAACAATCAGCTTGTTTGGGATGAGCCACAGAACTGCTGTGAGAAGGAGCCACTGACTTTTTCTGATGGAGGAGGAAGTGTTGTATTGCTCAGAGAGCATGAGGAGCCTACAGATAGTGGCACTAGCTCTTGGAAACAGCTCTACTAGTTTTTTTCCCAAACAAATTCAGGAAAATGTAAGGGGATTTCCAAAGAGGAGAGTTGTGGCTGTAAAGAATGGGGGCTGCTCCAAGCAGTCTCCAAACACAGTGATCCCCAAGAGAAATTGTGCTGTTTTCTCCCAGCTATTAGTGAGACAATTATTAACCCCCACAAGAAGGTTAAGAGGAAGTTCTTATGATGCAATGTTTACAAACAGGAAAACCCCATGGACTGTCCTCTTAGTACCTAAAGAAAAGCCCAATTCTGCTGGGGGGAGGTGAAAGGCATTCCTTAAACCAGGGAATGAACTTCCCATTCTTTCAGCTCTTCAGACCTTCAAAGGGGCATCAGGAAACCCCTCAGCCATCAGGGGAGTTGGGCTGCAGGATCCCTGTCACATGTGGACACATGGCCCCACTGCTCCACACTGTCAGCTCACAACTGATTGATTTTATCTTTGTTCCCTCTTGGAGGAACCGTGTGTGATACCCAGAACATCCCAGAGAGGCAAGAAGGCAAATGCCACCTTTGCCTTGAAATGTTGAGCAATAGCAGCTCGGACCTTCAACATTTCTTGGAAGCTGCTTTCAGTTTCCAGAACTGCTGGTTCTGGCTGATCTGCCACCTATCTCCGAGGCACACATCTCCTGTGCTGTGTGTAAATCTGCAGCAATGCATCCTAGATTCCTGTAAGCTCAGACATCCCCCTGCCCCCATTCGATTAATAGAAACCCCGAGTTCCTTTTTTAGCTTCCTTTGTTGACCACAACTCGCGTCAGCAGTGAAGTCCCGCCTGCCATGCTGCCTGCCAGCATGTGTGCATATGGTCTGCAGAACATGAATGCACCAAACCACTTCACAGCATTGTTGTTTTCTTTTGCCTGTTTTTTTCATTCTCTCGGTGGAAACTATTAAGGACCGAAAGCCTTTGCTAATAAAATTCACACAGCTGCTGTTGCTGCAGATGAAATCCTGACACCACAATAGGGATTTCGGGCCATGGCTGCCCCCCTTGCAGAGTGCACTGAAAGAGGACAACACATTTCGAGAGCGTGGAAAGCCCTAGCAAAGACAGGTCACTGTGTGTCTGGCCACCAGACCTGTGAGGCTGCTCTCTGCAATCAGTGCAGGTTTGCCATTTCCCCCCTCACCCCTGCCCTTCCCCCAGGCACAGCTTGGTTTGGTGAAGTCAGATTTAGATGCCAATTCTGTCCTGAAGGTGCAGGATAATAGAGTTCACCCAGGGCTCACACTTGGCCTGTCAACAGCTGGCCACTTTTCTTCCCAGCTTCCAGTTGTCTGATAATGAAATATTGTAATGAGAGTGCTGACACTTCAGTGTGGCTCTGCTAAAGGGCAAAGGTAGGGGGCAAAATTACCTCTGTTATTGCTTTTCCCTTTCTCCTAAACAGAACTGAAGGTGCTGTTTAAAGGACCCCAGCTAAATTAATTCACAAGTTTGGGAGTGGCTCCATTTCAGGAGGAGTGGCTGGCCATGCTACAGAAATAACATTTTATGTTGCATCCAGCCATGCCAGGCTGAATGGCCTTTGTAGGGTGGCAGACACCTCACACTGGGCAGGAGTGTTTAAAGGGCAGAAGAATGTTCAGTTTCCATGGAGGTCTCTGCTTCTGAACTTCCCTCTCTTTTTCAGTACAAGCCAGTATTTCTCCATTGGTTTGTGGAGGACAAGCCACATCTGAACCAGTACCTTTTGGTGCAAATATAGCCTAAATAGCCACAATGGGAAATTGCTCTTACTCTGTCTGACTATTCAAGCCATCAACACACAGACATAAGATTTCCAAGCCACGGGGCTTTCAGTTCTTGTGTGTGATAATTTGTGCCAATTGCAATAGGGGCTGCTTGAGGTGGTTGCTTCTAGTAACAGAGTTGGGAGTGAAGGAAGGTCTTGATGGGAAAGAGAGCCCTGCTGCCCTGTTTGAGGGCCAACAGAGCTTTTACAGAGCCTGCCTGAACTTTGCTTCACTATGCGTGTTGTCCCAAGTGTGAGATGGATGGCTGAACCATGAGGCAGGGCTGGATCCATCACTTAGGGGAAGGGGGAAGGAAGAGTCTTTTAAACAGTCCTGGCTGTTTGTGCTGTTAAAAAAATAAATAACTCTAGGGGAAAAAATTCCCCTCCTTCTCCTCAGTAGTGTTTCCCAATTTCTTCAAAATCTTGTCCCTGAGCATTTTGCTGTGTTTGTTAGAAACCACACGTTCACGAAGATACTCCTGCAAGGGTTAAGGCTTCTGCTCCTGTGGCCCAGGAATGGGATGTGCCAGCTGGGGTCTGTGGGGCTTGATCCTGCAGCTCGTGTTCACACAAAGGTCTCCGTCTTGCACCTGTGCAGGGGTGCAGTGCAAACCCTCATCCCATTCAAGCACGATGTGAACAGGGCCTTGTTCAATGCTCAGCCTTTCCTTGGGTTTGTGGGTGAAGGGGTAAAGGGAAAAGAGGACTAAGGGAAAAGAAGTCTTCATTGACTTCAGGGGGAATAGGCCTTCTGGCTTGATTGGAGACTACTTGTGAAGGTAAGTGTGAGCCGGTCCTGGCAGTGCCTGTTGCCATCTTCCATCCGTAGTAAGATACCTCACCATGTGAGCAGCTGTTAGTTGCTTACTTATAAATAACCTACATATGTTGGCCTGATTCAGTAAAATTGGCTATTCAAAATTATAGCTCTTCAGACTTGTTGCCTTCCAGCTCTGCCCCTCCCATCACTGCTTTTTCCCTGGAGAAATGGTCCATGTTTTCTTGGTCTCTCTGCTCCCCCGTCCTGTTCCAGCCTGGATGCAGGAGTCTTTCTTCCAGCCCCAGCTGCACCAGAGTAGGTTATTGTCCATCCTGCTCCTGCCCAAGCCCTGACAACCCCAGACATTTCAATTCTCAGGGGCCATATTCTGTTTTTCTGAGAGCAGAGGGCCACTGAGCTCAAAACATCTGAGGTGAGTGGAGAGATCTGCTACCTGCTCACCTGTTGAAGAAGAGCACAGAAGTTTATTGCTCTTTCTTTTGAGCCTTTTAGGCACGAGCTTCAGGCTGCTGACAAAGTGCTGTTTGGTTTAGTACTAATCTGGCAGAGAGCGAGCCCCATATCTCTTATTTACAGCTGCACTCCTAATTAGTTAGCAGCAAAAATACATAATAAAATACAGCTTGTACTCAGACGAGTCCTGGCTAAAGCCAAGCTGAGATACAGTAAGGTAAAAAACCCCTCAAGACTCTGAGCCATGCTTAAGGTAAATCCCACAGAATACAGAAAATTACCTCAACCCTGGGAAAAGCAGGAATTTTAAGGTGTTCTCCATGCAGAAAGCCCTGAAAGTAACAAATCAGAGCCAAGACTAGACTAATACTCATAATGTGCACATAATGAAGCCTCTGGATATTGAACAGGCTGGAGCTTGAATCTTTCCCACTGTGGCAACTCCTGCATAAAATACATAGTTGTGATGATGAAGTCAGAGGATGTTTTCTTTTTAAAATATTACTTTCAGATGAGATGTACAACTTTTCCCATGTTTAAAAATAAGAGTGTGTGGTACACCACCTTTGGTTTTACTGCTCTTCTATCTCTTTTGCTGGGTGTTTGCTAGCAGGGCACAGAGAATGCAGAATGACCCAGATACTTGTGCATTTTAACCTCACACTTGTGTTTTGCTTGGAGACCCACAGTAGGCCTGTGCTGGTAACATCCCAGACCTGTCCTATGGCTAGAGATGTGCAATACCCACAGTGCAGGGCTGGGAGGATTCCTACCTGTTTCTACTAAAGCAGCCTTCTCCCATATTGCTTGCTGTGACTTGGCTTTCAGGACATGCCAGACCTTTTTTGCATGTTTTTGCCAACATGAAGTGCCCTCTTGTGCTTTATCCCAGAGCCTCCCTGGGAGGGTGTTCATGGATGCTGTCAGAGAGTCCTCCTTCTGCCTTCAGGGACTTTGGCCTGTCTCTCCCAGGTGGCTGTGGTGACATCTGGGCTTTTGGGGGATCAAGCCTGGCTTTTCTCAGCCCCAGAAATCAAAGCACTTGTGCATCAGCCTTAGCCAGTTTTCAGAATGGAAACTGGATGCCAGTTGTCTTAGTCCTAGATGAGTGCCCATCCTACTCGACTACTGTTGGCACTGGCTTTCTTCTCCTCTCACTTTTCCATCTCTCTCTCCATCCTTTTGAGCTATGTGGATATGGTGAGGGCTGTAACTCAGGGCTGTGAATCCCATCAGTCAGCAAACATTTGGAGTGTGGTGGCCTGCTTTGTGAACTCACTGAGTCCAGCTCACCAGCCTTATTTCTTCCTGAGGCTCTGCAGAATGTTGTCTAAGAGTCCTTGGGATGTGGTGATATGTTGTGGTTTCTTTTTATTTCGATTAAAAAATAATTATTATTCTGTTTTATTCAAGCATTTTCCAAAGCACAAGCAAAACAACCTTTTAAATTTCTTTTTAGCTCTCTGGTGCATGAGTGAGTAATGCTGAAAGAGGAGCTCAGGGCCAGTGCTGTGTCAGGTACTTTCTTTCAACATAAATACTGCTTGTAGATGCTCCTTGTTGCTCTCAACCAGACACATCCCCCCTTGCTGGTGAGCCAGAAAAAGTATTTTAAAACCTTCTGCTGGCTATATTATTCCTGTACCTGTTAAATGGAAGGGTTACCTTTTCATTAGAAGTGACTTTCTATGTGTCTTGAGGGATGTCTTTTCCGATGCAGAAGGCAGCAGTGGTGCCAGACCAGAATCAGACCACACACTTGTGTCTGCCTTTGTCTGACCCCAACCTGCTTTGTCAGATGAATAAACATCAGCCTCAGGGGGACTTCAGTGCACCAACTTCCCCATTTTCAAGTTTTGAGGAAAAAAAAGAAAAGGTTTTTCTGTGATTTCTGATGAAATTGGCTGTGTCAAGATCAGCAGAAATGCTGCTTCCTCTGTCTCCTTTTGAGGCTTAGCAGTGATTAGGGCAGAGCTTTCACCCCTGATCTGGAGAAGTGCACATATGAACGCTGCCATAAACAATGCAAAGGTGCATGTAATTCCCTTCCCTCCAGGTGAGGCCCAAGGCAGCAGGTGTGCTGGGAGCATGAGGATGTCTGTGAGGGGAAAAAAAAACTCCAAACAATCACAGAAGAAAAATACATGGAAAAATTAGAAAGTGATCAGGAGATCAATTAAATAACCAGACAGTTAGAAAAACAGAAAACCCCAAAGCAGTTTGTGTATTTTTATCTCCTTCCTTGTGATAGTGATGTTGGTACTTTTCCTCTCCACAGCAGTGTGGCTCTTCTCTGAGAGCTTCAGTGACAGGCGTTGCATTTGGGACAAAACTACACCCATCAACAAGAAAGCCCAGAAATAACCTCTGCAGGCTATAAAATTTCAGAGGAAATGGAGAAAAGGTGGTCCCCAGACAGGGGAATCAGGCTTGGCTGGGCTGTGCCACCCAGGGAAGACATCCGTCTCCCAGTCCAGGGCTGCCTCTAGAAAGATGGATGAAAGAGGGGCAGACCTGATGTACCCATCCCATGGAGTGGCCACTCATCCTAACACGGCTGCTCCTTGAAAGGCCTGGCCTTCCCCCCTGGAGAAGCAGCAGCAGCTGGGCAAAACTGGGCAAAGGCATTTCTGCCTTTTGTCAGCCTGGGACAGGGCTCGGCCCTGAAACTCTTGTCCTGTGAGCTGGTGGTGACGTGGTGTTGGTTGGAAAGGGGAGGCTTCCAGCAAGGTGTTAAAAAAAAAATTTAAAAAATGGAGAAAACTGCAAAAAATCCTGGTGAGAAAGGTTGCAGGAAGAAACCGGGGCTTCCCCTGGGGAAACTCCCTTTGGCCCTTTTAAGGCACATGAGCATCTTTCTTGTCCACAGCCTTGTGGACTTGACTGACTGCAGGCCATGCCCTCTCCTGCAGTGCAGTGGGTCTGTCGTTCTCGACGCCCTCCCTGACCTCTCCCTGCCCTCCTGCAGGGCTCCACTCATGCACAGAGAGTCTTCTGCATGGTTTTGGCCACTCTGCTTTCTGCAGTTTTCTCTTGAGCCTCTCCTTTTGATGACTGCTACCAGCACCACCTCCCCTCTCTCTTTGCAGGAGGGTCTTTAGCCACAGCCAGGAGCATCTGCAAGCCAACAGCTCCTCGTCCCTCTCCTCTGCCCTGGGATTTGGACATGGAGCTGGGACATCACCCATCCAGAGGGTTTGCACAGGTCCACAGTGCTGGCATAAACTCCAGCTGCCAAAGCCTTGCCACAGTGCTGTCTTCCCATCCCTTTCCACATCAGATAATGTCCTGAGGCTTGGAAATCTGAGTCTAAGCCATTGGTTATTGTAATCTGTTCCTGCTACAGCTGCTTCCCATCCCTGCTTCCCTCCCCTTCCCCAGTCTTTTATTTGTCTTTCCTGGCATGGGCTTAGGTGGGCATGCATGACTTACGAGTTTTAATTTCCTGTGGGAAACATGTCTCATGGCCTGCAGGTAGGTGCTTTTTTTCCACCCTCCCCTGCCTCCCCCATTAAGCTTTTCCTTAGCTTTAGAGCTTTTCTGTGTCCCTAAACTGCCCCTTTTAAGATCCCAAGCCCCTTTGCATCTCATTTACTCCAGGATGTTACTTGACTGGTTTCAGTGGTGTTAGCACTCATTCACGTACTGGATAAATGAGGGGAAACCCTTTTTCCTTGGCAAGCGTAAAATAGCCTGTCCATGCTGATATTTGCAACTGGGAAACTTTCAGTACCAGTGCATCCTTGCACACAGCATTTAGTGGTCTGTCTGGTATGGGAGACTCTGGATGGGGGGAGGAAAGTGAAATGAAAACTTGTAACTTCCATGCTTACCGAAGGGGCAAGGGATGGACACGTGGGTGGGGTGTGTGCTCTGCATGGTTGTGTATGCCAGTGCCTAAAGAGGCCTATGCATATCCATACACACATACAGACACATCTAGAAATGCATACACATAGTCTGAGCTTTGAAGTGTATCTCTTCCCACCCAAATTTTTCCATCTGGGATCCCAAAAGATACTCCTTTTTCATTTCACTCCCACTCACAGATTCCCTTGGCTTTTAGGACGTAGGGTAGGACTTCATAAAATCATCCTTCCCCAGGACTCTTGTCTGGTTAAGCCATTTAACCATCACTTGCAAAGAGACTCACGGCCAACACGTGTCCTGCTGCTCCTGGGGTCTCTCCCAGCAGCCAGAGAGCCAAGCACATGGGTTCTCCGGGGTCTTGGTCTGTCCACCAGAGCCTGAGACTGCCCCAGCTGTGCTGACTGATTCCCTGAGCTCACCTCAGCATCATGGGGAAAGCTGTGGCAGGTCTGTGCCACAGCCTGCTCTTCTTGGGAGTGTCAAAGAGGAAATCACAGCCAGGGAAGGAGCTCTGGCAACCTGTGCGTTCGGGAGAGTCCAGTGGGGCAGCTACTGAGGTGAGAAGGGCAACCTGGACTGATGTTTACTCCTTTTTTTTTTAGGGCAGCCCTCATCCTGACATCCCATATATTTAGCTGGTTCTTTTAAGAACAGTTTGGAAATACCTGACCTAGATTGAGTAAAAGGCTTGACTAGTGAAGCACAGAACTCAGTGCTTTGCATTGGGAAGAAATTTGGAGGTTTTGCTGAAAACTGAAGCTTTTTTTCTCTCCAGTCCTTCCTTTCTCATTTATTAGCTGCCTCTGGCTTGGGTACCTGCATAGCCCCACATAGCATTGCACAGATGCTCTCCTTGCTCAGCAGCCCCATAAAATCCTGATCTTCAAACGAGCCGAGTGTCTGAGCAGGTTCCACAGGCTTCACCTTATTATCACGGGGCTCCTGCACCAACCTACCAGTCAGACCCACCAACATCAAAGGCCTTGTGCAGATTCACAGCAGATAAAAGCCTGGCCCAGCCCTCGTGGGATACACCCATTCCCTGCCCACGTAATGCTGCTTTTCCACCTGGCTGTGGGGTGGGAGGAAGGGTGGGACCACTGCTCAGCAGGGCAGCCTCTGACCCCGTTCCCTCTCTGCTGGAGGCACCCACAGCCCAAAATGCTGCCTTTGGCCCGGGCCTGGCAGTGCCCTCCCTGGCAAGAAATGCCACACACTGCAGACAGGCACAGCGGGGTCTTTTCCTGTAGCCACACAGTGCACTTTTCCAGGGACTATTTGGACAGTAGCACTTTGCCTACGGATTTGTGGGAATCCAGCACGAAGTGTCTGAAATCCTCTTTGTTTACACCCATTTTTTAACCTGCGGGTTGGAAGAGTCCCAGTCCCTGTCTGCCTTGCATCCTTCCCATCTTCCAGGGTAATGCAACTTATCCTGGACTGCAGTTGTTTTGGGCAAAACCAAGAGCTTTGCTCTCCTTTCCTGGGCACAGGACTTGCCTGGATGCGACCTCCTGATTGTATTGAAGTGAATTGGTTTTAAAATCCTGGATTCCACTGGGTTTCCTGTGAAATTGAATCCTGAAAGCAGGCTGCACCTTTTCAAGAAAAGGCCCTGCTGTCAGCGAAATGCAGCTCGGAATAGTGGGGCGGCATCCCTGTGTGGTGTAACAGGCTGCCTACAGGCTGGAAAGGGATGAGTTTGCACAGCTTAGCTTATATAAATTGAACAGCAAGTGCCAGCAAACTGCAGCCATACGAGAGAGCTCAAAAGGTTTGAAGTGTTGCAGAACAAAGCTACTTTTATGATTTATACACTTGCCAGACAACCATCAAATTCTTTGCTGAAACTGGAGCTTCCCTGGTAGCACCACGAGGGCTGGCCAGCCTGTGTGGAATTCTTGGCATCGGAGCAGCTGTCCCAGAGTGGTACAAAGGGCTTTGCCAGTGTGAGATGGAGCTATCAATAGGATGTCTATCAGGGCAGGCAACAAACGGGCCGCTGATCTTGGCTTCCTCTGACTCTCCAGCCCAGAGAGTGTGATAGACAGTGGTAACAACCCCTAGACAACTGTCACAACATTTCTGTGCAAGGTGTGGTAGCCCCTGAGCTACCCCTGTGCCTCATAAGGAGCTCTGGGCAGAGCTGAGGGGCCGGAGCACAGGGAGAAGCCTGCGGGGTCTGATGCCCTTGTGCAGACAGGCTTTGGTCTGGCCATGGGGCACAGTGTGCTCAGGCAGTGGGCAGGAGCTGTCTCTATGGGGCAGGACACTCTTGGGCCATCCTGTGGACTGTCCCCCAGGCATGTAATCCAAGGAAATGGTCTGGAAGTCAGGTTTATGTAGGATTTTGTTCATGAGGAGAGTCCTACCAGGCTCGCAGCTTCGCAGTACTTCTGAGCTCCTGCATTCCCAGTGAGGGGGTCTCAGCTGTGACCTTTCTGAGGGACTGTTCTCTCCTGTGTAAAATGGAGGTGATAGCAATTAATTACTTTATAGCCAGATGAAGCCTTTTTCATAGGGAGAACAGGAAGGGTGAGGACTCCTGGAATTTTGCGAGTTGAGTGAGCTTTGGTGACTGTACCCACCTGGGTGTATGGCTTCATGAAAGGAGCTTGTGCACCAGTGCCTCCCTGAAGAGGGGTAAGAAACACTGGTTAGAGCCTTCAGCCCAAGGTCTCTGTGCTAATGCTAAGCTTGTATGCATTGAGACATTATTTATTTAGAGAACAGCTCTTATTGCTGCTGTTTTGCCAGAAAACATCCTCTGGTTTCCGCTGGCCTCTGCCCCTGCAGCATTAGAGATTATTTTCCACATTTGTTTGCACATTGCTCTCATTAACGCTTCCAGCAGAAGTCTGTGGGCACTAAGCGAGGAGACAGGGCACGAAACCAATGGCAGACAGGCAGAAGGATGTGGCATGTGAAAGCCCTGCAGGAATGTCTTTGAATACCACCATAGGAAAGGGTTTGGAGGTTTTGCAGTGGTTGTAATGCTACACAGCCGTGGTGGGGCTGTCCCATTAGAACTGTGTCCCATTGGATTCCTCGGATGAAGGGACTTCACCTCAAGTAAGGAGCTGTGTCTGCTCAAAAGATTTTACAGGGCTGACAGTATCCAGGGATCTCCTGTACCCAACAAACTGTCACTGGAGAGCACCAGACAAGTGCACAAAATAAATAGCTGATTTTACTTTGGGCATGGACTATGGTAAGCCCGGCCAGTTCCTTCCTCTGGCTTCCCCTTACAAAATGCACGTCATCTGGGATTTCTGTACCAGCTGGAGTGACTCATTTTGCAGGAGTGTAATGGTGGTGGTGCTCTGTAGTGAATAGGGGCAGGGGGAAACCCATGCCAGAAGAGAAACATGTCAGGTTATTCTGGAACCAGGTGGAGTGGGGGACTGGTCCCATTTAAATAACAGATTTTGGCTCAGACTCCCAGTGCATCCATTCTTTTCGGGTGAGGCAAAGAGGGAGGCCAGTTAACACATGGTGAAAGAACTGGTCCTTCCTGTTGGGAGCAGTTGGTTTTGCCCTGCTCATCCTGTTTATTTGCAGGAAGCTGACCTGTCTTCTTCTTGGCTTTCTCTTCGCCCAGCTAATGCAGACTGGCCATCTCTTCCATTTAAACAGATTCCAGCAGTATTTTGATGCCAGGGAAAATACTGAAATGTTGCTCTGAAAGCCACAAAGGGTTCAATTATTTCCTGGAGACGATATGAAACCTATTGAATTGCAAGTGATGGTTATCGGCTCTCACTTGTGGAAGAAAAGGGCTGAGAGTGAGTGGACTAGAAATCATTGTGCAGGCAGCTTTTGCCTATGAAAGTCACCCAGCTCAGCTGATAAAATTAGGTTAAGCATGGAGTGCAGGATGAGAAAAGGGGGACTGAAAAACTTGGTGCTTTCTTATTGTTATCTCTTCTGGTCTGCACTGGGTCTGGGCTCCAGGGATTGATGACTGTAAAATGGGAGCATGCTCAGCTCTGGATAGCAGGAGAGGCAGGGATGTTTCCAGGAGTCCTCTCCGCTGCTCCTCCTGGAAACCAGCAGACCCCAGAAGGGCAAAACTGCAGGAACGAGAGGGAGCTCATTAGCTGTCTGAATGTTTTATTGGGTGGAGGAGAAATGCTGTTCTGGGAGAGCAAGGGAGGAGGACACTAAGAAGTCATTTTTAGTCCACTGTTTTTTAGCCCACTTGCTTATTTTCTGTAAGAACTGTCATTTTCTGAAGATGGAAAACAGGAGATGTATCAAGAGACCATCAGGGAACTGGTTTATGTGGCTGTGCCTGGTAGTAAACAGGAGGCATGTGGAAGCATGTGTGCATAATGCCTGTTGTACAGGACTGTCTTTGTGTAGGATTTCAAAATAGTTCAGAGACTTAATTGTGGTAAAAACAAGTAATCTTCAGTGCGTGGTGTGGAGGAGCTGGGAGAAAGCGCAGTTGGCTCTTTGAGACAGCCTCCCTAGCAAAGGCTGGGGAAGGAGAGTTGCAGTTATTTCACCAGTTAAAGCACCTGCATTTTGGCTATTCAGTGACAAGAAACTCAGGTTTTATATATGGACTTTGTAGACTCAGCCAAGAAAAAGCATTTGTTAGGTAGCCCAGTAACAGAGTCTGGTACAAAGAGATCGTAGCTTCTACAAAGAAGCTCAGATAAGCAACAGCTGATTCCAAAAGCATTGCCTGAGATATAGCCTTTAATCCTATTATGGCAAGCAGTGGCCTCTCCAGGTCTCTTTCAGTTTGCTGCTGCTTTGTATTTTAAACAGGCAGGATTTTCAGTTTGCTGCATGGGAAGACACTCTCTTTTTTAAGGAAAGAGGAGGAAAACAGACTTACATGGCGTGTACACTTAGGTTCTTCTGCGTTGTAAGAGCTGTTGTGGTCACAGCAGGGTTAAGGAGAAAGAGGAAGGTTCCTTTGTGTGCCAATAGGTGGGGATTGGAGCTCAGTTTTCAAATTAAGAGTTACTAAGGAGAGAAAGCAATACCCTGATATAGAGTCCAATATGGTGGGAGAGTCCAAGAACAAGAGCTGCTGGCTTGGCTCAGCCTCACAGAGTTGTTCCTGCAGAGGAATGTGAGCAGGAATAGAAAACATAGCTCGCCTCTGCTCCCAGCATGATGCTGAGGGCCAGGGAACTGCCCAGAGCACTGTCCTGGCCAGAGGGGATGAGGCACTGGTGCCAAAAGGGCTGCTTGCCACTTTCCTTCTATCTCTCTTAGCATGGTCGCAGTCCTGCAGGGGAGCCCTCAGCTTTGCTACTCAGAAACCAGCAGCATCAGGTAATCCTGGGGATTCAGGAGGGTGCCCAGGCTGTCTGGTCCCACAGCTGACTCTTCTGGCCATGTGGGCGCACGTGCTTCTCTCTCTTTAAGGTTTGCAACCTAAGATCCTGAACTGTAGCGCAAAGCACAAGTTCTCCTCTCCATCAGAGCCAGTCCTGTGGGTGTTTTGGTGTGAGAGCCCCCAGAGTGTCTGGAGCTGCAGTGTGGATTGCTGGTGGCAGTTTGGGCTTGGGATGGAGCTTGAAGCATTTTGTTGCTCACCAAGGAAAGTGGGGCATTTCTTGACTGTGGAGATGTCCATTCATTGTTTGTCTTCCTACTTCAAGGCTTAATACAGCAAACACTGAAAATGTTTCAGCTGGTCCTCCCGCTGCCTACCTCCCCACCTTCACTTCCTCCAGCTGTTTGCTTTGAGTTATTTGCTCAGGATTTGTTTTCCCTCTGATTTTACAAGTTTGCCTTGCACAGCAAAAAACCTGCTATTTTGTTCTCTCTGGTATTTGGCAGGAAAACAAAAAGAACACAAAGAAGAAAAGGATAATAATGTTTTTTTCCAGATGATTTAACACACAAGAGTTCTTTTTAGTGCTACTGTTGCTGCTGTGTTAAAGCATCTTCTTTTCTTAGGCATGCCAAGAGCTACGGTGGAGAGAAGAAAACAGGGTATCTCTTAACTGTGCTTTGCTGGGCTGGCAGTGGGCTCTGAGCTGAGACCTGCCCATCTGC
Source organism: Corvus cornix cornix (assembly GCF_000738735.6). NCBI lineage: Eukaryota > Metazoa > Chordata > Aves > Passeriformes > Corvidae > Corvus > Corvus cornix. Next base: position 64,442,327 of record NC_047057.1, on the reverse strand, counting down.
CTGGTGCTCGCTTGCAAGGCTCCCTCACATGTTATTTTGATCCAGGTGATGGAATTGGACAGAGCAGCTTTTGTGCAGGGATTTGCAGAGCTCATCTCTGTGCTGTTCTACTCCAGTGGAAGATGAAACAGGTGTGCCGGAGCCACTGCATTTTTTTTTTTTTTTGTGGTTCATGTTCCCATGCATTATTTTGCTTCATGACACTCCTTATTTCAGGTTGGGGTAACCTTCATCTCCTCGGGACATGCAAAGTGCTTGGTAAAAGATCCCTAGCAACTTCTTCCAATTAAGTGGGAAGGACTGGTTTGACAGCAGGGTTGGTTTAGGAGGTTCAGGAGTGTAACTGAGCAGTTTGATCCTTTAATTTGGGTTGCATACTTCCTAGTTTCAGCCGTGAGACTTGCGTCTTTCATGATATTTTTGGTTTTTTCTTCCCCCACCTGCTGAGAGCAGATGATGCACAGGGAACACTGAACTAGAAGGCAACGCAGCAAGGCCAGTGAGGTCAACTCTCCTGAAGGACTCTTCTGAGGGCTAGAAGGAAGAAGCTTGAGGGTACAGGCTGTTTTTTCACCTTTCTCTCTCCAATGTTATCAGTCATTCCCTGGCCTCTCCTGTTTGCACAAGAAAAAGGAGTCCCTCACCTTCCTCTTACTGCCCAGTGGGTGAAAAAGGCTTGGTCACAGAATGAAAGAAGAAGCAGGAAGAGGAAAATAAACAGCTGAGTCATTGCTGCAAAAAAAACCAAAAAACAAACAAAAAAAACCTACCAAAAACCTACAGGAAAGGGGAGGACTAGAAGGGGCTGGCCATGAAGCTTTGAGAGAAACCACAAATGCAGCAGTGGACCTTTACAGAGGCATCCTTCCATCTGCTAAGGGAAGGCTACAAGGGCTCCCACAGAGGATGTGGAGGGTACCAGGCAGCACTTGCCCAGGGACAGTGGCAGCATTCAGTGGGTTCCAGCTGCTGAGAAATATGTGGAAATTACACGCTGTAAGTCAGCTAAATAAACCAGGCGGAAAAATAGCTGAGTCAGAAAAACTGGGCCATTAAGTTCAAATGCGTTATTAATTGGAAAACTGCTTAACACAGCTGGAGATCCTCTGGGTATGGGTAAACAAAAATATGATGGTGAGAGAACCAATTAAAACACTAATTAGTCCTTTTAGGAAGTTCTCCAGGTCCATTAATGATAACCCTTAATTGTGAGCTATGGAAGAGAAAACTTATCTATATTTCTGCTGCTGCCTGGAACATTAGTGCTCTGTGTGTGTGTGTGTCTTGCCTTTTTGTGTCTATACAAAAATCATTAACTCAAGAAACTGCACACTTACCAGTGGCAAGTGCAGGTTAATGAAAAATTAGAGACTTGGTCTCCCAACCCCCGCCACAGTAGTTCAACAAAGAATTATATACCGGGATATAATTTATGCAGGCCCACTTTTTGAAAGGAAGGACTACCAATTCTTCCCTCTCATTCTCACAGCAGCAGAAACAAAGCAGCAGCACTGGAGCTGAAACAGTTTGCAAGAGTTTGCATTAAGTGTTAATAACCAAGTAATTATCATACCAATAACTCTAATGAAAAACACAAGGTCTTGCTTCCAGAAGATTGTGTTTTGGAGAGATGGAAAGAGATCTCGTGTGGTCCGCTGCCCTGGCTTACAGAATACAGTTTCTAGACTGAGGAATTCAGCAATTACTGAAGTGAATGTTCACTTAATCTTGGCCTCTGCAGCTCTGCCTTCACCAATAAAAGCAACCTTGCAATGAGTAGGGTGAGGAAAAATGCTGATGTGCTTGCAAATAAGAACACCAGCCCCTCAATTTCTATGTGGAGCTGTTTTCCTGTTCAGGCACCTCTAGAAGAAAGCAGTCCCACATTTGTATCTTATTTGAATGAGTATGTGTGAAGGGCAACTTCTGCTCAGAGGCAAAAGAACATCTACAACAAACAGCAAAATTACCAGGACACCAGGAGCCCTCTTGTACATTGGTGAAACTTTTCTCAGACCATCATGTTGGCCTATGGTGTTTTCCCAAATCTCTGATTCTTAAGTTTTCTTTGAAATACTAGGTTTTATGCTCCTGAGACAATTTAGGTTGGCATGCAAGTTGCTGAGAAGGTTTTCATTAGCTCTGATTTTCATTTACTTCACTGGTGTGTGAGCTAAACTGCACATGGACCTTTGCATTCACCCCTTTAGTTTGCAAACTCCAGGGCGGGCAAGAAGCACCTTGCTCTAAGTAAAACAGTTATATTGTCTGGCGTCCTGCTGCAAGGAACTGGAAATGAATGCTCTGTTTATCAAATGATTGAGGCTTATTTCCCTCTTTCCATGACTGGGTGGTTAGTCCTCTGCATCCTTCTGATGCTTGGCCCCAGCTAAAACTGCACCACAAGTGCTTCAGTAGCTAAATTGTCCACTCAAAACATGAAGTCCAGAGATGCCCAGTTTTCTCATGCTGCCTGGTATCTTGAATTTTGTAAAAAGTTGTGTGGAGTCCACCCGCATAAGGATTTTACCCTGGATCTCACACATTTTTTGAGAGATTTTTGAAGACATCTTTGCATTAACGCATTTGAAAAATGCTGGAGATAAAAGGTTTTGTAACTTTTGAAGCAGAGCTATAAAGATGTATTATGCTTTTTTTTTTTTTAGAACTAGCAATTGGGCAAAAGTACTGAATCCTTAGATTTCCCTCATATCTGAAATTTTATGTTGAAACCAGGTGGGATAAATTGTCTCTCAAGAAGCATCTGTCTGTCACTGGTGGCTGAGTGCTTGATTTAGAGCAGATGCCCAACTTTTAAATAGATGGCTCAAAATAGGTGACAGAAATCCCACCCACAGGGAAGGTTTGTGGTCAGTTGAAACTTGTGCAAGATTATGGGAATGGGTGTTACATTTTCCATTGCTGAGATTTAAAAAAATACTGGGAAAATCAAATATCCAATAACTATAGAAATGATAATAGCCTAGAACAACCTTGCAAACCACTGGCTCATTGAACAAAACATCATCTTACAGCTCTTGTGTGGTGGAGACTCCTCTATTTGCTTTCCTTTCAAGATGCAGCTGCAATAACAAGGCATATGTGATTTTAATGTGCAGCCATAATCTGTCAGCCCTGAGAACCAGGGAGCAGGCCCATATAAGATAACTAGCTCACCCTAACAATGATAAACATGTCAAGATACAGAAATCACTTCTTCCCTTACAAATGAGAGAAAGATGTAATGTAATTGGAGATGTCATGCTATGCTGGGATGAGCAACATTCCCACAATTAATCATACCAAATACATTATGTAGTAGTTGCTGCCTGAAGACAAAGGAGGAATAAATACTCGTGTAAACATGCCAAATATGAACTCTCCACAGATGTTTGATTGCTGCTCCATATTTAGCATGAAGCACAGCCGTACGTGGAAGATTTGCTCTATATCCAAGCAGAAGGAGAGCTTGGAAAAGGGCTTATGATGCTGCTGGGAACGTGGCTGGTGTCTTTTCTAGGGGCCTTAGGGGACTGGTTGTTAGGAGCTCCCCCCTGGACACCAAAGGAAAATTTGCCATTTTCTTGAATTAGGCCTGCATCGGAGTCCTGGTTGAACAAGAAATGTTTGGCTGACAGTGCAGCAGCTTAGAAACTGAAGTTCCCAACAACGCTTCCAAACAAGAACTTTGTGAATACAATGCAAAAGCCACCATGCATATTTGCTGGAATAAAAAACCAAATTAGCTTCAAACTGGGTTTGTGATTCCTCCCTGACTTGTATGTTTACTTTTCATTAATATTGATTCCTTCTGACCTTCCAGTGCCTCTTCGTCATTGTACTTACTCCCCAGTGAATAGCTTACTGGCAACAATATTAACAGCAAAAGAAAATGTTAATGATAGAAATGACTTGCATGGAGGATTTTCACCTTGTGAATAAAGATTTTTATTTAATCAGAAAACCTCATTTGGAGACTTCAGATGATGTACTGTGTGTGACCCCATATGTGGTGAAGCTGACTGGCATTGCATGAATTCTGATATCATAACAAATGCTTGACAAGCAGTGCAGAGACATATGATATATCCTGAAAACAGCTCTGACATGAGATCGATACATAAGATTAGGAAGCCATAACCTCTAGGTGACCCATATGGAAACAAGAGCAAGGCTACATTTGGTGAGTAAGATGCTGGCTTAGATCTAGCTGAAACAAAGAAGTCTTGCACTGAATTGATGTTTGCCCTGGCTGTTTTTTAATGCTTCTCTTTGATTTCCTGGTCAGCAGCAATGTTTCTCTTCTCATGACCAGCAGTGATTTGGGAGTGTTGTTGAGGAGGGCTTCTGAAGACACTCCTCCCTTGGCATCTGCCCCGGATTCTGTGGCTGTGTTAGTCCCTTCCAGTCTTTGGCCTGGGTTTCCTTCAGCTGTGTCTCTCTGTCCTCATGAGAGGCAGCTAGGAACGGCAAAGGCTGCTCCCTGTTCCTGAAGTGTGTATTCCATGATGGGATGCTCCCCTAGGTGCCATGAGATCCTAGAGATCAGCATCCTGCAACACATACCCAGAGTTAAACAGCATAGACCTTGGTGTTCCTTTGCTGATTGATTTCTGCTCCTTGTGCTGGCTTGCTCAGTAAGTGAAACTCTCCTAGAAGGAAAAACTGCTTTTTGTTCCATGTTTTCCATGGGGAGCTCTTGCAGAATTAGAAGTATGGAACGGCTTACTCTGAAATAGCTGTGCCAGGAGTCCTTTGGCCTTTCTTCCAGGGTGAAATTTGGTTTTTGTTTTCTTTGTTTTTTGTTTTAATACTATGGAAAAAGTGCTCTTTCCATAAGAAGCAGCTAAACACAGAAACCTTTTACAGTCCCCCCATACAACTGTAATAAAGTTTGCATGAGAGAAGAAATTGTGCTTGTTTATTTGGTGCCCTTTATACCCCCTATGGCCTAGAGCTAGCACATCTGACAGCAATGATGAGCTGTGGATATGGGAATAACAGTGCTGTGAAATCTTCCCCAAAACAACAGCATTTGTGGTCTGGTTCATAACTGCAAATGCTCTGGTGTGGTATCCATGGCATAGAAGCTGACTCCAGGCTTTAAAAACTGGTTTAAGTTTAGAGTCGTGTTGAACATGGGAATCCATATTAGGTGTGATTCTTTGAGCAGGATCAGGCCAGCAGACAAAGTGTGATGGATGCCCCACTTCCTTGGAAGAATCCTCACCCCTGGCTGCCACAGCAGCTACTGTGAGCTCTGGGCATTTAAAAATCCTATCGCTAAAGATGTGGATGGAGGGCTGAGATTTTCCAGAGCCTTTAAGAAGTGCTATACGAGGCACTTAGATTCCTGTGTTATTAAGATGCTTTTGAAGCTTTTACCCAGGAGAGACTAATTTTAGGCACCCACTTTTGAGAATCTTAGCCAGAAGGGAAACAAACCACTGATAAAAGTTAGACAGAGTCTGTGTTTTGGAAACCTACCCACAGTTATTTACATGTCTGTGTATTATCTTGTATTGGTCACTGGTTTTTTGTATGTGTATGTGTGGTTTGTTTGTGTTTTCTTGTTTTGTTTTGCTTTTTTACAGTGCACCTACCACAAACCTCAACTCAAATACACCCCAAGCACCCAAGCAGTCCCCAGCGTGTCGGGACCCCATCCAGGGGGAATGTTTTGTAGAGGAGGAGCACATACAATCCAAGCAGCAGTCTCTTGATGCACAGATGCACGATGGGCTGCCAAAGGTTACCTGGCTCAGTTCTCATCTCATGGCAAGTTTGCAGCTGCTCCCTGAGTATTGAAGGTGATGCGGTGAGAGGTTGCCATGGAAATCTGCTTGGAACTGTCTGGATGGCCATATGCAAAGAGTTGCTTGTGTGAGAGCAGCCCTATGGAGAAGGACCTGGGAGAAGGACTTTTCATGGTTGATCAACGTGAGATGGCAACTCCATAACTAAGCTTCTTTTTTTTCCTTTACATTCTTTCAAGAATTGTGAGGCCCCAGAGACTTGAGGGAAAATTCATACAGCTCAGGTCATTTTACCAGTCTGTGCAGCCATTCAGTCAGTAATAAACACTCTAGCAGGGCAATGATTACTGGAATAGTAGGGGGCATTCTAGCCAGCAAGCCACATGAAAATGATAGACAGTTGCTGAAATCAAGAGAACTACAAAGCAAAAGAACAAAAGCATAAGTAAGTGAATCAGTAGGCTGGGCTCAGAGACGTGACATACCAAGTGCTGTGCCTCCTATAAATTTGGTGAGTTGATGATTTACCATAGCAGGGCTTTTCAGTAAAGAAAATTAAAACTTCAGGAGGGCTCTTCAGTTCCAAGAAACAGCACCAAGAGAAACATACCCTTTATGTCACAACAGCTGACTTGGTATTAAAAGCATTGATACCAGTGAATGAGCCTGGAATAGGCTTCAGACTCTCTCACTCCTATTAGGGTTTAAGAGCACCAGTGCCAGATCCTGCAGTTCTTACTCGAGCAAAGCTCCCATTGATGTGTTCTTAATCTGGAAAAAGTCAACATGGATATTTATGGAGCTGTAGTGCCTAGGGGCTCTAATAAAAACTGTGCTAGACATTGTACCTATATTTAGTAGCAGCCAGTTCATGTCTCATAGAATTTGTGGTCTGCATAGACAAGACTGATAAAGCAGATATGGGGTAGGAATTGCTGTTATTCCTGTTTTACAGATGGGAAGTGAGGGTTGGAGATTGTAGGGGGATTTTCAAAGCCCCATAGTGATGCTGGATATTTATTTCCTGTGCATTTTAAAGGGAACTGGATGTACAGATGCCTTGGTGGTGTTGAAAGGCTCAGCCAAACACAGGCATCCCGGTTTTGGCGGGATGACGGGAAGTCTGTGACAGATGTGTAATTAGTTTAGATCTAGACATTCCAGGCCAGTCTACTACACCAAAGACATCCATTTTTGGAAGGAGTTTGCCTCAAGTTAGGGCTGTAGAATTCTGACCTATGGACAATGGCTGCTGCCAGTGCATGGGTGTAAAACCAAAAGGGTAGAAACCAGAGTGAGAGGGAAAGGGGAATCCTCAGATTCTCAACTACTCTGAATCATCCTTTGTCTTTTGTTCAGGTGGCTGCTCCTTCTTGCCTTTTCAAAAGCCATGTGAACCCAACCAAGGCTTGGATGTGTCACATCTGGGTACTTGAGCCCAGGCTGGTGAGCTGTAGTGAACACTTTTAAGGGGAATTTGGCAGCTGTGCTTGGAGCATCTTGGTCCATAGAAACCTCACCTGTCACAGGAACTTCCAGGCCAATGACAACCACCATGTCTTGGAAAGAGACCATCAGGGCTGAGAAAAGGGCTTGGAAAATGGGAAAGGGTTCAGAGAAACCTGCCTTGCATTGGGAGTCATGAGAAGCTCCATGTGTTTTACTCAAGGGAAGACTGTAAAGTGATTTGGTAGAAACGTCTGGGAGGGCAGTGATTTTTCAAAAGAGGCAAGATGATTTACTCTTAATTTATCAGACTCCTCCCTATAAGACTCTGTGACTGAAAAATGCCTTTGGACAAATTTGGTCACAAAATCTTATTTGCTTTGTGAAGGATTAATTTCACCGCTAGAACAGCAGATTGTCCACCACTGAAAGACTTGACAGCAAATGTGAAGCTTTTCTCCAAGCTGTGGCCTTAGCCAGGCATGATGATCACTGCACTTTTTCAACTCACAAGTTGAGTGAAGGTTTGTTTATCTGCGAATATTGTATTTTTAAACATCTGATAAAAATAACAGCAGAATAATAATAATAGTAAAAGTCCGAGTTAGCAAAAAAAGGGGATTAGGTGCATGAGTAAAAATAATGAACTACACTGGTTTGTGAATACAGAGTCACGGAATTTTTATTTTGCCTTTTTACTGTGCATTTTGCTGCTCCAAAAGTGCCCACTGCCTTTAGTGGGAAAGCCTTCAATCCTAGACAAAAAGGAAAGACTTGTCCTTTTAATGCTTTTTTTCCCCTTGTTCCAAAGGATCATCTGGAAGATAGAAGAAGGGCAGAGTTTTTCCGCAGGGCGAGACGGAAAGAAAAATCAGCATCCCTCAGATACCCATCCAGCACCCCGTGAATACTGAGGGAAAAGCAGGGACGCTGTGTGCTGTCAGTTGCTGGGTTCCCCTCCGCTTTCCTCCTCCCCACTTGTCCCCAGCCCCTCTGGAAGTGTGAGATGGGATTTCAAGGAGCTGTGTCCTTGGGGGGTGAGGCAGCGAGGCTGACACAGCCAAGATGAAATGTCCAGGTGCAAGGAGTGGGGACAAAAACATAAAAAAAAGAAAGATGAAAAGACGAAAACGCTCGGGTGTGCCTGCACACAAATCAATAAAAAGTGTAATGCATCTTTCTTTAATTAAATCCCACCCTGAATTGGCCAGGCAGCCCTGACCTCTGCCCCTCCAGTTTGCTGACTGGCACAGCTGTTAGTAAATCACCTGCTGGGGCTGCTCTCCAGGGCTTTAAAGGTCATCTGTCAGCCACTGCTGGGGAGAGATAAAGAAGGAAAAGAGAACCAAAAAAGTCTGGAAAAAAAAAGGCACTTTATGAAAGCAAAGCCATTTGAGTGCTCCAGCCTTTCCAATGTTTACGTTGCTGGCACCTGGGGGTGGGGGACATTTTATTAATCCAATTCCCCTGACTCTTTTGTATGCATTTTTCCAAATTTTTAGATACTTTTATAATCCTTTTGTTTTAAGCTTTTCTTTCCTGCAGGCAATACGAACAGCTTGAGCCTGGCTTTAGTCCTGTGGGTCCCTGTCAGTGACACCACGGCCTCTGCTGGCCTCCTTACCCCCCGTGGGCATCTCCCCTTCTCACACAGAGCAGTCAGCCTTCATACCCCTCACTCCCTGCTCCAGGTTATGCCAGGAGCAGCCAGAAGAAGCTGTGCAAGCTCAGCCTGCTCTTTCATTTCCAGGCTCCAGGTTCTCCAAAGCAGTCACTTCAAACAGGGCTGCCTGTTGAAGGCCAAAGACATGATTTCACCTACACTGGAGAGTAGGCTGGGAGCACACAGAGCAGCTTCGTTCCAGAACATGAAAGAGCATGATTGTCATAGGTGATTCCTTGCCACAAACCCCTTCTTCAGCTATTTATGCTTGAAGGGATAAGCTGGCTTTATGCTTATTCAACACTTGCACTGTCACCTTAATCTTTAGCCTCACGCAAAATGTTGCCAGTGAAAATGATGTTATTTTTGCAAAATGGGTACATGGGCAAGGCCCAAATAATTTGGGAGCTTTTCCCCACCTGATCATCACTGAGATATTTTCAATTACTTGCCATTTTAATTCAGCCCTGAACATGCAGCAACCTTCTCAGACACTGATCCAAGTCAGGAAGACTGTGCAGGTTCTGCTGCAGTTGCCACTTTTTTGCTTTGGGTTCATTCATACATTAAACTCAGAGGGAAGCTCAGGGATCTGAGAACCCACTCAAAGTAGTGCCATTCACAAAATAAATCACAGTCCCTGGGTACCTCCATCGTATCTGTCTCTGTCCAAACTCAGGTTTTCTGTGGAATGAAAACTACTATCTGCCGTGTAATACATGGGTTTGAAGGCCACTGGAAAATTTTTACTCCAATTCAGAGCTCCAGTAAGGTTAGTGAAACCAGGGGGGTTTTTTTAAGCCTCCCAACTACTTATTCAGACACGTGGTAAGAGAGATCAAGCCAAATTCATCTGTGGTGTAAGCCCATGACTCCAGTAGGTTCATGTCTGCATTGAATTTTGCCTGCTTTGAGCACAGACCCATCAAGTACACAACCTCTCAGTGGTCCGTGTCTGCAGAAATTTCCATTCTTCTCCCTGATGCTCTTCCCTGGAAAGGAATGACTGTAGCCTGTCAGCTGCAGCCCTTTGGACTAGTTCTGGGTTGATGCTGAAGTTTATTGCCAGCTTTCCGAATGCAATAGCCTTCCTCATCTGGAGGACTGGCTTAACTGGACTGTGGTGAGGGGAATAATATGATAACGCAGAGGGGAGAATGCACCAGCTCAGTGAAAGGGACACACGTGGCTCTGAGGATGGAGACTCTGTTGCTCTCTTACTGCACTCTGCTTGTCTCCAGCCAAAGCAGCAGCTCCCTGGGAGTTGGCCAGTGGGGTTGGTGGAGTCCAAGAGTGATGACACTCATGGTGTAGCCAAACTGAAGAGTTTGGCACAGCACTGATGTGTAACAGGAGCTGTCCCTCGCTCTTCTTGGCCTCCTGACCTGCTATCAAACAAATGGAAACTTGTACTTACAATACCAACCATTAGAAATAAAAAGGAGGGAAAAATCAGTAGCTGGCAGGATCATTTGTTTAGATTGGAAGAAATGAGCTGTTTAGTGTTTCAGAAAGGGGGAAATTCTCAGCAAAGAAAACAAAGGGAATGAGGACACTGAATCAGGCAATTGTTCTTCTGCTACAGGAACAGTGCACAGGTGGTCCCCCTTCCCCCTCATGTTGAGGATATAAACCCCAGCCCCTCCACCACAAACACTGGCTGCTTGAAGGGCCTTGGTGACCAGGATGGATCTGTCTCTGTGCCAGAGATTGTGTGAGCTTCTGTCCATAAGGAGGACTGGGGTAATTTGGATCAAATCTCAGAACCAACTGGTGAAGTGTCCCAAGTCACCAAGCCTCAGGAGCAGAGTGACTTCACATTGCACTGCGGGACGATGACAGAGGGAAGCTGTAGGCACAGAGGGACCCACACACTGCCCTTGCCTGCTGTCACAGCACCCATGGTGCCAGAGATGGCTGAACCATGAGCTGGGCTGCCCTTCAGCAAACCACTGCTTGCTTGACAAAGCAGAGGCCGAGAGATGTGGCCAGAGCCCATTCCTGCCTCTTCTGCTGCTCAAGGACTCTGGATGTCTTTGGAGCAAGTGAAACTCATGTGCTTATCCTGCTGTGAGCATTTCCATCTCTCAGGGCCTGCTTTATGAAGCATTTCTTTAATCTTTTGACAGAGAAAACACCCTTTTTGGTGAGGGTCATCTATAAGGTGTGAGCTGGCCAGAGGTTGCTGCATTTGAAGCACCGGGGAGGTCATTGCTTCTCTGTAAAGTAAAGTAGGTGTAAAATGCTGCTGGGCTGTTTGGCTGCATGTAACTCTGCTAACAAGAGACATGACAACCCAAAGTATGTGGCAGTAAAGGAGAAAAGCTGCATTTTGGCTAAGCCTAAGTAATGCTCGACAGGTATTTTTGAAATGTGAATTTTCTTTCCCCTCTAAGGCTGAGGTGAGTCTCAGGCAAATGCTTCAAGGCATTGTTCTTGAAAATTATGATTCTTTGGTTAAACAAAGAACAACCTTTGCCTGTCTGTTTGGCCAGACAAGATACAGCAGTTTCATTAATCACAGAGTTCAAAAATTCCCTTCCCCTCACTGCTTATGTCAGGTTGGTCCCTTGCACGCAGTTCCACCCACCCCAAGGGGAGATCAAACAACATAATGAAGATGAGTTAAAATTCTGTTCACAAACTCATGTGTGCCAAATCCAAGCCCTTAGACGAATGGGTGTTCAGCCAGGAATCTAAGCAGAGACACTGTACTTTTACAGAGTCATTTGGGAGCCACTGTAACCCTTAATGAGGGCTAAACACAAGGTAGTAAGTGTTTTGGCAAAGCAGCTCCTTGTAGGGAGGATGCTCTTTTGCTGTTTCTCTCTTTCCTGTCTGACAGGCAGGGAACACATGCACATCCCCAGCACCAGTAACATGAATCCAGTCCGGAGCTCAGGGTCCTCTGGAGGTTAGAAAAGCATGTGGGAAAAGGGATAATGACCATTAGTTAATTAGACTTTTTTTCTCTCTTTTGGTATCTAATATTTCCAGCTACCTTGGAGTGTCTCTTGACTAAGAGCAGAGGTTGCTTTAAGTGAGAAAAGAGGTTGCTCTTCGGGCTGGTTGAGAGGGACTCAAACCTTTTCCTACCATGGAGGTAGCACAGTACCATCTTGTCTAGTTCTGCTGGCTGGGCTCTGCTGCAGCTAGAAATTATGTCTGAGAAAGATCTACCCTGGGCCCTTTACCATGCCTTTCCTTGGCCATTGCAATGATTCTAGCATGTACTCCTTCCAAGTACTAAATAATGCAGTTTTGATGTTTGGGATTCTTTACCCGGCGGCATTTTTCTCCCTAAACCATGGTTTTCTTTTTAGACACATTGTTCAGATTGTTCAAAAGAGTGCTGAATGGGCTCTGCTGTTTAGGGCTGCACGAGATACAGCACATCCTAAATGTATTGTCACTCCACACCCTTCAGGGCTTAGCTTGGAAACATCAGTGAGAAGAGAAAACTGCTTGAGCTACGGAGAAAAGAGGCATCCAAAGAACCCTGCTCATTCACTGAGCTGGGAATTTAGCTGTCCTGGTCCTACAGAGATTGGAGGGGCTTCCAGCACAGGTTCCTCTGGTGATACCACATCAAGACAGCTGGATGGAAAACATCCATGGCTGCTGGACAGGCCCACTTCTGAAATGGGCAGGTGTGTCTGAGAGTCTTTTCTCACTTTTTACTCTCCAGAGATGAAGAGAGTGTTCTGGATGAGGCAGCAGATATGTGATCTGTCACCCATATCATCTGTTCTGGGGGCACAGTTACCTTTTCTCAGGAATGAAAACCCCCAGCTGATGGAAGCTGAACATTCATCTCCCCACTGCTGCGGCCTTATCATACACAGGACTTTAATCCCACACATCACTTAAGAAATATCCTCATCAAAGATCTGAGTACACATCACTTAAAAAATATCATCATCAAAGATCTGAGTACACGTTTTCGTTTTCAGATAAGATTGGTTCATGATATTATTACTGACTGTGTAATTATGGAAATGAGAAAATAATCCCCTCGGGCTTTGTTGTAATGACTTCTGAGCATCTTGCATCATCGCAGGCAGACAGCAGACTTCAGGATGCCATGCATTATTAGAAGGAATGTGGAAAATCTTGTTTTAGTTGGTGTCGATTTCTCTGGTAAGGGAGGACACCATGTATCTTCCACAGTGAAATTGGATCAGGCAGAAAACCATGTGATCTTTTGGGAAAAAAGTAGCTCATCTTTACTTGATCTCCTGCACTCTTGTCTTTTGATGCCCTGGTAAACTGCACTCCTGACAGCTACCCCTACTGATCCTGTGGCCTTGGGAGACCTTGACTGCCTGGGCTGTGCCTCTGTTCTGAGTCAAAAGGCAGTGTGGGACCACTGCAGACCTGGCTGCACAGTGCTGACAACTTCATGGGCCATGTCCAGTCATGGCATTGTCACTATTTCACTGGCGTGAGAGGAGGTGCTGTGGGAGTGACCTTCCTGAGTGTTCCCTGCTCAGCAGCTGCACTCCCATCCAGCAGAAATTAATAGGGTGAACACCAGTGCACCAGTGTCAGCACAAATGGAGATAAAAACACACACACGGACTTCCCTGGGAATGCTTTCTGTAATTTTGGCTTGTGTTAGAGCTACCGCCGGGGGGAACACTTGGTATCACACTTTTTTACAAGGGGGAACAAGCAGGACCCTGGGACTGCTGACCAGTCAGCCTCACCCTAGTGCCCAGTAAGATCATGGGACAGATCCTCCTGGAAGTCCTATTGAATTATATGGAAGACAAGGAGGAGATTAGTGAGAGTGACCATGACTTCAGCACGTGCAGTCATGCCTGACCAATCTACTTACTTACTACAACAGTGACAACTGAGATCATTTACCTGGACTTCTTTAAGGCCTTTGATAGACTCCCCCTTGACAGCCTTAGCTCAGAATTGGAGAGGTATGGATGGAAAATTAGATGGACAAGGAATTTTCTGGATGGTTGCATCCAAAGTGTTTCAGTTTACAGATCAGTGTCAAAATGGAAACAAGTAATGAGTGACGTGCTTCAAGGGCCTGTACTGGGAAAACCACTATTTAATATAATCCTCAGTGCCCCAGCCTGCGGGATGGAGTGCCCCCTCAGCAGGTTTGCATGTGACAGCAAGCTGAGTTGGGCATGGATGGGCTTGAGGGAAGGGATGCTATCCAGAGGGACCTGGACAGACCCAGGAAGTGAGCCCATAAGAACCACATGAAGTTCAACAAGGCCAAGTGCAACTGTATTAATATACAGTTTGTTCCCTGTACCAAACAATTTTTGCTCAGAAGAAGGGTCAGGAAGTGTCACCAGGTGGTCACATCAGTGCCAATTCTGTGTACATTTCCCCCTGGGCAATCAGAAAGATTTTGCTGGATGGCAACTCCTGTCTTAGCTGTGGGTGTGGAGATTTTCTTAAGTATGGCTAATCTATGTTGCTTGAATTTTTTTACCATTAATCTCTTCATATGGTGTCAAAATGGGTGTCTCCCACCAGTCTTCTTCCTTCCTCACTGCAATTTGCCCAGGCTGCACCCTCATCTCTCTGTTTTAGCAACAGGGAGTGTTGTGGTCACGGGTTCTGCCACACTGTGGTGTCCACAGCACCAGCTGTAAAGTAGATGTACGGCCAGCACTGCTGGACTTTAAAACTCGAGAAGTTCTGGCTCTGGCCTCACTCAAGACTTGCCTGGGAAACCCTGGCTTGTGTTTAAAAAAGATATGTTTGCACACACAGATGCATACACACAGTCTGGGACACATTCTGTTTTTCTGTTTGTCTTTTCCTCCCACCCACTCATCCCTTCTGACACTCACCATAGCTGTGACCACTCGTATTCTATTTGGCTGGATTTTCCAGGCACTTCAGAGTAGTAGGTGTTGCTATATATATAGTGCCTAAACACTTCTGTTGAGGCTGAATAGTAAGTAAAACACTGTTGCATTACTTGTTCCACCAAGTGATCAGGATATCCCTCACACAAATATCTGCAGTGTTGCAGGAGGAAGCATCGCCTTGTGTTGGCCACAGCAGCCCCTGAGCTCTTCTGCTGAAAGCTGCACTGCTCCTCTTATGAACCTCCACGGCAAAGGGATCTCCAGGCAGATTTATTTTCTTTTAGCTGTGGCTGATGAAATGATGTTAGCCCTAATTTGGTGTCCAGTTGCCCATTTAGCTCTGGCTGGCCAGAGTCAGGGACATTTAATGAAGGACCAGAAGCTCAAGACCCTGACTGAAAGCCAGGAGCAAGTCAATGCTCTGGCAATGATTATTTACTGTTTTTCCCATGTTACATGCTGTATTTGGTCATGTTCAGTAACTCTGTAGTAATCAGACAAGATGGAACGGCAGCTTGTCAGCTGATTTAATTAAAACCACATTGTTTCTTTTTTTTTTTATTGCCTCTCACACATCATTAATATTCTGTCTAAGACGCGCCTGCAATCTAAAGATTGGAATCAGTCTCATTGTGCTCTTTCCAAGCTTGAATTCCCAGACACACAAACCTGGGAAAGAGTTTTAAAGGGACAGGTAATAGTTAGAAACTAATTTGATTACATTGAAATGGACCACTCATTTGTCCAAATAAATGCTTATTAAGGGACCAGTCTTTCAGGTTGCTTTTAAATGCAGTGCAGGCTTGGCTTTCATGGATATGAGTGGGAATAGAATATATTTAGGATTTCCCAGGACTCAGGTCTTTGCTCTGCAGTCTTCTGCTCATTCAAATTGTTGGTTATGTAAATATATTAAAAAAGACTGGAGTAAGTAACACTGCACCCATTTTAGCTTGGTTTATTATTTAGGTCTTTAGCAACAGTGTTGTATTGTCCCTTTTCTGAAGTGCCAGGTAAGATCCATTTTATGGTGACAGTGTTAAGGAAACTCCCCAGTCGGACCATTCCCAGGACTCCCTGGCAGGGGCACTCCCAAGGTCAGGGACTTTCTGGGACCGAAGGCCCTTCCCCAGCTCCAGGGACCGACAGGTCCCTGCCTGGCTCCCCACACACCCCCCTCACATCACGCCAGGTTTGCATGGCAGAGGTGGCAGAGTCCCAGATGTCTCATTCCATAAAGCCATTTTATTCCTGGGGCAGTGACACACAAACAGCCGAGCTGGTGCCTCCAAGGAGGGACCCCAGCAAAGGAACCCCTGGGATTTTATCTCATCACAGCCTCCCCGTGGCCAGTCTTGCTCTTCCTCCCGAGTCTTCGGCTCCTGCCCCCATCTCTGTGTCCATCCACCTCGCAGGCATCACCCGTCTTCATCTCCCTTGCTGTCCAAAAGGTCGGCAATTCCCGGCTGCTGCTGTGTCTCAGTGTCCAGTCACCTGGCTGGCATCACCTGCCTTTGTGTTTTTGTCATCCCAAAGGTCGGCAGTTCATCCTCTTGTCCCAGGCTCCCACCCAGATCTCAACCTGTACTTCAATCTGCATTTCCATCTGCAGCTTGCGAGCCCAGCTACCTGCATATAACCCATGACACTGCACCAGATGTGTTCCTCAACAGCAGTACATCAGCCAGCATATGCACTCGATCTACAGCCAGATTACAAGGCAAAAAATAAATCTAGCATTTAAAATTATATACAGCAGTTTATTTAAACAGCGATTAACTTTCATCAACAGTGCGTGCATTTCTGTTTTCCTTAAGAAACCCTGCCACTCTCAGTCACAGCTGCAGCCCTCCTGCAGCACCCTGCTACTCGGTGGCTAGAACCCAGCTTCACAGACAGTCACAGCCAATTACCATGCAGGTTTCTTACGTTAAAATTAAGGTAACTGGAGTCAACAACCGCTGCTGAATGAAGGTAAAAGCTTGAGAACATTTTGCATAACAGTCATCAGCGTAGCTGATAGCTATTACAGTGTTCTGGTGCAGTAAGCCTACGCAGATCCTATCTCTCCTGCCTGTCTGTTCCAACATGCATCTCATCTCACTGGCAACCCTTTGCTTTAATTAGCTGAAATCTTTGCTTCAGCCTTTCATATGTCAACCAGCCTGTGTACACTTCCATATTTTTAATCAGTAGCCTGTTGTCTTTACTTTGTCATTCGCACTAGCATATAAATCTGCCCTTCTTATGATCCTCACTGCTTGGTAGAAGTCAAAACATGCTGTTTAATTTTCCTGTTCACTGATTTCCATTTGTTTCATGTTCAAATGCTGGCTCCTTTCCCCCTTTCGGGCATGCTGTGAGCATTAAACTTAGTGATTAAATGCCAAAAGAACAGTTCTTTTCCCCTTCTGTGCCCACAAATGGGTCATCCTAACCCTGGCTGGGATGCTTCCCTCGACGGCGTGCCCGGTGCCTGTGTGCTCAGCCCGAATGGGGCTGGGGGGATGGGACCGCCGCGGGCTGGCAGAGTTTAGCTAACGATGGCTAAAATAAAACAGGTGCAAAACTTATGTGCTCTTCTTCTAAGGTCATGACTGGCTTCTTGCTGTTTCTTCTCTTTTTTTTTTTTCTCTATTTTTGTTTTTCCTCATTAACCTACTACTGCAGAATATTTAATTTCACCCACAACACAGCTGAAGACACCAAGACTGAGAAATACTCGGATGTGAAAGAACAAGAGGGTCACATGTGAGTGTCCACTGGCTTTCACATTTTCTGGTTCACTGGGGGGGACTCTGTGGTTGTCTGCAGAGGTCTGACAGGTGGGATGGCTGGCCCTGGCATCTGTGCCTGGGACTGATCCCCCAGCTGAGCCTGGAGCGTGCTCAGGATGTCATCCAGCTTCTGGTCCATCTGCATGACCTGTTAAGGAATCAGAGAGCAGACGAGCTGTCAGATGGTTGCAAATGCTTCTGGTGAGAGGCATTCCAAGGCCAAAAGCAAGGAAAAGGCCTGGCAGGGAGCACGGGCATCTGAGAACCACCAGCTCCTGACTTTTGTCCAGCCTACTACTCTAGACCAGATGACACTACAAAGTCACAGGGTAAATGGCAGCAGAATGACAGGACATGGCTGGCCCAAGGACTCAACTCAACCATTTTGTCTCTCAGCCTTTTCCCAGGGTTGATGATGATGATGCATCTTGCAAATATCTGCCCTGAAACTCCCCTTCACTCTTCGGTTTATTGTGAATGTTTTTTTCCCAGTACCTCTCCCAGCCTTCACCACCCTTGGTTGTAGGACATCATGCTTTCCATTAGTGTCTTGGGAAATGAAACAGCCTCCCCTCCCTTCACACTGTAAATAGATGCCTCTGTGATACGTTACAGTCAGAGATCCTACCAGATAGGGTGTTTATTCCCATGCGTTTTTAGGATAGCCTCCTAAAAACCACATAATAACACCAATGACTTCATTAAAAAAAAAAAAAGAACAACCATTCTATAGGAAGACTGACATGCTAATTCCTTCTATCATTTCTTTGCTTTCTAGCTGAAATTTCTCAGCTGTAGTCCCTAGGTAAAGGAGTCTTTCCTAATTGTTATTATTATTATTACCACGAAGCAGGGAAAGGCAAATCTAGATTGTTAAATGGAAGCTTCACTCATGCTTCCCTGTATTTTTTTTTAAAGTTCTGACCTTTTTTTAGGAGCACACAGCAGGTATTTCCCCCCTGTGCTGGTAGGGCTTGCCTTCACTGCAAATGGCTCCCACTCACCTTAGCATCACCCAGTGGGACAGGCTGGGGGCCGGGGGCTGCTTGACTTTGCTCCAAAGGCAGAACTATGGCCAGCATCATGTAATCAGCTGGGACCACTTCTAATGATGCTTGAACACAGTGCAGCTTTGTGTTACAGATGAGCCCAAGAAAAATGAGCATTTTGAAGAACATTGAATGGTTCACTTTACAGTTATCTGCTGTGAAACTATGAGCCTCTGCAAACTGTGATCTGTCCCAGTGGGTCTAATAAACTTTGATAGCAAACCTTTTAGAGTGATATCAGATCTAAACTGAGCTTGCATTAAAATGTGAGGCAGAGAGAATGAGAGAGAGAAGGATTCCAGCCTTTTTCTGTGCAAAGATAACTTTGGAAATAGCCATTGGCAGCATGGACTGAAAGCTTAGCAGGCTGAGATTGCTTTAAAAACCAAGGCAAGGAAAATCACCTTATCTGCTTTCGCCTCTTCTGTCTCTTCTCACTCCAAGTGTTGGCTTCCCTGGGGGCCCCTCAAACCTCAAGGTACCAGGAGCTTATTCAAGTTCTATCTTTTTGGCAACCACTACTCTCTCCTAAATACAACCTGCTGGGGGAAGAAGGAGTGGAAAACCTCTCCTACAGCATAGAGGGAGAGATGTGCTGGTCTCTCTTCCATTCCTACATTTACGACTGCTAGCTTCTGGTAGAAAAGCCCTTCTCCCTGCCTCCGTTTTGGTGTGGGTCTGGGTTATCTGAGGCAGAGTTTACAAGCAAGAAGGGAGTATTTAGGACGTGGGCTGGACAGCAGAGACCTTCACTACAATTTCTGCCTTCCAGGTACATGGCCAGCACTGCCTGAGTGGTCAATCACTGACAAAAAGCACTGACATTGCTCTGTCTCAGGCACAACAGCCCCAAATACTGCTCAGCATTAACTTGGCTGAGAGTCTGCAAGTCACTAGTGGTTTAAGGGTTAAGCAGCATGGAATTAATTTAAAAACCACAGCCTTTATTTTCTCCTCCATTCTTGAAAAGCCTGTTTGGCTGATGCTGGTAATGACTCAACAGAATCTTTCTTAAGCAGAAATGTTGCTGCAGAGCACAAACTAAAGCAGAACTAATGTATTGCAATAGGATAAAAAGAGGTGTAGGCAGGGAAATGGGATCAGGCAGATGAAAGCTTTTCTGGGGCTTTCTTTTGTGAGGCTTTGTTGATTTCGATCTGCACGCTTTATCTTAGATAAGCTATGCCTGCATATTCCATATCATTTAAACTCACTGTATTTCACTGTGTTTTGCCAGCTCAGTGAAAGAATGTGACGGGGAATAATTTTATGCACTTTTCTTTCCAGGAGAAGAGGAGGGTGGAGAATATTCATTTGTAGGGATGGAAACTGAGAAATTCTTGCATAGGGGAGTAGAATACACTACACTTCTGTCACACCTTCCACATGAGGATCAGTAAATATTTCCTGAGCGTCAGCAAACAAAACTGCAAAGTTCTCCTGTGTCAACCGTACACACAGGAGGGTTTTCTTGATAATTTTTGAGATTAGAAGCAGGACTCTGCAAAATTAAGTGGCCCATAAGAAAATGTAGTTAGTGGCAGATCTGTTCTAATCCTTAGCTTTGTATTTTATACACAGGCTCAGGCCACCCTTTTCTGGCTTCAGATGCTCTAAAGTATGCCTTACTTGTAAGCAAGCAACCAGGCTGGTAAAACTTTAGTCAGAAAGACAAATTCTTAAGCACCTTGTTGAATTGGGGCTTTTTAAAGAAGGGTCAGATTTGGAGGCTGGGTAACTGTGATCAGGGAGTGGCAAAAGAAGAGCTGTGGACACTTTGCCCGAAGTCAGTAGGATGACTTGCAGGGTTAGAGGAATTTTCATGTGGGTGAAGGTTTTTTTTTTCCACAGGAGGGTCCTGATTTCAGGTTTCTCCAGATCTACCTCACAGCTCTTACTTTCCCTAAGCCCAAACAGAAGTTGCTTGTTTTGAGCAACACTCCCAAACAAGTGCTGGGAAAGGGTTAAACTGAGCAACGTGTTTTTCAGATGAGTAAAGTGAGAAGCCATCCAGAGCTGGCCGAAGAGTTTCCAGAGAGATGTGATACGGCCCTGGAAGGCTCAGTGGAGACAGGTGAGCTTGGCAGCTGTCCATGAGCAAATGGCAACAAAACTCCTGTTCTCCCACATCACAATAGCGCGCCGGAGATGATCTATAAAATTGTTAAAATGCTTTAATATCCTTTCAACTGCCCTGTAGAAAAGAGACTTGCAAAAGCAGTTTAAAATATTGCACTGTTGTTATTGGGTCTGTGAGGTGAGCTGAAGGAGTGTTGAAATGTGTGTTTATTCTAACATCCCCCTGTGAAAGCAGGCTGGACTCCATGGTGACATGCAGCAGTGTTAGACAAAAAAATAAAAATGCCCTGCCACCAGCTCCAGCGAGGCACAGCAAGCCACAAAGTCACTCAACCCATGGAGCTCAAGGTGTCCCTCCCCTTCACCTTGAGCACTAGATTGGCTTTCAACACCTATGGGCTGTTTGGGGATACTTTTGAGCCTCTGTTTGCGAGAGCTGGTGTTGCTTAAATACCTCTTTTTACCTCAGTTGACTCCTGCTGCAGAAATGCCTTGTGGAGAAAGACCCCTGGAATGGCAGCAGGATGGAGGAGGAGGGCTGGGTCATACTGGGGATTTGCCACATGCTGGACAGATTCCTACCTGCCCTGAGAGCTTTTTTTTCCTGACATATTTTGCACACACAGACCATGAAAAAAATGTATGTGTGGAAAACTCAGTTGGACTAGCCACATGGTCTCCCCAGCTCCTGTCACATTAGGCCAGAAAAATCCCTCCCCCTAGGTTTTGTCTATCTTTTTAATATGATTTCTGGAGGCTGGGAAAGCCAGTACCAATTATGTGCACAACACACTGACTTGAACTGTTTCCACAGAAGCAGCAGAAGGGGAGGATGGTCTGCTGGAGCACTGGAGTAAATCTGTAAACCCACAAACACACTCACATGTTGCCAAGTCAGTGAAGCTTTGTATCAAAACTTAACCCCATTCATTTCATAGAGTTGCTGTCACCTCCTGGAGGCTCTGCTCTGTCCCTCCCTGGAGCAGTCCTACCCGGGCTGCTGGACACGGCTGAGCAGGGCAGCCTTGGTGCAGTTGTCTGCAGCACCTCTGGGCTGCTGGTCCCAGGGATGCAGCACGAAATGGAGGAGGGAGAAGGGGCAGCCCAAGTTGTGCCACCAATCAAAATGTCATGGAGCAAGTTCTGCTTTTGGTTGAGCTAGATTGACTTTGGCTTCCTGTTTGCCTCACTGCAGTGCAGAAAGCTGTGAGCCCACAGGACAGCCCAAGGTGTCCTGGCAGGGGTGGAGGATGGAAGAGACCCTGTGTGGCTGAGCCCCATCCCCTGCTGACAGAGCTGCTGCATGAGGGGGGCTTTGTCCTGGGAGATAAGATATCCAGACCTCCCCTCCGTGCCATGCAGCCCTCATCCCACAGCAAACTGCATACCTAAGCACGGACAACCCAGAGCCACCAGAACCCAGTGGAGCTCAGCAAGGGCATCCCCAGGGCTTTGCCTGGTGGTGTGATATTTTCCAGCTGACACTGCAAAGTCAAGCCCATCTGGGGCCATGTAAACATTATGTCCCAGCCTAGGGTTTCCAAACCACCGGAAGCCTGAGCTCAGCCCACTGAACACCCCTTCTCTAGCAGTGGCCCAACTCTGTGCTCTTGGCTTTGCCACCTCCTCTGTTTCCAGCCCTTGCTGCAGCTCCTGCTCCCAAGGTAGCTCCAATGAATCAGGATCCACTCTCTGCAGCTCTGACTTAAACACACCTGCCTGGAGGGTTTTAACACCAACTGCTTGGAAAAGAGTCATTTGATAGGTAGGATTTATTTTGTATGGATAGAAGTGTGCATATGAACCTTAGTCTGCCATGAGCTATTTCTACCGGCGTGTACTTGTTTCTGATACTCCCAGCTTGTTATTTGTGATAGGTCACCTAAGGTCAGTTTGTAGGAGAAAATGGTATTAATGTAGTAAAATCAGATGTGATTTAGTTGAACTGGTGTGATCCATTTTATGGATACTTCCACTTCTGACTCACGTGACATACTGATTTAGCTTAAGCTGGTTATCCTGAAATTTGTGCCATTTTCACATGTTGACCAGGTCTGTCACATGATGTTTCTTCTCATTCCAGATGGTGGACTGATTTGATTAGATTCTGTAAAGCCCATGTTTAGCTTTATATGCACATCTGGTCTTGTAGCTTCTCTCTGCCTACAGTTACACCCAATTATTCAAACTAATTGCCTATTGTACAGTTCGAAGCCTGAATTGTTTATTTTAGGAATTGCTTTATTTTTTAGCATGTGGATTTATTGGTGCCCAGAGACTGCTGATTCTGGGAAGGAAAATCTTTTCTCTACAGCACTGCATGCAAAACTGCCTCCCTCTCACCTTGCTTGTATTGCTGGAGATATTTCACTGAGGTGAAATGCTGAATCCACTGAAACTTTTTTCCCTTCAGCAAGGCCAGGCAATGTCAATGTTGACATAGCTTGTTGGTAGCTGTGAGGAAGCCACTGGCCACACCAGCCACAGAGACTGGGACTGGCTTGGGGAGATTTCTCTTGTGCAAGGTGTGGCTCTAGTGCAGCCTCTGAGCCCGCTCCAATGAAGTGCTTATGGATGTGTTAACTTGAAGCATGTGAAGAATCTTCCTGAGTCCACCAAATATTTAAGTGCTTTGCTGGAGTAGAGCCAGAATGGTCAACAGTTTGCAGGGTTATACCTTTAGGATAAGCTTTTGGAGTCTCCTAAATACTCGTACACACATATGCCCAGAAATATATCTACACCACCATTTTTCAAGTCTCTGAGGAGCAATAATTGCCATCTATCATGATATCCTTCTTGAAAACACTTTGGCATTCATATTAGCAGAGAACTAGCAGGTCGTGTCTCTTAAACAACAGGAAGGCTTTGATGAACAGGATCCCATTAACTGTCTGGTTTTGGGATGAGTTGTAACAGATTTGGAATTGGCCTCAACTCTACAACGATGCTGTAGGAAAATAGCCATGTGGCCAGACACAGGGAAACACCTCACTGGGGGACATCAGCGTCCTGTAGCCAACTGCCAGCACTCCCTGGCCCAGCACTGAGCTGTGCACCCCTTGCTGGGCTCTGCTGAGGGTGCAAACAGCACAGAAGCACCAGCTCCAGACCAGGGGAGCTCTTGCCAGTAACTTCAAAGGTCTGGTAAACAGGTACATGAGTAGAACCTAGATAAGCTCCGTTGCCATGGCAGTTGTTCTGGCAGACCCAATTCTTCATGAACACCAAAAAAATATATGAACCACCAGACTGTCTTGTTTGACTTATTCTGTGTACCCCTTAGCAGATACCAGCTGTTTATTTTCATTCCATGAAACTTATCTAGATAATGCCACAATTTTCCAGGCCTCCCTTCCTTTATCCCAAACATCCCCACCCATCCTTAGGTCAGGTGTTACAACCTCTGTCGGCCTAGAGTATAGTAATCTTTATTTTAAGTATAGCTTCATTTATTTTGGTTTCCATGTACCTTTCCTGTTTCAATGGTAGCACAGAGGTCTATCCCTGTGCCCTGTGCTCCTGGGGTATTTCCTGCTGGTACCCTCTCGGTGAGCATTTTATTTTTGTATTTCCCATGCCACAGTTGCACTGATGAAGCTCCCCAGTAAGACCTGTGTCTGTGGTTGCTGTTTCTGGTGTAAGATGCTGTTTGCTTAACTGCTAAGCAACTATCACAAGTTGAGCCCTGGCTTTCTAAAGCAGGCCTGGTCAGCACACAGATCATGTGCTACTGCTTTGGGGAAGGTGTGATTTATTTTTTGAATATGAATCCTCTCTTCCTAAACAAATGAGGTTTGGCTGAAGATGTATCTGTGTGTATATTGCCACGGCAGCTTTGGATGAAGCTGGCCAACTTCAGGCATGTTTGCCAGAGAGTCCTTACAGATATAAAGTTCATACAGATTTCTGCAAGTTTGGCACTTGTGCAGAAGACAGACATCCAAATTAGAGCCTCTTTGAAGGAAAGGCAGAAGAGGAAGGTGAACTGTATTATTAGACCCTGGAGAATCCACACAGGATGCCCTGACCACAGGAAAAGCTTTATTCAGCTCTTGCCCCTTATTAGCCTCGGATAATCAACCACAAAATAGAGAGTCACAGGAAACCAGGCAGCATAATTTCTGCTGCTCCCAGAAGTACTTGTTTCTGGCTCAAGAAATTCAAGTGGTGCCACTCTTTGAGTGGACACTAGGGTAACTTCCTAGCTGCCATTCCACAGCAGCAGCACTTGGCCACTGGCTGAGCCGGACCCTTGTGAGAGCTTGTCCCATTCCAGCTCTTTGCACACGCACCTGTCTGTCTTTGTGTCTGCAGCCAGTGCTTTCTGACGTTTGGAATTTGTTCCCCCCAGTAGGTGAATGAGACTTTGCAGAACTCTCTGTCTCCTGAGTCACACACATAAATGGATATTTCTATTGTTGCAGGGCATTTTGTTCCTCACCCTCCTCCGGATCCTGCTCAGATCCTCCCTGTAATCTTGCCATCTCTCTCTGTGACATCGCTCCTCAGCCACACCCGGGATGACGCACTGCCATTTCTCAGCTCATTGCACTGTGTGGCTACAAGTCCTGCTGCAGAACCAGCGTGGAGACAAACAACAGGCAAAAATAGAGCCAGGCTGGCCTCAAAGGTGGATCTGCAGCCTCTGTGAGTCACGCTGCAATTTCACAATAAAGCCACCTCGGAACTTACGCTCCAAGATGCTGATTAATTTAATTTTTAAATCTCTAAACAATACTGGGCAGAGAGGAACAATAAGAAGGAAAAGCAGCACTGAGTATTCAGATGATACCAAAGGAGCACTGAGAAAGAAGTGACCTTATGCCTTTCACTAGATGGGTGCGATAACTCAGCATTTTAGATGGGTGTGATGAACTTGGTGTTTGCATCTCACCTAACCCTTGGAAGAGATGGGATCAAGCCTTCTATGCTCTGATTGCTTTGCCTTCACTTTGGCTTTTTTGAGCTCAGATAAATCCCCTCCATGAGAACAACATCTAACCACACCAGCCTCATGGCTAGATAGGGTTCACCAGTTCCTGCAAGAGAGAGGTCACTTTGGACTGATTCTTCTCAGCTGAGTTGCAAGAATAACTTGCTGATACTGAACCCAGTGGGAGAATTCCCTTAATCCAGCCCTGGTGACCTGACACAGATGATGGACTGTGTGTGCCAAGGTAACTTTCACACACTTTATCACAGGTGTTGATACACAACTACCCTCCATTCACACACACACACACACACACACACACACACAAATCCTTACTTCAAATTATCCGCTCATCTTTACTTATAGGTTGGTGAGAAGGGCAAAGCGAGAGGGAGAGAGGGAGTGCTGTTATTGGGAGGAGTACAGGCATCATGGTGATGGAGATTTAGATAGAGAGACATGTAGGTACTAGAAGAGTTCCAGGCAGCTCTTGTAGGACTTGACCAGGAGCTCAGAAACCCAAAATCCAGTCTATACTCCAGCCCAGCCTTTGTGCATTGAGGACAAGTCACTTCCTGGATGAGCCTTACCAATATTAACCACGTGGATCACATAATCTGTCATTTCCTGTGTTTCTGACATGAAATCACTTGAAATTGGATAGGTTTCAGTCTTGGAACAAAACAGAAGACCCAGACCAACACAAAAGTAAGAGTAATCTAATATGGGGGCTGAAATGTTGGCTATAGGAAGGAAGGAAGTTGTGTTGGAAAAAGAAGATCAGTCCCTGTTGGCAGAGGACAGGAGAAGAGAACGTGGTGGTGGTACTTTGCCTTTCTTAGTGTTGGCTCTTTGAGGATTGACATGGACACAGTAGAACAAGGCTGGAAGTGTGGCCTGCTGCTCATCCCAGGAAGAGAAAAGTGATCAGGAAGCAAAAGGATGATTGTCTGGAGATCAGAGAGTGTCACTGGGAGGCCACTGTCTGGGTCTCTATTTTCAGCTTACACCATTTTAGCCAAACCCTGTAGCCAGAGTAAGGGTTGGTCTGTGTGCAGATTTGTGCTGCTGTCAGAAAAGCCAAGCTCACAACATGTCCTGGGGATTGTGGAGCCTGTCCTGGGCCCTCATTCTGCTGTGCCCTGTTTCAGTGAAAGCAATGCAGAAAACTTGGGAGAAGCTCACTTGTGAGGGTCTTGGGAAGTAAGAGCTGGGCCTTTGCACCATGAGCTGTCGAACAGGTTAAATGAAAACTTGTGCCCTCATTCCTTCTCTGCTCAGCATGGGACGAGTCCCTGGGGTTGTCTTTACACAACACACTCATTGAAACTCCCATGGGCTCTGAAGGTGCCACAGGACTTTGCCCAACGCTCATGAGGCGATTGGAGGGAGAAGCTGCAGAAGCACAGTGTGCTGTTACGTGTTTAAACAGCCAGGATTACAAAACACCATTGTTTCCTCATTAAAACACAGAAACCCAAAGCAAGTGAAATATTATCAGGCAGTGCTGACTGAGGGTGTAGCAGTTCTTGATTCTGACTGACTCAAACATGCTCTGCTGAACTCTTTGGTTTTAGCCTGTCTGGCTTATCTGTCATTTGATGGATTTTACTGGCTTGACGGTGTAGTCCAGGCCTGATTAACAGCACTGCCACACATTTTTAATGAGTTCTTGAAAAAACCATGGCAAGTGGGTAGACTCTGGACTCCCTCATCCACATTTGGGGCCACAGTGACCTGGTGCTGAGGGTGTCCATCTGTGTTCAGTGACACCAAGCAACAGCATTTTATCCCAGATCAGCAAAACCCACAGGCATTGACGGTGCAGGAAAAACAACAACGCAGCAAGAAATGGTTCCTGACTTGATCTGGGATAGCTCAGCACCTGGAAGGGTCTGAGCAATGTGTGGGGTGTGACAACACAAACCAGTGCATGAACAGGCTGTAGCTGCAGTACCGTGTATGCAGGACAGCAGAAGAGGTTACAGGGACAACAAATTTGGCTGGATGTGTCTTTTTCTCCTTCCCAAGCTAGAGAATTTATTATGTTCTGTAGCTAAAGAGATGTCCATGGGCATTTAAAACACTGACTGAGAACAGAAGACTGAGCAAAGCAAATTTCCCAAATGCAGAATCTCAACAGCAGCCATTTTCCATTTCTTTCGTGCTTGAAAAATAAGCGAGAATTTTGAAAAATCAGCAAGGCTACATCCCCAGGGGAGACTCAAATAATGCATTAATTAAAATGAAGAAAGGGAGGTGTCTTATTTGAACTCTGCTGAGCTGGATGGATTACCTATGAGAGCTGGCAGTGACAGGACAGCTGTGTGAAGAAGCCTGTGGCAGAAGCACCGGCGTCTTACACAAACAACAGGAGACAGGGCGGGAGATGCAAAGCCATAATTGCCAGATAGATTTCTTCCTCATGAGGCACTTGCTAAGTCAGCAGAAACCTGCCTCAATTTTCTGTTGCAAGGCACTGTGCTGTTAATTAAGGGGAAAAAAATATTCAGCTATGACTACTATCACTTTTACAGCTCTTTAGCCTTATCCTGCAGGGAATGCTGCCAGGGGAGATGAGTATATACCATATATATATATATAACTTTTCTCCTCCATGTTTCTTCTTTTTCATATATCATTGCAGAGAAAAAGTACAGCAATAAAAAGGGACGTGTATTAACATGAACATGGAGGTGTACGAATATGAGAATGGCCTGGTGAGATTTCACTGTCCCAGCATTTAGTAGAACAGTTTAAACCAGTGCTGCAGTTTAATTAAGATTTTGGGTTACTGGGTTTCTTGAGGTTCTAGAGGTGGAACTGGGAAGCCATGGAGATCTTCACACAAATTTCTGCCATGAGGGAAAACATATATTTTTCAGGTCAGAAAGCTCAAATCCATTAATAAAAGAGGAATAAGCTAAAATTCATTAATAAAATAGTGAAAAAATTCATTTTAAAAAGTCATTAATAAAACAAAACTTGTGACTACTGAGAACCCCACAGATTTAATTGCTTACAATAAGTAGCTACATCTACTTATGATAGAATTGTAGAAAACTTTAGGGTGGGAAAAGACCTTCAAGATCATCGAGTCCAACCTTTGATTTACTTTTACTCACCATGAGCTGTGACTTTGATCTACTGGCTCAATATAATCTATATGTCGAAGCCATATTTAAAAATGCCTGGGTTATTTGCTGGAGCTGCCTCCAGTCTGGATCCCAGGGCCACGGATGCCTCCTCCTCCTCCATGCAGAAGTGACCATTTTACTGCTGGCAGATAACACAGGAGCAGAGGGCAAAAGCAAAAGCCCCAAGAAGAGGGTCTTATGCTGTGCTCCAGCTGAGGCACAGTGCACCCCACCAAAAAAAATGGGGCTCCTCACCCTTCTTCCCCTTACCTCTGCCACAGTCAGCTGAAATGTCCATGGTAAGGCACAAAACTGCTTTTTTTCTAGGAATTTGAGCTAAGGTTTTAATTACTGTTAATAAGGATGTGGATTTTATGTCCTGCAAAAAGATTAAGGAAAAATTCTCCAAGCCCCCAGACTGTGCCAAGCCTGGGTAAAAGCAAATAGTTTCTTTGCCATGCAATCTAATTTCTCCCCTTTATTGTTTGCTAATGATCTGCAGAAGAGAAAAATCACTGTGAAATACATGATCCCCTCCCCTTTCATTTTTAAAACACTGAAAAACCTCCATTCAAATCTTTGTTTGTTTTTGCTTATCATTCCTGAAAAATTCATCAAAATCAATACAATTTCTTGCAGCGCAGCAGATCCTGAAGTTTTGCCTGGGAAGGGACTTCCTGATGCAAGAGCTCCTGCCAGCTTTAATTCAGACACTTGAGACTTAGCACGTGCCAAAAGCACACGTCCTGTTGGGAGCCTCGGGAGCCAGCCTGGCTCACAGAGATCGTGGAGGAGTCTGGGAGACAGGAGGTTCTCTCCTTCCCAAGCTGCTGGATGTCCTGCTAGGAGCACCAGGCCACAGCACCCTTACGGGCAGGTCCAAGGTGTCCACATTTCCTCTCCCCTGGCCAGAGCTCTGCAGAGCCTGCTGCTCTTTATCGCAGGCACGGAGTGGAAGTGGCTTGATTTGTAATGCTTTTGTATGATGTATTTATGGACAACCAGCTCTTTGGAAAGCTCTCCTATACCCTGTTAGCTCCAGGTGGAGTCCCGTGTACATCTGCCCTGGGTCCAGGGCCTCTCCCAGTCTGGGGAAACCGTGACCTTCCCCTCCTCTCTGATTTTGTGGCCTGTCCCTGGTGCACAGTGTTGCCCAACTAACCAGCCTTGGGCTGTTTGGCTGCAGAGCCATCACTACTGTTCTGGCACTCAAGCCCTTCACCTCCATCCCCAGGTCTGGCAAGAGAGGCAGAGGGGAGCAG
Organism: Corvus cornix cornix; assembly: GCF_000738735.6. NCBI lineage: Eukaryota > Metazoa > Chordata > Aves > Passeriformes > Corvidae > Corvus > Corvus cornix. The sequence continues at coordinate 64,412,370 of NC_047057.1, read as the reverse complement.
GACCCGTGTGCACAAGGGGGGGATAGTGAAGGCCTGCGCATCTGTGGTACCAGCCAAAATGCTGTGCTTTCCTCAGCCCTATGCAGCGTTTCCCAGGGCCTTCCCCAGGGACTCACAGGGATTACTCAGCTCACAGTGGTTTCAGTGCCATACCCTGGGTCAGAGCAGGATTTTGGACACAGCTCTATTTACCCACATCACTTGGGCATGGCCAGTGAATGTGGCAATCTGAAACACTGTTTCTGAAAGCCAGATGTGGTGCTCATGAGTGGATCTGCACTGGCAGCTGGGGAAGATTAAATCATCTTGTTAGCCACAGGGCAGCATGGTGTGGTACTTGGTATGTTAGGCAGAGCTGAGAGAGACTTTGGTAATGAAACCAAAAACTTTCCTGGCCCCCAAAGTCTGAAAAGGCTCAAGAACCTTTCAGTTCTTGAGCAGATTTATAATTTCAAGGAGGAACCTCTAAAAACACCCTGGTATGTGCACGATTTTGAGCCTGGACCCAGCCACACTTGGCACTTTGAGAGTTTTGCTTTGGGTTTTTTGCATACAAATCCAAAACACAATGTAGACTCAGCAGGGAGGAACCAATGCAAACCAAAACTGCTGAGTTTTGCACAGCTCTAATTATAATCTCTTCACAGTGCTGGTTTTATTTATTATTGTTTGTACTGTGGTAGCAGCGTGGGGCTCCAACCAGCTCTGGAGCTGCGCTGTGGTAAAGGCAGGAGAGGGAGGCAGCATCCCCAGCCTCAAGAGTGTATAATCTAAATAAACAAAAAAGATAAAGAATGAGGGAAAGACATAAGGCACGTAAGCAGAGCGATTGGGAGCAGTGTTGGCAAGACAACGCTTCTCTTTGCGTCTCTCTCACCCACACACAAAATCATGTTTATTTATCCTGTAAACCCTTCGGGGTCAGGGCTGCATTTTCCAAAATGTGTAGGGAGATGGGATGCAAGAAATGTGTGGAGAAATGGAGGTGCTGAAGGCAGCAGCAGGAGATCAGCAGCCCATGGGGCTGCCATGCCAGATTTTGGCAGCGAGGGTGGGAGCAGGAGGAAGGTGATGGGGAGGGAGGGACAGAGCAGGAGGCTGAGTGCCCTCCTTAGCTTGGGTCAGGTCAGAAAGCCCACTGTGACAACCTGGGACAAGTCACCAGACCACTCCATGCTGCAGATTCCTCTAGGCTTGAGCAGAGAAAAAATGGCATAATTCTTCCTTGGTGTAAACTGCTTTGAGATACTCAGGTGAAAGGTGCTAGAGGAATGCAAAGATTTATTTTTCATAAACCTCTTGACATATTCTTTTCAGTGCCAAGTCAAGGCCTGAAGCCAGGAATTTTGGAGAAACAGACTTCTCTCTAATTATATATATATATATGAATATAAAAATATATTTATGAAAGAGGCCAAGGTATATTTTTTCAAAATGAGGGCTTAGGTTAGATTTCCTAAATCTATATATAGGATCTTAAATGAACTACCAGATTTAAAATCAGGACACTTCATTAAAACTGAGTTCAGGAGTCTAGCTATAAGTTCTTACTTGAAAATGTTTAGCCACAAGCTAGATGGAAGTTTCATATCTTAAAAGAAGTTTTTAATGTCTGGTTTTGTTTTTTATTTTTTTCCTGTAGGATTTAGGTGAAAGTTTGGGCCATTATTCACCATTCTGCAACTATTAATTAAAACAAACAGCTCTCTGAACCTATTTCTCACAATGGGGAAGATTTATATCTTGAAACTGAAGCTTGTTTTTTTCACTATTTTCTACACTGCGTAAACATCCAAGGTTGTTATTGCAGCAATCACCAACACAAGCTCTCAGAGCTCCTTGCCAGGCTTGTGATATTTATTGCTTGAAAAGCCCCAGCTCCCGGAGTGAAGTGATTAGATGAGAACCTCAGCTTTCAGTTCAAAAACAAAAAGTCATTTTGAGAGAAATGGGAAACCATGAGCAGAAGGCAGAGTCAAGGGTCCAAACATCAGAAAGGCAAGCAAAAAGAGAAAACCCCACATGTATTATTATTTTTTAAAGCCTAAGGACACTTAAACCAACCTCCCCCTTATAATTTGGCAGAGGGGGGCTGACTCATGGCTTGTGGCTGCCAGGGCATGGCCGTGGCAGGGGTTACTCATCGCCTTGGAGTGCCCAGAGGTTTTTCCCCAAGGGGCTGCTCACCCTCTGCTGGGCTGCACGTGTTTGTACTGCCAGGTGCTGGGCTCCAGCCACTTCTATTTTCATGTTATCTTTTTCTTTTTCCTTTCAAACCAACTTTACTGAGGCATTTGTTTATGAAAATATCCTGCACAAGGAATTAGCACCGACTTGGCAAATAGAGACAATAGGTCAACTCCTGGTCCTTCCAAATCTGACAGGATCTCTTTAGCTTTCAAAAAAAGAAGAAAAACAGAACTATTCAAAAGTCTTGGCCGCCAAATAGTCCATAAGCCCATAACAATGTAAAGCAAATGTAAATATTATATGATGAAATGCATTTTTCAAAAAGCCCTCTTTTCTCAGCAGTTAGATGGGCTTTATATACAATGGGAGGATTCATTCCTGAAGGTAACTCCAGCCTATGAAAGAAACCCCTACATATCATGGCCTAAAATATCTATTTTATACAATGCTTTTACCTTGTGAAAGCTCATTCAGCCTCCTGATTTATGAAAGCTGTACTTCTCCCTGCTCTGCTCTCCACACACCCTCTGGGGAGAGGAGAAAAATACAAAGAAACCTGGCTAACTCCAGTGTGACTAAGGGGCATTAATACTGGAAAACCCATGCAAGGAGTGCAACAAAAACACAAGCAGGATAAAACCAAGAATGTTTGTGCATGGCAAAATAGCACGCGTGGTGAAACCTTTTGTACACAAAAGGCAGGGTGGGGATGCCCAGATGAGGCAGGAGAGAGGAGTGAGGTCTTTTCAGCTGGCTGGAGGTACAGCCCAATGCCATGTTGCACTTTGTATGGTTTGCATTTGTTCATTTATGGGGTACAACTCCCACCTCTCTTCAGGGTGCAGTTAAACCTGATTTCTTCAAATGGTGGCTTCAGGAATCAGGACAGCTATAGACCAGCAACAGATACAGCTCAGAGGAGAGATAAATCTGCTCTTGCAGGAGTGAATAGATGCCAGAATACTCTGAGATGCCCCTCTTTACCAGAGAGCCTTGCATTATGAATGTAGCTCTCTACTGGAGCTTGGGTTGTGCCTCAGTAATGACCTGGTATTGTCCTTTCTGTTTCAGACATACTTTGTGAGCTGGTGGAAGACAAATGTTGGACACACCAGTGCTGTCAGCTGCTCCAGCACTCTTGAGGAACGCCATTCTTCCTATTGCTGCCGTTAACTCAGCCACACACCCTGCCAATAAACCATAGCAAGAGCTGCCTAACAGGTCATCCTCACTGCACAAGAGCGGGCAGTTTGCCAGCACCAGACAACTTAACCACCAACCGTGGCTGTTTTGGGATAGCCAAATTCCCGAGGCTAATGACAGCCCCTTCTGAACCGATGTCTTGTCCCACTGAAGTCCAGGGGCTTCCCAAACTTTTGGAGTCACAGCTGGTGAACACAAAGGTGCAGCCTGATACAGTCCTACTGTTCTGTGCGTGCTGTTGTGGTCCAGAGTGAGCCAGCACTGGGGTGTCCACAGCTGGTGAAACCCAGGCCAAGTGTCTCTGCTCTGCCATGTCTCAGCCTGGGTGAGCTGCTGAGCACTGTTTTGTCAAGGTTACAAGGCAGGGCTGAAGTGGCCTCCAGCCAAATCATCACCTACCCAGTCCTTACGTCCAGAGAGATGCACAAAGGCAAACAGCTGGAACAACTGGGCACTCGCTGGAAGGGAGGACACGACAAACCAGAGACTTCTCGTTAACTTTTGCAGACAGATCAAGGGACAAAGGCAAGTATCCCACAATAACTTGGCAAATACCGCAGTACAATGCTCAAATCTGTGGGATGTGGCTTCACAGAAGAGCTCACCACCTAACGCAGCCCAAAAAGCTTGGCACAACCATATGGCTCAACTCAAACACTGCTCCAGACTTTGGAGGCTGAAACTCAAGAATGCCAGGCCCAGAAAAATTCTGCTGCAAAGACAAAGTCAAAGCAACTCAGGCAGATTTGTAGATTGAAATGGAAATGCCCTCACCGTACTGATTACTTAACGCCATTTTATTTCTTCCTTCCCCTTTGAAGAGAACTGTTGTGCGAGCAAACAGAGCCTCAGTTCTCTTGTTGAAACTCCTGACGCCAGTGATCTCCCACTTCCATGCAAAGCAAAGCTATGTGGAAGTCATAGGGTCAATTTGTTTACCTTGCCTGTGGCAAGGCTTGGGTTCATCAGGTTAATTCCAGTAGTTGCTAAAAGGTCTTGAAATTTTTTCTCTGGTGTCATATGGCTTTTGCATTTTTTTTTTGTTTCAAAGCAGGGGGTAACCATGAACTGTTCAAAACACACCGAAGTAAACAACATTTTTCTGCATCAAGCTCATCCTGTGGATTAATTCATTTGCATTTCTGGCCCTTTCAAGTGAGGGGAAGTCATACAGATGTGAGCAGTCATTTAAGGATTTTAAGGGTTATGGTTCACATCATCCAAAATTGATACCAGGACTACTCATTCACAGGAAAAGGAAAGATTATGGTGGACATACTGATGTTTTGGGGAAAATAGGGGATTTTTAATAATAAAGAAATGTATTTTACAACTGCTATTATTTGTTTAAGTTCAAAGCCTCTGGCACATCCACACTGATCTGTTGTGAATTGCTTCTTTGTTTTTGGTGGTAGAAAAGTTGATTTCATATTGCTGATTCATCTACTGGGTTTGGATTACTCTTGTTATCCTTTCAGATAATGGACCATTGAGCCTGCAAACAAGTCTGCTGTCTGGTACCATCAGCTGATTTACATCAGATTTCTGAAATTGAGTAGTTCCAGTTCTTGGGGCTTGCATGTATGAAGGAAAAGCAAGAACTTCATGACAACCAGGGCAGCAAAACACTCTTTTGCTCAAGAACCAGCACATCTTAAATATTGCTAGGGTGAACTAGGCCTGTATACAGGAACGAGTTAATCCTGAGATAACTGTCAATAATTTGCCATTAGCCATGGCTATTGATTCTGCAGCCTGGCCTTGGGTGAAAATGTAAAAAACCCCACAGTGGCAATAACAACAGAGTGCAGTGTTTTCTGGCAGGCTCTGCGAGCCCCTTCAATGCAGGAAGCAATAGATTATAAACAACTTTTATTTTAATCCCCGCAGGACGCATTGTGAGAGTCCAAAAACAAGACCTGTTTTTCTCAAAGCCCTCCTGAGAAAAAAAAGGTCTTGATATTCCAATACAATATCAAAGAGATCAGCAAGTAAAGAAAAACTATCTGTTCCTGGCAAGACATCAGAACAGTTCCCACAAGTTTATAGTTGTCCAACTGATCATCAAAAAAAGAGTTTTGGTTGGGTTCAGGACGTTTTAGTGCCAAGAGGTGTTGTTGATTGTGAGACGCCTGGTATTTTCAAGTGTGCCAGCCAAAGGACTGTTGAGGGAACATAAAAGGTCCTTACTATGTGAAATGTGTTATCTCTGGGCTATTTTATGCATAAACTGGTCTGTGAGCAAAATGTTCCATGGCGTGCTCAATGCAGGCAGCTATTATGCACACAGAAGCTTCTACTTGCACACCCTGCCATTCACCTAAAAAGTGTGCACAGATCTATTTCCTGTGAAAAACCCCTAATATCCAATTCTTCGAAGTACGCAAGTCCATCAGTTTTTGCAGTGCTCACCATGAGCACATAGCAAGGGTTTATTTTCACAGATTTTTTAGGCAGGGACTTAAGGAAGCCAGCTTTTCCCTTGCACCAATGGCTGGATATGGGGTTTTTCTTTCTCTCCTTCTCTTTTCTTCACTCTCTTCCCACCTCCTGCCTGCTCCCCAGGCCAGTGACAAGGGGCTGATTGAGTGGCAGTGGCCAGGGGACAGCTGCAGGCTTGGCGCAGCTCTGGTCCCCCAGCAGCAAGGTCCAAATATGCAGCCACCCCAGGGTCTGTGTTGTGCTCGCAGCCATCGTGTGAGCTGGGCTGGGAGCTGGGCTTTCACACTGAATGGGGACTCAGAGAAAAGCAGCCAAAAGCAGGAATGGGTCTTCTGGCTCTAAAGGAAACCTGCTTTTGGAAGGTCAGCTGCAAATGCTTCTGAGCTCCCAGACAGTCATGAGGTGAAGCTGTGCTGGGGAGGGCTCTGTGCTGAGCAGTGCTGCTGCCTGGGACAAACACAGTGTCTCTGGGAGCACAAGCACAGGGATTTTGGCAAATCTTCCTCAGTGTCAGCTTAGACTTTGACTCAGATGATGCTGTAAGGCCATTTCCATCTTAACACACAGCCTTGCCATCCGATCTGAGTCATTTTACAGTCTGTATTCACCCTTCTTACAGACTAGCAGAGTATGTACTTATCTAAGGTGACCAAAGTGGTCACTTGAATGCTGATAATTCCCCTAGATGGAAGGGAGGTCTGGGGGCAGTCCACTATCTTCTCAGTACCTTCCTTCCTTCCCTCTCCCCCACCTGCTCCCCTTCAACCATCTCACAAGTTGTCAGGAGAGCACCTCGGTTCCCAGAAGCATGAAACAAATGCTGTCCTGGCAATGCATAGCTTTAATGAAACACCAGGTGGGGGCTGGTGCTTGCACATCACTCTGCAAAGCTGCTGGAGGGACTGCAACACCCGGCCTAACTCTGAAGGAAGCTCATTGTCACTGCAGGGTGCCCCATGCCTTCCTATCTGTTCCCCACACACCTTAGTCGTGGTCCTTGCCCCTCCAGAGCTGGAAGCTGGTGCTAGATGGTGTCTGTCCCCACAACTGCTTTGTGCACTCCGAGCTTCTGAGCCACCACCCAGCACAACTCACCCTAAATATGTACCAGACAAAATACTGGCAGTGCCAACATTCAAACCCTGTCACTTAAAGGTCGTGGTCCCACAGAAGCAATGTCCTTGGCGAGGCTGCAGCCGCAGCCCTCCTCTCTTCAGGAGAGTGGAGATTTCAGAAAAGCGCAGCTCTGACAACAGGCAGTGCTTACTTGAAGTGTTGCCAGCAATTTGGTGAGTTATTAGCTTTGCAAATCTCCTCAGCCATAGCTGCCCAGTCATCCTCCTCAACACAAATGTTCCTGTCATCTGTCACAGGGTCCTGCCATTTTGCTGCAGCCCAGACTGTCGAGATAGGAACTGGACTTTGGCAGGAGATCTGTGTGAGTGGGGAGTGAAAAAAAATCCTGAGGTGGAAACAAGCCAGCAGGAAAATCACACTGCACTGAGAAAGCAGAGGTGCAAAATTTCTGAAAGCAAGGGGGCAAGCCCTCTTCAGTGTCTGCCCTTCCCAGAGTAAGGTAGTTTGCTGGGAAGTCAGACTGTTTGTTGTGAAAGCCACATCCCAGTGGCCACTGCTGTTAGGCATGGCAGGGAGTTTTGGAAACAGCACGAAGCAAATTCCAGCTCTCGGAGCCGAGCACGGAGTCCTGCAGATTGCCACGAATACTGACCCTCAAAACTGATTCTAACTGTGCTTCGTCCTCAGAGATTCCACCTGCATTCCTCGTGACCAGAATCCTGGGAGGAGAAATTCAGCTGGCGATTTTCACTAAACCGTTTCCTACGTCTTTGCAAAGAACGCCTTTGCAAGGGACTTAATGAGATTTTGTTTTGCTGCACAACTTTTTTCATACATGCTAGTCATTTGAAATGGTAAATCACCAGCTCTGGATATGCAATCCTAAAATAAAACAATAGAAGGGTTGAAAAATATTTCTGTAAGTGTTTTTCACTGAATTATACTGCTTAATGATTTCTTTTTAGTGATATAAAAGGTACTCAGAATTTTCCTCTTTCCTTTTTAAAGCTAAGTTAACACCCTAAATTTCCAGCCTTTGATTTTTTTTAAAAGTCTTTTACTAAAAGTGTGTGTATTTTAACCAAACCCTTTTCTAAGGAGTTAAAAAAAAGTTAAAGTTTTTATTAAAATGGAAGAAAATTGATAAAGATAAGGGAACCCTCCCCACTCCACTGTTCCATTCATAATTGCCTTTTTATTTTAAATCAGCTCAGCAACAACGGCAAATAAAAGCCTGAATCCCAAGCATCTGTGACTTAAACCAACAACACGGCACGACAAAGTGTGCAATTACACTAGATTTGTGCAGTTTTTAGAGAGGCAAAAACTCCTGGCCCTTTGCCACATCTTACAGGCTGAGAGGGGGCTCTGGGACACCTTGGGGTGACTGCTGGGGGGTGCCCAACCTCCCACCCACCTCGATGGGCCCAGGCACAAGTTACTTGCCTGGCCTTTCCACTCAGGCTTTAGCAACTGGCTACAATTTTCAACTGTTGTTCAGGATTTAAAATGACATTTTTATTTGCCTGACCAAATTCTGAATGTGACTCAATCCTCCCCCACACCAGAGCTGTGTCCTCTGCAACAGGAATAATGTTTAGGATTCAATTCATAGGCCACCAGGCAAGTATAATCAAAGTGACTTGGCACACTTGGGTGTGGGGGGGAACAAAAAACAAAAGGAAAAATCCCAAACAAGCCACTCCTTCCCCCCCCCTCAGCCCTTTCCTGGTACAGAACAGAGTGTCTTGTACTCCATTCAGGTGGCCTGGCTGCAATGGTTTTGTGCACAGGTACAGTGACCTGCCGCTGCTGCTGCTAAACAACTGGGGGAGGCCCTGTGATTTTGGGGGTGAAATTCCCTGATGGATGTGTTTCCCTAGGTCAGCCCAGGGTGACAGCTCCTCTCTGTCCCTGTCCTGCCACGCTGTGCATGCTGTGTGTGTGTGTGTATTTCTAGGGAAGTATTAAAAAGAAAGAAAAAAAGAAAAAAAGAAACATTTTCAGGGACTGCACAGAAACGGCTGCAGGAGTTGCTAGAGCAGTGTGCATACGCTCGAGAGGAATCCCTTTCAGTTCCTCTTTTCTTCAGCTTTATTTAAAAAGGGTTTGAAGGCTGGTTTAATTACGAAAACCAGCTCTCTAGACACCAAACAAAACGGCAGCCTAGCCTAAGTTGGCACCAGGACAGATGCATATTTTGCTCCCTTCTCCATGCCAATCGGCTGTAGCTCATCCAGTATGTCAATCCAAGTTGGCTGTCTGAAATCCGAGTTTAGTGGTCTGAAAATATCCCGGTCCGGCTTTGTTTCATGTGGTAAACAGCTTGCTCAGTTTATTTCTTCAATGTTCAAAACAAAAATCAACACACACCCTCCCCCCCAAAAAAACCCCCACATTACTACATATTTTGGTAATAGCCTCTCTCTGCATTTCACCCCACTGCAGGATTTCCCTTTTCCCCCTCTGTATACACTGACCATGAAACGCTGGCAAAACACACTGCTTTTGAAAAGATAGGCCCGATTCTGCCAGGCACTGAGCTCTGGTGAATGGGCTCGAAGTTAAGACTGAAACAACTGAGTTCTGCAACAAAAATCTTTGAGGCTGTTTTGCCCTTGCAGCTTTGCCAGCTCCTCTGAGCTGCCTGGCCATCTCCTGGATTCAGCTAAAATTGGATCTGGCCACTGTTGCAGGATCCCCACTATGTTGCAGTGGGGATCCTGCAACAGGCCACCTGTGGGAGCAGGCAGGGCTCGGATGGTGGCTTTGCAAAGCTGGGTGTTTGTGGAGCCTGGTGGCTCTGTGGGGTTCAGCCCCCCACCCTATAAAGGTTTGCAGGACAATGTGCATAGGGCAAGAATAGCAGGCAGTAGCAGGGAGGGTTTATCGTGATTTACCATTGATGCAAATTCCCTCCCCTCCCTTCCCCCTCTGCCATTTTAGCACAAATAAAGGGGCCCAGGCTCCCTAGTCAGCCAACAGGATCGGGACTGCCAAAAGAAAACAAACCCAGTGTGGGGAGGCTGCCCACAAAACACGGCTTAGTCAGTACTGCGGGGATGAGAAAAAACCCAACAGCCTCCCAAAGGCCAGGGATGGAGTATGGTTTCCTTGATAATTAAACTTAAGCAAGGACTCATCTCTCCAGGTTTCTTACTGCCTGTTTCTTCACAAAGGAGATTGGACATCTCTGAAAACCTGAAATTGGGTCTCACCTTGCCAGCTTTCTAAGCAGAAGCAACAGTTTTCCACAGGGTACAGCTAAACCCCAGGAGATGATTAACAAGTCACTCATCTAATTTTCACCTTTCCTGATAGCTTTGCAATTGACCCAGTGTTTACCAATACATTTACGGGTCACTGAAGAAGAAAAAAAAGAGAGATAGAATGTGAAGGGATGAAAGAGATATATAGCTTGGGAAAAAAGGAGATTAAAAATGTCAGGGCAACTGGAGAAATCCCTAGGAAGTCAAGAAATACCCCCAGTTGTCACCTTTCTTCTTCTACCTTCCTAGTGAGGAGTTATATGGTCTTCAAACAAGGCAAGAGCATGCCACCTTTTAATTACCATACTTACATGGGTGCTTTATATGGGTACTTCATGTAGTGGAAATGCTGGGCAAATATTAACTTTGACTCTTTGGAGCCTTTGGTTTAAAACAAAGAAGCCTGGGAGGCATGGGGAAGCAAACACTGGGAGAAGAGGCTCAGTTCCAGCTTTTAACCCATCAGTGAGTCCGACTGCAGAGGAAGATGCCACTGAGCATGGAGGAGAATTCAGCTGTGCTGAGAGCATATGTTCTGTCCTGCCCTGTGCCTTCTGCCCCAGTGCAACCTCTGCTTTGTGTTTACATCGAGAGGCCATAAGAACAGAACCTGAACGCAGGCAGCCTCTGTCCCTCCTGGTCTGGGCTTTCCTGAATACGCTTTTCCTCTTCCAAACTGCAAGGCAGGGACACAGGATGGGCACTGCCTCTATTCCAGGGCAGTGGTGCTGTTAAATTTGGCAGGTTTGGTTAAAATCACCAGCAAGAGGCAAGCAGCCCTGCCCTGCCCTTCCCTGCCCGGCCCGCGTGTGCTGGGATGGAGAGGTGTGGATGCTGCATGGCTTGGGAATATGCCACCCCATTCTCTGAAAACAGAGCATTTCTGAGACTCGGGCCATCCATCCTGATGCCACACCGCAGTGGGGAGAGAGGGTTTTGGGGAGCAGGAGGGGAGGGCAGCCCAAGCAGCTATGGGAGGCACCACGCAGGCACAACCCAGGGCCCTGCCAAGCCCAGGGGAGCCGGGGCAGCACAGGCAGGGTTAATCCTGACCACAGCACACACTTCCCCTTTCCCCTCCCCGGAAAGAAAATAACATATTTCCTGTAAGGGGACGATGACTTTGCAGTGCTCCGAGCAGCTCTCCCAGTGGCCAGGGGATTTTCTAGGCTGGGAGGCTTCAAAAGCCTGTGTTTTTCCACCAAAAGGCTCTCTCAGTATCTCTTGGGCTCAATTTCAATTGCTCCAGTGAGGAACACACAGATTCATCTGGCTTCTGTACTAACCCAACAGGATAAAGGCACGGAGGGTTATGCTCCCAAAGGCATCTGCCTATTTGCAGGCAGTTCTCAGGAAACGCACATCAGCACATGTAGACAGACACATGGGTGCATGGAGAAAATGCCTGCTTGCTGGATAACTCTGGTGAGCTTTTATCTCTTGTGCAAAATGATTCATATGATACGCTGCCTACTGAAACTCACGGGCGTTTGATTTCTTTGCTGCCTCCCAGGAAAAAGAGCAGAAGCTCGTTTTAGATATTTGAGGAGGAAAGAGGAGGAAGAGGAGAGGAGAAGCAGAAGAACAAAGAAAGGAGAAAAGGAGGGTGGGCATTATTTGCTGGTGAAATCTTAGCACAGGGACTTGATGTTTTCTCACTGGAAGTGGAAATTCCATGGTCGCGCCTTTGAGAGGGGGGATGGCGAAGGCTGAAGGAGCAGAGATCTGCCCTGGTGAGCAGGGGGGTTGCTGTGTCACTGCCAGGCAGCCTCACTGACCCCTCAGGTGTAGGCAGCCAGGCCTTGGAGGGTTGTCAGCAGAAGGGTGGCAAAGGGAATGTGTCTCCTGGAGGACCATGAGACCCTCGGGGATACAGACCCATCTCCAGCTCAGGAACATTTTGATACCAATGGGAAGCAAAAGCAAAAGTCATTTGCTGCCGTGGGTACAGCAATGCAGCTGTGTTTAACAGAGGCACAGACATCCAGAAGACAGGGAGGATTGCCAAACCCAGGCTTTTTCTTTCTTAGCAATACCTGGCATTTTCTTTTTGTCTGGATGCTGTCCATCCAGTCTGGCCCCCTTCTCTGCTCTCAAGTTTCCCCCCAGGATTTAGATCTTAACACCTCCAAATGCAACTTGGCTTCCTTCCTAGAAGGAGCAGGCCTGTGGGAAAGGGGTTGCACAATGGCAACACCTTGGTTCAGTAGGGACAACAGACCTGCAAACCTTTTCAAGCCCAAAAGCCAGGGTGATTTGCCTTTATACAGGAGGGGCAACCCAGTGTCACTGGAGCAGCTTCCATTCCCAGAGCTGAAGGACTTGGGCTCCCTCTCTGTTTCACATCTGCACAGATGGAGAGGGCATGGTGTTCGTACTTTATGTAATAAGGTCTTATTTGCACAGTAATCTCAGCTGTGGAAAGGAAACGTCTTCTCTGGCCCAAGTTGTGAGCTGTTAAAAATCTGGCAGATCCCATGCTGGAGGTGGCTGCATTTCAGTGGTGGGAAAAGTGATTTTCATATTGTTCTGGCATGGTTCTTGTAAACTGAACTTCTGTAACACTTCTCTTTGAGATCCATGGGAGTTTTTGCCTTCTCTAAGGCCTGTGGTGCAGGACTATCAGTTTGTAAAACTGACTGAGAGGAATGCTATAATGAAATTTGTTTGTCAGAGGTTTTCTTTTTGTCCTTCTGTTTCATTTCTCTTGAGATAATCAGAGTTGACTTTTGCATGTCACACTTGAATCTTTTTCAAAACTATCCGCCCTCAACAGGACACAACTCACTTGTACAGTTATGCCAGTGAAGCATGTTTTTGATACATGTGCAGATGCAAATGACTGTTTTGTGATGACTGTCTTGTGTAAATGACAATGACTTTGCCTGCTAATGAGGTGTGCCACTGGGTGCCATTCAAAACCAGATCCTTTCCAAGGCTGAGGTGAATATTCAGCATGAAAACTTCATGAACCAACTTCAGCAGCTCTTTTTCTCTGCTCCTCCACTTGTGGGCACTTTTTTCTGCCTGTCACACTGTGGGCCCACGTAGCTGTGTGGCTACACAGGAAACGGATAGAGGAAACTGATGCAAGTTAAAGATAGTTCAGAAAACAAAAATGGTTATTATTCAGCAGGATCTATTCCCTGACCTGCTCTACTGCACGGCCCCATCAACAGTTGTGCTGGCACAGTGCAATAAGGTGGTGCAAGGGTGGAAACAAGGGGGTCAAGGCTTCCCAGAATCACAGGATGGGTCAGGATGGAAGAGACCGCAGTGGGTCATGTGATCCCACCTCCCTGCTCCAGCAGGGTCAGAGCACACAGCACAGGATTGTGTCCAGACAGTTCTGGAATATCTCCAGTGAGGAGACTCCACACCCTCTCTGGATAATCTGTTCAGGGCTTGGGCACTGGCCAGGGAAGAAGTTCTTTCTTCAGGTGGAACTTTCTGTACATAAGTTTCTGCCCATTCCTCTTGTCCTACTGCTTAGCATCTCTAAGAAGAACTTGGTGCATCCTCTGGCTCCTTCCTGCAGATACTGACAGACACTGATAAGATTGAAGCAGCTGCAGCCTGGGTTCCTTCTCAGATATTCCCAAGATTTATTTAAGATGATCTGTTTGCAGGGTCTTTTCCAAGAAAAGATCTCATCCTCAATGACTTAACAGAGGATCAGATGCAAGCATGGACTCACCTAGACATGTCTGAGGCTGCAGCTCAGGCAGTCCTCAAGGTGATGTCCTGTTCTGGACCCTCAACACAGTCTGGCAGAACAAGGGCAAATAAAGAGCAGCCTGTTTCCTCTGGCTTTTGCTTGTACAGCTTAAACCATCAATGCCATTAGGGATAGGCTATAGTGGAGGCACACAGTAATTTCCCAGTTGGCGTGCGAGATCTGCTGTACAACCTTGTAAGATCTCATGCGAAAACCATTTAGTTCCATCCACATTTTGCGCTGCATCTCGTCCCTCTTCTTATGCAATTCCAGGGAGCAGCTGAGTTTTTGCTCGTATAATAATACTTAAAAAAGCCCAACCACCCCAAACCCAAAAAAACAAGACCCAAAGGAAATTAAACCACAAACAACTATATTCAAAAAACAAAGGGTCTGGCCGCTACCCAAGAAAACAAGGAAATTTAAAGATAAAGCAAAGTGTCCTTATTTCACCCTGTTGTGCCTGAGGATGGCTGGGATTTCCAAAGAAGGCAAGACACGGCTTGTCCCACTCTGCCAGGGAGTGGCCAGCAAAGGCCAGGCCCTCCCAGCAGATGAGCTGGACTTATCCCCACTCCTTAATGGGAAAGTCATGCAGCAACGTTGAAACCCAGACATTGGAATCTAAAAGACCTCTCAGCCATGTGTGCGGCTGGGATGGATTAGGACTAAATGAGCCCGGACTCACTGATGGACATGGAATAGGGGCAGGCTCAAATGGGATGAGTGTGCCTCAAACCCACTGATGGGGGTGATGTTTTGAAGGAGCAAGTGGGCCCTTTTAAATTTTTATTCTTTTGTGATACCAGTTTTACTACTATCACAGTTCTCCAGAGAAGCTAACTCTTACCATTTCCATTCATAAGTCATCATCAATTTAGCAAAATCTATTTGATTTGTTCTGGAATAATTTGAATAGCAAAGGCTTTCCTCTATCCTCCTTCTGAGCCTACGTGGCCCTGGTGAATGTCTGTGCTTTAATTTATGATGAAATTAAAAGGCATAGGCAGTGGCCTGGAACGGGAAGATGTTCCAAACCGCTGGGAAAAAATATACCAACCCCCACCCATGACATCTGCATCCCTGTGAATGCTTCTTGCAGGTGCATGTCCTGGGACAGGGTAAAATGCACACATCTGATTTTGATGTTCATGTTGCTTGCTGAAATCCCATTAAACAAATGAGCTGCATATTTTTTTCTGGTCTTTTCTCAGTGTCATGTTTAGACTCTACTAATTCCCCTGTGCTCACTTGGACCCATCAATATTTTATGCCATGAAGTGAAAAACCAGCAACAAAGACAGTCCTTTCAAACCTCCTATGTCTTAAAGACTGAAATTGTTTCCAAGTGGTCAGAACATTTTGCCAACTTTTGTTTTTGATAACGCCCTTTTCTAATCCAGGAATCAGAGGTGGATCCAGGTCTTAGAGCTGACTTCATTTATAAGCACATTTCCTAAAGATAATGGGGTGCAAAAGCTACCTTCTCCTTGCAGCTGCACTGACAGAACCAGCTGCCCTGAAATCCAAGCTTTTTGGCAGTTTCCAGGGGCGCTGGGAACCTAGAGGCCATCTCCGAGGGACCCCTCATTGCTCGGAAATAACAAGCTCCCCCCAAGGCTGCCAGCCAAGAATACTGGGGAGCCTCAACTCCCCAGCAGGCTGGGAACGTGGGGAGCTGAATTTGGCCTCCCATGTCCCAGCTGACAGCCCTAGTTTCAGACCTGCTGATTATTCTGGGGTCTGGGTTTCTTTTTTGCCACGCAACATTTCCAAAGGTCTCAGTTTCATGAGTGAGGGAAATTTGATGGAAGCTTGAAAAAACTTGGCAGGATGGAAAAGCTCTTTCTCACCCATCTAAAGTCTTCTGTTTTCTCCTGGATGAGTGTAGGAGTTTTCGAGCTTATCTAAATTTTCCCAGTGGAAGTGAAGACTCCTGCCCAATGAAGTAGTGAGAATAGCTTGCTTCTCTCAGTTATCTTTTGTTGAGCTTTCAGAAGTGGCACACAGTCTCTCTGAGCTGGATACTGTTCAGTGAGAGGGACAAATGCTGATATCCAGCATGGGCACTCCTGTGTCCAATTCCTCCAGAGGCACTCCTTTCCTCTGCTCTTTGAAATGTCTCTATCACCAGTTATTTAAAACTGCGCCTTTTCTTACTCTGGCCCTGAGGAATCAATGCATCTGGCAGGAGACCACAGCACTGTTTCAGAGCCATTTGTGTGAAATACTGATGTCCAGACTCCTATTAGTTCTTACCAGCTGCTAAATAAGAACACCTTTTCCAGTGATTCCTAATTCCCTGAAGCAGTGTAGTGCTGCCCAAGCCTTTCAGCGACTGGGCCCTTGTACGTATTTTTCAGTAGTCAGGGCGCAGTGCAGGAAACTGTTGGAGAATTAGTTTGAACTGGATACACACACAGATAACACTGCTAAGAAGTGCTTCCTTGTTACAGCGGGGATACTGCAACACGCATATCAGACAACAAGGCCCGTGGAAAAGAAATATATATGGACAGATTCTTGGTAGATGTTTCAGAGATGTTTATTTCTCCAGCCGCATGGCCGGAGCTCTGCCGAGGAACTGCGGCAATCATGGGACCCAAGGGTCCTTGCCCGCACAGGGGAACACAAACCAACCAATGGGAATGAGGCTGACCAGGAGCAGGGAAACCCTGTGCCTCCCTCCCAGGACCCCTCTCCCAGGGCTACACGGCAGGAGGGAGGAGCCCCAACACTTCACCCGTTTATTTTTAACAAAAAGAGATTTAAAACTTAACATTGAAAACAACTGGATAAACATAACAAGAACCGTTTCAAAACAAAACAAGCCACCCTCCTGAGTCTTTAAATGTCCAAACAGATTCTCTGGAACATCTTAAGGCTGACAGAAGGGAGACAGGACTCTCCGTGCATGCTTTGTGGGGAAACTAAGACAGGAGAGGGTTTCTTCCATTTGTGCCTGTTGGAACTCTAAACAACAGTAGTTAATTTCTTCCCTCCCCCTTTTCATCCCCCCCTCAGCATTGGAGAGGGGTTGTAAGGAAAGGGAACATTATAGGGAAGTCATGGGGTGAAAAATGGATTAGGAATAAACTGGGGATGGGGTAAACTTAGGAAAGGGTTCATATTGGGTATAGGGTAAAAGGGGGAAGTAGGTTGTGAGTAGGGAGGTTGCTGGGATGGATATTGTTTATAATTTTGTGCATAACGGCTGCCTTTGACTGGAATACCTCCAGGCCCAGTAACATTTGCTGCTTGTAAACCCTTCTTTCCTTGCACTATATCAAACTGTACAACTTCTCCATCTCCTACACTTTGCAGGTAATTTTTAGGGTTATTCCTTTTAATGGCGGTTCTATGGATGAATAGATCTTCTTCCCCTGTATCATCTCGTGTTATAAATCCATAGTTGTTTTTTACATTGTACCATTTCACAGTTCCTGTGATTTTCGTTGCTACTTCTCCTATCATGTGCTTGCGTGTTCGTCGTGGCTGCTGGTCCCGCGTGGCCGCCGCCTCGCCGACTCTGACATCTTGGCCGGGCCCCCGCGTTGCAGCTGCTCCTCGCTCTCCGAGCGGCGCAGCTCCGGCGCATGTCTGGGCTCTGCGCGGCCCCGCATTGCCATCCCTGCTGGCTCCATGCCCTGTGAGCGGTTCCGCTCCGCAAACTCCACGCTGCTTTGGGTGCAGCCCCGTTTCAGCTCGGTGCTGCGCTGCGCGGCTTCTCGTGTCGCTGTGGAAACCGATGCTTCTCCCTCCATAGAGCTTTCCGAGCCATGTGCTCAGAGCGGCCTGCCACGCCGAGCCCCGGTTCCTGGCTGCTCCTGGGGGCTGCCTCTCTGCTGCACGTGGCCCACAGCACCCGCGGCGCCTGCGGCATCGCTCCCTCACTCGTGGTCACGTGGCCGGGGACCCCGAGACAGGGATGGGGTCCGCGATAAGGCGCGCGCTCCCGAGGGGGCCGGGCGCATCCAGCACAGGCACCTCCGCCAGCACGGCTGCAGTCATGCGCTCCTGGGATGGCGGCTGCACGGTCTCGGCCATGGGATTACGGCCATCCTTTACTTTAGGGGTAATGGGACCATACAAATGCTCCTCAAGAGCTTCGCTGATTACAAGGGATGCACAGAGAGGTTCTATCACTAGTGCATGTTTTGTTTGATCCTTTATCTCACACAAGATCTCGGACCAAAAACACCCGTGACTAGTTCCAGGAGGATCAATATCAAAAAGTAAGTCTCAAGAAATATAAAAGAAATTTTTGAAAAGCCAGTTAAAAAAATGTTGTAGATCTCCCGGAACAAATACTTTCCTGTTTTGTTGTTCAAGGATTCCTTTAACTTCTAGGTACATTTCTTTCTGTGACTCAGAGAGCCACATTTCCCACGATTCTTCCATAGTCCAGAGAGAATATCCAAACCAAGGTGAGAAGAGAGAGATCTAGAGTGGTTTTTACTCACGAATTTTCTGTCCTTAGGGATCGGGGATCGTTCTGCCTGCATTCTCTACCATTTGTTACAGCGGGGATACTGCAACACGCATATCAGACAACGAGGCCCGTGGAAAAGAAATAGATATGGACTGATTCTTGGTAGATGTTTCAGAGATGTTTATTTCTCCAGCCGCATGGCCGGGGCTCTGCCGAGGAACTGTGGCAATCATGGGACCCGAGGGTCCTTGCCTGTGCAGGGGAACACAAAACAACCAATGGGGAACGAGGCTGACCAGGGGCAGGGAAACCCCGTGTCTCCCCCCCAGGGACCCTCTCCCAGGGCCCCACGGCAGGGGGTAAGGGACCCCGACACTTCCTCTTCCAAGTGTCCTTTATGCCTGTTGTCTTGATAGTTTGCAGCATGGACTTTCTCCAAGGAAGCCTCCTTCCAAGTCCAGTCTCTGTGTGGAAGCTGGCACGGAGTCCCTGCTGTGGGTGACTCAGTGGGGAGTGTGCACAGCTCCATGTTCCCAAATGTCAGCTCCTTGCCTGCCAGCAGCATCCCAACTGCACTTCCCAACAAGAGAAGGACTAACAGGGTGGGCATCTGTCTCACCCTGACATTCATCAACTGCCTGAGAGGCACAGCTCCAGTGTGTAAATGCTCTGCTTGTAGCCAGGGCTGCAGCTTGCCTGCCCTGTGGCTCTGACTCACGGCACCACCCCTGCAGCGGGGTGATGGCTGTGAGCTTGGATGGGATTAGGCAGCACAGGTGGTACCACCTGCTGCAAAGCTGTCCTGCCCCAGCTCACTCCCCAGTGGCTCCCAGACGTGTAAGAGCCGGCTCAGTTGCTGAAGGGGAAGTGGCCAGGGGACAATGGGCTCCTTGTAGCTGTTCAGCAGCATCACTGCCCTTGCCACTGGCTGGCATTTGGCACAGCTCCTTGGGCTGGGTGCAAATGGGGCCAGTGGTTTTGGCTGTGCCCCTCTGGAAAGGTGGCAGGACGAGTCACAGGTTTGTGTGGATCTCTAACACAGACTGGGGCTTTCTCTTTGCCATGAGATCCACAGGGATGTGAACCACTGCAGCCTCTGTCACAGCCACTCCGGCCTTTGTCACAGCCACTGCAGGTCAGCGGTTTATGGCTGCTGCTCTCCTTTATTCCCGTGCTTTCCTTGCTGTGCTTTCTACTCGTTTGGATAAAGTACCCAACTAGGCATGTTTCCTGGAGGAGAGCCTAAAACCTCCCTAGAGCCAAGACACTGCACCCTGACGGTGCTGCTACCTTTGCCTGCAGCCTAAGGGTTTAAACCAGTGGAGTCATCTATTGATAAAGCCACTGCCGATGTCCCTGTCGCTGTCACTGCTTACCACAAGACCTGCTTTGAGCAAGTAGGGTCCAGCACTGCCAGAACCTGTAGCTCTACTGTCCTTAGCATCTTCTATGTTGGTAGATGGGAACTGTGTGTGGCATTTTTAAACAAATCCCATATGGAGGCCAATCTAAAGTCTGTGAGTCTCATTACACACCTCACCTCTCTGCCCCCTCTCCCTTACATCCCTCAAGCATCCAAGAGGTAGAACCCCCAAGCCCAGACCCTCTGAACTTCAACTCTTAGCTGGCTGGCTGCGCTGCAGAAGAGTCTTGGTGTTCAGAGGATTTAGGGGAGCCTTTTGTTTGTATTCTGATGCAGGTTTGTTTTTTTTTACCAGGGCCCCAATATCTCGTGCAGATAAATGCTGTATGCTCCATGGGCATGTGTTGTTTGGCTTTAACAGCCAATAAAGTGACCACAGAAATCAAAGTGGATGTGACTTCCTCTACCCCATGCCACAGAGGTCACTGCCACAGTCACCTCTCTTCTTAGGGCAGGCCACACCATGAGCTTTGACAGAAGGCCAGGTACCTGCAGACTGACCCCAAAGCAAAGCACAAAACCTGCTCTAGCACACCACTGATGTAATTTCTTGTACTGTACCATCCCACGGTGCCAAGATTACACATGGAAAACCAAGATTAAACTCTGCTTCTTGTGGCAAGGGCCCTTTGATAACTCCAGGAGGAGGTCTGTAGGCAAAGTATGAAGTGTAAACATCCCAGACCCCAGTCCAGCTCCAGGAAACTGGAAAGAAGGACTGATAAATTTACCCATATTCATAGCTTCAAGCTTCCTCTTTAATCAAAAGAAAGTTCAAGTGACTTTCACTCTACAGCCCCCAAATGATAAGACTTTTCTAGTTGTAGCTTGTCCTCACACACTGTAGATGTGATTTGTGTATGTAGTCCAAAGAAAGCAAGGGTTTGAAATTTTTGGAGGACAATCTATGCTCACTTAAAAATTCCAGAGTATCCAGACATGATGAGTATTCATTGTAATGCCAAAGTCAGGAGAAGCAATTGGCACCAGTTGTCAGAGTTCATCCTTCAGACAGTTCACTTGGGATAAATTTTTTTTCAGGTAAGGCAGCTGAGGAAAAAAGGACCTGTGTTCCCTGCAAGTCCATTTCTAAATGCAAGGACATTCTGATCTACATATTTGTGTGAGTTTAGAGAGAGCTTCATCCTGTGGGCCTTTTGTGCAGTTTTCTTCATTTCCTGAAAGCACATCCTGCAACAAATGCTCAAAACCTAAAAACCTGATGACATTAAAGTACCTAGATTCATTTACTTCCCTGAATGTCATGCGGTGGAAAGATGAGACAGATTTTCTGCCTCTGGCCTAGTCCTCCCTTTCTGGTCTGGAGATGTCGGCACCGCTAAAGCATCTTGGTTTGGCATTTGCTTTATCTGTTGTTTGCACAGATACTGCTCTGAATAGTACTTTATTTTTTGTGGTACCAGATGGCTGGATACTAAAGGAGGAAAACACTAGTGGAAGAGACATTTGTCTTTTCTGAAGAACAACAAACAGAGCTCAGTGTTGACCTACAGCCTCCAACTGTCT
The DNA here is from genome assembly GCF_000738735.6 of Corvus cornix cornix. NCBI lineage: Eukaryota > Metazoa > Chordata > Aves > Passeriformes > Corvidae > Corvus > Corvus cornix. The sequence goes on along the minus strand of NC_047057.1, from coordinate 64,391,089 downwards.
GGTGGACTGGCTGCCCCAAGCTGCAGAATATCCATCCTTACTGGAGCCAACCTCCCAGCATTCCCATGCACTCCCACACTGGCATTCACACCTCACAGCTTGGTTCACTTCAGTGCTGATTCTTCAAATTACTCAAAAGCATCCAATGAAAAGTAATGAAAATCATAACAATATTTTCAGCCCTTGATTGAGCTACTCAGTTTCTACAGCTGGTGTGTACAAGTTTTTGTGTATGCTGTAGGGTTTCTAAGAGTGTCACTAAATTGACAACAAGTGTCAATCTGGGAGGCAAGAGGAGGAAGAAAAGGTTTCTGCTGTCACACAACAGGTTTAATTGAACAGGAGCAATGCATGACTTTTAAATGCTCATCTCCTTAATGCTGCATTGACATATTAATGTCTCTTTAATACATTACCGTTAAAAAAGAGAGATTCCTTAAAGCTCCAGCCATCCTTCTGCTGTATTAAAACCACAAGAAGTCAGGAAAGGGAAACTTTGTGTGTCTTAATATAGTTTACATTGCACACCTGATAGCAATCAGTTTGAAAATGTTATGCATATGTACGTTTAAATTATCTTTTATTATTTAATCTATTTTTCATTATTCATTGTTATTAATTATTATACTTTAAAATTATTATTTATTTTTATTATTTATTTCATTAGAACCTGGGAGTCTCCTGAAATCAGCTGCCAATTCTTTCACATCTGAAGGACCTCACTAGGACCATGTCTTTCATCAGAAGTGGCTGCCCAGGAGTGCAGCGATGGGCTGGTTGTGCAAACCCCAGTGGCTGAGGCACCCACTGAGGAGAGGTCAGTTTTCTCCTTTGCCCAAGGAATGCGGACTCACATCTCTAGTGGTGACTGCTCTCACAGCTGGGAAGGAAACTGTGCCCCCAGTGACTCCAGCTAAATGCATCTTTCATGGCTGGGAGTCATGTGCAGTAGGCTGAGTAGGAAGGCTGGGAATGACCTTCCCCTCTCAGGACAGCTCAAGGAGTTTGACACTTGGAGGAGAGAAATCTGTGTCTAGCCCTCCAGCCCCAGAAGCTGAAGTCAGACCCCCCATACTCCCCAGAGGAATGCAGGCATTGTTGAAGCAGGAGTCACGCCACCCTGTCACCCTCTGGGCTCGGAAGGAAAGCCACCCTGACCACAGCGTCTCATACAGAGCATCATTCAAGGGGCTGCTCAGTGATGGCTGAATGAATCGAACCATTTGTGTGAAATCTGTAGAAAAATGCTACATCTGTGGTCATGATAGGGCCTAGGATTGAGGCAGGCACTGAGCAGCACAGTCCAGGGGCACTGCTGGTCACACCCTGGAGCACAGACTTAAGTACATTTGTACACTTCTGTGCACAGAGCTGTGGGTGCTGGGGATGAGTGTTGAGTGTGAGGTGCTAAAGTCTTATTTTGGGCACCTAAAGCCTCGGATAGCTCTAGATATGCCTACAAAAAGCCCATTTACATCCACAGAAATGCCTTTGCAATGACAAGGAGAGGTTGCCAGTGCTACACTAACCAGGGCTGGGGCCAGAGGGCTCTGCATCACAGGAAGGAGCCCGAGGGCGAGGACTGGAATGACACTCCCTGCCTTCCCTGGGACACTCCCAGCAGGCAGATAGAATGCACAGAATTCTCCAGCCTGTCTCCACATGGCTGAACACACTTGAGGGAGAGGGGACAGGGGTGACAAGTCCCTGCCCAGCACAGCAGACATGTCTCCTTTGTGACTGCCCCACCTCCCCACCTAACACATCCCAAAACCCACAGGTAATTGATAACTTCCTATTACAGTAACAGGATAAAACTGCTTATTTTGTGTGTGTGTGTTGCAGAGAGAAGGTTTGGTTTCACTGATACTTTTCTACTGCCAGTGTATTCACACTTGAGTTGCTTCAAAGTGCTCCTGCCTGTTCCCTTGGATGACAGGCCATCACAAGGTGCCCTTGGACAGCAGGTGCCAGTGGAACTGAGCAGTGATGATGACAGTGGTTCTCTGGTATGGAGGTGTCAGCTTATGTCCCTCTTCAAAGCTGCTTCCAGAAAGGAAAAAGACTGGTTATTGGTCATAGGGGACTCTCTCCCGAGGGAACAGGAGGGCACTTATGCAAACTGGACCCACTTGGTGGGGATGTTTGCTGTCTCCGTGGGGCCCAGGTTAAAGATGTGAAGATAATGAAGATAAATCTTCCCAACCCTGGTGCAGACCTCTGATTACTATTCATTACTGATATTCCAGCTGGACAATAATGGAGTTCCTACAAGAAGTCTGAGGTCAGTCAAGAGACTTCAGTACCTTGGGATGACTTGTTAAGGGATCTGGAGTGTAAAGAGTGCTCCTCTCTGTCTTCTTGTGGCAAGGAATGAGAGAAGAAACAGGAAGACCCTTTGAGCCTGGTGTCAGTGGCAGAATTTTGGGTTTTTTGATTGTAGAATAATAGTTGGAAAAGACGCCTCAGATCATGGTGTCCGTGGCCTGGCTTATCTCTAGCAGGTCCGGTTTTATCTCTTTCTTCCCTCAACTCTAGTGCAAAGCTCTTTCCATCAGCCCTGCTAACTCCTGCACAAAGATCCTTTCCCTCTTTAAGGCAGATGGACCCTGTCTGTTGCCAGCAGGGGACATCTCACTCTAAACTACCTCAGGAGATGTCAGGCTCTTCTCCCACGTAACAAGTGACAGGACAAGAGGAAACACCAGGGGAGTTTTAGATTGGATATTGGGAAAAAGCTATTCACTGAAAGGGCTGTCAAGGACTGAAAGAGTGGTCAGGCATTGGAATAAATTGCCTAGGGAGGTGGTGGAGTCACAAGAGGTGTCTGGATGTGGCACGTGGGGACATGGTTTTGGGGTGGATACGGTGGTGCTGGTTAATGGTTGGAGTAGGTGATTTTGAAGGTCTCTTCCACATTGGTGATCCTGTGGGAATACCCCAGGATCAAATCCTACTTGCTGCCAAGCACCACTTGCCCAGGAGTGCAGGCAGTAAATGCAGAGCACTGTGTTCAACCAAAATTAAGGAGCTGCTGTAGACACGCTGATATATCCAGCCACTAATATGGGATAAATTCGGTGTAATGCCTTGTAAAAATCTGTTTGTCACTTCCAGATGCTTGTACTTGTAGCTGGTTACTGAGCTTGGGGGGCTCAGATGTAAGTAATTAACGTTCTGGCCCTGTTAACTTTCCACTTTCTTCCATTCTGATGAAGCGTCCCATTGTAAAGCAGACAACAATGAAAAGCATGTCCATTTTCAAATTGTTTAAATGTATTAAGCATACAGGCCGGGGTGGATTTTCATTAATCATTTTTAAAGTTGTGTATGGGGGGAGGGATTAGCTGACAGAACTGTGCAATGTCACTGCCAAAAGCCCTGACTCTTTTAGTAACTGTGTATGAAATTAGGGGGAAAAAAATCTTTAGCTTAGTGACCAGACCAAAATATATTTTTACAGCTGCCAAGGTTCTCACTGCAGATATAAACCAGAATCTAAAGGGATCCTGTGTATGTGCATGCTACACTATGACATCCTACTTCCAACAGCACTGGCATTACTTTTGTTGGAGGCTGAGTGGTGGACGGGGAGGGCAAGGGCTTGGCAGCAGCGGCACCCTGGCCAGGGCTGTGTTATACACCCAAACAAAATCATTTAGGGAGACAAGGTTCATGCCACGAGCTGCTGTTGTATTTTGAGTGTGTGTAATGGCTCTGGCGGGGCCGGGTTCACCCCTGTGTCCCGCAGGTGCCGGGTGGGGCTGGGCTGTGAGGAGATGCTGCTCCTGGGAGCAAGTGCAGACACAGAATTGCAGAATCACAGAATTAACTGAGTTGGAAAAGACCTTTGAGAACATCGAGTCCAACCTGTGACCCAACACCACCTTGTCAACCACTGGCACCACTGAGTGCCACATCCAGTCTTTCCTGCAACACCTCCAGGGACCGTGGCTCCACCGCCTCCCCGGGCAGCCCATTCCAATGCCCAATCACCCTTTCTGTGAAGAAATTCCTCCTGATGTTCAGCCTAAACCTCCCTTGGTGCAGCTTAATGCTGTGTCCTCTTGTCCTATTGCCTGGGAGCCACCGTGGTCTCTCAGTGTCTCCCTCCCCCTTCCCACCTCAGCCCAGGCACTGCAGTCACCTGAAGGGATAGGTGAGCTCTGCTGCAGTAATCACCCCTCTAGGCTGTGACATCTCTTAAGGAGCCTGTTCCATCCCCCAAGTGCCCCAAGGACAGCCCTTTGCTGGATCAGAAAATGAAAAGGCAGTCAGGAGCTCAGGCACAGGATGAAACTGATTCTCAACACTCGCCTGGTGGCTGGTGCAGCTACAGGGAAACACTGCAAAATTGAAACTCAGCACAGAGAGAACTGGGCTTGTGCTTTTGCCATGTGTTCTTTTAAGTTCCCTTAGTACTTCTGTTGCATGAGCTCTGAAGATCTAATGTCATAATTCATAAGTACCATAACGCTGTTTCCACTTAGAGGTTTTCAGCAAATTTTGCAAATAAACAAATGGCTTCATGACATGTATTAAATGCAAACTGAACAAGATGAAGATACCTGAGCAAAACAAAGTACAAAATAAAGGAATAGCCACAGATTGTAAATAGCAATTCATAAATTGCAGAGAATAAATCACAATTTATAAATCACATATTATAAATCTCAATTGCCCTTCAAAATCTCCCACCCAGACTTTTGAATTTCTTTTCTGATGCTGATGGCCTAATCCATGTCCAAGTTATCACTTGGCACTTGCAATAAATTCTTAAGATGAATGCAAAAGATTATTAGTTTGTTCTATTACGTTAGAAAATGCTGTGCAACATTTGAAACATATCCTCTCAGATGAATGGAAATCAGATGCAGCCCTGTTTTCTCACAGTCTTTTTCTCCCACTTTTAACAAAAAAGTGCAAAGAAACATGAAATGGGTCTGGAAGGGCAACTAGTTTTGTAACATTTTCCTGGAGAACGGAAGAAGTTGGATTTTCTTCCTTCAGACTAAATCTGAAGCACATTTGAAAAATGAGCAAGAATCATATGTCTGAAATCTTCAAGGAATATTAAGGCTAGCAGGCCAAATGTCTGCCTCAGAGATGCTCTGGAGGATGCACATTGGCTAAATGATGTCCAGCCTTTGAAAACCTGGATATGCTCCAGCTTGGGGCTTGGAGAAAAGGGCCTTAAGGAGCCTCCAGTATCTGCATCTACTGTTCAACAGAACATCTCGGGCTGGGTGAAAGATGGATGCAATTTGTGAGGATCTAAACCTAAGGCAGCGGCTCCTGTCCTTATTTGCACTGCTTCAAAGGCTTCCTGTGAAGTCTGGGAGATCAAGGAAAAGAGAAAGATCAAGGAGAAGGGAATGAACTGTCTCAGCCTGACCTGCCCTTTGGCCAGGCTGTCTGGGGAGGTGGTGTGGGGGAGCTTTTAGACCATTCTGCTCCCCAACCCAGCGACCTTGGGCTCAGGAGAGGCTGGGATTGCCTCTGCCTTCGTCCACATCATCAGCTGTGCCATCATATGGACCTGAGGGTTTGGGTGGCCACGTGCTGCTGCCACTGGGCAGTTCCACTATTACCCTCCTACACACTGAAAAGGGAAATGTACTTGATGGTTTTCCTCTTTTTTTACCCCCTTGGCTGGAAGAGAATGCCCAGCTATTGAAAGAAAACATAGGACAAGATGCAGGAGTAAGAAATAGCTTGGAGGGACTCAGTTCAGGTCAAGTTTATGGAAACCCACAGCTCTACCAATTTGCTAACTTGAATCAGCAAAAAAAAAGTCATTTGTAGCCCATGCCCCCCTCAACTCTCTGCAGTCTGTAAAATGTGTTTTTAATCCCAAAAAGCCTCACCACTGCTGGCAGTCCCAACTCTGCTCCTGCTGCCAGGGGAAAATTGGGGGAAAAGATGTAAAGTGACTGGATGGCATAGGAAATTTTAGTGAAATATTCTGAAAAATGATTGGCTGGAACACATTTCACAGATTGAGCAAGCACCTAACATTCCCATCAGGTTGGGTTTGACAATGAGAGGGTCACCTTGAGGAGTGACAGATTAAACAAGCTTATAAAGCCGTAAGAGAATTTTAGAAAGTATTATTTAGCCTTGGTGAGGACAAACAGGGAAACAAAAAAGCCAGCTCTGCTCATGTCTCAGGACAGCCCTGCCGCCAAGAGTGCACTGTTCCTGGCTACCTTAAATGTCTTTGGGCTGTGCTGTTCCTTGTTTCTATTTTGCTTCACAGCTGCCCCCAAAGTGAAAAGTACTTCGGATAAAACAGAAAAAACTGATTAGCAAGTTGTACCAAGCATGCAAGATCCAGCCTCCTGAAGTGGGACAAAGCCAAGAAACATAATGGAAATTTTGACTGCGTTTGAAAATGGTTATTGTCACAACTTCAAAGCTACTCTCGAAGTTTTCTGCATACTTAATCTGCTTTTAGCATTTCACCAGTACACTCAAAATCTACTGCCTGTATGTCCAACCATCACCATAAACATGCAGTGTTGTTGTTGGGATGTAGGGCCCAGTTATGCATTTTGAAGCACAAGTAAGCCATGCCAGTTTCCTGATACTCAAAAGTAAACAGAAGGCACAATTTTGATCCAGTAAAATTTGGTCGTGAGGGTCATGAACAACTAGAAAGCTGTGCTCATGGGTGATAGGATGGAAACTGCATTCATGATTTGCTGGTGTACAACCACAATAAAACATCGTTAATCAGCTTTGATGGAAGATGCAAGTCTGTTACTCCAGTGGATTCTGTGGGACTAACAAAAAGCCTTTTTCTAAGATGGGGAAGGTTCCTTTCCAAACACCACTGGCCCTCTAAACTAAACACACCTCTGGTCTAAAATTTTTTATGCAACCGTGGAAAATAATGGAAATGAAGGTGCATGGCCAAAATTGCTATCCTGCCCTGGGAAAGCATTTTAAGAAAGCTCACTATCCATGGGCAACGCTTACTGGAATCCTGTCACAGAACAGATGAAGTCTGAGCTTATGATAGCCCCAGATGTGCCAGGCCTCCTGAAAAGAAAATGTGAGAGAAGGCAGGTTCTGTTTCCACTGGGCTGGAAAGAACAAGAGTGAATTATCCTGTACAGAGCTGTGCTGCTTCTGGTACCCAAACCAGTTCACTTAAAGCGAGTGTGGCTCTCTCTGCCCTCTTCTGCCACTGACAGTCCCTTTGAGTCCTCCTTAAATGAACAAGGAAATCCAGATTTCTCTTCCACAAGGTGAAAAGATAGAGCTGTTGAGGTCAGGTAGACTGCACTTACTTTGCTATTTTATTTTATTTATTTTATTTTATTTTATTTTATTTTACTGAAGGAGGGCTAGCACAGGGTGGAGGCTCTTCTGCAAGCAGAGGATGAAGGCAATGGGTGCCTGTCACAGGGCAGCACCAGCCCTGCAGCCCTGGTGGTGTTTTGTGCCATCAGAGGGAAGAAGCCAGCGAGGTCTTGCTCCCATTTGGCCTTAGGAAGAAAGGTTTAATCACCACCGTTTTTGCCAGCTGGGGAGGCACCAAGCCAACAGAAAATTGGGAGGGGAAGCAGGACAACCAGCTTTTGGGAGTGGGAGGGAAGAGGGGCTGCCAGGCCCTACTGTTTGTGTTTCTATTTCTGTTTTAAGTTCTGTTTTGAAATAAAACACATTATTACACCTCTGCAAACTGCTGCATTTTCTAAGCCAGCCCAGAAACACGGCCTATGATCTCATGGCAGCAAAGTCTGGGGGCACACGTAGAAATACAAAGGCAAAAGAAGACAGGCTGTGGTCTCAGCAGCTCCTTGTGCTGGCAGGAGCAAATCTTTGCATAAAAGCAAAGCTAGGAAAACATCCATCTGATATCCCTTCCAAACTGCAGCTTGACTCAGTCACAGCTCTGTTTTTCAAGCTCAGCTCCTTTGTTCCAGCCCTACTACTGCTTGTTTTCAGATCGACTCTTTGCTGCAGGAATTTTGCTTGTAATTTCCCAGGCAGCTGGAGCTTATTAAATGTGATTTTCCAGAGCAGTATTTTACATCAGTACCCGATAATGGCTCACCTGTAAACACCCTCTCTAACGAGCACCTTTGGGCGCCCCTGGCTGTGGTTGACACGGGGGGGGGATGCCGGGTAAAAAGTTTAAGCCCCAACTTTCTTCAGTGCATTTTTCCCCTGCTCCCTAATCTCTCCTGACATAATGTTGAAAGTTATTACTTAGCTGCATAAAGAAAACCATCTGTCAATTATTTACCTGCTCACATGTGGGACCAGGTACCCAGAAACTGTTAGTGCAAGCCAAGGCAACCACTGCCCAGCTTCTGAGAGAGCAAAAATCCACTTTTAGTCCTCTGATTCAATCATCTGCATAGGGTAAGTCAGTAAAAAACCTCTGCTCTCCCTCAGAGAACAACTGAGACTCCTCCAAATACCATTTTTGACATCCAAGTCACAGCTGAGGAGCCTTTCAACTTCTTTTGAGAGCATTTGGAAAATGAGATTGTTAGCAGCTGTAAATAAGTATTTAAGTGCACATCTTGATGAAGAGATGTGTGGAGGTTGTTTGTGCTCATCTGCGAAGTGTATTCTCATGCTGTGTAGTAAAAATGCAACACTTGAGCTCCAGTCAGCATCCAGAACACTCAGAAATGACAACATTTACTGCTTCTCCAGTTTCCCTGTCATGGAAACTGGGCTTTTCAGAAGCACTTGCTGGATCCTGGTCCTGTCACCATCAGTTTAACAACAATTTCAGTTGAGCTAGACTCTGAATAGAGGGCTTTGGCTATGTGTGCCTTGACTAAAATGCCCATTTTTTTGCCTTGCATCCTGCAAATAACAGGAAATTGCACCAAAGATTTTGTGAGACTGCTCGAAAAGAGCATCTGGGAAAAAAGTCACTCTTGACGAAACTCATGAACTGTAGGCAGACTTCTGCTAATGTTACTCCACAGCAGATACTTTCTGCTGTGGTTAGCAGAATCACTTGAGGTCTGTGGATTTCTTATTGGCCTCTCTGGAGCTTAAAAGGAAAAAAACCAGGACTTCTTGTTTTGGGCTTGTGTGCTTGAATTTGCTGTAGCATAGCCTTCAATGGACACTGCCCCCCTGGGTCCATAGAATTGGGAAAAAGCCTGAAAGCCAGCATTTAAGAGAATCCTTGCTTAAAATCAAAATATATATTTTGGTAAACAACGATTCTGCCATTTAAAAATCTGTCTCGTGTTGTTAATGTTTTCATTGTTCTTACAATCTTTTTTTCTTCTGGTGATCTCCAAGGAGAGGCCGGCAGTTCCGAAACTGAGTTGTCTAGATGGGTCTTTACTGACACCCTGAATCCAAGCTCGGTAAAGCTGGCTGGGTTGGTGGGGGTGCCTCAGCTGAGATTTACTAAAAGAAAAAAAGGCTAATTCCCAAGGAATTTATGCTATATACCAGCAGCAATATTGCCAGACCTGGGGAGGGTTAAAATGCTTGCTAATAGATAATTCCAGGCAATTGTTACTCACTTCCCTGTAGAAGGACTGAAAGCTTCAGGAAGATGTTTTTCCTCCAAGACTCCGAACTGGATGGAATAATAGAACTGTTTCCTTGAATTATACACTCACAAATCATAGCAGTTATAACTTGAACTCCCAGAAACAACGTGCTAAAGATTTTGTAGAAGATAAACTGGGATTACATTTGCTGTAAATAGCCAGCATTCATGGAGCAGCGTGTCAGCTACTGGAATAACTGTGCCTTAATTTTGCAGATGATCTGCTATTTGTGGGTGCTCCATCCTCTCCAGAATAAAAGGAAGAGGAAAACAGAGCACACTCGATATTGGTTACAGTGAGATCAGTCAGGTCAGTGCTGAGCATTTTCAGAAATCCCAGGCAAGGGAAGCTAAACTGCTTGTTGTGCTGGCTGGATAGGAAAAATGTGGAATCTGTAGAAGCCAGAAACAAAATGGCCAGCTTAAGGCAGCATTATCAGCAGCTGTCTTTTGGTCTTAAATAGAAAGTGCTTTTTAAGGAGGTCTGTTGGGAATACTCCTACAACTAAGTGAGCCCACAGCAGCGTGCTGCTGATGACTAAGTAAATGGAGATGGAGCAGAGTTGAATGGCTCCCCAAGGAGTTGCCATATTTCTTTCCAGGATTTCTTGGACAGGACTGTATGTCTGAGCTGTTTGTGATGCCTTCATAATAAGTATGGCCCTGTGAGACTGGGTATGCACAGACTGCTCCAGCGCTGAGGGGTGAGCAGTGTGTCCAAGGCACTGGGAACACCTCAGGCTGTCCCTGTACCCAGCACCCAGGGCCAGCCCTGGCACCTGACCAGCCCTGCTGTGAAAAGCAGCATGGGGCTGGCTCTCTTTGGGCCAGCTCTTGTCCTCCCAGACAGTGCATGGGTATGGAAACACTTCTGTGTTGGGAGGTGCAATAGGATGAGTGGGAACTGTGCCAGGCCTGTTGTGTTTCATGTTAAAAACAGGATCCCTGTGCATGGGCTGCAGAGCTGAGCTAGGATGCCTTTTGCTGCTCTACAGGGGGCCTCTCTGAGATGTGCACAGGGGGATGTCCCAGAGAGTTGTACAAAATCTCCAGATTTTCCCAAGACAGAGACAGATAATTGGAAAAATTTGCATAAAGGATATTCCAGGATTTATAACTTCCTTTCAGCAATGTTTGAACAATTTTGCCAGCATCCAGTGTTTCTGTTGCATACAAGATGCTGTACAGCCAATGCAGCAATGAAGAAATCACTGCTTTGCTACAACTTCAGCATAAATTTACAGCTCACAGTGACATCCAAGGATGCTGAGACCCAGCCATAGATGATAGTGTGTTCTAGATCCTCCTCTCTTTGGTTCCTAAAATCACCTCTTCCATTCAGGACATGCTTTTTCTAAACACATTTCCTTGTCAGTTTACAAATTCTATTTCTGAATGCTTCATTTTTACCTGCAGTGGGAGCAGCCTGACAGCACAGAGGACAACTGTCAGGGGCACACACGCTGCAGATGCCATTAGAGGCAAGTCAGCCCTTTCAAAGACATTTTTAAAATATCATCTCCACAGCCGGTGTGGCCATTTGTTAAAAACAAATGGCACTTGGGGAGCCTGGAAACCAGGGTCAGCCATTAGGTGGATCTAAAATATGTGTCATCTGTTTAGTGTTGTATCCCCTTACGCACTGCCTTTTCTCAGAAGGCCGGTCCCTCGAGGCTGGGGAGATCAGAGGGAAACAGGAGACCCATCTGCAACCTGCTGATGAGCCACTCATCAACAGATTATCTCTGCTGAGGGTGAGAGCCACGGGCTGAGTGCATCTGTGGCAGTGACAGCACCAGTGCCACAGCCATGGCAAGGACCAGCTGAGGTGACTTCTGAGGAGGGCACCTTCACACAGGCAGCAAAAGAAGGGTGGGATTGTTGGGTGAGTCACTCCAGGGTACTTGGCACTGGTATAAAATCAGTGGGCTCAGCCTGGCCCTGCGGTTTCCTTTCTTTCTGGGCAGGGATCTGCACAAGCCGGAGGAGCTGCTGGGTGGATGGGATTTGCAACCGCTTTATTTTCTCTGGGCTAAAAATACTCGGCAAACTTGGGTTTTATTTTCCACTCCTAACAGCTGAGCCCCGGTCTGGAGGGAATGAATGTGTTATCCCACTGTGAAAACATCTAAACAGGTGGAAAAGACAAGGGAGGGTAGAAAGAGAGGGTGGAGAGTCTGCTTTTAGACAGAAATCCTGTTTCCTTTCTAAAAACAGACCAAAGGCCCTGTAGGTCATTTTAAACTAAAACTCGTATTCACCTTCTCACCTATTTTCTTATGTGAAAGAGCCTTGTGTTGGAAAACACCAGGAGGAAAATAGTTATGGAGACACTGTCAGAGGAAAGAGAAAACTGTGGGCACTGTGCTGCTCTTTCAGTCAGACCCAAACATTCTGCCAATAAACCTCATTTTTCACCTGTAGCTTCTGTTGTGCCAGCTGGACTCTCCCATTCAGCTTTACCGAAGGGCTTTCTTTTATCTTCTGAGAAAGCTCTTTATGAAAACTATCCTAGCTCTGAGACAGCTCTGTTGAGGCATCTCAGTGTTGCCTAGTGGTGCTGTTTCTCCAGCCACCCCCGTGCCTCAGCACAGAAAAGGCTATCAGACAGGTTGAATTGTGCTAAATGCTACATTTCCCATTTTTTCAGTATGGAAATATTTTCCACTAAGAAGTGTGATCCTGCCTGGTAAGACTCCCTTCATCCAAATCCTGTCTGGATTGCAAGTAAGTCTGCAAAGGCAAGGGCTAATGCACTAATCCATTCTGGTACTGTATGTCTTTATAGGAGCTTTCTAGATGAGAAAAATACAAGTAAGAGTCCAGAGACTTGTGCTATAAAGAATGTAATCAATAAAGTTATTCAAAGTTTTACAAAAAAGTGCTCACACGGATCATTAGGGCAGAAACTTTAATCCACTGAGCTTTAGAAATGAGGAATTTCTTAAGTAGCACCTGAGTTGTTTTTTTTTTCCCTCTGCAAGTCTTTAGGGCTTTGTGGATTGTAAATCCTGCGAAAACACTTATTTTCAAATAAATATTGTGGAGGAAAAATGAAAAGAGGAGGGATTTTGGGACACGATGCTCTTGTGGTAACTTCTGCCACTGCCATCATTTGTGTGGCCTCTTTGGTCCAAAGCAGAGGGAAGTGTGGGGGATGGAGTAGCATGTGGGAACTACACAATAAATGAGTGAAAAGACACATCTAGCTGGTATAGTCTGCTCAGGTAAGGCAGTTGTACATCTCAGCTGTGCATTTACTGCACATGTGCTATTTGCAGTGTTGTAGGCATCAGGCTACAAGCCCATTCGAGTTGTCTGTACTAGGCCTCCACAGCAGGTCTAGTGAAGATGTGAGGGTTGTCCCCCTCCACCAGGACTCCTGTGGCCTTTACAATGGAAATTCAGGAATCCTGCTGTTGCTGGATGAGTCTGGGTGCATGACCTAGAGGTGCCTCGGACAGCCACATCAACTAAGAACTTCTGTGCTCATTAGTTTTATGCTAAGACTAAGACTAAGTTCATTTCAGGGCTGCCAGAGGCTCATGGCTGGGAATAGCTGATGTAGGCTTGTTTGGGGGGCCATTTCTGCTTGTGGGTAAAAGAGAACACGGGGGAGAACTCCTCACAGATTTCTTCTGCTCTCTATAAGCCACTGGAGCAAAAGGTGAGTGGAGTTTGCTATGATTCATTCAGACTCCACAACACTAATGGCCATTACAATGGATTCAGAATAAGAGAAAAAAAGTTAAAAACAGCAGAGCCAGAAGAACTGGTGGGGTCACCACCAACAGAAATATTTTTACTTCATCCTGGTTACAAATAGTCACAGTTCAATATTGAAAATGTTGTCATGCGGGTACTGGTGTTCTAGAGAGCCCCTGTGAATTGGAAGTCAGGGAAAAGCAGCCTGGCCAAAGTCAAACACACCAGAAGCAAGTGCCTGAGGGGGGAGAATGGAGAAAGACGACTGAAGGAGGAACACATGAGCAGGGAAAAATGATTTTGCTGCCTGACTGCTGGTTTCAAGGTTAAAGAGAAAAGATGAAATCAAAGTACCCATTAATTCTAACTGTTCAATCTAACTTAGTTTGCTAATGCTGCAAAACCACTGGTTCACTTTTATCTAAAATTGCAAAAGCGTAATTCAAAGCCTGTTCAAAGAGAATAATGAGATAGCCTGGAAGACCATTACCTAAAACCCAGTTAGAATTATATGTTATCTGTGTGGACTCAAGTTTTTATTAGCTTGCATTTGCCCTCCGGGGCATCAGACAAAGGCCATCTATTTGTCAGGCTTTGGAGGAGTGCTAAAGCTCAGCTGTTTGGCCAGGGTTGAGGGCAGAACTCCATCTCTCTCCCTGGGATTTCCTGGAGGGATGTAAGCATGCGTGACTTATGCAGTGCCTTCACCCCGTGCATGTCCTGCACCAGTGATCTGCAAATGCATGGCTGGATTCCCCTGGGCTTTGGTCTGCAGCAGGAGCCCTGCCTTGGCTATAGGACTTGCAGTCTTATCGCAGGCAAATGACTAAAATTGATTTCTTTTTCAGCTGAGCAAGATTTCTGGACAGAAAAGTGGATTCAGAGCTGGGGGAAGCAGGAGGGGGGACTGCTGTACCTCCTGTTGGTTAAATACCCCTTGCTCTTGTGTGCTAGTGGCTGCCTGACAATCTTGTCTGAGTTGTTGTCAGAGTATGGCTCATGTAGAGGCAGAGGAAGTGTGTTAAATCCAAGTAAGTTCATGATACACTGGACAGTTGGAAGCAGCTAATTCTTATTTTGCCCATCAGAAGCCCAGTCCCTCCCTCTGCAGCTGTGATTTAGTAACAGGGTACTGTTTTGCAGTCTCAGATTAGTCTGCCTTTGAGTACAAAATTAATTCCTTACATAACTCAGTTATGAAATTAATGGATTGATTGATGTTGATGATTTGATGTTATTCTGTTAAACTGTTTTTGCCAAGGCAGAAAAATGTGTCATGATATGTTTATTTGTATGCTGCAGAGCATAAATGAAAGAGTTGATTGAACTGTTTTTTATTTAAAAAAAAAAAAGGATAATAATATCTTGGCTGTCAGTACTCTTTTGTATCTTTATTGTCTTTGATTCTTTATGGTCTTTACTGGCTTCAGTGGACTTTGGATCAGACAGTTGCTAATTCATCTTCAAATCTTTACACAAATGACAACGGCAAGTTCACCATGTGTGCAAATTCCTTTATCTTCTGGGAAAAAGTGAAGCTTACATCATAAACCAGAGGCCTACGGTAAGTTCTGAGGCCACTTCTGTCACCTCTACAAAAGGATCATTTATCAACCATCCGATGTGTTTCCTCGCCAAACGGCCAATATGAGGAAAAGTAGGTTTGTGTGTGATGCTGTGTGTGATGTCACGTAGCTGTGGGCAAAGAGTCACTTTTAACAGACATTTTTCTAAGGAAAAAACCATCCAAGAACAACATCTTGTCTAGCAGAGAATGATGGCTAAAGGCAAAGGACAAGGATATTCAGAGATGGAAAAGCTGTTACTTCAATGTGCAGTGGTAACATACCCCATGTGAGCAAGAAGTTCAAGGTCCCCCTTATTTAAAGTGTTTAGGACACGGAGAAATGCAGGGGTGGAGCACAGGAGACAAAAATCTCTCTGCATGTTCTCTAAGACTTGAAGACAGCTCTGGAAGGAGCCTCTTGCAGAAAGAGATTTTAAGGAAAAAAAAGTGGAGAAGCAACTGCTCTAGTCTGAATTTGGATCCAGGCAAAGCTTAACATCCATGGTGAATAAGGACAACTCCTTTGGCAGGTGACATGGAAAGGTGTGACTGTCCTGTCACCATGCTGAGCTGAAATCTTACATGATCTGGCTGATGTGATCAAATGAATGTTTCTTCCACTTGACTGCAGCTTCTCTGAAAGTATCAAGCCCCAGTCTCTGGGGTGAATGTAGAATTTTGCTCCTCATTATTACAGATTATTATATTTCCCGTGCCAGTCACTGGAAACCTGCCTGAAAAGACATAGATCCCCGTGGAGCAACAGCCAGAACCTGGATCCCAAAGCATCCCTCAAAAGGCTGCACGATGGTAAGTGCTGGGTCATTCTGAAGCACTTCCAAGCCATGACTGTTATTTTTCTCTGCTAAAAACCATTAAAAAACTCTGAGGAGTAACACAAATAACAGGGATGAAAGCCTGACCTTTGTCAGAGATCCAGACACTGGCTGCATTGTAGTTTCAGCAGTGGGCATGTGGCTGACTTAAAATCAAGGAGGCAAATAAAATAGGAGCACTCAATGCAGCCATGAAAAACTGGGATTTAACCCTTTTTCAGCCTAACCAGTTGCAGCTTGGAGTGAACAGTGACCATGTATTTCGTAAAGGAGGAGCTGTTTTTGTTTTTGTTTTAACAAGAGCATTCAGATCAGCTGAGTTTGAGCCAATGCTGAAAACAGAGCTGCCAAATTTATCATTGACCAGAAGATTTGTATGGGGCCAAAGGAGGTTGGTACAGAGAGATTAGAAGCAGATTATCAGCATGCTTTTAGCTTTATCTGTTTCTAGAAGCAAATAATTAGCCTCAGATACAACCTCATCTTAAAATAAGTTCTAAAATATAAATGATTGGTGTGAAAAGACTGATAAAAGTTTTAGGAACTGTTATTTTTGTCAGAAGAAATTAATTCCCCGAGGACTTAATTTCAATCAATGTGGTTCCCGTAGCTCTGCTACAAAAAGCCAATTTCAAGAAACTCATTTAGTTCCTTATTTCAAATCCTCCCTGCAGCCTGCCTGAAGAAAAGGGCAAAAAAAGAAACAGTTCTGATGACAGAAATGGGGTCATGCAACTTCTGGAGCTTTGTTACAAAATGGAGAAAATTGCTGGTAATGGTTTCTTTTTTTTTTTTTTTTTTTTTTTTTGGTAGATAAAGTGGGTTGATTGACCTTGTTTTCTGAATTGAGTGACAGGAGCAGCTCCCAGCAGGAGCACTGGGCTTATCCAGGAGAGATTGTCACCCAGGGAAATGAGTGTTATCAAGTTGAGAAGGGACATTAATTTGTGCTTGTGCCATGTGTGGTCCCAATAACTTTGGAAATGAAGGAACTGCCCATGGTTTGTCAGCACCATCCAGGTTTCCTTATGTTCTCCATGGCAGCCTGGGTATCTGATGTCACCTCTTGCAGCTTAGACAACCATGTGGAAAGCATTATAGGATTTTTGGCAACAATGGGGAAAGAGTGGTTGGTTTAAAACGGGTATGTTTACATGTTTTTTCAAAGCAATGAAGATTCAAGTAGTTTCCTTATGCCCTGTTCCCTTATGCTGCTTTGAAAGCCTCCATTAAAGAAATTATGGACCTTTCTGGAGAGTAGACATAAGTCCTTTCTCATATATGAAAAATTACAAAAAATTATTGGAAAAAATAAGCTTAAAATAAAATATTGTCCCATATCTCAACATAGGCAAAGTGATAAAGGCAAATCAGAAATGAAAACTCTCTGTACACTGGTCTAGACACTAGAGAGGATTTTTATAAGACAAAACTTTATGCTGCTGGTACTCTGACGAATAAGAAAGCAGACCTTTTCAGCTATATGATGGGCTCCTTGGCCAAACTTGAAAACTGCTGATTTTGCCCAGCCTCCTTCCTTCCTGGGAAAACATCTTCCATGCTGTGCCTCCAGCACTGTTAAATTCTCTTCTGCCTCCCCATTCTGGGTGTCTCCACCTGGTGAAATCCACATTTCCAGTGGAACACAAATCCTCAGGAGGCCAGATCAGAAGGTAAGGCTGAGGTCTCCAGTGTGTCTGTGCCAGGAGACTATCCCTGACCTTCCCCTCTGTAAGGAAGAGCTGGCAAAAAAACAGACCTTGCTGCAGGGTTGGGACTGGCATATGTGGATGGAAACACTTCTGCCACTGGAGATTCACCACCAAGGCTTTTAATTTCCCATATGAGTGTATCTCCCTGTCCCCCTCTGACAGCTGGGTCACTCCTGGTGACTTAGGACTTATCAAGTTCTTTCCTAGGTAGTTTTAAATCCAGGAATTCAATTGTTACCAAGAAATCCAGGACAAAGGTACATAGAAAAAGGGCATCCTTCTCAATGAAATGCAAGTTAACCCCCAACTCCCTCCAAGTTACTTGATGAATAAGAAGCTGCATTTTTTCACAAGGATGTCCTGATTTCTCTGCTCTGGGCCATTGGGACAGTGCTCCAGGGAAGGTGACAGTTCCATGCCTGGTGGGACATGAGGGAGGAGCAAAAGTATTTGCCCCACTGGCGGCTCCCAGTTCAAGGTGACCAGTGGCCTGTCCAGGCAGTGACTTTGGTGAGGGTGTGATGCCTGCTCGGGTGGCACGAGCTACCTCACAGCGCCCTAAAGAGAGGGATGCCACTCTGCTCAGTGTGAAAATAAACCTGCATTTCTTCCTTATGGCAAAAGTGTTTGTGAACCTGTGCCCGAGTCAGGGGGTGGGGGCAAAGAAAGAAAAGACACAAATGGGGCCCAGCATGTGCCAAATATATGAGCTGTTCTAAAAGTACTATGTGTCATGGGCTCATTATTCATCAATGCTTCATCACACTGAGTTTATGGTGGCATTAAAACTGGAGAAAAAAAAAGATGTCATTTACATGAAATGCTGGAGACACTCCCTCCACCCTTTGATTCCTTCAGTAAGCTGGAAGGATGTTTGTGTGCGCATGAGAAAGTGTGCTATACAATGCCAGCCTTTATTCTCTCCTTGAATTACTCATACTGTGCAGTATGTAGAAAAAAAAAAAAAAAAAAAAAAAAAAAAAAAAAAAAGAAAAAGAAAAAGAAAAAAAAAGAAAAAAAGGAAAAATGTTTGGGGCTTATTTTGCTATAAAGAAATAACAGTGAAACACTGGAGCCAAGCTGCAATGTGAGCGAATGCACTGATGGCTTCTGGAGTTTGTTTTTCAAGTGGCTTTTTTGAATGCTGGTATCTCTCCATGCTTTTCGCTGCAGTTGCTACTTTCCTCTGCACACAGGACAACCCAGATTCCTTCCACAGCCCCCTGCATCCTGACCTCAACAAAGGAGTGACTGTTGTCCCACTGCATGAGGTTCTGCAGGCTGTTAAACCACGGAGGTGGAGAGCACCAGGCTGGTCCTGGGGAAAGGGCTGGAAATTTGGGATCATCAGCACAAGGGATTGGGGCAAGGTGGAGAGCTCTGCATGAGAATCCAAATCTCACTGTCTAACAGAGGACTTGTGAGTTCCACAGCTGACCTCCTTCCCCAGGGTTTTGGGGTTTTTTTGAACCTTTGGGGTTTTTTTGAACCTTCTGGGTTTTTTCTCCTGGCAAAAATGGGCATGTTTTAAAACCCAAGCCATGGCACAGAGCAAGGAGGGATATGGGAGGCTGAGGCCAGTGGCCTTGGAATGGGGCACTGCTGCCTCAGAGCCAGGGGAGCACAGCCAGAGAGGGGCAGGACACCCTTGGAAGGACATGGGAGACAGAGCAGGGGGTGGAGGGCTGTGCATTTATGCCTTGTGCTGACGTCCACCCTAAGGAATTCACATGGGTGTGTTCTCACTGAGTGTCTGGCCATCAGCTAAGGTTTAAGATGATTTGATAGCTCATTTTGGAGGCTGTTTAGTTCTCCAAAGTTAATTTCCTAATTTAGGCAAAACACCAACCTTTTTTCCCTATCTTTTCCCCATTTTTTGCTAAGAGGGGAGAGTCAACTTTTACTACCTGTGGCATTATCCAAGGTTTCTTCAAGCCCAACATAACACAATAGATTGGCCTGGCTCCAGAAGAGTTTGTTTTGTCCCATATATAATTATTACCTTGTAAACAGGATGCACCTTTAAGTTATAATTTAAATATGATAAATGGGCCAAACCCAAGAGTTTTATTATCCCAGGACACAGTTATTACCAACTTAACAGGAAACACCTGCAAGTTATTGTTACAATTAGAGATGGCTGAAAAATGGGGAAATCATTTTTGTGTAACAAAAAAATAGAATTATTGAAGTTATTACATTCTAAAAGGTTCAAATGTATCCATTTGGGCAAAAATTTTATGTATCGTTTTTATTGAAATCATGTTTTAATGTTCTCATTGGCAGAGAACCATTACAATTTTTCACTGAGAATTAGTGTTTAGATAGAGGAAGGGTATAAATGATATTTGAAGCCATGTAAACTTAAAATCTCATCAAAACAGTGATCACAGGTCGGGGTTCAGTGAGGAGAGTGATCTCAGCAGTGGGAGGCGTGAAGGTCACTGGAGAAGGCTTTAGGAGAGCCACAGAGCACTGGTGAAAGGTCAAGAAGTGTCTGTCAGCAGTGTGGTCACCATCTGAGAGGGCTTTCCCAGCAACTCAGTGTTGACGTTTGTTTTTTTTTTTTAAGAAAGTGCTTAATTTCAGAAAGTTCTATAAAACCATTTGAAGATTTTTACTTCATGGCTTTGAAAGTGTTTTTGTTTTACTGGTCATCCTTCTGCTGATGTCAAGAGAGATGAAACAGATGATATTATATTAAAAATCAGGAAGGGCAAAAAAGATTCATTATCCTGTCCTCCAGATTAAAATGATCTACTGTGTAGGCTGTGCTTTAAATGCTGCTGCTACATTAATGTGCCACTGTCAGATGTACAACCACAAGTTTGCATGTGTTTCAAATGACACTGTTGGGCTAAACCTTGCAGGGGTGACACGAAACCCTTAATGAAAACAGTTTTCCAATCTTTGAAACAAGGTGGCATTAGATCAAGGGATCATTACTAAATTAATTAGCATGGAAAATGCATAACGATGTGTCATTGAACAGACCATCAACCTGAATAGATTACTGTAGAGGCAAAGTGTTTAATTCTGACTTTTTAGTGATACAGTTTAAGTGCTGCAGATTTTTAAATTAAATAATACTTCTTTTTTTCAGTAGATAAATGGGCATAGTTGGTGAGCTGTTTCATGACAAAACTTTTAGAATGATGGAATATGTCTGTAAGAGATGGTTTTGAGAGTCTGTGAGTCTCAGGAGACTTCCTTAGGCCTGGATCACTTAAACATGGGAATGGGGTCATCAAGTCAGTAGGAGGCTTTAGAAATGTTACCTGACACACACTGTCTACTCCATCTCCCCAGACCTGATTAGGAAGAGTGTATTTTGTACATGCACTTTTCCTGTAAAATGTACTACACTCCTTTAAAGCAGCATGCTGTTTGGATGACAACACTTCTTTTTGCAGCATGAACAGAAAGACAGAGAGCAGAAGGCCAAGCTGACTGGAAATCGTGGTAAACAAAAATGAAATAGAGTTATTGCCATCCTTTACTCCTGGACATTTTTAACCTGTCATTTCCCTTTAAATTCAGATTCGCCTTCTAAATGTGCAAAGGTGAAATGTCTTATTACTCACTCTTGTTATAATGATTGGCTTTTTAGTTTTGCTACAGCGAAGTGGTGAATAAGAGAAGCGACTGGAACACATGCTGCTCCTCTTTCCCCTGGTTCCATCAGACTTTCCCATTGTGCACACACAAGGAGGAGGGGACATGACTGAGTAATCAAAATGAGTCACTTTTCTATCTTTGGTGAAATAACTCTCTGTTCAGCACTCCCCTCTGCCAAGTAGCAGGCAGCTCTTGCAAGTAGGTAATTGCCCTGCTAACACATGCCAGGGCTCAGATAAGAACCAAGCTGGGTACACGCAGAGTATTAACAAATTCTCCAAGCCCTGACTCTGCAGAATAAGATTCAGCATTTTCATCCAAGATAATATGCTCTAATTAACCAGTGCATGGTACTTTACACTAAATACAGGGCTTGAGAAGAACTTTGGGAATGGGATAATGGAGGCTTATTAGGTTAATAAAGAATCATGTGTTCCAAGGCTGACTTAAAAACACAATTAGACTTCCTTTAAAATAGGCCAAAGTATTTCAGATTTAATCAGTCCCCTGGAGGTTATTGAAATTATGAAATAGGTTTGGCAATCGATAAGTGACATCATTTATGCTGTTCAGAAAATGAAAATGCTCTAAAGAAACACCAGGAGCTTTGGTGGCTAAAAGCCACCTGAAAACAGCCTCAGAGACTGGATGCTTTTTGTCCAGCACTTGGATAGAAAACATTTTATTACAAAAGTGGGAACCAATCTCTAATATTGTGTGAGACATGTAAGATGTGTATTTTCCCCCAGAGCAGGGGCTTCAGGCACTTTGATGAGCTAATGGTGTCTTACAAAATGCTTTCACAGTGCTCCTTTCTCATCAAACCTTGGGAATATCACAGTTTTTCCACAGGGTTCCATGGGCCAGTTTTGGGTCACCTGGTCTACAGCTCTGAGTATTTGAGTGGTCCATTGTCTGTGAAGCACCACTACAGTGGTGTCCCTACTGGCCTCTCCTTAAGCCCATGTGGCATCTACGTGACATCAGTGGGCACCTTCAGGTGGCCACAAATGCTGGGCTGCACATATCCAGGCACAGGGAACTGATTCGAAGCTCTGTGCTAGATCTGCATGACTTCCTTGGGGTGCTGGTGGATGGGCTGGACACGAGTCAGCAATGTGGACTTGCAGCCCAGAAAAGCCAATCCTGTCCTGGGATGCATCAAAAAAAAGCAGGATTCTGCCTGTCTGCCCCGCTTAGGTGAGATCACCCCTCCCTGCAGAGCTGCCTGCAACCCTGGGAGCCCAGCACAGGAAGGACAGGGAGCTGCTAGAGCCAGTCCAGGGCAGGGACATCGAGATGCTGAGAGGGATGGAGCAGCTCTGCTGGGAGGAAAGGCTGAGAGAATTGGGACTGTTGTGCCTGGAGAAGGGAAGGGAATCTTTGGGGTGACGCAACTGTGGCCTTCCAGTGCCTGAAGGGAGCCTGCAAAAAAATGGAGAGAGACTCTTGACAAGGGCCTGGAGTGACAGGACAAGGGGCAATGGCTTCACACTGACAGAGAGCAGGTTTAGATGGGATATCAGGAGGAAATTCTTCCCTGTGAGGGTGGTGAGGCCCTGGCACAGGTTGCCCAGAGAAGCTGTGGCTGCCCCATCCCTGGAAGTGTCCAAGGCCAGGCTGGATGTGGCTTGGAGCAGCCTGGTCCAGTGGGAGGTGTCCCTGCCCTTGGCAGGGGGTGGGACTCGATGGGCTTTAAGGCACAAACTCTTGGAGCTCTCAATCCCATAGAATGGTGGGAGTTTATCTTCTCTTTTTCTCAGCAATTTTCTCTCAACAACTGCTCTCAGCAACTTGAAACAGTTGCCGGGTTGGTCTGACATTTGTCATTGCTGTCTGAATCCCTCCTTGAGCCTTCTGTTGTGAATGTATAACACAGTAACACACACAACATTAGCTGCGTTTCTACTTTTTTTTTTTCTTTTTTTTTTGAAGGGGCGATTTTTCTTACATATACAGCCTGAAATGTATTTGCTCTGCCAGCAATCTGTGCCATTATTCCTGCTTTTTATCAATTCAAATTTTTCTTCGCTGATTACGTAGCAACTGATGAGCCAAACACCCCAGGGCCTGATCATTAGGCAAAAATCCTCACCTGAAATCAAAGGGAGTTTCAGCCTAAAGGGTGGGACTGTCTGTCATGAATATTGAAAAACATCATCAAAATGGATCATGCCATCATGTATGTGTAATCTTAACAGCCAAATGTGTTTTAACCTTTCTAGTGGAAATAATATTTAAAAAGAAAAATACCGGAAGGGTGGGAACACATCTGAGGAAAGAGTCTGCAAGTAAAATTTAGCTCGTGACTGGTTTGGTACATTAACAGGGGATTATTTCTAGTACTGGTGCTGGCAGAATTTAATCTTTCCTCTGCAGATCTTCTCAGATTAATTTGAATTTTCTCACATTTTAAAAAATCAAATATTCATCCAACTTTTTTCAGTTTTTCTCCACTCACCACCCATCTTCCTCCATCTTAGCTGAAATTAAACTCTAGCTGTCCCATAACTAATACATGAAAGACTGTAACTCTCAATAGCTGCAAAAAAATATTTTAAAACACTTCAGCCTGTCAAGGCACAAACTGTTCTCCTCCTCCTCCAGCTATTCAGTGAGAATCACTGTATTTCATTGCTGTCTCCTCTAAAAAATGTCAAAGAGAGTTAAGTACATAGGACAAATCCAGGCTTCTAGGAGGACTCCCACATGCTTTGCACTGAACTCAAATTTCAGAGCCTACCATAAAATACAGCTATTTAGACTCAGTTCAGTGCCAGCCCCCCCAGCCAAGAGATATGCAGGAAATATGTGCAGGACTGGCACCAGCTCCTGAATGCCAGGTGAGTGTTATCTGTGCATCTCTTCTTATCCCAGGATGTGACAGAGGTCTGAACAAAGCTGTCCTTTGCCGGGATAGGCCATTAGGAAAAATATTTCCTGAATTCTATGCAATTTCTGGAATTATGTGCAGAATTTTCAGGCCAATAAGAGTTACGTTTAACCACGCAGTGCGATACTGCTCTATACTGGCTGCACAGAATAATTAAAATAACAAAGCCCATAGCTGTAGTTTGTTTGCCTCAAATCACATTAGAGTACAAGGAGATAAGAAAGTCAGTCTTCCTTTCATGTTCTGGAAGTCTGCTTCCTGCTTCCATGCAGATGCACTCTAGGACACAGCAGGTTAGGTGCGTTTGGAAGTGCATCTGTCAGCCACTTTGTTCACGCTACACTTGGGTGATATTTGCCTGGAGCAGGGCTGACTCCACCAGGCTTCTGCTGTTTTTCAAGGCACCAGCTGATGGTCAATCTGCTACTGATTTGTCCCAAAAAGGCAAAAGGAAGAATTTACCTTCTTCAGTGGCTTAAACACAATTTCAGCCCAAATGCTGGGCACATGCAACTCAGCACACATTTCTCCAGTGGGATGCTGCTCCCTTTCCCTTTGAGAAGAGCAGGCACATATTGTCAAAACAGGAGAATCCAGGAGAGCTGATGGAAATGCAGTTCTGGGTACCCCAGTGATGCCGCAGCTGTTCACATGCCGTGCCACCAGCACATGGGTGGGTAACGTGCAGGGTGACTTGGGTAACACAGGGCAAGATTTTACCCTTTTCCTGTCTGTAATTCTTCATCCTGACTCTTTCCAGCTGTGGCCAAGTCAAACACCCCTAAAATGTGAGATGGCTGCATTCAGCAAAGCCACATGCAGCAACTTCTTAGAGATGCCACAAGCCTTTTGTCCCCTCTCCATTGCATGGCTGCACTTGAAGCCCTCTTTGTTCTTGCAAAGGTTCAGCTCTGCACATCTGCAGCTGTGCAGAGCCCCACCAGGAAAGGAATACATTTACAGCAAGTGTAAGGATAAATATTTACCAGAATTCATCTGTAACAGCACAACAGGAAAACTATTTAAAAACAACAACAACAACAAGAACAACAATAAAGAAAGCAGCCAAGAAATAAAGGAGCGGTTAATCCCATTGCCTGGACTGATCTATTTTTACACCAGTAACAACAAAGAGATTGGCAATGAATTGCACTTACTATCTTCAGTACAATAGCACTGAGGACCCATGTTCAAGAATGTCTGTCCCTGACATTGCTGGGTTTTATATCAAAAACTGAAGCATTGCTTTTTTATAGCCTATAATGCCAGTGTTCACAAAATATCCAAGTGCTCAGGTTTCACTCCCACTGAAGGGAATTTAAAGGCTCCTGCTGACTTATGTGGGAGTTGGATCAGGCCCCGTAGCAACTGCTTATGCCCAAATGCAACCTATTGCTGCTGCAAGTAGGGGCAAGCCTTAGGTTTGCATGATGATGATTCTATTTTAAATTTTGTGTAGGGAACACACACACACACACACACACACACACATATACATATATATATATTATTGTTTGTTTTTCAGAACTGCTTTTATCTCTAAGTGTTATGATAACCTTTTATTAGGCTCTAAGCTGGGACTCTGCAGGTTCAGGGAGGAGTGAATGCTTCTAGTGCCTCTGCCTAGGAATAGATCTGGGATTTATGGATGCTTTTGTTTGGGTTGTAACAAGCTTGGGAAGAACAAAGGAGTAATTGCTCCCTGGTTAGAGCCACTTTTCTGAAACTTCTCTGTGGAGGGCAAGGTCTCCAGGGAGCAGGTGCCTCCCAGGAGGGAGGAACAGGAGTCAGCACACAAACCTCAGAAGGAGCTGCAGACAGAAGTCCTAAGGAGGATGGAAGAGGAAATGGACATACAACTGTGGGGAAATACCATGCTGGAGCTACGAGAGTCTCATTGCAAGACTCAGACAACGTAATTCATGTAAATCTGAGGTGACCTGAAATCTTGAGAAGACACTGGTGTAATACATGAGGAACAGTAGCCAACAATGGGGGAAGAGCAGCAGAGAGTGAATAAGAAGGGTGTCTAAACTTACCCAGATCAGTACAGCCTTAATGTTTCTTTTCAGTAAACAAAAGTGCATCAGAGGACTTTTTCAAGTTTTAAAGACTTTTAAAGATGGAGAATGGTACAAGAAAGAGAGGAGGAGGCATAATGCAGCACAGAAAATCAAATGGCCACCAAGCACGTCCTCTGTTTCCAGCAGCAGATGTTTATGGGAGAGTATAAAGCTGAGGTTGTGTTATTCATTTCCTTGTTTGGCCTCAGTAATCGTCTCTTCAGGGGCTTCCTGAGGTGGATGCACAGCATGGACAGTCATGTCCTCCCGGGCCAGCCTTCCGGCATGCATGTGGCCAGTGTCTCCTGGAACCTCTTGGAATATCACCCTCCTCACTGTCCCGTGACAAGACACTCTGCAAAGTTACTCTGTGCTGCCCAGTAAAACAGGGAGCACTTCTTTCCCTCCATCCTGCTAATGCCACTTTTTGTGTCCTGTCACTTTGTTGTAACACTTGGCCACTAATGGTTAACTGCTGTCTCTGTCCCCCCACTTACGAATTTGGACACATCTCCCACATCTCTCCCCTCAATCATGTCTTTTCCAGATCATCTTCATATAACTTATTTATGGTAAATTCTTCCCTTTCTCTGTAAACTAAGATAATGTTCCCAAGGACAAACAGGCAAAATTAATACCCAAATGTATTTCTGGTTTCAAGAAAGTGTCCATGTGAGCTGGGCTTAAAAGCATCTATGGGGAATCATAGCACGCACATTTGAAAATCCCAAATTCAGTCTTTGGATTTTTATGGAGAGACCTATAAGACATGCATTCTTAAAAAAAATAAATAATGATTTTAAAATTAGGTGTTTAAAAATAATCCACTGGCTGCTGAACAATCACGACTGTTTTACTGTTTGGAGCATCATTGTTAATTTACGTAAAGAAGGCAGATAATTCAAATAATGGGAAGACCACTCCTTGCTCAACCTTTACAGCTGATCCAGTGTCTCAGCCCTGTTTTCATTCAACTGTCTAAATAGTCATCTAAACTATTGACCGGATGCAGTGTGGAAAAAAACTCTTGAAATAAACAGGCTTCTATATTTATACACATTCTGTTGTGCTTGTGCTGGGGCTGATCAAGAAGACATGTGTTCCTGGAAATCAAATAATTCTGCACAGAAATGAAGATTAAAATGAAAGAAAAAGACAATCCAGTGTTGCATCAGTGGACAAAGCCACATCTCAGTGAGTTTCCCTGTTCTCAGGGGCTAAGGTGGCATATAATACTTTCTCTGTTGTGGCCATTTTAATTATGTATTTTGATTGAGCACACGGGTGCTCTGATGAAGGACACAGCCATATCAGAGTTGGTGAGCTGCACACCTGGTATCTGCGGCATTTATTTAGGTGTAAGTCAGCTACCTGAGTCACACCAACGGGGGGAGACCAGTTCTCAGGTGCTTTTTTACAACTGTTTGGTTTAGCTTTCCATAAAAATAAAGAGGAGCAGTGGAAACAAAGTTTCAATCACTGTTATCCAGAATTTTATCAGCATTATACAATTTTTTAATCATGGTTTATCATTTCAGAGCAATAAGAAAACACTGAGCAGAAGGCTTATTGCCCACTAAATCTTATCTCAAACAGAAAGTCCTGGCAAGGCACAAATCATCCAAGGCAAGTTCTGCTGGCATGAGAGTTATAATACCCAGATTAAGTCAGTAGATATACCTGAGAAGGTATGAAAAAAGCACTATAATTTTAAGGCTATTGCTGGTATCTTGACAATGTTATAAATGAGATCCCATCTCATTTTGTGCAGCAACGTGACCTTATTGACTTCAGCAACAGTTGCATGAAAATTATTGCAGGGTAGAAACTGAGTCAGTGCCAATGGAAAAGAACAGTATCCCCCAAATTTAAGGTTACGCAACCACGTGGCAATGCAGACCAATCAGAAACAGAGAGCTCTGAAGAAACATGAAAGAGTAGGACACAAAGTTTGTGCAAATTATTTATAAAGGGAGTTTTTTCCCTTTAATGAAGTGATGTACCATTAGCTGATGTACTTGTTCTTACCTAGAAGGTGCATGAGGACATTCTCAGCATTGAGAAAAGAGAATAGCTTTGCCCTCTTGGATTGCAGACAGCAAAGCGCAGGAAAAAAAGATACTGTGTGTCTGAACATGGGAAATATGAGGCAACACACACAGAGAAGTAAGTAAGGTGTTATTGTCTATACAGCTATATTTAGCACTGAGGACTGGTTAAAAGAGAGAAGACAAAAGATGCCCAAACTCCTTTAGAGGTCAGCTGATTCAGCACCAAGCTCTAGGGACCTCTCAAGAAAAATAAGGAAAACATCCCCAGACAAGGAAAATTCAGTGAAATCCAGCCTTGGACACACGCTGAATAACAGCACTGCCTGGAGAGAAGAAGGTTTTGGGGAGAAATGAGAAAGGCCATAATTCCTAGGCCTTTATTTCCACAGGGTCCCAAACTTTGAAGTGTACTTTAACTAAACCTCAGATCGCTCTCAGATGGTTTCTCTCAAGGACGAGCACAAGTTAAAAGAGAACAGGAAAACATAAACAAGTTGTAAGTCACATGTAAATAACAACAAGCGGCGCTTCTGAAGGAATGGCTGCGGATTTCAGGGAGACATGGACTCATGCAGGATGTGAGTAACTCCCAGAGACTTCCCACTATCTTTCAGTGGGCTCCCACTGACGTTGCTGGTATCCTGTGGCGAGAGAATAGGACCAATATTTTTAGATGTGTGTGCTGGCTGTTCTCTGGAGCCTTCACAGAGCCGGGGTATTTTTAGTGGTTCATTATACGAAGTGGAGGAGTCTTTGCGTTGTGTTGTGTCACATGCAGCATGTGAACTTCCTGTCCCTGCTCCTCCATGCCTTTGATCCTGCCCATCCAGCCACCACAGCAGCAGAGCTGACACATCAGCCATGGCCATTTTTTCCTTAATAGGACTTCCCAGGTGGGCGGAAATGTGCCAAACAGGGCAGGGTGCCACTGCACTGACACGACAGCCACTGCAGAGGGACCAGTCAGAGCAATGCCAGAGATACTGTGGGTATTTCAACCCTTTGCCTGTCAATATTCTCTATTCCACGTCGCTGTATCCTAAGCATATTTTGCAGCTGTAGTAATGTCTCCTTGCCACGTACAGCTGCCTGTGCTATGGTGTACATGACACAGTTTGCTAGATTGATGACAAGGCCTGATGCACATTTAGAACTCATAATTGAGTGGATCATGACTAATAAGTTGATCTAGAGAGGTCACTTCTGGTGGATTTTTTTTGGTGTATATTTATAGGAAAGAAGTTCAGTTTTCCTTTGTAAAGTTTCTTAGACTTTCTTGTTATGATTGTTATTCAAAATAACCAAAAAGCGATGTTCTACTAAATCTATGTTTTTCTTACTGCCTTCCTTTTCATCAGTGAATCCTTAATAGGTGGTGTCAATAACACATGCTAGCTGTTGGAAAATCCAAATGAAATTATACAATGCCTCATGACAGATGCACTGTTCCCCATTCCTCACTGTTATGCACCCAATCCATCATGACAGCTGTTTAAGACCCACAGTGCCAGTTTCATAGGTGAATTTCCTAGAAAAAATAACACAGTACTCCTTTTAACTTTGAAAACATGGGAGTAGCTAGATTCTTATTTCCCAGTATTTTGAGAATGGTTATGTAAGTTTAGCTTTATGCATTTCAACAGAATTTGTGAAACACTTACATTTGAGAGAATCACACAATGTATTTTGATGTATTTTCATCACATTTTCTGTACTGACTCTTCAGACTTTTGGTAGTTTATGAAGCAACATGACTATTTTCTGAGAGCCATTATCTTTTTGTCTTTTTCTCTCCATCTCTCACAGGTAGAACAGCTTGACTACTTGCTTCCTTCCTTTTTATTTTTATTTTTTCCCTTAATTTTGTGTGTGCACATTCATTGCACCACAAATTTCTATTAGTGAAAGAAATTCCAGGCCTCAGTAACACTTGAACGGGAGATCTCCAGGCAGTGTTGAGATTTGTGTCAGAAAGTTGCATCAGGGACTTCACAGGTGGCATACTGGAATAGTGCTGGCCCAGCATGTTTGTAGGGACAGAATATTGCAAGAGAGCAGTGGCTTTATTTTCAGCTGCTTTGCACAATCCTTACCTCAGCATGACAGTGAGAAGTGGGAGCCAGAAGAGAGGAGCGAGATAAGGCTTTTGAGAAGAAATTCTGCTGCTCCTGTCCTAGGCCTCTCTGTGCAGGGTTATTGCCACATGCCACAGCTCAAAGGGTGGCTGCTGAGACTATGAATGACAGGGCTTCTCTGCCAAGGGTGCTGGCCCTTCACAAAATAAAAGAACCAAAGTTTTCAACCGCCTTTTTTTCCCCCAAAGAATTGAAATCCAATGAGAGTGGATTTCAAGCTCTCCTAAAATCTCCTGCAGCCTCTCTAAGGGAACCCAGAGAGTACAGAGGCCCTGGTTGCCACCTCATTTTTTAAAAAAATACTGGGCTCCCCAGATGCTGTGGGGTGCACAGGAGCTGTCTGTTGTGAGGCCTTTTTCCTCCTTTGGGTTGATTCCCAGGGGAATGTCTGAAGTGCCCTAACCTGACATTGTCCTCACAGTTTCTGTGTATCTGTGCACACTCGTACATTCATATATCTGCACACATGAACGTGGACACACGCAAACCCTTCAGGCAAGAAAGGAGAGACAAGTTGTTGATTACAGAAGAAATTCTATCATTATATGTAAGGTAAAACTGAGTGGCTTAGTCAGGATATTTATTATTGTTTTTGCTCTGCTTTGGTAGGTGGCAACCCCAATGAAAGGGAGGAAGAAAAACCAGAGTTGGGCACCAGCCAGTGATGGGAATGGAAACATCCCTCTGCTCCTTCCAAATGTGATCTCCAGACCAGCCTTACTTCATGCTGCTCCTTCAGGCAGCGATACTTTGGAAAGATTTTACAGCTCCAACTGTTTTCTCTATGCTCAGGAGAGATTCCTGGTCTCAGGAATGTTTTAACTGAGATTCATGCTTGGCTATTCAGGTCACTGCTTTCTCTTCCGGCCCACACAGGCCAAAATGCATCTATATAAGCACAAAGTGTCCAAAATCAACACAGTACTTTTCACTTGAACACACCCATGGCACGTGGCTCCCTCAAAGTACAGGATACAATGCCAAGCAGTAGATTTGTACATTTGCCTGATATGAACTTAGCATGATTTATAAAAAAAAGAGGCAATGGGCCGGTTGTGTGCCCGAACAAATCTGGCTTGGCAGAAACTATCATTCCAAAGAAGGAACTCAAGGAAATCAAGCTCTCCCTCTGGTCTTGAGAAAGGACTTATCTAATGTAGGAAGTGTTCTCGAAATATTTAATTTGTATTATTACAATGTATTTCTTTCTGAATTCAAGTAACCCTCTATCTCCTTTGCTGGAAGAATAAAATAAATTTCCTTCTGCTGTTTTGACTTTATGGTTTAAGGGGTTTAGGGACACCTTGAAGCTCAACAGCATTTAAATGATTAAAACACCTTCAGTTTTAGAAAGACCCAGATACCTCTAGAGACAGATTTAACCAATGCACAAATTTTCAGGGATTCTGTTCCCACATATTCTCATCCTGCCTGCAACTCTTTGTATGTCATAAAAAACAACAGCTTTTCCCACAGCTGATCTTGCAAAACAGGAGGAGGAGGACTTTCCCTAAACTTGGGAAAACAATGAACAAATAAGGCTCCAGAGCAAAGAGATTGATGTAGCTGTCTTAAACTATCTCCACTGGTGCATCATTGTCATTGTCACCACTGTCACAACTCCCCCTTCTCTTTGCCAGAGGGAGGTGCTGCCCATGAGCCTTCCCACCCAAGAACCACCAACATGTCTTAACTACAGCAAAGGAATGCTCTAACTGCTATTTGACAGGCATCACATTTTTTCTCCCCCACTTTTAAAATCTATATCCACGTTCTAGCCTTGTATTTCTTTCCAACAATATTTATCTCCACAGATTTGGGTAAAAGTTAGCAATAGTTCTGGGAGAAGAAAGTCACTATATTTGAGAAATCAGTATTGGCAGAAAAAAAAAAAAAATCAAATATTTTTCTCCTTTTGTTCAGGGCAAAGTTACTCTGACCTCTAGATAGCCCAAACTGCAAATGCATCTGTGTGCATCACTGTAAGTAAACAAACTTCCCCCAGGAGGCAGAAGAATATTTATGTGCTGCAAAATGCTTAATGAATCTCCTCCTGAAGGACATGTTGCTCACTGTGTACCTTCCCAGCTGCATTAATTACAAGTAGTAATTATGCCTGGTACAGGTAAAGGCAGGTGATTCACATGATGGGCCAGTGTAAAAGGTGCCTCACGGAGGACAAAAGTCAAAACAATGCAGAAGTTGAAAATATTTTTCCATAGGCTTCTCCCCCCCCTTCAGAATCAATGAAGTTGTGACACTGACATTTTAGGGCAACTGTCACTTGCCTCAGCATCTTCAATTCACTCGGTATTTCTAACAAGATGCATTGACACGGCCTTAATGCTGGGATTCAAATTCATATACCAGAGCAGACTACCAGACTGAAGGAAAAATATGTTAA
This sequence comes from Corvus cornix cornix, assembly GCF_000738735.6. Lineage (NCBI taxonomy): Eukaryota > Metazoa > Chordata > Aves > Passeriformes > Corvidae > Corvus > Corvus cornix. The sequence continues at coordinate 64,358,564 of NC_047057.1, read as the reverse complement.
ATTTCAACTCAAGTTTGAGATATAGAAGGCGAAGTGTGTACTGGTGAAATCTGAGTAACTGTAGGGGCAAATATTGTACTGTTCTTGAATTCCACTTAGTTCCACTTAATTGTTTCTTTTGGGTTTTTTTAACCACACATCCACACCAGCTGCCACATCTGCTCCAGATGTGGTACCAGGACAATATGGAGTAGCTCCAGGCCAGGTTAGAGCTGCACATTTAAGTCCCTTAGCAGTATTTTGGGTAGCTTTAGGGGAAAGCAATAAAGCCACCCAATGACACATAAAGCAGAGCCCAGCATGAGTGAACAGGACCATCCATCCCCATTTCCCTCACACACCTCACTTTGCATTAACAACTTATTTAATGTAAGGTTGCATTTTGAAGTTTTTTTAGTAGAGAAGTTTTTTTTTTTTCCCTCCAAGTTTTCAGCCACTTCCCATTAGTTTCTATTCAGTCTGTGTAATTCTGTCTTATAACAAGTGGCCTAGCAAGTCATGGCATCAGAGTTTTCCTTATGGCAGCAATCAGTGATCCATAACCACTGTGCTGGCTGCTGGGGAAACACTCACTTGTCCTAAACGTTTTACACAGCCAAGATTAGTGAAGTGTAAAAGGAAACACGAACACCCTCATTATGGATTGGAAATAAAAAATGGAGAGTTACTCAGAGCTTTTCCCAAGTTCAGACAGAGGCCTGAATCACAGTTTCAGCTCCCTTAATGCCAGACCTACACTCCAGTCACCAAAACTACACTTCTGTCAGTAAACCTTTAAATGTGCTGATTCCTTCTCCGGCACAGGCTGCTTCCAGATGCTTCCAGCCTGAATGATAAACTAAGTCAATTTTCTTGCTAGGTAAGGATGCAGATTATGTCTGAGCCTTCATAATTTTAGAAGTCTATTTTGGTAACTTTGATTTGATGACTCTTTTAGAAGCAAATAATGAAGTGTGAATCTCAGAAGACATGATCTGGTGGCAGCAGTAATGCCAGATATTCCAAGCCTGCACCCTGCTTGTTCCTATGCCTTGAACTGTGCCAGGAAAAATCTAGCATATGAAGAAGGCCAGGGAATTTGGTACATCCTCCCAAAACCAAGTTGTTTTGTTTTGCATAATTTAAAAATAAGGGAATTTATTCTCGTAGATGCAGAAATGAGAAGTGTTACACTGGAAAACCTGAAGCCACATGGCTGCTGAGCAGTCTCTGCTCTGGAATCTGTGATGCAGATGTGAAATTGTAGGAAATTTCATTTAATACCTGTGTTATATGTCCTGACCAACACCATACCCACAAAAGATAAGTGAATGTGCATCTTGTAAATGAGTCACCTTTAATGAAATACACAGCCTGAATCCCCCTCATCCTGCTCCCCATGTTTTGTTGGGCTTCATCTTAAAATGAGCTGTATTTCCATGCAACAAAACATCTATGAGGGACCATGTTTTACTTATGATCCCAAGAGAAAATGTACTATTACCATGCTAATTTGGAGAAGAGGATGCCAGATGGCTGGAACAGACTGCAGAACCTATTTGAAGTTAGGAGGGCTATACATTCTGTGTAGGATGTGCAACATAAAAAAATTAAAACAAAAAGAAAGAGAAGAAAAAATGCTAAGTCTATAGTAGCCTAGGGGTGCTTTATCAGTCATGGAGAGCATGTGAGTAAAATATTGCTAATTAATAAGGGTCAAGACGTGCTTAAGGAGGAAGAAAGAAGAATATGTCTGGTATAGAAGCTAACACAGCCCACTCAGCAAGCATCCACACTGCAAGCCTGAAGCAAATCCTAGTACTGCTGATAAAAAACCCCATGAGAGCTGCCAGAGGTCTTGGTCTAAGAGACAAATCTAAGAAAGAAAATACAACAGCACACTGCCTGTTACATGTAAGAATATCCAGATCCATCTATATGTAACATCCTGTATCTCACAGCATCCAGAAAGAGACAATTAAAGAGTTTGCTTTTCCCTATTTCATTTTCCCTGTGAGCTGTGGCTGAAGGTTGCACCCACGTTGTCAGAGCACTTGATGCACCCTGGTTTTGTTAATTGGTCTACATTACCATTTTGGATCTGTTTATGTATATCTAAACTAACCTGCAATGGTGCATTCAACGTTAGCCACAAACATGGCATTTCCTTTGATTAAGTTGGCAACTGCTGTTCTCATTTGCTGCCCTTTATTTCTTGTACAACTGGAAGGAGGGAATGGCCATTGCTCCTTTTTCTCCCACATGTTATGTTTGGTCTGATGGACGCTCTCCAGTGACTCTTTTCCAGGCTGAATAGTCCCGGTCTCCTCAATCTAGAGTTGTACAGAAACCTCATGTGTACATTCCTGCTCCCCAGGCACGCCTCCTTTCTAGCTTTGTTATAGCCTTTCTGGAGCTGCACACAGAGATCCACAGAGTGGGGTCACCAGGGATTTATGCTGCAGAAAAATGCAGTATACCTTCTCCTCACTTTTCATTTCTCTCCCAGTAATTCCCAAATGCCCTTTCCACTGCTGGCCTCAGAGAACGGTAGGAAAGGACTCCAAGATCTGTCCTTTGCGAGTGCTACCTGCTCCTGCAGGGCCTTCCCAGTAGAGAAATTCTTAGGTTCTTTATCCTCTTACTTATTCCTTTGCATTTACTGACTCTGACCTCTGTCTATTTTTTTACCACCCTGTCGGCTGAAGCTTTTCACAGTCATTACAGTTTTGATACCTTGAATAATTTTGCAGCAACAGAGGACTGCATTTCTGAAATGCTAAATACTTCTAAAGGGCTGGTTTTTGTTGCCACTGCTCACAGGTCCCATTAACACTTTGGTCTTACATGTCTGTCCCATGAAGGGTGTGTTCAATCAACCTTTACACAATGCAGAGAAGGAACACATACACAAACCCCAAACATAATGGCAGAAGAACATGTCTGCACTGTTGGAAGGGGTTTGTCTATTGTACCTCAAGTCTGTGTGAAATGAAATCGAAACCATAAAAGAGCCAGTGGTGCAAGTCAATTATATCAGAAGAGTCACTGAACTCCAGGGATCTCTTTCTCTGCCTGCCACAAATGTTCAGAGTAGCCTGGTGTCTCCAGAGCCTCCAGGGCATTGCTTTGGTCCACTCACACAGAATTGCTGTCCCAAACTGAAGTTAATAAGGATTTATCCCCCCAATATAATAATCCTCCTTAATCTGTAAGCCTGGTTGCTGGGCTGGTCGTGTGCCTTATCCGTTGTGTCAGAAGATAAACCTTTAACTCCACAACTGTGGCAATCCCTCAGTGATCCCACGCAGAAAACACAGCAGAGGAGCTGTGTATGGCGTCTGCCTCTGATTTCTTTCTGCAGTTAAAGTACACGAGAATCACTCTCAGTTTTTGAAGCAGCCCCCCTTTCTTATCTTCCTGACCACTGCTTGCAACATCTGTCAGTGCTTATTTAGGAGGGCCCTAAGACACAAAGAGCACCAGGACAATTACTCTGAGCTCTGTACTCCACTGTCAGGATGCTCTTGTCTTGGCTTGGAAAAAATATGTTCAATGGGAATAAGATAAAACCATGTGAAATTTTTTATGGTTTAGAAAGTATACGTTGGCAAAGTCTTGCCTCTAACAAATGCTGTTTCTTTCTTAAATAACGTCAGGGGAAAACCCCACCATAACTCTTTTTAACTATTGTAAGACAATAAACCGCTCTACCCAAGTAACATATGACATTTTTCTCATTTCAACCTGCACTATGTCTCTTTGGCAGACTTCAAAATGTCCTCATAGTCACAGGGGGACAACTCTGACAGATACAGAGCTCAGGAAAGTTAAATGAAAATTTTCCAATCGTTTCAATGGGAATCTTGGCAGAAGAGGGAAGAGGATAAGACAATGGAATTTCAGCTGATGGGAATAGACGATCCTTCTGCTGCCACAGAAAGCCTAATGAATCTGCTGACAGTTGTTGAAAGATGCATTTCCTTCATTACTTTTTTGTTGAATACCTGTATGTTTAGGGACAGTTCTGTTCTCATGCCTACTTAGTGTTGAGAAAAACAAAGGAAGGGCAACTTTCTTCCCTTCCAAACTGAAAGAAAATTCAATGCAAAACTTTTATTTTCATTTTTGAAAGCAGCTCATGAAAAGTAGCAACTAGAAGCACATGTAAAAGCAAGCAATTACTGTTGAGCATCACAAGAGCCCCAGCCCTGCAGGCATTTATGTGGCAAGTTCTGGGACCGCCTGCTGAAATAAGCACAGCTGACAGAGTTACACACCTGAAGCACATCTTTACACGGAAATATCTGCTCAACCTGGGTGCCAATGCACGTGTTTTCACAGAAGGTTCTAAGGCTCGACTAAATCCCACTGAAGCTGGTGGAAAGGGTCCAGGAGCTCGTAGGAATCAAATCAAAAGGAAGCATATTGTACCTTCAACCCAAGTCTGCTTTAGCAAAGGTAACTTGGGTATCTCTCCCACTACAAAGCCATGTCCAGTGTGCCTTTGCTCTTTAAGGATCAGATTTTCCTTTCATCAGACCCACAGCTCTTCCCTTCTTACAGACGAAAACCCACGAAAGGAAAAAACACTGCAACTCACAACTTCATGCTGAAAACTTATGCAGACTAGAAGAAGCAAAACAGCTCATAATTATGATTGCTCAGTAGGTATAAAGTAATTCCTCCTCCTCTCCTTCCTCCAACACTCCCATGAACTAGAGAGAAGCACAAACAGCACAGTGTAGTTTAGATGAAAATATTACCAGCTGAATTAAAAATCTGAGATACCAAATGACTTCACTTGCCCAGTTGGTTAATTGACTGTAAGGGAGACTTGCTCTGTTTGTGGCCAGGGCAGAATTCTGCTCAGAGTTGTCATCTGGGTGGCTGTGAAAAGCCTGTGTGTACCCTTTGTGACTGACTGGGATGTTCTATGTGGCAGACCAGTTTGAGAAACTGTTGTGCACCTAAAACTAAAAAGGAAGAATTGCTTGTGCTTATGGAAGAGAATTTAGAGAAAAAATTTAATTTCCACTAACTAGAATACTCTGAAATATGCTGTTGATGTGCCCATAATAACTGTAATAATCCTCCCTGATAAAGGCCCCAGAATACATTTCACTGTTACACCATGAGACATGCAACTATTCTGTGGAATGACTGACAATTTAAATAATCTCCCAAAATAGTGTCAAGTGTGGAAGTAACTGATTGCATGGTTCCATAGAAATGCATGTGTAGAAAAATCATGCCAAATTTTGAGAAATTAATTAAACAGCAATTTTACTAAGTGACTGGATGAAACAATAATTCCACGAAATGACTGGAAATTTTAGTCATTTTGTAGATGACTAATTTTGCAATGGGAATAGAGCCTACTGATGTGCTTGGAAGTGAACTTAACACCCAAGAAAATGAAGGATTAACTAGCAATCACTACTCCCCAGATTCACTCCTTAGCCCTTTGAACTCCTCAGCCCCAGCTCTACAATCCATCTGTCTCTTGTCCTGAGCTGTCCCTCCCAGGGCAACTGTTGGCTTCCTGGGGAGATGATTTTATGTTGGATGGCCCAAGGAACTGTAAGAACAGCTGGCTCAGGACTGAGAGTGATGCGGCTCCTTGGCTGCCTCTGCTAATCTGACCCAAATGGATCTGCAGCTTGAAAAATCAGCAGAATGCCCAAATGCCAAAAATTCTGCAACTAAACATGCAGGCAATCCCCAGGTTTGTGGGAATGTGTGGGTGTTGGAGCCTGGGGTGTGCATGTGCATGCCCACAGCAAATCCACACCCACAGTGACTGCCATTAATCACCCTGGGATGTCTACTCCTGGCCCATCAGGATGCATCCAAAGAGCAAATTCTTGGTTTCAGAGGGCATTACATTCATAGACATTTAAAAAAAAAGATAATTGTGTTTCTTGAGCCCCAACCACCCCACAATGGATTTTCTCTTCTGTGGTCTTAAACAGGCTGAAGATGATGGCCCAGCTGTAAACTGTGTGGGACAGGGATCATCTTTTTTGCACATGCACACAACATGCAGAAACCAGCTTATGACAAATGGCAGAGCCTTGGCCAATGCCTTTTCCAGGAGAAGGGGTCTTTATTCTCCTGGCCTTCCCACTTGCCCTGTCTCCAGCCATGACATCAGCTGAGGTCTCTTTTGCCAGCTTGCTTCCTTCCATCCATTGATGGCATTATGAGGAAAACACAGAACATCTGGTGATCACCTGCGAATGTTTCTATTAGAGGTTCTGATTCTTGCTAGCAGGCTACAGAAAATGAATACACACATCTGAAAATGAAAATACACATTGGCATCCACTGCACAACACTTCTGCAGCAGCCCAAAGACACCAGAAGCTATTTAGTGGGGCAAAAATGCAAAGGGATGCTCTGAATCTTCCTTTAAATGCAGAGTGTTAAATTCTGCATTGCCCTAACTCCTCATCACTTTCTTCGTCTGCAGCTGTGAGGAAAGCTCCCACCCGAGCACAGAGCTGCCTATGGGAATGGGCCATGGTTTATGGTAACAGGAGCCATCAAAGTGGTCATCTCTTTGGCTGAAAGGAGATGTTTGCTTGCCATCTCAGTTGTTTTTTGTTTTATTACATCCCAAACACCAGGGAAATTACCTGTATATTGCTACCTGCCTAGGTAGAATGAGTAATCAAAGGGAGTTGTACAAGAAAGGCTGGAAGGGTTATTTATGGTCCCTAAGCTCCACTTCTCAAATGAAATGACTGGTGATTGTCTCTTCTGTCAGACAGTCTCACCTCCCAGTTTCATGTGAGAAATCCTCAAGGGATCAGCTGGAAGAGGGACCCTGAATCTTCCCTGACTGAGAACATCTTCATATGGGGGAGTCTCTCATCTGACTCCATAACTAGGGAGAAAAGAATCAGGCTCCATGTAAAAATTCACAGAAGTTTTCTTGCAACAGAAGATATCTGAGATTCCCAAAATCATCCCTCTCCTCTTGCTTAGTCCTTTGCTCCTTAGCCTGCATTTATGTTGCACAGAAGAAAAGTCCTTTTATTGTGAGACCAAGCTCCCAGGTACCCAGATCCTAACAGAACTGTGTTTTTCAGTTCCTATCACTGTACTGAGTAAAAATAAAAATAAAAATTAAAAAAACTAAACTAAAACTAAAACAAAAACGAAAACTAAAACTAAAAAAATTGGAGACCATCTACAATCAATGTCCTGTACAGAAAGTAAAATAATTAATCCTTGAGAGATCTGGTTTTGTTCTCCAAACACAGGTATGACTTGGCGGCCTTTCTGAAGCAAACCTGTGCTTAAATTGTCTGAGACATTCAAAAGTAGAACATGAGTGCTATAAAATGCCTTCAAAAGATTTGTTTTTATGGAGAGGACAATTTAGGGTTTGGGGAGATTGCCTTAATGAAAATGCAGTGGATAATACACCTCAAGCATGAACTAAACCAAAGCATATTAACCTTTGGGTTGGTCTAGGAGCTGGACTTTGATGATCCTAGTGGGTTCCTTCCAACTCAGGATATTCTATGATTCTATGAAATCCACTTCTATTCTTTTCAGTCAGAATAATGTTTTAAAATGTTGTGTATCACCTCCACATAAACACAGTGGGCACACACACAAACAGGCATGCACAGATTTGGGTAGAACAATAAATAGCACATAGATTTATATGAGAACTTCTGCGTGCAGTGCAGAAGGTGCCAAACAAAGAGAACTTTTGTCTGCCGACGTTTGCACATCGACCTGGACAGGAAATAATGAAGATACAGCTGAGGCAGTAAAGGAGCAATTTCTTCAGAGCAAATTTACTCAACATCTAGAAAAATGAATAACACAACACTGAACCAACTGAAAACAGTCTCAACCTTTGTTGCTTCCCAACGGCCATGACACTATTTGGAAACCTCCTGTGAAACATACACAAGGACTGGCATCATTTCTTGGGTTTGCTGCTTACTTTTTCCAAAAAAGGGACCTTCAGACCGGTGCACCTGGAGGACACCATATGCAGTAAAATAATAATAATAAAAAGGAAACTACTCAGAAATACTTCTTTGCCTCCAACCCTAACAAGACTTTGGGGATGTAAAAATTCTGTAATACTGAACAGATGTTAAGGTAACTCAAATACAATACCCAGAATCCCTTTTCCAGCCTGTTATTTTATAATTTATCAAAATGTTTAAATGCTCCTTCACTTGGCTATTAAAAAAAATATTATTAAATGAAAGTAAGACTCTTGAGAAGGCTTTGAGCTTTAATGCATTTCACAGAACACCCAGTCAGAGAGGAATGAAGGTGCAAAAACCCTGCCAAGGGCTCAGTGAATGGATAAAGTGTTAGAGGTGATGTGTGTTTTCAGAAGATTTTAGACAGTATAATAATTTCAAAATTAGGAAAAAAGTCTCATTCAGGTAAGATGTTCATGGGATGAAATGAGTGGGGAAGGGCAGATGCTCAGCTTGGGCTTCTTGAGGTCATCTATTCAGCCTGGAAGTTTCTGTTTAGTAGACACGATTCTCTTCTTTAAATGCTAAATATTAGCCTATATCTAGCACAGTAAACGAGTTTACATTCTCACTTGTACACATATCAGAGTCCTCATGCATCTTGCACAAAAGCAAGGACATGAGTCCAAAAGCAAGAGTCCATTCTCTGATACCAACAAAATTAGCTAAAAGTTGATAGAGCTACACCCATCTAACCCTGACTCAGAGGGAAATCAGAAACTCTAGAAAGGAATGTGCTCAAATCCATATTCTATATTTGAAAATTTGGAATACTGGTGAGGAAGGAGCAAAGCCAAGACCTAGATGTGAGTTTGGCAAGTGTTACAAATCCCAACTCAAACCACTCAGGAGCTTTGGACACTTAAGTTACGCTTCCAAATTGGCTGCTGGGCCTTGAGCACATCTTGAACCTGGGGTGGATAAGTAAATCACAGCACCAAGATGATTTATTTTTACCTTCTCTTATATGCAGTGAGATTGTTTTTATATTCATTCATTTTTGATACCTGCCTTGCTTACAGGATTTACAGATGTCTGTTTCTTGGAAACTCCTTTCGCTCCATTGCTGTTTTCCTTCTAGCCAGCAGGGAATGCTGGTGTATGGAAGTAACTCTCTCCCTGTCATAGGCAGAAATGTCTCTTCCTCAGTTAGGAAAGCATAGAAAACACTCCCTGCACAATCTGGAAGAGATTTGTTTCTGGAACAGTGCTGTTCAAACAAAAGGCCGAGCTGGCTTTCAAAGGCAGAGTACTCTTACCTTAGTCCACCCTGCTTTGCTAGTGCTTTGAGCAGCCTTAAAGCAGGATGCCCTATTTTACCTATTTTTCCCATTTTAGTGCTTGCTCCTAAGGCTTCAGCCAAGAAGGACCCTCATGCTGCAGTCGTAGAAAGCCCAGCTTGTCTCCAGGCTGGAAGAAATTCTGATCCTTGATCTGCCAGCCTCTATTCTTAAATAAGTGAATGCTCCAATGGTCTCTCAGAGCTTGATGTGATATGACAAAAGAAAAGGTATTTATGTTCCATGGCTATTTTCCCTTGTCAGATCCAGTGAGGATAACATACAGATGTACTCCAAGCCTTTCAGTATTCTCAAGAGAGAAAGCCCCTTTGGCAGGCATCCTCACTTTTTCAATAAACATAAGGTTTTTCTCAATTTTGATTTATAGCACTGAACATGTCTCTTTTCCATTCTGCAGTTGATGATACTGAAAGATGGAAGTTAATAGCGTCATAAAAACCCCCAAAGCCTTGTTTTCAAAACCTGCACATATTTAAATTTCTGAAGCAGAGGATATTTGGGAGCAAATTCTCCAAAGTAACTGAACTCAAAGATAAATTTCCATGGGGACATTCTCCACTTTGCACTCCAAACCCACAGTCTCCAAGGAATAAGTTGCTCCCCACTTACTGTGCCCCATAAGAATATCAAATGGAAATGTCTGCCAAAGGAGGGAGGAAAGGAGGGTGAACCCATTCCTGTTTTGCAATTGCAAACCTGCTGGGATGAATTGGTTGAGACCAGCTCTCTAGAGAAGGATTTGAGATTACTGGTTTGTGAAAAATTGGATATGAGCTGGCAATGTGTGTTTGCAGCCCAGAAATCCTGTGACGCATCCAAAGCAGGTAGGGCAGCAGGGGAAGGGGGGGAATCCTGCCCCTCTGCCCCGCTCAGGTGAGATCACCCCTCCCTGCAGAGCTGCCTGCAACCCTGGGAGCCCAGCACAGGAAGGACAGGGAGCTGCTGCAGCCAGTCCAGGGCAGGGACACCGAGATGCTGAGAGGGATGGAGCAGCCCTGCTGGGAGGAAAGGCTGAGAGAATTGGGATTGTTGTGCCTGGAGAAGGGAAGGCTCCAGGGTGACCTAATTGTGGCCTTTCAATAGTTAAAGGGGGCTTATAAGGAAGATGGGGAGAGACTTTTTACCAAGGGCTATAATCATAGGTTCATGAAGGTTGGAAGAGACCTTTGAGATTATCAAGTCCAAGCTTTGACCAAACACCTTGTCAACTCAACCACAGCACTGAGTCCAGTCATTCCTTGGACACCTCCAGGGATGGAGACTCCACCACCTCCCTGGGCAGCCCCTTGTGATACCTGACCACCCTTTCAGTGAAGAAATTCTTCCTGATGTCCAACCTGAACCTCCCCTGGTGCAGTTTGAGGCTGTTTCATCTTGCCCTGTCACTCCTCACATTATCTGTGAAGGAAGCCAGAGCACTGAAAGAGCAGTTTATGACAAGACAGAGCTGTTTATCAGTTTGTGACACAAGCCACCAGGATACACACTGTCCTGACTTTCCATCCCCTGCTTTTTTTCCCCTCTGAGCCTCCATCCTTTTACTAACAGCCCTCCCTGGAACTTCTGGAGCCCTCTCCCTGCCACAGCCACAGGAGAATGACTTTCCTAGGTGCAGGCTACCTTCCTCTTCTTTGTGCAGGCTGCCCACAAGTAATGGGAAATCTGTAAGTTCTAGATATGAAGGGTTCCCAGGAGCTAAGGCTGGAGTTCCTCCTGCCACAGAGAAGCTCCTGAATCAAAAGAACAAAAAAAGTGTTGGTTTTTTTTCTTTTTTTCTTTTCTTTTTTTTTTTTTTTTGATTTCTCTCTCTGAATAGGCCACATTTGCACAGACAAGCAGTGACCCAGAAAGAATGCTTTCATTGCTACTGCATATTGCTGTTTTTAAACACTAAGCTCCTATCCTGATGGAGGTAGCTAGGCAGAGATAATTCCAAAGAGCAGTTCCTGTGAAACTGCAGCCTTAACTTTTACAACAGGATACTGGGGAAAACTGTTATTTTTAGAGTCCTGGTTTATCTGGGAAATTTCAGCCTGCAGTTGAAATATTACTTTTGTGATCCATACACATGGATTTTTATGAATGGTTCTTGAGGGATCCTTTTTGCTTCCAAGCCAGTCTTTGGTGACATTTAAAGTTATAATAGCAGCCCTGTGAGCAGTAACCTGGTCCAAGAGCCCTTTAGATCCATGAGCACGCGTAGCAGATGTGCAGCTTCCACGGGCAGCTCTTCCATTCACCAAGGTGTGCAGGCTCTGCAAAAAAAAACTCTCATGGACAAAGCTGCACAAGCCACCACGTCAGCTGGGCTGTTTGGGCTGCTCCTCTGCTGTTCCATGGCCTCCCTGAGCAGAGCAGAGCAGAGCAGAGCATTTGCCATGGCTGTGGAGAGTGCTCCTCTCAGAGATCACAGGCCTCCCTGGTGCAGCTGAAACACTGCAGAGGCTTTGCACCCCAACACTCCCCTGCCCTCAGGAAAATGAGCTTTATCAAACAACTGGGCCCCCAGTGTCTGTCTCTCTGGGGGAAACACCTGAAAAATTCACTCTCTTTTATGCCAGGATATCAGTCCATGGTGTGACCTGCACACCCCCACCAGGGCCACTCTGAGAGCCCCCTGTGAGGCTTCCAGCAGTGGCACTCTCCCTACGTCTTTTTTCTCTTGCCTCCTTTTTTCTTTGTTTACTTTCCAGGAATTGTCTGAAGTGTTTCCAGTCTGCCTTTACCCAGCTTCAGTTCTGATCTTTCTTTTTTTTCTTCTTTCTTTCTTTACTTTTTTTTCCCCCTGGGCAGCCTCAGTTGAACCTTGTGGCAGCTGAGCAGCAAAGTCTGCTGACTTGCAGCATCCCTGGGGAGCTGATTCAGTCACTCTCTGTCTGTGGGTCTCTTCAAAGGGCTTCAGCTCAGCGCTGCAGCAAACTGGCAGCTTGCTCTGCTTTTAAATACATCATGGAACGAACTGAATGTCAGAGCAGGAGAGCTGGGAGGGTGGGGAGCAGAGGGCTGGAGTCCTGAGGGAACTGGGGCAGGAGAGGAGGGGAAGGGCCTGAAAAATATCCTGGCAAAATCCACAGATATACCACAGGGAGAGACCCAAGGTGGGAGTGCAACCTGTGAGGTATTGAAATTTTATGAATTTTATAATGAAATAGAGGAACTATAAAATTTTCTTTTCAGTTGACTTGAAATGTATTGTTCTGCTTTTGGAAGTTTATCCCTTAAAAGCCCTCCTTCCCTTGCTTTTAATGAAATACGGTTTGATTTTTTTTTTAAAGGCCATCTTGGCGTAAAATAAAGTTTAATTGCAGGATGGTTGATACACAACATTTCAGCTTTCCATAAGCAACATGTTTTTGAAAATATTGAACTGTTCTTTCTTGATACTTTCAAAACCCTTCCCTCCTTACTTTTGCTGGGACAGATCCCTAAGTTAAAGTGGATTCATGAGTGTTTTAATTTCTCCAGAACTCTGGGGCTGGATTTACTCTCCAGGAACGCTGGAGCCATGTGGTGCTGTCAGCCCTTGTGTGGAAGAGCAGACTCATGGCTCAGCCATCACCCTGGGACTCAGGAGGCCTCAGCAGAGCTTCTGGTTCTTCCAACTGCCTTCACGTCAGTCTTCACCCAAGGCCAAATTCTTGAAGACACTGGCAAGCTATTTTTTATTTTAAAAGGTGCCCAAATAGGCTGGGCATCTAACACAGGCATTGACGTGATTTCCTGATAATTACAGCCAGCAGAAGCCCTGGGGGGATGCAGGATGGCAGAGCTGCCCTTGCATTTCTTTGCTGGGTCCTGCTGTGCTCCATTCAGGGTGAAAAGCCACCCAGAGAGGACACCCAGAGATGCTGCTGGACTCTGGGTCTGGCACCCAGATCCATAAGACACAAATCTAATCTGTTCCTGATTACCTCGTAACAATTAATTGCTACATGGCAAACTGGCAACCCAACACACTAATTAAAGATGATAGCATAGAAAAAAACAGTGAATGTGGAAGGTATTACATAATTCAGAAATATTCTGGGGAAATGAGTGCAAAGGAGAGCTAAGGAAAGGCTAGAACACCAGAGCAAGTTGTCTGTCAGCCTCCCTGCAATCTATATTCCAGCCAAACTCTCCTCATTCCCCCTGAGACACTGCATGCCTGGGTCACACTGCAGCACAGATGGTTAATCCATCAGAACAAGTTCTAAATCCAGACAGTTCTGGGATGGTCTTTTCCTAACTTAAAAATCAAAGGTGGTAGCTGCTCTGAAGGAAGGCACTTCCACTGTCACCACACAGACAGGGGAGATGAGGAAAGTGTCAGAAGAGAGATTTGTCCCTCATTATACTCTGAAGCACCACAGGGGAGAGACTGTCGCACAGTGTCACAATTAATTTTTTCTCTTTTCTGCCCTTGCTTTCTTGGTGGTATCCCACACCTTTGTAAGAGGCTGTCAGCCCCTCAGAGCAGGAGGCACCATTGCAATCAGAGGTACAAGCATGGGTACAGCCATAGCCAAGCTGCCCTAGAGCTGCCCCACTCACTGATGCAGGTGGAGCAGCAGAGGCTTGAAATTCAGGGAGCACTAGATACAAAGGTGTGCAAGAGGAAGAGGCACTGGCTCTTGGACAAGGTCACAAATTAAATTAAATTAAAGCTAAATTCAGCTCAGATGCTGTAATCACATCTCCAGGTTCCACCTGAGATGTAGCTGTGTGCACTTCACTGATCCCCTGGGTTACCCTACACATGCACTACTTATATACAGATTGCATGAATTCCTTGCTCAAACTGATAGTCTGACTTCTGCACTGGTATTGAGACTCCTCTGTGGTTCCTGGGAATGACATATTAAATTATTAAACATGGCTGATCTCTGAGCAACTGCACTTTTCAGAGCTGACACAATGTATGCTCTCTTTATGAAAAACTACCCTATCCAGTCAGTTACACTCACTTGGAATTACCTCCATCATTAAGGCCTTTAACAATATTTTTTTATCAATGATAGTACCCAAGATGCTAAAAGCTCCCTCCTTTGTAAATGAAATCACATCTTTCTTAAGGCAAGAACTTGAATGTGAGTCTCCTACACCACAGGGAGATGCTGAACCAATTTCTCCCTGCTCTGGCACAAGGCTCAATGTCAGGGCAGGGACTAACCCCGAGATGCCTTTGCCACCTCTGGAGGGAAGATCTTGCTCTCTTGAGCTGAAATCCTTCCCTGCACCAAAGTTGCTGCCAATGACAAGTTCCAATGAAAGATCATGTTTGTGGCAAGGCAGTGTTTTGTTGAGCAAAACATCTTTTGCAGAGAAATTCTTTAGCTGCTCCTGCCTACTCACTGCCCAGCTCTGCAGGGGGAAATATGGGTAGGCAATGAATTCCCTCCTCTTTTCCACTTGCAACCCTGGCCTGCAGGTACCTGTATGGACTCACAGAGCTGCACCCTTCTAAACTCCCATGGTGCTGTAAAAAAACCTCAAGATGTGAATTTTTTAGTGGAGTTTCCTGCAAAAAAATGAAGAAAGGATCCTTGGAGGGTGTATCCTGGATGTACACAGGAGTGCTGTATAGCTTGAGAGTGAGTTCCTAAAATAAATGCCTCTGTGCACAGTCCCTGTGAAATTGTCATCTGTAGAAACCCTCTTGGATCAGACACTTGTACAGAAACGTGTTTTCCTAGCTGGCACTGCATCTGTTTGTCCAGCTCTGTAAAGCACAGAATTGTCAAGGTTGGAAGAGGTTTTTAAGATCATCAAGTCGAATCTCCAGCCTTGGAGATGGATAAGGAGGTGGATTTAGTTTTCAGACTGGTAACCTTTCACAGGCAGCCAGTTCTCACTTAAAAGGTTCAGAAACTCCCCTCTGGTAAAATGCTTGTAAAAAATGAAGCATCTCTGCTCTGACAGAGGAGTGGACCATGCTGTCTTACGAAGTGCAGTTTTTTAAGTCCAAAAAGAATTGAGAGAAGAGGGTATGTATGAAAAAAAGGATTCTGACTGCTAAGGAATTATCTGCATGTGAACAATAAAAATAAGCAAGTACTGCTCATTTTGGAACTGGGAGGTGCAAGCCTGAGGGTTGTTTGTGCATCAACTTGTCATGGTGGCTTTACAAGTGTGTGCCTGCCTGTTTATTCATGGCTGCAGCGAGAACAGCCTGCTTTCCACCCAGTCTGTACTGTAAGCAAGAAATATAACTTGCAGATAAGTAGTGTTGTGGGGAGACAAAACACCCATCAAAAAACGGTGGGAACTTTGGTGTCTTTTTAAAACGTGTTTTGATGGGGAAAGACTAGTATAACAACAAAGTTATCTCACTGGTAACAGGAGTTCACATTTCTCCTAATTTCATTAATGATTTAATTCTGAAAGGAAGAAAGGCTGGCAGAGTTCATTTGGTTGTAATTAGAGGGGTGAAGTAATAGGTGACTAGGGTTTGCAAATCACTCATGTTGTTTTGAGAAACCGGTGTACAAAAATATTATTTTGCTTATGATTTGCTTTCTTAAAAAAAAGAAAAGAAAAGAAAAGAAAAGAAAAGAAAAGAAAAGAAAAGAAAAGAAAATCTTTTCCAGGTATGTTTCCTAGCTTAAATGAGGCTTGTAATAGGTGCTGGGGTAAAAGTAGAAATCCAGGGGGACTAGAAATAATGATTTTGAAATTGTTTTTCCCTGTCTTGAATTTATGTTCAGACTTCATGAGCTCTTTCCAGTGCATGTCTTCGGCGCCTCTTACCACAACATGCTCTTCTCAAACACAGGCTTGTAAAACTCACAAGGGGACAGGCAGTCACCCACTTAACGATCTTCTTTAGTGTGGTTTTTCACACCACATGAGCTGAGAGCTGGGTTTCAGGAGGAGAGAAGTGTTTGTTTTGCTGTTTTGTTGCATTTGCCCAAGCGAAAAAAAAAAGTCAGACGAAATCTGGATTCATTGCAATGATGCCAAAGAAGGCCATAAAGTGATTTTTACTAGAGTTCAGCTCTTGGTCAATGAGATTCATGTTTGCACATCTATGAGTGAGCCGTGGGGGTCCTGCAGCAGGTGTTGTGTGGGGAAAGGCTCAGCACCACCACGGCACCTGTGCCCATGAAGCCATCACCCACCATGGATTAGTTGGGTTGGGAAGGGTTAATGGCACAACCACCCTCTCCCCTCCTTGGGGCAACAACTGCCAGTGCCACACTTCCCTCCTGCCCCTCGCCAGCCCCGCTCCCAGACAATGGAGAGGTCTGGCTGCAGCTGCGAGGATGTCAGGCTGAGCACCTGTGGCCAAACAGGCACAGCTGCAGCAGAGCTGAGCACCTGTGGGCCAAACATGCCCAGCTGAGCGTGCCAGGGCTGAGCTCTTCTTGTGCAAGCTCTGCACACCCCACTGCCAGTGCCTGGGAATGATGCAAGTCAAGAGATGGGGCCATTGGAGGTGGCAGAAACAGGGGTTGCCAGAGCCCCATTATCTGATTTTACTCAAATGCCCTGCGAAGTCTTTCTGTGCAGAGGGAGTTTCCTAGAGCTGTGCAATGTATGGAAACCACTTCTATGCCTGAAGAATTAAGTGCCTGCTGAGGAACTTCCTCGTGAGGGGAAGAGGAGGGGCAGGCTCTGAGCTCTGCTCTCTGGGACCAGGGACAGGACCCAGGGAACAGCTGGAGCTGTGTCAGGGAAGGTGAGGCTGGGTATCAGGGAAAGGTTCTTCCCCCAGAGGGTGCTGGGGCACTGAACAGGCTCCCCGGGGAATGGGCACGGCCCCAAGGCTGCCAGAGCTCCAGGAGTGTTTGGACACCGCTCTCAGGGATGTTGGGGTGTCTGTGCAGGGCCAGAGGTTGGACTCGATGATCCTTTTGGGTCCCTCCCAGCTCAGGATATTCTGTGTGTGTGTGAAGGCCCCTTCAGAGACCTCTTCCCGCATGTTACCATGAATACCCAGACACTTGCATGTGTCTGACTGCTTCTAGGTCTGTGCTCAGTGTTCCCACTTCTGACCAGACAAAATAGGTCATCACCTTCAGAACAGTTTATTCTGTCAGCTTTTTTTGGTTTTTAGGGATGCTTGGAAATATCCAGGGAACAGGCTGGAGGCCTGCCAGTATTCCTGTGGACCCTGTGATGTCTTGCTGGGTATGACAAAAGTCAGGGTCTTTTGAGCCCCAGCAAACAGGCAGAGACAAGGAATGGGATGGATGAATTGTCTTGGTGACTGCATATGTCCCATGAGTGTCGAGTGGACAGTGCAGGACTGTCTGGTTTTGTACTGTTACTTCAGACTCTTAAATAAGTTGGACTATCTGACCAGGGCAGAAACATGAGCACCCTTTTTTCCGGGTGGGAAATTGACTGTGGGGCTTCTAAATGTTCAAGTCAACCTGAAAATGAAAATATTTGCTGTGGGTGTGTTCCATTTATTTATTTATTTAATATTTCCAGTCCATGAAGCTGTTTTCTTGGTGAATTTTTTAATATATTCAAAACAAAAGAAATTAAGAACCTGAACTTAATATGTCAAGGTGCTTTTGGAGGGTCTGTGTTTACTATGTTCTCTGCATGGCAGTGCAGATCAGCTCAATTCAGTAAGAATTGGTGGCTTTTGGGAAGCTGTCACTTGTGAAAAACAAACACCCAAACCAGTTGTTTTTCCCCCAAACCAGTGAACAACACAAGGAAAAATCATTATTCAGCCCATGTACCCACACACTGATATGAACAAAACTTCCAAAAAGGAGAGCCTTTGCCAGCTTATGGGAACTATTAAAAGCGTGTTGAGTTTTTTATGCTCACTGGGAAATGGACAGAGGCCACCAAACTCATTTCACAAAGGCTGCTACAAATCCTGCAGTCAGTAAAAACCTTCAGTCATCCACGGCTGGATTTGAGCTGGCAACTGCTGTATCCCTTCAGCACTTAGCCCCTCCTCCCCCATTTTTATGGTCAGCAGGTGTGTGTGTAGGAGAGACTGTGGTCTCCCATTTAATTTGTTGCTGCTGATTTACAGCATAGTATTAGTTAGGCAGGCTTCATAAAGCTGGGGGCCAGAAGGGACAGCTCGATCATCTGCCCTGTCCTCCTGTCTAGCACAGCCCATTAAGTTTCACCCGGACACCAGTATATTAAGCTCACAAATGAAATTGAGACTGCAGCACTTTTAAGTACACAGGGGATTAAACCATGTGCCACAGACGGAAACAGGAGAAATGAAAAGTCATCGCTGCTCAAGAGCTCTGCAGTCTCAAGGAAGAAGAGAGTTGAGAGAAGTCCAGCTGATACCAGCAGACAAACCCATCCCTGTCTTGGAGAAAGAGGGGAGAGTCCCCAGATAAAAAGCAACGAGGCAAGAGAATCTAGTCTGAGAGGAGAACAACAGCCAGAAACTTGTGCCAACCTGATTTGTGAACAAATCGTATCTTAAATCCAGATATAGTGATAGGCAGAGCCCTGGGTATGACAAGAAGGAACTGCAGCAGGAGTAGAGGATAAAAACCTCTCTGTCATCACATTCTCTTTCCTTCTCCCTTCAAGCTTCTGAGGAACACCAAAGTGGGGGCGGGGGGGAAGGCAAAAGGTTGCCTTTATGGATAATGTTAGAATTGCCTTTTATACAGGTTTATAAGGGCACTTGGAAACATTGGGCATGTGATGCTGAGGAGTGATGAGTGTAATGTCATCTCACCATGAGAAGTTACAGCATGGGGAAAACCAACCCTCGGGACAAGCCGTGACACCAGGGCAGCTCTCCTGAGCCCTAACCTTCCTGACTAGGAAACAACTGACTAATGAGGAACACACATGGAATTAATTTACTGTCAGACCAGGGGCAAAAATGATAGCTTTGTTTTATTCCTTCAGAGCAAAAGCATCACTGGAGAAAAGTCAGCCTGAGCTCCACAGTTTCTAAGGAATTAAGAATGGGAAAAAAGAGAAGCATTGGAAGCAAATACAAAGTTCAAACAATATTTGGTGGACTTTAGCATCTTGTTGCCTTCAACAGGTTTTAGGGAGAAAACATGTAATATCTTCCCTGGAATTATTAGGTGAAATATTACGGCTTTTTAATGGGTCAAAATCCTCAGTCGTCATCTCCTTTCCAATTTTATTCTTCTGTCTGTTTCAGCACTGTCTGTTGCTGCCCAACAGCATAGTGTGACTTCATTTGTGCAACTCATTTTGCTCATTTAAATGGTATTTCTCCAGCAAAAAAAAATTGCATGTGTACTTGGGGTTTCTTTTGGGTTCAGATGAAGGCTTTGCCTTTGCAGACAGTGAGAGAGAGAGTCTGTCTGTCTGTCTTTGCACTCGCCTTGTGCTTTCTGAAGTTCATCCATGTCCTATTATTGAATCTGATTCAAGGGGGACTTCAAGAAGTAAAACCACAACATAGGGCATGTATTGGTTAAGGATATTCCACAGATCAGCTTGTCCACTGCCCCTGAATAACAGAGCAAGTCATTTTTTCCGCTGATATTTCCAGGTTTCCCCTTCTGGTTGTTTTCTGAACATCATGGTTTTAAGGAGTAGAATTATCTTCTCTCATTGTGTATCTGACATATTTCTCTTTAGCTGCACTAACTTCTGGAAAAAATACGCTCTTGTGGACACCATCATCAACTCCTATTCTGAATAACTACAGGGGAAAAAAACCCTTTGTTATTAAAGAAAAAAAAAAAAAAGAAGGAAACAGGAACATCAGAAAATACTGGCCTAAACTGAAGATTTTATAAGATTCCGGATATAAGACCAAGTTTTCTTGTGCAATGATGTCACCTGCACATACAATGTGATTGGGAAAGCCTCTTTTGATAAAGCCCCCCTTGCACCAAACTCTCTCTTGATGTTTTTCTAAGCACCAAAGAGACTTTGGGCTCCCTCCACAAGCAATGGGAGGGAGGGAAAAATTAAGAGCTGTGGGGAGAGGCTGGAAGGGAAAACAAGGAAATGATGAAGGTTGTTTTAATAAACCAAAAGAGAGAAGGATGCAAAGTGCTGGAAAATATGTCTAGAAGGAAAAAGTGTAGAAGTGGAAAGGAAAGAGGAAATTCAGCAAAATATGTAAAAGTCAGAGATCAGCAAGCCAGGTTTTCAGCTGGGGTAAGCCAGTCAAACTCCACTAAAGTGAGTGGAGCTGAAATGAGTCCCAGCAATTGGGAATCTATCCCATTCTGTTCCATCAAAGAAATAAAGAACAGGAAATTGACTTTATAGAGAAGCTAGAACTCATGAATTAAGTGTGATTTAGCTGGTTCCCAGAAAAAAATCAGCAAGAACCCTGCTAAGGCCTGCTGTTCTATAAATACTACCTGATTAGGCTAGTTCTATTTCAGAAAGCCTGGTGTTCATACACTCAGGGTGGATCCTGGGGATGCCCAAGAAGATCCAAATGTGATGCCTGGGGTCCTGGATGTGTCCAAGTACAACAGGGAATAACTAAAGGCGGACTGGGATTTGCCCACTGCATCTACACGTTCAAAACAGGTCACCCAACTTCCCCTGAGCCTTCATATTTGTATCACTCAGTCCTCGGGTTTATCACAGCAGGCTGAGGAGGCAGCAAATCCCAGCCTCTTGTTAGCAATTGCCAGACCACCAGAAAGATCTAGAGAGCTGCTGGCCCAGCTTTGGAGGACAGGGCTATTTGATTTGACACAGAATGAATAATAAATCAAACAACTCCCTGCCCCATAATTAAACCTCATGGAAGGCTGTCCTTCTTGAAAAGCTGGACTAGTCAAGGCTAAAGGCAGACGTGTCTTGTGGGGTGGCAGGGAGGACTCCAGAGCTCCCCTCCCACCCTCAGTCTCTCCCTGCTGCACTGTGGCAGCCCTCCATCCATCTGGAAACACTCTGGAGTTCGGAGGAAGCTCGAGAGCAGCAATGTGCAGTGATCCCTCTCCCAGCCTGGGGAGCTGTGCCAGGGACCAAGTTCAAGACCTGGACAATGCCCTGCTTGGCCAGTTGATTGGATAGAAAAATTAATTTACAGCCACATTATGGAGGAGGGCCCAGATTCCACAGAACACTGAAGTCCCTGGAAGCTTAGCTGAGAGATCAGCAGTGCTGCTGCAGCAGCTGAGATTTCCACTTGTTGCAAACAGAGATGAAATGGGATGGTCACGTACACAGGGAGCCCAAGGGGACCTGCTCTTCACGCTGGGTGATGCTGGCTGCAGGCACCAGCCAGGAACAGGGTCTGGCTTTTCACCATGACCACAGGGAAGGTCAGGTCCTCTTGCCCATCCAGGTGGTGGGTGTTTAAACTGGAGGAAACACGGAGATGCTCAGAGCTGCAGTGCATTGTACCTGAGTGCAACGCGTGGAAGTGCTTCTCCTTTGTGTCAAACACCAGAATGGGTGCAAGCAGATCTTCTCCTGGAGGCTAAGAGCAGGTTCCCCAGCTGCTGGAGAAGAGCCAGGATTTCTCCCAGGCCAGCAGGATTGCCTGGTGCTATCAGCTACCACATCTCCATTTCAGTGTCCCCCTGACTCTGCTGTGTCAATACATTTAGACAGTGGAAGGATTTACATTTACAGTGGAAGGATTGCTGAATTGCTGCGCTCAGGAAAAGGCCTGCACCAGTCTGGAGTGAGGGAAACCATCCAGCACTGGTTTTAAAACTTGTGCAGCAGACTGTGACACCCAGCCCTCCCCCCAGGGGCTGTGGCTGCTGAGATGTGCAGTACAGGGAGCAGCAGGAGAGGAAGATGCTGAAGACTCTTCCCTAAAGCAAGGGGAGATGTTAGGGGTTTCCCAGGGGAAAACAAGATCTGTTTCAACAACAACAACAACCAAGTGGGATTTTTAAGAAGTGTAACACAGATCACAGGCCTATTTATACTGTGGCCAATGAGTATTTCTGAAAAACTTTCAAAAGCTCTATTTCACATTTTTACTTGAATTCTCTACTACCTTACAGAGAGGATGCATCTTTTGGCAGTAAAACAAAGCACAATAAATGTTGCAAATTTAATCTGACTTCCCAAGTTTTGGGATAAAAGAAGAGGTTTTGAATCTGGTAAAAAAGACCCAATGCATTCTTGTCTCTGAGTGAGTGGCTACTAAGAATAGATCTTGACTACCTGCCCCATTCATTGCCCTCAAAACACGGGGAGCCATCCCTTGCAAAAGGTGTGCCAAGCCTGTTCAAAGGCAGTGGCTCGTGAAATAAAACTTTACAGCTAAAAAGCTAAAAATAAAACTTCACTTCTTCTCAAGAGTCTGGCTTAACAGCCCCCTCTGTTATTCTTCTTATTCTGATGATTCTTCCTGTTATTTGTACAGCTGAGCCAAAGTTTCCAGGCAATTCACGAAGTTACTCAGAGAGCTCAAGTGGGACATAAGGTATTACAAAATGTAATTCTGACTCTGGTTTACACTACAGTTTCATTTACACCCATTTTTATAATCTCTTTACATTCAAAGAGGTATGAGGGGACTTTTTTTTGGTAATATTATCAGAGGTATTCTACATGTACCATCACATTATTATTATTATTAATTTGATTATAATATCTCCTAATCAAGTTTTGGGGTTTTCCAAGAAGAATTCAATGCTTGGTAAAATTCTCACAGAAATCAAGGGAATATTAAAAAGAATTGTTTTGCCCACTCCCATTAGATTTAATACTTATTCTACTACATGAAAGAAAACTGGAAGAGTGATACAGAGTGCAAATTAGGTTACTCAAAACAGGTTCTTTCTGGAGTTCATATGCAGGAATGCTGTCAACTTTTGTAGCCTTGTAAAAAATAAAAAGAGTTCTCAATGATAGTGATTCATTTTATAATTCATTAATCCTATTTCCCTCAGGTAAAGGTAAGATTATTAAAAGTCTTTTCAGTACAAAGGCAAGGTATTTCTCCTACTGTAGGGGTTTTTTAACAGCAGTTTTTTTAGTTAGTAGGGTAGTTACAAAATTAATCCAATCATTTTCTCCATACCCATAACCACCCCAAACCTGCTTTCAGTTGACCAGACTATCATTTATTCTCTTGCCTTTCCCAGCAATTAGGAGTAACATGGGTTATGGGAATATGGGAAGATAATATTTAATGTAATGAGATTTTATATATACACTTGTAAATAAAATAATTCCATGCTGTGGAAGGTATTTTTATACTTGAACACCACACTAGTATTTTTTAAAAAAACCTTTAGTATAGATTAAAAGGAGAGTTATTTGGAACTGAGTAATGCTTTGTTCTCCATTCAATCTTCATAAGCATCCTTTTATTTCTCTGCCTTCTCTTCCTCCCTCTCCACCTTTTCTTGGCTGGTGCAAATGTACAGGAGAAACTCTTTTAATAAAAGCTCATGCAGATTTTTCAAACTTTTCTTTTCACAGGGATAGCTCAGGTCCAAGGAGCATGCCTGCACATGTGGGGATTTTGTTTCAAGACACAGTATGAGAGAATTTTTGAAGGTAGTCATAGGCTGGATTGAGCTCACCCCATATAATGCGCTAACATTTTTTGTTGTATGGGATGACATCACCTAAAATTGGCTTTTGATACCGGGAGCAGGGCTGGTTCAGAGCATGCTGAAAGCAGTAGGAGTCTCTCTACTGACTGCAGTGCACTTATGATCAAGTCCTTTCATACCATCTGCAGAAGGCAATTTCAAGGCGTTCCTTTCATTTAAAAACCTCACAGACCCTCTGGTGCACAGCTAGGCTTTAAGAAGCTGCCTGCATCCAGTGGAGCTGCCAGCCTACCTGCTTCCTGCATGTTCCAGAGCCCTGCAAATTGCCCTCAGTGTTTGTTTGGGTCAAAAAGATCGTAATACTACTCATTGTACCATCTTGACAGCTGAATGCAGAGACCCCTTGAATCAATAAAGTACTGCTGATATGCCAGGGGCTAAAAAGCCTTTGCTTCATTTTGACTTTTTACTCCTACCAAATTTCCATTCACATTCCAACAAAATTAAATATCCTTCTGTTTAGGTGCCAGCAACTGATGGGAGCAGTAAAAGAAGTTAATTGAAAGCTACTGGCTGCAATACTCAGGCAAGATTAATAAAAAAAAACCCCCAAACCCAATAAAACCTAAAAGAAAGAAAAAGTCATGGTTTCCTATAAGTTCTGCTGCTGTGACACAAAGTTACTTAAGACTATAAAAAATAGAATATTCATAGAAACTTCATGTTCTATTTTGGAATGTTCTGTTGCATGGACTCCTTCTTGCACTCAGATGACCATTTTGACTTTGCAGCAGTCTGTGTGAGCCACAGTTTGCATCAGGTGGCTCCCTGCACCAGTCACTGTCCCCACCCCTCTGTCTCGCTCCAACCAGCATAAGGTGTCGCCCACCCCTACCCACAGACAGCTCTTCCCTCCCAGGCATTCCTGCTTGTAGAATAGCCCACAGACCTCCCTGGGGGAAAAGGAAGCAGAACCAGGCCCAGAGGTGTGCACAACCTCCACCTGAGCTCGGGCAGATGAGCAAGGAGAGAAGGGGCTGCAGCTGGGGACCTGTGGCTGCTGCCAGCACTGATGCTCCCTGCAGCTGGTACATGGGATAGAGGTGCTGGTGTAGGCCATAGTGCCCCAGAGAAAAATGGGAAGCACATGGGAAGCAGGGGGGAGAAACTCATGGGGGAGAAGGAAGCATAAAGCCCCTCTAGCCCCTGCTCAGGAAAATGTGAGCTGTGGGGACTGTAAGATGCCATGAGCAGCAGGATGTAGGCAGCTGCTGTGTCCTTGTGGGGCACGTCTGAAGCTGGGTGGGCATAGCCAAGTCCAGCATTCAGCCCCCAATCCTGCAGCCTACTAAGCTAAAAGTTGAACCCAAGAGAGCACTATGTCCACTAGCAAAAGTGTACAGGATCAGGTTCAAAGTATGCAATTTTACTGGAAACAAAGTTAACCTACATGTGGGGAATAGGAGCAGGCAAGACAGCAGGATGAGAAGGCAAAGCAGATGGGACCCACACTTGTGTCCACAGCTATGAAGTTCTGTGACTGCTTCCAGGCCTCTCACTACCTTTACTGGCTGCTGGTGTGACCCAGGGCTAAGGAAGGTGTGGCTCCTGGTGTGATCCTTCCTGCTGCAGGAGCCTCCTCCTGCCTCTGCTCCATGCTTTTACCTCTAAATGCAACCCCTCATGGCACAGGGGTCACACAGAGCATGGAAACAAACATAACTTCTAAACCAAACTAGGAATTTTAGCATGGATACTATTCCTTTCTTGTTGTACTTCACTAAAAGCAAACTCAGGTGGACTTGATGCCTCCTTCTGCTCCACATGTATTTGGGGTTTCCCTGTAAGCTCTGCTTTATAGATTATTCCACGCAGATCCTGCTTCTCCGAGCCTGCCTTTGATGCTAATCATCATCAAAGCTGTCTGAGAAGAGCTCCAGAAATGCTGCAGGAGGAAGTCATGCTCTGGGTTTTCAACTCCTTTCACTTGCTAGTTTTGCCTGCAGAAATTGCAATTGGCCACATACATACACTCATTCCTTCTTTGACCAGAGCCAAACTCTCACCTCAGCAGCTTCCTGCAGTCGTGAAACCTGTAATCTAATTACACACCCTCTGAGAAAATGGTTCCTTTCATCAGTTGTGAATAGGCTATTTTTTGGTCTCATTGTCTCCTTTTCCCAATATTTTTAGACAGAATCCCATTCTGAGCAAATAACTTAAAAGCCCCAGATCAACTCATCACTTACAATATATACACAGACTGAAGACAGATTTCCCTCTTTCTCCTCTGGGGCTTTTCTTTTTCATTGGCAAATTCAACATTGACTTTTAGTTTCTCCTGGCAGAATCTGCTGTCTGCTGGGTGAATTGTGCTCATACAATCTGGTCTTCATAAGAGATTTTTTTTCTTTTTTTTTTTTGGTTTCCTATTAATTCAATACTTGGCTGACTAAACAGAGTAGAAGCAGGTACCTGGCACAGGATGGACTGATCTCACTTCTACGTACTCTGCTTTTAGAATTCAAGACATCTCTGTCATCAGAGCTTAGGCTTGCCTTTATTTTTTATTATTTTTATTTATATATCTATCTAAAAGAATTAAAGCCTAGAAAATTTAGTTCCTGGTATGACTGCAAATAATCAGGCAAAGCTGGTTCTGCTGTTTGGGTAGATGAGCATGATCTCCAAAACCTCCCAGAGGTCACTGTAGCTTCCTTGTGTAATAGATGAGTTTTCTAACAGGTTCCACCCACAAGAGTTGCCAGAAGACCTGCAGTTTCCAGTAAGAATCAGAGATCTTGACACCAAAATCTTCTCAGGTCTCCAAAGGAGCTTTTTTTTTTATTTTATTCATGACAAAAGCTGTTAAAACCATGTATTAAAGTACTAACGTCACATATCCATGAAACACCAGTGGCAGACACCCAACTTGCTGCATAATTCCATTTAAAAATTACTATGAATATTGATCTAGCTGTGTTCCTATAGCTCCAAGAGTCCAAGACTATTTGAATGGCCCTTCCAGGATGTGCATTGAAATGTCCAAAATGGCACTAAGAGTTAAGAGGGATAAGCTTCTATTATAAGATAAATTCAGGTGTGAACTTACAGCAACTCTGGTGCACATGTGGCAGCTTGTTTGGCTGTCCATACCTTAAATTATTGAAGATCAGTCTAGTTAAATGAAGGACTTTCCCAAAAAAGCAAAGACAAGCTGCATAATCCTTTATACAGAATCAGCAGCCACCATGGCTTTGTAAAATGATCTAAAAAGCTCATTTACAAACAAACTAGAAGATTATGTCTTAATTCAATGTAACTCTAAAAAGAAGGGTTTTATAAAATAAGTTATTTTAGTTAGAATTATTTAGTTTTAATAATAAGTTACTTTAGTTAGAAGAATGAGTTAGTTACTCATTCAAGTACACTGGTACTCCCCTTTTTGACCTCTGCAAATGCTAACTCAGGTCTGGATGGAATATTCTTCGGGGTTATGAGACACGAAAAAGCTTCTTTTCAAGCTGGATTTCTTAAGAGGAAAGGAGGAGAGGAAAAAGGAATTGACCATCTGTGACAACAGAAAAGAGAACCTCTATGGATTTACTTCTTTTTAGAAATCAAGACGCAAGTGCTGGAGGAGATCTTTGTGGTCCCCAAACCTGGTCCTAGTCCCCAACACATGGAATAAAGGGTATTACAGCAGCTGAAAGAACAGGGGAGAACAGAAGGACAGAGCACAAGGATGAGAACAGCAGGCAGGCAGGTGATAGTGACAGATTCGTTCCATGGGAAGTAGGAATGTAACTTTGAACAGAAAGGACAGGGTGTATCTTAAAACGAAGAAACTGGAACAAATGGTGCAGGACATCACTGAAGGAATAACCAAATCCTGGTCTCACCATGGCTGGAATGGGGGTTGTGACCAAACAGCTTTTGCTGTTCCCCAAAAACACATCTAATGATAAAAGCCATTGGTAATCCTGCACATTAGCAGAGAGAGAGAACATGGATAAATAGAGACAAAACTCTAATTCTCTCATTTCAAATGGGAAAAAAAAATGGGCTACGGATGCATTTTGTTGTGAAAAAAGATCTGTGGAATGCCAGTCGAGACAGAAACCTTTCTGAGCATTGTACATTGCTGAGACACTGTAACTTTGAAGAAATATGTCGGAGAACAAATTCTACCAATAATGTTAGAGACAAGAGGTTCCTGTCAGGGCTTCCTGACAGGTTTTTTTCACTCTTGTGGAGCCAGCAAAAGGAGATGTGGTCTTTGAACTGGGTTTGGAAGGTACTTGAGGAAATGACAGACTGTTCAGAAAAGTAACCTTAGCTAGACTGCTCATGGCTCAATCCACCTTAAACTCAGGAGACTGGGAAACCAACAAAAACTATAAATAGGAAAATCTCAATGAACTTAGGGCAACAGTGACACAAATTGGTGTGAGAATTTCTAGGATTTGAATGTGGAGGAAACTTAGACTATCTTTGAATTAAGGGACACAAATTTATCTGGAAAACTTGTATCCGACTGGTGTTTGAAGAAGGATTTCACAGCTAATCCTATCTCAAAACAGGATTGCAAAAATAATGAGATCCTCCTAATATGGGAAAAGGATACATTTTCAGAAAAGATCTGTCAAGGAAAACTCAGTCTTACAGCTGCAGATTTGTAAGGCTACCATGACAATTGCCCAGCCAACTTCTTCCAGAAAATTCAACTGCCTTAAAGTGAATTGAGTGAATTAAGCCCTTAAGTGGCAAAGGGCTCCTCAGGCATATAAATGGAACAGAGGAAAGGGAAAGTAAGTATAAAACAGAACAAGAACTTTGTCATATTTTTCAGTAAGTACAGTTGCACAGTCTGCAGTGCCAAAAGCAGGAGGGGGAATGGAGCACAAACGCAGACTGTAAAGCACGTGCAAGTATTTTCTAAATTTGCACGTTTGCTGTGCTCCTCCTTTCCGTGTGGTGTATTGGATCCAGGAGTGGGTTAAAGCCTCGTCTTGGGCAGAGACACAAGAAGTTTGGAGATACTCGGATCTCCTTGTTTTTCTTGGAATGGGACAAACCTTCAGGACTGCATAGCACATAACCTGACAGAAAACACTCCTCTTCAGAGACAGAGGCAGCACCATCCATTTGGCATTAACTTTCAACAGTGTGTCCCTAGAGCATGGATGAAAGGAGTCCCCTGAAAAACAAGGAGGAGGAGAAGCAGAGAGGAGCTAAACAAGCTCAGGCAGAGAGCCTGACACTGTGAAGGTTTTCAAGGCTGAAGCACAAAGACCTTTCCAAGACAGTTTCTCACCTGGGAACTCTGCTTCTTTACCAGATGACCAGCAAATATAAATCCATAGGAAAAAAGTTATCTGGCCCATCTACAACATCATTCTGATCTGTCTTGAGAGAATCTGCACCAATTTGGGTGTCTCCAGTGGGGCCATGGAAGTAGCACACTGTTGTCAGGGCTGGGGGCAAGAGAAAGATGTGTCTCTGTCACAAATGCAAAATAGGGATTTCCATGTTGGAGGTGGAAGCAGAAACATTCCCGTGCTGTAGTGAGAGGATTAGCTTTTGGACTGATCTCTTCAATTATTTTCATGAATGGTCTTGGCACAATAATAGGAATGCACAGGAACACATTCATCAAACTTTTTGATGAGAATTTGGGATATTGCCAGTGCAGCAAAGGATCAAACTGTCATACATTAGGAACTGAACTATTAGAATAAAAGAAGTGTAGTAGGTCATGCACTTATGAACTAACGATAACAGTTTCTGCAAAAAGCTGGGCATTTTGCAGTTGGAAAAGTTCAGGGGAAAAAAAAGCTCAGGGAAGCTTGAAAATGCTGGTCAGTACAGAATGATTTGAGTCAGGGTGTGAGGCAGCTATGAAAGAGATTGGTGTAATCCCTTGATAACTATTTCCACTCAAAACAGGAAAGTGTTCATATCACCAGAGACGGCAGGAACAACTTTTCCTGGAAAACTTTGAACTGTTCTATTCACCCATGCCTAAAACAGAGGAATTCCAAGTGGGACAAACACACAGACTCTTCAGTGATGCAGATTTCATGTCATGGTGAACTGAGTCCCATTTGGTCTCACACATTTCTTGTGTTCATGCAGCCGTGTGGCAAACCACAAGAGAGGAAAAAACCTTTAGAGGCAGAGATTACCCTTGTAAGATTTGAGGATGCAGTTCTTTTAGAACAGGTGATACTTGAAAGTCATGTTATTTATTTCCTTTTTAGGACTTTAAATACAAACATGGATTTTTATGGATATTTAGCTCTCATTATTTTAGTAGAAACTTCAGGAGTTCAAACTGCCATTTTTCCAAACCTGCTCAGCAGTTAAAACCATGGGCTATCCAAGAGCTGAAACTCCATCAAGGAACTGAAACCAGCTGGCTTTCCAGAGGTGCCCTGTATCTCCCAGGTTTTGTCTTTAGATGGAGATGGAGGACTGGAAAAAGTAGAGCCAACCTCTGACACTCTGGTCACCTCGGATAGATGGGTTAAGAGTGCCTTTATGAAAATCCGACTTTCTGTTACTACTACAGCCACAGTGGGAACTCGCGGATACCACTTTTTTAACAAAAATTGGTGTTTTCATGGATCATCTGGGTTAATAAAAGCATCAATAGTCCTTAGGCAAGGCTCACATGATGTCTTGTCTTCAAATGACATAGTCTTAAAATGACGCAGAGTAACACGTGCACAGATCACAGGCACCAGGGAGGCTGAGCACCACAGCAGAGAACAGGGCAGGGAGATCTTGTCCTTACAGAAGAAAGGCAAGGATTTCTGCCAGGGTTTTTTCAGTTGTCTTCAGAAAAAGTGTAGAAAACTGATGCCCAGATTCCTGTAAGGAATTATGTGTTTCAAGCCCTTTGGTTGGCCCGAGCCGTCAAGTCAAGGCCTGTTCTGGCTGGATTCACACCCCAGATCTGCCTTCCTATGAAGACGTAATCAGGAGTCATTGCTGTCTTTGAAAACACAGATCTGTTTGGGGGGAGTCCTTCTTTCATAAAACACGATGGTGTTTGAAGGGTTGAGCAAGAATTGGCAGGTTTGGGATAGGTGCCCCTTCAACCCGCTGCTTTGGAGAAGAGTTGGACACTTCCTCCCTCCATGCAAGAGCAAGAGGGCATGAAATGAAACAAAATTGAAATGAAATGAAATGAAATGAAATGAAATGAAATGAAATGAAATGAAATAATGAAATGAACTGGAATGATGTGTTTGCAGCACAGAAAGAGCACTCCAGGTCACACCGAGAGTGGGACTCATTGCCACAACTCACCCTTGGTGCCAAAATTCAGCACAGGTTCAAAAGGTGATTTGACAAAGGCATGGAAGAGAGCTCCAGGAAGAGCTTTGCTTCCAAAAGCTTGTCTTTCTTGGGAAATTCCCTGGGACATATTGCTGCAGGCTAGGAAAATGCTGTGGGGAATTTCACTGCCTGTTTGCCATGCACTGACTGTCTCCTCCAGGCATCTGTTTGGGGACAGGTCAGTGGCCTACTTGAATCTTTGATCTGGCCTAGAACTACCCTTCCCATGTTCCTTCAGAGCATTATTAAACTAACTCATCACAAAGAAAACAGTAAACTCTCTTTCCCGCTCTTAAACTCCTTTTCCTTCCTAGAAAAAAATCAGTCTGTATGGATGAATACGAACTTCAGGCAACCAATAACATCAACAAGTTGATGAAAAACTTATAATAACAATTCATATGAATAAATCAGTCGCTTCTAATGATGTCTAAATTCTTCAAGGAGATCCACAGCTGCAAAAATTTAGACACATTTTCCCCCGTAAAAGTAGGCTCCTATAGGCAGTCTCCTAATTCCAATATTTAAGCACATGCCTTTTATTCAGAGGCAGCAAGAACCCAACTGTTTCTATTTTTTCCTTTTCTTCTGTGCAGTAACTGGTCAGTTGCAATCTGTATTAATAAAGTCTGCTCTGTACTAAAAGGTCTGGATGATTCTTGTTCCCTTAAGGATACCCTGTAGTTAAATAAATAGCTTATGTTCCTCAAAATAGGACAACATAGAGATTTAAAAGTCTGGGCAATAATTTCTAACCTGGAGCAAGAAAAAAAAAAGAAAGAATACTAGTTAGATTGCAGAAAAAAGTTAGATGTCTTTTTTCCCCCTCAAAGCTGTTGATGACTCAGCTGTTTTCCTCTCAAGTTATGAAATAAAGCTGTTGCTTTAACACTGATTAGTTGTGTACAACTGGATCTCTTTAGCCAGATTGCCTGTGTGAATGTATTCATGGAAAATAAACCACTCCTACAGATGAAATATATGTTTATAGGTTTGATTTTATCTTCATGCTTCATAAATAGCATACCATGTGGACAAGTACTGACAAGATAAAACAAGTGTCCCTAAAAAGGTTTGGCCTGGGAAAAGTCTGCTTCTGAATTTCAAAGCTACTTCCAGTCAGGGCACTGGACACAGATGCAGCACCAGCCACACTTCCCAGACCACCACTAACCAACCATGAAAACTGAAATTCTAAGACAGTGCAACTCCAGTGTGAGCACTTGAGCAAATGCTCACTGCAAAAGCTGACAGCAAGCTGGAGATGCCAGCTCTTGGGTAACTACTGAAAGTCTGGCTGCAGCTCAAAAGATAAGCAGAGACCATATGAAAATGCAGTCCAATTTATGGGTTTCCAATGCTTGGAATGGTAGGTCTGTATATGAACATCAGCAGTGAGCAGCTGGAATGTCCTCTTCAGAGACACTTCGGAGGGGCAGTGATGTAGAGAATAAAGAAAACCAGTCTGCATTGCTTATAGATGCTCTGTTAATTTTTTCCCCTGCTTGTTTGTGTATTTCCTACTTTTGGGCTGTAACTTGTAAGCACCGAACTGCTCTGAAATATGGACTTTGAGCTGCAGTAGTTACCCTGCATTTGGTGCTCCATTCAATGTCTCTGCCATTTATTGCAGCACCCAATGGAGATTTCTGCACAGCACCTGCAATCCAGGCTGGCAAAAGCCTCAGGTGCTGGACTGTGTTGGGGTATGTCTCGGCTTTTGAGACAAAACTTCAGCAGGAAACACTCCGGACTGGGTGTCTCCTCTGAAGGGAAAAGGACCTCCCCTTTTCCTCCGTCAATGAGACAATGGGTCACAAGAAGTGAAAGTGGGAAAAAACCCCAAACTCTTTATTAACACACAAACAAAACAGGGTAGAACTGGATAAAAAACCCCCTCAAAATACAACAAATTCCCGGAGAGGGAACAGACCCCCGGGCTCAGACCAGCCGGGGCCACCCCCGCAGGCTCCCCGGACCGGCGGAGAGGGAAGGGAGGCAGTGAGGCAAGGGGAAGGAAAAGGAAAAAAGAACAAGAAAAAAACCCCAACAGAACCTTTTCCCAGCTAGCTGGAACACAAAGGAAACCAAAAAAGCAGCACAGTGCTCCCAGTGCACCTCCCGAGCCCTACCCAGCCCCCGAGCCGCTGGGCCCGGCCGTTCAGCCGCCCCTCAGGCCCGTGGCGCCGGCCCCCGGGCCCATGTTAAAGGCAGAGCGTCCTTGGGCACCGAGCAGATGGCTAAGGAATAAAAGGGCTTCACAACGTCACCCCAGGACAGGCAGAAGAGCCCACACGTTTTCTAAAAGGGTTTTCTCGTAGCACAGAGAACACTTTGAGCCCTTCTTGTGGTCACTGCTGCAGATATTCAGCATGGCAGGGTGAGCCCGGGCCTGCCTGAGACCAGCTAGAGCACTGCTGTCCAAACAATAGGCACAGTAATGCTGGAGATCAGATCCATCACCCGGTGCTGGGACAGCCCAGCCCTGCTTGGGCACGGACACCACGCAGGTTGCTGTAATCTGAGAAGAAACATCTGGCTCGCAAGCCTTCCCTCACTCTTTTCTACAGTGAAAGAAACCCCAAGCCACTCCAAACCCACACCCCTTCAGCAGCCCACGAAGTGTCCGGTAATTGGCTGCCTTTTCAAAATTAGCGAAGTACCACTTGGTTGTGATAAAGCTCATTTCAAACCTGCTCCTCAGGAAATGCCACTACTAAATTCCAGGCAATTCTTCAGGTGAACTCACTTAGCAACACATTTGTTCTCACTTAGAGAAACACATTTGTTCCAGGTGCTTTCTTGGCAGAACCTGATATTTGTGTCTGTTTATTCTTCCCTCTGTCTCCCAAACTCCCTGTGGATTTTGCTATTCTGTAATTGTCCAGGTTGTCCTGTCTCCTCCTCATGTAAGAGATGGCTGGGGAGGGAAGGAGCTTTAATGAAAGGAGCATGGATCAGAGCCACAAAACGAATCTAAATATGGCCCTTGTTGTCTTATTTTGCAGCTGACCCACATGCATTATAAAACACACTCCTCCATAACCCCATTAAAAATATTTTGAGTCTCAAATATTCCCCATGTTTTAAATGGAATTAATTCCTTTGTCTGTGTGCTTTGTTTATTAATTAACATTGTGCAGGGAACTGGATAAAGCAAAAAGGACAACGTGATATGTTCTTCCAAGTCTTGCAGTCTAAGTAGACAGGCAAAGAGCAGGAACAAATAAAATAAAATGCTGGAAATTACGGTCAGAGCTTCCAAAGTAATTTAGACACCTGTGTACCTGATTTTAAAAAGAAATCTGTATTGTATTTGGTCATTTTCTGGGAGTGGGGATGGGATGACTGGCAAGTGCTGAAAATTAGGTGCCTATAGGAAGTCTTGAGCACAACCACTAAAAACAAATGTGCCCAAAACACCTGACTGCTTTTAAAAGCTTGATACTGGAATTTTTAATTTCTTTCTACATAGCTTGAGCTTCATTTACCAGTTTGATAGGTGTTCATTGTATTTTTATTAGATGGGCTGGGATCTGTGGAGCTCTTAAGAGAAATAAGCATCATGCAGAAGCAGTTTTTATTAAACATTAGCTTCCTCTCAACCAAAAGTGAATATTAAAAAGGTTTACAGGCTGGGTTTTTTTCCACCTCTGAGTTGGAAGAGACCTTTGGCAGTGGCCAAAGAGTCCAATAACAAGGGACTTGCCACAGAACACAAAAGAAAACCAAGAGAGAAATCCAGAGAGGAGAATAATATGGTTTTATCAATAATGAGATTAGGATTTTATATTTGGATCTCAAAGCCTGACCCACTGGCTTTGCCTCTTATCTGCTGTATATTTTATTCTACCTCTTACCTTACTTACCACTGACTCACTTCAGTGCAACCTCTCTCTCCAGGTTACAGTTGTATCAGATTAGGACATCTGCTTGATATTCATGGCAAGGTTTTATTAATAGTGTACTTTCCTGAGTGGAACTCAAGTCAACAAGGTAATTGTATCTAGAAAGAAAATACTGTTGTTTCTTCCTTCTGTTACTAATTTAGTTAATTTGTACTGTGGACAGAACCTGATGTGTGAAAACCCCTTTCCTCCCACAGTTTTGCATGACTGATGAAGGCAAAGCTTTGCTTTACAAAAGAAGCAATAATACAAATCCCTTTTCAGGCTTTCATCTCTCAGAGCACTGTAAAAACACATCCCATCTACTCCTTTAAAAGGGAGATGTGACTCTCCTGTCCTACGTAAAAACTGGAAAACCACTGGACCATTTTAGAACACGGGCCCTTTCTAATGACATTTTTTTCTTTGCTTATTTTAGAAATCCTGTAAAAACAAAACAAGCAAACAAACCACAAAACCCCCCAGCCTAAACAAACCCCAAACCCCACAACAAATGGATATTTCAAGAGAGATCAATTTAGAGGAGATGTCTACATTCCCTCTTAGCCTGCTCTTGCAGAGGCTGTGTGAGCAAACACATGCTGAGCATGCTGGAAGATCCTGGAATTTCTAACGTTGAAAACACAGGAAGAGATGATACTCCAAAGAAACTCAAAGGAAAAAAGTCTTACAGATACCTTTGAGACTCTCACTCTGTGAAATACAACATTTAAGGAAGCACACAACCATTGGAAAAAGTATTTTGCAGTTTAAGTAGAAACTGTTCAATGCCGTGAAAGAAGTCCTATGATCATTGCAGTCAATAATGGTTTGCAGCTTCACAGAACGGTTGTCTCCTTAATCCTGTACTAGGAAGCTGATTTTCAGGGCTAGGACCACACAGAAATGTGCTCTGTGACTGACAAACTGTCTACAGGCAAGCCAGAGACTCTTCTTCAAAAATCTGGATTCCTAAACTAAATAATCAGAGCTGTCTGCCTGTAGAAATGGTTTGCTTTCCTGAAGGGCTGACCAGTCAGAAGTTCCTGCTGATGTTTTAAAAACCCAGGCCTTCTTCCTTAAGCAACCTTGACGCAAAATTAGAAAGCTAACTTTAGACACCGGGCTTGGCAAATGTTGGTGGCCTGTAAATGTGATTACAGGTCAGACAGTGCAATTAAAGTTCCCAGGAAGTAATCAGTATTTAATCTCTCTCTCTCTCGATATACTCACACACCCATATATCCCTGACTTCCACCCCCAGCCCAGGGACCACGAAACCCATCTGTCTTCCCTTAACTCTGGCCCATTCTTTCTGAATGAAGTGACCTACCTAAGCACACTTCCTGCTGATGTACTTGCCTTGAAATTGGAAAATAAATGGTATGTGATGCTATTGTGCCCATCCTTAGTTACCTCACTGAGAAGTTCCCCACCCATCTTGGCACTGTCTTTTTGAGACGGAAGCACAAAATTGTGACCACATAGGGTAAAGGTGGTGCCCCAACAAAGCCACAAGGACTCTAAATTTAAGCCTGCCATAAAAGCTTTGAAAATGATGACACACAAAGAAGGAGAAACTATGGGGAATGAAACACCTTAATTTTGAAAAACCACAATGATCCACCCAGCACTTTTAGAGCTTTCAGCTCTGAGGCATGAATTAACCACAGGCAGAGTTTTTAACCTACCAAACACAGGCACTCATTCTTCGCAACTTTGCAGCTGCTTAAAATGGGATGGATGTGTCTTACAGACTTAAAAAGACAACTCTCGACATGTCTATGTCTGTTTAAAAAAACCAACAACACACACTCACAGTCCAGTAGGCTGGGATTCCCAGAGATGAACTGGTGACCCCTCATTTTGGAATGGAAAATTCAGGATACTGTACTTGTACCTGGCTTTAAGAGTCCAGGGCATCCTCGTTCTGCAAAAAAAGTGCTCTGCACTACTTCATCTTGAGCTTGGGTTACTCCCAAAAAGGCATCTGAAGTAAGCAGTGTGAAAATTTTGGTCTGGAATTTGTGATTTCAAAACTCTCGTGGGCTGGCCATGTTCCATCCACATAAAGGTGCTGACATTGTATTTAACCGTGACCATAATTAAATCTATTTATTGCATCATTCAGTATTAATTTGTATTAATTAGTTAATTACTGTTATTAATTAGGTGCTTTCTGGGCTTCACTTTCATTTGAATAACACTCTTTAGTGGACATGGAATGGTGTGAGGTGTCTTCTCCAACATGACACTATCCAGAGCCAGTGGTGAGTGGAAAACTGTTCTCTGCGTTAAGCTAAGCCCTTCCCTGAATCAGGGGAATGCTGACGAGTGTTTCCCCTGAAGGTATGTTTTGGGGGAAACCCTGAGTGCTGGTGAATGTGAATATCAAATTAAATTGAAAACAAACCCTGCCCTCTGGAACCTACTGCCCCTCAAAGCCCAATCACTGCTTTTCTTGGAGGGATGCTGTGTTTTAAGGTTTGGGTTTGTTTTTTTGGATTTTCTTTGCACGTGCTCAAAAGACAGGGTGAAATTATAGGAATACAGGGATGGAGGAAATTCGAACAGAAATAAAACATGTGACAGGGCCAAGGCACAGTTTATAGCCTTCTGCAGGTTACTGCACTTGCTCTCTCAGCCAGGATTTGCCAAGAACTCTAAGGTGTGTCTTTCCTGAAAAATTTAGTAAGAGCCTACTGCCCAGAGCTGTAAGATGGATTTAAAAAACAGAGCCTGGAATTGCCCTGAAATTTCTTGTCAACATTAAATCTGTGTCCCTCGTAACTCTGAATTCCAAATTTGAGGTGATTCCAGTAGCATTGCCAGAAGAGAAGCTTCAGACTGAGACCAAGGTTTTACTGAATCAAACATGGGAAGCTCCAGTCCGATAGTTTTACAGAGCTTTTTTCTGTGTGCACTTGTATACATGCATGTGCAAGCAAGTGTTTTAAAGCAGATGATATCCAGAAACCACATTTACTAGGGGCACATGATGTTTCCCCATCAGTCACTCCGACAACAAACTCAGGACTTCCAATCCATTACAATCTCAAGACATCACCAATTCACTTAAACTACTTTAAAATGCACAGTAAAATAATGTTTTTTGTAGAAATGAGAAGTTGGATCATGCAGCAGTGGAGAAGTTTGAAGGAGTCTTGTGGTTGCAATTAGCCCACTGCACTTATGGAATCTGTCAAACTGTAGAGGAGAAAGTGAGTCCAACTCTGCCAGAGCCAGAGATACACTTCTGAAAAAATGGACAGGAACATTCTCCTTACTGGGAACTCATTGCTTGAGGTAGCAAAGATGAAGGGTTATTTTGCTTCCTTTCAAATTTGGGACACTGTTGCTTCTCTAAGGAATGGTTCCCCAGGAGTGGCTGGTGACAGTGGGTGTCACAGAGAGGCAAAGCCACCATGCCTTCCATGGGAGTGCAGTTTGTCTCTGCCCACTGCTCTGCCTCGAGGGCTCCCTTCCCAGGAGGAGGAAAGAAGGAGCTACAGGAGGGCAGAATGCCTGGCCTTAAAAGGAGATTTCCAGGATGGAAATGTTGCACACAGCCTGACTTTTCTGGTTGCAAAATGAAGGGGAAAATATACAAACAGGCAGGCACACTCACATAGATGTTCTGCAGGGAACCTTTACACACTCCTCTCCTCTGGAAACATATTACCACTCTTCCCCTTTCACTTACAGAAAAGTCCTCATTTTTATGACTTCAATAAAGAATTATATTCTGAGACCAAACTGCTGAGTCCTCTCTGGTAAGGGGGGGCTAAATCTTCTCCATCATGCTGTGGATGGACTGTTTTTCCTCTGTGCACTTTCTAAATGCGGGGTGTACCATTAAGAGGCTTGTCTGCAGACAGAAGGGCAATAATCTGACTGGAGCCAGTCAGTCCATGACCTCAAGTGCACCATTTGAAAACTACACCTCAAGCCTTGCCCTCATTCTTACTCCACCCTCTGCAGAGCAAATCACACCACTCCAGTTTCATAACTCTGGGAGGCTACTCACCCACCCTGGTTATAATGCTGCCAGCAGCTTTTGGGAGAACCCAGTTAGATAGGGACAGCTTTAAGACAAAAATCTTTCTTCTGACTTTTCTTTCAGTAATACCTTGAGTGCTCCTTGCTGTTCACATTGCCCTTTCCCAGCTTGCTAGCATGTCTGAATGAGTTTGCATGGTGTTTATAAAGAATAGCATTATGACTAACATACTTTCACAGGTCACAGAACAACTTACATCAATCCAGCTAATTAGCTCTTTTCTGTGGTATTTTTTTTGTACATGAAATATTTATTCAGTTTTCTTATCTACTGGAATTTGTGATGTGCAGACAAAGGCATACCACAAAGCAATTCGTTACGAAAACCGCAAGACACTGATCTTTATTTGTTCACAAAAACAGTCAAAATGAATTTATCCTAAGGGATAAAAGAGGCAGGGAGAGCAAACTGAAAGATGAAGATAAGGCAGTCTGAAAGAGACGGAGCAAAGCTTTGCCCAACATCTAGATCTGGCACCTCACCCTACAGACAGTCAGCTGAATTTTTCTACTTTCAGCCTCTTTTAGGCTGACTCCTGTCCAATTCCTACCAGCTCAGAGAAGCCAGAGCCTGCCTGGTGACATAGCTCCTCCTGT
Source organism: Corvus cornix cornix (assembly GCF_000738735.6). Lineage (NCBI taxonomy): Eukaryota > Metazoa > Chordata > Aves > Passeriformes > Corvidae > Corvus > Corvus cornix. Next base: position 64,318,971 of record NC_047057.1, on the reverse strand, counting down.
CAGGTACATCTCTGTGGGGTTGGAGGGGCTTTGCTGTGTCATAGCCCCTCCAAGCTGTTGGCAGGGGGCCAGGAATCAGGGAATGTAACCCATGGCAGGCCCATGGAGCTGGCAGGTCATCCAGCTCATCCTTTGCCCAAGGCAGGTCTCCTGCAGCCCTGTCCTTCCTGGTACATGCTTTCCAAGCCTATCCTTAAAGGTCTCTACAACTCTCCAGGTAATCGAATCCAGGTCTTCATTTTTCTCTGCCTTTAGAAAGTGATGAGTACTTTAACTGCATATTTCTTGCTCCAGTTTATCTTATCTACCATGCAAATGGAGCATGGAACATCCCTTCCCTCCTTTTAGCTGTCTTTTATGTACTTGTGGGATCATGCTCCTCCTTCAGTCTTCCTTTTTCAGACTAAATTACCAGAGATGAGTCACTTTTCGTTGTAGGCCATTTCTCTAAAACCTTTGATCATACCCTCTATTCTCCTCTTGCTTCCTCCAGTACAACAAACTACTACACCAAGGACATCACCCGACCCCTTATCTAAAGGTTTATGAATGCTAGGAGAAATAAAAAGGAAGATTTTACTAGTCCCAGACTTTCCTCAAAATAGTTTTTTTTACCTTTCCTTGCAGACAGGACTTCTACTGCTTTTGAAAAACCTTTTGCCAGAAGGACTGATGCTGCATCCAGATCTTGCAAATAAGACTTTATTATTTTGTTCTTCCCCTGGTTTGCCATTTATCTCAGTGGAATTTCCACCTGCTTCTTCCAGGTGCTGCCAACACAGATTCATAGGAGTTCTATTAACTTTAAAAGTGCAAGTTAACGTCATTCTAAAAAGCCTCTTGTTTTCATCTTACTGCCGTCAGCCCAAAAAAAAGCAGCAGTCCTCCTTTCAGCAGCCCATTAAAACTTATTAAAATACATGCCTGAAAAAATAGGTAAATTAACTCCACAAATCTGCTGTGACAGTGTCCAGTCTGCCAATCTTTTTCTTTCTTTCTTTCTTTCTTTCTTTCTTTCTTTCTTTCTTTCTTTCTTTCTTTCTTTCTTTCTTTCTTTCTTTCTTTCTTTCTTTCTTTCTTTCTTTCTTTCTTTCTTTCTTTCTTTCTTTCTTTCTTTCTTTCTTCTTTCTTTCTTTCTTTCTTTCTTTCTTTCTTTCTTCTTTCTTTTCTTCTTTCTTTCTTCTTTCTTTCTTTCTTTCTTTCTTTCTTTCTTTCTTTCTTTCTTTCTTTCTTTCTTTCTTTCTTTCTTTCTTTCTTTCTTTCTTTCTTCTTTCTTTCTTTCTCTTCCTTCCTTCCTTCCTTCCTTCCTTCCTTCCTTCCTTCCTTCCTTCCTTCCTTCCTTCCTTCCTCTCCTCCCTCCCTCCCTCCCTCCCTTCTTTTTTTCCTTTAAAATAGCTCAATGAGGAAAATTAATGCTCCAGACTTATCCTGAGGCAAAGCTTTACTGCTAAACCCAGCCAATATAGGCTAACTGTTTTTAAGTAACCTTACTCTCTTTACTTTTCTCACATATAGAGAGGTATTGCCTGTGGGTCACCCAGCAGGACATTTACAAAAAGCAGCTTGTATGTCTCTAGTTTGCAAAGGACAAATAAGAACCACTGATTCCCTAAGCAGCATTTCTGATAAGAGTAGCTGATTAAGTGAAATGCAGATGGAATAACAGACTGCCATCTGCCTTCCTGTTTTAATTTTTGTGGTAAATTCTGAGAGCCTGTATCTCTCATTTATGCATATACACACTCATGAATCTTAGCTGCAGGGCAAATGGGGAGTACATGAGCATTATTAATTTGATTTAAAAAACCAAAACAAAACATGAAAAAAAATTCCTTGTGTTATTTTTGAAGGGACCTTTATCTTTTGTTTGAACTTCAAACAGAGCTAATGCCAAGTAACCCAACCTTAATTTACCATGAAAGGCACTAATATCCAGTCCTTCACAGAAATGATCCACAATCAGCATTCCCTGCAGGATCTTTGCCACAGTCAGTGGAGATTTTTTGTTGCTGTTTCCTACTTCTGAATGTGCTTTACAATCAATTATTCATCCCGTGTCCTCTACCTCCAGAGCCTTTCATCATTATCTCTGAAAAGGGAATCAGGATGAAAACCATAATTGCTGCAATTTCATTAATTTATGACTGTCATTCCCTTCTGTGACCAAAAGAGCACCTCACTCATCGCTGGATTGCTCAGACCATTTGTAACTTCTAAAAAATTATTGCTACCTAACAGTTGCCCTGTTAAGTTCAGGTTTATCAGGAAAGGGGGAAAAGAGCCCAGGGAGGCCCCTGGGTTTAGTCCCAGCACTGGTGCAAAAGCTGCCAGGTGGTGACTCTTGGTCATGCTGTTGTCCAGCTTCCCACCTGTACTGGCACTGAATTTAGCTCCTTCATCAGCTCTGGTGTGGACTAGGAACCTTCCTCTGGGAATAGCTGGGATCTGGGGAGCAGGGAATCAGCTGTCCACAACTGAATCATGACAGATCTGTTTGTTCTCCCTTTATCCCCAGCACTGCCTGTGCTCTGGTTTGCAGAACTGCATAGCTACCTCTTAGCTGTAAACAAGAGGAAGCCTTCTTGTGGAAAGAAATAATATGAAGAATATTCTATCTTATATTTCAAAGTATTTCAATCTTAACATTTCAAAATTATGGAGACCAAATTTTTTTTTTTAAATTGCCTGAAGTATAGTGTACTGAGATCCTTTGGCCAGAAGATAACAAATTTTATTAAAAACAGAAAGAAAAATGTGTCTGTTGATGTAATTTTAAAGCTAAGAAGTGATTTGATACAGCAATAGGGAATCTTTGACAGTTACACCAATTTCCCCATTAAAAGGAGAAAAAGACCACAACTGAAAGCCACCCTTTGCAAGTTCCTCGTGCAATGGCACCCAGCAAAGTGCCAGCTGAGGATGAGTAAGAAATCTGGAGCTGGATGGAATGCCAAGTACGAGCTCAGTTGAGGGGAAAGAACATCTCTCCTTCTGCAAGAGAGCAAAAGCCCATTATGGCTTTTCATCTTCAACTCCCCAGTGTACCCTCGACTACAGACCAAACTGCACAATTTTTGATTGGATGGCAAATTCAGCAGCTCCTGTCTCAGGCTGTTCCCTTTGCTGTGTCCAGTGCACAAAGGTCTGCCCTGGCCACTGCTGTGGATGGGTGTAGCCTGGTGACAAGATGAGGAAAGGAGGCTCGGGCTTGCAGTGCTGTTTAAACGCCAGCTTTAACTGTATCTGGTTGCTGAGATGCACAATGCTCTTAAAAACTGGAAACAGAGACTGGCTGCTCAAACAGGAGCTGCAGAAGCCTGCTGACAATTTCATCTGGTGACAGCAGCTGGTTTCAAAGCAGATTAGTCACTGCTATTGAAAATATTAATTAAGGATTCGCTCTTTCTGCCTGCAGATCACAAAGGTTTACTGGTGATCCCACCTAAACTGACCAGGCTGGTTTAACCATCCGGTTCCAGCCGTTTTCCAATGTCCTCTGGACCCGATTTACCACCAGCTTCTTTTCTGCAGCAAGTTGCAGAAAGGAATACGACTCTTAAGGCTGGTTTTTGCCAAGAAAACTACGCTAAGGAAGAGCTACATCATACTTTAACTAAGATTTCCATCCAGTTCTAATTAGGCTGCATAAAAATGTCTCCAAACATATTTAACTTGTATGCAGTGGCGTAACATTCAAGGCTTAAAATTTTAATTTATGGGTTTGGGTGGGTGCCTGATACTTCTAATGTTTAATGAATCTGTCCTCACTTGGCAATTTGCCATTGGTGATCACAGGGTTTGTGTATGCCCCTAGGTATTTATATCTGCAAAATTGATAGTGTGTGAAATGTCTTATATTTGACAAAACATGGCTGTTTTATTTTCTTCTGAAATGACATAATTACTCCTGCAGGATATGTGGTCAGTCGAAGATTTGCAATTTTTCATATTAAAGAGTTCTATATATTATTTCTGAAAGGCAATGTTTTATTTTCGTGAAGGATTCAGAGTCTGTTTAGTTAGAAGCTGCATTTTGTTTAAGTCTCACACTGGAAGCTCTCTGGGACAGGGGCTATCTTTGTGTTGTAATACAATTGAAACAATAAGTTTAAAAACCTCTGTAAAATGGTATTTTCCATTAATTGTGCAGATGGTGGTTTGCTAAAAATACACACAGAAATTAAAGTGGCACAAAAGCTAGTTAGAGTAAACACAAAAAAAATCTCTTAGTCTAAGTCCAGAAAGAAAGGAACAAGAGACAACAAAAAGCTCATGGATGTTAATAAAAAAAGAAAAGGAAAATCCTTTGTTATTCAAGCAGGACTTTTAAAATATCTTTATTTTTTCCTTTCAAATACCACCACTGACATATTTAAGTAAAATTTCCACTCCCTTGCCAAAAACGACTGCAAAACTCCAGTGCTAAAAAAAGACAGGAAAACAAAATCAGGAAGGCAATCCTATATGAAAATAAAACCAACCTAAAGCCCACTGGATACAGTCTGAGGGTTCAGTGCTGGTACAACAATAAGTCTTTTGAAGGTCTCTTAACTCAGCTACAGTTAAGGAAAATGATGGTGTTGTCAGCCCCTCTGAACTGCTCTGGCTTTTGTAGATGTGCCACCATAAAAATTCAAAGCACCTCCACTTTGAGTGTCTGCCCAGGTCCATCCAGCTCTGAAGTAAACTTGCTGTGTCCCTTCTAACACAGTGGCACTGACAAATGCAGCGAATCCGAGAGTCAGTCCTTCCTCTCTGATGTGCCACTTCCTGAGCGTGATGCAGCCCTGGATATTTTTAACAGCTTTCTTCTCCTCTATAGCTCCCGTTCTCCAGGGATCCTCCCTCTGGCTGAAGGATGGCCAGATATGCCCAGAGCCCAGGAGTCCTTCTGCAGGGTCAGTCTGGGGAAGCACTGCTGCCTGATGTGAAACTCCAGTGAGGGAACAACTCCCTGGGCTCACAGCCTGGCATAAGAGTTTCGCCACAGAAACCGGGCAACATCTGTCAGTTCAGATTGATAACACGTTTTCCTGTGGAGTAGGGCTTTTATGGAGGATGTTTGGTTTGTTAAGATGGAGACAAACTTTTGAAAACCCATGCAAGCTTTTGGGCCAGCTTGTTTTCCTGTTAGTTTGCTGCTCATTGCTGCTGCTCTCCTCCTGGCCTAACCTGCTGCATCATTTGCTATCTCTGTTTCTCTGTTCTTACAGGTTGTTCTTAAATTTCTATTCAGAAGTTTTCACTTTTTGCTATGACTCGCAGCAATTTTATCTCCCAAAAAGTGGTTTCTTTCCCTGATGCAAGCCTGTCTGCTCCACTCTACCTTTGGCCTCCTTTGAACATTTCTTTGTGTCAACCTTAAATGTATTTGTGGTCCCAGATCACAGTTTATCCTTGGAACTCTCCAGCTCAGAATAACTGAAATTAAGATTGTGACTTTAACTCATAATATCTGTCCATTGAAGTCAATATTCTGAATTAATTTGGCCTCTTTACCCCAGAAATCTCCCTCCTTACAAGGGATCAAGTATCTGAGTTAATCATCACAGAGGTGATGGGGATTTTTTTGCCTCACAGCTGTACCTTACTTCTTTGGCCCACTGGGCCAGTTTAGTTATCTTGGCTAAGAGTGACCCATTTTGGCCATGCAGATGGGCTGCAGAAATTGTACACCATTTTCAGCCTCTGAGAGAGTTTGACATCTTGAGCAGAGCTCAGAGGTACCGACAACACACACAGAAGGGGAAAACTGCTGGTGTTTCTGTCTGTTTCTGTTCACTTAATAAATGATTTAAAATGTCAAGGCTTTTTTGTCAGATCAAAATTTCACCTCAATAATTATGTGCAAGAGGAACATGAGAGAAAGAAATTGTATAAACAGACATGCCTGGCATTAGAGCTTGAAAGAATCCCTCAGTATGTCCCCAAAATCACAAGCAGACAGAAAAACACACACACACACGTGTGTGGACACACACAGACCCCAACTCTCACACACATTTGTTTGGGGTTTTAGGGGTCTCAGAAAATGAGACAAACCCAAATGAGATTACAGCAAAGAGATTCACATTTCTAAGCTACTGTTTTCCTAGAGTAGTATATTCACATTCTGAATCAAGATGCTTTCCATCCCCAGGGTCTATTGGGTGGGTGGGTGGAGCGGGGAGGAAGGGGAGGGCAAAAAAGAGTAAAGGCAGTGAAGACTCCAGTAGTACTCATTTAGTTTGATTAACTGAGTGATGCTTAAATTATGATGTACATTGATACATATTTCTGTGCAAGTTAGACCCAAGAAAGGACACTGGAATAAGGATTATTTATTAAATTCTACTGTAAAGAGTGGCTGCATGTTTGCGTGTCTCATTAACTCCTCTGACATAAAATAACTGGTGTTCCTGGAATATTTCAGTTTAGTAAAGAGGTTTCACTGCTGAGCACAGCTTTTTTTTCCTCCCCTTTTTTCTCTTCCCTCCCCCTTCTTTCTCTTTGAGTCTGAGGCTAGGATAAAACCTCAGTGATTAGCTTCGTTGCCGGCAACAAGCCTGATTCTTTAATGTAGCTGCTCTGCTCCTTAGCTTTGTTTTCATTATTATTTGCATTGTGCAGCAGATGACTAAGAGATAGTCAAAAGATCAAAGGTTTCCTTTGATGGTTTCTATCACGGATCCCTGCTGTATTAAAAAGGATCTCAGGTCAGGACATTCTTGTTCACACGCAGACCTGAACAAGGGGCTGCGCGGGGTGATCAAACTGGATGAAGGCTGAACACATCCATCAAAGGGCTGCCCACATTGGCCCAAACAGAAGAGGAGGTTCTACCTCCAAAACCATGACATCAGCTAGTGACAGATGTCTCCCCGTGGCTGCTGCTTTGATGTGTCCGGACTAAGGAGAAGCAGAGAACATGGAGGGGTTGTGCTTTCCACGTTACTCTAGAACCGTTTCACAGAATACAATACAATACTATAAAGTAAATAAAATAAAATAGTAATTCATAACAAGCGATTTCTAACAGCAAAGGGTATTTGCTCTTCACAGAAGAACACAGACAACCCAGCTTGCAGACCCAAGCCATGCCTATGTCAGATCTTTCTCACACATTGCATTTAATCTTGCAAACATTTAGTAAACAACAACAACTGAGTCAGTGCAGCCCCTCTGTGAAGGGAAGCACCTTCATGCATGGGAGGGAGAAGGAGATACTGAGGCCAAAACCAAGACCTAGTCTCTGAAAAGTGGGCTGGTGGAACTTGGTCACATCCACGTTTCAAACTCCTGGCTGCAGGCTAAAATGATTTTGGGTGTTTCTTTGTGTCTGTGACAGAGGGTGGTGACATTTTTATGCCATCTAGTATATATCAGGTGAAGAGTGCTTTTGCAATTTTGTCAAAACCCCTGATCTAGGCTTGCTCCTGGGTTTTCCACCACACCACCAATAGTGCCATTCTCCTGCACTAAAGAGACATTTACTTGGAAGGGGTGTCCAAACAACCTACATCCATTTCCTGAGTAAAACAGAAAAAAAGCAATGACAAACCCCCACTTTTTATGCCAGGCAATTTTTGTTTACATTAGGACTCTTGCCAGGGTAAGTGCTGTCATGTCTCTAAAGAATATTAATCTACCATTAAAAGATTTCAGTGTGGACTTGCCCTAAATTTCACAGACATCTCCAGCTGTCATTCACTGCAACAACAGCTCAGTTGCACCTCAAGGGGAAGGATTCAGCTCTGAAAATGTCACGTGAAGAGAGGTTTCTAACCTGAAGTAAGTATTGAAACCACCTGCCTCACGTCAGCAGTGAGCTCAGGGCACTTCCATGGTTCCCACAGAATTCCCACAGAGCAGTTCATTCTGTTTAGCCCATCTGTTTTACGATGCTGCAGAGGGAGTTCTCCTGCATGACTAGACATCAAAAATTAAGCAAAATGAATCCCACCATAACACACGATGGCTTTCTATTGGGCAGCTGATGCCAGAGCTGGGATTTTAGAAGGAATCTTGCAAGGCTTGTGGTTTTGAATTACTTCAGCACCTCTCAGTCAATTTAGATCATCCTAAATTGGTCTCTTTATTAGAAATCATCTGGGCTGATTTCACATTTCAAGCAGCATCTATCTTTGAGATGGCTCGTTCAGTTGGGTTACATTCTGTGCCTTTAAAGAAAAAACCCCCAAACCAACCCTTCCGTGATGCCCTCCTTGAGGTAGTCAACAGATGCGAAACTAGAAGAACGTGAAAATTGAAGGGGAACTTTAAATACAAAGCCCATTGCTGAGCAGCTTTGTACCAGTGTGTACAAGACGGTGTGTGTCCCTAAAAAAGGGAAAAAGGAACCTTCTCCTTTTGTCATCAGAGCAGCTTCTCCTGATGAACAAGGAAGGATACAAATTGGCAGGAACCTCATGATCTGAGTGTGCTTATGAAGCAATGGGAAAATTCCACTCTTGGTCTACAGTTTAAGGGAGCCTTTTTGCTAATAACCATATTACCGGTAAGAGCCCCAGAGTTACTTGATTTAAATTCCAGAAACTTGACAGACTTACAGCCCAGATTTTAGCTGTCCTCCTCCTCTCTGCTGAGAAATTACCTGACATCATAACATGGTTTTTCTCTCTTCTCAGAACATCAAATATCCAGTTCCAGTAACAGAGGGTTATTTCTCTGTCAGTTCAGTCTTCAGCTCGTGGAAAAATAGAGGGGATTCTGTCTTGTTACTAGTGCACTTTTGATACACTGCCTTGTCTCCCAAAACCATCACTTTATTTCATGTTAGTTATGAACCATGTTTTGAAACACATCTCCACGGTGGTGAATGTTTATGCTATAGTTTTAGTGGTGGTAGTGTGAACACCTGCAAAGTGGAAAACCGTCCCGAATTTGGTCTTAAGGACACGTTTCTAAAGCACAGTTTATTGTAGTCCTATCCATTTTCTCATCTAAAATGGGACCCTTTGCTTGATGACTAAATCTACTGGAAATTTTCAGATCAATATTCCCTATTTGCTGATGATTAGGGAGAGCAGGAAGGCCTGTGTGCAGGGTTCTGGTACAGCGTTCTCATGAGCTGCTTTTTTTTGTTGTTGAATGTAGGCGCCGGAGTTACACCGCTGCTCGCAGAGAGAATGCCTGGCAAAATCGTGAGGGCAAAAGCACATTTGTGTATGCACAGGCCATATCCCAGCCTGTCAACGACTTGAAATAACATGCAAATAGGTGCCAGTACATCTATCATTCTGTTTATTGTCTTTACTCACTTTCAGTTTGACTTCTCATACAATTCTGGCTCTAAGCAGTTGATAAACACCATTGGGCTACTGGATTTTGTTTCCCACCAACATCACGTCTTTATCTTTTGGAAAGGTTGATGAAATACAAACAGTATAAGAAAAACTTTACTGGCAAGGGCCTCTGTGTCCTGCTTCACCACAGCAATGTACTGTGGGTGCTTTGTATCTGTTGCATAGTTTGTTTGAGTGACACTCTGACAAATGGTCTTTTTAGCACTGAAACTTAAACAAGGAGTGGATTGAGTAAAATCACAACCTGGACTGACTCAAAATGACATATCAGGAACATTTTTCAGTGGTCAGTTTCCTGATGGTTGAATTAACTGCAGTTTTATCTTGCTCTGTATTGGCTGCTTTACCTCACTTTCACCAAATTGCTTTCTTATCGTCATAAACACCACTGAATTACTGTAAACTGCCTAAGTGGCAGAGCCCTGCTCTCCAGCCCATGGGTGCAATCACTGAAGGTTTCCCTCTCTCAGTTGTCCATTGTATTTGAAATCATCTCAAGAGAACCAAGCCGACAGAACAATATTGCCCGAACTGTCACACACAGTTAACAGTTCTATTGTCATACATCTGGAGAGGAATTTCGTGGGCAAACACGTGCCAGACAGATACACAGCAGAAAAATAGCTTTGCTCAAGCTTCTGTCAGGTGTGGTTGGGTTATAAAAACAACCACTTTTCCATGCATTTCCTTTCGTTTTGTAGTTGCCAAGATGACATCCAAAGGAGGCTGAAGGGAAAGCACTGAGACTGGCATGGATGGGTCACAAGTCCCTCTTCTGAGGGTGAGAAGTCTCACTGAGAAGAGGTGTGAGAGGCCAGGATATAATATTCTGCAAGTTAGGGATGAACTGTATACATCAATCATTTTTTATTTCAAAGGCACCTGGTCAAGATTCACCGAAAGATTTCACTGATCAGCAATGTTAGGGGAAAAAAGCCCTAAAGATCAGAATGAGGAGCCCAAAGTCAGCCCTGCAGCTTCTAAGAAATGTAAGGAGAAGTCTGATTTTTGAAAGTCTGAAGTTGTTAACCTTTCCTCCTTAACTTCTTTATGGGAGGAAGCAGGGTCCTTCTGCTCAGGAGAGAGAAAAACAGTGTCTAAAATTTATCTTGTGTTTTCAGTAGCTAAGAGTCACTATTACACTCACTTTGTGACCAGTGCATGTCACTGGGTCACAAGAACTAAACCCAATTGCAGCTGCTGGAACACAGAGAAAGACAGAGGTGAGTCAAGACAGACTGGAAAGTGGTCTGGGATCTGATCCCACCTCATGCTTCTGAGCCCATCAAAACCTTTCTTTGAAAATTCCAGGTTTTCCCAAATTGTCCCTTTCAAAGACAAAGCAAGAGCCACAAAGCGTAACTAGAAGACAAAATTTTTGTGTTGATTGGAAGCTTCCAGATTTTAGGAAATGGCAGTTTGTGTCCCCAGCTTCAATTAATTTCACTTGGCTTTAGCTGAAACACCATTTCTCCCCCTTTCTCTTGTTGCAGAAAATCAGGAAAACATGTCTCCACAGGAAAAGATCCATTTTGCTTCTGTCAATAATACACTGGGAGCTGTCAGGAATGTCTGAGCAGGTGTGTGTGGATATGATTGGTAAGCAGCCTATAAGCAGCTATCATTAAATGTGTAATAATAGCACAGTGCCAGCAGAATGAGACAAGTAGAGCAGTCAGGGATACAGGATTTATAGACTACTGCTCTATGCACCATCCTTAACTCTGCTTTCTAGGCTGGCTCTCCAACAATCTCATGTTTGTACTACCTGTTCTGTCATATGGCATCCACATTTTCCTGGGATTTGAAAACACAAAGTCATCTTTGTATAAGCACACAATTTACCTGCTCTGGTTCAAGGAGGTTTAACAGCATTTTTGAAGACAGTTTTCTGTAGGAGGCTTTCTGAGCTGTCCCTTATCATCCTTTGATACAGAGAGAAAAGAGTTGGTATCTCCTTATTATGTGATTTTAGGATTCAGGCACTTTGTTGAGCTTCCTCCCTTTCCAGAGAGGACAAGCAACAAGCTAAGAAAGTCATCATAATTTTATATCTATTTATATCTATTTCCTTTCATGGAAGTGTCATCTTTGCTGGAGGAGCCTGTGCACCCCTCTAATGAGGTCTGCACTGAGAAATCAGGGACAGCGACCACAATATTGTTTTCAAAGGTGACTTAAAAGCAAAATAATGTTCATGCTATGAGAGATAAAAAACAAAAAGGAAAAAAAAAGGAAAAAGGCATCATCCAGCTACCCCAGTGGCAGCACACTGGGGGCAGTATCTTCGGAAAACTTCTCAGATATACTCAGTGGGGGTCAAACCACCATAGCCACCTGAATTCATCCTCTTATTTAACATGACAGAAACTGGACTGGATGCAGAACAAAGAAAAGTGCTTGGGCCTTACTGTAGGTCATTCCTGAAATTACCGTGGGTCATACACCTTCCAAGATAAAAAGTGACTGCTGATAATCAGAAAGGGTAGAAATAGTGGTACTGTACAATTTTTTGGCTCCAGTAATGTGAAAGGGAATTTTTAATTCTTCTTCTTTTCCTTTCCCCTTCTGGAAAGCTGCATGCCTGGATGGTGTAGATGGGGTGGAAGATTAAAAACAATGAGCAATCTATAGCAGTTAATCTGCCCGACTGGGAGGGCCTGAGGCTGTCCTGGACAGTTGGGATTCATGTCAGCTGCCCGGTTTAGGGTTGCAGCAGGACCACAAAAGGTTGCCTGATTGGAAGTGTGTGAACTGAAGGCTCACCACAGCAAAGCAGATGGGGCTGCAGGGCTGTAGAGAGGGATTCTAGGCAGACCCAGAAGAGACACAGTACGTGAAAAGCCATGGGGGTTATTGCAGAAAGTAACACAGCTCAAGGGATCTCAAGTGTTTAAATGATTTCTGGATTATTGCAATGGCTGAACGAGTATTTTGTGACTTGAAACATCCAGCGCTGCGATGCTCATCTCAGGCTTTGGGTAAAATTCTCCCCAAAATAAAAGGACCATACTAATCCATATCACTTGGACCTGCCCATCTGTCTCTGACAGCCAGACTCTCTAGAGCTTCTTTGGATAAACCCAGGGTTATCAGGTTAAGCCCTTTAAAAACAGCTTTTGTTAAAGGAAAAGGAGAAGATCCTGCAGGTCCTAAGAGGATAGCTGTGTTTTGGGCAGAAGTTCCAAGCATCAGAAGAGTTTATTTTCTCAATTCTGCCTGTGTGGCAGCCTCCAGTTTAACCACATCTCTGGCAGCCCTAGATAACTTATGAGATCATACCCATCCCTTGGATAGCACAGCTGGGCTCTCTGGACAGGAATACAGTGATAATTCATGTCTTTGACACCAAAAAATGCCTATGTGCATTATTAGCTGAATTAGTGTCCCATGGAACTCTTTCTTCACGGCATTTCTTTGGCCTATGTTTATTATATCAGTGCACATGTAAATTCATAGACTTTTGTGGGTTTAGAGCATTTTTTTTTTTAAGATGGCTCTTACAATTGTCTTCAGAATGATAGCTAATTATTTCTCTCATCTCACAAATAAAATAGCCCGTGATTTATCTACACTTTCAGAATGAGCCAGGGAAAAACTGAAAAACTTTTGCTGGAATAAATTAAAAAACGGTACAGTGAGATTATTACTTCCGTTCATCCATCCAGAACATCCTGAGAGGATGACTAAAGGTCTTGGTAGCCCATTAATTTAAAGCACTGCCAACTTTCTCAGTGCAAACATATATATGAATACAGAGGGAAAAAAAAAAAAAAAAAGAAGAGAGAAAGATGAGTGAATCACTTCTTGCATATTCCTTATGGTAAGGGTGGGATTTTGTGCTGGGGCAGTATTTCATCTGCTTGTGAGGATCCCATGAGAAATAAAAAAATGTACCTGAAGGGTGAACTCCGACACAGCTGCACAGCTTGTTGGGTTTTCAGCATATAGGGTTCAGAAATCAAAAAATGAAAAACTCTGTGACTCCTCAGCCTTACTGTAGAGCACAAGCCAAAGCAAAATTAACTTAAAGGACTCAAAAGGTTCTACCCAGGGTTTTTAAAACACCGGGAATATTTTCATGTTTGTAGAGGTTGTGGGCACCTACCTGGTGACTTTCTGGTTAAATGAATTATTCCATATAAATAGCCCCGTTTAAAACTTAAAATGCCAGCCAAATGCTAAGTGACCAACCTAATTTTAAAGTCCATTTGTAATAACCTGCAATTAATCAACTAGTTTTTTAATTAAGAAATGAACTTAAAATTGCTGATTTATAAGCACTCTAATTCATAGCCAACACATTTTCATTTTGTTTGCCTGGATTTACACTAGAGGTCAATTAATCCTGATGAGATTAAAGTCTTGGTAATTTTGAGAAACAGCATCTGTATGAGATCATGCAGTTTAGCTTTAATGCATCTTAATCCACTTTCATACCTCTAGTTAATTTGCATTAATTTTCCTCAGGGTCCGTGTAGGTAAACACCAAACACAATTTTAGAAGTATTTAGGCAGGATCCCTGATTTATCCCCGTTTTCCTGGCAGGAGTGTGTGGGGGTGCCACAGGATCAGAGCCCTCACTCTCCAGTTGGGAGAAAGGCAGAGGAGGGAGATCTCTGTGTCTGGTTTTGGCAGAGGAGAGGAGCTGTGTTTTCACTGTCCTGCCTTTTATTTGCAACTACCATTTTTTTCCCCTTGCAGCTGAAGCCCCTAACAAAAGGCAAAGAATAAAATGAGACAAAAAAGCATCTGCTCTAAATGGAATTGGGCCAGTCCAGTCAAGTTTAAAGACTCTGAATCATTTGAGGGGTATGAGACTGGCAATTTACTAATGACTACAACTTATTAAAAAGGCATGAAAAGCTCCCTAATTACATATTTGGATGCTAAGTAGCCATTCTCAGCTTCACAGACAGCATGACTTTCCCTTCCAGTCTTGTCCCAGACCACACATAAAAAAGAAAACAGGCATCATAAAGGCTCAGGCGTTTTAGGTGCTAGAAACTAAAATATTGTAAAAGACTTAACCAGACTTTTACTTGAGGCTTTAGGCTACTCTCTGGATTAACTCTTATTGGAGGTTGAAAAATTTTGGTCATCTTATAATATATGCATTTATAAATAAATTACCATATATCCCGAATCTTTCAAAAACAACACAGCACATTAATCCCAACCACCTTTTTTTTTTTTCTGCTCTACCAGGCTAATTTCACTGGAATCATTAGTTTTAAACATCTATTACACTGTAAACAAATCCTGAAAAGCTTATGGACAGAAAGTCAGATATTCAAAAGATTGGAAGCGCTAGATTTAGTGCAAAAGTTCTATGGGGCTCGGCGCAGGGAAATCTATTTACAATTCCTATTATACAAATTGCTCAGTGCCTTTATTTGCTGCATAGCATCCAAAGCCAGCATTAAATATAAAATTGTTCATTTCCTGATGAGTGATGAGTGTTTTGTTTTGTTTTAATAATGTATTGACCTACAGTCGGAATGCTCCACAAACATTCTTGACTTTATCTGCAGGAGACACCCTCCAAACATGCTATGATTGTTGTTGTCCCAGCTTTCCAGGATTCACCCTCTTCCCTCTGGGTCCATGAAGCAAAGCCACTTTTCTGGACACGATGGGTTCAGGGTGTGTGTGCTGCACGAGGCTGCACATCACACAAAGTCCAGCCCATGCAGGCTTTGCAGCGTGTGACAAACTCTCTTCTCAGCAGAGGCGCAAACCTGCCCTTTTTGGACACTGCCACCCCAGGCAGAAGCACAGTGACCCTCCATGCAGGACACTCATTTTACCTGTTTCACAGGAAAGGAAGGGAGTACAGAGAGTAGCACTATTATCAGACAAGGAGAATCGATTCAGCGCCTTGCTTCTGGTTGCAAAATTTGAAATCCGAAAGCTCCCCAGCAAGCAAGCACGCAGTGAAAATCAACAGCTGTTGATTTTGTTTGACTTTTGTTGTCTGCAGCAAACATTTAAATATAATGTATGTGTAAAGCCCAGCAAAACAAAGCTGATCCTGTATTTTTACATCAACAGCTCTACAGCTGTGTGAGTACTTAACATACACCTACTTCTTTTGCAAAACAACAGTCAGATAACTGTAAATTCATCTGAAAGCTACTAATCCCCTATGTAAAGTTCATGTAAGTCTTGTTCTGCTCTTTGGATGGACTTATGCAGACAGGTGGTACATTTTCCAGGAAGAGAGACAAAACTTCTGTGTTTAATTGCTCCTATGAGTAGCACCCAAATCACCACCAGTATTTCACCACAAAACACTGTGCATGAGACACATCTCCTGTAGGAGCTGAAAAGTGCTGGCTTTTTTAAAACTACAGCGGTGAGTGCCTAAATTACTCATAGGCCGTAAGAACTCAGCTCTCCTGCCAGTGCAATTCCATTCCTAAAGAGGGTGACACCGACAGGGCTCTTTGCTGGAGCATCACTCACCTTTCAAGCCTCACAACAAATACAGAACCAGGCACACTTAAACCCTGAGGTGAGGCTGCAAGTGCAATTTGAACCACGGTGGCTGCACCTTACTTCATTTACAGGAAAAAAGGACTGGCAAGGACTTTCTGAGGAAGCGAGTTTTTCCTTGAAATAGCAGTGGTCACATTATATTAAAAAAAAAAAATAGAAAAAAGTAATACAATATTGAGAAAGGGTTACTCTACACAGAAATAAAATCCCTTGCAGCTTTTCCCACAGAAACAACTACAGAGCTGGAAAAAGAAGGGTAGGTGGGTAAGAGGCAGGTGGTGCTCCTAACTTTGTCACAACAGCAGTCACTGAAGTTGAGGCATTTTGCACAGCCCCAGAAAACCCAGATCTTGTCAGTCATGGAATTCACGTGACACAGAGGCGGAGCAATGAAATGGGGTGAGTTCCTGCTTCGTGCCTCTGAGTAGAGAGGGGAGAGATAAAAAAGCCAAAGTCATTCACTTATGGCCAGGCACAATCTGAAGACCACACTCATTTTCTGGAGCATTCTTCAATAAACTTGGACAAAAGCCATGTACTATTAAACCAACAGAGGCATAAACACCAGGCTCTCTGTCAGCTGATAGAAGGACAATGGAGAAATAATAGTACAACTCACAAGTGTTGGAGAGAAAAAGGCTAAAGATTATAAAGGTATTTTTATTCTTGGCTGACACTTCTATCAACCCAAGCCAAAAATCACAAGAAAAAGAATAGCTGCTTTCCTTTATCCACATAAAAGGATTCTGTGCTGAGCAGCACTTAAGAAAAATGATCAGATTGTGATTATATAACCCTAGCATGAACTTGGTGACCAGTATAGTCATGTCAAATTAGGATGCATTATTCAAGCAGCAGGGAAGGATGAAAGTGTTTACCATCAGATATAAACCCCCTGCATTTCCCTTTCTTCAAACCTGTTCTCTTCTTTTTCCTTTGCTGGCTATGTTGGTGGGCTGGCTCACTCACTATACCAGCTCTTCTTCAAAAACACAGAAATTATCAGTAACAGATGCTGATGGTAACTGAAAAGAAAAAGAAAGACATCCACTCATTATTTCTCCCCTCTGCCTTTATCAGAAGCTCCCTTCTTCTCCCCCTGGTTTATTTCTTGCTCCTCTTGTCTCCAGACCTTTGCCCATTCTTTCTTCTTTTCCATCAGACCAGGGTCCCTATTCTGATTTTTTTTTGCTGGGGCCCCTTCACCTGACCCCATTCTCACTTTCTTTGTCATCTTGCCTTTAACTTCTTTTCATATAAAGGTGTAGGATTCTGCCCATCAATGTTTAGACCACAACTTGTCACTTTTTTTTTTTTTTTAAATCAGATTTTAGAAAATGAAAAGGCAAAAAAATGAAAGAAATAAACGCTGCATGGGTAAAACATAAGAGGAGGCTGAAGCAGCCATAAGCAATGTAAGTTTTTAGATGCAGTTTAACTATATCTAATTAGTATAATGCAAAATTAATTTCTATTTTTCAGGTATATTTTGTGCACAGTCATTCTTACTCTCTGAAAATTCCCAACCATATCATGACCATAGCAAGTTTAATATTTTTGACCCCTTTACAGCTTTGAAAGTCATCAAAAGCCAAACTTAATTGCCCAAGTCTCACAAAAAACAGAGTGCCAAAGCCAGGGTTGGTATTACTAAACTGACCACCACAGAACTTATCTAAATCCGAGATTAATTTAATTTATGCAGTTTCTACTCTCCATCTGGAAGTCACAATAAAGGATTTGGAAAAATCAGTTAAATATTTTCAACACTATTTAATTCCTCTATCAAGCCAGTGTAGACTGTCTCTTTCCTTTTCTTAACCAGTCATCAACAATGGAGCATAGAAGAGAGAGTTGATACCTTGATACCTTGATGCCTTGATACCATGGAGCTACATGTGGGCATTCAAACACATACAGAGAGAAAAATTCCTTTTCACTCTTCTTTTTTTTCATAAGAACTTGTCAGTAGAAATGGGTCAAGCCTTGGTTAAATATGTTTCTCCAGTAACACGATTACTTGATTTTGAAAGTGCAACAAAAGACTTTCCATAGCACAGACCAGGTCCCTGGATGCTTCTGAAAGATTCACTGGCTTACCATTGATATATGATAGAAGTCATTCAAAATACTGCGTCCCTCTTGAGGACAGGTGGTGAGGTGAACTGATCACCATCATTACCAGAGACATGGAGCCATAGTCCTGTTAAGAGCATTGCAGTATAACCATAGCTTTTCATCTCAAATAATCTTGCCTTTTGCACTAATCCATCCAGAAATCAGAACCACCAAAATGGAGGACTACTGTTGGGATGAAGTAGAATTAATTCTTCCTCTCATCTGCACCAATTCTGGCAGTTCCCTGAGTGCCTGGCTTCTCCCTCTGCACTCTCAAAGGCAAGAAATGGCTGCTTGGGGGGATGAATTTGAGCACTCAGCTTAGGTTCCTCTTCCACTTCGCTCTGGGAAGGGGCATCCATCTCCCTCCTTGGGCTCGGGCAGGGCCCTCAGTTCTTCACACACCCTCTGTGCCATGGCCTCACCACCCTCACAGTGAAGAATTTCTTCCCAACATCTCCTTCAGTTTGAGCCATTTCACCTTGTCCCCTTAGGATACTGGAAGGCTGCTAGAAGAGAAGGAAATGCTGGAACATTTAATATTCCAGCACACCCTTCTCTTTGGAGCAGCAGTGGTAGAAACCAGCAACTGCTCCTCAGCCTGGAAGCAGCCTGTCATCTGCTTGGAAGACATTTCTCCTCCCTGCATGCTTTTGGGATGTTTCTCATTGATCCCACAGAAGGTCATTGTGCAGCCAGCAGCACACAGGACACTTGTGCAGCAGTTGCTCCTTCGGAGAGAAAGCACAGCCCAGGACAGACAGAACCAGTGCAGCTCCAAGGCGAGAGCCTGAGTGTTTCTGGCTGCAGAGGTAGCCCCTTATTGGCCAGGTCTAAAGGAACCCTTACTCACAATCTCACCCTTCTCCCTCCCACCTTTCTTTTTTTTCCTTTTTCTTTTCTTTTCTTTTTTTTTTTTTTTGGTATTTGCAATGCTGTTCTTGGCACCCCCTGACATTCCAGCTGAGCAGCACCTCACTAAGGTATTACCTGATTACACTGAGCACTTTCACATGTGGAATTTTGCACATCCAGCACTCAGCCAGTGACAGTAACAAATAGGGTATTAATTAACACCACAGTGATTAAAGACTCGGATCCCGACATCTGTAATGAATGTTCCAAAGATAGTGTCTGTGCATGCGGGATCTGTAAATCAGGGCATTTGCAAAATGAGCTCTGCTCTTTCTCAGCTCATTGCCATTCTCCGGGTGCTAACGAGGGGAACAAGTCAGAGCTGAAGCACTTGAATAAACCCTCACTTTTTCAGAGGACTTAATGAATCATGAGCAGACCATTCTATCATGTGTTTTGCAGCACGTTGATGAAGCCCTTTGCTTACCCCACAGTGTATGAAAGTCACAGTGCATCAGAAGGAACCCAATCAGTTACATGAGAATTGGTTTTATTTCCTGCAACATCCAATTTGATTATCTCATTATGTTTCAACCCACTTTTTCTAACCTAGCAATTTGCTTCTAGATAATTTCTTTCTTCCTTTTTGCTCACTGTTAAAAAACAGTGACTGGTCAGATGGAAATTCATTCTCCAGTAGGCCTTAAGTCAAAGATGAAGTTGATTAAAATGTCATATATGTAATAAAAAATACTGGCATTCAGTCAAAACCTGACAAATTAGTTATGGCTTGTCTAATCCACATTCAGCTATAAAACATGATTTACCAAATACCCTCACCTAACAAAGGATATTGGGTTTCTTACTGAATTTCCTATATTTGACACTCTCATAACATGCAAACATATATGGATTTAATTTTTTTCATTTCCTTCCGGATGGAATATTTCAACCTGTTAATATATACACAAATCCTGGTAATCCTGAAAACTGTTTAGGCTTTATTTTTCTTTCAAATTATATTTTCTCCAGTTTTCTTTATGTTACATCCATCCTTGTGCATGGATTTACAAGAGCAGGCAAATGATGAAAATGACTTTTTCAAAGGAAATAGTGGAAATAGGCAGAAAACCAAGATTGTAAAAAGATATATTTTAATCAAAGTTGTTAACTACCTAATGAGTCTTAAAATTCTCTGGAGAAATGGCTAAAATAGACTCCTCACCATGCCAATAAAGGTTAAGTTGGCAATGGCTGGGGAGAATTGCAGAGAGTCACTTCAGAAACCTTTTTTCCCTGGTGTTTCCACCAGGCAAGGGCTGTATGAATCCTGGAACTGTCACCCTGTGGAAGCACAAGTGCCTTTGCATCTGTTTAGGGACACTTTCGGATTTGTGTCCTCTGTACAATGGAGATGTGAAATTCAATCTGCGACATTAATGGGATCAAATGGTGATGCTTAATCCTGTGGAATCGTTTGAACACTCTCTTCAACCTTCATGGCCCTTGCTAAGGTCCTGACCTTTATCTTCTCACAATAAAGTTTCCTAACCAAAGGCATCTTGTTTCTCTCTCTAGGTATTATAATAAACCAGATACATATTAGTTTCCCTGTCAGGTGGTGTCAGAACCAAGAATGTGTGACAAGCAAAAAGTGTCTCTTTTACTCAGAAATTAGGGTCTTTTTTTAGTGCTACCAATTTTCAAAGGAAAAAGTACCAAGTATGCATCACTATTTTTCAAGATTAAGCATGCCTAAAAACAGGGTTTTTTTCTCTCAGGACACCCTGTGTGACCAACTATATTCCTGAAAACATGTTCTTTTGTACAAAATGGATAAAGCCACAGTATTTGAAGTGGTTATTTGGAGAAAACTCATGGCACTTGTGCACTTGGGCTAATATAAGAAAGAAAGCAATGAAAATGGGTGTTTGCATCTTTCTGATGGGGCCCAAAGACAATGGAAGGGATTATGAGTTAACAATTCAACTGTACCTAAACAATAGGTTTGTTAAGGAAGTTGACTAAAGTTTAAGACAACTCCTCCAAAAGTCTCTTCCACAGGCAGATGTTTAATGAATGGAAAACTGCCTGGCACAAAATAACCATGGAAGAAGTTATGGGCCAGGGAAGAAAGGGGGTGAGAGCACCGGGGTTTCCTGTAGGAGGGCAGAGAGTCCAGATCAGCCAAGGCACCTCAGAGAAATCATCCTCAGCTGCAAATACCTATTTTCGGGAAGCAATAGCACAGAGGATGTTCTGCCAAGGAAGTCCTGCAAAGCCAAGTGAAGAACCAGTGCTAACAACCCAATGTGCTTCAGGGAACTGTTGGCACAGGCCTGTCCTTGGTACCCCTCGGGCCAAAGAGTGAGGACCTTGAACTGCAAGCTGTGAGGACAAGGCAGCCGAGGAGCCATGGGAAGTAATGCACCAAGGGAGATTTGGGAGGAGCTCATTTCTTTGATTTTGATGCCAACAGACCTCAGAAATTCTTGCCTGTCCCAGGGAGAAGAAATGGCTTCAGGTAGCAGATTGTCTATTTGAGAGACACCAACTGCTGCCAGGTTCTGAGTCCCTACCTACACCAATAAATCCTAATTTGAGAATGGAAAACATAACCTGGCACACGTATGCTCGGCAGATCCATCACTCCCAGTTTAGCATACGGAGTCCTGGGACCCAGCAGCAGTGGCCAGGAAAGGGAGTTGTGCCAGCTCTGCACCCACAGTGACTCACCAGCTCCTCAGCACAAATAAATCAGCTGTCAGTGCCTCTCCCTGCCTTGGGCCACATACTCCCAAGGATTTCTTTCCTATGTCCCTTCTCTCTTCCATGGCAACGTTAGCATGTTTTTCAATGCTTCTGCTCCATTTGGTTCTTCTTTTATGTATTCTCCAACAATTTCCTTCTCTACCACCATCCACTCCTCATTTTCCCAGCTGCCATTCTGCTCCTCCAGACTCAATCTATCCCTGCTACTGCCAGCTCTGCAGATATTTTTCTCAGAGGACATCCAAAATACACACAGCCCTTCTGAAAAAGTTTTTCTCTCTTTTTATTTGGGTCTTTTTCTGACATCTCTCTTTTTTTCCTGGGCTATGTCTAATCAATGCCAAGTGACTGCCATGACAAAAAAATTATCCCATCTTAGAATCTGAGCCATTTCAGGACAAAAACGAAATAAGAAAGAAAATATCTTGAGGTCCCCAAGAGTCAGACCAGACCAAGAGCTTATACAGAAACCTCATTTTTGTGCTGTGTGGGCTTTGTTCCTTAAACTCCATGGGACAAACTCCCTGATGTGGATGAAACAGAGCATCTCATGATTGGCAGGTCACAGCATCCTCTCCAAGGCTGCTGCACACCCACAGAAAGCTGTCAAGTCACCTCTGAGAGGCAGCCCCACCAACATCTTAGATTTAGGCCAGGGTTTCCCAGCTGTGGGTCATGACCCCACACAGGCCAGGGTCAACACAGGGTTCACACGGGGCCACAAAGAGTTGGAGAAAGCTAAAGAAATATTTAAGCTTAAGGATTTGTATTCAGGGTATTTTTCCCAGTTGGTGGGGGGAAGGGAAAGAGTGGAGCTGCACACAAACAGATGATCCAAGGAGGCTGATTGCTTCAGAAATCCTGACTTGAAATATTGGGAATTCCACACTGGAGAGAAAGAAAGTGGTTCTGTGGCTCATGTACTTTGTCTATGCACTTTTTTTTTTTTTTTTAATGTATTAGTTTGAAACTAGCCAGAAGTCTGGAAAGGTTTTAGTAACCTTAGAAGACAGACTAGCAAACAAATACAAGAGACATCAGCATGAGCATCCTTGTAATAGTACCTGGCTTTCATCAGAAGAATTTGAAAGGGTTCTCAACAGTGAAAGCACTTATACATCCCATGGAGTAAAAGGAGGTTTTCATTATCCCCATTTTACAGAGGAGAACCTGGCTAGGTGACTTGCTCAATGTCATGCAGAAGTTCTGTGGCAGAATTAAAAGCTGAGTCCAAAACTGAATTCTTATTTAAGTTAATGCCCTTGTCACAGCACTACTCTGTGCTCAGATTCCCCCCCAAAATGCATTTTCAATCAAATGGATATCAGCAGCACCTATGTAATTAGAACTTGTGCAATCACAGGAGCATTGCAACAGACTTCAGGGTCATGAAAGGTGTGAGAGGTATGAATCCAATGACTGGATTTTTTTGATCTTACACAAATAACACAGATAGAGTCATAGACAGTGATTTGCCAATATGGTTTCATCCCTAAGGGAAATACTTGCAAAATCTTGCCCACACTTGATTATGAAGATCGAATTTGATGGCTGTTTTTGTCCTTCAGGAGCAGGATGGGAGTCAAACAAACAACATCGTCACACAGCAGTTAAGCTGCTGAAGGTCTTCCCTGCGTGGGCCACCCTGCAGCCCCTTGGCTGGTTGCTGGAGCTTTGGACAACCTGGACCAGTCTGAAGTGTGGGAAGTGCCACAGTGTGGGACAATCTCACAGCAGCGAAGCCAAGCTGGGCTCACGAGCAGCTGCAGCGCTGCCCTCCTTGTGAGCACAACCCAGCGCAGGATGTGCAGGGTGGGCCTCGTCCATGAGAAGACAAACCCTCTTCCACAGCTTTGCTGAAACTCAGTGAACTGCTGTGGCAGCCAGACTGACCCGTGGGGGAACAGGTCACCATGGTCACAACCCCCTGGAGCAGGGACAACCAGCACCCCGAGCCTGCACTGGTGACATTTTACAAGTCAAGATACTTTTAGTTAGCTGGTATTTGGCACTGGTTCATTAACCCAGCTGCTGGCACAATCCTGCTTTCTAGTGTAGATAAGAACTTGGCCTCACCCATTACAGACTGATTTGTTAGCTGGGAAAAGATCATTTATTGCTTTCACATCATTGCTTCAGCTATCCTTGGATAAACTGGCTATGCAATTGAATGGTTGATAGCTTTCTGCTTGCAGTATTTTCTTTATATCTGTATTCCATATACTTCCCTACTAACTTTTTTCCCCCCCTCATTTACTTTGAAATATTTTAAAAGATGAAAACTTGTAGTAATTTTCTGTGTCATTTTCTAGTGAGGGAATCAATCTTACACATACCTTTGCATGTAAGAATAAGCCTATTACAAATGAACAGATTCTTCCACTGTTTTCTCCCTTGAGTTTGGGAAACTTATCTGTTTACAATCATCACCTCTGTCTCTGCAGGGGAAGGTTGGGAAGCCTGGGACTTTCAAGAAAATATTTATGCATGTGCTGAGTGGGGTGGAGTAGGAATGGATACACACTGGGAACATTTTGATTCCAGAGCTCTTAGAAAACTGCTAATAGGATGATGAAAGCTTGATTTCACAGATCTGTTACACTCCACCAGCCTATTTTGCAAGGTTCCTTTGTGCATGGCAATTACTAAGTTCCATCAAAATACTCATAAAATTTTCACCTGCTAGAAGCAAAATCACTTTTCATTGCCTAGACAAATACAATGATGAAGATGCTTAAAAATCTCTGCCTAGAGACACTCTGGACTCCCTTGGTGTCTGATCTCCCCTACCCTTGTAGGCATGACCCAGGCTGTATTGAAGGCATGTGCCCTTCTGGAAAAAGCCTGAGGTGTCCTGGGGCATCTTAAATGGCACTACGAGCTGTTGTTTCCATGGTAACCAAATCCCACATCTATATTTTTTCTTTTTTTTTTTTTAATAACAGAATGAAAAATATTATGGCTCTTAATTTCATTGTTGTAGGTACTTGTGTGCCTGTACATTTATAAACATTAGAGCACTGCACAGCAGCAGCAGCTTGAATAAAAATGATGGCAAGGCAAGAAGGCTTGCTGGCAAGAGGGAAACTCACAGGACCTCTTAACTGTTCATTTTCCAAGATCTGGATTTTTTTAAACATGAAAGTTTGCTTAGAATGTGTAATATCAAGATCTAGGTGTTTGAAAAAGACTTAATGTTGAAGTTGGAGCTAATTGTTTGTTCTGGAAAGTGCTAGTAACACGTATATATAACCATAGATATAATTTGATATATTTTTATATATACATTACATATATTTCAGTATGACAGCAGAATCAGCTGAGTTGCACTCCTCTTCTAGAAGGGGGAGGATGGCTAAGCACAAGCTCACAGTTTCTGTTAAATATCATACCTAGGTAGTCAAGACAGGGAAAATATGGTACAGGAATACAGAGCCAGCAGGGACTAAAAGTGACACTTCCAGCTCACGCCACTCTCTCTCCTCTGTGACTAAGTAGGAAATCGTCTTTATTTTCCTTCACCTGGAAGGAAAGGGCAACTCAACTATCTTTGCTGGAGTCTAAACGGGATCTAAGAAGATGAGGGGTCAGTTCTCCAGGTGGACTGGTAGTTTTCTGTGTTCCCTCACTACCTGATCCAGGAGTTGGGCCAAGGAGCAGGATCCTGATGGAATCCTAGCCTCAGGGAAATCAAGGCAAAAGTCTTATAAGGTGGAAGTGTCAAAGGTAATCTCAAGTTGTTTGAACAATGGAAAGGTCTCCAATCTCAAGTATGTTATGGAGTGTAAGATTTCTTGCAGCTGTAAACAGAAGGAATAAAGAGTAGATGTACCACTCATCAGAACATGGCTGGTTTTTCTAAAGGTTTGACAGCCTTATTTCTGCAAAGAGCAGAGCTAATACAATTATAAACACAGAAAAGAAAGGCCTCCTGAACTATTCTAGCCAAAGCCACATGTTTAAAATACATTACAATGGGGGTAGACTCAACCAGCAATTATCTGGATCTGGGCAATAAATAAATACTGATCACCCTAATTATGGATCCACGATAGAACTCATGGAAGGAACATAAATACCATGTCTGGAGCTAATTAATGCTCAAAAATTAACGAACAACAGAAAGATAAACAGAATGAGATCATCTTCAAGTACTGTAAGGTTCTAAATTGTGGTGTATTCCCTAGGCAGGGTTGAAAATGGTGACAAATCTAAATCAGTTTTCCTGGGAATACCAAGTTTTTTGAAGGGCATATGAAACACATACTGCATAAACATCCCTGATACCTAATTCCAAGGAGCTCAATGCCAGGTATGGTGATTTAAAACCGTTCAGCTCCTCCATGCCAGCAGAATTCTCATAAACACTGGCATGCCCAATATATTGACTGTGTGATTTCATATAAACCCACGATTATCCCTGTGCTCCCAATCCATAAACAAGAGTTATATAAATGGCACAATTTCATGCAGTGCTTTTATCTGAAGCAGCTGCCAGCTGTGCCTTTACTCACACCAGCACATCTATCAACAGCTCCAAGCCTTTTCAAACACAAGACTTGCACTACAGAAAATACAACTACTTGAAACCTAAAATTATCTCTGTCTTCACAGCTGTGTCCGTGGGTTGGTGTGAGCTGGTGCTGGCCCTGTGTCCTGTACTGTGGAGCACTCACTGGTGGGGCACCGTGGTGACAGCACAGCTGCCAAAGGCACTGGCCACGTCAGGTACTTCTTGTCACCAGTGTGTCTCTGTCAGCACTGAGCGTGGCTCTGGTGAACAACATTCAATTGTCACCGCTGTCCATTCCCAGGACAGGAGCTGAGAGACACAGGTGGCATTTGTCCCCAGTTATCTGTACCATCTCTGCAAAGGACAGCATCCAGAGGTCAGCAAAGTCCCAGGAAAGTCTGCCCCTGACTCCAGGGACTCTTTGGTTGGTCTGCAGTCACTCCTGCCGGATCCTGCTGCTGGAATTGCCAACAAGGATGCCATGTGTGAAGCTGGTTCCCACACCCTGCTGCACACCGGCACAACAGGAACCCAGGTGAGGCTGTGACTGATTAATAATAATTCATTGCAGGCAGATGACTCCAGGCCTTGCTTTTCCTCAGTCTGAATCTGACAGCTACCAGGCACTGATGCTTGAAGGTTTGTCCATTCACTTTCAAACACTCCAAATGTGCCCTCTGCTCTCCTCACCCCCTTGCTTTTCCTCTTACTGTATGACCCCTGGTTACAGTTAATTTCTAAGTGGAGACAAGCCCAATTACTACAGATTGCTGTAATATTCAAACTGGCTCCATGGTGAATTCTTGAAGTTGCTAATAAAAAATGCTAAGCCAAGTAATAAAATCTTGTTTAATTCGAGTAACCTAAGCTCAAAACACAGAGAAGGGAGATTCCTCTCTCTCTCCTCCATAAAACTGTGTCATAGTTGTACTATCAAGGCAGATAAAAAGAACATATTTCACTCCCTGTGTCTTTACTCCATTAGGACTGTTCTTCTCTTGTGGAGAAAGCACAAGTGTACCTTCAATACCACTGAAATATAGCCGTGTGGCAGCAGAAGAAACTGGTTCATGCTGCTGTCTCAGCACAACTGTATCTGCTTTAAAATGTTCCAGAGAGCTTGCAATAGAGCAAGAAATTATTTTTCTATGAAAAAAACCTAATGATAAAAATGAAACCAAAAAGCTTTTGCTTTAATAATTAAAAAAGGAAATTCATTTTCCAACAGTCAAATTCATTTTCCAAATTTGTGGATGATGAAACCACAAAAAGGATCTACCACAGAAGTTAGGCAAACATCAACAACAGTTAATACAAAAATATATATTCTTGTAAAGAAAAGGCAATAAAACACAGAGGAGCTGGTTGTCCATTAAAACTATTTCATAAGCTGTTCTTCAGACCTTGTCTGTGTCTTGTTTCCATGCCTGTTAGAAACTTAAAAAGGAATTTGCAGTAAAGTTTCAGAGAGTTAAAGTAAAAAAGCCTTAGTGGCAGCTACGGCTGTGGGATAATTGTGCAGGTAGTGCGTGGTCTGTCTTGTTTTTGCCAAGGCAGAACTGGCACATAACAGACAAGGGAACTGGGTTAGCACTGGGGAAAACCTGGAAGTCATACAGTACTTAAAAGCTTCCTTGAATTTTGCTATTTTATCTTGCATGGCTAAAGCCATAGCTGGTGTAAATCACCTCCTCAGGGGGAAGAGCACGTATCACATTGTACTTCAGCCTCCTGTAGAGTCAAGCTCTTGCAGCAGAAAAAATCAAAGCATGCTTGACAACTCATTCTGCCACAGAGTTCCAGTGTACTACGTCAACTGATCTTCCTGTGCCTTGGTCTCCCCTTTGAAATATGCAGAGGGTACTATACACAATATTACAAATTAACTCCAGGAGTAAAACCAGGAACAGCATATCTTGGGATTTTTGACACTACCTAACTAAGGCAAGAGAAGCAGGTGAGACTGGTATAAATCATCAGGATCAGTGACTAGAAGTGGGCCTTGGAAAGGGCTTTCTTCCTCAGGCAGAAATGCCATTTGCACAGCAGTTTTGCCTTGACTACTTTTCTTTGGGGCTTTGCGTAGCTGGGCTATTGCATTCCTGGTCCTGGCTCTCTTCCACAGCAGAAACAGTTGATCACGCATAATTTGCAAGAGTACATCGTGGTTTACTCTTCCTGTCTACCAGGGACAGTGTTTGGCAAGCAATGAGCTCTGGAGGTGAGGCTCCCTGGACTGTGTGAGTGTGCACACGTGCCCAAAGGAGAAGGGGCTTCAGAAAACGTCAGCTCTTGGGAGTAACTTCTGGAAAGACTTCCAGGACTTGGAATCTGTCATGATTAAAACCAGTTGTTCGCTTTCTTATCTTCTGTCAAACTTGAGAAGTGTAATGACAGCTCTTAAAGATCGCACTCTCCGAGGATTGGGAATGCTCAGAGTGGCACGTGAGCCAGAGAGAGTGAGGGAGATAAAAGAAAATCAGGGGTGAAAGTTCCCTTCTGCATATCACAGAAATATAGGCATGCTTGGCTTTGCCTCCCCGCTAATGATATAAAAACGTATCATCCCCAAATGTTTTTGGCTTTAGAGTGAAAAGTCTGAAAGGCGTCTACTGGTATTGATATCACAAACATTGCTCTGTGCTCCAAAATGAACTCTTCTGGCTCGTACTGCGAAATGTCAGCTTGGAAAATAGGAGCTCTCTGTTGTGGCAGCCTCTGATTGTCATATGTGTACACGCATCACACGCACACAAACAAATCTGTTTAGGGATGGCCTCCAAAGCAGGGTCTTTGGGAAGGTTACCGCTGCACCATATGTAGCACTTTGATTTATAGTTATATTTCTCACAGCATGACACACATTGTTGGTGAGCTGCGGCTGTGATAAAATCGTGGAGGTGTAAAGTTACACTGGCTGGATGGTGAGGAGCAGGCAGGGAGGGTGTAATGCGAGTCGAGAGCTGCTCTCCAAATGAATGAACTTGTATTGTGGATCTGGTTACAGCCGGCACACTGCCTTAATCCATCAACAGCAAGTTCACTTACAAACCAGCCTTTGTTTTTAATCCATGAGCCTTTGGGGATTCACTATAATCAAATGGCCAATCACAGGAACACATAAGAGGGGAAAAAAAAAAGGATTGCTACAGTGAAGTTTACTCTCAGCCACAAACTCTCCCTCAACCCCCCCAGGTAATGCAGATAACAGTATAATGCACGGCATTAAGCTTACAGGCATTAAAACTCCCCCAGGTTGGAAGCTAAGGCATGGCAAACCAGATCTCGTTACTTTCTGGGCGTGCTTCTCCGAGGCTGGGGCAGGCTTTGATTTCAAACCACGTGTGCTCGCAGCACAGACACAGCCTGGTGATGGAAGACAGCCACAGGGATTGTGAGTGCTGCGGCTCACTTGGAGTTTTCTCCTGTTCTGGACGAATGAAAAGAACGTCCTGGATCTTGCAACCAAAATGTGTCAAGCTGAAATAACATATGTTCCTTGGCAAGGGTCTGACATTAAGCCTTGGGGTGTGTCTATGTATATATAAACAAATGCTTTTCTTTAAAAATGTGTGCGTGTGTTTTTTATTCTTTCTCCGTTTATCATAAAACATAAACAAAAGAGCAACCTTTAGGCTACTTTTCCCTGCAGGAGACTGAGCCAAACATCTTCTGCTGCGCAACAGCCCACATTAGGATGGCAGACACATCCATGAGGATGGAAACGGGGACAGACCATACTTCCCATGTTAGCACGGTAATATTTTGGTTTCTACTCCAAGGCCATAACTCTGGGCTACCTGGGCCACCCTGCTGAGCTCCTGTCCCCACAGTCCCCCAGGACGGACCCAGAAGACAAGGATGACTCGGTGCCATATGGCTGAGCTCCCCAATGAGTGTGTGTGTGCTGGGGGGGGCACAGGGTGGCAGGGGAAGGTGGCAGGACACGCACGCCACGCCATTAAAGGAGTGACAGATGGTGATGAAAGTGCCATAAAACCCAGGCACTGACAGCTCAGGGCCAGCTCTGCAGCAGCTGCTGAGGTATCACGTTGTAAACAGCCCCCCGCCAGGGCACCTGCCTTGCAGCGCCTGTCACAGGAGCTGTCACCTCTCACAAACCTGCCCTGTCCTCCCACAGACCCACCCCACCCAGGGCTCCCTCACCCGCGGGTGAAAGGTGGGTGAAGGAGACGGTGGCAAGGGGCTCATGGTGGGATTGGGAGAAATCCTTTTGCACACTGGGCAGCCTGAGATGAGAGCAGAGGTAGGGAGACAAACACAAAGCCCCCTGTGCCAGAGCTTGGTGGCACCAAGCAGCCACCGCACATTTCTGGGCACTTGTCCCCAGCCTGGTCTCGCAGCCCCACAGGTTTCATACCCAGGTGGGCAGCTCCTTCCTAGGTAAGCCCTCATCACTCAGCTGTTCAGCTGCTGTGAGCTCCCAGCCTCCTCTAGAGTCTTCCAACAGACCATGGAATCTCTCTTTAGGAATCTCTCATTCCCATCATGGCAAAGAAAGAAACATTCAGCATGTCCTCTGCATGTAAACTCTGGATGACCAGAAATCTGGAAACAAGCTCTCTGCTCTTAGAGAACTCTTCTTTCAAATCGTAAGGAAGGTGTGACACCACAGCCTCTTCTCAGGACAGGCAATACTGGAGAACAATGCTCATGGGAGTTCAGCTGAAATCTCCTTTCTTTTAATCACTTTTCCCCCTTTATATATATATTTACACACACAGAGAGAACTACAGTGCTGCCTGCTTGACCAAACACAGACCATGGGAGCACTGCAGGACTATTTCATTTCCCTCTGAGTGTGCTGGGGGTGTCAGTTTAACTGTGAGATCATCCCAGCATCCCAACTGCATAACTTGAAGTACCTCTGTGCCTAATTTGCTTTGTTTTCAGTTTTAGGAGAGGATGCAGAAGGGTCCCTCTTGTCATTTACAGCCTGAAGAGCCTGTGGCAGGTGCCCCTGGCTAACCTAGCTTGAGCCCTGCTGACAACAGATACCCAGAGAGTGCCTGCTTTCCTCTCTGCACTGGGAAAGGAACAGGGAGACTCCTCACTGTGGAAATACTGCACAAGAAGCAGCACAGTCTGCTGGAAAAATTTAGCTGGACCACTTGTCATATGAAAAGCTCTGTTCTCACCCAAATAAAAACTTAAAAATGTGCTGACTTCAAAAGAAATTGCAAGATATTACGTTTTTCTATTTTTTTTTCAGGGAGGTTTTTTTTACCGGCTGGGCTTTGATTTGTCCTCTTTTTTATTCTTTCATGACACAGTAGGAATAATTTACTAATACCATGCCATTAAAATAGTTCTATAAGTTTGTTTTAAGGCTTTTTTTTTCTGAAGTAGGCTTTACTATGTCATGTCGAGGAAAACATCTTGTCTCCTTTTCTTGACTCATTTGATGTAAAAAACAGGCTTGAGATGTAGCTCAAAGTACAGTTTTGGTGGGGGGGGGAACCTGTCAGGTGCTGTCCACTGATACATTTTAATGCACAATTTTATTCTGCCCTGCTCTCTCCTTCCTATTCTGCTCCTTACCTGTGCTGGAACTCCTGAAAAGTCCTTTCACCCTGGTGTGCCCTTCCTTTCCTTACACTTACCTCATCTGGACTCCATAGAAATTAGCAGTTTATTCCAGCTT
This sequence comes from Corvus cornix cornix, assembly GCF_000738735.6. Taxonomy (NCBI): domain Eukaryota; kingdom Metazoa; phylum Chordata; class Aves; order Passeriformes; family Corvidae; genus Corvus; species Corvus cornix. Next base: position 64,287,241 of record NC_047057.1, on the reverse strand, counting down.
CCCTTTGGAGGGAAATGTACATGGCAAGCCTGGAGTTATTTTCTGTTTGCACCAGAAACAATTTAGCTGTGGTGAAGCCCAGTCCAAGGAAATGTCTTTTTTAGCAGCACCACTGAGCCCCTGTGAATCTCCATGTGGCTGTTCCTTAGAAAGCATCCACCCTTTGGCCTTGCTCATTTAGAGCCACTTGTGCTGTAGGTCGTTCTGCCCAAAGACACACCCATGGTCTCCTCACCACGGAGTCTCCTGAAATCTGTTTGATTTTGAGTCCCTACTCTTTTATTTCTGTGCCTTTCAAACTTTGCCAGTAATATGGACCACTATTTCTTCTTTGTGTGGGTGTGGACTTCTGCATAAAGAATTTAAGTCTTCTGACTAAATACTTGCTACTCACCACTAGCTTCTGTGGCTACTCTCTAAGTCATCCATGGAGCCACAGATCACAAGCTGCAAACCACTGTTCTGTGGTACTTCGGTACGTATGTCTATACTTAGTTATGAAAATGGTAGTTCTTTAGGAAAACACAGATAATCAGGCTGCAAAGTTACAAAATATTCCCTGTTTTCAGCATCTCTACTCCTGAACCGTGGTGTCAGTACAAGAATCTGCTTCCTTGAAAATAAATGTAAGAGAAAGATCATCTGGGTGCTGAGGAGTGTTTCCAACATGAACTCTGCACACTTCAATACAAGAAGACTTTGTAGAAAACAGAGTGATTCCCCTTCCCTTTCCCCTCATCCTGCCTCCTATAAGTGTGTTCATTTTCACTCTAGACTGGTTTAGGCCTCACAACAGCAAAGGAGGAATGAGAAAAATTGTCACCACCACCATTAGGATATTGGCAGCAGTCTGTCACTTACTAGAAAGTAAGACTGAAGCTCCCTGGTGGCAGTGAAAAGAATGGTTACAGTGCAGGCAGACAGAAAGTCCCCAAGGGCTCCCTGGAGATGCCATGGGCTGACCTGATGGAGAGCAGCTCTGCAGAGAAGGACCTGGGGCACCAAGGTGTTCCTGAGCCAGCAGTGTGTCCTTGTCCCAAGAGGGCCAATGGAATCCGGGGGTGCATCAGGACAGGGCACCTGCTGCAGTGCCAGCAGGTCAGGGAGTGATCCTGCCCCTTTGCTCAGCCCTGTGAGGCACATCTGGAGAGCTGTGGCCAGGTCTGGGATCATCAGGACAGGAGGGCCATGGAGCTCCTGGAGCAGGGCCAGCAGAGGCTGCAAAGATGAAGGACCTGGAGCATCTCCCTTATGAGGAAAGGCTGAGGGAGCTGGGGCTGTCCAGCCTGGAGAGGAGCCCCAGCTGAGAGGGGCCCTCAGCCCTGGGTGTCCCTGTGTGCAGGGAGGGCTCCGAGCAGGGCCCAGCCATGGAACCAGAGGAACGGGCAGGGACTGATGCCCAGGAGTAACTTCTTTACTGTGGGGGTGTCAGAGTATTGGAACTGCTGTCCAGAGAGGCCATGGGGTCTCCTTACCTGGAGATATTCAACACCCACCTGCACCTGATCCCGTGCAACCTGCTCCAGGTGATCCTGCTCGAGCAGGGGAATCTGGATGATCCACAGAGGACCCTTCCAACCCCCCCATCCTGTGATTCTGTGGATTCAGACACCTGGCAGAGTAACACTGAAGACTGATTTGGTATCTTAAAGGATACATGAATATGTTACTAGAGGCTTGGACTTACAAATGAATTTACAAACTTCCTTTAGAGATTTTGGCTCTTTTTGATGAATTATTTTCTCGTGTTACTGATTTTTTTTGTTATTTGATTTTGTACTGTATGCTCATCCATTGACTGAACATGGATTGACAAGCTAGGTTAAGAAAACACACAAGTATTTGGCATTACGGTTACGTATCATCACCAAGCCTAATGGAAAGCTGGTAACTTCACAAACCTCTAGTTCCTTGTGCATAGAAAACCAAGCTCAGCTTGACAAAGAACTAATATTTTGCTAAGGTAAGAAAGTTGAAATCAGATAGTGTTGTTTTATTACCTTATTATTGACAAACATGGACTGCTAGAATGTTTTAGCAGTGATCCAGCCCAGCAATCCATTACTCATACAGTCCCTGTCTGTAAACTCAGGCCCTTAAATGGCTGAACTATTCTTAGCCTTATGTGGTGAATACACAGGAATGTTCATGGACAGAATATTAAGGACAGAAGATGGCCCTAACAGTGCTTGGCAAAGGGAGATGGGATTTATGGAAAGTTTCCTTTGATGCTGTTGACTGCTAACTACTGCCTTCTGATGCTGCCCCAACATACAAAATTAGCTTTAAACTTGCATTCCAGAGGAATGACAGGGAATAAAAAGGAACAGGGATTTCAGTTAAAGCCTATGGAACTAGATTCAAGCCCAGGACCTAGCCAGGTTTAAAACCAGGCTGGATCTTTTTAGCTGGAAATTCCCTGACTGAGAAACTCTCCAGCCACTTCCTAAACAGTATCCTTCCTCTCCATCTGCTTTGTAGGCAATACAACAAACCTGGTCCAAGTGCTGTTTGTGGCTGGCATAATTGCCACAAAGATGCTTTAGAACTGCAGCTATATTACATTGAAATCTGACTTGGGGCATTCTCCTTTCAAAAATGCTCAGTGAACAAAGGAATCCTCTAAAGTCCTGCCCTACAGTAGTGCTTGTTTGTTATCACCAAAGCAAGAGAGAAGCTTAGCCAAGCAAGATAAATACACTATTTAAGAAAAAGAAAAGGGAGGGGAGGGATGACTTCTACAGCTGTCCTAAAAAACTAATCCATATGTTAATTTATATTGCCTAACAGCCACAAGAAGGGACTGAACTGCAATTGCACGAGTGTATTTTTTGGGGATGGATGGCAGGTAGAAGGATGTTGTAGAGCTTTGTGACTACCAGACTGCGTATCTCTAACAGAATATTATTTGTTTTCATGTTGAGAATGAGTCTTTCCTGAACTGGCTTGTAAACCACTGTGATTCTCACTGCAGTGAATCAAACGATGCCTTTTGCAAGGCAGAGATGAAGGACGGCTGGGCCTGTGAGGGAGGGACTTGACCCGTTCTTTGGAGCAGGACAGAGCAGCTGCTAAAACAGCACCACAAAAATGCGTGATACTTCGAGGGCAGAACCTCAGGACTCCCCTCCCAGACAAACCCAACCTGCCAAGCGAAAACACCTCATGCAGTGAAAGAGGGAGGGAGGGAAGGCTCGTTTCTGTCCTGGGATCAGGTGTAGGAACCAGCAGCCACCACTGCTGGGAGGTGGAACCGGGGGTCTTCAGCAGCCACGGCAAACTGGGGTTTTTTTACAGCTCCCGAGCCCCGGAGCAGCACGTCGGGTGTTGGTTTGGGAGTGACACAGAGGGGATGCTGCCACCTACTGAAATCAGGATTTTTAGCACTTAGGTTTCCCGACTGGGCTCCCGTCAGCCGCAGTCTAAGGATACTGCAGCATCAGTACGGTATTCATCAGATTGAACAGCTCTTCGTCCTCCCTAATTATTTTCAGGAACTGAAAACAGCATTGTAAAAAACTCCACCAATCCAACCCTCAGGACCCCAAAACAAGCAATAGTCTACCATCAAATGGTATTATTGTAAAGCTATTAATTTGAGAAGTGAAACCTTGCTGTGAGGGTGTATTTAAGCCCGGGCAGACTTTTAAGCTAGATCAGAATTTTAGATCTGCTCGGGTCCTATTGACAAAACAAAAAAATTTGCAAAATTATTTTAGTGGCAGCAAGTTCACTCTGCTACTTTATTCCAGACTAACTTATTTAGTGTTGGACCAATAGCCTTGAACTACGAATTTGAAATTAATTATTCTAGGGACTGGGGGGGGGGGGCTTTAAAAATCTTGACTAAAAAACCTGAGTTTAGTTTTTAATCACGCTCTCTCTCTTTTCTGTTTATAGGATAAACACAACTCTTTCATGGTGGTAAAACAAAATCCCCATCTCTCGTATCAATGAACATGCATCATAATGCCAGGCTAGAGAAGCACTTTCTCTTTTCAGCAGGTGGAAGAAGTACCCCAAAGTCCTGTTTCCAGATATTGATTAGTGTTGCTGTGCTGCCACCCAGCCATGCAGAGTCACTTCACTGGTAGCTGCTTATCAGCAAGGACTGAAGTGGTCCTTACATTTCCCTTAACTACTGACTGGAATAGTGAATGCCTGCAAACCCCATGGGGGAGGCTGGCTCAGAACGCTCCAGGAACACAGTGACATAACACTCACCCCACGGGCTCTAAACCAAATTTACCAGAAGTATTCATTAACAACCAAAGCCATAAATAACAACAATAAAACGAAGCAACTCAGAATCATCTCAGGCAGCTTCCACAGCGGATCTGACCAACTCTGGATGCTGTTTCTGCTGACCCACCAGTAATTTTATTGCTGCAGAGGCAACACAGTGTGTCAGGCCATGATAGATTTGGTCTTTTCTGACATCCAGCTGTTTGCTGTTTGTGTTGGCTGCTGCCGAAGTCCTGGAGATAATACAGGTGTTCTGTGCTGCTAGAGCTGACTGTGCTGGAGAAAAATCTGGGCAAGCACGGGGTGAGGATTTGTCTGCCTTGGTGAGTGAGAGCAGGCAGTCTGATGGAAGGAGAAAAAGGTCAAACAGGCTTCTTTGTGGTCCACCTCAAAATTAATGGAGGCCTATTGAATCAGGCTCCCCCTCATTAAAAAGAGTGGACAATAGAGAAATAGAGATCTCTGTGAGCTGCTTGGTTGGGTTTTATCTCATTTTTGCAGGTCAGTTGGATGACTTGTACTCCTGCACCTACAGTGAACATCTAATCACATCCCCAAAACTATGAGTGTGTTTACAGTCGTGTTTTGCAAGTTTAAGGCTAGCACTCATGCCTAGTTCACAACCCAGAGCCATCCTCAATCTGCAGATTGATGCAAACTGAGGTGCTGACCAAGTGACCATTACTACACCTGAAGATGAAGCAATTTGTCCAAAGCTGCAGTTAAGTCTAGGGAAGAGCCTCAGTCAGGACACAGGTCACAGGTGCTTCCCAATCTGAGCAGAATGTTTGGATAACCAGCCAGAGCAGCCAGGATAGTTCCTGCTGAGCACCAGCTCAGGTGAGTGCTATCTGTCTCCAGTATCAAGGAAGAAATACAAGCTACTCCTATGTGTCTGTTTTTATAAAAATGCTCGACAAATATCATGAGCAAATAAACAGCTGCCTCTGAGCTATTTACAGTGCTGTTAACCAGCTTTTAGGCTTCAAAATTGATCACCAGAGTCAACAGAGGGTTGAACAAACATATCCATGGTCGAGTATTTGTATTTGAGATTAGGTACACATATACAAGTGTGAAGGCGTGTGTTCAGCCAAACTATAGAGGAACTGAGCCCAGACCATAAATGGCATTTTAGGCAAAAAGCAATCAAATTATTCATGCAGCCAACTCATACTCATTCTTATCTCCTTGCAACTCAACTGAATACTTATTTGGAACCCTTGTCAATACTTTATATTAAAGTTTGGACCTGATCTTTTCTTTAATGAGTTGCTTTTGGTTTTTCCATTTTGAATTCTTTCTCCCCTGCCAATGTCTAAAGCCTCAGTATCCTTTAAAAGGAGTAGTTTGATAGCAAAGGTTCCCTCCACACCCCTGGGAAAACAAGGAAACAGATAGTGCACATCCTGCTGGAGCTCCACTTGGGAGCATAGCACTAGGAAAAAAATTCACTGAGGCCCGTTTCTATTTCAGACTTAATTTTTCCTACTGCAAGTAAATTAAACCCCACAAGTGCTCCAGGGTCTGAATCTGTGCCTGCAGCAGTGTTATGTGTGAGCAGGGAGATGTACCCAGATGGGTGGATACTACAACTATTCAGGAGGGACCTGGATAAACAACAGAGCCAGAAATAACCCAGTGGTAAACTCAAATCAAGGCAAACAGTTTGGCTTTTGCCAAAAGGTGTTTATCTTTTTTAACAGTCTTTTTTTCCAAAACCTTCAGGGAGCTATGACAACCTGAGATCTGCTCTTTTCACAGTGCATCAGTGAACTGAAATACCAGGAGAATATCAATTATTGCAGTATTTGGGCTTTACAAATCACTCCCCTGAGGCATTTAATAAAAACTTTGGAAACAAATCTGTCCAAATGTGAGAGAATTTGTGCACCTCTTGGCATGTATCTTTGGGGAAAAAACCCCAGTAAGGTGTATTACACAGTCATGGAACATTGCACTGCAGAGGGAACATCTGCCCTCAGGGAAAAGCTTGACTCCAAGCAGTGGTTGGCAGGGTAGAGGCTCCACCAATTCAGGTTCCCAAACCTGGACTGCAGGGAGGAGCTGCTCGGGGGCAGAGCGCAGGTTTTAGATGCTGGTGGGGGAACTCGTAGTTCCTGAGCCCATCCTACTTCCAAAAAAATTTTTAAAAGTGACTCATTTTCTACTAGTCTAGTACCTTTAGTCTGCACTAAATCTTCATGGGATGAAAAAGGAGATTAAATCCAACATCATTCTTCTGCTCTGTATAAGAGATTTGAGGTGCAGGGGTTTGTGTCCTGAATAACAAGCTACTTGACTAGAGGCTGACTTTTAACAATGCCACGTTTTTATATAAAAAAAAAAAACAACCCCAAGCTGCATGCACTGTAGTTACACACCCTGATACCCTGTTTCACTCTGGCTCTGTCTTAACAGGGTTTTAAAGCCATTTCACCTGAGTGCCTGCTGATTACCATGCTGAGTTTTTTAAACCAATCCATTGAATTTGCTTCCTTTCTGTGTCCCCAGTGCCCATTCACCTATAGAAATATAGAGACAAACAAGGCCACAGGTGCAGAAAATTGGGCCTTTCCTGCTGTTTATTACAATGTTGACCTTGGCGATTTGTTGAGGGGGTGGAGGGAGAAGGAAAGAAAAAGAAGAAATACGTGCTTTGCAATGGGATTCTGCTAGAATCCTGTCTTACTTTCCCCATGAAGTTAAAAAAAAAAGCCTTCTACCTGGCAACAAACACAGACATTGAATTATTAGAAGGTGAAGTGGGGGCAGGGCCATTTCTTTGGCATCTCTGAAGGGATTTTGGATGAATTGCTGCTGACCAGAAAGCCTGCTCTTCCTTCAGCCCCGCTCACTCTCTGCAGTTTGCCTTCTGGTTATTCTGGGGCATGAGAATTTGCCTTGCCCCGCAGTCACCTTTGTGGTCACGCAGCTGCCTGGTGAGTGTCACATGAGCATTGGAGGGCACAGCCACCTGCTTGGTGTGTCAAGGAGGTGCCTTGTGCTGAGCAGGGAATCTTGGAGAGGTCTCCTCTCACAAAGGCACGGCCCCCACCCAAAACTGGGTGGCCTTGCACCAGAGGCTGCACTGCCAAGGGAGCCCTGGCTCCCCTCCAGGAGCAGAGTGGGGTCCGCAGAGGAAGGGGGCTTTGTCCACAAGAAGAGTTCAGAGCTTTCTTGATGTAAACTGGCAGTAGTGAGTGGGTCAGGTGTTAAAAATGGCACTGCTGGCTGGATGGATGGAGAGGGTGGGTGGGTGAATGCCACCCAGGGCTTACCTGGGGTCACCCGAATGCTGAGGCAGTGCAGCACACAGGGCTGCAGCAGGAGAGGGGTGTGCTGGAGTCTGGGTGTATGTAAGGGTTCAGCCTCCTTGCCTGTCTGTGAAGGTCTTTGCACCAATTTCTGTGGCTGGATCTCAGTGGATGGATATGTGAATGCATCCAGTAAGGGCGAGACCCTCACTCAAAGACCTCACAGTCAAGTTAAAAATCAGGGACCACAGATGGGAGAAAAGATGTGTTATGCCCAAGATGAACAATGTGGATTTGGTGTGCAGAGAGTATAAACTGTATGTTAGGGGTGATCTTTCTCACCTGGAAACTGAACTAATTTCTACTGAGCACCAGTTCAGTGCCTTAATTGGATGCCTGCTGAAAGGGAAGTGCTCCTCCTCAAGATCACGCAGATTTAACCTCAGATGAGCGAGGTTTTTTGGGTGCTTAGGCCCTTTGGAAGCCAAGGTGCATCTGGTCAGACTGGTCTGGAGGTCAAGCTCGTGCTCGGGTCAGTGAAAGAGGCACTCTGTGTTCTGCTGTACATCTCAGCACAGAGCTGACCTGCAGAGAGCAACCTGCTCCCCCAGAGCCTGCTCTGGATTTCACTGCCCTGCTTTCACAGGAACAACAGAGGGACACCTTTTATGTGCTTGCTTAGGAATATCGACGGGGGCTCACTTATTCTGTTGGAAAGTGGGTGCCAAAAACAAACCTCTCGGAGAAACCTGATCTGCAGGTCCTGATCCAAAGCACTTTGCAGCACTTTTGTTGCCCAACGTGACCGAGAGGGTCTCGAGAGCAGCTTGTGCAAGCCTTCCCTAAGCCTGGGCTTTGGGGAGCAGGGATGGCCATGCCATGACTATGCTGATCTCAGCTCTTGAGCCACAGACAGAGAATTCTCACTGGTTACTACTTGATATTAAATTTTATCAGTGATAGTCAGGAGGGATTCAAAGTGTGGTCCTGCATTTCATGGAGTTTTTTTCCTCTCAGCACTGTATTTCTCTGCCATGATTATTCACATGGCCTTGGGCCTGATGCTTTACTCCTTTACTCTCCCGCCTGTGCCTGCAGCACAGCCATTCCACAGAAATACTTGTCTCTGCCTTTGCCTTCAATAAATGCCACCAAAAACTGTAGGTAACAAACTCAGTTAACACAGCCAAGGACAGCTGGCCCAGCAGAGGAAGGGCTTTCAGCAGGTTGAACTCCCTCCTGATAACATAGAGACCTTCCTCTCTGGGCACTATACATAGGTTTTATCTATAATTTTTAAGGTACTGTGCAGCCACAGATAAATATCTGTGAGAAACTTTCATTTCTATAAGTTTCCTTTTTCTGACATATGACTGGAAATACAGGACCTGGAATTTTAAGACTTAGGATGTCAATATGCCATAGTTGGTGCTAATTACCACTTTCTGCCTTCCCTGGCTTAGACACACTCACCTATTAGCAGTTGTGTTTAAACAACAATAAAGTACACACGAGTTGTAAGAGTTCCCCTCCATCCCTCGTGGTCACTTTGATGAGCTAAGCAAAAAACACAGTTTGCTTTGTCTGAGTTAGGAATTCAGGTTGTATTAGTTAACAAACCTCAGGTATGAAAATGAAGCAAGTCTTTTCTGCAATATAGACAGGACTTGATGTTAAGTCCCAAAATGAAATTCATCTTAGCCATTTTTCATGTAAACTCAGCTTTCTGTATTTCTCGTTTTCATTTATTCAATTTTCCGCCTTGGAATAATTACTGTAAGTGAAAAAGCATGTCAAACCCCCAAGTTATTACAAAAAAGCACGCTGGAACTCTCATTCTAGAATTCATCACTTCATAAAACTGTACATTATAAGACTGGCCATTCTGGGCCAAACATGTGCTCCATGTAACCCAGTATCCTGTCTGGTACCATGATTAATAGGGGAAAGTGGAGAAGAAGATAAAAAATGATCTTTTCCCCTGCTGTTCTCTCCCACCTTCTAGTAATCAGTGGCTTACAGACACAAAATGTGTGGTAATAACATGAATATAATGCTTCAAAAAAATCAAACTTAAATTACTATCTACTTACAATAAGTTACTTAATCTGATTTTATCACAGTATCTGCTTTTTAAAATTATGTTTAATTTTTAGAAGCAAATGTGTATCTTTATGCCAGCTCCAGAGAATGAAGCTAGAAATATTCCATTCAGATTGTGATACCCAGGAAGAAAGAGGGTTCAGCTGGAAAAGAAGTTTTAACTGAAGACATGGCCAAGTCTTCCAAGGTGAAGAGAGCTGTGAATTTTCTCCCATCCTGTTCTATAGAAACTACCTGGAAAGCAGATTTTAAATCTTTTTTTCCTTTCCCCCCTCTGCATTGATTCACATTCTTTATTCTCCTTCCTTCCTTCTTTCTCTTTGTATTTTTTATTCCCACTGCCTCTTTTCTCAGTTACATCTTAGGAGAATGGAAATAAACCCCCAGTTTAAAACTTCAGACCTATAGGTACACGTCTGCTTAGAAAACCTGCAGGGATTCCCCCCACCTCAAGCCCTTTTTAAACAAACACATCTATTTAGACAGTTTGTTTCTCTATCAATCTGTGAAAAGTTAATACAGTTTTGTGTCATTTTTGTTATGGAAACAGCCCTGTAAAAATACCATATGGTCCACTGAGGCCTGCCCTTGTAACCCCAATAAATACAAATCACCCTAGAACTTATCATGGTAAGTTCAAATATGTAGCTAATGTAATCTCAAAAATCCTTCACAGAAAGAAAACAAACGAGCTCCTTTTAAACCCCTGACTTGTTGCTCTTGACTTCAGCTATTTGTTCAATATTTCAACAACACTAAACAAATGTGCCGGAAATACTTATCATTTCTGAGTCACCCCCTTGCTATCCCACACTCCAGACTCTTCAAATTAGGGACTATCTTAAAAAGATGAATGTGATCCATTCTCTTTGTTACTTTGGTTTCAGTATTGTCTTCAGCATATCCCTGGAGAGTCTCCTATTATCAATCTGCCTAATTCTGGCTAATCTTTCTGGATAATTCATTTCCCATCTCCCTGTCACAGGCTGGTTTGGCTGCTCTGCTCTGTACCTTTCCTAACTCTGAAACATTAGCATTATTAATGGCAGACAACAGTGTATTTAATATCCAGCTTATGGCCCACGTTAACGTAGATTTTTCTGTGATTTATAATCTGTACAGAACTATCAATTAAGTTTAAACTGCGTTGCAGCAGAGCATTACCTTCCTACAACTCCTCTGTAATAGATGGCAATTAATTGGCACTTCATTGTTCATTTACACATACTTATTTCAGACAACCAGAATCTGCCCTAATTCCTTGTGACCTATCATAAAACATAACAAGGAGCTTTGCAAAATGCCTGTTCTCTGAACTCACACTAAATAGAAGTACTCTGGGTGTTGTGGATATCATAGGAAATGTGACCAAACTGTGTCATTTTATTATTTATCAACAGTATTTCACTAATGAGCATCTAGAACGATCTTCATGTCATGGACACAGTAGAAAGCAGCTTGATTTCCACACTAAACTCTCATTTCAATCTAACTGCTCTTTCAGAGATGCACAAGAGTTCAGTTCTGAGAGTGAGCAGCAGTTTTTGTGCCTCTCTTTCTGAGACATCTGCATGACGTCTGATTTTTAGAACATGTTTTTTTCCTGTCAAGGAGTTCTGACATAGAAATGTCAAAATGAAAAGTGGCAAGAGTAAAATAGTTCCTTTTGAGTAATTTCAGTCTCCATGGCTCCTGTGTCTTCTTGAAGTGTGGGTGAATGGGAAAGAAAACCAGTGCTGTACATGGTATTTTCAGGGACATGATCTAGGTCATTGACACAGCCTTTTTATTTTTTAATTCTGCTCTTGGAGTGGATTGGTAACAGTGGAAGTCAAGAGCAGCAACAACAAGCTACACCTTGCTCTTCCTGATGACTCCTGCCTCTATTTTATTCTTGTCTTTTCCCTTGCAACTCTTCAACTGTTGGATTTGCGTCAGCGAGAAAAAATCTCACAAATGCAGCACCATTTGTATGAAAAATGGGTGTGCTTCTTTTTCCTTCATTTCCAGCATTGCACTAGGACCACAAACGGCAGAAAAACAACTTTGAAATGCGTCTGACAATTTGTTCTGTGTGTGCTTCTACTCTCACCCTTAAGAAAGAAAGCAGTGCCAGATGATTGAGCTAATAAATGCCAATTTTAGAAAGGACTATTTGGGATCAGCTCATATGTAAACAGTTCTAAAAGCTGAGGGTAAATCAGAGGACTGGCTACATATATATAAATAAATCTCTGTTTACTTTTACTCAGAGGTATTGGACAAGAAAAAAATCAGAGTTCACTGCAATGCCATGAAGGAACCACAGGTTGAAAGTTTTGGTCTCAGAGGATTTTGGGATTATTCCCAAGTAGCCTGAATGCCATCCAGCTGTCCCCACAGCTCCACTGTGTTACCTGTGCAAAAATCACACCCATATTAACCTTCAATATGAGAAAAGGCTGTGCCAAAGACTGAGGCAGGGACTGGTGAGGTTGCTAATTCTGCTTTTGTTTGTTCTTGGAGCTGTTCTGAGAGGAGCTCTTTAGGCTCTGATGCAGCCCAGACTCCCAACCTTAATGTGTTAAATACATTGTCCACTTTGGATTGTTCACTTAGCTGCAGCAAATGCCTTGTATTTTTTCCTGTCTGAGTACAATTAAAATTGCAGGATATTTGCCAGACAGGCTGAGACTCTTTCACCACTCTCGGCATCCCTTTGCAGTGTTGTGAAGAATGATCAATTAAATCGCTCAGTCTCACCTATAAACAATGTATTTTAGCTGTCCTGCCAGGTTTGTTTGAGGCAATTTAACACCCAGACTCATGCAGAGAGCTATCCTGCTCTCTGTGCCAGCCTGCACTTCCATTCACAAAGAAAAATTGGGGTAGCCTGAATGAATTTATCAGTGAGCTAAATTTGGCCTATGATAACAAATAAAACCAAGCTATAAAAAGAAGAAATGGCTACTCAAGAATAGGAAAATGCCTACATTCCTCTCTTGTATGGCTTCACATGAAAGCCTTAATGATTTTTTAATCTCATTATATTTCTTATGCAGAGGAATACCTGAGAACAACAAACATGCAGCCTTTGTGCAGTCTAACTCTAATTGTTAAGAGCTGATATACTGCTGATCATATTCCAGGGAGTTTCTTGAGCAGTGATTTTTTACAGAGCCTCTTGGCATTCACTTCATTTATGGATCCAAGAATGCCTACCTAGTGTAAATATGTCCTGGGCACAGAAAATAAATGGACAAATAAATAAAGAAGGAAAAATTCATTTGTGCAGAGGCCAGAATAACAATATGCTTCATAATGGTATCAGTTCTGAAAGCATTTCAGAAGTTTCTTCCCCAGTAAGTTCATACTCAGCTTTCTGTACACTTATATTTTTTACCTTGCGCAAGAGAAAAAGGCCTTAATTATACTATATACATCTCTTCTAGATTGTAAGAAATAGAAGCAAAACAAACACAATTTATATTTTAGCAATATCATCTAGAGTAGATAAAACTTTTTAAAAAAACATTATATGCTGTAACTTGCACTATTTTTCCTCACCTTATTTATATCTCCTGGCTTTCAGGATGAAATCTGAAAGACAACTTTGTCCTGCCAGGTTTTGTTTGACAAGTACACATCTTAGTCAAAAAATACTGGAACCCATTTTCTGTTGGCACTGAATTGCAGCTGCATTATTCAGTGTAGTTCCTGCCCTGTTCTCTTCTCAGTATCCATTCCTTTGCTCACCACTTGGCCAGTGCTGTTTCTATTAAATTAGAAGCGCTTTTAGCTTGTCTGAAACTGAAACCTCTGGTGCTATAAAGCAGCGTGTCTGTGTATGACAACAAGCACAGGAGGGGCCCTACCATTTGAAAGTTTGTTTTACTGTAACAACCCCCAAGAGATTACAGAATTGGATTCAGCCTAAAGTCACTGTTAGGCGCTTTATGAAAAGTTCATCCAAAAAACCATATGAAATTGGCAGTTTTTGGGGGGAAAAAAAAGTTGTCTGGACAATTTAGTTGCATAAACTTTCATTCTAAAAAGTGCAAATCATTAACTCAGTGTCTTCTTACAGATCCCCGTGCCAGTGAGCTTGTCCCAGAATATTTTTGTGTCTGCGTGCATTTGCACTTTCAACACATTCTTTTGGTTCTCTGCATACCCTTCTCTGTGTCCTGTCTCTGTCTTCTGAAAACTACCTGAGCCAAACAATGGAGAAATTGAGAGCAGGGTTTTTCCCCCTTACATTTTTTTGGAAACTCTAATTTTAGCACTTGCATATGTGAACTTATGTGCGCCAGAACTACACCTGTACTTCAGCAAGAAATTAAATAATATAATTTGTTCTGCCTGAGAAAGTACAATTCACCAACACAGCTCAGACAGAAAATCCTTCAGAGGGAGTGCACAGGTTTTATGTTATCTGCCAAGTTAACACACACATCTGAGGAAACCACATGAACAACTTGTTTGTGCTCTGGAAACCCGAGGAGTTTCTTCTGTTTTGTAAAAAGCAGATTTTCATGTATATGGCTGATTTGTTAAGACCAAATCCCCCATGACATGGCTGCAACACCTGAGTACCAAGAGAAGCTTAAGACCCTTCCCCAGCTTCCTCTTCCACTACACACTTTCAGTATGGGTTGCTCTCTTCTCTCTTGAGAGCTCTGTCTCTGATATCACCTTATTTATTTACTGATTTCTTACAGCACGGCACTCTGATAACTTTCCATGCAGATGATTTGTGCGACATCGACCTGCTGGTCACAACTGAGAGCACCACTGCAGCAGTGAGTACATACACAGACTGAAAGAAGGATCCACTTCTGAGGAAGTATCCCAGTACACACTTTTGGTAGGAATAAAAACTCTGACCCTGCAAAGCCTTTCATTTGACAAGTGCCCCCCCAGCCTGTGAGAACTGTGCCCACAGTGGCAGGGCCAGGCTACAGGTGTGGGGGTGCTGCAAGTCCAAGTCCATCCTGAAGTCCTCAGCAGGGACAGGTGAAGCAGCTCCATTTTGAGGTCCTGCTGTGGAAACATCTCAGACATTCCTGTGTTTGTGACCGTGTTTACAGCCTGATGGAAGTGTATCTGCTAGAAATACCAGAGTGCTGCTGAAGGAAACAGCTTAATGTGCACTTCCCATGTCTCCCACCACTCCTGCTGGCCCCCAGGGATACGCCACCTGTGTGCTGTCTGGTATTTTTATCCTCCTGGTTGGTCTTCTCTTGAATCTTTATGCCATAATGCCACAGAGCTAAATTTGTGGCATTCCAGTTGGCAGCAGTGAAGCTGACAGCAAAACCATCCCAGGGGAGAAAGGAGAAGGTGGATATGGAGAGAGGGGAGAGGAGCTCCACAGGAGTGCCTGTCTCTCATTCCCAAACCTGAATGTTATGAGCTACACCATATTTCTTCAGTTGTAAAAAAAAAAAAACCAACAAAAACCCAACAACTTTATAAACAAGGGCTGAGCTTCAGGTAAAACACCTTCTTTCCCTGCCAGCTGGAAGGAGAAGGTAATTTGGAGGTAAGATAAGGAAGTGATAATCTGCTGCTTGTATATGATTCACTTAGTAGCACAACTACTACTTTCTTTAATAAAGAAAAAGCCCACATGTAAATACCATTCCCTCTGCCTAACGATTTCATATACTATTTGTTTGCCTTTTTTTTTTTTTCTTTTTTAACAACTCCCTTTTCTGCTCCTTGAGCTGTGCAGTAAATGCCACCGCTAATGAGATAATACCAGTGTGTTTGAGAGCAGACTGACCCTGCTGTTTTCAAGCAGTTTCAGCTCTCGACAGTCAGGAGCCTGCCTAATGTTTTGTGGCTGCCTCTGGTCACTGACAGGGTACAAACTGCCTTATCTCCCAGTGGGAGGGAGCTCATTGCCAAACCCACGGCTACTTGACTGGGGAGGCGTCTGCAGCCATTCACACACATGGCCTGAGCCAAACACAGGGCTCCAAACAAATACCCCAAAATAGCTCTGCTCTGAATGGGCTTCAATTTTTCTCTGCATGTCAGCAGATGACATGCATTGTCACAACTGCTGGGTAGGATTTGGGAGGCTCAGTTAAGCATATTACAGTCAAACTCCCATTGTTCAGCATTTCTGCAGCTTGGGCACTTTCTCAAATATCCCCCTTTACTTTTTGCAAAGCCCTTTCAATGACCCTTTTTGTGTGAATGTAGAGCTCAGCTCACAAATCAATTGTTCTATTTTTATTTCCAATATTACGCTTCCTTCCAGAGCGCTCAGAGGACGATGCCGTGCATTTTGTCACCAGCTCTGGCCAATATCCCCAAGAACTCCCTCACTGGGCAGGAAAACAGGATTAGCAGGGAAGTGGAGAAAGCAACAGGAGTTCAAGCAATGGTAGCCCTCTCACCATGAGGGCTGCTGGTGTAGAGCTGGGCAATGGATTTTCACCATACTGGAGTAATGTCCCAGCTGACCATGGGATGTCACACAGACGAGCCCAGGGGAACTTGTGGCTTGTGGAAGGAGGGAGGGGACACTGCTGCCCTGCACTTCCCACGAAGTCCAGTTCATCCAGAGCCCGTCCAGCTCTGCCCACACTTGGCAAGGCTTGGCTGTGACTTCCCAACCCTGTGACCCACCACGCGTGAGCAGCGTGACTCAAATGCCAAATTTCTTTCCAGGATCTCCAATTCACAAGACTTTCTAGAGCACTGGACAAAGTCTCAGGTGCATGTTGCCCCTCCTCCCATCTGGCTGCTTCTGGTGCTGCTCAGCTCCTCAGCTCTTTCTGGGAACAGAGGGTCCCCTCAGAGAGGACAGGGACCTTCGGCACGAGCAAGAATGGCTCCTACAAGATGACCCTACTCCTTTTTGCATTTTACCTCATGTTAGTGGAGTGTCTTGCTGCAGACCTGGGCTCAGGTGTACTGCTGCTGTACAATGAAGGAATATACTACCAGAAATGGCAAGTTCCTCCTGACCTGTGTATAAGGGAGATACTGTCATTACAGACAAAATAAACACTCAATTTTCATATATATCAGACCACAGACAGCACTGTGTTATTTATGGATGAAGTCTGCTCCTGAAGGAGCATCCTGCTTCCATTTAGCTCACCTGCAGATATACATTATTAGCCATGGATATACACTGATCACATGTACAAGGATTTCTAATCTCTTACTCGGAAAGACTGAACTACAAAATTGCACCTTACCTAATTAATTTGTCCCTTGCTTCATCAATTTGCCTTTGCAGAAGCTGAATACCGGCTATGTTCACTGCTTCAGCAACTGGAAACCAGTTATGAATGGAAACATTTATTATGAAAGGAACAAAACAAAACAAGAACAAAAGCAACATGGGAATCCCATGAGGTTTAACAAGACCAGGTGCTGGTGCTGCACCTGGGTCAGGACAACCCCTCAGAGCAATCCAGACTGGGGATGAGCAGATGGAGCAGCCCTGGGAGAAGGAACTGGGGGTACTGGTGGTGACAGCTGGACGTGGCCCATCTCAGAGACGCCCCATGCCCTGGGCTGGGAAAGGGGGGATTCTGCCCCTCTGCCCTGCTCAGGTGAGACTGCCCCTGCAGAGCTGCCTCCAGCAGCACAGGAAAGACAGGGAGCTTCTGGAGCCACTCCAGAGCACGGACACCAAGAGGATCAGAGGGATGGAGCAGCTCTGTTGTGAGGAAAGGCTGAGGGAATTGGGATTGTTCAGCCTGGAGAAGGGAAGGCTCTGGGGTGACCCAATCGTCCCTTCCAGTGCCTGAAGGGAGCCCACAGGAAAGATGGAGAGAGACTCTTGACAAGGGCCTGGAGTGACAGGACAAGGGGCAATGGCTTCACACTGACAGAGAGCAGGGTTAGATTGGATATCAGGAAGAAATTCTTCCCTGTGAGGGTGCTGAGGCCCTGGCACAGGTTGCCCAGAGAAGCTGTGGCTGCCCCATCCCTGGAAGTGTCCAAGGCCAGGTTGGATGGGGCTTGGAGCAACCTGGGATAGTGGAAGGTGTCCCTGCCCATGGCATTGGAGTTGAAACTAGATAAGCTTTAAGGTCCTTTCCAACCCAGACCACTCTATGATTCTATGACTCTGTGAGGATAAATAAGTGAGTGAAAGACCACAGGATGCAGTGTGGGGCAGGGCACTGGTGTGAAGGACAAGGGCAGTGCAGGACCAAACCACTGCCCCAGTGCTGACCCCCCGTTTGTCTGGACACCAGTCACTTGTGTTGGTAGAAAAGTGTCCTGTGCAGGGAGCTTGCTGAAGGGATACTGATTTTTAAAAAGCCATCAATTTATTTCAAAGGTTTTCTTTTTTCTCCATCTTGTACCAAAATTAGGTCGTTCCCCTACACAAAAGTAAGTAGAAAATACCCCAAGGTGTGATATGGCAGAATGACTTTTTCATTATGACTGGCAAGGAGGAGTCTTCACTACTCCCCAAAGGTGCAGCAGCACCAGCTGATGAGATGATTGCACCCTACGAGAAAATAGCAGCCTGCTCACAAACGTGTCTTCCTGTTTAAAAAATTCAAGCAAACCACTCGCACAAATAGCTTTTAAGTCAGATTTATGTGAACAGAATGACAAGCTTACATCAAATCTCGAGTCAGAGCTTATCACAAATACACAGGAGGGATTAAAAAAAAGAAATCCATCAGTAGAATCAAAGCTGAATTAACATAATGGCACAGTCCTAAATAAATGTACTTCACAATACATTCTTTGAAAGAGAGAGAGAGAGCAAGAGAGAGTGCAAACTACGCATTTAATGTGTGCTTAAGCAACTGTAACAGCATAGTGAGAGCTTGTATTTTTTCTGGCACAGTCCTCTGCCATAATCCCATTGCATACTTTCAAATGTATTTTTAAATTGCTCAGCTTCTGTCAACAGATTCATTCAGGGCTGTGTTATTCAAAAGGTGAATGCAAAATTCACAGAGCTCACAACATCCACTCTGACCGACACACCCATAATGAAGGATCACTAAATCACCCCTTTCCACATGAAAGTAAAATTAGAAATCACAGATATCAGAAAAGGAAGACAGTCCCTGAATTTAGCTCCAGCATGCCAGGATGATGCCAAATATAATTCAAGACTAATTTCCATTAAAAAAGGTACTGACCAAAAAGCATGTTAAAAGTGTTTACCTTGCCTGACTTTGCATGGGTAAACATTCCTGCATCCAATGTAAGAGCTATATTTAGAAATGTATCCTCACCAGGAAACTAAGTAGGCTTCAGTGAAATCAAAACAGTCCAGGGCTTGACTCTGAGGCAGATGAAGTCAATAGGGACCCCACCCAGACCCAGAAAGTGCAGCCTCTCTCACCCCAGCGTGGGCAAATCCCCCCTCCCAGGCTGCCCAGGGAGAGCAGGGCTGCTGGAGCCATGGGAAGCCACACCAATTACTGAAAAAGGAACAGCACTATTGAAAAAATGTTATACAAGCAGTGGTAAACCTCAGTGGCCTGGGTTTGAGACAACAGAAAATCCCTTTGACGAGTAGTAAACAGACTAAAAATAGGACTTGGTTCTTTTTAAAGTCAGCCTAAAATAAATCTCTTTGCTTTTTGTATCCTGTTTTGCAGTTTCATATGAAGGTGCCCAGCAGTCCTTTGCCAGCAGTAAAAACGAGCAAGGTCTTATTCCCCAGCCTGTCCTGGAGCATAATGCAAGCACAGAAAATCACAGGACTATCAAGCAAGGACCACATCTCAAGAGCAAAATTCCAGCCTGTGAGGAGTGGCTTCATCTCACAGTGAGATTTTAATGTACCAAACATATTTGGGAAAAGAAAAATACTGTCTTCAATGTCCTGAGCAACAAGGACCAAGAGGATAAGGAATAATCAGACTGCAATGTTCTTGTAGTTTGTCCAGACCATATTCAGAACCATTTCCACCTGGTTAAAGACTGACCTCCCCTCCAGGTCTCAGCTGTCACTGGGAGGACATCATCCTCTGCTGATAAAAGAAGGAAGGTGTATCTCTTTTCACACCAGGCACTAGGACTGGATGGATCCCCTCTCCTTTGTGCTTGAGCTTGATATCAAGACACCCTTAGCAGCCAGTGGAGATAACCACGTACTTCCAGAGGAAAGAGCACCTGTGTCAGACGCGTGCTCTAGGATGAATTATACAGGAAGAATTATTTTCTTCTACATTTCCAATGCAGGGAGTTAGCTCAGACCTAAATTTATATTTATAAATTAGATCCTAGGCTGGCTTGCTCCAGTAGACAATGCCATCTGTACAATCACCATCATTTATTCTATCACCTATGTTTCTTAGGTGCTCAGAGTATGTACGACATCAACACCTGTCCTGTAGTGATTGTGGAAGCCTCGGCCAGTCACTCCCCTGGATCTTCTGGGGGTGGATGTGGAAATATAAATTCTGTAATTCTGGTAAGAGTTTCATTTTGACTTCCACAACACGTGATTCTGTGATCACAATCTTCTAATTTAGTAACTGACTATCCCCAAAGTATGCTTGTAATTCATTGCTGTATCTCTTGCACAGCTATAGCTAGAGTGAACTCATATCTAAAGTCTGATGTGTTCTTTAGTTTTCAGCTCATTAAGGTTCACTTCAGCTTTTCTACGCAAAAAAAAAAAAAAACCACCAAAAAAAAACCAAAAGAAAAAAAGAAAAAAAAAGAAGCAACGTTTCCATGGTCATGAAAGCAGTAGATGGGGGGATAAAAAGTCTTTGAACATCTGGCACAGTAGTTTGTTTTTTTAATATTCTCCTTGTGAGTAAATTTAAAAGAGAAATACACTGCTCATAGGAGCTTCTTTTTAAGTGTAGGCAATTATGATGCAGATTATGAAACAAGGACGGGAATTTATTAACCAATTTTGCAATGTGTAATCATACATTTTGAATAGACAACAGAATTACCATAAAAGCCAAGATGGGGGCTCTGAGCAACCTGATCTAGTTGAAGATGTCCCTGCTTGTTGCAGGGAGGCTGGGCTTGATGACCTTTAAATGTCCCTCCCAAGCCAAACCACTCTGTGACTCTATGACACACAGCAGCAGAAGTTTGGGATCCAGACTATATTATCATAACCAAATCTATGTGCTCTCGATGGTAAAGTATTTTGTCTGACCCCTGCAGAACTCATGGCCTGGATGAGCTGAACTCCTTGTTCCCCCCAGACGGTTTTTCACTGCCATTGTTCCGATGGGGATGTTGAGGGACTTGTCTGTGGAATAAAAGGTGAGGGACAGAAGCAGCGGAGGCAGAAGCAGCACCGTCTGCTGCCGCTGCCTTTCTGAAGGACCAGTGGAGTGTAACTTTTGCCATGTATTTTTCCTTCTAAAGAAATAAGGAAGGGCCCATGCTGAGATATCTGAAGGTATATCTTTTGGTAGGGCAACATACTAGCCCTGAAATTGTTTCAACGTTCCTCCTCATCTAGCAATTACTGAAGCACAAACATATAATCATGGGAAATGCTATAATTAACCATAAATCTCTGCTTCCAATCAAAAGGGCTCTGAGCTTTCATTTCAGCCTGAAAGACTGGAACAAGAGCACAACTATTAGAGAATCTACCTTTGAATCAATTCCTGTCAGTGTGCTGGCATTGCTTTTTTTGGTCTAACCCACAAATTTGTACTGGTATGGTTAGCCAAAAACTGTACATTATTTACCAACATCAGCACTAAAACTCAAGGATCTGGCAGTGCTCCATCTTGGAACTAAAGAGCTGATACTGTGCCCTTACTTCAAGAAACATCACAACTATGCCTGAAATTACTGCTCCTGCAAACTGCACATACAAGAACTGGAGATGAAACAGAATTTTCTTACTGCTTTTTACCATTTTATCCATTGAAATGTCCTGGATTTGTGAGAAACTCAGTATTCCCAAACACAAGGCCTGATGTTGCACAGCATTTCACAGCTCTGCTCCCCCTGAGTATCTACCGAGGTTGCCTTAAAGCCCCACTTCACCATAGCCTATGAACAATTAAATATTTTGGAGGCAACAGAGCAGTAACAGTATTGCTTTATGCTTCACGTTTTAACACAGGAGAAATGCTGATTGTAGCAGAACTCCAGTTTTGCTATAACTAAAGTGGAAAGCCTTGAAATTTAGGTTGAAATTGGGCTGATTTTAAAGTACCTAAAAAACCTTATTTAGCTTACACTGCAGTTTTCTGGCATCACAAACAAGGTCCTGGGGGGGATTGCTGGGGCTGGAAAACAGGAGTGCAAAAAGAGGTGGTGGAAGAGAAACTGGAGCATGATGAAGTGACTGTCGAAGTCAGCAAGTGTGAGGAGCCTCCCAGTGGTGCATTCTTCCCTCTAAGTGTGCTAAAATCCAGTAGAGATCACAGGGAAAGGGGGAAATGTCTGAACTTCCACAAGTGCCCACGTAAGGCATACACTGCTCATACATCAGGCAGAGAACTGACTGCACTGAAAGGGGAGGGATGGCTAAAACATCTTCTTCTAAATCCTATCAAAATATCCCTCTGACACTAAAATGCAGGGATTCTACTGCCAAAAACCCCAAGCAAAATAAAAACAAATGCAGATTGCAGCTTGCCTGCTGATAGCACATGCTGTTCTGGAGCATCAGGCTCAGAAAAACCTACTGCACTGAACTCATCTGGAGAGCATGCCAGTAATTCCAGGGACTGAGGCTTCCAGGGAGTCACAGTTAAGGTTCTGCTGGTTTATGCCAGGACTCCTCATTTTCTGTGTTTTCAGGGCGGTGAGTTTTGCTGAGCAAGGCATTTTAGTAAGACATGAGAAACCAGTGGGCAATTTTAACTCTCTGTTAACAAAGATGTTTTTAGTCAGTGATTGAGCTTATAGAGGATTTGCTTTAACTGTGTCAGAGTGTGTGTTGGAAAGAAGCTGAAAAGGGGAAGCTGCATTTCTGAGAGAAATTCTCTCAAGCTGAAGCACTGCAGAACACTAGAGATTGAACTGTTTGTTAAAGATAATAAACAGAAGAGTTGAGGGGCAGTAACTGCAACTTCAGGTTTCTGTACCTGTCCACCCTTCCTGCCATTCCTCTTTCTGGAGGAGGAGAAATCCATGGAGAGAGGACTCCAGCACCACCTGGACCTCAGTTTTAGACACAGAAATCTTAGATATTCACAGTGACCTGAGGATAGCTGGATGTTTTCTGAGCAGGATACTTCCAGATACCACATCCCTCAGATCCTCATAAGCCACACACAAGGGTCTGATTCTTTAGAGAAGCCTAAAGGATCGCTGGCTAAACATATGTGCAACCTGGTTAATGATTTTGTTCAAATGGCTGAAAGTGAGGGGTTTTTTTGAGTAGGGTATTGTCCTCCTTGTCCTCTGATACAAAAAGCCCAAGCCAGCAATGTATTTTTAAACACCAAGGGTTGTTTCGATTGCACTGGCCTGGTTCCACTTTTGGGAGATCCTTTAGCTACACACAAACTCTGTGGAGCTTCTGCACCCTTCAAAAGGTTTTCACACCCATTGTTCTGTTGTTCAGAGACAGCTCTCAGTTACAGAGTGTGATTCAGGATACCTTGTCTTTGGCAGGCTTATCCTGACCTTAAGAGAAGTTTTAGCCTCGTGGCATTTAAAGGGTTCTGGTTTGTGTTGTGGGGCACTTTTTTGCAAAGGAAAACAGGGTTTAGCATCTGGGATGGATAACAAGATGTCTCACAGAGAGGTGATGGCATTGTTAGTGGACAGTTATAAGGGATGAGCTGGCCACAGCAGAAATTTCTTTCTAAATCCATCACGCAGTGGTTAGACTGAGGCTCTGAGGCATGAAGAGGCATGGGGCATATGTCTGGTTCTGAGAAAATGCTAAATAATGTCTTCTAGCTACTCATAAAGCACCTAATCCTGCAAACCTCTTCCACTTGATAGTCTATGTAGCACTGACTCCTGCAGATGTGAGTATGTTTATTCAGGGAAATGAAAATAGCCTTAACCTGCCTTTGATTTTATTTCTCATTTCATCTCATTGCATAACGCCTTCTATCTATAAAAGCATACAACTAATTAACTAAATGGGTTATTAATAGTCTGATTTTTTTTTAAAGATCATCTAATTACGCTTCCAAGCACAAGAGTCTGCTTCTCAGAACCACACAATTCAGTCTCACTGCTGTGCCCTAACCAAGACAGAGACCCACATTACAGAAATGAACTCATCAGCTAGTGAGGCACAGGAACTGAAAGTGGTCTCGTGTAAAATGTCACGAGATTTCTCACAACTGGGCATATGGAAATTAAAAAAAAAAAAAAAAAGAAAAGCAACTACAGCAATATACACACACTGAATGAATCAGAAAATTAACTAGAAATGGAACCTGGCTTCCTACAGAGAGCATATACACTATATCTGTATATATTTATAGCTACAAATGTAGAATATATATTTAGCAAAACTGAGTCTCACCAGAAGAAAGTGCTGACAGTCATCTCAACTTGAGATGTCTATTAAAAACTCAGAGAGAGAGAGAAAGAAAGCACTGTTCTGATGAAGGACTGAGCATAACAGTTCTAAGCTGCTTTTGCCATGCTGTCCCTGAGGTTAAGATCCTGGCTTTACAGGTATTTATAGTGTTGTTTTGCTGTCTTGAAAAATGTTACTCTTCTCTGGGTGATTCTGAGTATTTTTCACATAAACCAGCCACGTGGACAGACAATCAGAAAAAAAAAGAAAAAAAAAAGAAGGGATGGATCCGATTTGATGTCAGCTCTGTGAAAGGTGAGTGTCAAATTTAAACCCAGTCATCTGAGAGGTACCTCAAAGGCAGAGCCACTTTCTCCACTTCTGGATAAACCCAACAGCATTTCCAAGGAAATTCTCTAGCTCTGGGAATTCTGACAGTTTGCAGTGAAACCCTGAACAGCTGGTTGTAGAAGCTCAGCCCCATCAGCTCTGATCTCAGCCAGGTGAGAGCCTGGCTCCAGGCCCATGTGGATTCCTACAAATGGAAACTGCTCTGTATTAGTTATTTCTCTGAAGCACATTGAAATAGCTGGAAATGGTATTCAACAGTTTTAAATAACTGTAGTTTTTCAGGCTGATAACATCCATCTCACACACACACACAAGTTATAGCACCCACTCATCCCAAAATCTCACTCTTTTGGTTACATCACTGAGATCTAAAGAATTAGCTCTATGCATGTCAAAAGGCTAAACAGTCATTTTGCAAATATACCTGATCTCCCTCCACCCTTTGAAAACACAACATTTTCCAGGAGCTGTCATATTCAGTACTCAGTTAAATTTCAAGCTGCTTCCTTCAGTGAGGGTTGGGAGTAGTGAAAATGTTCACATGCAACAGCAAAATTTTCCCCAAGCTTTGGAGTTTGCCTTGGGGAAGTGCAATGATTTTTTTTTCTCCTATGTATAAGGGACACTTCTGAAAACTTGGGGCCAAACAGATTTGTTACTATGATCAAAGCTGAATCTGTTCATTTTGACAGCTTTACTGAGCAGAATGCAGCTTGCTGCAAGCAAGGGGTTTTATCAGTGAAGTTAGAATCTCACAAAGCATGTCTTTGTGCAGCCCATAAAGGAAAAAATCCAAACTAAAACACTCCACTGATATTAAATGCACACATAAAGCCTTATGCTGCTTGTTGCATGCCCTGAAGATCAGAGAAAATATAAAAATCAACAGCTGGAAGGCATCCTGCCTTCCTGCACGGGTCCCCATCCTACATAAACGTGGTCAGGCAAGGGACTGGGGTGGTGTTGGAATATACCCCCTGGAAAACATGGAAGATACTGCTGGAAGGTAATTCTGTTGTTTGCAGTAGCCATTTGTGCTCCCTGCCTGTCCCCTCCTCGGAGAGCAAACAACACAGGTGCAGCAAAGGGGTTGGCTGAGCTGTGGCCCCTCCAGGAGCTGGGGGGTCACTTGAGAATGAGGAACAAAGTTTTCAATTTTCAGTGGAAAACATGAGCAGAGCTGCCAGGAATCAATCAGCACAGAGGCTTCTCATGTTGTACTCAGTTACACTGAGATCTGTCCCTGGACATCAGGGATGCAGAGGAGCCCAGATCTTTGCACAAAAAATCCACCCTAAAGCTTTACCACTGAAGCTGTTTCAATGTTGATGCTTTGGAGACATTTCCCCCCTTCCTGTGCTGTTTCCCAGAGCTGGAAGATCAAAAAGTACAGTAAGTTTGCAGAGGATGTTTGTTCAAATCCCCTCAAAGGGATCCACACACATAATATTGCCACAACATTACTGAATACTGGACCTGAAGCCTTTCTTTTTTTTGTCCATCTGTAAAAATCTGGTTGAAAACAGATTGCCTTTTTATCATCTTTTGATTCAGACACTTGCTCTGACAGACCATGGAAAGTTCCTATTTTTGCCTTTCGATGCCATCCTCATTATGCATTGGGGACCAAGAGGAATCTTCAGAACAAATGTGTTGTGGAAGGAAGTGAATGACAGCACTGCTCAGAGATTGATATTTTCCAAGAGAAAAAAGGATTAAAAAAGGAAAACAAGACAAAAAATCTCCTATACAGGCAACAAAAAAGACAAGCTCAGAGTATTCTTAGGCAGAAACCATGAATGGAGGGGAAGCCCATTCAGAACCAAGAAATCCAGGTCAGAAGAGCTCTCCTCTCCTCTCCTCTCCTCTCCTCTCCTCTCCTCTCCTCTCCTCTCCTCTCCTCTCCTCTCCTCTCCTCTCCTCTCCTCTCCTCTCCTCTCCTCTCCTCTCCTCTCCTCTCCTCTCCTCTCCTCTCCTCTCCTCTCCTCTCCTCTCCTCTCCTCTCCTCTCCTCTCCTCTCCTCTCCTCCTCTCCTCTCCTCTTCCTCTCCTCTCCTCTCCTCTCCTCTCCTCTCCTCTCCTCTCCTTCCTCTCCTCTCCTCTCCTCTCCTCTCCTTCTCCTCTCCTCTCCTCTCCTCTCCTCTCCTCTCCTCTCCTCTCCTCTCCTCTCCTCTCCTCTCCTCTCCTCTCCTCCCTCTCCTCCTCTCCTCTCCTCTCCTCTCCTCTCCTCTCCTCTCCTCTCCTCTCCTCTCCTCTCCTCTCCTCTCCTCTCCTCTCCTCTCCTCTCCTCTCCTCTCCCTCTCCTCTCCTCTCCTCCTCCTCTCCTCTCCTCCTCTCCTCCTGTCCTCTCCTCTCCTCTCCTCCCCTTCCCCTCAGAAGTCTTTGAGCAAATGCCCACTAACTCCTTTAATATAAAATGATTCCCCTTCCTATAGATATTTTGAATTTTCTGAGGTTTTTCCCTGCCTGTTCCCAGAGCTTCTGGAGATTGCCTGTCATCTGGGAGAGACTGGCATGGACTCATCTGCCAGGAGAGGTATTAAGCAACTCTAGAACTGCAGGGACTGTAATTTTTAAACAGGATTGTCTTCAAAAATCTCTGGAGGTTTTCAGTGGAACATTATTTTTCTTTCCATACTGGATGATTGCAATAGAAATATAAAGTTCCCACACATGCACAAATAAAATCATCAGCTTTGTACCTCCTCCTGAGCCTGCATGAAATGACACATTTTGTGGGAAGCACATGAAAGAAGATTTCAGCATTGATTCTTGATGTGAATTCAGTAGTTGAATGAAAAGAGCTGAGAGTTGACACCTTTGCTGAGCTGTCAAAAAAACCCCCAACAAAACACAACCCAACCACAAAAATTAAGCCTTCCCCCCCTCTGGTCTGTGTCTTCATATCACTGTTAAAAATCCATCTGAAACCCAGACTTTTTAATCAAAGAGCAAGATGAATAATAATAGTAAATCTAAACCTACTCCAAACCATCAAAAAATGAACACAGAAACCACCACCACCACGCCCATAATATTTACCCCAAAAGGGGAAAGTGGCAAAAGGGATTTAGTAACTACTGTTGATATGAGAGGCAACCTGCTCAAATACTATTTCAGCTGCATGCAGCTCTGAAAGAGAATAAAAGAGGGAATGAAAGAGAAAAAAAGGACAAGAAGGCCCTTTTAAGCAAGTAAAAACGTAGGAAAAGAAAAATCAAAAGATCTGCTGCATGTTTTTTCCAGTTTATTTCTCCCCTCTTTTCTTCTCTGCACTAACAATTTTTAAGAGGCCAAAGATATTCCAAGTGAAATGTCACCATTCTTACAAGCTTGAATAAACTATTTATTAGCAGTAGACTAAGTACTCTGAAGAAATTTATTTGCCCTGGCAATAATATTTATAAATGTCCTCTGAAATATTATGACATTGTAGCAGCAGCAGTGTTGCAGTTTGCCTGTGAGGATTCAGTTCCAATCAGCACAAGTGCATTTAGAGGGGGAAATACTTCTGCAGTGGAGTATGCACGCAGCCCTTGGGGGGAGATGAAAAGCCCGTGAGCACAATCTTTTCTTTGACACTGGCAATAAATAAATATAGAAGCAATAAATAAATAAATCATTCAGTTCCAGCAGCGCATTTACGGTGCCCATCAACTGAGTGCGTGCTGCTCGTCCCAGAGAGGTCTAAATGCAGTGGGTGGAACAGGGAGCTGAGATCCTCAGCCACAGCCCCTCGAGGCTCCCCGAGGGGAACACAGGTCCCCATTGAGCCAGGGACACACGGGCTGCTCTTTACGGGGCTTTTTCTGACCAAAGCACCACAACAGAAACCCAGCTATTAGGTATTCCAAACAGAACTGCTATTTTGAGAACAACAAACTTCATTAATGCCTTGGGGGGGAAGAGGGTGGAGAGGGTTGAGAAGTAAAACGCATGTGTGCACACAAAGGTGTAAAATTCAGACCATTTAAATGCTAATAAATACTGTGTTTGAGCACTCATTCCCCCAAGTGACAGAGAAGACAAAATCTATTTGGCTTTGCACTACAAAGCTGTTTTATAAAACAGCTCAAGTTGGTGATATTTGTTCTCCAACACAGGACAGACAAGAAAAAAAGGAGAGGAAAAAAAAGAAATAAAACAGATGATTTATTCTAAAACTGGATATTACTCCCTCAGGTGAAGATAGCAGTTTTGAGCACAGAGGGAAACATGAATCAAGGACTTCAGGGTTAGTTTTCTTGAGCATTTTCAGTTCAAGCCTTACTTGATTTGTTGGGTTTTTTTTAGTAAACAAGTCAAGACACGCACAACAAAAGATCGTTTTCACCCCCAGTATCAGGTATATCACAGGGAAAAGTCAATAAAATCTGCAGATATCAGAAAACAGCTTCTTGTATGTCCATCTTTATTTCCACTAAGGAAACAGTTAGCAGAACTAGCAGTGGCACAAACACAAATGTCTCCTTGGGATTCAAACACAGAAGCCCTCATTTGTAAGACCAAGAGATGTCATGTAGAACACAACATCTACCTAAAACATTGTTAGACTGACACAATGGTACGAAAAGCCCCCAAATCCCAGCACTGTGGTGCTCTACCATAGGCTGTCACACTGATACAGTTGACTTCAGTGCATGGTTTTAAGTTTCCTAGATGTCCTTAATTTTTCACCTGGATTTGGTTTTTTTTCCTAACTGACCCCTAGCTCTTTGCACACCAAATTTGAACGTGCTCAAGGCAGAAAACCCTGCTGAGATGTGGTCAGGAGCAGGCCCTAACAATGTGCAAGGCACAGGGCGTGTCACGATTTTCATCTTGACAAGAACATCGAGCCTGAGCTCATCTAGGGAGTGGTTCTGGACAAGAACCTCCACAAACTTGGCCCGGGTTTCCTGTTTATAACCGAATAAGGTGTCTTTTTGCCTAGTTTGCAAAACAAGCACAGCACTACCCACTGCTGATCCTTAACTTCTGCTTCCCAGAAAGACTTGTCACAGTGCACAGATATCTGTTCTTCTGAGGGTATTTGTCAGGCTCATGGGAGTGTAAGGAGGTGGGTACAGAAGGATTTTTTTTTCTCCCCGAAAATAATGACCCAGGAGACAGACAGTCAGAATTGTGGGACTGCCTACAAAATTTCCTTGGGATTCTCCTTACGTGTCTCCTTGCCTTTCAGCACTTGTGCTGCAGCCCTGTGAGTGTTCAGGATTTTCTCTGTGTAGGTCCAGGCGACATAACCACGATTTAGACTACGGGACATCCCTGTGAGCTGAGGAAAGCCCCGGCTGCAGAGGAGGTGTGTGACGAGCCAGTAAACCATGCCACGGCACATTCCTGCAGCCCAGCTGTGTGCTGGGGGGAAATGGGGAGCAGACAGGACACGGGGGGAAGGTGCTTCCCAGCGTGGCTCCACACAGCAGCACACCCCCACCTGCAGTGCAGCACCACGGCCTTTCTCCTGAGGCTTGCTGTCAAAGACAGATGTCAGTGGTCGTGATTCAGAGATCAGACCAAACCTGAAACTCAAATCAACTCCAGAAATGATCAAGACTCAGCCCAGGTGGGTGAACAAGAGGTGAGGATTCAAGAATCCAGCTCAGTATGCGTGGGACTTGAGAGGCCTCTGCTCAGGCCACACCGAGGGACAGTCAACAAAGCAGCAAAGATCTATTTGCTCTGGAAAACAACAGGCTAAATAAATTTTGCTAAATCAATTTCAACAGATCAGTAGGATTCCCTTCCCAGCTTTTTCTCCAAGAGATTATATTTTTCTTCCTTTCTTCTTACTCCTCCTTCCTGCCCCCATGGGTGTTAGTTACCTCGCTGCCTGATCTTTGTGTAGGGGCTGGGTGCAGCTCAGAGGTTCACGTGTGCCATGACAATGACGAAACGAGAAAGAATCAGAAACGGAGGCTGACACATTGAAAGGTGCCGTACAAGATATATTTTGTTCCTTGCTGAATCCAGCTTGGTCCACTCTGCCTGCTTATTCTAGTTAAATGCACATGTCAACATATAAAAAGTTATTTCAGACTGCAGCATTTGGTTCCCCGAGCCAAGCCAAATGAACACAGGAATAGCAACAGTACACACGCCAAGGAAAATGAGCTTTTTTTTTTCCTCCTACTGTGACATTTTTGAAGGCAGCCAATTATACATTAAAAACACCATGAATGAGCAGTGTAATTTTGGAGCCATAACTTAAAGTGAAGTATTCCTTTAAGTATGAAATTAATATAATCATGACATTTTAACAGTTTTTCATGGTCCTGCATTCTTCTACAAGGACTCACTCTAAATAAACCTATATGCTATATAAAAAGACCACAATAATCTTTTCCCACTAGTAAAATTGCTACTCTTATGAGTGTTACATATATAGGAGTTTTTACATACATAAACATACTGTGGTCACTTGTGGGATCTATAGATTACATTGGGGGCATATTAAGGGAGTAATGCATGCACCAAATTTGTTGGTGTGTTTTATAGTGTCTAGATTTTTCTATCCTGTGCTATTTTGTACATTTCCTGCCCTGACATAAATGACCTCATTAACAAGAAATTCTAAGAAGTATACAGAGTTGCTATTTTTTTTTTATTTCAAGCCCCGAACTTTGCTGGCTACAGCTTATTTTTATTTTGTGACCTCCCTTTGTATGTATAGTCTTGGAGGAGGAGAATGAGGAGGAAAAAAATAATAAAATGAACCAAAAATCTGCTCACACAAGGGAGTTTTCTGCTGAATGACATAACCTGTACTCCAGTCCGAGCTATGGTCAGTCTGCCCAACCGGCCAGTAAAATTAAGTAAATGCAGCGAAGATATTTTGGGGATTGAAATTTGCCTTCCAAATACAAGCAGTGGGTTTTTGCCTTCCAAGCCAAAGAAGGAAATCACACAGCAGCATATGGAGTACTCTATTCCCCACATATTAAAGCTGTGTTAGCTTTACAGCAGTTCCTGTCACCATTCAGTATCTTGCCCCCCAAGCAGATATGTTTTACCACAGGATCAGAAGTCTATTTTTGCAATCCCACCTCAGGGTAAAACTCATTGGGACTCCAGGATCTGACCCCCTTGCAGTGATCCCTGCAGTAACAGCCCCTCTAGCTGGGGCTAGAAATAAATTTGTTCTCAACATCAGATATACAGTTTTCTTTTGGAGTTTTTTCCCTCTGGATAGTGAGTTCAGAATGTGCTACAGTAGGAGAGCTGAGAGTACCTAGCAAAAGCTCCCGTCAGAAATAATAGCAATATTCAGTACTTCTAGAGCAACCTAAGTTCTTTTTAGACTCTAAAAAATGGAGGCTGGAATGCATAAAATGTAAAAAATAGCCAAAAAACCCCCAGTGTAGATGCAAAAACTACAAAACATCAATCAGAGCTCTATATGTTTACTGCACACCCAGTTAACACACACACAATACACCCAAAAAATGCTGCCTAAGGCACAACCATGCAGGGCTGCAGGACCAGACTCTGTTGCAGTGGGGATCCTGCAACACGCATATACCAAACCAGGTGTCCCGTGGAAAGGAAATATATATGGACAGACAGATTCTTGCTAGATGTTTCAGAGATGTTTATTTCTCCAGCCGCATGGCCGGGGCTCTGCCCAGGAACTGTTCCAGTCACGGGACCAAGGGTCCTTCTGCCCGCGCAGGGAACACAAACCAACCCATGGGAACGAGGCTGAGCAGGGGCAGGGAAACCCCGTGTCTGTGCCCTCAGGGCCCCTCTCCCAGGGCTACACGGCGGGGGAGGGACCCCAACACCTCACCCGTTTTATTTTAATAAAAGGAGAATGAAAACAACTGGATAAACGTAACAAGAACCGTTTCAAGACAAAACAAGCCACCCTCCTGAGTCTTTAAATGTCCAAACAGATTCTGTGGAACATCTTAGGGCTGACAGAAGGGAGACAGAATTCTCTGAGCATGCTTTGTGGGGAAACTGAGGCAGGAGAGGGTTTAACTTCTTCCCTCCCCCTTTTCATCCCCCACTCGGCATTGGAAAGGGATTTTTGGGGAAACAATTGGCAAAAGCATGGTTTTGTGAGGGAAACCATGGATGAAAAAACGGATTGGGAATACACTGGGGTAATAGGACATAGGGTAAAAGGGAAAGGTGGGATTAGGAAAGGGAGACTGTAGGGGGGGCTTACAATGGAGATATTGTCTAACATGACTACGATTTTTTGCATATATACTGCCTTTTACAGAAACACCATCAGGCCCAGTGACCTGTGATGCTTGTAACCCTTTTCTCCCTAGTACAATATTAAATTCCACCACCTCTCCATCTCCCAAGCTTGGGATCCATTTTTCAGGGTTATTCTTTTTAATAGCAGTTCTATGCACGAATATGTCTTGCTGGTTGTCACACCTTGTTATAAAACCATAATTTTGCTTAACATTATACCATTTTACTATCCCTAAGGTCTTAGTTATTATGATCTTTTCCTTTTTCCGAGTGGCTGCTGTTTTCTGTCTCGCTGCGTCTTTGCTCTCTCCTTCGGTCGCTCCCGTGTTGGAATTGTCGGGGCTGCTGGTGCCTGCGCGCTCTTCCCGGGGTCGCGTTCGGGGCTGCGCGGGCCGGGCCGGGCCGCGCCGCTCAGTTCTCCGTGCGTCGCCTCCTCTGGTCGCAGCTTCGCTGCCGCTGCCAGGCGCTGCACCCACGTCTCGGCCGGGCCCCCGAGCAATGACTCCCCCGCGCTCCGCTCCAGCGCACGTCTCGGCTGGGCGCGGCTCCGCTCCACCGCCACTGCCGCCCGCCGCCGCCCACACGCCGCCCCTCTCGGCCGGGCGTTCACGGGGCTCGCTCCACCACGCGCTGCGCGCGGCCAGGCAGGCACCGCTGGGTCCCGCCGCTCCCGCCGCTCCTCGCTCCGCCACCGACACTGCGGCTCGCGTGGCTCCGCCCGCACGCGGGAACTGCCTCGCTGCTGCTCGCAGAGCGCTCGGTGCACGTGGCCTGGGCCGCACGGTCCCTGAGCCAGGCTTCCCTTCGCCAGGACACAGCTGACATTGCTCAACAGTCTCGGTAACTAAATAATATTCACGAAAATATTCTTCCATCGGCATATATTTTGACTCCAGTATTAACTGTGTCCAAATGGTTTTCCAAAAGCCCTTCGTAAGAATTAAATCCCAAGAAATGTA
Organism: Corvus cornix cornix; assembly: GCF_000738735.6. Taxonomy (NCBI): domain Eukaryota; kingdom Metazoa; phylum Chordata; class Aves; order Passeriformes; family Corvidae; genus Corvus; species Corvus cornix. The sequence continues at coordinate 64,253,706 of NC_047057.1, read as the reverse complement.
GAAAAAGTTCTTAAACAACCATGCCAGGAAGTGTTTCAGTTCTTTCTGAGCTTGAATCAAGCTAAAATTTACAAATTGTTGTTCAAGAATCATTTTAAGTTTAAGATAAATGTCCATATGCGGCTCTGAGAGCCAAGAGTCTCCCACGGTTCCTCCATAGTTTAGATACGGAATAGCAAAGCAAAACCAAGAAGAGGAATCCAAAGTTTCCAGGGTTTACTCACACAAATCAGTCGCTTAGGGATCGGGGATCGTTCTGCCCGCATTCTCTACCATTATGTTGCAGTGGGGATACTGCAACACGCATATACCAAACCAGGTGTCCCGTGGAAAGGAAATATATATGGACAGACAGATTCTTGATAGCTGTTTCAGAGAGATGTTTATTTCTCCAGCCGCATGGCCGGAGCTCTGCTCAGGAACTGTTCCAGTCACGGGACCAAGGGTCCTTCTGCCCGCGCAGGGAACACAAACCAACCAATGGGAACGAGGCTGAGCAGGGGCAGGGAAACCCCGTGTCTGTCCCCTCAGGGCCCCTCTCCCAGGGCTACACGGCAGGGGAGGGACCCCAACAAGACTCCAGTGACACCTGGTCTGAAGCAGATTCTGAGCTCAGGCTCCAAAGCCCTCTAAGAAAATCGAATCTGTTTGCAACTTCCACATCCAGCAAGAATGACTTCTTGTTTCACCTCCATCCTTTTCCTCAGTCAAGCTACCATTTCCCAAGCTCCTGCTCCTGCCCTGGCCTCACCTCCCAGCCATCTCCCCCCATGCTGCAGTGACGCTGCTACCCTGGGGCAGCTGCCCACTAATTTAATGATGAGGGTGAATGGAGAGGTCAGAGCTAAGGGGGGCACAGAAATGCATGTCCTCAGGGCACTACTGTGGCCTTGCCTATCCAGCCCTTCATTTCTGAAGATGGATATCCCATTTATATGGTAATCATACTTATAAATTTGGTTTTATGGTGAGCATACTTTTTGGATATAGTCCTGCCCTTGGAAAAATGATTTCTAACTGGCTTGCCTGGACTAATTTCAGGTATGTGCAGTGGTGCTGGGAAAAGACTGCTGGGCTTCAGTTCCTGGGCACTCATCAAGGACCGTCCTCTTTCTACAGTACTACAGAAATTTGAAATCAAAGTGGAGAAAGCAGCTATTTCTCCTCTTTGACTGCAAATCCTGAGGCCAACTGAGCACTGCACAAAGGTGTAAATGCTGTCTGCATGGCACCCACTCAATCGTGGTACGAGTTCCAGGCTCAGCCTGTCACGGGCAACACTTGCTGCTGGTGGCTTCAGAAACTCTGCAGATACCTACGGTGACGAGTCGTGCAAAGCTGCCCAGCCCTTGGAAGGCAGTAACAAAACTGACATTAACAGGCAGCTCGGGGTAAGGCTGAGGAGGAAAGTTAAAGATGTTGATGTGTTTTGAGCTGCTGTGAAAGAACGTGGGCTTCTGCTGCCTCCTAGGGTATGTCCTGATGGCAGAGCTCGGGAGAGACCTGAACTCCTGCTAACCTTCCCCAGGGCAGGGCAGCTGGCAGTGGGCTTATGGGGACAGAGAGGCCAGGGTGCTCTAGTTCTGAGCATTGGCTTGGCCTTTCAGCTGCTTTTTCTGCCTCCCCTGGACCGTGTGTAGGGATATAAACCAGAGTCTGCAGCAGCTACTTAGGGTCAGTACAACTAGAGTGCCTTAAAAAGCCTAATGTTTTAAATACACACTGCATTTCATGTTCATCTTTCTTTTGGGAGTTTTGAGGCTTCAGTGTTTCTGCTTTTCATAGGTATCTCCACAGCAAGGGCTAGAAATAAGCAATTTTAAGAATTCTCACTGTTGAGGAACACATCTGGTACAGGGAGCTGGGCTCACAAGCTGCAGGTTGAGCTGCAGGTTGAAATGCAGGTTGAGATCTGGGTGGGAGCCTGGGACAAGAGGATGAACTGCCGACCTTTGGGATGACAAAAACACAAAGGCAGGTGATGCCAGCCAGGTGACTGGACACTGAGACACAGCAGCAGCCGGGAATTGCCGACCTTTTGGACAGCAAGGGAGATGAAGACGGGTGATGCCTGCGAGGTGGATGGACACAGAGATGGGGGCAGGAGCCGAAGACTCGGGAGGAAGAGCGAGACTGGCCACGGGGAGGCTGTGATGAGATAAAATCCCAGGGGTTCCTTTGCTGGGGTCCCTCCTTGGAGGCACCAGCTCGGCTGTTTGTGTGTCACTGCCCCAGGAATAAAATGGCTTTATGGAATGAGACATCTGGGACTCTGCCACCTCTGCCATGCAAACCTGGTGTGATGTGAGGGGGGTGTGTGGGGAGCCAGGCAGGGACCTGTCGGTCCCTGGAGCTGGGGAAGGGCCTTCGGTCCCAGAAAGTCCCTGACCTTGGGAGTGCCCCTGCCAGGGAGTCCTGGGAATGGTCCGACTGGGGAGTTTCCTTAATGTCCCATAATGGCACGATTCCAAATACAGAAGCCTTAAAAACACGCAGGGTAGCAGGAGACTTGTGATAGTATTGCTGATAGTCTTTGCAATCTCTACTCCTGAAGAGGAAAGGCAGCTGTGTGAGCCAGATCCTGAATCCAGATGGAGATCTGGTCAGACAACCTGACGTGGCACCAACAGCCTGGCCCTGTACTAACCCACATTTCAAATGACACTGTTTTGGCCGTATTCCACACCTGTAACAGTTGCTTTACATGCTTTGCTGTATCCTTCACCTCTTGAAAAACAGCCCTTTTTAAGTCACTTACAGCCTCCTATTTTTGTTAGCATTTTTCAGAAGAGAAAATGTGACTGGATTTTCAGTATTTCTAGTTGTCAGGTTTTGAAAACACTGACGGCCAAGACACTGCCATGTTCCACATGTGTCATTCAACCATGGGATCCAGGTCTAGAAACAAATACAGATCTGCCAGTTTGGTCCTTAATGATGCCTCCTAAACCAGAGCAGGCAGGGGAGATTTTATCTCTATCTACAATTACCTGAAAGGAGGCTGCAGCCAGGTGAGGGGTCGGGCTTTGCTCCCAGGGAACAAGGAACAGGACAGGAGGAAACGGCCTCAAGCTGTGCCAGGGAAGGTTCAGGTTGGACATCAGGGAGAATTTCCTCATGCAAAGGGTGGTCAGGCATTGGAAGGGGCTGCCCAGGGAGGTGGTGGAGTCCCCATCCCTGGATGTGGCCCAGAAGGCTTGGACAGGGCACTCAGTGGCTAATGTGTATTTTACTCAAACACCCCAGAACACCCAAACTTCTCAACAGGAAAAATATGAATATAATTTATCTACATTATTTACTAGTAGGAAAAGTAATTATGCTGTAGAGGTATGTATTACTGACTTTTTTTCTGCTCCATAAAATTTAAAGCTATTCACTGAAAAGGACAAGCTGGCGGTAAATACAGGCAAAAAAAGAGTTTTTCAGTTTTTCTCTCCCTCACCTCATAAGCCTTTATATGAACTCCTTTATATGAATTTACTGTTGAGTGAAAGTTCTCTTCCCTGGATGCAGCCAATACATCAGGGAATGTTGTCATAGTACTGCAGTGTGTCTTGGCGGGTTTTTTCTCATTTTTGTTTTTCTTTTCTTATACAGAGTGCTGTCATCCTGTAACTTGCCTTGTACAGCACTATTCTTCACACTGCTTCTTGAATATAATCCATTGCAAACACCCAGAGACCAGTTATAGCAAATTAGGCTTGAATTAGTCCATCCCTCAGCTGCCATCAGTGGATGAATAGCTCCAGGATTAAACAGATGCTTGCTCTGACTCAGCACCACAGTTCTTGCATGAAACAGAAATCCAACTGGTAGTCTGGGAACTATTTGAATAATATAGATCTGGGGGTTTTTTCAGTGTACTTTCCGTGATCAAGAGGAATTAGAGGTCAGTATTACATGGCATTCAAGTAACATTAAAATTGCCCTACAATTACTGATCTGAAAAATGTGGTAGGTGAAATACCTGCAGTAATTCTGAGGTAAGGAACACTAGAGGAAAATAAATTATTTTCCTAAAAGAAAATTTATCTATGTTCTCTGTGAATTCTTCTTGTTGCTGGAATGTCTTTAATGCAATCATACAAATGACTTAGAAATGAACCTGTTCAACTGAAATGCTCAGAAAATCAAGAGTATTTCACCCCAATTCTCATTTTCAGAAAGTTGCTCTGAAGTGGAAAACTGGAAGCACTTTCCTTCGGTACATGATTTAAAACACATGAATGTGACACTTTCTCAAAAAATGTTCCATTGGAAACAAATTGTCATTTTCAGATGGAGAACCATTCCGAAGAAATATTCTCAACCTGTCTGTAGGAAGGGCACCACTTGCAGTGCACAGCCATAACCAACAAAGAACAACTACAAAATCTATTTTGGAAAAAAAGCTTTCTAAATTAAATTGTTCAACGTCTGCAACAACTGGGGGTTGCACAAAGTGTTCAAATAACTTCTTTTTGCATCAGAAAATAGCAATTTTTAAAACACTGCTCATAAGAAAAGACAGGCTTAATGAATTTACAATTTATTTTTTTTTAAAGAGGATTGTTAAAATACTCCCTTTTCACATTGCTAATTAAAGGCATTTTGTTTTGGGGCCCAGGATCATGTAGAACATTATGTTTCTTTAGAATAACCTACTAAAAACTACAAAAAGCAGAAGTGAAGTACTTAGAGCTGATCTGTTATCTGTTATTCTTTGGATGCTCAGGTCAAAGCTCTCCGTGGAAGGATCTGACATTTTAGAAAAAAAAAGGTCAAAATCTCCCAAATACTCGAAAAATATTTTTTTTTTCACCCAATAATAGTAAATAAATTACTTTATTGCATCATAAACAACAGAACCAGCAGAGCTGGTGATTCCTATCCATTTGTGGCTGGACTTTCTGGCACCTGAGAAGAGCCACACTCACACTGCAGTCAGTTCTGGGAGCAGGGGGATTTCCAGAGTGTCTGTTCTCTACCCAGGCACTGATTTTCTCTAAAACTTACAGGAAATCACCATCTCCAAGCTAATGACTTTCCTCAGTGCTGGTTAAAGCCAGTTGTGATGCTGGGAAGGTTTTGGTGGAGAACCAAAGGCATGGACAGGGCCCCTCATCCACAGCCTTTTTGGTCAGCGCTGCTATTTCCAGGACCTTTTCCCTTCAGGTTAAACAGCTGGCTGCATCAATATGGGTTAGATTCCCAATGTTCTAACAGTTCCTTTCCAAGGGCTGTGGTATTTCCCAGCAGCCCTAAGTCACTCTGGTGTTTCTCCCTCCTTCAGTGCTCACAGTTAATCTGTGTGCTCTTCTCCAGGAGCACTCGTGCTTCTTCTGCAAGTGACTCTCCTTCTTTCTTACTAAAGGGAAGCTTTGAACCCAGCTGATTCCAGCTGCTCTGCCACATCTGGCTGTCAAGCCCCTGCCTGCCCCCTGCCCTGCATGCTCCAAGGTGTCCTGGGCGGTGTTAGATGGGGGTTTTTGCTCCCACCAGTGCAGTTTCAGCCAGGAGAGCAGAGGAGCAACAAGACTGCACCAAGTGCCTAATCAGAGCAATCCTTGAGACTGCTCTAAATGAGATCAAACTGCTGGGGCTGGATCCCAGTCAGTGCAAGCCCTGGGGAGCAGACACTGCCATCTGCATGCTCATTTACTGGGCTTTGGAATGATTTATGGTGGTGAATTGCATCCTGGCAAACGTTCACTGTGCGAAACTCTCTGTTCCCTCACCCATTAAAAATCAGGGCCTGATCCATGTGAAAGCTTCCTGATGAGTTCACTACATTTTGGATCAGGCCTCTGGGACCCAATGGCAGATAATATTCCATTCCTGTCCAATTTTCTTGCTCAAATTTAGAAGCTCAAGTGTTTTCCATCAATGTTTTTATGTTTACTTTTGGGAGAATCCTCACAGTGGGTCAGGTTACTGTGATATAGAAAGGATGACCCACTCTAACATATAAATTTTCCAAAGGATCTCAGCCTGAGGCAAGCATCTGCCTCAGAGAATTTCAGCCCAGATGGTTGGAGTTTGGCAAAGCTGTAAGGAACTGAAAATAGAGCTCTGTAATGGAAAGTGGTGAAGAACCTTAATAATAGGAGGGTGCTACCAAGTACCACATATGATAAAGCTCCACAACAAAAAACGTAAGGGAAGCATTGAGGGAGGATTCTTTCCATTATGCCTCAGAATATATGATCTCTCTCTTCTACTTGAAAGGGTATCAGAATTAGCTCTTATTTTTGCCTGATCCTTTAGAAATTACCATCAAAACCAGGCAGCTCAAACCCAGCCCTTCCCTCTCAACTGTATTAAACAAGGCTTATCTGAGAAGCATAAACCCATCCCAGACAGTCAGAAAAAGTCAGGGCTGCAATAGTTCCTCTCTGCACTGAGGAGTCAGTAGTAGGGTAGAAAAGCTGTGTGACTGAGATTGAAGCAATTAAATTTTCACTACTTGGTTTGCAGATTAAAAGTCCACTTTGATGTTTCAGTACAAAAACACAATTTCAGTTCTACAATACCCAGCATATCACAAAGATTCCCTTAGTTGTAACAGGTGAAAAACATGATTTCACTCAGATCGGTTCTGAAATGTTTGAATCCCTATTTCTGCTTTCTCTCCTCTCTGTCAATTCACTCCTGACGAGCAGGATGTGAACACAGGAGCTGGAATCTTGTTAAAGCCATTTAAGAAACTTGCTGCCATTTACACCTGTGTAAATCCTGAGTAACTTCACTGGTATAAATGGAAGCACAATTTGGCTTGAGGCATCAGGGCTTTCATTTTCGGTTAGTTTTGTTTTGTTTTAATTCAGCAACAGATTAAAAATAAAACGAATGACATCATGCTCATGGCACAGAGTCAATGGATTTATGCTGGACTGCTCCAGAGTAAATGAGATAAGGCTTTGACTTCAGAAAACCCACACAACACCCATTTGCAAACAGCCTGCTGAAAAGCTTTCTGCTGTGGAATGACTCTGTCTTTAACGAACTGGGGGCAAACAACCCACAAACACCTTGGTGCCAAAACATGGTTTGGTTAACAAAGGGGTTTATTTCAGACATATTCTTAAAACCTCAAAAGTGCAGCATGCTCATATTGCAATTGACTCATTGTGCACCAGTTTTTGGCTTTTTTTTTAATTTTTTGTTCCTTTTTTTTTAATGTATTTCAGTTATGCCCATCACCCCACTCACAAATTAGGGGTTTGGAATGGAAATTCTTACCAGCCCTTCAAGCTGGTGGTGCTTGCAGGCACTGTCATGATAAATAATTTACTATTTAATGACTCCTGATGTAATCACAGCAGGAATCAGATTCACAAACATCCATCTCTCCATTGTTACCACTCTTCTCTGAGACCATCTTTTTAGCTCCCAACTCAAAAATAAGTGTTTAAATTGGTAAAGAGAGAGTTTACCACCACAACCCAACCTCTACATTTGTTTATGTTGGATGACATTTTTGTCCTGGCTCTCATTACTCAGATGGATAAAACTCAGAAGGGTTCTGCTTTACTGCCCTGTTTTCTCTTAGTGTTCCTGCATTTTTTAAATGCTACCAAATGGTTGCTTTTGGCTCTCAGCATTATCACATGTTGTCTATAAGTATGGAAATAGTTATGGTAATATGGACGTAAATCATAACTGTAAATACCACATAAAAAAGACTGCCATGTAATTATAAAAATACCTAATAGATTTCTTTTTCAAAGACAACACAGCTGTCCTTTCTAACCTTTCATTTGCAGATTCTTTTCTCTCCTGTTTTTATTTATAGGTTGCCATGCAGTTGGACATAGCACACCATGATTTTTCTTTCTAATTTTGAAAAGAAAAGGAAAAGAAAGAATACTCATTTCATCATAAAGAAGCATTAGTTTACAATTTTGAAAAGAAACTAACGCCAGCTCTAGAACATCATCTTGGAACCAATCTCCCTCTTAATACATTTCAAAAGGATCTGTCAATGGCTACATACCACAAAATAAAATTAAACCCTGCCATGGAACCAAAGGAGGGGTCGGCCAAATGGCACACATCACGTGTTGGGAAAGAAGCCCCATTCTTTCTCTAAACATCCCAGTGGATTTTTTTGTGAAAAGAACCACACTAGGTTATTACACTGGCCACAACAAAATAAGAATTTTATGCCCTACTCAAGGAAAAATAGGCTGAAAAGTGTTCCAGGCAAACTCACACTATGCAATGTGCCATGTCAGTGAGAGGAGTGAAGCCTTGCACAGCATCGATGTTGCCAAAAAGGGGTTTGGATTTTTTTGCCTGAGAGCTGCCACCATGCATTTTACCTGTTTCTAGTCAGCTTTGCAATGCTTAAAGGCAAAAAAGAGTATATTTTTTTCTGTGTTCTGCTGGAGTCTCATGGTGCTTCATCATCCAAAGACTGGATGAGGTTCTTACCTCTTCCCTGTTACTTCAAACTCCCAGAAGGAGCCTGTTTGGTCACAGAAGAGAGGCTGCAGGCAGTGCTCTCATGCCACATGAATGGAAGGTTGTTATCTTTGCATCTTTGAAACATTTTTGCCTCAAAGCTTCTACCTCTCACCAAGCAACCCCTTCAGAGACCTGCACCTCTGCCTTTCTGTACAGCAAAAGCGATGTTTCAAGTGAAATAACAGCAAAGCTCTCCAGGGAATGGAGTTCATCTTAGCCATCAGAAAAGTGTGCTTCTCTCTCCCTTGCTTTGCAAGAAGAGCAATTACGGTTTTATGCAGAACAACACACAGCTCTCAATGGGTTTGTCACACTCTGATTCCCCTCTGGAGAGACAGCTAAAACAAATGAACTGCAAAATGCTGCTGGGAAAGGTCAGTCTGGACCAGAGGTGTACTCATGGCTTATTGATGCAGCTTATTTAAGCAGATAAAATGCTCAAAGCCACACTGCATTTTTATCAGTCTGCACTAACTGGCCTTTGTCCAAAAATGTGTCGTTTTATCAGATGTGTCACTCTTTTGGGAGGCTGCCATCACTAGACTGGGTGACTGAATGTTAAAATAATTTCTCCAGGGGAAAGAGGTTGATCCCAAAGGTTTTCTAGTTCCAACGGGGAGATCATTTTTCACCACCAGCTGGAGCCTGATGTCAGACATGCCCTTGCTGCATTTATTCTCCTCAGAGATTGAAACTCAGTTTGTCCTTCCTGATTCCAATATTGTTTCACATTTGGGCACATAGCAGCTACTACAGAGTGAATTGTTAGGGCATGAGAGCCCATGAGACATGGGAAAATAATTTAGGGGAAGCAGTTTGACAGCAGGATGCAGTAGTTTCTATTGTCCCATTAAAACAGAGATAGCTGGGAAGCTTAGCTTTGTATTTATTATGTAAACATGTATTTTAGCCTGATGTGCCAAAAAGATGCAAACACAAAAAGAACCCCAAACAAACCAAAAACCCCAAACTTATGCCACCAAAACCCCGAGCAAACCAACACAACAAATATTTGCCCTTTTTCTGCACCTCATCTATTTTCTTAGCAGGGATATGAGACTGAAGCCCTGTACACCTGAAGGAATGATAATTTGTACTAAAAGATTAAATACCCTCGGTTCTCTCCGCATCTGGCATTTTATTTTACACTTGCAGTTTGGTCTGAGAACAAAAACGAAACTGCAATGATTGACTCATCTTACGAAAACATCTTGACGCATTTTTATTCTTTTCTACGTGTTTTCTCCACAACAATAAGTGGAGAGAGAGAGCAATCACCAGTTCCCATGCAAAATTTAAAGCACCAAGTTTAATTCTTCAAACAAAAGGGCAGCTTGGTCTCGCTCACCAATGCTTTGAGCTTGGACTGACTTTATTTAGATCACGCCTAAATTAAAGGCAGAACACAAGCAGGTATCTGCAATAGAGATCAGTCACTGCAGCATTTCCTGCATCTCCTGTAACATTCCTCTTCTTATACCAAGATGCCTCTGCAGCACTCTAAGTCAGGCTTTGAAATAAAACTGATCAAATCCACAGCACATTGTGCTAAAGCTGGACCAAGGCCAGACACACTAAAAACTTTCTCACCTCTCTTCTTCATAAATATGGAGCAGCCAGGAGACCATGAACTGCTGCTTCCAGAGGTATTTACAATACCAGCAGTATTTCTCACTCAAAGCACTCCAGCTATTATCACAGATACTTTTATTGCTAGATTTTCAATCTGTATTGGGGATTTCTCTTTATCTGCACATTCAAGAAATCTGAATGAAGTCTTGGTATGAATTTACAGAATACACAGAGCAATTTATCTCTTTTGAAGTGAGTAAGGCAATCTGAATGAAAGCCATTTTCACTTTGAACAGCTGTGTCTGCACAAGGGACCAATCCACTTTAAAAGTTAGCCCAGATAATGTCTTTATCTGAGGCTGATTCTTTGACACAGTGCAAGAAAGCTAAAAATCAAAGAAAATTGGTCCTTTGACAGTGCAGTGTCACATATTTCCTATGTTGCCCTAGCAATGATGATTAAAAATTAGGCAAGAGATTGTATTAGTTTAATGTCAATTTCTGCTTTTTGGCAAGATGCACAGTTCTTAAGAATTATGAGAAGTTTCCTTCCTCTTTCCTTCTTGCCTCACTTCCCCAGAAAAAAGTGAAAAGAGAATTTGCATGACAAATTTGAGTGAGACAAGGATACAAACAGGCAATGGATACACCAAATTCAAATGGACTTTTGTCTCAGCCACATCACACCTCCCACCAAAGCCACTGTACTGCTCCTGCCCACACAAAGTGCCCCGTGGAGGAACACCAGCTTTTAGAGGTGGGTAAGAGAGCTGACTGCTAGAGAAATAGAGTCTGAGTTTTGAGCAAACTTGTATTTTTGTTATTATTTGAGTGGAAAAAGCTCTGGAGAATGTTGGAAGAGGTCTAAGACAATAGAGCCTCACTGAACTGTGGCCTTTGGGCACACCTCTAAGTAACTCTAATTAATAACAAATACTCCTGGAGAGAAGACAGTGAGGGAGGGGCAGAAAATGTGCAAAGGTAACTGCACAGGGGGAAACATGCAGTAAACATTAAAGAATTTCAGGATTTGTAACTGGGATGTCAACTGCTCGTCACAAAGATTTCTGACACTAAGATTTCTGTTTAATTCACTAATTCCTGTGTGACAAACACCAGCCAGTTCACAGCACTTGTATACAAGGTGTGTGATTTGACTTCAACATGAAAGCAGCTCCTTTTATAATCTAGAACCAAAACTGCATAGCAGGTAAACGGTTAATGCTGAGCAACATGCACATGATACTTCATCAACTCCCTCACCAAAATTAGGATATTATTCTTTATTATGGAGCCCTGTAATTCTAAAGTAAATCATACCAAGATACTATCTTGCAGGTCTCTAGATCAGATATCATTTCTCAGAAAAAAAAAAGCAAGCTTTCATGCACTTACCTTATCCTCCAGCCGGATCAGTCTGGCTCCTATACTGTAGTATCCTTTGTCTACCCCTTTTTCTAAAGAAAGAGAATAAAAATGGGACATTCATTAGGTGGAGAATAAATTCAAACTAAGAATTATATCTGTGGTATTTAAAGCAAAAAAGAAAAGAAGCTGGTAATAGTAGGGTACCATAAAATGCATGAACGTAACGAGAAAGAATGAAACAGAAGTGAAAGAGCGTGGCTGGAGAGAAGGGAATTACTTTGTCAGACTGACAAGATGCAGTTAGTCTGAAGGGCAACCTGGACCTTGGTAGAGGCAATCTGTGGACATGAAGGACTATAGGTGGAGTCTGGAGTAACCTGTTTAATTATCTGAGTGAACTGTATGTAGTTAGATGGAATGGGCAGGGTACCTGGGCACACCTCCAGTTCTGAGTATCACTGGCCTGAGCAAGGTAAACTTGCTATACATAAAGGAATCAGAACAGTTTTCCACTGAGGTTGCAGGTCTAGGAGGCAGCACTGTCCAGGGGTTCAAGGGCTGGAGTGGCAGAGATCGATCCATCTGTCTATAAATCCATCCATCCATCCATCCATCCATCCATCCATCCATCGCCTCCCTGCAAAGGAGTGACACTGGGAAAAGCTCTTGCATCCTCATTTTCCCTCCCACTCTTTATGAGACCTGGTTAGTAAAGCCCACATTCCAAAGTTACACATTCCACTGCAAAGGGTGGGATTGGGAGCCAGGAGTGAAAGCTGTGGAAAATGGGGTCTTATCCTTTCTGTTCCTGGGATCTATTGCTAAGGAATGCCATAGTTTGAGGGTGTTATTGCACAGGCAATGAAGCACAAAGCCACACATATTCTGAGTTGGGAAAAAGCATCCACAAGTTAAAAACCACGGCCTGATACTGAAATATCTTAGAAGCTGATGTCGATGGAAGTTGGACAATTTTTCTACTAAACTATATTTCCAAAACCGGGATGGAGTAATTACTCCTGGATTTTTTCACACATCGCTCCATTTTTATGAGTGATTAAGGTTTGGTTTTTAAAGCTGTCTAAGTCAATTTTACTTAGGGCATGAGCAAGGCTTGATGGAAGTTAGGCTGAGATATGAATTTACACTGCATCAGAGCTCACAGTGAGTGCCTGTGTGTGTGTTCCTCCTGCAGGGAACTCGCCTTCCTGGATTTCTCAGGGAGTGGTACTTGCTTTACCATATACATTTGCTAATGGGATACGTTTAGGGATCTATTTGCAGCAAAGTTCACCTCAAGATAACTTGTGTTGCATGCACCAAACCCGAGAGGAAGATAAGCAAAAGCAATACTGGCAAGCAAACTTTGGGCTTTCCTTCTCCTCCACACATCACCCAGAACATTTGAAAGGTCCTGCACCCTTGGCCCCTCTTTGCAGGCTTAGAAAAGAGAAGTGTTTCCCCAGAGCACCTGCAGGAGCAAATAAAGTCAGGAAAGAAAATGTGGGACAGAGAATAAATGACACAGCTTGGCTCATACATGTGTGCTATTCATCATTCACAACCTCAGAAGCTTGTTAAAATATAAGTGGTTGAGGCACAAGTTTATCTCTGTATTCATCTCTGCCTAAAATGAGATAACTGGCCCTGCTGTCTACTTTCTAGTTAGGAAATCTGTATATCTTTCCAAGTATATATCAGAAAAAATCATGACTTTAAGGATTTCTAATTTGGGATGTGGTTTGAACAGCAGTGGGCAGGTAGTGTTTTTGTTTAGGTCTAACACCAAAAAGTCCCCCAAACCTGAAGAAATACTTCAGAAAGCTTTTTGTTTTTCTAAATAATAAAAGAATAATTTCCTAACCAGCTCTAATTCCATCCTTCAGATAATCACCAAGACATCCCAAACCTTACTAATAATGTTTCCTATTTTAGTTATTCCTGAAAGTTGTGTGGATGAGAAAACAAGAAAATAGGAAGCAGATAAGCAGTAAGAAGTGGTATTGTGGTAAGTGGCACTGCTAGAAGATGTGGAAAATCAGGAGTGGGAGGAATGATGCACATGGAGGGAGCTGTGTCTCATGCAGCCCTTTGCTGGCATGCAGACTGTGCTAGTCACAAAATGCTGTGATCTTCCCCAATTTCTTATCAGCCTCCATTGGGAAGAGCATCCAGCCCTATTTTACAAGTTTTCCTTCTAATAAAGACCATCTTTAAAAGCAAACGTGGTGTGTGCACAACACACCGAACACTGGGGTAAGTGGGGTGGGCACAAGTTCAGATAAAGTCACTTGAGTACATTTGATTTCTACTGCATGTTTGTTATCTCTCTCAAGTCTCTTCTAGGTAGATGATTTTAGACTTCCTACATGATTAGATTATTTGTTCTTACAGAATTGAAAAGATTGTGTGGCCAACTATAAATCTGAAACATCTAAATTCCTCCAGTCTTCGCTTTGCAATCCAAAATAACTTTCCTTTAGTATTGAGTTTTTGCTCTTTGTGTTGGGCTGCAATAAAACAGAGACCAGCTAAGCAATCCTGCAACACTTCTGGGAGAGGCACAGAGGGAAAGGGCACATGGCATGATCATGATGAAAGGAAACACAATTACTTAGAACTGGATGAAAATACATACGGAAAAAATTTAACTCAGAAATAAAAAAAATATTGGAAAGATCTTGTGTCACATGGTTGGTATGATACAAACCCATTATTTATATACTTAGATTTGAATCAGAGAAAACACTAGTAAATAAACAACAGGCATTCTAATCCAGGAGACTGAATAGTTGTTAATGTAGATAAATAATATTAATATGTATTTATTAATACAGACATTTATTCCCTGAGTATACATACTATTCTACTTTCAAAACAACACAATCCTGCATTCATTTCCTAATATTTTCACAAAGCTGACCCATCTGTTTTCCTAGTGAAGAACAGGAGATGCCTCTTGTAAAAAAAAAAAGAAAAGAAAAAAAAAAAAAACAACCAACAAAAACCCCCAAAACCTTTCTTAGGTTTGCTTTACACCAGTTCAACAGATGATAGCTCTTGGAAGCACGTGATATAAATAACATATACTGACGTAAGAAGGAGGAAGAAAGCAAATCAAAGGAGGAATGGCACAATAATCTTATTTTTTCACACAGTTAATGTGCTCCATCTCATCAGAATATACCAAACTTTAAAGAAAATCAATTTTTTTCCTTTGCTTAGGAAAAAGTACTTATGAGGAGCTTTAGGACAGTGAATGAATTGCAGAGAGATGGTCTGAAAATGGAAAAAGCAAGAAACGACCCTTCTTTATAGCGCAGGAGTCCCTCCTTGATTTTCACACAGCTAGAGGGGAACTAATTCAAAAATATTCAAATTTATCTGAAAGCCATCAGTTTCTTTTACACAGAAAATGAGGAATTTGACCATTGTGACACCAAGAATATTCCAGATTGCTGAAGACATCTCAAAACCTTTGTAAATGGTATCTCAGAAAGCAGACCAGCCCAGGAGACACTGCTGCCTTCTTTTGGCTAACTTGGTGCAAATGCAGCCTTCTGGACCTGTGTTTGCTTCAGCTCTGCCAAAGCTCCACATAGGGATAAGTGTGATGAGCTTATGGCAAGATCTGGATTCTTAGGTTTGTAAACTGTGTGCTGCTGAAAAAGAAGGTCAGGATTGCCCCTTTAAACCCATAAAATGGCAAGTAACAAATTGCCTCAGTCATGGTGACTTTTGGTTGGAGTCTCTTTTCTTGTCTGTCAGAGCCTTTTACAGCTGATTGGTAGAAGAAATTAAAAAAAGATAAGGTATAGTCCTGGATCAGGCACTTGTGGTTTCCTTTGGACAGCCTAAAAAGTAAACTGCCAAAATATTTTCATCTCCAGGAGGGGTGGGATAAATCAGTTCCTGCAGAAATATGTGTATCTCTCATTTCAAATATTAATTGACTTAAAAAAGATAAAAGTTAAGCTGATCATATTTATTATGCTTTAAATGATACAGTGACCCAATTTCTTCTTAACAGACGGGAAGGGAAAAGTATCAGAAAGCGTAGGTGGGACTTAATGAAAAAAAAAAGCAAACAATGGAACTGTCAAAATTTTGTAAGAAAGCCCTCTTCTTCAGGCATTCCCACCCGTGTCATGCAGAACCAAGAGGTTCAGATAAACTGCTGATAAACATCAGCTTTTTGCGTACTTTTCTGAACCCAACACAGGATCTTTTGTTTTACCTTGGTATTGTTCTTCACCTTATCCCCTGAAAAGCTACAGTAAGCCTCAAAAATTGCATTCAAAAGCAGTTAACTCCATTGTGCACAGTGAAGGTCAAGTATGACACTCTCTTTATTTGTGTTGTTGCACGTGTCTACTTCGTTGATTCCATAGATTTAATTAATATGCTCTTTGCCTCTACATCAACACTCTCCATTATTAAGGCATGTGTTTATTATGCCAGGAATCTGTTTCATCTGACAAAATGGTGTCCCCTGGAACACTGGGACAGGCTTCCAATGAAACCCAGACAGAGTCTTCTGAGTATACTCCTAAAGGTGGAGTTATTCCTATGTATAAAAGTGGGGTCCAGGTCCTTGGAAAATTGATTCATTATCTTAGTGTTTTTAAATCCACTCCTGCTTTTAGGAGTTTGAAAGAAATGTAGGAGATGCCAAGACCAAAACAAGCAAAAAGGGAGAATTCCTCACAATATGCACACGTGAGGGTGAAATTATGAGAATTCTTTGCACAGAATATGGCAGATGTTGTAAGTTTAAAGGGGTAATTAGGCAAGTTGGTTGAGGACAAACCATTTTGGACACTACACATACTGAAACCTTGTCAGGAAGCCTCTGATGTGCAACAGGCAGAAAGTTGATGGGAAGGTTGGAGGCTTTTTTACACATTTCCCAAAGCACCTTGCTCTTGGCTCCGTCAGAGTCAGGACTGCTCTGACCCAGCATGGCTTTTATTCTCTTCTCGTATCCTTATCTTGTTTTAACACAGCTTTTAGTGCTTTTTATCTCGCAGAAACTAACTTGAAAAATAACAATAACTGCTTCCAGTGAATTCACATTCTGGGTCTTATATGACATCATTCACTTTTGAAAGGTAATAGTACTATAGACAGGCTGCAATTACTTTATATAATATTATCAAAGTCCACAACAGGGTTTCAATAACAGCCTGATCCAAACCCACTGAGGTCACTGGAAAGATTCCCGTTCATTTCAACGGGCTTGGAATCAGACCTTAAGATTCTTTGAATGGGAGTATAATAAAACAAGGAAAAAAATAAAAGGAGCTGGAAAGGAAAATTCTTTTCATGTTTTTTCTCCTTGGCAGTTTAATTTTCTTTGCATTGTCATTTCTTTTTTGCTTATCATCAGTACAGAAATAACACAGTCTGGGGGAAACACCCATATTGTTAAAAATGAGGGTTTTAGCAATGCCTGGAAAAGTATTATATTGAAAATCCATGTTCAGTGTAGAATAAGCCATGCATTCTGAGGGAAACTCAGGGATAACTCTTTTTCTAGAGGAGAAGGATGGTGCAAAAATCTGTTTTCACCCCAAACAGACAAATATTGCTCATCACTGTTCACCGCTTGGAAAATCCTGGGAGTAAAGGCAGGTTGGATAACACCAGGAGTAATTGCAAACTAGGTTTAGTTCTGCAGACCATTTCTCTGGAACCACTTACCATATTTTTGGATTTCTGGAGGGCTTAGATAAAATGACTACTAGATCAAGTAACTTCTGGTTTTGGTCTTGCAAACCCCTAACTGAGCTCACCAGCTTCTGCATCCCTAACCACCATTCTACCTTTTCCAGTCAGTTCCTTGGTACTTTAGATTCTTTCCAACACTTGTTCAAAGCCACAGGCCCACCTAAGACCCTCCCAGTGGTTTCTATGACCCTTTTGACTCAAGATTTGGTGAGACCAAACTTCCTGAACATCTTCAGCTTCTCTTACCTCTCAGAACATTATTTCACAATGAGTTTCTAATTATTCATCTCCTCTGAAACCAGAAACTGTTTGATAAAACGTGCTTCTAAGACTGGTCTTCTTGAGCACAAATTCCAGTTCGGTAATGCTATACTTGAAATAAAATAATACATTTTTGGAGGTAAGGGATGTTTTTCCATAAATTTAGCTTGCACATTGTGGAATGAATCCCCATGTATAAATATTTATAGAAGTATTCAAGCTGACAGATTCTTTTCCTGTGGTCCAAAACCAGCTACAGGGAAAAAGGATTGTCCTACTGAGCCTTCTGAAGCAATCAGATGTTGAAAATGTGTTTTGAATGATATTCCTTGTCCTGATAATATTAACCACTGACAACTTGCCATTTTTTAGAGGCTCTGGAATTACTTTGCCACCCTCAGTCGTGCTCCAAGTCACTTGGGGATATGAGTCTTGAGTTCAGAAAGGAAGAAACCTTTCTAAGTGGAATCAACATATATTGTAATCCCAGACCAAAAGATTTAGAAAGAATATTTTCGTGGAAGAATTTCCCTCAGGATATTTCCATCTCATCATGTACTAATATACATCTCAACATTTATTCTTAATTTCCATTTATTCCACTACCACCTGAATGAAAGGTATTTATCTTTGCACAGGCATTCCAGGACTTTTTAACAGAATTACATTCATGTATAATTGGCTGGATTATAAATCCACACTACAGTAGCCAAGGGTATTTTCCCAAAGTTATGAAGATAATAATTTTGCATAAAATGCAGTCACTATACCTGGGAGGAAAAGACCTGGCTTTCCCAAGGATTGGTCCAACCTGAGAAGCAAACAGAGAATTACCAGCAGAGCAATTACCAAGCAACTTAAACTCTGTTGCTAAGCACGGGAGCATAATTTACATGAGAATTTACAGTAGCTCTAAACCCAAACCAAAACAAGCAAAAACATGATACCAGCATGACTTTATGCACACACAGTCAACAGTTCAGCTCTTTAGAGTTTTTCCTCCAAAATCAAACCATATTATTATTGTTATTTTCTTGAGTACTAATATTTCTCAGACTTTCAAGTTGTAACTAAAACATAGCTCTCCCGTGTCCTATGTAATCTAATAACAAAGACTATACAAACAGAATGACTTCTTAATAACATTTGCAACTATTCCTAGAGCCTCATGCAGGCGGATTTAATATCTATATATGTTGACACAGTAGATTCCATTCAATAGGATTTTTTTTTTTCATTTCATTTAAGGGCTGGGGGAGTTCATTCTGATGTCCCTGTCCACAGCATTAATTTGTAAAGAGAAAAGCACTTTGTGCTGAAACAGAAGAGAATAGTTTTGTGGCAAAATATTTCAGCTGCAAGCCCCAAACTTGGAGAAAGCGTGTGCATGGAGGAATGTGGGCAGGGAAAAGTTCCAGACAGTGCAGCACAGGCAAACCAGATTTCTCTCAGTTGTGGAGAACCACAGAATGGAAACAGAAAGGTAAATCATTATTTGAAAAGTTTTCCTTTTCTAAGAAGAGGACAGAAAAGCTTGGATCACACTATAAACTTCACAGCATGCACCTTAATTTCTTTTAATTCCACTTGGAGAAAAAGGAGAGGAGAATAAAGGATAATTGTAAACTTGGTCATAAAAAGGGTTAAAAATGGCTCCAAGTTAAATCCTCCAGATATTGTGCTCCCTGTTGTGCTTGCAATTTTGGACAATTACTGTTCATTAAGTACACATCTCTCCTAAAGCCAGCTGGCACTAGAGAAATCAGATATTTCATGAGGTGGACAGGGCCTACCTTCTTTGAAGTTCTTTTATGCGAACCATCATGTTGAGGTGTCCTTGGGAGTACTGCTCAATCACGTCACGGACATCGTACGGCTTCTGAGCTTGCTGGGAAAGGAGGCAGGCAGCACGTTGAAAGGTGAGTATTGGTCAAACTGGATTTTTATTTCAGTCAGGCATTCATTCTGTTTTTTTATCTTCCAGAGCTTATTTGCCTGCCATTTTGCAACAGTTGTCGTAATGAATAAAAAGTATGCAGCCGTTGTGGGAGTGAATGAATATTTGTTGTGGAGATGGAGCCAAATGATTCCCATTACTGCCAGTTAGAGTCATGTCTTCATGTTACTCCATACTGAGCAAAATATTAGCCCTTCCCAGTGTATTTGAGAAACATGAACCCAGGATGGGTAATTTATCTGGGACTCTCATGTGCGGTATCTCCTGGCTCATTCCAAAGCCATCTGTTAATCATAATGTCGGGGGACTGAACCCCAGGGATTGGCCCAACTCAGAACACTTGGACCCAGAATCATATGTCTCTTAAGACCAAAGATGTCTGGTGACAGAAATATTGCTGCTTGAGGAACAGGGAGGACAGATGCTCTGCATAACTCAGGGGACTGCCGCACGTGGGTTTTGTTTGTGCTCCTTTGTCTTTCATGATACCTTTGAGATCAGAAAAAAAAGGTGCAATTCAAATAAAAAAGGACAGATAAAAAAATGCAAGAGAGTGAAAAAACTGCCACCTGCCCAGCTTTATTCCCATCCTAAGGAGAACCCAGATGCTTCTGCCAAGCTTTGGTTTCTTGCTGCAACTACTGTGGCTGAATTTTGAAACAGGTCTAGTGAATTTGCATAAAGTGATGTGGTTATAAAAGGTGCAGCACGGTGAAATTTTAGCAAGTAAAATCAATGTGTCTGTGGAGGTTTAAACACAAATCACGGCCTTTTGGAAAGACCAGCATTTTGAGAACCCTTATGGTAAATGTGGGGCAAGATGTCTCCCTTTTTGGCTCTGAATCAAGAAAAGAAGGGGGGGACAAAAAAGCAAAGGTGAACTGCAAATCTAGTAATTGGGAATTACTGAAAACAGCTCATTAGTCATCTTGTTGTCTGTTTGCACTCTGTCACAGCCTCAGCCAGAGCCATTAGCATGCACCACTGCACACATGCATTGAACACCTACAGTATGTGCTGGAGTCATGCTTGGAAGGCAGCCACACGATCCTAGAAATTTCAAATGAAAGCATGGAACTGGAATGGAAACAAATCCTGTGAAATGACTGAGGAAGCGAGAGCTCTTCGTGACAAAATGCCTCCCCTGCACTCAGCACTTACCTGCACCAACACTTCCAGAAGAGTTGTGGCTTTGGAGGTGTGTGTGTGCATTTGAGCGCATTTGGGAGCAGAGGCTTTGCGGGGGAGGGAGGGTTCAGCTTTCAGTTTATCGTTTGGTTTTTGGGGCTTTTTCCCCCTTCCCCAGCTCCACATTTTGCAGACGCTGACACATCACTATTTCTGGCCAGAAAAGCAGCCTATTGTCTTCACCCCGAGAAGCAGTGCCAGTATCACTCTTTAGATGGTCTAGTGGGGGGTGCCTGGAGAGCATTTTGGCTAAATCCTGTATCCTTTCCTTTGGACACTCTCTATTAAACACCATGCATGGCGCAGAGCCCGGATGTGCTGGGGAGTCTTCCCCTCCCCTCTCCCCCATGGGCTAGTATGCGCATAATTAATTCTACTCATTCCCAGTGAAATTTCTTTACCCCCTCAAAAGAATTCCTCTGTCTGTTATCCATTTCACCAAACCATCAGCTCCGAATCCTGTAGCTGCAAAGTGCTGGACACTGCAATCTGCCTGAGTCCTCTCTGAAGCTGAGTAAAAATATCCCTCCAGCTTTCACCATTCTTCCCTCCTATTTTTCCATAAAGCTTTGGATCTGGGCATCTTATGCCCTGCCAAACTTTGGCACAATCCCCTGCCATGTTTTTATTAGGAAATGCTAGAACGATACAACTGAAGCCAGGAGATAATGGGCTTCCAGGGAGGTGTGGTAAATGCAGAACTTGAACAACTCCTTCAACTTTCATTCTGCTCATAATCCCAAATCCTGGCCACTTGAGCTCAGTATTCCACAGTCAGCATGCAAAACTAAATAATATTACCCAGCTTTGAACTCCCAAAATCTAACTAGCATGGGGAGTCCTATAAACTGTATTTCATGGCCCCAAGAAAGGAAGAAAAAAAAGATTATTCCTTCTTCTTCTTTTTCCCTGTCACTGACTCACAGAATTCTCTCCATAGATTGATGAAATTCAGTTTTTAAGGTTTGGCATGACAGCTCCAGAACATTAGGTCTCTAGGGGTTTGAAATATCCTAATTTTTAACCTAACTCATTTATAAACTGATTTTATTTTCCAGAACTGGTGTCTCTATTTTCTTTTACTATTTTTTTTTTAATTTCCCATCGTGTTTATCTCTCTGGTATATTTACAATATAATCCTGCTCTCCCATTTTTTGCTGAGTTTAACAAACTGACTTCTCCTAGACTTCTTTCAAAAGGTAGGGTTATCTGAAGATACATGTCTGCATGGGATTAGGAAATATATAAGCTATTCTGTCTGCCCTAATTCAGAGTCTTCTGAGTGCTGGGAGCTTATCTCAGACTTCTATCCCTTGCATTTAAGTGCTCAGCTCTAATCAAACTTGCCTTAAATGTAAGTTTTTGATTTATTTTTTTAAAACCTCTTCAAAAGGATTATGAAAGGCTATTAACTTGCAGTGGATCCTCTTGGACAAAAAAGCATGAACCTTAAGATAGAAATAACGAGGGCTTTGAAAATCAGTCCAGAAGTTAATTTTTCATTTCCATAGCATTTCTAGCCCATGGATAATGAGAACAATGATATCAGGATCACATTCCATTCAAGTTTTATCATAAGAAGTTTCACTAAACAGGCAAAATGAAACAGTATTTTCAATGCTGCACATTTAGTTTGAGCACTTTTTAACCTGATTGAGAAAATTAACTGAACACTTCATAAAGACAGCAAATTTCCAGAAGGCAGATGCTCCACAATTTTATAAAATATGGCCTGTGAGGTCCCTTTCTGGGAAATACATTTGGAAATGTGGGTCACACCTATGAAAGCAACTTTGCACCCATAGTACTCATCAGTGAGGCCTATTGATCTGTCAGCCATACATAGCATGGGACTGAACATTCCCTAATTGATCAGATGATTGATAACATTCTTGTTATGATCAGCATTTTTGCAGACACCCGTACAGAGGTGTTTTCACCTCAACAGCAGGCTTTTCTTCAGTTCTGCTAGTGCATGGGTAAGTATTGGTGAGTATAGTAAACACACAGAACCCCAAAAAACAAGTGCAGTAAGAAAAGAGAAGTAAAAAATAACGATGCTGACTCCACAAAGTCAGGGGTTTGTGTCACACTACACCCATGGATCATTGATAATTTTGCCCACACCATTAAAAAATCCACAAAAGATGTGAGACCAAGAACTTGACCAATACCTTTGACTTACTACACCACATTCACCAAGACAAGTCCACTCTGAGAGCACCTGCAATGTCAGGCAAGCTCACGAGCTGCACTTGTGATTAATCCTCCTGCTTACCTGAAATTTTCTTCTGGCCACAAAATACTGCATTCTCCTGATGACTTTCACAGCTGTTCTGTGTGCTTCAGTCAGTCTGCCAAGGAACACAAACACAGACACACATCAGCTGGGGGAGGGCAGGAAGGAGGAAAAATGTCTTAATGGAAGATGTTGACTCCAAGCACCAAAATCTACAACTACGTTTTATCTTTACAATGCAAAACTGCAGCGTAGCACGCTGTGTGTGCATTAATGCTTTGTTCTGCTGCTTTGCCTTCCTGCAAATTGTGGTTCTGAGTACTCAAAACTGATAAGTGAGACAATGAAAGCAGGTGTACAAAGATAATTCATGTGGAGGGGATTAGACAGGATTACTGTCAATGCACACAACTGGCATCAGTTTGAAGAATGAGAAACGTTTTTTAGAACCATGAGTACATTCCTTATTTTGCATTTCTTGAGTGTTTGCCCATGAGCTCTATTGCACAGAAATTAAGTCCTTTAAAAAGTACTTTGAGCTCTCTAAGAAGGAAAGAAAAATCAAAGTGTCACATCCTAAAGAAAAGTAAATTAAAATGAACACCACACACCCTCTCAGCACATGTGGGTGTGCATGTCCGTACGGGTATTCAAACACAGAACTGGACATTTTTAAACTCAGCTGTATCATTTCACCCAGAGGATCCTGCATTTACAGAACATTAATTGTGCCACTTGGATGGCATTTAATGACCACACCTCTTCTTTACAGTGAATTTTGGCAGGGTAGGGAGGAAGCAGGAACATGGTAATTATAAGAATGAGTATTTTCTTTAAGGACTGACTCCTTCCCCATGGACTCCTTTATTCACTCAAAATGAGTGAACTAAAGAAAACAAAATTTTCTTTCCAAGGAAGCTGCATTGTTGGGAAATCTATGTTCTATATGGACATCATCCTTGACATGTGATGATAACCCTGACAAAACTTTCCAGCAAGATTCTTAAGTCTCCTGAAAACACAATCTGCTGCTTCTTCCCAGTGTGTCTGGCTGGGAAGAAGGAAGTATTGGCTTGACCACCTACTTGGGTGCCACAGTTTAGAGACAAAAGTCTAAAAAGTGGAAAGGTTACAGTGGGTTATTTCAAAGTGAAGGAAATAAAGGCTAAACAAGCCAGAACTGTGTTTTAAGAATTAGCAAAATTATTCATTTTTATAATTATTCTTGGGGAAAAATAGTGCTTGTCACAGAATCATAGGATATGCTGAGTTGGAAGGGACCCATCAGGATCACTGAGTCCAACTCCTGGCCCTGTACCCCAACAATCCCATCCTGTGCCTGAGAGCTTTTGCTTGAGTGAGATACCACAGCCACAGGCTTTTAAAATAAGATTCCAGTAGCTTTTTCTTGCTCTTTCTATGTCAGGTCCCAGAAGAATATTAAATGCATGCACAAACAGGTGTTTGTGTCCTACCTATACACTCATATTTCATCTATCTGTGTATATCCATGCACATACCCATATAAATACATTCACACATGCAAACACACAGAGACAAGGCAGGGTGAGCACGACTAAAGAGCCACCTTTGCTGCACACCATCAGCAGCACTGCTGAGGAGGAACCTTTACACTCGTGTAAGCCCATCAAAGGGATTTCAGAAATGTCACTGATGGGCTACCAGTAGTTTAGCCTGCAGGACCTTTATTATGGTGAAAGAAAAAGCTCTCAGCTTGACATTCAGGGCCCCAGCTGAGCTCCTGTGGCTGCTGACTAGAACAGAGGCGACACTGGTTACAAATGGCACAGACTTGATAGAGAGGTCTTTGTCAGCCCTTACAACTATGGTTTGTTTTTTTTTTTTTTAATTACCAGAAAAGAATCACAATTTAAGGTTTAGGGGTTAGCCAACCTCCCCCGTTAAGATAAAGACTTGTTAAGATAAAGCAGTTAAGATAAAAACTTGAAATCATCCCCTAGAAATAAATGATGTGAGACTTCATATATATACTTGAGGGATTTTTTATTAGGCTGATCCACATGAGATGGCCCAGTCACTGTTTAAACAAGCTTAAATAGACAAGCTTAAAGAAGTCAGAGATGGAACCAAACCAAGGCTGTACTTTCCTCCTAATTCCCCTCCTTCTGCAGAAAGCGGGGCTACAGAACTTTTTACAGTTTGTTATCAAGCTAAAATGTTCAAAGCCATGAGACTGAACTCTTGGAACTTGATGTACAGTTGAACAGGCCTCATTTTCAGAGAGAAAAGTCATTAATTTGTGAAATACAGCTAAGAAGGTCACCCAACTATCATTCCAAAGCACTTGATATCATCATGTTCCAATTGGCAAAACTCACACCAATCTCTTTAGGAGCAAATTCTGAAATAAAAGTGACTGCTCAGATTTGATGGTCACTAGTGTTAAACTAGGAGTCAGAAACGTGTGAAACCTGACTTTGATGGAAAAATAGCGTGAAAAGGTGCAAATCCATAGAGTGAGACACGTGGATAAGTCATCCTAATTGCCCCAAAAAATCCCCAGGGAGCACAGCAGCTCCAGGTGATAGAGAGCAGCTCCAGATGAGATAAATTCCTGCTCTGTACAGCAAGCAGAGCTATCCTCCTGATGGGGTGTTGGGGCAGTGTGGCCGTGGTCCTAAACATTTTTTGAGATTTTAGCTGATTTTCTTAGGTTTTCAACCACTAATGTCCATAATGGATAATTACAGCTACTACTGACCAGGTTACATTTATCCCTGGATGTAGCCCAACATATTTACCCTGCTAAACCTTCTATTTTATCCCAATCCCCCTGGATTAGGCAAAACTCTTTCAGCCTTGAAGGTGTCAGTCTGTCACATTCCAGAAACGTCCAACAGGAGAGAACTAAAGGACAGAGATGCTCTAGGCCCTGCTTTGGTAATTCTCAGTAGGAGCACAGCACCACTTCTGGATCTTCTGGATATTTTGGGATATGCAGCTGATGAGACAACAGCCTGAGGGAGGTGTGATGGACACCACACTTGCACAGTCTTTCCATGTGGCATTTTCTAGGGACATGAGACAGAAAGGACAGATCTGCATAGGGACTGTGGTTTCTGCATCCCTCGGAGGTGGGGATTTAACTCCTTTCATAGCTTGGCTCCCAAACAGCAGGCCCTGAGCACTTGCTCTGAGCAGGAACAGGGGTGGGTGGGTGCCAAACAGAGCAGCCAAACTCTCCTGCCTCTGTGCACCAGAGGGCAGTGGCACGCACACGCACACACACACACACACACACACACACACACACACGGAGATGCTTTCCAGTACTTCAAAAAATTTAATTATTTTAAAAAATTTACCCAGAAACGCAAGCTTAAGCTCTAGACCTCGTAAGGATGGAGTCCACCACACTGAGGTGGGGTGGGTGGTAAGTATTGGGAAGATTGTTTTGTCTGTATGTTATGCTCAAAGGAATAGAATTAGAGTTTTATTGACACACAGTTAAATGCTTTTCCATCTTTTAACCTAAACAACAGGAAATAAGGTTTTGTCAAAACCCTCCCCTAAAACGCTTTCTAAAGGAGAACAAAATGACATTTGAACAGAAGTGATCTGGCTTTGGGAAAGTTATGAGCACATAAATTAATAATTGAAGCTTGCAACATCTGTAACTATAATGGATACCATGAAATGTCTACTGAAATAACATATCCTTGGATCCATAAATGGTACTGACATCATCTCTAACTGTGTCTTCAATAGGACCCAAGCCTATTGAAGCCAAGCAGCATGAGTTCCTTACCTCTCTGCTCAAGGGTTTCTCAGCAGGATGCTCAATTTTAAAAGGGCTCAAACCTATCCTTAATTACAACGAGTCGTTCCTAGTTTGGCTCCTGGGCCGTCACTGTGGTAGGGCAGGGAGGAAGGGGAGCGGGTGGTGGTCCTGAATCATGGATGTTCACACAGTCCCTGCCCTGGGGGGATGCTCAGAATCACTTGGCAGCTACCCTGGAAGGGCTGGGGAAGGGGACCCCTCTTGGCTGGCTCAGCCTCCCCTCTGCAGGTTCTGGCTGTGCCTGTGTGGGTGCAGAGCCTGGTGGGACAGCTGCGTGCCCAAGTGCCACTGCAGCCTGGGTTTGCTCCTCTGCTCCGGGCTCAGGCAGCACTGAACGGCATCACTTTCAGCTAAAACACTTGGATGCATTCAAGAGTGGCTTTTTTTTCTTTTTTTAACTGCAGGAAGGCGGTAGCTTAAGCCAAAGAAGCCAAACATTTTCTTTTTTGTTGAAAATAATTGAACCAGAGGAGGAAATAGAGATGATGACATCCAAAGCAACTGCAGAAACTATCCCACAGGGATGTTTTTATAACCTTTCTTTGATATAGCATTCTGTCTGTTAAAAGCTGGTGTTGGCCAGTTCAGATGTACTCTTTTTCTTCTTCTGTACGGAGCCTGATAACTTCCAGCTTAATGTGCTTTGGAGCAGTCAGGGGATATTTGAAGCAAAAAAGAGATGCCTAAATGGACCCTAAAGCCAGGCAGAGTTACAACTACTGCAGGCCACGCTGAGGCACAGCTCAAGTCTCCAGACAAGCCTGTTATCAGTGGGATGCACTTTTCAGTCCAGCAGCATTTTTTTAATTGTTAGAGTTGACTTGGGTGTAGGGATCGGGGACGGACTTTGCCCAGGCTGTGCTGCAGGGTGGCTGCAGATAGGGGAATGTGCATTCCAGACTGGTTTTCCTGATGTTTATTCAGGTGTCATGAATTAGAGGAGCTATTCAGTGTAACATCATGAGCTGTGGAAAATAAAGGCCACTTCAGTAAGGTCAATTATAGCTCTCTGTGCCAGTTTGCCAAACGGGTTTGAGGATACACGCTCACAGTGCCTGGGTTACTGCTGAGCTTCATTCATTTGTCAGGTTCTGGTTGCTTAGAGAAAACACATACAGAGTCACACTAACTCTGGTTTAATACCAGTCCCTGGATGATGTGGTAACTCCTCCCCAGAGTAACATACAGCATCATCTGCTCCAGAGTTGTCCACTTGGCATTAGTTTCTAAGCCAGCACAAACAGGGACTAGATCAATGATGGCAAGTGAAATGTACAGAAGTTATTTGAGAACTCAGCCCTCCATCTGCCTTTTTGTTTTCCCATCACATTTGATTAAGATTATTCGCTTTCCAGCTCTGTTTCTGGGAAGAACACTGATTCCTAGTCCGAACTTTAATTTCTTTCCATGTACAATTGTCTCAAATGGGCTGATATTTTATTAGGTAAAATTTAAAGGAAATCTTATTTGCACTGAAAGCAAAGGACAAGAAGGGTGGGAAAAGAGAAACCAGAAAGAAGATAAAATTAGAGAGCTTCTCACAGGCAGATGCAGCTGTTGGTCCACAAGAAGTCACACACACAGTGTGGACCTTCCCTTGCTGGAGAAAAGTGGTGGAGAGACATGGTTCTCATCACAAGGGAAAGGAGCTTATGTAATGTGGTTTTAAAACTGAGCGAAGCTGCAATGTCCAAATTTTAAAAAAATCACCTTCCCTATAAATGAAAATATTATTGCCTTCAGCTAAGCCAAGCCAGACAAAATGCCTTGAGCCTTTTAAACCACATGAGTTAAGAGAAGGTCGCAGCTTGAGTCTGACATGCAAACACCTGGAACTGTCAGGCGATGATTCTGGTTCCAGAGCTCATCCCAAGCCAGGAGCAGCAGAGAAGTACAACATAAATATAATATGAGAGGTTTCCAGTCTTGTAACATTTCATCAAAGCCTTGTAAAGAACAGATACTTCTGGAGCATTTCCACCACTTACACCATGGAAATTAAATAAGATGCTATTTGCACTGAAACCTGAGGGAACATTTCAGAAAGTGTTGGCACAACTTTACTTTTCCCTTTATTCCTATCACAACTCCACCTTAAACCTACCTCATCTCTATTCTAATCATATCCTTACCTGAACCTTTTCAAGCCTGTGTTTGGCTCAAAGCTACAAATAAATTAGGATTGGCTCCTCTCAAAGCAGCCTGGAGGCCTATTTGGCTTCACCACACTCTGCTGACAGCCTCAGTTTGTGAAGGAATGCTGCAGACTCTGCAAATCTCTCCTTTGCAGGTACAGTCCCAGGTAGGAAAGAGTACAGAAGTGAGAGAGTACAGAGAGCAGAGTTTGTGAGGGGCTGCTTTCTGGGATCTGGTTATTTTGCTGAAGATTTTGTGGCATTTTCTGTCTTCACCCACCCACCCATCCCACACACACTGCTGCCTCTGAATTCGTTCCAGAACACAGCTGCCTCTACTTCTACCTGCCCCTCTAACCTGACCTTCCCTGAAGTGAATGGGAAAGAAAGCAGATTTCCTACAGCAGGGAATTTAGGGGCAGGGAAGACAGTACAGGGACAGGACAACAGCTCTGAGGGAAACTGCCAGAAGAGGAAGAACTAGGACATCATTTAGAGGGAACAACAGGCCAGCCAATATATTGGCATAGGAAGCACCACTGGGAGAAGCAGCAGCACAGGGTGATTGCTTCATGTTGTCCAGGAGCAGAATAAAGTTAGTAAAAAGCGCCTGAAAATGATCAGAGGTGGATGTAACCTGCTCACTGAATGTGATTTCATGAAGAAGAAAAGCCCTGAACTTGGAGTTGTTTTTCTCAACCACAGACAGTTGGAGTTTTCAGTTACAAGTTTGTTCTGTAATATTACAAAGTGGGTTTATTGAGAAAGTGGGAGAAAAGCACTGTGTTAGTCCCCTGCTAATTAAAATGCATAATTAAAATGAGTAATTAAGCTTACTACAGAATGCTCTTGTGTCTGGGAGCCCAACTGCCCTTGAACAACAACTCATCTGCTGAACTGTCTCTGAGAACTAAAGTAGCCATTGGATATTGTGGTTACATCTTTCCTCTATTTTTTGTTGGCAGCAAAATAAAAGTTCCTGGTCTCTTTTCTGCCATTTTATTTCTTCCATTCTTTCTGCAATGTCAGAACAAACAAGATGATGTCATAGGGATGTCTTTTCAGTGTGGAAGTGAAAACACAGAAAGATTTTCTTTTTTCTTTTCTAAGCAAACAGCTTCTAGAAATTGCCACAATAACTTCCTGTGTTAGCGCTGACCATCACTACTGCTGGTCCCAGGATAGGTGAAATGCTCCTGTCTCCATGCCAGTTCTCATTTGCTTAGAAACTCCCTCAAGCCACAAACCCCTTCTTGGGATGTGGACAGATAATGACACATTTTTATCCCACATATTACAACACTCACTAATCCTAACAGCTACGTATTTGTTTTTAACTTCTCCCTGCTCAAAACTTGGTCTTCATGAATTCATCTTTTAAAAAACACCTCCAGACCATCTAGCTGGTAAAAGACACTGCAGAGACAGCCATCACCAAGCCCAAACAACTTCCCAGAGACGCCTTTCTGGAATCTGAATAGCCTTCCCATCTGTGCAGCACAGGAATGGGACACCCTTCTTCCACAGGTTCTGGTTTGCTCACTAAAAAAATGCCACAACCAAAATTAATGAACTTTAAGACTTCATTTTCCTCTTCACTGTATTCAGCATTTATGGGAACAACGTGGTGTTGTTAATATACACCAATGACTAAGCGCTGTATTTATGCCTCAATGATTTTCTGTCATGAGAATATAATGCCTGGCAAAGACTGATTCTCTGAAATACCAGTTTGTTTGGGGTCATTAATCTTAATTCCTATCTTGCCTGAATAGGAACTGGATAACACTCAAGTCAGGGAATAGTTCTGAGAATTAAAACTTCAATGGCTTTTGGGCTGCCCAAGGCTTTACATTTCTTTTAAAAAATATGTAATTAATTAATCTGCACCAAGTAGTAGGGAGAGACCCTGTGGAATTAAGGAAAATGCTCCTTGCGGCTTTAAAAAACAAAAACCAGTGGCTTTTGGCAGGATCTTTCCTTAGTAGTTCTCGTGATTTAGTAGTTGCAGCAGGGCTATGGAAACACAACTCCTGGGTTCTTGAACTGATTGATTTAACTGGCCTCTGTGTTTCTGGGCGATCTTGTTCAAGTTCTTTTACCTGGCTGTGCTCTAGTTTATATGTCTATAAAATAGGTGTAAAACCTGCCTAAGTCATGGAGGTGTCACGGGGATTTTAAGGCATTTAGCAGTCCCAAATGAAGTTGTATTTTATTTATAGAATGACTCAGCAGAAAAAGAAAGAAAAAGAGTAGTGACAACATGTTTATCCCTTAATGGTGATGAGAAGCAAGGGATACTGCTCTGCAGGCTTGGGATAAACTGCCATGTCACTGACCCCTGAGCAGAGGCTGTTTTCCAAAGCATTCTCCCCTCTCCACCTTCCCTGCTCCTCCTCTTCTGAGCACCTGAGTAATCCCTGTAGGAATTAGTTCCCTGTTCACCAGATACTCAGCAATGCAAGACACCCGCAGCATCTGAAGCCAAACAGGACCATTAGATCATAAATGTGACCTGCTCAACAGTGCAGGGGATTGCATTTCACACAGCTGCCCTTGCCCTGAGCCAAAAACCTTGTGTAGGACTAAAGTAACTTTCCAGAAAGGCATCTGGCCTTGATAGAAAGACCTTTATATACTGTTAAAAAGTGCCTTATTTTTTATTTAAATTTGTCAGTATTCAGCTTCTAGGCTCCTCTCTCCAACTGGAGTAGCAGAGCAGTTTTAGCCTTTTCCAGCCCTGTCTTTATTCCAGGCACCTTCAGGGGTGCCAGATGCACTGCCCATGGCCTGGCAGGGAGACCCAGCCCTGGTGTAGGGAAGAGAGAGTACAGTACTGCTCTCTGTGGAATTGCAAGGGGAGACTGAAATCCTACAACATTTTTTTTCATTATTTTTCTGCCTGTGGTTTAAATCATGCTACCAGTAATTTCAGAGATTCATAATAGAAATGCTTAGACTGGTTAGAATGGAGAATGAATGGGAAGGTCTGTGTGTGGAAGTGTTAGAAAGGAGCACAAAAAGCCCTGTGAGGATGGCAGGTGCTAGACCATGAACATTACAGTACAATTATGAACAGCTTTGGAAAATACCCAATTCAGGAACACAAAGGAACAGGTTCAGTCTGGAACTGAAAGAAGGCCACTAAGAGGTAATGGTAGGACGATACAGAACAGGGCTGGACTCTTAAGACACGCTGGTAAGGAGACAGAGTGGAGGAAACAAATTCTAATCATTCCCAGAGCTGGCAGAGAACAGAGGAAATAAAAGATTCTGGTCACTGTCAGCTCCCAAAGGCAAAAAAGGTTTGGTGGCACCTGGGATCCTGAGGAGATCCCAGCATGAAGATTCAGTAGAGCATTACATGGACTTCCACACAACGGCACGAAATCCTGAGCATCCTACCTGGATGCAGATGTATTTGTGAGTAGCTGGTTATGGGATGTGAATCACTGAAACTTGCCATCTTCAAAGAAAATGACCCTGCCCTCCACTAATGTTTTGTATCGAACCTTGGGACACAACAACCAGTTCATACCAGCAGAAAAGACCCTTGAAAACTGGTTCTCAAACTGATCTCCTATTTGATCACCTGCAAATTCACCTTTTAAGGGTCTTCTCAAACCCACAGGTATTCTCACAAGGTCCTTGCAAACTTCCATCACAACCCATTTTGAGCTCCAACACCAGTTTCTACAAACCCACGTGCCAAGAAAGGATATTGCTTTGCCACTGGAGGAACTGCCATTTCAAAACCAGACAAAAAAATCACGTATCTTTAGAAAAAAAAAATTTAGTATGCATGAACTCTTTTGCAGACAAAACAGTGATCATACTCATAGAACCTCACAGGGAACTTTACGTGACCACAGACACGTATTATTTTTCCACCCTGTATTTCACGTAAGAACATGCGTAAAAATCCTACAGGTCTCACTTGCCTAATACTGAAAATATGCAGCACTTATCAATAGTTTACTACAGAAATAAATATCTTCCTAAGAGCTGCAAGCATCACTTGTGAAAACAATCACTGAAACCAGAAGTTTTGCTGAGCTACTTATTTCAAGAGATTTCAGTTGCTCATTGAGAAACTGCTTTCTGTTCAAGGGTTGTGCATTTTTTCTGTACTTTCAGGAAAAGATGCTATCTCTTGGTGTTTTTATTTTTCTGGCAGACCTTCAGCTCAGCCAGTGGATGAACAGAAGGAAAGTGTTCATATACCGATTGCTTGTGCCTTGCTATTAAAGAACAGGAAAAATTCTGTTTTCAATGTAAGTGAGGAAATCTGTGCCTTCATGCTCTGGGGAATTCTGATTTTCCTGTCTTTGTTTCCATCCTAACACAAAGGAAAAATACTTTAAAAGTCATTATGAAACAAAAGATTCTGAAAGCATTTGAGCCTGAAATGATAATATGCTTCAATTTGCCCTCCTCCATTTTAAATACACTTTTGATTTCAAAAAAGAAATATTTTATGCTCATATAAAATAAATATATTTTTTCTGGTTTATGCCCTTTCTCCTCCCTGTAACTGGGACTCTTCCCTGCAGACATATCCTACACTGCATCATCTGGTGCAGAATGAAGACCACATGTCTCAGAGAAGATGTAAACTGGTTTATGGGATACTATAAAAGAATGGCATATCCATTCTATGAATCCCATGAAACAGCAAATCATCCTGGGAAGACTCAGTTCAAATATTGGAACGGACTTTGACAATTTTCCACTAATAACAGTGTCCTGAATTCTGCCTGCATTGAGTGAGTTTTGTTTTCACTCCTTCTGTTACAAAATGAAATTAATAAAACTTCCTCTGCCCGTCAAAGTTTTCTTATGGAAAAACTCAATTTTAAAGTGGTCTTTTTCCTCCCCTTTGAAGGACCATCAGCTCTTTGTCCACCTAAAGTTATTAGCAAACGAAAATCTGATTGGAGCAAAAGATAGCCATTTACTATTGAGTGCACATGAGGTGATCTAATTAACAGGACAATGGCTATTAGTGCTTCAAAGTCTCAACCTTTTGGGTTTTGATTTTTTTGTGTGTGTTTTGTTTGGGTTTTTTTAATTGGGCCTTGAGGATGCCAGTACTGCAATCAAAAGTGTTTCTAAATAATTATGCACTCATTTAGGTGGCTAACCACCTGAACTGCTGTAATTAGAACACTTGATACAAACAATTAATTATGTTAGCACTGCTGAAGGCTGTTTTAAGATTTAGATACAGAAATATGTTCAAACAAAGAAAACCCCAAAAACAAGGGGATCTTTATTTCATTTGACACATGCCCACTGATCGTTCTCTGAACAGCAGTCTGAGAACTCCTCTTGGAAGCCCTGTAAGAATGAAATAAAAACTGGGAATGATGCTATCAAGAGTCCCACTGAAATGGAATTATTTTTTTTATCCAAGGAACCAGACATATAGACATTGCCTCAAATCAGCTTTATCTTCTCCTTGAGCAACTAGCTTTAATCTGGATCTGAAGGAACTTACTGCAGAGATGAGGCAGCAGCTCAAGTATTCACATACTCAAGCCCAAAATTTCAGTGCTCCAAAATGTGAAATAGGTCATGACCATTTGTCCATTTGGAGCTGAAATAAGAACATGCTGCTTCTCCTCTAATTCAATTCTCTTACCCAGAAGTTTCCCAGCATTCTGCTGTCCTCCAACAAGTCCTCCCAGCATTGAGCTGGCTTGATAATGAATTACAGGTGTAGTTTTCTAAAAGTTCACAAACCTATAAACTTCAACCCCATTCCAAAGGAGCTTGACACAATTTATCTTTCTGCTTGGCTATTATGCAAAAAGAAACTATGCAAAATCTCAGGTTTGGCATGGATTCGAAACAAAACCACTTGAAAGGCTGCAATTTAAAGTGAATTTTCTTTGACAATTTCAGTTTGCCCAAACCTGAAACTCAAAGCAAACCTCAGGGCAGAAGTGCAAACCAGAACAGATAGAAATCAACGTTTACACAACACTCCATGAATCAAAGGTACCTAACTTCACATGACATCAAGCAGAGGCTGACAAACCAGGAATCAGACAGGAACATTTTTGAACATGATCTACTTCACATTTAACAAAATAATTCATCTCTCCTATTATCAGTCTTCTCATAATCTCAAGTTTTAAACTCTTCTCCTAACCTTAAAATTCCTATTATTATCACTTCAATCTTTCTCAAATTTTCAAGCCTCATGCTGTGAGAACTACAGGGGAAATAAAGCCATCTTATTCTACCCAAACACATCTTTAAATGTGTTCTCTGTAGAATAATCACCTGTGTCTGATGAACTGCTGAACCAGTTGAGTCTGAGTGATAGCTGATAATTTCCCTGAATTATAAAGTGTACAAAATGTCACAAATATAATCAAGATAATTGATAATGGACACTTAAAACTATGAAGACTCTTGAAAATGCACAGGAAGTTTTAAAAAATACATTATCTCTGTGTGTTGCTTTTCAGATACCTCATGGTGTGTTTTGAAAATGCAGTTTCCATTCCTGGCAGCCGTAAAGTTAAACCCTGAACGTGTTTACACACCTCTCCTACACCTTCCAAAATAGCTCTGTAATGGAAGTACCTAGGGAATGGGGAACTAGTTGACTTTCCAAATGACTGAGGAAAAATACTTGCATAGGCCAAGATCTGTTCAGAATTAATGAAGGGCTTGATTCTGCAAACCCACATCCAAGTAATTCTGTACATGAGTTATTTCCCTGAGCACAGAGGCTGTGAAGAGGTACCAAACTGTATTCAAAATTAAAGTCTGCAACATGGCAGCCTGATTATGCAATTAAAAGTGATATTGAGGCTATGTCTGCATGATTTTATTATGTATTTTCATATCGTTCACAAGAAAATTGGGCATTTTGGAGACAGACACATATGTGTATAAAACTCCACATTTAATGCACTTCCATGAGTTAAGCTCTTTGGTAACCTTCAGAAAATAATTAAACTTGCATTAAAGTATATGCAAAGTTGTAGGTTGTGAGCATAAATATGGATAAATACAAACTTGATTTATAAGCTCAAAGTAATCTCTCAAGAGTGATTTAGCCATAATTTTAATAGCATGAAAATGACTAATTTAAGGTCAGGAGTAATTTAGTTTTGACTGACTTGGCAATCCTTTGTTCTCTGGGTCATGTAAGTGTTGAGTAAATTATAAACCTGTAATTCTATCCTGAGGTCAAGGGACTTCAGAATTGATTTGATATATTGGTCTCCTGGAAAGTTCTTCCAAGGCCAGTACCCCCTAAACTGTGTTTATGAGTTGACTGCATTAATAACTGATAGAGTCATATAATATTAGCAGAGGTGAAATTAACCCTTAAAAAGAAGAGTATGTTGAAATGTGGGATTTTTCAATGAGAGACAGGAAAACCAGATATATCTGTGAGAAGTCAAGTTTCTACAGAGTACTGAAAAAAACCCAAAACAAACATGATTGAAAAAAGGTGTAGACGTTTGACTTCAGGAACAAAATCAGACTGACTGATCTCATGAACATTACCTGGGAAAATCCTGCATTTGTGAAGCAAAACTATTACATTTCTATCTTATTAGGGGCAAAAATAAATAAGCCATCAACTACTCTGACAGATTATGCCAGAAGCATAAATACATTAAAAAAAAGAGCAACTGCTGGTTTAATGCAGGCTTTGCTGTATCCCATAACACTTGCTATTGAAAATCTGAGATGGGATGTAAAGTGAGATGTTTTCCATTCAAGAATTTAAGTGTGCATTATAGCAGCACTTCTTAATTTTGAACCTTTTAATGCTTCCAAATGAAAGCCATCGCACTGCTAAAGAAATGCACTGTAAAGCCCAGACAAAGAGCCTGGACTATTCTTTCATCATCAGGCAAACATTAAAGTTAATGGTCCTCAAAGTGTTTAGGGTTATTTCATTTGCCTGATGTCACAGTCCTGAACTTATTAGTAAGAGGTGTATTCAGATTACTCTGTTCAGTTCTGATTTAAAAGAAACTCAACAGTAATCACAATCTGAAATCTTGAAATCCTTAAGAATAACCTGGTGTTAACCTTGAGCACTCCTGTGAAAAATCAGAATTAGGCTCCCCCCACCTCCAAGACTCTAGATTTCATATGAATATGAATATCTCCTGTTAGCTATGAATGTTTCTCCTGGACAGTCCTTGGATATCTCCTTCCACTGCTTTCAAATTCCTAGCAAGAGCACTAAATTCACTTTTACTGTATAAAAATCCAACAGTTGGTTAGATTAATGAGCAATAAACACACACCCAAGATAAAGAAATATCAGCATCAGAATTAAAATTGCTCAGGCTCTTCCCACAATGGGTTACAGCATTTGACCTGGTCACACAGTAAGAATCACTCTGAAAAGAGGCATTATAATGCTGACACTACTTCAGGCCCTTCCCAGGTCCTGTCCCTGGTCCCAGAGAGCAGAGCTCAGAGCCTGCCCCTCCTCTTCCCCTCACAAGAAGCTGGAACTGCGCTGTCTCCCCTCAGTCTCCTCCAGCTGAACAGAGCAAGTGTCCTCAGCTGCTCCTCACACGCTTCCCCTCAAGGCCCTTCACCATCCTGGTGCCCTCCTTTGCACACTCTCTAATGGCTTTATGTCTTTCTCACATTGTGGCACCCAAAACTTCACACAGTATTCGAGGTGAGGCTGCCCCAGCCCAGAGCAGAGCCGGACATTCCCTCCCTGGCCTGGCCAGCCATGCTGGGCCTGGTGCCCCCAGGACAGGGATGTCCCTCCTGGCTCCAGGGCACTGCTGCCTCATGTCCAACTGGCCATCGACCGGGACCCCCAGGTCCCTTTCCCTGGCACTGCTTTCCAGCCTCTCATTCCCAGTCTGTCTGTACATCCAGGGGTGCCCCATCCCAGGTGGAGAATCCAGCACTGTCCCTTTTGAACTTCACATGGTTGGTGATTGCCCAGCCCCGTCATTTGTGGAGGTCTCTCTGCAGGGCCCCCCTGCCATCGAGGGAGTTGACAGCTCCTCCCAGTTTAGTGTCATCAGAAAACTGATTTAGTATTCCCTAGGGTGCTGTGTCCAGGTCATTAATGAGGATGTTGAAGAGCCCAACACTGATGATGGAGCCCTGCAGAACCCCAGTAGTGACCAGTGCCAGCATGGTGTCACCCCAGTCACTGTCACCCTTTAAGCCCAACCTATGAGCCTGTTGCTCACCCATCATGTAACAGTTATCCAGCTGTGCACTGGACAGTTTGTCCAGAAGAATCCTGTGAGAAACAGCACCAAAAGCTTTGCTGAAGTCCAAAAAGATTCATCTCCTGGCTTTCCTGGATCAGCCAGATGGGTTATCCTATCACAGAAGGAAATCAGGTTTGATAAGCAGAACTTTGCCTCATGAAGCCATGCTGGCTGTGACCAATGACTGTGATGTGGTCCAGGTGTTTTTCAATACCTGCCAGAATAATCTGTTCCGTGATTTTCCCAGGCACTGAAGTGAGACTGACGCAGCTCTGTGAATTGGCTCAGAGCTGTATCACAGGATGATGGGCAGAGCAGGGAGGGGAGGGATGTGCAGCAGGAGCAGGACCCGCCCATCAGTCATGGAGAGCTTTGTGTTGGCTCAGCCTCAGCCTGACTTGCTCCTTCAGCTCAGTGACTCCACGTGCTACAACAGGCATTTGACAGCTTGTGAAAAAATAGGTGAAGCCTGGCAGGTTTGAGAACCAAGTGCTGTAACTGCATCTGGCAGGGGAGGAGGGCAAATTAGCAGTGAAAACAGCCCGTGCTGATTTGAGAACGCGGGCACTTGAATTGGCTGGCTGTGAGCTCGCTTACATAAGTATTATTTACATTATATGCAAGGTAGAACTCATCTCCTTATGCTGAGCTCAGGGCACTGGCACATTCCTTGCCAAGGGTCAGAGGGAGTTTAGCTCAGGTTTAGGCTTTAACAACATCAGCAGAAGGGTGAGGGCTTGAAGCAAGGACTCAAATCTGGGTTTAACTTGCATTACAAACTTCTCCCCAAATACTCTGTGAGTAGCAACCTCTGACTGTTCACTGTGAAAAGGAGTAAATTTGAATGGATGATGTGTGGGACAGAAGATTTAGTGACTAAAGGCTGCCCTCTGTAACACACAGAGTTCCTACAGTTGCAGTCACTGTTTTGTTTTCTAATCTCCATCAAAAGCGTCTTCTTAATTCTATATTTGAGTTTCTTGGTGTATCAGTACTACAAAATAAAATCTCAGTTTGCAAATATTTATCAGCTGTATTTTAAATACAAGCTATTTTCTGGGAGATTCTGTAAGAAACTTCCCTCCGCCCTCATTTTAGATAATATATACTGTATGGAGGGTATATGCTGTATTGTATATTTTCTATAAAAAACATTACATTTTTAACCTCCTTGAGACCGTGTATATAAATATTTGTACATGAAATTATAACATAGGCTTTGAAATTTATGCCATAAATTTCTGTTAATGTTCTAAAAATATTTGTTCAGGCAAATGAAATTGCAGTAAAATATTTTACTACAGATCAGTCAAAGGTTCTCAAAACTTTATCTTCCTAAAAAACAATCTTTCAAGCTATAAAACAGAGTTCCATTTTAGATATCAAAAAGGCAAATTTAACCAGCTTGATTTGATTAATACCAAGCAGTTTAACATTTTTGAAAACACTGAGAACTAAGGTGAAATTAAGTCAACTTGTAAGCATTTTCTCTTATTACATATATGTTTTAATTTTGTTTTCTAGAAACTTACACTGCTAGAGGCAAATGGCAGTGGATGGGGGATTACAGGCATATTTCCTACTGCAATTAGCACTAACGAGAGCTGGATGTGTTGCCCAGCACACAAAGCTCCAAGTATACAAATTGTTAATAAATCTGACTCCTCACAAGCCAGAAAATTAATGCTGCATTCAGAACGATGTGTGGTCCCAGATATACGTCTGAACATGCTCCTTGGGGTGTCCCAACACCTCAGCCAGGAGCTCAGCTCCACCTGGACACTCCCAGTGGGTTTTACCACCCACAGTGGAAGCTCCTGGGCAGTGAGGGAGAGCCCTGTTCTGCCCCACCATTTCTGCTCAAACAAAAGTCCCTTTAATGGCAGCAGCTTTCCCTCAGACAGGTTCCAAACAGCCCCCAAATCACAGGCACAGCATCAAGAGTTTTCCTGCGCGTCTTCATGGAAAGCTGTTTCCCCTTCTCTCAATCCCCACCCAAAGACCACCGTCAGGTGAGCTGGAGTTCCCAGGAGCTCACAGCTTTCCCACAAGCTCAGCGGAGCTGCAGACACCTCTGAGCCCACCTCACACCTCACCCCCAGCATTCCGGCCAAGCCCAGCTCCTGTGGGAGAGGCTCCTCACCGCACTCTGCAGCCTCTGCTCGCCGCCCGGCTCACGCTGCCCGGCCCCGACCACCTGCAAATGGCAGCAGCCAAAGCTCGCTCCCTTCTCTGCAGGAATCCCACACCTCCGGATGCCAACACCCCTCGGGGTGCCCGTGCTGCACACACCGAGCAGCTGCCCAGCGCCGAGGGGCTGTTTCAGGTGATGGGTGCCAAGGGAACAGCACAGAGAGATTCATGGGCTGTGGGCACAGACTCAGCTTTAGGAATTTACACCAGCAAGTTTTAATCCCCATGAATCTTTTAGATGTGCCCAAATACTTCTTCCCCTTGCGGCATTAGTGTGTTGCCCAGCAGATGGAAATACTTTTTCTTCCTCTCATTCACATGTCAGCAGCAAGCAGCAACTCCTTGGGCTTGTGTCAATTTTACAATTTTTTCTTTTTTTACGGGGGAAAGGGCATAGTTTTGTTCTTCTTTTCAGATTTAACACAATTTTCTTGTAGTTCATGTCTCGCCTCTAAAGACAGCAGTCTTATGGTCATCTCAGATGTTGTTCAAAACAAAAGAAACAACACCAGTAGTCACACCCAGATCTCTAAAACCAGATCTCTACATAAAGTTTGCTGTTTTCCATTGCAATGGATTCTGGTAAGACAGGACAGAAGAAGAATTTGTTATATAACAGTATGTGTGTGTATCTCCTTTGGTGCTGGCCCACAGAACAGTTTTGCAACTAAAGTTTTGAATCAAGGATAGGATGGCACTGTGTCATTACTGCTCAGGTATATTTTTGTTTTTTGAACAACAGCAAATGCATTCCAGAAATAAAAATCGTTGATAAAATTTTAAAAAAATAATGTCAGGGTGGCAGCATCAACCAAGAAAGTTTAGGAAATGCCATATGTTAGGTTCCTTCACAAACTCAGTTGAAACCTCTATGCATTAGCATTATATTAGGATTGCTGGAGTCTTCAAAATGAGTGAAAATATATTCAGATATTATCTTCTGCACTATACTCAGCAGAGAATGGAGACAGTTTGCAATACAATGTATTCATTACTACAGTCTCCTTTACCTGACTTATCTTGACCTTTGCAATAAAGTTCAGGTGACTGCAGTTTTTATGTGGGCTTTTTGTTTCGTTTGGGTTGTTTGTTTTGGGTTTTTTTAATGTAAAGAAAATGCCATGCAGTAAAAATAGCACCCCAGTAAGGAAGCTTCAGTTCTTGTATTCATTTAAAATCTGTGTCACTGCACAAACATTAAAATAATCCTAAACCAAACAGACAGCCCATGCTTACAGCTAAAGAAAGGTGGTGGAGAAATTAAGTGCCTGGGTTGAACTAACAGAGGTGAGAGACTGAAACACCTGAAGATGGACTGGCCATGTAATTCAGCCACTAACCAGCTTCAGCTGTGAAAGAAGAACTGAGGCCACCACAGGTGTGCCTTTCTTCACACATGATAGCAGACTGCAGAGTCAGCAACACGAAATTGAAAACTTTGTTTGTCAAAGGTCTGAACTAAAGTGCACACAACCAATTCTGTTTAGGAGGAATTTGTTCCAAATTGGAAGTTAGGCTAGGCTTAGATGTCTGTGCAGCTCTCCTAGTGATATTGGCTACTGTGCATTCCTCAGAGGCCTTACTTTTGTCCAATAAGTCGATTGCAAACTCTGTGAAGAACTAAAGAAGTCGCAATGAACAGATGACACAATGTCCCACTATATAAAAACCCCAAAAGCATTGAACAAAAAACTTAGTACAAAAGCTTTCTATTCATGTAACGTAACTGTAGATGTTTTTTATACCTGGAAAATCAGAAAGCTCAAATCAGTGTTCACAGAGAAACCTGATTTTAGTTTTTTGGGGTTTTTTTAAACATACTTGTGCTCATAGTTTGCAAACTGCCTAACAGAGGTGGCTTTGTGTCAGAAATGTAGAATACAAACTTTTAACTCAGACATTAACTCAGATCCACTGCAGCAAATCAGGATGGGAGATAGACACAAAAGCTAAAAGTTTAATGAAAAAATGCAACAAAACAACCCTACTGCTGAAACTTCTGACTTTTGTGCCTTTGACTTCATGACCATAAGGTTTCACTGGAAGAGTGTTTGCATTGAATATAATTTCTTTGCATTCTTTTTGGAGATGGATTCACATGAGAATTGTGTCTTTGTTTCCTGGGATTTCATCTGCTGCCACTGCTTGTTGCTCACCTGAAGCCATAACCCTCTGTGTGAGCCTTTCACAAATGGCTCTTGTGGACACAATTCAGGGCTTCAGGTGAGGAACAGTTACAAGAGTAAGATTAACTCTTCAGATGAAAAGGTCTCCTTTTCATTCAAACCTCCTTGATAATAAAGAATGAGAGAGAGTGAGAAAAAAATAAAAGAGGGAACAGAATACATAGCAGCGACAGAAGTGTTCCTAAAGAAAAAGTTGCTCTGAACTTTTTCTTCAGAAGAGTTCCTGCCTACATGGGAAGGGTGCTGGGTTGACAGAATGGGTAACATGAACTCCCTCAGAATTAGATGATGTTCTGCCAAAGCTATAAAAAAAGTGTGAGAATGAAGTGGCTTAGTCACCACTAAAATCACAATCATACACTCATCCAGGTTGGAAGAGCAGTTCGATTCCTTGTTAGCTCAGGGCTAACGTCAAAGTAAGGTCAGGTTGCTCAGGTTTTGAGAATCTTTGGTACAGAATCTCCAGTTACGAGGTAATAATAACCCCAGAGGCCCATCAGGCTGGCAAGATGTATTCCAATATCACATAAAGGAACTGGGATCAGCTTTGTGGCATGATAATCACCAGCACACTACACAGAAATACAAGTAAGGACAACACTACAATTGCAAATGTTTAAGAAAATTTCAATCACCACATGAGAGGTTTATGGAAAGGATTTTGTAAGGGCAGCAGAAAGACCAGCTTCTTTCCCAAAAACTACCAATGAACTGTTGCGTGACCTCAGGCGAAATCACTTCAGTGCTCCATCCTTCTGCTTCCCTCCCCACTGGGTCTATTTAGACTGGGAGTGCTTTGGGACAGGGACTGTCTCTCCCTGTCTATTTACACAGTGTCTCGCACAGCCAGCCCCTGATCCTGCACGGACCTACAGCTGTTATTGCATTACAGAAAAATAACTACAGTGACAAGGAAGATGGAACCAAATTAGGCAAATGCGAGAGGGATTAAATTTACTCGTGAGAAGCTTTGCTGGGTTCTTTGTTGAAGAGTTTATTATGACAGCAGATTTTAATGCACAGTTAGAGCAGGCAAAACCAGCAATGAAAACGCTTGGAGGGGAAGAGCTGCACACACTGAAGGCTAAAGATCAGCTTTGGGTCTCTTAATGGAACCTACAGTTAATCTGTTAGAGCTGATTTTTGTTGCATGTGATATAGCACGTTTTCATTTCCCTATTTTCAAAATGGGAAGATGTTTAAATGATTTTAGAGACAGAAAACAGGTTAACAGTGATTGCGCTTGTTAGTGAAATTTCACCCAGTTGTCCCTCATAATGATACCAATAACTTGTTTCATATTCTTATCTTCAAGGATATCCTCTTTATTTTCCAAGTTTCAATGAGACAGCTGTAATGACTTTTCAGTATTACCCTGAATTTCTTTCAAATTCATTTCAATCCTGTGTGAACCACCCATTTCTGAAGTCCATGAGAATATTACTGTAGACTCCAGCAGAATTTTTAGCTCTTTCCAAGAAATGCTTCTAAGAAGAAGGAAGAATATACCAATGCCTGATGAATCATTCATTTTTTTTTTCATGTCAAGGAAAAAAGCAGTCTCAGGAGGAGGTAGCAGATAGTAAGCAAATAGATTAAGCAGCCTGTTAGAAACATTTTTACTTTCTTCCTAAAATACACTTTAGGATGACATGACTTCATATACAAACTAAGATCACTTGAAATGAGAGATTAAGAATTATTTTTTGGTATTTCTCTATGGGGAACATTTTTGGAAACACCTGATACCTGAGGCAGTCTATTCCATTTCAAAGGCAAGTGTTTGCTCTTTAGCAGTACCCTCTGCTAATGGATGCAAACCTAGCAAGGTAGCAAAATCACTTTGATCTCCCTTTCAAAATGGTTTTGGAATTTATCCATTGCCAGGGAATGAGTTCCTTCTCCTGGAAAGCACTGAACACTTGTATTAATTATACCCCTTGATCAACAAAGTTGAATCCTAACATTTTAGACATACAATATGATGTGTATCAATACAAATGTGCCTTCACCATCTAAATATTCCAA
This sequence comes from Corvus cornix cornix, assembly GCF_000738735.6. NCBI lineage: Eukaryota > Metazoa > Chordata > Aves > Passeriformes > Corvidae > Corvus > Corvus cornix. The sequence goes on along the minus strand of NC_047057.1, from coordinate 64,209,344 downwards.
AGATTTCTAGGTCCTTTTCTATTCCAGAAATAGAAGTGAAAATACTTCAGCCCCAAACATTTGTCACTTCTATCTCAGTGTAAGTTTTACAGGCAAGAAACTGTGCAGAAACTGCACAATTACAGTGCATACAATCAAAAAAATGATACTATACATTGCGTCAAGAGTTACCAAAATGATTTTTTTATTTTTGTGCAATGAAGTGGATGTCAGTGGATGTTATAAATGCTGGATATCTGTAGCTTTTAGTACTATTAGATGATTTACCCATGGACACAGTCCTGCATAGCTTCAGATAAAAATAACTGGAACATGGAGGAGTTCAAGTCTGAAATGGACTTTGGACCTTTAATACAGTTTGATCAGGAAGTTTATAACTCTTGCTATATGGAATTCTTAAGTCTTAGGGAAACAAACTAAAAAATACCCCCCTATCTGGAATTTGTTTGCTTAGTATTTTTTTCATTAGAACCAATTATTTGTCTTGTACTGCTGTTTTGCCTCAGCCAGAACTGAAGAGCTGTATTCAATGAGCACTTTATCTTTGTGAGATCTCTTGGAATAAGTATTTTTCCCACAGAGGCAATCTAGTATGCTGAATCGTTGAGGACTTAATAAAAGAACAAAAGTCATAAGGAACAATGGAAATTTCACAGGCAATTCACAGCCCTTGCACTCAACTTGCACTAAAATACCCGTTGAAAAGCCAGTGTATTAAAGAAATCACAGCCCACAAGGCAGAACACTGAATATGAACTCTGCAGCCTGGTCTCCTGGTTTTGTATATTTTACAGAGGTCAAACTGAGCCTAAAAGCAAGTGCACAAAATGAATCATTGGACCATTGGACTAGCAGTTTAAAAGGTGAGAATTTAGTTATGTTTTATCTTTATTTTGGTTTCTAGTCTTAAAACTGTTGTTATTGGCTGGTAAGCCATGTATAAAAACAAATACTCACCCAAGAGAAATATTAATAATAATAAATACAAGATTGCACAATAATTTGATTAACCCAATAAATTAACAAACCATAACAATCCAGTACCCTGGGTATAATTACTTAAAAAGAAAGCAGAATAATTCAATTATGTATTTTAAACACTACCAGATATACGACCAAGTCATACAATATAAATCAAGATGAAGATCTTACTTTCCATGTTCTTCATTCAGACTTTGACAATAACATCATGCAAATGCAAAGTCTGACTTCTGATCAGAATATTGCTGAAAAGAGCAGATACTGATTCCTGACTGAGGTCCCCTTTGAAATATCACACAGCCTTTCTATCCTTGATGAATGATTTGGATGATATTTAAAATACATTTTATTATTTGACCTAGACAGATGAAATCACATTTATTCAACCTGGAATGAATTTAACTGATGGGTCTTCTCAAAGGTGTAATGCCACCCAAGCTCTGACCAAAAGACTGGTAGAAGCAAATCAGCCCATGGCTTAATTTTGAATCAATACTCACCTTTGAGCTATAAAACATATTGACTGTGTTTGATGTGAATATTTAAGGAATTTGTGTTTGGGGAAAAAATGGCAAAATGAGCTTTCAACACTGAGACTGTAAAAAAAAAAGAAGGAATATTAATAAGACAACACTATATTTCTTACTGTTTTGGAAGGAAAGAGGAGGTAGAAAAAGAAACCTTAAGATGCAATATTTGTTTTTTTCAAGTGAATAGACCTGACATTTCTCAGAGAGTGGCTGAGCACCTCCTTCAAAATGCACAGAGTCCCCCAGCACCAACACATATTGGCTTCCACTGCAGAATGCCTTCCTATGACACTGCAGAGACACTTGACTTCCTCCTGGGGAAGTGCAGCTTTCTTCCCTAACAATGGCCCAACTGGTTTTCATAACGGAGACAAACGCTCCCTGCTGTGAATTGTAATAGAAAAACATGTCAAACAACCAACAATAAAAAGAAGCACAGCCAAAAGACTGGCTTTTCCTGTTTTTATGTGCAGCACAGAGGAAACCAAGCACGTGAACTGCACTTGGCTCCTTACAAGTCAAAATATCATTTATTTTAAATGAGAAGAGGAAAAAATGCAACTCATTTCTGACCCTTTTTTTCACTCTGAAATGCAGACATGAAAACTGAACCCATTAGCACTTAGTTGCCAGAGGTTATAATGAAACCTGTGAATGTGAAAGTCATATGCTTTGTTAAAAAAAAAAAAAAAAGAAAAAAAAAAAAGAATGGCTTTTCAGTTAGGATTTTTCCACCCTTTTAAAAGCTGTTATAGTGTGAGTGATAAGGACATCCAGCTGCCATTCTGATGACCCCGTGGTATTTTCTAGTTTTATATTCTCTGCTTTGGCTGACAAAAGGTCACTTGCTTAAACTCCCCTTCTCTTTCATCCCACCGTGTCTTTGCTTTCTCCTGCCCTGCGTGCTTCTCTTCACTGCCTTACTTTTCCCCCCCCAACTAAGTTTTAATAGCCTACTGGTTTTATTTTGATGTATCCAGTTAATTAGTTTGGTGAAATTCCCTTTCTTGCTGTCCTTCTCATCTGCTTAAACTGGGAGATGCCAGAAATGAGGTTCTTTTCAGTGAGCATGGATGAGTCTACAAATTATTATTTAATATTAGATCTCAGTTTGGGTTAAATTGTGCAGAAAATGGTCAAAGAGATCACATTCACCCATTGCCATGGCTGAAGACAGCCCAGGTTTATGGTACAGCCCTGATAATGGTTGATGAGCAGGTAAGAAAGTGTCATTTGGGGTCTGAACAGCTGCTTACAGTGCCGAGAGCCGGTCTGATAGGAGTGAACTTCTGACAGTCCTGCTTTGACAGAGTGAACACTGCAGCTTGTTAGTGCTTTTCCTCAAGCAGAGATCTCATCTGTTCTGTTTTTCTGTTCCTCTCGTTTGCTACCTGTAGCAGACTCCTGGAAGGAAACACTGGGGCATGTGCCAGGCACACTGAGCTTCACATGCAGCAGACCCCCAGTATCTAATCTCTAAGTTTTTCTAGGAACACCAGTGCACAGAGAGGAAACCTGACACCTCCACGTCTCAGAACATTTCACTGAACACGCCTAGACTGACTCCACAGTGTGTATTTGGGTGCATCTGACTCATTAAACCTAAATATCAATATTGGCTTGAGATCTGAGGAATTCTAAGCCACAGGTGCTGGGAAGGTGAGCAAGTATCCCTGTGTGCCTCTTCTATTTTTCCTAAAGTATCCACATCACTGGCAGGTGATGAGGCTGGATGGACTCTTTATTCAGTATGTTCTTAGGTGGGAATCCTGCTGGTGAGAGATGGTGATGGAAGGGCTGAATCCTCCCGGGGCCTCTGATGTTCAGCATTTCCACGTGGTACTTTTTGTTAGCTGTGATTCTAACTGCAACGAGCCCATTGCTGCTTGATTTTAAACCAAGCATTTCAAAACGGCAAAATTAACAGACTTCTTCTCATGTTGCTGTTTATGTACTACATTTTAACACGCCCTTGCTCCATATATAAAGCCAGCACCTCACACCTGGAAGTTATGGTGATATTAATCTTGAACCCTAAATCTCCCAGAGCCTAAGAAGGTTCCTCACTCCCTCTCATGGTGGATGCCTGTGCTTTGGGAGCAGAAGGCACTGGACTCTGTCTCTGTTTATATAAGTGACATTCTAGACAAGCACAAATTGTGAGATTAGGAACAACAGATTAGAGAATGCAAGATGTTTGTTACTGTTTAATAAGGATGATTAGACTGCGAGGGGAATGGGAGAGGTCACGGAAACAGCAAGAGAGGAGTCACAACGAGAGGCCTCCAATGTGTGGTTATCAGGAAGGCTGCTTCCACCCTGCTCTGGTTTCTGTTAACAAGACCCCAGCTTGGAGCCCATCGGAAGACTCTGAAATATAAGTGCATTAAGGTACATTAGCTACCATGGCTATAAAGAACCTTAGAGTCATGACATTATCAGATACATGGGACAAAGAACAGATTCTCAGAGCAGCCAGAGAAAGCAAACAATTAATTACAAGAATAGCCTGCCCACATGTTGTTCTTCCCAGACCTGAGCCAGACACAAAACCTTCAAAAGGCATAAATTAGATTTTGAGATGCTCCTAACCAACGGAGATGCCGAAACTCACTTCCATTTGATGAAGAATTAAGTATTCTATGAAGCACATTCACACACTGTCTGTGCATGGTGTGGAGAAAAAAGAAATAGTTCACTTGGAAGCATAATGATGATCACAATCTCTGTGGCATTGCAAAAGAAGTGGATGCTGGAGGATCTCTTGAGCCAATGTGCTCAGACTGGGGTGGGAAAGGGTAGGAAATGGGCAAAGAATAAAGCACAATTTTTAGATGGCTGAAATTTTCTTTCTCCTCAAGTCACAGCTGTCAAATAGCCCATACGGAATCTTAGAATTGTTGTGATATTTAGGACAAGAGTTTTTGCATCATTAGGTCAAATGTTAAAGACTGCTAAAATTATGAATATTCTCACAGTTATATTGGTTGATATTAACTACCTGTTTGTTCACTCACTGGATTTCTGACCTTTAGAATGAAAAAGAACCAGACCCTGTATTTCTGAGGGTTTATATCATATCAGAGAGGCAATGAGTGATATGTTGTAATGGTTGGAGAGTCTCCAGCTGCCACTATTGAAGAGCAAGAGCAGTTTTTTCCAGGTAGGAATTAAGACATCTTTTTTCCTAGTGGCTGTCAGTCCTTATTACCACATTTTACTGAACTGGGGCCAAACATGTGAGCTGTTGGAAATGGTATCAGTCAGAAGGATGTCATCATCCATACCATGAAGTTTAGGTTGCAGTTTTTAAATTCACTGAATAGATGTAAATAAACATCCCCCTGTAAAGGAGTGGAAAGAAGCAGCTGGCTCGGTTGCATTACACTTGAGACTAGAAAAGGCAATGCAGTGAAAATAAAGGAGAACTGGTTAACTTGCGTTGTCTGGTTTTGTATTCCAACAAAGAAAAACTTGACACTTAGGAATTTTTAAAAATATATCAGACTTTGAACAGTTTAGGATTTGTTTAGGATTTGATAATTTAGAATCTTAAAGCTAAAGGTAGTAGGGGTGTTTACTAATTCAGGTTGCCCAGGAGTTCCTTTGTGCCAGAACTTGCCAGCAATGCCCATGTCAGAGTTGAAATTAGCACAGTATTGGTGTGGCCTGTACAGGTGGGTGTCTCCTACTGTACACAACCAATGCCACATTCACCATTGCTGGACAAAATAAAGACACTTAACCTCCTGAGAAGCTGGCCCGTGCAAGGCACGATGAGCTCTGGCTACTGAACTGCAGCACTGAGGCTCTTGGCAGTAATTACATTTTGATTCATGTTTGCAGAGATTTTTCTTTCCCATCCTACGCTTGAACTACTTCACTGAACTTCTGCATAGTGTGAAAATGAACCTACAAAGGAACAAAGGAAAGAGACAGCTCCTGGAGACAAATACACCATGTGGAGCCACTTCCTCAGGCCCAGACCTGCTCACTTCCAGCTCCACGACCATCAATATCTTCACTGCCTTCAACAGCAGTTTTTGCAACCCTGGACTGATGTTTGATGGGCAGCATTGGAACTGTAAATTCCCTACTTCTGAGCTAACATAAATAAATAATTAAAATTACCCAGTCTCTTCATAAAGATTTCCCTCATTTTTATAAGACATACCTTTTCCACGTGAATGTCTTAAGCGCAGAATAGCTCTGATGATTAAAACTGCACTGAGGAGCATCATTCCAGTGGGTATAACTAGCTCTGTCATGAGACATGTTTGTCAAATATTGAAAAGTGTATCAAATATTTACAAGGTATTTTATATTTTTTTTTTCAAAAGCCATGTACAATATGTGGCCTTATGTTACTGCATATCTACCCTATTTGTATTACTGCTTATTTAAAATCTTGGTGTGTCATAGTTGTGGTTCTCTAGCAATCTGACCACTGTGTAGTTACACTGCCTGTACTTTGTTTCTTTTCACAGCAGAACCACAGAAAAAAATGTTTATAATTGACTGTGCAGTGACACACAGTCGCCACATCTTTGTTTTACTTTGCATGAGTTATCTACACTCTGTACTATTTCCTGTTATGTGTACGGCTGCATTCTCCTGTTTTCAGCTCGGATCTGCTCCAAGTAGGCAGAATCTGTTGATATCTGTGCCTACAGCCCAGAAACAGTCTGTAGTTCAGCAAAGCACGTAAGGACAAAAATAACCTCTTTGTTACTCAGCAAAGCAATTTATTTCAGTATGCAGGTGAGCATTATGGTAAAAGTGGATGGAATGATTATTATGTGGTGATAAAATCGTGGTGAATTGCATTTCTTGCCCAGGCAATGGAGGAATTAAAGGATGACCCTGCAGATTCAGCTATAGTGAAACTGTTGGTGAAAACTTAGAAAGGAAACAGAGTAGTTTTCTCAGCTCTGTTTTCCTCTATTCTCCACAATAAACTGCGGTGGCAGACACAATGGAAGGAAAACGTGTCTGTAACCCAGAACACCTTTTTGTGTGTTCAAATGCACAGACACACTTACGTTTCAGCTGTGTTTATAAACTGGCATTTTCCTGCATTAGTAGTAAACCAAGTGACTGTAAATGCATATTTTGCTTATTTAAACCAGTCCCTTATGAACCATCTATATTTAAAAATAGAATCCTTGTATTTAACGTCACATCCCAGCAAAAATGTGAACGCATTAGAACCATGCCTTTCGGTATTGTTAAAATTTATTTCCACCACAGATTTCCCCTCTGCTCTTGCAGTCTTCTGGCCTTTGAAAGGAAGGAGGGCAAGCCTCCCTTTTCCATCACTTTCCGTGTGGTTCGTGCTTCTTCAGAGTAGATCCAGAAAAGAGCAAAGAGGAATCTGAAATTTTTATTGCTGTGAGTCATCACCAGAGGGGTTCTGAGATGCAAAGGTACTTGGAGGGATGTAAGTGAAGAGAGGAGGCTTGAGCCTGATGGAACAGAGAGAAGCTACCTAGCCTGGAGAGAAGCAGAGCGTGCAAAAAAAGAGTTGTGCTCTGTAAAGAAAAATAAGCAAGGTTAGGAAAGGCATGAAAGGCCAGAAGAGATGTTATTTAGGTGCTTTGCTCTTGAAGATGAAGGAGTTGGCACTGAAGTGTGCAGGAAAGCAGAAGCAAGAATTTCAAGTGTTTATCACATGGTTCAAGGCATGAGGGGACTGTGAGCAATTTGAGGAGCAAGGAGCAATGTGAAGTACCAATATGTCACAATATTAGACAACAGCAGTGAGACCACTTCAGAACAAGGAGTCTACTTTTTGGACATCTAACTATGCCAAAAAAACCCCCATCCTCCAAGAGCTTCTCATATCTCTGGATGGAAAGGATCGTTGGGATGCATCAAGGAATATCTACAAGACGCCCTTCTTCAGTTGCCACCTTAATGAAATATTTTGGTGGGATCCTGTCCACTGTTATACTGAATATTGTTACAGGACCTGGGGCCTCTGTAGCAGGGTCCAGCAAATCATTTCAGCCAGGGGACATGAGGAATTTGTGTCCTCCAGCAAAGCATTTACACACACACATTCTGACATTTGCAGTGCAAGGGTTATTGTTGATGACAGAGAGTAGGAGAGGAAGGGGGGGAAACAACTCTCTGCACAATGCAAGCCAGAAAATTTATGGAATGAAAACTCAGATACATCCCAGAAACATGAGAGAAGATCAGATTAATCTAGTCTTTTCTCTGCAATTGTTTTTAGTTTACATTTTGGGACATAATTTATTCCTTGGGCTAAGGACACTGGCTTAATAACTGGAGATAACATACTGCATTTAGACTCACCTATGAATGGGCAGAATATATTTTATATTATTTATTCCAACATAATAGTAATCTCAAATGTATCTTTTCACTGCTCTAATGATGTTGTTATTATTTTTATATTTATGTTATTATTTTTATAGCAGGTGCTTCACAAAAATATTTAATATGCCTATCGGTCATTAAATTTGGATTTCAGTATTTTAGTATGGCAGGATACAACAGCATGCTTTTAACCCCTTGATGGATAAGAATATACCTAATGTGTAGTAAAATCTGTAGTTTTCAGTAAACATATAATAGCTGTGAAGTTATAATTCTTGTTCCTCTTTATTTCTTACTATTCCCATGAACTTAAATGTTACTGGAGGTTAATGTTTGCTACTGAAAAAAGACGGAATCAATACAACTTAGGACAGTTTACTATAAAACTTGAATATTTTCCAAAATGTTTTTTTTTTTGCAAGGGAAGCAGGGAAAATGAAGAAAAAGAAGAGGTGGGAAATTATTTAACTAGCTCTAGACCTAGATTTACAATTTTTAATTTAATTTTTTTTTTTAATTATGTCCTCCCTCAAAGCGCATTTCTCATTTTATTTTGATGAGCAGCTCAGACAACTATTCACAAAGTCCTGGTATTGCTGGTAGAAAACCCAGAAGAGGTAAAGTCTATGCTCTAACTCATATTACTGGAGAGCTCATCTAAGCCCACGTGGGTCATCTCATAATTAGTGCAAGGCATTATTGTAAGGGCTAGCAGATCACAGCCTGATACCCCAGAGCTCAGTCTGTTTATTGGATCTTGCCCTGAGCCCCGAGGGAATCCACAGCGACTTCTCCCCTCAGCTGCAGACTTTGTGGAGTCTCTGTAGCCTGGGAGTTTGGTAAACCCAAGACTCCCAAGATCCTTGGAAAGCTCCGTTTTGCTTTGGTTTTAAATGGGTGATTATGTAACAACAGCACAAAGTGTGATCACCGCTGTAGCTTGTGGCGTCACCTCTCTGCCATACCGAAAAGGCCATTTTACGACTGTAGAGGAGCACGCTTTAAAAATAATTATTTCAGGGGTCAAGAGAGCACTGATCAAGAAGTAGGAGCAAGAGTATTTCATTTACAGAAAGGCAAGCTCTTCCCCCACACCCCCCTGCCAGAGCCAGTGACCTGTTCAGCCCCTGTCATTGCAGTCCTGGGCCCCTGCTTGGCTCTGCCAAAACCCCTCTCTCCTGACCCGTGACACCCTTGGCTCTTCCAGTCCTGGGGCTCCCAAAAGGCTCTGCCAGGAGCTCCTTTCTGCCGTGCTCTGAGCTCCCTGTGTTGCTCTGCCCGAGCTCCTGATCCCTGTGCACTCCTGGGCCCCTCCATCCTCTGTAAATAAGCCCCTGTCCTGACCTGCAGCAACCCTTCCCATTAGGAACCAGGGTCTCCTCCGAGCAGAGCCTGCCAATCATTCCAGACCACTGCCTAGGGGGGTTGGGGGGATTTTTCCTCCTATTTTTGCTGTATGTGCGGGAAGGTGGGGAGGGAGAAGGAAAAGGCTGTTTTTAAAGCTTAACAGAATCAAGGAAGAATTTAAAGAATACAGTTTATAACATTATGAAAACAAAGGCTTTGCCCTGGTTCACTGCAGCAAAATCACATGAAATGACACTTTTCTACTTGTGGGAACACAACATGGATTGAAATAGAAGGAAGGAGCACATAGGAAAGGATTAGTCAGAAGCAATCAAAGATCCTGATAGGCAAAAGAAAAACATAAATGTCTTTGTGTGCAGTTGGAGGTGCAGCCCTGCACAGCTCAGCCCTGCTCCCTTGTAGCATTCCCTGCTGATTTCCCATATTCAGCAGTTTTGCTCTCCCCTATCTTTTTGTATCCTTGCCCACGTGGGCCATAACCCATCAAATCTGGTGTGCTGAGTCTCCCTGAGCTCAAGTGGATGGGTTCACATGCCTAGAGTTATTCACATGTGACAAGGCAGGCAAATTCGAGGATTCAAAATTTGAGGATTCAAACCATGAAGCATTTGAGATAGAGATTTTTAATTTTTGCCTGTAGAGCTTCATTCAAAAGGGTGCATCTACAGCAATACTATCTTGAATTGTATTAAAGTACAAGATGACAAACCTTTAATGTAAAATCTACTACTAGTAACAAGGTATCTTCTGTTTCTTTCTTCTAAGGCTTTTGTAAATTCTTGCCCTACAATCTTAAAATCTTAGTGTTCCCAGTCTGGATTTTTCCCCCCCTCTCTGATCAGTATCAGCATTTAAAATATTTATTTTGTGTTAATTTCTTACAGCAGTAACATCCTCTTTCCTTGGTTCTGAAACAATGTGGGTTGAATACTCCCTGTCTCTTCTACCCGCTCCCAATGCTCCAGGCTTTTGGTTTCTTCACATCACCAGGAACATTTGTTTGCTGATAGTTGTTTTTTTAAAATCTTTAACTGTGCACATTTAGGAAAAGACATGAAAGCAGTAAATTTCTGTGAATTATTTCGGATTCATTAAATGTTTGTACTTCCCAGATTTATGTCAAGCCTACAGGTTGAAATTACTCTGATGCATTCGCTGATTGATCTATTTGGTGACTTGCTGGAAGCATCATCTCCTAGTTCAGATAAAAGCTGCCAATCATTAGAGACAAAAATGTTTATTCAGAAATTTTAAGGATTTTTAGGATAGCTCTGTAGCTTACAACATGATGCACTGGGTGGAAAGTAATTTTAGACATGTATGGATCTTGCTGGGCTGAGCCAAAAAAGGAAAAGTGTTTCATGCCTGTGAAATTACTTTAAAAAATAAAATTTACATATATTTCTAAGTCAAAATTTAAGTCAAAATGTTCATGTTAGTCCTGATAAAACTATTTAATAAAAAACTTCATTTGGGTTTAATTTGGCCAAAAGAAATGAATTCTACCTGATTTCAAGAACAATGTATGTATAACCAAAACTCCAAGTAATCGAAATATCTAATCAGACATTGCTACAGGGGATCTTCCCTCTGCTTAGACCATGATTCTATTTTTGCCTTAGGTTCACTTTGAGTTCTAACTACAATATGGGAAAAAGAGTTGGGTGTTTTGATGGGGCTTTTTTAGCTAAATATGTCCCCTGAGCAGTTTGCATTGGGTTTTATAAGGAAAACAGAACTGATTAAAAAATCTTCCTCTTTAAATTGAAGGTGGGGGGGAATGGACTCATTAAAAGAATTGGAATCCTTTATTTCATAAAGCCCTAAAAAGGTTAAATGCAGAGACAGGCATGACACACATGATAATGCATTGTAAATGAATTCCATGAAAAAGGCCCACTTAAATTAAGTGTTTACCACATCTTAAAGAATATTTAGAAATGGCAAGACGGCAAGAGAGATGGCAGATCTCAGAGTAGCTAGGAGATATTTATGGTATATATTGTGAAACACAATCCTTCAGATTCCAAGGTTTAGGTCTTCCTTTTCCAGCAGGACAGGGTACCAAGGATGTGAGCTAGAGCAGGAGAGACCAGAAGCAATTAAGCACAGCCAGCTAAGACACCTCTAGGAGTGGATGCTGTCCCTCCCGCCCCAAACCCAGCAGCTCCAGGTGTATTTGACAACTCCCGGGGTTCAGTGCCAGGGATCCTGACCCGGGGTTGTACCAAATCCTTGCAGTGTGAGGTGAGTTCCTCACCTTCCCTCCTCTGTTCCTCCTGTGTCATCAGGTTCTGCCTGACCCATAGTTTGTAAACCAAAGGAAATTAATCGAGCTTAACCCTGCTCTTACTCAGCTGGTTTTCATGAGAGCTTTATTTTAGAAAACTCTCCCTCTAGGCACCAGTCTTCCTTCTCATGGTGATCCTATAAGCCAGATGCTGACTTGATTTCCACAACACCTGGTGAAACAGCCCTACTTCACTCCTGCTGCAGGAACAGCAGCAGATCCACAGGTCCAAGCAGGCTCTGGAGAGGGGCAGTGCCCACTGGGAGCTGCAGGTTCTGCAGGCTGTACTCCTACATCACCAAAGACAAGACTCTAAGTGACTTAAACTACTTTATGCAGGTTTGATGCATTTCAAAGATCCCAGAAACTTGGTGAATGCAGGGCCTCAGTGTGAAAAACACAAGTGTCTCACCCAAGGGAAAAAAATAAAGATGTGCTGCTATTACAGGTGCATCTGAAGGAGAGACATGGCTTGACAGTCGTCCATCACACCACCAACCTAACAAGGCCTTCAATCCATCTGGCATTGCCCTCCAAAAGCACAGTGAGAATGTAGGTGCAGAAAGGTGCAGGTTGGGTTTTAAACAAGCTCCTGCTGTCTTTACTTGCCTCCCCAGGGTTTGTAGTGGCCCTAACACAAACCTTATTGAGCACAACCAACACGGGAGGATGGGGGAAGGGAGGGGTAGAAGCAGTCATGGTAGGGATTGTGTGACTAAAATAAGGTATTGAATTTCTGGGTTTCACAATGAAACACTCCAGGACAAATGAGGTGCTGAAGCAGGATTTATAATTCATTGAGTAATAGGATTTTGTACTGTTTAGCAGGATTAGGCATGTTAAAGAAAGACCTATTTATTTCAGTCTGACAATGGATGAGAAAAGTGTATAGTGCTCTTCGTTGTTATTTTAAGCAATTTACAGGATTACTCAGTAGTGGAGGCCCTGTACTGCCCTATCTGCAATGTGTCACAGTAATGGTGATATTTGGATAATTGCAGTTTTCTCCATACAGTTTCAGAGTCCCAGCAGTTGAAGGATCAAAGGTGTGAAGGTTGGTGGAGGGGAGGAGGGAGGGAGAGGAGGGATGTCAGGGGAGAAACAGTAGAAACCAATTAAAACACTCCCTTATTAGGCCCATGACCTCAGTGACCTCAGCCTGCCAAGCCTTTGGGACAGCGTGTTCTGTGACTTAATGGTTTTTTTCAGGGGTTTTATGCTAAAGTGCTGACTGTGCTTTCTCCAACGATGTCTGCCATTGACATGGGGACCGAAACCTCTCTTGCAAAGTGGTTGGAGAGGGAAATTGTTTTTCACTAACACTCAGGATGAGATTTCCTGTTACAGACATTATTTTGTTCCCTCCTACTCCTTTCTTAAAAAAAAAAAAAAAAAAGAAAAAGAAAAAAAAGAAAGAAAACAAATAAACAAGATGTACAGCTTTCTGACTTTTCCCTTTCTTAATATTTGACAGTTTCCATGCAGTTGTTTATTTCTGTTGGCCAATGTGGAAATAAAACTATCAGCACATCCAAGCAAAGGTTTCAGAGCAAAAGGCATGTGCAGAGCAAGTGAGACTTTTCCCAGCAATGTTTATTCTTAAGCAAATGTACGAAACAGCAGCTTCTGTCAGGAAAAGTGCTCAGGTCAGGGAAGAGAAGCTGAAAGCCAGATTATTCCTTGGGAATCTGAAATGCATCTTAGTTAAACCAGTATTATTCCTTCACAACCAAGTTTTTAATTGTGACCACTTTCTTTCTGAATTTAAAACATCTAAGGCAGTTTTAAAAACTCAAATCCTTTCTCTCCAGAAAGTCAGATGGCCAAACTCCACTGCCAGTTAAGTTAAAGAATTCCTGTGGAAATCTGCAGAGGTTGCATAATGCCCAGCTCTAGGCAATTTTAACCCCGAAAATAAGCCCTGGTGGCATGATCACTTCTCTCTCAAAACCCTTGAGCTCTGCTCTGAGCAATAGAATGTCCATGTTTCTTCTGGAAACCCCATTATTGCTGAAGAAACTGGAAAACTAGGTGCCTAAACTGGGATGAATTTCTGCTGGACACTGCATTACAAATATAATATGCAGAAAATGAAAACCTGCTTTTTATTCTTCCTAGTAGATGGAACATGAGGCTATTTAGAACAGGAAAAAATGGGTAATGGAAAACAACAAGAATCTTTAAAATCTTTGTCACAGACTCATTTGCTGGTGTTCTCAGCATTAACTACTGGCACATATTCTGCTTGCAGAACAGGGTGACAACTGAGGTGAGCACCTACCTCATTTCCCTTCCTACCTAAAGGAAGAGCAAAACCTAGTAAAAAACCCTCTGAAGAACAGAGTAAATTTCATACATGTGCCTATTTTAAGCAGCACCTGCAGAAGGTTGTTGCATTCTCATGGTCTCCACAGAAAGAACTGAATTATCATCATGTCAGGAGCTTTCTGGTCTTATGGCAACAATAACAAAAACCTGCAAGTTTTGTTCTTCTCAGAATTTGAAAGCAGATATTAAATACTTGACAATGCTAATCATCATGTGGCAGAATTAATTAGGAAACAATCTCTTGAAAATTGGCCATTAGTGCAGGCAAAGACAGAACAGAGGGGGGTTAATAATCTAACAAAATGGTCATTAGCAGCAGTTTAAATACTGTGATTTGACTGGATTCTTGCTAGGATCCAAACCAGCAGGTTACCCAGCAACGAATAATAAAAATGGGGTCATAAAAATATATTCATGCAGTCTGGCAACAAACACTAATCCAAAAGACAGGACAAATTATTTTGGACCACAGCATTGTGGATGGTGAGGATCATATTTTCTGCTCAGAAAATGTTTAGCTGAGATGTGAAACCCTTTTTGCAACCAGAATTGTACCTCAGGGAATTCCTGGGAGGTGAATGTGCCAGGTTTTAAAAGTAGTCTGTATGCTGACCATGACATAGAGAAGTACATAAAATATTGCAGATAAAAAGCAAATTTGGGCACTGATGGATGTGCTTGTTTACAGGCACGAGATCAGAGCTCTGAGGTAGCTAATGAACCTTCACTCTTGTGACCTCATGGACAGTCTCACGATACTCCATGACTTTCTCAGAACCCCAAGCCACTGGCAGCAAGGGATTATGTAGGAATTGTTGGAAGTCCAGCTCCCAGGGCTCATGAAGAATTTGTGTGTGTGATTCAAAGTTTGGAATAAAATGTGGAAGAATTGAAAATTAATCATAATAATGCAGCATTTTGTGATTTTTGTGATTTCTGGCTTGCAGTTTTGGCGTGTCTTGGAATGGCAATACTGGCTGAACTCTTGGCTGCACTGCTCATTAGATACAATAAGAGGTCTGTAGGTGAATTATCAGAGGAAGAAGACCTGCAATTATTAACTTATCTATTGTTTTTGTACAACAACTTCAAACTGCATTTAGAATCCAAACTAAAAAACAGCCCCACCATGTCATATTTCCTCAAAGGGTACAGTTAAAATGTCACTTTAGAAGTCATAGTATGAGATTAGATTTTTAGACTTTAGGTTTTTAATCTATTTCAACATGTAAAATACTATTAGTACCCTATGCTTGATGTTCTGAGAAGCATCCACCTGTCACATTGTTTTATACTGACTCATTCTGACCAGTGAGTAAAAGTGGCTAGTGAGAAGACAACCAAATCCATCAAAATGATGTTTAAAAATAACCTTAAACAATTATTCACTTTAGCCCCATTTGTGCTGTCAGTGGTTGGTGCTCAAAAGCAGACTGGGAGGTCACATCTGAAATGTATTTTCTATGTCCCATTGTTATGAACAGCAATTATCAACAACACAGATGTGTTCCATCACCTACAAAATAATGTAAGAATGCTGTGAGATGTGCTTTGAGGAGGATTAAGGTCATTTTAAGTCAAGGACCTCATCAGAAATGAGCTGATGTCTGCATGCTAGGAAACTGCACTGGGAATTTATCCACTCACAGTCTTTCCAGTCATTGTCTTTTATACCTGAAGCCATGTTTTAACACACTGATTCTTTAACTTGAATTATATTACAATACTTTGGATTGCTCCTTTATTTAAAGACATTATTTTAGTAGCACACAGCATGTGAGTGATGCTGGCAGGATTTGGCCATTTCTCCAAAGAAAAGATTCTACTGTTCTTATGGAGTGTGGGATAAGGTTTCTCAGTAGTATCTTGAAGTAATCCATGAACAATTCTTGAGCTCAGTGAAGCTCAGTACCAAACCCTTCTTTTATAATGATAAACCAATAATGAAATAGGTGGCAAAAAACCTGAAGAATGACTGCAAATGTTTCAATTAGTTCTGCTTGGATATTGCAACACTCATATTCCTCTGAGCCTCCAGTTCCCAAGGATTAGCTCTGATAGATACAATTTGCAGTACTTGTTCACAATATTTGCTAAAAAACCTGGTGTTTCAGTTCTGCAAACTCAAAACACCTCTGTCTATACAGTCCAAGCAAATTCATTACAAACCAAAATCGACTGCAAGGCAGCATGAGAGTAGAATGCTGGTTCAAATGCTTTAGATATAAGAAGCAAACTAGGAAAGGCTTTTGAAAAGTACATCAAACATGTCTTAGAACAAAAACAGAATGTATTTTAAACGTGGATATTAGGCAGGCACTTGTTAGTAAATGGTAACTAAAAATACAAGGTGTAGAATATTAACTTTCCACTGCTGTTACAAGTGATTTAAAGGCTGACACTGTCCAAAGGATGTGTAAATTCTCTCTCCTGCTACTGGAAAAGGAATGAAAGTAACATGGCCATGGTAAAAGAGCAGAGTCACGTGTGTGCAGTTTGCCATGACAACGTGGGAACACGTCCCACAGGCTCCACAGCAGAGCTGAGAGTTCTGCCACAGAGGCAGCGGAATTTTATCTTGTTCAAATACTGCCATGTCCACAAAACCCCAATAGGGACAGGCTCAGTTCTGTGATGCCCCCAAAGCCTTAATTCTGTTGGAGTCCAGGCTGGGCCGGTATCAGTTTGGGAGGTAATTAATGTCATGAGAGTGGGCAGCTCTGGGATTGCAACAATCTACTCAGGAGTCAATCCCTTCTCTGGGAAAGAGCTAATATTTACTCTTTTCTATCATTTATCAGACTTGCACTCTTTGGTTTTCCATCATGTCTAACACAATGACACCTTGGTGTCCAGAAACACAAATGATAAGCAAAATTATCCCCAGTGAAGGACATATATTTATTATGGTTTTTTTTTCCACTGGTTACAGTGCAGAGTTTGTTTATTAGAGAACATGTCAGTACCCATGCACAGCTGAAACAGCACGTATTCCAAAACCCAGTAACCTGTTTGTTCTTTCCACCCCTTGGAAACCTGAAGTAGGATATTGTCTCTAAGGGCAGATGACCCACAGCTTCCAGATGTCAAGTTTCTTTAAAATGTCAGCTGAGGTACTCAACATCATCAGTCATTTTTAAAAATGGTAGTCCTCTTCCCTGGGATGCTGGCTGTAGATGAGTCCACCCAGGAAGAAATTTGATTCCCTGTTTAAAATAAATACATTGTGTTTCTGCAGCAATGACAGTGGATACTGGACTGACCTTCCTAAATGTAACAAATGCTTGTCCGTTTAGTTAAATGTAATGCTTTGACCTTCTTTCCCCACAGGAATTGTGATTTGCTGTTAGCCAGCCAAGAGACATTTCTGTCATACAGCATTTAAAGACAAAGATGTAAAGAAAACTTTGTGGTTTTGATATGCTTTTTTTTTTTTTTTTTTTTTTTTTGGAAAGGAGGAAGTTCAATTTCACCTACTACTTCGAGGAAAAATACTGTACAATTGCATTATGTGATGGCAGATGTAAGTAACCATTTAAAAGAATTCAGTATCGAAATTTGTACCAGAATGAAGGCATTAAATCCAGGAAATAAAAAGAGTATGGTTAAAAGGGATAACTATCTTTTTATTGTTTCTGATTTATTCCTAACTCTGATTGCATTCTCTTTTTTTCCAAAATGGAAAATCACTTGTATAATTCTGGCCTATATTTCCTGAGGATGAATATAAAGAGAGATTCAGTTTTACTACTTTTCACAAGGTAGTTAATCTGGCTAAGGATCTAATACTTTCCCTAAAATATTTATATGCATATGAGCCTTCACATAAGCATAACTGTACCACCATAAAAATGCCTTGTACCGCTAAAGTGGAAATTCCCTGACATGTGTGTGAACATGCACATCTCTCTAAACCTACATGAGGGTTGTTTATACTCAATTACTCCATCAGCCAAGTTAAACTGCTGGGCTGTATGAATTGGGACCATTGTTTCCTCCAGTTTCATGCTATCAAATGAAATAGTCACAAGAGTGAGAGAATTAATTTGTATGTAGCTTCTCAGTGCCTGTTCTGAGCACTGCCCCTCCAGATTATTTTACATGTGTGGCACTGCACTGAATACACACCCCCCTACTACTGGGCTGCTTTTCATTGCAGACTTTAAGCACGAATGTTGTTGCATTAAATTCAATTTCTAGAGCTGTGGACATGAATATTGCCAGGGTGAAAGTGCCAAGCTAACCAACAACATGTGACAGAGGTTAGTCCCACTGCAGAGTGCAGATCTGTCAGGGAATGGGATTTGGGAACCTGTGCAGAATGGAAATTTCCTATTGCAATATTGCAATATGGGAAAGTTCTGCAGAGGAAACAGCTATCAGGAATAGAAAGATGTGGAATGAAATGCTCTATTATTTTTCCCCCAAGACTTCTAGACCCTTTTTCTCACCCAACTGTTCAATAATAATTTTTAGAGCTATATTTATCAGAAATGACAATTAGCATGTTGTACCCCTTGTTCACACACAGTAGCAGTAAACTACTACTTTAAATGCAGCAAAAAGTTTGGGGGTTATTTCTTATTGTTGTGTTTGGCTTTTTTTTACTGGTTAGGGGTATCTTTTCTAATGATTCTCTGTGTTTAAATAAAGCAGTTAGATATGTGCAAACTGAGTCTTTTGCCAGCTCTATTTTCCGCGTGTGTTTCGTTTGGAATACAGATCTGGGGTATGACTATGGAAACTTGCAGGAGCCATTTAAACTCCCGTTGTAGCACTAAGAGTTGCTCCACAGCAGCCTCCACCAGTGCCCTGTTGATGTGAAAACAAGGATGGACACAACAAGGGATACAGTGGGTGTGTAGTTCTGCTCTCCAAAACCGGCTACAAAATCTTTCTCACTTAGTTCTTAATCCTAAAGGATGCATTTGTGCCTAGGAGCAAACTCAAATAGGACATCAGCTCTACACCTGAGTACCACCTTCTTTTGACTGGGTTGGGCAAAACTAGAAACTTTTAGCAGGCTGCTTTTTACTTGGAATAGCAGGGTCTGTGTCTCTGTCATCTGTTCCACAGTCTGGGTGTCAGAGTGAACCAGTTGGGTTTGCCCAGCCTGTGCTGGCAGAAGGAACCAGTTGGGTTTGCCCTGCCTGCTGACCCAGCACAGGGCTGGTTGGTGCACTTGGCTGTGCTGCTCTGGAGATGTGGCCAGGTTTCATGTTGGAGTGAACACAGGAAGACACTTCTCTGTCATCTAAAGCCATTTAAAGCTCGTTGGACACAAGTCTCCCTGCAGCCTCTTGGTCCTAAACCATTCCCTCTCTGGTGCTTAAATGTCCAAAACAAAGCCAGACGATCCATCCTCCAAACCTGTCTTGTTCCATGTGAGCACATTTTTCTGATAAGGTAAATTACAGAACAAAGGGAAAAGCACTGCTTCAGCCCTCCCTCCCCCCTTTAATTATCAGTGGCTGGAGACACAATTAATTTTGGAATTAAGACTGTCTGCTTTCATAAAAACATATCCTTCCTTGTCTGGCTACACTTGGGGTTTTTTTTCCCAAGCAATGTTAGTAATTATCTTCTGGGTCGCCTCTCAGTTGTCAATGGGCTGTCTGTGTGCCCCTCTGTTTCTGCAGTGTTTACAACAACTGGTTGTTTGTGACACAATGTGGCACAGCCAGGGAGAAAAAAAACAACCCCAAAATGCTTCATCAGGGCTGCAGAGGCTGATATGATGGAGTAATTACAGATGTCATACAACCTGATAGCATCTCTGAAACACAGGGCCTCCTAATGAGAATGATAAAACTTAGAGCGATTGTTTCGAGTCTTGAACGTGGTATAATTATGGAAAACAAACCCCCAGTTCTGAGGTAACTAAACCCCTGACTAAAAAGCTTGTGGATTTCACAAGCTTCAAACAAGTCTTAGAAAATGCCACCATGACCCACTCTGCATGATCCTAAGGGAAGGCATTCAAGGAAGAAGATGATTCAGGAATGGTGACACGGACAAGGATAAAACTGCACACATAAGAAATGGCAGGGATTTCCTGCTGATAAAATGTGTTCACAACAGTGGAGATTGGAGTTCTTCTCATAAAGTCTCTGCCCAGACTGGAAGAAATGACACCTAAGGCAGGTGGGGGTAGGATAATTTTGCCTTCATGAGGTCCTTGATCTCCCCTTGAGAGTGCCCCAGGGCTGACTGTCACTGTAGCCTAGACCTTACAAAAAGATCCAAAAATGAAGGCTGGGACTGGAATCATAATTGTCCAAGTAACTTAGAGGTGTGTTGTAAATTACAACACGAGATAGGCTTAGACCAGGATGCTGTCGATGAAAATACAATAACCCAGTACCTTTGGTCAGCCAATCAATTTCTCTCTGATTTTAATCTCAGAAATGCCCCTGCTATGTTCTAGCCCTGCCTCTCTGAATTGCAAGCCTTAGGGGCAGTCTTTTACCTTTGGATCTGGACAGAGGGAGGAACATTTTCAGAAGAAATGCAAATAAAAATCACATCTTACACTGGGAACTGAAGCAATGCAGATCTCAAAATGATAATTCCACTTCTCCTAGCAAATGAGCACTTGGCTGGCTTAGGAATCCCATAAATTTCTGGGCCAGGGATCCTGCCAGCCAGCAGATGCTGTTACCAGACTACAACACCAGAATATCGTTCCTCAGTTTCACTTTCTGATATGGTGATTAAGTGTAGTCCCCTTGCCTGTAAAACAAAACTTCAAGAAACACTGGCTCATTCAATGCATCTCATGATTTTATGATCCTATTTTGCATCCTTTTTGTTTCCTCATATTTGAATTTCTAGCAGGCCTACTGATACAGTATTCTTTGCTCCATTTTAAATTTTTGAGTTTCCCTCTCTTTCTTTTAAATCCCTATGTGCTTGTGGATAACCCAAAGGCAAGTTAAAAGCAGAGAGGAATTTGGTAATGTAAATGTAGCTACTGTCCTCCTTCAGAAAAAGCAGATTATTTACACCGTGGCCAACATCTTTCAAGATAATTTTATTTTTCCTAACAGTTATAGTTCTATTCTAATCTGCCAAAAGCCCCACTGTCACAGATGAAACAATGTCTTTTTTGTTGTTTATCTAGTGGAATGCATTCTTTGTGTTTTTCTTTCATTTTTATTTTATACTTTAGCATCTTAACTATCAAGTGTAAGGCTTGATTAAACAAGATACCACTCAGTTTTCATGTAGGGTTTGGGCTACTCTGGTTAATGGAAGTCGTTTCCAGGTATACCAAAGGTTTTAATAGCAGCAGCCAAATGACCATCCACCACAGTAATAAAACATTTTAAATACTTGATTTTTTAATTTTTTTCAATAAAGTGATGGAGTAACTGTAAAAGCCAAAATCAGCAAGCAGGAAGAAGGGATCAGCACGTTATACTTAGAAGGCCTAAGAAGCACATAAAATTAGAAGGACATTTGCCTTCCATAAGGTATTGCATATAAAGGACATGCAAAAAGGTGGAAGAATTTGATGTTTCCATCAGGAATTGTTAGGTCAAGGACTCCATTCAGAAGCTGTCCAACAGGAACATCTGAAACAGGTTGTTTCATCCAGTACCCTGCTGAATGGGGTTCTCTGACCAAAGGAAGGTCCCACCTCCTTCAACCCCTGTTTCCACAGCACTGCTCTTCTCTCCAAAAGCCGTGCTCCCACAGTTGGTCCTTGTCCAGTTTACAAGTTACCCTTTAAGTAACGCAGGGCCCTTCTGGAGCCCCCAGCACAGGATCCACTTGAGTGGGTCCAGAGGAGATAATGAAGATGATCAGGGGCACCTGTGCCATGAGGACAGGCTGAGAGAATTGAGAATGTTAAGAGAAGAGCGCACTCTGGGCAGACCTTTTTTGCCTTCCAGTTCCTAAGGGTGGCCTACAGGAAAGAGGGGGAGGGACAGGGAGTGTAGTGATAGGACAGGGGTAAGAGTGAGATGAAAGAGGGTAGATCAGACATTGGGAAGAAATTCCCTGCTGGGAGGGTGGTGAGACCCTGGCACAGGTTGCTCGGGGAAGCTGTGGCTGCCCCATCCCTGGAAGTGTCCAAGATCAGGCTGGATGGGGCTTGGAGCAACCTTGGATAGTGGAAGGTGTCCCTGACCATGGCAGAGGGTTGGAATGAGATGATTTCTAGGGTCCCTCCCAAGACAAACCACTTTGGATTCCATGATTTTATGATTTTGTTCTATGGCCTGTGTGGAGTCCATTTTCACTTGACAATTTACCAATAGCTTGGCATTTTAGCAATTATTCAAATCAAAGGAAAGAAGGTGTAACTTCTCAGTAAAGGAAAATGCACAAAGGTGGAACAAAAATGACACAAAAATAAAGTAAATAATTCAGTCTTCCTGCCTCTCTAAAAACTGAACAACGTCATGAGAAATCTCACAAAGTTTCTTTATAAAAGGCATCATTTTCTGTAATTTTTTCACACATTGAATTTAAGGTTAATTTTTGAGGCCAGAGAGCCACTTGGCTGCTGCTACTAAAACCTTCAGCTATACCTGGAAACCACTTCCATTAACCAGAGTAGCCCAACCCCTATATAAAACCTGAGCGGTGTCGTTTAATCAAGCCTTACACTTCGTACTTAAGAAACTAAAGTGTAAAATAAAAATACAATAAAAGCACAAAAAATGCGGGCCAGCAGTAAAAAAAAAAAAAAAAAAAAGGATTGTTTTACCTAATGAAAACAGGCCTGCTGAAAATACAACATCTTCTATTGAATCACACCTCAAAAGAAATGGAGGCTTATAAATGCCAAGCTGAAACAGAGTAATGTCTTGCCCTAAAAGCAGGGTTTAATTTACCCAGGGGAGAACAAACAGTTGGGCAGATTCCTTCTGCAACTGAAGATAAGCTCTCACTACTTCAGGCTGTCTTCCAGGCTACGTAGCAGAGCAAAGGAAGACAGCCAGGGAAAAAGTGTAATTTCATAAAAGTATCCGACCCCATACCTGTAGTAACAAGATGTCACATCTAGTTGACAAAGATGTTCCTTCTGATGAATGAAATACAACACAACCACTCTTTCCATATGGCAAAATGATTTGTTCTCTTTTATTCCAGTTGTATACTGATGTAACTCACTGCTCTGACAGATTCTTGGCAGCAGGGTTGAAAAAAGGTGATCAACTTCAATGATAAGTACCTGTCAAACAAAGGACACTGATTTGCCTGGCTACATGGGATGTAAATTCCCAGCCTACAAGAGAGGAAAATGCTCCTTCAGCATCAGGTCCCTCGCAGTGAGGAGTTACCTGGCCACAGGAGAGATTCTCTGTGAGTGGAGGGAGTATCTACACATAACAGGTTTCTGGGATTTGCACATGGAGGTCAGCTCAAGGAATGGAGGGCAAGGCCAGGGAAAGAATCCTGCTTTAGCTCCAGTGGTGTAGGAAAGCATGGAAGAACTGTTGCTGTGCTTCATCTGCAGGTCCAAGCTGCAGCCTCTGAGCCTCCAATACATGGAGAACAAAGAGCAAAGCAATGCGGGGTTTACAAAACTCAGGGAGATGACACAATTATTAAGGCTAGGAAAGAATTCAGGGCCACATGTGATTGCACCAGAGGTGAAGGAAAATCTCACTGCAATCCTTGAAGCAGCAGCTTGGCCAGGCCAGCAGGATTAACACCTCCAGGGTCTGCAAACACATCATCAGAACTTTAAGAACCAAAGTGCTCAGCACTTTGTTTTCATGTCTTCTCAAACTTTGTGAGCCAACAGCAGAGTTTTGAATAAATGAAGTTTACCTACACTGTCTTCTAGAAGACCAATACACAAGAGCTGCAGTAGTTCATCCTGGATGTTACCAAAGGAGTTTCAGTTCAGGTCAATCCTTTTAACTGGCAACTTTTGGCATTCAACCAAATAGTTGTGACTTAATAGGATCTGCAAGCTAAAATTAAAATCTTGCATGCCTGTCTGTTTCAGTTCTTATCCCACACTTCTTCTCTGGGCAAAACACTTCAGTTCAGAACCTCAGAGGCAGAAAAGAGACACTGCATAAGCTCAGCAAACTCAGAGCTTTGGAGATGCATGGAAGACGTGATAGAGCATATTCCTGAATCCAGCAAAAAGAACTTTAGAGGGAGCATAGGGCTGAAAGTCCAATTTAGAACACTTTTTTTGAGACATTTCATTCCCTTACTTCAAATAACAAAAGGGATTCTGATACCTGCTCAAGCAAGGGATTAGAAATAATGAACAACTGCTGTGTTTGTATGTTATTTTAGCTGCATGGAAAGGAAACAATTTACGTTATGTAGTATAGGCCAGCACTTATAAAAAATTACTTATATGTGCTGTAACTACTGAGGACAACTCTGAAAGACATTAGCAGCAATAATTTCAATCACAGATCAACTGTGAATTTTTCCTTTGCTTTTTTATTTACATTCCTTTTCCTCTTCCAGGCTTTTTCTTCCCTTCATCTTTTTTTCCGCCTCACATTTCTATTCAAACAAGTCGGCCAAATGCTTTAAACAATAAAATGTGTAGCAAATTCAGTATCTGGCAGCTCCTTGTCCTTTTGCACAGTGAACATACACCGTGTTTTCTACTGCAGCCTCAAGGCTTTGCAGACTTGGGAGTCACTGTGCTTTTGTATACCAATAAAAATAAATATACATGTATTTTAAAAAGGATGCAGTTGCTCTCAGAAGAGCTTATAACCAAAATAGTTTCCTGCTTTATACTTTGCAGTAAACAAAGCAGAGATCAGAGTTACAAACTGAGAAATGCTGAGACTGATGTTCCCAAAAATTTGCTGTCAAATATCTCTTAAGTGTATATGTAACATTTATTATTCCTGTGAACACTGCATAAGGAAAAGTTCAGCAAATTTGTTAGAAATTCTTATTTAAAGATGATTTAAGACTTCATAAGCCTCTGTTGATAACAAAACAATTGGGGTAAGATAATAAATTTCTACCCTTGATTACTTTTCTGCTTTAGTGGGGTGCTCCCACTGTGACCTGCACCAGACATTTATCTGCAAGAGAGAGGATCAGAGGCAAACAGGCTGAGTGATTAAAGCTGATGTCTCCTTTCTCCAGACACGTGCATGGGCTTAATCAACCCGACGCCAGCAGTCTCCCTCTTCCCATCTGAGCCTGACAGTTCCCACCCCTGTCCAGGTCTGTGGGAGGATGGAGGTGTGGGGTGGAGCGAGCAGGGAGAGCTGCCTGAGGCTGATCCCTGCCTCTGCCTCTGTCCCACAGCCTGCAGTGCACACAGAGTGTCCATGAACAAGATGGGATTGCTCCTGAGAGCCCAGGCGTGCACAGAGTGAGGCTTGCTCTGCTGTTTGCCCCAGACGAGAATGGCAATGCTTTCAGCATTAACGAGCCTGCCTCTTTGAAGTGTTGAGTCGTCCATCTCCACATCCTACACCAGTCAAACAGGAAACATATTGTAGCAATGGAGGTGCTTTTGAGAATTTCCCAATTCAGCTTACACACACTGACCTACGAGGATTTTTTAAAGCAACACCTATTAGGCTTGCTATATGAAAGCAGTGACTGTTCCAGGCCAGGATTCTCCTCAGGGGCAGAAGCCAAACAAAAGCCTGTAACTCAATCTCCAGCATCCACTCTCCCCCACGAAAAACGCCAGCAATGCTGCAGTTTGAAATTCAGGAAGAAAACCTGTTGGCATAATAAATGTCTCTGGGCTCAACTTGTCCTCGCTGAGGGTAATATTGGGTTCTCCCCTACATAAAAACATCCCAAGAGGATGAAATGCTAGGACAGTAAATATTATGTTTTAAGAGGAGGAGAGGCAGACCTGCCAGCTGTCTTAAACTGAAACCCAGGAAAAATCCCATTTCTTCCCCCATCCCTATATAATTTGGTATTTCAAGGTCCAAATGAGGAATCACATTTATGCACAGGATGAAAGAAAGGCACTGAAGAAAATGCATGACTGTGGAACACTTTAAGTAGCTCAGGTAATCGAGAATCAAACTCAAAAAATCTAGTTTCAGATTTGTAAGTTCACAAAAAATTCCGAGTGTGAGAGTGAGAGATGACTAAAATAATTACAACAGTATGTGTAGCTGAAATGAAAACCCATACCTTTACAAATTCCTTCAATCTGCTACAGTTCTATGATAAAAATTGTAATAAAATACTGAATGAGAAAAGTTCTTTTCAAACAGATCTTTAATAAGCTGTAAATAACTGGAAGTTTCCCTTTCATTTTGTGGGAGAATATGGTTATTTGAATGGCATCTATTCTCAGCCATAAAACATAAGGAGGATCCTTAATTCAGGAAAAGCAGGATAAAGAAGGCTCCTGAGAATTCTAGACCTTCCCAAAAATCCAGATACAGAAAAGATAATTGACTCAAACATAAGGGAGGAAAGAGAAGAACAACAGGAGGTGTCTTGACCCCAGTGTTTAAATAGTGGTCATATACAAAGTAGCAGATGGACAATCCTGTCCTAACAAAATGTTCCTTAAAATTGTCTCCATTAAGATTTTTTTTACTAAAAATTTTAAGGATAATGGGACAAAATTATCAGTATCTTTTTAACTGTTTCTTTTTGGAGTGCTGGTGCTTTTTCTCATACTTAGAGAAATATGCTTGCCAAAAGATGCCATTTTTAATGAAATATTATCATCACCCATGACAGCTGAGTGATGGATCTTCCAGCAGTCTGGAGAAAGCAGGAGGTCATAGCATTTCACCTAAAATACTCTGAATTCCAAGTGATTCTGTATGTCAATAGCAAATACAGCCAGATATACACATAGCACAAAGTCTCCCAGGTTTCTTTTAAATCTTTTCAACATGAAGCGAATTTTGAAGAATAAAAATAAGGAAAAAAACCCCACATAAAAATAGGGAAATCAAGCTTTCCCTACTTCTTGTTTTAAGTCTCAGTTGACAGCTGAGTCCTACAATTAACAAACTTCTATTTCTGCCTGATCCTGCCATTGAGTAACAGTCCTGGGTTTGAGACACTGGAATCTGTTACCCATAAAATGACATTGATCCAATTCAGAATTGTCTGAACTGGATCAGATGGGAAAGCACAAGCACAAAAAATAAAGCAAGAGAGCTCCAAGTTTCCACTGATGTTTTCAATAATTAGAAGAACAGAAAGCTACATTTTGAAAAACAAACAAAATCATTTCTGTTTAAAGAATGATGCTGTCACCTTGCTAACAGCCTTTCAAGAAATTAATCATGTGCGAGGAAGGAGAGATTATTTTCTTTCTAGTCAAGAACTGGTGAGTCACCACTGCTGGGGCTGCCAAGATGCAATCACTACACTCATCCTTCTGCTTTCTTTAAGATTTATTTCCACAGGAACATCACGCATTTAACAGACCTACTGCCTTTTGCACCTGAGACACCTTTTTACCTACTGTTCCCTTTTCTGGCTGTCAAGTCTTTTTGTAGCAGGCTCAAAAGACAGTGTGGAAAAGGCAGAGTCCCTTCTCTGGATCCTCCCAACCCTTTCTCTGTGGAATGAAGGCAGTTTTGCTCAGATCTGCATCACCCCATGTCAGCCAGGATTTACGTTTGGCATGTCTGAAAGCTTTCTTGGCTATGAAAATCCATCTTTAAAAAGAACAAACAAAAAGCAGGGAGAAAGAAAGCTCACTGAGCAGTAGAAACTACCCAAGTAAAACAGGCTGAAGGCTGAGGTATGTGATTTAATTGGGGATGTATTTAGGCTAGAAGGAAATGCCACTGATAAGAAGTTAAGGACTAAATGGACAATGTCTTCTAAGGGATTTCAAATTCTTTGATGGGCCTATAAGGCAGTAGTCTCCTTACAGTCTCTGCTGCAACCAGAGTTAATTATGGATTTATATATGTGGAGAAAAGGCTTGATAATTATCTGTAATAAGCCTAAATTGGAGAGAGACAACCTGAGGTCAGAGAAGTTATTAGTCTGCCACAGAGAACTTGTAATGAAGCCAGAAAATGATGTGTGTGTAAGAAACCTCAAACCCACCTCCCCCTCCTTCCCAACAGGAGGTAGCCCTGCCTTCATCACCCTCACTTCCTTGCTGACTTGCACAAATCAAGGCTTTCCCCTTTCACAGTATCTGTTAAATTTACTTCTCCCTTTCCATACGGAATCCAGATTTAACAATCGCTCTGTTAACCATGCTGTCACACACACAGAAGGAGTCAGCTGAAAAGGCAGCTGGTTTCTGGAACACAGAAATTATTCAGGATATCACCATGTTCTGAAGATGGAGATGGTCTTCCTTGTACAGGAAAAAAAAGGGTATTTGGAGGCCAACAGCAACTCCTCATCCAGGCAAGCAGCCAGGATTTACCTGGCTGAGTCTCTGCAGCTCTGCCAGAGTATGGAGGTCACAGTCTGGAAGAGTTCCAGCTGTGATGTAAAAGGGCTAGAAAAGCTCTGGAGGTAGTGGATTGAATGCCAGTTTTCTGTTGTCTTGTCAAAAACATGTGGTATCTACAAATGAACAAATTATTCACCCCGGGGCTCTCTAACTTAATTTGGTGTATGCGTGTTAAATCAAATTAAAAATCTTGCCTTTCCAAAAAGTTACTTTACTGCATTTCCAAAGGTGCAGCTTGATCAGCTGACTCTGATTTCACCAGAGACCTAGACTGTACAGAGAGTGCCTGCCAAACCTGCACATGCACACACAGAAGTGTTTAAGTGCCTGCTCTAAAAGGAGAGAAAGAGAAAAAAAGTCCGGTCTTCCTGGCTGAAAATGTTTGATACTCTCCACATTCTGAAACAGAGAAGTAATAGGCAGTTTTCAAGGGAGAAATTTAAACAAAGATAGTGGTGACAGAGCAGGGCTCCCAGGCAGGGCTGTAAACCATTCTTACAACTCAGGGGAGCCTGTGCAGGAACTGTCCTGCTGCCCCTCACCATTTACAGTGCTGGGTGCTCACACCACACTCTGATTTTGGTAGTGGTCAGGCAAAATTCGGAAGTGCCAAGGCTTAGGTGGGCTCTGAACACTCAAAGCAATACTAGGAATGGATTCTTACTCTTGCCCAAAATAAAGAAACTCGAGGAGGCAGAGCTCTGTGCAATACTGGACTTGGGGCTGTTTATGTTGGGAACTGGGCTTCCCCTGCACATCCAGCACTTCAGGGAAGAACCAGGTATGATCCCCATGGCTGGCTCAGCCCTTTTTGTCTGCCCTGCATCTGCTCACAAGGGCTTTAATGATTGCCAACTGCAAGGACTGGTTTTGTTAGAAGGCACAGAGGAGTGGAGTATAAAGCTTCCTTTTGCAGATTCCCACTAATTGCTTTCCAGAGTTTTCCTGTCCAAAGGGAAAAGTGGTGCTTCTCTCTTTCCCTTTCAGTGAAGGCTACGATTTCAATTTGAGTTATGAGTGGGATAAAGCCTATCTTTAAATAAGCAGGTGAGTAGAAATGGCTGAAGAGCCTGGGTTTATGGATCAAAAGCTTCAGAGTCAGGAGACTGCAGTAATGTGTGCTTCCATTAGAAACACATGTGCTGAATTTTAGGCAAAATACTCTTGTTTCCAATACCACCAGATACTAGAAATCCACCATCCATATTTAGGTCATTAAGTTAAATGAGCACACTTGCTACAGACATCATTCCTAACATGAAAGAAATACTTTTTGGTCACCTACAAGCCCAAGATTTCATTTTCATGTGACTAGCTGCTCAAGTAACGTCTTTTCCCTTCTGAAAACATTTAGGTCTGTGTAAAGTCTTCACCTGAGACTCATGTTAAATGTTGATTTTATCTGTGACTAAGAAATTATACCAAGGCTTGTACAAATCTATTTCTAAGCCTTGCAATTCTCAGGAGTGATTGCATTTTAAATGCAGTCAATTAAAGACCTTTCACCTTTCTTGTGAAAGATGTGGCAAAAATGAGAAACAAAAATCAATTATCTGTTCAACCTTTGATTCAGAAGAACCACACTGCAGGTGTGCTCTGCTGCATTTTTGGACTATGACTTTTTGGGTCTTTTTTGATGGAGGACATGCTAGTTGGATTACAAAGCACTTAACACATTTGCAAAGATGTCTGGGTATTTTAGTGCCAGGAACCACCACCAGATTTTTACCATGCTTAACCTAAGTATATAAATTGCTGCTCCTGATTTTTTTACTGCATCTGTAGTTCAAAACTCATCTGAATAATTCCAGTGCTGGGATGCACTTCTAACTCTCAATTGCAGCAATGGAGCAAGCACAACCCAAAAAAGGATGTTTCAACAAAAAAATCTGTGCCAAATAATGACCAGGCTTAGCTTTATTTAGCTCATGTACCTCACAAGGCACAGCCAGTGGCACAGTAGTGATGTCACAGGAGGAAACTCTCTCCCTAAGTTCTTTTGGTGCAATGATTTTCTTTCCTTTAATTTACCAACGGCTACATAAGAAAAGAGGAAAGAAAAGCAACAAGAAGTGTTTTACAGCTGAGTGAGAATGGAAAACCTTAATTTCCATCATTGTGTTCTGGAAAAGGTATGTGCAAACAACCACGAGGTTTGTGGTAAATGCCCAATAGCACTGATAGAGAGAGTCATTACTGCTAATCTGAACCAGAGATGCCAAAAACCAGCACCCCCCAAAAATGAGAAAGGAATAAAAATTACAGATGAATTACAGAGCTTATCTGCCTCTGTGCTTCATACACAGTTCTCACATTTAATTCAGAAAAAAAGTCAAAGTACAGCTGGTGGGTCAAGTCTCTGACCTCACTTAAATCTTTGAGATAATCTTGTGATTATGGCATTTCCTTCTGACTGTTCTAATTTGTGAGTTATGATATCATGATTTTCCTGCTATAAGCTGTTCTTTCAAAACATACATTTGGATTGACAATAATATATAAAGTATCTTCATGTGTCACCCAAAATAAAGATAAATCAGGAGAATATTCTATGGGGTATATCTTACTATTAAAAATACATTTATTGGCTTCTAGATAATATCCTAGGTATTGGAACATTAAGGAAACAATGGGGCTGTTCTGATGGCTACAAGAGAGCCATTCATTACTTTTGTTGCATGAATTTCTCCTGGTCAAACCTGGTACCAGTTCACAGTGGCTACAGAACCTACAATCACTTTCCAAAATAAGCACAATCTCCTCCACAGCACCTGAGTAAATCTGAATGGCTCCTGTTAACTGCTGATTTTCTTCATTTTGTAAATGATCACTGCTTCAGAAATCCTGGAGTGAGCCACAGAATAATCAATATTTGGAAGGGATGCACAGAGATCATCTAGTCCAGGCTCCTGTTCAAAGCACAGCCATCCTAGGCCAGATAACCCAGGCCTTGGTCTTATCAAGTTGTGCATCTCTCTAAGGATGGAGATTCCCTACTCTTCCACCACCAGCTGTCCCAGTACCCCATCACCAAAACATTTCTCTGTATCTGCCCAGCATTTCCCATTGCCCAGCTTGGATCTGTTGCTCCCCTGTTCTGTCACAGGGATGGAGTTTTTTCTGCACCCTCCCATCAGGTGGTTGCAGACAGCAGCAAGGTTTCCCCTGAGCCTTCCCTTTTTACTCCCCAGCGCCATGGATATGGCAGGTACCCCAGTCCTAAATATCTTGGTGATACTCTGCCAGACAGATGGAACAGCTGCAGATTAAAATGACACATGAAAAAAATACATTTGGATCTGGTTAAGTATAAAATAAATAAAAATTTCCAAGTACTAAAGAGAAGTTATTTCTCAGAGGAAAAGGGTGTCTGATGTGCCCTCAATGCTCTCACATCTTTCAGAAGCACTTGTGCATCACAAGGGTTTCTGTGGCACATCTGGATCTTGGAAGCACCTTTCAAAATGCATCATTATTCAGTGTTACACAGCAGAAAGCACAAGCTGTAGTGCTTACAGTGAGCTCAGGAAAAACAACACACCCTTCCTCCACCTGAGCAGGGAACTGAGCCACACAGACCATGCAGGCAAACCTTCATCCAGCATCAGATCAGGGAAAACAGCATTAGCTGCCAGTGGAGAATTCATAACCAACCTAAGGGACACATCCTAACCCAGCAGGAGCTTCTCTTTTACAGGATGGTTTTTATTTATCAAATACAAAACAAGGATTTATAGAGATACAACAGTGGATAGACAGCTTTCCAATAATCATATTAGAGACATGCAGAGAAAGCCTATAAAAACCCAGTTATTTGCTATTGCTGGTACTCTCTAACCCAACCTTCACCAACACAGCTCAACCACAAAATAACACAGCTCAATCACATCAAAGCTTCTAAATATGCAACCCTGCATCAGATCTCAGCAATTAACAGCAATATGAGCTATCTCTTAATGGCCCAGGTAGTGCTCTCCATCAAAACACCAAATTATTAATTTCCATTAATAATGATCTAATTTTTGTTATAGATAGGAATTCATATTCTAACTTCCTACAAAACCTCATAGATAAACACACTTCCCTTAAATTATTAATATTTAGTAGTTGTGTTGTTGAAGACCTTGGGAGTTCCACACATTAAGCTCTCAATTTAAAAACAAACAAACCAGTCAAACAATCCCTAGCAACAGAGAAACTATCCCTGGCTTATCCTAAAATAAAACTGCAGTTCTGAAATTTAAACCAGATTTTTTGTTTCTGTGGAATGGAGACAAAATGGTGCTTATTAGCAGTTTGGTCACTTGTTTTGATGTTGCCAGCATCTCCCCAGGACATGAATCACTAACAGTGGGACACTCAGAGAGACTTGGATCACTTCCAATATTTCTGTGCTTCAGTAATGCCTGGAGCCTTTCAGATATCAGAAATTATCATTATTATATTCCTGTCTTCCTTCTAGGTAATTGATCTTCAGACTCTAACAAAATGATCACAGCTGCTTAATTAGTCTCAGATTTTAGGAAAAAGAGCTTGATCAGTATTTATGCACTTTAATAGGCACTTCCAAGATCACCTCCAACATGGTGTAATTTGTCAGCTGCTCCATGATCACTCACATCAGCCTTTTCAGACAGACTCAGCATTTGATTTTAAAATCCTCCTCTAAATATGCATTTTAATGAAACTGTCTGAGCTGTTTATTTATTCATTATCACTGATTCAGAATTAAAGAATTCAGAATTTAAAATGTTGAGGTCAAAAGAACATGTATTCCTTCCTACAGAAATTCAAGCAGAATTTATTTTCTCCAGCCACACAACATGGACACAAAAATACCTCAAACAGAGTACCTTTATACAGTTTTGGCCAATGACTTTAGGTCATTAAGAGCTAGTTCACATTACTTTTAATTTCAAGCTACAGAGAAATGTTATGCATTTAAGAAGCTTAAATTCTTATTAGCTCAGTCTTTGACAATTTAGCAATACTTTGGTCAATTATTGCATGGGGTTCTAATGCCTTTAATGATACCATGCTCTTAATGAAAAATCATGTAATCTAGTTGAACTGCAAGTTCAATTTTTCCTGACGAGGGTCACAATTCAGCACCATTCTTCTCCATTTTTTTTTTCCTCTTTATCAAAGATAGTCCAGCTATACAACTCCCAAAGCATCTACTTCTCATAGAGTGCAGATTTCCTAGGGAATGGAATGTGAAGTATTTAGAGGTTTCCTGCACATTGAAGTATGATAAGAATTTCTAGTCTCACTGCTGGAAAGCAGTGAGTGTTCAAAAAAAAAAAAAAAAAAGTATTATGTAAAATAAGTGTTACTTCTAGGGGCCTGTTCTGCTGTTATCAACAAGGATGCACCTTCTTTGATAAAGTGTGGCTCCAGCACTACAACAGAGCAAGTCCTCTAGATTAGAACCATGAAATCACAGATTCACAGGATGGTTTGGGTTGGAAGGGACCTCAAAGATTATCCAGTTTCACCCCTGGCCACAGCAGGGACACCTTCCACTATCCCAGGTTGCTCCAAGCCCTGTCCAACCCTGAGCCCCTGAGGCCAGGTTGGAGTAGGTAACTCTACACCTGTCCCACAGCCCCAAAACAGCCTCACTGAACTGCGCTGTGCAGCATCACCCCGCAGGCTGCAACAGAAGAGACCTCTGGAGCAGATTTCCCAGTCCCACCTCTCAGACTGGATGGAGTTGCTTAGGCCTTGCTCACTTGAGCTATGAGTATTTCTTGGGATGGAGATTACACACCTCACACAACCTCTTCAGATGCCTCTCCCAGCTCTTCCTTGCTCTCGTGGGAAGAACTTTTCCCTTCCAAATATTTGCAAATCCCCTTGGCTGCAAGTAGTGTCTGCTATGCACCTCCAAGAAGTGTTTGGCCCTGCCCACACCGTGAATTCTCTTAGTGTTCTGAACAACTGCTGGTCAGCAGCAAAAGTGACCATTATGTATCTAACACTGTTTACCAAGACAATCACCACACACGTGCGTTATAAAATGGGATATTCGGTGGTATTTGCACGCTGGTCATGAACCCAGATGCTGCAAACCATGAGCAACCTGGTATCACTGGATACAGGCACTACCCAGACTGAAAGCTCATTCCCCTTAAATCCAGTTTCTCAAAAGACTGCTTTTAATGCAACAATTCTGTGAAATTAGCTCAGGAAAAAAGTTACTCAAAATATAACTTTGTTTGACACAGGAGTCCACTGAGGTCATACCCAGACCTCTATAAACATGTGAGTGCTTGAGGGGTATGAACAGTAAGAAATGGGAGTTTCCACAATAATTGAATACTGACAAAACCGTTTATTATGAACATCAGCTGTACAGACAGACACAGGAACGTGGCTTTTGCACTCCTCAGAAGAGGAACTGCCACTGGACCAGTATAAACACAAAACTAAAGCTTCAGAGCAAGGGATGCCAGACTCACTGTCAGCTTCACTTTAGTGTATCTTCAGTCCCTTCCATTAATGTTTGCTTTTTTCAGGATATATGACTTCAGATAGATGTAATTTAGCTTTTTCACTTAACAGATGTATTTCTATCAATCCAGCAACGTCTTGTTTTGTGTATGCAGTAATGAGAGGTCAGGAGTGCACTACAGAACAGATCCCTCAGGTCAGGAGGCCTTGAACAAAGGCAAATATTGCTAAAGGCAACATCCCCTTAACTGCTAAGTGAGGGGAACTAGAAAAACACCACATTGTCTTCATCAGAACACGTTTGCCTCCAACAGCTGGAACTTTTCAACAGAACTATTACTGGAAGAGAGTGGCACAGTAATGTTTTTATCAGTTTACATGGACAGCTACTCGTACGAGCCAGGATCAGGCTGTTGTAGGTGTGCTGGCAAGAGATTAGTGGGAGCAGCTGGAATCTGAAAAATACACTCCTGTGGCCAGCTGTTTGAGTCAGACATTTTGGGCTCTTTAGCTGGTCTATGACAAATTTGCTTCTTTTTGTTTAAGTAAACAATGGCTTCTGTCACAGTATTAAAAAAATCCCCAAATTATATAAGGTCTGACAGTTAATTTAATTAAGCAATAACTGGCTTTGATGAATGGCTAACAGAGTTTATCTTCAGGAATGCTTCATTGCCCTAGAAGCAAAAAAAGAAAAGAACACTGGCTTTTTTTCTGATTCTATCCAATAAGTTCTCTGGGGAATGAAGGTATCTTGCTGTCTCCTACAGCATATGCAACTTTCTTAGGAATTTAGTTTTATACTTAGTTCTGATCACCAGGTGTTTTCCAGAGAATTATAAATCAGGCAGCCAAGCAGCAGTAACAAAATCAAGATAACATTTATATATAAGAATTATTGCCTTTGAAACACTGGAGCCACAGCAAATCTCAGCCCAAGAGCACCCAAAGCAGGCCAGGTTGTGGTCTCCTCACCTGCAGTGCTCACAGGGATCATGCTTTTACCTTCTTGTCCCTGTCAGAAGGTCCAACAAACATCTTGCACATTTCCATCACAACTCTCAGAGTTGTAAGTCTACATCTCTGCCCCTAAATTCTCCCAAAAGCGATGCTGAAGATTTTGATTGCATCATCTGAAAACCCAACCCATCACCGAAGGTGTGTTCTTCTTGCAATGCGTGATTGTGTGAGGACTCTGGGATGAGCTTGGCAGTGGAAATCAGTCCATTCAGCCCCATCAGGCTAGGCATGACTGACCATCTTTCTGCAGTCAGCATCAAGGACTCCTCCTGTGCCAAGACCTCAGTATTTAACTGTGGTTAAGGTACTGCATTAATTACTGCTTTGTGCCATAGCTGAAATTTGACACTTTAAGATCACACTCTTTTGCAGAAAAACCCTTTATGATCTACTGGAGGTTGCCCAAAATTTTTGTCTTACCCTCATCAGAGATTAAATCTCAAAACCACATACATGATATGCAGGAAAAAGGCCAGCAGTTTAATGAGGTTATGTTCCCAGATTGCCACTAGGATGGACGTGCAATGTGACTTCAGCATAACCTTTTCCAAAGTAAGCCATGACACTGAACTCAGAGAGAATCCTCAGTGAGATCAGAGAGAAGGAAAACAGCACCAGACTCCTCTTGCTTTCTTCAGCAGTGCTGAATGCAGTTTGCTGGATGTGGCAGGACTTTTAGCAGGACAGTCCTGAGAGCCCTTGTAAAAGGCTCTGAACTACTGGCCCTTGAGGAATCTCAGCACCCCAAAAAATTAAAGGAGCGGCCAAAACACCACGATACAGCAACCATAGTTCAAGACTGAATTGCAAAATATAAACTTCAGACTACATTCATATCACCTGGTGGAGGTGATTAATTTAGGTATCCCAGCAGCCAAGATTTAGGCACTCAGCCCTAGCAGGACATTTCAAAGAAATGCTCAAAACAGTCTGTAGCCATTTCATCACCTCTGGCAGACATTACCCAGTCATCTGCCACAGGGGCTGAGCTCCCTCACTTGATAGTGATGGGGATACTTTGGAATACCTCTTATTGATCTGCTTTCCTGCACAACAAACACCTACTTCAAACACTGCCTGATTGTCAAACTCCTTAAAATTACATAAATCCATCTGATTATGGTAGGAGAGCTGCTGCCAGTATTTCAGCAAGTCCTGAAGATGACCAGCACTGGTACTTGTGCCAGTTCTAGCACTGTGGCTGGGAATGCCACAGGAAAGCTTTGCTCCCCTCTCATTTCCCACAGTCCAGGGCACAGGTTGGTGCTGAGATGTTTGCGAAGGGGACCACAATCTACACAGCAGAGCCACTGCAGAAATATGACCCAGCAGTGCCTGAGCTGCTAAAATTACTGCCACATCCAGAGTGTGACAGGAATGACACCTGGTTTTGTCAAGTAACATCCATCCATCCTGGAGGGGAAGGTTTGACAAAGGAAAGGCACAAAATCATGTCCAGCACAGACGCAGGAGTGGAATTCTTACAGATTTGTCATGTCTTGAATACTGACATATCACCTAAGCACCAAGTGGGTGGAAGTTTCCTCCACTGTCTCTTTGGAGCCACTCAAATATGAGCCATGGGAGTTGAATTTAATCCAACTGGCCCGAGTCCAGCTGTGACAGCAGCAGCTTCATCCACTGCCACTGCAAACATCAAAATCACCTCTTTATTTTACTTCAGGTGCACAAAGATTTGTTTGTGCCTACCCCCATTTGGAAAAAGATAAGACTCTCTGCATGAAAAGCACAACCAACCAACAACCCCCCCCCACAAACAAATATAAAAACAACACCTCCCCAATCTGCTCTTCTATTTTTTAAAACCTTTAACTATAAACAAACACCAGTAAGTTTGTTGTGTTTCTGTGATCTTGAGAAGCAATGTCTATGTTCCAGAGTGTTTTCCCAAGCATTTGTATTGTAAAGATGTTTCCTTTGAATACTCACAGAGAGATCAGAAGGGCTGCTCCAGCATTCCCATGGGAAAGTTTAAACTTGTGAAATAAATGTTTTCATTGGCTGTGCTAAATCACGGTTTAACTCTTTTTTTTTAAACCAAGAGCAACCCACATTATTACTGCTGCTTTGTCAAAAATATATGATTTCAAGAGAGGAAAAATGGAATTGCTCCTAAGGGTTTACAGCTAATGGCTGAGGGATATACAGCACCATTGTTATTTGTTCACAGATGGATAACTCAAAATGCTAGCAGTGATTCAATGTTTAAACAAACAACTTCTAGAAGTAATTGACTGTTCAATCACTTTTACTTCTGGATAGTATCAACTCTCATTTCCAGTTTTTCTGCCTTTCTTCACAGGCCCTGCTGGTACTTGGATTTGTTCTTCCCCTTAGAAGTCCTGAGGCACTTGTATCCATTATCATCAGTCAGAATAACCATGTTTTATGGTATTGATGGCAACCTATATTATCATATTAAAGTATTATCACCATTTGTAAAAAACAGTTCTTATTCATGTTTTACTTAGAAAAAAACCATTATGTTGCCTGAAAAGCCAACCCATTTTTTAGCCCTGTGTCATAAGAAAATTAAAGTGATTGTAAAACCTCCATAATTTTACATCTTTGTTGGCTTTTCATCTTAGCATATCTGAGATGGACTTTTATAACCAATCTGACAGAGGAGCAATGATCATAATCAGGCTTTGTTCTAACAAACTTAATGAAAACAGAAGCAACAAAGAAGATAAAAAAGGGAGCCCCCATCAGCAGTGCCCCACAAACAGGAAAGACTGCAATATAAACTCCTATTTTATTAGACACCGGAGAATTGAAGCCCACAAGAGGCTCTGTAAATATCTCAGCTGTGGGAAAAGCTTCAATTGGAACTTGGATTTTACTGGACATCAGAGAGTCCAGCCATGAAACTCAAATCCATAGGAAACCAAGCTTCATTAGCTGCACTCCTCACAGACAGTATGTTAGTAAATAGGTATTTATCAGAGATTTGGTCCCCTGTTCATGCCCTCTGCTGTGTACCTGCATATGTCAGTAGATGCAGCCAGCACACACTCAGCCTGCAGGAGATAGTCTGTCTGCAAGAACAAAGCACTGCAAACCAGGAAACTTTGGCACTCTTCCTAACTCCTTCACCAGGCTCCAATGTGTGATCTCAGGAAAAAATCAAAACATTCCCATGGGTCAGGCTTCCTCTACCCATATATATTTATCTTTATACAGCACTTTGTGATTCCCAGCTTGAAGGTGCTCCATGAAAGCGAGGAAGTTTGGAAGTGCTGCTAATATTGCTCATTTTCCTACACACCACACCTGACTCTGTAGTAAAAGGTTAATTGTTATTTCTATAGTAATTTAATTTCTTCAGTTATAGAAGTCCTCTCTCAAATGAAAAACAAACCAATCATTTCTGAACCACTCTCTCCAACCCCAGTGAGAGGACCCACCCACTCAAAATGCAATGCAGTTTTACAGGCTATAAAAACATAACGTTTTAAAGGTCACATAGAGATCTTTTACTATAAGGGCAGAAAATTATACAAGAGACAGATTTTTGAAAATAACTCTGTTAAAAAAAAAGTATTTTCAGAATTTTTTCCTTCTGCTGAGGCAGCTGTCCAAGAGGAACAAATTCTACATCTCAAGAATCACTTAAAGCAAAGGCTTTACCCTGCCAATCAAGGCTACAAGACTCGAACCCTTTTAAAATTAGTGCCATCTCAAAACTCTAAAATAGCAGGCCTTGGATACCTTATAGCATCTCTTTGTGCTAAAGACTCTTTTCCTAAAGGCCAATTTTGAAATCAAAGCACTCGCTTTTTTCCAGGGAGCCAGCACAAAGAAGGCAGAGGGGTTATTTGATCCCAGCCACCCAGTGCATGGAGGCTGCAGAGCACAGCAGTGGAGCGGAGCTGCAAGCCCAGCCAAGGGAGGAGGACAGCAAGGGACTCTCGTGGCCAGCAGGGCCACAGCGTGTGCTGCCTGTGAGAGGTCATCCCAGGATACTCGGGGAAGCCTGTGCACACTGCTCTGCTGGGAGAGGGATGTCTGCAGCACTGACACACAGTTTTCCATGGAAAGGGTGTGGCCAAGGATAACACCATGTTTCTTAAGTTAGCTCACTGCCTCTCAGCAGAGCCCTTTCAGAAAGTGGGAAGAGGCAGGAAGAGGAAAGTAGCTGTCTTGTTCCTCTATCTCTTCCTCTGTCCTTTCCAACCCCCCCGTTCCACTATCATCATAACACCAATTTCTAAGCTGCAGCAAACAAGAAGTCAGGAAATAGGCTCATAGGCACGTCCACTCTGTCTGTCTCTTCTCCAGGCACCGTGGATGGAAGCTCATAATTAACAGGAAGTGTTTCAGTGTTATGACTAGGCCAGAAAAAGCAAGGGTTTACCTAAAGTAACACTGGCAAAGCCACTATTAATATAGTACATAGTCCTTTAATGAGGTAATCTCTGCACCATCAGAGCCCTTCTCTGTGTGCCCCCAGACTGACATCTGACCTCAGCAGCCACCAGAGGGGAAGACAAAGAGTCCATGACAACATGGCTAATAACACACAAACCCCTCTGCTTGTGCTGGACTTTTACTGACAAAGGCTACACCACAGCTGACTTCCACCCCAGGAGCTACAACAACAAGCCAAGCACAACCTAGACACGGCCTGAATGGGTGTTATGACAGAGTCGTGGCACTGAAGAATGGCTTTAACAGCCCATCAGAATTATCCTTTCTGGCAGTGGTAACGTATCTGCCCAGCTCCAGGCCCATGTTATGATTGGGTATTGTTGGCCATTTGGGAACTGCCCATCATTACCGTGTGAACAAAAGCCACAGGTCTTTCCATCGAGCTGGGCAAGCGCCCTGCCCACCGATGGCCCTTTGTATAAAACTGATAATTGATGTGTTGAAATGTCCCCAAAGCCCTTCATTATATTTTACTGTGTAGGGCCAGTGGATAATCAGAGGAGAATGCCAGCAAAACCCAAGTAGTCTGCTGAGGCAGCAAGTGCTAATGCAATTTTTTACCACAATATAAAAATAACCCCCCAAGTTCCTCTCGTAAGCATATGTGGTAAAAGGAGCATGCAAAGCTTTTATCACACAACTCTTGTGTTGCTTTAGAATAGTTAATCAAATAAAAGCTTCCAGGGCTCTGACTAATGAAAATCTGCACCCTACATTTGCTTTGGCAGTTGGACACCAATATTATGTTACTAAAGCAATGGAGCTTTAATACAAAAACGAGCAAACTGAGGGAATTGTGCTAAGAGAAGAAAGATGAGAGGAACAAGACGGTGTTAAATTCCCACAACATCATTAGAGAGATCCACTGTTTTGCCCTTCTTTTCAGGAACGTCTCCAGATCTCTGTAACAATATGAGAACATGTATGTGGAAATAAACATAGCACAAAAGTGTTTATAAACTAACATTTCATCTCCACCTCATCCAGCTGTGTCTGCCTTTACAAAAGCTGCCTGTGGACTGAAGGAAAACCCTCAGTTGCCTCCCTCCATCACACCTATGCTCTCCATGCTGTGCCTGAATTTTAACATCCAT
Organism: Corvus cornix cornix; assembly: GCF_000738735.6. Classification (NCBI taxonomy): domain Eukaryota; kingdom Metazoa; phylum Chordata; class Aves; order Passeriformes; family Corvidae; genus Corvus; species Corvus cornix. The sequence continues at coordinate 64,168,109 of NC_047057.1, read as the reverse complement.
TGTAAATATTCAAACTTCCTTTCTTCATTGAGAAGTTTTGATATTTCAAACACACATCAGTATAACTTAACTGCTGCTTATGTAAAATAAAGCTTTTTTATTTCTTTTATCTCACAATTTTAAGGTGATTTTGGATAGCAGGAAAACCAGAAAAAAAAAATATTCACGGACAGTTTCTGGAGGCCAAGGAAATTTTTACTTGCATTTCTCTTGCTATCAACATTCATGTGTTTCTATAATTTTTAAACAAAAAAATCTCATTTAAATCTATTGAGCTGACACAAAACACACTGTCAATCAATCTCAACACTAAAATGCATTTCCCATTGCCAGTTCAGATCCCATCTATCTTAGGCTTTCTGTATCTCCCATAATAAATTCCAGTTGTGTAATTCCATGATGACTTGCATAAGACCAACCATGATACGTTACAAACAAGATTGGTTAAAGGGAAACTGTTAATTTATGTCAGAAATAGCCCTCTGGTCAGCTCAGGCCGCAGGAAACAAAGGCAGCTTGGATTTCAGGCCTCGGAGGGAAATGTGCTGCTTGGAAAAAGCAGGTATATTAAGTTGTTTTAAAACTAAATGTTCGCAATGCATTCAACTAAATTCTAATGGGCACCAAACTGACCTGAAACAATATACTGCAATGTGGATTTCCTGCTGTGTTTTGGCAAAATTTCAGGCTCTCACATGGAAAAAGTAGATTTTGTAGACACTGGATTTTCCACCAGACAATGGCTCTCCAACAGGTCCTGTCAGTAATTGAAATTACTCAATATTTTAGTGTATACAAGGCCCTCTCCCCTCCCTCACTCCTCCTGCCCTGCCTACACACACAAAAAGGGGCCAAACCAGCAAAGGGGAAGGGTAAAAGAAATTTAAATTACACCAGACACCACTTGGCTTCCTTGGATTTCTCAGTTCTATTTTCAGGGCCCCCAATAATTTCTTCCTCCAGTTAACTCATTAACGAGCAGACACAGACAATCCCTCATCACATCAGGCTAGGGCTCCAGGGAAATTTGCCAATCATTCATCCAGAATCCATTCTTCTTCTGGAAATGCTTTCTTCTTTTCTGGACATCTCACAAAGGCTATCCCCGGTTAGCTTGAAAAGTGGGAATACCACTGGCCATGAAGAAACATGACTGATGAGCTGATCAGTGTCAGTTTGCCATTAACCTCTGCTTGATGGGAGTTGAGAGAATCTGGCCTTGGCCAGCTCACAAAGCAGGAACCAGACTCAGTCCAGCTCATTCATATGTGTAAACCCCACAGAAACCAAGAATATGACAGCACACACCTCTAAACTATTAATTCTTTTACCTTTTCTTTATTTTCATGGGGCATCAGAAGCTCAGCTTCCCAACCAGTAAGAGAGCCTTGAAAAGCGGAGGCAAATGCAAATGTCACTGCAAAGTTCAGTTCCTGCATCCACTGATGACAGGAAATCTCCAAAAGAACCCCCTCCTAGATCACTGGCTTTAAATCCAGGTGACAATCTGCAGCAGTGGAATTAACTCCTCACAAATAACGCAGGTTACAGGTGGAAGGGTGGGAGCAGTTTGGCACACAGAGGTTAAGGTACAGAAAAATGAAATTATACTTCTCTTTCCCTTTGCCTCCCCTATCTCCACTTCCACACAGAGGTTTAAAGCAACTTTGGGCCCAGAAACAGCAGAGAAAAAGGAGGTTCACTTTTCACATCACCAAAAAACCTACCAATAGCAACAATTTAAAAATGACAAAAATCAAAACAGCTGCACCTCTCATGTAGGCTGTTCAAAGCACCAACCAGCATCCCCTTAAGTGAAATCCTTAAGCTTTACCCAGATGTCCATTATACAGCAGGTGACTCAGAAGGGGCTGCAAGCCAAAGTTTCAGCTTGGTGGCAAACAGAGCATAACAACGAACAGCTAAAATCCAGTTCAATCCGTCAAGAAATTCTTTACCTCCTCAAAAGTGAGGTTCATGCTTTATCTCAAATTAACTTTATACATTCTTCTAAACTTCTTTTTCTTCAACACCCTCAGAAGACTTCAAATCCAGCTTGCCTAGCCCAAGGGAGAAACATCCTAGGCCAAAGAATTAATATGAAAATATTATGGTTGAGTAGCTCAGTTTCCAAGTGACATAAATTGGCAGTAGCTGTTGAGATTGTTGGAAAATTTAATAAAAAATTAAGTTTTATTGTGCCAAAAACCCCTTATGCCTGGAATCGTATAACACTGTCCCACTGATACCAGTACACAGAGACCAGAAAAGCAGAGAAAATGAGCAAATTCTGCCCAAGGGTTCTAAAAATGTCACTGATTCGAAGTGTTTTGGTTACTGAGCGCCCAGCAGGATACTCCCAAAACATGCTCTGGAAATCTGCATATTCCTAAAGGTTGTGAAGCTTCACAAGGGTGCATTACAAGACAGATTTGTGCTTCTGAAAGAACTTGACTTTAAGCATAGCCTTGCCTGAAGATTAATACTGAGAAATGTGGCAGAAAGCAAAATTTCCTATAGTGTTTATTTTTCGGAAGTGCAGGGTGGCTACGCTAAAAACAGACACACAAAGGATAAACAGCAGAGTGCTGAGATGCTTCTGCCAACACTTCCCCCTTATGGTGGCTTCCCCACCAAATGTCTGACAGGCTTTGAAATAATAATAATAATTTTTTAAAAATAAGATTAATATCCATTGGAACAAAAACTAGACAATTGTGAAATAGGAGCACAAAAATAGCTAAACCAGAGAAAGAGAAGCAAAAAAATATTCTCTATAGCTACTCTATTCTTGCTCCATTCATGGGTTTAATGAAATTGCTGACTTTAAGTACCAGTAAACTCTCCTGTTTTATTTTTTTGGGGTTTGTTTTGTTTGTTTGTTTGTATTGTCTGTTTTTGGTGGATTTTTTTTGGTTTTTTTTGTTTTGGTTGGTTGGTTCTTTATTGGAAGTGGGGGGCTGTATTGCTTGTTGCTATGTTTTCTTTCAGAGATTCCAGTTTCAACACTTGCTAGGAACCTGAGATGCAGCATTAAAATAAATGGGAATGTGATCATGAGAGTTAAAGAATATTGATTGGGACATCATAGCTACTGGGAATTATCTTCTAAGACAGAGACAAATATAAAAGCACCTCTGGCAAGGGAATAACGTGGTGTCAAAGCAAAGCCTTCAGAAATGAGGAACACCCGTTAAAAATACTCATTTTCATACAACCCCAGGCAAATGCTCTACTGAAATATGCTGAGTGATTCTGCAATTAAAGACTGGGTTACACACACGAGGTTGAACACACAGTGAACCTCCAGCCTCTGAATTATGGTATTTGAACCACTGGTGTCCTTTTAATGCCACTTATAATACGTAATAATTCCACATTTTTCATCTATGTGCATTTGTAAAGCACACACAAATAACTTCAGTTTGATGGAACTGCCCAGATTTACTGCAGCAATAAAAAGTTAAGAGTCTATGCAGTAAAGAGAGATCTGGAAGAGTTTCAAACTAAAAGAATTTGTTCACTTCATGCAAGAGAATGGGTCTCTGCAAAATGAGGAAACCCCATTGGGGTTGGAGGCCCATTTTGGTATGGAAAAAGGCTCTTTCAGAAATGCAGCATTTTTATGTGTTTGTGCAGTTCTGACTACAGTGGAGACTGGAGTACAGCACACCAACACTAAAGCAAATAAGAATTACAGAAAAACAGAACAGAACAGAAGCAATTAATCATATCTGACTTGAGTATGTTTTGTATTACAGTGTACTCCAGAGACAGAGTGTTTTCACTTCAAATACTGCATTTCTGAACAAGATGCTCAAAAGAAATGCACAGCATTTTCAAGCACATAGCTACAGTAACAAAGCTGCTGTCACATCCCATGGCAATTATGACAAGCTGAGAATCCTGGGAGGACACATTCCATCAACTCCACAAAAGAATCAAGCACAGACAATTGATTTCTCTCATTTGAGTCTCTGCAGAGCCTCCACAATGTGACAGCTTATCTGAAAACAGAACCAAAAATGGGTTCAGAGAACACTTCTCATGGAAATGACTTGAATGAAAAGGAAATCATAATAAGGACATCACCAAAAATACTCAGTGAAATGGAGAAAATCTTTCAGGTGGCTCTGAATGATTGACTTAAATCAATCAGTGCTGAAGTGGAATATATAGAAATTCCCTCAGAATTCCTTGTTTGCTTTCGCTCCCAGTGTGCAAGCACAGTTCCCAGGGACACAGGCTGGAGGTGTCAGGTCCTTATGACACGACTGTGTTGTTTCAGTGAGCAGCAAAAGAAACTTCTGCTCAGTGTCAGCAGCTTCAGCCCTGACATTAATTAATAAAGGGAACCCAACACCCTCCTTTTGTTTTACAAAATGTGTGTAACAAGAAGGGCTCTGCCGTGTTTTCAAAGGAACTGACACCCTAGATAAGGTTTCATCTGTGTGCTGGTCACCCAGATCACACAACATGGATTGGAAGGCTGCAGCATGTGGCAGGAAAAGAAGCAGTTTTAGTTTAGAAGTGCTGTCAGGTTAAGAGACTGAGTTTACTTCCACGGAATAATCAGGTGCTTGATTCAGCCCTCATGGTACTGAAAATGTCCCACCAGGTTTCATTTATGTCCTCAACAAGCCAACAAAACAAAACATTACATAAAGGGGAGAAACAACAAACCAAAAAAACCCCACCACTGCTCTTCAGTGAAAACAGGCTCTCTTAGGGACTTAACACAAGACCTTTCCAAGGCCTTTTTCCCTCCTTGTTGGTTGCACCTTGAAGAGGAGCAGTCGTACAAGAGGGACACGAACATCATTCCCTGTGCATTCAAAGGTAAAAACCCAACTTATTAAAAAAATACACACTTGGAAAGGACACACCATTGTTTTTTACTCCCAAATTTTGCCAAAATGAAACAGCAGCCAAGTGAAAGGAAAACGCTTCCATGACAATTCGACCTTTTCACTGCCTTTGTAAAAACCATGTTTGAGGGCACCTGCCTGGGCCAGAGTGATTCACACTGAGGCAGGAGGGTGAATTGTCCCAACTCCTTTGCCATCTGGCTGAGCAGACTGGGAGGTGTGTGAGGTTCTGCAGGCCTTCCCTGCTGGACTCACCTGGGAGAGTGACCAAAGGCACCACAGCAGGACAAACTGCCGTGAACCTGCAGCCAGCAATTTCTGTACAGGATAAAGGATGAAATCTGCTTTTGATTGCAGCAGAGGAAAAAATCTGGGTGGGGAGGAGAACCATCTGTTTTCCAAGAGTAATTCCAGAGCTGCAAATAAGGCTCCAACACCCCTGTACTCTGAGGGGCACAGCAGGGTTAGAGATGAGACTGATGTGAGCAGTTGCCATGCCCCGTTCCCAGAGGCTCCATTTGCCATCTCATTTTGGTTTGGTTTGTATTCCTGCCCTTCCTGGTGTCCTCTGAATTGACCATCAATGAGAGCAGATGTGGAATTAGGCAAATAAAGCAGAAAAAACGTTTCCTTCTTAATTTGCAGAATGTATTTTTCATCCAAATGCAAATAATTTTATTTGGTTAAAGAATGATCTAATGCAGCAATTTGGTGCTGTAGTTTTTCAAGTTGATTATGGTTGGCCATGGCTGTGCCCTGCAAACATCCCAGGTTCATGTGTAATTACTGGATTGAATTAATCCTTTAGGAAACAGGAAGCTTGGTTCTACTACATTTCTTACTATATTTTGAGAAAAGGCTGGTTTTTTCCTATGAGGTTTTTTTTTAAGCTATCCACAATTTTCTTGTTGCTTCTTTTAATTAATGACATCATTACTACTCCCTAAATAACTAAAATACAAACACCCAGATTATAATCTCTTACTTTCTTCCAAAACAAGGTCTTGTGTTTTGGTCCTTCCAGGCCATCAAGCTCTTTTTGCCACAGTTCTTTGGTAAAATACCACAAGTACCACCATGACTCAGCTAGCAAACAATCCATGGAAAAAATCCAAACAACACCTTCTGTCTCTGAGGCCTGACACTCCTTGAATTAGGATCTGTAAGGGAAAGTAGTTCTCTTCATGCCATGTCATGCATTTATAGTATTGTTATTAAAAATTAATTTATAATATTATTCCAGGGAGACATGAATTGGTGAAACATTGATAATGGATATACCCATGGTGAATTGCAGATTATTTCAGTGACCAGTAACTGAAGGAAATATTAAATAGTCCATTGTGGAGAACAACATTTAGTACAGTATAATGCTATTGAACAAATTTATCCTTGAAACAAATTTAACTCTGATGTTAATCTCAGTACATCTGCAGAGCTGGGAGACACAGAAGCTGATGTCAGTACAAGAATCTAGATCCTGAAATCTTTATTTTTTGGTGGCTGAGATCAACTAATTTGGCAGATGTAACTGGTAAGTATACACTGAAAAATTAAATACAGAAATACAGACAACAGTCACAAGACACTATTGAAATGTGTTTCCTAATGCCATTTCAAATATGATTCAAGAAAGAAAAACAAATAAACACAGCACACACACTGAATCAATAAAAGTAGCTATGGCATTTCTTGAGGTTTTTTTTCCTAAGTCACTGGTGAGAACATCATAAACCTTCTTTGATTCATTTGAGACCATCATTCATGGCAGGACTCAAAAAGTAGCAAATCAGTCCCACAGGGAAACCCCCCTGTATGTCTTTCTATAAAATTTTGCATTTTGTTTTCTGTCTTTATGCAAGAGAAAACCAAAAGTAGAATTTATTGCTAATATGATGACAGAAGTTTTTCAAAGACTGCTACCCTTTAATTAAATTTCAACTTTTTTTGCCGGCACTAGATATTTTCCTAACATAAAAGTGTCCTAATTTTGTTTCAAGAAGCCCTAATTGCAACACCATATTGAGTAGTACTGCAGCTGACATGAAGTAAGTGTTCTACCAAAACTAGATCTTAAATAGCCTGGTTAAAAATATTTTGCCACCAAGGAACTCAATTTTCAATATATTTTTTGACAGTATTTGGCAACAGATATACTGGATGGGGGAGATAATATAAATACTGGGCAGTAAAAATCAGGATATTGTAAATAGTTACATTTTCAAGAGCCTGGATTGAACCATACTATTTTTAAAGCCTATGTATTTAGAGGTTTTCCTATCTGTTAGATTTACTAAAAAGAACTAAAAAAACCACCAAATCAAACAAATAAAAAACCACAAACAAACCAAAAGCCTAAAATATTCATCCTTCAATCTATAAGTAGAGAGTTTTCTTCATTCATCACTTAAAAAATAATAATAATAATAAAAAAAATTAATAAGCTTCAAAGGATATATAAAGGCAGGTATTGTACACCAAACATGCAGACATACAAAAGCCCAGATTGGACACAAACCCCGAGCCTGAACTTCAGCAAGGAGGTTGATTTCCCCACTTTGGCCATACTGAGACTGCACAGTGGGAATGATTTATTCATGGGATTTAGTTATCACTTCCTTCGTGTTCCTGCTTTGGAGCTCTCACGGTTACAGATGGAAAAGGAGCCCCAGTCCAGAGAGAGAGAGCTGGTCTGAAATGGTGCAGCAAAAATATGCGTGTTCTTATTTGGCTGGGGCAACAGGAGAAAGGCCAAAGTATACATTTCTAGTAATGTTTGAATTAATAACTCTGAGAAAACCCCCAGTGAGATTGCTAGGAGGGGAAACCAACACCAGAATTCAGAGGGTATAAGGGGGCAAACCAATGAATGGAATTCTTTCCAATTTCCTAAAATACGTAAAGCTAAGGGAGAGGAAATCAACATATCAAGATCCCAGCTAAGAGCAGAGAAGTGGGGACATGGATGGTTTGATCTGTGGCTGTTCTCTGCAGCGCCAGGGCAAGAAAACACAAGGAGGAACAGCCAGCAGGCGTGGATGGCAACCTCCACCTTCCCATTCAGAACAGCTCAATGGCCCCACAACTCTGAGAAACACCCCTTTAAACAGCAATCTACCCTCTCAAAAAAAGATAATGTTTCACCAGCCCAGACAAAAAGCGCCTATTTCCCTGCTCACCTGTCACTGTGCAGCTTTAAAATAAAAAGCCAAGCCCTCCCCACACGGAGACCCACAAAGCAGAAGTGCATATTGTGCACACATGTCAGGGAGAGGTGGCAGGGCTGCCAGATGTTTGGGTCCAGATCAGTAACCAGACACCACACAGCCCTGAATAACAGGTAAAGAACCCTTCTCCCCCACAATGACATTTGCTTCCTTGGGAGACGACAGATCAGCTCAGCTTCAGTGAAAGTGATTCATCACTTTATAATGACAAACCAGAAACCTCAGGAGGAACACGCCACCCTCCCTGTTCTTTGATTTCCCAGGGGTGAAGAACAAAGTAGCATCAATTAATCATTAATTATAAAGATCTTTTCACAAGTAGGATGGTAAATTATTGTGCTTTGCTAACAATAGTTAATTTGTTTCTGAGCAAGACTTCTGAAATATTTCAGTATTTTTTCTTCATGTTATATACAAAGATTTGAGAGATTAATTGTCCAGATGTTTCCTTGGGTTTTGTTCTCTCTTTCTCACATAATAAAAATCTTTCAGCACACTTTTTTTCCTAATAAACCCACAGTCCATCTGTTATACTTTGCTGGAGACATAAAACAGCACTACATGTGTGTTACAATCATTCTAAAAAGTAAATCTTCACCATTTTCTTTTACAAATAAGGTGAAAGATTCCATTTTTATTTGTTAGGTAATGTCTTGATAAGTTGCCCTTTGCCCTAAAACAAAGCTCTGTTCACTAATACCTTCACCTTTGCTTCTAATGTCACGGGGTAAAATATCCAAATTCCGAGTCAGGCCATCAAGTATTCCTGTCTCTTTCACAGCAGAAAAACTCTGGAAAAATACAGCAGAGCAAGTCTTTAACAGCTCTCTCCATTTTAAATACAGCACAACTGCTTTAGAACAGTTTAGAACTACTCAGTCTAAGGCTGTCATGAGTGAAGTGAATAATGATAGTGTGCATTTTTATTTCTGTATGTGTTACAAGAAGCATTTGTTCTGTTAACTGAGCAAGAGAAAACACAGATTAAAGTGTAGGAAGTGTCAGAACCCACTTCCTAGATTGCTGCTGCAAAATGACAGTCCTGAAGCAGAACTGATAAGGAATTTTTTTAGCTGTAGCCATGCAAAATTGGCAGTTTTCAAACTTGGTTTCCAAACATACTTTTGGGAAGCAAAGTTTCAAAGCCACCGTTGACTTAATGATTTTTAGTTTAGTTGATACTACAAAAAAAAGTCTCAAAAATCTTTCTCATCTAGTCCTTCAAAGTCCCACTCCAAAAAAAAACCCAGCAGGAGAATATTGAATAAAACAGTAAGGGAAGACGATGTCAAGAAGACATCAGCAGATGGGTTATTGTTCAACTTCCACAGATTTGAAGGAAAACTCTATGTAACAACAACATTCTGATGAGGTAGGTGAGACTTGAAGTGGGGTCTAGTACTTGTTGGAAGATTTCAGAGTCTTGAAGGTTTCCTAAGCATCAAAGAGGTTTTGCACAGGGCTAAATACAAACTGGTGCCAGTTTGCAAGAGAACCGATGAATCCTTCTCAAAGGGCATTTCAGGGTGTCCTCAAGTCTTGCAGGAAGACATAAAAGATTTCCAGCTACTTGATTTTTCTTATTTTCTGCCATTTAAAATGGAGGGACCTGGGCTTTTTCTTCAAATGGGAAATGCCAGCTTTTGCCATCCATGAGGAATATGGTACTTTTCCTAAAACAAACCACTCACAGCTAAGTAAAACCAACCATCTGCATTAATTAGTAAAAAACCTCAAAGGATAATTTGTTTAAATGTTTACATAAACACTATTTCATGTGTGCCAAAAAGAGCATAGAAATACAGCTAACATTAAGAAACACTTCAAAGGGTAGGCAATGAATAATCTATTTACATTTTTATCATAGTTAAAAGACCAAGAGATTACTTACATTGACGTATACCTTAACTTTCAAAACAACATCTCATTCAAAAATATTCATCCCAGCATCATCTGCATCCTCTGAGAACCCAGGTGCTCTTCTCTACCAAGTTATAAAACTGAGATTTTTTCGCATTTCAAGATAAACAAATAGTGACACTGTAGTCATTTAGCAGTATCCTGAGTTTCATTACTGCCACTGCTCTACACCAGCTGGTTTCAGTCTCAACACAATGACAAAAATGTGCTTCCAGGCAATAAGGAAGACCTGAAATTACTTAAATATAGCCAGCATTTAACTCATGAATACCAGTTACAATAGGATTTTAACAACCAATTCTAAGAAGCCACTGTTTTAAGTAAAAAGTGATTTAGTTCAGTCAAGAACACTCAAATCCATAGCCATTATTGTCAAAGATGAAACAGGGAGGTATTATAACGGCTCCTTGGTTTTCTAGCTGCTGCCTGGAGAAACCTGGAGTCTGCAGACTATTTATAAGAGGCTAGGAAATGTCCTAAATGAAAGCAAATTCATCTGTGCTGTGCACATTTGTGACATTTCTAAAGAGGTTTGCATACTCACTGGAGAACGTTTTGGATGTGTAAGTAAAAACATGCTGAAAACCCAGTACTCCTGTCATCATTTTCTGGGAATCTGGTGGTAACCAGATCTTGCAAAGTGAGAACACTGTTTCAGAAGGGCATTTGTTTTCCTGGAAAGGCATGGGAGAAGCATAAGGAACAAGGCAGGAGAAGAGAGGAAAACCTTTCTTCCTTTTTGTGAGAGACCAAAATTCCAGTGTAGCTCAGGTTGGTTCTCCTCTTGGAGAGCTGTCTTTGGACTCATCATGGCCTGTTTCAAAAGGCAAAGTCAGCATGTGGTATCCATTCAAGACAATGCCACAAAGCAAACACTGCAACTTGATATGGGATGCCAGGCTGGCCATGACCACTTTGTGGCACTCAGCATTTTTAATCAACACCCCCAGTTCTCATTTTCCTCAAGGCTGAGTAATTATTGCACATTCAGACATGACAAAAAAACAAACAAGGGAAAACCCCCTAACCAACCAACCAACCAACCCAAGGTTTCAGTGAGCTATGCAATTTCTTTTAAGTAACAAAGACTATAGCTCACCCCCTCTCTTATGAGCATAAGCTACTTATTATGTCAGCCAGCATGTGCTGAAAACATGAGGAAAGAAGGAAGAAAGAAAAGTCCTTCTCTGATAAATGCATTCAAAATTACAAAGTCACCTGCTAAAGTCTCTACAGCCGCCAGAGTTCCTAGGTGGGTACAGAAATCTTCATTTAAGTTTACTGACACAAGTTCAGTGTTTCTACACTAGCATAGAAATTACACTGTGTAAATGCTCACCAGAAAAAAACAATTGAAGGCTTGACATTGCCACCTCTGTAACCTTACCCGGCCTTTGGTGTGTCTGAAGGGATGCTGTAACATGAGCTTTTTAATAACACTTAATAAATATTTAGGGCCATCCGTTATAAATGGTGGGTGCCACATGCAGAGCTGGGTGGGGTCGTTCTTTACAGCCACTCACCATCTGGTATCCCTGAGGAAAGCGATCTCCTGAGCCTGGCTTTGCTGCTGTGGTGTTATATTTCCTTCCTCTGCCCCCATTCACTTGCACCAGGAGTCAGGTAGATTCACCTGTCTGTGTCCCCTGCAGGACCATGTTTGCAGCTGCTTCCATCCCCAGCACGTAATAGACTCTGTTACATTATTCTACTGCATTTAATGGGCACAGTGTGAGCAGAGGAAGGAACAATATCCTCGGGTTAGTGTTCAAAGGGTCAAACTAGAGAGTGAATCCCATGCCCTTCTCTCAGCTGCCACTGCTGCAAGTAGGCAACAAAACCTTTACCTGACAAAGATTGCTGGGTCAGCAGTGATTGAAATTCAGTCACCACTGCATTTCTGCTTTCCTTTTGTGTGCCAGAGCATCCAGTTTCACAGAAGAGGCACAACAAGGTGCTGCATCTGGCCTCAGATCTCTGAGAGTGAGGAGAAGAGCAAATGACCTCTCCGCGTATGACCCATATGTAAAGCAGGTCACATGCTCCCCTTAATTTGAGCTACATCCCACCATGGAAACCACCTGGTTCATGGACAGTGTCCCTCAGAAAGGCTCAATTCCTGCCTCCTGTCCCCCATGTTCTCCTTCCCATTGTAACAATTCCTTATCTTTAGGGCTTTATGTCAGCCAAGAGACACAGCCACTGCAGGTGATCTCAATCCACAGATCTTTCCTGGGGTCCATATGTCTGTATTGACTTGTCTGTCTGTCTCCTATCAAACAGACTCTTTAATAGCCACATTTTGGTTCAGTAGAGGCCTTAACTTAAAGGTCCCTTTCCCTGTCAGCTTCAAAACTTATAATGGATTCAAAGTTTTGAGGAGAAAATAATAACACACCAAAGACAGTGATCTCACCTAAGAACTACTGCCCTAGGAAGGCACACTAAAAGATAATTATATCTATACCCTGGATATATTAACCTAGGTATGTGTGTTCTGTTCTCCTTATGTTTTTTTATGCTACTTTTCAAAAAAAAAAAGTAAGAGAAAATGTTTCATTTTAATATATACACAAATAAAATCATTCCCTAGACAGCAGGTTTCTTAATGGCTTTATTAAAGAAAGAGAGAGCAAAAGAAAATGTATCAGACTAGAGTCTCTTCTAAACTATGAGAAAAAGCTTAAACATTAAAGAGATAAAATGTTCAGGTATCAAGGTATCTCAAGTCCCTATTTGAATAATAACAAAACTAACAAAGTGATATCTAACAGCTGTATCATTGCTGTTCCCAGTATTTTTTTCTCACTAAGTCATACCATGTTCCCTCTTCAGTTCTGAACTTTCAAACATTTAAGCAGTGTCTAATTTTATCTGCCTGAGAGGTTCCACTGAAATCCCTGAAGCCATTCACAGGAGCAAATCTATGGATGTGGTTGGGTGCCTACAAGATGAGGCTTAGATAATGAGCATTTTATGGCAGCAATTTTGTGCTGTTTATTTGGACTGCTCACCCACCAGCATACTTCTGGGCACTGCATGATGTTAATCTGAATATTTATTAAAAGATACTGGGAACCAGCATCTGGATCACCAGGAAATTTTAATTAAAGTATAAATACAAGGCTTGGAGAAGTGTCACACCAGTCACATTGCTTATGGTGCCTTGTCTGCATGGGTAATCATTTCTGGGCTGACATAATCTGACTTCTTTGTGCAGTATCAGTTCCTAAACAATACCAGCAAAAAATGACTAGCATATATTAGAGGAAGCTTATACTGTACACACAACCTCCTTGTGAACAATTCAATGTACAGATGTCACTGGTGTATCATCATTCTTGTGGGGTTTAGGTTCAGAGCAAAGGAATTTTTCATATCAGTGCAGGTTTCATAGAATCATAGAACGGCATGGGTTGGAAGGGACCTCCAAGATCACCTAATTCCAACCCCCTCCCATGGCAGGGACACCTTCCACTAGACCAGCCTGCTCCAAGCCCTGTCCAACCTGGCCTTGGACACTTCCAGGGATGGTAGAGCCCTTGCCTACATATTTTTATAGTGAATTAAAAACAAATAATAGTAATTTGACATTTTTTCTTACAGATAATATACTTTCGGAGGAAAACTTCTTGTGGTCATAAACAGAAGCTGCAAGGAATTACCAGACCCCACAGAAAGGCTGCCTGTTGAATTCAATTACTTGATTGCCACCGAATTCCATGGGGCAAGGTATCACATTAAAACCAGGTAATGCAGCATGTTTAACTTTGCTTTGTATCTTACAGAAGAGCAACACAATCAAGGGGCAGGGGGAGTGAAGAAAGGAAATGATTGCTGCTCTGTGCAATATAACCATGCAGGCACCTAGATGAGATAACAAAATTCACAGTGCACAGAAGAACACAGCAAAGCTGAGTTGAAGCTGGGATCTCTAAGTGTCTGTCCCACTATGAAAGGACTTTGAAGTGCTTACATTTGTGGGGGACAAAGTGCTACAACACAAAGCATCAGAAATGCTGGAAGCTACCTCACAAAGGATCCCTTTTGCTGAAGCAGCAGAAGAGACAGTGGGAATATTTGCCACTGAAATTCCACCACGTGGATGCAGAAGAAGTCTCCCACTGGAAATGAAGACAGGGCACATGTGGGAAACAGAGAGGCCGCTGATGAGGGGAAAAAAGTGCTGAGCCACTGCTGTTTTAGCTGGAGCTCTGACAGCAGAATTGTCCCTGGGAAGTTTGGCTGCTGTTTTTGCTATCTTTATTCAGAGCCAACAGGAACTGAGTATATTGTATATTCAGGGTAAGAGCTACGTGATCCATGAGGGTGAACGATGCACCATGGACACTGTGCTGATTCCTCTTTTCACAGGAGTGGAAAGGGCAGTGAGAGAAGGGCTGTAGGAGTGTCCACAGATATTAATTGCCTTCCCTATCCTCTGCTGGCAGCACACAATTGTGGTCAATCAATTTTTACTCAATTTCTGCAGTTTTGCTGGGCTCATACACAGAACACAATGATGATGAAAACTGCTAGGGATGCTTTGACTGCATACAGGAGTTTTACTCGGGTCACTTCAACATTCTGTGCTTTGTTGATAAAATTAGACAGCAGAAAAAGAATTGGCAAGAAAGGAGAGTCACGCACGGCAGAAACTGAAGAACAGTTATTGCAACTGTTGTGATCTTTCTCCATGCTACCATGGGGTGCTCAGAGAATCTCCTACACATTCCTTATTGCAGCAGGCTTCTTGAATAACTGAACTCAAAGGGAATTTCCATCTTGCTTTGACCAAGATTTTTAGGTTTTATTTTATCCAGTCTATTGTGGGTGTTATGGATAAAAGAAAACACAAGAGAAAACCTCCACTGCCTTAAAGAATCCAGCAGAAAGCACAAATATGCATTAATACACATGCCCAGTAATAGTACAGATGTTTACAGCATTCATGCCCATGTTCTGATGCATCTTATGAGAGAGGAAAGCCAGGAATGCATCCAAGCCACTCGACACTGGTTTGATGTAGTGCACAGCATGACCAGTTTTCCCATTCTCCAGTATCAGGAAAAGAGGGAGGAACTCCAAACAGCACCTCCTTCCTTCTCCTGTGTCTTCCCTGATCTGAAAATGAACCATCTTCTTTCCAGTCTATCTTCTAGAAAAGTGACAAAATTGAACCATGAAGATGAAAGAAAAGGATAACTCCCTGGCACACTGAAGCTTAAAAACTTGTCTTTAAAACATCAGGAATGGAATGGCTTGGAAGGACTAGAGCATCCAAGGATTTTAGGTAATCAAACCAATACCTACTTAAATCTATTGCAACCACCACCCAAAACAAATCATGGCCTAAGCTGGACTATGAGAATCCAAAGGGTTGTTCAGCACAAGCTTTTAAGCATTTTGAAACACCTGAAAAAAACCCCAAAACTTTAGTAGGTGTCTTCTTTGCAATATTCCCTGCCTTCTAAATTACTTTAAACCAGGAGCAGGGAAAAAGACTAATTTGGACTGGATTTGATTAATAGCACCCTCAGCTTGCTGTCTGTAACTGATTCCTACCTGCTGCTCATAAAATGGAGCTGCACTATCAGGATGTTTTCTAAAGCCTTTCCATTGACTTATATAAATACAGTAATAAATGAGATGGGATTAAAAAGAACCATGTTTTAAACAGAGAGGAGAGAGATTGGTGAGAAAAGTTATTAAAGCACGATTGAAAAGATAACTGACAATATAAAAATAACCTCTGATGTAATTTGCATAGCAACTGTTCACTCTTTTTAATTTTTGCATAAATGGATTTTACAAACATAAACACCCAACTCCAACCAAAGTCATAGGAAATCCATCAGCACCTCCTAGTTTTCAGCCCCTCTCTCACTATTCTTTAATTTTTGGGGGAGTATGGATTTCATGGGCAAAGACAGAGGGATGGGAAAAAACAGAGTTCACTTTTACTCCTTTTTTTACTAAATTCAACTATCTGTTTGCACTACTCCCTAGCTACACAATTTAATAAAACTACAATGGTTAAAATGCACATTAATGTTGTAGTGGAACACATCTATTCTACTTTAAAAGAAAAGCAAGCCTGACAGTAAACTCCAGCGTCAAGTTTCAAAACAAATGGAGACTTATCTAGCTGTGTAAAAGAAGTATGTATATAACAACATGTAAATTAAAAATAGACACTCAGGCAAACATATATTCAAACTTTATTTACATTATATAAGTTCAATATTCACCAGAAAGCACAGATATGATGTAAATAAGCAGCAGTTATTAGGAGGTACTGCAAGTGCTCATGGAATGCAGGACGCTGTATTATTTCCTGATGCTTTAAATGAGGTTTATTTAAAACAATCTGTTGTTTAATGAGTATTTTACTCTGTAGAGATGTATCAGCATTCTGATTTGTTGACTGCTCTTTTCAGTCGAGGAAGGAGTTGAGCCAAGGAAAAACACAACATTCCCTATTTATGTGTCCTAATGCTGAGTCAGCACATTAGGCAGAAACACAAATAATGATCATTAAACCTCAGAGAAGCAACATTTAGAGCCAGAGAAGTTTACTAAACCAGCCACAAGATCAACCTGTGTCAATTCTTATTTGAGATTTAGAAAGTTGGGAAAACTATCGGCAGTGCTGACAGGTTCAGCACTAACAGAGCACTTGGATTCTGTCCATGGTCGTGGCAAAAACACTCTGGAAAAAAAACAACTTCTCTGAAGGCATCAGGAAATTCCACTAGCAGGCACCGACTCAGGTAGTACACTTGGAGCTTGATTCAGGAATTGATGGTTTAGAGGGACAAGACTTTTCCTTATGGATCCCAGGGTCAATCTTGTGAAAGCGAAACCCACACATTGGCAGTCAGTTTGTCTGCCCTGCTTATTCTCTCCCAGAATGTTGGACCTGAAACTGCTCTGTGCTTTCCCACACAAACAGTGGAAACATGGGCAAGGTGCAGAGGAAGCAGAAGCTTGAACAGCACCCAGAAGGACTCACTTTACTCTGAGCAGTCCTCAGACAACAGCAGAAAAGGAATTACCAAGCTGATTGAGGGAAGTGCATCATGTAACATTTCCCCATTCCACTCAGGCATGCAACAGCTGTCTGCCTTCCACTCTCCTAAGCAGGTAACCAAGAAAATCTGTGAAAAAATTCACAGCTAAGAGCCTGAAACTAAGCTTTTCTTCTGTCACTAGCATGTTACAATCAACTTCTTTCTGAATAACATTCAAGGTCTGAAATTAAAGTTATTGTTATGATGTCACTTGAATATACCATAAGCCAAAGGAGACACATAACTAGAATCTGAACAGACCTGTAATTTTTTATGGTAATATTGCATCTGCCTTAGTTAAAGTTTTAAGCATAAAATAACTTTCCAAAATGGTTGCTTTTATCCAAATATTAGAGAATTTGGCCTGAAAATAGTTACTTTCTGTTCTGTTACACACCTCACGAAGAAAGGAAGCTGGACTGAAATGCTTTGTTTTGGTTAAAGTGCCAGCTCTGCTCCACTCTGCTCACACCTTATACTCAAAGCACAGGGGTTTCATGCTTGTGGTATTGTGACATGTAAAAAACATGATACAGGCTTTGCAAAATGCTCTGTCTTCAGGTCTGTGAATGGTGGATACTTCCTTACAAACTCCCAAAGACCCTGATGACACCATCA
The DNA here is from genome assembly GCF_000738735.6 of Corvus cornix cornix. NCBI lineage: Eukaryota > Metazoa > Chordata > Aves > Passeriformes > Corvidae > Corvus > Corvus cornix. The sequence continues at coordinate 64,150,403 of NC_047057.1, read as the reverse complement.
CACATCATTAAAAACCTGACACAGCTCTTATTCCTCAACAAATTTAGTTTTATTTCTGGTGGGAAAGGAAAATGCCATCTGGGTCAGACTTGGCTCAGAGTGATGGGTGAACAGAACTGGCAACCTGAGCCTTGAACAGTTCCAGCAGTGAGAACTCAGAGAATAAAAATGCGTGTCCTGAAATGGTTCCAGGTCAAGCAAGGTTTAAGCTGGCATGGAAATATGAGAGAGAAGTTGTACCTGTGTATGAAAGTGCTGTCTTGAAGAATAAAAGCTGAAAATGGCCAGCTGGACAGAGAACTAATATTGAACACAGTATGAAATGACTCTGTATTAATAAGTAATGAAAAGTATCTTGGATATTTAGCATGTGTTTAAAAAATTAGTTCTTCCTGAGGACTGCAAGTGCTAAAACAAATTAGCATTTCCCAGTTCATAAGCTAGGCACACGAACAGCAGACTGTTTCCAGAGCCTGGCACACGCAGAAGTTATAGTATTACAAATTCCTAACTTACCTAATGTCTTCAGTGTATTTATGTCTTGGTTGTATCAGCAGGGTAATTATCCCTGCCTTAGTAAAGGCACTGCTTAAGGAATCCTGGCATGCACTTCTTCAGTAATAAGCACTTCATTTTGTCAATGACTTCACTTAAAAACTCTTAGCTTTCCAAGATCTGATTATTTTTACAGAGCATGAAAATTAACAACTCTACCTCATATAAATTCTTTTATCTGCTTGGAAAAAAGTACTGGTCCAAACTGCTGCACCATTTACATGTTCAGGCTTGGCTTCAGCTGCCAGTGGTTTGCATATTTGGCCTCGTGATATTTTTACTGCACTTTTCTTTGTCAATGCCAACTGTGAGCTGTTTTCTTTGGTCAGCTGGGTACTGCAGCCAACAAATCCCCCTTCCTCTGGTACCAGTGAGATAGGTGTCAGTCAGAGGCTTGGCACGCTCAAGACTCTGCTCCCCTACCCAAGACTCCAGAAAAATAAAAGATACAGAGACAGGCCCATAAATCATAAGAAGAAAGAAAACATTTGTATTACACTGGGAGCCCAACAGCACCGCTGAACCTCAGAATCTGGCAGCTGTTATGGTACCACAGAATTGTCAGAGCCCATAAACGTTCACACTGGACTGCAACTTGGCATGAAGTGATGCCACTTGACTGATCCACGTCTTATTCCAAACTCTGTTTCTCATTCAGAGGCAGTGATGGCACACAGCACTCTCTATTCATAGCAGATTTGGGAGATTTGTGCCACTGCTACAGCAAACTCCATTGTTTGTAACTGTGAAGGTTTCTGAACTTGATGAGGTTATGTTCTGAAGTAAAAGTGACCTTAGGGATCACTATTCCCCAGACTTCTGATATGTAGAATTTATTCCAAACTCAGACGTGGCAGATGACTGCTTTTTCCTGCCTTTCTCTGCCAACAGACCAATTGGGCCACAGCAGTTTAAAAAATCTCTAAAAGCTGTGGGAAGCCTTGCCTTTTTTTTTTCCTTCCAGTTTTTGTCCAGAGACTAAAGATGTTTTCCTTTTTCCCTTCCTTCCTCTTTATTCTTCTCTCTATCAGATAAAGGAAAATTTTCAAATCAAAGATAACCTTGCCCAAAGGCATCAATGTTCACAAGCCTGCACAAGGGCCCTCAGGTCCAACATGCTGTCATCAGGACTGGCATTCCACCCTGAGAGCTGGGATATGGGGAAAAATACAAATTGCTGATGCTGTTCCAAACAATATCCTAGATTCTAAGAGGTCCAACATTTCCAGCTACCTTCTACTACACTGATCCGTTTTGTCAGCTTGGCACCTCTCTGTGGTATTATCTTAAATGCACTTGAAAACAAAACTGAAGGTTCTGTTGCCCTGTGTGATTGAAGCATTCAATGTTCCAAGTGCTCCTTGCTGTTCTCTAGCAAGAAGCCAAAACCAGATCATTAAATAAGGTGTCAGCACATCTGAAGGTTGAGGTCAGAGGCAGATCTGCAAAATATCCAGCATTTACAGTGAAGGTGAAGCCATTTTGAGTGAGTAAACTGAATTCAGGTCATATCCCAGTGAGTTTTAGTTTAGGATTTTATTGTACATTGTTCACCATTACATTGATGTTTTAAATACCCCCTCTTTAATCAAGTATGTGGGGGGAAAAAGGTCTGCAGCTGAAAAAGAACAGCACTCTGCTTTTCCCAGGACATCTTACTATGGCTTTTGGTGGCCTTAGGAGGTGGAAGCAGCAGGAAATTAATATCATTGGATATCACTGGAAGTGTTAGCTGAGGTGTGGAGGTATTGAAGGAAATACCCAAAATACACAGAAAAATCTAAGGTGTTGCTGTTTGGCACAGAAGGATGTTCCCTCGAAAGCAAAGAGAGACCTAGCTGTGCTAAGAAAAACTCTGCCTCTGTGATAACTTCAACAGTCCAACCAGCTCAGGATGAAGAGAGAATCAATCCCAACATAAAAAAAGCCTGGAATGAGAGATAAGGCTTAAGGAACAACATCAGTAAAACGTTTAGAAAGAAAAATCCCCACACTGTGATGTAAATCAGAAAGTGGCAAGTGAGCAGTTAAACCATGGCTGGATGATGAGACCATTGACCACAAGGTTTTAATTATTTGGTGCACATAACTGAAGCCTTCAGTTCATGTCAGTGCCAGGAAGTCGGTGCAGCAATATTAACAAATGCATTAATTAAGCTTGGATAAGCTTTCATTACACTGAATAAAAATAGATTTACTATTATTCAGTAAATCCATATCACACATTTGCAGCCCTTCATGGATTTACCTTGGGACTTCCAAAAACAAGGTGTTGACTGATAGACTTTACAGCAGTAGGAAATCTGGAGGCTGGTTCAAAAAAACCCCAAAACATATTAAGCTATGAGCTTTCTAATCTGTGCACATATTTGGAATTCAAAGATGTCTAAATAAAAATTAGACATCTTTGAATCTCTGATTAAATTCTGAATATGCCTGAAGCAAGAAACCTTGGGCAGGGATGAGATGGGACATGGTAAAAAGTGCTAATAAGTGAAAGGAAGGTGGGTGTGAGAGAGGGTAACTGATTTTTTTTTTTTTTTTTTTTTTTCAATTTTAAGTATTTGGGTTCAGGTTCTGATTGAGCAAAAGTAGGATTTGTCTTTGTCAGTAGTGTACAATAGTCCAGTTACATGCATATGTATAAAGAGAAGAAAGCCTCTCCCAGTAGAGCATCTGACTCTATGTGCTACAATCTTAAGGACTTTGCAATGGACAGAAGGCTCAAGCTGAACTTTCTATTTCCCTTCTTTTAGAGGTTTCAACACCTATTCTTTATTTTTGCAAATTAATAATAAGAGTTTAGCTAGAGGTTAGCTTACTCATTAATGTTGAGCCTGGGGCCTGAATTTTATAAACAGCTAAGCCCTTTGCCTGCTAACATACAACGTCAGCACATTTTTGTTGTGGAATATGATCTAAATGGATTAAAAAGAATAAGACTTGCCTTTATGAACCCTTTATAAACCACCAATACATAACAATAATCTTTTCATACATTGAAATCTCAGTAGAGGTTTTGTAACACCACTGTGCACCCGTGATAATGCTTCACCGTGGCCACAAACACCCCTAACAATCCTTAATTACACATCCTCCATATCTTTCAGTACACTTTAAAATTAAATGTATTTCATTTGAAATTGCTATCTCGTGTTGAGGTTCAGAACATAACTCAGACTGTGCAAAATGAATCTTTTCTCCATTTATCAGAAGTTTTGAAACTATTGAATAAACAAAGAGTAACATATTGAACAGCTTGCCCAGAATAGTGTCTGACTCAGAAACATGCATGTGATATATGAAAGGAGTACCAGAAACTTAAATACACAACTAAAATTCTTCCTCTTAGAACTCAATGAGCATATTACTAAAAGTTAATTTCTTTTTTCCAAACAAGGAAAAGCCATGCTCCACCACTAAATGTGTGACATCAGAGCTGACCTATGTGTGAGGATGCAGCCACCCAGAGCAGGGAGGGGATGTGGCCCTTTTGTGCAAAGGTAGGAGCTTACTCTGCTTACTCTGGCTTTTCTTACATGAGAAAAAAAGAGTTTGTCTTTCATCCCAGCCAATCGTGATTGGATACTGTCATTAGGAGTAACTCCTGTCTGGAGCTCTGGAGAATGATTGACTGACAGCCAGAAAGGGAGATTTGAAGCAAGTTAACCATATGTTCAGAAGACAAAAGAGATTTATCATCTGTCTCCCCAAAGGAGGCCAAACTAAGTTTATTGAGTCTGCACAGAAAAGTCAAATAATCACAGTGACATCAAAACTGACTTAATTGGTACAAAAGACACAGACAGCTATGCTGGTTAATGACTAAATGAAGTACGATGTTACACATAAAACACTTATAAGAAACTATATCTAGTTGTGTAAGCAAAAAAGGATCAGAAGCTGAAATACAGACACAAGTGTTCTAATGGCAAATCCAAATTTCTAGATTGAGAGATTTTATTTCTAAAGTCAGCTTCATATCCTGGCAGCTGAAACAATACTTCCTTGCTAAATCATGATTTTCAGCAAGCAAAAGATAACAAAGAAATACAGAGCTGACCGGGCTAATTCCATCTCCTAAGTTGAAATGAATCAAACACGACAAATGGAGCATATACAGCACAAAGAATATTGGTCAGCTAAAACCACTGGTTTATTTTTTATAAAGTTTAGCTTTTTTTAAATTTGTCCCCCTAAACTGCACCCCCCCCAAACAAAACAAACAAAAAACAAATAAAAACACCTCCCACCCTGCAACATTTATTATTAACTTATGGCATAGAAATAATTTTACTAAACAAATGAATTTCTACATTAAAAACTGGTGACTAATGATTTCCCTGCCAGGACACATGTTCTTAACTAAGAGCCCAGTGGGCACTAGTGAATAAACATCTGATACCTCTCCACTGAGGCAAGGGGGGAAAAGGAAGGCTAACAGAGCTGACAACAACATTCTCACCCACAAGAAAATGAGACCGGATAGACTTCATGTTTTGACTTCCAGGAGAGGAAGAAAAAAAAATTACTTCCCAACACAAAGGAAAAATAAAACATACATTTATATATATATATATATATATATTTTTAGGTATGGAAACTGCAGGTAATGAGATGTGCATTCCCACGTCCTTCAAGGGACTTATTTGTCTGACCTTGAACTGTTAGAGTTTGCCCCTGCTTAGCCACAAGAGACAGGAAGTCTTCTGGCCTTAATATTTTCTTTGTGGATATTTTCATGCACATTTCAGGAAGAAACAGCACTGCAGAAACAGATTCACCATGGCAGAAAACTTGCTGGAAGTTTTTCAGCCCTTTCTGCAGGTAGCCAACAATTCATCATGCAGTAGGTAGGGGTGCAATGAAAAACCACAATAAACCTGGAATACCAGAACTGAGCTAGAGATTTGGATCAGTGAACACCTACTCGGCAGAAAGCAAGATGCTGTTGGCTCCTACCAGAGTTTTTTCAAGTGCAGAGTGAGTTTGATTCTGTGTTACTTAAAAACAGTTTCCAGCCAAGAATTTACCAGGTGTCTGAGGATGCAATGAAAACCGTCAAAATGTAATAAAAAAACGCTGAAGAGTCAAATGTTAGGTGATGGCTAAACACAAAAAGGAGGAGCTGTTCAGCAATGGATTAGAGTGTATAACGAGAGAGTGGAGAAAACACACAGCCGACTTTTTTCTTTAAAACAGAAAAAACCTCGAGTTCAGACTGGTTTATTTCAACCATTTCTATTAGACAAACTCCTACGTGGCTTTGGAACTGGACAATCTACCTTTTTCTGGGTCATCATGACGAGAATCCTCCAGCACGTTACCTGGTAACATTTTTTAAATGAAGGAAAAGAAACAGCCTAAGAGCAGCCCTACTTAAAACTCAGATATTGCTGGGTCACCCATGTTTGCTTCTGACACCTGAGGGTGACAGCAATGTGCTCCTGTGGGTGGGTGGCTCTGCAACCCCAGGAAAAAATAAGATCTGGTAATGCTATGAGGAAACTAAGTTCTCTCAAATCCTCAAGTTCCCCTTTACTCTTCTGTGCTCAGAGCACTAAAAATAAGGAGGTCAAACACAACTGGCATGGGCAGTTCAAATGCCATATTTAACAGACGTCATTTTTTGATAAATTGTATAATATGCTTAGAACTGAATTTCAAAACATTCATCTCAAAAGTAGATGATTGATAATTTCTAAAAAGAAAATATGGTATCCAATAAAAAGCAGAAAAAAATCCCTTTACATTTCAAAATTGTGTGCAAAAGACAGCTACAATCCCAATTAACAATACTTGTTTTGTAGTAGTGTTGTCCCACCCTCTACCTGGTTAGGGCTTCAGAAACGTCCCCTTTCCTAAGGCAGCAGGCTTTACACAAATGCCATTTCTGATATAAATCCTGTCTCAGCCTCCTCTCAAAGACCTTCAGTACAGTCTGAGAGCATCTCCTAGAGACAGAAAGTTTACATGAGATTTCTCCTAAATCCATGTTGCTATAGTAAATGCCCTAGTTTAAATCTTGCCTGTCAGGGAAATGGTGTATAAATGTACATAGTGTCTGTGGTATATCAGTTCCTACCTCCTGACACAAGTTTTGTGTAAATTCTCAAACCCTCACAGTCATTGTCAAGCTTCCCTTTCCTTCCCCAGGCAGGAGAACAGGTTCCTCACAGGTCCAATTGTCCAACTTTCTGATCATCCTCATTGCTCTCAGTTAGAATCTCTTTTTCTTTTTAAACACTGTTACCCCAAACTGAACACAATGCTCCCTCCCACTGAGGTTTTGTGGGATTACTTTGTATTCCTTGAAAGTTGCATTCCTGTTTGTACATCCCAAGGTGCTATTTGCTCTCTTGAGAAAAGAAAGTGCTGCCTAATCCTCTGTGTTGGTTGTGAAATAACATCTGAACCCTTTTCTGTAAAGCTGCTGCAGTCCCCCACCCTTTGCTTATGCACTTTACCATTCCTGCATTTGAGCCTAGGGAAACTTCTTGTTAATAATTTTCTCTTTTGTTTTATTTTGCTTGACAATTTTCCTCACTTTTCAGGATAATTCCATCTTAGCTCAGCCTGCCCTACCCACAGCAACCTACTCTCAAAGGGTGATTTCCCCAGCACTTCTGCAGACCCACACAGCCAAACCCTCCTCCTCTGAGTCCCATTTCCCCAGCTCATCTACGTCACAGGAGACGGTGTCGTGTCAAAGCAGGGCTAAATCAGGAGAAGGTTCCATCTTTCCTTGTTGAAAGCAAACCACTGGCTCTTTTCCTGAAGAGTTGAGCTCTTCCCCGGGTGGCTCTGAAATACTTTGAATTCAGAGAGCTGTTTGCCCTCACTGATGTAAAAGCCACTCACCATTGCTGCTCTTGGCACACTGGGCACCAGGAGAGAGGCCCCTGGGGCAAAGTCCTGACTCATTTTTCTGGATGCTGATTCCTATTGATTCACTGTTGCTTTTGGAATAGGACAGTTCAGCCTTGAATGAAAGTTTTTTCCAGCACTAGAACGAATTAGCACTGACAGGGAGGGACAATGGATTTGTTATCACTGACACGCATTTCTAACTGTATTGCCCCAATTAAACTGCTGTCATACACAACACTACAGGAAAGTGGCCTGAATTTCAGGGAACTCATGTGAAGACCTGGTAGAGTTATTTCAGACCTGATGGAAATGTAATGAAAGAAATGCAATGTAATATACAGAACTGATGGCAGAAATTTGGATGAGATTCACATTGCACTTTTTACTCAGCAAAGGCCTAGAGCATACATAAGAAAATGATGGATTTATTTTTCCAGGAGATAAAATAAATAGGTAATTTATTATTCTACTGCTAGTACTAGTATTTTAAAGAGGTCACCCTCTCTCCATATATATGGTCACACAAATGAATATATACTTATCTGCTGGAAGCCTTTTCTGAAGTATTCTCAATAAAAACAAGAACCTCTAAGAATGACAAATGTTTGAGCAGTCACATACTGACATAGCATAACTGCTCTGCATTCCTTTGCCCCTTTGCAACAGAGTCAAAAAGTTTCAGAATTAAAAATCTAAGAAAGTAAAATTCAGTCACTTTTTAAAAGAAGCCAAGTGTGCTATTGCAAAGTAACTGCAACTGTGGAAATACATTTCTGAATTCCATGCTCAAATAAAACACTGAATGCCCAGGAAACACTACTATTTTTCAAATTAAAGGACTAGGGGTATGAAAGGCAAACACACAGTTCAGTAGTGCCATGATATCATGCTTACAATAAAAACTATTACTGTAGTATGAAAGCTGTAATAAAAACAGCCACCTCTAATAGCAAAACCTGAATTCTAGCTTCATTTCTAAAGCTGGAAATCTCTATCTCCATAAACAGCACAAAGAATCCCTGGACAGAGTGTTCCTATCCAGTACTTGACCATAAAGTTTCATTTTTCAAACATCTTCCCCTTTGCTCCAGGGTTATTCCACTTTAATGACAGAGCTGTCAAATGCACTCAGCTGGCCACAAAGACCTTTCATTTTGGTGACAGCAAAGATGAAATCATAGCATATTTTTGAACCAATATGTATGGAGACACACTTTTGTTTTGTGAAACCAGATTTTTTTTTGCAAGGCAGCAAATCATAGAGTACCCCAGTCAAACTGCAGATAATTCACTGCTTGTCCAGGAGCCAGACAAAAAATACAAGTAATGTAAAAAAATCTAAGCAAGCTGAAGAAAAAGAGGGTTTAATTATTCACAACAGCTCTCCTGAAAATCCACTGTATTAATCAGCATTTTGTGTGCCATAAATGCTAGCAGGAAACAGAGTTCAAAACTGAGGGCACTGGTATTAAAAATGAGTTTAAACTTCAAATCACCCTCATAACCAGGAACCTTCACCTTGTATAGTGCATTGTTTTAGGAAAAGTTAATTGAATGAAATTAAAAAACCCTGAACATATTTAAAATGCAAATGTCTAGATAAATCCACTTAAGTTGTTATTTGCAAGCTCAAATCCAGAGTTACAAATGTTTAAAGAGCATCAGGCTAGTGTGCGAGTTGGTAAAAGCTTGGGTGCCTATTTGAATCGGCTTAAAATGAAAATTCAATTTCTTCTCTTCAGGGAAGAAAAAGAAAAGTAACTTAAAATTTAGACAGATATAGCCGAAAAAAAAAACCCCATCACTTTTCTCTCAAGACACAGGTGCCCCTTTGATCCAGCTGGCATGCTGGCTACAGTCATATATTGGTATGTGACTTAACTGTGCCACAAATTAATTTAACATCAAATTGCTACAGTTGAGAGTTGGCTCAAATCACAATTACTTTAATTCAAAAAACCTCAATCTGACATTTTCTATACCACTAATAAACTTAATTCTCAACCATTTTGACTTAAATAGCACGTATTTGAAATGATTAATCTAGTATGAAAATAACCTTAAGTGAAGGAGCAGTCCATGGCCCTGACCTTTGGGAATTAATTTTGATTTGCATACTCAGTTTTTAAATTGCCATATTGCAGCAGAGCTTTGAAGGCAGAGCTCAGACTCTTTATTCAGACCTGTTCTCCATTCTCCCTTTTGCAAACATAGAATTCTACCAGAGAATTTAACAGCAAAATCCCAGAAAACATCACAGTTAAGTTGATTGCACCATCCTAAGTTTCTCTTTTTGTGCATTTAGAGTATGAGGCAGTCTTAATTCCCCAGTCATGTGTCTCAATGCAATGTTTTTCAAAAGAAAGACTGGCCAAGTTACATGGATATATGGGGATTGATTTTTTTTAAAGGATTTAGGACTGCTAATTGTGAAAGACTGAATTACTCCCAGCTTAGAAGAAAGAATACAGACTTTGTCTGAAGTTCTGCAATTCCAGAAGTTTGGACCAATCACAAAATGAATAAAAGAACAATTTAAAGAAATCTTGAACATCTTTCTTGGAAGAGGAAGGTGAACTCCTGAAACTTCGTTCACTTCGTTTTAGCCTTAAATTCTCTGGTAGAATTCTATGTTTGCAAAAGGGAGAATGGAGAACAGGTCTGAACAAAGAGTCTGAGCTCTGCCTTCAAAGTTCTGTTGCAATATGGCAATTTTAAAACTGAGTATGCAAATCAAAATTACCTAAACTGAAATTTCATCTACACTCATTTGGAAAAGGCTGTTCTGGACACCTTTGTCCTTTTGAGCCCTTGATGTCCTGAATTCCAACTCCTGTATTTCCTTTGTTCCCTGACTCCTACCAGCTGCTCCCTACCATGACTTTCCACACCTAGGGATGTGCAAAGTAAAATCATTTTTAAGGATTAAGCACAATAAATGTCCCAGTCAACAACTCAAGAGGACTTACTTGTGCACAGATGATCTCTGATCTGTCAGGCACATTCACTCACACAGGTCATTATTTACTCCTGCAGTTCAAGCAAATGTTTCTTCTTTATTGGAGCTGGGTTTTGGGACAGGATAAGGCTAAACAATAAGAAGTGCTAGCAGAAGAAGCCAAGAAAATAGCAACTCTCTAACTATTGTAAGAATGTGCAATCTTAGTTGGAATAAAATGAAGAAAGAATGAGGGTGGTAGGGGGGGTGACCTGCACCATATGATTGCCAGCTGGAAGAGAGAATCAACCCAGAACAGTCTGTTGGAAAACAGCTTCCAACAACCCTGTTGGATTGAATTTAAAGTTATTTATTTGAGGTACACTTAACCTAGGAAATGGCTGCAATATCAAGAAAGGCCTCCTTTGGGAAAATACTTTCTGTACCCCCAAACTGATGTGATTCTATTATATCAGAAGCATTTGTAAGAAGTGACACAGATGAGTAATTGCAGCAAGTGTCAAGTGTGGGTTTTGGTATGACCACTATGAACTGAATGTAATCTCATTTCACTCCTACTGCTGTGTAATATGCTCCCAGCCTTGATTAGTGCTCCCTGAGTGACCTGCTTCAGCATTCATGACATTTCTAGAATATCGATTCACTTCCGAATGTTTGAGTTAGCTTTTGCCCATTTGACTTAAAAATACCTGTATCACTTGAGTGAAAATCCTTTAAATAGTTTTTCCTCCTCATGAACAGATTTAAAACATTTTCAAAAGGAAAACACACTCCTCCCCAACTCCTCCTCACTATTCTGTTTTCTCATGACTGATTTTAAGTATTCATCAATTTTTTTTTTTCCTGAAACCAGGTCCTAAAGCAGGAATGTTTTGATCTGTCAAATCAAAAGCAGGTTCTTCTTTTTTCTCTTTCTGTAGGAAGATGAGTAGGCTGTCCACCCTTTGGAAAACTCATCTTGAGCATTTTTATTGTAGATAATTATTCTGGATTGAGTCTGGCTGAAAATAAATGTATTCTTCTACATCAGAGATTAACCCAAAGGTTAATTTTATTCAAAAATTTTATTTTATGAAACTTTATTCAAGAGTCAATGACTTTCCACATTATATAAGCTCAGTACCACCATATTTTTCATATTCTAAGTAGATTAACAATAACTAAATCAACAATACAACAATAACACAAATTGCTTCAACTTTACACTTGATTTTCCCGCATCTAAAAGCAGGTAAAAAAGCAAAGACTCACTCTCAAAATACAAAAGGGAGTGTATATAAAGTGATTAAAAAGTTCTAGTCCACATATGTGTAAATCTCTGAGAGCCTCATGCATTATTCAGTAGATGAAAGAGTAGGAAGAACCTGGAAAAGGCCAGGGAAAAGTGTTATTACTGCTCTGCTTTGTAAAATTAACTATTTCAAGCTGCTTAACCTTAGCTCAGAACATTGTGTCGGATTGGTGCTCTTATAAAGAGGAATCTGCTGCAAATTAAAATCTTGTCTGCTGCTTTTGAAAATGAAAAACTTGAGAATACTTATAAAGTGGAGCCACCTTCTTTCCCCTTTTACTGATTTGAAAATGAGTCACATTTCAAATTCTTATTCCCATGTGTCATCCAGAGAAGACCACCCAAAGTTACTGCATTTTGAGCAAACTTTCAGTTCTCCAAACCTGCAGTAGCCCCCTGCCCTCCTCCCCTCCTGACCTCATCTATTTGGCTCTCAAACACAAGTGTTAAGCAGGACAAAGACCCACAAGCCCCAGCTTCTTTAAAAACACAAAAGGAAAGGGAAAAACAAGCCCCTATAATCTCAAGGTGCGTTTATTAAAACAGATTGGTAAGAAAGATAAGAATTTCCACTAAAACCAGAACATGCCCCCCTAGTCTTACGCCAAAAGTCCAGCATCACAAGCCCTGGTACAATGACAGAGGCCATAGGCTTCCACCTCAGCTGATCTCAACAGGTGGTGTAACTCTGATAGTGACATTTTCAATTAACACTGATCATCAGGTGACAAGGGAATTCAATTTTAAATAATAATTAAATAATGTAATAATTAAATGCTAATGCTTAAGCACTTGCAAAACTGCAGTCACTTCTTATTCCTGGAGTACTGCTCATCTAGAAATATGTACATGACAACCAGCTGATTAAGAAGGGTTAGGCTTTGTAAAAAAATAAAACAACCCCAAACTAAGTAAAACATCACATTCCATTATATTGTGGGTTTGTTTCCAATAAATGCCTACATTGTATTCCCAAACCCGCTCAGACCAAATAAAAGATTTGTTTATATTTTCTGCTTTCCCACTAGGACATACACTGAACTGCCAGTAAATTCATCAAAAGCCATTTCCTCTCTTTGTTGAGTTTTCTCCTCGACTCAGGTTTTCCCATTTGCTTGCATTCTGGGGTAGAAGTTGAAAACAAACTTGGTGCTTGAGAACTGTTGCACACAGAAAACCCCTTAAAACATAGAAAGAAGCACTGGTAGATAATTCCTGAATTAAATGTTAATTGATTTGTCTAATAATATTCTGCTTCCATCTAATACATTTGTCATGTTTATACCAGCCTTCCAGTCCTAAACACCATTCCTGCTAAACTAAGAAACAAAGCTGTGGGCATTTTGTTCCTTTAAAGATTTAGCAGATGGCAATTTAAAAGGTTTTTTGATCTGGTACATTCTGTTGCCCTGATGTGGGATTATTAAAGTTGTTTGTTCCCTCCTGTGCCTGTTGCTTGTGTCTTACACAATACAGAAGAAAGCAGCATATCCCTCCTGACACCTTTCCACATCATTCACAGAAATCTGATTGAAATTACACCTGCTACAAAGGATAAATGATGATGGCAACAGGTATTATACTTTCCTCATGAGATAATTTTTGAATTTATGGGTATGTGGGACAGGGGTACCCTCACTTGCAGCTAAACCATTCCTTCCTACCCTGGCTGTGGCTCACACAGAAAACTGCACAAAATGGGGAAAATTTCAGAAAACAGCTCCATTAGCAACATCAAACATTTTCACCCAGTTAATAATTACATTACTACATATAATGCACTTACATAATTAATAACTTGGGTTATTAAATCTATCTCTGTATAACACATTTAGTCAAGACTGGTATGAGTGTCATAAGCCATTCTCCCCTGATATGTTTCATGTGCTGGTTCCCACACACACCTTCACTGTTGATAGTTCCTGCTGTGAGCATAACTAGTTTATCTGTTGCCTAAATATTTTCAGTTTTTATCAATCTAATCCAAAATATGCCTGGTACTGAGTGGGGGGGAAGACAGAGTGTGTGTTTATATATATATATTTATATAAAACATATATATATACATTTGTTGCAACATTTAATTTATGAATCATAAGTGATGACTCACAAAAATTGAGCATTGACTATAAACTATTATCACCAACAAAAATGATAATATAACCTGAGTGCTTAAAATAAAACCAGGTGTATTTCAATCATTGCCTACAGAGAGTATCACCACTCATTTAGACTGGACTACTGGAAGGTGACTTAGTAACAATTACTAATGAAAATTCAATGCAAAAAATCATAAACCTAAATATTATCAAATATCTATCTGCTGGTCCTATTGTCAATTCATTTGTTCTTGAAAATAAAATTGGATTCATGTGACCAAACTTCTGTGGGTGCCTCCACTGGCCAGGAGCTGTGGCCAGTCCAATTTGTTACCTTTTTCAAGCCCCGTCACTTTGCTGGCCAGAGAAAACAGCCTGAGATACTGCTTTGAAAAATGGAGAAGTGTGTTGGATGCTCATGCTTTCAGAGAGGACACTTTTCCACTTCAGCCTTTCCTTCCCAGTTCCCTTGTGGAGGCCTGAAGAGGGTTTAGCTCCTGTGCCATCCCTCGCCATCTGACAATCTCCCCGTGTCGTGGCAGTCCTGTGCTTAGGGGACCCTGTGCAGCTCTGCCTGTGAGAGAAGGGGCCCTTTGACCCAGTGGGACAGAGGTGGATTTGCAGGTCTTGGTCTTCAGGGACTTTAAACTCATCTCCACAGCTGGTTTACTCTGGAACCAGCTCTACTGGCAAAAAAAAAGTTGTCTCTGAAGTGCAGGGCGTGATTGATGGCTCTCAGATTCAGCTTCTTGCCCCACGCTCCTCTCCCTCCCCTCACACCACAGCACTCTCTGCAGGTGATTTTAAAACACTCCAGGAGCTGCATTTTTTTTTCAGTCACAGGAAAAGGTGCTGGCCAAAACGCTTGTATCATTCCTGCCTTACTGTCCTGGGTTGCAGTGTATTCTATCACCATCCTCAGGAGCTGTTGAAACCAGGTGGGGCAGTGTTTCCTTGCCTCCTCCCCCCAGACTATCTTTCTGTTAATTGCCCATCATTGTCCTGCCGCCTGACTCAGAGATAACTCCCTCCGGACTATCTTCTGTTAATGAGCCTAATCAACACTTGGCCTCATGACTCATTACCCCATTGTGAGATGCTCCACCCAGAGGGAGGAACCAAGCATCCCATCGTGGATATAATCTGGGACTCTGACCACCAGAGACACCCCTTCCCACTGGATTTCCAGAGGACAGGAGCTACACAGCCACCACTGGACCTTCTGAGGAAGAGCAGACTCTTTTACTACAGGATCACTGCTTCAGAGGACTGCAGCCACCATTCTACCAGACTGCTACCACCACCCTGCCTAACAGGGACTCAGGTTGTATCTTGACTCTGTCAGTTTGAACCAGTGTTTTCTTTTAGTTTTTTTCTTTCCTTTTCTTTAACTTCCCCATTAAATTGTTATTCTGACTTGGTGCCTCCCACTGGTTTGTTTTCAAACTAGTACACTCACAAATTCTGTATTTAACTTCCAGGTGGGAGAAGAGGAGCTTTGCTGATTCACATCCAAACAGAATTATCCAAGGAACTTTTCACACTTCCTAAAAACCACTTTCCAGCTCCTCAGAAATGCCAAGCAATTGCCTAACAATGTAACGCCAGGAATGCCATATCAAATCTGTGGCCTTGCAGACTTAATAAAAGCTCTTTTAAATGGACAGCACTATTCATTCATAAAACCTACTGAAAATACAGAGAACTTAAAAACCACTGAACAGCATTTTCCACACTTGTTTATCCTGAATCACTTCCATTGTTTTTTCCCAAGAAGGTCACACACTACCATGACCCCAGAATTCAGTGTAAAACTGACATTTTAATATAGGCTGAATGGGATAAATTAACTATACATGAAATGTAATGGACTGAAAGTACTCCAAAGAGGACAACGCTTGAATTATTTAACAACTTATTAGACAGTGTTTTAACATTTTCAGGCTGCTGTAGATAATGCCTTATCAAGTAATGATGTATCTTTGTAGAACTCTGCATTTCCCTATTACTGTCTCTATAAAAGCAAATTACAACAGTACTCATTTGGCAGCTGATTTGTAGATTATCAATTTAGGTTAGATCGGAGAGGTAAAAACTACTTTAATGAGAGAAACTGAAACCTGAAATCAAGGGGGTTTTTAAATACTGTCATAAATTTTAAAGTGATAGTAACAGATAACCATGACACTTCAAGTTGATAGCATATTTTCACTTTTTTGGTGAAAGAACTGGTGTTTGGCCAAGTTTGGTTGTGATGAGATTAGAGAATTTGCTGCTCTAATTTAAACAATGTATTTTACCAAAAAGCAGCTGTAACCGGGGCTCCCACGGAAGTGTATTCTTCCACATGGAAGTTCAGAACCCTCACACTTCTTTTTAAAGGACATATTTACTATCACTGCGAAATATATAGCACATCCTCAATGTGTGCTTACTGTCTCAGAATTCATCAGAAATGGTGATATTGTTTTGTTTTGAAGTTTATACTATAGTTTTCAAAGCACAGACACCTGCAACTTTCTGAAAACAAGACTGTTATGATGCACCTCAAGTTAAAATCTTATAATTAAAGCAACCAAAATATTTAAATGATTCCATCTGTCTTGCCTTAAAACAAACAAAAAGTTTGGTTTCCTTACTCTAAATGTAAGTCACTTGATTTATCATAAATTGGGGAGTCCAACCCTCCAACCATACACATTGCATCAAAAACAATGTAATAGAATTAGCTATTACAGGAGATCTCAATAACTATTTCAAGCTCCACTTTGTTTCTGAACTATTTTCTATAACTGCACATTTGTTCTTACTTCTATTACCCTGAAGTAGACAGGGGAAAGAGGGAGGAAAGAGATCATCTCAGAAGAAAAACTTCGAGTTTACTGGTGATTTTCAACTTCCTCCTCAAGTAGCTGATTCAAAAATTGGAAGAGCTGTTTTGCTATGTAAGAGCCCAAGTGTACAACCCTGAGCCAGAAATGGATCAGAAAAATAAATCCTTTATTATAATACTAATATTTTACTTGGTTCTTTCTGGATTTTTTTCCTGTAAATTAGTGAAAAGTTTTCTCTTGATATCTCAAAGCTGGTGAGTTACATAAAGAGAACATTTCCACATTTGTTGGAAAGTGACTTCCAAGTTAAACTAGTAAATTAAAAAGCTAGCTCAGCCTTTCTCATTCAGGAACTGCAGGGTATCGCCTGAGTGGGGAGTGACACATCAATCATTACTTACACTTATGAAGGAATGCCAAGCTTAGCACAGAGGAATCTCTTCAGCCCTTCAATTTATTTAGATTTTTTGCAGTAAAATGGTCAAGCTTTCCTGAATTCACTCACAGAGAAGTAGTAGTAAGCTGAATGTGAGAATGCCTGCAAAGGGAACTCATGCAAGCTTAGCTTATCCTGAGGTCAGAATTAGCAGACTCTGAAATTTGGTAGAAAGTACAAGTACAACTCAGTAGAGGTGATTTGTACCTTGAAGCACAAAAAAAAAAAAAAAGAAAGGCAGAGTTCGGAAATGAATTCTCTGTGTTTCAACCAGAATATTAATCCTATCATTACTTAACATCACTGTAATTAACTCCATATGCAGGCACTACCCAGGAAAGATCCTTGGGGAGCAGGGGGAAAAGAAACATTCAGTGCAGTGGCACCTCATCTTTGGAGGAGATAGCTGAGTGTTATTGCAAAATAAACAATATTAATTGCTGCTATGCAAAAAACTGCGCAGTTTACCTCTGAAAATATGAGCAGTGCTCTTAAAGGTTATCTTTTACACTCAACTAGATGTCACAAGTCTTTCTAGCCTTTAGAACTGAACTTTTAGCAAGCTGATCTGCAGTCACAGAACACTTGCAATATAAAAGTTGCACTTCCTCTTGAACACTGATTTCTACAAACCCTGAGGTTCCATTTCTGCACAATTTACAAATCAGCCTCTGAACAAATCAACCACACCAACCTAAGGAAGAATACTCTGAGGTTTATTTTATGTTCCAATACACATTTTAGGCTTTCCTAATCACAGATCTGACAGTCTGATTACCAAAACCAGTGTGAGCACACAAGGGATGCACTCTTTGTGCAAACACTGCACACCAATCCACCCCCAACAAAACACCACCTCCCATCCACTTTCATAGGGATCAGCCAACTGCATGGTTAAACTTTTCTCTAATTTCCTCACAAGTCACCATATTCCTCCCCAAATCAACAGCCAGGTTCCTGAGATACAATATAAAACAGACTTCTTTTTCCCCGTTAAATTGTCTTTGTTTTCCTCATGATTTCCATTTGCTTTAAACCACAATGATCTCCTGTAGTGGTCCAGTCCCAGTTTTAATTTTTACTCACAACCTGTGGAGAATAAAATACACCACTGTAAGCATCCCTCCTTCTTAGCCAGCACTCATATAGAAGACAGATAATAAAATCTTTATAAAGAGTATTCTTTTCCATAGCAACACATGATAACAATACTCTGGATGTTTATCCACACAGTTACACCTTTTTGATTGTTGAACCAGGACTAGGAGGCAGGGCTTTGACAGCTGTTTTTTTGCTACTTCTCAAAACTAGTATTAGACTAAAAGTTCCAGGTGCAGTGCTGATGGAATCTATTATAAACATTGTATACAGATTTGTATACAGATGGTTTAACTTGGAGAAAGCCAGGAGAACTGGAGCAAAACAAGTTTTGCATCCATGAGACACCACTTATCATTCAGTTGTCATTTGCTGTGTAAAAATAGAGTGACAAACACTGCTGGGGACACAGAGTGTGTGATTAGCACAGACAGGTCCTTCCCAGACTTCACCACTGCTAAAATAAAATAGTATGCCACAAGTAACGTTTTTGAGGGAGCACAAACTTTTACACCAATGTTGTGCATCTGACCCAGTGTTCTAAGCAGCATCACTGTCTTGAAAAATGCTGAGGAAACATTTCCTTGGGCTCTCCTTCAGCATTATAAATGTTCAGCTAAACTTCAGGCCACAAATAGGTTAAACTGAAAATTCAATCACTTCCAGTGATGAAGATATTAGGAAAAGTATTCTACATCCCACTACAGTATATTTACCTTAGCAAGTAGGGCAGTAAAAAAAGGATTAACTTTGTAAAGAGATTTTCTGCAGGGGAACTGACAGGTATTATGGGCATGTTGGGGTTTTACCTCTGGCTAGATCTAGTCTAGATTTGTGGGCTAAAGGATGCTAGGATGCATATTCCTGTTTAACTTCAGGAAACAAATCCTGAATGCATGCTCAGAAAGTGCTGTAATGATGTCATATTTTTAAAGAATTATCATGCTTAAGCACCTACTCACTAGTAGCTGATTCCTTAATCTGGTTACAGAGATCCCATCTGTGTCCACTGATTGTGTTATTGTCCTAAGATGTGCAGGAAATTACAGCTAAGGCAGTGGCCAATTATCTTTAAATTCACTCACTCTGTGGGACAGGTAAGCAAAGCTGCAATGAGGGAGTGAAATACCAGATAGAAATAATATTCTTCCTCCTAGACTTTCATGTGTCCCTGAAATGGCAGGAAAATGCACCACAGATTCTCAAAAGCCCTCATGCTTTCTGATGAGGGCTGGCAACCCATTGCTCCAACTAAGGTCAGTAGCAGAAGCAAGCCAAGGATCCAGTCTGCTTCCCAGGTAGGAACATCATGGCCAGAGTACAAACCTTTCTGCAACAGGAAATAAAGGATTGCATTTAACCTGTTAGACTATACTGCACCTGGGAGCAAGCAGAAATTTGGCAAGGAAGGATAAAAAAGCCTAGTAAAAAGCTGCATGTAAAAAACAGGAATCTGTTCCATAATAAGCAATAGTGATCGTTAAATTAGCCCAGGCAAACTTCTTAATTGTTTGATGAACTGAGAATAAAATCTATCATTTTCATGAAGTGAGTTCTCACCAGATAGAAATGGTGGAGAACAGCTGACTTCTGACCAAGGAGTGACACAAAGTCAGTGACAATTGAAATATCAAGATGAATGTGCCAGCTGACTTGGTTTAGTTATCATCCCAACTGACAAGGACAGCGAGGGGGGAAAAATCCTCCTCATCATAATCCAGTCTTTATTGAAACAGCCAATCTCAGCATGCCATTGTCCCCAGCCTCATGATATTCATTCCCCACAAAAGGACCATGAAATTACAGAAAGGGGTTTGCAGCTCTTCAGGAGCAGGTAGCAGAAAAGATAAACCTACAAGCCTTTTATCTGCAAAAGCTTCTATTTTAATCTGGTCCAGGTCACAAGAGAGTGGTTTCAATCAAATGTTCTTTACCAATGAGGTGCCACACAGCTCAACTGAAACAGCAGAGACCAAAAACTAAAACTTTTTCTTTGGAATAACAAAAATGTGTTTATCAAGTTATCTGGGGAAACTCACATAATGCTATTTGTTTTTGTATCCCATGCTGATATTCTGATATTTTCAGATCCAGAGATACTTTCAGTGCCTGCTGATTTAACAGTGAAGGTGTGCTGTGTAGGCACTGTGTACCTCCTGTAACCCCTATTTCTATTTCAGAAGCTTAGGTAATTTTTTTTTAAATCTCCATCAATTTTTCCTTGCTTGCTGTCATTTACTAAAAACTGCTGATAGAAGTAAGAATCTCTCTGACCAGTTTATCAGAAGTTTATTTAATGGTGGAAAGAGTGATACCAGGAGACACTTTTCCAAAAAAATTCTGTAAAATTCTGTCATAAATAAATTAATATTTTAATCAACAAATGGAGTCTAACAGCAAAAGAAGCTCCTTTTTTTCTGTATTCTGACTCTGAACCAAAACAAATAGTAATGTAATAATGCTACATCAAACACTGTAATGAATTTACACTGGTGAAGTCTTGGCTGTCTGATGACAGCATTCCCCCAGTGAATAAGTGCACAGTGCATTGTCCCCTCTAGAGCTCAACTTCAAAGCCCTGGAAAATCTCCTTTGAGTTTTGAACCTTCCAGATCAAAGCCTTGGAGTTCATTTATACTTTTAGGCTCAGATGAAGGCAGGCAGTAAGACAGCCGTGATTTAGAGGATAAATCACTTCAGAACAATGTCTATGAGCATTCTCTATGGCATTACACTTGAAATTAGGTTTAGAAAGTGATACCACACAGACACAAATGCAGTTTTAGGAAAACTGAGGCAAAAAACCCCATTCTTTTTTAACTTCCCCAGTGGCACTTACCTTTTGATTTTGCAAGTTTGTTTACAAAATAATCCCCCACATAGGTCTTGATGGCTCACATCCATGAGAATTTATACATAACTGGGATTTAACCTATCTGTTCACTGCATTAGAGAAAAATAAAGACTTCAGTGTCTAAAAAAATCCCACACAGATATCTGAAAAAATAAGCCTCCCCTCATCAGACAAACAAACACTCTCTGGACCAAGCCTGTGGTTTGATCTGCATGCAAGCTACATCAAAGCCTGCCTCGTCCAACCCTGCTGCATATGAATCGTTGAAAAGGACAAAAACAACCCCTACAGCAACCCTGCTCACACTGAACAATGAAATAATGAGTTTAGATACATTATCCATAATTTTTCCAATATTTATAGACTCCTTGGGTGTGCTTAAACATAGGAAAGCGATAATCAGCCCAGCACAGTATCCAGGCTCCAAAGCACTCCCATGGCTGATGAAAGGGAGTGGTTTAAGGCCTTGGCTACTTCTCTTGGCCAGTTGTATAAAAGATTGAAGCCCAGGGCAGCTTGGGCCATGGAAGATCCCCTGGAAGAGGCTCAGTATTGGGAAGTCTGAGCAGAGCTGAGCAGCGCAGCCACAGCACATCTTCCACTGCTGCCCCTCTGCTCTTGCAGTGCTCGAGATCCCTGTGCACCTTCAGAAGGCAAACTATGCAGGGACTTGCCTGATTCTTGAGACACCATTTCTTTTTCACACCTAGAAGTGCTTTTGAATAGTGTGCCCTAATAGGCACTGAGCTATGGGGAGGAGCAAATCTCCAGTCTGAAGAGTGGACTGGGACTTCATTTTGTAGAAGACACATCATCTATTTTAAAGGCCTACTTTTTAAAAAATGCTTACTTCTAAATGTAAACAGATTTACAAAACGAGTGAAAAAGAATTTTACTTCTCTAGGTCCTCCTTTAGATCCTTTGTAAACCATCTGCACAGAGCTGAAAAATTTCAAATGGAAACTTTTAAGATCTCAACAACCAACAGTCACAAGGTTTTCTGAGTTTGGATAAGAGTTTGGCTTGGAGTCATGTACAAGCAATTGCTCAGGGTGTATTTGGGAAAAGACTCTGGGAGAGCCTAGAGGGAACTCTGAAGAGATAACCCAACAAATACAATTGAGCCCCGACATTTTACATAGCGGTTTTAACTAATTAAACTTCTAGCCTATAAAATTATTTAATTATGTTCAAGCATTATATTCAATTAATACCTTTTTGTTTCTTCTTATTGTCAGTGAGGTCAAATACAACCAACTGATTTGCACCTTCAAGCAGTAAGGGTAAAATGCTCAGCTTGTTTGTACAAGTTCTGACCAGCTGCTCAATATAGAGAAATGCTGCTGTATTCAGAAAAAAACCCCAAAACATGATTTGCTTCCTGCCAAATAAAAACAAGACCTAAAAGGAGCCAAGGGACAGCTGACTGGAAAAACATTCATTTCCTTACTGGTCCCCTATTAAGCATTGCAAGCTGTTGGACAAAAACAGTGCACACCATTTGCCTCCATGTAAACAAGACAGGGACTTACACAGATGTCACCTTTTGATGTGACTAACAGAAACCCTGGAAACTGCTGATGCTGCTGAACTGGGAAGTTTGGGGCAATTTTTGCCCTACATTTGAATTGTATGAGTTACCCTAAGCAAAGAACCTATCCTTCCCCTTAGGAAGCTGTCTTGGGAAGTCTCTTGGTCCCAACTGCAGTAGTGCGTTTACTCCATAGGAATGAACTCCTTCCCTGCCTTCAACCTGTAGAAATACATATCCTGCCATAGAGTGGGATTTTAGGAATGTTGACTGAATGCACACAGAGTGAAGCAGAGTTAGGCCATCCTTAACTCACAGGTATCAATCCAAGTCCTACTAACAGCTGATGTTAAATATTGGGGCAAGACACTAGTTTTTTTGAGGCAATCAACCAATGCCAATCTATGGTAAGTGGTCTCTTTTCCCACCTGTTCTCTAATTAAGCATGAACACTTTGAGCAGAGTCCACTTGGCTTATCAGTCTTTGTATGGCTCTGACTTTATCTGGGGGTTTTCTTTTTTTCTTGCTTTTTGAAGTTTATGTTTTGGATGCAGGAATTCTGCCAGGATGCAGAAGGATTTATAGAGCAAATGCAGCGCAACAGGCAAGACAACCACTAGCTGTGGATAGCTTGGGTAGCCACTGGAAAATGACTTTTACATGTTCCTGCTTCACTCTCCAAGGACTCCCATTTGCAGAACACACTGGAGCCAAGCAGCCAGGAGATTACAGACACACAGGTGACAAGCTCTGAGTAACACTAAATATTTCAACTTTCAGCTAAATCATCTGGATCTGTGGCTTGGCTAAGTGAAGACAGAGTCAGTAACACATAGATGGGGACTCCAAGAAGTAGCACTGACCCAGGAACATCTAAAAATTAAACAATTCTCAACAAAGCAAACACAAAACACAACTTCCCTGATGTCTTTTATTTTCACACCTACAATTCCTGTGCAGGGGAACAACTTCTGCTGGATAGCACCGAAGCAAAAGCCAAATCAGCTTGGTTCAACCCTGAGTTTGTTCAACCTTCCATAATTACACAACCTGGAATTTGAAACTGCTTAGAAGAATCCTGCTCCTCACCAACACAGAAAAAGGAGAAATGAAAGGAGACAAAAAGGAAAGAGAGCCATCTCTACAGTTGCCTACTTGGGTTTCCTTGCAGGGAAGCTACACATCCGTGCCTGTGGACAGCAACTAATGTTAGAATATTTTCCTACCAAATGTTTAGATATGAACCACTTTCTCTCAATTAAAATTGTGTGTTAATTATTTAAATATGTTACTTTGAAGTCATGTAAATGTGGATAACAAAATCTGTCCACCATCCATTAGGTCACAATCTCACAAATTACAGAAAAAGGAAGAATTATTTATTTATGCATACTTGATTACTAAATGCTGTGGCACGCTCAGGCAAACTTTTCCTAAAATTTGATGGAGAAAGACCATTGACAGACCATTTGCCAAATGTTTATTTACAGGGAAATAAAACAAAAAACCCCAAAACATCAACAAAGAAACAACCGAAACAAAAAACCCTCTATGGAATATGGTTTGAGGGCATTAAAAAAATATGACATATACATTAATCTGTAGTTAAATCAGAATAAGTGGGAATGAAGGCACATTGCAATTGTAGCTATGCAGAGGCTTTTATTGCTCAGAGTGTCATGGGAGTGCAAAATAATGCTACAACTTCAGCACAAACTACAGCCCAAGAGTAATTTTTAACTCTCATAATGATAAACAATTACTCAAAAGTTTACCAGGAACCTCAGAATGTTTTGCTGTCTAAAATCAGGGGGTTTAATCAAGTGCTAAACCAGCACTGCATTTGTTGACAGTTTATCTACTAGAAATGGTGGAGGCCAAAGTAGTTCAAAAGAGATGGAGAGCTGCCCTACCCTTTCCCTTCTGTTATGCCAAGAAGGATGGGGAAAAGGGATATTATGTGGAAGGTTTTAAAGGGAAAACATCTGAAGCAGACAAAACTCCATCTGCTGAAAGGCAACATAACAACAGCAGATAAATTACCAAGCACAGGATGTATCTAGGACTCAGAGATTTTGAGGCAGCATTTTATGGCGTTGTTTGGGCATAAAATGCTGAGTGAATAAGGTCAAAAAAAGAGATTGAAAAGAAACCTTTGAAATCTTTCCACAGTTTTTTAGACACTCGGCCTTTCACACATAAATAAATATAAAATATTGCTTTGTTTTTTTAGGCATCATAAAGTTAGACTAGTCCCATGTCTGATGGTTAATTGGGAAATACCAACCCAAAAGTTCCGAGGCAAAATATTATGAATTGTTTGTAGGTCCAAAACCAAAAGATGAAACCAGAAATGTGAATAATATTACTCTACACTCCTGAGAAGTTCACGAGTAGGCCAGTGATGCCTATTTATTGGTTACAAAGTAGACAGTGGGAGAGCGAATGGGATTATGATTTTAAAACTGACTGTGACTTCAGAGCAACTGGACACATTCCTGAAGGATTCAGAATTCCTGGGAGGACCTTTGCATCTGTAGACTTTGCCCTGCTTTGATTATGATCTTCTCTAAGCATCGGTAACTGCCCACAGATGCCCAGAGAGGCTGGACAGGCCTGATGCTTCTGTCAGCATTGCCACTGGTCTGCTCCCCAGGATGTTGCCCCACACAGGAGCCCCACGCAGCTCCCTGGGGCACAGACTCCACTTACACACGTTTCTGGGCTGGGTTTTGCTCTCCCTGCTGTACATATCTTGTTCCATGTGACAGAACTGGCAGTGCTGCACTGCTTAAAGATGCTGACACCTGACACACGAGTGCTGTTCTTACTGGGATTAACATTTAGGTGAGAAAATCTCCATATTAACATTACTGTACATACAGCTCCACTTTAAAAATATTTTCCAGCTGGCAAAATCAGTCAGGTATGATGTGACCTGTCTGTGTGTAAGTACTGGAGCTGCTTGAGACACTATTCCACATCTGAAATGTTTGCACAGGGCTTCAGGCAGGAGAAAGATTGACTAGGGACTTGCACCCCTCAGAAATCGCAGCCAGGAGCCAGATGGAATACTTTGCTGTCTCAAATGGCAGCAGATACTGAGGTACTGAGGTTACTGAGGTAACCAAATCCCACCCTGAACAAGACAAGTGCAGAAGTTCAACGTGCAAACAGCTTTCTCATGCATCTACTCCATACACAGTCAGGAAACTGCAGCCAGGCAATTAAAGAATGCATTCCTAATTGCTACCAACTTGAAATAAGCAGCAAACTGAAACAAAGTGGTTTTTTCAGTCTTTCCAAGGTACCACTTTGCCAGGAAAATAGACCTTTTTTTTATTTTTGCTAGGATGTTTCATATTTCATTAAATATGTCACTAAGGGATTCTAAACTATTTAATGTATTCTGAAGCACATGAAAAGAAAATCTGTTACTTAATTATCAACCAGCTCTAATCATTGTGCTTATGTGTGCAGGGACTGTATTGATATCACACCGACAATTATCAATCTGGCCTGTCCTGGTTTCCAAACACAAGCCTCTTCAAATATGTGTCTTCAATGTGGTCTTTGTAATGAATATGACTTATCTTTATGGCATCAATAGTGTTCTGTTTACTTCATGGACAAGTAAAGTCATGACCCTGTCTGCTCCAGACTGTCAGTGGGAATGAGACCTGAAATATTAAATATCAAGAAGTACAGCTCTGTGCATAAAAATCCTCCTTGAACTCTAAAGACAAAACCCAGACTGCAGAGCTGCTGAGATCAGCTGCTGGTGAGTCATCCCCACGTAGTCAGGCCTTTTTTTTACAGTTTGGTCATGTATAGACAACATGAGAAAGAAAATACCAATACTGGACTGTGCAATTAGAGTATTCTATGTATCTTATTAATGAAAATAAAAAAGAATGTATCATAAATACACATACACAGGTGTGTATAAATACACACAGTTGTTTTTACTGCTGAATCCTGCCTTGGGACACAGCCCTTAATATGGGCCTTTGAAAACCTTTCTAAACATGTCTAATCTTTTTCCTATTTCAAGTCTGTGATTTCCCTTCCATTGCTTTGCACACTGTCACCATCCTTACTAGTTCTGGGTGTCCATGGTGCAGGATATTCAAAAAACTCTGGGCACATGGCTACTGCAGACAGCCTGAGAGGTGTCTGTGGAGCCAACGTGGATGCACCCACCGATTCCTGGAATCCCATGACAGCCAGAAGTGGGAAAAGAGTTCCCTCCATGCCAGGGCTGTGCCTGCCGTCACAGAAACACCTGGAGCATTATCAGTGACTTACACAGGAGAAGAGGCAAATTTTCCTCCTGTCTTGGGGTGACTTTATGATCGCCTATCACCACTCTATGCCCAGACATGAACCCTGTGCCTTTCTGTGCCTTTAAACTGGGTGGGAGAGAAGAAAAAAAAGTCAGACGAACTTTTCAAAGCAGTTTTGTGCTCCAAGGTCACTCTACTCCTCTGCGTGCTCCTACAGCAGCAAGAGCAGAGAAAGCACCCCTCCTTTTTTTTTTTCCCCCGAGTTTTTCGGCTTCTTCTCAGGAGAGAGACAGAGATTTAAAATTCTTTGCTGTTCAGCCAACTCGCTAGCTGAGGCAAGAACTTTCCTTGGACTGTTCTGGTCCAGCCCGGATCACCAGCACCAGCCAGGGCCTGGAGAGGCCACACTCCAGCTGCAGAGAGAGAACAGCCACACCTACAGAAGGACTTTGAATTTTACCAGGTTCTCTCCACAGTGAGAGGTTTTATTATTTAGCATTATTCTGTTCCCATGTGTTTGTTAAATAAATAGTTTTTCACTTTCCTGCGAGGAAATTTTTTTTTCACAAACCCTGTGGGGGAGGGATAGCTGTAACCTGCCTTCTATCAGAGGACGTTCAAATTTGGATGTTCTTCCGCATTTGTCTCAAACTGGGACACCTCCCATTAGCAAGAAAAGAGGAAAACGTAGCATAAAATATCTGCAGAGGATGGGTTTGGATTGCAGGAACATTTACCACCAGTTATATTCCAAGAGGCTTTCACAGTCAAACTGCTTCACCTTTGCAACACGGCCACTACACAGGTTTGTATAAAACATCTTTTTCATGTTAATACACATTTCCATTTGTCTATAAGCAGGAACAGAAGCAGAGACAGTGGAGAGCTGAGCTCTGAAAGGCCAGCCCCAAAGGCTGATAAGAAGTGCGTGTGTCTGCATCCCCCAGGAGCCTGGTGTCACACACACAAGTGTGCAAACAAGTAAAGAAAATAAATTCATGTCTGACTGCAAAATGTTCCCATAAATTTCCCATGCAGCAGCACTTCTGTGATTAATCCTGACACAAAGCACAACATTTAGCTGCCTAAAACCAAACATATCTGCTAACACTAGGACTCATGAAACAATGTCTTTGTTTAGAGCTGCCCCTGTGTTGATTATCTGCACTCTAACAAGGGCTCTGTTTTACACTGGAAGCCTTTTCCTCCGTGGAGGACAACTCCTTGGAGTGCCTCTCCACTACCTGACTGCCAGTTTTCATTACACCTCGAGGAATTTAATACATTTCAGACTTCTGCTTCAGAAAATGAGACTGAACTCAGCCAGGGGGTTCAAAAGTTATTGGTGAAGACAAAGGGAGAAAGAGGGGGAGGAAGGGAGGAGACTGCCAAAACCAGAGACACAGGGGATGATCTCATAACCCTCCTCTCCTTGGGAAACCATGAAAATGGGATCGGCACATGACATGTTAGAGCTGGATTAGAGCAATGCCTTTTTCTCATGCCTTCACATGACACAAATATGGAATATTCATTTAAATAATAACTTATTACATCTTCTGGAAAAACTATGAAATAACTGTTAGGAGCTAGAATACACGGACATGGGCTGCAGAGCACAGACCCACAAACTCTCACCTTGCAGACCATCTCTGTCAGCTCAACCAACACAAATGGAAACCAACTCTGCTTTCTTATATGCACAGGATCAATGGAATGGTGAGTGATCCTTGCAGAGAAGAAGATCAACGAGTGGAAAAGCATAAAAAAGGCCAGTGTGCCTGCATAAACTGTTTTTGTCAAACCCGTGTAATGTAGTCACACCAAAACAGATTGTCTTGAGATGTGTGACTAGGGATTATGACCCTTCAAAAATTCCAAAATCCTGTGGGTGGAGATCAAATTATTATTAGTATCATCATCATCATCATTTCCCATTTCAACTACAACTTAAAATATACTATGTATATGCATTTCTATGTGTGCATCATATGAAAAAATACTTTTCTCAGCCAGAAAACAAACATAAACAGGCATAAAACATTAAAAGTTTGGAGAAAGCACTTCTTCCACAGAGCAATACAAATGGATAGTTTCAACCTAAATGAAAACGTTTTGCAGAACTGTAAACATTTTAAAAAATGAAAAGAAGAGTGCCTCATCACTCTAGGTTTTGTTCCATATACCATCTCTAATTATGCAGGCATAGTCAAGGGCAGATTGTCAAAAAAGCTGACGAACAACAAAAAGAAACTCAGCACAGATAACTGGAGTCAGAAAAAGTTCAATCTTACACTTCCATGCCTAGTGAATAGAAAAGAACAGATTGCATAATGTTGGGTGCTGTTCACGTCTGAAGATCTGGCTTAAATAAATATATGAGAGAAAAAAGTAAGAAAGCCAAGACACCTCTATTTTGCTCAAGCCAGGTTTTGAAGCCTAAATTTAAGAGCAAAAAAGAGGCAGTTTTGATTATTACATGGGGATGTTGAGGTACTGCAGACAGTTGTCAGTAAATCTTAGGCCACATATTAATACTAGAGCTGAGTTTTGGGTTTAGGTAAACAAATGCACAAACTCATGTACCTTTAAATATTTTTTCAAAGGAACAATTTACATTTCCAAGCATAATGCTGGCATAATTTTAGACACATTATACCTAAGAAAGAAGGGAATGTTTTGTGTACAATGTCTGCTGTCTTTCATACTTAAAATCAAATTCATTATTGCCATTTCTAGAGTTTAAGAAAGCATATTACAATACGTATTCCTTTCAGTAGCTTTCATTCTCCTAAGAACTATAAAAAACACCCTCCAAAATGCAAACAAACCTTGAAACACCATTCACCTGAAGGTGTAATCACTTGGTTAGTAATTTTAATTATAGGATACAAGATGTTTTACAGAGTCAGAGGGCACAAATTAAAGCAGAGCAGCTCAATGCACCGATTATTCCTTTGGTGTCTGAGCGCCCTCTGCATCTTTTGAGGTGCACATTGATTTAAAGGTCTGCTTTAAACAGACTCCCAACTCCTTTTTTCTCTTGCCAACTACTCCCAGGCATGACTTTTCTTTCTCTGAGCAGTGGAAAGTAGGGAATCATCTTGTTGCTTTACTTGGGAATGACAAAGGTCAGTCCCAGTCAGGGCATGGTGCAAGAGAGTGGAAGGATGAATTTTAATTCTCTCCTTAGCCAAAAAAGTGACACCTGTGAAGTGACCTGGTGAGGGTTTGTGGCACTGTTACATGGCAATGGCTGAATTTCACCTTCAAACTCTCACACTGAATGGCCAAGTCTAGGCCTGGGCAGGACAGAGCTACAGGACAGACAGAGCTTTCACTTCAACACACAAACAGAAGCTGGCTGTGCCCTCGAGCTGCTGGCTGTTTTTTGCTCCTACAGCATTTTTCAAATCTCATTGTGTGAGAACAACTACTAGCTGGTAGTAGTCAGAAGGTTTGGCAATTTTCTTTTCTTTTTTCTTTTGCAAGACAATTACCTACATTGAGTAACTTTCTACATTAGAAATGGTTAGAACAGCTGAAAAGTACCTGCAATATATATTGCTTACAAAATATTTCAGCAGTCAGTGAAGTGTCCATACAAGAGTTGGGAGGGGAAGTTATGCTGTCTGAACAGCCCTACTCCAGGGCTGCTTCTACTAAACAGTATTGCAGCAACTGCAGTTTCAGAAGCATTGACACACAGACAGGGATGACAGATCATCTGACAGTGAGAACAGAGTAAATCCAACAGGAACAGGCTCAACTTTGAGCTGGCCTTACAGGGACACTGATAATGTGAGGCTTTGAGCATGCAGGGCTTCCCCAGAGTTCAAGGAAAAAGAAATACGAGGGTGTTGGGATCACAGAGAAAACTTCTGCAGCCAGTAGAACAAATGGACAGCTGGGCTAATTTTGATCTATGCCTCATTGAACTCTACACCAATTTTTAACTACATAGTTTACTCCAGGATGTGAAGCCTCCAGTTCCAGAGACTGAGGAAAATAAAGTTCCTCTGAGCTGCTTGGGATGATGCTTTTTCTACTCTGAGATGTACCCATAGCATACATACACTGCCTGCTCTCCTCCATCATCACCTCTGGAACAGAGCTTCCAAAACCACGTTTTTCAGTGGTTTTGTGAGAAACCATCATGAGCTGAAAACAAAAATCCCTAAAGGGCAGGTTCCCAGCTGCTGTGATATGGGAAGTTTCTCAGCCTCGGGAAGAATTCTCTGATAAAAATGAGGATGGGACCCTTTTAACCCCATACCTGCTTTGTCATTTACTGAATATGTAATGGGAGACCCAGGTTCAGCTGCCTGCCCTGCCGACTGCGATGGAGAAACTTGCAACTCAGTTTCCCACAGTCATACAGAATAACAGTCCCTGCCCAGAAAAAAAAAGAAATCCCACGTTTTTCTAGACAACAGCCCTACTGCACCTTCTCCAGTGTCCCAGAGTTCTCCTTCCCTTTGAGCCAATCTAATTTATGTATTAAAAGCCAAGATACATTAAAGATTCACTCTTTCCTGCAGCATAGCCTGCCAATCACCTGGCAAGGAGATACCAGCACCATCATTAACTGAACAACAAAATGTTACATCTTTTTCACTGACTACGTGAAAAATAAGAATCCTTTGGGTAAACCTTGACATAATCTTCACAACCCAACATTTATGTAAGGTCATGGGGCAATTAGAGAACTGGGTGAAAAAATACACATGGCAGGCTATCATTAAATTATTTACAGTGAAATTGCAGCAGATCAGGTGCACAGCAGAAATGTTATCCAACTTTTGCCCTTCCAGATTGGCTTTGGACACTTCCTTCAGCAGCAGCGGGTGCTCTGCAGCTGTTGAGCTGCTGGTGGATCTGGGTCACAGCCCTGCTGAGGAAACAGAGCAGGGTTTGGATTCAGATCAAGTCCTGCTGCAAACTGGGGCACGCTCTTGGGAAAGGGGACTGGCTGGAACAACCCCAATTAAAACCCTTACACAGAGCTGCTTGGACCAGTGAGGAGATAAAGGCCTGATTCTGCTGTGCCCCACTGGACAAAAGCACCTCAGTTCTCCCTGTCTTCCCTCCCTCCTGTCCTGTATCTCTCTTTTGATGTGGTGGGCCTTATTTTGAACCTCATTATGAGCTCTTTGAAGCAAGAACCATATTTTCCTATATGTTCATAAAGCACAGAGTACAGCTGAACTTGCAGGGATGTTTCCAATAACAGCTCAGTCATTTAGATAATGTTCTCTCAGAATGACTGAGAGCGATGCCAGCCATGTGTTGAGCAATGCTCTCTCTCTACCAGTAAATAAGGAACCCAGAGGTTGCATGAAGTCAACTACCCAGAAAGCCCACAACAATCAAACTTGGTTTGTTGGCTCCAGGGAGGCAAAGATCGGACATCTGCACTATTCATATTGAAAAACAGCCTCCTCCTGTTTTATCTTAGAGTGCCTGTGGTCCACTTATGTTGCCACATATCAAAAGGGCAATAAACAGCACAGCTTAGTGATTTTATTACTGCAGCATGTTATGGTGGGAGTTAACAAATAGGTAATAAGATAGGCTTCCAGTTGTAGTTTTTAGGGTACTGTTACACGCAACTCAGAGCAATGGTGACCCAAGAAACATTACTAAACACATTTGCACTTTTTATTGTTGTGCTTACAGGGAGATTTATGTAGGCTTTTTACAAACCTAAAATGGCTGTGATAATTTATGGCCACAAGATATTGCTTATAGAAAATTTTTGAGACTTCTAGGTACAGACTGCCAAAAACTATAAAATCTAGCTCTGAAACCTTGAAGTAAAGAGCAATA
Organism: Corvus cornix cornix; assembly: GCF_000738735.6. Taxonomy (NCBI): domain Eukaryota; kingdom Metazoa; phylum Chordata; class Aves; order Passeriformes; family Corvidae; genus Corvus; species Corvus cornix. The sequence goes on along the minus strand of NC_047057.1, from coordinate 64,117,760 downwards.
GGCTATTCAGTTTGTGTGTTAAACCACATCTGTGTGCAACATACAGTAGAGTACTTTAATGCTAAATTATTCCAAGATGAACAACCTGCACAAAAAAAACCCCCAAACACTCTCCCCCTCAAAAGAAACTCCCCACCCAAAACATTCCTTTCCAAACTTCTGCATCTCATGCTTTAGAGGCCACATTGCATAAAGACCCATAAAGTTATTGATTTAATAAATCCACTCCTTATTGGACACACAGCCCTCAAAATGCCTGATTTTCAGCAAGTATTATGGCAAGGCAGTAGCCTTTCCCAATTTTAAGGCAACAACTCTGTTTCAGTCCTGAGCCACTCTTTCTACCATACAAGAAAATCAGTCTCACAATGGGTAGCTGAGGCCTGGGAACTGAGATACAACACTTTAGTGAACCATAAATGAGCTAGATTGACAGGACTTTTTAATGACAACATTCTTAAAAACATTAAAATGGTATGTAAAAGCTGCATTTTAATTTTGATCCTCCTAAACAACATCAGCAAAAGGCCAATAAAGATTTATGGCTTCATAACAAAATAAAGTGGATGTATGTCATCTTGTCCTGCTACTTGCAAAGACAAGGAGGGAGGTCATTGAGAAAATGTTTATTATTCTATTTTGTACTAAGAAAAATAAATAAAATCACAGTTAATCAGATGAACTATTTCTAAATTACAACATGTAATAAGGGATGGCAGACATTATAGTGAAAAAAAATTCCTCTAATTTATTTTTACTCTGGTGGTCAGCAGAGCAGGGACAGTGGAAAACAGAGCGTAGCAAAGGGTGGCATTCCAGCCTCATTCCTACCTTAATAGGCTTGGTGGGGCCCCCTGTTTGCAACTGGCAAAACTCCAGAAATTACCCCACAATATCTGTCTCAGCAGGCTCAGCAGGAGATCCTGCAAACAGCCTTCACCCACTGAAAGCCTTAATTTCATCTGTCCCTGCCAGAACTGGGATATTTTCAGCATACAACCCAGGAGCACACCAGCTAAGCAACCAGCAGCTCTCTAGAGAAAATACCATTTTGGAACTCTTCCACTTGACTCTTTATTGCAGAAATGCATCTTTTTCCCTTTGAAAAGGGTAAAAATTATTTTTTTTACAGGATGGGTGATTGTATGCCTGTATACAAAGTGTTTGCTCATGCAGAGCCCACTCTTCTAAAAGTTTTAGAATTAGTAAATTAACAAAATAACTGCTCAACAAGCTGTTTTTTTAAATCAATCTACAAAAAGCAGACTTGACAAGAATTAAAAAAAATCCCAAAACAACATAAGTAGATGCAGCAATAGTTACCTTTCCCTAGGTTGTCAAATATTATGAATGCTTAGTTTGAGAATAAGGTGGTGTGACATCACTTCTTTGTGACAGAACCAAACTCCAGGAAGAATAATGTAATTATCACTTCTGGATATCAGTTTTAAGTGGAAATTAGAGCTTTTTTGGTTATGCAGAGTAGATGATCCACTATAAAACCACTGTGTTTACTCTTTTTACACAGCTTTCAGCCATCATAAAAATCTTTCTTGACCTTCATGGCTCCCAATTTTCCATCTGGAAGATTGCTTATTCTAAAAACAGGTAAGATATTATAAATTAAAACAGAGAATGTGACTTTTCAAAGTAGAACAGACATGAAGAACCTTACTGTCTACCACAGTGTTTCAGCAAAACACTGTCATGCTGAACACAAAAGAAGTTGTTATCAGTTGTAAACTGTAACTTCATTCCTAGAAATCAAGATTTCCTCACGTGGAATACATTGTAAATGAAAAGAGAAGAGAAAAAGGCTGTGAGTGATCCATATGGACTCTCAGAGTCACTAACATATAAAAGAAAAAAACCCTACAGATCATTACCCTTACTAAATATTCATTATCATTTAATTCAGCTAAGTTGCTGAACTGACTGTATTTTGAAAGGGTAGAAAAAGAAATAAAGTCTTCCCAGGAGGGAATAAAGCAATGAGCTGTTACATACGAATAAGTACAAAGTTAAGTATGTTCATGACATTGTGTAAGTAATTATTTGACGGTTAGTTAATTAAATTAAAAATCAGCTTTAATTCTGTATAGAACCAGAGCTTTTATGTATTAAACACTTACATAAACTGCAACCAATTTAATTTCAAACTTTTGAGTTTACTGAGCCTGCTCTTTGTATCCCTAAGAAATTCAAATGCAAGGAGCACATTTGAACATATGCCCTTGCTGATCAAAAATGAAACAAACTGTAAGATCCTTGTCTGACAACTCTCTGAGGAAGCAGCCGAAACTTTAGATATCATTTTATTCCTAGACATGACCACTTTGAAACAGGCCAGGTGTGAGCAGCAACGAAAGCGCCGCTTCACTCAGCAAAATTGATAGCTCTACATAAACTACTAACACGGTGTTGTTTTGGCTGTTGAACTCCATGGGTGTAGAAATTCCTTCCTCTGAAGTAAACAGAAGAAGTCTGGTGTGTGGTAAACTCAATCCAATCCAATCCATGGAGTTATCCTGGAACACTCTAGGCCATGCCAGCCCCCCAGCAGCAGTGAAGTGGGCGCTGTGTCCAGCCTGTTCGCTCAATGACAACAGCTTGGCTCAGCTCTGCTTTCCCTGATTGTGTTTTATCAGTAAAACCCCTGTGAACAAGGCTCTTCTGTAAGCACAGAGAAGCCAACACCTGGCACAGTGAAACCAGCAGAGAAAATATGGAATAAAGCAGAGGCACACTTTTAATAAAGATTTGTGTGTCTGTGCCCACAGCAATGCAGGCGCAGCCCACCAGTAGTGCCCCTATGGCAGAGAATGGAAACCTCAGCTGGCAGATCCCACCATTTACACTCCTCTGAGGGGTGTGGACACAGTGCAAGTGGGAGAGATGACAGCTTCTGGCCTCCCAATCCCATAACTTGAAGGGCAAAATCAGGGGAACCTGAGGCAGGCCCAAGTGCCACAGTATGGGGGGAGCGGGGCAATGCTCAGTTACAGCCTCTCTCTAAGCACAGCAGCACCATTTCCCAGATGTCTTCCTGTTCCACAGGGCAGTGTAGTCAGAATGAAAAGCACTTGGCTTGGGACGCTGCTCAGATGCTCTGGTGGAAGCGTGAGTATCTGACTTCTCCTGTTACCAGACTGCCACAGGGTCCATCCCTCTGCCAGGATGGTGCTTGTTTTCTGAAGTCTTGGGACTCATCACTGACTCCACATGTTCAAAGAGCATGGAAAAATGTCTGGTTTTGTTGTTTGGGTTTTTTTTCTTCCCTCCAGATCTACACTAAAATGTACTTATTTCCTTTCAGTTGCATCACTATGGTCTGTGGTTTTATCATCACAGCTCCTACTGTGATAATGTTCTGCCTACACTTAGATTTTTTACTGTTGTCAGCAACAGGCACCCACCCAGCTGTGCAATCCACCACTCCCTCAGGTGATATTAAACAAACTCCTCAGAGGCTGAATCCAGAAGCCTGCACCCCAAAATGAGCACCAAACCCCGGCTGTGACCCCCTCAATCTGTGTTCTCACCTCGATGGACCATGGAGCTGATGTTCCCCTGTGACAGCCTTGAGAGGGCCCAGGGAGGGAACCCTGTCTGCTCTTGTGTCTGTTTGTGTGCAGATGAGCTTTTTAATCATATAACTTATAAATGTTTGCCAGCAATATCTGCTAATTGGCTGTAAGTCTCCCTCAAAAATTGTAACCAGCAAATTGTCTTAATATTTAAGGCAAAATACCAACTTCAGCAGCAGGGGGAAATCTTGTAAGCAGAAAGTCTGTTTTCTTTAAATTTGACTTCAGCTCTGGGAACTACGTAATTCCTTCTCAAGCCCCCCAGAGTGGCTCCAACCTCTTGCCTGCTCAGACAAAGCTAATGAGCACATTTAAAGCTTGAGCTTTACCTAGTCCTGGTGCTTGAAAATCCGGAATATGTAAAACTCCCCCAACAAACCCAGGTTCCAGTGCTGAGAAGGCTCAGCCTCCTAATCCCACTGTGTTCAAAAGAAAGTTGCTTTGTTTACATGAATTTGGCTTTCAGGGTTTTTCCCCAACAATCTGGACAAATTTAAATCAGTAGAACATTCAGGCAAAGTTACAGATTTCAGTGCACAGAGAGCTTAATGTACAGCACCTCCTAACACACAACAGACCTTCTTTAAACTCCAAACAAAGGCTGGAGGTTGTTTTGTAAAAAGAAAAATCACTGCAATAGGTCAAGATTTTCTGGATAATGGGAGTCTCAATAGAATATGCAGCCACAGCTGCCCTGTCTGAGGGCAAGTGATGCTTGAGATATCACCAGACACTGTACAAAACCAAGAGGGATGACAGAGAGGAGGTTGCTGGGCAGTAGCCGAGCAGCAGAGAGATTAAGTGTAGCCAGGACACTTAAATCTAGGCAAATAATTTCCAAACTCATAAGTCATAAGGTATCCCAGTGTTCTAGCCAGCTAAGGCAACTAGAAATGCAAGCAGAATATATAATTTTCTTGTACCTCAACAGCAAATAGAAGCACTGAGAGAGCGGCAGCTCTTGCTGTCACTGACTTCCAAGTAAGCCAGATCCTTACTTCCTGAAGGATTTGTGCCTTTATTTCTCAGCATGATGTCTGTGCAAATGTGCTCTTCTTCCTTCCCTCCTCCCCCATCCCAGCTTCCCCATGTTCCACTTATATTTTTATTTGGAGTACAAAAAACACCCAGCAGCAGGATGAGGGCGAAAGAAGGGGGTGGGGAGAGGGAATTACAATGGAAAGCCCCTCCGGACTACATTCTGTAATCAAATAACTGCAGGTTCTGCTCCAGGCCAGCCCATTTTTCCTCTGGCTGTCGGCTATTCCGCCCTGCAGAAAAGGGCTCTTATTGTGCTCTGCACAGGTGCATAGAAAGGCTCCTAAAGAGAACTCCCAATGAACACAAGGCATAAACAAACTCAAGTGTGGTCTTCTCTTCAAGAAAATAATTCAGCCAATGTGAAACTCCCCCCTTGTAATAAATTAGCTCCTAAGAGTATTCAAAAGCTGACCTCTGACCTCCTCCTGTATTATTCTCATGACCACCAGTGGGAGAGGAGGTCAAGTTGGTCAGTTCTTCTCACCAGTCACTGATGCCTCTTTAGCAAAGGAGGGGTGGGGGCGGAGGGAAAAGAGAAAGAAGAAGAGAGGGAGGGGGGAGAAAAATCAAATTTGCTTCTCCATTGAAACTTGGGCTTAGTAAGTAAACCAGGAGGCCCAAGCCTTCCCCGGCAGGCGTCCAATTTTACAACACATTTGTAAGTGTGCTGCTGTCTAAATATCCTGAACACGGGGAAATTCCACACCAGGGCTACAGCCAGGGGCCGGCCCTGCACCGCCAGCTGCCGCAGGATCCTTCCCTCTGCAAAGCCAGCCCAAGGAGAGCCCAGGGAAAGGTCACAACTGCTTTGGCTGCCTCACTCACACACACCAGGCTCCTCTCCTCGTTGGAAGCATATGAAGAAGGTTTGGGTGCTAAAAATGGAATAATTTGTTAAGTGGCACATTCCACCTACCTGTGGCTGGCACATGTTGAGTTCATTCATACTCACAAGACATTCCTTGCCAATCTCTTCCAACATTTTTCACTTAGTGGGCAGTAATTTTCACACAATGGTATTGTGCCAGATAACCTTTGTCAATAAAACCACAAATTCATTTGCTTCCCATGTCACATGCAGTTTCACAGGAAACCCCTCTTTTGATAGTCTGGATAGTTACAGGACTCCTGGTAAATGGAGTTCTCTGGAAAGTATTCCAGCTATCTGTAGCTGGCCAGAACTTGATTTATTTTACCAGCATATACATCAGGCTGGGCTGTGAAAAGAACCCACTTTTATTTTTATTTGGAGTACAAAAGCTGCTCTGTAGTTTCAGTACCTCCCATTGCCTGGATACTTCTCTGTCACCTCTGCACTTTGCATTGCTGAGAGGGAAGACTGAGACATTCAGCAGAGAAATACATTGAATATTTCCCTTGTCAGAAGGATATTAATCTCAAAGTCCATTTCATTACCTCTCAGCAAAGAAGAGCATTTTTATCTCTGCATTCATCAGCACATAATACTTCTACTTTGTAAATCATCTCCACTGTATCCAAGCTCCTTCCTGTAGCTCCACGATAAAGTCTTCCAAGTCACTGCTTTGCAATTACTCTATAACACTATACACAAATGAACATTTTCCCATTAATTAAATCTAAATTGTATAATTCTGTTATATTTTAAATGATAGTATAGTTAACTGGAGAGGAGAGCTGAACACATAAAAGGTAAGAGAAAAAAAAGGCAACACATCTCTATGCAGACAGAATGAATATGTTTTTTTCCCAATTATTGTTAAAGTCATAATAAAATTTATAAGGGAAATCATATTCTCGGGACAGAAAAAACCCAACCCAGCATGGCATCTTTTAGTTCAGTTTTAAGTTGCACAAATTTTGTAATGAGTTCATGTTGTTTAAACAATTTTTTCTACTCTTGTTTTATACGCCACAATTCTTCCCAGTTTTGTACAATATCACTGTACAAGACTAATTTATAACCTTTCCTCTGGGAACTATATGAATTTTGTGATTTAGCTACTGAAGTGTACAATACATACCCTTCTGATGAAATTTTTCTTTTATTAAATTAAAGCGACTTTTATCTTTTATCTTAGCAAATCAAACAAGTAGATCAAACAATTTGGAATTAAATATTGTAGTCATTCTAACATTAAATACTACATCTATTATCCATTAGCTTTCAAATCTTGATTTCTATTTCTGTCTGTTTGGAAACAATGCAAGAACGTAAATAGATGCTGTTGACTCTGACGTGTGACTCATCCCAAACCAAATGGGTGCATTTTCCAAGAGAGCAAAGAAAACCTGATAGAAACACCACACAGCCAGCTGCTCTAAATGACCCAAGTTGTGGTGGCAATCAATTACTCTGAAAAAGAAAACACAAATCACAGTAGAGTCCATAACCACAGAATTTCCTGCTTCACTAAGGTGACAAATGGTAGGACCTAAGCTGTCAGTTTAATTGCAAGAATCTGAACAATTCAGAATAAAACTGCAGCTGAGATAATTGAAACAGCTAAGTATTCCAGGGCAAGGCTACTGGTGATCTCACACTTGCTTAATGATCTGAGTAAAAACAAGCAGCATGATCAGGTCTCACTGGATAATTCACAAGCAAACACCATCATAAGCGGCCGCGCTTATCTCATGTTACCAAATAATACAGATTTTAAAATTTAATGAAGCCTGACATACCTAGGTTAGTTCCCTACTCAATAATTTTACCCTCAGATTTCCTATAGCTTTTCCCCAGGAGCACAGGCCTGTTTTCACCATCTTTACCCACACAGGAGGACTATTGGTTCAAGCTGAGTGACTGAAAAATGGGACAACTGATGCAAAGGGCTTGGAGGAGGCTGCAAACTACAACATGTTTCTCCTACACTTCAACTCTAGCCAGATACCTGAGGTGCTGAAAGCCTTCAGGACAATGTCTTTTACCAGCTGGCACAGCACAGCCATCAAATTGCTGCACACAAGGCAGAACCTGGAATCGTGCACAGACTTTGATGGGCTGTAGACTGACTGGAAAAGCTTCTCTGTATTCACCCCTAATAAACTTACTAGGGAGATGTACTAAATTTCATACAGCTCATGTGGGGATTCCTCCATTGTTTCATGATAATAGATATTAATTATGAGATCTGTGAGGCCATTAATATCCATTAATGACACTGTAAGTCAGAGAGTGCCCGAACAGGACTCTCCTCTCACAGCCCACCCTGTGGCCTTCTGTGGGAGCAGCGTAAGCCTAAAGCCAGGGTGGAACTGAGATGCTGTTTAACTTGTTCATCAGGGATTGTAGGAGGGGTTGATGCCTCCTCAGTAGTTCACTGATGGTACAAAGCTGGGAGGAGCAGCTGATAGCCCCAAGGGCTGTGCAGCCCTTCAGAGAGACACAGCTTGGAGAGATGGGCAGAGAGGAACCATCTGACATTCAACAAGAGCAAATGCAGGTCCTGCACCTGGGCAGGAACAGCCCTGGGCACTTGTACAGGCTGGGGACTGATCTGTCCATGAGCCAGCAGTGCCCTGGGGGACAAGAGGGCCAATGGAATCCAGGGGTGCATCAGGACAGGGCACCTGCTGCAGTGCCAGCAGGTCAGGGAGTGATCCTGCCCCTTTGCTCAGCCCTGTGAGGCACATCTGGAGAGCTGTGGCCAGGTCTGGGATCATCAGGACAGGAGGGCCATGGAGCTCCTGGAGCAGGGCCAGCAGAGGCTGCAAAGACAGAGGACCTGGAGCATCTCCCTTATGAGGAAAGGCTGAGGGAGCTGGGGCTGTCCAGCCTGGAGAGGAGCCCCAGCTGAGAGGGGCCCTCAGCCCTGTGTGTCCCTGTGTGCAGGGAGGGCTCCGAGCAGGGCCCAGGCTCTGCTCCGTGGGGCCCAGCCATGGCACCAGAGGAACGGGCAGGGACTGATGCCCAGGAAATTCCACCTGGACAGGAGGCAGAACTTCTTCCCTGGGCAGTGGCTGAGCCCTGAACAGAGACCAGAGAGGGTGTGGAGTCTCCTCACTGGGGATATTCCAGACCCCTCTGGACACAATCCTGTGCTGTGTGCTCTGGGATGGCCCTGCTGGAGCAGGGAGGTGGGACCATGTGTCCCACTGTGCTCCCTTCGAGCCTGACCCATCCTGGGATTCTGAGATTATGATTACCTGATAGTTATGATTAACTATCCTTTCCTCTCTCACTCCACGCCATACCTGCTCAGCAAATATTGCCTGATGCATAAAGAAAAAGCAATAGTAAAAATGCAAATAAAATTACATACATTGTCATCCATTAAATTACAAGGTAGAACTGTTGCCCATTCTCACACATGCACATAATGTCATCATCTGTGAATACATCACACATCAGAAAAGGAGTCAATTAATAAGAAAATGGAGGTCAAGAGTGCTGATAAATACACAGAAAGTTCAGGGCAGGGAAAGCCAAAGTTCTCTGATATTTGTAAGATTTTTGTCAATACAAGTGGAACAAAACTTGCCTGTACTGATACAAAGAGCTCTCTGGAAGTGGAGAGGCCTGAACCCAAAGAGTTGCCAGGCAGCCTCTCCAGCAGCCCAGCATCTTGGGTCTGGGTTCAGAACATTTGCTCTCTTCAGCTCCACCACCAGCACCTTGCTGCTTTCAGGGAGTTGTTAGCTTTACTAAGTAACTTTAAAAAAAAACCCCAAAATTGCATCTAGAATGAAAAAAACATCAGATACATTCCTGTAATGTTTTGAAAACATTTAAAAGCAGTCCTGAATTCAGACTCAGGTTATTCTTGGCTAATGATGCAGTATTTGGGGGCAGGGGAAAGACACCAAAAAGCAACACAATAAAAAAGGGTGTGCAGTTGAGCTTGTTGAGAGTTAAGCAGAATAAACTCAGCCATGTGGGGTAAGAGGGCCACCAATCCTCTCTAAACTTTGCCCAAACCTTACAATGAAATTGGAGCAGCACAGGGGGATTCCACCCTACCTATTCCCCATGTATTTCTCCCATGTTCAGCATACAACAGATTTGATCTGGGGGGGCTGGCAGGTGTCAGAAATACAGATGCAAGTCCTCAACACCCTGCACTCCCTCTGTTGCATCACAGAAAGCAAAGAGGATGAAAAAACTGCTTAGGCACAACTTGCCCAATTCTGAGGGTCATTTCTTCTTCCACACTACAAATTATTTATTTCAGAGAACAGAATTCCTTGTGAATCCTTCTACAGATTCCTCTGTTCATAACTAAAATCGAAATCTTTAATGCCATTTAATTTCCTATATGTTCAAATATTTGGTAAACTGAATCTTCATGTGTTTCAGAGACTCCTTAAAAATTCTGAATGGCATTGCCCTGGAAGTAAAAACTCTAACACTCTACAAGTTAAATAACTTTCAAAATTCCATTTAGTTTTCATGACAGATGTGCGATAATGTGCCTTGTATTTAAATTAGGATTTAAAAGTATTTTACCTTAATCTGTTTGTAGAAAATAAACTCACACAAAAACCCCCATTCACTCCCTTTCTGGATAATCCATTGTAACTTCAGTAAACTGTTATCTTATGAAGTCTAGCTGTATGTGATTAATAAGCACATTAAATTGAATCACTGGAAGTTTCCATATACTGAGAAAATAACTCAGCATGTTTTAAAATTGTAACAAGATTGTTAAAACTTGTTAGATCTGCACTGTTGAACTCCTATGGTTTTAGAGAACATGACCTGCTTTTACCTCCATAATGAGACCAATTCAGTAAAATAGGGAAGTCTACCTGAAAGTGATTCAACACTAAACTGTGTTATACATTCTAGAGTAAAAATACATTGACCTAAATGTAAATTTTTCATCATTTTCAGATTAAATATTTTGGTAGTGATTTTTAAAATGAAGAAATGAACATTACAAATTTTAAGTGATACCATGGAATGACTCCTCATCTCTGACAAACTACTTCCCAAATTCAGCCCAAATCTGGGCATACTTTTGGTTGCCCTGAAGGAGTAAGGGCTTTTTATTCAGTTTTCTAAGAGAGCAGTGCTGATTAGTTAGAGGCTGAGGAGCAGATGTTTCCCAAAGCATTAAATTTTGAAAGATTTTTGTTTTGGAATCACCCAAAATTGGAATAAAATCTCCAAAAGTGGACCCAACTGCAAGAAAAAAAAATCAGAATATTCTTTTTTATAGTTAACTGAGATTTAGTTCTTGAACTAGAGCAAATCATTTAACAAAAAGATACTGCTAAATTCTTTTAAGTATTAGCATTAAATGAGCTGTGAAGAAAAACAAAGTTAATACATGAATTAGGTGTTCCAGATTTAGGGCTTATAAAATGGGTAAGAAAAGAAAAATGAAGAGATCTGCCTGAGTTAAGGCTGCTGTAAGGCACAGCTGGACCATGCCATGTTTCCATAATAAACCCAATGTCTCCTTTCTGCTCACTGAGAAATGGCAAATGCCATTTATTCGACAGGCAAATAAAAACAAAGATCCATTTCTCAAAATTACACATTCACTCCTTTTCAGGAAAAACAAAAGCATTAACTCCTTCTGAAATCTCCATCATCCTCAGCTTTACCAGCATGCAAAAATAACAATTTCCTGGGTTTTTAAGCAGTTTGCCAACAGCCTCTGCAACAGGGAACCGGGGCAAGTATTTTCTGCTTTGAAGTATGAGGGAAGGCCTGAACTGTCCTTGTTTATGAATGAGTTTAGGATCCAGTGAACTAGAAAACAACTGTGCCGTAACAATCTGAACTAGAAAAGACAAAAATGCTCTATTCTGGCTGACTGTACCCTCTCTCTAATTTTATGCAGTGTTTAACTGCAAATATCTCTGTTACAATTAAGTATAAAAGCTGGTTTATTTTCTGAACTTCATAGCATTTTTACACATGGGGTTTTTTTCCCCCCACTACAGAGTTGTTCTTTTTAGAAGTGTTTGTAGGCAATTGGTTTTAAAAGGGCTCCAGGGGGCTTTTCCCTACTGTGTTAAGCTGTTTTGATATTCTTTTACAAGCACAGTCTTAAAGTTGTTCTCCCAGATGCATTGTCATACTAATCAGCTTTATGAGGTTCAAGGTCGCCATTCAACATTAATTATTCATTGTACAATTCACATCTGGGGATGATGCTGAAAATGGCAAATCATGTGAGCATGGAAAAACACATTCATCGAGCATCTTCCCCGTATTTCTTCAGATCAGAAGGAATAAGAAATCAGAAGGAAAAAAAAAAACCAGTGCTAAGTATGGTACCGTGGAAATCATGCATAAAGATCACCTCCAGGAATACCTGAGGTTCTCCTGACTTTATACAGACATCTCCAGTGACCTTAAAATTAACTACAACAGAACAAAGGCAGGTTGTGGGCATTGGTCTCAAAACAGTCCTGTGTCCAAGTTAAGGCAGCCATAATGAAATCACAAAGAACAACCTAGATATTTAAAATGCATTGATTTACGAAGTCAAAATGCTTGAGAGAAAAAAACCTATCTGTGAATGAAAATTTGTAGCATGGGAAGAGAGTATAAATATCTCACATTTACAGTAGTCCTTGTATATGTTTTAAATCTGTGCAGTGTCAATTTTAGAAAGGTTTTTTTCTTCTTCTTTAGGCAAGCCAAGACTTGTCACACTTTGACAGTGGCAGGAATGATGTCATCAGCAAAAAATAAGCCTTTTTTTAAAGGGCTTTTTAGATTTTGGCAAACTGGTGTGGGCAAGCTGCTCCAACAGATTCTGCCTGCTCTCTCCTCTGCTGTACTCATTCCTTAACTTATTAAGGATTCAAGAACAGTTGAGGCTTTGAAACAGTGCAGAAGCAGAGCCAAAAACTCCTATTATAAGTCTAATTATTCTCAGTTCCCTCCATACACATTCTAACAAACATAGCACTTCTCTGTGTACAATATACTGGCTTAACCGAACCTTTTTTAATGATAGTACCATATTAAAGACCTTCTGTTTTCTTTTCTGGTGTCCTGCTTTACAGTTAAAATACAAAATACTTGCTGCCTCCACTCAATCACACTTTTGCAATTACTTGGTGTCTCCTGATAGTACTTGAGCAATTATTTTTATCTGCAGCTGGAACGCTTTTCTTCCCTCTGCATCTTAATTTCTCGGTTTGTTTAGAGAAAACATGCTAAGCTGATTTCAAAAATATGGTTTATAAAGTGCAGGTCACTGCCAGATGTTATTTAATACTTTGAGGCTGATGCAGTGTGTCCAGAAAAGTGGGCCCTGTGCTGATTCTCTTGTCAATAACAACTGAGCTGACAAATGGATCTGATTCAACGCAAATATTGAAATTGATACCCTAATTCTGGCGCAAAAGCCTTGTTTAGGTTCTTTTCACAAGCAAGTTCTATTTTAAAACATTATCAAGTCCTAAATGTTTGCAGTCACACACGTGTGCATCAATAACCATGTGCATTTACAAAACCTTTTTTGGTTATCAAGTACACTCTATTTTTCTGCATTAATGATTTTTTATGATAGCTTGGGAAAAACTAAAGCAAGTTTTAACTACCCACCTTATGCTGCCTGCATGCTATGTTTCTTTTTTTAACAACTGAATGCTTACAGCACAGAATTTCATTGCCAGCAAAATAGGCAGGCAAATTAGCCATATAAATACATTGCTGAAAGAAACCAATTTTTATTTCCAGGTCTGTTTTATGCAGGAATGAAGCATATGAAACACAGTTTCTCTGAGTGGACATAGAGTAACAGTTTTAAAAAATTAAAATAATCCAGAATGTGAAATGTTATGTCCTTTAATATCATTGTAAATCATAAAAAAAAAAAAAATCTACATTTTTAACTTTTTCATCATTTCATCAATGTAGTTCATTTTGACTGTAAATTAAAGCATGGTACTCCCCACCCCCTGAAATATAGACACTTTCCAAATTCTGTCTAGAAGGTATGTAGATAGGCTGACAGAGAGCAAATTTGAGATATCAGCTGTCCATTTTCTGGTTTTCTTTTCCTGTTTAAGAGTTCTGTCATTTGCTACATGGCACCTGTTAGGAACAGTGCCATCTCTGTTATTCTCAACAAGAAAACAGAGCTTGCAATTTGAGCAAACACAGGTCAGTTCTGGCTGCACCAGCCTGTACTGGAAGGCAAATGGCACTGATGGCTCTCAAGTGCAGGACAGTGACAGTGGCTTCATTTCAGGAGACCACATCTCTGCCTCCAGGCCTCCCACTGCTTTTCACTTCCCAGCTTTAACAAAACCTGTGCCTCCTTCACTCCCAGAGTCACACACCAGCCTGGGGACAGTTCCTGGCCCTTCAGCACTGGGGATCAGTTTCTCTGACATTAAATCGGGAAGGAAAAAGGAAGCATTAAGTTTTAGCCTGCTCTTGTTGAGAATCTCTGCTCATGCAGTCCCTGAGCAAAAGTGGTTCATTTAAAAAAAGCAAACAAAACAAAGCTTGCAAAATTTTCTGCATTTTTGTTCATTCAGAGTTTATACCAGACTATGGCATGACCAATGTGCAACTTAACCTTTCAAGTTCGGTGCTTCAGTTTTCCCTTTGATTTCTGTTGACATAAAAGGCATTAAGTGTCTGACTTCAAAGAACAGCCAATGTGGATATCTGTTGTTCAGCATGGTGGTCTTTGCTTAAATGGGCTGCTTCTTTTGTGTTTCTATTTTTTCTGTAGCTGACTTACTAAATAAACATTCTGTTCTTAGCCTCCCTGTCTCACCATTCACCCCTACAAAAAATTATACAGCCTCATATAAATTACTCTGGTAGCAAAGTGTAATATATCCCTAGAATATTTTCCATTTCTGTAAAAATGTGAAATCACAGTGCTTCCAAAATTATCTGCAGTCACATCAAACACTATTTTGAGAAATTACCAATAATTAAGACATTATAGTTGCACCAGCAATTTTACTCTCAAACTTCAGAGGAAATGGAAAACACATAAGAAGGTTAATTTCCTTTCTGAATTTTACACTGGGGACTACCTCTCTAGAAATTAAAAGTGGCTCAGTTATTCTCCAGTCCAATTCAATTCTATTTTTACCATGGTGATTTTCTTCTGTATTTATCATCCCCATATTAATTGGGGAAATTAATATTATGTATGCCCTAAATTAATGCATTTAGGGCATACATTTCTAAAATATTTTTCCCTTGAGCAAAGCCAGGAATAAAAAGGCAGAAGCCACTTGTTTGCAAAGCCTGAGGTACAAAGCAGCTCCTCAGAGTGCTGTGGGCATGAGCTGTCACTGCTTCACACACTGGACCAGCTGCTCCAAATGAATGCAGCACTCCCAAACTTAATAGAGATGTATTAATTTATGCTGGTTGAGAATCTGGGACAGATTTTTGGATCACCAAACACACAACAAGAAGCAACTCCTCTGCAATAATTCTGGATGGAACCCTCTGGCCTGTGTTCAGGCTGAGTGTGGCTCATGGATTATAAATAGGATTCCTCATGGCTCCCTTCCACAAAAATGGAGATAAAGCACACCCAGAGCACAACCTACATCAGGTACTTGGGTCACAGTTTAGAAGTTACATCATGATGCTGCACTGCAACCAGAGTGTGCTTTATCAGAGCTCCATCTCAAACATTCCTAAGGGACAGTCCACAGGTGGTCAAAGACTCTGGTGGCATTACTGGAGATCCAGGACATATTCCTGAAGCTGTTGGTGCCTGTTTTCCCACCATGCACACAGAGCACTGTGTTGGAAAGCTGGCAGCAATGTGCATTCACCCACACTGACAGTTGGAGTGGATAATGCCACTTGTTCTGATTGCAAATTTCTGAGAAGCTTATGCTGAGGAATATGAGTTTTTTCACAATTCTCACCAGAAAAACACCACAATGCCATGAAATCCCGTAGATCTTCTGGAAAAGGAGCAGACAGGATTTTCAAAAAGTTGAAGATGGGGGCAAACCTTTTTCCAGTTCATCCCACTTGTGAGCACACATTCTACTGCTGAGGAAACACAACAGGTCCTAGAAGACTTCACTGGAGAGTCTGGAGGCTGCTGCAGCACAAATAGTTTGGCAAAACCTTCTCTTCCTTCTCCCACCTGGGTGCCCAGCACAGCTACTTCCCAGTTCTGATAGGTTCTTGCTGGCCTTGCACCAGCAGCTGCAGCTCCTCCTGCCTGCTGCTGGCACTGGAAGCAACAGGAAAAACAGGTATGGCCACAGTGCAGCTGACCTGTGCACTACAGGCTCGGAGTTTTGGCAGAGGGGCAAAGTGAGACCACAGGACTCCAGCAGGATTTGAAAGCGCTGTTTGGTGCTGCCTATATCTGTAGAAGTATTGGCAGATTTCAGCAGAGAAAACAAAAAGGAAAAAAGAGTAAATGTTGTGGACAGCAAAGGCCAGCATTCCATGTCACTGCAGCACCCTCAAGGCATCGGGGCCGTTGCTTTTATAAATGAATTTTGAATTTCCCACAAGACTACTTAAGGAATCTGAAGGGCCATATGAAAAGAAAAAAAATTGCTCTTCCTGAGCTGGTATGGCCCTCTCTGGCAGGAATGTTACTGGGATGATGTAGGACAAATGGAGACCAGGATAGTGCAGAGATGACATTGCACAGGTGCAGTTACTTTTACTGCAGCAGTTTTAGACTGATTTGCATGCAGAAGGAAAAGATACAGGCCCACTAGGGAGAATCAGAAAGGAAGCCAACTGCCTTATGATTAATTTTTTTTTTACACAGCTGAATGGCAGTCTCCTCACAGTGAGGAAAAAAGGGGGGAGAAAAACAGAAAAGAACCCAAAGAACATTGTGCATGGGGGATAAATGCGGCCCTGTTTCACAGTCTCTGAGAGGTGGGAAGATCCCAAGGACTTCATTCCCTTTCCAGTCCTTTCACTGGGTGAACTATACAGCACACATCCCCTCTTTATGCACCTTTCCACCTGCAAAATGGAATGGCATCAACAAGCTCTTCTGTAAAGTGTTTTGAGACCTCCTGGTAAAAAAACTCTAGCAACCACCCCTGCCTCTCCTCCCCGCCCCCCCCCCAAAAAAAATTCACCACCACCACCACCTAAAATTAATTTCTTCATTTGAGTTTCATGAGAATAGTGGTTGTAAACTTCCTGGCAGTATCACACTGAACAGTCTTTGCAGCTGCTTATGGTATTGTGATTCTACCTGGTCAAGATGAACTAAAATAACAACTTGATTTTTGCACAGCTTTTCTGACTTTTTCACCAATAGATCTCAAAGCACTTTACAGAGGAGGCTGTAATGGAAATAACATCACCTGACTCTTCACGTGCTCAGGCTAAGCAAAAAATTGGTGTCAAAGTAAGGAAGAGAACCCAGAAACTCAGAGTCCTTTTTTTTTTGTACTCCAACCAGGAAAGGAAATACTTTTCAAATAGAAAATTAACCTGACTTTTTCCCTACTCCCCTTTAGAAACCAAGGCA
The DNA here is from genome assembly GCF_000738735.6 of Corvus cornix cornix. Taxonomy (NCBI): domain Eukaryota; kingdom Metazoa; phylum Chordata; class Aves; order Passeriformes; family Corvidae; genus Corvus; species Corvus cornix. The sequence continues at coordinate 64,100,737 of NC_047057.1, read as the reverse complement.
GTTTAGCCAGGGGAACTTTTATCTGCTACAAGTCAGTTTTACAGCAGTATTTGCTATCTGCAACAGATCCATAAAAAGATAATACTCTACATCATGGCCTGTATTGCTTTTACTGTTTGTTGAATTTTAAATGCCGTATCTGTATGCACAATAGCACAATAGAGAAGAAGAAAAACAGACTGAAATTTAGACAGGTGAAGAGAATTCCTACCTACTACCCATATAGAGTAGGGCACATTAGCAATAAACACAAGGTGGAAACACAAGTTCACATTCCAGTGGAGACATCCCTTACATATGAAATGCAGTGGTCTCTGTAGAGCATCTGGGCGATCTATTACATGAATAAACGTAGAGATTTTAAACATGTGTGCAGGTAAACCTCTATCATTCACTCCAAAGGATAAACATTCTCATCTCTGGCCTTTGGAAACAGGAGACAAAGGGAAACTGGGGTCTTGTTCTTCTTTCACCCTTCTCTGCCACTGTCACTTCAGTAGAGTGATCGAGAGAAATACAGAAAATACACACTCTAGGACCAAAACCTTCCCTTCCCCCACTCCTTTTATTTTCTGCTAGAGACTTTTCATCAGTTTGTACAAAATTATACAAAGTGAGTTGGTTTATTGAGTAACAGCACAACTGTTTGAATTATTGAAGGAAGTGAAAAGTCACCAAAACAAACACATCCAGTCTGCTAATTTTACTCACAGTTTCTGAAGTGACATAATGCAGCTTCTTTTTAAAGCTTTCTTGGAAAAACAGCAATTTCCTGTTTATTTTGTCTTCTTATTTCAGAAAGTCTCTCTGATTTGTGGCAGCAGATATGATCTACATGATAGAAAGTTTTTACCAACAAGAGGTTTTCACTTATATGATCAATGGAGAAATAAAACCCTTTTAGTATCACTGCCTTCATAGATTTTTAAAGAAATATTATCATGGGCCTTTCAAATGATTGTAATTAATGGTTTTAGAAAGATTAATCTTAATGTTTAATTACTAGGAACATTATATAACAACTTATGATCTACTTTATGCCTTAAGTTCTGCCTTAAACTTGATCCATTTTATTCTGCTGAGCAGAATGGAAACTCATCTGGTATTTGTTATCTTGCATGAACTGTGACAATCTGTAATAAGGCTTTTCTGTGTTTTTAAATTACAATAGCAGTGAGAATAGAATCTTTACACGCTCATCCTATTGAAAAAAGGTATTTAATGGACACCATTAAGCCAAGTGGACGAGATTGTAGGAGACATTCAGTGTGCTTTTTTACTGCTTTAAGTCAAAACATGCATATTTATAAATGAAACAGCTAATTTTTTTTAATGGGCTTTCAGACGAGGGGTATGGCCATCCTCTGGTAAAAAGACATTTTGGTGACAAATTTTAAATAAACTGCCACAATCAAGTTGCAAGCAATGGGGAGAAAAGAAAGTAGGTGATGGTAGATATTAAAACCCCCATCAAGTTGCATGAGCTTGCTAAAAGCACAATTTCGTGACAAAGTATGGAAGGAGAGAAAAAGAAATAGTCTCAGTATAAAGTTGTCCTCCCATAAGAACCATCCCAAAAAACCAGTATCTTTCAGCCACATCATGAATCATGAAACACAGAATCACAGAACATCCCAAGTTGGAAGGGACCCCTAGAGATTCTATCTTTTCCTTCCCTGTGATATGTAAACCTTACCAATACTGAGTGAGGATAACAGACCAGTTAATTGCTCATATTTAGTACACACACCCAGTTTTATGACATAAGGAAGACTGTGCTTGCACCCTTCTCAGACAGACCCACCATCCTACTTACATCTCTTTCCCCTACCTACACACTCACTGAAAAGAGCCTCACTATGAAAATCCTCATGTTTCTGAAGTTTTTTCCCAAAATTCACATGAGCTTGAAAGAGAAAAAGCTCACAACCAGATAATTTGAAAAGCTAAGATGAGTGCATAAAAGAAGCTTTCTTATGCCTATTTGCCACTAGCAAGAAACCAGAATAGAGATTCTACACACAGCACTCCAGTTCCCACAAGAAACTTCACATTTTGTTCCCTTTTTTGTTTATAAAGTTAACTTGAGTGTCACCTACTCAAGCAAAAACAAACTGTTAATTTATCGCAGGGATCAAGCAACATAAATGTGCAGATGCTGCACTTGCCACCCACAGACTCCTGACACACACACAGGTAAACTCCCATTAAACCAGTAGCTCCTGTTCAGGGAGCACCACAGTGCTGACAGATTTACAGTAAATAACAAAGCCCACAATCACTACATAAAGCCTGTCAGGAAAATGGGGTCAAATTCTAACAATAAAGTCTTCAGGGAGGAAAATTCTCCTTTGATATGAATGCTACTTATTCTAAAGCCTTCCAATGCCTATGGTTTCTGTGACGGCTAAATATAGAGCGTAATTTATTTCATGGATTGTTTGGCTGCCTGCATTATGAACAGACTCATAGCCAGCTCCTGACCATTTTTGCAGGGAAGTTCACTCTCCTCTTTCTGGAGAAAATGCAAGGAAGTCAAGCCTGGAATTATTTGTTACCATCGTGGGGCTGCGGAGTCAAACTGTCTCCTCCACAAATTCTCTGTGGAAGCCTCTCCTGTTGCCACAGCTTTGTACCCTCTCCTCAGAGAAGCACTCCTGGGAGCCACTCTGGGAACACTCTGCTTCCACACAAAGGCAGCAGATTCAGAATGAATGTAAATGCAAACTTTGCCACGAAAGCTTTACAAATCTTCAGACACCAATATATCCTGCAAAGCTGCATGCAAACACCTTACTGTTCTTGAGATCACTTGAAATCCATCCCACCATAACGCAAGGAAAATCCTGTGCCCAGGAAAAAACCATGAGTAAGAAATCCACACACACACACACTGGGGCTTCAACCCAAAGCAACAATTTGAGCTTCCACACAGACACACTGAACTACAGCAAACACAAACACAAACTGGTGGTGACAGTGGTTGGATGTCTGGTGAAATGTGGGAGCTGGAGAGATTTGTACTTTAAAGAGAAGTTAACACTGCACATTGTTTTCTAATAGCTTCTGCTTCTGGACTCATGCAATACCTCTGGTTTTAATACCAGCCATCTGTACTAAACTAAAAATGTATCAAAGCTGCACCTCCTTAAGATAGAGAAAAAAAATGAATTATGGAGCTGGTCACAGCCCAATGTCCTTTGTTCCTTATAAGAAACACAGGTGTCTGTCACTAGAAAGACAGCCAAGCTATAACACTTAGGATGCTGATGCAAAGAAGAAAATAATTTTCTGCAGTCAGATTAGAAAATATTAAATCAGATACCTTTAAAACACCTTTAAAACCAGATGTGTCAATTTATATTTGCAAGGGTTAAAAGAAAGACATAGTAGGGGTTCTGACACATTTCAGACTTCTACTTGCATGAACAGAGATTGTTCCTGCCTATTGCTTATTAGCCTAAAAGTTGTTGGACTTACAGGGCAGAGGTGGGAGAAAGAGGAATCCTATCTCTGCAGAACCTACGGTCTCGAACTAAAAATAAACCCATCTCTCCCTTTTCCCTGAAACCCCTTTCTGCTTTTGTTTGTTTGTTCTGGATTATATCAGTCTCTTTTTCATGCTGGTGAATCATGTCTCTGTCACAGCTGATTCCATTTATCTATCCTGGGAGAAAACAAAAGCTAAAAATAACCCTTCTGGGGTTTCTGGTGGGTTTTGCATGAGAAGGGACTGAATATGTTCATTCCAAGCTTGTGTGTCAAAGTTTGGCTTTATCTTTGCCAGGGTTGATTTAACTAGTACCAGTTAGAAAAGAAAAAAAAGAAAAGAAAAATAAAGCTTTTTGCTGTCCATAAAATTCCAAGTTGGCTAAAATTTAACAACATCTGCAGCAAATAAAAAAGAAAACTTTTTTACCATCCAAGTCAGTATGAGAGTATTTTATTTGCAAGAGGGAGCTTTTTCCCAAAAGCAATTTGCCATTTCTTGTAATGAACAGCAATGAAATGCACAGGTTCTGACAGGCTGGAGTATTTCTATTTAAAAGACTTTTTTTTCCTACTTGGAATGATTTTAACTGTATAAAAACAGTCATTAAATTTAGAATATCATCACAACCAATAATGAGACTCAGAGTAAAAGGGGCATTGGGTCTGGGCTAGGCTGGAAATCTTGCAGGAACATTTATTTCTGTGATGTCCAGTTGTTTGTTCTCCCACTTGTGTCAGACATACCTGACCATCCCACTGTGAACCAGGCCCAGGAGAAGCATTTCAGTGTCTGTGGCTTCTTCTACAAAGTGCATGACCCGGGAAAGTTTGTATTCTTCTACCCCATCTTCTAGGAACTTGGTGGTTAAAGTGAAAAGAACAAGGGACTTTAACAATATCAAATAACAGTTGCTCTAAAAGGGAAAGAAAACATCAGCATGACTGAAAATACATATTTTTTTTAAAGTGTAGATTTTTAAATATATTTGGGGAATGCCATAGAAAGATGTAACTTTAAAGAAATGGTGCTATGCTTAAAATGACAGTCTAATTTTCCTTTTCAAAGCTAACAACATTGCTGACTGTGACATACACGGTCATTTGCCAGGAGAAAGCAGTTAAGCTCTAAGGAGTCCAGCAAGAAACACAGATTGCCTTGCACCAAAATGGTCCAGAGATAACAGACACCTCTCTAGGAGTCATTGAAAGGTGGTATTTAAAAAAAAGAATGCCATGTTGAAGATTATACCTCAATTAAGGTACTACTGCAAGTTTTCAGATTTGTTTTCCCTCTACTTCCAGATCTTTCAAAAAGTCCAGGCTGAAAATCACAGGCAATGGAGGGCAGCAAATCAAGGGTACCAAGTGAGACCTTAGGAAGACGTCCCAGGGTGGGCGCACTTGGAGTTCTACAAATTAAATCCCCAGAGCTCTCTGAAAACATCTAAAGGCCGTGTCATGAAGTGGGAAGGGATCTCTGAAAACAGGATTCACCAAACAACAGAAAGTTACTTCTGTCAGTCACTTGGCAGAACTGCCCATGATATCACCACATTCCAGGCTCCTTAGGCTGACTGAGCTGGCAGCATTTAAGTTCGTGAACTCCGGTCTCCGAGAGCCACTCCCAGCACACTTATCCTGATGGGGCCACATTGAGATTTTCAAGTGTTCCAAACCTCACATCAAAGTGATTGTGGGCTTCTCCCTATTCTTCCTGCCACCCCAGGAACCTGACTCCTCCGTGGTATCTGTTACAAAACAGGAAGCAGTAGCTTTTCCAATGGATACAGTGGGGATGCAGTGACTACAGCTTCACCAAGGTGTGGCTGTTCAGCTGCAAGCCACTGTGTATTACCAGATCAAAATTAATAGCAGAGGAAGAGGAAGAACAAAGTGTTACCTTGGAGAGACAACAGGAGAAAAATGTTGATGGAATATATCATTTTATGAACATACCCAAGTCACTTTTACACAGATTTAAAGTGTACTTGTTTAGCAAAGGAAAAAAAAAGATGCAATTTTCCATACCATTTCTTCAGACATGTTTGCTTTGGGTGAAGAAAAAATTTGCTGTTGCATCAGTAAATATAATGAGGCAAAATATGATCTTACTGACTTTCCCCTTATGAAACATCTACAAGACTGATCTACAAACCTACTCTGCAAAATCTGCAAACAGCTACTGAGAACAGGAAACACTCATTTTTACCTCCAAAGGCCTAGCTAAGTTAGAAAGGCTGATCTTTCCAAATAATTGTACCCGATCTGCAAGTTCTTTGTGTTTAATGTGGCACTATTGTCCTGCCATTTTTCAGCATGTACCCATGTTTTAGCCGGAAACTTGTACAGAAGCTCTGTGGAGGAGGTGTAGAAGAACCCATCCAGAGTTTAGGGTTTGGAACAAACACAGCAAGTTCACAGTCATAACATCAGAAGCACAGCTCTCCCATACTAACACTGCATTCAGTTTTCAAAATTAAAAATGTCTCTGTGCAGTTACACACACAAATTCTAATTAGCAGCAAAAGTAAAGCCTAACACAGTGACACATCTCCATGCCAACACCTCTCTGCAGATTTGGGATGTGCAGAATGCAATCAGCAAATACAGGATTTTCCCCTGTAAGAAACAGGATTTTCCTCTGTTGTACTGGTCATAGCCAGTACAATATGATGTCATTAAAAAAAAAAATCCCAAATGTCCTTTTTCATCCCTGGAGAATGACACAGGTGGGACTGGAGAATTTACTGTTGCTGGGGTATAGTAGGAAGTACAGGAGGAAATTAAGAGTTTTTATTTCTACCTGACCTCTAAAAATACCTATTTACTGCATGAGTAATGGGTTCTTCTTCCACTCCTGAAATCACCAGCATCCCAAAAATGAGTGCTTGTCATCCTGCAGCCTCTATCCCAGTGGGAAGAGTTGGCACAAAGAAAGCAGTAACGGGGCCAGGTGGTAAGTCCAAGTGGGCTGTGAAAAAGTGAGGAGCTGCCCAGACCTTTTAAGGTCCAAAAAATCTGTGGCAGAGCAAAACTCCATCTTGAAGCTGTGTAGACAATAAAAAGGAATTCAAGAAGAAGAAAGTTAATACCTTCTGAGACGGGACTGAAGTTGCCGTGGAAAAAACAGCTCTGCCACTACTGCTTAAAAAGAGAGGTGTGGGGAAAGAGGAATATTTCAAGTCTAATAATTACATGGATTACTTCTTGTCACTCAGTGCATTGGTGAATGGTCTCCTCCCTAACCCCTGCCCCTCCTACTGCACACATTCTATTCCTTAGCCTGGCTCCTTGTCCAGTCAGTCCTGGCACATCCCTATTTCTTCACTCTGCCTTTGAACTGTGTTTCCATTTTGGCCAAATGTCTGATTTAACACTGTGCAATGGGACTCTTTCATTCTGATTCTTTCTCTTTAAAAGAACCCAGCTGGTGAATTTATAGAATAGTCTTGTTTTCCCATACAGATAAATCTGGCACAGGACATTGTAGCTGAATGTATTATTTTGTTCCTTCTTTGTCTGACACTCCCTGGGTGGATATAAAGGTATTTGCCTTGAATTCTGCACTGTACATAAACATCTGCTGATGCTGGAGTGAAAATACATCAAGATGCTTTGAGATAGATGCTTCAAATACAACTGCTGATTTTCACATTACTGTCCTGAAACGGAATGTTATAAACATGGAATAAGAAAATCTCTCTGACTGCAGTTCACGACCTTAGTGCGTCATCTCAGTAGCATCCATTAATCAATGTCTTGTGATCCAGCTACAGACAGACAAACCTGACCATACCATTAAGGTGCCCATACATAAAGTGAAAGAAGAGGGCCAAGAGGTTTAAAAATTAAAGTTAAGGAGAGTAGCTCCATGAAACTTGAAAGCCTACATGGAAAAAAATTCTTATTTTCAGAATAAGTAATTGTCACAAGATAATTAAGGATTTCTTTTCAACTTTAATACTCCCAACTACTTCTGTAAGGTCTTTTGAAGGCATTTAACCAGATAAGTGATCTGTATAATATCTAGTGCTGGGAAAAGGGGAAAAGTAGAAGTAGAGAGGCAGCAGGGCAGAGGGAAGAGCCAGACAAACCTTTGGAGGCAGCACAGTCTTAGATCACTTCAAATTGATTGTGAAACTACAACCCTAAAAGAAAGAAACAGTCAGGATTTCTGTGATAGATCAGGGAGATAACAGAGAAAGGATCTGGTGAAACAAAGTGAATCACTTGGTGAGAGGCATCTACTCAGCTTTGAGAGAGTCTTGACTGCAGGTTTTTGGTTTAAATATCGCTTCTACTTTTTGATGTGACTTTTTTTTAATAACTACATCAAATTTCCAGCAATTCAAGAGCTTTTGAAGACTCCCCAGTCAGACAGGTCTTTTACTGACAGGAACCAGTGTTCTTGAGCCACACCTTTCAAAAAACTAGACCTAGAGAAACCTTCATGTATGAGCTTTTCTTCTGAAGTATAAAAAGGAAAAGAAAAGATTCCTTCTGATTCATCCTTCTCATGGGAGTTCTGCAAGAAACCTGTGTGAGTTCAAAAAAACCCAATAAACACCCCCCACCAAAAGAAAATAGGCACATCTGTGGCTTTTTATTATTCTTTGTCCAGAGGCCTAACTTTCAATTGTCTTTACTATAATTCACCTGTAATTGCATTCCCTACTCATTTTGTTTATTGAGACTCAAAAGAATGTTCCTAAAATCCTCTTTTGTTACCACCTATTAACTAGCTGATTTTTAACAGCTCATTTCGCTCTCTTCTCTATTCCCATTTTAGTCCTCTTGCATCATGTTTCTTAATTCAATTCTAAAAAGAAAAAGCAGCAATATTAAAGAGTGTTCAGAAATTACACTGTCCTGTGTTTTACTTCAATGGTTATCAGTGTTAAATAAAAATTCCATAGGAAGAGGAAGCTTCTGCTCCCAAGGCAGTGTGTTTTTGTTGTACTTCTAAAAGCATTTGACATGACCCTAGAATGAGCACGGTAAGTTTGGGCATAGGTAGAGAAGGAACATTAAGCCCTGTGACAGACTTGCAAGAATTGACATTCTCCCTTTAGCATGTGCAGGTAGGTTCATAGTAAAGCTAAAAATCTCACTAATTAGCTCAGGCTTTTTTCTTCAAGGAACTTAAAGAACCAAGCAAAGATACAGAATGCCTATAAGAGCATTTCTTTGTATAGGAAAAGAAAAACAGCAGCCCCCCTCCCCCCCCCGAGTCAAATTTCCAGTCAGGTGGCCACATGTTTAGTTCACAAAGTTCACATCTCATTTTTGCTGGCAAATCAACAACAAACTTCTGCCCTTCTACGGTCATTCACTTGAATTTTTGCCAATGAGTCAAAGCATTTTCCCCCAAAAGAAAACACCTTGCCGGCATCATTTACTACTCCCCCTAAAAATACTTTCAGCACAACATTACAGGCGTACTTTTGACAACTGGGCTTTTGGAAGGCAGCATTCTCTGGAGCAGTTAGACAATAAAAGGTTTACTGTTCTAAAGACGTGCTACTGACTAAGAACAGACAGGCATCAACAAGAACCTGAAGATAAATGTTCATTTCTTGTCTCTATAATCATAAAAGTTTTTACTGTCTATAGGTACAAGTCTGGATAAACGCAGTCATTTAGCTTTGTAACTCCCAGCACCACAACATTTTTTAATAAATCAGCTTTTCAAAGTTCTCTTGACTTTGATCTACAAACAGAAAACTAGAAAAATTTTATAACACTTTTTCACGCTAGACTTCTTCTTGTCTTGTTGCCTCAAACTAACAATTCCTTTAGAAAGCAGGGTTAAATTTTGCCTACATCAAACATTCTTGTAGATGATTGACATCAACAGAAATAAGAGTCAAGTTACTGTTAAAAAATAAAATTATAACAGCCCTATAGCTATGATTAATACCAGAACAATTTTTACCATCCTTTGCTGTTAAAGACACTTTGCTCCACAGATACTTTGCAAAATGGCATGTGCAAAAGAGGAATGAAGATGGTGCAGAAAATGCAGTTTGGCAGAACATTACAACAAACACGGCAAGCATTAAGTAGTGTTCAAGTCCTGTGTTTACATTTCCATAATAACATGAAGGAAATTAAGATAAGGTCTGTTAGTTTGTTACTCAAAACTATGGGGTGGATTTTAAGACAGGGAAGACTGAACTTGACTATCAGAATATCTCAGTTATAGAAAAATATAGGTTCACAGATCTCCTCCTCAGCATCTCCAAGGATTACGAAGTACAGGTACTCCAGTAATATCAAGGAGAAATTACAAGACCCAAAACCTGTTTCCCATTTGTGATTTGGATCTTTTGGGTTGTGTCTGATTGCAAGGGTGTTCTCCCACAGGCTGCTGTGCAGTGTTCCCTATCCTACATGACCCTCAGATCCTGCTAACAGCGACTGCTATGAGACAGCTCCTGGGCTGCAGCTCAGCCCCTCAGCACAAGCTCATGTGTAAACACCAGGGTTTACAGCCCATTTAATAATTTGGGTTCAGAGAACCCATGGAGAAAGTTAATCCACTGTACTTGGAGAATGAGCCGGGCTAATGTCCCACGTCACAGAGTTCCTCAGATTTCTCCCTGCCTCCATGGACTTCCACTGCTGGTTTCAGCAGCATGACTGCAGACTTCACCTGCCAGAGCACAGCTGGGTGTTAGCCCAAAACAGGCCGGCTGTGTTTAAACAAAAGCACTCAAATGAGAGCTCACAGGGTAAACTGAAAGACCTTGGACTTAAATTGCTTCCTCCACTTTCCTACCCCCCAATAAACTGAGGCAGTTTAAAACAGGTTGATAAGGAAGCCATGGCCACAAGTGGGAAGAATATTTCTTTAATAAAGATGGGGTCACCCACCTGAACAATTCTACACTATCTCTTTGCTGCCCAAACAAGAATAATGAAACCAAAGAACAGGCTGAAATCCATTGCCCAGGGAGAAGTACAGCTGCTGTCAAACTTTGATACTGATATTTACCTTGCTCAGACAGCGCTAGGAGAAAAAAGACACATAGAGGAGAAGCAGTGAGGGGAACAGTGACGTCATGAATAGCAAGTTCTGTAATGGGCTCATGCGCCTTCTATTTGTGAAAGAGATAAGCACTTTCTGAACAAGGAACAGGCAAAGATAAGATTAAATAACCTCCAGCTCTTCATTAGCTCATGCATTAAAGCATCAATGCTGAAACTGGGGATTTTGGAAATGCTCATTATTAGTGCTCAGCTGATACAACTGAAAAGAAAGGATGACTGTGTGATACTATGAGGGGTTTTTTTCCTCAATTGCTATAATTTTGTTGTATAATACTTGTCTGAGATAAATACTGAATGGATAAAGTAAGAGCATATATATTGGGTTTGTATTTCCAGTTTAGTTGCAGAAGCCTGAGATATGGGCTGTGGCAAAGTCTTTAATCCAAACGTCAGAAGTAAGGGTCATGTTTTGAGCACTAGAGGACTCAAAAAGTTTTACAAGATGCTTATTAAAAATACGAAAATAATTTTTATAAAGTTTTACATTAATCTGTGGGATATTTGTTTCTTGCATCAATTAAACCAGCTGGTAAAATCTACTAAACTGTGGCTAGGTGTTTATCTGTTGAAGGGGAAGAAATCTGCCCTTGCGAACAAACACTGAAATTTTATTTTACCCTAGGCCACCCACAGTGTGTTTACTCATCACACACAGAGACTTGCTGTAAAGTAAGCAGGAGGATAATTCTGACTTAATTTTCAGGGTTTAATACTACGCATGAGTGATAAAATTAAATTTAGACTCTGAGTAAACATGTAGGGGTTCAAGCACACCGGTTGGTTAAGGGCTTTCACAACCGGGCAAACAAACAACAAAAGAAATCTAAGAAGGTGTAATGTGATATCACAGGAAAGAGAGACCTCTGTAAGCCAGAGGACAGACACATTTCACAGAAATCCAATAGCTACCTACGTGGTTATAGCTCTAAACCTACATGCTTCTATCTCTAAACCTCTGTTTAATCAGCTACATACAGGGCTGACTGTAAATTTGAAGGGAATGGGATGCCCCCGTTACCCTGGTTATCGATTACATCCAGCAGGGAGCTGCTGTGAGGTCACTGGGGAGATGTGTTGATAACAAAAGATAAAGATTTCTCTCCAAGTTCTGCAGATGTTAAGACATTCTTCCTGGGAAAATTCTAAGGCCATCTGAGGACACAAATGCAGATTCTTGACCAGCTGAAGGCAGAACTCAGATGCTTGATCACTGAAATAGAAGTCAGAGCTCAATCGAGGCTCCTCAGTGCAGTAAGCAAAGTCAGATTTTGTTGTCCAGGGCTTTTGTCGACACGCAGACACACACACACACACACACACACACACACACACTTCTCCCACCCCACAAAGAGGAGAGGAAACTGCAGGGATTGATGACAGGAGGAGGTGGTTATGGATTATGAAAGGAGCTGAGAAGAGCCCAGGCAAGGTCTGAAGTCGCCAGCAAGATGTGCAGATAGCTCTGAGTGAGAGTGAGGGGCCCTCGAATCTTCATCCAGACAGGTGCTGCTTTCCCTACTTCCATTCCCCCATCTTTTCAAGCACAAGCTCCCCAGCTCCCGCCCACTTCTCTACCACAAACGACAGACCCTGCCCTCACCACTTCACACTGCACTAGTCAATCCCCCATCCAAAGGAATTAACATTATTCCTGTGCCTCAGGAGCTGCAGGGGGAAAAGGGACAAGCAGGAGAAGACAGAACAGGCCCAACCCATTCGTGGTGCTGAGACAAAGTTTGGCACAAAGCAATTCTCCCTCACTTACAGAGCAGTGCTGTATAGAAAGAGCAGGGGTAATTAGCTTAATAAATTGTACCTTATTTTACTTAGAGCTGACCTTGGGTTTCCCTGCAAGAGGGGACAGACAACGGGTTTGCAGTCAAAACCCTCAAGGTACCACAGCCCTTCCTCAGCTAGCAAGTTCCCCTTGCCCAGTGCTTGTTAAACACTAACAGACTTGTTTTCTAAATTAAAATTTAATCAGGGCTTGGCAGGTGGATAACATGAGACTGATAGAAGCCTTTCACTCAAGGTTACACAGAAAAAATTATGCACAGAAATCAAATTGAAACTTTTCTTGCATAAAAAAAACCCCAAACCAACAACAGTTCTTTGTCAACATGAGAAAGAATGTGAACTTCCACCAACTACAAAATTCGGAGATGAAGTATGAAATTTACAGCAGCCACAGTCTCAAAGGACTAAGAAAAGAACTAAACACAGGAAGAGCACATGCTTTTTTTATCTGAAATGCCTGGTAAATGCTGCAAGTTTCACACATTTCAGATTAGAAGCAATTTATATATTTCCTAATAACAAAGTAGCTAAGTAAGCACAAGAACATGTGGAAAATAATTTATATTGTATTATTGGATTTGGATTACTGCAGGGACAAGTCACAGAACCCACTGGAGGGGATCCTTCAGTGGCAACTGCTGGAGTAAGAGAAATCAGCACAAGAACAGCTTCATTAGCTCTTAGAGCTTTGTTTTCAAGCATATTTTTATACTAATGAGCACCACACATACTGTAGACAGCTGACTAAATAAAAAAAAAAATAAAAAAAAAAAAAAAAAAAAAAAAAAATCAAGATTATCTATTCTTGCCAGTCCCCGGTTGCAGGCTGCCTGCCTGACTAAAGCAGGGGAGATAAGTATCAGTGAGTTATGAAAAATGCCATTACAGCAGGCCAGGAGCAAACGGGCAGAGCACTGGGAGGAACAGAGCTCAATATAGCGTGCAATGACTGTAAGCTTCAGTGCCCACATACTAAGCTTTCTGTACTGTAATGGTCTGATAAATTCATTTTGACCCAGAGACCAGAGATAAATTGTCTTAGCAATACAAACAAACAGCTAAGCAATTAGGGCAAAGTTTTTTGAGAACGTGGTGATAACATCTAGCAGCATTGTTGGGTGAGGGGGAAAAGCAGCCCTGGAGATAGGGGGTTTAATCTGGAGTAAAAGAGAGAGTATAATGGCTTCTCCAAATTGCAGAGCACTAAAAGAAAAAGCAGACAAGCAACTGGCACTGGTATTTGTCTGGCATCTATTTCAGTGTATCCAACCTGAAAAGCAACTTTCATTGTCCCATTTGGAGTTCATCAAGTTTGGCCTATAAAAAGATTTTACATGTGCAGCTGTGAAAGTGTCAGAGCTGAGAAACCCATGAGGCACCATCAGGTTTTATAGAATTGCCATCGTTTAAATTTCCTGAAAGTAATTTATTAAAATAGAGTTTTCAAGCACAGAGATTAATGCAGTAGTCAAATGACCAAAGCAGCAATTCCATCTGTCAGTTTTCACATATCAGCCCTATTTAGGCACAGACACATTAGCTGCAAAGCAGAACACTGGCTGCAACCATTCTGTTACCTCCCAGGTAGAGAAATAGGATTAATTAATATTTAACCCAAACTGTGTGTTGGTTTATCAATGAGTATTTGGGAATTATTTGAAATCTAAATAATTAAATATGCTATTTTATATATATAGTGAAATAGCAAGAATCCATTCCTTCAGTTTTGCTAGAGCTACCCAAGAAAACAGCCATGAGAAGACATAAGATGATCTCTCAAATTAATACTAACTTTTGTTGTGAACATCTTGTACACAATGAGAGAGTTTTAATAGAGATGCCAGCTCATTGCAAAGCATCTAAATTTTATTTTAGACAAAAAGAAATACAGGGGAGATAAATTCACATTGCACTTTTGCTGCAGCTGAATGACCAGTGGTCTGCGTTCACTGAAGAATGAGAATTGGAATTGTTTTTAAACACACAATGAAGATGTAAATGGCATTTTCTTTACTAAAGAACTTCTTTTTCCTTTGTAAGATTTTTCTTTTAAGTGTATTTTAGGAAAAAATTAAAAAAAAAATCAGTAAGACACGAACATTCATGAGAGGCATTTTTGGAGCTGCCATAAACAATCCATAGCCTTAATTCCATCCCATAGAACAGACACAGCCCCAGTAACTCAGCCATTGCATGGGAATTCCAATATCCTTTAATGCACTGAAAGCAAATGCGTCTTGCTTCATTGTGTACTACGTTGCACCACACAAAAGTCTAAAAAGGCCACCTGAATGAAATGAACAATTATTTATATTTCAATAAGGAGAAGCACTTGACCAGTAAATACAGAATAAGACTCTAGAGATTAGCAAATAAGGCAAGACTGCAGCACCCCTTGATAAACACCAAATTAACACTTAAAAAACACAGAAAAAAGTTTTCCTTCTTTTGTCTCAGGGTAAGTGGACAGTCTACCTGCTTGCTGGGTAGAAATATAGCCCTAACTCCAGATTCCATTGTTTGTTTAAATTCCACCGTGAAACATCATAACCAAATGATGCCATTTCGATTTGTGATCACTATGTTGTTGTTCAGGTTATTTTGAAAGTTTCAAAGTAGATTCTCATAACATTGTTAATGATGAAATACTAAAGAAATCACCCATAAATCACATTTTCTAACTACACAACTGTTCCTGACATATGTGATAAAATTTTATTTCCTATCTTTTTTTTGTTCTCTAATGCACCCACCACGACTTGTCAATTAACCACACTGAGCTCTCTTAACTTTCACTTCCAGTTTCTGTATTTTTTTCCCTGCTTGATGCTGCCTCAGAAATAATGTCTGTAGGACCAGTGTGTTAGACTGGCATGTCACCTCTTCAGAAAGTAGGCTGTGAGGATTCAGAGTGATTCTCTCGAGTGGAAGGCAGGATTCTGGCTTGCAGGGCTGCTCTCCATGCTCAGAAGGACAGCAGGATAACAGCAGATAAATATTATTAAGGTAAAATTAAAGCTTCCTGACTTAGAAAGAACAATAAGTTTTTATCTCAGCTCTGCCCTCCACAAGTCTTAGCAGAAAAATGGTGTCTTCATGCCTTCAAGCTTTTCTCCATCCTTTTTTGATCCTAATTGCTTCTACAGTCCCTGTTATGCTTTTGGTTGGTATGAGAGAGGGGCTGCTTTGGTCACAGGAGCAGCCCAGGGAAGCAGCCACAGAAGGAAAAAGGAAGGACAAGTGGTATATGCAATTTCTAAAGTATTTTTGTGTTGAATGCTGCCAATACCAAACACACCCTGTGGTTTATGGATGGAGCTCGACCACCGCAGCAATGACCCATGTGTTTAGGCTGCAGACACCATGGATTCCTATCCCTGCTCCTCCTTTCCCTCAGTTTATTTTACATAAACAGACAATGAACACAACCAAGTGCCTGTGACCAGAACAGGCACAGGCATGGTTCAGCCACATCCAATTTAGTCTCACAGAAAAAGTGCTAAAGCCGAAAGTACTGCAAACCCACCAGATCAGGGGTAACAGCAAACATGTGCTTGGTTATTTCTACATAAGGGACAAAGGAACACTTCTCTGTGTATCATGCTTTTCCCACCAAGGTTTTTATCCTCCCCTCCCCAGAACACAAGGGCCACACGTGGCACACTTTTATTTTGCCTGCCATTGAAAGGCTGGGGTGATCTGGTACGAAGGGTGCCACTGTCACCCTCAGCGAAGAACATGCTTTCGTGTTATGTTTTCCCAAACTTCCACCACAGGTGCATGTAGAGGGACTTACAATATTGTCACGTGTCATGGAGCTTGGCAATTATAATTGAGTTATAATAATAGTATTTAACTAAAACCTTGACAAATTCTGACTTCCAAACAAAGCCTTGATAACGTGATGCTCCCTTCCCTGGCTTTCTCCTCACACTACAGACAAGAGGTGCCAGTACTGGAGACCAGGAATCCAATGCAGCTCCTTGCACCCCCTTCAAAAACAAAGTTGCCCTTCTTCTATTCTCTGACTTGCTACTGACATAAATAATTTCTGTGTAAAGCAAAGCCACAAATGTGAGTCTTTAATTTGATCTGGAAACAGATGCATTCTTTGTGAACTATTTCTTACCCAAGGCAGATATTTTGCAGCCATATATCCCACAGTCACTTCACACCCCTGCCATGAAAAATTCTATTCACACTTTAAAATTCTGTGAAATTATTAGAAAAATCATTAAGAAAAAAAATCAATTATAGGGAATGTTTTAAAGAAGCTTCTGCTCCCTAAGCAACTTTTTATTTCACTTTATGTCAAGATCTGGAAATTTTGCTGCATAGAGGTTTATATGATAATATGCATTCAGTTATATTTTGAGAGCCTTCAGTGGGCTGTTACAATAGTCTGTTTTCCAGAAAAGGAAGTCTAACCACCACACCAAGCTGAGCCTTTGGGGGTTGGCTAAATTTCTCATTAAACTGATGTTTAAGTATAGTAGGGGTTTTCCTTAGCGTGGCAACTTGCCAATTTAACATTGGGGAAATTCAGATGCAGATAAATTAGGTTTATAAGTAAGCTTGCTGAAACGACAAATGGGATTTGGAAAGCTGAAACGGGAGTTTCTGTTTTTCCTGTGTTATAGGGCAGTGCCCTCCACTGGCCAAATGTCCTCACTTTAAAATAAAAGAGCAAAAATTCACCGTGACTCCAGAATAAAACCCCCAAAATACCTCCAAACCCCCTCAGAATCAGTGTCAAATTCTTGTAAAAGGTTATTGCATAATGGCGCCAATTTATACTAATGCCAGCCTTGCTTTCATATTACACGGTAATAAAAATACTTTGGGTGCTGAAATAAATCCCAAGGCAGCCCTTTTAAAGAGTTCCAAATTAGAAGTGACAAGACAAAAATGGGTAGTGCTAAAAAGTGTAATTTAACACAAGACCATATAGTGGTAAAAAGCATAGAACCAGATTAGCAATTACTACTGTCTGTTAAATTTTCACTATTTTACCATCTTTTTTTTTTCTGTTCAGAAATGACAGATGCACATGAACATCTCTTTGAAGCAATCAATAATGTTTTTGAGTGCCACGCTGAGGACAGAACTAGTTGCATCAGTAATATCTGTATTAGATCTACTTGAGAGTGGGGATCTGTACGTGTCAAAAGCCAACAGACAATGAGAAACCTGGAAACAAGATGGATATAGATTTATGCCCTCCACTCATGTCACTGTGGGGCACCCCAGGAACACCATTTTAGTAATAAAAGTGTTGTTAATGAGTTTATAGTCGATGCAATTATCCTACACAAGATCACTATCTAATTACTAGACTAGATTATATATTATATTCAGTGGGATAGAGGTGCTGCTGAGAAGGTGAACTGTTTCTTTAAAAAGATTAAAAGCAATAAGCTATAGGAGGAAGTTGTGATAAAAAGACAAAGATAAATGGAGCTGGCAGAGATAGATCAAAACCATAAAAAGACTGAACATATGCTTGGTGTTACAAGTCGCACACTTAGATTTTCAAGCAGAGACAAAGAAGGACAAAAACTATTCTTAAGACCCTGATAAAACCTTCACTACCATCTACAGATAGTGGAAGGCTGAAAGTCAGAAGATGGGTTTAGCATCCCTTTTTTCAAGAACTTAACAATGACCATATTTTTTGAGCACATCTAATGTAAGCTTTAAGGCGTTGCATAAGTTTTGCCATTTGTCCCATTCACTTTGTATAAAATTTCTGTGTTAGTGGGCAATGAAGGAAATTAGTCATATTTCACACCTGCCAATCATATGATAACCTATTTCCCCTAGAAAAAAAAAAAAACCAAAAACCATAGAGAAACAAAACCAACACTGTTCTTAAACTTGTTTTAAAGAGAAAAGCTACATTCCAAGATGAACCATGAAGCATCCTCCTTTGAATACAAATTTGATTTTCCACCCCAGTAAACAGCAGTGCTAAGGGTACCCCCCAATCTCTGCAGAACCCAGCTCTGGTGAGGTGGGGAACAGCTTTGGTCTGTTCTTCCAGGCAGCCTGGAGTGAGCACAAACACCAACAAACAAAAATAACCCAACCCCCTGGCTTCATGAGGCCTCAATCCTCACAGAAGGTCCTGCTCACCACTGGAGATTAATTTGGGATGCTCTTTTTGTATCAGGATTCACCAGTGATGACCCAGAGCAAGGCATTCAGTCACCCTCACCCTCGGAGTCTCAGTTCCCTCTGTTACAAGAGGTTTGTTTTGCATCCATTGCCTCACCTCAGGTCTATCTTTCCCCCCTCCTCGGGGTTCCTTGGACTGTTTAATAACCACGTGCTAATGCCAGGTTGTCCTGCTAATCACTTTGTAGGTGAAATCTCCCTTGTACAATCTAAGAGCCAGTTTTGTGCTATAAGCTTGAAATAAAAAACTGGAGGAGGTGGGAACAGTGGACATCAATCAGGTTGCTTCTACATTCAGATCTCTGTGCTTTTGTTACACTATTTCAAGACCTCAGACTGAAGCAGAGAGCTGTTTTCATAGCCACAGCACACACACATACACAGGAATCCAACACAAGCACCTTCATGCTTTCTAAACCTCTGCACAGAACTGTTTTAGCCAGGACTGGATTAAACCCATGGTTCCTAAGCACAGCTTAACTCTGCTGTGGACAGAGTCTTGGAAAGAAGAGCAACTGCTGGTCTTGCTGTCAGCCCATGAGAAATAATTAAGCCCCACTTTCCCTGTGGGGAACAGGTGGAGCTCTCAGTTCCCTGGCAGCCTGTTCCAGCTGAAGAGTTCCTGCTCAGCTGTCCCCTGAGGGCAGCCACCACTGACCGTGGGCACTGTGTGTGGATCTCACCTGCCAGAGGTTTCCTCCTGGTGCTGCAGCAGCACTGCCCTGCTCCCTGCCGGGGACCTGCTGACATTTACCTTTGGGTGACCTCAGGGAGCCACAAAATGCACACTCAACCACAGTTGCTTAACCATGCTGACATATAGAATTTCTAACTTTTGCTTTTCCTTACAGTGGAAAGAGCTTGAGACACCACAGCTTTAAACCACAGAGCTCTGAAAAACAAAAACAGGATGTCTGCCTCTAAAGCTGCTGCTGTGTATATTTTTCCTGAGACTGTGCTATCTGTGACCAGGTTGGTGTAATCTTTCAGTGCAGTCTATTGGCCAAATTCGCTCTTTCCTGATGGAAGGTTAACTCTGGGGTGTATGACAGAAAATGTTGTCGCGGCCAAGGGTTCATGTCATCACAATCTGCATAAAAATAGAACCAGCTGGAGATAAAAAAAAAAATGTAAAATACCAAGTCTTAAAGTTATTCAGTTGTCCCCTTTACTCTTGCAAAACTTCAGTGATGCACTGATGGAGTCCCCTCTTGACTGTTCATCAGAGAATTTGAAATATTAGGCGAGTAATTACATCAGGCAATGAGGCAGTCCAAACATTTATTGCTAAAAATAGAACTACCCATCAACTGAGTGAAATTAACATATTTATTTAGTCTTTCAGAATTGATTAATCTCTAACAACATCATTCTTACTCAACTTTGGACACCTCAGAAGCAGCCATTATAAACAAACAGAGCTCTACTCAGGTCAGCAGCATATGGGAATTTTGGCCCTGAGGGAAGGGACCAGAGATACTCAGCAAGAACTTCAGGCAGCCACAGAGTTAAAAACTGAATGTGATGCTTCTGTCCCCTGGCTCAGGAGCTGTTCACACTTATGCAGGGATCACCAGAAACAAACACTGTCCCAGCTATCCAAGGGATCCAAAGCAGCTGTGTTTCTACAGAAAGGTCTCTCAAGCTACATTTTCAAGCTTGCTGCTTGATTTTACTGACAGCTTCTACCCTGGTGCTTGCTTGGCAAAACCCACCTGAGTTACAGTGACATTAATGTGATACACACATGTGCAGGTTGATGTGACAGAGGTTTGTCTAAGGCAACAAGGCTCAAGGGTAGGAACTCTGTTATCCTGGGATATCATCTGCCCTTCCTACACAGTGAAGGGAATTTGCAAGAGAGTGTGGCCTAAAGCAAAGCTTATGTCATCAGAGAGAATCTCTCCTATCATGCATCCAGCAGAGCAGACTTCACAAGCATGTATTGTTCACATTATAGAAAACAACCCTCAAACATTACAGTTATAGACCTGGCACCATGTTTAATAATCAACACAGGAAGCTTAAAAAATGACCAGTTATGGACTTTGAAATAAAGGTTTACTGCAGGAATGATTTTGTAGCTTAAAACACTTGCTGAAGGCAAACAAAACTTGAGCTTTTGGCAGCTCCACATAGTCAAACTTGAGTTCACAAAGTGCCTCACGTGAAACTGTCATCATTGTGGGATCCTGGCATGAACTGATATGTAAAAGCCAAGTTTTCACTTATTTTGCAAGTAAGGAAGGCCCACTGTGTGTTTATATATACACATACACACCCCCCTTTGGCTGAATTCTACTCTTGGAAGCGTTTTTGTCTAATCATTGACGGCTTGTATGACTCTAGGATGAAGATTTGTTGGCCTAATTCAGTGACAAGCAGAAGCCATGCTGTTTTGGAAAGCTCACACACCCAAGCCAAGTGCAGCACACATGAAGACTTACCTGCTTACACTTCTGCCAAAAGACAAGATAAATAATTACATTGAGTATATCTAATATTGATGTGCATATCAGGTAAATACAGTGTTAGTATCTGTTTGCACTGGATTTGGGAGTTTAAACCTGGATCCATAAATACAACACGTTCTGTGCTTCTCTAATAAAGTTCATGGTTTAAATAATGAGACACTACATATTTCTGCTCAAGAATCAGGACAACTCTTAACATGAATGCATCCTACTAGGTAGAAATGCAGACATACAAAATGAGATGATCAGTGATAGAGGTGAAAACTGCTATGCTCAATTTAGAAGCAGAAAACTACATGAAATGATGTTTTGACTTTGTTGTTAAATGGCACCTTTATAGTATATCTGTAATTTCTGGCCTTTTGTCTTCTATACCTCTGAAGTGTCTTAAAAATATTCAGAAGCTATAATTTATACACATGTTTTTTATCATGGGGCCTAGAACATCAAAATCATTAATTTAGCAATATTCAGTTGCAAGATCATTCTGTTTCTATGCACCTGACATCCACATCAAGAGGAATTAATGATTTCATAGTATATTACTTCAAACTGTGTAGCACATTACTTTAAATCTCTCCATACTTTAATTTATTCTTTCGTTTCTGCATTTGATTATCTTTCTGTAAGTCCTATTTGTATTTCCCCCCATAAGGGAGAAATGCATTTAAACACCAATAGGAGCTAAAAATGCAGGTACACTTTTCACTACACAACATAACACACAACACCATAATTTTTCATGCACTAAATGGCAGAAATAAGATTAGAACTGGGGGGGGCGGGGGGTGTTTCTCAAATGCAAAACCCTTTGCTTGCACTGTGCTGATTAAAAAGAAGAAAAAGGACCAGTTTGATAGAACAATTTAGAATTCTCTGATTTGAAAGCAAGGCCAATATTACATGCTGGAAAATACATGGACCAGGATATCTGGCATGAAAGCACAACATAGTTACTACAGGTGTAGCAGACACATCATCTGTACGAGGTCCCTGGACAGAAAGTAAACATAGGATGTGAAAGAAACCATCTTAAAGGCAAGCTCACCATAGAATGGAATCACATTGCTTTCAAATTCATCCTGAACACCACTGTGGATATTTTTCCCTATCTGAAGGCAAGCAACAATTTTTTTTTTCTTTTCTTTTCTTTTCTTTTCTTTTCTTTTCTTTTCTTTTCTTTTCTTTTCTTTTCTTTTCTTTTCTTTTCTTTCTTTTTTCTTTTCTTTTCTTTTCTTTTCTTTTCTTTTCTTTTCTTTTTTCTTTTCTTTTTTCTTTTCTTTTTTCTTTTCTTTTCTTTTCTTTTTTTTCCCCAACCTCAGATATTTACTAAAGGGTTTTTTCCAGTGACAAGTCCATATTTTCTCTTGCAAGGGTGATCCCAGGTGAGTTTTTCACCAACATTACCATAACGTCCAAACACAGCTAGACCTTCATGAGTGTGCTAACTTGGGAGATCTCCTCACCAGCATTATTTGTATTGGTTTCTGATGGAAGATAAAACATTACTATGGCACCTGGATGCTCTGGTCCATCCAGGCTTTGCTCTGTGTTTTAATGCTTTGCTTTACATTTGAAATTTACTCCAGAATCCCCATGCTCAAAACTGGACATGTCCATTACAGGACAAAAGGTTACTCAAGATCCTGCCAAAGCACAATATAGAGTTGTCCTGCATGATTATTACATTTATTTCTAGAAATATTTGCTAATCCAAGTAAAAGCAACAATTCAACAACTGCAGTGAACTCCCTGCTAACGGGGATTTTCTGTCCTGGACAATAATTTCACTTTCATATTTGTGGAACATCATTTCCTTAAAAGTGTGCTTGCTTTATAAAAATATTACATGAGGCAGCCTTTCTATTTTCAGGCTGTATCTATAAATGACTACTTCATTTAGGTTTCCAAACAATTCATATTAGGACTGCTTTAGAGCTTAAACTGATGGAGAATTCTACAAGTATAGAACTGCCTGTAAAGCTCCATCTCAGGAACTGTGTCAGCTGCATTAAAAAGTGGAACAAAAAAGACACCAGGACTGCAAGCCACCCATCACAGACCAGTGCTGCTTTTCCAAGTGTCTGGCTACTTCCACCAAACTTCAGGCTAAACTTGCGTTTGGTAGGAAATGTTCACATTTAGTTAAAAAAGATCAAACTCACAATCACTTCAAGTGCAGCCAGCCAGCCAAAGAATAACTCTTACTCAGTGACTACTAATGAGCATTTATGTAATCAATTAAGGAGTTGTTGCTCACTCACTGTGCCACGTCAGATGCTGGTGGCAGTGGTGACTCCTCAGGTACCAGGTCGATGTCATCAGTGAAGCTGTTGGCCCGTGACATGTCTTGGGTGGGCCCTTCCAAGCATCTTCTCACTGCACAAATAATTTAAAGAAATCATAATACATTAGGGAGACAAATCTAAAAGCTCTTAGCATGCCATATACATAGTTCAGACACAAGGAACCTCTTACAAGAGAGGTTTGTCTTCTTGAGGGCTGTCTCCTGTGAACAGAAATTCACCACATCTGCAATATCAGTGTGGGCATGACAATACAAACAATCAGACTTCCATTTCCTCACTCAACACCATTTGATATGTGTGCTTTAATACCTTTAAAACTATTCTTGAAAATGCTGTTATCATACAAACAGAATACTTGGAATATAAATGCTCTTTAGTCAGTACAGTCACCAGTGTTCCAAATTTCTCCCATGAGCCAGGAAGCCTCAGGTGCTTGGACACAGTTGGCTCTGCAGGATAACCATGGTGGGTCCAAGCTGTGCTGGAGTTTAGCTCATGTTCCAAGTGTTACAAAGGTACAAATTCCATTACAGATTTGGGAAACATATAATGGCCAATTCATGAAGGAGTTCACTAAGACACTGCAAAATTCAGAGAATTTTACCCTGTAAGTGGTAAAAGCTAATGTTTTATAAAAATCTACCCTCAAAACTCATTTCCATCCAATATAGGGCTGACTTCACCATAAATGTGCAGTGTACAGGTACCTGCCTAAGTTCAGCTGCATCAATATTCAAAAGCTATTTCTGCCACAAGTTCTCTTCAATACCTTTTCCTATATTAACTTTGTTCAAAAGCTATAAAGTATATCTAGCTTAAGTTGCTGTGATCTAAAAGAGGAAGTTCATTCCTGGTGATCCTAACATTTTCCAAGGAAGCTACCTATAAATTTTAATTCCGATCATCCTTGAAAGCTTGGCACATGAGCTGGCAGAGTCTAACCTGGAAAATGGATATGATGAAACATACAAATTCAAGGGAGGAAAAAAAGTGTTTGTGGGTGTGGGTGAATCACTAAAATCAAGCATCAAAACAAGTAAAGACTAAATAGTGTCACTTGCATATGCTGTGGTAACAACCCACATGACAGAAATAAGAAACCTTGCCTCCTAGAAAATTAAATTGATGAAATTTAATCTGTTTAATTATTCTGTTAATTCCAAACCAACACTTTGGCTGGACTGCAATCAAGGTAAATACTAAAAAGCTTACAACACCAGAGCTTACTATTGGAAGAGCCATAACCCAAATGGCAAGGAGTGAAAATGAAGTCTATGGAATGGAATTATCAAATAGCATAATTGAACACTGACAAAGAACATAAGATTACAAAGCTGTTTTACTTACATCTGCTGCATTTAATCACAAATAAACTGTGTTTCCAGGGGAAACCCAAATCTTCCAGGCACCAGGAGCATGAACTTCTGTGCTATCACAGCACTACTGAGACACTTTGGCTGTTCTAGAGGAGCTTTATTTTGTGAGACTTGACAGTGCTGCATTTGTCCTGATAAGACATTTTTCCTGTGAGAGAAGTATGTGGCCTCATTTCCAGACAAAGTCTTGAAACACACAGGTCCAATATTTGAAGTATGGCTTTGGGAAGCACCAATCTCTGAACAAGTAACATGGCACATGATCACATCTGCAAAATTCAGCTGGGGGAGTTTTGGCTCCAGCTACAGTAAGGTTTTCCTCATAGGAAGTTACCAACACTTGGGAGTGGGCTCAGGCAGAGTTAAATTGCTGTGCCCATATAAGGCACACCAGATTAAAAGGAAAACTGTGCATTGCTATCAATTCCTACTCCACAGTGAACTGCTGAAAGGGTCAGAGCAGGGCCTAGTTAATTCATGGCAGTTTGCCTCCTTCAGAGCACAGCATGGATACTAAAGTTACTGTGATGCATTTGCCATGAGAAGTCTTGGGATGATACTTTAGTCCTGTCATTTTAGGGCTCTGGTCCACATTGCTTTATCAAACACCTCTCTGACTCATCACACCGCTGTTTGCAACCTGCATCCAGGCACTCCTAAAAATCCCCAAAACCCCTAATTGTTTACATTAGGCTTGCTAACTCCTTTCCTGAGAAGTGTTCCCTACTGCAATGTGCTCCACAGCACGGTGGTTCTGAGCAAAGGGGGCCAACGGCAGGAGCCGGTTCCGAAAGCTTCGCTTCCTCATGATTCCCGTGTGCTGTGCTGAGCGGCTCTGCCGTTCCTGCAGGGTGCACCTGGAGCCTGCTCTCTGACCAGGGCCCTTCTGCTGGGACATGTGGAACCTCATCCTGGGATTTAACTGCCTCTGCTTGGTTACCTGCACAACCAGGACAAGCTTCTGTTGTGTCTTTATGTAAGGCAAAAGCACTCAGGTTTTCCCTTCAGTAAGGACTGCTGTGATTGTCTGTGGCAGTCTCATTCCACAGGGAGGGCACATTTCATTCCTGCAAGCATTTTGAAAAAGGCAATGATGTGATTATGTATTCTATGCAAACAGGAGTTGTGCAACACATACTCCATAGCTGATTTTATCAGCTGAATGGAACTTGCGTACTTAACTCCATAAAATTAAGTATTTGGGCCACGTCTCAGAGATTGCCTCACTGCTTCCCCTCTGCCCTCCCATGCTTCCATGGTCAGATCCATGGACAGAATGATTTTTGCCATTTTGGTTGCAGACTAGATTTATCTCAAAAGTATTAAATGAAAAAAAAGCTGCTCACAGAAGTGCTGCTCTAGTATATCAAGCTAAAGCAGAAATCACAGCTCTGAGGCTCATCATATCTGGGTGGTGATATTATGAGACTCCCTACTACTCTCAGAGCCACTTGACTCAATTCAAAGTATTAGTTTTGTGAAGTATTAAAGCCATCACCAGAGAATACTTGTTTTATCCGTGCAACCCTAATAAAAGTTGTTTAATACTGATTTCCCTTTATCCTTTTATCACTCATTAATTCTATATGTTTCTGCTTTAAAATATTAACACATGAATAACATTTTCTGGTCCCTAAATGTATGCTAATGGTAAATGCATGTTATACATGGTACTTTCTAAATATTTTTTGTCCTTTAAGTGACTGTCAGAATTGTGAGCAGTTATCTTCTTATTCAAAAAACTTTGGAACCAACTCAGTTTTTGAAGTTAACTCACTTTCCTTGAACTTTCAAAACTCATTTAGACAGCAATGTTCAGTCATAAATCAAAATTCCCGAAAATCACACTAAAAGGAACAATTTTTTTTTTTTTAATGTCAAGAAGCCTATAAGCTCCTGAGCAGTAAAGTAATTCATAATAATCATTCCTGATAGTGCTTTCACTTGGAGGAAATGTGGAGCATTATAATACATTCAACACATGGCAGTGATGTTTTCCAGAAATAAAACTCAAAGTTGTAAGGCCCAGCTACTACAGATGGTAGTTTGTAGCAGCTGCAGCTCAAGCCAGAACAACTCTGTCTTCCCTCTCTATATTTATTTTCATAAGATTTCCTTGTCCAAACTGACTTTATAGGAATTAATGCCCTACATTTGATGCTGCAGAGTAGTATTAAGCATGGGAGGCAAGGAAATTCGAAGAGGAAAAGAAAGAGGAACCATCCATCCTTTCCATGTGTTACTACTCAGAGTATGAAGCAGCTGTACCTGTTTCATCATAAAATATATAATATTTAATGAGCTTGAAAAGCTGGAAGCAGCAAATTGAAAATACAGAATAGTATCTACCACCAGTACAACAAATTCCAGTGAACACCACAGACCCAGGGATCCCTGGAACAGATCAACAGATTAAATCAAACAGCAAAAAGAAAGCCAAGTTTCATATACCTTTAAATTTCTAAAATGGTGAAATCATAAAATAAACACATCAAAACATAACCCAGAGATATTTTTTGTAATGCTGTTTGGCTTTAGCTAACCTTAGATTCCTTATCTATATTACACTAACTTCTGTGTTTGTGTTATGGGGAAAAGGCAAGCTCCTGAATTATAAATGTGACAGAAAACAGGACTGTACTGTCATGGTCATTCCCCAACAGGCAATGCCCAGCAACAGCAGGACAAAATAACAAGGAAGATTTTGCACTATTCTCCTCCCAGATAAAGAAGGTGAAAAAAAAAGAAAAAGCAGGTCTCTTTCAGTGCCACTGTCTCATTATCACTTGCAGATCAGAAGCTGTTAAAACCCTCTCTCTCATAATGCCAGGCTGCACTGCTCAGTATCAGCAATACATAGGACATAAACATGATTTCGTATGTAAGGCTGCACCTTGACAGAAAATCCCTGGGATAACTACACTTCCTTTATCCACAGGGATGAACTGCCTGTGAGATCACTCTGTTACATCTTGTCTACTTCCCTGAGGCAGGAATTTGTATCATCTCACTTAAAAATACTGCATTTGTAAAGCTGTATAGAGGCAAACTGGTTTGGGGCCTAGCCTGGGACATCTCCAAATCCTTACTTTCCTGAGAAAAATAAAGGCAAGTTAACAGCTTATGAAAGCCCAGAGGCCTGGAAGTGTCTGACACCCGAATACCAGCTTGCTTTTAAAAGCCCTCTTTTTTTGCTTTTATTATCATTCATCTCAGCAGGCAAAGGGCATTCGAGCTCCTCTGAGGAGTCCCACTGGAATAATACAGCAAAACATAATTGGCATGGACTGAATAATTTCTTTATCAAAGTTATAAGAACTTTACTGTGTGAAGCTCCAGTGGTGTCAGGAGTACACTCAGTGTTACTCTAAATAAGATATTGTTACTTTAGTTTCATGTAAAACTGTTACAAATCTGAGTATCTGAAGCTGTGATTTTTAAATCCTTACTATGCACTCAAATGTGAGCCATCTGCAAATGCCACACAGTCACATTGTCCCTTACACAACTCTTAGAGCTACAAGTGCCCAGCACAGTTAAAAAAGCTCAAGCTACTTTCTGTACCTAAATTTAGGCAGCTAAATTTATTATCATCATTCGAGATGTGGCTGATTCAAGTTCAGGACAATGCACAAGAATTGCATTTTGCCCCAAAAAATCCTGCAGAATCACACCAAAATTAATTAAGCAGTGGTTTGCCAGCAGAATAGAAATAAAAGTGCATCTGAAAAGGTGAATTGAGGAATAAGAATAAATTTGTATTTGCTGCAGACATGTTGCTAACTCCATGCAAAAAGTGCCAAGCACTCTTCCTGCTGTAGTTACAGATTGGGCTGCAAGTGTTTTAGATAAACTTCAACATCTGGTTTCCTGTGTATCTGATTTGAAACAATCAGCACTCAAAATGCACTAATGCTGCCTTTATTTGTTGTACATTCTTTTGTTTAGATAAGCCTGCAGGCCAAATTACACACTGCCTTACACCCCTGGAACTCAATCACTCCTGTAGGGCTGATGGGACAGAACGGGGATGTAAATGAATACCAACACATTACTGAAAATCACAAGGGCATGTAGCACTGGAAAAAGGCATGTAGTGCTGGAAAACACGCAGAGAGAAACAATTAAACATATTCTTGAATGCACATGAGGATGTGTTATCTACCCAGCTGCCTGAACATCCTTTTCAGACCTAGCAAATGAGAAGGATGCAATGCTCACCAAAAAAAAAAACCAGAAAAAAATCCACAAATTACAAACCAAACAAACAAAAAAATCCCAACAAACCCCAAACATTTTCTACAGCATCATAAATATGTCTACTTTAGAAGACATATTTCAAAACCAACTTCTTTAAATGCAGCATATCTGCCTAAAAAATTCAGCTGAATATTTTGTATGAAATAACTTGTAGAGTGAGCAAGTGTCCATTCTGCTGAACCTGTGCAATGCTTGGCACTCACTGACAATCAGGTTTGTTGACAGACTCAGAAAGTGGTCAGGGACCAACTGCACAAAGAGCTGCAAGGATCTCCTCATACACAGATAGGAGCTGTCAGAAGGCAACTGGGGATTAATGGAGCCCAGGAGAGAAGCCCTGCAGTGCTGGTGCCCCTCACTATCTGCTCAGATACCGAGCTGGGATCTCCACTGGGCTCAGCCCAGCCCCTTTCAGACCCACTAAGCACGGATTTTCCTTGCCAGTTTAATCTGAACAACATTTTTAAATGTATGTTGACTGTGCTGTGATAAAAGCATTCACAGAAACATGGAACTAAGTGACAAAAGAAAAGCTACCAATCTAGATACATGAACTTGTATATTTCTGGTTGTATTATAACCAGGATTGGTTTACAGTTTTCTTCATGGGAATGACTCACAATAAAAGGGATGGGGCTTGGAGCAACCTGGGCTAGTCAAAGGTGTCCCTGCCCATGGCAGGGGGTGGAACTGGATGACCTTTAAAGTCCTTTCCAACCCAAAGCATTTGGGATCTTCTAGTCTGTTCAGCTGAGTAAGGTGGAGGGCACAAGTTTCGTTGTAAGAACTAGAGGCTTTAAAGGCATTTCCATATGCATAGGAAAAGATCTGTGGCTGGCAGAGTTCCATTTACTCCTGAAATGCCACATCCTATCCCTCTCCTGTGAGAGGGAGAAGGCCAGAGGGGGAAGCATCCAGGCAGTTAGACCACATACAATCTACAGCCATGCAGTAAATATTCATATTATTGCCCAACATGCACTATAGAGTCATGGTTTGGCTTGGAAGGGCCCCAAAAGAAGGAGGGCAGGCAAACAGGCAGCCTATAACTGAATCCTAGAGGGTTTCTCATTCTCAACCCAAATCACAGAAATCTCCCATCTCTAAAATACAAGGTCGCCTTCGTTTTAACATTTCCTCTCTCTGGGCTCTGTTCCTGAAAAGAAGTACTGCTTTTTTTGTTTTTGTTATGAAAGCTGTTTCTTCTAAAGAGACACAAAAAAAAGTGGACTTCCAAACCCATTCAAGTCTGTGTGGCTGTTATGGAAGGTATTAGTGGGTAAAGTCCGGCCAACAGGTTGGAAAACACGTTTTCCTCGTTGGCTGGGGAAGCAAAGCATCAGAGATACCCAAAGAGTGAATTGCACAGTAGATACATTAATTAATAGCTATTAAATTGTGCCTCTTGGCAGCAGCAGGAGGATTATGACAGCAGGAAAAACAGAAATCTGCTTTTCATGATCACCTGAGGCCCAAATGCTGCCACAGCTGGTCCAGGAGGGATGTGACCAGGACACCTTTGGGAAAGCATCTAATAAGACAAGTGGCATTCAAATGATGTCAAGAGAGCAAAGTTTTTCAGTATTCTACAGCAAACTATTTTGACAAGCATTTCTTTATTCTCTTAAGACTTACTCTGTTTCTTTTGCTTATCTAACACAATCTTTGTGCCCACAAGTATTTTTAACATGTTTTTGAACTGGAGATACCATCTACACCTTGAGAATATGTTCAGAGATCAGCTCTCCAAGGCCAAATTCAAGTCACCAATACTAATGCATTTAACTTTTTAAGGCTGGAAAGACTTGACTGTTCATTTAGTTATTCTGAAGAATGAAATGTACAGCAATAACAGTGAAGAAAGTAAGACAAAAATAGCTTTGAAAGGGATCCTTCTTCACTGCTCGCCTTTCTTTTTTTTTAAAAGGACAAGAAGAACTTGACCTTAAACTGAAACAATTAATAGTCAGTGAAATGTAATTTGGCAGCTTGTTAGCTCCACAGGGAGAGCTCTTAACACATACAAACTCTTAGAATTACACATAGGGAATGTATCATGTAATATAAATATATAGAGTTACATTCCATTATGGGATTCAGAACTGCCATTATAGTAAAAGTATTTATTTTAACAAGGAAGTACAGTTTTAGTGTGGCTATTAAAGAAAATAAACCCGTCTGAAAACATTTTTATTTTTCATGCCTGTTAATGGTCAAAGCATACAAACTGCAGTGACAGTAAAAACAGAAACATCTTCTGAATTGTTGTCAATGTTTTGACTCACAAGAACACAAAACCCAATTACTGTAATTACAGTGAAATATGCCACAATTATTTGCTGGTCTTATGCAGTTCTTGCCCTCCCACAACTGAACCCTTGTAGAACAATTTCCCTATTTACTAGTGTTAATCATGAATTCAATACCAACAATATTGTTACCAACCTGCCTGTTCAGAAAAAAAAAAATCTGTAAATTAAAGTAAATCTTAATAGTAGAGGAAATAATTTTTGTGTTTGTCCTTAAGGCCAAAACAAGTTCAATAAAATAATCTGTAGCTGTTGACTACACTAAATTAAAACTATTCCAAACTAAAGCTTCAGCTGTTATTTCATACATTCCAGGTGTAAAGAAACAACATTTTATAGGAGTATTCTCTACTTCGAATATATTTGCTCCAAATACTTGTTATATCTTGAATGTAAGAATATTTTAGGTAGGGCAGTAATTTGGGTAAGAGTCTAAGTTGCAACTGCTAAAAAGAGAATTAAAAGTAGCCATTGTTATGTGTACCAATACCATGAACATTTTGACAGATCTTCAGATCATAGAATTCAAACTGAAACATAAGCACAACCCCTCCTCACAGTAAGTTATCTTCCTAAAAATGCTGCAAATTAACTGATCACATTTTATTTAAAATTAAATTCATGGGGTCTTCAATTCTGTACTTCAGAGCTCAGTCAGGATGTGCATTCTTTATTAATTCCAACTTCTCCATATTTCTTATTCAGAACTTCCACTAGAAAATATTTATAATTAAAGAGCTTTAAAAATACTCTAAAGAAGTTGTTAAGCTTTTGCTGCTACAACTAAAATTCAAATGTTTTGAAACTCAGATTCTGAGAAGACCCAGAGTAGTTACCTCTTCTACACTCCCAATAGTAACCAAAAAGTTTGTATGACAAGGGAATGGTGGTATTTAAAACTGAGACACAACCCTAAGGTGGAACACGCCCTCAGAGGCCTAAAGTCTCTCTTTACTGATGACAGTGTAGAAATAAATTTGAATGTGTCCTGCAGCTCTTGGGACTGAGGGTGACCTCTGGCAGCAGGCCATGACTTTTCTGTGACAGTGAGAACCACAGAGATGTCACGAGACAAAGCTCTTCTCTCCCTCCACCAAGGGACCTGCATGAAGAGGGTTAAAAAGTTCACTCTCAAATACACCCTGAACTTGTCAGTGTGAGTGACCCCAGTGCATCTGTAGGGGACACATCCTCCAGACGAGGTGAGTAAGGAAGCCCTGAGAAGCAGGGAAGTGGGAGATCATTGCTAGTGCTGAGATTGCTGTGTACAACAGTCAGTGCAGTACAGACTGGCTGTAGATTCTGACACTCCCAGAGAGAAATCTGGATGAATGCTGAATTTCTGGAGTGACTTGACTGAGATCAGCATCTTCAGGGAAAGGAGATACAGTGCAAATTACAGCAGATGTGTGTTTTCGTACCCTATCAGTCCCATTACAAGGCTTTGGTTCCATCCAAGCTTTTTTAAACCACATTACTGAGGACTGAGACACAAATTCATCTTTGCTATGTGTGAAAATAACACGGCTCAATTCTCGTTCTTAGTGCTATTAATCTTATTATTTATCACACTCATCATTCCCTTTTTAATATAAACACACCATTACAGACATGGAACCCTAACAGAGCCATCAGGGGAAAACCCAGCTTCATGATACCATCTCAATTTCCAACCAAACATTTTAATTTTAACAGCAACAAAAAAGTGTCATTTGTTTTCTAATCCATCCATCCAAATCCATTTGTTTCCTAACCAACATCCAACATTAATAGTTTCAAACACATTGTCAAGATGACAGAAATTGCAAATGTGCTCAGGACTATCTGCTTTGTGTCACTGACCAACCAAAGATGCTCTGCTATGTGTTGGCAGGCAAACCCTTGCAGAATATTCCCTTCCATCTTCTGTGGCATGAAAGATTCAGATACCACTCATTGTCTTAATTTGGCTGGAGAATCCAAACAGTGACTTCCAAGTTCCATCTTGTCCTATCATACAATCATATGATAACTGGAATAAAAGTTTCTTTAGAATAACTTCATTGGAGCACTTGGATATTTTTCTTTTTTGCTTGTAAAAATGAACAGAAAATTGTTAAGTTGCTCTTTTTAAGTAAACCAACAAATATGTTCATATCTGAAACAAAGAGATCGCTCAAGACTGAGCTTCTTTTTGTCCAGCAAAACAAATATTTAAGACTTCTCAAGTGCTTATTCAGTAGTGGTTTGAAATAACCATTTCACTTCCTCTATTAAATATGGACAAAATAATAATTCACTATATATGCACATCTATATTTTTCTGTAAATGTATTTAGGGGATAGCAGGATTCCCTGGCCACCCAGATGCAGAGTACAAGCCATCCCAGGATGGTATGTACCACTGCTGAGACAAAAAAACCCCCACCTAGATTGGCCTAATATCAGATAACAACACAGCAGGACAAAGAACTGCTTTATGCACTGCCTTGTCTCCAGCTGAGGTGAAGAGCAGATGCACAAGGGCAGGACAAATACACAGTGCTGGCTGCACACAGAACATCCTATGGGCTGCAGCTGGGGCACTTTCCAAGACTGAGGTGGTATCCAAGGATTCTTGATGGGGCTTCTGACACAATAAATTTGTTCACGTGGTGTTAAGAATAACACCACAATTTGTTTACACTGATTTTAGTGCAGATATGAATGTGCACTTGCCCAGTGAATAGAAAATTCATGCAGTAGCCTCCAACGCTGTTAATATTGCTACAGGGGGAAAACATGCAACACCAGTGAAGCAGCATGTCACAGCCCTAGAAAGGTAGGGTATAAGCAAAATGACTTTAATTCAAATAAAGTCCCAGAGGAAGGTGTTACAGACTCTGGAAATAACGAAGGCATAGCCCAAGAGATAAGTTACTGCTCTGGGGAGGATAATGCAAAGACTCCTATTACAATCCTAAAGCATGGAGACCCAGGCTTCTCACTGCCATTCAAACTCTTGGCAGCACAGAGGGTACCAAATGTTTCACCCAAGGACTGGAGAGATTTGGTTTCAGATCAATAGGGAGAAATTAGTGCCTTGTTCCCTACCTCCCCTCACCCCTTCCTTTCCACTGATGCTCACATGCAGTTATTTCCTTATTCTGAGCACTGTCTATGTTTTGCTGTTGGGGAAACCTCCCAAATCTCCCCCAAACGGGTGCCTTATGAGCTGGCTTTGCTATAAATGCTTTAGTGCTCCCTTATCCAGATTTGGATACAGCCCTTTCCCCATCTGAGAGTCAGATTTAGATGTGTTGAAGTTACAAGTGACTGGAACACTTGGTGGGTGTAAAGCACTGACCATTTCTGGCTTTGCAAAGGTGATGATGATGATGATGATGATGATGATGATGATGATGATGGGGTTTGCTTGCATGGCACAGGATCTCCTCCTTGATGCCCTACCTCCCCCAGCACAGTTTCTTCAGACAGCTGGCAGAGAAGTTAACAAGATAAACACTGGAAAAATCTCTGATAATTCCATCTTGTGTAGAGAAAAACTGCTTGGCCCAGGCACAGCAGCAGCTGAAGGCAGGGAGGGAAAGGGAAGACTGTGGATGTGTCACTGCACCCAGGGAAATGGGAACACACAAAAACCCATTCAATGCTGAGAGGGCAGATGTGGAGGTAAAAGAGGCAGCACAAGAGAGCATCAGGAGTCTCCTTAAGAAGCCTTATTCTGAATTAAATTCTTTCAAATAGTAAGCAATAAACTTGTTCAAATTAATTTTTTTATTAGAAATTACTACTGAAACAGCCTTTACTGACTCCAACTTAAATTGCCTTGCTTTCCAATTACAAGAGAAGTCCAGGAAGTATTTCAACCCTCTTTCCACTACAGCCAGTTCACATCCAAGACTGGCATATGCTAACACATTAATTTATGTAGCAAAGAACATCTTTACCCCTTCAAGGAGAATTAAAAAGAAGATGACAGCAAATAATGTAAATTGAAGGTCTTCACCAGGCAGAAACCCCATAAAGCCATCACTACCTTACCCAAGTAGATCTCTAGCAGCTAAAAGTGACTTTGCTCATCTGGCCTATCAACAGACCTAACTGTGTTACCAATGTGATTCTACCTCACTAGAAACAGTGCAACCACAGAACTTCTGGAGATCCCATTTCTCCAGGAGAAAAAACAAAACAAAACCAAAAAAGCAACAAAATACTATTTAACACACTTTATTGTGGTCAGGCAGGCTTGAGTGTATTTTTTTGTATGCTTTCTGCTCACCAGGCTTTTTAAATTTACCCCTGTAAGCCTTCAGCTGCTGGACCCCTGCATATACCAAAATCCAGTGCACACTCTGTCCTCTCTCTTTTACAAGGTTATAGGAAAAGGAGCCAATCTGAGCCCTTCACATAAACAGCAAGAGAAACTTGCAGACTTTATCTCAGGCTGCCCTTGGTCCAGGACAGCTCATTCAGCACAAACTAATCTAGGATGGATCCAGGTCAACCTGACCTCAAAGGATCTTAATTGGGTTAGTACAACCGGCTCTAGATATCCCATTGCCATGATTTGATTCACCCCATTCCAAACAGTACGAAAAAGCCACCAGCAACAAACACTGGAATTATGCTGCTTAAGGTTTGTTGGTTTTTTACAACTGGAATCAAGTTCTGAGAACTCAGCATAATATAAGAGTTAAAGGAACACAAATAGACCCAAAGGGTCAGAGCATGGTTGCAGTTTACATACTCATGAGGCAGATCCAGGACCAGGCTGTGTGCAAGCCAGAATTCCACGAATTAGTTATCAGAATTGTATTACAGATGCTCTCCTCATAATTCACCTTACCCAAAGGGGAAAAAATATTCTTCTCCTTTGACATGGA
This sequence comes from Corvus cornix cornix, assembly GCF_000738735.6. Lineage (NCBI taxonomy): Eukaryota > Metazoa > Chordata > Aves > Passeriformes > Corvidae > Corvus > Corvus cornix. The sequence continues at coordinate 64,064,625 of NC_047057.1, read as the reverse complement.
CATTAAGTCCATGTCAGACCACAGCAAGAATGAGAGGGAGGAAATCCAGGAGGGTTTTTTTCTGCTTGATGGTGGATTATCACTATTACAGATGAAAAAGACAAAAATAACACATAATTAAAATAATACACTATTTTAAAAGCCATCAGCATTGCTTTATATTCCCAAGCTGGCTACTTTCTGTTTTGGGTAGAACTAATCACACCTGTAATTTTTTCATAACACAAAACAGGAGGTGCCACAAAGGAGTTTTATCCACATGAGCATGGAAGGGAAAGTAGAACTCCCTAATAAAGGGGGCAAAGCAGAGAACAAAGGCTATCCTGGAAGTTCATCAACCTCCCCCACCTCTATGGGCCTTACCCCAGAGAAATTCCCACAGAAATTATGGCCAGGACTACCGGGATATTCACTGCAAAGTTCTCGGAGTAGAACACTAAGAAGAAAGAGCTTTTTTTCCAGAGACAGTTACTCACTCATGGTTTCCAAAGTGGTTCTTTTAAAAATATAAATGCTCTCCTGCAAGTGAACACAATTTATATAGAAAAAATACATATTTGAGTTTTGCCAACTTCCCTTGTAAAAAGGAATGCATTGTGTACACAAAACATTGCTTAAATGCATGTTATTTTTCCAGGTATCTCCCTCTGAGTGGATTTTTAACACGGCTTCCATTTTATCAAGTATTACTATCCAAGTCAGTCTTGAGTTTTATTCAACAGAAAATTCAGCTAAAAGCAGGTATCATAAGCTATCTACTATAAAAATCCAACTCCCTAACTCTGCAGGAAAGACTAAGACTTTTAAGCAAAACCACTTCTAGGTAATAGGCAGAAGCTTTTTACAACCTCAAAATTTACTCATAATTCAACATTGCATTCTATCAAAAAAGTAACAAGGTCAAATTGCTTCATCAGTTGTAGTCAAGCACTGCTAAACAGCTCAGAATTTGGCCCAATTTTAATCAATATAAATAAACAGTCTCACTCACTTGGAGTTTTATTAACTCTGATCAATAGATTTCATACGACAGCTGCACAAGATCAACCAACGATGCAACCTATACAGAACACTGCAAATATTTGCTCATTGGGAAATTACTGTTGTTTCCTCTTCTCTTTCCAAAAGATAACAGTATTGCAAAACATGATTTATCCAAGTATTCCAATGCTAAAGGTGCACCAGTTGTATGTACACAGCAGATTACTGGACACTCCAGAACTGAAGGGGAATCAGTTCCAGATGTTTTCTACTGATTAAATTCAGACCAAGCAAGGTTAAGCAAATGACAAGCAGCTGCTTTTCTTTTTTGCCATAGTCATGACAAATCCCCTTAGAGTTCTAACTGACTCTAAGTAGCAGACACTGGGTGCAGCACCTTTTTTCCCTGGGATTTCATGGTTAACAGAGACTGTGAACAGCCTCCCTAGCAACTAATTGTTCTCACCCCCAGTCTGACAGGTTTTATGCAGATAAAAATTAAAAGGAAGAAGCTCAAAAATAAAAACAAACAAACAAATATTCTTTGAAATACCCCAGTGATGTAAACCCTAAATCACAGCTCCTCTCACTGCACATACTGCTGTCTACTGAAATAAGTCAAAGTAGAACAAAAGAAATATTAAGGTGTCACTAAACCAGGCCATGGCTCAGAGCAACACAGGCATCACCTTTACGACCCATCACTTCATTTCAAACAGGGCAGAAACATTTTTTACCATGTATAGAGGTTGAAACAAAGCTTTACTTCTTAGGCTTGTCTCCTATTTATCCTCAGCCATTCAGAGGTTTTTTCACACCTGATAGGATTAAACTGAAATAAAGACATTGTGTGTGTGTGTGTCCTTAAGCAAACTGACAGGTCAGATTTTCCATCCCAGCTTTTATTCTGAGCGGGGCAAGGAAGCATTTCCAAAGCACAGAACTTCCAAATTCCTTCCAAGGCAAATATTCCCATGGAGTTGTGGTTGGGAAAATCTGGAAAGAACAGCATGCACGCCTGTATATCAAAATTATTTCCCAAGCACTGTCTTTGACTGCAAAGAGCATGCTGTGTAAAGGGACACATGAAGCACAGTAAATGGTTTAGAAGTGGCTACACCTGGCTACTTCAACAAGGAGCAAAACCAAAAAAAGGGAACACTCAGTCTTTTCTTCTCTGTTTCTCAGCTAATGGTCAGTATATAGGGACACAGCCCTGCCCCCAAAGAACTAGTGTTTATTTTGCTTCTAATTATGGAATCTTTTCAGCATTCCCAGCTGACACACAACTGAAGTAAGCAAAATACAGGCTTTTCAAGACATTAATTCACTTAGATTAAAAGAATATTTTGAGGAGTAGTAAAAGTATATTTACTACTCCACCATCCACGTAAAACCAGTTTAAAAGGCTATAATTTTTTAGACATGATGCCCTGATCTCCCACAATAATGTTTTGTCATTTCCATAAGAACAAAACCAAATTTTTGTGGCTAAAAAGTAGCTTTCCATTCTAGATTAAATCACATCATCTTTTCCCCACAGAGCATTCACTACATCTCCTGCAAAAATTAGCTTTTCTTGCAAAAGGTGCCATCCCTGATTACCACTCCTCCTTGTTTATGCTAAGGATAAACAACCGTGCAGGCCCATGTTTAATCCTGCATTGACTTATTGTGTTCTCCACTTCTGTAATGCTGTGTCAGTCTGAAAACATTTCATAAAGAGTTAGGACTCACAGCATCTCCGTGACAGAGACAAGACTTATACTCATGTAGCAGACGGTGCAACCGAAGCACAGTGAGTTAACTGTCTGCCCGAGGTCACCCCGAGAATCAGTAACAGAATCCAGGAATCCAGCCCTCCCTCCTCAGCACGGGATGAGCCTTGGACAGCCAGCCCCAACACCAACACAAGGATTCCAGCAGGGCCCGCTGTGATGTGCTGGGGTTTTGTCACTGCCTTTGATCCTCACTTTAACCCATTTCACTAGTGGAAAAGGGTTTGAGACAAAAGCTGACAATCCTGGGCTTTTTTTACAAAACCAGTACACACACACAAAAAAAAAAAGGGAAGAAATGCAAAAAGTTGTCCTTATTCCCATTTATAAGAACCTGCTTCTCACCTTCAGTAAAAAGGCTCCATGTTGGCTCAAAAATGCCTTCACTTCCATGCAGTCACCAGGGAACTGCAATGAACCTCACAGTCCACAGCACTACAGCTGCATGTGTGTCACCACCACTCTAAATGCTGGTTGGGATTCCCCCCTCTCCGTTTCCTTTTTCTCATCCACTGGATTGCATGGACATGTGCCTTGCAGTTTGAAATTAAATTACTGCAGTTTGAAGTCTGGGCTTTGGCACATTAGAAATGGCACAATGTTCCATTTTCACACTGGGGTGAGACTGTTGCTACCTCCCTGAAACTTAGCAAAAAGATGGAATTCTTAAGTAGCCATAGTGAGAGAAATCCAAACTGTGTAGCACATCCTTATCTGTATTTTTAAGAGCATGTTTCAGAGACTGTTTTCCCAGACTACCTTAAGTTATATATTAGTTCCCCATTCCCAACGGCACAAGCTGCAGGACAATTTTTAATATTAAAGTAACTTGACTAATTAGAAAAATCATGGTCTTAACCAGGGTTCCCTGCCCTCCACAAAGAAGGAAAGCTCAAATCCCAATTTCCCCTCTTTTCCTACTCTCTCCAAGGCTGCCTTTGCTTTCCCAAAATGATTTGGTGCACCTGACCCCAGGCAGGGCAAGTGCAGCAAAGCTGTCCCAGCTCCCTGGAGCCCAACACATCCCTCAACACCAGAATGGAGTTATTTCTTCCACACTGTGGGGTCATGTCCCATAAACAGCTGGTTAATAGACTGGAGATCAGGTCAAGCAGCTGCTGGATATCAAAAGTGTGGGGACAGATCACTGCAGGGAATTTGTGATCCAGGATTAGGGGGGAGACAGGGCAGGAGCATCCCTACCCTGGGGAAGGCTCCCAGGCTGCCTTCCAGAGTTCTCTCAGCCACTTCTACAGAACAGAATAAAAATCCCACTCTAACCCATGGCCTGGCCCCTCAATGGGTTTATCTGATAGCACCTGAGGCAGAAACCTCTCTAAATGCATTTGTCATTTCAACAGCAAACCTCTGGTAAATGTTTTGTTAAGTATCATATTCCAGCACGTTTTCATCCACTGTACAGGAGCCTAAGCCAGTTTTCTAGGCTATAATCCAGGCCCTGTGTTCATGCACACACACGGATGATACAGGAAAGGGTGACTTAAATCAGTATGAAAATTGTCTTCTGCTTATCTCCTACTTAAAACGCACATTGCCACATCAGAGGAAAAACAAAACCCACTCGATCTGACATGATTGCTCATGACTAATTCATGTTCCCTGTTACTTATTTCCTTCCTACTGACTGGCTTGATTGTGGGTGGGTTTTTTCCTTTTATTTTTCCTTCTTAAATTCCTCCTTCCCTTGGAGCCAAGCTCCAAAATTGAATATATCTGGGGATTGTTCTCACAGATAAGGTGAGGGGAGAGTAAGCTGTTGATGGACAGGGGCTCAGTGCTTTCCTTCACAAGGGCAGGTCATCCTCTCTCAGGACCCACTCCTGAAATCCAGATCCAAAACTGAAAACACCTCATGACTGCTCCTGACAGAGGAAGATTGTACCTCTACTTGCCCCAAGTATCTTACAGTGCTTATATCCCTCTTTACTTACTGCTTTACATATTCATATTAGTTAAAACCACCACCCTGTAGGCTCCTCATACAGACATCTGACACCACACCCTGATTCACCTCCTCAGGTGCTCTGCTCCCCTGTCCTGCCTGGCTCTATGGCACATCTTTCTTGAGATATGCTAAAACTCTACACTCAGATGCACACAAGGTACTCCCCCAAACTCCTGGGAGATACCCTCACTGCTGGGCCTGGAGAGACACCCTGGGACTGCCTCTGCCTCCCCTCACCAGCTCCCTCCAGCAGCAGAGCCCAGGAGTCCCCAGGAAGCCAAAGCCTCTTTCCACAGCAGGACCTGCTTTACCCTCACTGACCACACCTGGGGCTGCCTTAGCCCCATCATCACCATCCTTATTGACCCCACCTAGGGCCACCCCAACCCATCAGGAAGGGGGTCAAAGCAAGCACATCTGCCCTCCCCTGCCCATAGCCCCTGCACACAGGGTAAAGGGGAGGGACACGAAAAAAGATATTTAGAGCGTGGTCCTTTCTCAAAACACCCTTTTCTTTCTTTTTAACACCCTTGTCTAGTAGAGACATCTACATTGTCACACACACAGCTACTTGCACGTGGGGAATAGCTATATTTCATGTGTCTTATCTATTTTCACTTAGATCTATTTTCTCTTAAACCTATTTAGATGTAGACACATTTACATATGCATGAATTAACCACTACATCTCATATCTATTCAACCTTATCTCAATTTACACTTCTATGTTTACATTTATGTATCTGTTTAGGCTGGGTCAGTTTACACTTCTCTTTAGATTGTATATTAACACATTATATATATGTATAATACATAATATATATATTAATATATATAATATATACATATTTCTTATTGCACAGAAAATCGTTTTTGACCAGATATGTTTAGAATTAAATATTTATACTTCCATCTAATTACATATCAGCCTGTTTAGATTTAGATATCTCTATACACTTATATATAACCTCTGTCGAGATTACATATATCAGCTACTTTTACCCTGCAGTGCAAAGCATATGTAGATGGTTCCAGCTGGACAGAAATTTTGTATTTTAAATTATCATCCTGCATCTCAGCAGCCTCCTGTCAGGGCTGTTAGTGGCTCTCAGGTTCCTTCTGATCATTCCCTGACTCCTCAGCTGTTTGCTTTGCAGGCCCAGAGAACTAAAACCCACCTGACCTGCGCATCTTTTCCAGTCCTTTCTCTTCTGTTCTAACTTTATTTGCTTCTCACTGAATCATTAGCTAATAGCTAGTGACACAATTTGTAGTGTCAATTTTAGCAAATTCAGTGTTAATTTTCAGGAGAAAGAAAAAATTATTAACTGTTTCCTGACACCATGACTGTGTTTACACTTCACGGCTGGTATCTGGGCCAAACTTTCATTCTGCAAAGATTTTCATCTCAAGTTTAGACTGTTAAGGAAAAGCTCACAATTTACCCAGATCATTCTCATCTTTCCTAAGCTTTGGAAAAGCTGAAGCCTGGGATATTCATGGGAATTCACTAAGGAGCTCCTGTGTCTCCCAAGTTATTCTGTGCTGGATTAGCACTGCTGGTAATTTTACAGGACCTGAGAGATGAGGCGTCTCTGGCTGCTCTGTCCAGACCTTCCCTGACCTGCCCCTGATTTAGCTGTGACAGCAATTTCTCTAATTGAGCAGGTGTCTGTATCTGGTTTTACTTCTGTTTATCTTTGTGTTGCACAACCATGCCTCCCTATCTGCAGCAGTTATTTTAGTAGGATGAGATATTTACAACCAAATAATGACAGAGTTTACAGAAATACAGGCTGGGCAGAATATCAGAGGCCTTGAGAAGTGGAAACACAGGATGCAGTGTGTGAGTACAGGCAGGAGATAAGAGATGGGGCACAGGCTTGGCACTGGAGACCCCACAGCTATAAACAATTCACTAATGGTCAGTTAAAATAAAAAGCAGTCCTGAAGCAGGACAAAACTGGTTGTAAGGGTAACAGAGAACAAATAAATTCTATTTCACACACATAAAATGGAACATAACATGGTAATTTCAGATGAAACCTGGAGCTGCACAGCAATGAGGAAATATGTCAGAGGGTGTTAGGAAACATTTGTAAGTGACCCCAAGTGGATCCCAGGAGAGAAAGGAGAAACCGTCACCACAAACATCATATTCCTCCCTGTTAAGGACATGAGATTTCAACAAGTAATTGTGTGCTTCCCCTCTTCCTCCTGCAGCAAATTATATCCAGGAACTGAAGGAGCACAAATACCAGCAAAACAGGCAGAAATTTAAAAGCAAATTCTACAGTTTTAATTGAATTTTTACTATAGCTGCAGTTTTAATTATTAAATAAAACACACTGAATTTGATTCTCTTTTGTAACAATTAGATCTGGACTAATTCAGTCAAGATTTCAGTTATTGTAGCACTAAATTCTAGTTCTACTTTTATAATGTGTACTCACCCTTTCTTACACAGAACACTGAGTATAACAGTTCTTAACCTACTTTCTACCATACCTCATCTATTAACTCTGACTTTCCATTCTTGAAAAACCTTTTTTCGTTCCACTCTTTTTCCCAAGGCCGGCTAAGCCAATGGTTTCATGGTACTGTCCAACCTCCTGGACCAAGGCTACAGAAGACCTCTCTGACTAATAGGTTTCTCCAATGCAGATGTCAGGAAAACCCCACAAGTGCCTGTATTTAGTGAGAAGATTCTGGTGATTCCTCAAACATAACAAAGGAGAAATCCAGTTGCTGACTTCATCATCAAGAGTAGATTTCTAGGGTCTTGGATTTTCTTCCTTTCTTCTCTTGCCCAGAGCCTCACACAGCAAGACTATGTATATTCTGGATCCCAGAGTAAAAAGTATCAGGGCTGCATCAGTACTGTGAAAGAGATTACCAAAAACTTCACAGTTTATCAGGTCAATTTATAATCTTACTTTAAAAAGCTGCCTCTGTTTCATTATTAGTCAATATGTTGACTCAAATACAATTTATTTGCTTCTCTCATTTTCTACATTTTTGATGTTTTGACAGTTATCTGAAATATTCATTTTGGCAACAAAATATCTATGCTGGGGTATGCCCTCCTTTTCAACTCACAGTTATTATTTTTTTCCCCACTGCTGTGCTGATAGTGTCTAGAAAAAGTCTGAGGGAGCTGCAAACACCTCCCCTTACTCTGCATTGCCGCGGTCTCTGCGAACATCTGGTACAAAGTCCATGCTCAAGTCTGGTGTGACCAGTGATCCAAACCCTGCTCTTAAATCAGGCACAACAGGGAGTTGAATAAATGCAGAACAAAAATAAATTTTTAAACCTCAAAAGCTGCCAGATTTAATCAGAAGTAAGAGTGGGTTTGGCAGAGTTAGTTGTTTTCTTCCTGCACCTCCCTCACCCCATCCCCACCCCCAGTCCTCTCATCCACTTTGGCCATACAAGATAAACCACAGAATTCACTGGAAGTTCTCACTCAGGGCAGCCAGGGCTGAACGACTAACGACTGAAAACCTTCTGGTAAAGAGGTGGTTCCACAATTTTTACACATGGGCAAGTACCATTAGTACAAATCCTGAACTGACAGACAAATGGAGAAGTTAAACAGCTCTACACTGACCACAAATTCTCACTGCAAAGCCACCACCATCTGCTAAACCCACCTTCTGAAGAGCATGACATTTGTCAGAAGCGTGGTATCTGGATACCTTCTCATGCTACTTTGGTGCATACCTTTATATTTATGATTTTCAGACTTACTGACAGCTATGCAGACCCTCAAAAGCTTTGGTGTTTGCTTTATTCTGTTAATTTTGGCCACGTGTTTTTTCTCACCTTTCTCTCAGCTTGTCAGCACTGGAATCTCTGAATCCACTTCACTTAAAATGTTTGCTTCTTTCTATGTACTGCAGACTGTAATTCATCTGCACCAGTAAGGGAAAGCAGCCCCTTTTCCTAGTGGGAAATGCAACCAGTCTCTGGGAACAACGAGCCCATTTCCAGATAGGTGAATGCTGGAATGTCAGCATCCAAACTGGCATTACAGACAGAATATATCAACGTTAACACTACTGCACATTTTATATGAGAGGGATGACAAAGGTGAAGGGGTCAGAGAAGACTGCAGTGCTCTCCCCTCTCCTGGTAAAAAGTTACTCTTGTGCAGTTTTGCTTTAAACTGTGCATACATCAGCATACAAGAAACTCCAAAAAGCAAACAGAAAAGCACAGTGATAAATAGGGAATTTTATTTTTAGCCCAGCAGAGATTTATCACTATGAGAGTCTTGTGACTTTGACAAATCTAACAATAATGAGTTGTGTATACAACCTACAACAGCTGACAGAGAATAATGTATCCCATCTGCTGGAGCTGTCTCAGGAGGCTGACCTTCAAGGTCTAAAAACTTTCAAATTTCTATGATTTTTTTTCCTCCCTAATAAAAAGCACAATGAAACAGCTATTTGGTTCATTTTGTGAAGGATGCCTTGTGGTAAATAGCTGGTATTTGAAGAGAAAACTCAAAACGCATGTAGAAAATTCCAGTTACACCAAAAGGCCGTTTCCCTTCTGTATGGATCAGTCTCTTGTGACCTGCCACTCACTCTTGCTCTTCTAACTAACTACAATCTTCATACTTGAGTGCCTTCTTTAAACCCTACAGGAACATTAAAGATGTCAGGGGGCTTGCATATGTCTTGTCATCCTGATAACAGATCCTGCTGCAGAGGAATAGGTACAATGACAGGCAAAAGTACAGGTAAAGATTAATTTCAGGACTACAGAGAATACTTAGGGATATAATCTCAGGTGAGGATGGAATCACTGAGGGTTTCAAATCACTACATGAAAATATTAAATCAGACACTCTGGTATGAAATAGTTGAAGCAACAGACAGCCATGAAAAAAAGCCTGCACTGGAGGGTCACAAAGATGCTCCAAGGGCTGGAGAACCTCTCCTGTAGAGACAGGCTGGGAGAGATGGGGTTGCTCAGGCTGGAGAAGAGAAGCCTCTGGGGAAATCTCATTGCAGTGTTCCAGCACCTAAAGGGAGTATGTAAAAACACTGCAGAGGGACTTTTTACATGGGCAAACAGCGACAGGACAAGGGGAATGGTTTTAAACTAAAAGAGGAGGTATTTAGATTACATGTTAGGTAGAAATTCTTCCCTGTGAGGGTGCTGAGGCCCTGGCACAGGTTGCCCAGAGAAGCTGTGGTTGCCCCATCCCTGGAAGTGTCCAAGGCCAGGTTGAATGGGGCTTGGAGCAACCTGGGATAGTGGAAGGTGTCCCTGCCCATGGCAGGGGGTGGGACTGGATGATCTTCAAGATTCCTTCCAACCCAAACCATTCTGGGATTCTTTCATCCTTCAGGTCCCTTCCAACCCAACCCATTCTCTGCAATGCCATTCTATGACTTGGCATCACAGTTATTTTCTAGAACTTTCTAAATCTCTATGTTTTGTTTTAGTTTTTCCTTTTCAATTTTTTTTTCTAAATAGCTTCATTTCAAGAGGTTTGCTTCCCAGCAAGGAAATTATTATTGTAGAAGACTTTTGGCCTTTCCCTTTCTGGAAGGATGGACAAGTTCTTAGTACTACAGGTCATTTTGCATCAGTCACACCCAAAACCTCATGCACAGTTCAGAGGTTAGCAATAATTTTTCTTTTATGTTATCAAGTGTTTGTTTCAAAACCCCACCATTTTTGGTGAATAAAGGTCTTGTTTCTATATTATGCACTATCCAATTACATGGGGGTTTTCTATTCCACATACACACAAACCTCTCAGGAACCTTAATGTTGATCATCTCTGTTTTATAAGGTTTCCCTTTTCTCAAACCTTCTTCACAGAAATAAAGGAAAGCATTTTTTCCCACCTTGGGAAGATCTGCCTCCTAAGCAAGGTTTGAGCAAGCCAAGAGTAAGCTGGGTGGATGTGGATACATGAACAAAAGTCATTAAAAAAATTCTATTTGCATGAGAAAAGGTGTGTTCACATAATGCCATTCCTGAAATAAGGCAAATGTCTCCTTTTTCAAGGATACTTGAACTACTTTCTAGCTATTTCTGCTCAGAACAAGGAATTTTATCAGTGGGGCTGTTACTGTGTTGCCTGTTCCTGACAGGCATTTATTTCAGGCCTTCCTACAGTCCCTCTCTCACATCTGACCAGAGCAGCAAAGAGCTGGTTTAAAGCAGCAGCTCTGCTCCTCCCAGGTCAGGCCTATAAAAGTGATCTAATTCAGCCTTGCAGTTTGCCATCATCTGCAAAACATCCAGCCCCCACCAGCAATGAATAAAATATTCCACTATAGCAACACTCAAATAGAAGCTGGCATGGCCCCTTTCAATTACCTTTTTTGAATTATGATTCTCTCTTGCCTTTTCTACTTTCAGCTTTTTTGACAGGCAAAAAATGCCCCCATTTACAGGCTTGAAGCCCAGTACTTCCACTTCCCAGGAATAGAAACCTATTAATTCTGGCAAGGAGAACTTCACTGAGAGAAATCAGGTTTAAACTTTTGAGAGGTGTCAAGAATGTTCAGTCAATTGAGCAATTGAGTTTGCCAGCTACATTCCTGGAAGCTTTGCAACAGAAGGAATGAATCAGTAAAATCAAATTGAGTGTGATTTAACCCTGACACTGGCTTAGGCAAAAAGTGACAGAAAATGAAAAATAGATAAAATTTAATTGGTAAGGAAATAATATGCATGGCTGTCTCTCAGAATAAATTAGGCCAGCTATAATAAAAGTACAAGAAGAAAACATCTTCAGAAAAAGTGGGGAAAATTCTTTCATTTTCCTGTCAGGCAGGAAAAGATGCAGGCCTGTCTTATCACTCTCTTTCCTAGGACACAGAGCTTTGCTCCGATTAACTATGACCATTGAGAGAACACACCCTTAGTGAACAAACATGCACTGGCAGAGTCCCGAGTACAGCCAGCAGAGTCCCCACCATCTTAGTGGCCTCCAGGACTGCTACCAGTTGCACAACACTTTGCTGCTTCCATCCATCACATCACAATACCAAAACACACTCAGCAAAATCTGCTGTCACAGGGTCAGCAAGGGAAGCTGCTCCAGTCCAATAAACATGCTGAGAATGAACACAATATTCTGAGACGTGCAGTTAAAGCAGAAACTTTGGTTATAAATATCATACCCTTCATGCCCTCCCCCAGAACCCTAAAAGCACTGGAAATGCCAAACAGCAGTTAAAACAAAGCAACCTGACCTCAAAGTCAGGTTGAGATTCACACAAGATTGTAACAAGGAAGAACAGGAGGGGCAATGAAAACTCTCCCTCAGGAGAACCCTGCCTTCCATACTGGCACTTCACAGCTGTAGGTTGCATGCAAGGTCTTGAAGGTCTGTCCAAATCCTGGGAGCCAGATGTTCCTATCCCTTACAGATGTTGCCACACCATGGCACAGCTCCCAGGTTCCTGCTATTCCACATCCCACTGCTCCAGAGTGGAGGACACAGGTGGCACTGACAATCCACCAACTCTGGAAATCCAGGGCAAGCCAGTGGAACTCCTACCTTTGATTGTGTCCAGTTCAGAAGGCACCACACGTTCCCTTGGGGGGCAAAAATACCTGAAGTACTTTTTATTGAAGAAACCTTCATGTCAAGACCACAGCCACACTCTGTCCAGGCTGACACTTTCTGTCAGCTTCAATGTCATGTGAGAGCAGCAGTTTTATACTGAGCTGGTGCTCAGGTTTATCAAAGACAGAGGAAGGTCTAACCCAAAGCCCCCCAGAGCACACCTCAAATTAGTGCCAGTGTCTCTGGATGCCTCAGTAACCTTGGCAAGGCTTCGGTGCCTCCGGGTATGGAACAGACTATGAGCAAACATTCTCCCCTTTAGCTCAAGATGTAGCAGATCCAGAACAGATTCCCAACCCCATCAGACAAAGGAAATCCATGCAATAGTGGAAAAATTAGCTTTCCAAAAAACCATCTTTTATAGTAAACAATACCATTTCACACGGGCTTTTCCATTACAAACTTAATTTTAAAAAAAGGATTTTGCAAACAAAGCAAGTATCTTAACTCAGCATGAAATTCAGACAGTTTCCATGTTGAAATACAACCATCACTTATATAAACACACAATATTTTAAATGAAGCAAGAGAAAAAAACCCACTTATCAAAACCTCTTAGTTGATGTGGGCATAAAAATAGTTTTTTCTTATCACAATTTGTTTGCACAATGTTTAAGAGGGTGCTGTAAAAAAAAGTAGAAATATTTCTCCTGGTTTATTTTTCCTTCCTTCAGAGGCAAAAGGAGTTAAAGTTTAAAGGTAGGGTAGATCTGAGGAAGCTTTCCATCTACCTCTGAAATAATTCAAAACAGAAAAATGAACAATACATCCAACATTTTAATTGATGGTGAACAAAGAAAGCTCTTTTGATATTTTCACCATATGAATTAAAGACTTCCTTTAATTTGTGTCCCCCTATTTTTGTTATGCAACCATCCTTGGTTGGAGGCATCTTGATTTACTGATTTGCTTAGAATTGTTTTTTCATACAACTTTTCTCTTCATCACATCAATTCTTTGTAAGATTGTCTCTTGAAAAATGATAAACCAAGCCTAAGTAAATTACCTCTGGGCTCATCAATGTAGAAAGACACATCTTTTTTGTCCTCTTGTTCATCAATGTGATCGTAAGTGATCTGGGGAACAGACAAGGAATTTTCTCCTGGGTTTATTACAGGTGCAGAACCATTCCCACAGCCCAGCTTCCCTTTTCTTCTGTATCTTCTGGCCTGTGAGAGTAGGAATGGAATGATATCAGAAGATGCTCTCAAACACAGACAAATGCACATGTGTGCTTCACTATACAGTGAATTCACTTGAGGTCGTACATTTTTTATTTAAAGATTGGAACTGAAATTCAGGGAAAGGGTTGCAACCTTTGTTTATGGTTTTAAAGTGTCTGATTCTGAATTATCAACTAAAATCTGGTAAGAATTTGATTCTCAGAAGGCAGCTAGAACATTCCAAAAAATCAAGTCTTTAGTAAAATTTCTCAAATTGGGACTGCAGCTCAAGCCATACAAAATTCTAATGACTTTAGTATCTATCACCTTGTCTGGAACATCTTTCTAAAGCTCTAATTAAACATAACCAGAGACTTTGAACTGCGAATTAGGCCCTGTGCAGCCTCTTCAACTAAAGAAAACTTCACCTTTTGCCAAAAAGGCTAAATAAGGCACCTCAGGAGAAGAGAAATCCTTCCTCCAGCCTCCGAACAGTTCTCGTGATTTTTGAAGCCTAAAGACAGCCTAATAAACACCCTGCAGTTGGTACTTAAAAAAGAAAAATGAAGATTTGATCAACACAAAGAGCTGCAGGGTCAGTATATTCACAAGGCTACTTGATCTAAGTCCAAGCCAATTCTTACTTTGTTATGGTCTACAATCAGACTTTTGGAATTCCTTTTTCTGTTCAGCTCTGCAGCAGTTAAACAAATGCATGTTCAAAATTAAATGGGGAAAAAATGGTAGAAATGGGTATTTATTGCAGACAGTAGATGCACTGACATGCATCGAAATACTTCTAAAAGCAAAGATTCCAGGCTCTTGTAGCAGGAAACAAAACCAGGAATCCTCTGGAGAACGAAATACTACAACATGCACAAAATGATCAATATATATTTGAGTCCTTAAAATAGGAAGTTACAGACCAAGAAAGAACAAGAGAAGAGGATCCTTTGGTAAGAGGTGAAAGAACAATTACTATGTGCTTAAATGAGGGCTCGCCGGGCTCAGGGAGGTTCAGATAAATAATATATTATGGAAATATATATATGGAAATCCCTCTCACTAGAGAAAACAGAGGGAAAAATACCTTTTGTTCTATCTCTCCAACCATGGATTGCTTGCTGTTCAGCAACACACACAGGAGTCTTAACTTCAGCTTTACCCCTTTCCTCCTGGTTTTTCTGTCTCCAGCTGTGACATAGCAAGGTCACACTGCTCCAGCACCAAAACACAGGCATGCACACAGATCAGGCTGTTTCAGCATCCTCCATGTGGCAAGGGGGAATTGCACAGCCCTTTTTCCCTGGGAAACAGGCACCAGTGGGATGCTACTGCCTAAAGGTAATCCTTGACCATCATTTGGGAAACACTGGGTCCCTGAGCTCAACCTGCTGCAGACCTCTGCCTGCTGGAAAGCTTGGCATTGATACCACAGAACTGTGTTTGGGCAATGTCACCTTTGTAGCCAGACACTGTTCCACTTTCCTGCACCCACAACTCGGGGATTTGTCTTCATTTCTAAAGAGATAAAAGCAGCATGGAGTACTTCAGAGGAGAGAAGCTGCTGTCAGCCATAGGTTAAATGTGAACATAAATTTTTAAACCGGCTTTCTCCTTCTTCCTGTATGAACTACTTTGAAAAATGAATGCAAAATGGGAAAGTGGCACCATTGCCTTGTGCTCTGAGAAAGTAGGAGACTCCAAAGGGGATAAAACAATGGAGAGTTGGTACCTGTCTGACCAACAAGGCAAATTTAGTTAGAAGACATTTGTTCCTCAAGAATATTTTAAGGAAAACAAAACGAATCGTGCTGTGGCAGGAGGAAAACAACCGTATTTCGGGTGTCCAGATTGCTCAGGCGCTTCACGAGGCTCCTGGCAAGTTAATTACAATTTGAAGTGAAAAGCAAGCAGAGAGCGAACCCTGCCAGTGCTGTCACCTGTTTTCTCAGACCGGGACTAGATGGCGCTGGAGACTTTTTGGGATTTTGCACGGGAGCTGTCACATAGATCTTCCAGGTGGCTGTGGAGGTGCAGGATTTCTCGGCTGCGTAGCAGCGCCACAGGGTCTGTAAAGAAACCCAAAGAACCTCACTGGAGGAGCAGTCAATGGGCTTCTGCACGGCAAATTTTGCAGCAATTCCAACTGACAACAAACCCCTCAGTCCAGGTAAACACCATTCCTGACAAAATACAGCCGTGGTGGATGCAGTTTGCACCAGGACATGAACACACATCACACAGAAATCTTCAGTGTGCTCTTGGAGTGCTCCCCTCACAAGCTGGGATCAAACCCTGCCCACAGGAAAAATAAATAAATAAATCCAACTCGACCCTCATAAAAGTGAATCCCCCTCTGAATGCTGCAGTTTCCTTTTTCTGCACTGTGCCACATTGAATGTTTGTGCACTGTGCTATTTAATTCTTTATATTATTGTATGGAATGTTACGCTGGGAGATTTTTCAAAAAACAGGTGTGTTTTTTCATGTATTTGTACACACATTCATCACCTCAGGATCTGGCAGATGCACAGGACCTAAAAGAATATGAAAAGGAACTTATGAATTAAATATTATAATGAAGTTGGGGTTTTTTTGTTTTTTGGCGGTTTTTTTAATATTTCACTACATATACTCACTGCATCCAGTTAGTGTCATTATGCCTATAACATTCAGGTATAGTGCAGCTTCCAGAAAGGGAGAGGCAATTATCTCATTTTCTCTACTGACTGATGTGGATCAAAATGGCAAAGTGGTTAAACACAAGTTATAGATCTATAATAAATTTAGGAATGGTGATTCTCAATACTTGAACTTCCAGGCCACACTCTCTCTCCAATAAACTCTGAGGTATTTTACTGTCGTGGCCTTACCTGAATTAGGGAAGCTGCAGCTGGGATTTGTCTATTGAAATGCTTCTGACGTTGCTTCTGCTGTACCTTCAGGGCAAAACCAGACCCCAGAATACCCTAAATACAACCAAAGTTACTAGTCAGACTTGTATATGACTTCACATACCTAAATCAAATACTCAGCATATGGAATAAACAGACATTTAATAAAAGACTTTATAAAATTAATTTTGCAATGTCTACAGTGACAGAGTTCTATTTATTCCAACAAAAAAATCTGAAACTGAGCAGATCAACAGCGGAATCGTGTAACTTCAATAAATAGCATGTGTTTATTGCTGTGGTCCACAGGTTACAGGAGCCAGAGGCATTCACAGAGGTGGACACACCTTTAACGAAGGGATTCAAGTTCTACGTACGGCTGGCAGGGCAAAGAAGGAGATGGCAAATACTGAGAAGCAGGAAGCTATTGTCTTCCCAATCCACGTCTGGGGAACTTTGTCTCCATAGCCAATTGTTGTGACTGTTACCTAGGCCAGAAACAAACACCTGTTTCAGTGCAATGGGGCACATTTATCTCTCCAAAAAGCACAAAAAACCAAAAGAATGACAGGGAAAAAAATTAGCAAAGTATCATGAGACAGGAGTGAATCAACAGTGTTTGGATGTGGGGATAAGGAAACCTGTGCTGACAGGAGTGAAAAGGGACAGAACTCACCCATCCCAGCTGAATCCTCACGGCAAGAGGAGGAACACACAACCACTCCAGGATGAGTTCTCTCCCAAAGTCAACCTGCCAGTAGAGCTAGACCTGAACACAGCTGGGCCCTGTGCTTAGCTTTCTTCCTTCCCCACAAATACAGGACCTGGCCACCCAAAATTGTGTTTAAGCCACAAGGTGCTTGAACTTGGATCTGATCACTGCTTATCAGGGCCAGGTACTCCCTAAGGGACAAGGGGCCCACAGTCAAGGGAGACAACAGAGCCAGCAGGGCAGCACCTCTCCAGACAGGCCACAGTCCCTTCCAAGCAAAACAGAAGCAGAAAGTGCAGCCAGGCCCACCCAAGAGCCTGGATTATAATGCAGCAGCACAACAGTGAGGAAGGTCTGGCAGCAAGCCACAGGTCAGGATTAGGATCGAGAGCAGTGGTCAGCACGGAAGTCCACAGGGAGGGGCCAATAGCAGGGCATCATCCCATGGGTGGAAATCAAGATCAAGGGAGTCCATCAGCTGCAGCTGAGCTAGAGTCAATCTCTCCTGTGCTTAAATATTGCCCCTGGGTGTGCGTGGAGCATCCCCAGTGAGGTCATGCTGGGCAGGGTCATTAGGCCAATTAGTGCCCTCAGGTCTGGCATCTGTAGGGACTTGGCTCTACAGGGACTTGCTGTGGAGGTGGCAGGCCAGCCCTGAAAAGCCCCAGAGGTAGGAGGACCTAATCGGGACAGAGGTTTGGGGCTATTCCTGAAGAGCCCCAGCAGGATGGAAAAGAATTCATTATGAGCCAGAGGTCAGGAAGGACCTGGTGCAGGGGGAAAACAGGGTCCAGGTGGAGGCTGGTCCATCAGAAAGGTTTGTGATGGAACAAGGACCCCCTGCTTCCCAACGGAAGGGGATAATCAGCTGATCCCAAAGCAGGAACCCACAGCAAGCCACGGGAATCACACCAGACAGGTACCATGGTCATAGCAGGACCATGGTCTGAAACAGACACCCTGGACCATGGGAGTGTTGGGTTTTCAGCATCCTCAGAGCTCTGCTGCTGCCATAAAATGGTGTGAGAAATGTGGCTTGGACCCTTGAGAAGTGAAAAGCTTCTGGTGAGGAACAGAAGAGTTCTGTCATCAATACTAACCGCTGGGGAGAACTGTAAATAGAAAAAATGTACTTTCATTTGGAAGCACCAGCCCCAAACCTAGTTCCCCTCCCTTGACTTCGCCTTGAATGGTAGCAGAAACACAGCCAAAACAGACTTAAAAGAATATGCAAATTTACACTGACTATAAAGAGGCTGCCTTTTATGGAAAAATTTGCTGACAAATGCTTAGATGTTATGCAAAAATAGTCTTCTAAGAAGAAACTATCAAGCAATAAAGGCATGGGAAGAATATATTTCCTCCTACTCTCAGAGCTGGAAGAAAGATTTGCAGGGAAAAATATCACCAACTACTACCAAACTTAGCTTTTCCAAGTTCCAAAAACCAGTTAGATTTGTGTTTATTCTTCACAAATTTTCCACTTGATGAAGACCACTTTGTAGTATCTATATCCTTGAATGAATATTGTTCTTTTGATCTGCAAACTGCTCTCAGCAGGAGCTCTGCCTTGCCAGGTGTTTGTCCAGATTTAATGTGGCTGGTCAAGTGACTCAGGTGCTGTGTGCTACCAGCAGAACAAACACATGAGTTTGCCAGTCCCCAAAATTCAACTTTGAAATGCAGCATATGTTACTGGGCAGTGAAGGAAGTTAAAGCTCTGTTTCTTTAACAGCACTTCAGCTCCTCAGTGCACCCAGATGATCCCTCAAAGTCTGTGATTTTTCCTTCCTTTTCCCCTCTCTTTTCTTATGAAAGGCTTCTTGGTTTTTTTTGGGGGGAGGGGGGGTTTGGTTATTTTTTTTTCTAAGTTCTCCAGCACACAGGACTTAAAACCAAACTGCAGTAATGTTGAGCTGCATTAGTGTTACTATGGAAGACAGCATGAAAGCTGTAACCACAGAAAAAATGAATTTTCCATCTCCACAGCAGGCGTTTGGCTGGCAGACTCCTGCAGGTGCCTGAACATGTCTCAGAAAGTTTTTCCCTGGCTACCTTAAGAGGGTTCCTTCTCAGTAATCTAATTAGCACTTTGAATACATGGAAAGGATTATAAGTAATGTAATTCTCTGGCTTTCTTAATCACAGCAGAACTTTTTTTCTACTTGTACATCCCAAAGTTATCAGTATTTCTGAGCAGAGAATGTTGAATAACTGGGCTCTGGAAAATGACACCTCCTGTAACACGGATTTATGATGGCACATTCCAGCTGTGTGCACAGGCTCTAAACACACATGTGTACACCTCAAAAAGGGAAGAACCCTGATTTAGTAGCAGTCAACAGGGCTGCTCAGATGTTTTAAGACAGGCAGGTGTCCTCAGGTGTGAGGAGTCAGAACTAACTACCTCAAAAAACACACTAACTATAAAGGGGTTCAAACTGCTACCTCTGGCATGGAAGTTTACTGCTGGAAATTCTGAGCAGTTGATCCCAAGTACCGGTGCCAGTTAACACCAATTTACTGGAGCAAGTATTTTACTCCAGCCCAGTGGTACAGAATAGCTGAGTTTGCAGCAAGATCAATAAGCATTACAAGCAGCAAGAGGCAAGCAGGGAGGGCCAACAGAAGAGAAGCCTCCTATGTGCTCTTCTCTCCTCAAGGAAACAATCCCCAAAAGGGACAGGGAAACTGCTGTGACATGGGTTGCAATTCTGGCAGACTGACCATGCTGCTGGAAGTGGTTTACACGTGCCCTACATGCTACAGCTTCTGAGAACGGCTTCATGTAAAACACACAAAGTCTTTGGTATGTCTTCACAGTTTAACCTGTTTGCCTGCCAAACCTAGGAGAAAAAACCTAGCATTTAACTGAAGCAGGTGAATGTAGTTAGCATTTAATTCCAACTCTCATTTGTTCTTTATTTTCTCTTTTCTCTGTATTTAAACCTTTCAGGTCATTTGTATCAAGTTCAGCAAGCTTGCACTTTCTCCCCAAACCAAAACGTCGCCCATAATAGACTCTGTGGTTTTTTTCAGACATGTAAGACTTTCAGATACTTGTTACCAAGATTTTTTTTTTTTTCCAATGGCTCAGTTTTGAAAGGCAAAAGTAAAAATCAAATTTCACTCCCTAGTAACTCCACATCTGTGTTTCTATGTTCCAGGAGATTTGAAAAGAAAAAGAAACTGATTCACTTTGTCCTTTGTTCCTGTTCCCAGCTGTGAACTGCACCTGCACCGTGACTCACTAAATGCTGAGGAGGCCTAGATGCCTGAAAAGCTTAAACAACAATTTGAACAGTGTTCCTCACACAGCCAGAGAAAGAGGAGCTGATTTTATCTTGCTGCTACACAAAGCAAGTCAAGTTTTGGAAAATAACAAAACCCACTGAACACTTTGCATGTCCCATCCACACACTTGGAAACACAGATCCCAAGTCATCTATCCCAACAAGGTAATGTGCATTTTAAACTTCTCTGTTGGTCTTTATGACTCCTTTTAAATTCCTGAAGTCCAAAATACTCTTGTATAAACACACTCTGACTTTTTTAACCTTAATCTTGTTACTCTTTACTCATATCAGTGCCATAGCTTCCAGTGTTTAGAAGCATTTTGTAATTCATACCTAAATATTCAATGGAACTAATGAAGCAAGCTCTGGAAAACTTGAGAAAATAGAAATAGAAATAAAAATAAAAATAAGTAGAAAAAGTACACTGGGTTCACATGGAATTTTTATCACATGCAGGAATAAGCTGTGCATGAATATACATGGATAGAACTGGATGCTACAAGTGATCCACTGGTGTTTGAGGTGAACTGCTCAAATAATGGAAGAATAAGTGACAATAAGAGTCCTGGTTTGTTCTCTTAAAGCTGGCATGGGGTATCTTCCAATTACACCCTGATTGTTTTCCTTTTAAAATGCAGCACAATCTGTGCTTCTGAGACACTCATTATTTCCCACCATTAGCTACAGGTTGCCTCACACCTATAACCATGAGGTTTTATATTCTTAAAATTTTATCCCATGTCCCTTGAGGACTTCCACAAGTGATTGCTCTATGGGTTGGTTCATGGTTTCATTGCTTCCCAGCACCTTAGATCATCAGGTCCATCTGGCCATTGCGTGGATTTTCCTTTTTTCACTAGATTCTTCTGGGTTTGTATTGTTTTTAGCACAGCCATAGGTGATGCTCTGCAGATGAAATGAATACTTGACAACATAGTGAAAGGAATTTAGTGTTCAAAATATTTTTATAGTGAACCACTTAAAGGGTGATGACTGAGGGTACATGTAATATAGTCTGTATTTCTGTGCACTTCACTGAAGTAGAGGCTTATCCAGCATCTAAGTTAAAGATAAAAACCAAAAAACAGGAACCTGTAACTTGCATCAAGGTCTGAATTACTACTGAGAGTGTGAGTTTTACACAAAAAGATCAAAAAACCAGAGTCACTAACCCAACTTTCACATATAGTATCCTTTTAAGTTATGTACCTTTCGCAGGTAACTAAGCAGAGTTTAAAGGAAGTGGTACAGGTTTTGAAGGGAATTTCTACTCTTTTTGAGATGTGGACTTTCCATATCTGTAAACATTCAGCGTCCTTTGCTAAGAACTTGCTAACCTGCTTTCACAATAAAATTTAATACCCCAAGAATTTAATTGTATTTATTATATTCTTTCTTGTATCCCTCCTAAGAGGTTGTCAAGCTTCCCTACAGAAATACATTCTGCAAAGAAAGAAATGCCAGATTTTTCTAAAAATATCACAGCTTGAACAAAAAACCTTATGCCCTGTTGGCACACACATTTTGTTGGTGAGGACTTACCACACCCCACCAAAGAGCATCAGCATAGTTGGAGAAACCTGTCTTTCCATCCTCATCAACTGCATCCTTCTCAGCAAGATAAACAAAGTAGGATGAAAAAATTAATCCCAAGAATCCAATGTACAGCGTGGTTATGAGTTCCTTTTAAAAGAGAAAGCAAACAAGCATATAAGGTTTTCATCATATACATATGTTCTATCATTGTCAAACATTGCAAATATATGTGGGGGGTTTTGCACCACAGTAGAAAAATCAATATGTTATATTACAGGTACAAAATCTGCCTCCAGTAAAACAGCTAAAACATTGACTTAGGTTTTATGCATACCATGCTAAATAGGTCAAAAAGCCATCATTTATCCAAGATCCTTGGGACAGCTAAATGTAGAGTAGGACATCTTTCCTAATTATGGAATGGGAATCATTCCACTTAACTGTCTACTCAAAACATTAATTATCTAAACATTTTTAAAATAGCAAAGCAGCTTTAGAAATGCCCTTGCTGAACTGCACACAGAAATAACAGGCATGTCTTGTGATTATGGCCATATCCGAGTAATGAACCTGTGTATCTGATGTTTAGATTGCTCAAGACTGAATAGTGATGTCTCAACAGTTTCATGTTAAGATAAAATCTTAAGATAAAATATGTCAGGGTTTTGGTCCTGAAAAACAAGGCTGGGGCAGACTTTTGTGAGGGCATGGTACAGTCCTTGTGAATATACCATTTTCTCTAAAGATTTTTGGGCAAGAAAGTTGTGTCAGACCTGCTATGACTTAGATACTTAGATAAGTCACCTGCTGTGACTTAGATTCTCACAGTCTTCAGGAAAAAAGAAAGTGGTGGTGCATTTAAAAATGTATGGTGTCACAAATGCAAAAACACATAAAGCTTTTAAAAGCAGTGCTAAATGAGACATCCACCTGCCCCCCCCGGGAAATCCAATAACTAGTTATGAGGGAAAGCAGCTTCTTTTAATTACTTAAACTTTAGATGCATTATTCCTTTATTTTCTTTGCACATATTTGCCCATCTTTAACATGAAACATTGTTGTGCTACGTCTTGATTGGCATCTTCCTTAAGCTCTTGACAGTCATTTCTCTTTCCTTGGATCCCAGCCAATAAGGGAATCAAAGCACTGCCATATGATACATTTAAAATTAAAACCTGAATAGGAAGGATTGCCCTTACTTTTAAAGTATGTCAGGTTTTCACAGATTTTCTGCAATACTCTACCCACATTTCTTAAACTGTTTGTAAGGGAAGGTTCGATTTTATCATCAAACTTACTTCAGATTTTCTCTTTTCTTTCTTTCTTTCTTTCTGTCTTTCTGTCTTTCTGTCTGTCTTTCTTTCTGTCTTTCTTTCTCTCTTTTCCTTTCCTTGTAAGAGCTTCCTGGGGAAAGGTAGCCCTGGTATCAAGGACCAACATTCAGCAGCAGGAACTATAAACATCCCTCACTCTCCTAGAGCACTAATTAAAATCTAGGTTCAGGAAATCTTTAAGTAATCTTGGCACAAAGAAAAATGGGTGTTTTTCCTCTAATCGTTTAATGATGACCTAAATAATGAATTTTGATAATATTTCATCTTGCCCATGGACAAGCCTTTTAATTTAAGCCTTAACATTTTGCAGGCCTGTTTGCTAAACAAGGCAGCTGATAAAGGAAATAAGCCCTGGGGTTTCAGTAGTTTCTCTGCTGGTCACCTTTATATTCTCATCTTTATCTCATGACAATGCTGCACTGTGTACTTGTAGATATGACCTGCTTTGAAAAGCTCCTTGTGTTAACATACACAATTGACTATTTGTGGATGATAATTGGAATAATTCTTGTTTAAGTGCTGGCTGTTTGGAAAGCAGGCAGGAAAATATCAGTCTTACGAAATCCTTTCAAAGTGGCAGAAATATCAACAGAACTACTGAGGTTATTTCACCACTGGCACCTCTCAGCTCCAGTACTGCTCATCTAAAGATAGAATTCTTTTCAAGTAAAAGCCAGATGAAAATGCAACTGCCTTGGACTTACTCTAAATGTCACCAATCCATGTTCCATGTATATAGAGAGACTATATTTAATTATTAAGAATAATGGCAGCAATCTCATGCCTACTGGATTTAAGGAGTCAGAAGCTTTTAAAATAACACATGCTTCAAGAGACATGATCATAAAGCAAAGAGCATTCTGCAGGCATCAGGCCTTAAAATGACACATTTATGTGGGTTTTATTACGTAAGAGCTTAAGAATAAAGAATGCTGCCTAAAACAAGTGGCTCTTTGCAGCAGGGACTTTCAGATACACACACACACATGGGGAAACAGCAAGAACAACAAATGCACAAAGATGCATTTGAATCCTGAGAGAGTTGAGTCAGCACATTTTTTAAACTCAGCTAGATCTCCATTTTCAGTTGAAATAAGGACCACACAGTACAAAGTTCAGCACTTGGAAAAAATACAAGAATTCTTCCTGTCCTAAGAGCAGTAGAAGACCTCACAAAGCAAGGTGAGGAAGGAGTAAAACCAACCTAGAGGCTCACAAGCTGCAGCTAGAGTTGCTAACTAAGTTTTTCAGTAAGCTGCAGGACTTCTCCATGGCTTTCCACCACCACATGTGATACTGACTCATGTTTTGTTGTCTTTGGCAAGAAATGCTGGTATATAAGCTCAACCTGCTGAAAATAGAAGAGCATCCCAGCCAAACCAGGCATGAGTAAGCTAATAGAGATATATGTAAATTCCAAAACACATGGAAACTGTTGGTGACAACTTTAGTAAGCACTTCTGGGGCCATGGAGATACAAGTGCTTGCTATTTTCACAGGGCACCAAGATGTGAATTTATTTTCTCACATTGCTTAAGGGTTTAGGGGCCCATTTTTTCTGAAAGAGTATCAAACACAAAAAAAAAATAGATGAGGACTTTGTACTCTGCCAGTGAAGAAAAAGCAGCTGAGGTGTTTTTGTTTTGGTTTTGGTTTCTTATTTTTAAACAAATATTTCTTTCAGACTCTGGACAGGAATAAAGGTTCCATTTTTCCTTCCGTTTGGTACCGTGTTAGGGTTTCAGCTGCACTTGTCCAATGTCAATACAGAACTGTGTGCTTGGTACTTTTTTCCTTAACGTATTAGTGGGTGATCTGCTTGGATAAGTACTACGGATCTGTGGAGTTTTATTTATCACCATAATCACGTCTTTGGATAAGCAGAACTTCAGGTGTGTTTACTCATAAATTCACTTTTCCAAGGATTTTTTTTTTTTCCTTTTAAATCATTGAACTTATGCTTGTGACACATAAGATTCAAGTGTTGTATTTTGGAGATAGTATTTCCTGATTCTTGACTAAAACTCTGAACACCCACAGGAAAAAATGTTCTCAAACAGCTCTGTCTGTAAGGGTACCAAATGTTGAGAAAGTTATTTGGATATCAGCTCTGCCCTAGCAAGATACCCAGGCAAAGCAAGCATAATAAATGAAGACCACACAGACTTGGAGCATTAAAAGTCATCCTGTTGTACAGTATGAAAGGAGGCTTTATCCCACAGCACTTTGGTGTGCATCACTTCTGCACAGCCATCATGACATAAAAGTTCTTACTGTACTGGGGGAAAAAAACCAAAAGGAAGAAAATTAACTTTTAGTATTAAATTAATTGCTTGGATTAAGTGCATCCCACTTTCTGTCCCAGAAAACCAGTTTTCTGAATACAAAATTAAAAGATGTCTGTGTGGAAATCTGTAACTGTTTGTCAATATGTGGAGAACACATCTACACTCACAAGAATGAGTTAACCACCCTTACAAGTGTGATGTGGAGATTGACAGCGGAGTATTAGCCCTCCACAGTGTGGCATGAGATGCAAGATTTAAAGGCTAATGATATAAATTTCTGTTATATTGACAAAGCTAATCATAACAAGATTCCATGAAGACTCAAAAAGAAGCCTTCAGTTAGAAACATTTCAAAGTCTGCAGAAAAACTTTTAAACTCTTCCTGCTTAATGAGCTTTCACACAGAAAAATTGTTTCAAAGTTTTAGCAGACATGAAACTATATACAGCCAGGTTTGCCTCTGTGAGCATACCCTTGAAAAAATAACTTTCCCTACAAAGGATCACAACATAGTCCATATTTTTTATTTAAAGAACAAATTAGAAAACTCTGTATTCAAGGAGAACAAAACAGAATTGTTTAAATAATCGACTTCTTCTAGCAAGGCTTTTCCACCAGTGTTTGGTTTTCCACAGAACAACCACGTTAGGAACACATCTTCTGTGGAGATAGTGGAGAGTATTTGTAGTACGAAAGGCAGCCCACAAAACTGCATTTAATGAATGACATTGAGGGATAACACCAAAGGGTACAACAGTTAATTAAAAACCCAAACACTGGTGTTTATACCCTGTCGGCCACCGCCCTAGCAAAGAATAGTTTCCCATTTTAAAAGGAGAAAGAAACACACGATGGACTTTCAGAGCATTTCTTTCTCTTGCAATGTAACAGTTCATTTAAACCAGGGTATGATCTGAAGCCCACAGAGAGAATTTACTGAAGTCACCAAAATGCAGGGGATGTTTAAAGGCCAGGTACCTGTCGATGGATGAAAACCACTGACCCCAGGAGTCTCCAGGTGCCCCCCTGGCGGTCAACGTGAAGCATCCGAAGGATCTGGAGAAAGCGGATCCCCCTGTAAGGAAAGTGAAGCATTAAAATAAACACAATAAATCAGTAAAAATGCTTGAGGACAATACTGCCTCATCCACCCACAACTGATTATATCCACTAACACTCTGCCATGTTAAAGAACTGTGATAGTACTGCCCTGCTCAGGCTTCAGGCATCTCTATGTTTAGATCACATTTCATTACAGTCAAATTTGTTCAGTAATACTGGCTATGAAAACAATTATTTAATGGAAAACCAAACAAAATCAGGGGAAACTTGTGTATTTTATATGATTCTGATTCTCAAATGCCTCCTTTCCAAGGAAAACCAATGCTTCAAACTTTGCTAACATAAATATGAGCAAACTTTTTTCTCTATTTGCCAAAAGCAGAATATGAATCAAACATGGCATTACGGAAATCCTTGTTGTGTGAGTTATTGAAATCTATCTGATTTATAGAAAATATATAGAAATATATAGGGTCCTATGTGTTTTTAGGAGAATAACTGAATCAATCATAAGCTCCAAATATTTCAACTAATGAAAAACAGTTATCAGTATGGTTCTTCAGCATAATTTTATTCTATGGAAATATTTCATTTGCCCTTTTGACAATGAATTTTGTTTGCCTATAGTCATCTTACTGTCTTATCCCTGAAACAAACCAGTGAAGAGCAGGAAAGGATGGATGCTGAATTCATCTACCTGAAAATTTTTCACTGGAAGTATTTTTAGCTCTTTTTAGCAATACTTAAAATTTTGTTGTGAATGTAGGTTTTGCTTTTTAATTCAGACTTGCCTGACCCTACTGGTTTTTCAGAGGAGCAATGATAACACTCCAGGGATGTGGGTTAAGGTTCTGAAGTGTAGGACTTTGGAGCTTAACACTGGGAAAGGCTGCACTGAGCCCAAAACCCACCAGGCTCAAATACAAACACACAGAGGGCCTTTTCACTGAAGTCTTTCCTACACTTCTAGCTAAATTAAAAATCCCCAACCTTTGGAATTTTCATATGCACCTTCCTCTTTTCCTGTGTGAGCCAATAATCACATTCCTGCTGCCTGTGTGGAGTCTTTACCCTCAGGAAAGGATGAATGTTCTATGGTAAGAGTTATCTTAAAAACACTGTACATGTAGGTCCCCCCAGTGTTTGTCTACACAGCTGGACAGTTTAGACAGTACTGGCCATTCCCACTTCCCAGTGATTCCACTGCACTGGGAAGCGGAGGCTTGTGACAGAACATGCAGCACATCTTGGAAGTTAGGTTAGGAGTGGAAGTACACCTACTGCTCATCATTCTTTTCTTCTATTTACCCACTTTACCTCCCAAAACAAGCCTGCAGTACTTGATGCAAGCTGAACAAACACTGTGGACATCAAATGTTTCTGGTTCATGTACAGTGTGAGTTACTCGTGCCAAACAAATCCACCAAAGCATAATTACTCTTTAAACAAAGTAATTACTCATACTGAAAAAGCACAGAGTTAAGTGCTGTCTGGATTACTTCTTAAATAAACCCACGTTCTGTAATACTCTCTTGTCTCAGAGAGAGAGTTGTTTGATGTTTTAAATAGGACACAACATTTCGTTTTTTCCACTTGGCTTCAGCATTCCCACCATTTTTCATTTGTTCCTGCACTCCTTTCCCAATCAGTGACCAAGCACAACAGCACCCAGTCCTCCACTGCCCAGTGCTTCAGTAGAGTAACTTTTCCTGCATTAGGAAAATCAGACATGCAGCTAAATTGGGAATTAGGCAATCAGGTATACATCTAATAACCTCTGTGGTAGTGAAGAGCTGCAGCCACAGGAGAACATACCTTATTGCCGAGGTGGCAAACACCTGCCCATTAGATCCTATGCTCAGAACAATAATTGAGGCTACTACCACAATCAGATCTGTTAAAAACAAACAAACAAACAAACAATCAAAAGAAGAAAGAATGTATTGATTTTTTGGTTTTAGATGTCAGCACTGAAAAACACAACAAATACAGACTAAGGAAAGCACTTCAAAAAAAGAAATTGTTAGCTGAAATTTGGTGGGCATGTTAAGTCTGTGTAAGAGCTTCACATCAAAACCTCAGTGGCTACAGTTTCTTACAGGATGAATTCAGTAACAGAAGTTTCAAAGAGACTGACGGATCAGGCAGCTTGCCACAAAAAATGCAAAGGCATTTGTACACCCTAGAAATGAATCCTTATTTTGGCTCAAGGCTTCTCATGTAAGAGGAAATGCAAGGGTTTGCTTCACTCAATAATGAAATCCACGAAGTCAAGTATCATGCATACAAACATACACTTGGTTTAAAAGTTGTATCAAAGCTGTAAAGCCAAGCTTTCAAAGTTAAGGGAACTGTCAGAACAAAGGCTGTCTAGAAAAAATCAGAACTGTTAGTTTACTTTGTGATACTGTCTTTATTTGTACAAAAAAATAATTGTTTCCAGAGTTCTTTTTTTTTTGTTTCCACAACTCTGCAGTTTACACAGTTCCAGCTTTATACAATGCAAATGACAGATTGAGTTCACAGTGCCAGCATCCCTTATTTTCTCTCATCCCAGTACAGTGACCATGTCCATTTCTTCTAATTATTGAACCTTGCTGTAACATTATTCTGAGAAGATATTTTTTTAATTTCCTCACCAGCATTTCTGTGGTAAACCTCTTTAGAGCATCTAAATGCTTCCCTTTCAGACTCTAACCAAAAAATAAAGGATACTATTATAAATGGGTAGCAAATGGAGACAGAACGAGGAAAACTTTTGGTAAACTCTCCTTTGCCAGTTTGAAACAGGCAGTACTTTATTCTTCAGAGCACTTCCAAACACCAGCCCTGCTGACTTCACTTGTAGCTGTGAGGGCTCAGAACCTCTGCAACCCGACTTCAAAGTCTTCCTTTGGACATCCAGAAAATGAGGCCCATTTGTGAAAACTTTATTTAACTGACTTTCCATGGGATGCCTGGGCAAGAGGCAGGATGGGATCCAACCTGGGCAGCAACAACAGTTTCCTTCAGCTAGGTTAACTTGTTTTTTCCTCTCCTTTAAGCGTTCTCCTGCCTCATTCACAACCATGTAGTTGCTGCAACAAATAATGCAGAAGTTCTACAACCAACAGTATCCTCCACTCTCTGAGTTGAATTAATTTCCAGTGTCAGTCTGATTTTTGCTGTAAAAGCTGGATTCCTCCCCAAAGGAAAGCACTCACTCAGTTTAAAGACTGTACTACAATAATTGTGCATGTATGAAAATGAAAATGAAAATGAAAATGAAAATGAAAATGAAAATGAATAAAGGGAGGGATGAGGCAACAGAAAGAGCTTCCATTTAGGATTAATCTTAGCTTTTGAATGCCTCACTTTCCAATTTTTTACGCTGTTCCTTTATCATGTGTGAACATATATCTGTAAACATCGGAATTTAGGGTAGATTTTCTTCCCATCACATCATAACACAGATCTTTGCCCCCTAGCAAATGATGCATCATGTCTTTACTAAATTGTCAGACATACACATATCCATCTGATGGCAGGTACTGAAGGTGGAAAAGACTGAGCTCAGAAAATGAGCTTCAACCAGATAGTGAGACATTTTTTCATTTGTACTTTCACTTTTCTGAATGTGTTCTCCATGGTAGAGATATTTCTTTTTTTTTTTTCTTTTTCTCCAAATCTGTTCTTCTACCTCTGCTTCTCCTCTGTTCCTAGTTTTCATCCCAGTTTCCAGCACTCAGACTTCCCTCATTAATCCCAGTTTACTGGTCCAAACAGCCCTATTTTACATTCTAGGTCATCAGCATATCCTGCCCTTTCACTGCCACCTTTTAATCCCACATATTTCCAGCCCCTGCTGATTTTCCTTCAAGCTCCTGCTTGCTTGTCAGACTCTTCAAACATTCCTCTCCCAGACCTTTGCATCAGAATCCACCTCCTGTCTTCTTACTGAGCCTGTGTGTCCCAGAACATTCCTTCTGCCTCAGCCTGGGCTTTTCCATGTGCCCTGGGCAGATGCAGGAAGAGCACTATAAAACCAAACCCAGCAGATTTTCCACTTCCAGCCCCAGCACTGCTGCTCAGAGGAAACTGCAATTTGAATTGTGCAGGCTCGCTGCAGACTGAATCCCTGAGGAAAAGAAGAGCATCCTCTAGCAGGGTGTTTGAACTCTAAACAAGCTGCCAGTTTTTCAGAGGCTTGTTCATCAGATTGGAATTCAGTTCCAGTGACAAACAAAAAGCTATTTTCTCATTAAATTTCTGCTTCAAAGTGTGAAATTGCTAGTGATTCTCCATAAGAAATCATCAGAGTTGCCTTTTTCAGGAACAGTTTAAACATTTTGCATGAAATGTCTCCACAAGACTCAAACTGTAGCAGGCACTGGCATGGAAAGCTTCAGGAAAAAGGGCCAACATTTGTTTACATGACTTTTTTAACTCTAACAAGCATTAGTGTTTAGACTAGCATTACACTGGTATTTATGGTAGTTTTCAAAAAGTAAAGTGTCAGGAAGTTTGTTAATTTAAAAAAAAATAATAATTCCAAATATCACCTATCACGTATCTTACCTGAGTACAGCTTTTTTTTTTTCTTTTGAGGAAATTGCTGATGTGTTTCTTATGTTCCCATAAATTGACTTTCTAGTATTAAATTCTCAGCTTTTTTATTAAAAGCAATTAATTCATTTTAAATTTAAAGCAGTAAGAATATTTGTATTTTATTTTTGTATTTTATTGCTGTACTATTTTACAGCATGTAAATGGGTCTCAGCTTAAAGGTGTGTTTTAAGAAAGGTCTCACCATTGTTTCTGCTGCCTTGGTAAATGAGCACCACACACTAAACGTGCTCCTTCTGGAAACTAGGGAATGAAGAAGCATGGAGAAACAAAGGGATTTTTCTAGGGATTCTTGAGCTGGGAATCAATTCAATATTAATGTCTTCTGACAGGTTGTTACTGTCCTTTCTCACATACATGTTATCATCTACAATCTGTCTGCAAAGTAGAGAAATATTAGGCTAACTTTAGAAAATCTACTTAAAAGTAATTTAAAGATTTGATTTAATAAGTAGGGGAGTTGCATCACTTTCCATTTTAGCTAAAATGCTAAAAGACAATTCAAAAAATTATGTGTTCTATCTT
This sequence comes from Corvus cornix cornix, assembly GCF_000738735.6. Taxonomy (NCBI): domain Eukaryota; kingdom Metazoa; phylum Chordata; class Aves; order Passeriformes; family Corvidae; genus Corvus; species Corvus cornix. The sequence goes on along the minus strand of NC_047057.1, from coordinate 64,032,873 downwards.
AACACTCTCCTTTCCCAGTTATTCAAGTTGCATGTTAACATATGAGTTCATGCAGCATGGAATCCAGTAATATTTTAAAAGTTTATAAATGAAAGTAGTAATTAGGCTTGACTACTAAACCTCTGCCTGGTATTAAGCACCGAAGTAATTTTTATTTACAGCTAGAGAGGGAAGGAAAGGAAAGATAATGGAAGAACTTAAGGAAATTCAAAACTGTTACCCAAGTGGAACTTTGTAAGAATTAATCCAAATTTTATGAACAAAAACCCAGAGAAGAAATATCCCTGCTCTCAAAGAAATTTTAGATTTTTTTTTTTCTGATTTTAAAATAAAGACTTTTGTATTAATGAAGAAATAAAATGAATGCATTTTGTTTTTCATTCTGGTTTAATCCTTTAATTTCTTTTTCTAGTGTCTGTATTTTATTCATGTTGATTCAAAAATGATAGGATGAGTCAGTAGGATTCAGTCATTCACAGCAAAGGTATTTCCCAAATCTAGCTTCTTTTTTGAACAGTGCAGACACTGTTCCATCTGCATTTGATATGGAAAATCAAACCTTGATTTCCAGTGTATTATATTCTTAGGGGAATTCCAAAGGTTAAATAAAGTACTGATACCTGTGAGTGCACAACCAGCTGTAGCCATTCTTAGCTTTTCTTAACAAAACCCACTGTGTCTCCCCCAAGGGCTCCAATACAAACATGAATATTTACTGTGGTAGAAGCACAATACCAGCAGAAAGAACCACTTGAAACCACAGTTCAATGAGACTATCATTTTCTCTAATATACCCACCTAAGAAGCACTTCTCAACTGAGAGAGAAATCAAGAACATGATGAGGAGTAAAAATGGTACCTTATAGGCCTCATGGTTAGGTCACAAAACTAGATCAGCTCTAGAGGCAGACGAAGAATTTGTTTGTACCCCAGGAAGGATTTTGTGTTCAAAATCTTAACAATTTTCTTCAATTACCCAAGATTTATTCATTTCTTCACTTTACAATCCTGCCTTTCTAAGCCATATTTTAAGTGTTCAGTTCTAGCAACCCAAAAGAAGAGAAATCACAAAGCAGATAAATGTTGAGGGGCAGGTGTAGCTCACAACTGCAGTAAGGCCCCTGCAGAAGTTGAAATTTTTATTTACAACAAAGAGGTGGGGTTGCAAAAGAGTTTAAGTCTTACCAATGATGGATATTGGCTTCCTGGCAAACCGGATTCTTCCCTGGAAGCCAACATATTTACTCCTGCAGCCTGCAGACCACAGCCGGACCAGGTACTCAGCACCAAAAAACACCACCAGAACTATTTCCTAACACAGGGAAAAGGAGAAGAGATCAGAGTTGAGTTCTTTTCATTAAGAGTCAGAGTACAGGTTGCATATCTAATTTATTCATAGGACTAATACAGATGAGCTTTTCAAGACAAATGATGCAATAAAAAGGATTTTGTCTAATCTGTTCACTTTTTATATGCATATGCCAGGCAGTAAATAAAAGGGAGAGATAATCAGTACCTGAATGTGATTTGCATGAATAAATGGATGGTTTAAGCTCCATTCCTTCAGTATATCATAGGGAAAAACACAGTATTATTCTTCTTCTGTTTCTTTCCAAAACTTAAAATTTTAAAAAACAAGGACTAGTGGGAGGCTACAAGTATATCACTCCTAAAACTTACAAGCATATGAAGCATTTCTAGATGATGAGAAAGAATTTATGAACATAAAATCAGAAAGTAAGGTCAACTTTTATATAGAATCACAGAACACATCAAGTTGGAAGGGACCCATGGAGATCAGCAGGCGGGATGATCCTCGCAGGGCCATCTGAAACTAAACTGTGTGACTGAAGGTGTCATCCAGGAGCTCTCTCAGGCACTCCCTGGGGAACCCATTCCAGTGACCAAGCACACTCTCAGGGAAGAACCATTTCCTCATGTCCCCTCTGAATGCCCCCTGGTGCAGGTTCATTCCCTTTCCTTGGGTCCCTGGCCACCAGAGAGAGGAGATCAGAGCCTCCTGCTCTGCCTGCCTTGAGGAAGCTGCCACTGCGGTAGGTCACTCCTCAAGCTCCTCTTCTCCAAGCTGGACAAACCCCCACACCTCAGACACTTCCTCCCAAGCCTTGCCCTCCAGGCCTTGCCCCACCTTGGTTGCCCTCCTCTGGACACACTCTCATGTTCTGATGTCATTCTTCTGTTGAGACACCCAAAACTGCCCCCCGAACTCGAGGTGGGGCTGCAGCAGTGCAGAGCAGGGTGGGACAATCCCCTCCTTCCACCCTGTGCACTCCGGGACACAGGTGACCCTTTTTGCTGCCAGGGCACACTGGTGACTCACTTTGAACTTGCCATCAAAACCCCCACACCTCTTTCTGTAGGGCTGCTCTCCAGCCTCTTGTCCCACAATGTGTAGGTATAACCAGAACAGGGGGAGAATAAAGCACTTGCTTTTGTAAATTTTCATACTGTTGGTGATTTCCCAGCTCTCTGGTCTATCCAGACCTCTCTGTGAGGCCTCTGTACCCTCAGGGGAGTTCACAGCTCTCCCCAGTCTAGTACTGCTGTCAAACTAACTCAATGTGTATTCGATTTCTGAGTCTAGATCATTTTAAAAAATACTGGAGAGCACTGTCTGTAAAGTTGAGCCCTGGAGTCCCCCCAGTGACTGAGTGCCAGGCTGATGTAACCCTGTTTACTGCCAGCTCTTTGTGCCCGTTTCTCACCCAGTGTACCATGGGCTTGTTGAGTGTTTATCCAGAAGGATTCCACGCAGACAGGACCAAAAGCTTTGCTGAAATCCAAAAAACCCCACATTTTCTGACTTTCCTTAGTCAACTATGGATAAATTTGAGTTGTTTAAGCAGGAATTTCCCCCATGAACTTGTGCTGGCTGTAACCAATGACTGTGTTGTCTCTCAAGTGTTTTTCAGTAACTCCCAAAACAACCTTCTCCATAATTTTACCAGGCACTGCAGTGAGACTGACATGTCTGTATCACCAGGGACTTCCCTCTTGTCCTTGAAAACTGGGATAACACTTGCCAGCTTTCAGTTTGCTGGAACCTCTCCAGACTCCCAACACCATTGAAAAATAAATGGAGTGAGGTCCCACAATGACATCTGCCAGGTCTTTCAGTATCCTGGAATGCATCCCACCACGCCCCATGATTTATGCACATCCAGCTGTATCAGCAAGTCTCAAACAAAATCAAGGTGGACTGAAGTTTTATCATCCCCCCAGTCATGGTATCCCAACAGAACTCCAGACTTCCCAGGGCCCATCGTTGTTGAAGGCAGAGGTGAAAAGGACATTAAATGTCTCTGCTTTGTCTACATGGCTATTTTTGAGGTGACCAATCTCATCAAGCCATGTCCCAATGCTATTTCTGATTCCCCTTTTGCTATGAACATATTTTTAAAAGTCCTTTTTATTGTCCTTCCCAGTGCTGGCCTGCTTGAACTCCAACTGAGCTTTTGCTGCACTAATTTTCTCCTTACCTTGGGGACAGAATCTCCTCTCGTGACACCTGTCCTCCCATATACTCCCCTTTCCTGCCTAAGTTCTACAAGATCCCTGCTCAGCCAAGCTGCTCTTCTGCCCTGCTTTGCTTGACTTCCAACCCTTTGGAATTGCCTGCTCCTGTGCTCTTAGGAGAAGGCTCTGAGAAGGTGGCCAGCATTCAGAGTCCCCAATACCTCCAAAAGCAGATTCCCAAGAGACTTTACAAACCAGCCCCTACTGCTCTCCACACATCCAGGATCAAACTTTTGCTGACAGTTCCTCTTCTATCACCAACTTTTGAAACTCAGCTCCTTCAAGGTCACGGTGACCAAGACACAACCACCACCCACCACTTTGCCCACAAGTCCCTCTCAAACAACAAATCTAGGAGGGTACCTTTCCTACTCAACCACCTACACCAAGAAGTTATCTTCAACATGCTCAGAAACCTGCTTTATGACATTCCTGTATGAGTCCTCTGTATGACATTCCCAGTTGATATCTGGGAAGACAAAATCACCCATAAGGATTGGTGACTGCGGTGAGCTGTATATCCAGCATGTAAATAAATGAATTATCAGTATTTTAATATTGCACCCCTTTACAGCTCTGCATTGTGTAGCACTCGTGCATGACCAAGGATATGCGTACTTTGAAATACTTCTCAAGAAAACAGATGAGTAAAGATCACAAGGTGGGCATTCAGTGACATCTTTGTTCCTCCCTTCCTTGTTTTCCTCTCTGTTGCAGTGTGGTAGCACAACCCAAGCACGGCTTCTAGGCTTTGCTCCAACCCAAACCATATCCAGTAATTCAGAGTCACCAAACATACTACATGAGTTACAGCTCTGGAAAATGTTTGCATTTTAACTTCAACGTGCTTGCAATCTGCACCTGGGGAATTCTAAAGCACCCAAAAAGCAAAACATGCTTAAATCACAATTTTCACTGAATGACAATACCAACTGGATTTTAAAACTGACATTCTGAATGGCTTAAGAGAGACCAAAATATTTCAAAGCTGAAAAAAAGAAAAAACTCTACACTAATACGCAAAAATTCATGTCAATTTTGATCTTTAACAAAGTTAGGTTAACAATTCTGTATTCACTTCTGCCTCCTTGATTGCCTGGGATGAGAACCAAGAAAATATGCACAGTCTTCCTCTTTTTTTGCATGGTACTTTCAGCCTGACTAAAACCAAGGATTAGTACAAAACTAAGAAATCTTACAGCCATTTTCAAGGCAGAAGCACAAGAAAATACACAGCAAATTAACTCCCCAAGTTTCATTTTTTAGTGTATGTATTAACTAGAACACCCACAACTAATTCTAAGTTTGCATTCTGTTTGCAATCTAAACAGAAATATTAATTCAAGTATAATAGTCAAATCAAAGCCCAAAAACAATCTCCAAACAAAACAATTCTTGTATTTCTGGAATCTTGCAAAATAGTCTCTCACTTATTAAATTGTCTAGATTTTTAGCAGGTTCCTGTTAGTAGCATTTTGTTTTTCTTCTTAGGAATCGCTTATTTCCACCAAGGGAAGCAGACCACTGTTTATGGCAGTGGAAGAATCATTTTCATGGACCTGCATATTACAAACATTGGGTCACTTAGGTGAAAAGTTGTGTAGAAAGGAGACAAGTAGAGAAGTGCCAAGGAAGCAAAAACTTCTTAGATTTTCCTTGATTATCCTCTGAGGGCACTTTTAAAAGCTGAAATTAAAACTACATCTGGCCTGAGGATATCTTATTCTCAGAAGCCCTCTTGGTTATGTCCAGAAAACCCTGATGAAGTCAATAAGGTTGCGCAGTCCATGGAAAGGAAAAATAAATTGTTGACATGAAGGAGGAAAAGCAGGAACTTCCATCTTCAACAAATTTGACATTAATTACTAATCACAGTTCATTTTGTCCTGGACAGGTGTCCACATTACCAAAAACCACAGCCATTAACACATTTGTTGGCAGCCTCAAAAAGGCCAAAGACCAAAAAAGCATGGAAACTGGACGAACAGCACAGCACTGCAGGTGGTCCCTCAAAAAACCAAGGAAGACTATGACATTTACACTCTTGTTGTGTGTACTCCTAATGCAAGATAGGAGACATCCATTTCCAGAGCTGCCAAGGCTGTTCAAGCTTCACCTCACTAAATTCACCTTCATAAAACAGCCCTAACCTCCCTCCTTTTCCTCTTCTACACATAAACACTTTTCAGAGCCTTAAATTTATTGCCTCTCATTTACCTTCTGGTGAAGGGAAAAAACAACAACCCAGCAATTTTCTGGAAAGTCAGGAAAAAGTACTAATTCTCACTGAAATGGTAACAAATGATGGTGAGAACTTGTGGACAAAATATGAACCAGAACAAAATCAGCAAAAACAATCTGCAAACTAAATTCACATCCATCTGTGTGTCACTTTGAGATCTTTCTCCATCTTTCTGCAATTTTCCAGAACTCTTGCTTTCAAAATGGGATTACACTTACAAGGAACCCACAGACCCTTTTGATTTAGGCTCCCAGCAGTATTTTTCCACTTCTCCTGGAAGTGGTCAAGGAAGAAATGCATGATGAAGGATTCTGAGCAGATCCTGGAAACCTGGAAAGCAGTTTTGCATCAACAGAAAGCCAGGGATGAACTCTTCTAATGAAACTGAAATCAAAAATAACGACTGGGAACACACCATTACTTCATAAAAATAAGAGCCATTATCAGACTTGATTCTTCACACTCACATTGTCACAGTCTCTTCCTGTTTTGATCATGGCAACTCAAATTGCCACAGGAATACCAGCAAAAGAATTTAATTACAGATTTTAAACTGAGTATGTGCTATCTAACGCCTCTGCTAAAGTCAGTAGCAGCATTCCATTATTCTGTGTTTCTCCCTCGTCTGGGAAAAAGACCCAAAGCACACCTATAATAGTCCTTGCCCTTAAATTAATTTCATCTTTGAAGTATTTTTAGTTTTCTGAAGTCTAGCCACTGCATAAGTCTTCCCTCCCCACCTCAAATTAATAATAAAATAATACATAGTCATGTTCATGCTGTTATTAGTATAATTTCATTTTATTAATTTAATGAAAAAAATGCAAAAATAAGCTTAAAGGGAAATATGTATACAAATAGCTTCCACCCGTATCTAATTCAATCAGTCAAATAAAAAACCCTTGTGGAAAAGCCATCAGCTTTCTGTCCAAGAATGTCACTGACGACCAAATAAAAAAATGCTCACATTAACACAGAAACCCAACACTTTTACACAGGTATGTGTGTGTGTGTGTGTGTGTGTGTGTGTAAATTAAATATATAACCTGGAATTTATAATCTATCCCAGTTTGGTTATGGATAACTGCACTGGAGAAGCAGGAGAGGGAAGTTCGCTGGAGTGATTAAAGTGCACACATGAAAAAGAAGGGTATTTTCTCAGCTGCAGCTGTGTTTTAGGTGGAGAGCACACACAAGGCTCTCTTCACTTTTTTTATTGGAATATTTAGGTGCTGGGGTAAAAGGAGGAAGTGGGATGGCTAAATGAATAGTGTGTGCTCACGGAGATTCAATCAAGGAATGGCAGCTCCAGACAATGAAGCCTCAGAAAGAGGCATAAAGGTTTAATAGTCCAAATGTTTGCACACGTGTAGTTATGCCCCAGATTTAATCTGATAACCTGTCTTCAAGGTTTTCCAGTCCTTACAGTTGAAAATGTCCATTTAGTGACCTGTTTAGTTTAATAGCTACTCAAATGCTATGAAAACCTACTGATACTGAAAATATTTATTTTCTACCATCATGCTGGCTCTTACAAAGATGACAGACATCCTATGTGAAAATAGAATACCCAACACAGAGAAGAAAAATGCCAAATGCTGCTAAGTGTCCTATAGTACCATTAGCTTACTCACACTTACAACTTTTAGGTGAAACCAATGCACTCAAACTTTAGAAGCCAGTTGTTTGGATACAAATGGATTTAACATTTCCTAAAAAAATTAAAAATAAAACATTTCCATGCACACCTGATAAATATGATGAATTTGCTGACTTCCTACCAGGAGCATGCCTGTCTTTCATTTTATTGCTATTTGCTGTTTCCTGCATGGAATGAAGCTGTACACTCATGAGGGAAGCACATGGTGCTCCCTCTGTAACAGCCACATTCAAGTGAGCTGGGTGACTCACAGAGGAAGAGTTATTTTTTAATCCTATTTAAGCAGGTAACAACTTTTCTCCAAAGAAAATCAACTACAGCCCCAACTATTTTTGAGCAGGACTCTTTTTCTCAATTGCTTAATTCTGAAAAAATACCACTAAGGCAAATATAATCAAATAGAGAATGAAGGAGATTCAGTAGGTTAGTGCCTGGAATTCTTAACTTCCCTATAGATCCACAGAAGCCTTCCAGCTCCCCCCAGCATGTCCCTGAAGGGACCACCTCTGGTAGGAGGGGAAGGGTTTAGCTTTGCTCCTGGGGTGGAATCTATCCAACATGAATATGCACTTCAGAATTTTAAATAATTATTTCTATGTTTCTTAACCTTTTGATTTGAGAGGGTATCAACATTTTGAGGAGAGGAACTGAAAAAAATCTGCATGTCTCTCTCCACCTTCCCCTCACTGCCAAGAGACTTTCTCAAGTCTCTTGGCCACATTCTGAAACCCCTTTGCACAGAGAACTCCACAGAACCCCAGTGAGTCAAAGCTGACTAAGGGAATTACGAGTTGGCCCTTCGTTAATTAGTCTCAGCCTTACTTACTGCACACAGATTTCTATTTCAGACATCTGCAAAGCACACAGAAATCATTCATTATGTTCTGTGGTGCATCAGGCACAAGGTAATTTAACCCACAAGAATAATTGAATTATAATTCACATTGAGAAGCTTGAGAGTTGCATTTGATTCCAGATAAACAATGGCAACTCAGCAAGATCACTCAGCAGACAACTTCAGCTTATGGAATGTGTTGAAAGACTCATGGACTCAATTTTTTTCCTAATATATTTAATGTATGAAACAATATTCCATCTCTATTTTAATAGTGCTTTGTATTGTAATAATATAATATTCCTGATCTATTTTTTCATCTTCCCACAGACCAACAAGAAGCTCAGAAAGAAACAGGGATTCTCCTCCTTGGTTTCTCTCTCAGAAGTTTACAAGAGTAAAAGAATACAGCAAATGCTTATGAGCCATAAGGTTCTTTTTATTCATGTGTATTCTGCACTTGTGGAGTCTGGGTCTCCCATAGTATAGAGGAATTGATGTATTTTCTCCTGAGGCAGTTTGCCTGTCAGTGTCTTTATGGGACTGGACACCTCACAAACACCTGCAGTCACCCAGGAAATACACACTGCCCAAATATCACGAAATGCCACGAATTATTATGGGATACCCTGTAAGAAATCCATTATCAGCTGTAAGAAATGATGTGATGAGGCCACCAGGAAGACTGCCTGTGAATTTCATGTATTGCACTACCAAAGTGCAATCACTTTATCAAACAGAGCTGGGGAAGGCCCAAAGTGTTCATGCTATATGGCAAAGACCAGATTTAGAATTACAAACTGGCCCAAAGGCAGGAAATAGATAAAAATTCCTCCTTTTCAACTTTCTAACCCTGACTGCTTTGACAGCATGGAGAAAATGCCCTCAAGCATATTAGAATACACTCACTTCACCATAAATCACAGAGACCACTCAATTAAGCTTTTTGCAACCTTGTTTCTCCTCTGCTACAGTTTGGAGGTGACCCAGAACTTGATGACCTGACTACACAGCTTAGATGGGAGATGGGGCAAAAGTAGAGACAAACAAAAAGCAACAAGAGAGCTCCTCCACTGCAGACGTGTGGTCTCCTTTCAAAACCCTCACTTTGAAAATGGTGTTATTCCAAAGAGAAAAGCCACACTGATGTCCAGTTCAGAACCAGAGCAGTTAAATAGTGACATGCCTTAGCTGGCTTAAGTAAGCCAATTATCACTTGGCACTCTGAAGTTTGAGTACTTTGGACAGCCTTGCCTATATTTAGAGCAGGAGGATGTGCGTGTTCATGGCATGTGATGCAGAAAAAATCATATAAACCCCAAACTGAGCAGTGACTTTGGGAAAGCCACATAACAACAAGGACCCATCTGCAGCCAAAAACATCTTCCACAAGATCCTCCTCTTAAGCCCTGTCTCCTAAATACAGCCACAATGTGAGTCTCTGGCCTGAAAAACTTAAGCAGCAGCTGGTGTGGGAACTTCTAACTTCACATCTCAGCCTCTTCTCCAACAGAATTTGCAAACATGGAAGTGTTAATCCATGCTAAACGTAGTCACTACATGGGAATTTGCAGCAACCAAGAGGGCAGTAAGGGCTAACAATAGAGGCAACAAGTGAGGACTCTGAAAATAGAGTCTTTGAGAGAATTGTGTACCCTCTGGTGCAACAGTGCTGTGAACTACAGGTGTTCACGTGTTTGGGAGAGATGGTGGTGCTTCTTCCACCAAAGAAACCCCTCGGAGGAAAGCAGATGCATAAAGCCTGTCTCCAAAAGGAAGAGGTACCACACGGCCTGAACTCATCCAGAAAAACCACTGGAATCTGGGATCCAGTCCTGCTGAAACAGGAAAGGTGATGGAAGCTGGAACACTAGCACTATCCTTGCTTGTGGCTCTGCTTGTAGGATATCACGTGCCCTTCAAAGTCTTAACCAGCAAGCCTGAGAAAACTGCACGAGAATGTGAGCAGAACATGGTGACCCCTGGTGAAAGCCAAAGAAGAGACTCAGAAGCACTTCAGCTATTTTAATATAGAATAGTTTTTTTTAAAAGTCTCCTATTTTTTTTTTCACTGAAAACAGACTGTCAGAGACACAACACTGAAATAACCAAGCATTGGGTCCAATCCAGAGGATCAATTTTGTCCTTTTGCCATTTAGCCAAACACAGTTTTGCCATTACCATTTAGCCAGAAAATGCTGTGCTGATCCACATTTGGATTATGTGCTCTGAATTGGACAGCATGTTGAGATAAGCAGTATCTACAATCCCTCCTTCATTCCAGTGCAATGGCCACATTACCTCCTTCATGGCACACAATTAAAACTAAATTAACAAAGTTGAATCACTGGGATTTATAGCAAAACCAATCTATTTTCTCCAAGTCAAGAATACACTTGGCATTCTTAAATTTAAAAAGTAATTAACATCAAGATACTAAATCAGAGAAAACTTTTCCCTTACTCCTGTAACACTGTCATTATACAAATTGATTAATTACTCTGCTGTTACTCACAGTGTGTAAAAACATCATGTATATGATGAAAATAATATTTCGTTCTTGCTTTTAGACTGGCACAATTAGTGAAAGTCATCCCACAAGCTAAGAAGCTCTCTTGTTGCAAGGTCTTTTTCAATTAAATAAGAATAAAAATCAGTCTTTTACAAACTACCATGGTGACCTCTCCTGGTAGAAAAATATATGACCTCTAACCATGAAAACGGATAAATCTTCAAAGGAGGAAGTACACCTGGCCCACTTTATAGCTTATTTTTTCATGCCATATCCTGAAAGATCCAGATGCCATTTACAAACCAAAACTGACACACAAACTTGTAGATCATCAAGAAAACATTACAGCGTCTTGCTGTAGAGGGAAAAGCCTAATTAAAAGGCTTTGGCAACTTTTAAAAATACTTTTTCAACAGAATCATCATAGAAACAGATAAAATTATAACTGTATTATTAGAGAACTAAAACTTGATACAAAATGGGAGGATAAAATGTTACCTAAAGCTGGGGCAACTGGGGATGAAACTCAGCTGTAACTCAGGATTGTCCTGAGTGTTGCAAACACTTTATTCACAACTGTGCCTTGTTCCACTGTGCATGTTTCCCCACACACTGTACAAGAACTTCTCATGCACCAGATCCTCAGTACTGCTGGACAGACCAGTGAGAAATCTTCCACTGGTACAGCTACAGATACCAAACAAGGCTGGGGAAGCTACAGATTCATTTTCATACCACACTACAGGCACAATCTGAACGAAAATCAACAGTACATGCATTTAAGCTTTGTGCATTGTTAAATAACATGTACTTTGTCATTCTGATCCATTTTTAACACTGTTGGAACCTCCAGGCTTCTCTCTGTAAGTATGAAAGATTCAGGAAGAGCTACGTTCTTCATTACCCATTCTGTTGGTGTTTACCAATACGCGTCATTGTGCCAATGCCACTGTCACTCCCCTCAGCTGCTGGTTTGCTAAATAGTCAGAGGAGGGAAAGAAATCCAATCAGGGATTAACAGAGCTCATACAATCTGTATATATGAAAAAATTTAATTAGAGTATGTCAGACAGAGCTAGGAAAAACTCTTCTAAGAGTGACAGTGAATACACAAAATACTTCGTGGTATGAGAACAAAAACCTCCTTCAAATGCCAATGTTTCAAGTTCAAGACAAGCAATTTCACCAGTCCTACTATCACGGAAGTAAACTGATTTTACCACAGTGATGATGAGATGGAGATTTGCGTGTCATCTTCCCTTTGTAAGTGCAAAGAACAGAAGCTTCCTTTGAGCCCAAGCAAGAGCATCGAAGAAAACATTTATGGCCGACGGGAGGCACAGCATCAGCCTGTACCAGGAGCTGTGGCTATGCAATGTTTTCAGTCATCTCAAAGACAACAGTTTGGCCTTCATACTGAAACACAGGGCTAAAAGTCATGTTCCTTTCCTCCAGAATTCACTTGAATTGTCAGAGACTTGAGAACATACGCTATGGGAATGGGGGGAGGAAAGTAAACATTTGGGGCTTTTTTACTCTAAGTTCTAGCAACTGCTTCTTCAGTCCCCTTTTTCCATTCAAGCTAAAAACACTCTGATATTCTCTCCCTGGTATATTCACAGAGCTTGTCTGAATTGGTTTCACAGCTGATAAGAAATTAGCACAGATCATCCAGATGTCTTAAGAACATTAACATAATTACCTCTTTGAAACACAAGACTCTGGTGTCTCAGGACACCATATATAGCTACATCTGTTACCAATGCCTCATCTCTACTCCAGTGACCCATATTATCCAAAATTGTATTTGGCACACCATCTCACCCTCCCTAAGAAAATACAAAAACATTTCAATGTCTTCAAGTACGAAATGCTATCCCTCTTGTCAGGCAACTTTCAACAGGACATTTTTGAAACTGATCCTTCCCAAGTGCTAATCTACCTCAATATAATGAAAAGTTGTTTTTTCACAAGTGGGAAAATACCATGAGCATCACACGCCAGCATTTATTTGCTGCTGAGGGCTATGCAATTACAGGGTCCTTCACTCAGGAGGCAAACAAACCAATTTCATTTTGAACTTGATCCAGTAGATGCCTTGGCCCAGTTTTGTTTCTCACTACACTGGCAGTGTCCTCTGTTCCCACTTTCAAGAGTTCAGGAAGAATGCACAGGCACAGGTTTCCATATTTTTGAGGGAGAAAACTCTGGTTCCATGAACAGTCAGCTGTGGTATGAAGTAGATCAGAGTCATGATCCTCCCAGGAGTAAAGAGAACAGCGATCTCCACACTTCTGTGGGGTGAACGCTTTCCTGGCTCAAATGGGACACCCAGCTGGAAATTCCTTCAGGTGATGGTGGGAAGAAGTGCTCCAAGCAGGAGTCCAACCATTTAGCTCCTGGTAACAAGAAGTCTCCCAACTCTATGAAAAAGAACTGATTTAATTAGCTCTAAAACCAGTCTTTTGTAATTGAAAGGAATTTATTTCAGACCAGATCAAGTTTTAAGACAAATGCATTCTAGGCAAGTGACTCTACAGTAGCCAGGAGAACAGCTACGCTCTGTGCTGGCCATTTCTAGGAAGGAAACTAAGGAAAAAGCAGGAGGAAAAACTCCAGAGAGGCATCCTCCAGGGTAAGGCTGTGACACAAGGAGACCAAGAAATTGTTCCATTGAGTGTGGATGACTCATTTGTTAGATGATAACAACACCTAAAAATAGCTGGCAGTGCTATGTGAGCACTCTGAGAGCCACACATCCGTCTCCATCTCACTACTCTTTGTCCAACAATGTGTCTGTGCATGCACTTTCCATCTGCACAGAAACAATCAGCTGAGCCAGGATCACTGCTCCCAGTGACAGCTCACCACGTCTCAGGGAACAGGAGAGGACCACACATGATTGGCAGAACACTGCACTTTGTTTGACACTGAGTGTGGCTTAAAGGCCAAGCAACATTTGTTACAGGATTAACTTTAATCAAGGTCTCGGAATAACTCTGGGATCTAATGATGGCTCAGTCAACTGCACACAAAAGCTGCACATGCTAATGTAGCCTAAGCCATAGGAAAACAAAGAAGTAACTGATTTTTATTTTCAAACCAGATGGAAAAACAAATCCTATCACATTAAAGGCCACCACTTAGGAAAAGGAAACTACAGTAAGAATACTGAAATCATCACACACTGAGATCAGAGGATTTGAGTGGCTAAAATACAAATATTGCAAGGAACCGTTTGAAGGTTATTTAGGCTAGTTTTATCAAGGATGTTTAATCTCCATTTTTCACTCTCCAAAGGTGAATAGAGGCAGGTGGGAACAGAGGAGGGACATTGTCTAGCATCTTCATGAAAGTTATTTGTACTTTTGATTCCCCACAAGCAAGCACCAACTTCAAACCCAAATCACTGGTGACAGCAGCGTGATAGGAGCTCTTCCCTCCTGTTCTGTATGGCAGCAAACCAGGCAGACAGAAATCACCCACCTCTGAAAAGCAACGTTCTTGGCCAACTTTTTACCATAAGACATAGAAAACAGACATTTTAAAAAGTCATTCCTATAGAATATCCTGTTCCATGCGGCCTAAGACTGATGAACACCAGTTGTCCACTGTAAGAGATGCACTTTGGGAAAAGCAAGTTTATAAAAACTGATAATCTAAAAAGTGGCCTCATAGTTCAAGGATCTAGAAAATAATCATCCCCATTAAACTGTGACCTTTCTTTAATGAAAGCAGCCACTCTTTAAATGTCCTGGTAGCATGCTTTGCATGAGGTTTTTTAACACTTACCTCCCTCGGTCACCAAAAGCAATTTAGGTTTAGTCAAACTTATCAGTCCTTCCCAAAAAAAAGTTCACTCACCATCCAGAAAAGGGTTCCAATGGCAAACTCAGAATAATGCTCTATAGTAGACAGCACACTGAATAATAAACAAATCAGCACCAGGAGAAATCTGTAAAAAGAAAACAGTGTTTAGTGACTTGTCAAGTTGAACTGTAAATCTAGATCTAGTTTTTTCTCTCTCTCATTCACATAACTTTTTTCATCACAAATACTTTGTGTTTAATCAGTTAATTCTTCCAAGTCAAATGAGTACCATCATTTTGCTTTCATTCAGCTTTCAGACCATGGAATAAAAATGACAGGAATGCTGAACACAGTAAAATCAATAGGAAAATCTCACATAATCAAGTATATTTCTCAGGGAAGCTTGTCATTGTGAATGTTTCATGTTTCACTGACTGCTGCACAACTTAATGAAGACACAAACTACACTCAATGGGTTTTGGTAGCTTTTACATGAAAATTATCAGTGGAAATGCTTATCAAGAAGGGGAAAAACTCATGTACAACCTAGAGACCAGTGACAAGATGAACTCCTTTGGAGTTTATCCACAGTCTCACCCCAGTGGGCACTTTTATCAGTGTTCCAGAAGAACAGATGAAAGGCACCTCATCAAGTCCACACCTGACACAAGCCCAGGAGTTTGGTCATGAAGCTTGAGGGCAGAGCCCCTGGTTAGTGGTTGCTGGACAAGCTACAGAACAGATGTACAGGAATCTCATAAAACTCGACAGGAACAAACCTTAAGTCCTACACAAAGTGTGGGGAAGAAGACTAAAACATGTCCCCTTGACCTCCCTTTCCCAGGCTCAGCTCCTGTCCCTAACTCCCAGCTCCTGCCCCTCCCTCCCTCACACATGCCCAAGCAGCAAAGAGGGATGGGGAATGTGGGGTTGCAGTCAGACTACAACACTTTGCGCCTCCTCCCTCCTCCTCCTCCTCCTCACACTCTGCTCCATAGTGGGCCTTTTCACAAGCTGCAGTCCTTCAGGATAAACCTTTCCCAGGGGCTGCGGGGAATTTCTGCTCTGGAACCTGGAGCTCCTCGTCCCCCTCCTCCTGCTCCTCTCACATTGGTACTCAGAGGTTCTTTCTCACTCCTGCTTTTCCCTCTCTTCTCACAGCCCATGCTGTGCTTTTGGGCTTATCCCAGGAACTTTTCCACCTAAGGCTGGGGGCTCAGCAGTACATGTGTGCACACAGATATAAAGGAGCACACAACACAGAATCCCAGAATTATTCAGGTTGGAAAAGGTCTCAAAGATCATCGAGTCAAAACATCAACCCAACACTTCCAAGTCCACCATGAAACCCTAAGTGCCACATCTACACATTTTTCAAATACTTCCAAGGATGGTGATTCTACCACTTCCCTGGGCAGCCTGTTGCATTTATTTACTCAAAAACGCACTTCATATCTATATATATATCTAGAGAGAGAGACAGACAGACAGACAGACAAACACAGGTACAGGTTTGGCACTTGGAAAGAACTGCTTGGATGTGGAATACCCCAAAAACATGTTTGTCTCAGATGGAAGGTAGGCTGAGCCAATATTCTTTATGCAGAACATTCAAACCACAACTCGAACCAGGGAAAATGGGAGAATGCTGCTATCTATGGGGCCCTTCAGCTTTCATTTTTCTCTTTTTAGAGTGCCTCAGAGTTTCAGACTGCCTTGGGATCCCCAGAAACATTGAACAGGGGATAATAAACACTGAAAACAATTCTCTGGCATGTTTGGTGTGGTCATTCATACACCATTAAGTATGTGCTAACACAGGCAAGGAGAGACAGTTGTTTCTCAGCTGCCACATAGACAACGGCTGACATCTTCAAGCCTAAAACTGGATTTGAAGATGTAAAGAAAGAAAAAAAGTCCTGCTTTCTGTCAGCTGGCTCTGACACTATTTAACCACAAGTGGAGATTTGAGAAGATAAGGGCCACCACTAATAAACAGATTTCTTAAGCAGTAGTTAGAGGTCTACATGTGCAACTGTCTCTGAATCAAGTTTGCATTTCTTCAATGTTGACCTATCCTGATCCACAATAAAAGGCAAAAGGGATCCAGATAATTCATCTTAGTCAAGGGTAAAAGCACCTTTAGCTTGGGACAGATCTTAGCCACACTCTCATGATTTATGAGTTCCACAACCCTTTACTCAATTCTGCTACTCCTTTTGCTTCAACACACACGAATTGCCAAATGTATTATTCACCAGTTTTACTCCCATCCCCAAATGTTTACCTCTGAAAACAGTGCTATGTTATAGGGGATACAGAGACCTGTCCAAGGCATAATAAAACTGATCTATTGCTTCAATGAGCTGCTGTACTGCCCAAAGATAAACCAGCAGAGGGGACAGAACCCTGCATTCCTGGAGAGTGATGCTCCAAAAGGGAAATCAGAGCAAAGCCTCAAGGAGAGATACTGAAACACAAGCCAGCCTTTAGCAAATGGAAAAGAACAAATCGATAAGGGGTTCAGAGCATAAGGGTATTGCCAGTGTCCAACACTAGAAGGGTCTAGGCTTGGGAAACTGCAGAACTTCTGCCTTTTCTTAACACAACAGCACTGCTTTCCATGTAAAGAAAATGCAGGTGTAAAAGTAAGGTCAGCAGGGTCATAAGAACCTCTTTTTCTTATCCATTTAATATGAGATCAGTACTGAGTACCCCCCTCTGTTGGATGCTGTGCTCCACCAGGGAGTTTCTTTATCCAGACACCTTTTACTTCCAATTAGCAATCCCAGTGATGAGTATATGGAGAAAAGACACAAAAACCCCAGCATACCAAACAACTCCAGCAGAGATGTAGCAAGCACTTCTCCAAACTAGTCAGTCTGTTGGTTCTCATCTTTTTCTGTGACACTGTTGTTCTACTCCTGCCATTGTTACACAATTTAATCCTAGGCAAAATGCATGTACAAAGAGATGGTCACTTCTTCTGAGTACAGACTCCTAGGTGCTTCCAGATCCCTGCCATTTCAATTATCTCCTTTCAAAATACCTTTGTCTTCTTTTACTGCACTCACTAGTAATACATAAAAATCCAGGGGAAATTCACATTCTAAATATTTTCTACCAAGACCCTGAGGATGACAGTGCACTTTACACCTTTTCCACTCTAAGAGAAGCAAAGAGAAAAAACAATATTCTTACATACCCCGTAGATATTATCACTACATCTTCAACCCCATCTCCTTTTAGGCTTCAGAAAAAGCAACTAAAAGAAAGAGGTTTACCAAAAAATCAAGAAAAAAATCATCCACAGTGCCAAGCTATAGGTGCATAAGGATGTAAAAGAGAGGACAATTGGTGCCTGTTTCTTACTAAGGCACCCCAAACTGCCAACACAGCCTGCAGGTCTTGTAACTTCAAGCTAATTGTTGCTTCTCTCCTGGTTTTATGTATCGAGACTCAGATCTCTCTTTTTCCATTTCCAAATCACACATTAAAACCACTCAAAGGACCCTTTACATGCTCTTAATTTATGGCACTATATCCTCTGGCCAGTGAGTGTCACTCCTTCCCAATGAATAGCAAGGGCAGCTCACATGAGCTGAGTACAGATTCAGTTGCAGTGGGGACAAAGTCCAAGACAAGCACAGATTAATGAGTGAGGGCATCAAGAACAGCAACAACCACAAAAGAACAAAACAAAACAAAAAAAGCACACAAAAAACCCCAATCAACCAACCAAAAAAGACCCCAAACATTAAAAGAACCCCCCAAAACAAAAAGAAAGCAAGCTCATTCACCTAGTCAACCAGTAAGCCATGAACTGATAATGAAGATGCGTTCCCAATAATTTCTCATCACAGCAAAGAGGCACAGAAACAATAGATGTAGAAAAGAGGGCTGCAATTATTTGTATGGAATTAGACACGTGCTGCAGATCCGGTTCTCCTGCACAGCTCAGCAGCAAATTGTGGTGGTAGCATTCCTGTGAGGAGTTTGTCACTGGAGAAAGATGTGTTTCATTAAACAAAAAAGTTCTCTTTTTGAGTCCACCATGGCTGAAAGACACAGCCTTTAAGTGCCCTTAGTTGAAAATCCTAAATCAACTCAGCGATTTTCCCCTTTTATGTGATGAGAAGACCATACTTATTTTCCAGCCAGGCAATTTATGTGGAGAGAAAAAGAAGTGTTAATAGACATTAAAAGTGCTTCTAGTTACCCAGACAATTGTATGTTAAGGCCCTATGGGCACAGATCCCAGCGTGTCTCAGACCCTCAGGGTTGGATCCAGCCAGATTAAAGCGAGTGCATGTAGGCTGCCTTGTCTTGGAGCAACACATCCACAGGGAGCAGCTCAGGAGACCTCCAGTACAAGAGCTGTGCAAACGTGTCAGATGTTAAACAGGATTATCTCCATTTTATTCCTTCCATGAATAATGGGAAGTAAAAAAAATTGCCCAGCCAGCATATACAGCATTAACTATGACACAGAAAATCCAAAACACAGAAACAATTAGGTTTTTCTAGTGTGTGTAAGTGCAATAAAAAGCTGTCTGTTCAGTACTACAAACAAACCAACCCACGCTCTCAGTTCTACTGCTCAGAAATGCACTTAACGTGATATTCTTCTGCTGGCTTCCTCCAGGCTCTCTGGCAGTCTTTACCATCCAGTTTTGAGTCCCAGAAGATGGTGCACAAGGTGCTTTGAACCAAGACCTTCCCAATACCAACAACTCCTTTTCTGATATCAACTCCCAGAAATGCTGGAAACGTCCCCCAGTGGTGGTGCTTTAGATTTCTAACACATCCAGTCTTCTTTTTCTATGTAATCCCAAACAGACCTGGGACACACTAATAACCCTGCTGCGGGCAGGCTGTAATTTCCATGAGGACACAGCAACCTGCTGAAGTGAGAGGGAATGGAGGAACCTCACTGCTACTCCTCACAACCAACATGAAAGAAGGTCTGCCTATCTTTTCCTTGAATTGCTGTGAAATTGAATTTGAGACAGATAAGGGATGGTTTCTGGTATTCTCAGCCAGAGTCACATAGACTTAAGAAGGTAAAAATAACGGGAGTATGTCAAGGTAGATACAAAACCAAATACAAGCCCAAAAAGGTTCTGTTTCAGGCAGTGATCTCACAGTACATAATCGCCCAACATAGGCAGCAGTTCACGGATGGACCACCTCAGTGTGAAGAAGCTGGGACTGCTTTCCCCTTGGATATGTGTGTCTGGAGGGGTACGCAGGACAGGGCTGGAGCTGAGAGCCTTGAGGTGCTATTCAGGACCCCTGGTTTACACAGCAGCCCCACAGACAGGGTTTAGCCACTGCTGGTGGTGCCCCTGTGTGTGCTTGCAGCAGTTTATGCTCAGTGCTCACCACAGACTGCTGGAAAGAAGCCACGGGTGGAGTTTGGTGAGTAGGTGGTATCTGAGTTATGACAAAAGTGTTGCAGATAAGTAGTGAAAACAAAGGTCAAGTCCTCCCTGCGTCCCAAGTAAATCCACTCCCAGAGAAACCAACAATCCTTTTGCACCTTTTTCTCTAACACAGTGGAGCAGCATCTCCTTCCCCCTCTGGTGTGCCTGAGCCAGCAGTCAGTGCATGCTGCCTTCACAGCTTTCTTTAAGTTACTGACACTGTCACTGAGCTACACACCACAGTGCAGGTTAGCTTCGACAAGTCCACCCTTAAACAGCTCAATTAATTGCCAACTGATTTGCAGAATCCAACAAGCTACAGCTCTCTTGCCTCTCAGACAATCAGAAAAGCTCCTTGTGGACTGCTCCTAACAGCCTCTGGAATGCTAAACATAGCTCTAACCAGTGACCTTTCTAAACACACTGGAAGAAAAAAGCTTGGATGAGCGCCAAATTCCCTGTAAAGAGCTGGCTGCATGGTGCCACAGGCAAACCTTCAACAGGGCTCCTCACTGAATACCTCTGGGTTTGTGTCAAGGTCTCGCTGCAGGTGTTGGTTTGAGGAACATGCTGTTCCTCTAAAGGCAATGGCAAAGTCTACCACTGCTAACTCATCAACAAGTGCCAAACAGATCCTGGGTCTCCCTAAATATTTCTCATTAGATTTCTGGGATACCTATAGGTAAGGCAAGTGCATGGGTGTGTGTTTCCTACTGCTGACTTGGGGTAAAGCTATTTAAAGCTTGTCATGTGGGAATTCCCCTTTCCCCACCAGCTCCAGCCTGGCTTCCTCATATTGCCCCTGTTGTCCATACTCTCTCCTGCAAAAGACAATTCTCTGCGCTGAAAAGGTGAGGAAACAGGATGGTTGTTTACTTGCTTTCAGGGAGTTATTTACGTCCACAGAAAACAGTTTCACCTGCTGGCAGCTGTTCAGTTCCTCAAGGGAGGAGTTAATAAGGCAGAGACATAAATAATTACCAACTAGTAGAGTTGGTCTACTCTTTCCTATCCTAAAGGAGCTGAAGTTCTACTTTCTAGTACTTTGTCCTCTTCCATTCTTTCTGTGATTCTAGAGGATGTTGAGCCACAATTTGAGCTATTACTTCAGCAAATACATTTTTCCTTTTCTGCCATAGAGCTACTAAAAATAGCAAAGTATTTCCTCTCAAAACACCTGGCTTTCTTATCCTTCATTTTTTTTTCACTTTTCTGAAGACAGAAACTTATTTGGAATCACCTATTTGCAGACTCTTCCTCATTCTCTCTTTGAGCAGAAAAATAATATTTTACTTATCAGAGGAAAGAGGAATATCTGAGAACCTCCCCTTTGGTTTCAGATTCTCACGTAACACCATTTCACACTTACACAAGATGAAGTGTCATGCTTTCCCAAGAGACATCTTGTTAATGTAAACTAAATTTTAGTATTTCTTGTCTTCTCAGCTCCTTAAGCCTCAGGCATACACAAAAATACAACTGCTTTCTCATCAATGCTTTTAGACCATCATCCTTAAATCTGTCCCATGTGTTAACCAGCTTAAAGAAGCAGTCCTGTTGCACTGGACTATTGATCAACCAGCATTAAAGGCTACAAATTAGTGCTTCTCTATGTCCTGGTCCTCCTAAACATTGCTTCCTTCTGGAGAGTAGCTAGTGCAACTGGAAACATATTTCTGTTGCTATTGTAGCCAGTGACAAATTCTGTGTAATACATTTATTGACCATGAGCACATTTCAGTGAAGCCTTTGAACACTGGGAACTAGGAGGTTAACTCAACACTGAGAACAAAATGATGGCAAGCTCTTTCTCCAGGGTGAACCTTTTCAAGGTCATGCTCTAACAAACTTATTTACCATGGAAGATAAGCCTAATGGAAGTTCTTAAAGGAGGAGCAGTCATAATTCCTCCCTTTAAGTTTTGCAGCAAATAATTCCATTTCTAGCAAAAACTGTGCATATTGGGCTTTGTGTTTATCTCCTGCAGATAAGTGCACTTGAAGTGCTGATATATGAGATGCTTATGGGAATGTTATCTCTTGGACAACAAAAAAAGGGATGGGTGGGGAGGGGACAAACTTGTAAATTCACAGACAGAGATACGCTCCTTGGCAACCAAGTACAAAACACTAGCTCCGTGGCCTTTTGGGCTTTACCAAACTTCATTGACTCTGCAAAGTTTTGTTTAGAGAAAAAAACCACTTAAAAAAAAAAAATGAGCTCTATAATGAAAGCAAATCAACAAAACTTATTATGGAAAAGCTATCGAAACCTATGCTCTGTAGTACTGAGAGGCCTGGACCGTGGGTTGCTGATGATTTTAACACAACCATATGTGTCCTGCTCCCTCCTCAAACCTGAGCTACCATGCCCCACTTCACTCTGTGAAAGCCCTCCAGATAAATAATTGCAAATGGCTTCTATATGTCTCCAGCTGAAATTACACGGAAACCCTGCCTTTTAGATTCCTTATATAATCCTTTATTCTGTCTGCTGTTTGCTCCAGAAGATTTGAGCAACCTGATTTAGTAGAAGGTGTCCCTGACCATGGCAGGGGGTGGAACTCAATGATCTGTAAGGTCCCTTCCAACCCAAACTGTTCCATGAGTCTAAGATATGAAGCCAAAATGTTCTGGCCTACTATCACAATAGGGGAGAAGAAATTCAGTTGCTTCAGCTGGACTTAGAAAAACACATTGAATTGAGGCTAATATGTCCAAGTAAATCTATGTGCAACTACACCCACTTGGGCTTCAGCTTTTTTCTGGATGACAGACTACAGAGTTGTCTAAAGGAGACCAACCGCTTTAAGTCAGCCTGTTGTTAGGGACAATAAATGAGTTTAGCGAACAGAAAGTTCTGTGAGGGGCTCCAGCAGCATGGGCTGATTTCTGTTTTAACTGGTCATTTTGTGGCAGGAAAACTAAGGAGAACATTTCTGTTTTTTCATAGTATAAAAGTGCAAGATGTTCTCATTCTTGAGTGCATGAAGCACTACACTTCCTTCTAAATGGGACTATAGTGTCTTACACTGAATAGCCATGTGCTTCTGGAAAACATTCTTGATGGTCTGAATAAAACCTCACTCCTGGTCCTTACATATTTTTGTTATCCAAAGGAGTTTCTAAGTCATGAAGAGAAGGTTGTCCATGTGCCTTTGTAGGCAAGTTTTGATGTCCCTCAGTTCTCTCATAAATCTATTTCCAGGCTCCTGAGGTTTGATGTTTCTTTGGAAGGTCTGCTGCTTATACATATGTGATCATACACAAATTAGAGTTGGTTGGAAATTTTGGTAAAGGAACAATTTTTCTGCTGAAAATACCAATCTGTTAAAATTAGAAATAGTCTGGGAATGTGTTGGTTTCAGCAGAACTGGAGAAGGAGACCAGACAGGTTTTAATGGAAACCTGCCTAGCTTTGGACTCTACTAACAGGGAGCATGCCTGGCAGAGAATTTGGCCATATTGGCCTTTCTTTTTCCTGCCTCAGAGTAAAATATTCAGAGATTTGAAGCCCTTAACCAAAGGAAAATTCTACCTATCACATGGATATACTGAGGATATCTGTTTTCAGCTGTCTCTCCTGGGTTACACCCAGAAATGCCCAATAGCCCCATTGCACCTAACATGAAGTTGCCCTCCTGGCTCCGATCAGAAATAACATGTCATTATTTCTACAACACCAAGGGAATTTAAAATTTCACTTACAAATAGACTCACCTGCATATGCAGAATTCATCACAAACAGGATTGGATCAACAGCTAAAACCAATGCTGTTCAAACCACAGCATGAGCCACACACCCTACAAAAACATCTCCCACTTGAAACCAGCTTTCTGCATCAACTGACCCAAGCTGCTGTATGCTATTTATAAAACATCCACAGTTCCCATTAGTAATGAGCACTTCACATTTCCAAAACATTGACAGCCTTATTTGCTGTTCTTTGAAGAGCACTAAGATTTGGATTTTGCTTTTTCTACAAGTTTATCTGGTACTAGTTTGGAACTGACAAATTGCATTCATGCATTTCTTAAAATCACCAGGAGCACTGATCTTACTGAAACCTTCTATTCAGTGCCCTGCCCTTCCAGGGATTTAAGTTCCTTGATTCCACTGAGTGCCTGTATCTTCCACTGACATCTGTGCTTCTGTGTACCTCTTGCTCTTTTTTTATCTTTGTATGCCTTGCAATCTTCCATTCTGATCCTATAGCTAAGACTTTCTAGAAGAGACATAATCAGTTCTTTAAACAGTGACAAAACCAGCCCATCATCATGACTTCAGTGTTGATGAATCTGATACTTTTATCACCAACCTTGACTGTGACACAAAAGGCAGTAGGTTTTGGTGGGTGATTTATGACACACCTCCAAAGGAACAGGAAATTCCAGCCACCATTTAAAACGCAACACCAGCCTCCTCATAGTACTCACATTAAATAATGTTTCTTGGGTTCAGAAGCAGAAAAGGGAGAGAACAAATGCATATAATGATGTTGTGCAAATGAATCCACTAAGTTAATGCCAGCTTGACTGTCAGAGAGACAACTGAAACACTTTTCTTCTTGAATTTGGTACCATGTGGCATCCACAAGTTAATGAGCAATTACAACATTACCACTGAGGAATATCTTTTTATTTTGCTGGTTTCTGTAAGAACAGAGGGTTTTTTTCCCCAAAAGCATAACCAAATTCCATCAATAGCACCATATCAATGTCAGGCTACAGTATTTGTTTTCACTACAGAAACAACATTAGCCTGTGGGGACAGATGTTAACGTGTATTCATTGCTCAAATTATTACAAAATTGAGCTTCTAGAACAAGATGGATTGGATTTCTTACAGAAATGACGGAAAAAGTCATCAATAACTTCAAAAAATGAAAATAAAATTTACTCATGCTGTGGCTTTGTGCCCTGTGGTTAGGTGACTCTGTGCCTAATACAAAGTACTCCCAGATCCAACTTCTTCCTCAGGAGCTTTTGTAACATCTCTCTCCTGAAAAGACTCCCTGGTGCCAAACAATCTAAAGGAGCTCAAAGTGAAGTGTTTTCATCTTTGGGGTTATTAATTTCTCTCTCCTCAAGACAAATGTCTATTTTAACCAAACAAGAAAAGACACAGCGTGTCTCATCCCCTGTCCATGTTAGCTGGAACTTGCCAACTGGCTCAAAAGTTTTTGTTAAGGCCCTTCCAGACAGACATGCTCAGACAGTGTGGTTGCAGAAACCTCATTTCCTTAGGAAGAGAGATTGAAAATTAATAACCACCCCCATGTATTTTTAGAACAACCAAATCCTGGAACTTTATAGAACCCTAATGACAATTTTCTTTAATATCAGTGCACCTCCATTAGCAACTTCAGCCATTCCACCATCTCATCCAGCTGAGCATGCAACCCTAAGCAGTAAGAGGAACGTCCCACTCGAATGAATAAGGAGTTCTTGAGT
Organism: Corvus cornix cornix; assembly: GCF_000738735.6. Taxonomy (NCBI): domain Eukaryota; kingdom Metazoa; phylum Chordata; class Aves; order Passeriformes; family Corvidae; genus Corvus; species Corvus cornix. The sequence continues at coordinate 64,007,398 of NC_047057.1, read as the reverse complement.
TTCTTCCCTTCAGTACTGCTTGTCTTTTGGTACCTGAAGTTTGTTACCAGAGACATCTGCTTAGTACCTCTCACTAGTTAGTACACAGATGAAAAGTAGCTACTATAGTTCTAAACTGAAAACTTTGTCAGTGAAATTTCTATATAAAATTCCAAATAAGTAACTGTTACGCTGGCAAGAAACACCCTGAACCTAATAATAATAATAATAACAACAACAATAATAATACTAAGCCTTACTCTTATGAAAGCACACCATGTCTAGAACTGAGCTGTGACATCAAGGTGAAAGCCAGAATCTCAAAAGCAGCCATGTGCTTATAATTACTCTGAACTTTAGCTGTTTGTGTTGGTTATATTACAATCACATCATTGGAAAAAGCAAAATATCTGCTTGCATTCTAGAGATAATTGTGGAAAGGACAGAAACGGGAATTTGACAGTCCCTTTGAGATAAACAGTTATAAATAATGGGTTATATGCTCCATTTCCAGATAAAAACAGGAGCTGGAGAACACTGTGCTAACTTACTTCAGTTCACTAAAAAGCTGCTATACTCAAAGAATCAAAATATATGCAGGCAAGTGCCCCATTAAAAGGAGCCACTAGACCCTTACATTTTTTGCCTTTTAAAGTTCTTTACATCAGCAGCAGTTGTATGCCAAACAAAAACAGAATATCAGCCAGAATGGTGGCTCTGAACTTCTGCAACTTCATTTAACAGAACATGACTAGAGCATTTCTTACATGAAGTTGGAGGAAGTAAAAAAACCTGAGAAAGCAAAGTCTGAAGAGAAACAATAATAGGAAAAAATTGCAATTTTTAATCTGTCCAAATAGTCTGAATTCACTTGTTTATTCATTACTCACAGTGACACAGACATTGGTACCCAGAACCTTTTCTAAAGGAAAAACACCTCCACTGGCCAGCCCCCCTTTTATAAACGTGTTTTTGATCTTTTGTACTTTCCTCCCAAAGTTTTAAGTCCATGACATTATTGATGTTGTTCACATTTTTGTAAGGATCACGCACTCTTAATTATTCAGCAGTAATTGTTCAGTTGAGATTTTTCCACCAAGCTGCCAGGAACAGGTAAACGTGTGTGTGTGCACATGTGCTTCTCTCTGAAGGAGCTGTGGGAGCTGGTCCTGAGGAGGAGGGGGTAACAAAGTAAATCTTTGGCATGTATTCATGTAAAACTGAGCCCACACCGCAGCTCTCTGGTGGGGAAAAAAAAAAAGAAAAAAAAAAAAAAGAACTTTACCTCATTCCATTCCAGTCTTGGCCAACTGTGTTAGCACTGGTTGCAGCCCCATTAGACCACTTGCTGACATGCTGCAACTCCTTAAGGTCCCCAAAGCTCCTCATTTCCTGCTGATCTAGATTCCTGCCATTACAGGAAGCTGATGAAGCGTAGGAGGGCTCCACTGAGTGCCAGAAGCAACACGAGTTGTGCAGCAGAAATGTGTGTCCAGAAGAGAAGAAGGGAAGGTGACAGAGGGGCAACAAGACCTTTTGGTATTGGTAAACCACTATGCCAGCTCTTGGGAAACCATACCCTAGGGAAGACATTGTCCTTGTCTGTGCCACACAATTCCCAGAGACAGGCAGCATCCCCCAGGAATGATTCGGAGCAACAGGCATTACCCTCTCTGAGTCACCATTTGGAGGAGTTGTTTGCCCAGAAATCTCAAGGCAGCCTGCAGAGCAGACTGTTGCTACCCAAACTCTCCATTTATGAAATGTTTTGCAGTCAAGACCAAGGTGGTCTGCAGTACCTGCCAGATGATTTGCAACATTCCTTTACAATTATTGTGCACAATTTTACCTGACATTTAACAAGTGATTTTGATCCACTAGGAGAACAATAGTGGGTCAGTGTTTCAAGGTGCTTATTGTGCTTTACTAACCTGACTGAAGACCATCCACTCTTTCCCACTAGGGTAGGTTTTTGCTGGTGTCAGAAGCTGAACTGGCTATCCAAGTGTAACTCCAAGTTTAACTATCCAAGGACAACTACAGCTGGCAGGAGCAAGCTGAGTGCTGAAGGTGGATGAGGGGAGCAGAGCTGTTAGATCAGCTCACCTCATCCCATAAGAGGTTATGGGATACAAAGGCTGGTCTAACTTTTGAATGACAGCAAGGTCTAACACTCATTTAACAAGTGGCCAAACCAGCTCAAAGTGACCTGGAACAGCTGCAAGTTCTCACTTAAGCTTTTGCAGTGTTATACAGCAAGAAAATGGCAGGCCTGAGAACACAATTAAGAGTCCCTCTCCGGGGCCTCCCTCTTGCATTGGACTTGCCTCCCTTCCCAGCCAGCCTGTGGTTTCTCCAGTGCCTGACAGCAGCCCTTCCAGCTGTGCTGACTCCAGGGGTGATGTGACATCCATTTTCTAAGAACTGGACTGGGACCAACAGCTCCTTTTGTATCTCCCCACAGCCATCACTGCTTCTTCTTCACTATTGACTTGGACAAAATTCAAATTAGTTGCCTATGGGTGAAAGGTTCCTTGTCCCATCCTGAATTCCACGCTCCTGCTTTTCCCTAGCTTCCAGCTGTCATCTCCTACCCGTCTTCTGTTCAGTGGCTCTCTGAGCTTCTTGACCATTTTCAGCTGTCCCCTTTGTGCCTTCATCCAGCTTTCTGACCTCCAGAACCTGCCTGTCCTCTTTTCTTTGTCCCTCCTGCTTAAGTCAGATTCTCTTTGCTCTTGAGCTACACTGATCTTGTATTGTTTTCCTCCAGTTTCAGCATCACTGGCACCACTCTCAGCTTCCACCACAAACCAACCTGGACCTCAGTGTCTCGGTCCCAGGTTCTCCTCTCTCCCTCTTTCACCACACTCATTGTTAGCCGGTTGTCCTGCTCCCTCACTTCTTAGTCCAAGGGAACTCAGGTTCCTTCTTAGTTTCTGGCTTTTAACTGAAAAATTCAGCTACCCAGCCAACAGCAGCTGAAAAGACCAAAATTAGCAGTCACTGCATGCTCCAGAGAAATGGAAAAGATAGGACAAGATGGTTGGACTGCAGTGATAAAAGCTACAGGGTGTAACTGAGGGGCAAAATACTATGCATCCTGGGCACACTCAGGGGTTTCCGGCCTGGCACCTGCGCTGCGACATCGCCTCGGGCTGACACAAGGTGGCCTCTGTGGCTCACAGAACAGGACATGTGACAGGCAGACAGGTGGGCACAGCATTCCAGCCTACAAAGTAGTCACTAAATGGATGTAGGCTTCAGAAATATATCCATCACATAAGTAAGATTCCACCTGCAATTAAATGATTTAAATGTGTAGGTTTGCCAAGTAACATCATTGCTGTAAATAACTAATCACCAATACATGTTGTATTTTTCTTTCAAGGGACAAAATATGAGGGTTATACCCTAATACCTGACGTTTGGATGTGATTTAAGCAAGTGCACAGCTGAGTTTAGAAATGAATCCAAGCCAGGCACATGCTTCTTTTTCTGGACTGAGGACCACACAGCAAATAGCTGGACTCTAACACAGGTGATCTCCTACACCCCAAGGCTCCTACACAGCCACAGGAATTGCTTGGTTAGGATCAATATGCTGCCAGTTCATGGAGCAGCTGCTTCCCAAGTCCTCAGCTCTTGCTAAGTGAGATCCTCTACTCTATTGGGGATTTTAGTAGTGAAGTATTTCAATCCTTCCAGTAAAGTGGAACAATATCTCAGTGAGAAGGTTTTCAGGACTGGGAGGAGGGATTCTCAAGTAAACCCACTCACCCATTCCAACATTTTGTTTTGAAACCATAATTTCAACCTACACTACAACTCCAATAACTCCACTAAAACAATACAAATTTTAGGTTTAATTAGGCAAAAATAATTCCCTTTTCTAATAAAGGTCCTTAAGAACTTGAGCTTATTCCCTGAAAAGAAACTTCCTAGAAATATTATGGGAGATGAGATTATTTTGGTAATTTCAGAATGAGAAGAGGTCATCTCCTGGAGCACTTGCTGCTCCCTCGCCTTGCCTGGTTTCGGAAAGTCAGGTTCTTTCTAGCAGAACTGAGTCCAGATCAGAACAGACCCCAGTCCCTCTTGGACAGAAAGCTCCCCCAAGTTTGTACATGAGTTGTGTGATCTTTGTGGCACATGAAGGACAGAAGGGACAGAGCACATCCAGCTCCTCCAGTCTACACAGATACCAGCCATGTACTTGAAAGTTTGGATTTGTTAGGAAAACAGTCATCAGCATCAGATCAGCTGCACTCAAGTTACCTCCAAACCCACACATAAAACATGGGAAGCTTTTTAAAAATAAATTACAGGTTGTTCTAATTATAAAATTAAGTGTATTTTAGATTAGTAGTTTATTTTTTTAACAATGTTTCCCTGTAATGATATATCATCTTATAAGGCATGTTCTTTCCAAACCAGAAACATGTTATTTAAATGAACACATCATGTAGTTATTGGGATAATTATTAGCACAAATATCCTTGAGACAAAATGCTTGCCAAAAGCTGTTTCAAATGTTTCCATTTTAGCAGCCTCAAAGACAAGTAACTTTTAAAAGCACTCAATTTACATTCTCTTTTATGTAAGTTAGGAATCCTTAAAAAAAAAGATTGCTGTTGGTATTACCAATATTTTCTCCAATTTTCTAGTACTGAGGGGCTGTACGGATTTATATTTTTTATTTTAATGCCCATTTCAGAATAAAAAAGTGCATATGAAAGGTCGACCTTAGTTGGGGATAAAAGTAACACAGATGATGAAACATTTGCATTTTAGCAAGATTAGCAGTCTCAAATAGGCTTAAATTATGACTATTCATATATTTAAATCTACACAAATCACATCTGTTTAGTCCTTAAGAATAAAGCATGCTATAAGCACAGTCCTTGAAAGAGGCCCTATCTTTTTACTTGGAGAGATTTCATGAATCAAAAAATCCTTTCAAAAATCCCCATATAATGTTGAGGGGGGAAAGGCAGCAAGTATTAATGAGACTATCTATTTTATGCCAAATAGAAGCATTAGGATTCATCCTTAGAATTATCATCTATTTCTCTGGGCAGTTCCTGACTGCAGCCACCGATAATGGGGTTTTTTTCCAAAATGCAGTCAGGCCATAGCTCATGTCAGACAAACTGAGTAATTTCAACACTCTGCATTTCTTTAGGAAATATGCTAATTTTATAATAAAAGCAAGGCCTTTTGGCTCAGCTGGCCAGTAAAACTTGCTCTGGTCTCAGTGAGAGCACAACTGGATCCTTTCTACAGCTAAGATGACAAATTATCTTTCTGTTAAGCAGCATTCAGAACAGTAATTGAGGTCTTGCTAAGCTTGACAGATACCATAAGCAACTCAAAGGAAACAGTAACAGCTGGATTAATATATTAACCTCCGCTTTACAAGGGCAAATGGAAGCCTTAATTTCCTCCTTGCATGTACTATATACATGGTATAATGAAAAACATTTTGCTAAGTTTGTACTCATTCCACATTCACTACTATAAATCAATTCAAATTAGTAATGTTATATGTTTGTCTAACAAATTACTTGTTTTGGCACTTCAGCATGAGCAAAACAAACTTAGAAGAGCAGGATGTGTCTGATCACAGCTAGACCTACCACATCTGCTAAAAACTGCAGTGTCTGAAGCTGGAACACTGTAAAGCAGCTCAATCAGCAATCAGAACTGCCAGGAGAGTAAGGGACTTGCCCTCAGAAATACCAAATCTACATGTACATCCTTGAAAACAAAGATCATTTGAAGAATAAAAAGCCTTCTCTGGAAATGATAATGGATATAGTAGCTGATCCTTTGAGGAACTGGCTTTTCCACTGCCTTCAGGGGATTACTCATGCAACAGGTTTTGAGCCTAGAAGCTCAGGTACTGATTCCCAGCTGATTAAATGGGCAGTTTCAGGTTTTTCTTACACCAAAGATCATGCAAAAATCTAGGTACTTACACAGCAAAATGATAGATAAAACACTTCCACCCACTGGGCCTCTCCAGGAAGTTGTAGACCTGCCCCTGTGTGCTGGTTTTGGTCAGATATTGGCTCTGGAAGCACTCCGTGGTCCGGGCCCTGCCAGCTCCGCTGTCCAAGCAGGCTGCAGCCTTTGTGCCTTCCCCGGGGCTCTGGGGAATCCCAGGTCCCTTATCCACGGAGGGGTCTGGATTCAGTGCCACAGGAGAGTACTGCATGGTGCTTAGGTTCCCCCTGACTTCCAGCAACGCTGAGGATTTGCTATTTCCACTCAGAGTGCTCAGCTGGAGAGTGGAGACTTGATCCTCCCCACGGTGCTTACACACAGGGTACCCAGCAGTTTCTCCGCCACCACAGGACATCCTGCAACAACACACAGGTATTGCTGCCTCTGATCAATATTTAAAGTCATGAAGGAGGGATTGGATGTCTTCCCTGCCCAGGGTTCTCCAGCAGCTGATAAGATGACTTTGTGCTGTTATCACGGAGCTTCTCTGTTGACACAAGTGTGAGCTGCCAGCCTGTCACCTGCTGTCACTCACAGCCTCTGAAATTAAATCAGAAAAACATATGAGACAGTGACACGTGCTTGACACCAGAAGGAACAGGAGTCTGGGAAAGGAAAGAGGTTGAGACTTCTGGAGGAAGGAAAGAAAATTAAGTTTCAAAATGACATTGTTAAGAAGGAAGCCTAGAACTATTTAAACAGTGCAACACTTGTACAGCAGCAGAGTCTTGAGAACTGATCCTACCAGATTACTTTAAGCTAAGCAGTTCTTGAAGTGTCCTGATTAGAGATGGAAGTGTTGCCCAAAACGCACCTGAATGAGGCTTTGAACTTCAACACCTACACCTCAGGAGAACTCATCTAGACCAGCAACATTACAGGAAGATTTTAAGACTTAAATAAATTATTTCAGTCACCTCACGGGACCCGATCTTGCAGTCCACGGAACCCTGAAACAACTTTTCTCAAGTGTAAAAAGGAGGATGCCATTAATGATAACTGATACTGGGAGGTTAATATTGCTACAAGGGAAAAGATCGAAGACTCCTGGCCTGATCCCCAATTTTCTTCAAGCCCTTTAATGTTTACAGCTAATTTTGCTACTCTCAAACAAGTACCTAGACAAAATAGAATAGACAATAGGCTCAGTATGTATTTCATGAAGCAGACTTAAGTTGTTGCTAATACAGAGCAATTTCTTATCAGCAATTTTAATAATTTTGTGAGACTGATAGCAGATGTCTTTTTTTGTACTGCCTTATTTCTTACACACCACATTTCGAGTTACTTTAGCCTCAGCAGAATATTTCAGAGAGACAATTTCAGCCTTCAGCCCCCTTTTTGAAATTAAGCCTATGTTTTGCTGTGGCTTAAAGCTCCTCATGTGTAGTGAACAAACTCCCATTGCAGTACATCTGAACAGAGCCCTCCAAGTTATTCCACAAAATATTTACATGCATACATTTTACATGACTTTTTACTCTGGGCTAATTTCTTAACACTGCTCATGGAAACGTGAGCATCAGTTCACATTTCTGCATCAGTCCTAGAGCAAAGAGAGAAATACGTCCCTTCCCTCAGCAGTTCTCTTAATGAACAGCTGGAGGGTGCAAACACACATTAAAGCACAAAGCCCTTCGTCCAAGCCAGGCTGCAGCAGGTCCCTAAGAAGCACCTCTAAGAACATTCATTCACTTTGGGGTGCTGAGGCTGCCTGGGCAAGGCTGTCTATGCCGAGCTGCAAACACAGCTCCCTGGAACACCTTTCCTGGGCTGCTCCATCCAGACACGGGATCCCACAGACACGGCACAAAAAACCTGAAACCATCTGGCAAACAGCACCTACTTTCTCCAGGCGGATCCCTCTCCTGGCGGCTGCTCCACACCGCAGGCTCTCTGGAAAGGTGCAGGACAGGAGCTGCTGCCTGGCTCTGCCCACAGCTCCCCAAGTCCCACCCTGAGGAAGGCAGGGGCCCTCCCTTTGGGCTGCCTTATATGGCTGCCCTTGCAAAAGGCACAGAAAGAACCGGGAACAGTTTGGATGATTTCAGAGAGAAGTTACTTCTGTCTCTTCCTGCTGTCAAAACCAGCGATCACAAGCAACAGATTAACTTCCCTCCCAGTCTTCTTCTTATCTGCAGACACTTCATTGCAATGCGTTAAAAGCAGCATTTTCTCACTGCACATCTTTAAACACTGAATTAGGTGATGCCTACAGCAAGCTGGAGGCTCTGCATCCTTCTTTCATACTGGGAAAGTCTAAACAGCAGCTTCAGTTGCACAGGAATTTTTCCACCAAAGTTTTGGCAAAGCCAAAAGCAGCACTTTGTTGTTACATCAAGTAATGGAAAATTTTTTGTATTAATTTGGGAGGAAGAGAATCCCAAGCATAACCATTCCAGCATCAAACTCCCCATTTTATTGTTGACCTTTCTAATCAAGAAGAAGAAGAAAGTGAATACTGCTGTTTCTCTTCTTTCCTCCCTCTTGTAACAGAAATCAGACTGTTGTCTGCAATGCCAGCATTCCAAACATAAGCTTCCCACTTGTCCAGAGCCAGGAGTTTGAGAATGGAACAAAGGTACCCCTTTCACCCTACGTTTATCATCAGTGGGGGAATGCTGTCATTGCACATAGTCTTCAATTTTTATCATAGTTGTTCATGGGGCTAAGTTATCTCTTTCCTTGGAAAGATTTTTCCAGAAAGTTATTTCTTAGTTTCCCAGTTATATTTCCATACCACTGCAAAAACCCCAAACCAAAAACCCAAAAAGTTCCTTTCTTTTTTCTTGACACATGAGACATGTAGTCTGATCTAAAAGCCAGCCCATCCAGAACATTTTCCTTGGATGCTGTGTTGCTCAGTTTACCCTGTGCACAGAATAGAATACAATATTCCATGCACTACTGCAGGTGAGTGGTCATTGAGAACCGACACCTGACTGGAGCCACAAAAATCCTTCACCAGGTTTTTGCTTCTTCCTGAAATGCTTTCTGCATCAATTACTACTTTTATACTCTCTGCTCTATCAACTTTTCCAGACAGTAATTTGTTAAATGAAAAAAATGCCACCTCTCCTGACGTCTGACCTCTCCAGAATGAAATTACTCAAGCTCTACAAAACTAGCTGAAGTATGGTGGAGAAAAAAGAATTTAAAAACCCCTAACAAACCAAACAAAAACCACCAACCAACCAAGAAGTAATTTTCTTGGATATTTAAAGGTTAAAAATAAGTTTCCTTTGAGTAGCACCCAGCTTTACTGCAAATACAAAAACTCAACATAATAGCAGCAGGTTTGAAACCCCAGCAGAAATAGAAACCAGAGCACCTGACTCCTATTTCTTAGTCGGGGAAAAGATGATTTAATGATAAGATTTTAAAAGACTGAGCTGTAGAAGACATGAACTCATTCCTTCACACACCCCCAAAAGCAGTATATCACATCTTTGGGTCAAAATCTCAAAAGGCAATTAGTCACCTAACTAATTTATGACTTACATCAAATGCATGATTTCAGGGATTTCTAAATACTGAAGTGTTCACTGGTAACTAGAGATGCACACAACACCCTGCCACTGTGTATCTACAGAATTGTGGCTTCTGTTGCGGGACTCACTTCATGTGTTTAATTTTGGTGGGCCTGATGCCACCCCCATGCTCAGAGAGCACATCTTCATCACCCTGACAGCACTGCATTTAGGATTAGACTTGGGAATTTATAACCAGAAGCCCAGGATGGGAAGGCACAGAGAAATGTCTGGCTCTGAGATGCATTTTTGATCCCCTTCTTGAGGAGGAGGCACTTCTCAAAGACAAACCTAAACACAGCACCACTGGCACCACACGTCACTGTCTCCTCCAGGGGCTGTGTTTTAGAAAGAAAGTGTTAATGAGTCATGCAAGAAACAGATAATAATGAACCCTAGTGCTAGAAAATATCTTGAAGGGTAAATAACAGATGAGACTTGAGAAACATTCCCGCGCCCCTCTGTCCATCCCAGATTCCATTCTCCGGAAGTAAGCTCTCTGCATCAGTGCTCCTGAACATCTGCTCTGGATCTGTGAGCTCCAGCACTGCCAGCCCTGATACCCAGGAGCTGGACACTCCTGAGTGCCACACAGCCCTCTTAACAATGATCACATCGGGGCACAAATCCAGTGAGTTGTGGGGCTCCAGCTGCTGGTGCTCAGAACGCCTTTAAGGGGGCAAAATGCCAGCCCTTGCTTTCTGCTTCAGCTTCCCAGCCTGGTGGGCTCTTACAAGGTACTGTAAACAAAGGTCATTAAGGATCATGAAATGGGGCTTCAGCTCTGAGTTCACTTATCAGTACGCCCTGTACTTTTTATTTTTGAACTGTAGGTTGAAAAATGGAGCAATAGTTGTGGTGCAAATCTGTTACACAGCTCAGTTGTCTGCGGACCACTTGGCAGCCCATTTAACGTGCACCATTATTCTCCTTCACAAGGATATGCTGAATGTAAACTAAGATTATCATGACTTGTACACTGTGGTATTGGAAAGATGGTGCAAGTCCAGATTGAGACACTGGGCTTTCACTCTCTCCAAAAGTTTGCCAAGTGAAATCTATTGTAGCATTTTACCACACAGGGAAAGATATGACATGATAAATTGCCTTTTATGAGTGCTGGCAGTACTTCATTATTTTTGTATTAACATAGATAGTCTACAAGGCTGACTGCTTGACCCAGAGTAGTGTCTAAGAATTCCATAAATCTCTCATTTCCATGATGGAATTCCTGTAAGAAATTAACTTGACCCCTGCACTTATGAAGGTTTTTTGCCTGTCTGTTCAAACTGAAACTAAAATATTTTATTGGAAAAATGAAACAGAAGATGCAAGTTCTTCAAGAAATGCCTGAACTTTGTAACAGCTGTGATGCAAAGAAAGTGTCAATCTCGTAGTATGATGCATATCATACATGTATAGAACTTAAAATAAATCCTACAATAAGATCTAAACTATGGTCATTATGCTGACTCTAATAAATTCTCTCTGCCTGCTGGAAATAAAAAAAAAAAGTCAATTAATTCACATGATCATTAGAGGGGGAACTAGTAGCAACTTTCAGATCAGGTTATCTGACTGTTGCTACCACACCTGTATCTTCCATTTCTTGAAAATTCATCAATACTGTAAGCACGTGGGCTTAAATTTTATTCTGAAAATCTCTAGTTCTGCTTTTGACTGGTTGGTTAAAAAGCTATTCAGACACTTTTGACCATGCAGACAGAGGAAAATAGGCAATTCTTTTAACATGAACCCCACTGATAACAGACATCTATAACCATCTCAAAATGAAACCAACAAAGCACAACAGCTTATGTACTGGAACAATACCCTGTGCATGTATCCCTTCCAAAGGATCTTCAGTGATACCCATGGGATTCAGCACCCTGGAGAGAGCAAAGAGACCCTGCCCAGCAACCCCCTGCCCTGCCCCAGACCCCCACCTACCCAAAAATCACATCTCACCACCATCAGGTAACTAAGAGAAACCCCAAGTCCTGTTTTTCTCTCATTTTTATGAGTTCTGGTAAGTCCGCAGTCATCTGACACTCATCTCCTAAAAAAAACCCCACATTTTTAATTTCAGCAAGGATGTCATGTATTCAGCTTATCTTTGTGTGTGCATGTGAAAAATCTCAGATAGGCAAATCACTTGTGTGGCTTAACTATTATTCCACAGTCATTCAGGGTTTTTTCAGTTTGCCATGAAGAATGTATGTATTCTGTGCCTCAGTCTCTCAGCTCAGTATCCTGTTGCTCTTTTCTGTTGTCTCCCACTACAAGGAGGGGGGAGATGACAGCTGGAGAACCAGGTCAAAGAGCTGACAAAGAAGTGTGTTTTCCTCTGAAGTAACTGGGAAAGGTTTTGACTCCATGACTTTTGCACCATAGTTTAGCGAAGTTTCAAGAGCACTAATTTCTATTAGACATATGCAAGCATCACAGGGTCCTGATCCTGTTTGCCATTTGAGGCACTATGGGAAATCAAACAATAATTATAAAGCATTCCATGAGAGTCATTTTAAGAATGATGCAGCCAAACGTTCTCATGTTCTTTCGCCTGGACAATCGTGGTGTGCAGTTTAAGTGCTCTTCACTAGGTCAGCAGAATTCTTTAACTATAAATCATACTATAGCTTTATATAAAGCCACAGCATTTTTAATATCTGGATATTAATAAAGCAGATGAACTTAAATAAACTGCTACCATGTAGGGCAAAGTATCTGTTGTTATGCTTATGTTGCATAAAAGGAAGACAAAATTACTGCATGGAACAGGTTCCCTATGGTCACTGCTGAAGAGGTAACCAGATAGGAGCCATGGAGAACCTTCAAATAATAAGCAGCAATATAAATTCTTGCATAGTGAACCTCAGTTGTTACTTGATTCCTTTCTTCAATTATATTAAGTGTCCCAGCATTGTTTGATTGGGTTTGTTTAAATCATTAGTGATGCACTGGAGGAAAAGGATACTGTTATTGGTTCTAAGGTTGTAACAGAACACCATGAAAAGTGGGTGCTTATTTCAAGTATATCTGAAAAGATTGACCAAAATAGAACTATTGCTTCAGGAGAGACTCTTTACATAGGAGCAGTGTGTTATAACTGAAGAGGCAGTTTGGAAAGACGACAATGATCCTTTCAGGGTAAGTGCAGTTGGGCATTTTTACATTTACATATATGAGTTTAGAAGCCAACTAAGACTCTTTATTAATTTTAGCTAAAGTTTCCACAAAGCTTCTTTTCTGTGGGCCATGGGCTCTTTTATACAACCTTCAATTGATTACCAAGCTGATACTAAAGAGCAGTAAACTGAACTTGAAATTCTTAATGTACCGGGTCCACATTACCTTCTTTCTGTGCCAAGCTGGAGCCTCAAGCAGTAACTCTTCTGAAATGATTCACCTCATGCCCAAGGTGGAGAATATTTTCTTATTTCTTACTTCCATCTCCTGTAATTTTTTGAGAGAGCTGTCTATTGCTTTCTCCAGCAGTTCTAAACCCCTCACTGCTTCCAGAGCATGTAACACTCAGTGCACACATGCAGCATGACCAGGAAGTCAGGCTTAGTCTGTTCTGCAGAGATTTAAAGAGCACAAGCACAGAGGCTGGCCAAGGGTCTTCCCACTGCATTCCAAGCAATCCCAGTAAGCCAGGCTGATTTAGCTCTCCTACACGCAGAATGGTGGAGAGCTCCCTGGTGAGTACCACCCCACTGCTCTGGGTGCTCAGAATGTCACCCAGGTTTCCAGGAGAGAAGCAGAACCCACACTCTTCCCAGAATTAATACATTCAGCTGGATATGATGAGCTCAGCAAAGACACTTGGGATGTGAGGCACTTCAGTTTTGTCCACCTTTTGGAAATCTGGGACTGTGTATAGCTTGGCTGAATCCAGGAAATCTAAATAAAGATATCTGTGATAAGATCTGTTTAAAATTCACTGTAGAAAAGAAAAGAAGCTGCTGTGACAGTAAGGATTCTGGAAGAAGTGAGTGAGCTTGAGAGGTATGTGTTCTAGCAACTAGAACATCCCATAAATGTTTCTTTAAAAGCACCCTCCCGAAGCAGGTAATTAGATGTTCATCTGGAGTAAAATTTAACAAAAACAGCAGTGTGCTGAACATGGATCATTCTATTAAAAGCTGACTTTTAAACAAAATTTGTGACTTACTGGATTCTTTTTAGGAAAACCAGGAAAATTTGAAGAGGGTTTTAAAATAAATCAATAACTTTTGATACTGCAACCCAAGACGTGCAAGTGACCCACGCTGAAGTCGTGAAACAGGAACTCCAAGCTAACATATAACACCTGCAGCTGATCTTATTCTGGGGCTGGCACCACATGCTTTCAACAACAAAAGGTCTCGTCTTATGTTACCCTAATGTGGAAAATAAGAAAAAATTCAGAGTGGCTTCTAAGTAAGAATGTTCTAGTGAGAATACAGAGCAGGACGTCAGAAGGTCAGTAACACTGGCAAAAGCATTGTTGAGCATTTGTAAAATGCACTCATTATATTAAGTACCACTGTAAACCAAGGAGTTCTCCAGCTTTGCACACTAACATCCCTCTCCATTTGGCATTCAGGTGCACAAACTGACTTGCAAAGTTTCTGTCCTGAGGATGTATAGGAGCAGAGGGGTGTGTAAATACACAGCGTTTCTCTCAGCCTTGACAATGACTCATCATGGTGAGGGCAATGGGGTATGTCTGACACACGCTGAAAGATGCAAAAACTTATTCTTTTTTAATTGGAAAAGCAGTTATTATTTATAAGGGATATTTGTGAATGCATTATATAATATTAATTGCCATTTTATATCCCGTGTGTACAGCATGAGGAACGTATACCCTCCAAAGGTGTGTCCATGCACCTTACTACTACTAACAATTCCATTTTTAGATCAGGATATAAAGTCTTCAATTTTCAGGTTCAGGATAAATTCAACCTCTTTGCGTGCTCAAGCCCAAATGCTCACTCAGATGCCTCGCTGTCTTTGATCTCTGGACATGTTCACTTCAGACTTAACTTTGAGAATACAGAGATTTATATAATTTAAATAATTAATCTTAGCTTTGAATATTTATCAGACTCAGCTACTAAAAATTCCATCATGTCTTTCTTTGTCCTTTTTTCATCAGCTGTTAACAATGGATGGACATTCCATACCTCAAAATTTGTAAAATTAACAAATATCTTGTGGAAATCTGTAATTGCAAAGTTTATACTTCAATTAGCAGTAGTAATTACTCACTGTCCTTCATCCATAATGCATTTTGACCAATAATTGTGCTAAAGTGGATGAAGTCACCGTGAGATGTTGTATTAGTAATGAAAGGGTAAAATACATTACAGCTCTGTTGTAACTTGAAACAAACAGATTAAAACCAGAACTCCTGGGCACAGCCAGGGGCACAAGTATATTGCTACCAAAAAACCCAATTAACATCTGCACCTGACACAGACAGAGGCAGAGAGAAAACCCTGAAATTTATGAAAAGCAGCACTGCCTAGTCCAGATTTTCACATGACAGCATCACCATCTTGTTTCCATGAGCAAAATGTTCCCGGAGATTAATCCATTTGCGTTTTCCTGAAAAAATCCACAAAGCTTTCCTTGAAGAGGTTGTTGAAAAAGCCTGTCCCTGTTTTGGGGAGACAAACAGTGTCCAGTGACTGAGAAGTTGTATTTTTAGTTGTGAGGGGGAAAAAACTGACTTGGAGGAGACTGAGGGTAGCCCTCAGAAGGGTCTGCAGCTTCCTCCAAAGGAACAGCAGAGGGGCAGATCTGATCTCTGCTCTCTGTGACCAAGGACAGGACCCAGGGAACAGCTGGAGCTGTGTCAGGGAGGGTGAGGCTGGGTATCAGGAAAAGGTTCTTCCCCCAGAGGGTGCAGGGGCACTGAACAGGCTCCCCAGGGAATGGGCACGGCCCCAAGGCTGCCAGAGCTCCAGGAGCATTTGGACACCGCTCTCAGGGATGCACAGGGTGGGATTGCTGGGGTGTCTGTGCAGGGCCAGGGCTCCCTTCCAACCTACGAAATCCGATGACTCCATGCAATGGAGTCAGGCTCCATGGCTCCACAGCCATACACTGGAACATGCCCCAGGATGGCAGAGCCCAAGGCTCCTCTCTTGGGGATCATGTGGAGGAAGAGTCCTAAGTTGTGAGTTGGAAATTTGTCCAGGAACCCCTTCTGCAGTCAAACTCTGCTGAAACAATCTGCTGCAACTTTCCCAGGAGGAGGTTATTCCCAAAGAGAAATGGAGGCACAGGAAGACTGGAAGGAGACAGAATCCTAGAATCATTTAGGTTGGAAAGGACCCTTCATATTATCAAGTCAAGCCATTAACCCAACACCACCTTGTCCACCAGACCAGTGGGGTCTGAAAAGGAGGGACAAGCCCAGTGCAGGAATATCCCCAGGGACATCCTGGAAAGAAGCCTAGGTGGCTTTGGGTGGATTTAGGCATTTATACACTATGGCCCATCCTTTACAGGGATTGTAACAAGCAGTGCTTCTTTCTTTCCCTTTTCTCTCTACAGGTAGAGAGTGTAAGGACTCTCGTTCTGTAGATTCCAGGAGAGGAGTTCCTCAAAGCAGAACATGAAAACTGAAATGAAATAGAACAAATGCATCAAACCTAAGCCATTAAATAATATGGAACATTTATTTTTTGTACCTTAGGAGCTGCTCTAAAATATATAACTATTTATTGCTTCCAAAGAGTGAAAGATCCTCCTTCTTCTGGGGGAATATAGGACCCTCATAGCTTTTCAAAGTAATGAAACCCTCTTGGCAAACGTATTTGTGGGATTGGACTCACCAGGCCTGGCAAGCTCATGCTCCTTGACTTCTCTGTTAAAAACATCACAGGTGCAGTCTTTGGGGAGGTTGGGTTGGTGCCGGGATATCTGTGATCCCACTGTGATTATTTTTGGTTGTCCTGGAACTGGTGGTAATGGTATAGATACTGCTTCTGGGGTATTTCCTCAAGCAACAAATTTCTTGCATCCCTGTTCTGAAATATGCATTATAGATGTAGAGAAGGACTGGCTTAGAGGCTGAGGAACTGAAAGAGATCCAGGTGACAGCCAGGAAAAGCAAGGAGCTCTTTCTGTAGTCTGTTTCCTGTGGGTGCCACAACTGTACCGTGAAGAAAGGGAGCCAGGACAGGAGGAAATCCAAGACAAAGATGAAGAACATCTTGACAGTTTTCACTTTTCTTCTCGAGACAAGACTCACTGTCCTCCTGCCAGCCATGTCTTCGGTGCCACTTCTCCAAATGTAGGTGAAGAGTTTCTGGTAGCAGAGGATAATGAGGAGTGATGGGATCAAAAGCAACAGCACCGAGAGATGGATGACACTGTAGGCGGCTCCTTGCCAAGAATCGGGGAGGAAGAAGTTGCAGTGGTGGTCACTGTTGGAGCCATAGAGAAAACAGGCTGGTGATGCAAACAGAGCACCACAGAGCCAAGAGACCAGAGTCATTCTCTTCGCTTTCTCCCTGGACACTTTGAAGCTCAGGGGGTGGACTAGGGTGTAGCATTGATCTACGCTGATGGCGAGGAGCACGTAGATCTGGACCCCGGGCGTGAGGTACTGGATGTACCTCACCAGCCGGCACACCCCGCTGCCCAGCATCCACCGCCCGGAGCTCAGCTGCAGCAGCAGGAAGGGCGCGCTCCCCACGCTGCTCACAAGGTCTGCACAGGCCATGGACACCACGAAATAGTTGGTGGTGGACTGTGTCCTCCTGCTCCTGTGGATCACTAAGCAAACGAGGAAGTTTCCCAAGACAGAAATCAGCCACAGCGCTCCCCAAACCATGCTGGCAGCTGCGATTTCCCCCGGCCTCAGCCCGTATTCTACCAGAGAGTGGTTCCTGCTGGAGCTAGCGCCTGGAGCTGGGGGTTCTGCCATTTCGTAGCCAGCACAAGGAGTGGAGGCTTTGGGGTTGCTCATGTTCTGCAGCAGGAGCAAGGTAAAGGGAAGAACAGGACAACTGCTGTTATCTATGCTGCAGGCAACCTCGGCCGCATCTTTTGCTCAGGCTGCAGACAGAGAGGAGAGAAAAGGTTTTGTTGAACAGCTCTGTGCAAAAAGCCCAAAGTAACCAATAAAAGATAACTCTCAGGAGTCTCCATACTCAGAGTAGTAGATTTCAGAGAAAAGGGTCAGAAATATATGATGACACTACCTGGCACAGCAGACAACATTAAGTTTCATGAAGATTTTTAGGAATGGCCTGAGTATTTCAGACAGGCATTTCTGTCTACAGAAAGATGAGTGTCCCTTTCACAGCTGGAAACTGAGGTGCCATTTCACCAGTGCTCGTTAGCTGCACACTGAGTGAGCAGAACACACCCCACTGATCCCAGAAATGACCTG
This sequence comes from Corvus cornix cornix, assembly GCF_000738735.6. Taxonomy (NCBI): domain Eukaryota; kingdom Metazoa; phylum Chordata; class Aves; order Passeriformes; family Corvidae; genus Corvus; species Corvus cornix. The sequence continues at coordinate 63,989,485 of NC_047057.1, read as the reverse complement.
TACTTCCTGGTGTTCGTGGAAGTGTCAGAAAAGCAGACCAAGAGGGTCTCTGCACCCTTGACTTGACCTTGAGTTTTGACACAGAAGGAAAATACTGAGGGAGGAGGTCAGTGTCCTCAGATAGATGAGATAAGAGGTTGGAGGAGGGATGGGGGAGCCTTTTGAGTTCCAGCAGTGGAGCCTCGGCTTGTCATGTCAGAACTGTCAATACATGTGGCTGCAGTCAGCTGCTGAGGATCTGTGTGCTCTGGAGAGAATATAGGGAGATGGGGAATATCCTTACCTTGGTCAGGGGCCTTCCACCCAGGCAGCAGCAAGGCTGACCCTTCACAGCAGGACCAGCTCAAAGGTTCTGCAGGTCTATGGGTGACCCAAGGGACAACCGAAGGACTGCCAGAAGCAACTGACACCAACAGTCAACTGAGAACCTCTGCCCCTGATTTTGTAACAGAGTTCTGCAAGCTGAGAATAGCTGTAGCCCAAGTGCAGGACCCAGCACTGGGCCTTGCTGAACCCACGCAGCCTGTCCAGGTCCCTCTGCAGAGCCTTCCTACCCTCCAGGGGACCAACATATGCACAAATCGGTGTCACCTGCTTGCTGCCTGAAGGGGCACTCAGCATCGTCGGCCATGGTCATTGATAACGATATCAGACACGACTGGCCTTGCCCACCTCTGGGAAGGACAGTCAGATTTGGGAAGAGACTTTTTCCACCATAATAACATAATCCTTGATAAGCATACTAGCAGCCAAACCCTGTTCCCCTCCAATGCTCAGTAACCTGGGTGTTACGAACTGGTTCACTCTTTCAGAATTTCAGAACTTCAAAACTCATTGTCTTGCTTGCCACCCTACACTCAAGCCCTTTAGGAAGGCAAGTTTTCAATTCCATACTGGTTTTATTCTCCTTCCTGCTCCTGCTGATTTATCCCAAGGCAGGAAGACGGCAAGTTCTTTCTAAGCATTTCTGAAATCAAATGCAGCGGAAGACTGGGAAAGGCCTGGTAGCCAAATGGGAAAGGCTGTCTGTTAAAAATTCCTCTACAAATCAGCATTAACTTTTGCTGGAAAAGAGCCTTGAAACTCCTGGGGTCATGGATGCACTAACACTGATATTTGCAGGTCAGTGCTGGCCACGCTGTCACAGGCAGAGCAAAGAGCTCATCAGCTCACACAGCCGTGGATCTCCTCCCATTAAAACCAGCAGGTGGTGAATGTATGTTAACTTGTTGCTTTCTGAGCCTTGTAAAACATTACTAAATTTAAAAGTCTCCTTCGGAAGGTGGTCATCAACTCAAGATGTTGGACTCTGGGTTGGCTGTGCTGCAGCAGAGAGGAAAATTCAGTTTCTAGTTTATCACTGAAAAGTCCCGTGTGAAAGCAGGAAAGAGAAGCAAATGGAGCAGGAAGTCAATTTTCCAGTAAGGAAAAACATTCAGAGCCATTCAATTCTCCTTGCTCCAATTCCACATGATATTTGTCAGTGTTTTGATTTTCTATATATAAACAAATCACATAGTCTTTTCCGTTTACATGTTTTTCTTAGATTTTTTTTTTTTCCTTTTACATTTCCTGTCCTTCGGGATGATATACTGGTATATTTTACACAAAATAGATGCAACATGGATAAAATTGTACATATCTTTTTCGACCAGACTTGGAAATCTGGGCAGTTTACTGGGACCACCTGTGCTACCTACAGTTTTGTTTCCCTATCAAGATTTATTTTGTGGCTAAAACATGAGGAGAGCTGAAAGGAGCTTTCCCTTGAAAAGGAGGTTCCATGCTGTGTTCCAGAGGAAACTCTCAGTGTTCCTGTTGATATTTCACTTCATTCTAAGTGAGTTCTAAAGCCCAAGCTCTGATCAGTACCCATGTCTTTAACACAGGACTTTCCAGGCAGCTATTTAGATTACTTTTAATTTTGAAGCTCTTTCGAGTCAAAATCTTGAAGCCCTTCCGCAGTGTATTTGCTAGAAAAGTCACTGTCCGTTGTCATTCAGGTTTCTAGTGTGTCTCAGATGTAGCCCAGCACGATTTGATTTGTTCTGCAACAAAAAGGGGGGTTGAAGAATCCTGTGGGAAGAGGTGAATGTGAGAGATAGAAGGCTCTGGTTGAACAGCATGAAGGAGAGATTAATGCCATCAAACTTTTAGCAGAAGGTTTTGATTACCAGTTTTAAGAAATACACTGTTTTTTCAGGACTGTGTCTCATCCTAGTAAATTTTACTGGTGAGATCCTGTTTCGATTTACAGCTGCACTGACTTAAATTTTTCTTCTTAAGTCACTGTCTCGATCTCCTGTTCTGATCTGTATTCTATGGCTGTTTTCACCAGTCCTCCTCCCCTTCAGTTCTGGGGGGAAAAAACAAATCCCCCAAAAAGAAATTGGAGGAGACTGAGGGGAGGAGTTTTCTTTTCACCTGTGAGGGGAAAAAACTTGACTTGGAGGAGTCTAAGGGGGGTCCTCATGGCCATCTGCTACTTCCTCATGAGGGGAAGCAGAGGGGCAGCTCCGATCTCTGCTCTCTGTGACCAGGGACAGGACTTGGGAATGCCCTGAAGTTGTGTCAGGGGAAGTTTAAGTTCGGTATCAGGAAAAGGTTCTTCCCTCAAAAGAGTCGTCGGGCACTGAACAGGCTCCCCAAGGAACAGTCACGGCCCCAAGGTTGCCAGAGCTCCACGAGCTTTTGGACAACGCTCCCACGGACATGGTGGGGTGGTTGGGGTGTCTGTGCAGGGCCAGGACGCGCTTCCGACCCGGGATATTCCCAGTTCAGTGCTCCACAGCCGGGCTCACGGGCAGAGCCCGGGATGGCGGAGCCCGCAGCTCCTGCCTGGGGCAGAGCGAGCCCTACGGGCTCCGTGAGGGCGGCGCTGCCGCCTTCGCCTGTGCGGGGCCGGGCCCGAGCCGGCCGCCGTTCGCGCCGGGCGGGGCCGCGGGAGGAGCGCGGCGGGGCCGGGATGGCGGCGCGGGCCGGGCGGTGCTGCCGGGCCGGGGCTGAGCTGCGGGGCTCTGCTGTCCCGGGCCGGGCTGTGCCGGGCCGCCGGCGGGGCCTCGGCCGCGCCTCGCGGGGACGCTCCGCTTTTTCGTCGGCGGCGGCGGTGAGCGGCAGGGAAGGGCCGCAGCCTCGGGAAGGTGAGCGCGGGGTGCCCGGGGCGGTCGGGCTGCACCGCCGGCATGGCGGGACGGACGGCAGGCAGGGCTGCAGCGGAGCGCTGCCTGTGTTAGGTGATTCCCCGAGGGAATCTCATCGCTGTGTGTACTCCTGTGAAACCTTTCGTGTCGTGCCTGGCCTCTGCGAATGGGAACTGTGGGTCGGCTTTTCCCGGAGCACCGCCAGGTCGCGGGAAGCGCCTTTGAGTGATGGCCGGTGACACTGCAGTAGTTAAAGGCGTCCTGGGCTGAAATTACGGATGTTTGTAACAGAAATAGTAAGGTTGTTGTGGGGTGTGGCTGCGTGTGAAAGCACCACACAAAAGGTAGGTCGAGGGATAAGGGAATGCTGTATATTATTTGTTGGAGAGCCCTGGATGTACCGTTCGGTTTAAGCTTTTAATAGCAAGAAGAGGATGAAGAGAAAAGGGTCCATAAAGTCCTCAGATAAGGAAGAGAAAGAACCTGCGAAATCCAGAAGGTTTTATGGGGTAGGGTTGTAAGATCTATGAATGAGATAAAAAAGAACCCAAACATCCCCTCCTAAATCTCAGTCATTGGTTTTTGCTAAATATGCACAATCGATGAAATCTCTGAACTCAAATCAGACACTTGAAAATAAATGTCATCAGGTTCACCTTCATGTGTCTGAGGCCATTTTATTCTGGTGGTGTTTTTTGGACAGTGGGGTTTGGAAGTGTTTTAGAGTTGGAGGAGGAGGAGGAAATGAAGACAAGCATGCAAGGATGAGTGTTTAGTTTGCAAATTCTGTGGTATTTGCTGATTTCACTCATCCCTAGGGCTCCCTCACCACAGTGCCCGGTGAAATCAGTGGGCTACAAAGTAGAGCGTGGAAAAGCCCAGGCCTGAAAGGGATTAAACTCTTTCACTTCCTGTTCCACCTTCTGTGGGACTGCACAGTAAGCCAGATCAACGTGTTGCCCATCCCCAGTTCAAGAAGAGAAACAATCCAGTGTTCATGCAGGGGTTAGTTGAGCTGGTGTGGCACAGAAGAGGGTGTGAAGCTGTGCTGTCAGAAGGAAAGGATGGAGCCATGGCACTCTCCTTTTGCAAGTAGGAACTCTTTAAGTTTATCCATCTTGTGCTACTGGTGGAGAGTGATTTGTGACTGAACAGCTGTGTGGGAAAGAGACCACAGGGGTGAAGGCAAAAGTGTGCTTCACTCTTGTCCTCCATGTGCTTTCTTATATTATGTTTTACAAAAATAATTAGTAATCTGCAGTCTCGAGTGTCTGATCTTCAGCTTCTTCCATGTAAAGATTGGGGATTATTACTGGATATTGTCACAAAGACAAACCATACAGAATTATGCTACATTCTTTCTTCCCAAAACTCTATACTAATTTATTTTTTAAATGTTTTTGTTTTTCTCTTTTCTTTTTCCTTCTTTCAGCTTCAGTAAGGAGAAGAGGCAGGACACCACAGTTTGTAAGATCAGTAAGTACTGAAATGATTTACTGTTAGCTCAGGTGTTTGGGAAAGTTTTCTAAGCTGTATGTTATAACAGTTTGCCCAGGAGCCCCTTTGCAGTCAGGTCCAGGTGACACAATGCACTGGGACTGTTACAGGCCAGCACCTGCTTTCTGTAACCTTTTCAGTCTGTGTTAACAAAAATGTAACACTAAGCTGATGGGTAACTTGCATTGACACCATGTAGTACAGGTCTGAAAAGTAACTTAAAGTTGCATTTCCAGTAAACCAGACATGTCAATGTTGTTTTCAGCCTGAGTTTACAGGATTTGTGGCAGTTGCTTTCTTGCATAAAGCTTTTCTTTTTCTAAGAGCATTTGATTGAAATGATGGTCAGCTATTGAAGCATGTAAGCTATTTCTGCAGTGAACTAATACCTTGTCCCAGCTCTGGATTTTCTATGGCAGGAAATTTCAGCATTATGAGTTACGAACTGTTCCACACCTACAGGATTCAAGAATTTTAAAGCTCATTGTCTTGTCCCCCACCACACATTCAGGCCCTTTAGGAGATGGAGTTTGCAATTCTGTACTGGTTTGACTCCCCCTCCTGATTTATCCCAAGGCAGGAAGATGGCAAGTTCTTCTTCCTAAGCATCTGTGCCATCAAATACAGTGGAAGATTTGGAAAGGCGTGGTAGCTAAGATGGGAGAGTCGCTCTGCTAAAAATTCCTCTACAAATCAACACTAACTTTTGCTGTAAAGGTGTCTTGAAATATCCAGCTGTGGGAACTGATTCCTGAAATCACTGTTTGGTGCATTGATCCTGCCTTACATCCCGTGTATCTCCCATCCCACTTGTCCCCTTTTCCCCTGATTAGTCTGCACCTCCCAGGACAGAGAGGATGGCTGTTGATCAGGACTGGAGCAGTGTGTACCCAACAGCAGCTGCCTTCAAGCCTGCCTCTGTGCCTCTCCCAATCCGAATGGGTTACCCAGTGAAGGGAGGAGTGCCTCCCCCCAAAGAAGGCAACCTAGAACTTATCAAGGTAAGACACGTGCCATCGCTGGGGGGTCGCTTTTAGAGTCACTGTTCACTTAGGCCACACTGCTTTGATTGGAATATTTGTCTTGGAGACTGCTTTCTATAGTTAAGTCAGATAGTCCTCTTGAATTTCTAAGTGGTAACAAATATAAAGTTAATTAACAAATAAACCATGTTGGGAGACTTTTTAGGATGATCGTGCCTGTGGTTTTTATCACAGAGTTAAGTCTTTCCCTAAATCCGACTTGAGAAGAGTCTGCTTACCTGAATATTTCCTTAAGCATGTTGTACTGCTTTATCAAAAGTTAGAAGGGTAATCAGATTTCGGTAATACCCATTTACTTATGATGAGACAAAAAGCTGTTATTTTGGTAACTCTTAATGTGTCTGTTTCAGATTCCCAATTTTTTGCATCTTACTCCTCCTGCAATTAAGAAACACTGTGCAGCTCTCAAAGGTGAGGGGGGAGGTGAGGTTTTTGGGGGTTTGTTGGTTGTTTTTTTCTTTTTAAACCATCTCCCGAAGTTTTCAGACAATGCAAAATATAACTGTGTGTGATGGAGGTGAGACATGGTACACTTGTGAAGCTAGCAATTCAGCTGGCTTCGGCTGGTACTGCCTGCTTTCCTGCCACTGCCAGGAGTCATCCAGCTGGTAGCAGATAGGCCTCAGGAGGTTTTCAGCACAACAGTAAGACTGAAATGTTACTTTTCCACGAGGCCTTGCTTGAACTGATGAGTTGATAGTTTAGTGTCTTACAGAGGGTGAGTGATGAATGTGACTCAGTTCTCAGAGAACTCTGTGACTGAACGAGGCTTCAATCAGTAGCCATTATGGGCTGCATTTAATGACCAAAAAGCTATTAATATGAGACCCTCTGTGAGAGCAGGGTCTTCTGGGGAGATACAGGATCTACTGGAGACCAGGAGCATCTTTCCACCCAGCAAGCCAATAAGGGAAACTTAATGAGGAGCTCAGGTAAAGGAAGCATTTTTTGTGGTGAGGGTGATGAGGCACTGGAAGAGCTTGCCCAAAGAAGCTGTGGATGCCCCATCCTGGAAGTGTTCAAGCTTTGGTTGAACAGGGCTTTGAGCAGCTGGATTTACTAAAAAATACCCACAGTAGAGGTGTCACTTCCAACCCAAACCATTCTGTGATCCTGTTTGGCAGTTGTAAGACTGCATCTGGAGTACTGTATCCTGTTGTAGGGAAGCCAGTACAAAGAGAGGCATGGCAATACTGAAGCAAGTCTAGCAGAAACACTGCTGTTACCTAAATGAGTATGGTTTCTAGGTCTAGTACTTTTAAAAACATGTATTGCAATACATTTGAAAGAAAAAAACACAGCCAAATATAGCAGACAGGTATTACTGGGAGTGTTTCCTCTTTATTGTACAGATTTCTGCACTGAATGGCCAAGTGCTCTGGACAGTGATGAGAAATGTGAACAGCATTTTCCCATTGAAATTGAAACAGTAGATTATGTGTCTTCAGGGACTTCTATTCGGAATCCCAAAGCAAGAGTGGTGACCTTAAGAGTAAGTAGTAGTTTTAGTAAACAGCCTTTCTTTCAAACCCCTAAATGCTTGGCTTTCCTTTTCAAACATGCAAGTGTGATCTGCTGTAAGGAAATGAGGGAAATGGAGGGAATTCAGAATCACTGGCAAATGAGTACATCTGTGTGTTCCTGACCAATCTGCCCATTCATATTGACTGGCCTTGGGACTTGTAAGGCGTTGTGGGAATCTTTATTACGCAGGTTTATATTGTTTGAATACTCACATTACTCTTGCCTTGTGTTAAGACTTCCAACATGATACAATCAGAAGAAATTCTGCAAATGTATCCCAAATAGCTCTCCTAATTCTTCATAGAAGATGTGCCTGTCTCAAGTACTTCAGAGTTTGGATTTAACAAGGAATTAAAGTTGTTTTCTCCTTTTCTTGAAGGTTAAACTTTCTAACCTGAATTTGGATGACCACGCAAAGAAGAAGCTCATTAAGCTTGTGGGAGAGCGGTACTGTCGGGAGACAGATGTGCTCACAATTACAACAGACAGGTGAGCTGCCAGAAGGAAACACAAGTATTGTAGTAATAGCCACAGCAGAAAAGAGGCTGGGTGTCTTCTAGTAATACTAGTTACTGTCTTGGTGGATTATAATATTTTAAGGCTAAAATAGGACTTAGTTAACACTACTCCTGTTATTAACTGTTAAAAACAGGTTTTAAAAGAGTTCAGATTTAATGTGTGTTGGATTCCACTTTGGCACAGGGGGCAAAGTTTATAATGTTTCCAGAAGGTTTGTAAATTCTTGGATATTGTATATTTTCCGCTGACTTGCAGCTACCCATTTTCCTGTGTTCTTATTACTCTTGCTTCCATGATACTGTTCTTGGTTGTGTGTAATTCAGAAATGCACAGGAATTAACCACGCATTTCCTAAGATGACACAGTAGAAAATTTGATGGTAAGTTTTAACCTTTTGTTCCAAACAATGTTTCTGCATTTCCAGGTGTCCCCTAAGAAGACAGAACTATGATTATGGCATGCACCTGCTCACAGTTCTGTACCACGAATCCTGGGTAAGCAGTTGTGCATGGGCTCTCTTAGTGTGCTCTCTTGTCATAATTTAAAGTAAATTACCTTATAATTCTGTTTGCTTCCAACTCACTTCTCTTCAAATTCAACCAAGACAACATTCTGTCTGATTCCAAACTCCTGTCTGTTAATTAGAATGTGCCTTTTCTTGGGCTCTTCCTGGGCTGCAGTAAGCCATGGTTGTCATTTGGAAGTGTTCTGCTTCTTAAATGCTCTCCCACGTAGCTTACCTCAAGATGACTGCTTTTCTGAGCTCCCTCTTGCTCAGAAAAGGGACAGCCTTCCCACCTTCTGACCACAGATGTTCCTTTCACAGGGAATTCTTCACACTTGTGTCCTGTGTTTTCGTGGTTAATTGTGTTGGTTCCCTTCAACAATCTTCCAGGCTTTTTTTACAGAAAACAAGTGAGCAGTCTGAACTGAAATTGTTGTTGGCAATCCATAGTAATGTTTTGGATGACTGAACTTTGTTTATATGTCCTATGTCACTATCACATTGTTTGAGACAGTGAAAGCCTTCATCATCTCTGTGTGTGACTCTGACAGAAGTTTTACCTTATCCACTGCTAAAACTCATTACTTACTGTTTTCAGTTGTTCTAGAACAGTTCTGTGGAATGTCCATACTTAGCATTTTTATGAATTGTTCTTGATTTTGATCACTGCAGTGCTGATGTTAAGAACACACTAAGGAGGATGAGCTGTATTTCCCTTTCGGTGGCAGTTGCCTTGAAGGATAATTCTGTAATTGTGGAGTCCATCAAATTAAATCGGTAGTGAAAGATAACATTTACTATAGATTTCAAATACACATGGATGTTTTTCTCCCCAACAGCATCACATTGTGTTACAAATCTTAAATTAATGGCAGAGTAGTTTCCAGTATTAAGCAATGACAAGAGAGCTAGACAGTGCTCACTTTATTAATCTCAGACAAACACCACGGCTGTGCTGGGCTCCAGCTTTAATTAGTGCTGGCAGACAGGGCTATGCAATATTGATATGGGAGTGTTCAGTGTGTATTGAATATGCACAAGTCTCTTGCACTTTTATTACCTTTCATCCTCCACGTTAATATTTGATGAGTTCGTCAATCACTTGTAATTGTCTTTGATTCCCATGAAAAATTAATGGTTTCCTGAGACATGGTTTTTTATTTTGTGTGACATGGTTTGTTTTGTGGCATGGTTTTTTCCCCCCTGATGAGGGATAATGCCTTTTAATAAATTGCTGAAAGATAGTTTGGATCTGTTTTGTAAGCCATGAGCAAACAATGTGTGGTTTATTTTCATTTACATGAACTTTAATGTTGGAGGGGGATGGACAGGGCCTGACCTTCCATTTAGGCAGTAACGTCAGTCCTGTTTGCAGAACTAATTGTAGGATTTGATGGCTTTCTCAGCAGAGCAGTGCCACACTGTTAATGCACGTGGCTGATGGAATTGAATCAAAACATGAGGGCAGTGTTCCATTCTTGCTGAGTGAAGGAAAGCTGGATGCATGTAACTTTTGCCCTCAAGCCTGAAAACTTTGCCCGTGATCTCGTTAAATTTGGCAGAACTCCTATGATCTACATTAATATCTGGATTACTGGATTTTGTCAATTGGCAAGCATCTATAGGAGGAAAAGTTATATGCAGATATACATCAGGAAATGTAATTTCAAGTGTAATTATGTTTTAGTTGCCAGCTATGCATCATTCTTTTATTACAGTTACAAATGCAGTATCAGACCCATGAGTTCAGTTATTTTAAAACAGTTTTAAAAATCTTTAAAATCTAAGAATGTTAGTTTATTTTGTCATTCTAAAATACTTGGAGATCTTTTGCTTCCTGTTTACTAGTTGTCAGGTTATTAATCAAATATTTGTGTTTTGCTAGCTTTCAGAATGTATTAATTAGATAGCTGACTTGCCCTAATTAGTAAGAATTAAATTTGTCTTCTGTGGACTTTTTCTGTGATTCCTTTCAAATTATCCCCCAGGATTGTGCCTGGATTGAATTAATCAGTGAAAGAGTGAGATATATGAGACAGATGATTAAACAGCAGCTTAACCAGTTGTAATTTTGTTGCCTTTAAATGATGGTACTGCTTGAGTGCTGTAACCACTCAAAACCGGGATGTATTTTTATGGTACAAGTGGTTTTTAGAGCATGAGTTTGCTGCCCTCAAGTGGTTGAAAGGATCGTGGACTGATTCCTTCACAGCTTGGATTAATAGTTTATCACTCAGAAGTCCAGCAGCAGGAAGTCAATTTCCAGTAAGGAAAAACGTTGAGAGTAGTTATATTTTTATTGCTCCAATTCCACATGGTGTTTCAACATACACAACATGAGGGAGAGTGAAGGATCTCGATTCTGCCTTGCAAAGCTGAGATCTTGAAAGATTACTAAAAAGTTGGCCTGGATTTTCTATTCTCCACTACTTCTTATAGTAAGAAGTCTAATCTGATATATTAACAGCAGAGTAATGCAACCCACATTTTGGAATTCTCTCACTTGTTCTGGTAGTGTAGTTATGGAAGTCTGATGAAAGATTCAAGACTTAAAAATAACAGTAAGGAAGAAAGAATATAGCAGTAGGTGGGAAGTGGCTTTTTAATATGGATAATAATAGCCAAAGGGTTTTCTGGGTGCACCTCTGTGCCTGCCTTGTAGATGCTGATAGTGCTGAAGGAGCAAGGAATTTGAAACAGAAAGGTGAGGGAAGGGAAAAATGAAGAATGGACAGACAGTGTGACACTGGAGGCTTAACTAAAATTTATCCATCAACCCCATGGCTGTACAGCTTGATTGAATTAGAGGGGAACTGCTTTTGCATTTCTTTTTTAGAGATTTCAGTGGCAAGGCACTGGTGGGATGCAGAGTCTGTGTCTGCATGCTGAATGGGTATTTTTGCATGACCACTGGAGATAACACTCAAATCCATCATACAGCTTTTCTTTAGGCTTCATCTTCTTTTTTTTCAATACAGTCATTTTAAGCCATTCCAAATAAACATTATTTTTACCACTTCAGGTTGTGCCAGTAACACATGGTAACAGCAGAATTTTGCAGTTTCATAGTGGGAGTTTACCTTGTAATTCAGCCTAAAATATGTGAAAGGATAGGAGTCCACTGTTGAAACCTAAGCAGGTCTCTGGCTACTTAGGATTCCAAAATTCATGTTAGGAGCACTCAGGAGGTTATGACATGGGGATTGTAGAGTTGCAGTGGGAGGTGGCACTCAAGTCTTGCTGAAACTCCCTGGCCAACTTTTAGTATAACTGAAGATGTTCAGGGTAAATCTCCTGATTTTGGGATCTCAGAACAATGAAGGGTGGTGTAATTGTGCCCTCCCAAGCTAGAACAGGCTTCTCTCTCATTGTGTCAGTATATGTGGTTTAAGTAATGCAAACTGAGGCTGAAGTGAGGCTGGTCTCTAACTGTTGGAATATATCCTCTGTTTTGAACCATGGATTCCATTGTGTGCTCACCAGAATCCAACAACTGAGAGTCCTCATCAGTAATGAGAGCCAGAAAAGGTAAAGCTAAAGTGGCTTTACAGTAGATGTTAAATCTAATAAATTTTCTCTGAATTCAAACATTTAAAATCAAAGGAAGGAGGTTTCCTGACAGGAAATGTGTATTCTAGTAGAAGAAGGTTACCCTTTTTTTTACCTCTTGAAACCAAAAAGGATGAGCATTCCAGCAAAATGTTGAATTAGGAATTGTCTTTGTAATGTTTCTGACTGTAATAAGCTTTTTGCAATACCTTGTGTTTAAGCTCCATATTTCTTGTTGCTGGACAAACAGGGCTCCTTTTTGATGCATAAATGCAATTTTTGCAGGGGTTCAATTTTCGGTCTCTGTGTTTGAGTGAAACAAAGTCTCGTGGGGCATAGACATGAAAAAACCAAACAGAAAACCATCAAAGACTTGTACTTTTAATATCATTGATCTCTCTTGATGAGATCAAAATCTTACCTGATCAGCCTTCAGTAAACAAACTGAGGTAGATAAATACCTTACAAATGACCCTTTCAGAAGCCTGGATCTTCCAGAAAATGCATGCAGCCACTCCAGCCTAGAGAAATTAAATGTTGTCCTTAGTTTTGAAAGAGGCTGATGGCAAATTCATCGAGTTAGTTACAGAGCCAGAGATTAAACTTGAGAGTATCATTAATTATGAGAGCATCATTAATCATGAGAGCATCTCTTAAGCAGTATTACTTTTTGGGACAGAGTTCTGTTTTTGTTTCTCTGCTTGTTCTCCTTCTGTGTTGCACATTTGTGCCTCACTGGAGTGTTTAGTCCTCACAGTTTCTCTTGATTTTCCCTTGACCCTCTAGAGGTCCTACCTGTCCTGTGCCGTTGCTGTGTCCTAGAAAATACAGTTCTCCTTATTGAGAAGAATGGATTTTAACTTACTCCACATCACCAAGTAATTACAATTTTCGTATCCAATCTCATATGATAAAAATAGGTTTTGCCTTTCTACAAACTTCTGTTGATATTTCTAAGTTGTTAATTAAATAGTACAGATCAAAAGTGTATTATATCCAGAGAGATAAGCACATAATTGTTTTGGCAACTCCTCTTAGGATTGAAGGTTCCCAGTAATTTGGAAAATGTTATCATAGCTGTCATTTATTATCTGAAAATCTATGATTATTGTACCACATAGAATATCTTCTATTTCAGTGCAGTACAAAGATACAGTTGTATTTATTCCAGGCTATACAGAGTTTGAAATTTGACTTGGAATTTAAGGAACTTTCCTTCCCCTCAAAAATAATCCTTTTAAAATACCTGATTTTTGCTAAACAGCATTTAATGTTTAACTGTTCAAACCATTGACAAGAAAATTAACCAACACGAGTCATGTTTTTAATTGCCCTCAAGATTTCTGTGTGTCACTAGGGAAATTTTAGTTAAAATGTTTTTCCCAAAAGGAACATCAGGGAGCTGACAATTTTAAGCCTCTGTATCACTGCAGCAGCAAAATTGTGCAAGTTAAACTGGCTGAAAAAACCCCGAGCACGTTGATGGTGAAATGCCTGCTTAAGAGATCCCAAATTCTTTTCTTTCTTCCGTACTTTAAGATACCATATAAAGTGAAGCTTTTTGTTAATGGCCTACATGTAAAAAACAACTTCACTCTCCAAAGTGCTATTTTACATTCATACTCTTTCAGAATTCAGATTAAGCACTGTAAAGGCTTGTAAACCTCCCAAAATACTGGCTTAAACTGTAACATAAAAGATCTGCTTAGAAACAAATCCTTACTATATTTGTGGCATGAAAAAATAATTCTTTATATTTGCATTAGGAAGTGAAAAAACCAGCCTTTCTGTGCCTCTTCAGTCATAGGTTTAGATCTTTTACTTCATATGGAAAATTGTTTTCTGGTAGTTTGGTTTGGGTTTTTTTGATTCTTATTGTAAGTTTTATAAGAGGAAAAGGTTAAAATTATCAGCTGAGTGCATCTTCAGCCAAACTGGATAGTACCGAGATTCTGTCTTATGCATGATAGAATGAGGAAAACCATTTTTAGTGAATTCTTATTTTTAAAATCTGGTTCACAAAGTGGGGATTCTAGGAAAATGTTGCACAGTATCACACTTGTATTCCACTTCTCACAGTTTTATTCTCATTTTTAAGACTTCAGTGTTCACTACCATTTTAAATTTGCAGGGGACGAAAATAGTTCAACTGACAAAATTTGAGTGATAAAGACCTAATTTTTGATTTTTATTTACTTGTCTTAATTAGTTTTATTCATAACACTTGAAACAGAGACTGCAACACGTGCAACGTTTCCTCTGTTCAGAGTTCATGGGTGCTTGTCTACGTAGGGGATGTTTCCAATTGCGTATATAATTCTACAGCCACTTTTCTCTTTTCTCAAATTGTGTTGAAAAGGTATTTAAGTTTCACTGGATACAGTTAGTTTGCAAAAACTAATGGATTTGGAAATCTCCCTCTACTGTCAAATCCCTTCCTACCTTCACCCTCACCTCCCACCATGCAGTCAGATTTTATTTTAAAATCCATGTTGACAGCATCATTCTGCTGGGAGGGATTCCAAGAAAGAAATACTCAACAGTTGCTTTAAAATCTTGCTTTGTATTGCTCACAAGAGGTAGGGAAATCTTAATCTGTTTATTGGCATGCATCTCTAAAATCCTGTGAGTTACTGTGAGCAGAGAAGGATTTTCCTGAAGAGATAAATGTAATACTGTCATTAGTCCTTGTTGTCTCTGCTATGACTTAGAGGTGTTTAAAAGCCTCAGAGGGATCTTTTGTTTGAACTTCAGACATGAATTTGGCCCAGGGAGTGACCAGGAGTGATACCCATATTCCCTTACTCCTGAGAAACCCTATCCCTGTGAGAGAGGCTGTGGCTTGAAAATTCTGCTGGATTTTGGGGGAAAAAATGTCTTGGATAGCCATTCTGCAGATAAACAAGGGATGTGAAAAGATGATGTTGTTAGTTTAAAACTGTAAATCTCCACCCTGGATTGCAGGGTTTGTCAAACATACAAGGAACATTTCACTGTACCCACTTTTCCATTAATGTTTCAGCAATACAGGGCTACAGGATGTCCTTTTGTTCCTCTTTTCCCCCTCTAGAAATTGAATGAGGTACTTTTACTCCTGTGGCTTATTGTGTCCAGGGTTCAATGTCAGTCATATGAACCTTGGAGCAGCGTGAATTGCTGCTTCTGACTAAACATTTGGACTCGGATTCAAAAGACAAGAGATGCCATTTACCAGGTGCAGGACACAGCATTTGGGAAGGTGTTTTAAATTCAGATAGAGGAATCCAAGCACACAAGAGTTGGAGGGGAAGAAAAATCTTGGGGCTTAATTAAAGGTTATTGAATACTGTGGTTTGACTGCAGCAGCCTTGATGCTTAGTGGGAAGAATACTTTTAAATAAACAAATGAAAAGCACTACCAACACAGACACCCCACCTTACCTCCCTCCCAGAAGTGAAAAAATAACAAAACCCCCAAACAACTACAAAAACCTGCCCCCCATGACTTGAAAGAGTTTTTTTTTGGTTCTGCATAGCATAGCTAAAAATTTACTGAAGAGCCCTTTTTGGCAAGTGATTTTAAAAAAGGAAAAATCTGTATGATATAAATGCTTCACTATAAGGTTTCCTTGAATATATTTGCAGAGAAATGCAAGTTTTATTTAGACATGATTTTATAACAATTGTAAGAAAAACATGAATAGCAAAACTAAACCCAAAATACTTCCAATTGTGATTGTTACATAGTTGAGGTACTATAAAGATACAACATATTGGTTACATAAGTAAAGTACTAAATAATTACAAATACGCAAACATACAGCCTGCAATACAAAAAAATGCAAATATATCACTGAAGCATCTGTATATATCAAAGTACAATAAAAATAAAATATACAAAACCAGCAGGTTACAACATTTGAAATATTCTTTTAAGAGTCTTTCAAGGCCTGCTGGAGAAGTGTTGAGAAACAGAATTTATACAGAACAAGTGTATTTACAGGCACTGGGATGGTGTCTTCTGTCAGTGCCCAGCTTGTGATCCTGTCTAATTTTGCAGCACTGATTAGGTAAAGATTAGCACCTTGTGGATAGAGATTCTTTCAAGCAGTTTGTTTTGCAGGAAGAAAAAATGGATTTGTTGGTGGTGCTTTTCCTCATGAGTCACGTCATGGGTCACTCGTTAGGGACTGTCTCACTTTCCCTCTACCAGCAGTGTAGGCAGACCAGAATTCTGTGCTAGGGGCATAACAGCTGAGTGACTGCTTCTTGAACTGCAGGGTTTAGGGTTCTTTAAAATTACTACTTTTACAAGGCTTTTAGTTATTCATTATGTATAGTCCATAAGCTTTTCCTCCCACTCTGACTCACCCAGTTGTATCTGCCAGATACATAAAGAAGCTGATGAGTGGGAGAAAGGAGCTCATCCTGCTCATACAGGCTTGAGTTACTAGCCTTGGACTCTAGAGGAGGAAATACTTCCACAATGAATGCAGTTTATCAAGGGAATTGCTATGAGAGAGAAATTTCTTCAAGTTATTGTCGCTTTGTTTCAGTCTTGGGTAGTTTTTAAGGCTATGTATTTTCTTTCAGAAAACTGAGAAGTGGGAGAGCGAGAAGTCTGAGGAAGACATGGAAGAGTATATCTGGGAGAATAGTCGCTCTCAGAAAAATGCCTTGGACACACTGCTTCAGATGAAAGCCTCAGAGAATGTCAGTAGTGTCACTAAGGAGGAGCTGCTCACATCTGAAGTGGTTAAGAATTACAGAAACTCGGTCACTGCGCTTAAAAACGAAGGTGAAACAGAAAGTAACATGTCTCAGTACAAGGAATCTGTGAAGAAACTACTGAATATACAAGCATGAGAGCAGAGTCTGCAGGTACACCTGATCATTACAGAAATGTTCAACTCCTGTGTTAGTATTTCTAAATGATGCGGATGTAGAATTATTGAAAACCTGAACCAAAACATGAAACTGGACGATGAGTTAAGTCCTGTCCATGAATCTTGTCCTTTGAATAAAGTATGTCTGGATTCATACTGGTAACTGGAATGTTTTATTCTGCGTTTTCTTAGCATGGGACATCCTGGTTCAGTGCTCTGCTTAATCACATTCTGATTTCTCACACTTCTTTGGGCATTTAACCTAGAGCAAAAATGTCAAAATGAATTAAGTTAGTTAGGCTCCCAATTCCATTAATTAGAAGTCTGAAAATTAAGAGCTCTAAATGCTTTTCAAATGCCATTCAGATTTTTCCCGATGTGTAAAACGAGGATAATGTTGCCTAAGTAATCTGACTCGGAGAGGTGTTGAAGCACTCTGGACAGTGTGATGCTCTCAGTTGTTACCATGAGGGCAAACAAATAACCTATGTAAAAGCACCTGTCTCTAAAATAAGGTGGAAAATGGGATGGTAGTGGGAAGGTGAACTAGCAGTTGTTGAGAAGATCCCAGAGTACATGGGACAGGAGGAATGATCAGAGTTGGTGAGGTGGGTTTGTAACGAAATAGGAATGGACTGAGTCTTGGAACCCTCAGGCCTGCCAACTTCTCTTTTGAATGTACCCAGGCTTTTCAAGGAAAGAAAAAGTTTGTAGCATCCCGTGTAGCACAGAAAAAGAATTATATGGATGTTTATCTTATATTTGGTAATTTGTATTTGAAAGGAATTGATTTAAAACACTGGAATCACAGACAATTTTATTGCCTTCTCACAGTTAAGAAAAAAAACCCCTACCAAACCTTGAAAGGACATAAATAATTCTTGCTTTTATTGTACCTTCCTGGCTTACTAAGATTTCAGCTTAGAGAGAGTCATTCTCTGGAAGGGGCAGAGGGAGTTAAGGATTATGCATACCTATAAAAGAGCTGACCATGTGACCCTGCCAGCAGCTCCTTGAGAAGAAGCAGTGTAAGAATAAGGACATTGAAAGCTGAAGAGAATTGATTCCTGCAGTGTTCTGTGTGCTGGACTCACTCCCTGCTAGGATTTCTCACTGTGCTCTGTGTGTACATACAGGCAAGGAGTGGATCTGTTCCCACTGCCAAAACACTGTCAGTTTAGGAAGGATTCTTCTTAGGTCAAGATTGTTTTCATATGGTGAGAGACCAAGTTTAATGCAGCTTTTTAATTCCTATGAGAATTTGCCAGAGCTGTAGCTAAGACTGAAAATGTTTGTCCTGTAATCCCAATTTTGCACTGATCAACTTGGTTCTTTGGAAGGCCTTCCTTTTGGATGTGCATTAATGTAAAGTTTTAGCAGAAGCTTAATATGGGGAAAGTTTCAGCTGTTATCAGGTTGCTCATTTATCCAGGGACAATGAGGGTAATGTTTAAAATTCCCATTTGAAACGGTACATCTGTGTAATTCCAAATCTTCTCTGAACAGCCGTGAAACCAAAATGACTGAGGAAGTAAGTGCAGTTTGACTCAAGAGAATGGTATGGCTGGTGCCTGGAGTTGTGCCTGGCCCTGTTCCAGAGGCAGTTTGGTTCTAGTATGTGCACAGGAGAAATGTGTTTCCTTAATTAGCTTTGTCAGTGCCTGCACAAGGGCTGCCCTAGGAGCCAGTCTGTGGAGCCAGTGGTGTGTACAGGGCTGGCAAGAGTAAGGCCCTGAAATGTCTTAAGAAACCCCAAGCCCCATAAGTTTGCTTTTCTCCACAGAGCTGTCCTTCCGTGCTCAGGACATGTGAGCACCTCAGAAAATCCTCTGCAGCAGAGGACAACCCCGTTTTCCTTTACTTTTCACAGTATTTGAATGGGCTTAAGCAGAACTCTGGAAGTCATAGCTAAAATGACAATTTGACCTTACCAATAATAATATCTGGTAGAAAGAGCAGCACAGCGAGGGATATTTTTTTGTTAGCTTCACAGCTAATTTATGGAAAACCTAAAATGCACAGGCTTCCCCAGCTCTCTCTGAAGTGTTCCAGCCTAACTTACATATATCCTATAAATGTTTCAAGGATTTAAGGTGATTGTCTCCTGAGCACCAGGACAGTCAAGTGTCTCTCCCAACAACAGATGATGCCTGCTGGCCAAGAGCAATGGTGGGATAAAACTCAGACTTACACTTGTTCTTTTTACTGATGGCTTCTATGTTACAGTACAGAACTTGTGTAATGCAGTGGGCAGGACAAAAGGCAGCCTGGATGCTATTTTGAGCTCTTGGATGTTCCCCTCTGCTTTTCTGCTTCTCCCTCTAAACTGTTTGTGTTTGAAGGTGACAGTATTTCTCTGTGACTGTGTAGAATACCTGGAACACTGGGATCTTAAGCCCCGTGGGAGTCTTCCCAACCTCAAGGATGTAAACTACAGCACATGTTTTTATGAGGTAAACTACACATCTCTCTTTTCCTGTATATGACTTTTGCATCCTCCATCTCTTTGGAAACCTGTGCTGAAGTTTAAAAACTGTGAAGAGTTAGAGGTTAAGACTTACAGGTTAAAGCAGCTCTGCAGCACAATAATAAACACATCTTTAGCACTGGGCACTTGTTAATGTGTCATGTACATTATGATGTAAATGACTGAGGTGTGTATCCCTTTGTGCACACCTGAGGGAGTGAACGGGGTAGCTGTGATGCTCAGTTTCACTGGTGCTCTTGAGGAGACTTAACCTTCCTCGTATAAACATTCCAAAGAGTGGACATTTTTTTTCCCCTGTTTTCAGGCACCATGTTGCTACAAGCACAAGAAAGGGATAAAGGGACAGTTGCCTAAAAAGGGATGTGCTGTCTGGACAAATCATCTTGCTACCCGTTTCTTGCTTTCCCTCATACCTAAAATGTATTTATTTATTTTCTTGTGACTCAGTCTGTAATAAAACAGCTCTGCTTTTGTGCTTCTTATAACCCTTCTCCTGCCTATTTTTTTCCTCTGTCAACAAGCCAAGAAGTTTCTTCAGAACATAATCTTGCTTTAGTCATTCCCTGCTGTCCCAGAAGCATTTGCTTGTGGGACAGATAGAAATCACTTTGTCTCCTTATCTTTTCCTGGTGAGAACTGAGGTCCCAGATGCATGATATGATTCTTTCTCCAGAACATCATATTGAGGGTAAGACTCAAAGGTGCATCAGGATGCTCTTAAGTGCACTCTACAGTCACTAATCTGGAGGTGAAAAAAACAGGGAATCAGGAATGGCTGTGGCTTGCTGCAGGCAAGGAGTTACTTTTCTGAGAGTAAAGGTGATGCCATGAAGACTTTTTGCCTTTTCTTTTATACCCCTGTTACACCTTTTTTTTCAACTTCTGTATTCCTAGTGCTTTTTGCCTACATTCTTGGACTTGTTTGTTCAGCTAGGAGACTAAACATTTTAGAAGCTTCGTAGCTAGGGATCAGTGTGCCCCAGACCCCAAGGTCCTCTCCAGAACACATTCTGTAAACCAAGATAGAACCATCCAGGGGAAGGCTCCTTGGGGATGGGGGCTCATTCAAGCCTCTCATTGGGGAATCTTTGATAGACATGCTAATTAGTAAGACCTATAATGTTATACCAGATCTTGTGGGGGGGCATTGCAGTGTGCATGGAGGTGCATTTGACCTGGACGTGTGCACCTAAGGATCCTTAAAATAAATACCAAGGTAAAATCCCTTTTCCCCTTCTGTGTTTGACTCTTGATTTTAAGACCAGGAAAAGGCATCAAAGGGAGGTGAAATCTCTCCTTTTTGAAAGCAAGTGTTTAACTACCTATGACTGACTCTATTTTAAAGAAATCTAATAGCAGTATCCATCCCATAAGATGAGCTTTTCTTCTTTTTTTTTTTCCTTGACTCAAGCTGCTCTGGAAGGGCATGGATAGCACAGAGGAGTTAAACAAGCTGGAAGCACTACTGATTTTGCTGTCAGCAGATGCTCTGTGGGGCACTCAGGACACAGCTCGGCCTGACCAAGAAGAATGGACAATTAAGGATTTGGGGACATGAAATCAATGCAAGTCTCAGGTCAGGAAGGTATTGCAATATGATAGAACCTGTCAGTTTTCAGCTGAACTCTGGAATACTTATCTGACAACAGTAGTACCTTAATGGTACAGAGGAGAAAGGGGATGGCCCACATTCACAGTTTGTTTCCACTGGTACTGTAAGAATTAAGTTCCTTAGACAGGCTTTTGTGGCTGCAAGTTCAGCAATAGATCATAAATACATACATTATGGATTTAAGCCTCTTCCCTATCCCTGATGCATGATTAAATCATGACTTAAATAAAAAATGCATTCTTTGCAACATTATAAATTAACAATATTCAGCAATGCTTGGCAAAACCCTGGGCTAAGAAAACTGAAACACATTATCCAGCTGAAACTTTGGGGCAATTTTTAGGTCTAGAGAAGATAATTTTTCTAATCTAAATTAGATGAAGCTACCTGCATGTGAATTCTGTATCCTAAGAGGTACATGCAATTATGTAGCAATAATAATTTTTGCATATTCCCAGATTTTCTGAAGAAATTATATTTGAAATTTAGTGTTGCAAGGTCTTGAAGCTTGAATTGCCTTCTTGGCAGCACTTGAGACTATAAAGTGAACACAAGCAGAATTTTAATGGCTGCATTCAGCTTGAGGAAAGGCACCAGAGAGTACAGACCTATTTCTTTGCAAAGTGTTTCTCTGAGTTTAGGTTTAGCCTTCTTAACTTTCAGTCATATAAAAAGGCAATGTTCTCTAAAGTGTGGGGTTTTTGGATGAGCCTTTCTTTGGAAGCAAACATGATCATTTTGACCACTTCAAACAAAAAGACCATTTCATAATTCACTTGTGTATTCCTGCATTCCATGGGATGTTTATTCATTTGGTAGCAAACAGACAAGCACAGAGATAACTACAGCAGGATTTCTCATCCAGTTAAATAATTCTCTGCCACATAGAGATACCAACACTGCACCTGCAGTGAACCTGGGGGAAAGTATTACAGTGTTTGTCAGACATTAATTGCATCAGATTATGAACCTAAATGTCTCAAACAGTGGGAGCTGTTAGTGGGTGCTTCTTACCTAAAGAGATGAGGAGTTGTGTTTCATCTGCTGAGAAATAAATCATAACCAAAATATGCTGAACTAAGTTATCACTGGTTCTGTGGGAGAAGTAAGCTGGCGCAGGGGGTGCATTTTTAAAATCCTGTTTGTTCCATAGCCAGGATGGTGTTTCACAGATTACCTTTGACAGGAGCATATTTTATGAGCTGTCTGGACATGGTTCTTGTCCTTACAGGTTTATAGTGACCCCTCCTGTAGCTGCAGCACCCGGCTGTGAGAGCAACAGTGCAACAGCACAGGCAGAGGAGAGAGGAGCAAAGGACAACAGGAATCAACCAGACCCCCAAAGCTGCAGCTTCCCAGGCAGCTGCCTCGTTATCCGATGTGGAATTCCTCCCGCTGTAGCCTTTGGTTTCATTGAGGTGCTGCTTGCTGCTGTTCAGGCGAGGAGGGGTGGCCACGTGGGATAACACCTTGGCGGGCCTGGGGCTCAGTGCTGAGTGTGCAGTTTTCTTGTCTGAGCTGGTGACTGACCTGCTGCTTGTCCTCTTAGCAAAATGCTCATCTGCTGGGGAAGTTTCTGCCCTGGGATAGGCAGTACCTTCAGTTCTCTGCACTGTCAGGCTCCAGCTCGGGGTGTGAGTATTTGCTGGTAAGCCATGGCTCGTGGCTGCAGATGGAGCTCGGAGCAGAGGAGAACCTGGCATGGTGGCATTGTGAGGTTGGCATCTTCCCCACTCAGGGGTCTTTGTGCTGTGCTGCCTCTCAGGTTTACTTGCTAAGGAGTGAGCATTTGGCTCTTGGGATTTCAGTTTCTCAAAAATGAGAAGATCTGGATCAATTCCTATTAAATTAGAATAATGTTAGTTTATTGATAGCTTGCCTGTACACCCACAAAAAGGATCCATGGAGACAGGGGCAGGGCAGGGAGCCCAAATAATTCCCTTTTGGATTGGAGGTGTCACTGCCTCAGGTTATGGGACACTTCATGGGATGCAAGGGATGTGCATTTTGGGATTACACACAACTTGCTATGGGATGCTTAGGGAAGGAGCCCAAGGTGCAGAAAGGGTGGGATCTAGGCTACTCAGGGTAGGGAGATCCAGGAAAGCTGTGTGTGTGACAGTTTGCACCAGCAACTGGAGGGAGGCTGCACCCTGGGGGCTCAAACATCCCAGTGACAGCAACTGGGGAGACTGAGGTCCAGACTGGGCAGCCTGAGCATCTCAGCCCAGCTGCTGGGGGACTTTGCATTCTATATATGTGTGTGTATATATACATATGTATTTATAAATATACTTATTTTGACCCACAGAAAAAGCAGGATGAGGCTTTTGGTGCTCCCTGTGTTGGTGCATCTGCTTTATGTGTTTGTCTGTGTTACCTGTGTGCTTGTGGTGCATGTGCCTAATGAAAATAAATGTTCAGCCTTGCTGCTGGTTAGGTCTGGGGATGTGGAGCAGTGGCAGCCTCCTCTCCATCTCTTAGAGCTGGGAGGGTATTTTGGCCAAGGACAGTATTGATGAGGTACTCAGAGCATGAGTCTTGAGAGCAGGGTGGATCTCTGAGCTCCTTTCTCACTGAGTGGAAGGGAGGGGGGAAGTATTTTCAGAAGTAGGTGTATTAATGAAAAATGAAAAAAGTTTTCATCTGTTTTAGGGTTGTGTGTCACTGCAGGAGATCATTTAGCACAGCAGCTGACCTGGTATCATTTTAACATTTCCCATAGTTGCTGTCTTTTCAGCCCTTATAAATGAATCGCTTAATTACCTGTTGTGATGTTGTACAAAATGACATCAACCCCAGCCTTTAGAATGCAGCTTTCCAAAGCTGGGCAGGACATGTGCAGGCAGTTCTTGTTCTCATGAATGGCTCCATGGTAGAACACTGCTAGATTGCAGGAGACTGGAACCCATAAAGAACAAAGTTGAGCTTCTCAGCAGAATGACCATTGCATTTTGCATGATGTTATCTAACATCAGAAGTTCATTATATCTGCCCAGATCCTGTGGGAAGAGAGACCAGATCCTGTGGTTCTCTCATTATCATACAAACTAATTGAGCACACAAAAGAGAACTTATATTCTTATTTTACATCTGGCCTAGAACAGCCATCTGAGTTCTACACGTGTATCTCATTAAATAATAACTGATTTAAAGTCCTTTGAAGTGCCCTCTAATGTCTCTGTTCTAGTTAAGATTGTAACAAAACTTGCTTGACTATATAAGAACACAAAAAGGAGATTTTGAGTTACCATTTATTATCTCTGTAAGTATCCAGTCCCATACGGGGGGATATGAGAAAAAAGTCTGTTGTCCAGATAGGAACAACCTTGCTGAAATGTTTTTCTCACATCACATTATTTAAGACAGAATTTGATTCTTCCCAGGACTGCTGCTGGGACTTACCTAACTTATGTCACTGTCAGGTTCTCAAGGTCATACTTTTGCTCATAATTCAAAATACCATCAAAATTTATACTGACTTTTTTTAGTAACTGGTGCCTCACTTTCATCGTCCAAAACCATATCCAAATCCCTTTCCAGTCCGGAGAGTTTTTAACAATTTAGGCACCAGGACACATGTACTTCATGTATCCTCCTAAAATACACTCCTGTAGAGTAGTACCAGTTCAGTGTGATACAGATAAAGTACAAGGCTTAGGACAAACAATGATCTTGCTTATTTTTGCTCTGAGCCTGAGTTTACCAGGCTGGGGAAAAGGGGTGGCCAGCTGAAAAACTGCTATCATTGATTGCTAGAGCTTTATTGTTCTGGTTTGCACCAGAAACATGATGTAAACATGGAATAAGAGAGTGCTCTTTCCAAGGACATGAATGTTCTTGTATTTCAGAGAAGGACAAACTGTGTGTCCTCTCCACTTTCCCTCTCACCATGTCCTAGTCTGATGCCATACTCCATGAAGAGACTGCTGCAGGAATCACTGTCACTGGTTGTTCTCTTCAGTAGATGGGGATGAATACTGAAGAGTTTCTCTCTTTGTAACAGAGATCCAAAATTTCAAAGCAGACCCTAAGATTTTAATGTGTTCCTAGTGTAGTCTTCTACAAAAATACAGATTATCAATTTCCTTTCTATGGGACTGAAGTTGGGGCAACAGTTACAATGTGCCTCTGCTTTCCTGCCTCAAAAAAATTTACAGATCCTCCTTCCACCCCCTCTATTTCTTCTTCAAGTGAAGGACTGTTTATATAAACGTTACCCAAAATGTGGGGTTCAGCGTGTGCCATGACCCTGCCAACAAGCACTCACCATTCCTCAGAAGGCAGCAGGCTCTGCTGCACTGTTGGGGTGAGATTTCTGCATAACCCTTCAGCAGCTGGGCTCCCCTCCTCTGGGATTCCCGCAGGTCGACCAGGAGGCCTGGGAAGCGCCGGATCCAGCAGTTCTTGTAAAAGGCAGTGGGCGAGCAGAGGCACTGGGACTCCCCAGCCAGACCCAGAAGCAGCAGCACTTCTGCCACTGCCACCAGCAGAGCCATGGCCCCGTGTCAGGGCTCAGGGAGCGCCCCTCTGCTCCAGGGGTGCACGGAAGGCTGCACCAGCACTGCAGAGACCATCCCTGGAGGGCTGAGGATGCTGCCAGGTCTGCCAGGGGCGTGAGCAGGGTCTCCTCCAGACAATGCCCATGGCGCTGTTTGGGCAGCTGCTGGATGGAAGAAAGCAGCCATTTAATGAGCTACAGAGGACTGTAACAGTTATTATTGTTGCTCTCTAACTTAATTATTTGGAGATGGTTTTTGAGACACAAAAGGGACAGGTTGGTTTTAGTTGTTCGGAGAATTTTCTTGTTTCTGTGGTCCCCTTTTTGGGTCTCTTGACCTTCTCAGACCAAACTAAGCAGGCAGTCTTGAGATTTGGTGAATAATAGCAAGCTCAGCACATTGTTCCACCTCATTTTGTTCAGGAGCACTGTTACACTCAGCACAGAGAAACAGCTCTGTTTAGGATCTGAACACTTTGAGTTATCTGGTGACTGCAGATATTTGCCTTCTTTGCTAACAAATGAACCTCCAGCCAGAGGTGGAGGTGGAGATCTGTTCCTCTTCCCTACACTGTTTTGATTTCAAGAATAATACAATTTTATTGGCAAAGATCTAGGACCAGATGAACTCTCTCTGACTGGAGAGGGCTGGAACCTCCATTCAAGCTATGAGAGAGTTCTGCCCCTACTAAGTTTAAGAATATTGAGCAGTCTATACAAGGTTTTCTGCTTGGGAAAGGCCTGTCAGAAAGAAAACACAGCTGACATACAGGGAGATGATTTTTCAAGCAGCTGGTCTGAAAACTGAAACTCCCATGCTTTGTTTCTTAATAGGAACAAGTCTGATCCCCGATTCCCACATTATGCCTGTCATACAGAAAGGCTTGAAAATATTACAATACACGAGTTCATTTAAACACAGTGGACTATATAGTGAGTTTGAGAGAGTTAGGTAGAAGTACGGTTGTCTGCAATAAAAATTGGGTGTTCAATATATAAGAATATTTTACACTGTGTTTTTATCCTTCAAGATTAGAATCAAGGGATTTCCCCCTTTCCACATGAAGTATAGATCAGTTACGTGGAGTGGGGAGAACCTCAAACTCGTTTTAATTCTTCATTCATTACAGATGATGTTTGTTTTTGCAGAACTAGTCCCCCAGTTTGGAAATGAACTGACAGGTGTAATATTTTGTTCCTTACACAGCTCACTGGAAGGTTATAAAGCCCAGAGCAAGTTAACCCCTGTTGATCCATCAGCAAGACCAAGGCATTATTTTATTCATTGGAACTATAATTAGGAGGATTCCAAAGAAATGTCTGTTGTGGGGAATATGAGAATTAAACTGTTAGAAAGAGGGTAAGCGGGTAATTCTTCAAGCCTCTGTCCTGAAAACCAGCTCTTGGCACTTGTGTTGTTTTATTTAGTTTTGGTAGCTGGATATTTTCATTTCTGTGATAATCAGCACTTACAACCTTAAATACATTTAAAAATACCTGACAGCTTGCACTCAGTGGACTGCACAGGGAAGCTTTTAGCCATTTATCTACCATTGCCACAAGCGCTATTGACAGTGTATTTTTAAAAATATTTGTTTCAGCTTTCCAAATATCCCAAGGTATCACTTGTTATAGAACACATTCAAAATTTGGAAAGATATGCCTGTATTTTGGCATTACGTCCTGTGTTTAGTATGAATTTCAGATCTGTTTTGTTCTGTTAGATTTGCATGCAAAAATGTTGGTTTCTGATTGCTTTCCTCGCTCCTACTCTTCCTGTATCTCCAAGAAGAGAAACCTGGAAGACTCTGAATAACTCTGAAGCACTTAACAAGGAGATTAGAAGTATTCTTTCCTCCTCCTCTGTCTCTGAATAAATGGTAAGGACAGAAACAGCTGCAGGGAAACTTTCTTGTTAATGAAAGATAAAGAAATTTAAATAAGTGAATAAATGGCTGCTTTAGGCAATTTCCTTTAAAAACAGAAAACTTCTGTCTATTAAATTTCACAGTCTTCTCCAGCTTCCCCTTAATTTCACTTTGACTTTTCAATGGGAAATGTAAATTAGTGCCGAAATTTTAATTCACAGACTTTTTGCAAGAAGAAATCCCCGAGTCTTACCTGCAAACCAGTGGCTGATTTTCCATGTGCTCTGCAAAGAGGGACCAAGAGGCTTTCACCGATACAGGGGAGTGTCCGGCCAGTACCAGACCAGCGCTTCATGTTATTTAGCAACTCCTTTCACCCGGCTCCTCACATTTCCTCCTGGAAAACAAAAAGGCAGGGGCCTGTTTCCTGTGAGAGCATGGATGTTTTTGCAGACCTTTCAGTAAAAGAGATTTAAATGGACCTGCCACGCTGGAACAAAATGATCTTTTTCATGATTCTTCTTACAATCAGAAGCAGTCCCTGAAGTTTCCCACCTGGGCTGGCAGTTCGAATGGCACAATCCAGGAGCTTCCCAGCACAAAGGATTCATCATCAGGTATTAACTCTTCTTTTGCCAAACAGAAGCAAAAGCAGACACTTTTCCCATATGAAGTAACAGATATGTCTTGAGTTTTGGAACTGTATTTAGCTTTTACATTCTATTACTCAGAATATGTAAAGACCAGAAAGGATGTGTTTAGTTGTAGAATCATGGAGTGGTTTGGGTTAGCAGGGACCTCAAAGCTCACCCATTTCTACCCTCCTACCACTATCCCAGGCTGCTCAGAGCCCCATCCCACCTGGCCTTGAACGCTTCCAGGGATGGGGCAGCCACAGCTTCTCTGGGCAACCTGTGCCAGGGCCTCAGCACCCTCACAGGGAACAACTTCTTCCCAATATCCCATCTAACTCTGCCCTCTCTGTCAGCGTGAGACATTGCCCCTTGTCCTGTCACTCCAGGCCCTTGTCAGTAGTCTCTCTCCATCTTTCCTGTGGGCTCCCTTCAGGCACCAGAAGGCCACAGCTGGGTTACACTGAGCTCTCCTCCAGGTATTGTGTGACAGCAGCTGGAAGGTGACAAACTGAGAAGTGAGACCAAGCAGTTTCCCCGGTGAGGTATGAACCTGCCCAAGTCCTCCTGTGAATGTCAGTAATGAATTTAATCAAATGTGCAGCATAATCCCATGTGACATCAGCATGAAGTGCCCTGCCTGTGTTGTGCTCCACATAAATAAACTGAATTTCAATCCTGTATTAAAATCATCTTTATCTCATTTTTCTGAGATATGCACATGTGTTTTCCCTTTATTATAGCAGTGGTAAGGACAAAATTTTAAGTAAACCAAGTATACTGATAATTTCAGAATATGTCACTGTAACTCTGTTAAGGTATAAAAGTTTAAAAAGACTAATTTAATGAATCATAAAATAATGAAATGTAAATACATGGAAAAAAATTAAACCAAGTCTTTTTGATGTTATTCAAATAATGTGCTTGCTTTCTTTCTCCTTTAAAATTTTCCTTGAAATCAAAACACTCTTGCAAAATATCTAAAGTCCAACAAAATAGCATTTTTGAGAGAACTGTTTTGTCAAAAACAGTTATTAGTGGTCAGGTTTGGGTTTGGAGCAATATATCACATTTTTAATGAATCTGACCTTCTCCGAGGTTAGGGACAAATGAATCTAAAGATTCTGGTTTCAGTCCCATCCCAGCAACATGGTAAAATGAGGTGAAATATTACAGTTTCTGTTTCTGGGGCTTCATGCAAACCATTTTTTAAGCCCTTGTTTCCAAGGGTTGCCAGGCCCTGCGATTCTCTCAGAGCTTGGCTTCCGACTAATTCTGGCCAAAGCTCTGCCCCAAGGCTGGGGACTGTGTGATCAAGCAAACAGCAGATTAGATTCATAGAAATATAAATCTGCTGGCATTGCAGATCAACTTGAGCCAAGTTCCATGACAAAAAGCACAATGTTTATCAAACACTGATGAACAGATGCTGATTTGTGGCAGAACTTGAACTAAGCAAAGGAGATGGAGTTTCAATCTTGTGGAGAATTTTTATAGAGCTGGATACTGAGCGGAAGTCTTCCATGTGGATTACCATCCATCTTACCTAGTTATTATGTACTAAAATTCAGCTCTGCCTGTCTGCACCAGGATTAAAAAATATCTGCTGTTTTAAAAGCACCCAGTTTAGTCTCCTCCAGGCACAGCTGCACAAGAAATTCCTGGCTGTGGATGCACAATACATTTGTGCAGAGCAAACATCCCTAAGAGGAGGTACAGCAGCAGGCAGAGTGCTCCAGCAGCCTGACCCCCGTTCAGGTTTTGTCAGGGAACACTCATTTCACCTGAGGGAGTTTCAAAGAAATTCCTTACTGGGTCTGTGGTGTAAAAAATGGGCCAGGTTGAAGGCCATTGTAAGGATTTATACTCTCCCACCTCCACTCTGCTGGCCGGTGCCTGGACTTCCTCATGATCCACAGAGAATGCCCACCACACACAGACTCTTGGGCCAGCCTTTTTCCTGCCCAGAGAGAGCTCAGGAGAACACACTTTAGTATTAATCACTCAGATGTGACTAATCAGTACTTGATAGTAAATAATCTGCTTTCAAAAAATATGCCACTCCAAGTACCCTTTCAGTAGTGCTGCAACATACCTTTATTGCAAGGAATAAATTAAACAGCACATTAAAAGCAGAAAAAAACTAACAAAAAATTTTAGGGAATAAAGTATAAACAAGTGCTATTAGAAGTAACAGTGCTTTCCTTCTTTTCTTTTTTTTCTGTTTTTGGAACAGCATTGCTAATGGCACTGGGTAAGAAGTGCTTTGTTTGGCTGGGAATCTGAAAAGAGAAATTACCCTCGTTTAGCAGGTCATCCTTCACAAATCACAGAGTTCAGCTGAAGGAAAATTATGCTCTGGTCAGTTCCTCTCAGGAATGCCAAGATCTTTTAGAACATGGATATTTTTAATGCTGAAATACTGCAGGGTAATTCCTGTGTTCCACAGATGCGTACTTTGTATCCTGGGACAGGGAAAATGGCAGCAGTTGGCAAATCCTTTCCAAAAGACCAATTCCTGTCTTGAGTAGTTCCACTATTACTCAATACACAGTTCCCTGGCAGTGCAGTACAATTCCCTGCCATCTCAGAGGGCAGAATGTGGCACTTTATATTTTATATCAGATAGCATGGATATTTTAAATATCCCCAGATTTGGTTCCAGTTCACACTTTACACTAATAAGGCTGAAAGGAATTCAAATCTTCCACTGTTTTTTTCACTCAGTGTGGTCCTTTCCTCAGAGCATTCAGGTCGGTTTTACTCTCTGGTTCTCAAGTATTATCCAGTGTCTCTCTGGCTTTACTCTTCTTGTCTTTGTAGCAATAACTCCTCCTGACTCTCTGTGATTCCTTGCTTTTGCTATGTTGGGAAAGTCAGAGGGCTATAGAAATGTGTGCCCAGGCAGAGATAGGCTCAGATTCTCTGTGTCATGGTTGAATGGTCTGTTACAAAGGAGTTGCTGTATGAAAAAAGCTTCTTCCATTTCCATGTCCTTTTAAAAGAAAAGAGTGATCTCTCTTCAGCCTTGGAAGTAATTCAGACATTAACTACAAGAAAATAGTTCAGGCATCAGACACAGAGAAAAATTATGTAGCACAAATGGCCAATGCAATCCTGGAGCAAGAGAGACCTTACTGACACTCTCTGATGTCTTCACAGTCCCTTTGTTGGCACTTGAGAACACCTTTCCTTGGTATCAATTTGTCTCTCAGGTACTGTAAAGGTAGACCTGAACTGTCTAAAACAGCTTGAAGATTTTGCCCCAGGAGCCAAAGTCTAGAAGACAAGTATTGTAATGCTGAGCACAGTTACCCTCGTCTTCCTCTCTGTTTAAGTGTCTTGTTCTTCAGGGCATCATAAACTCATTTAACATCTACCATGATTGTTTTCATGCTTGATGCTTCAGCATGTTCTTGAAGGATGACAGATGGTCTTTCATACTTGTTTCAAAGATCATGCAAATCCTTCATGGCTCTACACTACAGATTTTGGCTTTGTAGCTCTAGAAATAGAGTTCCCACTCTGAAAAATACATTTCCTATTCACTTAAGGTACAACCAAGATGACTGCCAGTGAAACAGCAAAGCCTTTTCTTTGATTCCAGTATAATAACATGTATTATTGATCTTAGAATAAACCAGTAGAGCAGTAGACTGGAAGACAGGTGACATTATCTCCACAAAAGTGGAACAAAAGAGTAGCCCCTGCCTTGGTGCATTTGCAGTGTAAGTAGTCTATAAGCACATCACACAGGCTGACTGATGAGTGTAATAAAAAACAAGGGACCTGCCCTGTCAGCACACTCTGGCTTAGCACAGAGAGATGACAATCAGCCCAGTAAAAACAACTGGGTAAGGAAACAGGCTTTTTGCAGAAGTGGCCACTCAGTAGTGCTGACCCCTTGGGCATGTGAGAGCTCCTGCTGAATGCAGTGGGTGCCCTCGAAAGTTTGCTGGCAGGAATAAAACACTTACTAGTACATGCCAGAACTGATCCAGCTCATTAACAAGCCTCATGGACTGTGAGGAAGGAGGACTGGAAATCCCAGGCTGAGTGGCAGGCGCAGGCACATCTGGCAACATATGGCCAGAGAAGAAATATTCCATCCACCCAGGCTGTGGTGTCAACACTTTGAGGCTGAACTTACCATAAGTGACTACATGGAAAAAGCATTCACCAATTAGGAGCTAACTTACAAATCCATGAAACATAAGGGACTCCCAGGCAGATGTCTAAAGATGGCAATCCTGCTGTATTCCAACACAACAGCTTCCTGGCCATGCCAAACACGAAATCTCTGTTTTCCTCAGAAGTACTAATGATTAAAATTGCTTGAACTGTCTGCCTGTGGGATTTAAAGAACAAGAAGGAATTAAGGGTTGGACTCCTACTGAGGTGGTGAGACATTTGGTGTGTGTGATGGTCTTTTGAAGGGTGAACCTGAAGCAGAGAAAAAAACAGCCCAGTGCTCATACTTCAGCTTCAACTCTGGAAGAAACCAAAAAGCAAAATGTGGTGCTTCATCAAGGACAGAAGACAGGAAAGTGGAATTTGAATATTAATTAAATAATGAGAAAGACTGAAAGAGGAACACAAACCAAGCAAATAGTGACACACAATTAGTAGGAAAGAGAAGGCGAGAGGTGATGGGGACCCAGCTAGTGAAGGCTGCTGAAATTACCTCTTTGGGTCTGGTTGAGATCCTATATAAAAGGATTTCAGAACATGAAATGGGCCCTGCAAAAGCAAGATGATGAAGATGCTTTGAAGTGAGGTGAAAAACAAAAATGTGCAGAAATCTACCTCACCTCAAAAAATGCTTTTATAAAAGTCAGCAGAAAAGAACACCTGTAACTGAGACTGACATTTGCGTTATCCCTATGGCCTAGAGTTATGAACCTGAAGATCAACAAAACAGTGAGAGAGGATCATTTCAGAGAGGAAATGGTAAAAGGTAAACAACCCTGTCTTCCTTAGAAGAGAGGGGGAAAAAAACCCACAGAACAGACTAATACCACTGAAATGTTTTAATAGTGGGGGGAAAGATCCTTTCTGAGCAGTGACAATAGGGAGTTGTCTGAAAACTAAGCAGTCTGCACTAACTGGACATGAGTCACACTACTGCTAAAGGGAAAGATTTTCTATGGTCTGCAATACCCGAAGAAAGTATCTTTGTAAAGAATGTGTTTTGAACATCTTCATAGTAAGTATCATCACATAGGAATATAGGCATGGCAGACTTCTCATCTGTTTCAGCAGGTGGTAGGGGTTTTTTTAAAAAAAGGACTGTCACTGTATTTCAAGAATATAGCAAGGCAAACAGCAAATCTGTCATTTTACCCCTGCCCAATATGCTCAGTTGTTAATTTGCTCTTTCCTTGTTCGTGTCAAACAAACTCAGGACCCTGGTACGCAGCTCACTCTCATGAGATGTCCTGTTCCAGGAACTTAGTTTAAATAGAAAAGATGGAGTAGCAGAACAGGTTATGCAGTGTCTTCACAGGGCAAACCAGGGGCTGAGACACGCAGGGAGTCGGGAGGGTCAGAGCAGAGTTACGCATCGCACTTGCCATTCCCGAGTCCCACTGCTGCACTGGCCGTGCAGTGTGAGCTCCGGGAGGCTTTTGCTCGGGAAGGGATGCGGCAGTGCCGGGGTGCAATGGCACCAGGCTGGCTGTGCCGCTCCTCCGCTCTGCCAGTGCGCGGATCCAGGCACACACACGCTGCTTTTTCCCTGCGTGTGTGGCTCGGGAATGTCGCCCCTCGCCAGGGATGCAGCGGTACATTTATGGCAAGGGGTTAGAGCTGCGGCTGGAACTGCGATCCCGGCCCAAATCAGGAGAGGGGAGCACCAGGGGGGACCGCTGCGCCTCTGGGCTGTCCCCTGGAGCCCAGCATTGGCCTTTCCACCGTGTCCCTGACACCCACCCTGGCTGGGCCCGGGGATGCCCTGACGGCCCCCCCGGCGGGCAGAGCCGGAGCGCTCAACATTGCCTTTTTCGGGCTTTTTTTCTCTTTCCTCCCTGTGTGCGGTTGTTTTTTTTTTTTTTCTTCCCCTTGTCACTCCTTGCAGGGCCGGAGCGGCGGCAGCGCCTCCCCGCACCCCGGGGCCGCTCCGCCCATCCCATCCCGGCCCGGCCCGGCCCGGCGCGGCCCGGCCCGGCCGGCGGAGGAGGAGCCGGCGCGGCGGCTGCGGCCGGGCTGAGGCGCGGCCAGGCCCGCGGTGAGCGATGTCCCTGGCGGAGCGGCGGCGGCGGCGGCGGCAGGAGGAGGAAGAGGAGGGGGAAGGGAAGCAGGGGATGGGGCCGGTGCCGGAGAAGAGGTGGTGCAGATCCGGCTGGGGGACAAGTGCTACCCGGTGTGCAAGAGGAAGCTGATCGAGCAGAGCGACTATTTCCGAGCGCTCTACCGCTCGGGAATGCGGGAGGCAGGGCAGGGCCAGGAGGAGCAGCTGCTGCGCGGGGGGCTGAGCGCCCTGGGGTTGGAGCTGGTGCTGGACTTCATCAACACGTCCTGCCTGGCCAGGCTGGAGCAGGAGGAGGGCGGCGAGGAGGAGCCCCCGCTGCTGGAGGAGCTGGTGGAGGCCGCGTCCTACCTGCAGGTCACGCCCCTGCTGCGCCTGCTGCTGTCCCAGGTGCGGCTGGGCAACTGCTTCGAGCTGCACCGCCTGGCGCAGGTGTACGGCCTGCAGGACCTGCACGACGCCTGCCTGGACTTCATGGCCGCGCACTACCACCAGGTGCTGCGCAGGCCCGACGCCCGCCCGCACCTCCTGCTGCCCCCGGCGCTGCAGCAGCAGCTGCGCGAGCGCCGCATGAGGGGCACGGCCAGCCTGGTGCTGCTCGGGGACTTGATGGGCGCCTGTCCGCCGGGGCTGCCCGCCGGCTGTCACCCGGCCGGCTGTCACCCCGCCGGGGACGCGCCCTGGGCCATGCTCAGGTACGACGAGGAGGCGCGGCGGTGGCTGCCGCTGGCCAACAACCTGCCCGCCGACCTGCTGAGCGTCCGCGGCTACGGCTCGGCCGTGCTGGACAATTACCTGTTCATCGTCGGCGGCTACCGTATCACGAGCCAGGAGATCTCGGCCGCGCACTGTTACAACCCGTGCCTGAACGAGTGGAGCCAGCTGGCCTCGATGAACCAGAAGAGGTAACCCCTGCTCCCTGGGATGCTCGCGTGTCCCTGCCTGGTGTTGAGATAGGTCCTGTTGGGTCACATGGCACTGGCTCAGCCTTAGGGATACGATACAGACCTGTCTGTGCTCTGAACCACCAAACAAACCCGATGAGAAAATTCCTTTCCTGCTTTCGTTGTGGTATATTATGACTCCAGTAAAGGAAGTGACAAGTTTTCCTGCTCTTAGTGGGGATATACAGGCTATACCAGGAACTGGAGATGGCAAAAAGAAATTATTTGGAGCAGTTATCCAGTGGTTTATACTTCCATAAAAATGCAGATGTTTTGTAGGCCTGCACTTCAGTGAAATACCAGAAAAATGTCAGGAAGATGGTGAGAAATTTCTCACTTTATGTGAATATTTGGATCTGGGAATCATTCATTGTTTGGACAATTTGTCTTTTTAACCTTTATCCTTTTGAACTGTTCATTACACGTTGATGTTGTAGTTGGTGTTCAGAAACATTTGTGTAATTTGTACTTGAAAGAGTAATGGAGACCTAGCCCTGAGGAGGACCCGAGAAGAGAGGCCTTCTCCCTGGCCAAGGTTGTAGCTGCTCTACCTTAACCACACTTTGGAGTTATAAAAACAAAGGCTTTCATTTCACTGAAACAAGCTGGCTTTGTTTCCAACATGAACTTCCTCTTTGTTTCCATTTTAATAAAATTGTTTTAAATTTTATCTTTTCTCTCTGAAAAAGTATGGAGGCCAACATTCACTCTAGAATGGAAATTTTCTCTATCCAGTGAACTGAAAGAGCATGCAGAGACCCAAACCATTGGCATAAATGCTTTGTATCCGGGTAGTCAAAGTGCAGTCTCTATTCCTGTCTCCATTTAGCTTTTGCCACCTAAACCCACTCAAAACAGGGATTTGACCTAAAATTAAGTCTTTCCTATCTCACCTTTTTTTTTTTCCCCCCCCCACTTCTTGTGTTGTCGAGAGAGTTTTACTAAAATAATCACCTCCGTAATCAGTCATCACAACTGGTCAGGAACTGTTTTTTCAGTGTTTCTGACTGCTTGGAACAGTGTTGGGAAAAGTTTCATCTGTAAAATGAGTGTTTGGCTTTTAAATACTGAAAACACCCTTTGTTACTGACCTGTTTTTTAGAAGCTGAGCCTGTAGCAGAGTTCCTTGAGATGCCTGGGGACCTGAGATGTTTTAGCTGGCTTCATTCTACAGCAGGACCTATGTGAAAGGGGTTGGGAGCACTTGGCCTCGCTAGAAAAGGAGGATGGGATCAGCCCATGCAGCATCTCCTATGGAAATTAACTTCCCCACAGAAGTCCCATGCTGACCACGTCACAAGGTTCTGTTTCTGTGATGTGTATAGCAAGAGAGCTGTTACTATGTCTGGTGACTGCAGCTTGGGTTTTTAAAAAATACCTTTTCAAGGCTGTTTTTGCACCTTGCAGTTTGTGTATTCAAACTCTAGATCACCCTTTTTTCCTCCACCCTTGCCCCTTTTTTTTTTTTTTTTGCTAGGATCTATAATCATTATACTTGAAATATGCACATGGATGTTTTCTGCTAACATTACTGTTTTCAATGGAATTGCCATGCTAACTTAATCTTCAAACCCATCTCAGGTGACAGCAAGGCGTTCCTTTGAATGGAATTTCACATTGGCCGTTCACTGCAGAAAAGCAGCATGCAAATGGATATTTTTGGAATAATCTCTAGTCTTATATTCCATGGTGGTTATTGCAGGCCAGAAAGTACCCAGAATTGCACCCGCAAAGTAGCAGGGAGGATGTTGCTCCCTGAGTAACTGGGGGAGCTTTTTTTCATGGAAGCTCATCTGACCCCTTCACAAAACACATTTCTGATTTTATGAGCTTCATGAAGTCTCATCTCTGCAGTTGTTAATTGTTATTTTTTCTGTATGACAAACCATTTCAGCTCCCTGATGACCTGCTTGGTGTTTTGTGGCAGGGAGGGATGGCTTATGCCCTAGGAGCCAAGAGCAGGGTCATTTTTAACATGAGGGGTTTGCATGCTACATGACCAGTTCCGATGCCTGTCTGCAACACATCTGTCCTGCAATTAGAGCTGCAGTTTGCTTGGCATTGTATTTTTAGTTTGTTATGCTGTAGTAAAATAAGCAGGGTGGTTGCCCAGCCTTCTGGTTAGGAATTACAGCCATGTGACTGTCTGGCAAATGAATTTATGCCAGCTGATATAATTACATCCCGTGGATGAAATTGGACATACCTTCAGGGAGGGCTCTAGTTTCCATTGAAGTTGGTTTGACTTCAGACAGCAGAGGATCTGGATTTGTCCTGCATGAGTGACTGCATGTGTTGGCCTCGAGGGAAGGCTGAGGAGTTATGGATGTAATTGTGCTGCCCTTCTGTTCATATGAGAGTTTTCTGCCCTAAACAAACCTTTGAAGTTCTATGGTATTTTTATTGTGAATTATTTCCATTGTCGTAATAGAGAATCCCAGGATGCTGGGATTCTCTGCACATGCTTAGATGAAGCAGTCCTAACCTACTTCTGAGTAGAAGACAAAAGCCACCTGAATATTTAGCAGCCGTTCTGGTTTGGGTCATCCCTGTTGGCTTTCTTTCTAGGTGTACAGTTCTTATTACTTTAATTTCAAACTTGTTCACAATAGACAGCTCCTGTGTGTTGTTCTTGTGATGCCCCCAGGAGCCCGAGAAAGTGTTATTCCCAATTTCTGCATACACAAGGGAGATAAAATGATTTGCTCAGGCTCACAAAGGAAGCCCGTGACTGAGCATGGCATTTCTCATCGTCTGAGTGCTAAATCCAGTGCTGGTCACAAATAGTCCACATCAGATCACAGTTTCTAGACCTTTTCATTCTAGAGGTGTTTCTGTACTTGGAATTCTCCAGAGAATGACCTGAACTTTTTAATGGAAGCAGCTCCATGTAAGTGTTGCCCGAGACCACTTGTGGTCTTTGGGGTCAAGAAGGTAACAAAGTGCATAGGGGACTGTTGCAGTAATGTCTTGGAATACCTTGCCAAACCTTTTTTTTTTTTTTTTTTTTTTAAGTGAACAGTGTCTGTTGAAATTTGCTACTTAAAAATAATATAGGATTTCTACTGCATGTGCCAGTTTGAGCTGTATATTCCACTTCTATTTTCCTTCAGAACCTTCCTACTCATGGCAGGTAAATCTTCCAGGCTTGGAAGACCATAGTAGGACCCTGGCTGGAGTTGGGCGCATGCACGTGGAACATGATTTTTGTGAGCAATCTGAGCCTGAACTGCCGCCACTCTGAGGACTCCTACAGGAATATAGGAGATGATGCTTCTAGAGAATGCTACTTGTTTAGGAGACCTTCTCTTTCCTCATTGTATACTTTTTTTTAAAATTCACTCAAATTTCTTCTGTGCTGGTGAAATATAGACTTCAGAAATTTTTCAGTTACAGCCATCCATACCTTATTTGTCAGAAATGTATCACACACATCCAAAGCCAAATGTTGGATGCAGAGTACTCTGCAGACTCATGTAAGTAACTCATTGAAAATATGTAAAACACTTTGGAATTGCTTTGTAACTGTGCTTTCATGATTCCTTGTCTCTGTTGTAAGTGCTTTAACTCTGGTACAAAGAAGTCATCTGATTTTTGAGAAATTTTAAGGTTAAATTGATTATTTGGCAGGAAAAAGCAATGCTGGTTAATCCAAGGCTCAGGTTCTGCAGCAGGACCAAGGCTACCTTGCAAACAAATTCACATTTAGCTTGCTCTTGAAATCCTCCAGCAATGTAGATCCCAGCCTGCCTTGGAATCCTCCTCCCAGATGTCTTGTTCCCATGTTTAGCCACCCCTCTGATCAGAAAGTCCTCTCCAGTATCTGGGCTAACTCTTTTTTGTTGTACACTAAGTGAGATTGTCAGTGAACAAAAACCATGTGTGCTGGTCCTTTATAGCCACTGCCCCCATGGCCTCCTGCAGATACACCTAACACAATCCAGAGCCATGGGGGGGGTTTGGGAAGCTGTGGAGTGTTGTCTTGTGTGCAGAAAGCCGCTCTGACCTCCAGCTCCTCTGCATTCCTGTGTTACATTTTCCTTCCTTTGTGCACGTAGTGCTTTGTACTTTATTGAGCGAAGGAACAGATTTTGAGCAATGGTAAAACCCCATGGCTCCGACTCGCTGGTGTTCCTGGGGTTCTGTTCAGAGTGAATGGCGGCAGCAGGAGGCAGCTCATACCTTGGCTTGTCCCAGCAAGAGGGGACCCACTAGGCCTGGTTTTTGGAAAGTACATCTTGATCCCTCATGTTTCGGCAAGTCGCAGGTGTGAGTGGAGTTCCGTTGTGGTTGAATCTGACAGATTCGGCCTCGCTGTTTCCAGGCTGTAGTCCATGGAACAGTTGTTGGTTGTGGAGAGCTGGCTCCCTGCTCAGTGTTTGCTTTCCTTGGTTCCAGCTGCTCCAATGCATTAAAAGAGTGTAAAAATGAACTGAGTATTTCCTAATGTTCAGTCTCCGTAAAGACACCTGCTGTTACTGGCATGTAGAGGAGAATGGTAGAAGTTTTTCATAACATGTTGAGCCATTGTCCAAACTTTCATATAAAGTGTGCTGATGGATATTTGCAGCTACTTTTGAGTAAAATGAACCTTATTGTTAATGAATTCCATAAATCTGAGATACCTCCACTCCATTTTAATGAGTGTTTGGAAGTGGTTAAATGGCTGACACAAAGGTTTTTGGCCTCCTTTTAGAATATTTAAAGCTGGAAGTTGTGCTGTTTGTGTTTCAATAAGATAATATTCCCTGTGGTTTTGCCCCTTTGTTAATTTTTGGGTTTTTTTTTTTTTCTGTCCTAACTTTTACAACAGGTATATTCCTTTGAAAATCATAATTTTTTGCAAGTAGTTATCCTCATTTCATACCTGCTATTGATTGCTATGGTATTCTGAATTCTCTAAAATGGAAAGCATAATTGCTATTGAGGGAATATGAACAGACTGACCTAATCGCTCATGTCAGGGGAAAAAAAGTGCATAAAAGCAATTAATTCCTTCAAAGGAGCATTTTAGTTTCCAAAGCTGTATCAGGATGACAAGAACAAAGTGATTCCATCTGGAAACAAATCCTTTTTCCAAATACATTTAATAAAAAGAAGTTGCAGGGCAGTCTGCCGCTAGGCAGGGTTCATTTTGTCCAGACAAAACCCTGCAAAAGTACTTAGCAGTAAGTTTTGAATGTTGGATTCCCACAGGGTGGAACTCCCTTTGCTGCCCAGCAGGCCAGTGCAGGTCTGAAACATCATGTCAGTGTTACAGACACAACACAGTTCCCTGTTTGGCTTTGTGCTGAGCTGGTGCACTCCAGGGACTGCCACACATCCAGTTAATTGTGATACTCATAGTAAAGTCTCAATTGTCTCAGCAGAAGAGAAGGAACAACCTTTTTGGGCAGTGAGGCTGTTCCTGGGGAGAGGAAAAGCTCATCCTTTGTTAGACCAGCTTCCCTAGCTGGAAGGAAGAGCTTGAGCATCCAAGAGTTCTGTCTTCACATCCTCCGGTTTCTTCCTCCAGACCTGCACCTTTAATACCCATGGACCATTTGTTCGTGTCTGTGTTACCTTCAGGGTGTGAGATAGGAGACTTCTTGTGCTTCAGGAATTAGGAAGTTGCCCTTTGCCGTGTGTGAATTTTGAGAGCATAATGGAACAGACTAAGAAATAAATGACCAGTTCGGAGGGCATTGGTCATGGAGTGCAATGTAATTTTTGTTCAGCTATGAGTAGGACATAATTTACAGATAGATCTTGCTTCAGAGGATGTATTTAGTGATTTATTGCTGAACAGGGTACAGAAGATTCTCTCTTCTTTCTTTTGCAGAACAGGATTCAATGTGTTCCACTTTAAATTGCTTTTTTATTAGGGTTATTAAAGAGAATCCATAATACAGCCTAAAACAAGTATGCATTCATAGGCATCCATCAAGTCTTGTTTGAAATTTCTGCAGTTTTAACTGAAATTATATCCTTCACTGTGTGTCCATGTAATGCATTTTTCTCTACCGATGGCACATTACTAAAAGCCTAATAAAAACGAGCTGTCTACTGAGCACATTGGTTAAACCGAACATTCAGAGCTGAACTGGCACAGATATAAAACAAAATATTCCTCAGCCTCTGCAGCATCATCAACAACATCCAGAATGTCACTGGGTACTGTCCTGAGTAATTCCAATGTAGTTACAGCATTTTGGCCTTGCACAGAAGAGTTCAGATGCTGCAGATACCTGAAGTGATGGTGCAAACTGTGAGTGGTGAAGCGTGTGTCAGAGCATCAGAACTTTCCTGTGTATTTCTGTACATGATGCAACTCATTTCTGTGCTGCAATCTGTTCTTTCAGATCCAACTTCAAGCTCCTGGCTGTCAGTGGAAAGCTCTATGCCATCGGTGGCCAGTCCCTTTCCAACGTGGAGTGCTACAACCCAGAAAATGACTGGTGGAATTTCGTGGCGTCCATGCCAAACCCTCTTGCAGAATTCTCAGCTTGTGAATGCAAGGGCAAGATCTACGTTATTGGAGGATACACTGCACGAGGTAACAAGTTTGCTGTTATTTCTTGTTGGTTTTTACCTGATTGTTTCCAAGGCTCGGATAATTTTCTCTTGTTTTTCAGGAAAGCTTTTGAACTTGTGTAGAAGGCTGCATAATGCTCATTAAAAGACATAGAAATAAATGGCTGCTAGAAAATAATTGACAAACAAAACAAAAAAAATAGCTCTGTCAGGGAAGAATCAGGTATTTATATTTTTTTTCAGAGCCTGTGTGGACCTGGGGCTCTGTTATTTGGAGAGAACAAACTAGTGGGTACTTCAGCACCCAGCTTAGCTGCTACCCCTTTTCTTAGATTTTGGTCACACAGTAAATAGAGGTCTCAACAGATATACTTTGTTTACTTTTTAAATACCTGGTTTAGACTGTCAGAAGGAAAAATGCCTAGAAGATACCTGCCTGCATTAGTATTTCTCATGTACTAATAGATGTCATGGTCTTTTCACTACAGTATTTAATTGTTTTCACAGGCAAATTCAAGCTATACCTTAATAACTTAATAGAATAATCAAAAGCTGAAGCAAGAACCCACACTTTTAGCTTACTTGATTTCTATACCAGATTTTCTGAGGACACTGAACAAAGGGAAACATTTGAAGTTTCATTCTTTTCTGACAATTACTTTTCTTTTATCCAGTGAGCAAACAAGTGCTGTTAGAAAGAGCTCCCATTTGTTCATTCTTTAAGTACATAGTGCCATTTTTTGGGAGGCAGACCATTTTCTCAAAGCTTTAGAAGTCAGTTTTTTAAACATGTCAAATATTCAGTATTTACCAGGATTTCGTAAGTTTGAATTTGGCCTTTGCCCACTTCAGTTGACCACAGTAGTTTTAAGGGTTTTCTTTCCAAACAGAAAATGAAGTTAGAAGACAGATCAGCTTTTGCAGACAGTACTGCAAGCAAAGCTAAACTGATGTTAGAACAAGCTGTCCCTTCTAGTGTCTGAGCAGATTTGAGCTCTGAATCATTTTAAAGTTTATAAAAGACACACTGCCACCCCCTGTGGTCCTTTTGGTAATGAAAACCCTCAAACACATTTTGTCCAGACCACTCTGACCCAGAGCCTAGTGGCTTCTCTGAGAAAAATGTGCCAGTGTCTTATATGGAGAGCTGCAGTCCCAGTCCTCTGCTCATCCCCACTATGGCATCTTTTGGGGCCATTGTGCTCCCTCATGTCCAGCACTGGGACTCAGAATGCCTGGCAGGAAACACTTGTCATGCTGAGAAGTCAGATCCAAAGGGAAACATCCTGTGAGACAGGAGAACGAGGAGAAGGGGTTGAAACAGGTTAATGGGAAGTCTTGTCTCTAGAGACTGGAGTTAGCAGTTTGGCATTTTTATCTAGAGAGAGAGAAAGAAGCGGTAAGGTGAAAAACCTCTGACTTGGTTAAGAGTGCTACACAATCATGGGAGGACCAGCTTTTCTCCTACACCCTCTGCACTCTGCAAGTTCTTTTTCTGATATTTGTGCTGTTCTTTCATCAGGCTGCCTACTCCTGGTGTCATAAAGAGGAAGATTAGCACATTACTGATTCAGATCCCATTCCTTTTAAAACTCCTGCACAAGGCATGTGCAGTCAGGATTGCTGCCCTGTGTCAGGCTCCTGACTCAGTACTTGCTACCTGTGGGTTCAGCTGAAGGAGGGTAGTGAGTTACCTCTGGCTTCCTCCACACTCCAGGGGATTGCTGCTGCCCTCCAAACCTCTGTTGTTTCCTAGGTCTTTTCCTAAAAAGCCTTTTTTGATGGAAATAGGGCTATAAAACAATATGAAGTTTTGAGCAGTAGATAACTAACACATTTAGGCTGAAATGTAACCAGCTTTACAAATTTTATTCCATAAAACTTCGATTTATAAGATGAAATGCAAATCCAGGATCACTCAGGACAACAAACACCTGTGCTTGTTATAAATAATTTCCCAAACAAGGGTCTGGAATCAGTTTTTCTGTGACATCTTGGCTTAGGACAGGTAGCAGACTTAGAAACCAGAATTGCCACGATTAACTGATGATTCTCCTTTCAAATTATGCAGGTGTCAAAGTGTTAAGGCCTAAAGATCTAAAAAACGCTTAAGGTTTATTTGCTAGTTTGTTACATTTACTAGATAAAACACGTGCAGCAATTAATGGATTTTATGTTATGTTATTTTTAGTAATTTTTGGTATTTCTGTTTATACCTCAGTTTTGGTAGATTTTTGTGGGCTATTTTTTTAATTTGTGTAGAGCTTTCTCCTGAGACTGCACTTTCCAAAAGATGGCGGGATCTGGAATTCCCCACTGTAAATTATAATGACACTTCTTGAATAAAGTCCTTCTCTTGAGTTTGCAGCTCTCAGTTGTGAATGTAGATCCTAACAGAAATTCCATGTCAGGCACTGTGGTGTTCATGTTTTGTATTGTGGGTTTTGTTTTGGGGGTTTTTTTGTTGTTTCAGTGGATATAAAAGACCCAGGCTGTGGACTGAGCATGTGAGGGCCACATTGCAATGGACTTCTATTTCATACACCTCCTCTCAAATAGCACATTTTCCAGGGGAAGTTTACTGCTGTAGATAGTCATAGAAACTTAATTGGGACTTCTCCCCTTAATGAGTCAGTGAATGATACATTGTTTGTAGACAAAGGTCATCTATGTGTAGAGCTGCAGTTTCATGGAGCATTGACATGAAAAAAACCAGAGTGCAAATGCTGGAGCAGCACCTCCCTGGTCACACCACTGATGCACTTCATTCACGA
This sequence comes from Corvus cornix cornix, assembly GCF_000738735.6. Taxonomy (NCBI): domain Eukaryota; kingdom Metazoa; phylum Chordata; class Aves; order Passeriformes; family Corvidae; genus Corvus; species Corvus cornix. The sequence continues at coordinate 63,945,264 of NC_047057.1, read as the reverse complement.
CAGTCCAGTTATATTTGGGGCTATTTATACCTGTGCCCTTATAGAACTCGTCAGTATGTCCCTGTCTGCTCTTCCCCTGGGAGCTCACTGGAAGTCATCCTGCAGCACAGACTGGTAACATGGAGCAGATTTAATAAAAGACCCGTCTGGAGTCTGCAAACCTGTTCCCGCTTGTCAGTTGAGGCTGGATTTGAGCTCAGGTCTCCAGAGACTGGAACTGAATTTACTGAGTCGTGTGCGTTCTGTGATAATTTAGTGAAACCTTGGGCACAGCCAGGGTCTTCCCTGTGCCATAAATCAGGGTGGCATCGTAACAATTTTGTGGAATAACACTATTGCCAACACAAGCATTCACTGAGCACTGAGCTGTGAATTATGGACATGATTTCAGCTTCTTTCTGAGCCTCTGCCTGATGGCAGAGCACAGAGTTCCTGGTTTTGAGATGATTTTGACAATGTGTTTCTCTCTTTAAAAGGTAGCCCTTAGGTCATCCAGGCCACTTGCTGAAATGTAACCAGCTTTACAAATTTTATTCCATAAAACTTCAATTTATAGAATGAAATGCAAAGTATCAAAGTTAAGCTTGGATGATAAATCATCATTTGACAGCCATTAATGAAGCATACTGTCTTCATGATAGTTTGATTCATCTGTGACCACTTCTGGAGAGGAGAATATTACTCCATTTCTCTTTTTGTAAAAAAAATTCTTAGGTATCAACCAGAGACAAAATTAAAAGCATAAGTTAAAAGGTAGGGATTATTCTGCTAAAATGTGCATGCCCAGAAAATTTACGTCATGTAATGTGCCAGAAGTAGCATAACTTTTTTCCCTTGTGCCAAGGAACAGAACATTCGAAGTTTTTTTGTCAAGGGCAAAGTTGTCAGTGATCACCATTTCTCCCCTGGCTTGCCCTGCTTGTGCACTGCAGTGTGTGAGCAATCTGCAGTAAAGGCTGGGACACTTGGTCGGGAAGAAAAACGCTCCCCCACGAGTGCCTTGTGACAGAATTACCTATTTGTGAATGTCTCCTCTGTGTTTCAGGCAGGAACATGAGCATCCTGCAGTACTGTCCCACTTCTGATTCCTGGACCAACTTGGAGCTGTGCGATGTGCACGTCCGCAAGCAGCAGATGCTCTCTGTGGAGGAGACCATCTACCTGGTGGGGGGCTGCATCCTTGACCTTGGACCAAACCAGAGATCCAGCCCCAGCGAGGACGTGCTGACAGTGCAGTCCTACAACATTGCCACCAAAGAGTGGCTCTACCTCAATGAGAACTCATCCAAATCCGGCCTTAACTTGACTTGCACTCTCCACAACGATGGAGTCTATATCTTGAGTAGGAATATTACTCTGTCTTCCAGCTTGGAGCAGCGCCTCTTCCTGAAGTACAACATCTTTACAGACACTTGGGAGTCACTGGGGCGCTTCCCAGCCTTTGGACAAAACATTCTGATCTGTTCTATGTATTTGCCTGATGGGCGAGAAGTGTAACAGCGCCAGGGGTTTTTTTTCCGTTCCTTAACCGTTCTTTGATGAAATATTGCTCCCTCTGAATAATTCCACTTTCAGAATGTAATGTGTTTGCATAATGCAGGCATGAAATACTGATTCTGTTCTCTAAAAAGATTTCAGAATCCAGTGTGAAGAGAAATGCTTCCAGAAACAGTTTTAAGATTTCAATTTGAAAATTTTACTGGTTTGGATTAAAATATCACCAGGTATTGTTTGCAATTTAAATGTAAAATTATTGTGTTGGCAATTGATATAGGAGTTCCAAAGGCAAAACTGATCAGTCTGGTTTTATTCTTCATTTTAGTAGACAGTGTAGAACAAAACAAACATACACATTTTCAAAGTGGAAACAATTCAATAAAGTAAATAATTAGTATAATCAAAACCACAACAGGATTTATTTCTTTCAAAATACAGTTTTTACTCAAGCAGTGTTCTGTCAAATGCACACTGTTTCAAATTGTTTGTACTATACATTTTTATCTCTTCCACAGCAGCAACTGAGATTCTCAAAGGTGCCAGCAATTAGGGTCCCATCAAGAAGAACTTCTTCTGAATTATTTGTGGTGCAGTGCTTTGCCAGGGACTGGTAGGAATTAGCTAGAGGCTACAGTTGCTGATTGGAAAGTAGATGCTCCTTTAGTGGAAGTTGGCAGCATTTCTTGCTACCATTAAGACAGAGGTAAAAAGGCTCTTTATTCAAAGGGTGGAGTTTCCTAATTGTCATAAAGGTTTAAGTTTAGTTACCTTGTTGTGTTCTGTAGTACTTAAAATTGAGTTATAAAGATCAAATTGTAGTTGGCAACAAGCTGCGTGTTATGAACGTGTCCCTGAGCATGTGCAGTGGTGATCCTGGTGCAGGCAGTCCTCCTCCAGGCACATCCTGGTTGGTAACACTCCTGTGGGACACCCATGGGAGGCTTGGCTCTTGTCAATGACTCCCTGACAACATCCCCCAGAGCAGGGGCACGTAAGTGTTGGCTCTTTCTTGTTTCACCAGGAGAGGTTGCCTCAGGTTTGCCACCCTATGTTGTTTCTCTCTCTAAAGGGCACTGTAAGGTGGGCACTGTGAGCACTCCCTTGTGAGGATTCTGGAGTGGTTACTCCAGGAGCTTCTCCCAGGTCCTGCCTCTTGCCTGAGAGAGCTGCAGCCATGACTGGCCCCTTTTCTCTTTGTAGCTGACAAGTGCAAAAGCATCTTCTTGAGGTGACTGCCCAGGTGTGGAATGTGTGTCCTCACAACAAGGAGAGGAAAAGCTTTGGGTCACCGTGGGAAGAGCCAGGTTAGATGTGTGCTAAACACATTGCAGGGATGCTGGTTCTGCTCCAGCCGTGTCTGCACATGATAAGATGAGATTTAAAGCACCTGAACAAGTTCCTAATGTGTGGAGATGTCTTTTTTGCTTCTTCATTAGAATTCGGGAGTCTTGAATCTTCTTTTGAAGACAGGTGTCTGTTGTACAGAGGCAGAGGCAGCAATAGTTCCCTCAAGGTCCTTGTAACTCCTTGCTTTTCCATGGTTTTGAATGAAATCAGTCCTTGCTAAAGGGTTATCAGCCTTAAAGTGCCTTACCAGTCACTGCTCATGCCTTAATCTTGGTGCTTCCAATCACCTATAGCAACCCAAACAGAAAATCCCAGGAAACTTCTCCAGAATGTGGGCATTTGTGTTTGAACATTTTTAGGATGAAAACAACCATGACACAAGATATTTTGGAGGTCTAAGATTTACCTTTTTGGGTGGAACTTTTGCAGCCTGGTGGAGAATGTCATACCTCAGCCCAATCTGGTGCCTGCCACTCAGCTCTGTATGACTTTAATTAGCTAAGTCCATGTGGATGTGTTTTTATTTCCTTTGAAAACATTGTGCAGCTGCTGTGTTTTGACAGCAGTATCAGACCACACAATTGCTCTTCTGCATTGGTAACTTTCATAAGATGCTTATTTCAGAAGTGTTTCAGAATAAATATAAGCAGGGTACCATTGCCTGGTGATAAATTATCTCAGTCACATTATGCTACTTGCTTTCCTAAATTTCTTTTCAGTTCCAGGTTCAGTACCCTACACTCAACTGTGACCAATATTGGTGGAGGAAATCACATCCAAGTTGCAGCATTCCACTTCCAAGCAAATTAACCAAGAAAACCCATCACTCCTGGGTTTGCAGTCGGGTGTATCAAATCAAGTCCTTTCAAATCAATTCATTTTTAGTGCAGTCATAATTCCAAAAACTATGACATTATCTTCTAGGTGTGATAACTCTTTTTCAGAAGAGGCCTTTCCACACTGGGTTTATCTTGGTTTCAACTTCCAGTGATCAAATGACCACCTTGAAAACCTGGAAAACCTGCTCAAATGCAGAAGACAAAGATGTCTCTGACTGTAAATACAGTCAGACCCTTTTGTCAGTCCATGGTGTAAATGCCTCCTCCACTGACATCTAACAGTACTGCAGTCACAAATCAAAACTGGTGTTTAATTTAGTGGTGGCATTAATTAGTGTAATTCTATAAATATACTGCATTACTACAGGCTGAAATAAAAATAAATGGATTTTTTTAAACAAAATCCTTTACAGAAAAGTATGCAATGTGTGTGTTCCCATACCTCAGGAAAGAACCAAACACTGTAATGACTGTCCTGCACCCCGTTCATTTTCTTTTTATCAGTTTTATACTTTGTATTCGCTTTTTATATTTTGGGGCAAGAAAAGTGTCTGAGAGCCACTAACAGAATAATTAAAACACTGCTTTTTGCCAATGGAAATGTTGTTTAGTGATCCAGTGTGCTCTCCTTTCTCTGGTGGTGGGAGGAAAAAGGCCCTTAATTTTAGAAGTAGCTGAAGAGTCCTTGCAGTCTGATCAACTGGAAATTCCCATGTTGTCCTCATGTTGCTCCTAACTTACCATGTGGGCATGGAGAGATCATTCCAGCTCCTGGCATCTTCATCTCCAAAAGTGTCACGTGAGTAGTAATGTTCATCCTGTGGGAGCACAAGGTTTGTCTGGTACGTAGTGTTTGAAAGAGTTGCAGAGCATGGGAAGAAGTGCATTTGTTCTCAGTGCTGCAACTGCTTCCTTGGCTATTCAGACTGCTTCAGCAAGTGCTAATTACCTCAACAAGTGCTAATTACTTCAACCTCTGCTAATTACCTGTATTTTGAACTGATGGCTATTTCCAGCCTGTTTCTTTCCTTCTTTCTTTTTTTTCTATTTGGTCACCCAACAGTCTGTAGTTCATCTAAGTTTCCTGCTCTTGGTTGTTCCCAAGTCTGTATCCAAGTTCCAATCCACTGCTTTCCTGCTGTGTCTGGGTTATCCAATGCTTCTGTATCCACTATTTATCTTCTCTGCCTCATGGATTGATTCCCCTTGATACTGACCAGCAAAAGCGGACTATGGTAGAGGATGATCCTGAGTTCAAAGTAAGAACAAGAGTCCCCAAAGCCCTGAGGGGGGAGTAAACGGAAAACTCTGGGAACTCAGTCCCTTCTCATAAAATGCAGAAGCATTTAAGAAGGTTGCTCACATCAAGGCTGAGAGGGAGCATAAAAGTTTCTTCCTTTCCGGGAATGGTTTGTGGTTTTCAATGTGAAATAAGAGTTGTATGGGGCTTAACTTTAATCTCTCTGGCTGCTTTCCATGGGTTTCCCTTTCTGCCCTGTCGGCTGACCTCTCTTGAGCTTAATGTCTGTGTTTTACATTCTTTGAGGATTTTGCCTTTCTACTTCAGTGTCCAGCCCATTTTGCTGAAACCATATGGTAGCAGTTTGTTGGTCTTTTCTGTGTGTTACTCTCCTTTTCACGCTCATCTGTGTCTGTCTATCATGAAATAGTTTGTAATTCAGTGTAACCATTTCATCAATTCAGTGTAACCTTTTTATTTAGTCAATTTTGGGCTCTGGGGAGAGAAAACTGCAAAGCTAAAAATGTTCAGGTTCCTTTCTTCCGCATTTCAGTGAGAAGTGATGTTGCAGGCAGTCACTTTGTGGGAATTGGTCTGTGTCAGTGACAGGATAGAGAACGGAGGGCACGGAGCGCAATGGCAACATTTAGCACGTAACATGCTCGAAGCCCGGCACAGGCAGAAATTACTCCTCGCTGCCATCCCTGTGAAGTAAGATACTCTCTGTAAATGGTGTTAAACCAGAGGCATCCTTGGAACAGCTGTTGGCAAGACCAGTGAATTGATAGGTGTTCATCGAGAGCCCTCCTCAGAGGGCAGAAGCTGTCAGTGTGCGGTTCTATTGATTTTGCACTTAGAGCAATGACCAAAGGGTGGCTCCCCAGCCCCACAGTAAGGCTTAGGAACCAGAGCTGATGCTCCCAGACAGAAAATGTAAACCTCTTTACTGCCATTCTTGGACTCTGATTTCTGTCTAACGAACTTTGAGCCTAGTTTAGTGCAGCCTCTGGGTTGGTTTTTTTTTCTTCCTCAGAAGGAGAATGGAGTTTGGAAAAGGAGTCTGGATTTTGTGAACTGATAGGGATCGTGCATTCACAGATTTAAAATTACCCTCTCAATTATACATGCTGTATGGATTTTTCTCTAAAAGCAGTGACATTACCAGTAAACACATGCTGTTATGTCCTGTGAATATCAGTATTTTCTAAAGTAAGATTCTGTTTCTTCATTTCAATTAGAAGAGTAAAACAGAAATCACTGCAATTACTGTACTTTCCTACTGGAAGGTGGATGGTGGAGGATCCATTTTTAGAGTACCCAGTTTTATGATGTGCTGCACATCTTCAACCCATGTATGCTTCAGGAGGAAAGACATTCAGCACCTGAGCAAAGATCTTTCCTGTTTGTTGGTACTTAGACCATTATCTAAGATTGAGCAGGGAACACAAACTCTCTGAATCATCCTTCCCTCACTCCATTTTTCAGTTGAGTTTATGATTATTTTCTCAGTTGATTTTCCACTCTCTGATATCCTCCAGATGTATTAAAGGGTGTGTCTTGTGATAAGACACCCTTTATAACTAATTTTCAGCATCTTCAAAATGACTTACTCTATAAACTTTTTGGTTTAGTTTTATCAGCCATGCTTTGTTAAAATGATTTTGTAGAATTTGGAGTACTTTCCTGTACTTAGTATTGACAATATAAAGGATTTCAACAGTGTAAGGGCAGGGAAGTATCTGTAGCTCTTTAAGGGCACGACTTAAGCTGTGCAAGGTCTGAAATGTAGAAAGTGTCATTACTTCATTTCCTTTGAAGCTTAGTCTAATTTACAGTTAACTAATTTGTGTTAAGTTACTAATTTCAAGTTTTACACCATTCACTGAGGTTAAAACACTTGCAATTGAACAGTGGTTTGATGCTACAAGGGCTCTGTGTTCATCTTTGGATATTGTTATTACAATTTACTTTTCCTGCTGGGGCTGTTATAAACATCTGGTATCCCACTGAATCCATTTTTTACTTGGTTGTAAGGGAATTTTTGCCCTCTTACAGGTAGGGCCTTGATTTATTATGAAGGCCAGAGCTGTGTCATTTGAGAATGTGTATTTTGCAGTTGTAAATTACTGTTTGATGATAACTGCAGTGAAGCCCATAAAAACATGATTTTGGGTGGTAGGGGTGGAGATAAAGCTAGGAAAGAGATGCTTAGGGACAGCCACACTCTAACCTCCAGGCATAAGCAATTTTCAATTGCAGAATCAGGCAGAAATGGTTTTAAAATAACAACTCCTTTTTCCCTCTTCCCATCTCTCCCACTGCAACTCAAACCCTTTCAGCCACAATAATTTGTGGCAAGGCATCTGTGCACTTAGAAGAGAATGTTGGCGGTGAGGTAGGATTGCACTGCTTGTGCAGGTGATCTCTTATCAGAACTGCTGCTTGGCAGGCCAAGAAACCTTCCTGCAGCTTTCCTGGAGGACAGTGGTGGCTCTTTAATGACATGTTATCTGCTAACGTGTGTGTGGTGATAGGTGAGGCAGGGAGAGGAGTCACAGAAGCGCTACTGTGTACCTGATTAAAAATGCACAATAGCCTTGTAGAAGAAGTTTTTCTTTTTTTTCAATAGGGCCTGATCCAAAGCCTTTTGATGTTAATAAAAAGAACCAGCTTGGAATGAGGCACATGTTTCAGTGAATTAGATAATTCTGAAAGAACCCAAAGGGACATTAGCTGCACAACTGGCTGGTGAAAGAGCCATAGGCTTGGAGAGCCTTGGTACAGCATGATCTCTGGAATGCCCCATCTGTGGTTTTTGAACTTGACTGTGAAGTTGTCCATCTCTGTTAACACTAGTTTATCAAATATACTGGCTCTGAAAAAATCAGGAGAATTATGTTTTCCTAGGAATATCTGGGGAGAAGGTGAACATCTCCACAATTATGCTGGAGGGGAGTCACTGAGAAAACATTGCTCTCATACTTCTGACTCTGACCAGCAAAGCACTTGTGGGTTTCCTTGTACCAAGAAATGTGGTGTGTGAGGTTGAAATATTTTACTTTATATCCTGGTGCTGTGAGATTTTTGGGTTTTTGTTTGTTTGCTTGCACAATAGCAACTCAAAAAAAAAAAAAAAAATCTTGTATCCAGGCATTGGATGCTTCTCTCCCAGGCTGTAATAATGCCATAGCCAACAAAATGACCTGAGTATGGTCATGTGGGACTGACAGGCATCATCGCTGTTTTACTGTCAATATATACAAGTACAAAAGATTTATTTGTACAAGGAGTAGAACTTTGGCTGATATTCCATGCAAGGTGAAACAGCTCCAGGAGCTTTCTGAGAATAAAATACCTCAGGGTAGTTTCCCTCTATAGGAAAGATAAGGGTGTGTCCCACAGTAGGATTTGAAATCCTTGAGGAAGAGGATAGACTTAAACCCAAATCTCCTGTGCTTTGGCAAATCTCCCAGTAAACATAGTCCCTTCTCTCTTCAGTTTGTATGGGTAACTAGTTTTTGTTACTTGCTTAAGCCAAAAAAAAACCCCAAACAAACCAAAAGTAAAAGAAACCAAAAAAACCCAAACCAAAACCAAACCAACCAAAAAAAAAACAAAACCAAACCCAATTGTCAGGCTTTATGTGGGATAATTAAATCGGTTTTTTTTCAGAAAATAAAATATTTACCCCAACATATCTGCACATCAAACATCTATATAACACACCAAAATCAGGGTGTTCAAGCTTGCATTTCCTATATATTAATTCCCTTCCTTTTTCTTTAAATCTGTTTCAGCTGCTGGAGCAGTGAAATGAATGTTGTTCCTGCTGCGTCCTCTGAGTGTTTGTAAACCTGCTCGTGAAACAGGAGTGTCTGTCTGTCCATCAGGAATAATTGTACCTGTCTGAGGGGAGCTGGGCAGGGCTTTTCTGGCAGGGTGGTTTCACTGGGAGGTTGGTCCCAGTGGGCTGATCCAGCTGTTCAAGACTGGCTGTAAAGGATGACTGTCACTCTGAGGAGTAAGAGTTGATCAGTGTGGCCATAATGCCCAGAGAACATCCCCTTTCCAATAATTTAATAGCATAATTTAATAGCAACTCTGAAATTGTTTCCTTCTGAATTTCTGTTGATCCATCCACCCTCCAACACCCTCAAATCAGAGAGATTTTCTTCTGCCAGCTGTGTTGCATAAAAAGTTCCACTCTCTCTATGGCCCCTGAAGTCCAAGGTAAACACAGAGGAACATAAACCCGTTCACCTCTTCTGGGCCCAGCACGCAGCAGCCTCCTCACCCCTCCAGTGGTCAATAAAAGTCAGAAGGGAAAAAAAACAACGGCAAATACTTCCATCCCACTTGGTATCAGAGACCCCCAAGTCCCTGGCAGCAAGAAAAATCACTCCTTTTCTGCCAGGCTTTCTTTGCCAAAGGCAGGCTTTACTTGGGAACAGTCGTCCTTGGCTCCAGGCCCCTCAGTCAGTCGCCATAAATAGCTGGAAATTCAACCTGTCAAGCTGTTCCCTGCCAGTCTAACACCTACTTCCTTCAGGTGCCACAGGGTGGGACATATTAGGAACTCAGCAGCCCATTAATTCTTTCCTGGTTTCTGTGGGAGGTCTTCACAGAAGTTCAAGACTTTCTTCAGAGGCAGAAAATTTGGAATTTGAATTCTACCCTCTGTAGCAACCATGGATGATATATATTAATGCTAAAATCTGTCAGTCCTTCTGTCAGGATTAAAATGCACTTGTGCTTTAAAAGTGAATGAAGGCAATGGTCAGGAAAATGTTGTGGTGCAATGAAAAAGTGAATTGAGGTGCAGAGTACCCTGTAATTTTAGTGTTCACAGGTAAGTACAGCAATGGCAACATAGGAAAAAGGGGCAAAGATTTATTTATGATGGTCTGTAATGCCTTAAACATTGGGGCATTAAATTCCAGGCTCTTCAGAATGGACTCTAATTCAAAAGTTCAGTGCTTTCTGCAGTGTTTCTAATTAGGCATCTTGAAGGTCTAGTCAATCACTCTGAGCTGTTTCTGTAAATTTTACTAAGCAGCTTTCTGTATCTTCCTCTTTTGAATGCTTTGCAACTTTGAAAGCACTGTTTGCGCAATGGAACAAATGAAATTGGGTTGGCTTCCCTCAAGCCATGCCATCTGGACAGAAATAGTACCTCACTTCCAGTGTGGAAGTGCAGTTCTTCCAGTTCAAATCTCCACAGTTTTTGTGCAATGCATTCCAGATAAGAAATTGCAAATATATTTTATTTGTCCTGTCCATTGAAAGCTATTGAGCAGTGATCAGCAAACAGGAATCGTGTGACGCAGGAGAACCACGCAGTGCAGTTTATTTAAGCATGAAGTGTAGCAACAGAGGAAGTGCATGCTCAAAGGAGGAGAGACAGAGAAACAAGAAGTACTTGGAAATAAAGGGTCTGTATCTGTACAACAAAGTGATAACCGGGGTTTGGATGCACACCACTTTTGTGCAGGTGTCTGTCCACCATCTGCCCACTTTTGTACTTCCTTTAAGTCAGTTTGTTTTCTCCAGTGCTGAGAGACATCTTCTCATTTTGCACCCTTTCACTTCCTCTCCCATCTCCTGTGTTTCCCGTGACTGGGAAATCCCTTGCATGTTGTCGATGATTTTGGGAAGAGGGAGCAGCCTTGCACATCTCTGTCCATTGCTTTCTGACAGCAGTAGCTGTTAAGGAATATTTAGGACCCAAAGTTCTTTAATGCACCTTTTACATTATTCACTTAAAACTGCCTTTCTGTTGGAAGTAATGATCTATCAATTTTTTGGCTCAAATCTGCAGAATGAATACCAGTTTTCATGTCATGTTGTGATGCTGACGGAATCCCACAAGGGCCAACAACTGTGAAAATTATTTAGTTGATAGTTTGCTACAAAGACCTGGTAGAATATTGCATAGTACTTTTTTGGTGATCTCAGAAAAACCACTTCCCAGGCTTTGCCATCACAGATCTCCATGGTTTGCAGGTGGTCTGTATGAAAAAGGAGCCAGTGGGGAATACTCAGAGCAGAAGTCTTAGGCTGAATCCTACTGATTTGCACCAGAGAGTGGATTTTTACAGCAGTAAGAGGTGGCTGGATAGCGGAGGGAAAGATGTGTAGCCTTTCCTAGAACCCTGTCAGGGTTTCACAGTGGACTTGTTCCAGGTGGGTTAAGTGGGTTGTGTTGCATTCAGAGGTTTTTGGTATGAAGAAATGTTCCTCAGCAAGCTCAGATCAAAATTAATCTCCCTCAATGGAACTTCACAGCCAGTAAAATTAGGAGTGAAAACTCCCTTTCCTGCATGTGTTTGAAGCAGCTCTGTTTGGCTATGGCACCAGGGTACTTTTGTGCCAGTCTGTGACACCTTCAGCTGCTCATCTGGTGAGAGCCTGCAGGGACTTGTGGTTCCACTGCTTTTGGTCTCTGTTTTGTATAAAAGAGTGTGTGCACACATCCAGGCCCCTGCTCCAAAAATCTTCCTGTCACTCTTACCTCTGCAAACCTTTTCCTTCAACTTTAAGGGAATTTTTTATCTAAAAGAGATTCTTTTCCAGATGGTCCCTCTCACTTGAGATGATTTTGAGTGCCTAATTAAAAAATTAACACTTCCAGCACATAAAAACCACAGAGTTAAAATAATCTTATCATTTGAAACATAAAAACTTATACATTCTCAAGTTTTATATGGATCTACACCCTAGGTAAGATGGATTTAATGACTTCTTAATGATCTACATACTCTGTCCTAAACTTGCAATTCCAAATATGATTTCAACACAAACTCCCATTTGTCACATGCTATAAAAGTGTCATACTTTGCATTGTTCAAGAACATTTCCAAAAGTAAACTCATATACCTAGGATAAACCCAATGCACTTATTCCACAGCTTTAGTTCACTGCTTTTGTGAAGCATAGCATGCATTCTATAAACATTTATCATATAATATATTTCCTTTAGTAAATATTTAAGTAGCTATCTAACCTATTCCAGCACAGATGCAGGCTTCCCCACGATGGGGGGAAGGAAATGTTGCTAGGGGTTGCTATACTAAATGTTATACCGCGTGCACAGCCTGCTTTTGCAACAGCAGTGCATCTGTTATCTAGAATAAATACATGGGTTTGACTCTGAAAAGATTATTTGTATGAAGTAAAAAGCTTCCATGAGTGGAGGCTTATTATAACTGTATCTTTTTGCAGCCCTTGATCATGATGGAAATCTATTTTCTTAGGCTTTTCAGTACCAGTGATAATTCCCTGTTTGAGGGGAGAGAGCTGTCTAGAGCACACTAGTGGGATTGGGATCTCAAATCTGTGTTCCCATGGCATTTTTGGCATTTGTGTTAGCCATGTTGTGAGTGTATCCTGGGTTTAACTGGATGTCTCTTTTCCCTGTCTGACGCCTCCATTTCACCTTGTACATGTAAATCCAAACCTCGTATTTTCCTCAGCTCAGGATTCATGTATTGCATGCAACATGTTTCTTGCTGCACTGTACAGCCTTCAAAGGAAATTCAGAGAAGGCCAGCTCTTGTTAGCTGTGGAAGATGAGAGATCAACTTTTCTTTCCCCTCTAGTCAAAATATTCCAGAGCCTTGAGATTCCTTACAAAAATACGATGGGTTTGCCTGCAGTTTTATCATGATGTCATTATGGGCTTGCAATAACAGCACTCCAGTAAGACACAATAATAACACACACACGGTCACACTCTGTTTAACTTTCAGTTTATTCTGCTTTTTGCCTCCAGCACTACTCCTGTCTGATGCTGTGTGATTTGAAAGCATTCCCAACAGGCCAGGAGCAAAGCCTGGCTCTGGCATCTCTGACGTGCTGGCAGAGCTGACGTTCCCTTGCTGGCAGAGCCTCTTTAATGTGAAGCTAATCACTTTCTTTTGAACTGTTTATGGCAACAAATTGGAAATGATATGTGAAATAATAAACATTGCCAGCTCTTTTCAATATTAAAGGTATCTCAGAGCTGGCATGAGGTCCTATCAGTTTCTTGAAGACAGACTTTTCTGTGTAACCTTTTAAAGCATTTTGTGTGTCAGTGAGCACGTTGAGAAATCTCCTGGCATCTTCCAGGACTCTCAGGCTCTTTTATGCATTAAAAGCCATGAGAAGCTCTGCTTTATTTTTTTTTTCAAATCTAGAAAAACTTTTTTTTTAAAAAAAGATAAAAATACCACCACTTTGACTAATTATTTGATGTCTGGTTAACTGGGGCAACACAGGAAAAGCATCTTCATTTTCTTGCTTCAATTTTGGAACTGATTATTCCTCTCCATTTCCTTCCCCGATGGTTACAGAAATTTGCTCTTAACCTACCCACACACAAGCCCACTCTGATAAGTATGGAGAGCCCTATCAATGCCTAATGAATATAAATAAAACAAAGTTGGTGTTATTATTTTAAAGTAAAAATTTGGACTTTTAAGCAGCTCAAACGGCTTGCCTACCATAGAAAGTGCTGTGGTGCTTAAACAGCTGGAGAATGTGGTTAATTGAAGGTTATTTCTTCCTTTTGCCTCCTAACTCATGTTTTCACAGTTTCTTATTGAAAACAATAATTAAAATAAGTTGTAGTAAAGCTGTGATGTTGTTTGGTAGAATTTTACTTTTGATGTGCAAGCAAACAAAGCAGGCAAATACTGTCTCACAGGGGGTTTGAGCTGGCTGAAGGTTATGTTAAATATCAATTTGGAAACATGCCCCAAATTCTGATCTCCTCCTTACTGCTTGGGAGATACTTCTTTTTTCCTCATTATCATTTTTAACACATTTCAAATCATTCCCAAATCCAGATAATACAAGAGCATTTATGATAACTGCACAAACAGTACATCCTGCAATTACTGATTTAAGATTTTAACCTTGAGGTATGAAGTGTTTGAGGTTCTGTTCAGATAGGGATGTAAGGGTAGACTTCATTTTCACGGAAACACAGGCTCCTTTCTATTTTGCTGCTTCTGTATCACTGGGACAGTGGCACACACAGAAGAAGATTGGTGAGCAGATGAAAACAATGTGAAACAGTGAAAACAAAAGTGAAAGGTGTCCCCAACTAGACTGGCAGGGTGTTCTGCTCCAGTTCTGCCATGGATTTGCAATGAGTAGCTGCTGACCAAACCACAGCAGCATTGAGACATGACTCATGCCCTGAGTGGCTTTTATGGGAGCCCTGTAGCTTTCACAATGACTCTGGCTGTCCCACACAGCAAGAAGGGTGATGTATGGCAAGAGGAGTAACATGGAGAGGCAGAATGGTCAGTGGATCTCTGAGGATTTGCAGTGATAACTGGGGTTGTGAGAAGCGAGGTGGCTTGCACTCCGTGATCCTGGCACAGAGAGGGAGAGCAGGAGGTTGCAAAAGGAGCTTTGTGGGCTGAGATTACTCTTTCTGTGTTGTGGGAAGCTCTAGCTGTAAACAAGATTTTGCCACAGCAATTGCATGGCTGCTTCCAAGTCATCCCTAGGCACAGCCTGTGGTACAACAGGATCAAGACACTGGTGGCAATCCTGGGCTGTGGCACTCAGCAGTGCTCTGTGCAACTTGGTTATGCCCAAAAATCTCTTACGTAGCCAGGCTATAAACCCAGCCAGAGAATCTAAACAGTGACTGCCAAGAAAAAACACCATGTGAAGGGGCTGCTGATTGGAAAGGTGACTGTTTTGTCTGAGGTTGTAGCTCTCTGAGATAGTCTGGCAGCAAAACTGGCTTGAAGTTTTTCCCTTGTCTCTTTTTCCACTTTACCACTCTTCTATACCCATTCTGTGGTGTCCTGACCACCTCAGTTGTGTGTCATTCATGTAGCCACCTGGAGTGCAGGCTTTCTTAATGCTCTGCAGGTACAAAACCCCCAATAAAGAAATAAGATAGGTGACATTTGCTCATGGCTCCCCATTCAGTACATAATGGGAGCCTACAGGAAAATCAGAGAGGAACTTTTTGTAAGGACATATAGTGATGGGACAAAGAATAATTCCTTTAAACTGAAAGAGATTTAGAAGTTTAGATTAGATATTGGGAGGAAATTCTTTATTGTGAGGGTGGTGAGGCCCTGGCACAGGTTCCCCAGAGAAGCTGTGGCTGCCCCATCCCTGGAAATGTTCCAGGCCAGGCTGGATGGGGCTCTGAGCAAGCTGGGATAGTGGAAGGTGTCCCTGCCCATGGCAGGGGATGGAACTGGATGATCTGTAATGGTCCCTTCCAACCCAAACCATTCTGTGATACCCACACATTTGGAGATTGTTGCCCTACCTTCCATCTGCTCCTGCCCCACGTCTCAGGATCCCTCCAGTCTCCTGGCAAACCTTCTGCTGGCAAACCCTTTCTGTTTCTCACCCCATGCAGCAGAAGCAGGATGTGTTCCTGCTGTCTGGTACTGAGGGCTGGCATCCAGATTCCCAAACTGCAGTGTGGGCTCCAGCCCCAGCAGAGCCAGCGTGAGGGATGAGGAGGGATGAGTTGTGAGTTGGGTATTGAGGGTACCATGGACTTACCCAGGTAAAACTTCAATATTTCCACAGTGGGAGTCCTGCTTTGTCCCACTGGCTTGAGTGGGGCAGCTCCCGTGGGCAGCACTGGGGCAGGTGAGGGTCCTGCTCCGCGTGCCACCCACTGCTCGATTCATTGCCCGGTTCACAGCGTCCTGTTTTTCTCACTCCAGCTTTCCACCTCCAGTTTTATGCTTTCTCTGAAGGCAGCACCGCAGTCTGCCCCACACATTTCCAGGTTTATTCCTGGTTGCAGTTGGTCTCACCAAGTAGGAAAGTATGAATTTGCAACCCTGTGGTTATTTTTATATAAGAATGTCTTAATACATGGTGGATGTTTGAGTCTAGCTTTCGATGTTTTTCAAACGGTGTCTGTATTTTGATTTTTAATTTGCCTCTGAGCAAGACTGTCTACAAACACTGGCCAAATCTGCCTATCTTGGACCTGGAAGGGGTCCCTGGAGAAAGTATTTCAAGTCATTTATTCAGCACTGGCTGCTTTTACATTTGGCTTGAAGTCTGACAACTTTCCACCAGACCAGCAGCATAGTAAAGCACATCCTCTCTGTGACAGCAGGAGAGCCAAGGAACTAGCAGGTTGCAGGAGCGAATGCTATAAAACAGATGTTATTAGTGGGCTTCACCAAGGGTGGGAGGCTGAGTACAGTAGCCCTATTACAACCTCCAAGGTGGGCCACGAGATTGCTGTCTTATGAGCAAGCTGTGCCTGCAGTATTTGGCTCGGCATCGCATCCTGAAAATTCCAGTGCTGAGAAGCACTTTTGCGCTGTGAGTAAACTGTAAGCTAGATTTGAAAGGAAAGATTTTGATTAAAATCAGCATTTCAGAGCCTTCGGCTGGCAGCTGGTGTGGTGTTAAGGATGGACATCGTTGGAGACTTCTGTGGTAAAGAGGCCCCATGTCTGAGTGTTTAAAACCAGGTTCCATCCAGTTGTGATGGTGGTTTTTAACAGTCAGAGGAAAAAAAATATTGCTGTATATTTACACATAGGGACAGATTCTGCTCCCCTTAAAACCTGTGGCAGAGTTCCCATTGATTTCCATGGGTGCCTGCCTCAAAATGTTTGAACAGTAAATATATTCTTCTGGGTGGGAAACCAGCAAAGAAATCCCTCTCACAGCCTGCTCCCAGCACTGCAAATGTCAGGGTTTTTCAGTGCTACGCTCAAAAACGCTACTTCTAATTTTAAAATCCTTTTAAACTTTAACAACCAGATGTGGCCATACTTCACAGCTGTCAATCAGAATCAACAGCCAGCGTTATATTAGTCTATATTTCTTCTGCTCCCTCTATGTAGAATTATTACATTGATATGAATATCAAATAAATCAGAGTAATTGAGAAATGTAGTATCAGCTACGAGCATTTGCTCCCTGAGTGCTTTTAGTAATATATCTTTTTAATAATAAAGCATTAGTTCCTTTGACACTGGATGAGCTGATCTGCTATGGTATAGATTTTTTTAGTGCTATTGCTTATGCTACATATGCATTTCCCAAAGAGTGTGTATGGCTGTGGGTATGTATTTTTTGCCTTTCTCTCCATGTCTGTCTTGTTTGAAAGCTTTAGAAGTTCAAAGGCATTGGAGATTTTTAGGGATACAGCATACAAAATTTATAAAAAACTACATAAATAAAAAAATCCCTGTCTTCTTCCCAGAAATCTGAGACAAAAGCCTTTCCTCAACATCTCTGAAAGCTCCTTTAATGCAGAGCATTCCCTCATAAAACAGCTGGCTCCGTTTTAAACCTGTAATCTATATATAGATTTCTGTTTCCAATTGTTTTCAGAGTCAACTCAAATTATGCAGAGCCAAAACTTTTGGCAAATTGCTGTCAACCTGTATCAACATTTGCATCAATAACACTTGGTATCAGTAGATGGAGGGTCTACATCCAGTCTTTGGAAATTGTGGTTCAATGGGCTGTTCACTGTCCTGACCACTGAAGGCTGCTCCTCTCCACCACTCAGTGCTTCCCAAGGACACAACTGCATAATGGAGAACCCGCATAACCTAAAATTCTGGGTCTGAATAAGATGGAGATTTCATCTGTGTTCTGAAATAGGCAGTAAGTGGCCACAACAACTGTCCAGAACGGAAGGAGGAACAGATGAGCAACAATCTTTGATTACCACGGTAATCAGAGAAAAAAAAAAGAAAGGGAAAGAGGGAGAGAGAAGAATAAAGAAGACATTAAAAGAGATTTTTAAAAAGCAGATAAATAAAAGGAAAATTTATAATAAAAATAAATAAATAAAAAGCAAGTAACCAGTTCAGCTGACATGTCTGTGCTTTTAACACCACTCAGGTATCTTAAGCCACACGCAGCTGATGGTAAATGGCACCACCCTGGAAAGGTTAACCTTGGAAATAGTTTTGAAAATGCTCCTCACTCCTTTTTCTTTTGTGCTAAAGGAATACAAAACAAAGTTTAATGCCTGTGCGAGCATTCTTAAGTGGCCCTTGCCTATTATTTATAGAGTAAAAAAACCCTCATCATCAGTTTCTCTGCAATTCTTGTGTTTTTTCAGTAAAGTGGTAATGTAAAGAAAGAACTCGCCTACTTTGCCATGCAAAGCAATGACCTGCTAAATATGCACTTTGTGTCAGAGATGGCTCTTCTCACAATCCCCTCCTGAGAGCAGCATCTTCAAATGTTTCTCAATCCTTTGCAGAGTCAGACTCAAATTTTCTTCCATCACTAACTGCATGCAGTCAGCAAAAATAACAAGATAACCTAGAAGGAAGAAAAGCTCACATTTAATTCCTTACTTTGGCACAAATTACTCACTAGTCAGAATTTTTGAATCTGTTCACCTTTCTGAGGTAAATAAATTGAGTGCCATGCGTCTTAATATGTATGGGGCTTTCATATAAGATGTTAAAAACTGCATTGTGTAGATAATAGATCCATTGATGAGGGACCAGGCTGGGAATTGGCTGAGCTGGGTTCACTCTGTGAGTAGCTGTGTGGGGTTAAGGAAGTGGCTGAGCTGGGAGCCCCCATTTGTGACAGCCCCTGTCCCAGCAAACACTTGAGGGTGGAGAGGTGAAATCACCCCGCAGGCAGGGTGCCCATGTCTGGGAGACCTCCTGTATCACGTACATGGAAAGACAGGACTTGAGGGGTTTTGCTTGTTTTTACCCTCAACTCTCCTTTCCTCTGCTGTGCAGTGTCTGGGGGTGTTGGAAATACACTGCTTTTCACTGATGTCAGTGTGCTGGACCAGTGTCCTAGTGTCCTTTTTACTCTGGGCGGTGGCAGCTTGGCGTGAAAACCCCTGAGGTGGCAATCAGAATGTCAGTGTGGAGCAGTCTGTTGCTGTTTTGTTACTGGCTGCAATTTGATAGCTAAAAAATAAAGGTATGTGTTGAGCTACACATATGGTGGGGTCTTGGGTTAGTTGTGATACTGAAAATGTGACCCTGTTTTAGGTCTGCCTGAAATATTTTACCTTTAACTTCTTTTTCTCAAATCCTGCTTTTATTTTTTAAGTGAAAAGTACAACTTTGAAATGTTTCAACCAGCGTCAGTGCAACACATTTCAGCGTTCCCACATTTTAATCTTTTTTAGTCAAAAGTGATTGTGAAATTCAGCAGAACTTCATGAATGGTTTCAGCTTCCCAGAACTACATAGTTCTGTGGATAAGCTACTCGCCAAACAAGCAAAGAAATCAATTGACTCGGTTCTATTTATAAACAAAAACTTTAAGAATTCATCATTGTTTCACAAAGCTGATTTTGCAGACCTGTCTCTTACGGAATAAATTGGATTAATTTTCCATCTTGTAGTGTGTCTGTCCAAAATAACAGCCCCAGGAACAGTGGCTGTTTCCCATAGTCTGGTATTTGTTTTCCACTGTGACAGTGACACGTTGTGCTGTTTGTTGGTTTTGTTGACGGGGACGTTTTCCATGCTTCTGGATGGTCCTTCCCGAGTGAGAGGGCTTCACACTTGTGTAATGTAGGTGCAGGTTTTTCTTCCTTGTGTTTCTTTCTCAAACATTTAACTTCCCTGGCTGTGCCCACAAAATGGCCACAGTGCTGCAAGGTCACCAGGGAACACTAAAAAAAACTCTCCTAGGGAAAGGCAGTTGGATTAATACTATGGATTAGAATATATTTGTGCTTGACTGATTTTCCAATATCTTCATTAACGCTGTTGTTGATAACATGGCTTTTAATAGCTTTTATAACCACAAATGTAGCAAGGAATGAAGCAAATAGGTCATTAATCCCTTAAAAGTACAATTTAATGCAATGCTTCATGACAGGAAGTTAACGGGATAATAAAACCTTTACTGTTTTAAGCCACACTTAATATTTTTATGGCATAGTTGGCTTGACAAAATACTCTTTGTGAGTCATCACTTCAAAGCAAGGTCCTGGGGACCAATTAAAGTTGTGTCTGCAAACCCCCATGCATAACTGCATGTAAGCGTGAGGTATTTCAAAATATCTCTTTCAAGTAACAGGAGTTGTACCAAGAAGAAGAAGTAAAAGGGACCTTTTGCTTCAAACCTTTTAATTTAATATGCCCATGTGTGGAGATGCCCTTGGGGAATGAGAAATCGATTTTCATTCTTTGCATGGATCCTACAGAAATTTACACTGTCAAAATAGTCCATGGAATTTGTCTCCCAAAAATTATATCCTTGACAGACAAACAATAACAAGATAGATTGTCCTTTATTTCAAGCTTTATTTTGAAAGAGACAAAAATGCCCCTATTATGGCTGATTAAAAAGGGAAAAACATAAAAGTAATTGCCTTGCATACAGTTTGGAATTTCTGGGCCAGTGGAACTGAATGGATTAAGGACAAAGAGAGGATCCTAGAATTTTCTGTTCTAGTTTAGTCTGTGCCAATGAGCTGCTGCTTAACTGGGCAAGGTGTTTAACCTCCACTCCCACTGGTTGATTTCCACCTGGAATGAATTGGAATAGGTGTTGTTCTGCCATTGCTGATACTGTCACATATCTGTGGATGTTCCCATCTGAATGGAAAAGTGAGCATTTTTGTGTGAATTGTACAGATTTCTGGAAAATCAGGTTGAGTGGGAGCTCTTTCAAAGGAACATAATGGCTTTCATACTAAAGCAAATGGCATCTTTTTTGTTGTTCTTGCTGTTGAAGGATCATCTGGATAGGATCTCTTTAATTACTCTGCAAATAATAACCCTGCAATGATAATTTGTTGATGGAGGAATGGGAAAGCAAATCTATTATTTTCATGTAAGTAGAGAATGAATATTAGATGAGCTGTGTTTTCTGACAGAGACCATATGTTCTGTTTGTGGAAAAATCACTCCCTGCTATAGTTGGATTTAATGTCTTCATTGTGCTTATTCTGCAAGAGATAATTCGTGCTTCAACAAGCTTACAAAAAATATTGATTGTTATTATAACAAATATTGCTGGTAGAAAAAAAGGGGGGTCACCAGGCAGAAAGTGATGTAATGAATCAGAAGTGAGAACTAGATCTGTGTTTCCTGGGTTGTAGCTTGCAGCTGTGTTTGCAGGACTGTAATATTTCAAGTACTGTGGTTTCTTGTAAGAAAATGCTACACTACCAGAAAAAAACCCCAAGCAACAAAATACTGAATTGTTTCAAGATCCATCCACTTCCCCCCATCAGATAATAATTTCTCAGGCACTGACATCCCTTTCTTTTTCTTTCAGACTTTCCTTGGATTTTGATTGTGCGATTTGTTTGTGGGCTGGATCGGTGAATCAGAACTGACTTACTGCCATAACAGATCATCGCATTTTTATGTGTTAGGATCCTGACAAGTTCAGAAGAAATGTCCTGTGGAGAAGGAATAGAGGTGCAAAGAAAAGGTATGGGCATGAGTGGTATAAATTTGGGATGTAGATGCACATGAAAAAGTTCACATGAGAATATTAAGATTTCTGTTTTCTGCCTGGGAAGCATTTTTGCGAGAGTGTTTCTGTGAACAACCAACTGCTTTTTCATCACCTTCTCCTCCTCACATTTCCTAATTATCTGTCACTTCCATCTCTTTTCCTGCATCTCCATTTAGTGCCCTAGAAACATCCTGCGAGCTTGAGAGTAGATAGCTTTGGTAAATGTTTAGCAATGGCTCATGTGCAGATTTCTGGATCCAGGGCGGTTCAACCCGTGGGAAAGTTTCAAGTCCCATCTTAGGACTAAGTTCCAAGTATTGTTAAATGGCTGAGGTTAGAAATAGTGGGAAAAGAGTAAACAGAAGCAGAGCTGCAAGTCAAACCTGTACACCCTTTCTTTTCCCTCTCCCCACAGCCTCATGCACTGTTGCTGTATGAGCCAGCCTGTTCCTCCCCCTGCAACCCCCCTCTAAGCGGGCAAGTGGATCTATAAAAACTAATAGAAAGGAGAGAGAGAAAAAAAAAACAACCAGCCCAACCAACTCTTGATCTTCAGGCTCCGAGACTTTGACTGAGAGCCAAGTGTTTCAGACAGCAGCCCTTTCATAGCGGGAGAGCCCGCGCTGGATCTGCTGGGCGCGCGGTGTGACCGCAGAGCGCTCGGCACATGTCAACACAACTGATAACCCAGTTGCACCTCCCAGCCCCCCACCCAGCACAGCCCTGGCAGGCTCTCAGCCCTCATTAACACGCTGCCTCACTGTGACTGGGAGGTTAAAGCCACAGCTTTATTTACTGCACAATTAACGGGTAAACATGACTTAATCATAACTTAAACATTCAGCATTTACGAGAAAATTTCAAAATCCTTTTAGGAGCTCTTTTGACCTCAAGCCTCCAAGCAGACCTCTTGTAATGTGGAATTAACCGCCTGTTCCACCAAGGGACGTCGGGGCTCTCTGTGACACCATAGCTTTGCATCTCATAACCAGTTAAAACCAGTATCAACTTAATAGGCATTCTTGTGTGTGGGTCCCGTCCTGGTGTCAGGGTTCTTCTGTGCTAAATCAGCATCTGATGGCATCTGAGCACTGGCTTTGATGAGAATGCCCAAGTATCAGGATATCTCTCTATTGTTCTTGGATCTCAGTAGCTCTGTCATGGCCCACAGTGACCCCTCAGCTTTGATTGAAGTACAGCAGCTTGATCCTGGTCCTGCAGAGACCTAGAAATGTGCTTAACTTCACATCTTGTGGCCTTGTTAACTTTAACAAACTAACCACTCACACAGTTCAGCATCCACGTGCTGTGTGTTTATCATGTTTGGAGATTCAGGTGATAGCTGGCTTGCTCAGTTTTAGTTTCAAAGGACTGTAGGAAACCCACCAATATAAAGTGACTCCAGCAGATTTCTTTTTGCTCAAGAGAACTGGTGCTTCCATATTCAGTTTATGGCTTGTCTCACATCCAGATAGATGTAATTCTTTCAGATAGACTGGATATTATACCAGAGGTGGGGACTCTCTGTGGAACCACCACAGTACAAGGGGATGGTGTTATAGGATAGAATCGTAGAATCATGGAATAGTTTAGGTTGGAAAAGACCCTTAGCATCATCCACCCACTAAACCATGTTCAGTGCTAAACCATGTCCCCAAGTGCTACATTTGGTGTTTTGAAGTCTTCCAGGGAGGGTGATTCCACCAATTCCCTGGGCAGCCTGTTCAATGTTTGACCACCTGCTCAGTGAAGAAACGTTTCCCAATATCCAATCTGACCCTCCCTGGCTTGAGGCCGTTTCCTCTCATCCTGTCCCTCGCTCCCTGGGAGCAGAGATGGACATCCCCTGCCTGCACTCTCCTGTCAGAGAGTTGTGGAGAGCCAGAAGGTCCCCCCTGAGTCTCCTTTTCTCCAGGCTGAGCCCCCCAGCTGCTCTTCATCACATTTGTGCTCCAGCCCCTTCCCCGGCTCTGTTCCCTTCTCTGGACATGCTCCAGCCCCTCAATCTCCATCTTGTACTGATGGACCCAGAGGTGAACATGGGATCTGAGCTGCAACCCCAGCAGCAGCATCATGGCCCACCAGCTGCACCTGCTCCAGGATGGATGATCTGGGCGCTTAGAGTCAGGCACCCATTCCTCATCTCCAGAATAAAGTGATTTATGTATCACCAGCTGTGCAGGCATTTTGATAACACCCCACTAGAGCCATCTCAGCAGGATATGTGTCCCTAGAAAGGATGGGAGGGGGAAAAAGCTTTCCCCTGACAAAAGCAGAGTGACTTCTTGTAGCTAAGCATTACCTACTGAAATGAATTATTTTCAATATTGTTCAGATTAACATGAGACAGTTGTCCACCGTGAAAAACAGTCTCCCTCTTCCACCTGAGCTCCTGATCCTCCAGTGCATTCATTGCTCCCAGCACACTGTTCCTGCCATGGCAGTGAGTGCTGAGCTGGAGGTTTCACCTCTCCCACCCCTGGTTCAGGCTGCAATGTGGAGAATCTTTGGCAGAAAAGGAGGTGAAGTAAAGAAGTAGCTGATTTCAACTGAAGTGAATCAGTAAAGGATTTTAAACACTCATTTAGATATATTGCTGTATTTTACAACCCGTAAGTTGTAATACAGAATGAAACTGATCAAGATAAAAAAATTGTTCATAATTTGTTGGGGGAGGAAGTCATTTTATAAAAGTCTTGGTGTTGTTGTTAATATCCAATTTTTTATTAGTCTTATGTGTTTCTTCTGGATACCAAAAATGCCACATCTTCTACCAAGTAAGACTTATATGAGGACATGAGAGAAGACAGTTGAATGAATAGGAGCTGGTGCTTCCAGTGCAGGCTGAGGGGAGACAGCAGAGTACAGTGATTGTGAGCTGTCAGGAGGCTGAGCAGCTGAGATGGGAAGAGTTGAGCCCTGTATTTCTTACCCTGCATTCCTTCTCCTCCCTGATCCCACGAGTGTCTCCCTCCCAACCCTTAAAGAGGTGTTTCCTCTTCCAATTCAGCCCATGCTAGAAGCTGGTATAGAGTGGGAGGAACTGTGGAATAAAGGGAGCTCTGTGGATCTGGAACTGGCCAGGACATTGGCAAAATTCCTGTACCCTCCTACTCACTGCTCCTGCAGCTGCCTGGGGCATTTGCCACCTGTCAGGGTGTGCTGTGACTTTGGGGTAACCATTGTGTTCTGCACTGCTCTGGATCTGCTTTCAGATGGTCCTAGGAGGCTGCCTTGCAGGGGTGAGAATGAATGAACAAAGAATTAGGAGTTTAAACTTCTGTCCCAGCCCCGCCACTGACTTGCCTGAACTCAGAAGGAAGCCAGTTCCTCTGGCTTCCACGCTCCTCAGCTTTCCTGCCTGGACAATGGTGCTTATCAAGAGAACACGAGTGACATGAAATATTCCTTGTGTTTGGAGAAAGCTTTCCAAGTTTCTTGGATTTGCTGTCCCATTGGAAGTGTCAAGTAGTTCTAATGTAGGAGAGTATGGTGGATTTTTGCTTCTTCTGACTGTGTTATTCCCTTCTTGGCGTCGGGAGTCATGTGCACATCCTCCTGTGTATCTGTGCCAGCGCCGAGCGCTGTGTGTGCCAAGCCAGGCTATAGTGTCTGTACTCACTATGTACAGCCTACATACCACCCTTGTGAGTAAGGATGGCAGCAAAGGAAGAGGGGAAGGGGGGGAGTATCTGTGTGTCTGTGGATAAGATCATATATTTGTACAAAGTGTATGTCTGTGGGCTTCAGAGACTGAAGGGAGTCTGTGGTTCAGACAGTCTGCCTGGTTTTTTCTCTCTTTTTTTTTTTCTCTCTGACGGCAGCAAAATATGTTGATATGGATTTTTTTTTTTTACAGGAGCTTTTTGTGTTTTGAGTTAACACATTTCCCTCACATCAGACCTTGCCAAACATCATTTGCTTACTAGTTCTGTGAAAGCAGGTTACCCGAAGGCAACACCGTTCCCCATTGTTTGCTTCCAAACTGCTCAGAGACAAACTGTAATAAGACTCCTGATTAAAAACAACAGAATATCAGCGTGAGCAGAAAAGTGGAGAAAAAATGCCTGTGCTTGTGCTTCATGTGTGCTTAAATATTTAGCTGAACTTGTGCCAAGGCTGTGAGCTTAGAGAGCAGAAATACTGCCACTGATGTGCTCTGTGACCCGGTAACTTCAGCTGTGAATTATGTCCAGGGTGGTATTTTTGTTCTGCATTCTCACTGGTGAAATGAGGCTTTAAATCAGATGAGAGAAAAAGAGGAGCTTCACACAAACTAATCTGCAAGGGAGTACAGGATTTTCATTCATGACAATAATGTTTGTGATTTTTTCTCCCAGAAATGAAATGCCTGCAGTAAGAAGTACAATAAAAAGGAAGTGAACTCTTCCTGACTGCTGGAGTTTGCAAGTAATGACCTCTTTTCTCTTTTTTCTCCCTCTTTTTTCTTTTTTTTTTTTTTTCTTGTGTTGTTACCAACTAGCAAGATTTCTCAGTGGAAATAAGCTATTTTGTCTATGGATAGATCGTTCATCAGAGGGATTGAAATACATTCTTCATAAGCATGCTGAACATACCCAGCCATTAATAACATTTTTAGTGGTGAATATAACAAAGGATATTACACATTGCCAGCAGGGAAATTGATTTATCTTGCTTTGGTTGGTTGTCTGTGTTAAGAAATGTCACACATATTCAAAGTGTTTTGCATACTTAGTGTCCTGTGTTTTTACCGTATCAAAATCTCTGCTAAACTCTGTTTTGGCATCTTTTTCTTGACCTCATGTCAGCAAGGAAACACTGCTGTTCATGAGGCAATTTTAGCCAATTAGCATATATACTTTTTATACGTATAGATGTATACATACATATAAGTATATATATAGTTATGCATGTGTTTAGGTATTTTGATTAATTAGACAAAAAAATTGACTTTCTTCCCCCCCAAAGGACCACACTGCAATGTGCACACACTGATTTTGTGTGCAATCTTCAAGGCTGCGTCACTGACACAGGGGAAGACTCGCTGCTTCTTAGCATGGCCCTTCAAAGAACTTGCACTACTGGAATTTATCATTTCCCCTTGGAATCACTGGGAATTAAAACTGGCTTTATGGACCTAGAAGACAACTGGTGCAGCCAAAGCAGAGCTGCTACAAGTGGAATTCAACTTCTCTGTGTCCACAAGGCTGGTTGGCACAATTTCAGGTGGAATTAACTCAAAGTGGTCAAACCCAATGTGCAGCCCATGATATACCCATAGGGACAGGGTATGAGGCATGTTATGCTAACAGGCACTTTTAAAACTTATTTTCGGAGCTGTGTGAACATATCCAGTGAGCACTGTTAGGCTAAAGGGGATGATGCCACTCCAACTATTTATAAATCTTCCCACGATTTCTTGAAAGACAGAAAGTACTTGCGTAACATCATGAAATTGAAATTCAGAAAACTTAAAAGACTCAATTTGTCAATGTCCAGGTTTGGCTTGGGGTTTTTGTATTTGTTTGTTGTTGGGTTTTTTCCTAAACTTCTTGTGGATAAACACAAGCAAAATTTGGAAGTTCCTTACTGTGGCTGATTTTGAGTTCATTGAGCAGAAAATATCTGATCAGAATATACATGGAAATATTTTTGTGTGGCATTTTAGTTTTCAGTGCTAACATAAATAAACTGTTTAACTGATTTTGTATAAACTTTCCAAAAAAAATCTCAAGCACGGAAAATTTCAGCCCAAAACGGAGTTTATTTGAGAAAATTACAAGCAACAGAAAAAGAGGGTTAGAATGGAAATCTGAACTCCTCATTAACTAGAGTTAAGTGCCAACTTAAATGCCAGGGGGTTTTTTTTCTGTTAATATTTGGTTTAAGGTTACATACAGGTTTGGAAGAGCTTAGCTCTTTTTAACCCCTTTTGTATTGCTGTCACTGACTTGGTTTTGTTCCAAAGTGGTGGCTTGGGTTCAGGACTCCATAGCTGCCTCCACCACAGCAGCAGACATGGGGTTGAGCTTTTTCTTTCAGATCATTGCTCTTCACACAGCCTTGACTTGCACACAAACCCCTCTCCCTAACCTTGGCTAGCTCTAAACATTCCGTGGCACAAGGCAGTGGGGAGCACCAGGCCGAGGTGGGCCCAAGGCTGTCAGATTATGGTTTCCATGACAGGTGTGGGGCAGGGGGTCTGGCTCACACAGCAAGAAGGGGGACACAACCCGCAGTGAGACACCAGGCAGCTGAAACACCCGTGTGCTCTGTTCCCAGTCCTCAGCTGCAGCAGAAACCCTGCCCAGCTTCGTCCCCAAAAGCCATGGCAAGCAAAGCTTTGAGCACGTCATGCTTTTCATCTGGAAATCTCAGTGCCTTTAGGAGACTGAGGAGATGGATGTTATGTGACTGGCTTTACTCTTGGTCTAGCTAAATATGGAGAATGCTGTGGTCTAAGGATAGGACCTGCATCTAACTCCTTAGCAAGCAGCTAACTCCATTCCTGGCTCTGCAGCAAATTCCCTATGTAACCTCTGGCAAACTTTCTCTTCCTTTGCTCCTTCCTTTGGAAAATTCCTCTGAATTTAGGGGGGCATTTTGTTGAGGGAAGGCAGGATGAGGAGTCGCTTTACCAGATTCGGAGTCTCTTTTGCTTTTTGAAGTTTAGCCAATGCATTTCTGAGACCAACAGTGAATGTCTCCGTTGCACTTCTTAAGAGAATTGTCTCTTTTTCCAGCAATGTAAATTTTGTTTACGTTTTTTGCGTCCTACTTTTAAAAACCTCCCTGGTCTGTCTTTGTTCCCATTTTTTTTTAGTCCAAAGATCTTTATTAGATATGCAGAAGAAGGGATCCAAGTATGTATGAAAAGCAATTATAAGAACTTTTAATTTAAAAATTGCCGATTGCAAGCGTTCAGGAAGCATTCAAGTGGTCAGTGATACTGCACTGAGGGTGGGAGTGCCTAGGTCTCTTAAGTTATGAAAATTATTAAGTTTTCTATAACTGTGAGGAAGCCACTGTCAGTCCATGCACCTGGAAGGGCAGGTCTACTACTCTGGAACTGCAGCTCCAAAATAGAGATCTCTGACACTTGAAAAGAAGACAACTGAAAAAGATTCTGCCAAAAATGTTTCTTTCTGTCAAGCACTGGCAGGCTGCAAACCATGCATGCAAACCGACTGGCAAGGAGCTGAGGCTCTGGTCAGGCAGCCTGATTCCCACAGTGCCAGCACCCAGTTTTTCCTATCAGCTGTTTTCCCAAATCTCCATTTTTAGTGTTCTTCAGCCCTCTAAGAGCCTTCAGAGATGCTTGGCTTTCTCCACTGAGGAAGCACAGGGACTGAAGTGTTCAGTTTTGAGCTCCTCTCTATCAGAAAAACATTGATGTGCTAGAGCATGTCCAGAGAAAGGAACAGAGCTGGGGAAGGAGCACAAGTCTGACCTGAGGGAGCTGGGGTTGTTTAGCCTGGAGAAAAGGAGGCTCAGGGGGAACCTCTGGCTCTCCAAAACTCCCTGACCGAAGGATGCAGCCAGGGGGGTCGGGCTCTGCTCCTAGGGAACAGGGACAGGACAAGAGGAAATGGCCTCAAGTTGCACAAGGGGATGTTTAGGTTGGATATTAGGAAAAATTTCTTCACAGAAAATGTTGTCAAGCATTGGAACAGACTGCCCAAGGAAACAGTTGGGTCACTGTCCCTGGAGGGATTTAAATGACGTGTAGATGCGGCACCTGGGGACATGGTTTAGTGGTGAAAAAAGTGGTGTTAGGTTAATGGCTGGACTTGATGGTCTTATGGGTCTTCTCTAACATAAATAATTCTGATTCTATGACCTCCTGAATGTGGTCCTCAGGATCTGGTCATGTTCTCACTAAATGATATGAAATTCTACACTGTTATCACTGAAAATTGAAGTGGACTTTGCTCTGTAGCAAGTTATTTATTAGTTAAAATTTACAAAACCTTAAGCTATTGATTGACATTTCTGATAAATTCAGATTCTTTAGCCAGACAACTCCCACAGTGGTTAAACATAATTCTGTATTTCTGAAAATGCCCTGAAACTCTCAGCCATTTCTTCACTAGCAAACTTCTCCTGCAGGAGACTAATTATGCAGAAAGCTTGAAAGTGTAACAAGCTGCATTTTGCTATTTCCATTTTTCAGTAACATGGATAAAAATACAGTCTAATGAGCAAAACACTTATTTTGGTACTGTATTCTTTCTACTGCTTAATGTTCTTTCCTTCTGGATTTTTTTCTAGAGTGCATGGTTTTTCACATTGGCAGAATGTGTGTTGACATGAGCTGAATGTATGTTTAAGCTTAAATTTGGGAGCAAGCACTAAATTATTGAACAACAATGCCTGCATGAAGGCAAAATTACATCAACCCAGTAGATTCTTATGATAAGGGAGACCGGGCCCTGCTCTCAAACAAGCTGGGTGTAGCATTTTCTGAAGTGGCATTACTGATACAAACACTGAGTTTGTACAGAATCAACAACCTGGCCTGCAGCCTTTCTTGGGAAGCACATGCAAAACCCCCACAATTGAAATGCTTTTTGGATGTATTTTCTTCCAAGTAATTGTAACATCTTGAGCATTCTCAGGGCTGCTGCAGTGTGTCGTGATGGTCAAGGTAAGCTGTGCTAGGAAATGAAGAGGCAACTCAGGGCTACAAGACTTGTGCTGATTATGGTGGATCTGGAATAAAAATAAAGCTATAAGCTCAGGCACTTACATGGACAACAGCAGGTCCCTTCCAGATGCAGATACAAACCTTGTTCCTTTTTTTTCCCCGCAGGAAGCCCTCAGGTTAATATTTGTTAGGAGAAAGCTGTTTGCAAGTGGAAGAAATGCTCTGTGTGTGGCTCTCCCAGAAATCCTCACAAATTCCAGCTAGCACGACATTGTTCTGTGACTGGCACTATGTAACGTTTGCATTTGAGATACTTCCATACTTTGACCAGAAAAATCCCAACTGAATCCAAGTCTTGATCTCCATGGAAGGGCCCCTTGCAAAGGTAATCATCCTCTTTGAGGCCCACCTGGACACAGTTACATTGGTGCCAGTCACTTAACATGTTCACTCCACTGCAGATATTTCCTTCTGGGGGTGAAAATTCCTTCTCACAATTTCCTCCTTTTAGCCCTCTAGGAGATACAAATGTCAATTAGCTGGGAGCCTTGTCCTCTCATCAGTTTGTTACCAGTCCAGGCACTACTTAATCCTTGAGGGAACAGTGAGTCCTTGTGCCCCAGGGACTGAAAGGGAGAAACGAAGAAGGTGACCTTGCAGGAGCTCGAGAATGAGGTGGGACCTGGAAATGAAACTCTGTGGTTGGTTTCATGTTTGTAAGCTGGAGCTCGGCTCAAGGTCCCTGCTGTAGGTCAAGGAGCAGGGAATGTCTCATTGTCTCTTCTTTTTCTGTCATTCCTACCCCTCTACCCCAAAGCTTTGCTGTTCTGAGAGGCTGCGATGCTGGTTCTGCTTTTGCAAATAGTGCTGTTCTCCACAACAAGCATTCTTGAGTTTTGGTTTGGGACGGTGGGGAGCTGTGGTGGAAGTGCTTTGACCTCCACAAGGTTTTAGCAACACCCTTTTTACTCCTTTCTTTTTTGCCCTTTCCCAAATGAATGGACATGCCGCAAGGCACAATTACAGATGGGCTTCAGAGAAGGAGCTCAGTCAAACAGAAAGCAGAAGGTAACCAAGCCCTTAGGCTTATTTGGTGAGATCTTCCATTTCTCAAAGGGGACTAGATTTTTTAAAGCATTAAAATTATTAAAAATCTAGTGATTTAAAATCCTGGTTGGTGTCTGCCTGCTCATTCAAGTGCTTAATTACTGTTCAAAATCTAGTTATTGGACCTGTCTTTCCATACAGATTTTGGGACAGTTTTTCCTGTATTGGAACTGTCACCATCCATTGTTTTGCTGTCACCTGTAAGAGAAGGATATGTCTGCTGCTCATAAATGCCAGATAACTTTTCAAAACCGTAAGGAAAGATGAAGAAAAATAATTATATATGGTCAAAACATGGTTGCAGTGTTGCTGTGAATGTGGGTGACCAAATGCCTGAAACCAAGATGTAAGATGCCTGTGAGGCTCTGAAGCTGACACTCCATTGGTGTAGGAAGGAGGCCAAGTAATATGACAAGTGAAATGTTGTGGTTCTGGGAATTTCTAGCAGGCTTATGGCTCACGTGTGTATTTCACGTGAAAGCATGTCATATGCCTGTCCTGGCTGATCTTGTATACAGCTGTTGAACGAAAGTATGTGGAAGAAAGCTTGCATGCAAATCTCTTCTATGTGTGCCAAGCAGAGATGTTTCTGTCCCAGAGATGTAATTATTGTGGCTGGGCAAGGAAGTCCTTTCAACAAAGGACTTTTGCTCTGAGGAATGGCAGGTTTTCCCCACGTAGAAAAATTCATTTTTAGTATGTCTTTTGTTTCTAGAGTTAATAGGGCAATTTGTAATAGATAGCATTGCTAATGAGTACAGAAAGGTAGGTGCAACAAAGCAAACTGCAAACAGAGAAAGGAAGGCTAAAAGGCTTCTAAGGTGCATTGGAGTTTAGCTTCCATATATCACTTTAGTAGGGCAGAAAGAAGTAGTAACCAGATTGTCACCAGAATAGAAACAATTCAGCCTTTAATTCACAGAATCATCAAGGTTGGAAAAGACCTCCGAGACCATCAAGTCCAACCTGTGCCCGATCCCCACCTTGTCACCCAGCCCAGAGCGCTGAGTGCCACGTGCAGTCTTTCCTTGGAAACCTCCAGGGATGGGCTCTCCAAACCTCCCTGGGCAGCTCCTTCCAATGCCTGACCATCCTTTCCATGAAGAAATTCCTCCTGATGTCCAACCTGAACCTCCCCTGGCACAGCTTGAGGCTGTTTCCTCTTGTCCTGTCCCTTGTTGCTTAGGAGCAGAGCCTGATCCCCCCTGGCTGCAGCCTCCTGTCAGGTAGATGTGTATAAATGTACAGTCTTTTCAATTGTTGCAGTGCACTTTATTACCTGAAATTTATCATGCCACTCATGATAATTGACATTCTACTTCCTACCTGTAAACTTGTTCTTTTCTCCATCATTAACATTTCTCAGAAGTGAATCACTGAAAAACTGTAGAGACACTTTCAGACACTACAATTCATTGCTTACTTTGCTTATAAGGAGTCTCTGATCCTTGATGTGATCTAGATCCTTGATGTGATATAGAATTGTAAATGTAGTGTTCAAGAGACTGCCAGAATTCCTGTGTCTGCGCAGCTTGAGACCATCAGTGTGGCCTGAACCCTTGAACTCTAAACAGTGAAAGCATGAACCCTCTCAGATGGAAATAAAGAGCTGGACTTGTAAGGAAGTTGCTTATTCTTTAAGCTTTTATGCTGATTGTTTAAAAATGGTCTGAGCTAATGGGAACAAAACACCCTCAAAATGGGGAGCATGCTTTTTCTTTGAGTTTTTGCAAAAGGCAGCAAGTACATGGAGATTGGAACTGTTGCTCATCAATGACCAGTTGGTTTTAGGAAGAGCAGGTTTCACAAACATCTGTGTTTACACTGGCTTCACATGGTGACAAAACAGTTGAGAAGCTGCTTTTATGGGAAGTCTGAGGAGGGAAGCCAGGAATAATAGAGAGGGAAGAACATACTAGTAGATCTGGTAGTTTGGTGACCTTCCTTAACCAATACATGATCCATGTTGAGCTGTTATCTTAGTTAAAAACCAAAAGGATTCTTCCTTGACAAGTTGGAAAGCCTTGGTTCCTTACGTTAAATTATCCTATGACTTCTCAGCTACAAGGTTTTCCTGTTTTCTGAAGTCAACAGACAAACACCATTCCCGAGTGGCTCAGCTGAACGGATCAGGAAGATGGATTAAGATGATGTTTCTCTCAGCCACCAGATGTGACAACTTGTTTTTATGTGGAGTCAGTTTTAAGAAGTCTTACTTAGGAAAGCAGAAGGAAGAACTGGAGTTTTGTCCGTGACACTTCCTTCCTTATCCCCCTAAATTTGTACTTTATAAATACTCCCTGAAATCCTTTCTTGGAGTGACCCTGAATGGGTTCTCAACCTTTGATGAATTGCTTTCAGGTTTTATTTCTGAGGAGTTTGCACAGTTAGAGAAAAAAATATTCCTGGGGGAATCCCTAGGAAGATCTGTCTGTCTTGTTATGGGATACATTTCTTGTACTGTCACAAGATGAAATGAGGGGCTCCCCTGACAAATATAAAAGTTATATGACAACCCATCTATTTTTAGATGATTTAAATCAGTCAAGAGGGAAAAACATTTGTTTCCAAGACTGTAATTTTCCAGATGACACCATTTTATTGCACGGTGCCATACCATGAGAAAGAGCATTCTTGTGGCTTTTGAACTGGAAATCCTGTAGGAATGCTATTTCTGGCATTTATTTGCTGTGAAGCCAGGCACACATGGAGAGCAGACAGACTGACCAGATACAGTTTGTGGTATTCAAGCATTCAGAAAAGTCCCTGCTGCACAGCCCTTTTCCAGTATCCAAAGTGTTGAGTGAAGTTGAAAAATTATCAATGAAGATAAAATCTGAACACCATGATCTGATCAGACAGCCAGACTTTCACGCTATTAATGTGTTCCTTCCTCTTGCAAAAATGCTATTTTGAGAATTCAGCTTTTTTGTCTTCATACGCTGATGCTTCTAAAATAATTCTTGGTAATGAGCAAGATTTTTGATACAAAGTGGGAATGAGGGTTGAATGCACACATTGAGGAAAAACCAAAAGCCATCATTCCATTTTAACTGGGAAGATTTTTTTTTTTATTTACCCAAGTACCACGTGTGAACATGCAAATTGATGTTGATTGAGGAATGAAACAAGAGCTTAAGCCCATTCTTTGGTCACCTTCTGAAGCTGGCAGGGATAGTGAATTCAGTGTGACTACCCATGCAAGGAAAGTTTTTGCATGGGTAAGTGCTTATGCTTAAGAATTTGTACCATCAGATACTTCCTGTAGTCAGTTAAACACAGTAGGCTGGATTTTTTTCTTTTTCATTAAAAAAAATGAAAAAAAGAAAAAAAGAAAAAAACCTAGGCTCTGAAATTTTTTTCTGAATATAGTTGTGTCTCTCCACAGCCACTCTCATAGGAGCAGCTCTAAAATGATAGTCTGCCTGAACGGAGCAAAAACCCTAATAAATATGGTGCATTCCTCTTTTAAAAGTATATTTATTTAGTAAGTTTAGAAACCACTCTGAGGTTAGGTTACAGCTAGTGGGATTAGAGGGCGTCTCGTGGGCAGTTCAGACATCAAGCTATAGGTCCATGAAGCAAAGCTGAGCTGTTTCTAGCCTGATGTCTGAATTATGAATTAGGTTCATTCTAATTCCAATGGGGTAAACCTCAGAGCAGTTTATATACTTATGGCTAAGTGCTCCTAAAATACAGGCTATTTATTTAAAACATACATGTAAAATGTAATATCTAAAAAAGATGTCTGGCCTAGTGATGCTGGAGCACAGCAACCCAGCCAAATAAATTCTGAATTCTCGCTTTGGAGCCCTGGGAAGGGGATGGCACAGCTGGCTTTATGCCACCTTCTGATATTCCCAGCTAGGTCAGATCCCTGCTTGGCGCAGGATGAACTGGAACAGCCACAAGACTAAATTAATTTGCCTCAGCCCAAGGCATTTGCCTCTTCCTCAGCCATGCCTGTCATGCCAAAGCTGGGAGAGCTTCGGGTCACGATGCCCTCCCTTGACCATTCAGGAAAGTTCTGTAGGCCAGGCACACCCTGCAGGGTTGGATCCTCTCTCTGATCACTGGAGCTGTGCAAAGAAGCCCAAATGTACTTTTTAGTCTGGTTGGATATTTGGGAAGTAGGATGGAGCTGCAGGGCGGGACAGAAAGCCCAGGATTTATTAATAGCATTAACAGCATCAGCAACTGCTTCCATGTGGAGCCACCCTGCTCTCTGAGCTCATTCCAGCAGCAGTGCCAGCTGTGAACCTCTCACCTAAACCACCATGTGCTTTTGACCCTGCTGCTGACCATCAGTGGCCATGCCAAGCTGGCTTTTCCACAGGGATTGCTCTCCTTGTGGGGCAGAGCACTCAGTGAGTTCCTGCAGGAGCCTAAGCCATCCCTCCGTCTACTCCTTTTGCTCAGGCTACCTGAGAACCTGAAGGAGACACAGCATCCAATGTTCCTGGGATGGGAGTGGAACAGAAACTACCCGCTATTTTAAGACATCTGAGCTGGCTCCATCACCATATAAAAAAAAAAAGAGTCAGTTTACACTCCGGTTCTCTCTTCCCTCCTCACCATGCTCCTTTCATTTCCATTCCAGGAAATAAATGGGACAAAATACCTCTCAAGTAAGTACTTCTGCCTTGGCATTGAGTAAGATGTAGAGAAGTCTTCTGGAAACAACCCTTCCCTGGTTTGGTCAGAAGGTAAAGATCTGTTGCAGATGCAGAAGCAGCAAAAGTGTAATGGACACAAAGGCTGGATTTCTTTGGACACTGAAGAATTGTCATAGGGCTGAAGGAGTGCATAATTAATTCATGTGGGGATCCTGAGGTCAAAGATCACTTCATACAAATTTCTAGGAGTTGGCAAAACTAAATGTCACAAGCAAGCCAGTGGGAGTTAAAAACTGAACATGGACAAAACCCGCTGTTATTGTTTTCTGCTTTCAAAGGAACTAAATCTCAACATTTTTTGTGGCAGCAGAGTGCTTACTCACAGTTCTTGGATGCCTGCAGCTGACCATGTGGCACTAAATATGCGTGAGTGTAATGAGAATATTGAACTAATCCCTCTCCCCCAGCTGCCCAAATCCATTCAGAGATGGTTGGGAGGCAATACTTCATCTGGCATAACTGAATTTTGGGTTGGGCTCCACTTAGTACAGGAACAAGAAGTTGAGTGCTTTCAGTGGACTGTCGGGATAGCAGCAAACTTCCCATGTCATTAGGTAACTAAGGAAGGATTTTGGAGAGTGAGAAAAAAGCAGTGAAAAACGTGAATAGTGGATCTCTCTGTTTCCCTCTGCTTTGACAGGCTGCTCGTGTGTCCTCAGAGCTCTCTGGATCAGCATCCCAAGGAGGGACAGCAGGTCCTTGAGGTGCAATGGCCCTACAGAGCAGACACAATGCCTGGGAAGGGGCTCAGATGTGCCTGCAATGTGTTAGAACCAGCTGCATGCCTGGGATGGTATTTTTTTTTTCGCTGATGACCAATACATATGGACAGAGGAAAAATTCTCCAGGAAGGTGTCATAGGAGAATATGCATCAGTCAGAAACAGGCAGAATTTCAGTGAAAAAAAGAAATGCTGTTGTAACAGATGAAGTACCTATCAAGTGACAACAGCAGTTTATTTTCCTTGAGCAAAAGTAATGGATATACTTAGACATAATCCTACCCTCAAGTGTTTTAATTCTGATGGAACTTCTTATTAAGGAGAGACATCAAAATGGAAAAGTGCACACCCTAATGGAAACAATGTCATAAAGCTGACAGCATTTCTACAAGGTAGGTTGACACCTAAATTAGCTAAGAAGGCTTGAAACACGATGGGAAAAAAAAATAAAATGGAAAGGAAAGAAAAAGTTTTGGTATAAGTCAGTATTTTTGTTATTGGTTGAGTGTTTTCAAGTCTGTGTTTTCACAGCTAATTAAGATGCAAAGGGTAAGAGAATTAAGAGTTTGTTTTGTTCCGCCTTCCCTGTCTGTTGAACGGCTAATCAAGAAATCTCCAGGCCCAGATGGGAGTTCATACCCACTAATGATTTCTCTTTGCCCCCATGTTTTACTTGAAAATGTTCTTTGTTAAATTTCCAACTCATCCTGTACCCTTGAAAACAAAACGACAAATGCAGTGGGTTCAGGGTTCCATGTCTCTTGACCTCTTGGTGTTGCAGTTGCAGATATTGCTTATCTGTACAGAATACACCAATACACTTATTTATTCCATGCAATGGCCAAAGTCACACTGTAGGCTGATCTATACACAATGCTGATATGACCAGACTTGCTTATGTATCTCCATAATTTCATTTGTAAGGAGGCAAGTTTTTTCCTCATCAAATATTTGTGGGTTATTAAAATCACTGAGCAGGCTAATGAGCCCCACAGTCTGTGTCTATGTGATTCCCAGTAAATGTTCTCAACTTAAGCAAAGCCAAAGTTGTGTAACTCCAGGAGCACCTGAGGGGGAAAAAAAAAAAAAAAAAGCATAATTTAATAAGGCACAGTTCCTTTTTTGTTGCCTTCTTGCTCCTGCTGGAGAAAGTCTCACATTTGTACTAGCCAACAGAATACATAGAAAATATAGAATATATAGAGTATATTGAGTCGTAGTATCACAGAATGGTTTGGGTTGGAAAAGACCTTAAAGATCATTTAGTTCCACCCCCCTGTCATGGACAGATTCCACTAGACCAGATTACTCCAGCCCTGTCAAACCTGGCCTTGGACACTTCCAGAGAAACGGCAAATAACTCTGCAATACTGCATGCAGAATATGGCACACTGTGAGGAAAGCTGCTTATGTGCAAACTGAATTTCTGGTTCATGGTTAAGTCAGACTATCTCGTATTTCAAGTCTATGGATTCAATAAAACAAAAGGCTTCAAGATGGGAGATGATTCTGGAGAGCTCAGCTTAAGTTCCTGGAATGTAATTTTCCTTCTCTGCTCATATGAGAGTTTCTTTACCTAA
Source organism: Corvus cornix cornix (assembly GCF_000738735.6). Classification (NCBI taxonomy): domain Eukaryota; kingdom Metazoa; phylum Chordata; class Aves; order Passeriformes; family Corvidae; genus Corvus; species Corvus cornix. The sequence continues at coordinate 63,907,215 of NC_047057.1, read as the reverse complement.
TGCAGGGAGCATGATTTGATTCCCTATCTTCAAGGAAAGGGGAGGAAGAAATATGGAAGAACTAGAGAAGAACATTGCTCTATAGACACACACACAAAAACTACCAAAAAAAGGCATAACCATGAGCATGTTGGTTGGAAGGAACTTCTTTCAGATTCTCTCAGGACATTCAGACTTTCAGTCTCCTCCACTCAAAAACTCAACTTGACAGGTAGACCAAGCTGGTATAGTTTTGGGATGATGAATCTAGGATTGAAACCACCTCTCTAAGAAATAGCAGGAAACCTCTCTGGTGTCTCTGTCAGCATGTCTGATGTTTTGAGACAGTCCGGAAGACATTTCATAAAACAAGCTTCCATGGCTCATTGCTTTAGGTTGATTACTCATATTTTCCCTTTGTAATAATGTTTTCCCAAATGCATTTCATTCAACACAGTGTTTCTCTGGCAACAAATGGCAGCTCATTGTTGAATAGCTAGCATTGCTTTGATGATTTGAGTACTTCAGTGCCCGTTTGCATAGCAGAATCCTCTGCAGATCTAACACAGCCAGTTCCTTGTGTCAAAATTTTCAGGGGGCTGAGCTTTAAAAGTGCACAGCTTTCAACAGCAGAAAGATGAGTGCTTCATCCCACAGAAGTGTTCGAGGTTCAAGAAAGGTTCTTGTGTTGTGGCGAGGCCAAAGAAAACTAAAAGACCTTGTAAAATATCTTCACACACATGTGCAAAGACACCTTGGGACAGCTAAGAGCTGTCTGCTTAGGGCACTTGTGTGGGTTGGCAGAGAATGACTTAGCAGAGGTTTAGATTCAGTTTTTATATGCCAGCTGACAGCCCCAATCAGTAGGCTATCATCCACGCTGAAGTTTGGTCAGCCTCTCCTGTCTCATATCATTGTGGTCCGTGGGTTCCTCCTTCCCAGGCAGTCTAATCTCTGATACGTGGTAAGAATATTTCCAGGTTAGTTATTTTTGCACAAAGAAAAAAGTTCTACCAAGATTTAAAACACAGTAATTTTAATCTGATTCAGTCTCCCCCCAGGTACTGAATATTCCTGCCTTCCTAAATATATGTGTTTGGCTTGGCCTAACACTCCACTGGATTTCTTTGTGCTGCTCTACTGAGTCTTATCTACAGTTTATTTTGATGAAGGCGGGCTGTGAGTCTATAGGCAGATCTGTAGCTTAGTCTTTCTGTCATTACAGAGGAGTCCCATTTATCTAAATAAATAAGTATTTTTTCACTGAAACACGGGTTTGATCTATGTTCCAGGTGAGTGTCAAATCACTGAAACTCGACTTCACAGGAAAATTCCATTCAAAATCTAGAAGCAATTTTGAGAATCAAGGTTATGCTAAATTAAGATGTCCCCATTAAGAACTCTGGTTTTATGGAACTGGTATCTTTAAATACATGCTCAAAAGGCAAGTTATGGGTGTTTGTGGTTTTCTGCAGACACGTGTGAGGTGAACATCCCAACCTGAGCAAAGATTATTGTTTTGCCTCTCAGAGAAAAATACATTGATGAGTCTAACTTGATTTTGATAGACATAATAAACTTCTGGATTTCTGGTGTTAATTTAAATGAGGATTCTTCCAACAGATCATTGCACTCCCACTAAAATATGTAATAAGCTTTCTGTGGGAAGAGAGGCAGGCCACTTCAGAAAAGCTGGCCACACATTCCTTGTCATTTCTAACAGCCACCCAGGATGGTTGCAGCCCCAATCCTTACCTCCTTAGTTTAAGAACATCCTTGCCATTAGGAGCTCTTGGTTACCTAGCCAGCTCTTATGCCACCAGGATGAGAGCAGACTGGGGAATAATTAACTGGACACTTCCATTTATCTCTTCATGCTGGATCAACAGGGTAAAATGAAGGATATGTGTTTAAAGCACTTGAAAGACATTAAACCTTAAAGTGGCATTCAATCAGCCTGTGGAATTTTTTGCTGTGGGACATGGAGACAAACATTTTGAGAGCCAGGGTAGGATTAAGCACTTGAATAGGAATAATACCTGTAGTTAACTTGTGAGGTTAAAGTATTATGAGGTTTATCAGTTCTTTTGCTTCTGGGCATAAACTGCCATCTCAGCTTGTGAAAGAACTCGTCTCTGCTCCCTCCTGTTGCTCGGGGCTATTTGTGGGATGCTTTCCCAGGGTGTGGGGCACCTGAGTAAGTTGATGCCTGAGGGGAGGACAGCAAACCGGATGGTCAATAAAACCTCAGTGGAGCACTGGGTCTGATCCCCCTGCTTCTGAGGGATTCCACAACTCGTGTGGGGCAAAAGCAGCACAGCCAGTGGGCTGCCTTCTATTAAATCATTTTCTCAGAAAATTGTCAAGGCTGGGATGTGATTTATTGTCCAGTTACTACACAGCCACTTTTCCATACAAAACAGAAGCCCTCCATTATGTATATGTGTCTTCTGACACATGAATATCTTAAAAGGAATTAAAGCCTCTTGCCATTTGTTATGAGATCACAATTGTCTGCACATTCTCTCTCTGTCTTTTTGGTAAAGAGAAGCTAGAAGAAAATGGCTTGAACATTCCTGCCTTTTTAAAACTTTCCATACTGTCTCTTCACAGACAGATTATACGTGTGCATGTTATGGCTAGAAGTAAATGCACAGGCATTAACTACAGCAGCAGGTGTTTTAGGGATTTTTCACCTCTAGAATTTTTGCACAACACCATTAAACAATTAGCTGTTTGCCCTCAAGGACTGGGGTTTATAAAATGGAACACTTTACAGCAAGGGTGGTTCTGACTCAAAATGTCACCACTTAGATGAGCGTTTTTGTTCTCAGACTTGTAGATGAAGATTAGAACTTTAAGGGCCTGGTTCTATCAAAGTGAAACTTTGGATTTAGACTGCAAAATTGTGTTTAGGCTGCAGAAGAACAGAGACAGTACTGTTGGAAAGGGTGTTACACTGGAAAACAGGGTAAAGGGTGGCTCTCTTCAGGCAGACACACAGTGCCTTCAGATAAGCTTGCAGGAGCATCTGATGGTCTTATCTCATAGAGATTAAAAAAGGGGAGAACATTCTGGGCTGCTTTGAATGATTAATGTAGTCACAGTGCTGCTAAGCAGTCTGGCTGAACCCAAACAAAAGAGAGTAATGCTTTTCCTCCAGCTGGCTTCAAGGAGCTGGTCAAGGTGTTAGATACGCTGATGTCGAAAATGGGGATAAAGGGATGAGGAACCCAATCTAAATGCTTCTTTTACTCCTGTACTCCTTTCACAGCTTTATTCCTAAAGAGGCAAGGGCTTCCATCCATGGAGCCCCTGCCCATCGGTCTGGCCATGAGCTCCACTGAGCTCAGTCCTGGGCTTCCAGGATACCTGAGAGATGTTGCTTGTCTCTTGCTGTCCCGAGTTCCCGACTGGATTCCCAGCCTGTGATCCAGCCCTGTTTGGGATCCTGTCTCTGGTCTGAGCTGCAATGTTGGTAGTCTTGTCTTTGACTCTGTCTCCTGTCTTGACCAGATACCTTGAGTTCCTGGATGAACCCCAGGCAGTGTGTGCCGCCTTGTCTCCAGCCCTGTCTCCAAGGACTGCTGTGTTATGCAGTAAACACGGAATAATCCAAGGTGCATTTGGCATTGTGCTGTAGCTGTGAGGACATTACCTGGCAAAGTCAAAGGCAGAGAGGAAGGCAGAGAGAGCTGCAGCTGGGGCGATGTGCTGGCTAATGCTCTGAGGACTCATTTACTCCCTGTGAGCCACCCGATGGCATCCAATTGTGCCTGTTCTTCTAGTTCAGACATGTAGCTGAACAATGTCCTGATTCTAGTTCTGTGCCAGAAGGGCAGCTTATAAACGCTTCTCAGATAATGTACAACCTCCTTCTTCCTTCCCGTGAAACCTCCCAGGGCTTGACATGTGCAGGGGTGGTGGAAAAATGGAGGGAGAAGAGGAGGAAGGGTGAGAGGAGCAAATATCCATCGCCAGCCATTCCCCACGGAGAAAAAGGTTGTGATAGTAAATGATGCGTTTTATGGCAGAGAGGAAATGCCTTCATCCCACGAGCTGTGGCCGCTTCCGAGCGCTCTGGCCCGGGGCTCTGGCTACCTGAGGAGGAGGGGGTAGGTCCCTGGCTGTACTGGCCAGATGAGAAGTCTGCAAGCTGGGAGGTGTTGTCCCTGGTGGATGTAAAACACTTACAGGTGCTTCCTGCCGCTGGCTCCAGCCCTGGCTCCAGGGGCGGGAGGCTGAGAGCAGATGATGTAGTTGTGTCTGGAAGTTCTCAGGTGGCAGATCACCCCTCAGAGACCACCACAGCAAGCATGCATCAGTACGGCAGGATGGGTCCAGAGCTGGGGAAGGTTGGGAACTCTAACAGGCTGTACTTTTCTGACCTGGAAAAAGGACACAGGCAAGGAATGGCTGGAGGTTTTAGTTTGTGGAATTACTTGCCATTGTTGTTTCATTTTATCTGAAATGCACTTTGACCCTTGCCTTGAAATGAAATTCATTGACTCTCATCTGCAGCACACCTAAGGGATGACCAAAAAGTTCCACAGGAAAGGTCTGTGTCATGGTATCTCTTATGAAGTCCAAAGAAAAAGAGGCTTATACCAGGTCTGACAAAGTTTGTAAGCAGAGAGTTAACCCTTTTGCCAGGAGGAGCCTTTTCTCACAGCCATTAGAGCTTTTTTCCCCCTCCATTTTCTTCTTCATTCTATTTATAGCCTGCTCTGGTTTAATTTTCCTTGGCCATCAGACAAGTGAGCAAGTCTCTTCTCTGCTGATCTTACAGCAGAGTTTGTTTATCCATATACAAGATCTCTAATTACAGAGCAGTGTGATTCCCCACAAAACATCCCCTGGCCTCCACTCCCCAAATTCATATAGGACTTCTTTTCTGCAAGGCCAAAGACACTTTTAGAGTTTATAGACAAAGCTGTTTTGTGTATATATGATTTTCTGTCCTGTCTCAACCCTTTCCTCACAAAAAGAAGAAGGTATTAAAAAAAAAAAAGAGACAGGGCAGCTGGGAAATCTTAGACTAAAGAGCAGATCACATTTCAAAACATTGTGATCTAAAAATAATAATTCTGTTTTCCCTTTCCCCTTCTTTCTTTCCCCCTCACCCTTCTGTAAAACATGATTCATTTTCTCTAAAGAAAATTCCCATCCCAGGAACTTATGAGCCATATAACAGTTCAGTGAGACTGATTTTATTTTCAAGACACAGTTGTGATTCTGTGAATTGGATCTGGGCTGAGAGCAAGCCTGAGATCTCTACTGTGATTTGTGCTATATTATGTAACACTGTCCATGTATGCACAAACATCCATGTGTGGCAACAGGAGAAACGAGGCCAGAACTCATGCCCATTTGTGTCAGGAATCAGCTGGTTTCATGGATTTCACATTAATAACTGTCTGGGCTTTGTGGACTTACTTCTGTCTCTCAAAGGACCCTTCCGACTGAAGTTTGTGTGTCTACCCTTATAATACGAGGATCAGAGGTTTCCAGCTGTGTGAATTGGACGGGGGGGGTTTGGGTTGTTGGCTTGGTTTTGGTGTGTGGGTTTGTTTTGGTTTTTTTTTTTAACCTTCATTGGTGTTTTCAAAAGCAAAGAAGAATTTTGCACCTTTTCGAGCGCCACTCCGCTGCAGGTAAAGAATGTAACAGCTTGTGAGAGTGCAGCTAGAGCCAATAATAATTTGACTGACATGTCCTGGCACTGAAATGCTTATTAAACCTCACTCTGTCCTTTCAAGGTGGAGGTTTTAACGCTGGGCACTTGTTAGAGCTGAAAATTCCCTCTCTTTATAGACCCAAAGAGCCTACATCCATGAAAGATTCTCAGAACGGTCTAATATTTCTATGGATGATAGAATAAATCCTTCAGTGCCACAAATTTTCCAAGCCATGGAAGTTTCCGAGCCCAGTACATGTTTCCATATGTAACACACACTTTTCCACACAGGATCCCAAAGATTTCTTGGAAAACCGCGGTGGCCAGTTGATTATGATAACGTGGTAACAGCTTTAGGAAAAAATATATTTACTTTTAAGAATTTGTAGGAAATACAGCAAATTTCCCATTAGGGGTTAACTGCGGATTCTAGGAATTACAAAGCTCATTACAGGAACAAATAAATTCAGATATTTGATGAGCATGATTTCAATGATCAATGAGCCATCTCTGTTTGGAAAAGTTTGACAAGATATATATGCTTGTTTCGCAGAAAGGCAACTTCTTGATTTTATGTGAGATATGCACAGTTTCAAAGCCAGCTCCAAAGTAAAATCACTGATATTCTTTCCATGGATTTGAGAGAGTTCCAGTAGGTGGGAGGTTAGCTCTCCTACCTACACTGCCAGTAACCAGAAGAGGTTTTTTAAAGAGCTGTTTATTACATGGTATGGTAGAACAAAATTTTTCAATACAACCCCCTGTCTCCTGCAGCTTGCAGTGCTAGCACAGGTTTGTGATGCCTGCTGGGAGCTGCCTGGGTTTTTAAGGCAGGATTTTAAATAGAGCATCTGTTTGTTTCGTTCTCTACACACAATGCAAGAAAAGCTTGCATTAGCATCTAGAATATCCTGCAGGGTGAGAGACCATGGCATTGGCTTGACACAGATTCCTTTGTTGATCTCAGCAGAATTAAGGACACCCTGTTACAGAAGGTATTGTACTTGTGCAGGTGAGTGCCTGTGTGTAGGCACAGAGATTACAGAGGTTGATAGCCTGAGTACACCTTCTGCTTTCTTCCTGCTTTGTGGCTGGAGCTTTTTACCTCTAATTGAGTAACATTGTCAACTTAGTGCGGATTCATAAGGTTTCTAAAAGTGCTTTCCAATCCAATATCAGCAAAGATTAATAAATAAATGAATCCTGGTATTTGTGCCACCGCTGTGCTGTCTTGGCTTTTTTCCTCCCAGAATCCAGAGATGTGTAGAAAGTTGGGTTGAGATCTTGCATTCCTGGATCACTCTCTGCCACAAACCCACTGAAACAGGAATGAAACAGCACAGGGATGAAACAGCAAGGATCTGAACTGTGAGATCCTTGTAGACCAACAGAAAATTGGCAGCTTGCAGCTGTGCAACAGCTTTTATTCCCCTCTTTGCTGAGAAGTCAAATGAAATTATTTAGGAGTGTCCAGCTGTAGGAACTGAGTCAAGCTGGGCTGTGTCCCTGGATTCCTGTCATGGAGGAGTGACAGGATTCTCCCGGCGCTGGCACAAAGGAGGCATAATTACTCCAGCAGCACCTGAGCAGGAGGTGCTCAGGGGAACTGGGTTCCTGGAATTGGGCAGGACAATGACTGTCACAGGTATCAAACATTTATTTATGTAATCCCTTCTCAGCCATCCTCTGTGTGCGGACCCTGCTGAGGACTTTGCTTCTTACAACGGGAGGTGCTGCTGGGTGTCTGTGACTAAATCATAAACAATCAGGCAGAAAGACAGCACAGACAAATCTATCTCAGAGAACCTGGCTTTTCTACAGTCCCCCAATTTGCAAAAACCCCAGTTTATGGAGCAGAGAGGAGCAACTGTTCTCCCACAGCAGCAGCAGCAGCAGTTCCATACACGCTACCTCACTGCTCTGCAATTTGCAGTGCTGTGGAGTATCTGCAGGAAGAACACTGAAGTAGTCTTTGTGATGGCCGTGATTTTGATTAATCATTCACATAGTTGTAGTTCTAGTTGCATTCTGGCGTTTCTATCTTTTTGTGCCACAAGCAAAATCACTCTTTCTTAAAGCAACAAAAACTTTTGAAACTCACTTCACCTAAGCAAGCCTTTCTTAAGGAAAATATTATCTTACTTTTCCTTTCCAGCACAGAGTTTAACAAATATTTACAAACTAGTATGTATACTGTAAACTGTAAAGATTTATTTAGATTGGAAATCTTACTTGTTTGGCTTGTAGTTTCTAAAATCCTTCTTTTAATGAGCAAAAAGTGCATTTATAGAAGAAAAGGAGGGAAATGTAATATAATGAAAACTAGGCTGAATTAGGAAAAAAGAAGTTTTAGGATGCCACAAGTAATACAAAGCTTATGATTTCTTTCAAAAAGTCAGTCCAGATTGCCCCTAAACCAGCCTGAGGCTGTTTTGTCCTGGTGGAGCTCTGGGTGGTCTCAGCTGTCCCAGTTCAGTCACCCCTTTCTGTTTATGACTGCCCTCCTGATACTGCTTTGGCAGCTTCATAGCGCAGGTGAGAATATATCCTGATGGATGTTTTCAGGAAAGGTTTTAGATACCTGTTAGGATAATGTTCTCCCACTGCATGACAACTTTTTTCCATTGGTGTTTGACCCATGGTTGTGTTGGGATCACAGCCAATCTCTGAGGTTTGATTGGTGGGAACAAGGGCAAAACTTGAGCTTTCTCATGTGTGAAAACTCTTTATTAATGGAGCCCAGAGTGGCTCATTCAGCTCTAGAACGAAATCTACTGTGTAAAGATTGAAAGTGAGGGGAGATGAGCCCCACCTGAGCTCTGCTCCCACTGTGAACATGAATCATAAAATTCAGCTTCTACGTGTCTCCCCAGTAGAGAGCAGATGTGGGCAAAAATAGAGCTGATGGCATTTATTGTGACAGCTGATGCTGGTGATTTAACTTCTTTCATTAAATAGATGACTAATCTGCAATTTGTTTTTAGATTGTCTAGATTATTTCTACCTAAAGTCCTTTGGGAATTTTAATTCTGCATTTCCTCTGGGACAAGGAAAAGGGTGGGCATGTGGAAAATATGAATATAGGAACCTGCAGATTTCCCAGGCTCTGTGAAACACAGTATCAGATGCCCCAAGACATCTGGCGATACAGAAACTCCTCTTTGGTTTCAGGGATCTGCTTCTTCAAGCAGCAGTAGAAATAGACAGGTGCCAGGAAAAGCAGCTACACTCTGCCTTCCTGGGAAGAGAAACATCAGGTATGCTTTCTGATAGGATCAGGAGGTAGAGGAAGACTTCCTCACGACATCCCAATTCCAGCATCAGAAATCTGTAGGGAAACTCAGCAAATGACAGCCAGCATGCAAACCTGTGTCTTTGCTTCAACACCTGTTGGTTATTCACACATGAACTATATCCTGGGTGCTGAGTTCTCCCCAGAATTCTTTCTGTGGTTTCAAAAATTTCATCTTTCCTATAGCAGTGTGTGCTGGAGATTGGAGCACATCTCTCCACTGTCTCTCCAGAGATGTACTTCTCTTCAGAGAAAAAAAAAAGAAGAAGAAAAACACTGAACCTTCTTTCTTCCACACTAAAAGACCTTTGTCCCAAACCACACATGTAGATTTTAAACAGAAAATAATATGAAAGCACAGTGCTTCCTTTATAGCAGACCTTATGTGCCTTATGCAGCTTTCTGAGTTCCTGTGTCCATGGATTTATGATGTGCTCTACACTTTCCACATTCTCAGTGTTGTTTTCCCACATTTGAAGGAGAAATGATCAAGAGATTTGTGCTGGAGTGAAATTTATTCTGTCTTAAGCTGTGTAGAGGTTCCAAATTCACCACAGCATGGAAAATAGAAATGCTGTAAGCATCTTGGGCCCTTCCCAGGCATGCAGACACCGTGCCTTCTGTAGAAATGAACATTACATTCTTGTAATTACTGCTCTTGTCAGAACTGCTTTTGCCTCTAATAGATCAGGTAAACATGAACTGAGAATATGCTATAATGCCCAAGGGGTCATTTCTGCATGGGAAAATAGCCCCCCACCCAAGGAAGAGTTGCACTGCTCTGCAGAGGATGGATCTTGTGTGGCCTTTCTGGTAATTTAGAGTGAATTGCAGGGGCAAACCTCCAAGGGATCCTTTGTTTTGGGGTAGGAAGCTGTAATTAATGTTTTAAAAAATGCCTTACAGCCCATTTTAGGGCTGTGGTAAACAGGGTCGCATTGTCCATTTTCCTTTGTGTGTGCTGGAAACTGAATGACCAGCAAGGCTCAGGTGCTGAAACCACTGTCCTGCTGTGAGGACAAGCTGGTGATGCCCCACTTCCACAGCAATTCCTGAAGGCAACACTGGCCTCCAGACTGGCCTCCATGCTGCCCAGCAAGGAACCAGCTGGGTGACCTCGAGTATTCCTTGGAAACATTGGTCATTACAGCCATGGTCCAGTTCCCCACTGAGGAATACTCTCATCCTGCTGAAATTCCTCAGTGGTTTGCCAGCTGCCCTTTCCACAGAACAAAAAAAAGATCAATCACCAAACTGAGTGAGAGTAATGACTGAATTTCTTCTTCCTCCAAGATTAACAAAACAGACACACCAGAATAAAATAAAACCACACTTACAATTACCCTTTCCTTAGATCACCTATTAACCAGCTAACCAGCTCCCAGGACACTTACGTAGCTGGGATCAGCCCTTACTCAGGATTCCTGGGCATTACTTACACAGAAAGGAATTGAGACTTGGTGAGGAACCTCTCCTTATATATCTATCTGGTCCTTGAGCAAGTAGTTCTGACTTGACAAGCCTTTTGTAATTCATAACTTAATTAGGTTGCCAATTCTTACCAGTGCTATTAAAAGATTACTGACCTCCCCTGGCTAATTTTAGAAATATCGATGTCATTTTGGCGTGGCAAGGTAGAACTATTTTCTGATCAGAGAATACACATAACTCCTTAATGACTGTGCTAGTGCTTAACAGGCTGCAGATCTATTTTTAGCAGTGAAGGTAATCTTCCTGCTTGGGATTGTCGAACATGCACTGATGTTCAAATATTTGTAAATGACCAGTGTACAAAAAAGCCTATCATTTAAAGAACCATATAGACAGATAACCATACTTTATTCTCTTTTCTGTGTTTGCATATTATCCATAATTCATTATTATCTCTCAAATCTGGTCAGAACACAACAGTAATCAATCAAATCTGAAGTGGGAACTGGTCTGGGGAATAAACATGCCTTACTTTGCCTAGGAGGAATATTGTGATTTGCAGCCTAATATTTTCCCCATTCCATTCCATTGCTTTTCCTTTTTGTTATTCTATGGGGATTTGTAGACTCCACTTGCTGGCAGCTGCAGTGAAAAGTGTTCAGTTTAATTCAGTTTAGTCAGATTCCAGGCAAGCACTATGTTGTGACTCTTTGGCTACATACTCCACGGCCAAAGATGAAGTTCCCTTCTGCTTACCCATCAGGAATATGCAGGATAGAATGGTTGCCTTAGTGGAATCTCATTATATCAAATATTCATTTTTAAAAGATAGTTTTCATTCTTTAAGATATTAAAGCTGATAATCTGTTGAGACATGGAAGAAGCTTTTGTCCAAAACATTGGTTTACGTTGTCAGCTGGTGATGGTGCAACTGATGGATATTTCTCACTGTGTCTCACTGTGCCCTGAAGTGCCACTAAAACAAGAAGAAAGCCTGAAAATCAGGGCTGAAAACCACAGAGTGTAAGCCCAACAGCCCCCTTACCTGCCACTCAAGCACTGGGCTTCCAAATTTTACCTCAATGGAACAACTCAGGGTGTCAAAGAAAAAGCATCGCTCCCTTGAACCTTTGTTGCTTTGATCCTTCCTTGATGTACAATGGGCTGTGCTCAACTGCTCAGTGAACACAGGCACTGCTCTTTTTCTCTCAGACTGAGCAGTGGTGGATTCCTCTCTCCCCATCTCCTGCTTCCAAGGCCAGCAGATGCTGCAGAGGCAGCACATTCAGCTCCCTCCGGAAGGATGTCAGTGCTTTGCTTGGTTTGAAAGTCTCACCTCACCCTATGGCAAACGATCTCTCAGCATGGGCAGGCTCCCAAGGGAATTTTCTCGAGGTCTTCTTGAAGGAAAGATGATGCCAGAGATCTGGCAAGCAGAGAGAGTCATGCCTCAGAAACCAGCATGGCTTTACCACACCCACAAAAAAAATAATAACACAGATGGTAAAATTAGGGTTGGAAATAAGGAGCACAGTGCTGTTACCACAAGCACAGCACAAAAGAGAGCCAAAGAAACTGGCATGGGAACAAACTGTGCTGGGTTCTGCGCAGAGGCAAAAGAGGCCTTGGAACTAGTGAGGAAGGTAAGATCCAGTGGAAAAACCTTGCTGCACTCTCAGTTGTTCTGGTACCTTGCAGTAGATGGCACTGCAGAATTCCCATGGGTCACTGTGTTCTTGGGCTGGCGCAGGAATAATGGAAAACTCTTCCTCTCCAAGGATATCAAGGATATTAGAACTAAAAATTAACCTAAAAAGAATCGGTAGAAAATAAGATAGAAAATATGCACTTTTAATAAAATTCCACACAACCATACAAACCCAGAAAACATTAATGGGAAATAGCCTTAAAGATTAACAAGCAGGTTTTTATTTATCACATCAGCACTAAAGGTTGTATATAAGTCTTAACTATTTATATATGGAACAGAAAACTAAAGTTGATACCAAAAGATAAATAATATATTCAGGAAGCAGCATTAAAAACCCCATCCCAACCTTTCTTTCCCTTGACTGATGATTTTTGGCTGGCAGAGGCAGGCAAAGCTGGGTAAAACCACTCCATGATGGGTTTCCAACTGGACCACAGCTGCAGCCTCGGGCTCATGGAGTTCTGGAGCCCAAGGAAACATCATTTGCAAGGCAGTAGGACTTTCCAAAGCCTAGTATGAAAAGTGCAGCTTGGACAGGTAAGACAGAGCTGGCAGCATTACCTGGGGCTGTAAGGCCCCATTTGTAGAGGACTTTGAACATTGAATTGAATAACTTCAATTGTTCTCTTCTCCATGGTCTGGCTCAATGCACATAATTTTTTCTGAGTTGTATTGTCCACAGTGACTGTAGATAAAGGGAATAAGGAACTTGTGTTAAGTTGGCTTTTTCACGACACCCAATGCCCTTAAAATGCCTTATATTGCTGTGTCACTGCAATATTTCCCCTTACAAATACTCCTTTCTGTGCATGAATGCTATCTGTGACTGTACTTGCAAATCAAGGACATGGAGTTGCCCTGACATTTTCAAGAACTGAGTTACAATGCAGAACTTTAATTTGCTCAATTCAAACAGTCTGGTTTAAAATCTTATGCAAGAGATTTCCCTGCAATCTTGGTACAAGTCTTTCCTGCAGCTTGTTGATGTGGGTTTTTTTGATTTCTGCTTCTTATTACCTGTGTTTATGAAAAGACGATGTCAGCTTAAAAGAAAAATAAAAAGAGCAATTTTATTGTGTTTCTAACTGGTTTGACACCAGGATTGATCTCTTTGGTAGTGGAGAACATAATCTCTACCACAAGGAATTTGGCTTGTCAGAGCAAACACACACATTCATGTACAGATGCATGTGCACAGGGTTCCACTTCTGACAGAAAGGGAGAGCTTGACAAGGAAGATACAAGGCCTCTTTAACCACTCTGATGACAAATTCATGCACTATTGTGGTAAGACTTTTCAGAGTGGGAGTTTTCAAAAGTCTCCAGCTCCTGCTATTCTGTTTAGAGCACAGAGGGTAAAGCAGCAACAGCAGGACTTTTGGCTGGATCGATTTAGCCTTGGGTGCCCCGGCTGAAGAAAACTCAGCAATCCTTTGCAAAACTCATCTTCTGTTTGAACAAGTGCAGTTGGAAAAGGATGAATAGCCCGATCATTGCTTTTTCAGGAAACCATCATCTGTCTGTCTGAAATGCCTCTCCATGCTGTCATAGCTATTAACAGCCCTTCTTACTGTAAACACTATTTTCCTATCTTTATTTCTCATTCGTATATTTTGTATATATAGAAGTTCTGGTGTATAATTAACTCCAGTGTATCCTGAGACACTTGACCACTTTTTCATCCTCGTTTGTGTGACCAGGCAATTGATGGAGCAATAGAAATGTTTTCTTCTCCCCATCTTTTTTGTTTTTTTAATAAGGAATGTTCACCACAGGACCAAGGGCAATTCCTTTGGCACATTTGCCTGTTCTTTCTGAATATTTATTTAGTATCATTGTTTAGTACTGAATTCTCCGATTAATCTTCAGTGACAGTAACTCCAAGAAAAAATTACACAGCTTCAAAAAGTGTGTGGGCAAATTCATGGCAGAAACATCTACTAAGGCTATTAAATACAAAACCAGAAAGTCCCTAAACTGCAAATTTCTGGAAGTTGGAAGAGTGTTCCAAGGAAGTATCACTGTATCTTTTGCTTATAATTTTCCCTGGGCATCTGCTTTTGGCCAGAGTTGGAGACAGGGTCCTGAGCCAGACGGATCTTTGGTCTGACTCACTGCTGTTGCAGTTTTACAGAGGTGTCATGAGAGAGTTGTGACAGATGCAGGGATACAGGTGAAAAAGAGCGCTTTTTTTTTGTTATAAATAACACATCTCTTTTTTCCTTTTATTTCCTTCTTTCTTTTTCTCCTTGCCTCCCTCCCCCAAGTAATTAATTTGCTGTGTTTTGCTGTGTGAAGCCATTTAGCTTCAGTCATTGTTCTGCCTTTGCAAATCCAACCTAACTGTAAATGTGGGGAAAGAGAAATCTCTCTATCCCTGGAGGAATTAAAGCTCTCAGTGAGAATTCACTGCTCTGATCCTTTGTGTAACCACAGTGTTGTTGCTGAGCTCCTGCTCTCTATTAGCCTCCCGTGCAGTCTAGGGTTTAACTTGGCAGAACTCAAGGTTTTCAGAGAAATTGGTTCAGCTCTTTAACCATCACGTTTACCAGCCCACATGCAAAATCCCTAAATATCAAAAGTCACGGATACTTTGAAAGCACATGAAAATCCATGACTCACATGACAGCTGTGACAAAAATGCAGTCCTTCTTATTGCCTTTTTGTTTATGGTCTTCCAGCCAATTTCCAGTCTAGAAGTTCAAGTCAATTTTCAAATAAATGAGTAAAGTTTAATAGCAATACCTTGAAATCTTTGCTAAAAGTCAGATACAGTTTTGTCTGTGTTCACTTCATCTATAGCTCTTTTGAACTACAGCATAATAATAACAAAAATATATTGTTTGCTTGAAAAGTCTTTATTTTCATATTTATTTCATTTATTTAGTTTTTAAGAGTTCTTTTTGCATGTCTGGTACACAGGAATTTGTACTTATATATATTATCACTCTTTCTTTTATGTAAACTAATATGAATATCAGCCACTGCTAAAAGGGTAGTCTTCAACCAGTTGTGTGTCTTCAATCGTGTGTGATGGTAGATCAAAAAGAAAATTGTGAGGGCTGTCAACGTAGATGTCAGTTCATGAACGAATTCAACCATCACAGGTTTTGAGATCTCACACAGAGATCACTTCTCTCTGTGCTAATGCCACCACCAAATGCTGATATCTGCAGCCATTTAAGAACTTAAATGGCTGCCAAGAAGCATTATCTGGGCAATAATCTGAGCCTGACAAGGCCCATTGCAGCTCTTATCTGAGAAGGGGGTGAGGGCACATAGGGAAGGTGTCCCAGTACATGCTGTTCTGGGAGGTGTGACCTGTGACCTCTCTTCTTCTCTTCTCTTCTCTCTTCTCTTCTCTTCTCTTCTCTTCTCTTCTCTTCTCTTCTCTTCTCTTCTCTTCTCTTCTCTTCTCTTCTCTTCTCTTCTCTTCTCTTCTCTTCTCTTCTCTTCTCTTCGTAAATAAAGAACTGGTGATGTCTTGGCAGGTTTCTCAGCCACAGGAAAGCAAGCACTGTGAGGAAGAGGAGGCCCATCCAGCCCCCCGTGCTGGCTCAGGATCCAGCAGGAGAAGAGCAGGACTGCTGCTTCTATTGGGTCTTTGAACCAAACACAGTCTCTCCCAAAGGAAGGATGACACACAGCTCCTGATCTTTCCACCTGTGTCACGCCCAGGTTGGTCTAACAGCTGTTGTTTTGAACTCCTCCTGTGGAAGCAGTGACAGGACGAGACCTTACCCAGAAACAGCAGCTGGATGTGCTGGGCATTCCAATGCAGCCCAAGGCACTGTAGAAGCCTCTCTAAGTTCACACAAACACTTATTAAAAAACTAAGAAATGGGAGGTCAAACAGAAGCCTATATGCTCCTGTGAAATAGATCTGCTGTCGGGGGGAGGAATCATCCAAGGACATGGAGGATTAAATTACTCTGTGGAGCTCAGTCTTAATAACAATAGTGGTGATCATCCCCTGCCCCTGAACACGGGCCAGTGAGTGCTATCTCATGAGCAGGGGCAGAGTTGCCACTGTGGAGGCAGGAACATGGGCTGCAACAGGCTTTCAGCAAGGCCAGGGACAGATCTGTCTGGGTGAATGGGATGGCTCAAATGTGATGGCCTAGAAAGTGCAAAAACTGCTTTCCCTTTAAAGGGGAATACTCGGCATCAGAAGATACTGAGCCAGAAACAGGGAGCCACACTTCTTACTCTGGGCTCACCTGCCAGCCTCGAAATGCTGAAGGTGCATTTCTGAGTATTTGCAGTTTTGTTCTAATTACAGGCTGAAATTGTAATTCCTTCCTTCCTTCCTTCCTTCCTTCCTTCCTTCCTTCCTTCCTTCCTTCCTTCCGAATTCCTTCCTTCCTTCCTTCCTTCCTTCCTTCCTTCCTTCCTTCCTTCCTTCCGAATTCCTTCCTTCCTTCCTTCCTTCCTTCCTTCCTTCCTTCCTTCCTTCCTTCCTTCCTTCCTTCCTTCCTTCCTTCCTTCCGAATTCCTTCCTTCCTTCCTTCCTTCCTTCCTTCCTTCCTTCCTTCCTTCCGAATTCCTTCCTTCCGAATTCTTTCCTTCCTTCCTTCCTTCCTTCCTTCCTTCCTTCCTTCCTTCCTTCCTTCCTTCCTTCCTTCCTTCCTTCCTTCCTTCCTTCCTTCCTTCCTTTCCTTCCTTCCTTCCTTCCTTCCTTCCTTCCTTCCTTCCTTCCTTCCTTCCGAATTCTTTCCTTCCTTCCTTCCTTCCTTCCTTCCTTCCTTCCTTCCTTCCTTCCTTCCTTCCTTCCTTCCTTCCTTCCTTCCTTCCTTCCTTCCTTCCTTCCTTCCTTCCTTCCTTCCTTCCTTCCTTCCTTCCTTCCTTCCCTCCTTCCTTCCCTCCTTCCTTCTCTCCTTCCTTCCCTCCTTCCCTCCTTCCTCCTCCTAATTACTTCAAAATATAGACATTAGCAATTCAGCCTGTTCCCTTGCTTCTCTAACAATAAGAGTGTGGTGCCTTTCAGGAACACGTACTGGGTAAGTTTTCTTGTCATTTCTATATTTACACTTGCTTTTTGCCATGGTTTCCAACTTTGCCATTTTCTTGGTATATTCTTATTAAGGTGTTTGAAATGATATTTGGGTTGCTTCACCTCCAATAGTAATGCTTCTTAATTTTAAGAATTTATTTAATTACTTTAAAAAAAAATTTATGTGGTTTTCTTTCTCTTATGACTTCTTTTCCCTTCATTTTGTGTCTTGGTGAAATGTTCTTATCTGCAACAGAAATGAACAAATTTTCCTGTTTCTACTACTATATATTTTAGAATCACATCTTTGAGCAATTCCTCCTGAAGACCTGTTGGCTGCTTTCTGGCTTTGACTTCTTTTGGAGAAATTGTAACCTGTTGGGCCTTAATTATAATGACTCCAAGATTCTCCAGCTGTCTTGGATTTTACTATTTCCTCTTGCTGTATTTCTTCCACTACTCCACCTCTTCTTTGCCTCCAACTCTTCTGCTCTTCTTCTGATGAACGGAATTAAAACTTTCACTAGCAGAAATTATGGTGTGCAGCTGTGCACACCATTTGCTGATTCCAGATTCTTTCCCTCTGTTTATGCTTTCCACACAGATTGTTGCTGCCACTGGAAAAACAAATTAAATGAAGCTGGCACCCAGCTCACTGGTGAGACTAGCCGTAAACAAGCTGGGGAATGTTGGAGCGGGGAGATGGCCCTAAGAAACTGAAATAAAATAAAAAGCCCAGCTGCAGAGAACCATTCAGCACAAATGCCTAGAAAGTATCCTGAAGGTGAGGCGTCCCAAAGGGGGATGACTGTGGGTTGGTTTTTTTTGAGTTTAATAAGCTTTGGTGTCTTTCTCCAGGTTGGGGAGGTAGCAGGTTGACTTGGAGGCCCTGGGAAGGATTTCTAGTAAAGGACTGATTTCCATCCTCCTATCCTCAGCTAACTGTTTTGCTTGCTGATTAGTTAATGAGTACGGAGAATAAGGGGAAACATTCCCTGCTTTGTGTTAACATCCACATGTGGGTCTGCTGAGATAGTTCAAGTCTGGAACGCGACTGGCAAAATGTTGGGTACCTTCCAACGTGTGTTGCCAGCTGCATGTGAATATGCATCCCTGAAATGCTAGCACTTGGCAGCCATCAGGATCTGCAAATATTAAAGTATTCATTCTTGGATCTACCTATATGTTTATAACTTGCCTTCCCCAACTGTGTGTGAGAGTCCAAAACCAAAGAATCCCCAAATACCCTTTATGTGCTCCCTGGCTCTCACTCCCACACACACTCATACGTGCATGTGCATGTATGCATAGTTATTAGTCAAAAATACATGCAGTCAGGCCCAAAAAGCAAGGCAGAAAGGAAAGCTGCCCTTGAAGGGACATCGCTCACAAGATGCAGCATTTGCAGCTTCATTTTTGTTCTTTTATTTGACAGCAGATCTTTCACTTTTCTTCTTCTTTTGTAGGGTATTCTGAGCTGCGTAAGAAGTCACCAGAAACTTGTGGAGGGCAACAGGGTGGATTAAGGGCACTTCAAACCTGAGAATCTATGGGATGGGAAGGAAGCTGCAGGGTAAAGAGGGGGGACTTCTAAAGGAAAGAATAAAGCAACTTGTATAGGTTTTTGGGCTCTTATTCCAAATGAACTTGCAAACCTCTTCTCCTGTGGGTCCTGCCAAGTGATTTCAGCCATTGCAAGTGATGATTGCTGCACATTCCTCTGTCGCAGAGGCAGCAGGCATGGCTGGAGAAACGTGGGATTTAACAGCTGGCCGGGGGAAGGGTGGAAAAAGCAGAAAATGACCCCCTACATTTGAAAGGTGTGATGTTTCTTGCTTGTCCCCCTTGCCCCCACAGTGCTTCCTTTCCTCCCTCCTACACACACATTAATAAAGCAAACGAGGATTTCAAGCTATGCAGTTCTTGGAAATAGGCTGGAGAGCCGACGGCGCTGTAACCAATGTGTGATTCTCCTTTTAGGAACGAGTCCCATGTGCTGTGTACAGTGCTGGGACCTCTCTGCCAGCTGGGGAAGAGGCAAAGTCTTAGCTGAAAGTTCCCTCAGTGCTGGGAAAAACAGTATTTGTGAAAGCACATTGGTATTATATATGTGAGATATAATGTGACTTTGTCTTTTGCAAAAGTTCCTATCCAGCAGGGCACGGAGCTGGGAGACCCTGAGCAGGCAGGACACTTCACAGTCAGACTGAAGATGGTAAACACACACAGGACATAAAAGTTTGATGTTCTTTGGAGGGAAACCTGGTCAGAAGTCAAGCTTTTGATGTGGACACAAGCCTCATCTCCTTGCCTTGCTTCTGCAGCCGGTGGCTCCAAATTCCAGTAAAGTCACACTGGAGATACAGTCTTTTCTCTCACCCTTTCAGCCCCGCTGCCACCACCACCACCTCAAACTGGCTGGTGCATTGGAGGTCCTGCTTTCATCTGACTCATTCTCCTTTTCTGTCACAGTGACCTCCAGTGGTTCTCTTCATTTATGTCCTTCATGCTGTGTCCCTCTAAAAAACTGAGCTAATATTTTCCCTTTTTTCTTTTCTGTTTTTTAAAAACATCCACAGAGCAAAACGTGTTGAAGGGAAGACATCAGAGTGCATCAGTCTTTTAATCACATTGTTATTGTTGCTTGTGTGGGCACTGGGTTCCTCCCCACTGAACATGAAGGAAAGGCATGCATCTGTGAGACTGGTGAAATAATTAACTGGCGAAAACAGAACCATTATTTGTGACTATTAAATGAATGAGTAAAACTGTTCTCAGATCTGCCAAAATGTTCACATAGAAAAATCAGACTGCTCAAGGGGAGGGACGGGGTGAGAGGCTTGGAAAAACTGATTTGCTGAAGTTTGAAGCAGGTCAGGGGAGACTGGGGGAGGGGAAGGGACTAACTTCATCTCTGAGGTGGTCCCACTTTCAAGAACTTTGTGAGCCCTCTTTCTGGAAGTGGTTCTCTTTATACATTCAGACTTGGCTGGCAGCAGTCACCTTGCTTGGCCTTCCCTTATTTAAAGAAACAGCTGCATATGTCAGTGTTTTTGTTGCTCTTACTTTGTACCTTGTGCCAGAAGCTCTGAAGTTATAAGCCTGCTCACCTTATATGTGCAGCTTATAAATCTGTACTCTACAGAGGGCTGATGGGACAGTCCTGGAGGACGGGGATGAAAGGGGAGGGCATCAGAGGCTAAGACTGAGACACCTCTGTAGGCAAAGAAAAGACAGATCACCACACGCTGGAAGAGAAATTGTGTTGAAAATGAGTCAAATGCTGTCAGACTCGGAGGGGTCCTTGGGGGTATTTTTTGTGGAAGCAAAACTACCAGTGACCCCAAGAGAAGGTTTGCATGACTAAGGGCCCTTGAATACTGCCCTAGAGCCTCCCTTGCCCTGCCTGTCCATGCCCCACAATGGTATAAAAAAACAGAAGTCTGGGTGTTTAAGGAAAATCCTCACAAATGAATTTATAGTCTACTCTATTGGGGGAAATTCACATTTAAATTTCCCAGCTTGGAAATGCCTGCAGTGTTCACTTTTGCTTGGACATAGCGTATGTGTCTCATCTGCTGTGACCTTCCTTATTCTTGATAGCCCTGTCTAGTGGCAGTAGGTAAATATTGGTGAAATGAGGGATGAGTCCCAAGAATCCAGTGGGAGATCAGCCTCTGGTTTCTGGGCTAACTACTGATATTTTTTCGAGCTGGATGAAGAGCCTGCCCTGAGACGAGCTTCCCCAGGAAAATGGTTAAAACACCAAGCCCGATAGAGCTCAAGGAGCATTTGGACAATGCCCTCAGGCACAGGATGTGACCCTTGTGGATGGTGCTCTGCAGGGCCAGGAGTTGGACTTGGTGATCCTTATGGCTCCACCCTTCCAGCTCAGGATATTCTGTCATTCTGTGATTCTAAGGTTCTGTGATTCTGAGGTTCTGTGATTCTGGGATTCCCTGATGATTCTGGGATTCTGTGGTTCTGAGACTCAGTGATTCTGTGGTTCTGTGATTCTGTGATGATACTGGGATTCTGTAATTCTGGGATTCTGGGGTTCCATGAATCTGTGGTGCTGTGATCCTGTGGTTCTGTGAGCCTGTGGTTCTGTGGTTCTGTGATTTTGTGGTTCTGTGCCTCTGTGACTGTGTTTCTGTGATTCTTTGGTGACTCAGTGATTCTCTGGTTCTGTGATTCCATGAATTTGTGATTCTGTGACTCTGTGGTTCTGTGGTTCTGTGGTTCTGTGATTCTGTGACAGTGATTCTGTGGTTCTGTGATCCTGTGCTTCTGTGGTTCTGTGATTCTGTGAGCCTCCCCCTGCTCTCGAAGCAGCTGATGTTCTGGTAAGCACATCCTGCAGAGCCCAGGGCCGTGTGCTGGGCCTGGGGATAGCTCCTGCTAACATCAACAAAAGCTCTGCAGGGTGTTTATAGTGCACCCAGAGCAGCATTCCTTTCTTGGTACCTAACAGACACTGTATATTCCACTGAGGATTGCTCCATATAATCCCACCTAGGCTCTGACAAATCAGACCATTGCTCTTTCAGGCAACTTGCCATTGTGCTCTCTCTCCTCTTCATCTGCTAAAATCACCTAGGAAGAGCCACACATTCTCCTGAGGTCTTTTGTTCCCAGTCTTTTCATTAGATCCTTGGGCATGGTTTTCATTATGCATGCATATGCTCTTACTACAATGCTGCTTAAATAATAACACGCACAGCAAAATGTTCATGTGAGTGTGTTCTAAATTTACTGGTGATTTTCAACCGTAGGACTGCTATGTCTGTCTCTGTTGGTCTCTGGCTGTTGGCTTTTTTTATAAGTGTAGCTATTAATGGTCCCAGTGGGTTGATCTTTGTCTGATAAAAACGTCTCTTAAATGGATTAAATATAAGTGACGAATCATCTGTCATAGAGCTGCTCTAAACTCCAAGTACTTACCCCATGTCATCTTATCATTATCTGAGCAACTCAAATGCAGTCATAGTGATTGTGATATATTTATTTAAAGTTTTCATTCTTGTGCCAATAATGAGCCTCTAAAACCAAGAAAAGCTGAGAGTTCTGGATCTGCTTAGCCCTATGGAGTCCTGATGTAAGAGTAAGTACAATGCAAAAATAAAATTCAAAATCAGTGGATGTCAGCTGCATTTCATTAATGTGGATATCATTTTCTGTATCTTATTTCATGATCTGGTGTTTCAGATATAAACAAATCTACTCTGCCCTGTAGCCATTCCACAACATTCCTGTAGCCAGGAATGTTCCTGTAGCCATTGCACAACATCTAGGCTGCTTGAGAAGAGGCCTTTTAAAGAACAGTTCCTCTGTATCTTTCACACTCAAAAATCCCAAACTTCTGTCAAGTTTTTGTACCGATGCCAGTTCCTCCCAGCAATCACTTGGAACTGTGAATCCTTCATGTGGCTGTCAGTAACTCTGTCCTGTGCTGCCTGGTTGTCCCAGGAGATGAGCCCACACATCCTCCCATCCTCCCAGCCTCTGCTGGTGGCTCTGCCCCTGCTCTTCCCTCCTTCTTCCCCCCTTCTCTGCAGAGTCTGTGCATTGTCATGGTTCCTCTGTGAGTGACTGGCAGGTTCTCTACCCAACAAGCACCAGAGCCTCCCTGTGATCAGGGCTTTCAAGACTGAGCACTTGTGCATGAGATAAACCCTTCAGTGGTCCAGGAGATCATGCAATCCTTGCTTATTTATGGGTAAGGAATGATGTGGGATTCATGCTGATATATTAGACTCAAATGCTCGAGGCTGTGCAGCAAGCCTGCCAACCCAAGGTGCATTTCTCAGGATATTTGGGCAGTTACAAGGGGTCTTGTCCTTCATCTCTGGTGATTTCATGTGTGCAAGTGGAATGTCATCACTACACAAGAAGAAGATTCATCATTATCCCCAAAAGCATGATAAGCCCATTTTGTCTTACGAAAAAATGTATTAAGCCTATGTGCTTTCCTGGTAAATCTCTCCTGGTTGTTATTGGAACAGAAACTGGAGAGATGCAAAAGGTAGAAAGGAAAAGGATCTATTTACAGACACTTGCCTGCTGGCATTGGAAACTGTAGACATTTTAAAGTGGGTACAGCAAAGCCCTAAATCTTCCCTGTTTTGTCTCAGAATTCCAAAAGGAGACTGGCTTAAAAGCCTGACTGAGGAATTGGCTACCAAAGCCCCAGTTCTCACGTGATCCTGTGATCCTTGGCCTGGATGAGAGCAGCCATGGGGCAGTTCTCATTTCACACTGGGAGTTGATCTGATTGCAGACCTGAACTACTGACAGAATTTTACATGGACACGTCTCTTCTTACTGGGAAAAGGTTTGATCTTGTTTGGATCAGAGTTCAGATGCACCCAGTGCTTGTGTGTTTCCACAGCCTTTCAGCTACTGGAGGATGAGAGAGGGCAACAACAAGTTTATGAAAACAGGCGAAGTGTCTAACAGTGTGAAAACTTGAGCTGAATCAGAGTAGGTCTTCACTCCTCCAGTGCAGTGACAAAATGGGAAAAATGGATA
Organism: Corvus cornix cornix; assembly: GCF_000738735.6. Classification (NCBI taxonomy): domain Eukaryota; kingdom Metazoa; phylum Chordata; class Aves; order Passeriformes; family Corvidae; genus Corvus; species Corvus cornix. Next base: position 63,883,601 of record NC_047057.1, on the reverse strand, counting down.
CACACCAGAACACTCAGGTGACAAGGTGGGATTCTTCTGCCTTTTGCTGTGCCCTGGTTTTCTGCTTGACCCAGATCTTGTAAAACATATTTCTAACAGCAGTAATCCACACAAATCCCTCCTGCCTCTAACATGCACGGCCACAGCAAGAAAGGTGGTTCCAATATATAAGGAAGGATTTTCCTTAGTGAATATGTAGGGCTTTCCTGGAAGTTCCACTGGAGAAAAAAAGTCCCTTCAAATTTTCAGAAGTTTTTCTTAAGGGAGCTTAGTCCACAATATGCAGAGTGGCCTTAAACATGCTCTCTGAAGTCCAAGCCTGTACTTTAGCATAGCAGTGAACCCATGAATGTGCAGAGGATGCTCACCTGCCCTGTCAGAGAGCAGAATCCAGCTGTTGGAAAAGGATGGTGCATGGCATATGCAGTGCAAGCCACTCTGTTGGATCACTCACACATCTGGAAAGAAAGGCATGGAGAGGGTTAGATCATAGACATTTTCCACAGCAAATTAGTTAACATTAACTGCAGGAAAAAATTATTTGTGAGGAGAACGGTCCAGGAAACCAACTAAAAAAGTGGACTCGAGGGGGTATATATTCAGAGAACTGTGTGGGAAGTTGTATGCATAGCTTCCACTGAAGTCAGTGTCCAGAGGGGCATCCTGGGGGATGGATGGGCCATGAGAAAATGTCTTTGAGCATGGTCACCTTTATCTGGGTGAGTATGAAACCTATCACTTATTACCTGATGACTGTATTCATAGCCTGGTTAAAAAACTGGGATAAGCAACCATGGGAAAAAAGCCAAACCAAACCAAACCCAACCAAAACTACCACCACCAAAATCAACCAACCAACCACCCAACCAACCAATCCAGTGAGGGGAAGGAAGGCAGGCTACACATCAACATTTCTTTACATTTCTGCCCCAAGCTTTCCACACAGCTCACAAACCTGCAGAAAAGTGGGCAAATCTGACTCCATTTTGAATAATAACTGGGATAAAGCAATGCAATGACTTTACCAAGGAGACCTAGTGCTCTCCCCATTAAAATTGGGGATGAATGCATGTGCCTCTTTCCCTGCTTTGTTCTTGAATCTATTAGCAGAAACCAGTGGTGGTTTCAGTAGAGGACAAAATGTACTTTTTAATGATTTTGTTGCTCACATGACCGAACTCCTCATGCTGATGGTTCCCATTTTATTTTGGCAGGTATCATGTTGTGGTGCCTAAAAGGTAGCTTGTGCTTCCTCTGGTAGGATCTATTTTGTAAATAAATAAAGCCCCTCAGACTCCACAGAAACTATCATAGCCCTTTTTCTCTGCAGTAAATTATGACCGAACAACAAAATGTTTCAAACTCTCAAAGGCTGTAACTAAATCCAGCCAGCATTCCCCTCCTTTCTGAATTACTGCAAGAAAGCCAAGTTCTCTGTGGTGGCTCAGCAGATCAAGGACACTTACTCGTAAGTGAACACGCATGATCGCTGCACTGTGGCTGCATTGTGTTGGGATAGTGCCGTCCACAGGTTGGGGTGGGGAATGCTTCAAACCAAGCCAAGCAGTTCCTGTGCCTGAAATGCCTTCCTTGAGAGCACAGAGCCATTCCAGAGGAGAGGCATAAACTGTGCTGGTTGTTTTTTGTGTGTCTTGAAGGCCAGATGAATGTCTGTATTTACAAAGGACCACGAAACAAACTCTGTGAGTGGAGCTCTACTGTTGGGTGAGCTCCCCGTGCCAAGTGCATGGAGCCTGGAAAGGTCTGTGATGGAGGTCCAGCACAGGGGAGCTGCTGGGAAGAGCTGTCATCATTTGATGTCTCTTAACCACTTTTAAGTCCTGTAGTAAACACGGTGACTGCTGTAAAACCAGAACAGCAGTGGGGTGCCAAATCTGTGTTCCCCTCGGAGGTCTTGGGCAGGAACAACGTTTCTGACTGTGCTGATTGGATCGGGGAGGCAGGACTGCTGTTCAGGACACTTCTGAGGGTGGCCAGTGTCTCCTGGTGTGACACTCTGGCCTCATTTCTTTGATTCTGACTCGTGTTTGACCTCTCAAGCTGAAACTTTGTGAGCTGCCTTTCAGAAGATTTCAGCCAAAGTAGTCATAGCATTTTTAAATGTAAACCAAGGAAAACCAATTGTATTGCCCATAGTAAAAATCTTCTGGAATTTCTTCTGAGAAGCCCTAGCACCTCTATGGCTCACAGAGGAAAAAATGGAGATTTGGAAGTGCATCCTCTGCATTGTTAATGCTCTTTTATCACCTTGAAGAACATCTGGGCATGTTTTAACACTCTGAAAAATCACAGTTATTTAAAGAAATCTCCTTTATCAGGAAAAGCCTTCATTATGGTTCAGCTCCTGTGCATGAGTGGACTTTCTGTGCACATCTCACCACCCTCCAGGAGTGCAGACCCTGCCGTCTGAGCAGGCTCATGCTCGGAGATGATGAAGGCAAAGGATGACTTTCCTCACAGCTCCTGCTTATCCAGGAGCTTGGGAAAAGGCACTGGGATAGGGTGGTGTAAAGCAAAGTGAGGAGGAAGCTGTCCCACTCTGTTCTGGCTGCTTTTCCTGCCAGGAGGTGGGCAGAGAGCAGGAGGAAGCTGGTGGGGATGCTGAGGGGAGAGCACCACCCACCAGCAGCAAAGCTGGGATGAAGGGCTTGGAGAAACACAAGATCAGTGGCTGTGAGGCAGGATGTGGAGAAAGGACTTGCTGAAACAAGAGACTGGTGAAGGAAGGTGCTGTGGGTGAGGTGAGGTCTGGGATTAGCTGGGAATAGGGAGACCAAGAGAAACAGAGCTAAAAGGACATGAATGCAAAAGTGCGGCCTTCCTAGAGGTCATATTTCAGTGAAACATGAAATATTGAAGTTCAAGCACCATTTCTTTTCTCCTCCAACATTTGGTGTCATGGACATCAGAAAATACCAGGAGAAGTCCTGATTCCTAAGTCCTGACCGCTGCAGGGGTCTTTGAGACTAGTTAAACCTTTAGGGTTGAACTGTCTGGGAAACCGAAATCTCTGGGAGATTTTACCCACCACCACAAGAAAGGTAAAGCTGCTCCAGTTTATCTCAGAAATAAAGATCTTCAGGATTTATTTTCCTGCAAAGCTGAGAGCTCAAAAAAGCTTGCATTCAGCTTGTGGAGTCTGCAGCAGCAACTTTCAAACCAGAGTCTGTGAAGCACAGGATCCACAGAGAGCTTTTGTAAGGCCTGTGCAAAGGTCTTTCAGAAAAACAGGACTTTTGCTTAAACTCTCTACAATTGCAGATTTTACCTATAGGAAACTAGGAAAAAAATTACAAGTCCTTAACAGACAGTGAAGGATACAGGGGAGACCAGAGACACTTCAAAATCAGTTTTCCTCTTAAGGAGGCCAGTTCTGTGGAGCCAAGGTTAAGCATTTGGGTGTTTGGTTTGGTTTATGCTCTTTGGGCCCCTGTCTGCCAAGGCTCATCCTTTCTGATGAAGATAAATTGCCTCTGCCCACCAGAGCTTTCAGTTTTAGTTCCAGCTGGGATATGTTGGTAATCCTGAGATACAAAATTGTCTTCTGAATATATTGCAGTTAACTTCAGTTGTATAAATCCGAGCATTAGCTGGATACTATAAATAGGCAGGATGTGCAAGGAGGCCAAGTCGAAAATGTGCAGAAACCATGCCTTTTTTCCTTAGTGCTATGCTTCATCATGTATAATATTTTTCATCTGAAAAGGAAACAGCATGCACGTGCTTTGTGGCTGTTGCAATTAACTGGACATAATGAAGCGTTGAATTTCACACTTCAGAGAAGTAGGTTGGGAAGGATGGGTAATTTTTTCTCAAGTTTTCCTGTTTTTAGTACTTTCTTGGAGGTAGTTTTCTGCTAGATTGGGTAGGGAGCAGAAATACATCTGGTTTATATTACGTGATGGCTGTACTTTGGCAATGGAAAAAGATGGCACTTAAAAAAAAGGAAAGAAGAATAAAAAAGAAAAGTTTGGCAACTACAGAACAGAGCAACAATTACAAGAACTATCTTAAAATTCCCAGGATTTGTAATTTATTTTTCCATGCTTGCATTTTTCTGATGTTGCTGGTGTTAAAGGAGTGGGGCAGAGGAAATTCAGTTGGATTTTGCGAAGTTCAGATATCTCTGTGAAACAATCCCCTTTATTCTGGTTGCCCCCACAGCAGCTGCTGTGATTTGCACGTGAATGGGATAAGAAGAAAGAAAAAGTGATAGATCATAATTTTTTTCTCATATTTTCTTCAGCCACTGGGCATGAAGTTTTGAAGGGGGTCTCTCTCTTAGCTGGTCTCATCTACAGATGAGGCAGAAGCAGGATTAATGCAGATGGTTTTGGAAACAGAGATGTGTGAAGCATCTTTATGCTGGGAGAGGGGAAAAGTTATTCCAGCAATGCAAGAGCACCTCGTGATGTGTCCGCCGGTGCAGTTTGCAGTTTTTCTTCCCTTTGTATATTCCCCCAGGAAACAGGCTTTGCCCCCCCCCACACAAAAGCATGAAGAAATGAGGCTCTACTCGTGTTGTGGCCATTTGCATCTCGGAGCAGAGGTGTCAGGAGCCCAGGACACCGACCATCTGTCTGGGCTTGAGCAGGGCTGCGGGTGTGACCTGCGAGCACCTTCCAAGAGCGGAGGACGTGGTGCATCCCCTGGGGCTGCTTTTCACACTCCAATTTGGAGAGTGCAGTGGTTCAGCCCCTGCAGGAGTGGGGCCTGGGGAGGTTGGGCATCTGCTTCCCCTGCAGTGGGGTCTGAGCTCTGTGACTTTTTTTACCCCTGGGTTGTTCAGCAACTGAGTGACTTGAAATACAGCACTGGAACAAAATATGTTCTGAGTGATTTTTAAGTAAAAGCTAATGTGAAAATGTGGGAGTTTAGACCAATGTAAACACATAAAATTTAAAACGCTTTTCAAATGTAGTAAATAAAAAAAATAGTGTTTCTGCTCTTGAAATTCCTAAAGAACACATTTTTCCTTCTGAGTCATGATTTAATTAGATTATATTTTATTAGACATTCTTTACAAATTTTAAAATACTGCTATTATACATGCACAAAGGAAAATCAGTTTGAACAATTGTATGTAGGCATTCACTGAAATCAACCACAAACCAGGAACATTTTATGTCAGTTACCAATGTACTCAATATGTATATCTAAAGTGCATTATGTTACAAAAAATATAGAAAGTCAGCAGCACCAAGATACGTTCACAAAATAAATACACCAGTCAACAAAATAAATTATGGTAAATGTGACAATAATAATTGTCTTAGCCTTAGCCAAAAAAAAAAAAAAAAAAGGAAAATTCACAATAACAAAATGTGCAGTTTCAGAGAGCAATGGGGGGAAAAGGTTTTATTCTGAGCATTTACAATATTTACAGGTAATAAATATTTTAATACTTCCCATATGTTCACTATTACAGAATACTGCAATATGTCTTCCAAAAATCTCTTGCTGAAAATGTCAGCGCCTCCTGCAAAGAAAACGAAACGACAGAACAGAAAAATTAATTAATTTTTGCTTCAAATGTGTGAACATAAAATCAATAGCAAGTGTGCCACAGACTGTAACAGGTGTGCCTTGCTAGTAACCATTTGCAATAACAGGGGCTGTTTGACCATGTCACAGTTTTAGATATCTATTCAAGACCTCTGTTACGTTTTTCTCAATGCAACTCCTCCAGCAGTGTGATGACCATCAGTTTGTCACACACTGAGGCCATCCATTGCACTGTACTCTACCCTCAGAGGAATGGAAAGGGACTTTAGTTTTATTTAGAGCCTTATGCAAAAAGATTCCTGAGTGCTACAGGCAGAAGAATTGCATCATGCTATGATAAAAATGTCGAGTGCTACCAAAGAGAAAAACACAGTTGGAGAAAAGCTGAATTAGTTTTGGAGGCATGGAAAAGGAAGCCCTTGTTAATGCAATGGTGATGGTGTGTTCACTGCTGGGGTGTGATGCCATGTTCCGGTTAAAACAGTGCCAAGGGGCTTATTTGGTCTCTTTTTCCAACTGATAGACCACCCCTTAGAAAAGGGGCTATATATTTCTGTGGCGTCTGTGCCTAAAGGCTGCTCAGGTCTTGGAGTGAGCAGACCCTTGATAGCATCTCCCTGAGTGCTTGACTGAGTGAAAAGGCTCTAATCCTGAAACTTTCCCTTTGGGAGCCAGAGAGCTTGGTCCTGAAAGAAAGCAACCATCCTGTCCTGTTATCCTCCAGCTCCTGCTGCATTCAGCCCAGGCTGAAGCAATCAGCTGCACCCAGTCCTGAGATCTGGGAGTTTTCTAAGGGAGTTCTCTCCCCATGAGAACAAAGCAGAGCCTGCTCCCACCTGTCAGTGTATTCCTTATCCTGCAATATGAAGTTGCTCAGAGGTGCTGCAGGAAATGCTGAAGGGTTGGGCTATTTCCCCTTCTGTCCCTGTGAACAGCACATTTATTTAGCGGTTCCTTGGGAAGCACCTAAGGGTGGAATGTGGAGCTATAGGATGGAGTGGGATTCTCTCTGCTGCTGGACTGATCACCAGAGCTGGGGGTAGTATTCCACATGGCAAAAGTGTGTGGGTGTGAGGCACAACAAAACTCAGGTCCTGGCGAGTTTAAGAGGGTTTTCTTAACGTGCACATTGAAAGGGAGGCTCCATTCATTAGCGAGTTTACTCATTTGAAAGGTCTTTTAGGAAATTAGGTAAGAGCAACTTAATTAAAGTGGGAATATAGCTGGAATGTCCATGAGAAATAACTTTTAAAGTGCCTGGAATGGAAATGCTAGCATGAAGCTCCTTAATAATTAACAACAATATTAGGGTCCATTTCAGGATATATTCCAACAGGTATAACAATGGCACATAATTCATACAGCATGGCTGTGCATGTGTGTGTGTCTGCACTACTCAGGCCTGTTTCTAATATTTTCAATTTGGTCTGGATTTTAGGCTTTGTTTTAAAGTTTAAGCTAAGCCACATCTGGACAATGGGCTCTGTACTAATGATAATTCGCAAGCTGTGTTCAGTGATTTGGTCCCAGGTTTTGAAAGTTTGGCTCGTTTCATGAGATACTCCTTGTAGCAAGTCAAAACATCTAAAGGTGACATTATTTTTGCCTATTTTTTTCTGACCTGAACCGAAAATTTTGTTTTCACAATTGATCAGAGAGAATTGGCATGAAGATTTTAATCTGGCATGTAGAGCAGAAAAGAAGCACAGGGATACAGTGAAAATCATGCTTAAAGTTTACATCTTTTGCCAGCCAACTGGGATAACTAAAAACTCATGTACTAGAAGTTTGTTAGGGCTAAACAAACATGTTCTCTGTACTTGTGAAGGAGGAATTCCATTTTCCTTTTTTAATGGATTGTCTTTGTTAAATCATCTCCAGTTGAGGATCTAAAATACAAGTTCTCTTTAGGAATCTGTGAGAAATGCTGCACTTGGATGTCGGACTCCTCAGTAAAGCTGAGAGCCTTCAGCCATTCAGCCACACTTCAAACAGAAAGGCTGAACTGCAAAAATCAGCAGGGTTGTACCTGCAGCTCTTTTATATATCCCATTAGATAGACACCAAAGACAGCATAGCAAGAAAAAGAAATAACAGTTGAAATGCCCTAGGATGTTTTTTCCTCACATTCTAGATTTCTTTGTGCTCAAGACAGGTGTTACTTACTGGCCAATGCAGTCCCTTGACATCTGTTGAAACATAGGCACCTCCTGAGCAGAATCCTGAAGGCTGCCTTTGCTAAGGTGCTGAGACAAACCAGTGTCTCTTACTTCCCTCCTACCTACTACAGCCATTCCAGATGGTTTTGGTCTGGGATGCACTGGTTTATGGTCTGGGACACCCTGGTTTATGGTCTGAGTGCCCAGCCCCAGGTGTTGGTAACTCCTGTAGATGCCAGCACAAGCTGAGGTGATGGAGCACATTGCAAACTGTGGCCTGTAGAGCCTAACCTCAGGCTGCATTTTAGTAAATCCCACAGCTGGTGTCTCTTTCCAAGGGATTTACTGTGAGCAAGTGGCACTTGTCCTATGTCTGTTCTGCCAAGGTAAAGGGGAGGAGGAGAGAAAAGGGTGCGGGTTTTGCTGGTAAAATGCAAACATTCAAGGAGAACTGAGAAGTGGAGTCCTTGGCTTTGTCTGCAAGTGTTCAGATTTCCATGAAAGCTGACTGCAAGGGGATGAGTCACTTGGGACACCTAAGCTGATGTCTCCAGGCTACTGCCCTAAAAACCCTTCACTGTCATGCATGAGGGAGGCATATCCCTCTCCAAGGCCAATGCTAAACATTTTTAAGTAGCAACATAATTGTTTCATGAGCTGGCAAAAAGATGGAGCTGTATTAAAAGTTCTAATGGCAGGGAAAATTTTACGGTGAAAGGTTGGTCTGCCTTGTTTGCAGATATTACTGAGAGAGAATTTTTCCGTGTTCTCCCCTAAGGTTAAACAGTAAAATGAAAAACTGTAAAGTAAGGGTAGGAAAGTTGCCAAAAAGGGGAGGTGTTGAGAGGAAGGAAAGAAAACTTCACCATTTTATAGATGCAAAGCCTTAAATAAAAGTCAAAGCTTTCAATCTGCTGAGGCCCAAGCATGGGACCAAGATGTGATGTGAGATACACTATGGTTAAAGCAGGAAAGGAAATTTTAGTGGCTGTGATGTGTTTCCTTTTTGCAGAAATACCTTCACTTACTACTCAGCTTCAGGAAGCAGATTTTGGCCATAAGTTGTTTACGTGAATTGTGTCTCTTAGGAAAGAAAGGCTTTGTCCCCAGTGCAAAGTGGAAGGGGCGCTTACCTGCAGAGAGCACCTTGAGACTGTGCTTGAAAAGCCACTGCCCAGTCATGAGTACAAAGATCTGCTTTTACTCCCAGTTTGGGTGAGGCCTTGGCCTCTCACACCGAGGGATAACAATTTCAGTAACTACGTGGCATGCTCCCCAAAAGAACATAGCAGAATTACCTTAAAGTGTGATTATGTGTAGTAACAGAGATGTCCAGGAGTGGGCTCTCGGTCACGATGTCTCCATACATGCTGGAATTTAGCCAAGCTGAGCGGGTTCGCCTCTTTTTCTTCTCTTGTTCCTTACGTTTTCCAGGCTTTGCTTTCTTTTTCTTCCCTGACACCTTCAGGGGCTGCTCCTTGTAGGTCTGTGATTTGTTTGTCTCCTGAGTTAAGTATCTGCCCTCATCTTCACTGCCAAACCGGACAGGGTAGTTCTTCGTGTTGGTAGCAGGTTTAGGGTTAGGTGACACCTCTGACGTTGCACGGATCTCTGCAGTGTTGACACCTTCGATCAAATTTTGAAGGAATATTCTTCTTCGTAAGTCTTGGATTGACTTGCCCTTGTCATGCAATAGCTGGTGCTCTGATACAGCCCGTTTGCTAAAGGAAAAGAAGAGAGGAGAGAGAAAAAATGTTTAGGATTTGGTTATTGCCCAGTGCTTGGCAGAGCTCCTCTCTTCTCTGGTTGCGGTGGCCACAGTGACTGTGTACCAGTCTTGGAGATATCCAGTGAAGTCAGACTGCTGGAGCAAGTCCTGCTTCTTCCTCAGAGTAGCTGCTCCCAGCAGAGAAGGGAAAGACCTAAGCAGGTGATAATTCTCAGCTGACTGATCACACACCACTGGACCTGGAGCTGGATTAGTCACTGCTCTGCTCTAGGAAAGCATTAAGACTCTTAATATATCACACTTGAGGCAGTAAGAGCAGGAAGGCAGTTGTCAGAGATAGGAAAACTCAAGGGTCAGATAATGCAGCAAGAGAGGAAAACCCAATACTTCTGCTGGAGCTGGAAGCAGTGTTTATACAGCATCATTCTAGTGATTTTCTAGTGATATCAGTCATGTACTTCAAAAACATAAACAAGCACATAAAAGGGTCTTTTATTCCTACATTTAAATAAGTGCAATTGCAGGAGCATAAGGGAAAAAATTTTGAATTTGGGTGCCTAAAACACAGGCACTTCAGTTCATAATGAGCTACCCATGGAGGCAGCCTGAGCATCAGCAGAGATGAGCCTCAGCCACTCCTGTGGATTTACTGCTTGGTCACTTGTGTGTAATTATGGTTTTAGATGCTTTCCTAGTATTGCTTTAAGTGTGAACTTTTGGGGCCAAATTTCTTGTCTGCTGTGCTGTTTGAGTTTTGTGCTAACCCTCTTCACTGGATCTTCTTCAAGAGCATCCTGGTTTGTTGGAGTGGTTTTTCCAGGGTTCATCCTGACCTTTTGGTACACTGAGCTCTGTCTTGTTTTCGAGGAACTGGGAGATGAGTAGCTATCTGTCTTTCAGAGATGTTGTATTGGCAAGGAATGTATTAAACATCTGAGGAAAGAAGATACAAATGGCACCTGGATCATAAATAACTGTGAGAAAATACATGCCTTTTCCTTGAAGTGGAGTAGATGCACAGCTGTGCTGTGAAGCACAGACAGAGCGCAGGCTGGGATTTTAGCTATGTTCCCATGAATGCACTAATACAGTTTATCCTTCCAATTGCTCTACTCCAGCAGGCAGAGTTTGGCTATGGAATCTCTCCTCTTGCATCAGGGTATGGCATGTGACTGGATTCTTACTGGCCAAAGAAATTCCATTCACTGCCTTGCCTGTCCGATAATCATTTGGTCAATTAGCTGGGTAAGAAGTGGTTTCTGCATGTGGGTGAACTGGAAGAAGACACATCACTGTGAGTGAATATTCCTTCCTTCCATCCCGTCCCTCATTCCCCTGCTATGTTACCAGGTTTCAAAATGCAAAATGTTTGGGAGTGTTCTGCAGTTTCTCTTTCTCGGTCCCTTCAGCCAAACCCTTTAGATTTATGACTTGATCAACTATTGGAGCTATTGGAAATTGGCAACTTCAAGTAGAATTGGCTTAAGAGCATCCCCTTCACTTTTTGTCTTTGTAGGGCTGTACTTTTTGAGTATTGGGTTCAAGTGATGGATTTAAGTGGTACTACATGTCTATTACTCAGTGCAAAATTCAAACAGCAGCTTTCCCTCGTTTCACAATGAGACTGGAAGATGACTTTCAAAATCTTGCTCAAAATCAGCTCTACATATACTGAGGTTTGTGAGAACACATGTAATCAAATATTGTCTGTGTTTTAAATGTCCCAAAATCAGTTTTGCATGACTTCAGTCTTTAGGGCAAATATTTTATGCCCCTCTACTAAATGTGCCTGAGCAAAAATGCAATGTGATAATCCTAAGATGATCCCATATCGTGTCTTTCTCTTCAGCGCAGCTGTGACCATTAACACAAGCTCATGATCTCCCCCAGAAGAATTTTTTGGACCAAGAGCCATCTCCAACACCCTTCTCGTTAGGGTCAGTCTGATTGACAAATAGGCCAATAAAACCAGCACCCTGGGCTGCTCTGGGTGACTGCCTCTGTGCTGCCTGTCAGGCTGTCCAGTGTGACTCAGGTTACATTCCGAGCTTCAGTAGTCTATTTTCTCAGGAATTTTCATGGGAAATTCAGTTCTGCTTTCACTCTTCTAGTTCATAGAAAGTGTATGAAATCTCCGTGCTTTAGGGAGTCTAAACCAGTATCTCATGTGATGAGCAAAGCTTTCCTACTGCCTCCTGTGAACTACCAAAGAGAATTCCTTCTGCAACAGACAACCTAAAGCAGCCTTAATCCTCTAATGTGTATTTGGTCAATTTCCCCACTGTGACAAAATCTTGACTCTCCAAAGCCTGTTATTAAAGTCCTCTTGACTGAAAACCTATTCCATTTTACAGAGCTGAAACCTAAACATTTCGTTCCAGTACACACAAGGCAGTCAGAGAGCATTACAAGATCTACATCTTGAGTGAGTATGCATTTCCAAAATAATGCAGGCATTGACGTGTGAGGGCTTGGTGTGCCAAAGAGGGTGGGTTTCTCTTTAAATGTCTGTATGATATTTAGCATCAAGTCTGGCTCCAAATAACATTCTGCTATTCCAGATTGTATAACATTACGTAGTGTTACATTTCACATGACTTTTATTACTCAGCCAGACTTAAGGATTATATTTTGCCTACTAGCTTCCTTTGTATGCTCTAGATCAAAAATCTCCTTGAAACAAAGATGTGGTAGATACATATCTCTTTGACCTTCTGCTTCCTTCTGCTTCAGTTATTCAAACAACTCCTATGTTTGTAAATCATGGAGAAAGACTTGCCCAAGAAGACTGATGTAAGAAGTGCTTCATAATGGAGATATCAACAACATCTCACCCACACACTCAGAGTAGGAAGGCAATGGAGGCTGGAATGATTGCATTCACATATTGGCTATGATATGCAAAAAAATATTAGGCTGTTAGGGTTAAGATGACCCACTAGAGGTCCCTTCCACCCTTCTATAAAATGCACCTCTCATCAAGGGAAAGGAGTCTGTACTCAAACCAAGAGCAGTAAATGCTAAGCTTACCTGTGGTGGGCACTGTGAGAGTGGGATGTTGATGGTTTGTACTTGACCAGAGCATGCAAACTAATTACTGGATCCAAGTACACTGTGTACACATGAGACTGGGTGTCTCATCATGGGGAAAGCACCAGAAATCCCTGACTTGCGACTATCCTGACTTCACATACTTCCAGATAAGCTGCTCTTTTCAGGCACATTCCTCCTTTTTTTTTTTTTTTCTTGAGATATCTAGCGTTTCTAAAAGGCAACATTCTTCAAGCTACCACTTTCTATCTCAGAGAGCTGCTCTTATTTAGCTGTTATTATCCTTGACTGTTCATGTTGGGTCTGATCCTAAATTCAGCAAAATAACTGAGGAGGATTCAGTCAGCTCTCTGGATTTTGCAAGTCTGAGTGCCCTTGCCACTGACTCCAAAGGGAGGGAAATCTGCTCAACCTATCACAGGGTTAGGAAAAATATTTTGAACAGATCTAGGGACATGATGCTCTGATGTCTGGAGATGATGATAAAAATATGTAACTTCATTTTGAGGCATTACTGAGTTTCTCAGAAGTTCTTTAGCAGCTAAAGCACTCCTATAAAAAATAACATGTCTGGAAATCTTTTCTTGGGACAATTTGCTATTGCTTTCCATGGGAGATTTGCTTCAGCAAAGTCTGTAGAACCAGGCCTATGCAATTTTGATTACTTTTGCATGTCTATGATAATGTGCTTCAGTAGTTTCATCCATTACTGGTTTAAGCTTTTGACTGGAAAAAAAAAAAAATCAACTCGAAGCCTAAGTGAGTTATTAACCATTAACTCTAGGAATGGTTTGTGGTGATATTAAAACACGACACATGTTTGAGTGTGGTGTCTGTGTTTGTGCTGTGCCCACAAACAAAACTACGAAAATGCCACTAACTGACAGCTGACTGCTTTCTTGTGTGTGTTTTACATGCCAGAGCAAAGAGGGAGCTGAGAAATGAGCTTTCACTGGGTAGCTCACACTCTTCTTCCCCCCTGTCAGGACAGAATGGGGATGTTGGGAAGACCTCTAATCCTGACCTTTAAAAACAAGTGTTAGAACTACACTGGCTTCAAAAAGAGAAAGAGTATTTCTTTGCAAATCTAATTTTTTTTTTAACAACCAAATTTGGCTTAGATCCAGTTCAGAGTTTCCTAGCCAAGAAAATAACAGCATTTAACTGCACTACAATTATTTTCTTTTTTAATTTATTTTTGAAACTGAAGTTTGATTCCTCTGTATAAAATGGTCCCAAAAGAAAGAAATAGCCCAAGAACAGCTTGCAGGAGTACAAAACAGTTAAACGTTAATGGACTGAGAAGAATACACTGTAACATTATCAGCAATAACATGTTCTACACAATTTGCTGTAGGAGATTTGTAATAGCTCTCTGCCTGGTGCCAAACTTTAGGTGTGTCTGAAGTCACTTCACCTGGGGTATGTTTTTTTTTCTTTTGGGTGTTTGGGGTTTTTTATTCTTCTTCTTATTATTATTCTTATTCTTATTATTGTTACTGTTATTATTCTCTGTGTTGCTTAAATGGCAGAGGAAGTGCTATTTGGAGATCTTGTCCTTATGTATGTAATAAAACATTTACAAGGAAACCCATCTGAAATTGTTTGCTGTGTCATGTTTCCCTGTAAGTCGTGATCGGATTTTCCAGCACTTTTTCTCCAACTTCCTTTGGAACTGAATAACAATACAGCCCTCCCCAGGATGACTGAGGTGTTTCTTCCTTAGAAAATCTGATGCAAGTCCAGAGAAAGCCAACAAGTTAGATGTGTGAGGCAGCTGCTCCTGCATCAGCTCAGAGGCTTCTCCTGCACTTTGCGTACGGGTATTAGTATAAACCAGGCTGATTATTTTGGAAGGAGCAAAAAGGTCATTTCCTGAACAGACTGTCTTAAGTTACACTATCATTTATCAAAAAATATGCCTCTGCCTCTAAGTAATATACTGGACTCCCTTTGGATTTTTTTTCCTTGAAGTGGTAGAAATCCAAAGAAATTGTTCGGTACTTCAGTGTCATGATGGCCCTCGCTTCTGCATGTTTCCCCTACCCTTATCAATATTGGCTCCACGCCAGAGCCGAGGAAGTGTATGCTGTTTAATGTAACACACAGCATTCGGACAAACCAGGATGCTCCCTACGGGGGTCCCGGGCAGCAGCACAACAATCACCCAGCTGCGTCGGAAGAGAAGCCCCTCATGTTTCTCATCTCCTCCCCCAAAACTTTTTAAGGTCAGACAGCTGCAAAGCGCCCTTTCCCTGTCCCAAATGCCTCTTCCCGGCTCTCAGGCACCGCCGGTGAGCACCTGGGGCAGGTAACCCGGAGCGGCCCCGCGCAGAGCCGGAGCGTCCCGGGCTGCCTCCCTCCCCACCCGCCCCCGCCGCCGCAGCGAGGGACAATAAAGGGAAAGAAAAAAAGAAAAAGAGAAACTCACAGTCGGCGGCTGATCCCTTCTACTGATCTCCCGTAGGAGGGCACGGAATAACTCAGCAGGAACACTGCGAAACTCCACTGCTGGAAGAGTTTAGCGAACATTGTATCCTCCGGGGCTTAAAACCTGCAAGGAAAGGGAGGTCAGTCCCGAGGGACAGATGCGCCAGCGCCGTTCTCAAGGAGTCCCCGCTGCGGCTCTAGCAGCTCCGAGGCTCTGAAGGAAAAACAAACTTTCTGAGCTCTCGGCTCACTCCTTCCAAACTTCGCTCTGTCTCTCTCCCTTCCTTGCTGTCTGCCTCTCCCTCCCTCCCTCTTTCCCTCCCTCCCTCTCTCTGTCTCTCGCTGCCCGCAGGCAAGTTCTCTCTCGATATTAGTTCAAAAAGCATCCAGCTCTCATTTGAACGGGGTTAGAGCGGGGTCCAGGGAGTTCCCTGAGCCCTGTTCAGTTCCAGTCCGCTAAGCCACTGTCTCAGGGCTTTATGTTACAGCAGAAGCCTCTCTGCAGATACAGAAAGATTCCCAAAAGTCAGCTCAGCTGCTCACTTCTCTGTAAACACACGCGCGGACACACAAACACACACACAGACTGAGGCGGGAGGGGGGATGCATCTCCACATCTGTCTTTCAGTATACCTCCGCAAAAAAAAGGGTCAGGTTCACTTCTCCAGCTGCCGGAAAGTTTTGGTCCCCAACATTGACAAGGAGAGAGAGAAGCAGTGACAAGGAGAGACAAGCAAAGGTCGCTGCCTGTCTGGGGAGCCCGAGAGGTCTGGGAGGAGCGGTAACCCCGGGAGGCTCAGGGGCTGGGAAGCATGCTTGGCTCGGCAGGTTGGACTGGTCTGCAGCCTGCGATGTTCACGCGCTCCGGAGCAGCCTTTGGGAGACCTGCGGGAGGACGGAGGGTTTTGCAAAGAGATGGCGCCCTAGGAACATGTGCGGAGAGAGCGAGAGCCCGGGCGGGATACCCACAGCCAAAACGGAGACTGGGAATCTGCGCTTCCCGGGCCCGCAATCAAAAAGGAGCGAAGAAAGGGAAACACCCCGCAGCACATGCACTCAGCGGACCCCAAGGATTCCGGCCAAGCTCTCCGCATCTTCTGCAGCCGGACTCCTCTCTCGCTCACCTTCCAGCTCTCCCTTTTTGTGTTTACCCCCGGGTCCGCGCCTCCCCTGCCGCGGGAATTCCTCCCATCGGTGGGGGGCACTTTTTAGCTCAAGCCCCAAAGCCCTGCCCGGGACTGCTGCCGCCTTTCCTTGCACGCACCTACCGTTGTTGGTCGCCGTTCCCCTATTAGCCGGAGGGTCGGATCCTAATGATGCTAATTGTACGCTAGTGAAGGGAGGGGGGGAGCTAAGGGGGAGGGCTGGGGGAGGACTCGCGGTCTATGAACGCTGGCGCTCCTGGCCAAAAAAGTAAACTAGTGGAAAGTTTTCTCCTCCTCTCCCTTTTTCGCCTTCCACTTCGCCCTCCTTCAGCCTGGCCAGGGCGCTGCAAACCGCGGCGTCAGGTTGCGCTCCCGTGCGAGGCGGACAGCGCCGCGGGGCTGCGGGGACAGCGGTGGCCGGAGCAGCCGGAGGGGGCCGGTCACCCCCGATCACCCCCGGTCACTCCCGGTCACCCCCGGTCACCCCCGCAGCCCGCCGGGCACCGAGGGCCGGCAGCCCCGCACCCCGCGACGGAGGCACCGAACTTTTCCACGCCGGGATAACACTTCGGTAATACCCGACGGTAACCCAGCCCGCCCGTCTGTCAGGCTGTTCGCGCAAGGAGCTGCCCCGGCTGCTGCAAGGGGACACAGGGACACAGCCGGGGAGCCCTTGCCCCCTTGCCCCCACCGCCGGCGGCTCTCCCAGAGGGAATGCCCTGCACTCCGATCTCCTCATGTTCGACGGCGCAGGCCGGGCCGTGCCAGCGCACACCTGGGGAGGATGGCTCCGTCCCGGCAGCATCCCGGGAGCCCTCGCCCCTCCGCGGGGCTCCGCCGAACCCCGCCAGAGACCGCGGCGGGCACCTCGCTGCCCCCGGGGCACTGGGGGCGCTGGTTGTGCCGCTGACAGCCTGATTTACAGGGAATGCTTTCCCAACACCCTCACAAGCCGCAACAAAACACTGAGGCGTGCCGGCTGGTTGCTCCTTCTCATCCTGCCCCCGAATTAAAGAAGGCTGTCTGGAGAAGGTTTGGGTGCAAAGCAAAGCGTTTTTCTAGGTGCAGGTTATTTTAAGTTAAACGACGCTTGCTGCCACAACTTAAAAGCCCAGCTCCTCAGCCAGATTCCACACCACACAGGCAAATAAAACCGACAACATAAGAGCTGAAATAGAAATCATGCTGAAAACATTAAACCGTTTATGCTCTAAATAAATTCCCTGAAGACCTGGTAGGCTATAAATTAAAATGTATAGCTAATAGGCGTCTTTGATTTACACTGCCCTTTCGACTAATTAAAAATAATTGTGAGATCCCCTGAAAATAGCCCCCACACACTCATAGGTGCATTGCTCATGTTAAAAGTGAAACGTCCATCAAATATTTTTAGAATTTCCTCTCCTCCAGAAATTAATTTTTTTAAAAAAAATACACGAAAAACCAACACACACCATCCCTTACAGACTCAGGAAAAATAAATAGCTTCTATAAACTCAGAATCCTGAGGTTCCTTCACAATTTATTACTTCACCTTTTCCTTGAGTTACAGCTGTCTGTGCCTCTCAGAGATCACCCTGGCCAACAGTGGTTGCTCTTCTCAGCAATCGCTTCCAAAACTTTGTTCTATGCTTAAGAAGAAAAGGAAAAAAAAAAAAAAAAAAGAAGAAGAAGAAGTTAAATGAATTTTTTAAAAAGGCAATACTTTCAAAAATCCAGCCTACAGAGCTTTGATTCTGCCTGTAACAGATTAGGGCGAAATAAAGGGTGTTAAAAGCAGGTGCTTTTCTCCCTTGCTGCTCTTTTTATTATGAAGAACAGAAGCTTCCCCTAATATATATAGTGGGGGAGACCCTTCTCCATTGCTTTTATTGAAAAGACCAAACTTGTGACATCACTAACCACCTTCCTATGGCTGAGTTTGCCTCTTCTCTGCCTCAGTGGGCTTGGGAGAAAAAAAAAAAAAAAAAAAAAAAAGAGAGGGAAGAAAAAAAATAAAACAACCCAACTATGGCTGTGCTAATACGGCAGGAACTGAGCAGTGCCGAAGGCGTTTAGGAGACTCACTATCACCCCGTGCTCCCATGCCCCCCCTGCCCCCCGCCCCCCGAGGGCTCTCATCTGCAAGGACCGGCGCAGCGCTTTGTCACCTGCCACGTACACAAATGAGCGAACTCACGTAGCCGTGAGCAAACTCCTGGTCCCCAGCCTCACCGTAAGCCTGAGCTCTGTGGCAGGAGGGGGAAAAAAGTCCCCTCGTTTGGGGTTTAAACCTTCCCTGCCCTGCAGGATGCCACGGGAGATGCTCTCCCGGGAGGCACCCGCCGCCACCTGCAGCATTTCCCCCCACCCTCCACGGCCCGGCTGCTCCGCACTGGCAGCTCCCGGTGTCCCCTGGCCTCGGACGGGTGAGAAGGGATGAGGCTGGACTAGAGGATGGACCGGCGGAGCTTTAGGCGCGATTCCAATCCCTACACCTGCGCCAAACATCGCTCCGCTCACGGAGCGCCCACGGGCACGGCTGGCCCGGTGTCTGGGAGAGAGGAAAACTCTACACTTTTGCGGGGCTTTTACCTGCCGGGGCCTCGGTTACGGCAGGGCTCCCCGCCAAGGCGAGCAGCTCTGCCGCCGGTTGTTTCTCGAGCCGGGATGCACGGAGGGAACCGGTCCTTTTGTCGGACCTGGGAAAGGCTTCAGCTGCGGAGAGGTGAGGCAAAACCCCGTGTTTGCCTTTCTGGCCAAGCCCTCTCTGCCGCGACAAGGCAAACCTTATCATTTTAGGTTTTCTGACTCCACTTTCTCCCGTCTTCCCGCCTCAAAGACAATGAGATTTTGGAGGGATGCCGCGCTTGGCTTCTGCCTCCTTTTTCCATACGTATAAACACGCATAAATCAGCTTTCCTACGAGGAAGTTGACCTGGGAGCTTGGCTAGAGAGATAAGTCCCTGTTCCAGGTTTGGCACGTAATTCCCGAGCGGGGAATAGGGCCAGGGGCTGCGGGCGGGTGTGTGACCGGGCTCCCCCCAGAAGCCGCTCAGGAGCGAAACAAAAGCCAGCAAGTGGGACAGGTTCAGCTCTTTGGGGAGGAGATGCCCTTGCAGCCTCAGGGAGGCAGAGGGAAATAATGACTAAACCCCCGCCCGGTGCTCGGCGACGGGCTAAATCCTCAGCTCCGCAAACTTCCCATCCTTCACCTCTGTGAGGTTCCGCCTCTCCCTCCTCCCTCTTGTTTTATTCACAATAAAGCATTTTCGTCATTTCCCCTCCCGGATTTCTATAACCTCAGTTGCACTCGTCCAGGGCTTCGGTTCAGACGGGGAGTTTAACCTCCCCAGTCTTCCCAGGGTGGAAAAAATGGTGTTCAGCAAAAAAACACAGGCGTGCTGACTGCGGGAGAGTCTGGCGGGGAAGGGAAGGGAGCGGCACAACAGTGATTGCTGGACTCCTCCTGCGAGGACCAGAAATCCCCTGACTAGCTCAACCTCTCTGATCCAGCAAGGTTAAAAGCCAGAGAGGGCAGCTCTCTGCAGGCGAGGTGCGAAGCCCCAGAATATTTTTCCAAGGCTCCCAGGGTGGGCTTGAGGACAAGGCTGCTGTGGAGTTGGTAGCAGACACGACTGCTCGCACATTGAGGCAGACTTTCTAGCTCGCACTCATTCTTGCCCGCGACCTAGCCCTGCTGTGCTCTGCAGTGCCCAGTTCTCATGAAGGGTGCTTTCCTCTCCTCTGACTCCCCGGGCGCCGTCGGGGATGAGAAACTCCTTCTTCCACGTCTGACGCGGTGTCATCTTCTCATTGAGTGAAAAGATTGCTCGGGGAGAAAGATAAACCCGCTCTTCCCCTCCCCATCAGCAAGCCCCAGACGTTCCGTGGCGCTCCATGCGAGCACACTAATCTCCTTTATTAAAACAGTGATAGAGTAGCTGAGCCGTCTCTCGCACCCGAGGGGCGGCCGGAGTTCCCCCAGCTCAGCTATTGACACAACGCGCCGTTTATTTAGACAATATGCATTTAATTTAATGCACTCGAGAATGGGCGGGCGGGGCGGGGAGGGGGTGAAGCAAAAATACAGAAAGCTGCGCGGAGCTGCGGAGAGCTTTGCCAAATCTTCTGTCTGGTTCCTAGAATCCAGCAGACAGCGAACGGAGTAATTTTCAGATTTGAGGGCGAGGAGCCGGTGATGAATCCCCGGGGCTGCGCCCGGCGGTGCCGCTGCCGCGGCCGGCGGAGCGTGGCCGGGCTCCAGCCCCAGGGCGCTGTCCATGGTGGTGCGGCCCCGGCCGAGCGCCGCCGCTCCGCTGCCGCCGGACACCTGACCCGGCACCGGCACCGGCACGGGCTCCCTGCCCCTGCGCTCGCCACCGGCGCAGCGAGCCAGCCCCCCTGGGCCGCTCTGACACCGAGCCGCCGCCTGACTCCCAGCCTGTAGGGGAGAAACTCGAAGGGAGCAGGCAGCTGGTTTAGCCCCCGCTGAAGGGACGCTCGCAGACAGACCCCCTCCAAGTGCTCATGGCGCTGGAAATGCTGGCAGCCACCACGCTTTCGATGGCACGTGTATTTCGTTTAGTGCTCTGAAACCTTGAGCTCTTATGTTGCCTCTCTGTCTACGTCTGTAGAAATAACTACAAATAATAACTACGTTCAGTTTGAAATAACTCTTAGCATAGATTGAACTTTTTTTTTTCTCCTTTTTTTTTTCTTTTACCGAATATCTATCAAATACCAACAGGAAGAAACGTGTCTGGTCTATTTAACTTACACAAAACTAATACCAAGCCGGGCTGGCTGGAGAACAAGAATTCAATTTAAAGAAGGGGGGAGGAAGATTTGCAATTTGTTTTTGTGCTATGTTGGAACAAAATCCATCCCTTTAGACACTTTTCTGAGATGAGACAGACTCACCTCCTGCCTTGAAATAGCTTAGTGGTTGATGTACTCATCTGGGATGTGGGACACCAGAGGTCAAGTCCTTTCCTTCTCTGATTCAGAGTCCCAATCCCTGGACTCTCAGTTCCTTTCAGTTCCCTCCCATCCCAGACCTTAAAACCTTTCCGATTACATTTGTGATGAATTGATATTTTTCAATGGGTGAAAACCAAATGTTTAGTAAAGGAAAAAATCCCATCTAACAGTTATTCTGAGCAGTTGTTCTGGGATTTTTTGGTTAAACAAGAAGTCCAGGCAACATGCTGTATTTTTGCTTCATGCAACAATGGAAGGGAATTGAAAGCTGAGAAAAGAAGGGGTGAGCTAGGAAAAAGGAACAAGTCTCCTTCTCTGGTGGCACACAGGGCTGGTGTGGTGAAGATACTTTCTTTATCTTCATCTTTGCAAATTATTTGGGCAAAAAGACTCTGTCCTTCCCCATAGCCACACAGGGCTAGTACACTTGGGGTGTGCTTTCCTCGGATATGGTTTTGCTTGATCTCTTCTATTCCTTTAGCTTATGGAACACAAGAGAATGTTGTAGTTTGGATCATCCAGTCTCATTTGACTTCCCATCTAAGAAGACAGGATGCCTTTCCACACTGATGGAAAGAACAAGTTCGTGTGAAGCCTGAAGCCTGTGATTCTGAGCACAAAGGCACCGTAACAAGCTCTACCTTGAGCATAGCCGTTATTAGCCAACATTCCTGAAGTACATATCTTTGTTTTATGCATTTTGATTTTGTTAATCTAATTATTTTTGGTAATCTCCAGTCTGCCTTCCAGGAACTTTGCTGCTTCTTGCTGTTTGTTTTAAAAAGTAGGGATGACTGGAACTGTTACGTGCATCCTCTGCTTTGACTCAGATGTGCTTTGTTCCTTCCTTTACTCCTATGTGAGTAAAATGATCCTGTATTCTCTTCTTTCATACCACATTAATTATCCACTTTCACATTCCCAACTCCCAGTGAACAAACTGCATCTTTAAACTCTTCCCAGAAGAGGTGGGATCCGGTCCAGCTCTCACTGAAGCCAGACTGCTTCTCTTCGTTCACTTCATTTGGATGGTGGTCAGCATCTTATATGGCCACCCCTTCTCTAAATATGGAATGTCCTTGAATCTCGCCGTGTGGTTTCTTTTCCAGACATGATGTCCCATAGGTTGTGAACCCTAGGCTGCAATAAGCAAAGTGGAATGACCACCTCACATGCTTTAATCAGGCCTTGCATAGTGAAATGTAGCCTGGAGAGTTGCCCGTGACACAATACATAATCAACTTGGACAGCAGGAGATGTGAGCACGCACATTTTTTAGGAGTTTCAATTACCCCTTGAAGGTTAGGGTTCTAAATTTACTAGATTATCAAATTTGAAATGCAATTAACCTGAAGAAATAAATAAGGATAAACTATAAAAGTTATTTGCTATTATTTCTTTATCCCAAAATAGGGAAAATGTTTCTTATAACAACTTGCCTTACACTGAGATTAAGTTAATTGCTCCTTCACCTCCAGATTTCATCTCACTTATAACCAGAAATATTACTCTGTGTGTTTGGTCTGACCTAGAAATGGTCCTCTCTAAAATCTGTTTTCTGTTTGTTAGGAATTTAGACTACTTTATTTTTGCCAGATGCTTGAAGCAATTTCAGTGGCTGCAGGAGATGGAAGTGTAAAGGTGCCCAAAAGAGTTTTGGCTCTGGGCAGGACTGGACATTTACAGGTAGACTTCCTGGGTTCTGCTGCTCTTATTGATTTTCCAAGCCCTTGAGGTACCTTGAGTCTACCCCGAGTTCTGGAGCTGGCAGGTGAGGGAGTGACACCTGGGAGTTTTCCGAGAGCAGCCCGGATGACTCAGGGCTGGCTCCACTCAACACATGTGGGAACAAAGCAAGCTATACTTAGTGCAGCCCGAGGACAGCTCCAGCAGGGAGCTGGAGGTGGCTGTGCTGGCAGGAACTGAGATCCAAGGTTGTAATACGCACCTTGACATGAGCAGGCCGTAGTCATCGCTCCAACCTGCGGATCAGGGTAACAGCAAGGGCTTGGCTTCTATTGTATTGGAAATATTTGGGTTTCTCAATTGCTTTGTAGGCTACCAGGTTAGAAACCCCATCTTTAAGTGGTTTTCCCATCTTTGTCCTGTGGAAATGTTGCACTTGCTGTCTGACTAACTTGGATTGCTCTCCTGAATAAGCCTTGTCTCTGCAGCAGAGCAAGGACGCCTAAAGGAATGAGAGGTCTCTGCTTCACGATGCTTTTGGCAAAGGGCTGTAGCTGGGCATGGAAATGTGATGAGCTCCTTGCTTCAGCTCTGAGGCATGTATCAGTTTTGAAATGGTGTGTACACACAGACAGAAAAGGCTCTTCTTTCCACAAAGAGTTAATTCATTCAGGGTGTGTGCTTATTCCAGTCCTTTTCAGAGAATCTTTCAGAACCAAGTAATTGCAGAAATTCCTCACATGTGCTCAGACCCAGCAGAGCTCCCTCTCACTTTCTTGCGTTCTATCTTTGAAAGCACAGCACTGAAACTCCTACATGAACCTTGTGCCAAGAGCAGTGGACCAGAAAAAAATGACATTAAATTTGAGGGATCCCGTTTGTGTAAAGAGCTTGCAGGACTCAGGGAGAAGGATGCCAGATCTCATTACATCTGTATGGTTTTTCATTAACCATCCGTGGAGTCACAGGAATGAATAGGGAAAAATTGTGCCACAGGTGGTGAAGCTTCTCAAATGGTTGTTTATCACTGACTATCCCTGGGATGCCTTTGTCCTCTTTTCATCAAATATCACTATTTTTGCAGTACCAGGCTGAAAGGTAATCAGTGATAAGAAAGGCCTGTCCTGTCACAAAGGCAGGGTTTGTTAGACTCATCACTTCTGTCATTGCAGTCAGGCTCTTTGAGGGCACACTCATAAACTCCTTTCATGAAGCCAACCAGAATAAAGGGCTGGGTCTGTGTGTGGGAGGAAGGGAAGCAAGCTTTATTTCAGTGACTCCAGTCAGAAATATCAGCAAGCCATGCTGTGAAGGCCACCTGCATGCTGTGCAATCTGTCTTCCCAAGAGCTTCAGAGCAGGTGGCTTTTAATCAAGGTCTCCAGGTGCTTGTTTGTGAAATGCTTTGTTTCGAGGGACACATGCGCAGTCTGAGGAGGAGGGTGGTATCTGTGCAGACCTCTGGAATCCTGTACTCATTAGTAACTAGTGATGATGTGCTTGTCAACACCTATAGGAAAGCCAATTTGTACTAAATTATTTAAACCTTACTCAAACAATGATGATCTTATTTGAGCTGCAGGTGCTCAGCTTCAGGCTCAGGCTTGTGTAAGCTGTTTACTTGTTATGCCTCAAAATACATTTACTGACAAAAAAGAAAAAAAGTGCGGGTAAGAATGCACAAAACAAAATCTCTGTTAAATTTTAGGGCCTTTTCCCATAAACACACAAAAGCTGAACTAAAACAGTCTTGTTAAGTCTTGCCAAGCCTCTGAGATCCCCTGTATATTCCATGGAGTTTTGCACAATAGAAAACATCTCCAGGCTGCCAGTGAGCCAAAGGACTCTGCTGCACTCGGTGCTGTGTGGATTCCTGTGCTACAAAAATACCTTAACAACCTTAACAACCCACTTTAAGGACAAGTTGCAACAGGGCAACAAAACAAGAAAAAAGGGGTAACAATAATCCCAAATCCATTTCAGTTAGCTTTGTATCAGCCCAGCCTGCTGCTTGTAAGTCAAGGCAGGTAAAGCTTCAGGTGAAATTTAAAGGTGTGCAAGGAAATGGTTTACTAGTATAAGGGATACAAGGATTGATGTGGATGACCAGACAGGGAAAGTGGGAAGTGCTATTAGTGTGAACACGGGGATATAGAAAGAGCCGAACAGCCAGGAAAGGACAAGTTCAGTTGTGAAAGGACCTAAAAAGAGGGATAAAAGGTAGTTTGTTTTTTATTTGGGTTTATTTATTTGTTGTTTGTTTGGGGGTGGTTTATTTGTTTGTTTGCCATTTTAGGAAAGAAGGGGGAGGAAGCAGAAGGCTGTGAATGATATAAGTTGCAGGACTGAAACTACAAGGAAAGAGGATGATTTGGACAATTCCTTTAACAGACCACGTGATAAATAATTTGCAGTGGCTGAGGATTAAGATTCATATGTGAAGCACCCTAGTGAAAGCTTTTGTATTCAAGAAATCTTCTGAAGATGTTGAAAGAGGAAAATATTTGAGTGCAAAAAAAGTGCTGGAAGAAAAAAAATGTTTCAACCCTGCCTTTCCCCACCATCAAAATGAAAGTCCAGAACCATGACCCAAGAGACTGCATGTTTGATAAGACTCTTATCAACAGGGAGAAAGAATAAAAATAGTGTGTGGATTTGGAGCTCAGCTGAGATCTTAACCATGTTAAGCTAAAGTTCAATACCATACAAGTGAGAGATGGAATGAAGGATGGAACTGGATGGAGGCAGTTTCATGTATCATCATTCTAAGGGCAGTTTGAGAGTGGATTAAGGTTCTGTGTTCTGTGCCTTGTACTGTGGGTCTCAGTCCACTGTGAAGTTTTATCTCTTATCACAATGCAAACACACAACAATCACAAAGGAAGGGTTAACGACAGCACAGTGTAAAGCCCAAAGAAAGGAAAGGGGGAAAGGAGGAAAGATCATCTGGATATGGTTCTAAATGGTCAAGTATAGGAATGTAATGAAACTCTGTGCCCAGTGCAAAGTGAAATTTAAACAGGGTGTTGCTGAATAGAAGAAATGAGCACTTTATGAGGATGTGGATGGAGGAGGAGATTTGGGACTTAGCCAAGAGAAAGAGGTTGGAAACTTATCTGAGAGCTGCATTAGCCAAAAGAAGAGGCTAGAAGTCAAACTAGAGACAGCTGTGAATAATATTAAGTGAGAAGAATTCTAGGGCTTGGTTTTTTTTTCCTTTGGTGTTGCAAAAGTCACACAACCTTCTTTGAGGGGGGAAAGAGAACGGGAATGTTGTCAAATGTGGGTTGCTCAAAGACAGGAAGAACTACAACATGTTTAAAACAACGTTGTGACTTTCTCTGTCTTATTTCATCCCATTGGTGTAGGACAGAAATATTTTGCCAAGTGCAGAGTTCACAGGTAAGTCATTCTGCTGGAACCGTAACTCTTATATGAACCTCAGTAACTTCAGCTGGGTTACAACACAGCATATTTGAGTCTTCCTGTTCATGAACTTTCACCTTAGTATGAAAAATAGGTATTTTCTCTTTTTTTTTTTTAATCTCTCAAGTCTGTCATTGCCCTTTTTGGATGTCTCTCTTTTGTAGTAAGTTTACCTCCCACACTTGGTTTATACCCTGATTCCCGAGATTTTCTGTGCTGGCTCTTTTATTTTTGTGTACAGTTCAATCACACCTCTCTGTTATCAGAGCTATTTTAGAAACATCTCAAGTTTTACATAACCTGCTTAAGTAACTCACACAGAAGGTACCAAGTCTTTCAAGTTTCTCCAAAGAACCAAACCACGTCAGCCAGTTCACTGACCTGAAACCATTCCCTCAAATCCCAGTTAAAGGTGATTGCTTAACCCACCCTCAGTACAGGAAGGTTCCCTAAGAATATTGGCATGGGGACATAGATGAAGTTTTTCTGCATTTCTATCATTGTTTCCAGGGCCATGCTGGAAGCACATTATAAATAATGTAATCACACCTTTAAGACCAAAAATTTCCGTGTACAAAGTTCCGTGAAATCAGTGCTCTGTGAAGGAATATTAGGATTTTTCCCCAGCCTCTGTCACAGAAGTTTCACTATAGGTTTCATGATCTTCCATCAAGTCATGTGAACACATGTGTGCTTGGTCATAAAAAACCTGCAATTTTGATGTATTTATATTTTCTTGTTAATTTTGCTCTATTTTGCATGCTACTAGGTTTTTTGTTCTATTTATACCACCACAGAACAGATAAGCTCCATTTTCCATGACGTGAGAAAGACAATGAATGACTGTTTACTGAAATGAGCAGTAACAGTGGAGTTGGCCTTACTGGAATAAAAAATTAAATTATGTATTTTATGTGGAAGATTAACAAAACCAATCTGAACTTCAGTCTCTGCTTTACTTCTAAAGTTCTTTGTCTCCCCAAGTGTGCTACAGCACAGACGGCATTATCATAGCTCTGTGATTGGAAACAGTTTTTCCCAAGACTTTTTTTTTATTTTAGCAGTTGAAATCTGGTTTTATTTATCATCTATAAAAGCTCATTTCTGTAATGGGGGCTGTTTTAAAGCATGAAGCTGTGTCTACTTAAGTCCTGAAAGATAAATAATTTAATTATTACTTATTGTCAACAAGTTGATTATTTAATCAAAACAGCTATTTAGTAATCATAGGCAATATAGCCAGGGTCACAGTAAGGTACAGCAAATTCTTAGCTATAAAGAAAGAAGTCTATTGAGTTGGTTTCTTTGCTAATCAGAAGCATGGCAAATGTTCAGGCTCAGGAAGTTCATTTAGGTTACAACAAGGCAACAGTATATGGATATATTGTTCCGTTTAATTTTTTTTTTCCACAAGCAATAACAGAATCCTCAGTCACAGTATGACAGAATAAGAGGGAGGATGAGAGAAAATGACTGTACAAATGCCTGCAACCAGAAATCAATTCATTATTAGAATTTATGAATTTAGAAGTGAAGAATATTTTTTTTCTACGATTTCTATGTGACTACCCTTTTGCAAAGTAATGTAAAGTGTTTGGAGATGTATCGTTTGAGCTGCTGACATAATTAATGATTTCATTAAGAGCATGAAAGGAGGCTCTTGTATTTCTCTGGCATTAGCAAGCCAAGTTCGTGTCCGAACTCTAATAACCAAAGTCGCTTTTGCCGATCGAGACTGTTGGTCCTCTTGTTGCAAAATAAAAATTTGAAAGCCAAATATTATACTGGGCTGAGATACTTCCCAACATGTCAGGAGTGTGACATGTTTTAAATATGAGCAGCTACTATAGATTACAGGCTGGCAGAAAACTTCCCAACATTTCAAACAACAATGTAAATGGGAAGATCATAAACAAGGTCTGCTTCCAGAAATTCAAAGGAAACCAATTTAAAAATTAGCACTTATCACTCCCAGTTTTCATATAGAATCCTTGCTTAGGTAGTCTGCACCCCAGAAGTAATGCTGATCCTTGAAAATCTATGGCAATCCTAAGAAAACTGCAGTAGGATTTGTTAGGAATGAACTATGAGTTTGGGACAGTGCCCTTTCAGTTATGGCCTGACCGGCGTTTCGTCTCACGAGACTCAGGCTAACATCCTGTGTAAGATTACATTAATTCAGTTTCTTCACCTTGATACCTAATGAACAACAAAGATACAGCTGCTACAAAATCCATACTTTGAAGGAAAGGGGAGAAGAGGAACAAAAAGTGTGCTGGAAGCCAGATTTGTGCACGGGACCCACAAAAAACCAAAGCACATTGGGAGCACAAATAGGCCAGGAGAGGGAGACTCATGTGCTCAAGGCAAGGAAAGGCTGCTGAGCTGTTCTGGTTCAGAACCAGGCACAGCAGGGGCCTAAATATTAAAAGGTCTGGACATGTGTAAGGATTGAAAGGCATTGCAGGACTCCATGGAAAAATTCTGATGCTCGCCTGCCCTCAGCCAGTGTTAGCTTCTTCAGTGAACATGGAAATCACACAATCCCTGCACCAGTCTGTGCCATATATTCCTCAATTTTATAAAGACACGACTCTTTGATTACGTTATGGTGATGAAATCAATGCTAGAAACTACACCAAGCCTAGGCCTGCCAGTACTCCTTTTAAAATGAGCATTCACAAGCTAAAACAGGAGCACAACCCAAAAGCAAGTGAACTGTGAGACTGGGTAGAGATTAAGGGGAAAAATGACCCTGTCTGAAATGTATTGCACTGGTTTCATGTTAACATGTATGCTCCCTTCATCTCTGCACTGACTGGTGAGTGTTATATTTCCATGAAAATAAAAGGCACATGTGGTAGTTCTCTGTGTATGTGCATTATTTTGTAGGTAGGACCTACATCTACACACAGGCCTTGACATCTAAAGGCTTCCAAGAGCCTAAAAATCACCATATTAAACCAGAATCAAGGGGCAGCTAACCCTTTGGATTGCCTGTGGCAGGGGCCAGCAGCAGACACAGACATTTATATAAAGTGAATCATCTCCCAGTTAAATTCTTCTGTCTTTCAATAATTGCTGATTTAGAGAGGGACTGGTAGAGGCATTGCACCACCAATAAAACTTATTCTTCCTGAGTTTACTCAAACCTTTTCTAGGCTTGGTTAAAGTGCTGGCCTCCACAACATCCTGTGGTTGACTTCCACAGTTTAATTACTATGTAGTGCGAAAAAGTACTTCCTTTTGTTTGTTTTTCATATAGAGGGAACTGAATTCTCCCTCATTTTTTATGTCATGAGAAAAAGGGAATAGTAATTTTCTGCTCATCTTCTCTTTGCCATTCAGAATTTTGTGGGCACTTTCCTTATATTTCTCTTCTGTCATCTCTTTTTCCAGCAGGGAAGTTGTAGTCCATTTCCTTTCTCTTCCTGTGCAAGCCTTTCTTTAACTTAAGCTGTTTTTCTCAGCATAGTTATGCCCTGGATCTTTTCCATGTCTACTGTGCCATTATTGACAAAGGAAGATCAGAATTAGGAAATTATTCAAAAGAGTGCAAACACACCATGCAAGAATACACAGAACTCAGCTTGCTTTTCCTCACACTTTCATAGGATTTAATTTCCGTGGCAATGTCCAGCTACTCGCTGCTGTTCTGCAGGTTTTGTGTGCAGCTTTAGTGCTTCTGGTCCTGAATGGTTTCTGCATATTCTGTCCCATGGGAGTATTTATAAATAAAATCTCGAATTGCTTTTGCCCTCCAAGCAATCCAAAGAGAAGACGAATACGGATTTTTTCTTTTTTGCCTGTTAGATCCAAATAAGAGAAGGAAAAGGAAATGTGTAAAATGTCTGCAAATTCCTCATGCAATTTTCAAAGCTCTAGGAGGACGGCTGTCAGGCATTACCTTCAGAAAGGAACTTAGATTCCAAAATCTGTGTTTACTCACTTTTCCTTGGAAGTCCTGTTTTTAAAAGCCTGTCTTTCAGCTTTTGCTTGGTTGTGTGGTTGCATGTATATGTGTGTGTTAGTGTGTGTGTGTGAGCTCATTCGCTTTGTGCTGGGGTTAATAAGATATGAGGTCATTCTTCCTTGAGAAAGGGTTTTGTGGTCTGTCTAGAGGAAAAAAAAAAGCCATGTTCAGCATTTTAAGTTGTGTTTTGCTGAGGGAAAGCTCAACTTTCTTGAGAAGCCCACTTCTCCCAGAGAGATCTGGGCCTGGAATGGGGCGCTGTGCTTAAGGGTGCTGAGTCCTAATCCTCTGCATTTATGGGACTGTTACATAGGCAAAGGAAATGTGATTTGTCATATATACATGGGTCTAGATGGGCTGTGCTTTATATGTAATAGAAAAAAAGATGTTCATTATGTATTTTGCATGTGTATAATATATATAGGAATATGTGTACATATGCTTATTCTTGATACATACATTATATATATATTTATATATAGCTCTATCTATTTGCAAACAATAGTAAGTCTGGGGAGTAACAGGAAACCCTTCCATCTAGGAGGGCCCTCTTGGAGGTAAACAACCAAGGCATGGTGTTTATGCTCACTCCACTTTCGAGAACCTGACAGAATTTCACATATTGCTCAATTTATGTTATGCTTTTATTCCCAGTTTCTGTCTCCATAGGGTGAAAATCAGTTCCACCACCTCTGTGAGATGCCCTTTGAAATCTGTAGCTATAGCTGCAGCTACAATGCTATTATTTGATGCCATTATTCACATAGCAGGAGACTCAGGAACCTTTCCATGCGTCCACGTGCAAAAGGTACAGTTTTGGTTGTGATTTTTAGCTGTGTGAGTGCAAGACCTTCCTTGGAATAGATGGGAGGAGGCATAAGAGTTGAGAGCGCAGATATACATAAATGAGATTTGCTCAGATTGAAACTCAGCTAGGGAGGAAATCCTCTAGTGGTAGAAAGTGAGCACAGGGTGTTTCTTCCTGAAGTGGATTGGTTTGGGAAAGTTTTAAGCAACTGAAAATCAAAGATTAAAAATGTGTAGAGAAGGAAAAGGCCCAGGACTGATCTGGTTAGTGAGAAAGGGCTGGCAAAGGGTTATGAAACCTCATGTCTGGGACTGCATCTTGTGGTAGGGAAGCATTTACCACAGCAACCAATGTGTACTGGAGAGAGCTGAAAGTCCTTTCTCTCAGTCAATTCACTTGAAATGAACTTTTATGATCCGAAATGCTAAACTGTACTTGTGTAAACTGCACGTCTGCACCTAGAAAGCATCCACTGTGAGGTTTTCCTGGTTTCTCCCAGGGTACCACACACCTAGCAGTGCACAGCCCTGGTGAGTGAGAAGATTAACAGGTGTGACTGTAATGTAGGATTAAATAATAAAATCTTAAAACCAAACTGGCATTTAATGGCAAAGCAGACTGATGGGAAAATAAATCTATTTTTACCATATTTTTCTCAGCACCATCAGGCCCTGACTACGTGCCTCTTTCCATTTGCTCTGACTTCAGAGCTGGGCTGCAGTTGCAGCAAGCTCCTTTTCAGTTGACACATCCAAAAAGAAACACCTCATGCAACCACACGCTGAGTCAGTGCTAGCTTTAATGGGAAAATAGTAGTTGATGCCCTTTAGGTATTCAAACAATAGCTGAAGTATTAATTATTCTCCTTTTAATGCAGACACGAACAAGCCTTTTCCTTAAAGTTAAATGTATTTATTTGAGCATTATTTCCATGTCATTACTGACTCAGTTCTCCCTCTATGCTCTGACTGCTAAATGGAAAGTAGGAAACTATTAATTTAAATCATAAAAATTACTGTCTTGTTAGGTTGTGCAACTGTGATTAATGGGTGTTCTAACGAAGTGTGTGCAGGTTTTAAAAAATTTTGTTGTACACAATTCTATAAGAATTATATTATATATTCTATTCTTGAAGAATAATTTTGTAGGAACACCTGTAGGAACACCTACACCTTACAATGATTTTTCCTCTTTATGGAACACCATCTTTCTAGGGCCTTCCCAAATACCATACAGACTTAAAACATAACTTGGAGATCTCAGCATGAGTTTGCTTTAAAGCCCAAGGAATGAATTCCATAGAGGTGTTAACGTTATTCAAAAATTGATTGAAAGAATCTTAGGATGGAAAGATGGCTCTACATACCCTCTAGATACTATATATTCATTAATAAAATAGGATGGTATCAAGAAGTGTTTCAACACTGCATGTCAGTACTCAATAACATTTCATGAAAATGCACACAGGAAGAGAACATAACACCCTTCAAAAGCTGCAGCAAAACTAAAATAACGTCCTTCAAAAGCTGCAGCAAAACTAAAATGCAGTACCTCAAGAGAAGTTTGAGCGGTACATGAACATTATCTTTGCCTAGTCTACTTACAGGAACTGTGGAATTTTAGGTATCAAAGAGCTTTCCTCTACCTCCTCAAGTCTTTGTGTAGCCTTTTTTTGGCATATACTGACCAAAAGAGTAGTTCAGGAAGGTTACATTAACAGGGCCTCTTGGGAAAAATGTTTGGAACATTGCCTTGAAATAATTAATCCATAAGCATTGCTGCAACATGAGTGAACAGTAATCCCAGAGGTAATCCTAATAGTCTCAGCCAGAATGGGAATTGTTAATTTCCAGCCCTTCCTTTGTAGAATTCTTCCCTTTTGTCAGATGGATCATGGAAGTTCAGAAATCCTCACAACATGGCCTTTGAATATCTGCTTCTCTAACGTGCGGAGTTTGAGAATTTTTATACAAATGGGTCTCCAGATGACATGGAAACCATGGGAATTGTGTTTTCCTTTTGCCTGCCAAAGCAGGCCACTGTTAGTTCTGCCTTGTTGGAATGTTTTGTGCTCAGCTTCAGCTGAACAACTGCAAAACCTTGCTGTAACCATACACAGCAGCCCCGGCCCGGCCGGAGGTAGCACTCCGTTACTGCGACTTCTGTTATATCAACTCTGCCGGCAGAAACGCAGCTGAGGCCGGCAGCTGCCGAGTTTTGAAGACAGTAGCAGACAAGCACTACATGCCAGAGTTCTGGGAGCACTCCCAGCCCAACCACAGCACTTGTTGGGATGCTGGGAAGACAAAGGATACAGGACTGCTCGTAGGCTGGAGGTGGATGTGAATACCCAGGGCTGTGCTGGGATGCTCAGCAGTTCTGCCTAATCCAGAGCAGAGCAGATTGCAACTCTGCTTCCTATTTCCTTAAGCACAGGCTTTTCCTTTTTCATGCTGCCTTGTGGGTTTGCCATTGCCTCCACCTTCCAGCAGCAATGGGGCCACTTCTCAATTCACTGCTTTCTGGTCACCTCGTGCTGCTCACTTGCTTCCCATCACTGTCTGTTGCTGCTCTGAGGGTCTGCTTCAAGTACAAAAATGTAAACCAATGAAGCCAGCTATGACTACTGTGCCTGACCTTAGGAGGTGTGCTGGTTTTCCCTTCTTCTCCCCCCCTTTTTCTTTTTCAACATTTGGCATATTAGGTTATTTTGGTGTATTTCGTTCAAGTTGTCACATCTTCTGGGGGACCAGGAGCTGCCTCATCTTCCAGATTGACACAGGGTTCCTGTGACAAAATAGGAATGTTTTCCTCTCATTAGGGTCTGCAATATATAGGCTTACAGAGGGCAATTGTGAATTTGTTGGTTCTCCAGCTTTGGAAGACTTAAAATGGAAACTAAAACAGCAGCCATTTCTCATTAGTGATATGTATGCAATTTCACACTAGTTACAGGCAGTTAATTAATAAATGTTACCAAAAAAGCTCTACTCTAAACAGTCAGTTATTGCTCCCCATCGATACCAATTGACCTCTATGCCTGACAATGCAAGCAATTTTCAACTGAGTGTCATCAGACAGAAAGAGGTTATTCAATTCAGTGCAAAAAGTCATTCCCTGTGTGAACTGGACATTTGAGGAAGATGTACTGTGAGTTCTAGCTCTTAGAGTTAATTTTACTTTTAAGTGATGTCTTCATTACATATTTGCTCGTAACCCTCCCTCTTCCTTTCATTCAATTTTCTTTTCTTTGTCAACAGCTCCCACACTCCAGATACCTCATCCCAATGACTTGTTCTTCCTTCCTTGTTCCTGCCACCACTTCATGACCCCACACTGGATGCTGTAATCCTGTGCCTATTACACCGAGTCCCTTGGTGGACTGGCAGAGGGGTTTTGCCTGTACCAGCCCAAGGCATTGCCATTCATGGAGATGTTCAGGGTGCAGTATAAAGGCAGACACATCAAATCTCTGGGGGTGTTTGCTACTTGCCAAAATAACTTGGGGTTCTGGAAAATACGGAGAAAAAAATGATGATTTTCAACACCTCTGTTACTTTTCCAAGTTTGAATTTATTAACAGTACCAGCAAAAGGCATGACACTGGCCCTCAGGCAATCCCCACTTCTGCCAGATTTCAAAGACAAACAATGGAGGTGTTAACATTATCCAAAAATTGATTGAAAGAATCTTAGGATGGAAAGCATTAGGCAACTTCCATACAGGGGCTGGTGCCACCTCCCACTACAAAAACAGTCTTGTCTGTCTCACCGTGCCCAGGCACTACAGGATCAGATTTGGGGCAAAGTGTCAACTGCAGCCTGATTTTGATTTCTCTTTCAGCTTCTCCAGCTCAGTCCATTTGCTTAACCAAATGGTTCTAATCTCACAAAGGAGAGTGTGGGTGTGGGGGACAGCTTCAGGTCAGCACCTTGGAGGGGTGGGCACTAATGGGGCATGGGGAATAGGATCCTCTTGCAGAGAAAACAGCCTCAAAGGCTGTGTAGGCTGCTCGGGGCTTCTCTTCGTGGATGTTTTCTCCTCTCTGGCTCATTAGGGCCTCATTGAAATGTCATGAATCAGTCTCACTTCTGCTGTGGGGCTGGATTCTCTTCTCATTTATTTCAAAACCTGTCTGGTGTCTTAGCAGTGCTTTCTGTCTGGCTGGGATGCCTATCTGGGACAAATGGGGTTAAGAGAAGAGATTAGGAAAAGCAATCCCACTCTACTTGAGCATCTCTACAAGGCACAAGAAACACCCCACAGCACATGCAGTGAATGACTGGGTTCCCTTCATAGCTTTGTTTGGGGATGAGTTTCACTGGAGACCTGAATTTGGCCAACTGTCTTTCATTTTCTATTTATTAATCTCATCTAATTTAATGACAGGAAATGAGTAACGAAATTCAGCAGTGACAGGCTGCTTATTTAGGCCAAGTAATTTGCATCTGAACTGAAAGGGGTCCAAACCATTACTTTACCATGAGATTTGCTCTGCTGATGGCTAATTCAAACAGAGAAAATTTAAAAAAAACCCTTTTATGACAATTTTCAAGCATTAGTGGGAGGCAATACTAGAAAATGTTAGCTCTTTAGAGCCTCCCACAGTGGGTTCTGATGGCCATGTCCACTGCCACCAGTGGCAATGGGATGGTGTTTCTAAGCTGGCCACAGTTTGCAGCAAGATGGGCAGAGGTGAGTTAGCAATATTTACTACTTCTCATAAATTCCAAGAAAAACATGCACACCTGCTGGGATAATGTCTAAAATGGTGATTTTCAGTTTGTTTCCATACTCCTTCATCTGTTGCATGTCATTTCTGAGCTACAATGAGGGGGAAGGAGGAACAGAAGAAGCCAGATGAAGTGAGATATTTTTTTAATTTATATGTGAAGGTATTGCCTGGAGGTATTTTCAGCTACAACCCGAGGTTTTGGAATAGAAGTTTAATTGATGTGATGTCATAAAATAAATAGAATAAATTTATGAATTGATGGTCTCTCAGTCTGGCTCTCAGTGGGTGGCAGGTATCTACATTAAAAAGACCATCAAGAGTGGCACCTCTCTTGGCAGAGTCAGCCAGGAACCTAAGCATTAATTTGGCATGGGGATTACACTGTCCTTCAAGGTGGTCTCTCCAGGTGATGGCTTCAGCACCACATTGCATTCATGAGGGGAGGTCTGGGGGTGGCACAGGAGGCAAAAAGGACCATCAGTGCCCCAGCAGAACCTATGCATGCACCACTGAAAGCTGTCTTCTCCAGCAGTGTCAATCTGACCTCTGTCACCACTACTAAGTGAGCTATTAAAATTTCAAGGAAGTTGTTTGTTTGTTTGCTTTTAATGTTTGGGCTTTTTTTTTTTTCCTTTTTGAGTGCTAAAGGGCCCCTTGTTAAGAAAGTGCTGGTGAGATCAGAAGGGTTTGCTGTGCCATATTAAACATGGTCCCCACGCTGCAGGACTCTGCTCTCTGCTCTTGCTGAGCACCGAGTTAGTGCTGGAGGGGTGGGGTGTTCAAAGGACCTTGAGGCCACCGAGGAGCAGTGATGCCAATGATCAGGGCTGGGTAGAAGGGGAACTGTCTGAGAGCTGACAAGCAAGTTGCTGAAGTTACAGTTAAGCCTTGAAGGGGACAGGAATTCATCTAAAAGGGCCATTGCCAGAACATAATCTGGAAATGTAGGTCCTGCAAATGTCTCCTGACACAAGGATACAGGTAACAGGGCTTATCCCCACTTTTGTAAGATGAAACTGGCCCTGTGTGGGTGGGGACAGATGTTGTGAAAGCTAAAGGGCTGTAACCAAACCCAAATAAGCATTTGCCTTTATGGTATTACATTATAACTCCAAATTAGGGTCTGCAATTCCAGCTGCTGTGAATGTAATAGCAGGCTACTGGAACTCTGCATCCTGGTGAAGTTTCTGCCAAGATCCTCAATCCAGATGTACAGGGTGAAGCTGCTTTTTAAAAAATTATTATTTTTAAAATTTTATTTGGCAGAGGGTGAAATCTACCCCTTCAAGCAGAGGTGAGTTTTCCAGCACTACCCATCAGTTTCGTGGGGTTTAGGTGAAAAGCTTAGATAACAGATGGTGAGTAAGGGGAGGGAAACCATTTCAACTACCTCTTGGTGTCTTAATGAGGGTATGTTTGAAAAATAACTATCTACACATGCCATCTTTCCTATGCTGAAAAACAAATAAGACTTTCAAGCAACACGTAGCACAAGAATTTCACGTAGCTCTATTGCATTAAGGTACTTTGCCCAGGCAAGCATGATTGTAGGGAAAACTCCGTCTGCCCATGTTCATTCATGGATTCCTGTGACTATATACATTATTATTGCTAAATATAAACTGTGTCCTAACAGCAGTTTTGATTTAAAGAGGTGATGGAGACAGAGGAGTTGTATGCTCTGAGACATTACTCACTGCTAAAAAAAAAAGAAAAGCCTCATAAGAAGCCTCAGAATTAATACTTGACTGAAGTAGCAATTGTCATAATTATGCCAGGTCTGCACTATTATTTTACACCTCCTCAATACAATGTGGAATTAAAAGATTCCAGTGAATGCTGCCATGGCCATTTCATCACACAAGTACATGCCTGTTGCTATTTTTCTTTATTTTTGGTATGATCATTGGTACCCACACTTTGAAAAAAAGAAAATTAGTAGGAGTTGGAGAAAGTAAATCCTGGATTCAGTTGTACAGTTCTCACTTCCCTGCCTCCTTCCCCTCATCTTATGTCTTTATATGGTTAATTTGTGAAGAATCCCCTTGAAATACCAATTACAACCTCTTTTAACATTTACACAATTTAAATAAAATCTATCAAACTTTATTAACAGGAAAAGAAAAGCAGCACCTGACAGTCTTGTTAAACCATGCTAATGAATACATGCTGAGTCTTGGTTTCTGTTAAGGTATTTTTTTTATTTCAGAAGAGGTTTTGTGGTTTTGGGATTTTTGAGGAGGAGGAGGTGAAAATGGGGTGCCTCTGGCCATGGTCCACCAGCATGAAAGTCTGGGAGAATTGTTTTATTAATTTATTTTTTGCCGCACCTCTTCTGAACTATGTTTTTGTCTTCCCAAGTCTTAATCTTTGCATCAACTAATTGCTCTTGAAACTCTGCTTTGTGGCCACACTTAAGAATTAATCGATGAGTATTTCCTTTAATGCTTGGCATTTGCTAAAGCTATAAATGTATGTGTATTTGCTTGTGTCTATGAAGACAAATATATGAAGGAAACCATTTTATAAACAATATATTTGAATAGCAGTGAATGGAATTGCTAGCACTGAGAAAGGAATTCATATTTGTGCTGGAAGTCAAAGGGGCTCATGCAACACCCAAGGCTCAAAAAAAATCTTAAGGTAGAATTCCTGAGATTTAGCAATATAAATGTATAATAAAAATGAAGACAGATTTCCTCCCTTGCAATTAGTTGCACTGGGCTAGTTAGAAGGATTCTAAAATCTCTGGGAGGTTATACTGCAGAAGCTCTGCTCTCAGAATGACATCTTGTATTTGCTGCAGGAAGAATCCCTTGTCTTGGTGACTGATAAGGACTTTGTGTTTCACTTTGATGCCCATGCAGTGCAGTGCCTTACTTATTGTATTTACTCATTTTGAAAGGAGAAGAGACTGGTGCACTACATAAAAGAGCAGTCAGGATCTCCAAATAGGTAAACATAAACACTGTAATAGGTGAGACCTGAAACTGTACAGATTCACAGTGTCTCGACTGGAATTCTGTTTGCATACTCACTTCCCCAGTCTTTCTCCCTCCTTTTCCCACCTCTCCCTTTCTGTTCCACTTCCACTTTTCTTCCTTTTCCCTCTTTCTTGCTTCCCTCCCTTTTCTTTTCCCCTTTTCCTTTTCTCCTATTTTTGCCATTTCTCTCCCCCTTCATCCCTTTCCTCACTATTCTCCCTTGCCCTTATTATTTTCCTTTTTTAAAAAAAAACTTTTTTATTTCCCTTTTCACATATTTTTTTTTTTAATTGAGCATGACTGCAAACCAGTTTGGGTCTCTCAAGTCCTTAGGAAACTGTGCCCAGTCTCCCCTTCCACTAATAATGCTGTACTGCATTTACTGCAGAGCACAGAATGTCAGAATTCAAAGGAAAAGGACAGTGAATACATTCCTAAGGTGATGGCACCCACTCTGATTTATATGGACATATTGGCAAACTTGGCAAAAGGAAGCATTTAACTGCCTGCCTCTGGGGAAGGGTGGAGCAGTTGTGTTACTCTTAGTTCAGAGCATGTTCAGATACAAAACTGAGCGTT
Source organism: Corvus cornix cornix (assembly GCF_000738735.6). NCBI lineage: Eukaryota > Metazoa > Chordata > Aves > Passeriformes > Corvidae > Corvus > Corvus cornix. Next base: position 63,844,409 of record NC_047057.1, on the reverse strand, counting down.
GGAAAAGGGACACTTCTCAGTTTTCATCACCATTTGTCTCTAGTGCTGAAAAAGTGCCTAAGTACATGTGGCCCAACTCATCAGAGAGTCCAATACACCGCATTATGGAGCAGATCCTCCTGAGAGCCACCACACAACACACACATGACAACCAGGGGATCAGCCCCAGCTGGCCTGGGGTTATAAAAGACTGGCCTGATCCCATTCTATGACAAGAGGTCCCACTGAGTGGATGAGGGAAAGATTGTGGGTGTTGCTTACCTGGACTTTGGTAAAGCCTTTGAAAATATCTCCCACAAAATTCTCCTGGCTGCTCATGGCTGGGATGGGTGGACAGGTCACTGGTGAAAAACTGGCTGGATGGTCAGGCCCAGAGGGTGGGAAATGGGGTTGGATCCAGCTGGTGCCCAGTAACTGGGGGTGTTCCCCAGGGCCCTTTCTGTTTAATGTCTTCATCCATGATCTGGATCCTGGTTGGACTCTGATGATCTTAAGGGTCTTTTCCAACCCAAATGATTCTATTCCATTAGAAATAGAATATTCTAATAGAATATTAGAAAGGATGAGCATTTGATAGGCCCAGGACCTGTTGGATATCGAAGGGAGCTGTCCACCACCCTCTAACATCCTTATGCACAACATGCCTGTGGTGTATGATACAGCGCAGAAATTAGGAATGACATTGAGTTGTCAACCAGATAAGGTTTGCATTCATTTAAAAAAAATTACTCTTAATGGTAATTAAGAGACACTAGTGAAATGCATGTGAGCAAAAGTGCTGGAGATCACCTACAACTGCCTTTCGATTTTTCACTTCAAAAGGCCCTAGAAATTTCAATATGGTGGTGACTAGTAACTGTAGTGAACTCTTAATGGATATTTTTCCATTCTTAAAGAGCTTTATGAGTTGTCACTGAACCAGTTTTATTAATTTAATTCTCAAACATTCCAAAGTAATGCTTTTTTCTTCACCTCCCATGTTTTTCTTTATAAGATTCCACAGACACACGTGACTTCACTGATTTAACTTAAAGATGTGACAGAAAAATAACTTTTTCTTATATCCTGCTATGACAATGGGAACAAGGACAATTCCCTCAGATGTATGTACAGGACCTATGTGTAGGCAAGTCCACGTGCACTTTTTCTCTCCTCTATTAAGTATTTCTGGAAGGGTATAAGCAGGCATGGTGTTCCCTTTGTCACCCTACAGTGGTACAGAAGACCTTGTGAAATATTTATTTTCTGCAGCTCAAAGAACCAATAGGATCAACCAAATTGGAGATGGCAGTAATAAAGATAATGAAATCCTTGCTGATCACACTAAAAATGTTTTGGAGAAAGAAGGGCACGGGGACACCTGAGCAAAAACCCCATCTGCTTGTCTCAGCCACATTTATGTGTCCTCTAGTGGTCTGTTTTAGTAATCCCTGTTTCAACCCGTATATAGAGGGCTCATTAAGTAAAGGTATCTTTTCTGTTCATGCTGAATTTGAATATTTAATGGAGCTTAGATGCATCGTGTTGGTGCATTGCACAGGCACACATTTGACCCAAACATTTTTGAATTGTTTTTGCTAAACTGGAGTATAACTTGAAGGACATTTACCAGATTTCTAGAGCCAGTGGGTATTAGTTTGTCCCTGTGACATAGAAAAACCATTACTTTTACAGATGTATGGCCAGATTTGGATCTCAGACACGTAAGGGCTAATTAATAATAACTTTCAAAGTGTCGTTTTTGTATCACGACTGAGTTCTGCTGTTATCAAGCATTCCAACAGCAGCGAGCTGTGGTCGTGGCAGTGACATGAGCGTGGTCCTTTTGAACTCCTGAAGTCGGTGTCAAAACAAGTGTTACTTTGCAAAGAGGGATTTGGGTCCGTGCTGCTTCCATGTGAAGGCTCCAGTCACGCTTCCATTGCAGTTTCACTGGCTGAGCTCAACTGTCTACTACAATAGACACTTTCCCAGGGATTAAATGTGTTTACGTTTGTGGTTGCTCTGAAAGAACTGTGAAGCCTTTTTATTTAATTAAATTAACATCTATTCTCTTTAGTGAAACATAATGTGCATTCTCCCTTTATATTCATTCTTCACCTTAGGCAATTTGGATAACATTGTCAGGTTGTTAGCAGAGATTAGCTTCACATAGGATTGTGCTGGCTTTGCGAAATGTATTCTTTCAGATCTTTTCAACTCTTGAGTTTGTTTGGTAGTGAATGAATAAATTGTATCATCCTGTAGGCTAAAATTCACCTAATTGCCATCTATCATATTTCAAGGGAGCTCAACCAAATAAGTTATTTCCTTACACATTAAATACATTGCTTAATCTTTTAATTCCTTAAAACAAAAGAAGTATCCTGACTGTTCTGTGTGGTACAAAGTAGAAAACTTATTTCTGTTTCATGGCCCCGATATTTTTTTATTTTTCCCCTTTTTAAAAGTAATAATAAGCGTTCAGACTTCATCAAGCTGATACATGCTGAGTTCAAAAGACTGCAAGGAATAATAAAAAAAAGGATTAATGGATATTTATAAGAGGCAGAGTTCATTACTGTCCTGGTTTATCGCAGGTTTATTATCCTTTTTGTATTTTATGTGTTCTATTTCCCTCCATATAAAATATAGACTTGCAATATGGGTTTGCTCTCACTGTTTCACTTCATCTCAGTCAGGGCAGATGGAGATGCCATTTCCTTGAATGAATAAAAGGACATGAACCTACGCTTCACACAATGTTTCATTAAGAACACCTCTGTGCAGTATCAGGGAGAAACCAACTGCAGAAACCAAAAAACTTAGAGCACCTCTTTTTTCTTGTCCCCCTGTAGTACAGGAATTAGCAAGAAAAATAACTGAGATACAGAACTGAGAAACCAGTGTATGGACATTTCCTAGGAACTGATAACCAGGAAAACACAACTAAAACTGTGGCCAAGCATGAGGGATTTTATTTGAAAAATTAAGGCTTGGAAACAGGTTTTATTTTCCAGTTTGTCCAGTGCTCAAGTGGTTGCCATACAGGCTGAAGGCGTAGCAAGTTTTGAGGTAATCCTGTTTCCCTTTAAATTTGCCACAGTGAGAGTAGTTTTCAAGAACCTCTTGCCAGTTTTTAAAACATCATGATGGCTATTTCTCAAGAAATGGCTGAAGTCATTGCTGTTCTGAGTGAGTACAGGACAGTGGTATGGGAAATCTCATAACTGACTCAACGTCAATTTGGGTACGTGTAAGAAATGGTAATACATTTCCGGTACTATTAGGTAAGTCCTGCTCGGAACTGGATGAATATAATCCCAAGGATTTGGTGTCCTTCCCAGATTTCCTTCTATTCTTCTTCCTCTGACACTGTCACTGCCTCTTGCCAGCTTGTCCATCAAAAAAACCCAAACAAACCCACTTTTCTTCACCTGTATGTTCATCATTTGTTGCTACTTCCCCTTTCTGCACAGCATTTGCAGGAAGAAGAAAAGAAGGGATGTTTCCTTGTGGCATTGTTTAAGGTTGAGGAGAAGGAACAAGCGTGGCTGTTGGTTAATGGAGACACTGTTTATTCTAAGCTGTGGTTCATATTATTCGAGAGAAGCAAGTACTTCACTGCAGACTTCCTTTTCACTCAGCTGCTCGGGCCAAATTCTGCTCCCATGTTCCAACTAATTGTATGAACTAAACACAAATCTTCCCTCCCAGGAGTCACAGGGATAGTATCTTTTCTCCAAAAAGAGATATCAGGAGAAACACAGAGCTAGTGGAGAATTATCTGACATCAGTTATTTCATTTTTTGTGGATAAGGCTGAGCAGCTCAAGTGAATCTTTCTGCAGAACGACATTGGTTGTGAAGAAACAAGAATCAGGAACAAATTCTCAGAAACTGAAAGAATAATAGAAAAAGAGACTGAAAGAATGGGAAGCCTTGGCCCACATGGCTCCTACCAGAGACAAATGATGCAGGCTCAGGGGCTTGATCCGAAGTAGGCAAAGCAGGGATCTGCTCCAGAACCTTGCAGTCTCCGTGTGAAAGTTAGAGTTGCTGAGCAAAGCAGTTTTTGAAACATATTGGAGCAGCTCCTAGCCCTATCCTGTTGAAACCTGGAAGAAAAAATGAAGCAAAGGAGAGAAGAAAGGAGGAAAGTTGGTTGCTATTCAGGACATATTAGATGTTTCCTACACTACTTGCTTTCTAAGCAAGTATCTCTCTGTAAGGGTTTAAACTTGGAGTCATAACATGTGTGACAGGTCTCTGTGCAAGTAAATTTCATCAGTTCCCATTTCTCTCACCTTTTAAATAATCTTCTGAGGTCAGGTCACTTCTCTGGGAGTAATTGAAGGTAAATCTCAAACTCATTGTGTGCCAGGATAGACAGAAGTAAGGTAGCACATTTCTTTCCATCTGAGAGGTTTCTGGAGATGCCTTTGAGACACTGTTGGTTACACTTGATATACTGCAATGAATTCTTTCTTTTACTGACCCTAAGTGTCCTTTGTACTGGAAAGAGCAAACTGTTACAGAACTCATTTAGTAGCAGTGTTTTAAAACACTGTTAAAGACAAAAGAGCTGATTTGCATCTCTGGTATCCAACAAGGTTCAGATAAATTACCCTCATAGTTGTTTGTGTCTTTCTATTTTCACCTTTCTCTGAAAGTAATCCCAAAAGAAAAGAGCCAGACTAAGGGTTTTTCTGATCTTTGTAAGAGTGTACTGAAGAGAAAGACTTTAGTGCTGCTGCTCAGACTGAGGAAGTGGAGAACTCAGACCTTAGAGAAGTTACTACACAGATACTTTGGTTTAGTCTGTGCTTCGAAAAGCTGGACATGCACTGTTCTAAACAAATCCTTTGCTGTTTAAAGAGCTTTTCAGTATAATTTAATATCTCAAACTAATTCAGTGCCTCTGGAAATTGTTAGTTCTACTGCATAAATTGTTAATGTTACCTCGGGAGGAAAGAGAGGCAGAAAGTAAAGACCTAAAATGTCACAGAGGAAAATATCAGATCAGCATGAAACAGGAATGCTTCATTGTTAATTGTTAATTACTTTTGGACCTGGATGAATAAGAAGCACCCATGCAGAAGTGACCCAGCCCACACTAAAGGCAGTTGTGAAGACGGCATGTCACAAAAACAGGAAACACTTCATACCTAATCTGGCACGAGACAGGTTAAAAAGCTGAGACATTTAGTTGTTGTTCTTCCAGAAGAATCACAGAGAAATGCTACTTGAGTTTGAACACGTTGAAAATTATTGGATTATGTTTTCAAAACACTCAAAATTTCATGGTAAACACCTTAGAAATGTTCACCCGTAGCACATCAATTCCCCGTGCATCAATTGTGTGTATGCATATGTAAAATATTTGCATGTATGTGGTGATCAAGTACACGGGTAAATCTAAGGTTGGATCAGCGAGAATAAGCAATAGTAAATGTGGAGAGAAACTCAGCTGAGTAATCAAAAATAATTGTAAATGTGCACAAATTACAAAAATTAATTTTCAGAAAGATTGGAGGTATCTTTTTTCCTTCTGTTTTGAGCATATATTATCCTGTCTATTGTAAATACATGTGAAACCCAAAAGCAGAATAAAATAGCACAGATCTTCCAGACTAGGCTATTTTGGGATATTTTTTAGAAGAATTTTACTTACACTGGTCTTCGTGTTTAATTAGTTTTATTTTGGGCTCTCACATGGCTAGAAGCAACAATTGTGTGTTTCACTGGGATGCTGGGAAATTCCCTCTTCCAAAAGATATAAAGTTCCCTTATCTAACCCTGGAGGGCTTCAATTTATCAAACTTTAAGATAATTAGCTGTTTATATATATATTTGTACATGTAGGTACAAAAGCTGTGGCCTATGACAGAACCCTGCCCAAGCTGAGCCTCCTGCAAAATATCAGATTTTTTTGTGGTTTCCATCTCCTATATTAAAGAAGATGGATTAGTGTGTTAGAAGCAAATTATGTGGCTGAAATTTAATTAGTGTATCTATTGCAACCCCTTTCAAAACAAAGGAGAAAATTTTCAGAATGTCTTCTGAAGAATGAGATAAAATTGGCATTTGAAAGGATCATAGAGGCACTACAGATAAGAGGTTACAAACTGAAAATAAGTCAATAATAATTCAATTTCAAAAAGGTCAAAATTCCTACTAGGCTGTGTGAAACATTTCCTTCTCTGATTTTTCACAGGCTGAAAAAGTCAGCAGGACAGCAGCAAAAACAATTGGAGGCTTAGGAAAAGGATAATGTGAAGAAAAATTGAATGAACTATGGATGAACAGCCTACAGAAAAAAATGAGGCAGCTCATCTTGTTACATACAAAATTTGCTATAAAGACAAAGGGAATAACTTAATTTCTTTTGTCTTTATTGGACAGGACTAAAAGTAATAGGGCAAACTGGATGGGGGAATGTTTAATCTGGATACTAGGAAAAATCTTCCTACTGTTAGAAGGAGCTGCTTCTGGAGTTTACTGACTGTGAGAAGAAACTGGAGATGCCTCAGCTGAGTTTAAGTTGCTTGGTCCTATCTTGGGCAGCAGGATATACTCCATAACCCACCCAGGCCTCTTCCAGGACTACTTTGTATGACTTCACTGGCATTTTGACGTGCAATCCCCTGACAATTTTTCCATAAAGTGCTTCACAGTGATTTGGTCCCAGGCAGTGAGAGGGCCGTATGCAAAATCACTCTTTTATGACCTATTTTTAATATTCCAGAGCTATGCAAATTTCTACTCACGGACCTGTTGTATTTTCTTCACAGAAGGTTCTGGGTCCATGAAGATGGTATAGAGTGGGTTTAATATGTGTGCTTTTGCAGAGCAAAAAAACAGGAGGGGAAGTTGGTTAAGATGCTGTCTTAATAATAAAACTTTGGCTGAAGTGTAGTCAGATAGTTTATAGCTGTAGCACAGTGTTCCAGTTCATCTAACCATATGTGAGTGCTTCCACTGGCTTCACTGATGTTCCCTAAGCTTAAGGTGGGTTAAGCTTTGTGATTTGACTGTCTATAAATGCATCTCCATGCATGCATGGTTTTGTTAGCTCTCAGGAATTTGATAGGAACATGCTCTTTTTTCCTGCCTGTGGGACATGAATATTGTCCCTACAGTTCAAGACATTGTCATACCTGCTTCTTGGCCCCACTGAGACTCATGATTATGAGTTTTCTTCAGCTGGAATGACTTAAAAACATAAATAAGAAATATTACCTTTTCATTTTATTTAATGGAAAACATCCAGCAGTGCTCCTTTGGGAGACAGCACTGAAATGGCTAATTTTACCTAGTAAGTTTCTAGGACTGGAAAATAAGTGTGTATGGCTTCAGCTCCTGTAACTTTGGGAGGAAGGAGAGATGATAAAACCTTTTTCTTCCCTAGTTTTTTAGCACGAGGATGTCCTTCTGGTATCATGCCTGAACAAAGTCCCACAGTATTTACAGTTATCCGTGTAGATAAACTGCTTAACTGAGATACAGACAGGAAAAAAGTTACTGATCTGCTGAGAGTGCTCAGGTCTGCATGCTGGAGTGTTTGAAATGCAGTCAATGACAGGAAATACATGACTGCTGGAGCAGGACAGAGTTCAGATAGAGTGACTTGGTGTGCATCACACCTGCTAAATGCTTTTGGAGATCCACGTGGCATGTGAAGACCCTGTTCTTCTTCCTCTGAGCACACACATTTCTTGCCTCCTTTGGAAGCTATCTACGTGGTATTTTCCAGGCTGATGAGAGTCTGTTTGGGCCACTGAATGAGCCACCATGGAGCTTCCATGAGCTCAGCTGGGAGAGAAGTGTTGTTATCTTTGGCACGGCAGCCTGAGCTGTGCTCAGCACTGACCACACTCTGGTGACTGGCTGCCTCTGCTCTGGGCAGCTGGGAGAGCCAGCAGGCTGGGCTGGCAGCTGCTCAAGGCACATGCAATCCTGACTCTGGCCTACAGACCAAATGGCATGTCAGCATTCCCACCATGTTAGGCTAGGACACTGGGAAAAACAAAAAAAAGGGTTACTCAAAGGCTTAAAGAAGCAGTTGCGTGTATGTGACACTTGCTGAGAGAAGGCACAGGAGGTGAATGCATGGTTTCACAGGCTGAGTAATGGTTTACTGAGGTGTACGTAAAAGATAGGGTGGATTTGTGTAACTACAAGCTTACCTTTCAGATCTTGTCCTCCTTCACTTGAGAAGATTTCCTCAGTTGAGTACAAAAGCAATTGTTCATTGTGTGGTTTCTGTATGGTCTGTTGGCATGGAGCAGAGCCAAGCTTCCTCAGGTTTGCTGGGCAACCAACCACGATTCTATTGTTCTTTCACCAGTCAAGGAGGATTTTCATAACCCTTGGTGTGCTAGATATCTATGTGTGAAATCTGATTTTAATCTGTCTCTATAAACACACCAACATATCTCTCACTAGCCCTCGGGGCGTTAATGCCTGAGGTAATGTCTGCATTCAGTGCTCCTCCCCTCCATTGCTCCCTGCTTCCTCTTTCACACAAAAGCTTCTTGGCTCAAAGGGTTTAGTCCCTCATCCTCACCAGATTTTTTACGCAATTTCTCTTTGCTGGCACGTGGTGAATGCCGCCCATGCACCTGCAGAAGGAACAGATGGGAATTTTTCTGATGTGCCCTTGTGGCCCCATGGCAGCACCTCTCACAGGGAAGAAAGAGCCTTTAGGGTCCTGGGCAAGATTGCAGTGTGCTAAGTGCCAGTGCTCTGCCTAGACTGCCCAGTGACCAAAGCTGGTTTGGAATCAGTCATCAAAGTGTCGATCAGCCCCCTGAAAATGGTACCAGTGTGCTGATTTGTATTCAGGAGTCAGAAGTTTGGCAAAGCTAATCACAGTGTGGAAAAAAAAGAGCTTTACCACCTTAGGTCTTTAATTTAAAACTTTACCATCATAAAACCTAAAACTTTATCTGATGCTACCAACCCTCTCTCCAATCTCTTGAAGTGTAAGAAACAACAAAGTTGCCTTGCTTGCCAACACATCTTATTTCAGCTGGAAGACATTCTGGTTCATTTTTTGCCTCTTGTTGAACCCAAAGATGAGCACATAGAAAGATTAGATCCAGTTCCAGATGACGAAACAAAATGGATCTCTAATTTTGATAGCTTTGTGCTACAAATTTCCTTTTTTGGCTGATATGCAGGTGGTATGGCTCTGTTGCACTACCCAGCTTGCAAGCCTGGATCTTTAATTAGTGCTGTACCTGCACAAGCATCAGGGTCTGTAAATCTACAAGGTGGTGACTGAAACTTGGGCCCATCATGCTAATTAAGAACTCATTCTTCTGGTAGGGAGAGGTTAGATTGTTTCCAATGAACCTAGTTAGTCCTTCTGTCGTAACAAGCAGTGCCCAGTCTTGCACACGTGTGTTGTAACACCTTATCATCACCCTCTCATTAACGCAGGAAAAGCACAGAATGCAGAAAGGTTTATCGGGCGTCTGTTGTGTAACTCAGCGCTGACGTGCGTCCCATCATCATTCCTTGGGGACGGCAGCAAAGAAGAGCTACTGTTGAGATACTTGAATTTGGGCCATCTCTCCAGAAATAAAGTCCCCTCTGTTTCACATCAGGTAGAGTATGAAAGTTTGGCTCCTTCAGTGAATAACTCATTGTTAGAAAAGAAATCACCAAAGTGCAGCAGGTAAGAACCAAGAGTCGGATATTGCTGCTGACCCACAATAAAAGACCTCAAAACTGCATTATGAGCCATGGAGGGGTTCAAATTCGCTTTGGGAGTGAAAATACAGTGAAGATAATTAACTAGGCATCTTTAAGTTCTCTGAGGAAGTGTTTCCTGCTTGGCTAAGGTTAAGAAAACTGTAAGTTTGCGTACATGTACAACTGAACGGGATGGTTCTTGCAGAGTTACCCTAGACAAAGAAAAGGTCTTGCAGATGATGGAGGTTCTAGCCTCTTTCTCATTGAAGTTTGCAGAATTCCCCATTGATTTGAGTGGAAGCAAGATTTGGCTCTAACTATTAAAGCAAGGCAGACATTTAAGAACCACAATGTCACTTGGTGTAAGCTACACTTTATTATAATAATTATTGTGTTGCTTAATGGCAAATGAATAGTATTGACTCTTACAAAATGTGTTTTTCTTTGGAAATGTTTATATTGTCATCCAGAAAGGGGGTTGGAAGAAAGATCTGCCTTACAACTATTGGTGTTTCTTAGGACTTAACAGGACCTTATTGTGCTGCACCAGTGCCTAAAACTGAGCACAGAGGTATGCATTATAAGACAATATATACAAACTTAATTGTACTATACCAAAAGACATTTAATGTGGATGCTTTCATCACACTTTGTTTCAAAGTGTTTCAAAAGGTAAAGCAACATAAATTTCATCTATAAGCACACAGGATGTTTCACATAAAGGAAGCAGATCTTCAGAGTGGAAAATCCTGATCCATAACTCCTTGGCTACAGCCTACAGTGACTGTGTAAATAAAAAGAGTCCTTGACAACTCTGTATTGGGTGGTGACCTGCAAGTGAGAGGAAGACAGCATGAGGGAAAAACCAACACAATACGAGATGGGCCTAGGAGCAAATGAAGCTGTTCCACTTTTCAAGCAATTAGAAGCAGCTGGGAATGGAGTTTCCACAGAAGGGACTTCAATTGAACATGTGACCTTGCCTTGCTGGGGGTTTCATCAGAGCACATCTAGAAGTGCCAGTGATTTGTGGAATTACTGCGTCTTGTCAAAGAGTCTAACTGAGTGAGGTAAACCTGAGGCTGCAAGTGTTGTGTAGGGAGAGTTTTAAAAGTGTATCTCACCTAAATTTACAGAGATACCGTGGGCTTTCTTCTGAACTCTTATGAAGTGAGGTGTCCTCCCTAGGGAATGGTAGCACATGTTGATCTAACCACACAACTGAAAATACATCAAAAATATTAATATACATCACTTTGCTTTCAAATAAGAAGCAAAGTTAATTAATATACAAATTCTATGTGATTGAGAACAGGATGAGAGCATCCTCTGGAATGATTTTATTATCTGGTAGATATATATGCTTCTACCTATCTTGTGGAATGTTAAACATGGAACAGACCATGGCTTTTCCTTCCCCTATCCATGGTTATGGCTGCCTGGAAGGCATGTCTGAAAGAATTACACTTAAGGGATAGGACAGAATTACAGTGTTGGGATAGCCAAATATTTTGGGTGTCAATGTCACATGTTGTCAAGCACATTCTCTAAGCTGGGGATAGCAGTGAGAAGCAAAATCTTTTTCTCCAGTTTAATTCAAGTATAAAGAGTCCAGGAGGGGACAAACATTTTTCAAACCATGAGGAATTTTGATGGAGGAAGCATGGAACTCTGGCATGAGCAGGGCAACTAACCTGCTTCCCATCATTGTGGAAGGGAGGACTGAGTTTGGAGAAGCTTGGGGAAGTTTGCAGGAGGGAAGGAGAAGGTGAAAAAGGGCTCTGGAGGTGAGGCAGAACCAAGTCACAGGGCCATGACACCAAGGTGGAGTCAATCCCACCAGATACAGAGGATTTAATGCAAAACCCTGTCTTGAGCGGAGCCTCTAGCAGAGGAGACCAGACACAACCACTATGTCTGGGCCAGAAAATAAAAATGTTATGTTGATAAATCAGGTATTTCACAGAGGAGACAGGAGAATGATAAATGGTAAACAGAAGGGATCTCCTAGTGCTCAGTTTAACAAAAAGAATGACATGGAAAGACTTGTTAGCAGATTATATGCACGTAAATGGAAAGGAGAAAGATGCTAATAGAGAGAACATGCTCCTGAAGACAGAATTTTAATGTGATGAAGCTGAATATAAATGAATCCTGGAAATGGAGTGTGAATTCTGGAAAAAGTGCATCAAAGATTCCCATGGATGGAATTGTGTAAATCATCAGATAACAATCAGTCAAAAATCCTCACAAAGACAGACAGAGAGGTGTAGATTGCTGTCTCATTCCTCATTTCACATGGTTATTTAAAACACCAATATTACAGCATTTCTTTTTTATCAGCCTCTGAAGATTGATGTGAAGAAGTGGAAAATGCTTGCTGAACTTGTCTAAAGATTTACATTGTTTTAGCTCCACAGAAGCAGTGCCACTAACGGGAAGAGAATGCCTTTTCCAGATACGTTTCCTTACATTGTTTTAGCTCCACAGAAGCAGTGCCACTAACGGGAAGAGAATGCCTTTTCCAGATACGTTTCCTTCAGTACACCCTGTGTAGGAAATGCAGGTCTCTACTCCAGAAAAATGGATAGTTTATAGAAGAGGCTGATTGCTTTACAGTATGAAACTGAAAGCTACATTTCATTAAAACAAGTTGGCTGCTCTGGGAGTGGGACTGCTACAGTGATAAATCCTAAAGAGCTGTGGTAATGTGGGTCTGCTCTAACAGCTGTTAGGTTTTAACAGTGTTCACAGGTAGCACTGGCCACTGAATAAAACACAGCTCTTTATGCTTCCAGCATTTTCACTGCTCTGATTGTTAACTTGACGGTTTTGATCTGTCAGAGCTATTTCAGAAGGCTGAAAACAGTGAGGGAGTATGTCCCTAAATGAAGCATGAAAGGCTTTTCCATCAGAGTAACATTTATTAATTTTAAGACTGGTCCAAGTAGAATCAAGATATATTCTTTTGTTCCATATCAGTGAGAGATGACAAGAAACACACTGAAAAATTGTCTTGCTTCTGAGAAGAAGATATGGTCACATACTTGTATTCTTTAACAAGTGTTTTCTTTGTCTGGAGAGCCTTGTTACCTTGAATGGCAAAGCCACCTATTTTTTTTTTTTTTTCCCATGGCTGCATTCTAGGAGCACTTGACCACCTGCAGAGATCTGATTGTGGGACTGGGATCTTGGTTCAGCTACTTGTTCATTATTTCACATTCCAGAGGTTTCAAGTATACAACCAGCTAATAGGGATATCACCCTGTAATCACACAGGACCATTTACAAGACTTCTCCAGTTTTGGCAGGGAGGAAAGAAATATTTTCCTATAAAAATTCTGAGGAGTTATCATCTGGGACATAATCACAAACAAATATTAGTTTTCCCCTTGAGAATCTAAGTTGGTTACGCTGACACATGAAATTGAGTATTGAAAGTGTTACTGTTTGTGTTGTCCTATATGGAGAGCATTATATATTATGTATTGTATATTTTACAGGATTCTATTATGTATTTCTTTTGTCCTATATGTCCTTAAAGCAGAAGAAAGAACCACAGGATTTTCAGGTAGTTAACCTGTGCCAGTCAACCTGTTGATCTTTCAATCTATGTATTTCTTGTTCCATAGCAATATGCACAATTACTGGGCCAAGTTGTGGCCGATATAGATGGTAGTTATTACACACCCAGTTTAATAGAAAGGAAAAATCCCATACAGATTGAAAGGAATGCCATAGCAATTAAATCTAAGAAATACACAAACAAATACTGCACAGTCTTTTCCCTTTAACCCAATATCAGTCCAGATTGCCTCCTCATGTGAGACTGTACTCATCCCAAGTAAACAAAATCCATGCCATATCCAATAAACACACTGAAGAAAACCTACCTCAACTGGAGGAAACTGAGAGTAGGATATTCCACTAAATAAACAATGTCTCGATTATGGCTATTAGCTTCAAAGGAGAAAGCCATTTTTAGACAATTTAAAACAATCATAACACCTTCCCTTGCATTGGTTTGTGCCATTTTAGCAAGGAAAGCAAGCAGCACCTTTGCAATAGGGGTTTAGGGTATAATTAGAGACAAAGAAATAATTTAAAGTAGCTTTTAAAGACATTAAATAATGTATCAGAAAAATTTTGTTTGCAATGCATCCGGGTCTATTTCTATTATTTTGCAAGTAGAAATCAAGCAATCAGTGGTTCTTCATCCACTGAGGGTTCTCTTCAGCTTTATCATAGTAAGGATGATAAGACCTTTATAGGCACAGATACATTCCCTGAAGAACAGTGGCTTCATCATGTATTCTCACTAATTTGAAACAAGAATATTTCAGCATCTATGTTCTTTACAAAATACAGGAGTGAATTGCTGAATTACAGGTTTAGCTGTCTCTCTATTCTGTTCATCTTCATACTATTTGCCTACCTCCCTGTCTTCTCTTTATCTTTCATTTTATCTCTGATCTGTTCTCAAGATCCACTGGAATTTAAATGGGGGGAGAAAAATGATCCCTCTTCACAACAGCTGAGTGCATTCTAGCAAACTGAATGAGCCCTTCTTACCCCAAAGATGTGGAACAAAGGGATTGAAAATTGTCGTGTGGTCAGGATTTCTAGCCAGCTTTTGAAATGCTAGGCAAACAAATGCACTATCTAATGTCAGAGCTGATGTTGCATCACAAGTCATTGGGAAGACATTTAGTGCTCTTTTCCCCACTGTGTTTGTTGTTGGAAGAGTGGTATTTACTGTTGCACCTTCATGCCTGCAAGCACACATAAACTCATCCCTTTTTCATTATCCTAATATTTCTATCACTCACAGCGTGATTGAAAATTTCCTGGAAGGATAAATCCCAACTTAGGGAGGTGCCTTTTGTGGGTTCCAAAAACGTCAGTTTACATTTGGTTGATTGGTAATTGTGGAACAGGCATTTCTCAGCCCATAATTTGAATAGTATAGGAGGTTTGGGTTGGTTTTTTTTTAGGGGAGGCATTGGAAACAGGTCAAAACCCTTCATTCAGTAGCACAAAGCATTGTGGTGTTTCACATCCACGACTTAGCAGAGTCCAGACTCTGTGGCTACATGAAAAGCAGCCCCTCCATTTCCTTCCGTGTGTGTGCTGTGGAGTGGTGACAAGTATCTGGCCATTGGGGTGACACTCAGATTCCATCTTGTGAGAGGAAGAGTGATGAGAGACGAGGGCTGTGCTGGCACTTGGTCTCAGAAACCGCTGCAGGGGTTCGTGGTGCCACCTGCCTGTCTCACCTCAGCGAGCTGAGAGGCAAGAATCCCAATTTTGCAGATGTATCTTCAGAGAAAAAACCCACCTTTTTGCCATGGGTGGCCCAGAGAGAAGAGAACAGCTGTTGGAAGGTGCTGAGAAGTACGGAATGGTAGAAATAGTTCCAGAAGAGGGAGGTGAGTAGGGAAAGGCGAGGTGAGGTTTTCAGAAGCACATAGTAAACTGTGAAGCCATATTACAGACATGGTTTAGTGCATGGTTATTCAGCTTATCTTGCTGGGAGGATAACACCACCCATAATTTTATGCATATGCTGTACATAATATTTACAAAGACACGTAAAACACTTCTGTAAATAGGACCCTATTTATAGTTACATGTCCTGCTGTGTTTTGAAATACTGCCAGCTTTTTCTTTTTATTATTAATGTGGTATTATATTTATTAGTATAAAGATAGCAGTGGAACGAATAAATGTTCCTCAGCACTGGAATAGCTTCATCCTTGGCTGTTCACAACTTTCGCACACTTGTATAAACCAACTGGTATCAAGTTCAAAAGGAATCATATCAGTGACAGAGAAAAATCAAAACAGATGCTCATTACATTTGTCTAAGATAAAATTAACTGAACCTGTCATATTTCATGGGCTAACATCTGTAGAGCAAAGAAAATACACTTAATTCACTACAGCCTTTAGTTTATGGGTCAGATATGGCCTCTCAGGGCTATTGTGTTTGTGTTTAAAAAGCTTAGAGTTAAGTTTGAAAACAATAAAGCTGGAAATGTTTATTTTTGTGGCCTTAGATAATCATCCTTCCTGAGTTTCAGTTTTCTAATTCAAGGTTTACACTTGGATGGAATACCCAGACTCAGCACAAATAATTCATATGGGGAAAGGGAACTCATGAAGGGTATTAATGAATTTAACTGTTACCTCCTGACACTGAAGAGGAGCCTCTGTCTTAAACAGATCTGTCCCACAAGAAAGACCTGCCCATGGGTGTTCAGAAAAGGCATCTCTCTTCATTGCTGGGCAGTTTGACTTGATGGGAGAAATTGCTCCTTCTGCCCTGAAAGATAAAGGTGTGCTGAGAGGTCTGTAACAGTGATCTTAGTTCTTCATTCCTCAAATTTTCCAAGCAATAGAAGAACCCAAATATTTATCTCTTATCAGGTATCTCACCATTGCCTGCCACCCCCATACCGAATTTGGGATAGCACCACTGTGGCTGAGGTCCTTGCGATGACAAAGGCCAAACACTTCCAGGGATGTTCCAGCAAGAGTGTTGCCAGTGGATGATTCCTCCCTTCTGCCCAGCCCTTGTGAGGTGGCTCCCGTACTATTGGGTCCAGTTTTGGGTTTCCCATGCAAGAAAAGCGTTAGCATATTAGTTAGTCCATGGAGCACATGATGTATGAAAGGGGCTGTGAGAGTTGGATTTGTTCACCTTGAAGAAGAAAAGGCTGAGTGGAGGATGGGAGGGATTTTCCTTTTTGCCTTCAATTACCTAGAGAAGGATTATGGAGAACACAGGACTCTTCTCAAACTTGTGCAGTGAAGCACAACAGATTTCAGGAGGTCCTGGTTAGACATAAGAAAAATGTATTCACTTGAGAGAGGCACAGCGCTGGAAAAGGTACTTACAGAACTTGTTGGATTTCCTTAAATCTTTAACACTCAGTCTGACAAGTCCCTGAGCAACTGAATCTACCTTCAAAACAGATAGCAGGAGGTTAGTCTAGAGACTTCCAGAGGCTGCTTCCAACCTCAGCTGTCCCGTGACTCTATGGAAGTGGCCCTGGCTTAGTGCCACACAGTTCTTTGGGAATTTCCCATCCTCCTCTTCTTTATCTTCACTTTTTCCAAATTTCGAATCCTCCTCTCTCCAATGAAAACAACCTCACATTCAGACAGCTCAAGTACAAGCCAAGTCATTAGAAACCAGGTATTTCATGCACCATTCAGATCCTAGAAACAGCACCTACATCTTTGACCTTATTTACGAATTCCTTACCACTCACAGATTGTTACTACATCAATGTTTTAGCCAGTTATACATTCTATACTGTTTTCTAACAGTTCAAAAAAATCTTTCAGGACTTTTTTTGAATCTTTCAAAAATTTTCCAGATTGTGCTTCGTTGTTTTGAGTGATGGAAGAGGGTGGCTGTAAAGGATATAATCAATGCAAGACTGCTTTGTGAGGACTTCTTATCCTTGGGGAAAAGCCAGAGAGGGTCAGAAGAGAGGTAGTTCTGACCTTTAAGTACTTGTATTTTGAAATAAATATCAGGGATTTTTTTTTTTAATTATTTTGCATGAGCTGGATTCTTAATATGAAATCATTCTTTAAGTACAATCTATACGAGGTATGGGATATTGTGCCATTTTTATGGTACTCACTTTTAAAGCAGAATGGTTGGGGTTTATGAGACACACAGGCCTTCAGGGCTCTTTTCTGGTAATTAGACACATAAGTTAAATCCATAAAAGTGCTTTCTTGGAACCACTGTGGCTGAAAGGGTGACACAATTTACTTTTGTGCTTGGCATGAGTCCTTGAAGCAATATATACTATTTTATTTCAGGATGTGTAAACTACACATTATTGTCAACAGTAGAAACAATTATAACTAGACTTGCGTATTCATGCTAACTCATAATATCATTATAGAATGATTTGAGATTTAAGTTGAGAACACCAAAAAGGTACTTTCTATTTTTATGCAAAAATCCATAAAAAATACTGCCACAAAAACCTCTGCAGAAAATCAACAGGAAGATTTAATAGGGAGGGGAAAATTTCTGTGTGCAATCAGAAACAAGAGGTTTGTTCTATAGTGAGCTTTGAGAGGGAATGGAAGAATATGAGCTAGTTACAAGAGACAAAAGGACACCTTCTGTTTACAAAGCTGTAGTTAGTCCTTCTGGTCAAGGCTTTCCCCACAGCTTCTGGTGATACACCTCGGCCCTGACTTTTCCCGGTTGGAATGAACAGAAACAACAATTTTCCAAGAATGAGTGTGCCTCACTTCCCTGTGAAGCCACGTGACTAGGAGATCACATTTCAAGATAAAGCAAGGATGTTACCCTTTTGAATGAGCATCTTTATAAACTCTGAAGTGTTTGTAAATGGCAACACTCATGTTCATGTCACACCCATGTGCAGACAGATCTTGACTTCTAACCAGTTGCAGATCAGTTAAACAAGTGCTTGGCCATTATTTACTTACTGTAAACAACTTGACTTTTCTTTCTTAGGACATGTAAATAGAGGCAGGCACCACATTCAAATCAATTTTCTAGAAGCTCATAAAACCATTGCAAAGATTCTGAGTACTGCACTCTTAAACAAGATAGCAGAAGCATTTCAGGCTTAGACCATCCAACTAAAATGTCAGTCCAATCTAGAAACCAGCAGTGGGATCGCGAATTCAAGGAGGAAAGGAATCAGGATTTTAGATTTTCCATATTAGAAAATGATGGATTATAATGTCTATCAAAAGATCAGAGTGCTTTCAGCTCTGTTTTGATAATTCCTTTCTCATACCAAATACTTCCCAACTGTTTGGAAGCCTGTAAGAAGTTATTCAAGTTCTAGGAGAAGGCTGTCTGTACCATCAGTAAAATGATCCATGCTGAAATGGGCTAGTTTTTCTTCAGGCAGCTTCAGAGAAAACAATGATTCAATGAACACGGGGAATAAATGACTCTTTTACTCTTTGGATGAGGTTTATCAGGGCAAATTTGAGGTGCACTGTCAAAATAAAGGTGAGGGAGTATATCCTTCTGCTCCTTGTGTCACACAGCTCCTGTGGACACACAGAGATGTTCACTCTCAGGAATTCTCAGATTGTCTTCTTTCACTGGGAATCAGATTAATTTCTCTCTAGCAAAACACACGGAAATATCAGTGCTCAAATTGCCAATCTCTTTTCCCTAAAGTGGACAGTACTGCTGAAAGATTCTCCCTAAGGCACTCTGAGTCCCACTATTTCCCTGCTCAGGGGATATCTGTTAGTTAATAAAAATAGAGCTTGAGCCTGTTGACACTGCTGTGCCAGACTTTTACTGAAAAGTCTTCTACATGTGCAAATAGATTGCTTTTCCAAGGCTGCTGGCAAACACCAAAAACCTGATCTGAAATATTGAAACACACATATGCAAGTGTCCCCTGAAAGGAAAACATCAGAAATTAGTCATGAAAGGAAGAAGAATCTTTTAATTCACAGTATCTATGGTTAGAGCCAAGGCAGAAATAAAAAATCACGGTATCAAAGAATCATAGAATTGTTTAGGTTGGAAAAGACCTCTAAGCCCAACTATTAACCTCACACTGCCAAGTCCATCACTAAACCATGTTCCCTAGGGCCACATCTACACATCTTTAAATCCCTTCAGGGCTGGTGACCCAACTGCTTCTCTGGGCAGTCTGTTCCAAAGCTTGACAACTCTTTGGTGAAGAAATTTTTCCTACTATCCAACCTAAACCTTTCCCAGGGCAACCTTAGGCCACTTCCTCTTGTCTTGTCACTTGTCACTTGGGAACAGAGATTGACACCCACTTTGTTACACCCTCCTGTCAGGGAGCTGTAGAGAGCAATTAAGTCACTCCTGAGCTGCCTTTTCTCCAGGCTGAGCCCCCAGAGCTCCCTCAGCCGCTCCTCAAAGGACTTGTGCTCCAGACCCTTTGCCAGGTCCATTGCTCTTCTTTGGAAGTGGAACTAATGAAGCAGGAATCAAAAAGCACCTGAGTCTGGCATCAAAAGCCACAATCTGAAAGTACAGGAGGAGCCAAAAGCTAAGGGTGAAGGCCTGAAGCACCAGCTAGCTGGGGAACAATGTGGTCTGCTTCAAAGTTTACCTGTGGTTAGGTTGTGGTTCCCAAAGCTCAGGCCGAAAAGAGCAGTTCTTTGATCCTTGCTAATGAACCCCAGACAGTGGGAAGTGAGGCCAAACTCAGAGACCTCAAAGCAGGCCACAGCAGAACAAGCTCCTGGTTTGTTTAAGGGCATATCTGAGTGCAGCAGCTGAGGTGAACTGCAGGGTTTGGGAGGCTGTCAGTGGCACACTTGCACCGCGCTTGGTGCAGTATTTTGTTCAAGTATTTTGCTATTATTCTGTTTCTCCAGTAAGAACCAGATATTGGAGAGGATGTAAATATGGGTACAGTACTCCCCATCCATCAAGGAAAGGATTTTGTTCCTTTCCATGGACTTTGGATCAAGTTCACAAGGTCTTTAGGAGCTCAGTCAGTTGTGTGATCATGAATAATTTTCTTTCTTCTCCTACAGGTACTCTGCTTTGGCAGACTGACTGCTGCTGTTTTTCAAAGACTTTGAGAGAGAGAATGGCAGGAAGTATTAGACAGGGTAATTTTCCTGTGATGAATTAGGGCGGGGCATTCATTTGCTCCTTAGAGAAATCTTTGATCTGGTTTTGTATCTTCGCTGTCCTTGATGGGAAACAAACTGAGGCTATGTCAGGTAGTCATGAGTGGCATAATGCCTGTGCTCTAAGTTCTCACCTCCTTCCAGAAGACTTAGTGAGCATCTGGTTTCCTCAGATTCCTGACAACTCCTGTAACAAGCCATAAGGGGGCAAAAGCAGGGAAAAATTAGTATAGGTCAGCACTTTAGGCCATGTTATAAACGATGTGGTAATTTGGACTGCTGCATTTACAGCTAAATTCTACCAGATGACACATACAGAATGAATCATAACATGCCTGAATCTGCACACCCTTCACACTGCAGCAAGCTCAGGGCAAGAAGGGACAAAGGGATTAACTACTCTGTTGTCTCATTCCCCAAGATGCCAAATCAACGACCTGCCTTCTGCTTTTTGGATCTGCTTTTTACCACAGCTCACTCCAGTCCAGAAGCCCATTATCAATAGTTTTATGTATATTTATTTATATATTACATATGTTTATACACACACACTGAGAGAATATGTACACATGGTTTCCATATGGTTTGCTTATGTCAGATGTGTGACCAGTGCTAGCTGGATCATCAGCCATATGAGGGAGAGAGCTGCTATTGCTACAAGTGGGTGAAAGCTGCTTCTTCACCTCCCAAAACCTTATGGCACAAAACGATGGAGAGGAAGACAATGCTCAGGAGACTTTTTTGTAGATTTTTCTGAAATGGCACTGTTGCCCTTTCTCTGACTTCTGCTGTTCTTGAGCAACTGGCAATGCTAAGCTATTAGGAAACAGGGCATGCATGTTGCACCCAAAAATCTCTCATAAACACCTGTCTGTCATGGCTCCTTAGGAGGAAAATTTACTTTTGTCATTGCTCCTGGCATCTTGGAACAACAGCATACCCTGGTTCTCTGACCTTACCAGCTGGGTCTGGCTGCATGTAGAGCTTGGTGAAAACAGAACACGGTTCAGTCCAGAACATCTCCCACCAGATCTTTTTTTTTCTTTCTCTTTGTAAAATGTTACCCACAAAGGTCTTCCATGAGTAAATGCTTCCAGAATTCCTATGGTCTCATCCAGCTTTTGTCTGTAGGTCTTGTTGAGACAGGAGAGTAAAAATAAACACACCTCTGGTGGGTGAATGGATGGCTCAGAAATATCAGTAGGATGTAAGAGATTTCTTTTTTCTTTTTCCCTGTTTTTAGTGCTGGCTAGACTTCTGTTGCATTTGCAGCAATTGCCTTCTGCATAAGGAGATGGCATCTGCATTCAGAGGTAATTTTTTCTTTCACAGCCTACAGAACACACTTCAAATATTATTTTCAAAACACAAACTTTGTCTTCAATTATACCAAAGCTAAGTGAGAGTCTGGGAACAATGAGGTTTGTTCTCTTCACCTGGAAAAAAGTGCACTGGGATGAAAAGCTGAAGTCTTGATCTTGGCAAAAGCATCTGATGCACCCTTTGAAGGAGCCCCTTCCCCATCTTGCTCTTCCCTGTTACCACCAGCTGCCCTCAAACTGTGATTGCAATGGGCAATTTCTCTCATGGAGAAGGAAAGGGTAATTGAGGGAATTGGGAGTTCAGTGAGCTCAAAATACACCCTCATATACTCTTAGTAAAGCCTGCCTGAGGCCGTTTTGAAAGGACTTAGTCTAGCTCAGTGACAGCTGTTTCTTTCATCATCTGGTTTTTATGTTACTTTTCTATTTAACATTGCTCTCTGTTAGGTCTAACCACTCTTCTTTTGAGGGGCAGCTTTCTGAAAGGGGCTAAAGAATTTATTTTTTCAAAAATCCTGCATTGAAAAAGACCTAGAGAGGAGTATATTACTCTGAAAGAAAAGTTTTGGTTTAGCTTTAGTGCCTGGAAATGCGTTAGCAGCGATGGAGGTAAACACCTTAGAGGAATTAGTCATTCACTTCTCTACTTCCCCTCTTACAAGAAGACAGCAAGCCTGGGGCAAGTCCCTGGCAGCAATTGCACAGCTGGGTGGGGATTCCCTTCCACAGCAGAAAGAGTGATTATTCTCTTTCACTGCTTGATCCTCTTTAGCTGTCCTTGGACATCTATTTTACAGCTCATTTTCTCTCCAATGGCATGAAGTAGGGCTGCTGTTCTTCCTCTCTTGTTCGTTCCTCTGAAAGCCACCGAGTCCCACACGCAGAGGATCAACACCTAGTAAGGATGGAACAATTTCAAAATAATAATTTAAAAAAGCTAATTTCTACTAAACTTAAAGATTTGAAGCTGAAATTGCAAGTCAGTCTTGAGCAGATTAGGTTCACAGATGAAACTTTCCAGCCATTCAATGCTATTTAATTCTGCACCAACAGAAATGATACTTGATTTCTGTACCGACAGAAAACCAGGGAGGTTGAGGAGAAAAAGAAGAGGCCAGGAAATCTTCTGAGGAGAGGATTCAGCAGGAGTGGAGGTAGTTAACAAGAAGATAAGAATCTAGGGCAAGATTTCGCTAAGGTTTGATATATTGGTTTTATTTGTAAAGGCAGGCTAATTTTGTGTCAGAATGACCCAGAATTACAGAAACTTTTCCATCTATGTACTAAGGGGCCATATTTCATGCAATTTTTATGTATTAGAATACTCATATCTCATTTTACTACCTCTTCCTGCATAAAATAAACTTAATGCAAATAAATGCTTGAGATTTCTGTATTGCTCTGTTTTCTCACAGGTCTGACAGTGCCCTAATCGTTAAAAGAATATGATGATATTTCACCACAGTTTTTTGCACCATCGTTCAGAAAGAGTCCCAGCAAACTTCACCGATCTGAACTAATTAAAACCAGCAACAAAGATGCCTCTTCAGTTTTGATTCAAAAACCAAATCAGACTCTGATTTCCAGATATAAATAAGAGGCTGATTTCATAATTGTGAAGCATAAATACAACAGGCTCCTGCCACCAAACGTTTTCAATTTTTATTTAGGGCAAGCTAATAAATCAGGCTCTGACCTCAGACCGTAACTGGAAACATCAAATGAAAGGCAATTGTAAGGATATTGTGGAGAAATGTGAAGAACTGGATAGGTAAACTGAAATACTTTGAAAGTATCAGTATAAAATATTACTGCGAACTGATGAAAGGTTTTCAGCTCCAGGGTGTTTTTATTCCAAGACTTCTCCAGACTTCTTTTTGCTTTACAGCAAAGCAGCTGTGCTTATGCAATCCAGCATTGTATCAGGAAATGAACTGAAGCCGTTTGCAGGGTACCAGCTGTGGGAGTGTTCTTAAACCAGCACACAAAGATCTGGGATCTCAACAGTCCTGATTGTCCTGAGCAGCCCAAACTGCAACCAGAGAGGCCTGTCCCATCATTGTCAATTTAAGAATTGCAGGGTGATCCTTCATGGATGGCATGTTCTGTGATCTCCACACACCCTATGTCAGAAATGGATTTTTAATCCATTATTTAGGAATCTATTTCCAATCTTAGCTGAGGCAAGCAGAGTACCTTCAATTCAAAATCCCTTGTCATTCTGGTATCTCAGGCATAGAATTCGCCCTTGTTTTCCCATTGTTCACTGACAATGAAAAAAGCCCTGCTCTCCAACTTACTTCATTTCTCCTTTACAGTTCTCCAAAGGGAAGAAGGAGTTTCTTGCCAAACACTGCTGTCAGTCTGACATAACTGTGGGCTTGATCACATGAAAATTGAAAGTGTTTCTCTTTTCAATTGATTAAATGATTGAGTACAGACTTCTTTAATAGAGCAGTCAGTGTAACTCACCCATAAACTCAGCATGGAGCCCTGTGTTCACCATGTTCTAAATTGCTGACAAACAGTTTATGGTTTGTCACATTTGGCAATCTCTGTATCGGAAAAGGGCCAGTCTTCAGCTGAAATAAAAATAGGTACTTTGACCAGAACTTGGAAACAACTAGTAGGAAGAGAGGTTGTGCAAATATAAAAATGTTCAGCTTTTTGTTTCTCAGTTTACCAGCTTTAGTTTATACATCATCATAACTGTCCTTTGCAGTCACCTTCCCATCTGTAAATAATGCAATGCAAACAACGGTAAGATTTTGTATTGTGTAATTAGATATAATTTCTAACATATTCAGTAAATCCTGGGTGTTAGTGAAATAGAATGGCAGCTAAAGGAGCAAGGAAGGTGAACTTGAAACACATCTTGACTCTATTATTTTACTCTCATAAATCTTGCAGCAGGTGACACAGACCTTAGGGGGTTTGGGGTGTTTTTTCCTGCCTCTCTTCCTTTTGGCAATGTTTTGAAAGTTAAAAATTGGTTTTTGTTGGGTTTTTTTTAAGGTGTTTTGTTTTGACTTTCTACAAACATCTAGTATGAAAAAAAAAAAATAAGTCATGCCCGACAATTTTAACAGATTTTTGGACAGGTAAATGGTTCCATTTCTGTAATGCTATAACTCTGTCACAGCAGGGCACATGGAACCATTGACTCAAAGTAGTTCATGGAACCAAAGTCCAAATGGCAGCAAGCAGCAAAAACAAAGCACAGAAAAATCTAGTGGTACCATGGGTGAGAGAGATAGATAGATAGATAGATAGATCAGTTTTTGGTATAAACTGCATGCTTTTGCTTTATAATGTAAGACAGAGCCATCTGAGAATCCACAGGTGGTATTGGCCCCTTCAATGGCAGCTGATTTAGTTGTTGGTTAAAATTATGATGCTTTAGCAAAGCCATATGGGGATTAAAGATGAGAAGAGAAAAAGTGTCACAAATCAGAATTCAGCAGCTTCTTTATATACTTGACACACCTTTAAAAGCCCAAATATTCTTGACCTAATTTCATCTGATCTCTAAAAAGCACTCAAAGTCTGCATGGCCTGCAACTGCTCAGAGAATAATGATCCTGCAAACACTGGTCTCCACTTAAGCAGAATATAAATTTAGGCCAAGATTCCTGATTTTATTTCTCTCAGTTTATTTAAAGCAATCACAGTAGAGGTTGTTATAAACATTGACATTCAGTTTCTGGGTCCATACGACCTGGATGATGAAGAGTTATCTCCATGCAACAAGGCTGGCACTGCATGTATGGAGCCATCAGGTGACACAAAGAGCTCACAGGCTGGATGAAGTACTTCACCCACATATTTACAGCTGGCTCAAGGATAAAGACGACAGATGAGGAAGTCAGGAGCCAAGTTGGGAACAGGACAAGGAAAGATCTTCAGTATTTCTGCTCTTCTCTTTTCTGCCTTTAAATCCACAGGATCTCTTTTGCAGGCACAACTGCCCTCTCAGCATTTAGATCATACCAGAAAGTTGTGGATTTCCAAAGATAAGGGGTCTAAAAAGTCCATCTTTTTCTACCTTCTGTTTTACCTTTGATGTAGCAGTAGCTGTAGAATAGAAAGTTTTCTGTGCTGGGAATATACAGCTGAACATGTAGAAGGCTGCAATATTTCAAGAAGCTGAATGGTACAGGAATATTTGCAAAATGCTTCCCCTTTCAGAAGATCCTATGATCCTGAAATGTGCCATAGTGCCAAGTCACAAATGGCAATTAACCTAATTTCACTATTTTTTTTGGTAGTGAACTGGACCTTATTTATACCATTTAGTGAAACTTGTCCATCCAGTCACAAAGAAAACACTTTCTGTACTGCAATCCCTGAGTGAAGAATAGTACAACTGCTTTGCTTTTTAAAACTTTTGTTCCATCTACCCCTCACATATGCTAATAAAACACTTCCCAACACAGAAACACATTCTTTGCATCTGACACAAAGTATGGGAAGAAAAACTCCATAACTGACAATTTTCCTTACATCATTTATTTTTAAAGCATTTTATAGATGCTAATAAAGTGTTATGGATGTCATCCAAATTTCAGTGACATAAGTGAAAAAACTCCCACCACTTCAGTGACTTCAGCAAGCTCTGGATGTTACATGAATAACATCCATTGCATAAATCTGGACAGATATCATTCAGACAGGATTCTTGGATTTCAAACTTCACTTTTTTTTCCGATAATCTTTTTTGTAGTCTGTTTCCATTTCACGTAGAATTTTGACATGTTTAGTGTCGGACCCAAATCAGAATGAAGTCAAAAAGCCTTGATAATTTTATGACACTGGTAATTTTGTCAGTCTGATGTAAAGAACTACCACACATCAAGAAACCAAGGTCATCCAAGATACAGACACTGGAAAGATTGAAATTATGACTCATAAAATAAATTACTAGACTAAAATGTGGAAAATACAAACACACCAACACTTGACCTATTCATATTAATTTTAATTTGGTTTTTTTGTTAATCCCTTATTGAAGAGTTAATAGGGATTCAAAAAAGGTCAAACCCGCAAATGATGAAAAGACTCTAGACTAATTTTGGAGTTAACCAGTTTTATTTAAATGGAATAGCTGCTTGCTAAACAGTTTTCAAATTGTTCTCATGGTAAAAGGTATTCTAACAAACATTGGGCCTCATTTGCAGACTCTCTGGCTTGCTAAACATTCCTAGGTATACTCCTGAATAACAGAGAGTGACAAGAAAAGGTACTTGGTTTAGAATGTGCCTGTGTCAGGCCAGCCTCTGGATGGTGAATTTAAAGATTTCAGAAAGTGTTTGCTACACTTGAGGAAAGCCTTCTATGAATAAAGAACCACAGGCATATTCTGTTAATCAGTTTTTCAGCCATAAATCTTTGGGCAATCTAAGGAAGTTAGTAGATAATATTATCCCTGAGAAATGGGAATGGTTTTTGTAAATGGAGATATGAATGTATTTTAATTCTCTAAATTTATGATTCAGCATTCTCTAGTCATTATCTAGAATATCTACAGAAATCTTACAGAAGCAAATTACTTACAAAAGCATTGTGAATTGAACATTTGACAATTGTGAATAATTGCAAGTAGAAATAAAAATACATTTCTAGTAGCCTTTTATGGCAGCTGAGGGAAACATGAGGATTTTTAGCGATAACCACCTCATCATCAGTTAACTTGAGAGAAATACAGACTTCAAGGTGTTGCAGGTAAAAGAAACGTAACACGGTTGTAGCCACGTCGTGCTGTGAGCCAAAATCTTGCAGGAGTCATGGATCACCATCATACAAGGGTATGTAGGACAGATGGGAATGGTTGGAAGCTGGAGGACAGATGGGAATGGTTGGAAGCTGTTAAAGGCTGACACCAAAATTTACATCTAAATGCCTTCAATGTACTGGACCTCCAACAACAGCTTTAGTGCCATGGACATATCCAGCATCTAAAGAGTCTGAAAGGAGCAAATTTCGTGATTCCTGTGGGTACTTTCTTAGCACTACCAGTGCTTTGGAAAGACTGGTCATAGAAAGGCTTCAGCCTTGACAGCTGGAGTAGCGCTTCAGAAGGATCCAATTTAATGCTACTGGATCCCATATACAGTTTGGGTTTGGTTTTTTTTAATAATTCTGAGCAAAAACTCTCTTCAGATTTGGCATTGCTGCTTCTGTGTGGGATGTATGTAGATGGCAGAACAGCACATGAAGGTGAGGAGCATTTCTACATCTCCTTCACTTGCCTTGCACATGAGCATTCCCCAGCAGGGAGTACTTAGCTCTTGGCAGGTGACTGTTTAGTTGTTCCTCCCTTGGAAAAAGGCTTTTCCTTTCATCCAACAACTGAAGCACAAGGACACAAATCACAAAGGGGAAGTTTTGTTCAGAGTTTATAATTTTTCTGCTTTAGGTGTTATTTTTGATAGTGTTCCTAGTCTTCAAAATCTTCACCAGTTTTTACATATTGAGGTCTTTGTTCCAGGTCACCTGCTGCTTTGTGGGCATGACACCACGAGTTATCTCTCTTTATTTATTAGGATTCAGTATTTCTAGAGAGGAAGGAAGCTAAAGGACATGAGATGAAGAAGGGAGGGGAAAAATAAGAATGTGTGTCACTGTGGTGAGCTGACCTTGTCTGCAGGCCAGGTACCATCCAGAGGCTCTCTCCCTACCCATCCCCAAGGTGGAAAAGCTTATTGGTTGAGGTAAATACAGAGAGCACTTCCCAGTTACTGACAATAGGCAAAACAGACTCAACAGAGAAAATTCATTTATTGCAGGAAACAGACAAAAAATAAAACACCACCACCCCCTTTTTTTCCTCCCTTCAATCACAGCTTCTGTCCTTCAGTCTCAGATTCTCTGTATCCTTCTCCTCACTCCCTGGGGTGGTGAAAGTGGATAGGGAGTAGGGAGTTATGGGGTCAGTCCAGAACAGTTCTTTCTGCAGCCCCTTCCTCCTCACACTTTTGCCCTGTGGCTCCTCTCCAGAGGCTGTAGCCCTTCAGGATAAACCTGCAGCAGCACAGCATCCTCCATGAGCTGCAGCATGGGTATCTGCTCCAACACGGTTCTTTCCATCAGCTGCAGGGATTATCTCCTCCACTGTGGTCTCTTTCACAGAAGAATCTCTTGTCTGCTGCCTAAAGCACCTCCTCTTTCTCCTCCTCCTCCTCCTCCTCTTCCTTCTCCTTCTTCTCCAACATTGATTGTTCATTAATATACAGGAAAGTGAGAAAATCCAGTTGAAAATCCCATAAAAATCAAAAATTCTGATGAGAGGGGTGGCATGAATTCACTCTCTGCTCACCTGACTTTCCTAATATATCTCCAAAGAAAAAACAGTGCCACATGAGACCATGCTGGATGTTTCTGACTCTCTTCAAGCAGAAACACACAGAACTGCTTTCTACAGACTGACCTTAATCTTTTGTAGCCATTTAAAGCACCCAGGTAAGAACAGCTGCTATCATCTTGCTTTCCTGAATGGAGTTAAAGGCAGTGTGTAACAGCTGTTACAAGAGGTGGTTGTGCATCCTCTTACCTGATTTCAGGTTCTTGTTCAGGCATTTCTTGTCCCCTTTCACACCTCCTCCTGCTTCATCTCTTCTCAGCTCTGGCTTTTCCAGGAGGCTTTCCTCATCTCTTCACTTTACTGCCTGCTCCAGCTATTTCCCTGTGTTGTCCTTGTGTGTGCTGGCTCCTTTGCAGGCATTACTCTTGCTCCTATTTGACTGTTTTCTGGCAAGTCTTTTGTCTTTTCTAGTGCTTATCACTGTGCCTTCCAGCCTCCACTACCTGCTGGACTTGGCAGAGGCAGTGGCAGCAGCACGAGATGAAAAACAGGCATCAGACATTCTTACCCCTATATGGCATCCCTGGTGTGATGGTCAGTATGTTTATCCCACCCTTGCTGTGCACTGGTCAGCATAAGTGTTTACCCTGGCCACTTGGTCGAAAAACAAACCAAAAACAAACCCTGGGCACTGTAAATTAGATTAATACAATAGGAGTGTTTCTGACCTTGTTTATGTCAGTAGTACGAAGCTGACGTAAGTGTGGTCCCCCCTGGTTTACCTGGTTGTTTGTGCAATTTGAGCAAATTGCTGTCAAAATGAACTGTCATGGAAGAATAAGCTGAATTTTGGCTTAATTGTCAGCTCCAGTATTACACCAGTATAAGGCCTCTGAAATCAGTGGCATTGCTCTAGCATAAAACTGCAATACGCTGCAGGGAATTAAATCCTGTTTTCTTGCCTCTGAGAATTTTCAGAGGCTGCCTGATATGGCATGAGTCAAAAATATTTTGTTATTCACTGCTTTTTCTAATTATCAGATTTGTCTCCAGTCCATTTTGTGGTGTTGGCCAGGCACTCGATGTGAGTCAAATTTTCCATACAATCCACACTGCTTTATGTTTCAGCATTTTTTTTTTCTTTTGCCCTAAAACCAGAACAGAAGAGCTGGCTAAGCATGTACAAACCTGCCTTAAGAAAAGACTTGTTTTTCCTTTTCCCTCACCTTTTCTATTTAATGTTAGTAAAAAGATGAAACACAGATGAAGTAGCACAGTGGTTAAAATTTTGATTAGCAGATTCTCAATCTGTTCACTTGTCAGTGGACCACTATCCACAAAAGTCATCCCCATTAAAGAAGCCAATCTCTTGGAGCTAACATTAATTTTTGTAAGGAGCTGCTTTATAAAAAGGAGCTTACACTGTTTGGAGAACACTTCTTCCAGCATTCCTTTACAGCTGGGGTTGGCCCATTGAGAGTTATTCAGGGTTGAAAACCACCTCTAGTTGCATAAAACCATATGAGAAACACAAAAAAAATGGAATTAATAAACCCCAAATCCTCTCATTCTTCATCACTGAGGGGTCTCATCACTTGGCCCAAGATCCTGCTGTTACTGTTCCCATTATGTACCTGATGCTGGCATTGTTTTCCTCACCCATTTCTCCAGCTGGATGGAGGCTGTTCACTGCTGAGATTTAGGTGAAATTTCATGTGCAAGTTGCTTGCTCTCAGTTATACACACTACAATCTGAATCTGTGGCAGACAATTTGGTGGAAGAAAAGGATTATTTTGTCTGGGTAACATGATAGTTTCACTCAGTTTTCTGAGCATGGGGTAGACCTTAGAGGCATCATTGCAAATATTGATTCAGACAAACCTGCTGAAGAGCACAGCCACAGTGGCTCCCAGGCCTGCTATGTTGACTTGCATAGTGAAATATGCATAAAAACCTACTTTGGTTTACAAGTCATGGCTGAAGGAGCTCCACAGATGAAACTGTAGCTTTTGGACAAAAAGAAAATAGTTTCTTGTTTATATATTAGACTAAAAAATTTCAGCGTTGTTGGCTTTGCTGGAAAATTCCCACTGGCATTGACTTTGGACATCAGAAATTATCAGAAGCCTGGCTTGAAAACCTCCTGTTCTAAACTAGCTTTTCCTGAAATTTCCAGCTCACCAGGAATGAAAAAAAAAAAAAAAAAGCCAGTAGCTTCTGTTGCACTTCAGTTCCTCTTATTTTTCTGAGTGTGTCTTTAGGTGTGTGCTGCCTTTGTCTTGTCCAGGGTCAAAGACATCCAAACAAAACAAATGTTTCTGAAGTTGAAAAAAACATTAAGCTTCTGGTCCAGGTGGAACATCTTTTTTTTTTTTTTCTTTTCGCAACACCAAATAGATATGAGTGTTATATCCGGCCTTGAATCTCTGTTTTAGCTTTACACTTTTGAACTAATATCTTTTTCTTACTCTGACTGATGTCAGCTGAAGGAAAGTTCCAAGTAAAACGCCCTTTACAGTGCTATTTTAGGGCTGAGGCCATTCTTTTTCTCTTCTCTTCATCTTTCCATTTTCCTGATGTAGTCCTCAGCCTGGCCTTGGGCTCACCTCACAGACATTAAAAATCAAAACCAAAAACAAGTAAGACCAGAGGGACCCCTCAAACCTCAAATTTTGCTTTCAGAATGGTCTCAGAAGCTAGTGATTAGCTTCCTCTGAAACAGCTTTTCTGATTCCCAAGTTTGGAAAATTGGGATCATCAAAAGGCCTGGTGGCAGATACGTATCTTTTCCTATTTTTTCATTGAGCCTTTAACTAGATCTGGCAATGAAGAAGTCTAGAAAAGAAACAGTGCAGAGAGAGGAAGTAGCTCTGTAAGGCTTGGCAAACCCTTTCAAAGAATAACTGTTTTTCCAAGTTTGATCACTACAGACACAAGCAAACACAAATTGATATATTACCTTATCTAGGATTTTTCTGATGGGCAGGAGGGGTGCTCGGGGGTACCATCCTGCCATACTGACTCCGTTCTTTTTGCAGCGATTAATCTTCCGTGTTTGGTTTCACACTACTTTACACTTGGCCTCACCACAGTGCCAAGAGGTCAGCTTGCTTGTCCAAGGTCACCAAATGACTCAGTAGATTAAGTGAAAACTGAACTCAGAGGACCACCCTGCCTTTTAGCTTTTGTTTTTGCGACTCAATCTACACAGCTTCTCTGCTATTTCATACATTCCATTAATCCCACTGGCTACCAGCCACAAAGATACAGCACAAGGATTGAATACATGCAAATGTGCACAGTGATATACAACTTCAAGCTGATGGAAAATACATTGGACAAGAGTGGTTAAGTTCCTCTGCATTAAAAATACCCTTTAGGCCCATGGCTCGAAAACAAAAGAACATGAGAATACTATTTGTGGCTTTCCCTGCATTTATTAAGATGAATAAGATGAACCTTTCATCTTATTTCACTCTTGCACTAACCACACATATTCGAAATCCCATGTTTTCGCTTCCAACTTCTCAACTTACTCCTATCTGAAAATGAAATTAGTAGCTTGACTGTTATGACTAGTCTCCTGTTGATGTTCTCTGGATGCAGAATAGATAAATTCCAAGTTTCAGGATAAGGTATTTGTTTACAGTTTTCCCATTTGTAAAAACAGGGAGCT
Organism: Corvus cornix cornix; assembly: GCF_000738735.6. Taxonomy (NCBI): domain Eukaryota; kingdom Metazoa; phylum Chordata; class Aves; order Passeriformes; family Corvidae; genus Corvus; species Corvus cornix. The sequence continues at coordinate 63,811,783 of NC_047057.1, read as the reverse complement.
GGAGATCTGATGAAGCTCTCAGTCCATCAGTAGTGTAAGCAAGACAAACTTTCATGTGAGAACTTGTTCCCTAGCCAATAGTGAAAATCTTGTAAAAGCGAGAAATTGCCTCATTTTAAACTCCATTGTACTCTGAAGACATTGGATCTGGAAACGGAAGAGTTAATGAGCAGCTACTTGTTATTTCCTTAAGGAGCAACAGTAGGACCTGACCCTTGTGAAACTGTGCAAGTGCATAAAGCCCTGTGCTGCTGTAGGAAGGGCTGCAAGGATGTCCCAGAGCATTGCAAGGTGGATAATCAGCAAGAAAATGAGCTTGTTATAATTTCCTTCTTTAGGACAGCATCCTTTGACTTCTTATCTTAAGCACTAAGTGCCTCCCTGACCCATCAGTTTGCATAAACTTAAAATAGTCATTCGGATTAAAGAAATCTGTCAGCTGCCTGAGGTTCTCTATGTGTCACTTCCCACATCTCTCTGCAAAACCAAGTCCAACATCACAGGTAAGAATCCCCTTCAGAACTTTGGTGAGAGTCTCCCAAGATTGGGTTTTCTGCTGTTGTTACCAGTATTTTAAGCCTTTTTGCTTTGGGTTCTGTGGGAGTTCCTAGAATAGGTACAGGTCAGTTCAGATGTTTTCTGAGACAGTTTGGTGCTTTGTTTCCTTCTGTAAAAATACTCCCATCAGCCAATGGTGACAGTCAGCTTTTGGAGACCTTTTAGTGAGTTTTTCTTTTTTAGTGAGCTGCATGGTGAGAGGGCAAGGAAAATAGTACAAAAAGCATTTCTAGCATTTTGAAGGGAATGAAGGTGGTTACCCATTAGCCAGAAAAGGGAGTCTCTATGTGTTGCATGACCTGTCTATCAAATGGAATAGATAAGTTGCTACAGGACAGTGGTCAGGATTGTAATCAGAGTTCCCAGTTTTTATAGTACTCTTAAAACGTCTGTAAATTGTTTCCTTCGATTCATGTCAACTATGCTCTTTTGGAAACCCCACTGCTTCCCACATCTCCATAAGAAAATGTTGCCATTTTCTCCTCACTGAAAACCTCTTCATGTACTCCCCAGCCTCATCTGTAAGTCAGATGTGCCCAGGGGGCCACAGGAATATCTCCTGGGAGGAACAGACTTACATAAAGCTCTTCCGTGAAGTTGTGTGATTTTCCTTACTGATGGATCAAAACATATGTGCAGAAGTGCTGCAGGAACATGGTGCGCAGTGAAAGTCATCCTGTCAATAGTGCACAGGGACTTGTAGGATTTACCAGGCAACATTTCACCCTTCAGAGCTCTTGTAAGAGTCAGGGAGTACAACCCTGTTCCATGTGATGTCAGTCAGTTAAAGGAGACAAATTCCAGTGTAATTCCTTCCACAGAGCATAGGAGTTCACAAGTTGGGGGCAGAACTTCATTACTAGGGATCCCAATTCTCTGCTCCCTCTGCCCATTTCTATCCCTTCTTTTATTCTTTTTTAATCTGCTAGGTGGCTTGGAAGACACTTGCATGACTGTCTTCTTGGTACAAGCATTTATTTTTAAATGGAGCCAGTTTCAAGATCAAAAGGTGAATTACAGTGATTTTATTGAGCAAACACTTGCTTAGAGATGGTTTTCCCATGAGAGCTAAGTAAGAGCTTGTTAGAAATACCATGACTAAAAAATAGCCGTGTTAGAAGAGCTGGGCTCACCTGCATGTGGGGGTTTCAAGGTTTACTGTGAAAGAGTCCCACAGTATTTATCCATTCATGGCTTTACTGGACTTGTTTAGGTTTTATTTCTTGGTAGCTCTGGAAAAATGCTTTAGTAGCCAAAAAATCTGTACTTAATTAGATACACAAAACCAGCAGACAGGAAGTCTATTTCCTCACAGAGATACTGTGGTTTATACATTCTGCCCTAATATGAACAAGTCTACTATTATTTTCTGATGTTCCCCTTGTTTAAGGTGCTCTGAGTAACATGAAAGCTCTATTTTTGCACACCAATCATGAAAGATACTTGTCAAGATCCAGGCATGCTAGACATGGCAGTATTGGATGGTTCCTAATTCCATTTGAGATAAAAAGGCTCCTGTCAGATTTTATTTTACAGAAATTCATATCATTTAAGAGTATTTAAATGTAACTGTGGATATGTGTGCAGGCTTGGGGCAAAATCTGATAACGACTCTGTACCAGTGCTCCCACCCTGAATTTCTTCAGTGTTATAAGTGGTGGTTTTGTTTCCTTGTTACTTGGGGTCATTCCAAATACCCAGAGACTGGAAGTTGTTTAGGACAAGGGCTCTGTGTTCATGAAGTGTGTCTCACAGAAAGGGCCATCGGAAAACTGCTGTAACATAATAAGGAATGAAAAATATTAATATCTGCAGCCAAAAAAGGAGGTGAGGTCTTACCAGGGATGTTAATTATCCTCTCTTAAATTTAGAAGTTGTGTGGGAGAAGTTTGTACCCAAAGAAAGTGTTCTAGTTTACTTTAGATCTCTAAGCAAGTGTCAGAAAATCTGTGAATTTCACTATTGCTTTGATACTGTTCAAAAAGAATTCAGATCTTAAGTGATGAGTGCCCATACAACATCCACCCCCTTGAAGCAATGGAGGAAATTGTTGTGGGTTAGAAACTAGCACTATTTCTTAAATATTAAATGCAAACTAAGGTATGCAGCATGACGAAGATGGCAGGACAGCTATAAGTAACCTACTCTCACTGTGTTATTCATCCTTACTGTTTTTTTGGAGAGAGGGTGGGGTTGTTTTGGTTTTGGTATTGGTTGCTGGGGGGGGTTTCCCCAAATTTGTGTTTGTTTTCCTTAGCATAATTATTAGAATATAATTTCTTATGTCTTCGAATACTCCAAACTTCTTTATTTTTGAAGTCCTTTCTTGAAAACCCACAAACTTCCCACTCTACTGTGAAAGTTTCTTGAATTCAAAATTTGCTCTACTTTTTTCTCCTCACTCTATCCTACATTTTGTTTCTGTTTCCATATCACTTCATTGTTCTGATTTCATTTTCTTCCCAAAGAGCCAGTAGTATATTCCATGATCATCATGAAGGCGTAACAAGGACTAAAAAAAACCTTGAAGGTGGTGCCAATGTTGACCATGCTGGAACAGGAACTTACGAAAATCTGATCAGTGTCAGGAGATGTGGAAACAAAGGGGAGTCTCTTAGAAAGATTTTACCCCACTCCATCACTATTATGAACATATCTGAACTAGAGCTGGAGTTAAAAATAAAAACATTGGAGGTAACCAGTGAGATTAGAACAAATAGTGAAGCAGATACAGTCTTGTGTCTTCTTTCATCTTACATCTGCCTGATGTGGCCAAGGTGAAATCCTCACCAGATACAGGGTAGGAGGGATGTGCATGTGGAAGAGTTCAGGTCTCTCAATGGTTCTGTTCAAACCCTTTTGGGGTAGGTGCCAAAAGCTCTCAGAGACACTTCCTCCTCTTCCTCCTCCTCTTCCTCTTCCTCCTCTTCCTCTTCCTGCTCTTCCTCTTCTTCTTCTTCTTCTTCTTCTTCTTCTTCTTCTTCTTCTCCTTCTCCTTCTCCTTCTCCTTCTTCTCCTTCTCCTTCTTCTCCTTCTTCTTCTCCAGGTAGGAAAAAATTCATTAAGCCCATTTATTCAGCAACATTCCCATCCATGTGTAATGGTAACTGGTGACTTCAGAAGAAAGCCAAGCCCTCAGGTATTGATGGTGAGACCTCTCTGCAAGGCAGCAGACAGGCTGGTAATGTTTGGGCTGTGTAATTCGCTTTCTTCATATGTTTTTTAAATCCAGCATGTCTGAGAAGACTTTCAGTACTACAAACGTATTTGAGTTTTCTTGACATCTCAAATATTCACCATCTCTCTTTTTCCAGATAAAACCCTAATGCTTATTGATGGCATATGAAAATATAATCACTGCCCTGCCTGACCACTCGAGATCCCCCGGTGCTCTTTTATCATAACTGAGGGAAAGATGGGAGCAAGATGGAAATTTTAACCATGTTGTTTCAGATGAAGAAGGAGAAAATATAGCTATCAAAACACCAGTAGGCTCTACAGTCCTTAACTTCATCAAGACAGCACAGAAGAGGGATGTTTTTCTCCAAAAAGAAGCATGCTCTGGAGTAGTCCCTCTAGATTATTTTGTGATTTAGTGCAGTGCAAGCTGCTCTGAGAGACCTACCTCTGTGGTATGTCTAAATTCTAGTGTATTCTTTGCTACAGGCGAGATAAGTGACGTGAAAAAACCAGACCCAGTGGTAACATTATTGGAAAGCAGATTCCTGTTCAAACAAGCTCAAGATTAGTAAAATAGATTTCTAGTGACGAGACTCATCCCTGGCTTTTGTCTTCCTGCAGTGTGAAATAGAAGACAGTTTGATAGAGGAAAGTCTGGCAAAGGTAAATAGCAATGATGGAGCAAAGGAGTCATAACATTCTCCTGACAAAGCCTGGTTGTCTGAATAGTGAAACACAGAGGGAAGATGATTAAGGGACTGCCAGGCTCCCCACAGGCTGCCTGCAGTAGCTAGAGTGCCCTCCCAAAGGCATCACAACAGAGCCAGGTCAGATCCTCCTTTTCTCCCCACAAACTTCCCTAAACACCCTCTCTTACAGAGGGATGTTGCATTTTAATTTTGTTTTGCTGTGTGAACATCATCTGCCTCCCTGTATTTTGCAAAGCTAAGTTACCTGTTGTGACTATTTCTTAAGGCTGAAGTTTTTGTGGCAATTTCCACATTTCAGAGTCCTCTTGGGAAATCTAAACCTATCTTTTAATGAAGATGCCATTCTCCATCTTTGCAATTGAAAAAATAATAATTCCAGCCTCTCTCTGACTGTGCTTCAAAAAATAATGTCACAAATTGTGTAACGTATTTTTTAAATAAACTCCAGATTGCTTCTTTCCAGTTAGACATAATATTCGGTAATTGCAGGAATGTAGACAGCACAATTTTCTTTCCTAAGGATATCTTCAGGTACAGAGGTACAGCCCTAAAAGATGCACAGCACTAGTTCACTGTTTTACAAAGTCAAGCTGTGCAACTTTCACTGCTAGAAGGGAAACAAATCTAAAATTTATAAATGCATTTTCTGGAGAAAACAAAATGTGCATCTAATACTGGAGAGACTGCCAAAATAGCATAGGAAGAGAAAATGATCCAATGACCCAGAATCCTTTTCCAATGGTAAAAAAAAACAAACAAAAAAACAATACACTTGAAACATCTTGACTTGATCTTCAAATGACATATTCAGTAATCTTTTCTTTCTCTTGTTGGTAAACATTGGTGATGTGAGCAGGAGGACATTTCCCTACCCAAGTTATTTATCTGAGCCTAAAAGACATCCTGTGCCATAGATTAGACTGAGCCAGTGCTAATATGGATTAAAAAAGATGTTTCTTCCTGGGCCTATGGTAGCCATTTTCATTCTAAAACTGGAAATTTTGTTATTCTGCGGCAACTATTTTAATACATTCAAATAGCAAAAGAGACAAATATGGAGAATATTCCTTTTAGGCTCACTAGCAGGCTGGGTCTTCCTCACCAAATGAGGATATAAATGAAGACAATTAATTGTTTCCCATTAAGCAGAAGCACAGAATAGCAGAAGCTGTTATCTTTTCATGTAGAACCTCTGAGTTCAAATTTGAATCCTGCTTCTAAGAGCTACACCAAATGATGTTGCTTCTGCGAGTATTGATCACATCGCACCTTAAGAAGGCTGAAAGGGATCCATAGCTCCCAACATCCTCCAAAATGCCTTGAGTGGTATTTGATTTTGGGAAAATAAAACTCCTGCCCTGCAAATATTTGTATTTTTACATAAACCTCTGAGTTGCTGTATCTGGGACCAGGTAACATAAATGAATCGATTCATGTGCTTAAAGGTGAGCACCTGCAGAAACATTTACAGCCCCAAAGTCTAAGGTTTCAGTGTTTTCTTTTAAGTGGTTTAGTTACCCAAATTTCAGAGAGACACTCTGAATACCAAAGAGACTGAGGTGCCTAATTTCCACTGAATCAAAGTGCTGGGATGCTTTTAAAAATGAGAAACCTCCTGGAGCCCTTTCATTAACACTGAGCAGGACCTTATTTTGCAATAGTTCCCCCGAGTTGTCAGCATCAGGGTTATGGAACACAGCCTAGAGATGTCATATGTCCTTTTCTTCAGAACATCAGAAGAGGAAGAAAAAGGACTGAGACCTTCATGCACCTTGACCTGAATATTAACTTCTGCAAGAAGAATGCTCTTACATTATTACAATTGTTCAGTATTGAAGGGTTTGGTAGTTTAGGTTCAGGAAAGTACTTAAGCAAGTACACATTTCCCAGGTCTCTTGGGCATGCAGTTTTGAAATTTTAGGGGGGGAAATAAATTAGTAGTATTTCCACACAAATCAGCATGATTTCCTCCCCTGAGGTGTTCCAGTGTGTATCAGTATTTCTGCTTCTAATGCTAGATGAAAGCAGGAAGCATGGATGCTTGCAAAAACAGGGATCAGCGAGAGAAATGAGGAAATGAATTGCTCGGAGCTCAGAGCAGGTGAACTGAGGCTGTCCTCAAACCCCATGACAATTGGTTGATACTTAAATTCCAAGTGTAACATATGTGTGGTTCTTGGGATTTTTTCCACTGGAGTAAAAACAGCAGTGCATCCGAGGGGAAGGTGTGAACTTTGATGCCATTACTAAGATAAAGCTCTTGACTTCAATAAGAATCAAGCAACTTTGTGTAAGGTATTCCTAAGAATTGCATTGATTTCACAACAGGTTTATAATTTGGCCTTAGCCTGCAGTCACCAGTGTGGCTTCTCTTCAGACATGCATCTTGTACTTCACAAACACCTTCAATAAGGTAAGAGGCAAGCTAACCTGGGAAGAGAAGAGAAATAGAAAACCCTGCTCATAAAATAAAATTAAAACATTATTTGAAACGGATTTAAGTATATGCAAGTTGCAACAGACTCCCTCAGGCACATAAAACCTGTGTGCTTACAACAAGAGATAACTCAAACTGATGTTCAGTTTGCCAGTTTATTGCAATGGTGATATTTTGACTTGTATTAAAGAGTCTTGACTGATGACCTCTCTAATTCGTTCAGTGCAAACGTTTTCTTTCAACATCAGACACTAATTTTTTTTAACCAACTACTTATTTGAAAGTAAAATCTATCGTGGCCTGTGCAGACAATCCAGCTTTTTAATTGTGTTCAGAGTTTTTGCAATCTGCTAGACAATGCCTGAGAGCACTGGGTGATTTGATTCATCGATTAACCTGGAAACAGACTTGTTTCCCAGGTTTGGTTCTAAAGAGTTTTTGGCACTTCTTTCAAATAGAATTTGCCAAAAAGCAATTACCAGTGAGAGGCAGAAAAACTTGCCTTCTGGATTTTAAATTCACCTTCTCCTTTAATGTACCAGGAATCTGAGCATGCTGCCTCCTGCTTCTTATCAGTTAAATATATGCAGTGACACCAGAAAAAGCAACTGTGAATTCTGCAATTCTAGTTCATTAGAAGTCATCATATGGGGAGCATCTCTAAAAGCAAATGGTGCCAAGCCAACATTTAAAGCTGTTCATCAACTCTGGATTTAATAACTACCTTATTTATATCCCACATGCTAGGAAAAATATTGTAATTGGGATGGATTATATAAAACATGAGGAATGGAATAATTGATGGAATAATTAAAAAAAAACGCCAGTCTGCTTTGCTTCTAAGATATCCGTTTGAGACTGGCTGGTGGTAACAATGGAATACCATTAGTGTCCAACTCCTTTTGCTTTTCTAGGTGACATCAGTGTCCAGGAGAGAGCTTTTTAACGGAGTACAGTGCTGGAAAATATTTCCTTCTCTCTCACTTGTCGGTAACAAGCGGCCTGCCCAGCTTGCTCCAGGTTTTTGTCACTGAGTGCCCATCTCAGAGGCTGGTTTGCAGCAGGGCAGCTCAGAACACGTGCACCCCACCCCTTAAAACTCTGAGAGTATCTGTGCAGCAAAGCAGGACAGAAGGGTGATGTCCTGACTTCCTTTCACCCTGCTTGGGCACTGCAGGTTAAGGAGATGCTGTGTCCCTGACTGTCAGTGGGCCCTCTTCTGTCAGCACTAATCAGCCCTGAAACAAAGGCAAATTCAGTGTGTTAAGACTTGCACAGGTATCTGATGCAACCTGAAAGTGAGACAGACCTGCTGCATTACCTAACATGTCTAAATGAATGTCCCATAACCCATATTTTTGTGATGGGGAGCTGCTGATTGCAGTAGCCGTTCATGATTTACACCTCTACACCTCCAGGTCATAATCTAGCAAGTGAAAGACTTTCTAATCTGACATATTTAATATACATGCTTTTGGTTTAAGGACATCAAGAACACTGAGAGGTGTTCCAGCAAAGGGGGCTTGTCCTGAAGTTCAAAGGTTGAACTTCAGCCACGTGGGGAGGAACCTTGCACCGTCAGGATCCTTTGTCTTGCAAAAGCTCACATGCAGGTTTTCAGTACAAACAAGAACCATATCTTCATTTTGAGAAGGGCAAAAGATTTTTTTATAACCTAAAATAAAATGAATTAAAATATGTTACATATTTTTAATGGTTTTCTTGGTATTTTTTTTGTTTATTAGTTTAAAGAGGAGAATGGATATAACAGATTTAAATAAATAAATAAATAAATAAAATGCCCACCTCCACCAAAAAAAAAACCAACAACCAAACCTAAGCCAAATCCCACATGTGGAGATACATGGCTATGCAATGAAACATTTAAAACATTCACTGACCCTGGATTAATATGCTTGTCAAAAGTCTACATTTTGTAATGTACCTATCTGAAATCAACTCTTTACTTTTTGTTGCAGGCAGAGTATTAAAAAAAACACAAAACGCCAAAAAATTAGGTATTTGATCCTGGAGACAAAAAAGCAGAGAAATTAGTGTGTGTGCACATTACAATTATATTATCAAGGCTTTCTGTAATGTTATTATAGGCTGTTCCAAGTTACCATGTATGAAAACAAACCACACTGATTCCAAGCCCCAAAATGAGAGAAGTTAGGGAAATATAATCAGTGCAGCTGTGGCAACAATACTATTGTTAAAGTACAGGGAGATTTTATAAACAGTGAGTAAGAAGTCAAGAAGGAAATAGTTGTAGACAAAATCATTGCTAGAAAACATGAAAGCAACTCTTTCTTTCCCATCCCATCCCATCCCATCCCCTCTCCACCCTGTGAAAAGATTATCCATGGAAGGGGAAAAAAGGGTGAGGTTGTGGGTGGTGTCCCACAGAAGGCCATAACACAGAAAAAGTATGTGCACTTTTTTCTCTTGGAAGAAGACGAGGGGAAAAAAAAGAGCCTGGAATTTCTTTTGGAACACATACTGTACTTTCAGGTGCCATCTGTGGACTATGAAAAAAGTCCATGTTAAAACAAGAATAAAAGAGATAAAGGACAATCCATCACAGCCATTGCCTGCAGCACGACAGGGATGTTCCCAAACTGGTTTGGAACAGCCCTGCTGTGAGCGCTGGTGGCACTTCAGCTTCTCTGCCAGCAATGTGCAACATAAGGCAGCAAATATTTCAGCAAACACTAATTTATCTTGCCCCTTATTGACAAAAGTGCAGATGCCTTAGCAGAGAAAAGCAAATGCCACTGAGTCAACAGCTGTGCTTTGCAGTGGTTTCCATCCACTTTGCTTTGGCACTGTGTGAAGAACCTCAGTGGCATTGCTCCTGCTTTACATCACTGCAGAAGAACCACTCAAAGCCTGATCCTCTGATAAATCACATTTCAAAAGAAATTGATGGTGCAACTCCCCTCAGCATGAGAGGCCAGGCTTCAACCCCCATGTTTTTAACTGCTTCCATGAGACTTCAGTGATGTGCTAGACGAAACCAAAGAGATGAAACTTGACTAGCGCATCATCCAAATATACATCAAATAAAATACAACTTTCCCTCTGTTGGAAAAATTACTTAGTAAGAACTGCAAATGTATGAAATGTGAGAGTAGTGGTTCCTGGTATCACCAAAACTACAGGCATACAGAAGGAGCTTCCCAGTCTAGACAATTTTCACATTCCAGTTTTTAACAGTGTTTGGATCATACGCTCAGTTTAAAGCAGTTCTAGATTGTAGCTGGGGAGTATGGCAGTGCTGCCTTTCTTCTCTGCCAAGATAAAAGATTTTCCCCATTTCTTTTGAAGTTTAGAGTCTATTAAGTAGCAATATAACATTCACATTTTGGAAAAATAGGGTTCTTGTGAACTGGCAGGAAGAATAACATGACTTCCTGGTAATTATTTCCATGATATTAAGTTATTCCCTTTTGAGGTTTGCTTTGAATATATGTATTTGGTGGAGCTAGGGAAGATTATTGAGCAAATGTGCATACTGATGAGTGACAATGAAATTTTAAAAGAGCTGTGACTGTTTCTTCAGACTGCTTTGGTATGATGCAGATATTCCAGGCCAGATTTTTGAGGGGAGGTGTGCAATGTCAATTCAACTCTGGAAATTGAAAAGCTCAATGGAACTCTGTACCACAGACAGTAGGAATTCTCCCTAAGGACTACTGTATCTCTTAGCAATAAAGATGATACCATCATTCCTATCCCACATCTTATCTTTTGCAGAACCAGGTTACTTTCCTTTCACACCAGTTTAAAAACTGCCATAAAATAATTTCAGCCCTTTTTGACTGCACTTTCTCTGTAGTACCTTCAGTATGTTCTCTGTCTTCTCCCTGCCAAAAACACTTCCTGTCCCCCAGACACAGAGAGCTGGCAGTGAGGAGGTTGGGTCAGCTGTGCGAGGTTTCCATGGAAGCAATTAAAGCTTCCTGCCTGCGGGAAGGCAGACACCGTGGGATGTGATGGGACTCACTTCACACAGAGTTTTGACCTTATCCAGTCTCTGAAAGTGCTCCTTGACCTCCAGCCCAGCATCTCCACTGCTGCTACTGCCCAGAACACAGAGTTCCCAGACAGACCAGGTGTGCAGTGAGAGTTCTGTGCCTCCCTTTGGTACCGGAAATTGTTTGGGATTGAGCAGAATCCCAGAGCAACAATTAAAGCTACTAATTTTTCTGACAGGAATCTAAATGGCTTAGAGCCAGTCATAGCATCAATAGAGTTGCTGCCAACTACTAAAAACAAGCAAGTCAACCATAATTTACTAGCATTCCTGACTCTTTTTCTCAATTAGATTAGTGCATTTTGAGAGTTTTCGGAGAACATTTGAAAGAATTCAGCTGGATGAGGAACAAGAATTGTTTCACTGACATAATTTATTGGGATTTTTAAAGCACTTTTGACAATATACCTCACAAGAGGATAGTAAGGAAACTGAGAGGTTGTAAGGTGGGAGTTGTAGTTGTGTGTTGATCACAAGCTGGCTGGAAGAGAACAGAATGGAATAAAAAGCTCAGTTTTCAATATGGCAGAGGTTAGCAGCAGAGCACTAACAGAACTTCACTGTGTTCATGACTGTCCTGGAAAAGGCCTTAATCAGCATGGTGGCACGATTTGCCATGGAACTGTTTTTTTAACAAGGAACAATTATTTAACTGAGTAGTTATTTAAGTTAGTCAAGACAAACCTAGGCAATTAGGCAGCACAATGGCAGAGGAAGTTCATGATGGAAAATCCAAAATAAGGTGTGTTGGAAGGATATTACTAACACACATTGTTGAATTTTGAATTAACAGTAACCACCCAAGAAAATGACCTGTGTGTCACCTTGGAGAGCTTAATAAAAACATCTGCTTAATGTGGAAAGGCAATCAGAAGCAAATGAAACGTTACCACGAATAGAGAAAGGGGTGGGGTCCCACCAAACCTGCTCTGGCCAAGACTGCCCAGGATGTGCAGTAAATGGGGACATGCTCTCACTCTGCTGCGCAATTTCGGGGATGAGCTGGCCGCTCCCCCGGAGGAGAGGAAGACGTTGAGTACCTTTGACATCGCTTCCCCTTCTCTGCCCCCAGCTCTCTCCAAAAGGCCTTCCTGTGGCTGCAGACCAGCTCTTCTGAGGATTTTTGCTGTCGGAAAGAAGCTGAGTTCATAACGCAAGCCCACCAAAATGCAGTCATTTAACAACATACAGGATTTCAAAACAGATGAATAATGCCCGATTCACTTCAAAATAATAACAGAAAAATTAAGTAAGCAGAGTTTTTCAATGCAATTGTGTTGAAAATTGGTCTAAATTCAAGGGCTAATGCTCCCAATTACAGAGACCAATACTTCTTTTGTTTTAATTCCATAATTTAGTAGTCTGTAAGCTCAAAAGCTATGAATACTTACTATGTTGTGAGGAAGAAATATGTCCACCACAGGGCAGCAGGGCTCATGAATTTCTGAAAGCCTAAATTAAAAACATCAAGCACCCACAATACCCAATTAATCACCAGGTTTTGTCTGTGGAAGTTCTTTTCACCTCCTTATAAGCGTAATCCCATAATGGCTAAACATTCCATTGCCTCAAACTTACACATTATTATTCTGCATGTAAAATCTTATTCTCTTTGCAGTGAAGGTGGGGACTAGGACTGATAGAACCAGTCCTGCTCAAACTTACAGCATGAAGCAGAAATCAGACTTTGATTATACCTAGTTGCGAATGCATTTTTACTCCACTTCACAGCACACTAATTTTTCTGTACACATCTGAAAACAGATAAGTCAAAATAATGCTGACTGTAGGTAAAACAAGAAAGCAGCTGATCAAAATGCATAGAGGGGGAAAAAAACCCCAAACAACCCAAAACCTAGAATTACCTATTTGCAGAAATTGTGGGAAATAGAGATGTACTGGAATGAGAACTAGTGGCCACATTAATTTACCAGGATTGCTTTGTGCTAGCCATATAGGTCAGGTTCAGGTAACCTAGAGGCACATTTCAAAATATTTTGTCCCTTTAGCAAGGAAAGGCAGGGAGAGGGAAGTGGGATGCTTGAATACATGGTGAGGAGAAGAGGGATTAAGTTGTGAAAGCCTGGAGGAGGGAGTAATTCTGAACTAGTCTTTGATAGGAAGGAAAGACACCCTGGGAGATATTGGTGATATCCTCTGGGCACAGGAGAGGAAGGGATTGATAAGCAGTCATTCCCATCGACCTGGAACTGGAACTGCCTGAAGTTCCAACTAAAGGAAATCTGGGCCTAGATATTCCCAGTGTGCTGGATGTAGACAAGCAAGAGTGAGAAGAGAAAGAAGAGCTGGTCAACTGTCCAGCTGCTGGCTCTTTCAGTAGCTGTACAAGGAAAATCAATCTGGATCAAAAAAAATCCCAGGGGGAGGCAAAGAGACTGGTCCTGAATGAAATCAGGATTTACCAGGCATCATGTTCTCGCTTTGTAGAAAAAAAATGTATTGTTTCTGTTTATGCTGGTTCACCTAGACAATGGTTAGTCATCCTGCAATCAATCACTCTGTCAGTTCATGTAGGGCAAAGCAGTACAGTGGATTTGGGTTCCAATCCTGCTGACATTTCACATGCTGCCAGAACACCGTACTTTTTTCCAGTTCATTTCTTTAAAATTTAAGAAGTAAAACATTACATGGCAATTATGCACCACGGTCATAATGTCAACTGCTAACATTTATGAAAAGCCCAAACTAGAATTATTTATCCAACCTTAATTTGGCCACCACATACAGGGTTGCAATACCATATTTAATTACATAGTTGAAGAGTTATTTATACACAAGATCCCAGATTTTTTCAGTATAATAAAGGAAACTTTAGCTACAGCAGAAGTCCAAGGCAAAGGGAGTCATAAGGCAGACAACACAGGTTAAGAGAATGTCTTAATGACTATCAGATACCAACCTGTAGCATTCTCTTCTAGACTCTGGTACTTCCCATGCAAGACCAGACAGTTGACTTAAATCTGCCTTTCCCAGATGATCTGCAAGCATGTTCTCCATTTTTTAGGTGTCTGCTTGATTTATAGAAATGCCTGCTGCTCAAGACCACATTGAATATGTATGGGACTTGTGATTTGAGCACATGAAGTGGTAGATAGTTCTGAAAAGATCTATTTCTAGGCATGCAAGTTCCAACCCACACAATCAGTGAAAACTTCTGACCTCAAGACCTTTGTGCTTCTGTTCTCTACCTACAGTTCTGTGTTCCCTGAGGCTGTCTTGTGAAAATGATACCAGAAATATTTGTGAAGCATTCACAAAGGGTAAGCATGAATATTGAACAAAATAGGCCAGGTAGAAATGAACAATTCCGGGTTTACATCAGGAATCCAAGTGCTTGCAATAAACAGGGCACTAAATCACATGCCGAAGAAAACCCTGTATTATGGATGCCTGTTCACTAACTGAAGTCTCTCCACCCTGTGTCCGCAATGAGACACAGATTCCCAGGAGAAAATAAAAAACAATACTGTCTTTAATCTTATGGCCTCAATGGACACAAAATTCTGACAGTCCCTTAGTTTAAGTACTTTATGATTTCACCATCCTAAGGGAACTTTCAAGGCTTTTAACTCAATTTCACTTGTGTGTGATACATGCAGTAACTGGTTTTTTGTAACAAAGAAAGATGGGCACAATGTTGAGTGACTTGATTAATTATCATCCTATTATTTGCATTCTATGTTTCATTAAAATCACATCAAAACCCATGGCAAAGAAAATCCCCAAGGATCTGCTTATCTCAGAGCCCCTTGGTCCTTCTCAGTCCCTTTATTTGCGCAGGTATGAGATGAAATTGCATTGGTTCCATGAGTCTCAGACTGAATTGTGACTTCATGGCTGTGGTAACACTGCAAGGCTTCTCTTGCACATTTCACTAACTTTTTAGTTATTCAGTTTATTACACAACAGTTGTGAACATTGCTTTTGAATTGCTATTTTCTCTCCTAATTTGCTTTTCCCAGAACATCTTGTGCAAAATTAATTTCCTTCACCTGAAGGCTCTTGGAGGAGGGACTACATTGGAGATCTGCATTGTTGTCTTTCCTGTCCAATGTGTATTTGAGACTGCTGGGTGAGGGGAAGGTACCTAGGATCCAGGTATTGTTTCCAGGATGTTGTCACAATTTTATCACTCCTCCAACCATCAGTGAAGTAGTGCCTTGCCAAAAGTGTGGGGAAACTGCAGAAGGATGAAATCTGCTGATTCATCCAGTTTAACAGGAATTAAATTGATGGCACAGTTGGGCATTACAACTGAATTGTAAAACCCCTAAATTTTTCATTGTTTCACTATTTCTTACTTACATTTGCAAACTTGTGGTTATGTTGGAGAGCAGCTGCCCTCTGATCATGGAGCAGAAGCTACCAAAAATGCTGTATTGCCTATGCTTGAAACATTACCTTTGACTGTGGAATTTCCTGCTAGGATCCTTGCTTTCATACTTCAGGACTGGATTACTTCAGAGTAAACTACACTGGGTGCAGTCCAAAATCCTACAAAACACAGCACCAAAGGAAGATCTGCTGCTGTTAGCAGCACTATATGCCCCCGGTGTTCCTTGCTGCAGAATGATTCCTAGCTGGAATACAAGAAATTGATTTTGGCTGTAAGGTGCTGGTTGTGAGTCCCGAGAGCCTGGGTTCTCATGGTCTGAGTAAACACACTGTGTACTTTTGGCCCAAGTCACCAAAGGTTGTCTCAGTGGAAATACCCTTGGAAAATCCTTCTTGACTTGAAGGACAGCAGGTTACCCACGGAGTACCCTCTGCTGACATACCTCAGCTTCAGAATGACCCACTTTCCTCTCTTCCTGACCCCCACTGTATGCCAGAAGTACTCAGCTGACTGTCACAGGAGTTGGATTTTGAGGGAGATCTGGGGTGGTATTCCTATGATATATGGCAGAGATAGTGGGACAATCTACAGCCTTCCTCCTGTGCTTTCCTGCAAGTCTCATTAAACACAAATGCTGAAGATACCTGTGACACAGAAGATGCCTGACCTGTGCCACTACCTGAGTGTCCTCGGGCAATGGGAGGTGCAAAACCAGTTTCAGATTGCAACCCCATGAATTAAAAGAAAAAAAGGTGAAGGAAATCCTTCCACAGGGAGAGAACACCACCACGGAGATGTTTTTTATTTCTGTCATTCCTTCCTTTGGACCAATAAAACCCTGCGAACTTATGAGAATCTGCACTTGTTATTTCATCACTTATGAGCAATGTAGCAATTCCAAACTCATGTTTATAGAACTGTTACATCCTTTGAACATCTGTTTCCAATACATGTGAGAACTGGGTTTGTCTTTGCTGTCTACTGCAGTCTGGCAGTTGTACTTGGGATTAAAATCCCCTTTGACTACACTGTTATGTTGATCTGGAATTTTGGACCAATCCAAAGAAGCTCACCTGGAAATGATAGCCCCTTATGCTGCATAAATGTCTTTTGGAACTTTTTAAAGTTCATTACACTGATGGACCAGAATGTCTAATTATTATCCTTCCTATCACTTTTTTCTTCTGTTATTTTCCTCTATTATGATTATAGAGTCAGAATCTATTCTATAATGGCTGCATAAGTTCTCTAAGCTATATTTCATGCAACCCTATGAACCATCTAATTTAACCCTAAGTTTGTCACTTCCTATGGAATGATTTAAAAATAAATAATAATATGTGATAAAAATTCATGCACGGTGGATGATTTGAGGTAAATTGAACAGGTCTGATCATGTGAAATTTTATACTACTGGAAGTTAAAAGATAAAAAGCAATTTTTTTCTTCAAATACTGACAGTTTTCATCGTACTGATAGTTATTATTTACAAAAATGATCAAAAATTGCATTAATTTTGGCACTAGTTTTCCCTACCCCAAGTAAAGTTTTTATATAACATACTCATAAGGGTATATTCTTCCTTTCCTACCCCCATCTGTTCTTTTTTTTCTTACTAGCCACACTGTTACTGTGTTTGCCAGATTGACTGTGCTTATGATCTTTATAGGACAAACAAGGAGAAAGGAAAGACAGTTTGCTTCAACATGACTTGTGCCTGCCAGCACAAATACAGGCCTGAGATTGAAATGACAATTTATTTCATTTTTTAAAAATCAGTCAAAGACTGCCAACATATGAACTGATGGAAGTTGCATGAGAAGCTCCAAAAAGGAGATGATCAGAGACAAAAGAAGAATGGATTTGATTTAAATTACTGTAATACACTGACACAACTACTTTTGTAACCACCTGGGATGAGTTCTGACAGCTTTTTCCTAGTTTTTTTTCACTCATTATTCAGGCAAAACTCCCACTAACTTCTCTCCCACGGTCTATTTTCTGACTAATATTTATGTACATTATCTCTATGTCACCTTGTATGGATCACACAGATCTTACTCATTTAGCTTCAGGAGACAAGTATTTCACACTCTGAGACAGGCAGAGCTGTTACAGTCTAAACATGAAAAAGGATTAGAAACATCATTACACTCATTACTGCTTCACTCTGCAGCTTTATGCTCCCTTACACAAAAACCTTTCCTTTCAGATGGAGAGCTGCTTTCATTATACCATTCTGACAAATAAGTCTGTAGCCATATGATGGCAGCAATATGCTTAAATATGTGGATTCCAACATTTAATATGTTTTACTCGTCCAAAAAAGGGAAGATATGACTCAAACCAGTGTTCTGGAGAGCAAGACAGGGCAGTCAAACACCCCATTCAGGCTGAAGCTGTCACAGACTTTGACTACAAAATAATGATTGGCTACAATTTTTGCCACTTAGTACAATTCTAAGGAATCCAGTCATTTATTCAAAGGCCATTTCAAACTCTTTAAATGCAGAGAGAAGCATCTGACATAAAAATTTGCCCTAGCACAGTACATGTCCTAGATGACATGGAACTACCTATGTACCCATCACACCACAGTAACCAAAGCAAGATTTAAAAAAGCAACAGTATCAAGATATGATCTAGAGGGAAGATGCTGGAAATTTAAATTGAATGTCACAGGTTGATCTAAATTTCTCCAAAATATTTCTTTTAGGAGGTGATGAAAGTGAATGAATGCTTAATACAAGCCAAAATGGAAAAGAGATTTCATTGAAGTGCCATGCTCGATAAATTATTTAAATTATTTCCCAGAGAATTCTTAAATTCTCAAAATCATGGTGTAAAAATAGGGGAATGGAAAAACTGGGTGGACTTACAATCATGCCTATAAGGCTTGGATAAGCAACTACAGCACTGACAAAAAACACCTTTCTTTGTCATTTCCTGGGTTTTCTCATCTTGCGATCATTGGCTTCCTCAGCAGATGATGCTATCTAGCCTGTACAAGAGAGATCTTTCCAGACTAAAAGTACCAAAAAAAAAAAAAAAAAGGGGAGATAGGATCTGGAAGGATAAGGGGACACTGGAAATATATTCTCTTAACCCTCTCATACTAATTTACACTAACATGTTTCCCAAGGACAGCTCCACTGAAAATTTATTGAACGCATATTTCTATCCAGTGAATTTGAACTCCTGTGATTCCAGAGGGAGAAATGTTTCATGGAAAGGAAGTGGGATGCCTACAGCTTGAACACTAAGATACTCTTTAGATAAATACAGATAAATTCGAACAAAACTTGAGCTCCCTCTAGACTTTAGTTCAGAATAAAAGTTAGAGCAAATCAGAAGTTGAGGGGTCAGTCCCCTCTAGTACCTTCTGTGTAACTCCAAATAGACCTAAAGGGGCATACGAAATCAGGTTATATAACTTTACACCTCTCCCCTCCTTGTTTATTTTAATTGCTCTCTCAACCTTTGTTCACTAATCTTTTACCAGTTTGTGGTGTTATTAAACAAGGAAGATTATTCAGACACAAACCAAAACAAAATAAAATGTATTTTCACTGATTTGATTTCTTTATAGAGGAAAGAAGCATTTTTTATTCAACAGATTAAATTACTTTACAATAGATCTTAATATTTTAAGAATTTTAAAGCACAATATCTCATCAAGGGATCCAATTAATTTCTGAAAACAGCTTTGTGGTAGGAGATGTTATACGGAGAAGATTAAAGGTGTTTTAAAAAACAATAAATATCCATTTGGATTGTATGTGACTTTGAAGTAAGAATACAGAACACAATTCTTTTGTTTATAAAGATGGTTTCTTACAGATCGTTTTGAGGGTCCACTTGTACTGTCTACCTTCATGGTTGTGAAAAAAAATGTAGTTCATAGAGAAATGGAGAACAGGAAAACTTTGTAGCTGGAAATATATAATTAAAATCCAAAAAGGTCCCAAAAACCACACTGTGCCTTGTTCTTAATAAACATGCTTTTATGTATTTATCAGCAACTGAGCTCTGGTATCTACTGAATGCTGAAGATGTCAAGTCATTGACCAACAGGTTCCACCAAATGAAAAATACTAAAGTAATGTGATTTTCTTAAAAAAAAAAAAAAATACTAGCAACTTTCAGAGAATATAAATTGTTTTCAGTGAACCTGCCAAAATCTAAGTGTTTGTACAGGTTTTAGAAATGAATGTTCACTATCAATGTGAGTTCACACGCAAACAGAAAATCAGTTAAGTCCAGTAAAACCTCTTGTTCCATTGAACTCTCCCCCATTAATATTCTTCTATATAAGAAAGGGACATAGGCCCTGTTTTTCACCTCCCATTCTTCTTGCACTATTTACCGGTTTGATCCTGCAAGCTGCAGCTCCAAAGATCAGGTCTTTCTGAATGACCTGCACTTGCACAGAGCAAGTATCTTGAAAGAAACGTGGACTTGTAGATTCATTCCCCATTTATGGCTGAACCTCACCTATCAGCATCCTCACCATATTTTCAGGTTAAAAAGAAAAAACCCCAAACTGTAATCTGCACTTAGGGAATTTCTTGCTATTTCCACAGTCCCATTTTATTCACAACTCATGGCTACCAGCACGAACAGTCTCTGATCAACAAGTAAGTGCTTTATCAGAGAACACCTTGAACTAAAGCTGAGAAAGGCAGGACTGGAGAACCTGCAGAGAACCCAGGTGACTGCAGTCTAGCCTGACTGACAGACAGACATCCTTGATCTACAGCTAATACTCTCAGCTTCTCCAAATCTTCACCTTTGGCCATTAGAAATCACAGAAATGACCCCTGGACACTGTTGGCCTTTGGATCGGGTCTCAAATGTAAGGGAAATTTGTTTAAACAGGTGCCAGTAGTACCATGAGAACTGAAAAATACCTATATAATAAGGAGTAGCAATTTCACTGACATGTTACCACACGTACACTTCCACACCTAACTAACACTTAATGGGTGTTTCCACTGTATTCAAATTTTCCCTGTGTGTTTTGACCTTTTCTCCTCAGAATATTGCTTCTAAATTTCGGTCATTTGCCATATGAGATGAAATCCACACAGAGTTCATAGAAGACTCAAACAGAGTTTCTGCTGCTTCTGTTTTCATTTTATTTAGGTTTATTTTTCTAAACCACATGTTACCTTATACCTTGCCAATGTAACTCGTTTGGAAATAACGTATTAATTCAAACAATGTTTGTTTGGAGGAACTCTCTGATAGCTTTCAGCTGGCTAAACACACTTAGATAGCATCCTGTTGGTTTCTGAGACAGAAGTGAAAGGCTGATTTGCTTACCAAGCGACAGCTTTGATGCAATATCCTTACAATATATGAGTGCTTACACTCCTGTGTTCCTGGTGGTAGCTTTTTCTCAGGAGTCCTTCAAGTGCCAAAGTTCATGCAGTTCATGTTTATATTCAATTAAAACCCCAACTAAAATATTTGCAGACAAATGCTGCATTCTCAAGCTCTACGGAAGCCATTCAGACCCATCTTCTACACAGATAACAGCGTGGGCTAAGTAGATAATTCCATGACAAATCACCTCTACTGCTGTTTATTTTGGTAGAAAGTAGTTGCTAAACTTGCTTCCATGCATCCAAAATGAAATGTAACCTGATAACGCTTCCACTGAAAATATAAAATGGGTTCAGAAAAGGAAACTGCAATTCAGATTTGTTTTAAAACATTTCACAAACTGCCTGATTATTTTGTTTTCCAGGAGAAACAAAAATCTAAATGTGCCATGTGCAAAACTGAATGAAATTCAATGTGTTTCTAGAATGAACCTGAAATACTAGTAGTTAAATATAATGATTCATAACCATGTTTTGATAGTATTTTTCTCTTTTGCTGCTCCCTGAAAGCCTTGTAGGAGCAATCAAGGAAAGCAATTATACATGAATAATGTTAAATGCAGTATGAATAACAGTATACCTCTTTTTAGCATAAGAGTATTTCCCTTCCAATTGAAAAAATGAAGCTATTTTACTAGAGTTGTGGCAACATATTTTATTATCTACTTTAATTAAGCTCAAACCCCCTGAAGTTTACTTAGAGAATGGTCTAACAATATAAAATATCCTTATTATGGCACACCCATACCCACACATCAAATGTTTCCTTTTCTAGCTGCCTATGAGAATGGCATTGACTTGAAAGTAATTTGTAAGTGAAACATAAAGTAAATAAATGTTGTAAACTGTAGGTAGATATAATCATTATTATTACAGCACCATGTTATTTACTGCTAAACCACTGATAGTTCAGATTGATCAGGGCAGCATAATCAGGTGATCGCTAATTAATCATAATTAATAATATCCAAGTTCCATGCTGGTAAGACAAACCAAGTCTAGAAAAACAGCAGCTGCCACTTGCCCCAGTGACAGTCACCCCAAGACACTGTCTCAAATGCCTTGCTCTATTTATAAGCTTTACATAGAGGAAGAGCATCTTTTGTGGGATTGTGGGCAGGGTATTTGATTTTCTGTGAAGGGAAAGACCTCTTTCAACTATCCAGCTTTAAGAAACAAAAAACCACACAAAAAAAAGGGTAAAATTAAAGATAAGTAAAAATACAGAACATGAATAATTTGAAGATTCTCCAGTTTCAGTAAAGTAAGATTATTACTCATTTCTGGAACCCATAGGCACTTTCCCATTAAAACCCCTGCCTTTGAATGCTGTCTGGGGATGTCCATGGTATGACAACCATAACTTGATAATTCCCCTCCTTTCAAATCCATGATAAGAAGTCATGACTTCCACTGCCAATCTGACACAACCAGAGACTATCTACACATGATTCTTGGGGTTTTCTTCTCTCATTTCATATTAGCTGCACAAAAGAATCATAACTGGCAGTGTTGACGTAAGTCTTAATATTTGTTTCAAAAGAATGTGCTTAATGAATGTGATTTTTTTTTTAAATTAATAGATTTTGACTCAGTAAAACCTCAGGATATTTGTTGGAGTAAAGCCAAAACCAACCCACCCTAAACAAAATGGAATCCCTGAGAATGAATCCCTTCCCAAAACTAAGAACAGGTTTGGTCCTGTGCTCCTGAAGCTGGATAGATTCTATCAGTACCACGTAATTACTCTCATGGCTTCTTAAAAGACCTGCTAGAACAAAGTAGTAGACCTGAAATGTGTCAGTGGACTTCAGAATGACAGCCATCTCCTGAATAAAGGATGTTTTCTGTCAGCAGGCCCTGTACCAGAGCACAAACTTTCCTGGTTCCTTGGGATACACCTGCACTGTCATGTGTAACCTCATGCTTAAAATGCAGTTTCTGCAACAGCTTTATTGTCTATGTGTAAATGCATGTTCAGACTCAACTTCAGCATATACCACCATGCTCACTGGCAGGGAAACTCTGTGCTGGAGAAGGAACACGAGCAGAGGATTGGGATCTGATTTATGATTCAGCTCTCTTTTTACCGAAGGTAACGGGCATGGCTGAATTAATTTGTCCTGGCTCCAGTCCTCCAAAAACCGTATCAGCTTGCCATGTCCTTCAATCATGACTCAATAGCAACACAATCTCTGAGTTCTATTAAAAATCTGTTAAGCATAAAACACACTTGTGCCTCCTGAGGGAGTCTTTATAGGATTACATAGCTCTTACATGAAGCGGGTTAGTGAATTGCAATGTAGAAGGGAACTACATGAGCCTTGGAGAAAAATAAAATTTCTGGAAATATTTAAAGGAAGAAGTTTTCCTCTAACCACCAAACAAAGAAGGCCACAGAGGGAATATGATTCTGATCTGGATGCAACAGGAGAATACAATGCAAGATTAAAAAGTGAAGAATTTAATATTTGTTCGTACAGATCCTCACCATCAACCAGCCCTGCAGGAACACACGCCTGTTCCATGGAAAGCAGGGTGGATACAACCTACATGATGTAATTTTTGAGCCCCTGTAATTCACTGGCAGGACCACAATGGAAACAGGTAAGTCAAGCCACAGCCCCCACAATGCACTCAAGGTGTGAGATTACAGGGCATAACAAGAAGGTGGATTTTGGAAATCGCACTGCCACAGCTGTGGGTCCTACACACAGTTCAGTTGCAGACTGTCACTGCAGATCCTGTAGAGCAAACCCTGCTGACTGCACAGGTGTAATGTAGATGTTTGCAGTGGTGAGCACAGATGAGGAGCCTGTCATGAAAGGTGCAGCACATACGGAAAAACTAGCAAACCCAAAATCCTACTGTGAAAATTTTCTAATTGTTTGAGCCCAGGATGAGTCTAAACATAAGCTGTGGGGGCAGTCTGTGCACAACTCCAGGGGCTGCACCTTTTCAGGCCTTTCATATCTCTGAAGCACAAAAATACAGACATACTAGAAGGGCAAACTACAAGAGAATAGTTATCATACTATAGAAAACAGGTATTTAAACAATTATCTGGTGAAAATTCCTATCCTACATACATTTGCTGATTTCCTTGACACGACTGAAAACGAGTTCTCTATAAACCTAGTCAGAATACCATGATAAATTGAAAACCATCACAAAGTAAACCTGAGTGAATAGAAAATGTACATCACCTGGGATATCACATATTGCTCTACAAATACGTGTACAAGCTATGTAGAACAACATTCCTAATGAATTTTAAAATGAATTTTAAAAAGTGCAGGCATTTTTGAGTGTGAACTGGGTTTATGGCTACGGTGTCTATGGAATGTGAAGGGTTAGGTGGTGGCAAGCCTTACAGCCTGTGGGGTCAATCTTGCCCCTAGATGCACATGCATGTGTCATTTATGTGCTACAGTGCTCGCCAACACTTGCTGACTTCAGAAAGTTATGTGCACAAAACTATGGGCAAGACTGAACAGCCACTTTTCAAACTGAAGTTTCTTCACAGAAATGCAAACACTTTTTGCAATCTGATTCTAATTAACAATAGAGTCATTCATTTTCTAACAAATGAGCAGAAATCCCCTTCCTTTAGCAATACACAGATATTTGATAGTAACTGAGTATTTGAGGTGATTATGTGTTACAAGATCTGATTCTGTTGTATTTAAGACTCAAGTCCTGTTTCCATATCAACTATAGGCCACAAAACCACTGCGCTGGATTATTTGCTTAGGGGCATTGGAAGAACTCTTCCACACACAGCTGCAAAGAAAGCAGTGTTTTGACACAACGAAGAGAACTTCAGGGTTGTCCTAATTCGTAGCTCATAATCCACAGAACAGAAAAGTGTCAGCAGGAGCAGCTACCACAGTCCTTTTCTATGGTCTGAGATCACTCTAACATGAAACTTCCCAGTGATTCCATTAATCCCGATTAATAAAACCAGATCTGGGAAGAAGCACCTCTCAAGCCACTGGCAATACCCAGTTGCTAGCAAGCAGTTGATGCAGCTATCAAGCTACTGCCACTTCAAAAAAAAACAAAACCCTGCTGACCATTTAGCAAGTATTTTAATTACGAAAGAAAAAGTAAAATGTTTGCTACACTAGAAACTAAGATTTTTGCCACAGGAGCCTACTGTTGGCTTACGCTCAATTTGTTGTCCACCAGAACTCCCAGGTTGTTTCCAGCGTAACTGCTTCTCCAAGACTCTTGTTTAAATCATGAAATCTTCAAGTTTGGAAATACATTTTTGCTTTCTTCACTCATGCAAACAATATACTGGTGTGATATTCCATTATAATATGCTAATAAATAATGTTATCTCTAATGTACATAGTGTACTAAAATGTGGATCAGTGGATTAAGGAAAAAATTCTCCTGAGTAGTTTTGCAAGTATTCATCTAATTTTTTTAACATGTGGACACATGTCTTAATACATGTTTTCAAAAAGACTGATGTTTCCACTACTTTAAAGGTTCTGTGCAACTGAGAAATGCAAATTTTGTCTATATGCATAAGTTGTTTCACAAAACATCTTGTAAGTAAACAGAGATTGTAACATTTCAGGCCATGCCAGGTGTTCAACACTTTCTCATAAATTCCTTGATTGCCCAAAGTAATTCTATGCAACTAATACTGCCCATGGCAGAGGGTTTGGAAATAAATGGTCTTTAAGGTCCCTTCCAACCCAAACTATTCTGTGATTCTATGATCTTAATGGGTATGAGAACACAAAGCGCTGTTTGGTGCTGTGAATCCATCCGCAGTGTTCCTAACAGGAATATTCCTTTGCTCACTAGTGAAATGAAAATATTGGTTCATGAAAACCACCAACAGTAGTGGCCATCACAATTTGCCTACTGAAATATCTCACCACAAATCCAATAATCCATTTTTTTAATTGTTTGTTTTGGTAAAAATGATTGCCAAGCATTTCAAATACCACTGGCAGATCATAAGTAGAGGTTCATTTCTAATGTTATATCAGCTTTTTTTGAGGATTAGATGCAAGAATCTTAGTTTATACCATAGCAAATATTTTACTTTTTTTGTAATTAAAACACTTGTTAAATGGTTAACAGGGTTTTATGTTGGATGGGGTTTTTCAAAGTGGCAATATCTTGATAGCTGCATCAACAGAAGATTTTCCCGCTAAAAGCAGTAAGAGTTGGTAGCACTTACAACCTGCTCAGCAATTTCCAGGTCTGCCCAATGAACTTTTTTTTAAAAAAGAAACATTTGGGTTGTCTTTTTCACTCATTTTCCCCGTGTGATAATGTAATTTATGAGTATTAAAAGTCTCCAATGCTACTTGTAATTCTTTGCTTGCCGGGAGGTTTCTCTGATACACTTGCACATTAGCAAACATTTACCTATTGTCAATAAAAATATCTAGACAAACTATCTTTTTATGGTTTTAATTAATTTTTGCATAGCAGCTGAATTACGTGGAAGTGCTTTAAATAGAAAAACAAGCTCCAGTATATGAAAGAATAATCAGGATCAGAGTAGAAATCACCTATTTGCCTGGCTACTATCACTATGATGTTATCCCCCAGAAAAGGATCATGTGGTTAAAGAGAAAAAAATTTACACAAAACATTTGCTGCTTGCTTGTCATGATTTTTCTGTTATAGAATTATAGGAAAAATTATTATTCCAGATCTTCATTCCATAATTTTTTTCCTTCTATAATGAAACAAAACTACATTGTTACACAAATTCTTGGCTAAACCATTTCACTTAGCAGCATTAAAGCCACTTTAATAAAATAGTGATTAATTTTATCTTTGAACTAAAGAGAAATATAATTGTCCATTGCTACATTTCAGCTATCTGCATCTTTAAACAAATTATTCTGAACTCCAATAAGAACAAATCCCTGCTGAAGGTATTTTGCAAGTGATCAAACAGCAGAAATGATTGATTGCTTCTCATTCCAGAGGCAGACCATTCTCCCTAAAATGTGTTTGTGAAGAGATGGAAAAAATATGTCTTCATTCAGGAAAGAGGAGTGGAACAGGAATATGTGTTCCTTTTAGTTCTGTCATTTCAAGCTCGATCTTTGACTATATGTAGACATGGATATGACATTCCTGGTGGTGCAATGGACCGGCACTGTTGGATTACTGCTGGAGAAAGGAATGGTCAGACCCCTCTGACTGCCAGTGGAAGGAATGCCATTCCCTGGCTAAGAGCTGTCCAACAGTGATGGGTGCAGCCACTGCTGCTGACAAAGTCCAGGTCTCACAAAAAGGTGCATGCGTTTTACAATGAGAACTAATTGAAGATTTTTTTCTTCCACAGCCTTTCTGGCTGTTTGCCTGCTTCTGTCTCAAACACAACAAATTAATAGGAGGTTATAAATGACTCCAGGATTGCGTTCAGACTCTCAGTCTGAAGATTTTTAGGTCTTACTGCAAGCTATTTTTAACGGTGGATATTAAGACACTCATAAGGAATTACATGCTAATATGCTGAGCAATCTGAGGCAGTACCTGGTTCCAGCAAGTTTGGTCAGAGAGGACTCCAAGACTGAATAATGTGGCACTGCATCTGGTTCAACTACTGTACTAGAGTCATGCTTTGCACAGTAGGACACACGATTCCAAGCAGCTGTTCCAAAACAATAGTAGTTGTCCTTCTTTGGGGCTCCAGCTCGTCCCCTGAGTAGCTGGAGTAGTTGCTCATGCAAGTTCTCTGGAATATTTTACACCCACCTTTTTAGCTGTTGGATCACTTACCTGACATTTCTGAGATTCTAGAAATTCTGAGATTCAGCTTTGGATTTCCATAGCTTAGAGGGAACTGTGTTAGTTCCTGCTTAAAGGAAGTTCAGGACTGACTGCATGACTTCCTAGACTACCTAATGTCCATATCAAGTCATTACTATTAACACAGCAAACTTACTACTATAAATTTTCTCAGGAATTTTAGCAAAATAGTAAAAAACAACTAAAATTCTTATGATCAAGCTCTATCTTTCAAATATTGGTACTCTGAGTAGAGGTACTAAATGTAAGGAAGTGGCATGATTTAACTCTCTCTTATTTCTTGAGTTCTTGAGTCTCCACAAAACTGCGTCGATGGGATAAATCCAGCAGCGCTGCAAAGCCTGTCATTTGCTTGTCAAGTATGTATTAAAAATTAAAATAAATGCAGAAAAACAACAACACAGCAAAAACTTAGAAAGAGGACCAAAAGCTTTAGGAAAACTTGTGGCCCATTGAATTTCTCTGCTACTGGGCATTAGACTACAACATATGCTTAACTCCATGTATTTCAGAACACTGCGGAAAAGACACTGATTTTGTTATAAATAAAATTATGTTTCAGAGTGATCCATAGAAGCCTTGAATACTGCAGCTCTAAAAAAGCCAAGTGTGAAAATAGAATTGCTTTCAAGTGGCAATACTTTTGTCCTCCAAAACTATTTCTGTTGGGTGAAGTTCAGAGTTCTTACCCTTGGTGTTGAGAGAATATATGGACCTTGTTTGTCCACCCTTTCAAATGTCCACAAAATGTGTGCACATTAGCTGCCAGCTGAAGAATCCAGCCCTAGTTCTCGCTGGGGAGGTTTGGCTGATTTTAAGTGCCCCAAGTATGCTCATAATGGCTTTAAAAAGGACTACTTGGATATTTCCCTCACAGCTAAACTATTCTCCCAGCACTTGTGCAGTTTTTCCGTGATTAACTAGGTGATTTCTTTGTGCAATATTGTTTACTCTAGAATTTCTGTGAACTCAAATATTTATTTATTTTAACATTAAATAAGGGAAGCTAAAATATTGTAGGAAAATACTACTTGAAGCAAGAGCACCGTTCATAAAGTGCTCTTGCAGATGTAAGCAAAAGCTGATTTAAAAAGAGTTGTACTTTTGAATCAAAAATCTGTCTTAAACCTTTTAACATGATTTCATAAAGATGTCTCCAGTGTAGCATTGCTGCTTATACAAATGCACTTAACATATAAATCAATTAAACCAGGAAAAAAGGTAGCTGAAAAACAGATCACTGATTACAAACTCAAAAGTACTTCCACTGGATTTAAAAAACCAGCAGGATCAAATATTTAAAAAAAACCACCCAACTCAGAAAAACACCGAGCCACCTAGTACGGTGTCTGTTTAGATGCACAAAAGCTGTAATAATTAGAGAAGATTAGTTAGGCAGATTCTACCAACTGACTGCAAGGACAGGACTGCATGACTCGAGATGGCAAGTACAGTACAACATGTTACCAGAATGATTCTGGGTGAAGCTGCAGAAACCTTAGCATTTCTGCCAATAAACAGATTCTATAAATGGGAAAAAAAAACACTTCAGAATGTGGCCTCTTGGTTCTTCTACTGTCATCTAAAAGGAGAAATATATCATAATAGGCAGAGGATAATCATTACAGTGGTTTTTGTTTAATATCAGTTTTAAATGTCTACATTTAGTAAATTTTCTTGAAAGGAAATGACAATTATTTCTATACCATGTTTTTTCCTATGAAACTGTAATAGGCAAACAAGTATAGTATTCCTTGACTGTGGGTTTTTCAGTGGTGAGAAAAGGGTGGCATAATTTTTCTAAGGTGGACTGTGGTCTAGCAACAAATACCCTTTTTGCTTTATGGCCAATTGTGAGGACTGAAATAGGCGGGTACCTCAATAGGGTAGAAATCAGAGATTTAAGCTGATGAAACAGCCTAAATTATCCTACACATGATGGCTACTTTCACGGTTAACACAGCATTTTCTTCTCCTGCCCTTTCAAACTGACTGGACCTTCTCCTAATAGCGACCACAAGAATGAGAGACTATGTTGGTTCTTCTCTTGGAAATGGTAGCTTGGCAACAAGGTGAACTTGGTCCATTCTTCCCTGTTGATCACCAAACAATGGATCATATAGACTTTAGATTCCCTAAGCCTTGGCTCTATTTAATAAAAAAATAGTGGTTACCTTTCATATAAAGAATCTCACTGTCCCACACCCCATTGTCTCCATTTGCCTTGGGGTAAGAAAAGAAAGTACTTCATTTTGTTGTGTTTTATCACCAACTACTGTCAGTAAGGAAGTCTGCCTGGTAGGTTAATGATGGCATTTAACAGTGGTAAATCAATCCATAAGCACTTTATAAATCATGCTTGTTCAGCAGTTTTGCTTATTTCTCTACCAGGATGTTAAAAAAAGCCTCCAGTCCAACAGCATTACAAACATTGTTTCCTTTGGAAGACCCACAAATATGACTGGCTTCAAACCACACAAAAATGCTCATATGAAGGGAGGTATCACCCACCTATTTATAACCACCCAGTGTTACCATGTAAGGCTGAATGAATTAAAAAAAAAAGTTCCAGAACTGACAGGAATCTCTATAAACTTTGCTCTCTAGGAGACAAAACAATAACATTCAGCCCAAATTAAGATGTCTTTTGGTCTTAGATTGGTTCAAACTATTTTGGGTGCAATTATACTGGACCTTCTGTTTTTCAGTATTATGAAAGGCCTTTTTCATATTTCATAAAGCTCTAGAGAGGGACATAGTTTAAAGCTGAGTACATCTAAAAAATATAAACAATCAACCTTTTGCTATTTACTACATTCAATCATACAAGCCTCCCAAACAGCTTTTTCTTCCTGATTCCTTTTAAAAGCTGTAATCAGTGTACAGTTTGAAATGTGTTTCCTCCTCTTGATTTTTTCTTTGCTTGCTGAATTTGCACTTATTAAATTGTCCATTTCAAGGAATGAGTCTGAGACTGAGACAAATAGATTTTCTTGTTTACATTTTGCTTCTTCATCCTTCAGTTTCCCAAAATACAGTGGCTGTCAAGAATCAATGCTGCTTTGGAAAAAATGCCAAAAATTTATACTGATGGCCTGACCAAATTGGGGTATTCAATGAAATGCAGTGCTGGACAGTAAGAAAATTTTGGCCCTGTTTTCTGAGGGCGCACTACAACAGGAAATACTGCTAGAATATAAGGAACATTATTCAGGGAGATTTTCAAAGTGAGCTTATGGGTGCCTTGAGACGGGTCAGATGAAGTCAAATTCAAAGTAGATTCACCACCAGCAGCTTATTTCCAGGGCTACAGTGTGCCAACTCAGTAGGGAAGATAGGAAGATGATCATCAAAACAAAACCACATCAGACCCCAAGGAAACCAAAAATACAGATATTTCAAAAATTACAGCCTTTAAAAAACCCAATAAACAAATAAACAAAAAACCCCAACCAGAGACAGAGGCCTGTGTTACAAAAATCTAAATTGTGTGGAAAAGATGTTGAAATGGATTTTTGGACAAGCTAAACATAATCATACATAAAAAAAACCTTAATATTTTAATTCATTTTTGGAACAGTTCTAGTATACTAAGCACACTTTCCTCTTGTGCTGCTGGTATATAAATTAAGGATAGAAGATACAAAATTAATGCACCTGCTTCAGTGGAAAATCAAAACAAAAGTGCTTTTATTTTTCTCATCTTCCAAATTCAGACATGGGAAAAAATAAGAGAAATCAGATAATGGCCGTTATAAAACATTAAACTCAGGAATAATAATAATAGATTGTAATAAGGAATACAATTACTTCTACTGAATTTCAAAATGGAGAAAATGAGCTAATTAGAGGAGTCTGCACTTTGAGGGGACATTTTCCTTTAGATAAGAAGAAAAGTGTAAAGTTAAGTGTACTAAATACTAATTCTCACAACCCAAAAGACACAGCTGCGCTTTAAAGACACAGTGAAATTGTAATTATCTAATTTAGCTTGGTAAGAGCTACTTTTCTTGGCTTTTTGCCCAGAAAACCCTTATTCCTTCTGCAAAACAGTATAGCAAATTCTAAACCAGAAAAGGAATATTTTACAGACATGCAATACAAGAACACATTGATGATAAACGTAACATACTTAAGGATTACTGCCTTCAGTAATCCAAATTTATATTAATCTGTACAAAGAGAATAATATCTTGATACTAAAAAAAAGGGAAATCTTCAGTTTATTGACAAAACAGGAGTAGGCACTCCAGGCCTCAGAGCAGGTTTGAACACCATCCTGGGAAGAACCTCCTGAAGTTCTGAGAATCTCAACATTCATTTTTAGCATTACAGAAACCAGCCAAATAACTACTGACTAAAAATTTATAGAAACTATTGAATGCACCAACATTATTATAGAATATTGAGAAGGTATTTTTAGGGAGATATTTTTTCCCCTTTTGCATCCAAGAGGAAATTCTACCATCTGACTGACGTAATAGTCTTTAGCTGGGATAATACTGCAGAAAAAGATTAATTAATGCAGAAAACAAGCCCTTAATTATTGTTTTTGTCTCCCAAGCATGAATGTTTCAGAAACTTCCATCAAACTGTCAAATTTTATAGTGCTCAGGCACATAGGCACAAGTTGGGGGTTTTTTTATGGCATATATTGGAAGAAGAGTGATAAAGGTGTATGCTATTTACCCCCCCCAAAATCATGTTCCATAGCTACCTTCAGGAATGCTGCAGTCAGGTATAATGCAATACATAACCTACACCATCATTTTCATTTCTTAATAATATCTTGGTGAGGCCCTGGCACAGGCTGCCCAGAGAAGCTGTGGCTGCCCCATCCCTGGAAGTGTCCAGGCCAGGGTGGACAGGGCTTGGAACAACCTGGGATAGTGGAAGGTGTCCCCACCCAGGGCAGGGGTGGAACTGGATGAGCTTTAAGGTCCTTTGCAAGCCAAACCAGTCTGTGATTCTGTGATCTCACATTTCTTCATGTAGTATGGAATAGGAAAACCACTGCAAGGTCCTGTTCCAGTGCCATTATGTTACATCTTTTTCATTCTGTGACTTTCAATGTACTGTTCATTAAGTATCTATCTACTAGATACTGACACTGTCCTGTTCACAAAAGCGGTTCAGCAGTGAAATTAACCTGTTGTTTTCCCAGTTCATCACAGCATGTCATTCACAACTTGGCTGCTTGCCCTTATTTTGGCCTCTTTATGCCATGTCCTCTCAGAGAATGGCACAAAGGCTTATCTCTCCCAGGGTTGGTGTGATCCTCACTGTCCTGCCAGTTCCTGATTCATTTTGATACTTCTTAGTACAAGAAAGACAAGGAGCTACTGGAGCAGGGCCACAACGATGATGAGTGTGGAGTACATCTCTGATGAGGAGGGACTGCGGGAGCTGGGCCTGTTTATTCTGGAGAAGACAGGACTGAGAGGGGATCTCATTAATGCAGATGAGTATCTCAGAGGAGTGCCAAGAGGAGGGACCAGACTCCTTCCAGTGGTACCCATTGACAGTATGAGGAGCAAAGGCTAAAAACTAAAACCTAACAAGCTTCATTTCAACATGAGGAAGAACTTCTTTACATTGAGAGTGGCAGAGCACTAGAACAGCTGCCCGGGAAGGGTGTGGATTCTCCCTCTCTGGAGACATTCCAAACCCACCGCTGTGTCACCTGCTCTGCGTGACCCTGCCTTGGCAGGGAGGTTGCACTGGATGATTTCCAGAGGTCCCTTCCAGCCCTCAGGATCCTGTGATTCTGGGATGACACTGAAGGGACGCCGCTGCTGCTCTGCCACGCACCGAGCTCCGGTCGGGCTGGGTGAGCAACCACTGGCCGGGAACCAAAGGCCAAGGGCCAGAGGCTCCATCCAGGGCCGGGGCTGCTCCGACACCGGCACCGGGGGTGATGCCAGCCGCGATTCCAGCGGTGACTCCAGCGGTCACTCTAGTGGCTGCCCGGCAGGGACAGGGAGCTGCGGGGGCGGCCCGGAGCCCGGCCACGATGAGCAGCAGCAGCTCCCGGCGCTGTGGGCACTATTCCCAACTTTAGGAGCTCCCTAAACACAGAGAGAGTAGCTTAGAAAGTTTACAGAATAAATCCTCTTTATTCTCTAAAGAGCGCACAGCAGCGAAGCTTTCTGGAAACCACGCTCAGGTGGTAATAACTTGCATCTTTTATATAGCTAAACCCACATGGACCCGCCTATCTAATCCTCTCCGCCTACCTAATGCATATTTATCCGGGTGATGTAATCTTACGCACTGCTCGAAACACAAGGCTCTTTCCTTCATTAAGCAACTCTTATAGTAGAAGTTATCTGCCGCCATCAGTTGCGTTTACAAAAGGTGAGACAACGCAGCCTGCGGACAGACGATCCAGCTCGGCGGCATCAAGGTGACCTCGGCCACGGGGGTGGGGGGGCGGCCGGATCCACATCCGGGTGAGGCCGCGCCGGCGGGCGGGGAGCGGGGACGGGCCGGGGCAGGCCGGCCGGAGCGGGCGCTGGTCCGGCTGGATCACAGCCGTGCCAGCCCCGGCTCACAGCCCTGCCTGCCGGGATCACGGCCCTGCCCGCCCGGGTCACAGCCAGGAGCCCCGCTGGCCGAGCGGGCGGCAGAGCCCGGCCGGAGCGTGGGTGCTGGGATGGCCCTGCGAGGTCCGGCTCCACCTGCTTCCACATGCCTTCACCTGCCTTCTCGTGCCTCCACCTACCTGCACCTACCTTCTCCTGCCTCCACCTGCCTGACTCCTCCTCTAAGCCCTCCTGTACTGCAGCTCACACACCTTCATCTGCCCTCACCTGCCTCCACCTGCCCCCTCACCTGCCTGACCCCTCTGAGCCGTCCCTGTGCCACAGCGCTCGCACTTGTGTGTGATGCTGGTGATGTCCTTAGTGATGTGACAAGGGTTGCTGCAAAAGGGGAGTTCAGAAGTAGTTTAGAGGAGCAGCAGGGGCCTGCCTTCCTTCCCTGCACCTTCCTTCCCTGCACCACAAAACTGGTGTTCCTGTCAACGGGAGAACCCTTGGAGTAGTTCTCTAGCCCAGAGGTTTGGAAAACCTGGCTATGAGTTCTTTGCTCTTTTGCTTCCAAGGTCAAACTGTACGTGGCCAAGTTTTCAAACATTGTCCAGAATCTTTCAATTGTGAAATATCCTGTCTGATTTTTCAGAGGTGCATGGGCGCCTAGTATCTGTTACTATAAATGGAGTTAGGCGTTGAAGTATTCCTGAAAATCTCTCTGAATCTTCAGGCATCTAAACCACTTTCTATAAATCTGGTCTTTAACCATTTTAGGAGTTTGAGGCTTCTGATATGTGTAATAAATAGGGTTGATTGTGTCCTCTTGGTACCTCAGCACCTGACCCCATTCTGCTCTGGGATATTGTCATGATGAACTCTCTCTGCAGCTTTGGTTCTTGTCAGGAGACTAGTATTTCTCATAAGCAGTTTTTCTTTCCTATGTTAGCAATTCTTTTTGCCTATCAATTGCACACCATGAATGCATCTTTTGCCACCTTACTGCAGCATTTTAAAGGAACTTCGGGTAGTTTTTGTCACAGTGCTTGAACACCTGTTTCAGTGGACCTGCTTAATAGTTTTTGTTCTCAGCACTTCCTGGCTGTTTGCCTTTCTGCTCTTCAGAAATTGCTCTTCCATATATATTTTTTCCATGTCCTGAGTGCCTCCACATCCATGGCTTGAATGTCTAAAGTAATGTTGATGCTAGTGTTGTAATTACTTCCTTGTTTTTCCTTCAGGGGCTCTCAGTTTCTCACTCCCTAATACTGGAAGCAGGCTGCTGACCATCCTCAAACACAGACTGCAGGGCAGACAGTGTCTGTTGAGTGCAGTAGCGATCCTCATGCTGGTAGGATCTGAAAGAAGAAAATCACAGTAGCGTTCAATCAGGTGATGCTTGGATGCTGAATGAAGGGTAGATAATCCCAGAACCTTTTTTTTCAGAGCCTCTTAAAATGTCTTAAGAGTATTTTGAAAGGAAGACAATTAAATACAAGAGATAAATTTATGTGCTCTGTGGCTCAATGTGTCTTTGTGAGTAGTTCCACCAGTAATGCTTTCTGCTGTTAGTCTGGCACATTGAAGCTGAGGTGATGTTTTACTGTAGCTCAGCTGAGGGGGTGGGTGGGTCATGTACACACCAGATTAGGACAACTGGCATTAAAATAGGGTCTGTCACCTTTGGATTTGTTTTTATCCAAATCTTTCTCTGACTATTGCTATAATTCAGTTTAAGGCTTCCTACCAGTTTGATTCTACCTGGAATGGTTGACAACTGAGCACACCAGGTGACACATTGGCTTCTGTTATGTTCACACATAAACCTTCACGAGGATTTGGAGGCACAGTGGTCAGACCATGCCTCACTAGAACTCTCAATGCAGTTTCAGTCCTTCTGCACTTAATTAGGAGCTCCTTGACTGTTTTCTGCATGTCTTTGAACACCATGGGCTGTTGAGGCCAGCTCCTTCACATCTCTTTCCAAGTGAGACAACTACTGCCAGAGCTTGGTGAAGAGTACTGGCTGTCTAGGCACTGTTAGCTGCTTCTGTGCTGTCAGGCTGATGACAGCCACACAGGTTTAGAGGTGCCAAAATGCAGTTATGCTATGAAGCCTATTTCTGGTCCAGAGGAACAAGTGGATCGCAATCTTAAGGGCAATAATTCCCCACATCTTTACAGAGCTGCTGAGACAGATACCTAAGTGCAGTGTCTGTCTGAACACTTGGCTGGGTTCCTGCTGAAAACCCAGCTTCCAGGAAAGCTTGCAACACCAAATGGAAAAAAGTTTGAGGTTTGATGGAAGCACACTTTTTGTGAATCCTTAAAAGTAAAATCCACAGCCCCTTCCTGCCCATGTGCAGGTACATGAGGTGTGGTTGGTGTGTGCAGGGCCCGGTACCCTCGTGTGTGGTGTAATCTGCTGCTGTTCATCTGTGCAGTGCTTCATGCTCGAGTGCCCTTACAGGAAAGTTCTTTCTGCTCATGGAAAACTAATTTGGTCATAATAATGAAGGAGAAAAATTCTTGTTAAACCAGTCTTGATACTCAGAACTTTTTCAGCTGGTTTTCTTTCTGTAGGGCTTTCCCCCCAGTACACTACAAGTCTCAGGCTACCCAGTCTAAATTTTAAGTTAAGTGGACTAAATCTACCTTTAAGTGCAGTGTAGTGGCAGATCATCTAAAAAGTGTTTCAAGGTGACTTTCAGAAACTATTTTAAACATCTGTTAGCTTCATTACTTTGTTATTTATAAATGAGAGAATGCATCAGAAATTCAAAGTGCAGGAGTTGTTTTTCCTTTTTCTATCTCATACTTCTAAAGGCTTTAGATTTATGTGGAAATAACCCCTGCTGGTGTTAATAAAAATAAATACCTTAAATTTGAGGGTTGGGTTTATCTTTTCTGATAAGGCATCTTGCAATCCTAATATTCCCTCGTCACTTTGCATCCCTTAAGCAAAGGCACCTGCTCTCCACACCTGAGTCTCCAGAAGTGGTACTATTTTTACAGATAAAAATGAAGTGATTTGTCATTTTCTTAATGTAGAATTCTATTATCTAAACTTTCTTAGCATACAGTAGGATTTGTATTACTTTGTCCTGAGAAGTTTGGGATTGACCAGTGTGAAGAATTTTGCTTTTCTGACATAGCAGGCTTTTTTCCTTTTCATTGTTCAGTTGGCAGATTTATTTTAGGTGTGACTGAAATGATTCGTGGGAGTTCTGTCCACTCTTTCAGTTAAACCATTAAAAATGTAAATCCCATTCTAGGGAGTGGTTGGAGAAACAGAATTACGTACCCATAAATTTCTTTCTAAGTAATCATAGAGGACTTTCTGAATTAAGAAAAAAGTGAATTAAGTTTTTTACTTATGTGTACAAGTTGCAGTGGATGTTCCTCAAGAGGTTTTTAGGGATGTAATTTTTGTAGAATTCTTCTGCCGTTTTCCAGCAGCTTTATGTGACATCTGTGTCTGCCTTAAGTTGGTTGGCACACATGAGGCTAAAATTTCCTGTGATCACCTTGTAACAGACACTGCCTAGCAAACTTTCCCATCCTTTGAATTAGAGCTACAGGAATGGGCGTAATACTTATAAAGCCATTTCGGATCCTCAGAAAGAGAAATGTTTATCATACCTATCTAATGCCTATGAAAGAAAAGCAGGTTTTTCTATTTGTCATTGGAGTGATAAAAATTCCAGTTTTGTATGTCTTTCAGAGAAGAATTTGGAAATGGCTTTAGCTTAAAATATGTCTTCGGTTGTATTTTCAAGACTTCTATTTTTTAGAAAATCAAGTATGTCTAAACTATAGTGCTTATTTAGTAC
This sequence comes from Corvus cornix cornix, assembly GCF_000738735.6. Taxonomy (NCBI): domain Eukaryota; kingdom Metazoa; phylum Chordata; class Aves; order Passeriformes; family Corvidae; genus Corvus; species Corvus cornix. The sequence continues at coordinate 63,773,954 of NC_047057.1, read as the reverse complement.
AAAAAAAAAGATCTAAAATCTCAGGGAGTTTGTGAAACTCTGAGGTCTTTCAAAACCTCCACTTAGTGAAAATGATACAGGGCTAAATTCTGATTTTTAGGGTTCCCATGAACAACTGTGGTAAGTTTTAGACTGTAGAGTTTTCACCTATTCAGCAGTTTCCTTGATTAAAAAACCAAATTTGAACCTCCTTATCTGATAACATACGGCATCATAATACTCAAATATTAACTAGTCAGGCAAGTTTTCACTTGCAGTGAAACGTAAGTCAGATCTTGACCCGTTCTTCCATAGACTTCAGCAATATTCCTCTCATTTTAGTGCAGTCCTGGAAAAGATGGCAAATTTTTGTGCACATATATAAACTGATTTTAGATGACTGTGCAACAGTAATGGTTGGGACCGTTTGTTTGCTTTTGGAAAAAGTAATTAAAATAATTTATGCTGCTAGTAGGGGTGGTTCCAAATTGAGACTTCTGCTTTTATTCAACTTTCCTCTGGGTTATGAGGCTGTAGCAGATGTGTACAGGGCAAAGCGATCTCTGCTGGAGGGTAGGTTGCTTGGAAGAGTACAGTTGGAATCTGGCACTAAGGGCTGACAGTATTTAAAACTTGATTTCTTTGGAAATGAAGGATTTAAGGTGTGCAAGCACATCTTGAGGTGCAAAACCAAACTCAAATTATTCCGGTGTGAAAACTAGTGATTTCAAGGCTGTAGCCTTGGATCTGTTACTAGAGCTGTTGCTTTTCCTTCAACAAAGGACTTAGAAAGGGATTTAATGTGCTGTGTTATTTCTAGAAAAGCAGTTCACGGGGGCATTGCTATCAGTGTTTGAGCATGCTGGCTGATTGTGTTTCAGCTTTTGTACCTGCTGGAGAATTGTACTCCGGCTGTGAACCACTGCATTCTTGAGAGCTCTCGTGTGGCAGCACAGCCACACCAAGGCACCACATCTTTTGATCTGAGTAGGTGAAAAATTCACCAATTGCAATCATCCCCTTCAAGTGACAATGAGTGAGTATGAAAATGGAGTGGAAATTCCATACCTCAGTATGGATACAATGGAAGGCACGTCCTGTGAGGAGCAGGCAAGGACTTTTGGGTTTGTGCAGTTTGGAGAGAGGGAGGCTGAGGGGTGCCCTCCATGAGGGTGGCCAGGCAGGGGGGAGGCTTCCAGAGAGGTGGCCGGTGCCCCAGGCGTGTCCGTGTCTCAGAGGCACTTGGACAATTCCCTTCCTAATGTGCTCTGACTTCTGGTGAGGGCTCAGGCTGTTGGACCAGATGATTGCTGCAAGTCCCTTGTAGCTGGAACTATCCTATTCTGTGAACAGTCTGGGGAGCGGATGCAGCTGTGGGAGAGGTGAATAAATATGAGCTGAAAGGGATGCTTGCTCTAAGCTGTGGACTTTTCAAGAAAATCACTGCTGTAGACATCCTTGCTGTTGCACATGTTCTTTGGGCACATTGGCTGAAGGCAGAAGAAATCTGGAAGAAGGTGAGCAGGTTTAGAGGTGCTTCATCAGTTAATAACCATACTCACAAAAAGTGAATATAATCTCCTACAGTGAAACAGGTTGCTTAACCTAGCCCTGGAAGTAGTTTAACATTTAAAAACCCAGCTGAACAAACCCCCTTCGTCTGGGAAGCAGAAACTAACAATCCATTGCATCAATTCAAAAGCAATTTGATTTCAATATACAAGATTATGAAAGGATTCTTTGTAACAACCCTACAAGCCTTAAAATTAGAAGAAGCTCAGAGTAATTTTTGTTTCCTTCCCAGGTGTTTATATTCAAGTGAAATAATCCCACAAAAAAATTTGAAGATTCAAAATACAAAATGTCCAAAGGTTTAGAAATGGTTTTGCTTTCTAAACTTTGGTTAGATTGTAAATAAATAAATGTACTAAATAATGTACTAAATATTATAAATTCATTCTGTGTTTCCTTAATGTTCATTCTGTGTCTCCTTAAAGTTTCTGAATAAAGTGAATGCAGGTAAAAGCTATCCACTATTTTATGTATTGTTGCCAAAACTTGGTCTTGTAGTTCTTCATTCCTCATTAAATACTTTGCCAGAACCCACTGCTAGAATTGAGTTATTTTATCTTGAGGTAGATTTAGAGAAAGATGGAATTGCTTTACTTTGAATTTGTTTTAGTATCCATTTATATTAAATATGTATGGTTTTGCTTAAATATCTTTTATTTACTGCAGAACACAGTGATGTTTGGGATTTTTTTAAATTTCTGAGGAAAAGAGACCTACAGTCAAGTTCTTTGTGCTAGGCTTGCTTTTTTCAAAACTTTAACAACACTTTACTATGTTACCGTTCTTGAGCTTAGTGTGTGTGTATAGAGAGAAATAAAGTGGAAATCCTGTCTCTGAGGATTGGATTTAGTGTAGACTTAGATGGAAACCAAAATATTTTGGCATGCATTTGCCAGCTATGCTTTTAAAAAGGACTTTCCATGGGGTGCAGCTTCTGAAATAGTCTAACAGTGAGTTTCTGAAGAGGTTTCCACATGATGCACATGCCACAGTCAGCTTGCTTTTAGCTCATAAGCTGTCACAGTAAAAAATCAGTATCTTGGCCTGATCAACTGTAGATTGAAGAAAAGTTGTACTTAGTTTGAAATCATGGAATTGTTAAGGTTGGAGAAGACCTCCAAGGGTCCAGCCATTAGCCTCACACTGCCAAGTTCACCACTAACCACATCCACATGTCTTTACATACCTCCAGGGTTGGTGATTCCACCACTGCCCTGGGTAGCCTTTTCCAGTGCTTGACCATGGTTTTAGCGAAGAATTTTTTTTCCCAATATCCAATCTAAACCTCTGCTGGCACAGCTTGAGGCTATTTACCCTTGTCCTGTCCCTTGTTCCCTGGGAGCAGAGCCCAACCCTCACCTGACTGCACCCTCCTGTCAAGGAGTTGTGGAGAGCCAGAAGGTCCCCCCTGAGCCTCATTTTCTCCAGGCTGAGCCCCTTTCCCAGCTCCCTCAGCCACTCCATTCACAACCCTCTGGGCCTGTCCACCCAGCCATTTATTTTATGCAGCAAAGGATGCACATGTCCAAGCCAGGAGCAGCCAGTTTCTCCAGGTGAAGCCTTTGGAAAAAGATAAGTTTTACTGAAAGTCCAGGTAAACAATATCCAAAGCCTTTGCCTGATGCAAAAAGTGGGTCACCTTGTCAGAGGAGATCAGGTCAGATCATCCTTCCCTCTCTGTTTCTAGATCGGAGCCAACTGGGACCTCCCTAATTAGCCAGGACTGCTGGTAAGTGACTGGAAGTGGCTCTGTGGGCTCTTTCAGCAGCTTGCTCAGCACCCTCAGGTGAATCCCAGCCAGCCCTGTAGACCTGTGTGTGTCTGAGAGGCACAGCAGGTCACTCAATGAGCATCTTCTTCTGGGTTGTGGGTGTTCTTTCTGCTCCCTCTTCCTCTCTTTCAGCTCAGGGCTGGGTACCCTGGGGACACCTGGTCTTGCTACCGAAGACTGGGGTGAAGACAGCACTAAGTACCTCAGCCTTTTCCTCATCCTTTCTCACTATTATTTTCCCCTGCATCCAATGAGGATGGAGATTTAACCCTCCTTTTGTTGCTATTGTATTTATAAAATCATTTTTGTATTGTTTTTTTGTACTATTGTACTAGTGCAGTAGCCAGGTTAAGTTTTAGTTGGGCTTGGGCCCTCCTAAATTCCTCCCTGCAGGACCTCATGCCATCCTTGCAGTCCTGTTTCCCCTCTGCTGTATTTTGTTTCCAGCAGATACCTGGTAAATTGAAGTTCCACATGAGAACCAAGGGCCAGTGATTGTGAGATTTTTCCCAGTCCTTCAGAGAATATTTCATCAGTCTTTTCATCCTGGTTGGGTAGGCTGTAACACACTCCCACCAGGATATCTGCTTTGTTGGCCTCTCCTCTGATGTTTACCCAAAACACTTACCCCCCCCCCTTTTTCTTTATTTTTTCCCCCAGATAAGTTCCTGCACATTTGGTTAGCACTGATGGACAATAGCATTGTAAACTGACTCTGGAAGGGGTCTCAGGAAATGAGTTTAAAACCACTTTTGTTTACTCCACTTAAAAATGACTCTTACAGAAATTTAGGATTTATCACAGTGTGATGAATGATAAAATGAGATACTGTTACTCCAGGACCAGATTAATTTTACTGTTAGAACATAAAAATAGCTTCTGATTTAGGACCTTTGTGAATACTTTTACTAGTTAAGGAGTGCTTAAAAAGTGTGTGGTACAGCTATATAACTTCCATCAATAATGAAGGTACCTGGGATTTAGTTAAATTATCCTTATAAATGCACTCATGAACTGCCTTTAAGGTTTATAAAGAGGCCTGACTTGCCCTCAGTTGGGGTTGAAAGGGCAATATTGGTTTAAGAATCTTGTTTAAGTGGAGAAGAGACAAGTACTAATGTGCTTGAAAATTTCAAAAACTGAGGCAAATTAGACTTCTGTTTGGAAAATACTACATTTAAATTGACTGTGTGCCCCAAAGACTTTGCTATACGTAGATCCTTTTTTGTTTTACTATCTGAAAATGTGTGTTCTTCGTCTTTCTCTTTATATATATCTACATATATATATATATATCTATATATATATCTACATCTATGTACACAGACCTGTGTTGCCCCAGTGATACTTTCACAGTTGAGCAAAGTTAGTAGTTGACTTTTTGGGTTTTGTTTTGTGTTTCTTTTTTTCTTTTTTATTATAACAAGCTGAAATTATGTAGTATAAAACCTTAGTACTTTCAGAGCATACCTTTAGAAGTAAACCACCTTTGTCATGCATTTATAAGGGCCCAAGGTAATACTGTCAGAAAATGAACTTATCAGTAGAAGGTTTCACAATGTTTTGACAAGATACTGACTTGCTAAATTGCTTAATGTATTCCAGAGTGTGTTTAGGAAAGACAGAAGAGGCTAAGTTATTGAGTTATTGTGATGTGAACTGTATTAAACATGTTTTTAGTAAAATGGATCAATACTTGAGTAGTGAGAGTGCTCAAAAATAGTTACAAAAAATGTAAATCACTTTTTGTAAGTGATGATCTAGATGTAGTGTATGTAAAACACACTCAGAAATTAAGTAATTCTCCTAACATACTTGAATATTTTTTCTTAAAAGAAAAAAGGTAACAAAGTAGTTGCAAAAACAGACTACATTTTGATTTTAAATGGCTGTCTTCCAGTAGCATCTATGCTAAAATCTTTCCAATTTCCTCGTGGCGTAAAATACACCATGATCTGATTACAGTGTCTAGTTAATAAATAAGAATTTTGTGTTTTGTTTTAAGATTTTTTTTTTAATGTTAAGTTTTATTTCCACATTGAATCCCATGGAAAAATTGTTATATTTTAAAAATTATGTGTATTTAACCTGATTTAACTGTACATGACTGCAGAACATGTGGAGTTGGTAAAGCTGACAAAGGATAGAACACTGACAGTATTTTTGGTACAGCAGGGGCCGGATTAGTTTTTGCTCATTAATCCAGTCCTGGTCCCTCCATTAGGTTTGAGTTATAGAACCACACACCAAATAATAAAGTGTGGTGTTGCAGCGCTAGGTTTAGTTTAGCAAGCTGCCGCCTTCCCTGGGAGCTCAGCCATTCTGTCCTTTTTGTGTTTGGATGGCCCCGCACTTTTGCTCTGGCCAGCTATCAGCTCTACAACCCAGTGATGGCAAAGGAGGTGAGAAGGGTCCCTCCCTGAGGGTTTCAGAGGACCTTTAAAGGTTACATCCCATCCTGGTGATCCCCAGAGACAGAGAGACCTCCTGATTCAGGCGCAGGGGGTTTTCTCAGGGGCTCAGGGGCTGTACATGGGCGGAGTTGGGGTACAGGAACAGTAGGGAGAGCCCGAGGGAATGGCCAGGGCTAGGGGCAGGGGAAAGTGGGGAAACAATATGGGATGAGAAAAGCAGTGGGTAAACAGATCATACAGCATGGGAAGGCTGAAAGGAGACCAGCATTCTTAGAGCTGGGTTTAGTTCTAGTCTTAGGTAGACTGGAACAGGCAGGTTCCTGGTCAGAATTCTGGTTCCTGCCAGCCAGGCTCCCTCCTGAGCAGTTGCTCTCGTGAAATGTGCTGGATTTGAATTTCTTAAAATTGTTTTTGGCATTTTGGATTAAAAATAAAAACTTTTTTGTTGTTGTTCCTATTTAGTGAAATGTTTCACGATAATTTTTTGTGTAAGTTGTGCAGTGAGCAGTATTTGTCCTGGGGAAGGTAGTAATTTGATTGTAGGAGTAACCTAACATACTACTCATTATGAGTGAAGGAAGATAGTTGTGAGTTAATTCTGTTAATTCTGTTAATTCTGTTTTTTACAATCATATATTTTAGAAGACGACTGGATTAGCTTGAAGTTGTCTATTCACATACATTTTTTTGTCAAAGCCTCTACAGAAAATTATAGTTATCACCTGAAACTTTTAATTGCTAAATGCAGTTTTTTTAATTACTGTTGAGTGTAAGTGTAGGGCATTAATGGTTATTGTTCAAATATTCAAGTTTTTTCTTGCTGACTTTAGTCAAGCAGAACTTGTTTTCATTGGGAATTTTGCTGACTGAAGACTATGTAATTGCCCAATAATTAATGTAGTTAAAAGATATCACTCTACATGTAGTTTGCACTTTGGAACCCGAATGTTCTGCCGGTTTTCACAGCATTGCCAGAAGGGATAGTTTTGCATAGTAATTTCTGGATAAATTTCAGTAGTTCTCTTTAAACAGTGCTGGTTTCAAAAGCCATTAAGCTCCATGAATATGTAAGGCCCTTGCTACCTTAAATAATTCCATGAATTCTCAAGTATATTATTTCCAGTTTCACTGTGTGCTTGTATAAATAACTAAGTGTCCACTACAGCTTATTACTGTTTTGTTCTTGTTCATGTGTTCCGTGTGTATGGAAGTTTTATACTTTAGGATGAATATCTGTTAGGCATGCATTTATTTCCAGCTTAACAAAGGTCTTAGAGGACACATAAAATTGTGATTTAAAATAAATGACATGGGAGAAGGAACAATTGGTTTCTTTTAGACCAGGATGATGTGGAGCATTTTGGTTTTGTCTATTGATTTGGGGTTGGGGGAGTTTAACTCTTCTTGAATGAGAAATAATTTTTATTTAATTGTTAACTGACATGTGATATTCTTGGTATCAGAGCCCTCCTCACATACTTGGTACCTAAATGTCCTGGTAACTTGCTGAGTATGGGACTTTTTAGGAAACATCTCCCTCTTTCTGACAAGGGCGTGAGAGGGCTGACAAGTCCTTGTCAAAAGCTTTGGGACTAGAGAAGAACTGTATTCTAGAAATGCATAAAGAATCAACCTGAAGAAATAAATTATTTTAAAGTACTGTGATCTGATTAAAAGAAAAGTATTTAGGTGTTGAGCCCTAATCCCGTTTTCACTCTGGCCTGATCTGGAATCTGTGTTTGCAGCTCCCTCAGCGTATTACAAAGGCATTGGTGGCAATCAGCCTTTTCTGTGAGAAGTAAATTTTTTTTTTTTTTTTTTGATTGCAACAGAGAACATATAATTATGATAATACCCATTTGGTCAAAGGTCATGTGATGAAAAGTGTTGTGTTGCGTGCTTAGGAGCAGACCAAAACTGAAGATGATGAAAAAAGGATAATGTGCACAGACATTCTGGCAGCAGTGTTTTCTGTTGGAAAGCACATTAGGATTTTCATTTTACTTGTTTATGAGTTGGGAGTTGGACAATGTGAAACCTCTCCAGTTTGCTTTGTAAGAGTCATATGAAAATGAATTTTAAGTCGCGTCATGAATTGCTTCTTCATGAACTGAACCATCTCTTTAGGACTGCATGGAAAATTAAATTAATCTGCTTAATATGTGAACAAAAAGTCATCAAGTCTTCTTTTTAAGTATTAGTAAAGGGAGAAAAAGGTGCAGTGATGATGCTTTCTTCTTTCTGTATGGGAGGGAAAGTGATATCTGGCCTTTTCTGCTTCTAGCTGTATAGCTAGAGCTTGCAAAACAAAGGATTTAAAGGGTTTTTTAAATGACCAGTCATGTTGTGTTTCAGTTTTTGCATTAAACTTCCATAAAATCTGAATTTCTAATAGGTGATTGGGGGAAATGAATATTATTAGAGTTATTTAATACTTTTCAAGATTTGCAACTGAGTCATATAAAATCAGAAAGACTTGAAAATCTGAGACATAATTGTTATTCTTTTTGATAATGTCATCTCATGTCAGAGAAATAGCTTAATATCTTTTTTCTTGCCTGAAATGAACACCTTTCCCTGTGAGAAGTACTGTACTTCCAGGGTTTGGAGGAAGCTGAGGGGAGTTGTTTTATTAATTGGAAAAGTGAGTCTTCCAGTCCATTAGGAGACACAGAATAATAAAAGAATAATAGAGGAATAATAAAGGAATGCTGTGTATTTTTATTTAGTATAATTCTATTTTACATAATGTATTTACTTAGTATAATCCTATCTTTCCATGTGCTGCTGGTTTTGTGGGGTTTTTTGGTTCTTTGGGGTTTTTTTTTTTCAAGTATCCATGGTCACGTGTCAGCTTTTCTCACATAAGATTAGAATGATAACCTGTAAACGCTGACATTTCACAGTTTTTGTGAACTTTCTACATGTAAGTTAAAGGAAAAGAGTATCATTTTCATAATATTTAACTATCAGGTCTACTGGTTATCCTTTATATTGAGACCTTTGCTATCTTACTTTACTTCTAATTAAGATAAAAAGCCTCATTTTAAGTGTATAACAAGATGATCTACAGAATTTTTAAGGGTCTTTTTCTTTTTTTACTTTAAAGATTCTTCTTCTGGTGAAGGAGTGCTGGTTTTTAGAATAAGTGATTCACTCAGCAGCAGATTTTCCTAGGCAATGCATCATGGTGTACAAAACCTGGTGTTACCCTGGGTTTTGTTTTTTGGGTTTTTTTACTTTTTATTTTCCTGTAAAGCATATATTCCTTCTTAATATGAAAGGTCCTGAGCACTCTTTTCATGATGTTAATGACATTTATTAGTGCAAGTTACCACACATCCATACAAGCATGCATTCAAAGACTTAGATTTTTGTTTGACATGTTGTTATATTAAATTGTGTTGCTATGATGCTCTTACTAAGATTGTGTCAAACCTTCTATTTTCACATACCTGTTCTGTGACAAAGTTTGCTTAAGGCAGAACTTGGTGCCTTTTACTCTTGGGAAGCTTCTCCATTGTGCAGACACCTCTTTTTTAAGTTCTATTTAAGCACATTACTGTGATTTGCAGGTAAAAAGAATTGATTACAATTACTAACAGTGTTTATTGACAGTAACGTGGAGAAGCAGAAGAATTTCTGTTGTCAGTGTGAGTTCTTGAAGCTCAGTAATATTTTCAGTGGGAATGCATTTGAAACACCTGTGACCCTTGTATTTTACTTTTAAACCCTCCATTTCTTAAGTTTATCAGATGTGAACTGTAGAAGAAAGGCCACGGTTTGTCCTAGCATTCCCAAACGCTTAGCAGGAGATGTTTCTGTACCCTTTATTTGCTTCTGAGTAAAAAGACTGTGTTCCTAAATCAGCACTGTACAAAAATTAAGCATATAATTGGAGTGCCCGGTTGCATGAAGTTCTTGGAACTGACATCAGCTCTTTTCTTGTGAGGGAAGCCCTGAATTTCAAAGCACTGTGTCTGTCAAGGCCAAGAGGAAGATACAGGCTGAGACTACTGAAACTGGCTCAAAGAGCCATTGATACATTATGAAGCAATAGACTTTTCTTTTTGAGAAAAAGAGTTGCTATTTGTAGATGTCTTAGCATGTTCACGATCAGATAGTACCATTTAGTGATTCCTAGGAATGGTTTTGAATGAATTAATGAATTAACAAAGTATTTTATTACTTCCAAAGAAGAAGCATCCCCATGCAGTTTTGCTTTCTTGTCGGGATTTTTTTTCTTAATGCCAAAAGTTCACCTCAGCCTTTTTCAAGAAACATTTCTGTTGAGTACAGAGATTTATGTAAGATATTTTTTCTTTGAACTCATGATGAAAATATTTCATAGAAACATAGAATCATGGAATGGTTTGGGCTGTAAGGGACCTTCAAGATCATCTCACTCTACCCCCGTGCCATGGGCAGGGACACCTTCCACTATCCCAGATTGCTCAGAGCCCCATCCAACCTGTCCTTCAACACTTCCAGGGATGGGGCAGCCACAGCTTCTCTGGGCAACCTGTGCCAGGGCCTCACCACCCTCACAGGGAACAATTTCTGCCTCATATCCAATCTAAACCTGCTCTCTGTCAGTGTGAAGCCATTCCCCCTTGTCCTGTCACTCCAGGCCCTTGTCAGTAGTCCCTCTCCATCTTTCCCCTAGGCTCCTTTCCGGTACACTTCATTAGGCTTTCCCTCTTTTTATTCCTCCTACAGCAATGAAGATTCTAGAGCTACTCTTTCCCTTTCATGTTCCTCTTTTGAGGTTGGTTCTTCTGTCATCAGCAAATTCAGTCATAAATGATCTTGGACAGATGTTGGTAATTATTAGTACAGTTCAGCTGAAGAACAATGTCAAAAATGGATTCACTTTTTCTTTTAATGATACTGTTTTGGATCAAACTGAATACATTGAAAAATAGACCATCTGTGGAAGGGGCATTTGGAGGTTTTCTTATCCAAACTGCTGCTTAAAGCAGGTCTGGTTAGAGCACGTGGGTCATGGCCCTGTCCACTTGAATTCTTTGTGATTATCCTCAGGAATGAGGAGTCCACCATGTCTGTGGGCAGCCTGTTCCAATACCTGGTCACCATTTTCACTATTCCAACTTCTGTCCTAAGGGTTTTGTCCTAATCCCAGTGCAGCTCTGAGAACAGCCTGGCTCTGTCTTTCAGAAGACTGCGTCCAATTTATGGGTTCCAGTAAAATGAGAATACTTTAAGTATGAGGGTTATTAGTCTACTATAGTCACTTTTTCTCAGGCATTTGTGGGACCCATGGTGTCTGATATTTGTGACCTAATTAGCAGATGACAAGTCAGGCTTTTCTCACGTTTTTTTTTTTTTTTCTTTAGAATACAAACTGAATTCCAGGCCTTCTGATTGTCATTAGTCTCAATCAGGGTTCAGAGATTGCTGTTCTGGACTTGATGTTGATTAATTATAGGTATTGCCTGGCTGTGCTAAACAGGAATGTTTAATTCCAGTTTAATTCAAGGTACTTTCTGAGATTTCTTTTTGGAGGTGGATGGGGAGAAGGCCTGGTGAGAAGAGAGGGATTTCCTCCAAAGCACAGTATGTTTGAATTGTATCAACTTCGCCAGACTTCTCACAGAAGTTTATGTACATTTTGTAAAAATGTGTGGCTTTTGAAGTAAAAAGGTATTTGTGAAAGAGAAAGCTTAGAGAGGGCCATTAGAGAAATGTAAAAACTAGTTAACTGTGTGATCCTTTATTTTTATAAAGCAAAAACTAGCTTTTCCATGTTCTGGTCACAATAAACCAATTATGGTGAAGACTGAAGGTCTAAGAAGGTGAAGACTGAAGATCAAACTCTTGAGTTACTGAAGCTGTTAGAATTAAATCTTGGCAAAGACAGGTTCTGCAGATACTGAAATATGCTGAATAATACCGTATTTTAATACTTCCTCTGGAGTAGGTAAGGTATTATTTGAAATTTGAAATCATCTTTGAATTTCTAGAGAGAAGAAGTTGGTATTTTTTAAGTAGATGATTGTCAAAGTTGGGGGAAATTTCAGAGAACATGGGTTTCCTGGTTTTCTCTGTTAGTTTCTTTTAGGATATAGTTGAGTAATTGACAGTTCTTGAATATGTTTTCCACACAAGGCAGTGGTGGTGTGGTTTTTTTTTTTTTTTTCCCTCCTATGTCATAAGTGAATTTGAAAACCAGTACCTGCCTTCTCTGTAGGAGCTCTCATTTTCCTTTTGTGGATAAAACTGGAACTCTTGATTTCTTTTTTGTGTAGCTGTGTCTGAGCTACGGAAGTGAAATGGACTTGGAATTTTCACTTTATTGCTTTTTCTTGCTTTGCTCACTGTTTATAAAAGCTAAAAGTATATGCTGAAGAAGAGTGCCCTCAAATTCTAAACCACAAATTTTTGTGGAATTTATTTTGTAGATTATCTTAATACCAGTTTTTGTGGAGTTTCTGACGGGTTTTTTTATACTAGTTCAGTACCTTGAAGATGAGAATATTATTTCTAATGATTATTCAAATTTCTTTTGTAAAGGCTATATGAAGCTAAAGAAAAAGGTGTATTTTTTAGTGGTTTTTTATATATGGTTCTTTGTTCTTCTAAAAATGCTTTTGCAGTGGGAAAGGCAGTTATGGAAGTCTTACAGATTGTGTAAGATGGTCTTGTTACATTAAGCTGTTACAAATGCTACAACTTTTCTGGTATTGTTTTGTACTTAGAGCATTGGTAGAAAGTAGAATTATTTCAAAATTACTAATGGTAGGTGTGGAACATCACATCATAGGATATAGAATCTTACATGCTTCTTGCAGGATCTGGATCTTTTACTTCAGGGGGTGTCTCCTGAGAAAAGGACTAAGTGGTAAAAATGGTTTTGTTATTGATTTTTTTCTCTCTCTCTTTCTCTCTCTCTCTTTCTCTCTCTCTCTTTCTCTCTCTCTCTTTCTCTCTCTCTCTCTTTCTCTTTCTAATAATTCTTAGATTCACTGAAGGAATTGATAGAAGAATTTTAGATATTGCCATTTGGTTTACAAATTCTGTTCTGTGTAAATCAATCCTTGACTTTTATTGTCACATTCCTTAATGTGCTGTTCTCATCCCTAAGTATTGAAACCTGGAGATTGTCCAGAATAAATGGATCAATGGATAGACCAGAAGGGTGAATAGAAGAGAAAATTCCCTGGGTATTTGCCCCAGTGCTTGACTGCTGCTGCTTGTTCAACTAAAGTCTCAGTCCTTGCAGATACTCTAAACTTGACTGTGTGTGGCGTTAAGCAATGCCTGAGCTGGCCTTGCTTTCAGATTGGGTTGCATCAGTTGTCCTGAGAGACTTTGCAAACTAAACTGAGATTCCTTTAATGTTGTGCTGCTTTATTTGGGCTGTGGAAGAAAATTCGTTACAATTGACCAGGCTTTCATTTTTCTTAAAAGTACCAGAGATTTGAGTGTAATCGATGGTAATATAAGCAACTACTGCTATGAAATAGGTGGGTTTGCATCTGCTGACTTTTTTGGGGTTGTTGGTTTGTTTTTTTGTTTTTTTTTTTTTTTATTAGAAAGGTCTTAATATTATTAGAATTTAGTAAGTGTTTATTAAGTCAGTACTGGCATTGAAATCATAGAATAATTTAGGTTGGAAAAGACCTTTAGGATCATGGAGTCCAACCATTAACCTCCCACTGCCAAGGCCACCCCTGAACCACGGCCCCAAGTGCCACATCTACGCATCTTTTAAATACCTCCAGGGACTGTGATTGAACCACGTGCCTGAGCAGCCTGTACCAATGCTTGACAACTCTTTTGGTGAAGAAATCTTCCCTAATATCCAATCTAAACCTCCCCTGGCACAGCATGAGGCCATTTCCTCTTCTGCTATCACTTTGTACATCAGAGAAGAGCCTGCCCCCCACCTGGCTGCACCCTCCTGTCAGGGAGTGATAGAGACTGATAATATCCCCCTGAGCCTCCTTTTCTCCAGGCTAAATGAACCAGCCTCAGTTTCCAGGGAAGAATAGAATTGCTCTGGCACATTCTGTGTTGTCTTCTTTTTCCCCATAACCTTGAAGTATCCTAATTCACTGTGTGTGTGGGCAGGCTTCTGTCCCCTGTTGAAATGAAGTTTCTAACAGCCCTGTCGCTGTGCCTTTCACTCTGGGAGCTGACCAGCACTCTGCCTCCTGGCAGGGGAGGTTTCCCACATGTCTCTTTTTGTGATGGAATCCACACTGGAATGTGATGGAGAACACTGGCATTTTGGTGATGCCTGGTTTTCACTGTCTTATGATGGGGTAGGACACACAGCATGCAGAAATGTTAAGGTGGTTTTTCTTCTTTAGGAAATTTTACAGATGCTCTAACTATATTTTCGTTTCCATTATGCTGTGCATTCATATTCTGGTCTTTCTTGGGCTAGGTATCCTTTGGGATATGTGTATTCTGTAATAAAAATTTTCCAATATATGGCTTAGTAGCTATTACAAGTTTTTAAGATGCCACATGCTTATCCTCAGCTGTAATTGGTGTAGATCAGGAGAAAAGTCTGTATCAGCTGGGTAAAAGAAGAAAGTTTGTTCCTGTTTTAAAATTTGTTGAGAAGTGCTTGGAGTTTTGATGAAAGAGCCGTGGGGAAAAGGGCATGTGTGTTGCTTCCAGGTGGCTGGGGATGGTCAACCCAGAGTGCCACGACCTTCCTAGAGAGAGTGTCCTGCAAGGAACAGCTCTTCCAGGGGCAATGGCAAGCCTCCCTGTGCAGCAGGTGATTTCACCAAGTGTAGTGATTTCTCAGCTACAAGTGATTCCAGCTCTTGTGATTCAGCTCGTTGTGAAATCACCCAAGGCGAACTCGGGAACAGAGAGACAGGAGCCTCGTATAGCAGTTCCACAGAGGTGGCTTTTATTGTCCAGCAGCTCCTGTGAAGGGGAGGCCAGGGACAAGAACTCCCTGTTGAGGGGCAGAAACAGGGCGCTTTTATGGGAAAGGCAGGGGTTGGGGTAGAAACCAGCTAGCCAACTGGGTACAGGCTATTACCATAGAGAAACAAGGCCTGCTGGGGGTGGTTCACTTTCTCACCATGACCCAGAGGAAGGTTGCTTATCTCTGGGGAAAGTCTTTTTGCCCTCAGGCCTCTCTGCTCCAAGGGAGTGCAGAGGGCTCTTGTGCCAAGGGCTCCCAGCCCTCCACACATGTGAGCTGGTTAGATCTTGGTGATACTGAAATTTAGCATTTGCCCTGGTCTTTATCACAGAGGTATTGCCAGTGTATGTGCTTTCTAAATTACTACTTTTTAATGTTGTTTTATTGGGGATTTTTTTTTTTTTTTTTTTAATAAATCTCATACTTATCTAGGGTAGACTTTTTGGAGGCTGTAGTTTTGGCCAAAGATTTATTCTTCAAATGCTGTGGTCTATGCTATGCCCAGTGAAGAAACAGATAATAAGCCTGTCCTGATTGAACACATTGGATGAGGCATTTAGGAAGCACAAGAATGGAAGTAAAACTGGTACGTTGTCAGAGATAGGAGTTACCCACCCCTGGGGTTTGCCAGAAATACAAATGCAGCAGCCCCACCCTCAGCCAGCTTCATGCACATCATTCTGACAAAACAAACAGCAATACGCTCTGCCAGTTTTTCCCTTAAAATGTACAAAATCCAGCCTCAAACTCAAACTTGCAGGCCAGGTTATACAGCAGTCACTTGGCTGTACCTGGCAAAATCTGTTCTCTATTACCTGGATAAATTTAGATTATCAAGTAATGGATCAGGACTTGAATAATTTGGATTCTCACTAACCAGAGGTGGATGTGAATGAGGAATTCTTCCTAATTCGCCGTTTGGTCTTTCCACCACTTTTGCCTTTTGGATGTGAAGGATACCAGGATTTCTGGTGGGATTACAACTTTCTTTCTCCCCCTAACTGTTGGAATGGGGAAGAGGGGCTTTTTTTCCCAGCTTATATTTTTCTGCCATATTCCTTGGGAATGGCTCTTGATCTTCCTGTGTATAAAGACATGATTTTGGTGTGTCTGTTAGGTAAGTGCATTTCACAAAGTTCTCATGACCTGTTTTGAGCTGCTGGCCAGGCTTGGTGACTGCATTTGGCACAGAAAAGCTTGTGAGCTTCTCAGATGTGCACATCAATCTGAATAAATTCATCATGCAGCCTTACCAGCCATGCAGCAGAGAGTCTTGAGCAGCCTCATCTGAAATGCAGTGTTGACCCTGCTTTGAGCAGGAGCTTGGGTTGGATGACCTGCTGGTCTGAATTTTGGCAGAAGTTATTGTTCCTTTTGGTGGATACAAACTTGTTGATAAAACCTACTCAAAATTCAGTGGCTTGCGTATTCGTTGTCCATGGAAAGTTTCCTTCTTTCCAAGGAGTGTGACTGGAGAGCTTCTCAAGCCTTTTAGGACATGACTGTCTGAGAACTGTAATGTTTTGGAAATGACCTGGGCTGGGTGACCTACTGTGTCTTTTCCAACCATAATTTCTATGACTCTGTAATTTTGAGGTTGACTTCTTGTTGCCCAATTTTACAGTTACTTAATTCCAGTATCGGGCATATTTCAAGAGACCACATTTAGTCATGGTAAGACTGTGTGGGTTGTTTTGTCTTTTTCTGTTATTTTTCAAATCCTGAAGATTGTCAGCACTTAATGTATTCTTTCCTATTCCAGTGCCACAAATAATGTTCCTATCCTGTGAGGAAAGAAAAGTCTGATTCCCCATTTTGGAATAGATGGTTGCTTAAAAGAACTTGCTCCCAAATTTGTTACAGTTCTAAGGAGAGGAGTTAGGCTAGTTCTGTTATTTATTTGTACCAGAAATGCATTTCCATCATGAGAATAAGGGGTAGAATTGAGAAAATATGTATTTGGTCATATTTTCAGCATTGTTATCAGTTACATTTTTAATGAATTATTAATAATTTTTTTTTAGAGCTAAATGAGCATGTATTTTGAGGACTGTGAAAGTCTCCTATTTCTTTTTCTAAACAGTTCCTATAACATTGGTGTGGCCCTTTTCCCTTCTCCCTGCAGAAGGCTCCCTTTTTATGCAAGAAGAGATCGTATTTTGGGAAAGACATCTCCTAATAAGAACTCTTGCACCAACACTCTTTGAAAAGAACCACATCCTTTGAGTTTCTGAAGTGCCTTACCTTAGCATCCTCAGGATTTATTCCATCCTTTCTATCCTAATCTGCCGCTTGCATATTTGTGAC
The DNA here is from genome assembly GCF_000738735.6 of Corvus cornix cornix. Taxonomy (NCBI): domain Eukaryota; kingdom Metazoa; phylum Chordata; class Aves; order Passeriformes; family Corvidae; genus Corvus; species Corvus cornix. The sequence goes on along the minus strand of NC_047057.1, from coordinate 63,756,997 downwards.
ACATGCTGAGTTTGCCAGTTTCTGGTATTTTTAGGTTTTTGTTTGTCCACAGCAAACAAAGCATGGAAACAAATCAGAATTTCATTTTGAAAAGAGAGGTGCATGTATGTGTATGAATATATGTTATACACACCCAAAGAGCAAACAGGCCTAGCTGGGGGAGAATCACTTAGCCTGGAATTCCTGTGGGGTCTCGGAAGAACTGGAAATTGGAGGATTAACAGCTAGGTGTGAAAACACCATTGGTACTACAGAGACTTGCTTGGAGTTTGTTTATCTTTTATTCCATTGGAGTGATATGTGGAACAATTCATAAATTAATCATGCTGTTACAGCCACAAAATGTCTGTGTTTAAAATTTTATGGAGTGAAGGTAATCTTAGGTCAAAATAGTCCTGGGATTGTTACCAGACTTAAAAAACTCTATATGAAATGCAATAAAAAATATGATGGATTCAATAACAGGTTGCTCTCCAGTTTTGCTTCTGCCCTACATTCTTTTTCTGTATCAAAAGTTCTGTTTTATTTATGCATAGTTTCTTATAAATGTTCTTGTAGCAGAAATGGAAATCCTCAGATGTTTTCCTTACAGGGCCTTCTGTCTTTACTGCCTCAGGTCAGTGTTGTATTTGAAGAGAAATCAAAGTAGTTAATCACTTCTTAGAACATGATTTTTCATATTTTCTATTTTTGTTTGCCTTTTATTTTTTTTAAGAGCCTCTCCATTTTAGCATGCCTTTCCAAAATTGCTTTAATTCCTGTTGAACTCCTCTGAACTTGTTCCAGTTTGTGTTTTTAAAATACAGTGCTGAGTGTACTTTGCCTGGTTGAGACATAACCAGTTCTGAGATGATGGGAATAACGTCTCTTGCACTTTGTGGAGAAAATCTGCTTTGAAGGAACTTTGTGTAGAGCCTTTAAGACCTGTTGATGTGATACAGAGTGTGTAGATGAAATACCTTTCTAAAGGCTCACTTTCTCCAGCTGGCTGCTCTGCCTGCTACCTGAAACACTGTGTTTTGCAGTGATGGTGTCAATCACCAGTCTGGTTTGGGTGGTTTTTCCCAGAATGTGGCATGAATAATGTGACATTCTCCATTTGTGCTGCCTGCGTCGGCAGTCCTGTGCTGTCCGCACAACCTCCCTCCATTGTTTGTGCACACGTGCTGTATTCTTGAGCTATGTAGTAAAGCTCTGAATGTTGATAGAATGCATGAATGTTTGACCAATTAACCTTAGCATTGATGGCAAAAATACCTAACTACCTTCTTTCTCTCTTGGAAAATGAACCAGCACAAAACCCAGCTGACACAAAGCCAACAAAACCCCTCATAGTCCCTAAAAAGATACTTAATTCTTCCACCATATGTGAATATTGAACAATACTTTAATTTAAACGAGTATTTCTTCTTACACTGTGACAGTGATGATTTGTCATCAAATCATAGAACGGTATGGGTTGGAAGGGACCTTAAAGATCACCCAGTCCCACAGCAGGGACACCTTCCACTATCCCAGGTTGCTCAGAGCCCCATCCAACCTGGCCTTCAACATTTTCAGGGATGGGGCAGCCACTGCTGCTCTGGGCAACCTGTGCCAGGGCCTCAGCACCCTCACAGGGAACAATTTCATCCTAACATCCAACCTAACCCTACTCTCTTGTAAATAGTCACTTTCCATCTTTTCTGCAGTAATAAAAGTTTATCCAGCCTATAGACTGTTTTAACTGAAATCAATTAGCCTTATAAACATTTTAACAGTCTATAGAGACCATAAAGGTTTTTTGGATCGTCCTTCATTTACGTATCAGAATTATAGATACATATTTTGCTAAATACATTATACTTTTCTTTCAACAGCTTTGAAAATCTTGAGTTACTTTCATTAGCTGAGTAACTTAGCCTGCATTTTTTTAAAAGGAACTGCAATTTAACTATAAATATATCCAAATGCCACAGAATTCAGGGCTACAAGTCAAAAATGCTGATCAGTTTGTAAAATCTTAATCAGCCCCTCCATGAAACCTAGGGACGGACCTCTGTGGTAGCAGAAAAATTTCCAGAAATTCACCACAGTCTTTTTCCAAGCTGCAGTTTGTTCTGCTGTTGCCAGACAGCTAAAAAGAGATGGGAAAAGCAGGAAATCTTTTTGGATTTAATCACAGTGCTGATTTGGAAAAGCAACTTAACAATGGAAAATATTTTTTATACTTTAAATCATAAACACAAAACTATACAATTTCCATGGTAGATCATGACTTAAGTAAGATAGATTGTTTTCCTTATGAGTGAAGATAACCCTTCATTTTGGAATCTGGTCATCAGAAATCCTATTCCCACGACATATTTATGTATTCATATGTTTATTTTTAATATATATATCCAGACCAGGTTACTTGATGGTTGTAGTACCATTTGTTGAGGTATGGGGGCCTGTTTGCTATGCCTGAGATCTTTAAGTATAACTTTGAAGGTAAGGTAATATCTTTCTATTTTCCCCTATGAGAAAGCTTTCCCGGCATTTTTACTTTCATGTTGAACGATGTTGATGGGCAGTGCTTATGTTTTCCCCTGAGGTTATTCAGATTCCGTTGTAAAATACCCACTTTTTTGTATTTAACTCGATGAATAAAGAAGTGCTTCTTAAGCAAGACCTTGCAGTTCTCGCCCTTGCATCCTCTGTGTGAAAACGTCCTTATTTAGGTCCATTGTTCTGTTGTAGGACTTAAAAATGATGGAGATTTCAGGTAGGCTGTGGAGATGAGACTGGAGGGAAGGACTGATTGCTCATTTCTGAGTGAGTGGGGGATGAGGTTATGAAAATGTTTTAAAATCAAGATTTCTTTTGTGTTCTAGTGCCTACTGAAAGATGGATGATGATGACTTTGGAGGATTTGAGGTATGTTATTTGGATTGCTTTGCTTTGAAATTTAACTATTTTCAACTATTTTATGGACTTTTGTAAAATATGTAACAATTTCTTTTTTGTTTCCAGGCAGCAGAGAGTTATGAGTTTGGAAATGGTGAAAAGCAGACCACATCTCCTGCTATTGCTTGGGCAGCATTTCCTACAGGTATTGACAGAATCACTGTAAAAAATCTTAATATTTTATTGCTGTCCTTAGTATTCACTGTAACAGTTAGTGCTTAGAAGGGTGTGTACAATAAAACAATACACAATAAAAGACTAGCCAGAGGTCAAAACTTGGGAAGCTCTACTTCTCAAAGTTAAACTTTATTGAGGAATGAAAGAGAAATTCAGTTTATACAGTTGAAAAGGAATGGAGCTTCATCATTCAAAGGATATTCTTTACTTTTGAGTGTGGAAGATCTGTTGCAAATTGTGGGAAAACAGAAAAAGTAGCCTGTGAAGAAGTCTTCTACTTCTTTTGAGGAAAAGGGCAGGGATGAGAATGATCTTTTTTTACTTAAGCCATTTATAAAGTTGAAAATTATATTACGTATTATTTATCTCAAGCAGAAGCAGAAACATTAGGGAACTATTTTATTAATTTATATAAAGGCCTGGTGCCTGTCTGGATTTTAAGAAATTGATAGAAGTGTATTGATAAATATATATTGTCAGTAGAACTGAAAGATTATGGAGGTGTTTTGTTGTGGTCTAGATTTCACTCTTTTCACAAAAAGAAACATCACTTTTGCAGCATCAGGGGAAAAAAAAAACAACAACAACCCATATTGTATTGTTAAGCAGAAAAAATTATGCAAAATAAGGCAGGTTTTTTTCTCCATATAATCTCTCTATAAATCATGTTCTTAAAATGTTTTTATTAATTTATTTCTGGCTTTCATCATTCATGTTACAGAATAATTAGTTTTATTTGTCATCGAAACAGAGGAAAACAAATACTAAGGAAACTAGATTTTTCCAAATAACTTTATTATTCATCTTGTCATTTTGACTGATATCCAAAATTACTGCTTAAATTCAGTAGTATGTCTGAATGTGTTTAATAAATTAAATCCAGTATAGCTGTGCAGTGTCTGTCAGTGAAGTGCAATTAAAATCCTGTAAGGTGTGTAGTATTGAAATTATTTGTACATAACAGAGAAGTTTTTCGTATGATTTTAAGTGACACAGAAGTCCTAGGGTAGGTTATACCAAGGTATTTTAAGTATTTCAAAATCAAAAGTAAACTCCTGTATTCTGAATATTTTATTACTGTAAAATCTTTACATGACTTTTTCATGCAAATGTTGCTGTGAATAAATTAGTTTATTGCAATAGGCAAGATTTTGATAGTTTTGGTCAAGTGCTTCTTAGGCATTGACTGGTAAATTGATGTTTTTAGTAGCAGAAATAACTGAATTTTCTGCCCAAAGTTATCTACATATAGGAGGCTCTTTTCTTTACCCTAGAAATTACTCTGTAAGGCTTGCTGGAAAATTCAAATATATTGTGGTGCTGTTGAGGTGATCTTGATAAATTTGGGGGGTGATACCATTATCTACACCCATGATTTGATTAACTTTCCAGAGGAGGAGTTACTCATCTCATAAATTTCCTACGTATCTGATGTTTGTAAGTTATAAAACAAAACACTGAAGCCTGTGGCCATATTTTACAGTGTGCAGACAGAATTCAGAAATTATTTCTAAGGCCTCAATGGTGATTTTAGTTCAATTTTGCCCTTGAAATTGATCTTGGGCTTCTTATTATCTTTCTGATAGTATGGGCCACATGGCCTTAGATTTAAAACGTTAGGATGGTAGATGTAATTACTTTTCTTCTAGAAGAGTTTGCCTTTGGAAGAATAAAATGTGGGGAAGAGCTTTGTGCTGTGAGTTATCAGAAATCATCTTGAGGGTACAATGGAGTGGTTTTTCCCCACTGTGAACACAAATTCAGTCTTAAACTTTCTACCTGAATGTTACTTGTAATTGAAAATGTTCAGGGATACAGCTTTCAGTGTATACAGTATAATTTAAAGTGTGCTTGAATTTTAATATCAAGACAAGGGGAGTTGAGGAAGGAAATTTAATTTTTTTTGGGGGGGGGGTGGGGAGGGTAATTTTAACAGCTGAAACCTACATGAAGGGGAAATGTGCTACAAGTAGTTTGCAACATTCTACAAGAATATGTCAAATTATGATTATACAGTCTTTTGCTCAGAGCCCTACTGACATATCACTTTTAATTGCTGGATAGAGGTAACATCCAATTAGAAAATATTACCCATGTGGTACATTTGTTATTCAGTGTCCTCATGCTGAAACTCAGTACGAAGGATAAGGCTCAATGGAATGTTGATTTAACAGTTCACGTTCATCTACTTGGTTTTGTTTTCAGAATTTCTGATCCCCCAGGGATTTTAATAATTGTTTGAGCTTCATTACTATAGCATAGAGACACAGAATTTTCCTTGCATTAGCAAGATTGCAGGCTGTCCCTGATCTCTGCTTCTCTTAGCAAAGTGCATGGTTCTGGCAGTTCTTACATACAAACCTATGATAGAATATTCTTAATATTGGGAAGCCAGGGCTTCAGAAATTAGTAGATACTTTTTAAGTACAGTTCTGGCAATAAATTGCATCTGCATCTCATTTCAGCCTTCTTGGTCTTAGGACTTTTGGTATACCTGTAATTGAGTGCCTGCTTCTTTTCTTTATGGTGCTGGAGCTCTGATCAATGAACAGTAAATTTATTTGGAATTTCATCAGGACTATCAGACTTAGCCTGTTAGAGTCAGGTCAGGTAGTTCTATCAGAGGCAAGTTTTTGTTTCATGGATTGTGAAACTGTTCCATTGTGGTAACTAAAGCATAGTAAGCAGGAATGATTTAGGGGTTCTCTTTTTAAGCGAATTTTGAGCTGAACTAAAATGCAATTTCACCAGTATATACACAAGAGGAATGAATTAAGAGAGCTTGAATTGCAGACATAGCATGTGTAATTCTAGGAATGTCTAATTTATGAATCTTTAACATTGCTGAAAAGTGAAAAGAAGGTTTTGCAAAAAAGATGTTTGAATGATACCTTGGATAGTTGCCACCTTTTCTTGTCTTCTGCAAGGTCATGTGTTTAGCTGAAAAATTTAAACCACAATGTTCAGAAGTGCTCACCAGTTGTTGCTCCTCATTTCCTAGGTTTCATTTTGACAACTTCAGAAGTGGGGATTTTGTTTCTGGTTAGGGGTTTTTTTTCCCCTTCAAGATGCTAAGCATTTATTACTATAATTAGAAAAACTGAAAGCTCCACCTGATTGTAGAAGATTCCATGTAAAACTCTACTACCTGAATAATGGAGTTCTATTTCTAGGATTGGACACCCCAAAATAAGTGAATACCTAAAGCTCTAATCTCAGTGAGTCTACATGAGTCTCACATTCCTCCTATGTGCCCAGTCTCAGTGGCTGCTTTTACTTTTGTGATAAATGATTTATGTGTGAGCTGTGCCTGTGCTATGGCGATGCTCACCAGAGGCTGAACACTCACATCACAAGGATCATGTTCAGTTTTTCCATTTGAGTTGGCAGTTTTAGTAAGAGAACCACTTGTCTGCTCAGTCAGAAATTGCCTGGTACATTATTTTAGCTGGTTTTCCATCAGGTGGAAATTGATTTAAAGTGAGACTCAGGGTATTAAGGGATAGTATAAAGCAGAGACTTTAATGTTTGTTTAGATGCAAAAAGATCATCTTCTATAGATGCAAAAAGATCATCATCTATGTCACTTCACTGCTGCTCGAACTGACAGAGTAGGTAATTGTTAGAGGAAGCTGCCTTTGAAAGCAGACATTTGGAATGGGAGTTTTATGTTAAGGTGCATAAAAGAAAGCCAAAAAAGTCCCATTTCCGGTTCTGGAGAAGAGTTAACTATTAAAATGCAGTTACCCAAACTGGTTGCTGTTCTGTTTGTACTCTCCTCTAGGCTTTTCAGACAAGTTTCCATTTTCTGCTGAGCTATGATTTTTTTTTTTCTATATTTTTGTCCACATCCGAATCTACTATCACTGCAATTATCCTACTGATATTTTTCTGCCTCATGGTCTATTTTCTGTCTTCTTTTTGTTCAATGAGGTTTGCATGTTCTTCTATGTTATACCTGAATCCTAGAACTGAGAGCTGAAGAAGATGGGACAGCGAGTGCCTGGATTCAAGGATTAGTGTGTCCTTTTGAATGCCTTGAGGCCAGTTGTACACACTGGTTTGTGCTGAGTACTTGTGCAGTATTAAACAGTGATACCCAGAGGCTGAGCCTTGCTCCAGGCTAGTGGCACCTTTTACATGTTGCCAGAGTTGTAGTAATGATGTGAGCTGCTTTTTCTGAAACAACTGGATGTGCTTTTTTTGCCTATTGCAAAGACACACCTGGAGCTGACCGTGTCAAAGCTTGAAGGACTTTGCTGTTCAATTAAAAATGTATGCAATACTTCCTCTTTTCCTTTATTTTTATTTAGTTTGTTTAGTTTATGTCTTTTTTAAAAACAAGATTTTCTGTTGTGCCAGGTTGGTAGTGCTGATCCACTGTTCAGGGCTTTTATGGCATAACTGGAATTTGGTATGGAAGCGCTCTCAGTCTGGTGTTAATTCCACTTAAGTTTTATTAGCTAGACAGTTAATTTATTTTGTTGTCTTTTTATCTCTTATAAAATATAAAGCTACTTTATTACGTGTGTTGGCAAACTGTTTGTATGTGGCTTCTAAGACAGCTGTGGATTTTTTTAACTTAAAAATGTATAAAACTTGGGAAATTACAAGTAAAGTTTTCCAGTTGACTGAAACTGATTAAAGATCATGCTGAAGCTGAGAGGTTTCGTGAATCAAAAGAGACAGAGTTGAAAGTGATAGTTTTGAGAGCTGTTGTCTTGTAAAACCTCTGTGTAAGTTAAGTGTCTCAATTTATTGTGGCTACAATTTTGAATGTCCCCCAGTTGATACTACTGAAAAACAGGCACTTTGTGTGGAATTACTCTTCATTGCAATTGGATTATAAGAGATGCATAACCTTACATTAGTGTGACTAGACTTGTGATGGGTTTTGCTAGGCATGGACTCCAGAAACAGAATTAATTTTTGGATGGTTCTTCATATTGTGTGTGTTTTCTGTTTCTAGTACCTGAAGTCCATAGATCTCCTGATGTTCTCCTAGAGCACTCTGTGCCTTCTTCCTGCCTGCTTCCTTCTGACCCCTTCATTTTATCAAGTGATAATGTGGCAGCAGCTATTCAAACAGGCAAGAGTGGGATAAATCCAGCTGTTCTTGAAGAACAGGTAAACCCACAATTTTTGAGCTTCAGTGTGGGAGCTCAATGTATTAAAATATCAGTGTTGCATCTTTTCCGTGCACATTTAAGTTGAAATGCTTTTTAAGGGCAAAAGGTCCTTGGATTTATGTGATGCAGACTTCGAAGTAAAATGATTTTTAAAAGTGTTTATGAAACCTAGAACTGATAGAAACCATACTGCTTTGATATGAACTGCAAGAGAGGTAAGTACATTAGAGTTATTAAAAGTTAAAGGCATGCTGATGGTGCTGGGCATCCATGAAGAAAACATCAGCATGTAGGAAACATCAGCAGGAAGGTTCTCTCAAAAAAAATCGGTTACTGTTAAGGCTGTAAAGATTACAGATGTATTTATATGTCATTCTCCTAAGTTTTCTCACGTGGTTTTAGGACTAGGTTTTTAGGATTTTCAAGGATGGGGCTCGGAGCAATCTGGTCTAGTGAAATGTTCATGCCAGGGCATTGGAACGAGATGATCTTCAAGGTCCCTTCCAACCAAAACGATTCTGTGATTAGAGAATTAACATTTAATCTTTACATAATTATAATCAAATTAATTTTAGGGGGATTATATTTTATTTTGCTTTATTTTTTCCCCATTACTTTTAAAGTTGGGGGGAGGTTGTTGTTGTTTTTGTTTGTTTTGTTGGTTTGTTGTTGTTTTGGTCTTCTGGGTTTTGTTTTTTGGTTTTTTGTGGTCTAACACAGTTGTAGTTGTGGGATCTTAATCTCTCCCTGTGGCTGCAGTGCTGCTGAGAACTGATCTTTGTTTCTTTCTGGGGTGTGAAAATGTTTACTTTTTAGCTAAACTACTAGGTGAGAAAGGAAGGGAAAAGTCTTTCTGCCTTGAGGTTATCACAGGAATTTTGTCAGAATCACAAGAGCTGCTGCAGATGAGACTTCAATAGGTCTACCCTTCCAGGTTTTTTATTGCCATTAATTGCAGTGGCCCCCATTTGAGCATGCAAATTCATTGTAAACTTCCTTGCTTCAGGATGTGGAGTAGTATATATTTGAATTAGAAAATGCTGTTGCCTCCCTTGGAACCAATGTTTTGGGCTAATTGTCAACCCTCCTGTTTTCAGCACTTCCTTGGTTTCTTACTCTTCAGGTAGACTCATCAAGTCTTAAGGCTGCTCCTGGTGAAAGCTGAATTTCACAATCAAGTCATATTTTCATTTTCTGATCATTTAAAAGCATTTCTTTAGAGCTATTTAAACAACATGCACAAAATACGGGTTTTGCTTTAGCTGAGTCTTATTTTTTTCCTTTGTGGAGCATCTGTATGTTCACACTTCCAGAAGGACTGTGGCACCAATTGTGAATTAATTAATTAGTTACTGTTTTATGTTTGTTCCCAGGCTTATGTTCTGGGGAAAGCCTATAAAAAGTGGAGATGTGCCCAGATGCAAATGATATCAAAGAAATTATTAACTCTAAAAGTTGTGGAGTTGGTTTTTTTGAAAGGAAGGCGTTTTTATTTTCCTTTATTGACTGATGCCAGACAGGGTAATTTTCTATGTTGAAGGCTCTTCATCTGGCTCTGTGACGAAGTTTTGATAAGTAAATTTCTTTTACTGGCAGGATGATCAGAAAGTGATTTTCTTCAGCCACCACAGATCCTGCCTTTTTTAATTTTGGCTAACAGTGAATAACCTTCAACCTTTCTTGTTTGAGCTAGTCCAGCAATTTTAGCTTTTGTGTTCTCTGGAAAGGGCGCTTGGGTTATTCCAGAACACTAAGGCTTAGGGGTATTTTTTAAAACTATCAAGTCATTTAGTTGGGTAATCTTACAGAAAAGTAAGAAATACACTTTGTTACTTCAGACTAACTGTGTGTGTAAATTCTAGTTGTAGTCCATGTTTCAGTTTTTCTCATCTTGTTCTGGTCAGCTACGGGCAGAACCATCGTTCCATAAACTCTGTAATGCAGGAAATAGTACAAATTAAAGTACTTTATTAGCAAGTTCTGCTGAAGGGAGTTGAGAGCAGGTCCTTTAACGTTATTTTGAAATGGAGATGACTTTGCACTTAGGAGTAAACTAAAGGAAAGTGGTGGACATAAAACTAAAATAAAATATTCTTACACCTATTAGAGGGAGATGTTAGGAGAACTGTATTCTTTTATAATTCTGTGTCCAGAGCCTCTTGAGGTTTCAAGTAAAAAAACCCTTCACTATTACAGGTTCCATACTCACAGTTTTTGGTGGTGCCAGACTCTGACATTGAGTAGTACCCAGAAATGGAACTGGCACATATGGCTTCTCTTTGCTTCTTACAGGAGAATTTGGAGCACAAACTGCAGTTTCCTTTCTGAGTGTTTTGTTTACTGTATCTTATATATTCATGTACAGTCAAGATCTCAGCTGGTTTTGTTCATTACTTTATTTGAATCCTTTGAGAGATACTTATTTATTGGAAAGTCAATGCATTATCGTATGAGTGTATGTTTGGAGTAAAAGGTGCTAGGGGTGTGGATTAGGTCAGATCAGTCAAACCTTTCTTTAATGAAGACATTGAGATGTTCCTTTCACCACCCAGATCTCAAGCATGCTTGGCTTTCAGATTGTTCAAAAAGTGGCAGCTGAATTAATTTAGCAGCTTTTTCCTTGGAGTTCTTTTGCTGCAAAATGAACAAGATTTTGTCCCCTCCTTTATTTTTTTTAAGATGGGAGAAATAAAGCTTTGAATTTTGTTAATTATACCCCAAAATTTTTTAAAGATCACCTAATTTATTTGTGTTCTTTTCTGAAAGCATAGACTTATTATCAGGGTCTTGCCTGTTTTCTGTACTTTGACAGTTTACTGAAATAGCAGTAACTAAACGTTGTAGAAATGTCTGAATTACTTTTATTCTCTTAGTCTAGCCTAAGGATGAGATACTTATTTTAGCACAAAGCCTTTGTATTCCTTTTCTGTGACCACTGTTTGCCATGTGTGTTGGATGAAAACATGGAATGACTAATCCAAGGAGAATTTGTTTCCCTGATGCATTGAGAGAGATGATTCAGTTCCACTTCTCTCCTATGAATTAGGCTCAAGCAGATATTCCAGTTGCCTCTTCAAATGTAATTGAAGACAAGACTTTAGCTGATGCTGAGACAAAGAGAGCAAATGAACCCAAGAGCTGCCTTCAACAAGCTGTTGCAAACCTCGAAATCAAGCTTTGCAGTGCTGAAGAAGAAAAATTTAAAATCAAAAAGGTATGAATAGTTTTTTTGAAGGAAAACATTTGGCATTCATATAGAATTTAAATATAGGTGGAACTGGCAGAGGTTTGGAATACATTTGAAATTCATTTTTTTCATAGAAATTAGCTGAATTCCTGAGAAACTGGCCAAATTTAGAATCATAGAATCATGAAGGTTGGAAAAGACTTCCAAGACCATCAGTTCAACCTGTGACTGATCCCCACCTTGTCACCAGCACAGAACACTGAGTGCCACATCCAGGCATTCCCTTCAGGGGCACATCCAGGGATGGAGACTCCACCACCTCCCTGGGCAGCCCCTTCCAATGCCTGACCACCCTTTGCATGAGGAAATTCTCCCTGATGTCCAACCTGAACCTTCCCCGGCACAACTTGAGGCCGTTTCCTCCTGTCCTGTCCCTTGTTCCCTGGGAGCAGAGCCTGACCCCCACCTGGCTACAAGACGTAAGGTCCCCTTGAACCTCTGTTTTTTCGAGGCTGAGCCCCTGCTGCTTTCTCAGCCTCTCCTCATCAGATTTGTGCTCCAACCCTTCCTCATCTCTATTGCCCTTTTCTGAATGCTCTCCAGAGACTGGCCAGAACTGGGCATACCACTCAACTTAGCCAGAATACTGGTTTTTTATGTCTGATGCCTATTTTGGGCTGAATATTTCTAAAGTGTCAGGAAAAAACCCCATTTTTTTAGCCTGAGAGGTAAAAAAAAAAAAAAAACAAAACCAAAAAACAACAAAACCCCAACACCAAAAAAACTCCAAGACAAACTTGCTCAGCATGATCCATGTGGCTTTGTTTTGATTTTTTTTTGGGGGGGGGGGAAGGAGCTCTGGTAGCTAAATTCTTCATATTCCTTCTGACCTGAATGTAATAGGAGCACCAAGCAGGGCTGGGCCTGTAGTTACACATCTGAGTTAGCAAAAGGTCACTGAGGCATGGGAGAGTGAGTTTAACTTCTGTTATTCTTAATACTGTTTCTTGGGAGCCCTCAAGTTGTGCTGTGGAAGGAGCAAAGAACTTGTTGGAAGTGAGAATGAGGGTGAGTAACTCGAGCCAAGGATAAGGAGGTCTGCAGAGGGCTGGTTTTGCTAAGTGTATGAAGGAAAGGTTGGAAGGGAAGCAGCAATGCAGGCTGGAAGAGGAGACAGGTTGAGAGAGGCTCTGGGTTGGTGTCCCACAGTCTGTTTCTATCTCGACAGTGGAATATCTCAAACTGTTTTTACTGTTTTGTCCAAAAGCAGGGTTGAACTAAGCAAACCTGCTCTTTCTGTCCTCCTCATGACCCTCTCAGTCGTGCCTTTGTTTGAATAGCTGCGCAGTGACCTGGCAGGTCGTTTGTTTCTATACTGGCTTCCTGCGTGGCTTGGAGAAATAGTTGTTCTTGAGCAACTGAAAGGGTGCCAGCAGCTATGTACAATAGCAATGGCTGCATTAAGGAAAAATAAAAATCTTTAGCTCTTTGTACAGTGAATAATTTTGAAGTTTATTGTCAGTGGTGTTATTCTCCTTCCTCTCTGTTGGTTCACGTTGGGCAGGCTTCCAGAGTGGCTCTCATTGAGACCCCAGAATATTTTAAGGTTTTATTCATTTTGGAGATGTAGACAGAGATCATTGTATACATGCATATGTCTTAAAGGATTCCTGCCTTTTCAGTGAAAACATTGGCTAACAGTACATTTAATATGCTGCTTTTCAAGTGCAGAAATGCAGAGCAAGATACTAAAAATATGGAAATAATTGGAATAGAATAGAACAGTTCCAGTTGGAAGGGACCTGTAACAACAGGTCCAGCTGCCTGAACCCTTCAGGATTCAGGAGAAGTTAGAGGATGTTATTAAGTGCACCTTGGCCACTTCACATAGGTCATTCCTTATACATGGGACATGCTTTGGGTTTTGAATACCTCACACTTGAAAATACTGCCTCAATTTAAAGACTGCAGTCAGAGTTTTCTTGCACAACTCTTTATCTCTGTGATAATTAAGGTAGCAAATATCACAGTGTTCAGAAATTAGATTAGTTCGAATAATTGACCGAATTTGTACTTTCGCAATTCGCCAATGTTTGTAATTTCATGGTTGTTTTTTTTTTTCAAACTTTATAGGAATTGGAATATTTGCTGGAAAAACATAGTGTGCTAGAAATGGATTTCTTGAAGGAAAAAAAAGAAAAAGTGCTTCCACATCAAGATCGTTACAAGACACTCCAGGTAATTTCTTTCTTGTTCTATCTTTGTTTTTCAGGAGGGTTTTGTATAGAGTGTATTTATGTCCAACAAATATTCTTTTAAGCGTCTATGGGCCTGCTCCAAAGCCTTTGAATTTAAAGAATTTCTAAGATTTTTAGATCAGAGCCTGATATTTGATGTCATCAGGAATGTAAGTTTAATATCCCACTTGCCTAACTACATTTTTGTAACTCAGATCACTCTTCCTTGTTAGGATCTATTTCAAAAAACAGATGAAAAGAAAACCACTTAGCTCAGTAGTTGTGTTTTAACAGCATGACTTAGTGTGTTCTAGAGTGCTGTGGCCAGTTACTTGTGCTGTCTTACCTAACATCAATATGGAATAATTCATAGTGCATAATAAAAATCTGTAAAGTGTAACTAGATGATAGACAGTGGAATTAGAATTGCTTCCATTGTAAAAGTTAACATCATTCATTAAATAAATGTGTAAAGTTTCACATCCCAGAGACAATTTTCATTGAAGTTTTTGGTCATCTTCTAGTGTTAGAGCACAGCAAACTGTATTTCAGCATTTCAGAAATTTGTGTCTGTAACTCAGCTTCACTTAATTTTTTTGCTGCTGTGGATGATCTTTAATAGCTATTGTATTGTTTCCCATTTGTGCTTAATGGTTGCTGTAATAATTTGTTTTGAATTCCTGACAGCAGTACATTCTGGAATTTACAGTAATACAATTATCTAATACTGCTTTTTTGTTTTTGTGTGTAACACTTTACTCAGTGAAATAAATGTTTGCTTAACCATGATATACAAGGAAGTTTAACTTAAAACCCTCCTAATTTATGGAGTCCCATAGTGATTAAAGTTATTGGTTGTCCTAAACAATAGAATGGGTGGATTTTATGTTGTTAATACTTTCACAGTGTTCTTCAAGCAGAAGCATTTGAATAGTGGAAGTGCTACTGAGGTTTGCAAGTACCAGTCTGTATCAAAGCTCTTTGATTCAGGTACTTCAGTTTTCAAAAATGACAATAAAAGGGTCATAACCTTTAACTTACTTTGTAGAAATGCTCATGTGCTTCCTCTTGTTGTCTTCTGGGTACAGCCAGAATCCAACCAGAGAGGGAAAGTGATCCATGCTTCTAAGAGCTGCCTGTTAAAATTAGCGTTCATGAGACTTGAATTGTGGATGCCTTCTGTTACTACAGCTTTTAGTTTCTTTTGTCTTTCTCCTCTGGCTCCTGTAACATGAGGGTCACCACCTGTGGCCACACACTGAGCAGACCTGGCAGCTCCCGAGGACAGATGTCTGTCCCACTGGCTCTGCCTTTTCCAGTAGAAACAGCTGGTTATTAGTGCTGTTGACCTGCAAAGCTTTAAAGCAGACTGCATTGGTGACTCTGGCACAGCTTTGGGAACTCTCAGGATAAGGTTTCCAATGGAACCGATGCCGGCTTCCAAAGCTGTAGGTGTGTGTTGACTTAATTCCTTTAAAATGAAATTGCTGTGTTAATGTTTGAGTAAAATGTATAAAACCAATGCCTCAGGAGACTTTTCTAACTGCTTTTTACATGAACATGCATTGTTTCATGCACCTTTAACTGACTTCTGGCACTTGTGACAGGGAGTTCTCAGAAGCTGCTCTAGATATAACAAATCCAGTCACTTAATCAGATTTTTAGCAAGGTCGAAGACCATTTTCTTTTCTGGAGAAGTTACTGTGCTTAGTTCTGAGAGAAGATTTCATAAATCTTTGTCAACTAAGTCAGTAATCTATTTTTTTTTTTATATCATTTTCTATTGATTTCTGCCTCATTTAAGGGTGACAGGTATGTTACCACAGTTTTGTTCTCACAAAATTGGATCAATAAAATATGCTTTAGGTTTTTTGATACAGAAAAAAATACTTTGAAAGGCAAAGTAGGAACATAAAGATGTTTTCTCTGAGTTGGGGCTAATGAAGGAAGTCATGTTCTCAACTAGTCACAAACTTTCTTCATCATGGGTGTGAAAAAAGCCTTAAACTGAATTTGGTAGTTCTGAAAATTGAATAATTGAAGCATAGTGATAATCACAATTCCTCAGCATGGGAGGCAGGGTTCCAAATCTGTTACAGTGTTAATATTTAACCAATGGATGACAACAGTGTTGCCACATTTATACTTGTGTAAAACCAAAAGGTAAAAGATTCTCTGTTTCATCTAAATAAAATCAGCTTTAAAAAAAATCAAGATTGAACAGACTGTGTAGTATTTTTGCATTCTTAACATTGTTTCCATATGTAACTGCAACAACCAGAGACAGTAAAGGGGCAGCAGTGGGTTCATAAACAGAATAAACAAATTGCTATTAACTAGTATTATGGAGTTGTTTGGATATTTAATGCAATGGTCTCTTTGAGATCATGAATTCATGTAAGCTTATAAAATTAGAGTTATGATTCCCACATTCCTGCTTCGGTGTTTGTAGTATTTAAGAGGCAGAATAATATAGTGTATTTCTAACTTCTTTACTTGCAAATTGGAGCTGAGTTAAAATTGCTGTGGGAAGTGTAACTTTAGGGGGTTTGACTTGTGTGCAGTGTTGCAGCCATAAAGTTGCAGTCTTAGCCTTATAATTCCTTGTTTATTTTAGACAGAAGAGAAACAGGTGCAAATGTGTCTGATTTTTATATTTTCTTGGTTGGTATGTCAGTCTTGTATTTTTCCCTTTTTTGATCACATCTATTCATCTCAATTAACACTTCAGCTCTTCCTTAGGTGTGAGTTGCTACATATTTTAAAGTCATTTGGGGCTAGTAGGTCATACAAGGTTTTGATGATAATGCAGATTTAGTGGTCACTTTAATCCTGGAAATCTAAAATCTGGTGGTAGCCACATTAAAGTATGTTGTTGAAAAAAGCAAAGGCTGCATTTTAAAACTACCAAATTCCAATTTTTAATACAGTCAGAACCATCAATAGCAAAATGAGCTTTCCTGTTTAGTAGGTGATGTTCTCTATTTGCAAATCAGTGAGGGGAGCACTTAATTTGAGAAGAGAAAATAATGCGTGGTTTCAGCTGCTCTGAGCAGGAACTTAATTCTTCGGACAGATTGTTTAGCTGATAAGGCTCCTGATGTTTGGTCTATCTACAGACAACTGGTTTTGATGATTCACTAAGAACTGGATCATACTTTTCTCTGCTATTTCTTTGATTTACCACAGTCACATTTGAAGAAATGCTGCATTGCCACTGGAAAATTCTAGTTGCGGTTATACACATTTTTTCCCATCATCATCTCTTTCTGGAAGTTAAGCAGGCTGTTTTAGTAAAGATCAATATAGTTGCTGTGGTGTGACCCTTCTTTTTGAAATAAACTCCTTTTTTATCTTTTGACAACTGACTTGTGTTCTTCCAACTTAATAAATCTGTAGTTGCTTTGAAAACACCAACAATTTTTTCTTTTGGAAACCATTTTTTTTGGTTTCACCTTTCTTTAGGGAACATCTTAAAAAAATTTATTGAAAGAGGGACTTTAATATGCTTATTTTATTTAGCAGTATTACTGTTTTTGCGAAGAATCATGATTGGAAATGAATTGGTTAGTAGTGTGACTTCACTTTAAATAACATTTTTGTGTGTAAAAAAGCGGGTCAGATAGGCTCCTTGTTTGAATGGTGTTTAGAAAGGCAGGAGAGAGGAAGATTATCCTGAATAAAACTTTGACAGAACAGTACAGAATGATCCAAAGGAAGTTCACTTGGTCCTGCAGTAACACCTAGCTGGGATTAAAGGTAACAATAACCTAAGTACAATCATTGCTGGTGTTAGATGTTGTTTCATTTATTTCTTTCTGTAGCTGTTGATATTTTGGGGAATTTTTCATTTGAGTACCTGTACAAATGTCACATTTAAATTATACAGCTTCTAATTATGAGGAAAAGGTTTTAAATGCAGTCATATAAAGATAGGAAAAAAAACCTGACATTTTGGGCTACTTTGTTCCCTCTTAACTCTGAGGGATGACTTTATTTTGATTCTGATTAATATTACCTAGTTTTTTGGAGGTTTTTATATATTAGACCCATATATCACACAAATTCATGTAAACCAGGATGCGTATTTGGTTGTGTATGTCTCCTTGTTTTTGAAGATAGTGCTTCCACTTCCTTTTTATGTCAGAGTTTAGTGATGTTCATCCACGCAGGCCTCCTGTTGCCTGTGCTCGATTTCCTGCTGGTCCCTATGGACCGTTCTTGAGTTTGGAGTAGATAATCCTTGAGTAAGGACCAGCTCTTTTGGAGCCTTCTCTTTAGGGTTGTGTCCCATGTCCCTGGCAGATCCCAAAGAGGCCAAAGCCATCTTCCCTGAAGTCCAACGTTGTGATCCTTGTTTTTGCCCCTCTCCTGAACTCACCATCTCATGGTCACTGCAGTCAGGGCAGATCTCCACATCCCCAAAGAGTCCTTCTATGTTTCTAAGGCTCAGGTCCTACAGGGTGCCTCATGGATTGTTCCTCAGCTGCCTGTGTTACAGGGGTTGTTATCCGTGTGCCCCAGGAATCTCCTGGATTGCTGCATTGTCCCGCTGGCATATTCTGGGCTTGGTAACGTCCCTCGTGAGGAATCACATGAGTACCTGTGAATTGAGACTCCCTCTTGTTGTTTGGAGGCGGTCTCACTTGCCTCATCCCACTGGAGACTGTCTGGTGCAGAAATTCCCACTTGGCTGGCCTGCCTGCTAATCCCGACCCTCAAATCCTTCACTGATCCCCTACCCCAAAACAGAGCTCCACACATTCCAACTCCCCCCTCACACACGAGGTGACATCCTATCATCGCCTTCCTGGTCTCTCCTTCCAGGAGAGTGCATTTATGATCGTGGAAAAGGTGTTCTGCAGGAGGTTGGAAACAGGTCTTGGAGGTAGGTGGTTTTTATGGCTGGAGTACTAGAAAATGTATGTTTTCTTACAAAACTAATATATGACTTACATCCTGTTAAACACCATCTTCTAAGAAAATATTTAGGTTGGTTTTAGGTGCAGACATAGAGGAGACAGAATGTTAATAACAAAAAAAATAGGTGTGAAAAAAAAGTTTATGTACTGTACCTGCAAACAAATTTATAAATGAGATTCCAGGAAATTTCACGGGTCACAGCAGGGTTTAAAATTGTGGAACACGGAAAAAAAGGGGAATTTCAGAAAAGACACTTTAACAGATAGCAGTGCATCTTTTTGCTGAACTGCTAAAGGTATTTATGGGTATGGCAACAATCCCTTGCCCACCTCTTTTTCAAGTGAGTGCCAGATACCTCACGTTTATTTATTCACCTTTAATTTTTTTTAATGTTACTCTCTGTACTCTTCTTTCAGACACTCATTTTTATTCAAAGTCTTTATTTATTAATAATTTCAGAGCTGTTTACATTTTGGCCTGTTTCCCCCTCTCCCCCCAGTTTTGATGTCTTCTTTCCTCTAAATTATTTTTCCATCCACGAGGAAAAATAACTTTTTGTTTCTATTATGAAAAGATTCTGCTCTTTTGCCTTATAGTTTTCCTTTTAAACTTCGATTTTTCTTTTCTTAATTGTTTTGTTGTCTTGTTTCAGAATTATTAATTGGAGGACCGGATGTAAGACTAAGCATTCTAATTTTGTTTTTAAAATATACTTCTCTTATGCTGTTGTGCTGTTTAACAGCTTTGGGATGCCTGACTTGCCTTATAATCTGATATTCAGTTACAGTCACAGGGCATGCCAAGCATTTATTTTTTTACACTTGTGTGCCTCCTTTGGCTCCCTGATTGTAAAAGTATTCAAATAACTTTTAAATAACTTTCATTATCTTAGTGTGCAGGTAGGTATTAGCAAAAAAGGTTTTTTTAAATAGAGTTTTGTGTCTTCTCTTCTTTGTACGTGTCCTGATCTGTTTTATGCCAGTGCATCCTGGACTTATTTGAGTGCATTCACTGATTTATGTCCAGTGTGTCACAAGTCTGTGACAGCTACTGCACATCCTCATTGGCACATTCACAGCAAGTGTGTTCAGAGGGATTAATCTTTTTCTTTTTTTCCTACTTCACATGGAAATTCTACTTAAGAAGGTTGTGAAATGCCCAGATATATTTAGCACTGATCAGTTGGAGTTCTTTACCATCAAGCTTGTCTCATCACGGTTTTCACATCAAGGTTTTTCTAGCTTTTGTAGGAGTAGTATTTTGGTGGATTTTTGAGGGCATAGTGAAAATGTGCAAAATGTCTCTAATAAGAAACCTTTGTAGAAAGGAACTTAGATTACTGTATTGCTAAGACAGTACTTAAGGCCAGTTATCTGTTATATAAATAAAATTTAATAGAGATTGAAAAAGTAAATTTAAAGGTGTACCAGGTTAATGAGCAGTAAAATTTTCAGCAATCTGCAGCCATTCATAGTTTATTAATGAACTGTGAACCAGATGAGATGATTTAACAGTGAAAGGGAGATGTTGCAATGCTTGCAGGACAGTTATCTGTTACTTGGCGTGCACCCCCTTAAAAAAATGTGGGGAACGGTGCCAAAGCATCTCCATGTCTCTGGGTCCACTCCAGCCCTGTTTGTGTTCAGAGTAAAGCATCTGAGACCGGGTAGTTATTGTGAGTACTTGAGCATTACTCACCGCCAAAATAGTAACTCTTAGCCAATATTAGCCACAATTAGTCAATACTTTTAACAGAATTTGTATTTCCTGTTTATACACTTGGAGGCATAAGATGCACAGCAAATATCAGGATGATGTTTTGAGGAGAAATTTGAAGGATTGTAATTTCATTGCCCTTTAGCTGTTAAAGTGTGTTATTTGGTTTATAATTCATTAATAAACTATGAATGACTGCAGAATGCAGCTTAATACATTACTGAAACTTTTATTGCTTGATTAACCTGCTATACCTTTAAATTTACTTTTTCAATCTGTATTAAATTTTATTTGTATATAGTATACACTTGGTGTTGAAACACGGTTTACTTGTGTTTCTAAACCCAGGTGAAATGTATAATTTGCCAAGTATTAAGCAAATTTATTTGTATAAATGTATTCCAATCTAACTAATTCACCCACTGGAAGTCATTACATAGCCAAGAAACTCTCGTGATTTACATATCAAAGTTGAATTTATTCATCCCTTCTCAGTTACCTTGGAAACTTCCTTATTAGTTATGCCTTTACTTTTTTACTTGAGTAAACTGCCAAAATGTTAATATACAGGCAAAGTGTCAGCAAATAACTAATATTTTAAACTACTGCAAAGGTGTGTAGCAGGTCACTTCTATATAACTCCTGATATTGAGAAAGCAGTTCCAGAGATAAAGTATTGGTTACTTTACTGTTGCTGCTCTTAAATAAATAAATAACATTTTGCTGCTGAGACTTGTATAAGGTTTTTTCCTCATTAAAGGCTTAAAAGGTCCAGAACAGCATGTGACATTTAAAATAATCATGTACTTAAACTACTGAGAACTTTTTTACTATTCTTGGCAGAAGTTTTATCACTGAAAGAAAGCTGATACTAATGAAAACTAGAATATCTGTTCTTAAACCTGGGGGATATTGAGATAAAACAGATTTTCTCAATTCCATGCAATTCCTTAAAATAAACCTATTACTTGAATGTGTTGATAAACACATACGGTGTTTTGGGTTTGGATATGCTTTACAAATTAAAGCATTCTCAGGCAAATCATTGCTTGGGATGAACAACATTAATTTCCAGAAGTGAGTACCATAATGAAAAAATGAAATTATGAAAATGAAGGTCTAAATAATGCTTAGAAAATAATCTAAGGCATTGCAATAAAGGACTGAGAGAAATTCTGAATTTCTTAAGTTATTGTAATTTTTTAAATATATTTTAAGAATAATTTCAGCCAGTAAGCCTGCGCTTAATGTACTTCCTGTTTATGTAGGGAGAACAGTCCATGTTTCTGTGCTAGGTTTTCAAAGGGCTGGGTTTGTAGTCTGGCTTTTGAGATAAGTAAGAAGTGAGAGTGTCATTGGAAAGCAGGTTTCCATTGACCTGCTAGGCAGAGAATTTGTAATAAGTCTTGGTAACTTCAGGGAAGCTCTGAAGGAAAACACAGTTTGAGCTCATAAGAAACAAAGAATGGAGAATGTTCTGAACCTCCCTTATATTCAAAATTTATAGCTGGAAAGGTACTTCTAATGCTTGAAGAGTCTTCTTGTTTGTGATAAGCAGAAAAGGAGATCCATTTCCATCTTTCTGAGCTAAAACCTAGTTCCAGACAATGTGTGACGCCTGCTTTTGTGAAAGCACTTTGTGAAATACTTTTGTGAAATACTTTGTTTAAAAGAGCAAAAAAACCACCAAAAAATAAAATAAATAAATAAATAAAAGCCTGAGAAAAGGTCAGTGGAGAGAACAGTTCCAGGGTTTCATGTGGAGTGTGATTACATCTCTGCCCCTTGGGAGTTCCGTTACCTGCACAGAATCCCCAGTGGGAAAACAGCTGCGTTCAGCTGGGCTGGTGGGGAGTTCCCTGAGTCCCTGGGACTTGGACTCACTGCTTATGAAGACACATTGCAAGTCTGTGTCACTTTAACACATTCAGTGGGGGTGTTTTAAGATAGATTAAGCAGGTCTTAGATATCCTATGCTGTTATTTACTATAAATGTGGTGACAGTTGTCAACTGAGGAAAATTATTCAGGGCTTTATGGAATTTAGGCAAAAGTGCAGTGGACATCTCCCATGCAGGAAGGAAGGGGATACTGTAGCTAACGAAGACCACAAGAATAGTGTGATGATATCTCATATTTCACATAATATTTTTGTTAGAGAGTTTCATATGAATGTGGGTCTAGTGGCACTCTCCCTCCTGCTTACATCGTTTGTCTGTCTTAACTGTCACATTCTTTTGAGAAATTATTATTTGTTAAATAAAAATAGCAGCTCTTCGAGGCATGTTGCAACTCCTGTGACAGTACTTCATCAACCTTCAACACAGTCCCATTCTGTCACCACCAATTAAATTATCTTATCTTGTACCAATCACTGCCACAGCTGATGAATCTTCCATTGCACAGCAGAAGCCCAATAGTATTTTTTAAGGAAGAATAACATTTTTATTCATTTTTTTTGATATGTTGTATTTTTAACTGGTGCTGCACTACTTTATGTTTTTTAATGTGGCCTCCAGTCCTTTAAATACCTTTACATATGCTTAATAAATCTGCATATATCCAGTTGAGAAGGCTATATTCCAGCAGGATTTGCTTTCCCTTTTTGAAAACACTTTTAGCCAAGAGCCTTACTGTAAGCTGTGTTTGTGCCCCTCTGAAGAGGGGAGCTGCTCAGAACAAGAACGTGTCTTAATCATGATTTTTCTCATCTGGGTAAGCCAATTTGTGGGAGGTCTGATGTAGTGTAAAATACCAAGAAATTTCAAACCAAGCTAAAACACAGCTCAAGCTTTCTGTCAAATTCAGTCCTAATGCTATGGCCTTTAAAACGTATTTACATTTTAATTTCTCACATACAACAAAGGAAGAGTGAGCTTGTTTTTGTCTCCTTGCCAGCTGGCTTGGAGAAAGCAACCGAGGAACTTTGAAAGGGGTGGTGTTTGTATGGTCTGGGTTTGTAGAGTTAGAGGAAACGATATTTGTGTCCAAATTAGAATCCCTCTGCTTCTCCCTCTCATTCTTTCAGCAACAACAGGGTTCTTACTGGAGGGGAAAGGTTTTTTCTGCTGTGGGATATTTGGTGGGGTTTTTTGGTTTGGGGTTTTTTTTAGGGGGGAAGGAGGAAGATTGCTTTTTTGTTTTTAACTGCAGCATATTGAATAGATTAAAGAGGGAGCTGTGGAATTACTGTTGTTAAAAATAAAAAATTCAAATATGAGAATTGTGGTTTTAACATCCTTGGAGGGAAGGAGAGAGTGAGGGGAAGAAGAAAGTGAGGGGTGTTCTAGAAATGATGAAATGGCAACATGGAATAGATCTGGAGTGAATGAGTGTAAGATACAGTAATGGGAAGGTCAGTCCCTCCCTCAAATTTATGCATCTGTCAGAAAATATTTCTTTCCATTTTGTTTAAGTGTTGATATCATCATGATCAAGAAGTAAATAGAGTGTATAAAAGTGTCAAGAATCTTGAGTTGTGTTACTCTTAGGCTATATTTTGAAAAGCACAGGTATATGTCTATTTTTGTTGTTTTCACTGTAACTTTAGAATTCTGAATATTTATCTGTATGTATGAATCCATTTGCTTTTTGTGGTCAATAGTAATACATTTTAAAATTAGATTAGATGACATAGCTTAACGATTTGTAATTTTTAAAATTTAATAGGTCTGTGTTTTTCAAATCACAGTTTGATTAAAAAAAACCCAAACCACCAAAAACCAGTTTAAACCCAACATAGCTTTTAGTTTTCTCTAAGTAACTTAGGGTGGTATCAATCATTGCTGACTCTATCAGAATGTTACATCTGATGTTTTTTGGCAAAAAAAAAAAAAAAAAAAAAAAAAAAAGTTGATTTTGACTTTGGTTTGGTGATTTTAATGAGACTGCTTTGCTTTGAGGAAGAGATTAGGCTAAATTTATCATTTTTTTTATAGAGATTGGTTAGATTTTCTGCCTACCCCATGTCCTCAAACTTAACTTTTCTCCTCTGGAGTAACTAGTTTTGCTGTTAGTTCAGTACCATCAGTGTTTCACAGTAAGTGAAATAGAGAAACTAATAAATGCATGTTATAGTTTTCACATTGGATTGCTCTTTAGATGCCCAGGTTCATATCTAGGCTCCAAAGTATAAGAGGGTTTTGTGGCAGAGGTCTGGGTGTTGTTTGTTTGCTACAAATACTGTAGAACTGGAACTTCATTGATGTCAGGCAATTTGATGGTGTCAGGATTTTGTCATCATCTTTGCTAATCAAGCCCAAGTTCTTAAACACATTCTTGAGACTTAAATACTGTCATCTTGATTTGTCCATCTTATGTGTTGCTTGAAAAAGAGCAAAGCAAGACTTTCTTTCTCCTCCCATGTGTGAGTTTAACACTTGTAAGAAGTGGGGGTTTAGTCACCTCAGAGGTGGGAGGTGGTGAAAGAAATAACCCAAAGTAGGCCCTCATGTATCAACCAACACAACAATTGACTGGATTCTGGGGACCCATGCCAAACGTGCACATACAAATGCACAGCGTCTGGGAAGCAAGCAGGGCCAGACCTTCACCAGTTCAGCACAAAGGAGCAGGAGAAAAGAGGTGTCATTTGTAAAAACAAGCAGCTTCAGACCACAGAGCTCAGGAGTGATGAGAGAGTTGGCTGTCGCTATGAGAGAGTTCTGCATCAACTCAGAGACTGGGGGAAGCCGCTGATTATTGGAAAGAGACAAGAAGGAGGATGGATGGAGGGATGGATCCAGGCATGCCAGCCTTTTGGTCTTTGAGAATATCATGACGTAGGTGCTCTTGGCAGCTGTTTCTGGGCACGTGAACAAGGTGATTGGGAACAGCCAACATGGATTTACCAAAAGACAAATTATGCCTGACCAACTTGCCTTCTGTGATGAAGCTCCTAGACTGTGGATGAGAGGAAGGCAGTGTACGCTGATTGAATCTGGAGAAGAAAAAGCTTAGAGGAAACCTAATAGCAGATGGCCAATACCTACAAAGTTGTCAGAAAAATGGAGCTAGGCAGGTTTTGCAGAGATATGTAGCAGGAAATGGTGATAGATTAAAACATGGGAAGTTGTAACTTGCTATAAGGAAAAAAGTGTTCTATGATGAAGATAAGCATTGAGATGTCTTAGCCAGAGAGGTTGTGAAATCCCCATCTTCAGTTTTTCAAGATCTCACTGAACAAGGATCTGAACAATCTGGTTTGAATTCAGTGTTGATCTTGCTTTCAGCAGGAGGTTAAGCTAGATGACCTCCAGAGGTTCCTTCCAACCTGAATGATTGTGTGATTTTGTGATTTAATACTTTGGTCATAAACTGAGAAAAATAAATAGCCTACTCCCAGTCACTAAAGTTATAACTCCAATCCAGGGGATATTCCCCAGGCTGAATTATTTGGAATATTTTACTCCAATCTGGCCTACCTCATTGCCAATTAAGGGCAGGGTCAGGAATGCCTGAACCAAAAATCTGATTAATGCAGTATTTGAAATGGTAAACTAGTCAAAGTATCAGTTACTGTAAACTTAAATCACTGTTGTATGGAATATAACATTTTTGGTGGTTTTAAATATATCTGCCATGTTAAAATAGGAGCTTGTACTATGAAACCTATCCATGTTCAGTGTGAGGTTTCACAGGAAGCAAAGTAGAGTCATTCAGAATGTGGAGCTGCATTACCAGCTCCCTAAGAGACACTGGAAGTGAGAAGGACTTCTTATAAAATCTGTCTATCTGTGATTTGGGTACCTCTTTCTGGACTGTGGGAGATGCTTCCTTCCAGCTTGAATTTTTCTGAGGTTAGGCAAAAATCCCTTTCTTGCAGAATCCATAGCAGTATCTTAAAATAAGCGAGCAGTAGTTATTTCTCCTGTTTCCTTTATATAGTTGTTTTCTCTGGAAAAGGTGTAACTTCTATCTCTTTGGATTTTTTTTTTCCCCTTCATGCTTAGACTATTTACGACTTTTTAAGGAAGTAAAACAACCAACAAGTTAATCTTCAAGTTTACAGCCTGGTAGCAGTTCTCTGATGCAGGAAAATGGGAGTTCAGTTGCAGATGATGTCTGTGTTCTGCTTTGGGCAAGATGGTCTAACTGACGAGTGTTTGATTTTATTTCATATCCCTCTTTTCTCTGGAACAACAAGGTCAAGAGAAGCTTTTCATGCAGATCTTCAGCTAAGAAAGTCTTTAAAAGGCTGTGTTGTCATCTTCTTCAGTGCCTGTTTTTCTTGGTATTTACTTTATCCCAAGCTCTTTGATTTGATGCTAAATTTCCCAGGCTGCTGATTATTCTATTTTCTGATCTAAATTCTTGTCAATTTTCTTATGAAACAAATACAGCAACTTGATGCAAAGATGGATACTTGTGTCTCTGGTTGCCCAGTGAGTTTTGTTCAACTTGCATATCATCACTTGTCTTCAGGAAACCAACAAACAAAAATGCATTTGTAGCCCAGAATAAGCATGGCAACAATTTGTGTTGAAGATGCTTTGCTTGTACTTTGATGGGAAAATCAGCTGTTGATCAGCTAGGTTTCATATAGTATGTCTGCTTTCGAATGCTGTTAGTCTTCCAAAATGTATTTACAGTTCAGAAAAGGAGTTAAGATTGAAAGAAGAGATAAGCATATCACCATGGTTTGCTCCCCAAGTTTTAATTCAAGAGGCAGCCAAAGAAAATAGTTCACATGCTGAAAATGAAAAGGACATTTAAATGTAAAGATGTAACTTTTCTTTCTGTTAATTTTGTGCTGAGTAGGATTGCTTATGTTATAATGAAACTTATTTTCTATATTGCAAAAACAGGGAAGAAGACTAGGTTTCTTATTACATTGGAAAAATTTCAAAGATATGTTAATCTTACAGCTCAACAAAAAATTATTAGAGCATTTGCATACAATGATGCTATGAGTCCTTATTTTATATTTTCTAGAAGTTTGGAAAGTTTTTATTCATGCTTAAGTGAAATTTATTTCTGCATGCTTTTGAAGCTACTTGACTGAGTGTCAAGTTTCTTTGTAGTCGTCTTGGGTTTTTAAACGTCCATGAAAAGACTGAAGGTATCCTCTAGGAATGTGCTGTGAACATCATTATGTGTTACGAATAATACAACTCTATGAAAATTCAATATACATTCCTTCAATTAGTTCTATTTCTAAAGCATATGTTGATTACTTCTCAAAGGTTAACAGAGCTACAGATGGAAATGTTACCAATTTTTGGCACATAAGGTATCTCTAGTTACAGTTTTGTTGATATAAATTGTGGGTTTGGTTACTATTTGTTTTGACATATGAAGATTCATATGTTTGAAACTGGTAATAAAAGACTGTATCCAGAATAAATATTAGGAAACAACATATATACTGTAGTGAGCTGTAGGCAGCGGGTCCTTTGGAAGGGCTCACCTGTGATAAATATGCAGCACTGCGCTGTTTGCTTTGTAGGATCTCTTTTAGTACTTTCTGTGGAAAAGTTTTGAGAAAAACCAAGTAGCCTCAGGAATAATACCTAGTGTATTAGGACTTGGTAAATACAATTACAGAATCAACTAGGTTGGAAAAGAGCTTGGAAATTATCAAGTCCAACCTATGACCTAGCACCACCTTATCAATTAAATTGAGTGCCACATCCAGTCTTTCTTCAAACACCTCCAGGGACAGTGACTCCACCGACCTCCCTGGGCAGCCCATTGCAGAACCTGACTGCTCTTTTTGTACCATTCCTTCAGGTCTTTATATGCATTGATAAGACCCCCCCGAGCCTTCTCCAGACTAAACAGTCACAGCTCTCTCAGTCTCTCTTCATGTGAAGAACGGTCCCAACCCATCATTATCTTTGTGTCCCTTTGCTGGTCTCTCTCCAGTATGTCCATCTGTTTTTTTCTACTGGACTCAGTACTCCAGGAATGGCCCTGATAGTGCTGAGTAGAGGGGTAGGATCACCTCTCATGACCTGGGGGCACTATTTAGCCTTATGCAGTCTGGGATTGCTGGCCTCATGTTCAAATTCTTGTCCACTGGGACAGACTGCCACCTTTTGGGCGTGCCAGTTCAGCCAATTTTCAATCCGCCTCACTTTCAGCTTCTCCTGACCACACTTAGGCAGCTTCTCCAATGAGGATTTTAGAAAAGTGTCAAAGGCCACCAGTAACTAAAATATCCATGAGTTACTAATGCTTATTTCAGTAGAAATCCAAAATGTAGCTCCCTACTGTGAAAAAATTCACTCTGTCCCAGGAAAAAACAGCACAATCTCCTTCCCAGGTACTTCCCACTGCCCAACGTGTAGCTCCTTGTGGTTTCTTCTCATTTCTTGAAGACAGGAATGACATTTACTACCTCCAGTTCTCAGACACTTCTCCAGGTCATTGTGATCAGTCCACAACTATTGAGCAGAGCCTCACAATTACATCTGCCAGCTCCCTCAGCACTTGTGGGTTCCTCCTGTCAGGCATCACGGACTTAATTGTGTCCAGCTTGCCTAAGTATTTCCTAACATGATCCTCTTTCCCTAAGCCATCCTTTTTCCAGACCCTTGGTGTGGAGGTCAGTCTCCTATCTACAGAAAGAAGGAAAACTCTCCTAGTGTAGTTTTTTCATACATAGCTATATATATCATGAAGTGTACTACAGTAAAGAACTTCATAAATGCTGATACATTTTTAAATACATGTGCTATATAAAGTTGTGTTGGGTGTTACAACTGGCTTCAGTATCAGTAGCCATTGATGACAGCTGGCAACCCTTTCCATATTAATAGTTTGTTCTTCATGGACCATGGTGGAATTTAATTTGATCTGAAGACTGATGCTTTTGAGATAAGCGACATGATAATATCCTAATGAAGCTCAGAATTCCTTTCATGCTTACTATGTTGTTTAATGGAAGTGTTCTCTTCTCAGCTTCCCTGGAATTGTTCTCCTGTTCGCTCCTTCTTCCTTGCTTCCTCTTGCTATCATGTCCCACCGTTTAGATTATGTGGGGAAGTAGGAAAGCATCCAGGACATAAGTTGCCCTGGCACGTTTGTAGCTTTATCCCAAAGAAGTAAATGTCTGTGTAATATTTTAAAAACCTCAAGGCAGCCAGAGAAGGCTTTCTGAGCCATTTGTAGGTGCTATTTACATACTAACAACACGTTAGCTTCAGCACTTCTTTTTATTGTTTAATGTCCTCTTCAGTGGAGAGTCTCTGTATGCACACCCTGTAGGGAAAAAAAGAGCAGATACAAATTATAATTGTTCTTCACAAAATATTAATGTCTTAATGTGACAGGGTAGAGATCCCTGTTATACACTGCAAATGCTCGGAGAGTGGTATGGGAACTGTAGTTATGTTTCGGTTTGGAGCATGTTCAGGCTCTTCCCTACTATTTCCTTTGCATAGTTTTTCACATTTAATCAGTCATAATACTCCCAGCAGGCTGGTCTGTTCACACTCACTCAACTCTGGCTCAACTCGGTTCTAACTCAGCAGGAAATGTCCTCACCACCACGATGTTAGGCAGTTGCTTGTGAAAGTTTGTTTGCTACCTCACTTCATTATTCACCTTCCATTGTTATGCTCCAGGTACAAATGATATTTACTTGTATGAAATAAATCACAGTGTCTCCTTGGTTCCTGTGGTGAGCTGTGTGTAATGTGGGGGTTTTGGTTATCTCAGGAAATCTGAAATCTTTCTCTCCTCCCTATATTTGTCCTTATCTTTAGGTTCATAGCTGTATCTTTCACTAGGATGTTGATGATAGGACTAAAGTGAAAATATTTGCTTTGTTAGAGACCTGGAGATGCTCCTGTGTCTTAGTTCTATAGAGCTCACATTCTTATTTCACATGAACAGAAATAGTGACCAATCTGTATTTTATACACAATAGCACACTCTAGTGTGTATATTAATTAGCCATTATGGACTGGTTCTCATCATATTTACCTCAATTTCTCATTGATTTAGTTCTGTTGCATTGAGTATTACTATTTTTTCTCTGTGCTTGGGTGAATTGAAGGAAATATGTATGTCTTCAAATAAGAACTTAAGTGCTAGATGTTATCTATAATTTTTTTGAATGATGCTCTGAAAGAGAGAAGAGTTGATTTTACAGAGATGAAAATCTCAGTGCAATGGAGTCCAGTATGAAGAGTTTTAATGATGTAATTGTGTAAAGCAAAGCTGCATAATTTGAAATTTGTCTTCTACTTCAGTTACCTGCAGGGAACTGTAGTTTCCCTTCTTGCGTGAGTACAGAAATGAGGAGGGAAGAGAGTGCATTACTTTCTGGTTCAGACTTGCAGCTGCCTCTGAAGGTACCACAGCCTTACAGAAGATAGGCAGTCAGCAGCAATTCATATAACTGCCTTGAACATTTCCTACAGGAATAAAAGACTCCTAACTGGTGTTACAGGAATGCCTTGGTGTCAGTGCTTCATCTTGTGTTACCAGTTCACAATTAGGACATGACCTTCAACAAATCACTGGTTCTGAAAAACTTGAGGAATTTATTGTAAGGGGACAGAGTGCATTTTTTGCTCTGTGTTTTGCTTTGCCTGGTAATGCGAGTGAGAGGCACTGTGCTTTCTACCAGAATGGGATGTCTTACGTCCTCAGTCAAAAGAACTGGGGTTTTTTAACCTGTACAATATCAGAGTTTGAATTATTAGTGATGTCAGTGATACATGGTTGCACCACAGTGGGATTAAACTGATGTATCCACATTGTGTATTGTTGTCTGATGTAGTAGTTTATTTACACATCAAAATATTTCCATCTTCAGTTCTTCTGCTACTTAGCAGTTGTTCTTGCAGGGTTTCACAAAAGCCCACAGTTTTATTAAAGAAAATCTGAATGTCTCATTATATTTGGGCCAGGGATACAAGGATTGTGTAGCTGTAGTTTCCCACTTTTTGCTAAGATGACCCTTTCAGGAGAAGGGAATCAAATGACAGAGCAGAAACCTCTTGGTAAATATAGTCACAGACTGATTAATTAATTTTAACGGTGTTACATGTTGTTACACAACAGAATTGAATATGCTTTGTTAGACACTAGGTTTTGCTTATTCCAAACACACAGGTCTTAGGAAACATAGAATTGTATTAATTAAATTCAACTCTTTTTTGACCCAAAAAGCAAAAATTATACAGTGTAAGTTGTGTATGGTTTTGTCCTATGATCACTGCCTGGTAACATTTGTGATTAATGTGTTTCTGCTTTCTGCACCAAGAAAATCCAAAGATGATTTAAATCCACTGTGATTTAAAGCAACTACGTCCTGCCATATGCACTGGTACCAGAACAGACCCTGAAGCAAAGAATAAGGCGGGAGGGGATGTTTTTCATCTTCTTACTAAGTGGTGATTGGAAGAAGTGGTGCTGCTCATTGATAGCGGGAAATGCTGATGAGAATCCAGCAAGGTGTTCACATTGCAGACTTAGCAAACTGTTAGATAAAGGAAAAAATGCCAGAATGTTTCTGTCCAGGTTCCTTTTACATAATAACTGTGCAGAAAATAAAAAGCGAACGATGCAGCTTTGTTTGAAAAATATATTCAGGATTTCTTTTGCAAGAAGACTTTCCTGGGAATCTTTAGAATAAAACAAAAGATAAAAGAGGAGCTACATAATAAGTAGGAGAAAGGTGTGCATTTCTGAGGAAATGGAATCTGATACTACTTCATTTCAACATTCTTATTGGTAGAGGCAGTAAATAATATTCACTAAGAGGGTGATTTGAAAGTCCTGCCATCCACAGGTATACCAAGAAACAAAGAAAGTTCTAAAAACAAAATTTGGAGAACCATTTAGAATCATCTGGGGTCTATAAAGTAAAATTAAGAAATAAAAATAAGTTTAATACTGGGACCTACTTGAATTTAGCATATATATACCTATATATATATATATATATATATAAAATATCTAAAGGATCAAGCTGTGTACATTTCTTCATGAAAGACACCAAAACTGAGGAGAATAATTGGTATTTATTCTCCTAATTAAAATTGTGTTATGTCGGGTGCTAATGTTGTATATAATCTTTTCCATATTTTTGTACAGGAAAAGCATAAGCAGGAATTAGAAGACATGAGAAAAGCTGGACATGAAGCCTTAACTATTATTGTTGAAGAATTCAAGGTAATTGAGTTGCCAAGCTAACAAAATTTCCAAATGGTGTTATTGTAATAGTGAATAGGATGACTGCCTGCAGTGCACAATTATTAGTACTGCTTGTGCTGATTGCTCGACCTCTCTCACTGTCTTTTCTGTTTTCAATTTAGATTGTTTGGTCTGAAATTTTGCATGACATGTTTTCCCAGCCTGCACTTTGGAAAACTTCAGATAAAGTTGGTTAGCCATTTTCAGTAAGGAAACTTAAAACCAGAAGAAACCCAAAATTCTCAGTCAGTTGTGGTAAACTTTGGGTTGGATTGTTTATCACAAATCCACGTTTTGGACCTTTTCAGTCTCCAGAGCTGCACTTGCAGGAAAGCAGCATCACAGACCGGTTCAGCAGGTTTTTATCAACACTAAGGGAGGGAGTTATGGATGAAATAAAGCTGAATCTGTAGTTCTTCCTCTATGCTGCTTTAGTTCCTGTCTGCTTGTAAGATGAAAGAACTGGATGTTACCATGGAGCATAAATCTGTGTCTTTTGTTCTGTTATGGAAACTATTGAGTAAGAAACGCACAAAGGGCAAAAACTGAATCAAGTTAGGAGGAGCAGGTAAAGCTAAGAATTCTAAGTAGGCTTAAAACAGATCTGGCAGGAGGAAAACTGATAATGGGAAATGTAAATGAAGGCTGGTTTTGAAAATGAAAAGGGAAACTTAAGACCTGGTAGGCATCTGCAAACTGGGAACACAAATCTGACCATGTAGTTAGTGAAGGGGAATTTCAAATTTTAACTGTTTGGTAGCAGTAATTCGTAAACAAAGTATGATCTGGCATGGAGGGCAGGAAGATTTAATGGTGGGCTTGGAAGTGCTGGGTTAGGGGTTGGACTTGATGATTTTAGAGGTCTTTTCCAACCTTAATGATTCTATGATAATACAAAAGCCTTTTAATAATTTTCCTAACAACTGTTAGTAGTGTTCTAGCTAATATTGAAACTGGCTCTCTGTAGAAATATGCCTGTCTCCATCAATATGAATTTTATTAATTTCATCTGAAGGGAACCTATCCAGAAAAAAGTTTCAAAAGTTTCCATTCCTGAGAAAACTGAAACATGGCCACTGGTGGTGTCCCACTTCTCCATGACCCCCTCATTTCACTTCTGGGGGAGAATTATTGTGCTTCTCTTCCCTTACTTCTTTGAGGACCCCTTTGCCATAGAAGTTCTCAAATGGGAGTGTTCTTTGGAGTGTGTGCCTTTGAATGGGCCACTCAACATCTTCAATAGCAGCATTTTTCATTTCTATTTTGTTCTAGATATGTGTAAAATATCTGGCTGCTCTGTGTGAACTTATATTTTGAAAAAGCTTGTGAGTTTTTGGTAATTGCTGAACTTACATTTCTTTCTTTGTATTTTTGAAAATACAAGCAAATTGTCAAATGCAACAATTTTACAGTATTGAATGAAAGTTTTGAATGTTTTCTAGGTATGATTTTTCACCATTTAAATTTAAATTTTTCACCATTTAAGTTTGTCTGAGCTAAAGGAGAGCTCTGCACAGGTCCTATTGGCCCTTTAAAGGAATAATTTATTCATGTGTAGTTGGGTAAAGGGATATATTTATGTGTCATAATCATTTTTGAAAGCTGTTTTACCAGTCAGCAGCAGCTGGGTAGATCTGATGCCATCTGGAAAATAAGATTTATGTTTATCAGTTTCAGTGATTTGGCACAAAAGATTAGGGAGTTAATTGAATCCTGTGTTTCTAAACAGTGTTTATATTTAGTGTATTATTTCTCATAGAATGCCTATATTCAAGTTGCATAAAGTCAGTCTTTAATACCAGGGAACCATGACATGAATATACCTCATACAAGCCTTCCTGTTGCCTCATGTGGTTAGTTGAACACTCTGATGAGAAATAATGTCAGATATGCCAACCTCTGAGTAAATTACTGCAATCAACCTTTTCTGCAAACACGAGGTGACTTATTCATCAGGGTAGCAAGAAAAATCAAAAAATATTGCTGGGTTTAAAAAAAGCCTAGCATTTTTTTGGTTGGTTTTTTATACTTTAATACCTTTCTAGTAACCCTTTGCCATGTACTTTAAATAAAAAAGTAACACGGAATCATCAGGGAATTCAGTGAAGGCAAAAACTGTTCCGTAGTTTTGTTTGAGAAAATAATCCCACAGTGTCTTTTAAAATGTTAATTCATTGTTAATATTTCAATATGGAACAGGGCTAAGATTTGTTTTTTCTTAAGTAAATGAGTCAAATGTGGTTTTGTAGTTATAAAAGTAATACCTTACATTCTGGGGGCTTTTAAACTGCTCACATCCTTAGGAATTTATTGTATTTTTCAGATACATTGGCAGTTAGATAACCAAATAAGGGTTCCTACATGTAGCATTTGTTTAGGATTGTAAAGTAAATCTGATTAGTCCTTTTAGTGAAAGACAGAATCGTGAGATTCATTAACTCTTTTAATTTACTTATGATGAGCCAGACTTAGTTTTTGTGCTGAAATATATCTTCTTTAGGATTTAAGACTGTGTTACACTAATACATATCATTTATATGCAGCAGTAATTTCCATTTTCAGTAGGTTTTTTTAAGTACAATCTAATTAATCCCCAAATTACCTTGAGTGTGGAAATTCACCTAAACAAGGCCGTGAGTGGTTTAAAAGGCATGGGAAGGAAAATGTTGTTTGCGATGAAAACAGACTTATTTTGCATTCCTTGGGGTTTAATAAAGTGAACTGATGCAGGTTATTCCAGTCAAGGGATTGCTCAGGCCCTAATTAGGTTCTGTTGCAGTCAGGAGTGTTGGAATTCTGACTAATCCTCTCTGATACCAGTCAATTATAATTTCGTGGGGCTGCTTCTGCAGAGCTGTAGCACAACTTAGTATAATGCCCAACATTGGTTGTTTAAGTTTAGCTTGTAAAACTATGAACAGGTCATGCTTAGCCCTAGGAAATAATCCCCAGAATGCCTCAAACCCCAAATCCTGTAACTTGGGTATTGAAACCTTGAGTGGAACAACAGTGGAAAAAATTTGGCTGACTTGTCTTTTCTGTACTCCTGGCACAGGTAAGTGTTATTGCTGGTAGATCAGTGAATGTGCCTTCCTTTTGGTTTACAAAGGGAAGGAGAGTTGCCATTTTTTGGCTTCTGTGTACAAGGTTGCCACGTTGGTAACCAGAAAATCACAGTTTTCTTCCATTCAGAGCTAATTCCACTCCTTGCAGATGTACTGCAGCAGACCTCTGTTGTTGTTGATGTATCTTCCTGTACTTCCAAATGGGTTACGCTTCCTTCTAGTCCCTTTCCTGTATTTTGGGTGGTTATTTGTTGTAAAAGGGACAGTATTTCTCCACATGGATCTTTCACGAGTATGGTGT
This sequence comes from Corvus cornix cornix, assembly GCF_000738735.6. Classification (NCBI taxonomy): domain Eukaryota; kingdom Metazoa; phylum Chordata; class Aves; order Passeriformes; family Corvidae; genus Corvus; species Corvus cornix. The sequence goes on along the minus strand of NC_047057.1, from coordinate 63,721,185 downwards.
CCCTGGGCAGACAGGGTACTCAAGTTTGAGGACAAACCCCCTCAGTTCCTACCTTGCTGACTGGTCTTTCTTACTATGGCAGCAGTGCTGAAAATGCAGCTTACGTAACAAGTCAAATATTGAATGACCTATTTTCAAGGACCTGGATATACCAAAGCCGTTAGAATTAATTTCAGTTGTCTTTGGAATGTTCACTTGTCAAATGTGTTGGGAAATCCATTAATAGAGACCATTAGATGCTTTGTAGCACAAGCCCTCAAAAGCCTTGGCCATTTTTAAGCATCTCACATTCTAATCTTCCTTTCAACAAATAAACCATCCAGAACACAGTCACAAAATTTGTATTAAAAACCACAGAAAGCAAATTAAAAATTAACTCAGTGTTCTGTGTAGGCCAAGTTTCCCCTTCTCATGTTTACCTACTTTTGTTTAATTTCATGTCATTGTTGTTTTAAACTTTTATCCCTGGTAATTAACCATGGTAAAGAAAAGTAAATGTAGATCTTGGAAGTTATGCTTGTGGGATCATATCATCACATCTTAAGATATTTACCACAAGCAACATAAGAATTTCTCCATGCTTGTTTAGTCAAGCTTTTGTTCTGAAATTGTCACAGTTCTGTAAATAGATGAGTTAATAGTTTTAATCTGTTTTATTTCTCATCATATAAAATATCCTCTAATGTAAGCTTTAAAGAATATGAGGTTACAGGCAGGTGTATTTATTTGACGGGTTTTATTTCCTTAGATTATTTTATGCAATTAATAGTCTTCTAAAAGACAGCCTGCATGAATCAGATGTGTGTTCCCTTCATAGAAATTAACTTCAAAGTGCAAAGTTCTTCCCAGCCCTTGCTGCAGTAAGAGTTTTGTCCATCAGTTTTCAGTGTTAGGCGGTGGGATGTTTTCATCAGAATGTTAGAACAGACAGATTTTCAAAGCATGGAATATGTGGGGGCCATCAGATTTTCTTTCAAAAATATTTGTGTCAATAATATACCTATGAACTGAAAGGTTGCCCTCTAATAAACAAAGGAAATTTTAAAGGATTTCATTACAAAAGAAGTTAATCTAGAATCAGGATATCTTTTTTTAGACATAGTTTATCCCTAGTGAGGGAAAGCTCTGAAATGTGGCCAGTTCTCAGCTCTTTAAAACATCGACTTAGCTTATTGAGTTTCCAAGTTGACATCCTGGCTCAGAAAGGCCTGACACATGAATAAAAGGACAAGTCCAAAAGTTGTTGCAAGGGCTTGTATTTCACTTCCAACTTCTATGCTTGTTCATGTGCAAGTCACAGTAGAATTCAAGTGAGCCTTGAATATAAAACAGCATTGTTTTTTCTCATGGAGAGCTGATGGCTGAAAAAGGAGAGATTCCTTGGGATTTTACACTATAAGAGTATTCATGTACAACAGTGATGCTACTATGGAAGTCTCTCTACAGAATTCCCATAAAAGCAAGGTGCAGTTGAGTCTCCTACTTCCAGAGATGTGGCAATCAAAAATATTTTGTCATTGATTAAGAGATCTTTAAATTTTGAAAGCAATTATAAAAGTTGCAAGGAATCTCTTCCCTCCCATATTAGTGAGGATGAATTGTGTATGTGCTTCTGGCTATAGAATAATAAATATGGTGTTAAATAATATAAAAATAGAAAGGTTAATAGAAGATTAAGAGTGAGTTTGCAGTTTGCTTCTGGCAGGAGTCTGTTAGAACAGGGTTTTGTGGAAAATAAATCCTTTGCACTCACATACCAGTAAAATTGAGCTATCTAGATAAACCTAGCATAGTACTCAAGCTGTAAGTTGTTGATCCTTGCTGGTATGGATCGGCACAGTTTCAACCACAAGCAGCTGAAAATGAAACTAAAATGTTTACATCACTTTCCAAAAACCACATTACCCTTTTGTTATATTTAACCCCCCCCTTACTCCGTAGCACCTAAATGGACACGTTCCATTTTCACTTACAGGCAGGCTCACCTGGAAATAGCTCGATCATGAAAAAGTGGGGTATCTTGGGCTGAAGTGGATAAGTTGAATTCTTTTGAAAAAGACATTTTTTGAAAACTTTTAAATAGTTTTATTTGTATCATCTCTGTCTTAGCTACTAGCTGAATTATAACACAACTAGTCAAATACTACATTTTATTGAGTTAGTGTATCTTCTCTGTGGGTCAGGAAAGAATTTCCATTGTGTCCTCTGCTCTATCATTCAGCAATTGGTTAATTGCATTTCACCCTTAAATTAAGTAGTAGAAAGTAACTAAATTGTGGAGACAGGATGCTGAATTAGATGAATCATTGTCTAATGCTATAAAGCATAAAAATTTGGAAGTACTGTTGCTGTATTTAATACAGTTCTCATGTCTGAAGCAGTGTGGTAACTTCTCCTTAGTAACTTTGATTTTTAAAGATCACTTGTTTTGGTCATCCTGACTCAGCAGTTTTGAGCTAAAGAAGATGTTTGATGTACTGGCTTCTATTTAGCTACTTAAGCCAATGATGCTTGAGCAGAGTATTCTTTTGGATTGACCAAGGCTTTTGATGCAGTGCTTTTAAGTAACATTCTAAAACATAATCCAGCAACGTGTACACCATGATTTATATTTCATACTGGTGTTACATACGAGTAGGTTTAATATTTTCAAATAGTGCTATGCATCTGGGAAACCTATGTTTTGCATGGGTCAGAACTACTTTTATACTATTTTTTCAGAAGAGATAGGAGGGGATAATGACCTCTGCTTTGTTTTTCTTCTTGGCTTTATTCTGACTAGCATTTTCCTACAATAAAAAGAGGGAGTTGAAAGAAAGGGTTTGGCAATTTGTTACTCCTAGGGAATTCGGGAAGAATTGGGGATATCAGTCTGTATTTTGGCTATTTCATTCAAGAGGGATTCTCATAAATTCTAGCTTCTGGCCATACAATAAATTCTGTCTGGGCAAGTAGCTGTGGTTTGTATTGCCAGTAGAATGAAGACATTATGCACTAGGCCTGTGCAAGTAGGATGGTATTAAAAATAGCCTGGGGTGTCTGTGTTACACTTTTGGTAAAACCATAGTTATTGCACTTTTGCATTCTTAAGTATGAGGATAAATTTTAGAGATAATCTAGTACTCAATACATACCACATACTGTAGAAATACAGGATGAAGTGTTGTGATCATTTGTGGTTTTAAGCTTTTCTTCTCATATTGGGCACTGTGCAGTTTTTCACTCCCTGGTCTGTGTTCAGGAATGCCGTTCTCCAGGGTTCCCACCACACAGGGAGTGTGCTGTCAATTCCAGGACCAAATTCTGACCTGTGCTAAAACATGTAATAGATGTGTATTCCCTTAAGAACCATCCAGGGTGATCATGGAACTTATTATGATGTTTGCATTTAATTTCAGTTCAAGGTCTTCTAAAATTATTCTAATGTATGAAACTTAAAGCTAAGGTTAGTTTTTTATCTGAGCTCAAACAGGGGTCCAGACTAATTTACTTCGTTTACCTAGCTTAATTTAAGAATGTTTTGTACAGTCATTTAAATGTGTAACCCATCATATATGAAACTAAAATGAAGACTCTGGGTTTCAGTCTCTGTTTCTGTCAGAAGCTATCACAAGGTTTTGGTTATTGATGGAAAATCAGGATCAATTCTCTTTTTTGGGTTAGTAGAAAGATCAGAAAGTGGGGGAGAAGCCAGTTTGGATGGGTCTCTAGGCAACGTGGTCTAGTGGAAGGTTGTCAGAGACTGAAAAATTATAGTCTATGACTTAAAACATTTTCTTAAAGGACTTTTTAAACTGTATTACAAAAGCTACAGAGAAGACTACCACACCCTGACTGAGGCCTGACACTGCTCGCTGATGAAGAGAAGATAAAGTAACAACTCAGGGCTGGGGACATTCACTGAGCACAGGCTTAACACCTCCAAGATGAGGACCACAGCCCCAGGGCTATCAGCTGCCAGGCTCGAACAGACCCTGCACCAAAGGGCAGGGGGGAGGAGAGGCTTTGGGGGTGTGTTGGAAACGCCTCTGGTCAGAGGTGCAGTGACTGCCCATCCTCCAACTGTGCCCAGCTGAGGGGTCCTCACCAGGGGGGAGGAAGCTTATCCACAGCAGGAGGGGGTGACATGGCCCATCACAGGGGCCCCCCCCAAAGGGGTCCCCAGACCCTGCACCAGAGCCCCTGAGATGATGCAACAGACCCTCAGTGTTGCAAGGGACAGTGTGTCAAGCCAGCCCCTGCAAGAGAGGCACGTGGGCATTCCCACCTGGCCCGAAGTGTATATTAATCCACAGAATTCTGCCCTCTTTGGCCTGTGGCAGCGTGGCCACGGCAGCGACAGGGGACCCTCACCAGCAGCAGAGCAGATGGAGGGGAGCAAGGAGACGTCGTTGGGACCCTCAGACGGGTGATTGCTTCCATCTAACCCCTGTCACCTCTCCCTGTTCACCCACCCCCCACGCACACTTCTTTCTCTTTCTCTCTTTCTTTTCCCTTCTCTTTGCCTCTTTTACTATTAAATAAAATACATCCATTTTTTGGAATCAACATTTAATCTCGTTTGGTTTTAATGTCATTTCTGGGAATATTTTGAACCTTCTAAATTCTTTCCAGTTTATGCTCAGAGACTTAGCTTGCTTTGCTTTTCTGGGTTTAAACCGGATCGTAATATAGGTGTCCCTGCCCATAGCAGGGAGTTGGAACTACATGATCTTTAAGGTCCCTTCCAACCCTTAACATCCTATGATTCTGTGATTCTTTGATGGCCTTTCCCACCCAGTGTTAAGGAAGTTCATTGCACAATATATAGAAGGAAAAATTAATTAACAAGGGCACTCATATTGAAATCCTACCCTTGACTTCATGCAATAGATACCATAGGCTGCATTCTGCTGTAACCTTACCTGAAATGATTCAATTAAAAAGAGACTGTTTCAAGAATACCAACTTTGGTATTAGATCACTGACCGTAGATTTATGGAATGTCAGCCCAGTAGCATAATTAAGGATTCCTCCTTAACTAATTAGGAAAGAAAGTGGTGTTTCAGCAGTGATAAGAATATTTGTCCAGAATAGCAATTAATCAAAAGACTTTGTGTCATTGTAGTTGTAACTATTATATTAGAGATGCCTATCATCAAGTAGCCAAATGTGTTTCAGTTTATTAAGTAAGTTAATTGGTAAATGAATTTTTTTTTAATTATTAAATTTGAGTAGTTGATTATCTTGATATTTGCCAAAGGTTTGGATGGGTATCACACATCTGTGCTGTATTTCCCATCAGGAAACCTGTAGTACTGCGCTACATAGGGAGATTTTTCTCTCTTTCTCCTTACTTGGCCAACTAGTGGAACAGTCAAATGTAGGATCAGCCCTGTGGTACTATTTAAACTGTGTTTTAAACTATTTAAACTATTTAAACTATTTATTCTGTGTGTATGACAGAAAAGGAAGGCTTTTGTTTCTGATTGTGGAATTTTATGTATTTTCAAAAGAAAAATAGTAATAATAAATTAATTTTAAAACTTTAACAGCCTTGACATGCCATCCAAAGAATAATAATTATTTCTTTGAAAACTGAAAGTTCTTTATACCGTTTAACAGGATTTTAACAGTTCCCAGTAAAGTTTGCACAGCAAAGTGCATAAGGTGTCTCTACCCTTGACATGAGCAAGAAATGGCCTGAGAAATGCCATTGCAACTTAATGACCATTCTGTTACTGTGTTCCCTAAGAACAGAATAATTTTATTTTCTTTTGTGCCAGTTACATGAAACATTTCTTGCCACAATAGTTTAGGCAAAAAAAAAAGAACCCAAACACCAAAGTTCAGGCTTATTTTTTGCCAGTGATATGTGGCTAATTCTAATTTATGCAGAGTAGGATTTAGTGTGTAAAGATTCATGTACAGAGGTTACACTTCTTTGAGAATTCAGTTTTTCTGATTGCTTGAATTCCTATGAATGAAAGATTTTAATTTAGTTAGAAATAAATTGGCTTTTTTGAAAGTAAACTTACAGTTTGCTAAATCCCCTGCCAACACCAGTAAACATATCCTTACTCTTTGATTAAGCATAATTTTTAACCTTTTAAAATCACTGAACTTGTGCTGAGAACTGCTGCCGTGCTATAGCATTACTGAAGAGCAGCGATTTTGGCATAAGAGGATAGTTAGTGGAAAATTTGAAAAGGTAATTCAAAAATTGTCAGAAGATTTTATCTTTTTTATACATTTTTAGGTTTTTTTAAAAGTATTCAAAATGTTATTTGATGTGTATGTTATGTTCCATGAAGTAAATACATCTCTAAAATAAAGATTGTTTGAACAATGGGATTTTTTTCTTTATCTGCATTTGGGCCAAAGGTCTGTTTTCTATAAAAGTCATGTCTGTTTTAACTTACCCAGTCATTTTGACTACTTCAGCGTATTGATTACTAGTTAAGAATAGTTTGGTAAATTGTGTATAAATACCCTGATGAATATTTGGAAAGTGGCATAAAGACTTTATACTATCAGGGAAGAAGGCTTAAATCACATGAGCCAAGTAAATGTTTAAGGACACCTGAGCGTAATTCTTCAAATGGTAATTTGGTTTCTTCACGCATCTTCAACTTTTTTATTTCTCTTTCTGCATTCAGATGCTGGAGGCTCTGCAGGGTTTAGCCAAGCATGTGTGAGTTCAGGCATGTGCACAAGCACGAGTTCACACACTCACAGCTCCTACTCCTCTCACCTGTTTGTTACTGCCTTGGTACTTTGACTTTCCACACTTCGACTTCCACTGCTTCACCTTCGAGTGTGAACATCCTGGGGGGGCATTCTTTTATGTTTTATGTTACTCAGAATTTCCATCTGCTTTTACTTGACTTGTGGTTGTGAAGATCATGCTTGGCCCATGGGATCTTACACAGTGCCGAGAGGATGTGGAGTTTTGTCAGCCAGGGAAATATGTCTGGCTTTTTTTTTTTTTTTTTTCTCTTCAGCAGCTTTCATATGCTCCTCTTCTTGTGTGGTCCCACTAAACTGAGTATATTTCACAGAAATACTCTCCCTCTCTATCTTCTGTGTGCTGCTGTCTTTTAGGCAGACTGTATAAGAAATCTGAGATCCAAAAAGTGTTAGTCCTGACTGAAAACAAGGTAGTGTTACATAGAAAGGTACTTTAATCGCTGCACATTCCAAATTTATAACAGCATTCCACATTCTGGTTATAGACAAGTCTTAGAGGATCTGAAGTTACCAATAAACATCCCAGTTCTATCTTTGTTGAGTATTTTGTGCTTTCTTTTTGCAGGCACTGCTACAATCTACAGTTCAGCAGCAAGAAGCAGCTATTGAAAAGCAGTATGTATTAGCCATTGAAAAGCATTCTCGCAAATGTGAAGAGCTCCTTGATGCCCAGGTATGGATGTGCACATGCAAGAATTTCCATGATTTTCTTTTACTTTCAACTCTTTCCTGTTTGAAAAAAATATTAACATATATCGTCCCCAAAGAAAATGATCCATCTTTCCCCTTGTTTCCTCAGCATACCACTAAACACAAGTATTTAAAAATGCTAAATAAATAAGGACTCTTCATCTGCTGGGATCAAAAATGTTCTATAACACTGGAGCCTGCTTAGAACAGATTCAAGGAGAGTGTAACACTGAGAAGAAGTCTCAGAGCACTTTAATACTTACTTCTTAACAGCTGCCATTTTCTGTGGTCTTGGAGAAACCATTCAATTATTTTTAATTTATGTAATTAAGTGCAGGATTTGATTGTGTGGGATTTGCATGAATTTTTGGTCCAAATTTTGTGATGGTTCTTAGATGGTAGACAAAAACATGTGTTGTCCACACCTATTTTTATTTCATAGAAATCTAACCTGAAAATAAAAAGCTATGAGGAATTATATAATATCCAGAAATGTAGATATATATATATATATATATATGTTAGTGGCCTAAATTTGTTCATTTAGCATGACTTGAGTAAAAGCACACTGCACAGCAAGTATTTGAGATCACAGCAATTACTGATGAGTATCTGAACAGTGTTAACCTGGTTTATTCTTGGTTGGACTGAAGTACAGCTCTTGAATCAAAATAATAATGACCACGAGCATGTAAGTTTAAAAACCAGTAAGTTAATTTGCTAATAGCCCCCTGGAGTTGTTTACACTATGTTACCTTTTAAGTACTTTTAGCAACAATTCTGCAAAATATACAAAGGATAGTATTTTTTTTTAATTTTTGTGGAGTGTATTGGACCTAAATACATCAGAGGTCCCCTTGAAGTACTCCACCATTTCCAAAAGTGTTTTATGACCATTTGGGTTTTCTGACCATACCAATTAATACCTAGTGCAAATGTGTATTAAATAGATAAGTATCTGTATAAACAGTATGAAGGGAAGATGTAATAATGTGGAGAAATTGCTTGCATCATAAGTGAGGTTATTGCACAGAATTGCAGTTGTTTAATGCTTGCTATAAGGCTCTGCCTTAAGAGCAAGTAAAAATGAATTTTAAAAAACTGGTTTGTGTTTTTGAAATGAACATACCGTTTGCTAACTTGATATCACTTTCTGAATGTTAAAAAGGAGTGAATTTCATACAGAAGTGTCATAGGAAGATTTTTTGAGAGTGTTCTTACAGACTGAGGAAAAAGTTGCACCTGTGATCAGTTAGATTTGCATCAAACCCCCCAAAATGGGACAGAAATGTGGAAACATGTTCGAGGGGTTCAGATTTGCCTGGGGAGAATCCAACAATGTCAAGAACTGTTCTTGATCAAAGGAGACTGGTTACAACAAAACACTGTGCCCAGTTCACATCATGTCTGCATTTAACCCCCCCTTTGGATCCCACAAAAAATGCAAATGTTCACTTACATGCAGTCAAGGTTTTTCACCTCTAATTGTAATATAAGACTGGGATTTTGAAGCCTAATCAAATAGACAAGTGTGGGTGCTTGTGGTTGAGCTGTCAGGTTTAATTAAATATGATTTATACTAGCAGATTTTGTTCACTCATAAAACTTTGTTGAAAGATCTGAGAAATAGGTAGTATGTTTTTATTCTTTTTGAACACATCTATTCTTAAATGTATGTTTTCATGTCTGTTTTCACATTTCTGTTTCTTCAAATGGTTTTCTTACGTGCTAACACTTGAGATTGATGAAATTACTGCTAATATTTATACATGGACTTGATTGCTATTTTGTGTTATGGGATTGTACATGCATAGCCAGCTTTACATGGAGATTTATGAGTGTTTGTATCACTGTAAAGGATTTTTTTGGTGCAGCAGTAATCACACAGTGCAAGTATACACTCAGCACAAAAATTGCTTCTTTTTTTTGGTTCCCTTCTAATATTCTTGCCTTACAAGCAGTATTTTGCCTTCAAAGTTTTAAACCTATGTAAAACTGTCAACCCACATAGTTTTTTGTCCTCTCTTTCCATTCCTTTTAAATTTTCTGCTGTTTTATTTCCAATTCCACACAATCAAGATTATCTCATGATAACTCCTCCTTTCTCATGCTTTCTCTTACTCCCGTTTCCCCCCTAAATTCCCATGCCCCTCCCTCCCAAAAGTGTCTTTGAGAAGGAGGAAAGGCTCTTTTTCTCTGTTTCTCTTTAACCTAGTGTTAAAGTTTATTGAAGTTTATGATTTTGAAGCTTAATTTTATCAGGTGGAGATGCAGGTTAAAATCCTGTCTAGAGGGGTGCTATCGTGCTGATAACATGTACAAGGCTATGTTTTCCAGGATGGGGGAAGAAGTGAAAGACCTCATTGCATGGTTCTATCCCAATTTCCTGCTGGAAAAATACCTGCAGTTGATATTTGATCATTATGTGTCAGGCTTGTCAGCAGACTGGCTCGCTGTAGGTAGCATCCTGGATGATGATCACTGGAGTGGTTCCTTCCCAGGAGACCAGCCTTTAGGGCTGCTGGTTTTTCCAAGGAAATACACTTCTGTATCCAAAGAAGCATGGGCAGCAGGGGAGGGGGGATTCTGCTCCTCTGCTCCTCTGCACCTCTGCCCCTCTACTCAGGGGAGACCCTCCCTGCAGGGCTGCCTCTAGCCCTGGGGGCCCAGCACAGGAAGGACAGGGAGCTGCTGGAGCCAGTCCAGGGCAGGGACACCAAGATGGTGAGAGGGATGGAGCAGCTCTGCTGGGAGGAAAGGCGGAGAGAATTGGGATTGTTCAGCCTGGGGAGGAAAAGGCTCTGGAGTGACCCAATTGTCCCTTCCAGTGTCTGAAGGGAGCCCACAGGAAAGATGGAGAGAGACTCTTGACAAGGCCCTGGAGTGACAGGACAGTGGGCAATGGCTTCACACTGACACAGAGCAGGGTTAGATTGGATATTGGGAAAAAATTGTTCCCTTTGAGGGTGGTGGGGCCCTGGCACAGATTTCCCAGAGAAGCTGTGGCTGCCCCATCCCTGGAAGTGTTCCAGGCCAGGTTGGATGGGGCTCTGAGGAACCTGGAATAGTGGAAGGTGTCCCTGCCCAAGGCAGGGAGGTAGAACCAGATGATCTTTGAGGTCCCTTCCAACCCCAGGCCATTCTGTGATTCCAAGATGTCAACATTTCAAAAAGCAAACCAGGCATTCTTGTGGCACATTCAGGGGCACCAGTGTCGTGGTGTCCTCCATCAATGAACAGGACAAAGAGAACTCTTTTCCTCTGTGCCAGAAATCAGTCATGTCATCTGCTGAATATTTAGGAAAGCTATGCATGTCAGTTTTACTTTTCTAGAATTTGAGGATATCAGAAAATGCCAGTTGAAAACACATATCAGTTCTTTACAAGTTGGAAAATCACAAATTTCATCGTCATCTTTTTCTGTGACACAAAACCTTTGATGTTGCCTTCTGGAGATGAGCACCAACTGTGATCTTGTGGTTTTACTCATGTGCTGTGTGAAAACACATGCTGAAAAATGTGATCAGCAAACTTTTGAACAAAAATTTTTTTAAGACTCTTACTATTCAATCAAAGCAGATGATGTTGAAAATGTGTCAATAGCGAAGTACATTCTTTAATTCTTTATAAAACAGTCAATGATATGCGTATTAAGGTAAAATAAAATCTTAAATACCTACAGCAGAAATAATTTTCCCTTTGTTTATCCTGCACCTTTCTTTCCTTAACTTGATGTTCTCCTTCCTCACTGTTTGTAAGCAGTGTGAAGCAGGCATTCTTGGATGGTGGGGGATTAAAGTATATATGAAGTGAGGCTCAGAGCACACATTTACATCTTAAGTGATTACTTGGATCACTGTTTCCTGTTTTTCTCTGTCTTCTGATGTTTCGCTATCAGTCAGAGATACAACTGGACATTCTGTGCAGTGTTTTCGTGCTTGAATATAGTTAAGGGGGATACATTTTACTGTGATCCTTCATTATGTTAGTCTCACATTTCCCATTTTGATTCATATAAAGGAAGAATGAGGAAAGACGAAGACTAGAAGTATTTAACTCCACAGTTCAGTTGCAGACATATTCCTTTCCTGTGCTTCGCTTTGTTTCCTCTTCTTAGTTAGCACTTAAGGACATGTGGCCTACAGTTTTCCTTTGTATGGAATATAGAGCATGCATGTATTTTGTGTGATGATTTTTTTTTTTCCATGTTTAAGAAGCCAAAGGAGTGTAATTGCTGAGACAGAACAGTATTGGAGGTGTCATACAAAAAGGAAAGAACTCAAGGGCTCCATTAAATGCTTCCCTTGGACACTTTCCTGTCGGTATTTTTCGTGATGATTTTATGTGTGTGAAACTTGTCTCACATTTGTAGATACAAGAACATTTAAGGTAAGTAGAGCTACCCCCATGTCTTTAATGCTTTTTCCACTCTGTCATGATGTTGGCTGTCATTTGTATGATAAATAGTAGTTCAAAATCTGTTGCATGAAATCTTTTGTCTCTCTGAGACTCACTCAGAGAAGTACTGGTTTATCTTCAGTGTGAAAATAATTTGCTGACAGGTCAATCAGAATAAAAGTTCCATGGGCTGGAACTCATCTTTTAAAGTTTATGATGCTTTCAAGACCAGTCTGTGGGCAAGCAGAAAACTGGTGTGACAATAGACATGAGCTGCTGGAATGTGATAGGTATCTTATCTTCTCTAGTATTTGGATGATTCATTTTTGATGGGTTTTGCATAACCTTTTGTGAGAAGTGCCAGTATGTCTCCCGACAACTCCTAGAATGTCAAATGTAAGAAGTACTTGTACAGCAAGTGATTGTTTGTATGCCAGGGAAAATGTTTATTTCATTAAGCAACTTAGTTTCATAGGAGATACAATTTTCTGTGATTTCAAATAGTTGCTTTTATATCTACTCAAAATGTGCCTCATGTTTCTCTAATAATGCTTATTTTCTGAACTTTGATTATGTTTTCCTCCTCTTGTAAACAAAAGAGGCTCTGTGTTTTTCGCATCTTATGGTAGTAATTGTGAAATATATTTAATGCCTGATCTTGAAGGGGCCATATGCAAACTAGATTCTGAGAGTCTTGTGAATATTTGCATTTTTAGGAGACATTGGCCAATTTTTGCAGTGAGAGTACTAATCCTGAAGACTCGCAGACTGAAAATACGAACTCTGTGGTGGGCATAACCTTTCTGGTTCATTAATTCCAACTATGATAGGTTTGGAAATTATTTAGCATACTTACCATGTCCCCATCTTCGGGCATTTCCTCTCAGTTCCCAGAAATCTTGTCTTTGCTGCTGTAGAAGTATTTGTGTATTCCTTCCCTTCAAAATCAAGCACTTCCAATCAGTCATTCCTGTTACATTTTCATGTAATCCGCCTTCACATAATTCATCTAGTTGTGTCTTTTCAGGTCTGCCAAGAGTGAAGTTACACTTTCTTAGAACTTCCTTATTCTCTGGTAGTTCCTCATTATGTAAAGAGGCAAAAAACCAGGGATTGATTAAAATCCTGTGTCAAATTTGAGAAATTTATTTGTGGATTCCTGATACCTCTTTGGTTTCTGTGTATATAGAGAGAATCAAAATTAAAAGAGCAAGAATCAGCTTTTACTGTGCTGGGATGGCTTTTTGTTTGTTTGTTTGCATGTTTTTCCTAAATTAATAAAAATTTTTCAGGATTTATCCTGCTTGAGCAGGGAAGTGAGACCAGATGACCCACTGTGGTCCTTTCCAAGCTGACCCATTCTGTGATTCTGTGGTTCCATGAAAAAATCTGAAAACAAGCATAACTGTTTGGTGGGCTTTTTTAAAATATAAACCCTTACCAGAGTTTTCTAACCTGATTTCAATATGCCCACTCTCACATGCTAGCTGGAAGTTGATTTTGCAGTCCCTTTGCACTGTTAATTCAGCCAGGATTCTTCTAGTGTCTCCACCAAAAATCTTCTTTGGAAATTACATTTGCTTCCTTGGATTTGTCAAGTGGCACTTGAAAGTAGTTCTTTAGAGTGATTTTTTTTTTCCCCTCTTTTGCTTATATAACTTGTTATCTTCAAACCTTCATTACTTCTTAGGAATTTGTACCATCAACTCTTGTCAATACTCTGAACAGGTAAGTAATATAGAAGGATTTTTCTCCTCAATTATTTTCCCGTCAGCTGTAGTTGAAAAAAAATTTGGGTTTGTTCTGTTTTGTTGTCTTCCATTATTGAATATTTTGCTGTTTACATTGCTCATATTTTAGGAGTTCATTTCCTTTATTTCTTCCTGATAAATGGAGCAATTTGTGGAGAACTCATATGGCCAGTAATTAGATCACAAAATAGAAGAAATGATTGATGCTTTTTTATTATTTTCATATTTTTGTAAAGTTGGTTATCTCTGTTTCCCCAGGAGCTCAAAGTGTGTCACGTTTTTAATGGTCTCCATTGCTATGTACGCTTTCCAAGAAAAGTATTTTCATTATTAGATTACTTTCTATAGCTTCTTACTTTATTTATAAAAACAATGAAGTACTTATGCAGCAAAATGTTTTAACCTTAATTTCAGCCTCTGATGTGCCTCACATGATACAGATTGTGCACTCACTGTATGCTGCTGACTGGAACCCTGTTTAAGCATATCCCTAGTTATTTTATTACCGCTATTACAATTTTTCTTTATGTTTACATTGTTTTAGCTTTTCTCATGTAATAATGTTTTTCTGATTCCCAAGCTGTCTCTTAGAAAAGCTTTGCTGCTTTGTTAGGCACTTGGACCTTAAACTGGCAAAAAGATACAGTTCAACCATGCAGTAATAAGTTATAATTTGAGGAAGTGGAAATATGTACCAGATGTTGGAATTCTTCACACAGATTTTCCACCTTGCACTGCCAAACACTGAGATGCCACAGATAGTGAGGACAGTAAGAAACCAGTTACAGTTACCAGATCTTGTCATTTGACTTAGGCATAGCTTAGCAGTGGTGAAGAAAAGGTGCAGTATAAAAGAAAATGCTGTTGAATGTAGCCAGCCTTTTTTAGAGAAGCAGAAAACTGTTACTAGTATTTTAATAAGGTCGCCTTTTTCCTCAGGATAATATTTTGAATAGGATGTAGAAATGGGAATATTTTGATAACATTACAAAATCATGATGTATTTTTGTTACGTCACCTTCCTCTCACATAGATAATAATGTTTCCCATGACCTGTGTTATTTCTTCCTACTGTTAGATCCCTTCATGAGAGACAAAAATAAAAGTAGAACTTTGTGAGTTAAGAAGATTTCTTTTAAAATAGACGAACAGATTTGAAGTGTTGAGTTCTTAAAAAGCCCCATCCAGCGGTTTATGTCCCATGCTGATGAATGAAGTGCTGAAACGTTTACTAAATGTGCCTGAAGATAATTTTTCCCCAAGGCTTGAGGGAGGAGGGTGGTTCTGTGTCCATATATTTTGAATGTACACAAAAGCCCCAATACTGCAGATGACATTATGTCTGTGGTTTTTTCTATGAAACAATTAACTCCAATGCACTTTTCATTAGATTAAAAAATTCAGTAGACACTTGTTCCAAGGAAAACGGGCCATTCACTGAGGGTGAATTAGACATGAATGTCTTAATATACTGGTTTTGATAATGATGTCATTAAAAGAAACTTCCAAGTGTCGTTTCTTTAGTGTGTGACAATTGTTTCCTCAGATGAAAGGTGTGGAAGAGGGAAACACCAATAACTTGTTGCAGTGATACTCTAATTAATGCAAGGCCTTTTTTTCCTGTTTAGTGTTAGGATATTCATATTAACTTTGGTTGTTCTGTGATGTTCTTTGCTGTTTTATTTTTGACTTATTATCTAACTGACTACGTTTACATAAGGTAAAATAGCAGCTAAATAAGGTAGAATAGCAGCTAACAAAATGAATTTTTCCCTGCTGAATTTGGTGATCCATGCATGATGATTTACCCAATATTGAGAAGGAACCAATCTACAGAAACATGAATTGGATGTCCATTACTATAGCAAAAGAATTGCATTTTTATTTGTGGATTAAATCCTGTACACATTTCCTTTAAAATGAAACAGTACAGGACTCAGAAAGAAAGTATTTTTTAAAAAGCATTTCAGTTCATGCAAGACACCCAATTTTTTGTTTTACTTTAAATTTGGAGTTTAAGATTAATAGGAATATGCAAGAAATTACAACTGCACTAAATTAGAATTAGTTATTAATAGCTTTAATGCAGCACTTTAGCTGTAAAGCAGCTTATCTCATGCATTATTTCATTCACCCCATAAGTTAGTGTAATATCTTCTATGTAATCCTTCCAATTATGCTTACCTGAAAGAAAAATTTCATGATTCCTCAGAAATAAATTTAATATGTAAAAATAACAAAAAAGACTGACTAGTTGCTATTGTGATTAAATCTGTTTACAATGTCTTCTCTGACTCACATTCCAGGAAAAAAAGGAAGATTTTTTTAATTTCTTTTTTACAGGAATCAAGAAAAACCACAGGACCTCTGTATTTATATTTGAATCTACATCAAACAATTTTCATTTGGAACCATTGCCTAGAGAACTTCTTGCAGGGAGGAAAACATTATAACCTATTTTTGAATGTCTTTTGTTTTAAGCTAATTTTCACAAGACCCTTCTTGACCCTCTCATGCTACTTTCCAGAGGGTAGGGTAGAAATACTAGTGTTTCTCTCCACTGAGGAATACCACTTTTTAGAAAAGTTTTGGGGTTTTCTTCTATTTTTTTTGGAAATCTCTTTCCTATGTCTCACTGGGCCATCATGTCATGAGACAACTTGCTCTTCAGAATTTTTACAACTCAGAAATTTGTACCTTAACCCTATACTCCCTGTCAATGGAATAAAAGGAGGTAAATTATAGCTTTGTTGGAAAGAAGTCTGAGAGTGCTAGGCTATGGAAATCAGCTAAAGTGATGCATTAAGGAGCTGTAGTATTTGTTGAACCTAAGGTAAAGATTTTTTAGATCTCTGTGAGTATCTCTACATAGTGTTCAACTCTCTACTGTGCCTTATAGATAACACACACAGTGTGGACGTGCAGCCCAGGAAACGTACACTGGGTGAAAACTTCCCTGGTGCTCCAAAGTGGAGCTTTCACTGAGATTTCTTTTTGTCCCACACTGATTCATGCACCCTATTTCCAGTTCTGTAGCCATAACCTTTTATCAGTTTCCATCTTTGCTCTTTATTCCAGAAACTCTGTAAGGTATATTTGAGGTATATTTGTTTATTAAGAGTTGTGTAATTGGATTCAAAGTTCCAACATATTTAGATTGGTTTTTTACCTGTTTTCTGTTTCTTGGATTGTTAATTAATAAAGGAAACCCTCACCTCAACTTCTGTTTAAAAACTTCATGGGCCCTGGCAGGGGTTAACTACTTTTTTCCAAATTTAAGGCTTCATATGTAAGTCACCATCCTAACTTTCACAGGAAACCTGGAAGACACTTGGTTACTTTTCACAGGACCATTAGGTCTGATGAGCTCATTATCCTACTTAGAGGAGACAGATCACTCTGCCTTGAAAGCTTTTATTAGGTTTACTTTGTGAAGCATGGGCAGTGTGCTCTTGACAGGTACAATTACCAGGAGAAAGTGGCCTCTCCATTGCTTAGGAATGGCAGTTCAGGGTATACGTAGCTCAGAGTGGTACCTGAAGTGTCAGAGCTCTTCCATTATTCCTTTAACACTGTCTGACAGAGAGAGGAGCATGTTGTTAATTCTTACCTATGGAAACTGCAAATGTGGAAAGAGATTCATTCAACTCACACCCTTTGTCTGGCTCTAATTCCTGGTGAGAAAGGGAGGGTTTGTGAGATAAGGATGCTTAGATATGATCTTTAATTCTGCAGTGGTCTATTGTTCAGAGGCCTTTACTACAGCTGAACAAAAATCTACAAGCCAAGTAAGTGAACCTGAAACTTCCTCTTGTTTCCTGTTAGCTTTAAATAAAAAACACTTGAAAGCTCTCAAACCTTTAAGTGCTGAAGTGAAACTGTCACCTTCTGTTTGTTTTTAACTTTCAACTCTCTTTGATGAGCTTGTCTGAAACAGCAACTGAGGAAGCACTGATTGTATATAAAGTTCACCATGTGCATTTAGTACCAGACTCCAAAGTCATTCTGCATGTCTTGAAATTCCATGTACCAAACACTTCTCTATAATAATTTCTACTTTCAAGGGTGTATGGATTATTTTAAAATCTGAAATACAAATCTAGCTGCCCAAACTAAAGAATAGTTCCAAAAGGGTTAGAATAACTTGCTATGCAGGGACATTTAAACTAGGACCTTGGAATTCTGTTGATACAATCATGAACAATTCTCTTCGAATTACTGCCTTTTTTTTTTTTTGCCAAAGTCTGTCTGAATGCTTTCATTATACAGAAATAGCTAAAATCTTTGATTGTTGATGAAGCCTTTACTATCCATAACTTCCCAGATGTCCTGCTCAAGTGATATGCATAACCAAGATCCCTGAATATGCCTTTGAAAGATCTGTGCTTCTGTAATAAGGAATTCAGATGCATTCAGGTGCATTCTTTTCTAGAAAATGGATTAATAATACCACTGAGATCACTCTACATCATTTTAATAAGCACAGCTTTCCAGGACATTCTGTGCCTCTGTATGAGGACTAACACTACTGTGGGGCATAGTACTTTGGAAAAAACCAAGAAGTTCTTGATTAGTAAGTAAATAGCATATTAATTGCATGCAGAATGGAAGCTGTCATGTTGTATCCATGCTAATTATGCCATATGGGTTTTCTGGACTCAAGACCTGCTTGAGGGAGAAGCAGTTCACATAATATTTTATCCTGTTCCCTCCATTTCCATTTACTTTTTTTTTCTTCATATAATTTATGTAATGTAATAGCTTAAGGTATGTTTCTCTCTGAAAAACAAGACTGACCAAATATAGATTCTGAAGCCAAATAAACAGTTCTCCAAGGTATTTCTCTGAGCCTAATATAGGAGAATTTTCTTTACTGGGTTGTATGGACAGCTGTTGCAACATTTGTGATGAATAAATGAACTTTTGGAAGTTCGGATACGAACATAAGCATCTATGGGAGGATTACTCCACATGAATAAGCATTTATATTACAATAGGAAAGGACATACCAAGCTATTCACAAGAGACTTACAGTAATGAAATTATAAATTCTGTATTTCCATGAGAAGTATTTAATGTAAAATAAGTTGCATTGAACTATGACAGAAGTTACGAGCTTCTATTTTGAAAGCATTCTAAATGTCCTTACAAATACTTAACCTCTGGTATCTTGAAAAATATGACCTAACATGTTTTTATAAACAGATGCAATTCTTAAAGAAATTATTACTGAATTCCTGTGAATTCCATAAAACCGCAAATGCAATACCTTATAGATCTTTTAGTCTACCAAGGAAATAGGAGAGCCTAACTCAAAGCAGTCACACTGCAGTCACAGCAGCCTTCAGTTTTTTGGAATTGTTTCCTTACTAGGCAACTTTTTTGCGGTAAAAGTCGTTTTTGTAGTTAAAGTTTTGGTTGTGATATCTGTATTTTTCAGGATTGTAGGTCCCTGACTGGCTTATGAGAAGTTAACTCTGCATGGAGGTTTAGATCATGTGAAGGGCTGTGGTCATCAAACTGTTTCATCATCAGAGGGGAGTGACATTGGGTTTCTCCACTGGCCATGTGTACATGTTCTATATTATATTAATGCAAACATCTGCATTCCTAGACTTCCAGGAAGGGCTTTAATGCCTTGTTACACATACATGGAAAATAAAATTTTAAAACGCTTCTGAAGTTTAAAAGCTGAAAATTGTGGTCCCATTGAGAATGGTGTGAAATACATCTTGTATTTCACTGCCCGTTGTGGAAGTTTGAAATGTGGATACAGGTAACTCAGGAATCTGATGGACAGTCTTCATATGAAACCTGGAAATGTGATGGTCAGAGTCAAGCTGGAATTCACTGCCTGCCAGGCTTAAACTAGAAAGTCTCATCTCACTGAACAAACTGACTTCCATTTTATTGCAGGTGCTTTCAAGATAGAGGTGATTTTCTCTAAGGAACTCTCCTCAGAAACTCCTGTGCTGATTCTTGACAAGCAAAATAAAGATTCAGTAATTTGCTTGACATGATTAGTAAGCCTTGATTTGTGGCATATGTCTGCAAAAATATTTGCATGTGTTTGTTTTATATTTTGTCATTGTGAAATAACATTTGTAATCTGTGCAGTTAGTCAAGTGAAGAGTCACAGAGAGCATTTAACTAATAAAATCCATTTATTGTTTCACCTTTAAGTTACTGGGAAAATGTAATTTCTTTAAGTGCCCTGATAGTTAAAGCTAATGTCTGAAAACACAAGAAAAGTGAGTTACACATCATTAAGTATAAATATGATGTGAATTTTGCTACTCCTTCCACAGGTGTTTTCCATTAGAATATGTCTGCCACATTCAGACCTATTTTAAGTAAATTCACAAGGAAATGCCTCTTCACGTGTTTATCCTGGAAGGGCAGATAGGTGTTTTTCTTTATGAAGCAGTCTAAAAGTTTTCTATTCTTCAAATGAAAAAATATTTTTCAGAACATAGTATTGCAGTTTGGTAATGTATTTCTAGCTGCCATTAGAGACACTTGAAATTAAAACATAATAAAAGTCGTGAAACAGAAATGACTGTTTCTTAGAAATGCTGGTGAAAGGGGGATTTGCCTGCATAACTTTGTGTAAAAAATTTATGTTTGTTATATACACTTATATTAACATAAAACTCTACTGTAACACTTTCCTCTTGGTGATCTTGTAAAATGTTATTGTGCATTGATGCTTTACTTTCAGGTTATAATATATCATCTCTTCAATAATATGTAAAAAAGTGTACTGACTTGCTAGCAATTGTATCATGACAAATACGTAGCATCAATAATTTCCAGCAATAATTTTTAGTTTGGAAAAACAGCTTAGCTCTTACAGACAAAACCCACATCCTGCAAATTCTTTTCTTGATACAGAGAAAAAAAAATAAATGGGTTGTAATTATGAACAGTGACAGGTTCTATGTCTGCATATAGGCTAGGTGGTCACTTCAGAGTTCATTTTCTCCCTGAAAAAATGTTTAGGATAACAAGAAATGGACAAGAAAGCAGCATTCTCCTTTGTTCACATTTCCTGACTCTCGAGGGTCATGATATCACAAATGGTTGAAAGAAATACATTTGCCTTCTGCTGTCTGTACGTATAACTGAGAGGTAATACAAGCCTAATTTTAATTCTGCAACTGTTTAAATGAAATCAAGTGTGGTGTTGCTTAGACCATCTTTATCAATTGTGTAGGTGTTGCTTTCACATAGTGATTCATTTTTCAACTTTTTTCCCCAATGCTTTTTAGACTGAAAGGAAATATTAATTATCCAGGAAGCTAAATATAATTATTGTCATTTTTTTCATGACATGAAATCACTTAAAGGAGTGCTGTGTATGTAATTTAACTGAATCTGTGTTTTAAGTAATTTTGTGAGCAACTGACAAGTCCCAAGTGTCTTGGATGAATTCTTTTTGTCTGTTTTATTCACTGGCTGTGATTACAAAAAGATGAATGTTTTCTCCCACTAGCATCAGCGACTTCTTGACATTTTGGAAGCAGAAAAAGAAGTGTTATCAGAAAAGATAGAAGAAGCTTTGATGCAGCAGTCGCAAAAGCACAAGGTACTGTTTTGTTTACAAAAAAATAAGAGATCAGATCTGCATCGTGGACATTATTGGGAATGATCCTGTCACAATTACTGACAGGAAGAGGAAGCTTTCTTAAGCACTTTGGCTGTTTGGAATGATTTTTAGCCACTCCTTTATTGTCTATTGGAGTTTAATTTTTCATAACACTTGCAGGAAGTTCTGGACAAATGTTTGGATGAAGAAAGAAGGAGGAGCAAGGAGGCTCTGGAAGCTGCTGCAAAGGTACCTCTCGTTAATTAGTAGACCTGAAATATGGATTCCATGTGTGTCATTAGAAAGTTCAGATACTTTTGTTTCATAACTAAATTTACCAAGCTCTGTGTTCTCATCTGTGTTTAGAAGAAGCTGGTTCTACTGAAAATGAACATACCTGCTATATCCCATGCCTTGATACAGAGATGTAACTTCCTTTCCTTGGACAATAGCCTCTGAATTGTTTGTAACAAGAAGTCACAGTATTGCAGTTCAGTTGTTGCTGTTCCCTAAATACCTGCTTTTGTGGTCTTTTAACATCAGTGCATCTTGATTTGAAGAGCTGGGTAGCAGGGTCAACTGAAGATCTTAATAAGACATGTCTTATTTAACTTTCTTTGAATATGGTCATTTTCAATGAGAAGAGAACTATTTGTAAAATCATACACAAAGAGGAACATTTTAAAAAGTTTTGAATTATTTTATATAAGCTGACGTTTGACTAAAAGTGACTATTCAGTTTTTAAATATGATTTCTCCTGCCTATTTCATTATGAAGTGCATTGATTTTGGGACAATTATTTTGTAAATGTTAAACTAGAATTCATTTCTAATATTGATGAAAAATCCAGTACAAAAGTTCAATTGCATGTAAGGATCTGGGGCAGCTAGTGATATGTATTAACTAGCACAGTTCAGCAGGCTATATTATAATTTTCTGCTTGGTATTTTTGTGTAGTATATGAACACTGGCTGAGCACGTCACTGAGTAACAGTCAGTAGTACAACAAACAGTTCTTACATGGTTGATATCTACAGGAAAATGTGTGTATAATAAAACATCCTATTTTAATTATTATATATTTAAAATATCTAAGTAGAAAATCAAGTCCCAGTGAATTGCAAGAAACAGCTTTAGTTAGAAGTGTAGGTGTCTGATGAATACAGATTTTTTTGCTTTTTATGACTTGACCAGTTCCTTATTACCTCCAAAGGGCATAGGAATAACCTATAAGCTTATTAAAACTGAGAGGTTTCTGAATAAGGTTTGTCAGCCCATGTTTGCTTATTTTGAACTTCAGTTTGCCATTATTTATTTGTAGATATTATGCAGTGGTTGTCTTGCTGATAAATATATTTGTGTGGCTATGCATGTGTGGAACTGTTGGCTTTAAATTCTCTGTGATTTCAGATAATGGTTTAATATAATGATTGGGGGAAAAAATAAAACAGTACTTCTTGTAGCATGGCCTAAGGAGCTTTGGGAGGGAAGACACATTTGTTTTAACTATATATTGGCGAATTTTCTGTAGAAAATGCTCAGAGTGTTTTTGTACTTCAGATATTTGCAGATAAGAGCAGGAATATCTCTTACACGGGAATATCAAGGGAGGCCCATGATGTGCCTACTCCTGCATGGGTTTTGCTGTAGTTTATTTTTTGTGTTAAGCAAACTAGTTATAATTCCTGTGTTTTCAGTAGGTGGGAATTTAAGATCCTTACCTGTAACTTCCTTTTCCTTTCTGTAACTACACAAGTCATTGCCCAGAGGTAATACCTGCTGGTAGCACCTTAAGATAAATTGAACCTCATAGTTCAGAAGTGAAAATATTCATACCCCATATCTTGTCAGCTTGTAGACCTCATTAGAAGAAGGTGATATATATAAGTTAGTCAATCAAGTTGGGTGTGCTGCTCATCTAATTGTGCCTGATCTGTTTCAAAGGCTGAGAAAGAAGTAGTGCAGGAAGCTGTTCTGAAAGCAGTGGAGGAGGAAAGGAGAAATATGGAGAAGATTCATGCAGAAGAAAGAAAACTGTGGGAAGCAGAATGTGATAGTCATAAAGAGAAGATTGCTCAGGCTGTTTCAGAAGCCATGCAAGAGCAAAGAAAGCAGAATCAGGTTCGTGTGTTCTACCCTCCCATGCACCTGCTTTGTATAGTTTTGGTTTTTCTTTTGAATGTCTTCAGTTGTTGTGGTAGATTTTCCTGTGACATGTGTCACTCAGTTGATATTTACAATGCACAGCAAGCTGTTTATCTTCACCTAGACTGTGTGTATGGGGAGAGGCTGGCACATACACAACAAAATTCCTGTGACCTTCACAGGTACATACATAGAAATGATATAAATCATGCCTGGTTTTGTCCTCTGACTTCAAAAGGAGCCCAGGACAAGCAGCTCAGAGAGTGGCATTTGTGCTGTAAGCAGTTTAGATGACTTCCATACCTGTGGAAGACTAAAGATGTTACATTTGTTCCTTATAGAACAGGTACACAATAAAGAGCGGGTTATAAAAACTGGAAACTTCAATCAGTAATGAACCAGAAATGTTTCTAGAGTTAATCATTAGAGAGTTGCTTCTGTTATAATAATTGTTTGTCACTTAAATGGAGAGGGACATTCCCAACAGTGCTTTTAGCAATTCTAGGAACGACAAATTAAATATGTTATAATAGCAGTTAAATTACTCTTCCAAAAGTTGAATTTTGTCATCTATGATGCTTGGAAGAACAACCTGTGAATTCACTGATTTCTTGGTGACATATTCAAATATTATTGTCTTCAGAATTTTAAGGAGCATATATTTCATTGGTGTGTTGAAATTTGATATTGCTGTATTTTTTTATGTGCTGCATAAGAAAAAAAGAAAACTAAAACTTGAGAATTTGAAGTAAAATAGAAGTCCTCTTTGGAAACAGACACCATTTCCCTTTCCAGTGTTAAACAAAATTAATAACCTCATATACCTAATCAGCTGTAAAAAAAAGTTTTCATGCTGTGCCATTATCATACTCTGTGTTGCTGACATTCCTAATGTAAATAGAGTGATTTAATTTTTTATATCTTCTTTGCTTCTCTTAAATGTAAAGGTATCAAATGGTGAAACGTCAGTTTTCAAGATTTTCAGTGAGTCTTCAGGAACTCAAACTCTTCTTCAGAACAGAAAGATAAACATCTGAGTTCAAAGCTAAATTCAAGCTGAGAAAAGCTGCTCAGGCTTTAGTTAGATACAAATCATTCAGACTGTCCAGAATGAGAACTGGTACCAGTGGTGTAGAGAATCGCTTCATTGCAGGGAGAGTGATGAAGTATTTGTTTACTGCTGTAAATTTTATAGCTTGTGGAACATGAAGAGCTTAATAGGAGGAGGACTATGGTAATGAAGTTTGAGAAGGGTTTTGATGAATCCTAAAGATTTTTGGTGAAGGAGTCCCATGGCTGGGTGCTGGAGTTCAGCCAGGGTATTTATGGATTTGGGGAGCACTGGGTGTCCCAGGGCTGGGAGAGACATGGACTAAGCTGGGATAGTGACTTGGAGCGGGTTTGCTTTCACTGTGCAGGGTACTGCAGGCTCTCTAGTAGTTGATGTTGCCTTTGAAGTTGTCACAAGACAGGATGACATTAGAAGTAGTTTAATACTGATGGCTGTATTCTTTGATAAAGCCTTAAGTACACTGCCATGTCAGTGCTTCCCTGAGGAAGCAATTCAGGCCTCCCCAAGGGACAGGTTTTTCTACTCAAGCTGCTTTTTGATCAAGTAGTTCCTAGTGATGTCCTTGTGATGGTGAGCAGCACTGAGGTGTTGGAGACTCTTGTGATTAATTCTGCTGTAAATATCTTGCACTTTATGTAGTCCTTTAGTAGTGTCATTAATTAATTCCTTTTCTTTTAATGCCAAACAACTCTGACAACTTTTGTTGTAACAGGAATAATTTCTCTTATTCAGTTATGATGTGATTATTTCTCCTTCATGTTGATGCCTTTTCCTGATCTTAAAATCAAGAGTCAAACACGGTTAGAAGGGAAGAAGGGATTTTACCTTGGTATTTATTTTAAGGATCCTTAGGTGCACACGTCCAGGTCAAATGCACCTCCATGCACACTGCAATGCCCCCCCACAAGATCTGGTACAACATTATAGGTCTTACTAATTAGCATATCTATCAAAGATTCCCAAATGAGAGGCTTGAATGAGCCCCCATCCCCAAGGAGCCTTCCCCTGGATGGTTCTATCTTGGTTTACAGAATGTGTTCTGGAGAGGACCTTGGGGTCTGGGGCACACTGATCCCTAGCTACGAAGCTTCTAAAATGTTTCGTCTCCTAGCTGAACAAACAAGTCCAAGAATGTAGGCAAAAAGCACTAAGAATACAGAAGTTGTAAAAAGGTATAACAGAGGTATAAAAGAAAAGGCAAAAAGTCATCATGGCATCAATGTCAGGTTCATTTTTCAAATACCTAATCTATTTTTAATTAAGGAAAAATGCAGATTTTTTCTTCAGATTTCCAAAATTCTATCACATATATGTATGGTATATATGAAGTTAGAGTCTTTAATCTCTAATTAATCTGCCATCTCCCCTCCCTGGGGAGGATGGACTTTCATGGAGCAATTGGTTTCTTGGAGAAATTTTCCCTTTTTCCTATGCCAAGAACTGGCATATCTCCTTTAGGCCATTGCAATTATAAGCATACACCAACTACTAAAATTTTCTGTCAACTAAAGAAGTCCTGCAGAGCTGATGTGCCAAATGATAACTTCTAAGTGGTGTCAGATACAACTTTGGTTTAACAATGAAAAACACTTGGGCCTACAAGGACTTTGTGTGTGGGCATTAATTTTTTCTGTGTAGAGCCTTCCACACAGAGCTGTTTCTTAATTATGTTTTATTTTCTGTAAGATTTGTCTGACAAGAGCTATAACTGCACTCTTGACTGTTGCAGTAATTGTTTAGACAACATATCAAGTCAGCTCTGCAATGGCCAAAAGTCAAACAGAGAGCCTAACATTTTAGACAATGAAAAATCCTAGAATAAAATTTTATTTTGCTGTAAATTATTTCAAAAAGATTTGCATTACTGATTTGAACTAAAACAAAGAAATTAAGCATATTATTAAAGAGAAGGAGTTTTCCTTCACTAATACTTCACTAAGTCTGCAAAATGGGAAGATCACAAGGGCTTAGTGTAGTCTTCTGCAAATAGGTGAGGCAGAATGGCTTACAGTCAAAGTGCCCACAGTTAACCCTGGGAATAATTAATGGAAAAAATCAAAACCATTGAAAATTTCATTATTTTCTTTGAGATGCAAACCCACAGAGAAAAAGGCATTTTCATGTGCATGGGGTAAGAGTTGATAAAAGACATATTTTTAAAACTGTAGCACAACTGTGCATCTGTAAAATATTTAAATCATGAAAATGAGGGAAAATAAATTTCTGTTTCACAGTGGAATGAATTTTTTGGCTTCTCCTTTACCTTCTAGACCAGAGAAACATGATTAGGAAGTCTGATTCGTAGGTTTAAAAGAGTAATTTGCCATCCATTAATTTTCTTT
Organism: Corvus cornix cornix; assembly: GCF_000738735.6. Classification (NCBI taxonomy): domain Eukaryota; kingdom Metazoa; phylum Chordata; class Aves; order Passeriformes; family Corvidae; genus Corvus; species Corvus cornix. Next base: position 63,694,469 of record NC_047057.1, on the reverse strand, counting down.
ATTAAAATAAAATATATTGGTTTTTTTCACCAGTTTTTAAACACATGCACTAGAAGTTATATGGCTATATATGAGAAAGCAAATGGAAAAAAACCATTAAAATATGGTCATTAACATTTCATTGGTCAGACAATTTTAGCAGAAGAACAACAAAGGTTTGAAGATCACACTTGTGCTGAATCAGGTGGTGAAATTTCCCTTCATCACCTAAATAATTTGTTTAAGAGAAGAAAAGATGAGTGTTTCATTTCCAGGGATGATACAGGTATTGTTTTAGACTTTTTTGGTGCTGTTGTTGCAGAGTGGCCAGGAAGGAGACCCATAGGGGATGCAAATCTGGAAGGTTTATGCAGATGCCTTCTATGTGTTAGATATTCATGAGTGACAAGACTTTGTCCTCAAAACAAATGTTTGTCCTCAGTCAAGTAGTTGTCAAGTCTGCAGATAAGGAAATGCTACTTCCATTTGAGATTCATGGTACTAATTTAACATTGCCAGAGAAAAATCTGGAGACTTAGGGACAGTTTAATAAATAAATCATGATTAATATCAAATATTTTGTTACCAAATACGACACAGCAGAGTAAAGATAAACTTACAGTGAAAGTGGGAACTAAGACATAGTGAGTTAAGATTTCAGCTTGATGGAGCAACCTTGACGTGTACCCCCTTCTTCGTTTTCTTTAAGAAATTAAAAGATTACAGTAACATGAATATTGCAATTTTTTTTTTTAATGAAAGCTTTTCATGAAAGCTTTGACTGTTCAGTGACTTGGGGTCTTTACTTAGAGACATGATATTTGTACTTAAAATAAAGGTACTATTTTTTGAAGCCTTATTACTCTGAAGCGTAAATGGGATATTTTACATCACCAGGGAAATGGTAACATTTTTTTAGAGCACTCTCTTGAGGCTGTGAGGTATTAGAAGTCCAGATTACTTTCGTTTTGGTTGAGACTGGCAGCATCTTCGGATTTTATAACTGTGTTATTCAGGTGCTTCATGCTTTTATTAGAGTTTTTTGTTGTTTTTTTGTTTTGTTTTGTTTTTAATTTAGAAGAGCATTCTCAGTTTGGGGGAAGAGCAGGCTTGCCTTTTAAATCAGGAAAAACAAGCTCTCCTTGAATAAAACGAGTAGTCTTTTGATTAAAGATTATGCTCATTTGCACAGGAACCTCGTGATCCTTTCCAACACATTGAAAAGTCATCATAGATTAGGAACTCATCTATTCATCAGACTAGACGTAGCCTGGTATGTCTCCAGTATTTTCTTTTCCATTTTTCATACATTGTCTGGCATTTTTTACAGTGGCATCTTCCCTGCAAGGAGTTTAATGTCTGGTAGTTGTCAGTGTTGAGAGGAATACCTGGTGAAATTCTTCCAGTAGATTTTTTTTTCTAGAACACTTATTTGAATAAAAAGTGGATATCCTCTAGATAAGGAGAAAGTATATCAGGTGCTTCAGCTGAGGCAGAAGCTTTTTACCCCAGAATTCAAAATTGCATTGAAGCTCCTGGGGTACAGCTCTAAACTGAAAAAACAATGGACAATTCTCTCTATCGTCATCTTCTTAATGTTTGTTTGTTTTTACTCATTGAAAAAACTGAAATCCAAAAATTCTTTGGGTATATAGGATGATGATATCCATACAATTTTGAATAAAGTCTGCTGTATTAAATTCGTAATGAGGGGGCAATGCAGATCAGCTCCCATAGCTGTAATGCAGAGCTCTCTGCATGGCAGTTGTTACCATTTTACAGAGCCAAATACTCAGCTACATAAAGGAGCTGAAATCCATGGTGGTGTGGGAGAGAATTAGCAAAAGATACTGAAGAGAATTTACGCACCACTATTTTTGTTTTAAAATAAATTCATTAAAAGTAAAATGAAAGCTGGCAGCTGCAGGGTGAGCCCTGGAAATTTAAGTCCATCTCATAACTTGAAATAAATAATTCTGCTAAGGCATTTGAAGCAAAGAATCACTTTTGTCATTTCCTGAAGGCTTAAATTTAAAATACTGTATATAATGTAGTGTAGTTTACCCTAATTCTCCAGGGGAAAAGAGACTGCCTTCATCACTGCCATAATCCACACAGCAGATCCATTAGAGACTCAAGTGTTCTGAAGGCTGCGAATATTTAGGAAAGAAATAAAAAAAAGAACCTTTAATTTATTAAAAGAACTAACATAAACTCTGCTTCCTCTTGGACATGAGCAAAAGCACTAAGGCAAAATTATCTTACCAATGGGAAAGTATTTCAGGAAAACTGAGGCTGTGGTGTCTCATTCAGCCAAGCCACAACTGAGATATACTGAGATATACAAAGAAAAAATATTTTTGCAAGAAAAGTGAACTAAAAGGCTTATGGGAAAAAAAAAAAGTGAACTTTCCAGTGGTCTTTGCTGAGTAAATCTTTAAGAATTAAAGATGATTGAGTATGTTCACACTTCTGAAAATTCATGTGGTGGTGTTCTTTGCAGAACAATAAATTTGTAATTTATGGTCTTAGAAAACATTAATATAATTTTACTGGCAAGCATCTAGGTAGTTGAAAAATAATTTATTCTTTAGACTGTGTTTAATGACTTTCCATGGATTTATAAATACCAGCATATGCCATTGCTTAGAAGGTAAAAGAAAAATGTCGAGTGAATGGCTCCTTACCTGCTACATTATCAAAACTTTTTTGGTTTTCATGCTCATCTACTTGAGGGAGTGCTTCTGTTGGTAGTTTGGCGAGCCTGAGTGAATTTGGTACTGAAATTCTCAAGGATTTCCACACCCAGCCATGTGTAAGGGAATCAAAGATATGTAAATGAAAACATGAAGCCATTGCCTTTATAACTGAGGAAATATCTTTTGTTTCTTTTCTACAGGTCCTAAACTTAGCTGTTGAATTTTTGTTGAAAATTACTGTTTGTCTAAATATTTTTCCCCACTACCCTGCATTTGAAAAGGTTGTAAGGACTAAGAAGGAAAAAAGGTTTTCTAAAAAGTTATTTCCCACTCTGGCTTTCAGTCAGATATATTAGCTATTAAATGGCCCTTTCGTAGCCCTATAATCTGTAAAAAACAACTTCACTTTCTCTCATGCATCCAATGAGTAGGTATGGAAGGAATTTTTTGGTGGATAGTATAAAGGGAAAAAAGGAAATATATGGGGATTATACATTTGTCTTGTCTTTTCATTGTCCAATAAATTTGTTCTGTGCAAGATTGCCTCTTGTTTCATATCAGATTTGGAAGCCTAACTCACTTTTTCCTCCATGGCCCCTTCGTGAGCTGTTTCTGTATACACTGAAAACCCTGATAATCTCTGTGATGTCACTTTATGAATGCATTGCTGTCACTCAGAGGTTTCTTAGTCTTTCTTTTTTTCCTTTCCCACTTCCCAAATACTTTCTGCACCTTCAAGAATGTTGCTTGTTACTCCGGACTGTATCATGGTTTTGTTTCAGATCTAATTGTAAATATAGTTTTTGTTTACAGGATGCATTTGGCATCATATCTGTAGGAGAAAAAATATCGTATCTAACAACATAGGTACAATCTTAAAGCAAGATCCCACTTTTCCTTTATTTTAATTAATGCTTTTTTTTTCTTCTCCTTTGAAAATAGCCATAATTACTGTTGTAACTTTCCAACCCTTTACTCCATCACTCTTTCTCTGTTAAATAGGCTATAAACTGCTTTTTGCCTCTGTTTCAGGGTTTGCTGTTGTCTCTTTTTCATCATTAATCACTCTATTTATAGTATTTCTTACCAGAAAGTCAACTTTTACCTAGATTGGCATTGCTTGCCCTTCTTCTATGATGTTTTTTTTTACTTGGGAGGATTTTAACATGACACAGTATTAATTTAATTTCCTTAAAATTTAATTTCTTTATCCTCAAAGCTCTTTGTGTCTATGATATACAGAGCTTTGAGGGCATTTCCAGTTAAGGAAATACAAACTATTATGTTTATCAGTCTCTCTTTGTCCATTTGTTACTTTTTCTTTTTTCACAAGGGTTTCAGAGTGCTGTGGAGGAGTCAGAGTTTGAAATACTCCATTTATTCTGTTTCTGAAATATTCAGCAAAATGGCATATTTGTTAATGTAATTTCAGAAATAACTTTAATTTTAGACTCTGTAGGATTTTGATTGGGTGGGATGGTCCTGATCTTTGAAAGAAGAAATGGTTTTTCAGTAACAGGCTTGGACTGTTGTAACATTGCTCTTTATGTTCAATATCTTACGGATTCATACAAGAAGTTGTTGGGTTTTTTCCTCTATATTCCGATTCCTACCTAAATAGTCTATTGATCATATGGTATCTCACAATGTGCTGAAGAACTTGCTCTTCAAAGGACCTCTTCTCCTATTTCTGTTGCCTTTATTGTTCAACTTGCAGTGGGAGTGTGTGCTTACATTTCTCTCAAGAAGGTAGCAAACCATTATTTTCAGTTTTACTCTATTCTTGTTTTCCCACTGTCTTGCAGAAACATTACTGTGGCCAGTGTTTATGGAGACACATTAAAAGAAAAGGTTGTGTAATATTGAATGTGAGAGGAAGGACACAGCTCAGTAGTGCCGAGTGGAAAGAGATCCCTGCCACTAGATGAGTTTATTTTTAATATGCTTTCAGAGTCTGGAAAAGGAATAGTTCACTGCATACAGACTTCAACCATGTCTGACTTCAGAAGTAGATTGTAGTAGTTTATAACCACAGACATTATAATTTGAGGGTTACTATTTTCTGAAAAACCACTAACATTGCAGTCTGTGGTTGCATTTCCTAGATAAAGTTTAGTACTGCCACCTGATCCTTGTGTGGAAACAAAAGAATTTTCCTATAAAATTGCAAAGCAACATATGGCTTGCTTTATTTTTCAAATACTGTCTGGAGTTCTCTGGTGTATTGAGTACACTGCTTTTTCTTTCTGTCTTCCTACAGATTCATATGTTGTGATTGTGTGGTTGTCATTTCCAATACATGGTTGACTGTGATTTGTCAATTGAGTATTTGAATAACTGTATTTTATTTTTGATTAGGTATTCTTATCTTCTAACTGGTGTCATGTCAAGCACATGTATAGACAGTCATGTAAAGAAGCCAACTTTGTGATTATAATTTGGTACTCCAGCCACTGATCAAATATGTAAAAAAAAATAAAGGTGCCATTTTGTGGAGTGTCCTTCCTCAGCTTCTTACAGGAAACTGGGTTTTCCCATTGTCTTGATTCTATTAAAATAGCACTAAGAGGCTCAAATAACATTCTCCCTTTGTAGTTAAAGATGCAATAAGGGCCAATTTTTACCTTTGCAACCAAAATCTAAGTTAGGATAAAATCCAAAGGTAGATATAGCTTAAGAGGAAAGAGCAAAGAGATGAAGGAAAAGTAAATACATGCCAAGAAAATGTACCTGCAGCTAAGGCTTTGTTCAACAGTAATAGGTAATGTCTGAATTTAAATACCTTTATATTAGTTGATAATTTACTCTAATGACAGAAATAGAGCAAAGACAGACAGTGACTGAGAACTTAGAGGAGAGCACTTAGTGGAAGGTTGTATAAAGGAAGTGAGGACTCTTGTCACAGAGGGAAAAACTAGTATCATTGATTAAGATCAAAAGTACATGACTGAGTTGACTAACGAAATACTGTGCACTGTTTGCTCTTTGAAGACTTCTGAGAACTGAATGAAAGGGATAAAAGAGTTTTCTTTCCATTCATTGATGTCACAGCAAAGGTGTCTTTTGCTAGTCTTGAGTGTCGTCGTTTCACAGGACTCTGTTTGCCCATTTTGAGCTGCAGGTACGGGACAGTGCAAACCAAATCAGCCAGTTCAGGAGCCTTGTCAGGGCTTGTAGGGCCTGCTTCTTAAGACATATCCTGGGAAGAAGGCTGTGTTTTATGGAACTGTTTCATTTCTCCTGAATCTAGTGAGCAGGATAACATTTAAACTCAGATGAGAAACAGGCATTCAGATCTCTGAGAAATGGATCCATGTGATTCATCCTAGGGTATGGTTGGTGAATAATCACAAAAAACCCCAACAAATCAAAAGTGTTGTGGACAACTGCCAGCAGTCTGGTAAATCCAAATGTTGGGATGAAGCCCACTAAAGTAGGAGTCTTTTTCTGCAGTCACATGAGATTGTCCAGTCTGATGGCTACAGGATCTGTCTGGTGACAGTAACAGTTGAGATGATTTTCAGATGGTGACTGGTGGTGATCAGTGTCTGAAACAGAAATGTTTATATATTGGGAAGATATATCAGTACTTAATTTGGTTAACTGGAATGTGGTAGATGAATCACAGAATCACTTATGTTGGAAAAGACCCTTGAGTCCCTCTGTTAACCTCACACTGCCAAGGCCACCACTAAGCCATGTCCCCAAGTGCCACACCTACACATCTTTTAAATACCTCCAGGGATGGTGATTAACCACGTCCCTGGGGACTTGTGCCAATACCAGTGGAAATGAAAAAGAATTCTTTCCAATTTTATTTTTTCTGTTTTGATGTCAGTGTAATAAACTGGTGTTCCATAAAGATACTGCTAGTGGTTTCTGTTTCCTTGCATTTTATTAATAGACTTGGAGAATTTAATTGTGTTTTTATTTGGACTTTATAGTCCAGATATTTATTCAGACTATGTAGTGTTTCAAGTATCGTATCAAGGGTACTTAACATGCTTTAATTGATTGTAAGTATTTTCTGACTGTAAAATTTTCTACATATTAAGATATAGCAGCTTATCAGTTCTGTAATTTGCTTTGAAGAATTTAATGGGATAGAGTATGGAATTTTTTCCATTCAAACACAGGACAGTATTTTGGGACCTTTTGACAAATTAAACTGGCATGAGAATATAATTACAAGAACAGCATATTTCTGTAATATGTAATTTTCTGCTACTTTTTCTGTTAGTCTTGCCAGAGTTCTGTAGTGAAAGAGACCTTTTTCTCAGGATTTTTCTTTGGTAACTGAATTAAAATAGAAAAAAATCATAATCACTTTTCACAACTATGATTTTCATATGTACTGCTTTCCAGAACAGTGGGGACTACATAGTTACACGTTTTAAATTTGGGATTTTAGACTTTTTCTGCTATAAAAATAGCAAAAGTGTAGTTTTGCAGAAACTATTCCGTTTTGGCTGAAATAGAGCAAACAACTAAAGGTAAGAAATAGAGCTTTCTTTTTCAGTTGAATAACCTCCACTGAAGGGAATTTTTTTCAAAAAAAAAAAAGGAGTTTGATCCAATTCAGTGGATTCTTCATTTTCTACACTAATAGCATATTGTAAAATGCCACTCTTAAATATACAGATGAATTACACAACTTCATAAATATCTTGTACTTCCAAAACCTTAGAATTCCACCTGTCCTCTGGCCAACCTTCCCCACTCCCACAAACCCAAGTTGTAAATACGTATCATAAAATGTCTGTATTGCTCTGCAGTCAAGCAAACCTGTAAACAAATCTGTGGGTAACAGTGTTATGTCTAACCAGTGAAGACTAATAAGGAATCCATTTATATTAACCTTTGATTTTCTAAAAGTCTTGATTTTAAAAAAACCCCATAAATCACGTATGTGAATAAATATGTTCGAAGTCATGTTGTGTTCCTTTTTGAACCACTGGGGTTTTTTCCATTATTTCCTGCTTAATTCTTCAGGCACACCACTAGTGTTTCTGTTTCTTCCAAATTGGAATGTCTAGAACAAAGTTATAGGAATTGCCAATTTCTGCCTGATTTCTCAGACACTCTCCATCTTCCTCTTGATCTATCCAACAAATCATTTAATATCATGTGATTACTCTTACTGGATGTTCTTTTCCTTTCTGAAAATGTTACATTTTCAGGATTTATCGGAATCTGAGGCTTGTCATTTTGTTCTCCTGAATCTTGGAAGTGGAACACTTGGATTAGTAATGTCATTACTTATTCCATGAGTGGCTTTGGGAAACTGGGACTTCAGTTTTGGGACAGTGACTTTAGGCCAGCAATTTGTTTCCTTAGCCAAATACTGGAGGTGATAGAGATGTTTTAAGAAGTGGTTCCTAGCCTTCTCTACTGTAATGCATTTGATGTAGGGTAATGCTAATTTGGATGGGTGGATGGATGAGTATTTTTTGCTGCTTTTTACTGCTGTGTACAGAATGTCCCTGACAATTCCCAAACTTTGGAAGCAAATTATAAAATTTGACAAGTTTTTATATAAGTTTGCAAAAAGCTTTGATAATTTGTATCACAGTATAGAAGCAGACTTTGGTGGTGTGGGAATGGGTCAGAACTGCATCAGGGGAGGTTTAGACTGGACATTGTGAAGCTCTTTACAAGAGGGTGGTCAGACACTGAGAGAGAAAGGTGGTCAATACCCTAAGACTGGTGGTGTTTCAGAGGCTTTTGGAGAATCCATTAAAAATGTGCTTTAATTCTTGAGCAGCCCTGAAGGGCTCAGGCAGCTGGAGCAGATGATCTTGCAGGTCTCTTCCAACTGAAGTGGTCTGGCCTGGTAACAGCAATGGGTACATCCCTGCCATCCCTGCTCCTGGTGGAAAGTAAAACCTGCATTGCTTTTTTGTTTTCTGCTCTCAGGGAACATTGTATTCTATTAACACAGCTTTAAAGGGATTATTTCTCTCTCTTTTTCTCTCTTATTTTGCCATTTAGTGCTGAATTTATAGCTTTTTAATAAAGATACTGCATATATTTAGGATAACTATTATTGAGAGAAGAGCATAGAGGCAATAAAAATTTAGCAGGAGGAAAAGGGATGATCTTTAGCACATTTGTGAAGTATTTTTTTCATATACACTTACATGCTTTTCTTTTGAAAAGGAAATTGTCAAGGAAGCATTAATGGAGGAGCAGAAACGAAGTGAAAAGGCAATCGAAGAAGCAGTAAAAAGGACAAGAGAAGAAATGATGGAGTATATTAAAGAGCAGAAGAGGGTGAGTTACCATTGGATAATGGGTTTCAACATGAAGTGAGAAACTGGCAAAATTTATTAAACCTCAAACCTGTCTTAAAATGCACAGGAGAACAGCATCAGGAGTTAGGTCTTCAGATCTTTCACTCATTTATTCAAACAATTTGTTATTATGATACATTCCTTCATATGTATTTATAGACTTTTAAGTACATCACAAGCTGAAAAAGAGAAATTAATAGTTCAGTTAAAATTTATAGCATTTCTTATTACATAAAGTAACATAAAGGTGGGGCATAAATGCAGTCTGTCAAATTTAAGTTGTGATCTGAGTTCAGATCATAGAAAGCATTTCAGTATAAATAACAGGTGCTATTTTGTGTTCACAAATGAACTTTATTGTGCAGTTTGTATGCACACAAAGGTCATTATTTTTTTCCTCTCGACCCATATTATGCGAGAACCTGAAAATGTACTGGTATTCTATTAAGCATGATTTATAGTCAGTGCATTGGTCTTGTTATGAAATGTTGCAATGTTCTGAAAGTTGTTTTCAGTTGTTCTGTTAATGCTATATCCTGGCAGTTTAATGCTTGTGTATAAAGAGTAAAATGTAGCTCAAGGGACTTTGATTCGCTTTCAGTAGGAGGAGAAAAAAATAACACACTTCTCCCCTTTGAAGCTCTTTATAAAAACATAAACAAAAAATAATTTTTAAAAACCTCTTTCATATGGCAGTAGCAGCCCGAGATCAAATTTCAGGACTCTCAATAAACAAAATCACTCAGCTTGAATCTAATGGGTAATGTTGTCCTGAGAAGGAAATAGAAATAATGAGCTTGGCCTCTGCCTCTATATTCCCTGCTTTTATGGGTTAAATAATAGTATGGGAAATAGGATTTGCCTTGAGAAGTTTCACTCTGCTACTTGTTAAGATTGCAGTTGGGTGAGCTCCTTCCATTATTCTGTGTCTGGAGAAGTTTCCTTTCAGCAGGATTTGTTTGATTTGGAAAGACAATTTAAACAGAATCCAGTGCAAAACATGATCCATAAGGATGTTTGTGCATATCTGAAGTCAATTGCTTACAAAGGATGAGCTGTGGGGAAGGTGAAAGTAGGTCTACTATTAAAGTAACTTGTGTCATAAATAAATGGGTCAATAAGGCCTTCAGTGCAGATATGTATGAAAATATCTTCAAAGAAACAAAATCCTCTTTGGTTTGTCTAGTAGGAGCATAAAATCCTTTCATTTCAAAGAGCATATTCAAATATTTCAGTCAATCTTCTTCTCTTTTTGATCAGTTAAAACATATCCATTAATTAAAAAAAAAAACCACATAAGGGCAGCTAGATTTTTCTGGCATAAGATTTATAAAGACTGCCTGTATTCAAGTTGGAAGTGAAAGATTTGTGTAACTCCAAATCATGTAGCATAATAGCTTTTATATGATTACCTAAGAGGCAGAGGAAATGAACCTTGGTCAAAGCTCATGCACCTGTAAGAGTAATAAATATACTTTATGGACTGTGCTAAAAAGTAGCAGGTTATGGAAGGAATTCCTAGAAAGAACTCAGGGAAAATGCCTTGTCTAGGATTCTGACAGTTTTTTTTCTTTGAGTGACAGGAGCATAAACTTGCAAAGGTGGTAGTGGACACTCTGTGTCATCATTGTTTTGAAAATCAGTTTGTAGGACCCTTCCAACCATGGGCACAGCAGTATTTGTACCTGGTTGGCAGGGGATTATTTGAATTAGTAGAAAGTTGCTTTACAAAAAGCAACAATATTATCATGCTAAAATGCTGACAAGATCAAACGTAACTTCCTCTGTATTGAAGGCACAAAAGCCACCAAAGGTAGCAGAGGATTTGTTGGCATGTCTTTCCACCTTCAAAAAAAGGACACTAAAGCTAAAAAAAAAAAAAAAAAAAAAAGAGGAACTGCGATGGAAATGGGTTTTTCCTACAATAAATGAAGATGGGGCATGCATTGTAATTATGCCACATGAACCCAAGATTTTACAGATATATAGCACTATACTGGCAACAGTTCAAGTTAGATACTGCAGTCCTAGTTTTATTTTCTCTGTTCTATATTAAATAGAACATTTTATACTAGAAAAATGTTTCTTTTTGACGTTGCCACAGCTAACACCTTAAGAATATGGATATCTAAGATGTGAAGGAAATTTTGATCAGGAATTAACTCTTTGTTATGTCATGATTATTTCATAACCACCCCCATTCTGAAGAAGGCATCAAAAGTGAACTAGAGTCCGGCTGTCCCATCTGTTCAAAGACATCTTCCATAGTTGCCAAACTCATAGGGATTTATTTAAACATTCGTAACACCTTGAAGAATCCTTCTGAGTCAAATTCAAATACACATGCGTCAGCTGTTAGCCAGAATTGCTTTCCCCAGCCAAGGTCCATCCACATTATGTCCAGAAAGTTATCTTTATAAATTGCCTGAAGGTACATTTGACTGTGTAGTATTTCTTTGCCTGTGTTTGCAGTAAATATCAGGAAGGCAAAACAATGCTTCGCCTTGCTGCTGGTGGGGTGGGAAATGAGGGGACAGAGGTGAAGGGTAGCACACAGGTTAAAAAGGCACTGAAGTAGGGCTAAATGGCAGGCCACTGCTTTCACTTCTGTCATAAAAATGAATGTTATTTTTGGTTTGGATTTAATGCATATCATGTGCCATAGATTTCTATCTGAGGCACAGATGTAGAGGGAGGCAAAATCTGTCAGTTTGGCTAGAACTGAGTAAAGAGCAAGGAAGCATTTGTCCTTGGGTATCCAAAGTCCACCTATTTTGATGTAAGCTCAAGATTCACAAACCTATTTATCAGAATTGCCTTTTGCTGCCTGATGTTCACCATCCTGTAACCTCTGGCCCTGCACTGTGGTTTCTGATCACCTGAGTGCTCTGGAAGCACCCAGTGCTATGACAAGCCCTAGCACATGAATTGCCCCAAGATGCACTATTTGACACAGTCCAGCCCCTGAGGATGTGCCTGTGTTAGTGAGTGCTGGGAGGTGTTTGCCAGCTTTTTGCATTAATTGCTTAAAAGTTCTAGTGTTTGTTTTTATACTGAATGTTTGTGAAGGCATTCCCTTTTATGAGGCAGAACAGCTCTGTTCTTTTTTTTAATTCAGAGGTTTTTTAGGGGTTAATAGTTTTACTTTGCTCAAACATCTTGCTGATGTGGTAGAATATATGTACATGTGTGTACATAGGCTCTCACATGTATGTGTATGCATCCAGATTTTTGTTTGTTACCCGGGGATCAGAGCAAAGAGTAGAGCCCACTGTCCTGTAAACTCTGGCTTAGGTTAGGGTTCCCAAACCCTGATCCCTGGGCAATGAGACAGAGGTATAGCAGTGCCCTTCAGTGACCCGTACAACTGCATTGCTTTTGTAATATTTTTGGTTAAAATCGGATTAAGGGGTACATGCTGCTCTGTTAGGAGTATAAAGACAGGCTGGGCCTATCCCTGCTCCAGTTTTTATGGACTTCACATGGGGCTTTGGCCCATGTACCAAACACTTTGCTTCAGTTGGCTGATGCTGAATTAAGTGGATATAAACATAACTTTGTCCCAAAGTGCAGTTTGTAAGCAGTTCCAAGGAACTTTCCCATTTGTTTTTTGCTCCGGAGTGTGATGCAGTTCCAAGGTTGACTGAAATTTTGGAGGTGTGTTGAAAGCATTCCAGATATGTGAGCAGAAGAGAAGTGTGATAATTCCCTGTGTAAAGTGGGGTCCAGACCACGGCTTTGCACTCGTCCTTTGTCTCCTTTCCCTGGTCCAAGATGTGAAGAAAAGGAGGTGCTCCCTTCACTTGATGGTCCATGAAGCTGTAGAGTGAAAGACAAGAATTGCTTTAAAGTAGTAAAGTGAATTTTCTGAATCCACTGGTCTGAGAGAAGCCAAGCCAGCTCACTCACAGGAATAATGCTTCATTTCTGAACAGAAAACAAGCTGAAAATAAATAGTAAAATAGCAGATAAGCAGTATCTGAATAAAATAAATATCAGTATTGGAGTATATTTATGTCCTTGCTTCTTAATCTTATTTCGAGGCTGTGTGTGGCCTTTTCTTTGCCTTCATAATGTGGACCTACAGATTTTGTGCAGTTGAGTGTAGCTCCTGCTGTTCTATGAAGACAATTCCTGAAATATAATTACATTTTATATGACTGGCTGAGATGATTTTTTTTTTTAATTAATTTGCAGATAGAAAGTAAAAGAACCAACCAAACTTAATTTAAAAAGTTTTAAAATAACTGAATGAAAATATTGAAAGCTGTGTAATACTGACTTAAGCAAGTATGTCTGTCTGTCAGGGGACATCTGTACAGACCAGAATGTCACCCAGAGAGTTCTGGTGGAGTCTTCTATTTCCAGGTGTCTCATAAAAGATATAATGATCAAGACAATTAATTGGTCACTACTGTACTTCAAACTGTTTCCAATTATTTGTTGTTAGAAAGGTCAGGAAATTCTTTTCTCTGCTTCTTATTTTTTCATTCTTGGTCAGTGTTCCAGCTTCTTGAACATAGGCTGCAAATGTTGCTCACCTTTTGTTAAAAACTAAGCATTTTTAATTCTAAAATCACAAAAATGTTTGGAAGTCTTGTAGAATAGAGATCTACAAAAGTATTCTGTTATAATATTCAGGTATTTTGTCTGCGCTACAGGTTGCAAGTTGTTTATAAATGTCATAGTTCAGTAATTTACTGCCTATTCATTGCAACTGAATGCTTAAAAATACTAATTCAGTATGTTTCATTTATTTATTACATATTTAAAGCAGACAAAAAGCCAGTGATCTAGTCGTATTGTGCCTACTATTTATGTACTTTTTAATTTTTGTGACTATTAGCTGTACAGAGATAAAAATTAATTCTTGAAGCTGGTATACAAAGGAGAGAGTAAGTCACAAGAGGAAAAGTTTTCTACCAAATAAATCTTGTGCTGAATAGAATTTTTAAAGAAATTTTCTAAATTACAAAGATTCACTTCATGAGATGAGTAGCCAGCCAAAAAGCAAATATCAATTTTTCCTACTTACATTGACATTCATCTCCTCTCAGGAAAACCTACTGCTTGTTTTCTGACAGCAAAGCTGAAGATATTAATCAGTCCCCTTTTGTCTGCTAATTGTGCACAGCTCTCGTTGGTTTGAAAGGGCATTTTTTGGCCTGTCAGGGAAGAACTACGTGTTTGGGCTTGAGTAATCACTGGAATGACAGATTTGATTTTAATGCAGCCCCTGTTTCCCTGAAAGTCAGACACTTGTCATAAATGCACTCCCATCCTGATTTAAGGCTCGGGTTCTGGGAGCAGAGGTGTCACCATTATAACGAAACTCACTGCACTACTGTGTGTTCCCACATGATTTGTGCAGCTGTGCCTCATAACCTTTAAAGAAAACAGAACTGAACATTTCTCTGACTAACATTTACCAAAATACTGCAGAATTAAGAATAACCAAAGAGATACTTCTGGGGGTTTCATATTTAATAGATCATTTTCTCTGATATTACAGAAATTAAGGACCTATTTCAACCACAGTATTTATATTTAAGAATCACTAACAAGCTGGTATAAGCCATGTCTGTCTTACAGGAAAGCAAAAAAAAAAAGCCAACAAGTTTCTCTTCTGATTTTGCATGAAGGAAATACCCCTTTACTTTGGTAATAATACAGCTGCTTTTGAAAAACAGAATTCCAGGCTCATCCCAGGGATGTGTGGGATGCGCCAGGACAGGCAGCTTGGCTCTTTGCTATGTAACCAGAAGAACCAGAGTCACTTTTGCTCTTTTCTGAAAAAGTATATTTGGAAAATACTGTTTTACCCTGATAACACACCTTTATAGAAGGTCAGCTCATCTCAGGCAAGAGCAAGTCATACATTTTCCCACTTTTGGTGGGATTATTCTGCAGTGAAACAAGTATTTACCACTTGAAGAGGGAATTGTGCATTTTATTCTGTGCAGAGATGCAGTGTAGCCACAACACTTTTCAAGGGAAGAAAAATAGTGATGGAGTTATACCCAAGACAGCAGGACATATCTATGAGTAAATCAAATTAAAACTGCTAATTTCCTCCATGTTTATCCTTGTTTTTCAGGGTTATTTCTAATAATGTACTGTATTTATGGAGTGTATTTTCTACATTATTTTGTCTGAAGGAAGCAAGTAGACCTATGTTTTTGCCTTTTGAGTAGATTTCTAACTGATACACTGACTTTTGGGTTTGGTTATGGTACAAAATCCCATTTCAGGAGATTTTTAAGTGGCATGTGTTACATTTCATAATAAAATATATTCATACAGATCTGATTTATCATGAATGCACTTTTAGAACTTCTTGGGGTTTTTATGTTTGATTTTCTAGTTCAGCAACAAAGCCTATATAAATATATTTTGAAAGCAGCTTTACCAATATAGATTGTGGAAGGTGATCTATGTTACAATTGCTATAACCCCTGTTATTTATGTAGATAGATACTTAAAATGTGAAATACTTCCTTTGCAAGTTTCTCATTCAGTGGTATTTTAAGAGAAGATTTTATGATGAAGACTAATCTCTTATATTTAGTTATTTAAGGTAAAGACTGCAAAAGAATGCACGAAGTTCAAGTTTAATTAGATTAATCCACCTTGTTGAGGAGAGGATGCAAATTCCTTTGGGTTTTCAAATTGTCTGAGGAACTGTCTGTAATTCATTCCTGAAGTCTGACCTTACGGGAAGATATGTCCACCTCTACAGTTACTCTCTTACTCATCCATCAGAACCATCACAGAAAATGGTCCATTTTCTTAAGTTTTTCTTAAACAAGTCTGACTAAAAGTTCTCCCTTTACATATCAAGTGCTGCAGTTGAAATAAAATTTTAGTTCTTTACAAGATTCACATAAATGCCTTAGTTATCATATAAGTCATATAGTCTTTATAAAGACCTTGTAACTTATAGCCCTTTTTGTAGTAAGAATTAGATGAAACTAATGAGGAAGGTCAGTACAGCAGAAGAGAAATAGGATGTCTGTCTCATGCCTGAAACTGGCTATGATTGTAAAAAAAGGATTTGAAAACAGTGTTACTACCAGAAAACACCTTCAAACATCAGTTTAATTGGGAATAACAGTGGCTTATTGACCTCTCTTATCAGACAGAAAAAACCACGTTTTTTCTCGCTATTGAGACTTAATTTTCTTCTTTCAAAGGTGATATTATCGTTGCAGAAAAATCTCTATATGTAATTGGTGTTTCTGCCCCTGAGGAAATGTCACGAGGCTGGACCCATTTTCTTCTTACCCATACACCAATCTTCACGCTTATTGTCCTAACTGCAATTAAAGCAAATTTTTATTGCAGTTTGGCTTTCTGTCCAACTAAGAATTGACACAGAGTTCAGCTACTGGTTATCTATATTTTGTCTTTCCTGAAATTACTGAATTGGTTGCTTTCTAGACTTTTATTATGTGGGTAACATCTCTATACAGCTGAGAAGTCCTTGACTTCTTGACTGCACCTTTGCTTTCTTCTCTGTGCTTCTATACATGCACAATGGTAACTCCTTTTATGATAAATCTACTGGCAGTAACCATTGCAATTCAACAAAATCTCCTTTTGGAACGTGAATCCTAATGTAGCTTTAAACCCAAGGGCTCACATTCTTCAGGTGCTAATCGCATTTAGATTAGAAATTACTTCTTTTGCTTTATTTATATTGCCTAATTTTTTTCAACTGTGCACATCCAGTATTTCTTTTCTTTTCAGTAAATATGCTCAATCATTTTATTTCTAGTAAAGTAGATGATAGTTACACAACTGACATGATAATGAATGGAAATAAAATAAGAAACCTGTATACCTGCCTTTCAGAAATACACTCCATATGAATGTGAAATGATGTTGCTTTGAAAGGCTTCTAAATTGCCTACTAATGTCTTGAACAGAAAAGAACTGTTTCTATATAGTACTACATTAACTTCAGTAACTAGACTGGTATTCTAGTTACTGCAGGTTATTACATCTAATATTCAGTTTTGTAAAATTTATGGTTGACTTTATGGTTCCAGCAGGAGTGCTGATGTGAGTCGTGTTGAGGACTGATGTGCTTGCATGGTTAAAAAGCGTTTGATGCAACCATTTTTGGCTCTAGCTTAGAACAGTAATAAGGATCCAGCACTCTGCCCCCTTTCTAATTACTTACTCCAGAGGAGGTGTTACAAACACACAAATCTGCTGCTTTCAGACCTGAATCATAGAATCACAGTGGTTTGGTTTGGAAGGGACATGGAAGATCATGGTGAGTTCCAATGCCCCCACCATGGGCAGGGACACCTCCCACTAGATGACCCAGGACACCATCCAACCCTGCCTTGAACACTTGCAGGGATGGAGCATCTGCAGCTTCTCTGGACAGCCTGCTCCAGTGTCTCACCACCCTCTGATTAAAGAAATCCATGAAGTCTGCAGATAAAAGCGGAGGGTTTCTACACAGTACTGTTGGTTAGGCCATGAATTGACACCTACTGGGTCTCACTTTGTTACATCGAGGAGCTGATTTTAAAGATAAAGCTTGGAATTCACTCAGTTTATTGGATAGCAGGCTAGAGTATGTTACATCTCCTATGCTTCAAGTTAACTTTGTGTGTCAGTGGTGGAACAAGTCCTGTACGAATTCCTGGCGCACCCTTTCGTCGTTCTCCTTGGTAAATTGGCAGCTTCTTCAAGTTCCCTACCTGTGGCACGTAAGTTATTGTTAATCCCTGGTTTGAGTCATGGGTGCAGTCTACTCTCTGAGTCAGATTAATTTGCAACCCGAATTCCCATCAGGGATCAGTGTCTTAGAGCAGTGTTTGTATAAGATATTCCATACATCCCATGTAGATCCAGACTGCAATTTTTCCCATATAGAGGACAGTTCCTATGCATCATGAGACATCACAGAAGCTGCGATTAAGATAGGCAGGGCTGACCATTCCCTTCTTGGGCAAGAGATCCCAATTCCTTACGTGGAACAGGGGCTCTATTTTACATTGCATTTCTTCCTCTAGATCCATCTAAATGGAGAGATTACAGAAGGCTGGAGACTGAGGGGAAAGAGAGGGAAAAACTAACAGTAGGAGCAACACACTCTTACCTTGAACACACTGTTTAGGAAAAGAATGTGGGAATATGAGAGATAACTTAAAGAGATGCTGGTAGGAGGTGTTCCAGTAACAGAGTTCTGATATTAGGATATCATATCCCTGTGAATAGGAAGGATCCCACCTGAGAAACTTGTGTCAGAAATTGGTGACTTTCATTTGTTGATCCATTCATGTTAAGTCATTTGCAAGATCATGTATCAAAACCAGGGAATTTAGTTTTGTAGGTAAAAACTCTTATGCCCTTAGGCAGTTATTATCAGAACTTTGATATGTGTTATTGTTTTGCAAGTGTGCTTGATTTCAAGAGTCAAGCACAGCTTTCTTCTGAAGGTTTATTGTTCGAAGACAAGTGCAAGTGGGAGAGGTTATGAAAATCAGTTTCTTTTAAGTTATTAATCTCAAATGAGTGATTTTTTTTTGCCTTTTTTTTAATATAATACTTGCTATATTTTAATATGCCTTAGAACAAAATAGGGTGTCATTACCATTCTTGTTCCTGAATGTTTGGCTTGGCATTTGATGCAAGGCCTCAATTGCAGGCTGACGTGCCAGCAGCTCAAGCTGAAAACAAGACTGCGGTGGGCAAACTCAAGATTTAATTTCAGAAAGAGTGTTTATATTTTCCCTGGGGCCCCATTAATGAGAGTCCAAACCCTAAATGTTACCACCAACACATTTTAACAGACCAGTTTCCCAGTTTTTAAAGTGTGGTGTCACCTTGAGTATTTTTCTTTCAATGTTTTCCCCTTCTTCTGACTTTTAAAGAAAAGCAATGAAGTTGTATCATTTTTGGCTGAATTCAGTGTCGTGTTTGGGGAACATAAAGTTCTGTGTAATGCAACAAAGTGGCATTTTAAAATGTTTAATCCTATCTTCTGTTTCCATATCAGCTATTTTAATAACAGCTCTAAGTTACTAGTTCCAAACTTCGTGTTACTGCAGAACACACCACCATCCAGTGTGTCCTAGGGGTCCCCACAGTGATGTCCTGATTCCACCTGATGTCAGGACATCTGTGCCATGCCCAGGACAAACTTGTGACCAACAAATCAGTGCCAAGAGAGACAGTAGTGATGGGGTCACTGAGAGTTCCTTAGCTCAGTTTCCTGCTCCTTCAGCTGGGCCTGTTTTGTGGCTTTAATAGGATTAAAGAAACATTTACATTGAGGCTTTAGGAGCATTTTCACACTGCTCCTTTACCCAACTCAAAGAGCAGTATAAATCCAAAGGATTAAGCCAAGGATTTATGGGAAGTTGTAGTGTAAGATGAGTTTGGTGCACCTGGCTCTCCTTTTCTCCTCTGTGAATAAGGATCCTGAAGCACTGTGATGTATCTGCATGGGATGCAGAAGTGAGCCTGGCATTCCTTCCTGAACTTTTAAGTCTCTATAAGCTTTGAAATGATTGTTTCTAAATATTAAAAGGAAATGATAGTTTCCTGTGAAGGAATATAGTATTTCTATCGGTTGATCCTATCAGGCATTTTTCTTCGGAGGACATTTTGGCATTTTTCTGCCACTTTTCAATAGCAAAACATCATGCATTTGAGAGAATTTTTAATTTCCGGGAAATTATAGTGCTCTGTCTTCAACAAATGGAAAGGAGAAAAATATACAATTCTCTGCCACTTAGTTTCATTGAAATACAAAGGAAATTGTTAAATAACCAAAATTATAATTTTCAAACTCTTTGAGTGATCATTTATGCTGATGAAAGCAATTTAGTTGAAACTACATACATAGCCTATGGTAGGTTTTTTTACAATTACTTTAGAGAAAAATTGCCAGAGTTTGAAATTCTTTACTTAAGTTAAAACTGTTTCATATATCCTTTTGTGCCTCAGTGTATAAATCTACAAAAACTGAGATTATGCCTGTACTCTTCAGTCAGGCGAGATTCCAGATGAAACTGGAATCAAGTGGTGTTATTACTGAGAAAATATTGTGCTATCAAAGCCAAAAAGGGAAAAAATAACAGGATGAATTATAACGTTAAGCAATGAGATGACTGGATACTATACTCTTTCAAAGCTACTCTTGTGATTGAGATGTATTGTGTTTTTAATCCAATGTGTATCATCTTAATTACTGTAAGAGTAACTTTGGATTTGCTCTGAAAACACATAATTATTCAGCTGGCTCTGTGGATATAGAGTATTCAGGGGAATAAAGATTTGCAGTGTGCACTGTACTAATGTCACCCAGATCTATCTGTCAGTGGAGAGTGGGGTGGTTTTCTCATCATCAGGTGCTTAAGCAACACCTGAGATCTGGGGAAAGGCAAGATGTGTCATCCAGGGTCCCTCTCTTCTGCAAGTATTTGATAAGAAAGCAGAGGAGGCTCTGAAATGTCCCTGTTGTCCATTAGGAAGGCTGGCTGTGACAGGAGGAAGCAAGGCATCTGTACACGCCTCTGGCCCCCTGTAAGTGAGGCTCTCCTGTGTTTCTCCTGATTCATCCCTCAGTGTTAGAATTTCATGCTGTACTTCTGGAAATGTGAGAATTGTAACCAGATCATCTGTTTGAAGATTGGTTGTTTTGCGTTCTGTATGACTTCCTCAAAATACGCTTGGATATTGAGTAGAGAAAAAAATTTAAAGTTCTTGATTAGATATGTGGAATTAAGCATTTTTAATGCAACTTGTGACTCTTGTCTATGGGTGTTTTCAAGAGACCTTTTGATTAACCAAGAGTAGGTAATTTAAGCAAAGAAAAGAACAAGAACAGCAAACCCCAGAAAAGTCTATGGATCCATGTATGCAAACGAACATGAACACCCTTATCTTGCCATCCTAGTGAGAAAGTTAGACAGGTCAGCTGAATGTTGAAGGTAAAATATTTAATATTCTATTAGACCGAATAAGTGAATGTTTTGAGGAGGAGGAGGAGGAGGAGGACTGTTACCCAGGGTTCCAACAGAGGACTTTGGGGAGTTTTTGTCATTCCCATTAAAATAAAACCTTAATTCATTTGCTGTCTTTCAAATTCATCTATATGCTTGTAACTGTATTTGTATTTCACTGTCATAATTCAGAATTTATGAGTATGTACAACTAGGTATTTTTGTAACATAGCAGTTATAAATTTGATCTTAAGTTAGTGTAATCCACATTGCTTTGTACTAGATGGAAAATTTAATCAGTTCAATATGATCACTTGGATTAATCAAAGCTAAGAATATCATCTGAAATTTTATTTTCTTAGTCATAGGTCAACTTCTTGGCTTTTTCCAAGTCCCTGCTGTACCATTCTCTTAGCACCAAGGGGATCCTAAAGCATCTTAGAAAGTTAATGATGGCCGTGCTCAGCAAAGGCATTTTGGCATGCACCTGCAAGGCTGTCAGATTGCAAAAGAGAAGAGGCAATTGTTCCACTCTGATTTATTTTGAGTTCCCAGTGCAAAGATCAGAAGTTGGGTCACTGCCTCTTCCATCCCTAGATTTTTGTGATGCTATTTTAATTACACTGGAATTGAACCCCAAAGAGACAAGGACAGAGTACAAAAGGGCCTTTGCTCCATTGTTTCTGTGATACACAGGGACAGTTTTGTGGTCTCTGTGTTTGTGTTGAGAAGATCCAGAAATCACACTCGTTTTAATGAGGTGATATGTAGAATTTCTCTGTCCATGTACCAGGATAAGTCCAGAGTAATTGCAGAGCCACCAAAGTCACATTACTTGGCAGATTGTCTTGGCTGTACAGTTCTGAGGGCAAATTATTTTTTGTCTTGTTCACTGCACAAATGAAATGAGTAGATAACTTTGTGTATAAGGATGGATTATTCTGTTCTGAACTGTGTTTTCCTGCAGCTGAGGAATATTCGGAGTTCAGGGTTTGTTTGGGTTTTTTGTGCTGCTTCTCATTTACACCCAAATCCTTTTATGTGGAGATACTTGA
Source organism: Corvus cornix cornix (assembly GCF_000738735.6). Classification (NCBI taxonomy): domain Eukaryota; kingdom Metazoa; phylum Chordata; class Aves; order Passeriformes; family Corvidae; genus Corvus; species Corvus cornix. The sequence goes on along the minus strand of NC_047057.1, from coordinate 63,672,474 downwards.
ACCTCAGTAGTTTTATCTACTTACTCTTTTAGCTGGGGAATTATTGGAGACTTCTCATAGTTGGTTATATGCAGGAAAATTCAAGGTATTTTTACCCCAAATCTTGCAGCTTCTTTGCTCTACTTCTCAGGTATGTCTGTTGCTGTTTTTATCCTTCTGCTGAACTCTGATTTAAAAAAAGTAAATGGTAAAGTTGGATTTACCATATGTGTTTTGATTAATCTTTCCTATGATTATTTCCTGCAATTGGATTCCTGCAGCAAAGCCAGTGGGATCAAAATTTGAGACTTAATCAAGTTGTCTATGAAGCTAGAGAAACATGTAAAGAAGTAAATTTTCTTACCTACAGCAGTAGCAAGATTAGATAGATGAAGCAAAGTGATGTGGTTTCCTGTTTACTTTTTGCATCCAAATCTTTACCCGTGTGTTAGAAATCCAGCAAGATGCTTCAATGACTTATAGTTAATAAATATATATGTTATTTTTCTGCTTTGGCTGCAGGCTACTGACTCATATAATTTGGTCAAGTATATTTTTCCCTCCCTTGCCCTCTCCCTCCACCCCACCCAGCTAAGCAACAGTTTATTCTCTCTTAATTTAGTAATGCAAAATAAGGTATTGCCGATGTGAAAAACTGCTGTTCTCTTTGTGGTTGTATGTTCTGGGTGTTATTATTTCTCTGCAAAGCCTTGACACAAGTTTGCATCTGGAAGAGCAGCAGAATAGCCAGGCAGGTACCCAAAGGAAACTGCTTTGGGGAATACTTCTCACCCTGTTGTTGAGAAGTCTCCGCTGGCTGGCAGTTGCAGGATTTGGAGTTGTGCGGAGCAGAAAGCCTGCAGATTATTGTGTTTTGCTGGTGATTTCTCCCTCCTCCTCTAGAATTTTCCTGCTTGTGGTATTGTAAGTGATGACCTGCTGAGAGCCATGAGTACTCAATCTGTGTGTGTTTTAAAACAAGGAGATCTTGTCTTTGATGACATTGTTGCAGCTGCAACTTTATGAACTGCTTCGCCAGCAGCTGCCCTGAATTTTGCTGCAGTAGCTTGGCTTCAAATTCCAAACTGAGTTTTCCAGTAAAACTTAGTAAAAAACATTATCAACAGCTTCAGTCTTCTCAATACTGAATACATTAGAAAGTGTGGTCTCAAAAATGTCTGTCTGAATAGTAGCACGTTAATTTTGTGTTCCCTGAACTTTAATTACATATCGTAATGCATATATATTGCCACAGATTTAATGCTAAACTTATCACAGATTTGCTGCAGGCTGATTTTCCTTGTTTAATTTCTTTGTGTGAATCCATCAACTCTAATCTACAATGGCAATTTTAGAAAGATACCTGCGTTTCATGTGATACCATCTTTGCCCATGACTTCTAGAATATACTGTTTCATCCTGTCACATTTTAAGTTTCATTAAAATGAAAACCTGGCTGTTAAATCAAGTGTTCCTCAAAAACCAACAGGTGGGATTTTTCTCCTGCAAATTCGGTGTTTACCAAACTCCAGTGTGTTGTTAGGGGATGCTTTGCTTTAGAGGTAGTGGCATATGGTGTCACAGTTTCACAGGAGCCTTCAAATAATCATGATGCAACTCCAGTCTCCTTGATATCTAGGTAGATTAATTACAGCCTGACTTACTATGTTGTTTGTAGCTTCAGCTTTCCATATAACACAGTTTTTTCACCTCCGAGCCTGAAGCAGTGATTCTCTGTCATGTGTGTTATGAACCACCTGTTACACTTCTCAGAGGCAAGGAAGTTGTGCTCCTGCTGGGTCTCCTGTTAATGAAGGATCACATTAGGTATAGATGTTTAGAAAGCACCCATGGCAATGGAATAGCAGTTACACAGCTGTGGTTTCACAGCCATGCAAATTATTAGGGTATTTTTTTTTTTCTGTTTGTATATACTGCAAACACTTATGATGCAAGGATTATTTCTATTTTACATGCTTACAGATAATGCAAAATACATTCTCACAGTTACAAAAAAGATTGTTTTTATTAATGTCTGTATTTGCTGTTTGCTTTTCAGTTATGCTTAATTAATCCATTTCTGTAGATATAATCTGGGTATTGTAAGGCAATTCTGTGAGCGTGACTCAACGTGAGCCCATCAGATAACATTTTTTTGTTTGATTTGATAACAATAGCAATTTTTATGTGTAGGAAGATTGGTGCTGCTTTTAACCAAGTGTGGTTATCGTGGGTTAATCTAGAGCATGTTCACATACTGACAAGTGAAGCAGATCTTTGCTACCAGATCTATCACCCAGCCCTGCACTCAGGGCTTTTCAGGAAGCATGGTCTGATAGTCTTCAGGCATTTTCCTGGAGAGGTGGCAGTTTGGGTTTGTGAAGCTCCACAGAAGCTCTGTGTAATCTCTGCCAAGTCATTTGTAGCTGTATTAAATCAGGATGTGATAGTGCCCAAGACTGACTTGGTTACTTAAAACAGCTGGAGATCAAGAGAAAACTATTAAGGACTTCTACACTCTGTGAGCACTCAGGGTCTGACAAGCCCAGATAGAAACCAGTCTGAGTCACTTATAAATCCTTTATTTGGGTGCTGTTGTAAATTTCTAGTTCTTTTTTTTTTTCCTATCAGAGGAAGTGATCTGATGAATTTGGCCACATTGTGGTTAGTCTTCTGCTTGTGCCTGCCTTGTGGAGACTGTAAACCTGTGTGTCTCAGAAGCTGTGCAGGCACTTGCCAGGGCCAAACAGTAACTATTTATCAGTCAGAGATTTTGAAGACACTGTTTGCATGTGTTTCTGTATGTTTGTTTCAAGGATCTTGAATCTGTGACTTCAAACCACAGCAATCAGATTTGCTGGACCAATCAGAAATTACAGTAGCAATTATGGTAACTCCTTATTTTTAGTGCATGGTGATAGTCTATAAATAGTTTGATCATGTTTGTAATCTGTTAAGTAGGTAGGTGACTCCAGAGATTTCTCATGTGCTAATGCACATAAATATTTCCATTATTATTTTTGTAGGCTTAGAAAATGCCTATTTTTCACCTTCTACAGTAGTCTGAGCAGGTGCTGCAACTTTTTTTTAGTTCTTTTTGCACTCAATCTAATTTCCTTGACTGAAAGCAAATTTCTTTCTCGTATTTATATGAATGAAAGTTAGTATTTTCTTACACTCCTGGGTCCAGCTGGGAGACAGTGGAGATTCTGAGAGGTTTGACAGGGTGTTTTCCCACCACCTTCAGCAAACCAGGCAAATCTGTTTTAAAGATGTGTCCAACATATGGTATTATTTTAATGATCAAGTTCAGAGCATAAAATCCTTAAGGTTTAGAAGTTGCAGCATTATTTTTTTAAAAGGAAAAAAACATTTTCACATAGCAATATAATTTATTAAACATCACTCTTTCCTAGAGGTTGTGTTGAACACTGATGACTTTCTAATGTGTAGCAGATACTGTATAAATTACAGCCATGAAGAACCTTGTTTTTATATACTTAGCAAGTGTTATCAATAGTAGAAATTCACAGGTGGACAGACAAAAATGTCCTGTCCTGGGATTAAATCTAAAATAAACTCTGCTGCACATATGTACCATATGGATCTGTTTTCCTTCTCATCCATTATAGAAATGAGAGGAAGTAGTTCATTGTTTCCTCATCCAACTCTCAGATTTGCAGGTTCCTCAAGGTAATAATTTTTCTATATGGTCTATTTAATATGCTAGGGAGTTTTTTTAAAGCCTTCTGTTGAATCTGTGGGGAGAAGTTCATGATAGTGCACCAGGAAAGAGTTCTGGACCCATAGTTTTACTAGAAAATATTATAATGTAGCTGAGCTACAGAAAATTTCAGGATTGCGTCAGGCTCATTCACTGGGGTGGGTTAGTTGTGGGGGAAAAAAACCCAAAGAAAACCTGTCTATATATCATAAAAATTGTACAGAGCAAACCCCTTGTCTTTGAATTTTCCTCAAAGAGGGGCATCTACCAATCAAGCACTGAGAAGACACTGATGAGTGTTTAATACCCTGCAAGGGTCTGTTGGACTGGGTTTGTAGGCCAATATCCAGTAGAGTGGAATCGTAGCACTAAGTTACAATAGTGCTTTGCACCATCAGTCGGGGCAGGAGGAGCCTGCAAAAGTTAAGGTTTTAATCATACATGAAAAGCCATTATTTTTCAAAAATACTTCGTCTCTAAAAATGTTTAGAGACATTTAAATGGATTTAAAATGGAACCATTTATTCACCTAGAAATGAAGTTCGGACCATTGTTCAGAAAGGCCATAACTGTAATTTATTACTCAGAGTGATGCCAAAAGGATTTTAAAATAATCACCTATTGTTAAAGATGTACATGTAATTAGGCTAAACAGAAATACCTAAAGGCAAATTCAGTTGGAACATCAATGGTTGACTCTAAGCAAGAAGCTGTGTTACATCTGGATTAACTGCTCCAGGAGCAACCCAATATACTTTTATTGCATTGTCAAGCAAGTCCCTGCACAGAGGAAGGAGTGCCACTGACAGCATTTTTTTAGCAAATTATTTATATAGATGAACAAATCAAGCATTACTATAATTTCTTCCTTATACTTAAGTAATGTATATTCCCAATTCCACTGATTTCAAAGGGATTTAAATTTGTTCCTCTACTTCTTAATAATTAAGTACAGAAGTATTTAGAAAAGCAATCTGTCATCATCAGCACTTTTGACTGGTGTTCTGCTCTCCATGGACACATCCATCTAAGTGTTGATCAAACAGTGCTAAGTTTGAACTGTAGAACAAAATGAAAAATCATTCCAGAGTCTTTTAAAGTAAAAATGGGAATTTTTAGTTTAGTCTTTTTTTCTTCAAAAAGGATGTTTAACAAAATTATTAAAAAAATATAATCTGAAGTATGTCTGTCATAATTCTTCAACTTGTATTTACTTTCTTTTATATAAAAGTTTTTTAGTTAGTAAATTTATATAATACAAAACCATACAGTAAAATAGCAAATTTAAATGAGTTACAGTTTGGAAACAGCAAATAGATGAAGCTTTAGTATATTTATCAGTAATAAAAATACATAGAGAAATTAAGACTAAATAAACTAGGATAAACCACTTTAGCAATTATTACAAAGCCTCAATTGCTTTTACCTCCAGTGTCAAAATGTCCCCTTTCTACTGAACATTCCTCAGAGAGGGGACAGGAAATATATAAAAGTTCTTATACTATGAGTCCTTTGAAAAACATGAAATTATGCCAGGCTGATGTCCATAAATAATTACCTGTAGCTAATCAATATTTAACTTCAAAGAAATGCCTTGGTGATGAATCCTATTCAACAGCCAACCAGCAGTTTACTTGTAAACACTAAATAAATGGAAAGCCTTAATATCAGCTGCTTAACTCCACCTTCAGAACCCATTCTCTTCACACATCCATCTCTGTGTTTTCAATTCCCCAAAACATTCATTTTGCATTTGAAATTTCCTGTCTTTGCATGAACATGATTTTCTTTGAGTAACAAGGATACTTTTAAGGATTTTAAGTCTTCCCCCACTGGCCCTTCCCCCTGTATGGATGAATATAAATGCAAATACCACTGCTGGAATATTTTCTTGATGAAGTTCTTTGCGTTTTTCCTGGAAAAATAACAAGACTCAAAAACTTATTGCTGATTTTATGATCTTAGGGAAACTTCTCTGCTTTGTTACAATATAATGGCGTTATTTTTGTTTGTTTGTTTTATGTGTGATCAACTATAAAAACACCAGTAATAAAAGTACAGTTAAAAGCTTTCTTCCTTGAACATCTTTGCTCTTTTTTAATCTCTGGTCATTGCATGTGTTGAATTTCATGATAAAAAGAAGATGGCAGTTTTTACTCCAGTTAGTATTACAGAGCCAGAGTAGTGAGCTGAACTGCTATTGAATACATTAATCCTCTGATTATCATTTGAAGTACAGGTAAATTTTTCAATATGTATTTGAATAAATGTAGCTACTATTTCTACAGCTGCAAATACATTTGGTATTGGGAACATTTATCTGAGAAATAATTTTGAAAGATACACTTTTTAACATTTTTATATTTATACAGATGGGAAAATTGAAGAGCCATATGTAACATTAATTTTGTTTTCATCACTTTTCTGGGTGAACTTCAGGCCACAGTGGGATTTATAACAAAATATACCTTTACTATGGTGAGATCAGGATTTCATCTCATATCCTTCAGTGCTTAACCTAAAATTATATTTTATTTTCCATGTGCTATTTTATTAGTTACTAGAAATGGAGAGTATAATTCTGACATACAGCAGTTATTTATAAAGTTCTGATTGGGTTTCTCCTCCAGTAATTTGAAGTATTTAAACAGGTTGGTGAATATTTAATAGAGGAAGGTAAGCATGAATGCCATGAAAACAAACCTGTTTGCAGGTGGATATTGCAAGGGGAAGATATGGAGGATGTGCATGCTCCGTTATTTGTCTAAGAAACTAGTTTCTACTGTAGACATCATTCATGTAGACTTTGCTCCCATTTCACTGAAAATTTGAAAGATAAGATAAATCTAGGAGAATGTGGAGCTAAGAATAGTTGTTAACTTTGTTTTGGTTTGACCTATGGGTGGATGAAGTGATGCAGGGGAAGATGGGCTGACTTAAAGCAAAATATGGCAGCCTGGGGTGGAAGCATTCTCCTGGTGGTAATACAGTGCCTTTTTTTTTTTCATTTCCCAAGTCCCATTCTTGCATCCACTCAGGAGTTCTGCTGGGGCCTGTGCCTTTAGGTCGTGCCTTGCATGGCTCCAAGGCACATCATCCTGGGTGGCCTTTGGATACAAGGTGAGACCCCACAGGGTGTCTCATTCAGGCATCTTTGGCCAGAAGGAGGGTGGAAATGCACTTAGCTGAGAGGGGAACAAACAGCACTGAATGTGTTGGACGGTCCTGCAAGACTGCTCATTTTTGGTAAATGAAACGTCTGAAGGACAGTGGGAATTTAAGGACTGGAATTCAAGAAGTGTTTTTCCAAGTCTCATACATCCAGTTTCTCAGCAGGATCCATACAAGTGCCTAGAGAGGCAACCTCTGGTTCTTGAGGGGAAAAAAAAAAATCTGTACAGAGTTAAAAGATACTGTTGAGTAACCTAAAATAATGAAGTTGAGGAGCATTAAAACTTTGAGCTAATTACAGCTCCACCAACTGGACACAGTCTAAAGAATTTGGGAACTTTGAACTGTTAGATTTCATAGAGCGAAAGAGAAACATTGACTAACAATGACAACAGTGACAGTATGATGTAGGAAAATGCCCTTTCTTGGCAGATCTGAACCAACATGATCCATTTTTCAGCATCTATAGAATTAGAGCAGTTAGTTTGGTTTGGTTGTGTGAATGCCCCCATCCTAAATATGTTATTCATACTGACTACATTTGCATATGAGTCACATTCAGTTTGAGTTTGCCAGATGTCCATTTATGTTTGTTTAAATAATGAGATCATTCCATGAAGTGAACAGGACCTAAAAGTACAGAGAGGAGACTGTTTGGAAAAGCGAGATTTAAAATATCTTTTATATTTTCCCATTTTGTGGTATATTATGCAAGCAGGAGCACAGCAATGCAGAGGCGCTCTTCAGAAAAGCTGTGTCCATTGGTAACTGTTCATTAAATAATATGTTATATAAGAAAGATTCATTGGATTTGTTTCTATTTCCCAGCCAAGCCAATTTTCCCATTAAGGAGCATGTCCTCTTTCTGAATAAATTCAAAAGTACCATTTTCAAAGCCAGCATCATTTGTTGCTTCTCGTGTTATGTGAAGATCCTAAGTTTTTTTGGGTTATTTTATCTTTGACTAGCATGGAAAATTTTTAGAATGTCCTGCTCAAGGCAATGCTTATTCATAAACTGAGTGAAGAAGGGGGAACTGAATTCTCAAGTTTTATGTTATTGAATTTACATAAACTTTTAACGAGCAATAAACTTTTCTTATGCACAAATGGAGATTACCAACTAACCACTTGAGTACAACAAAGGTTCCTCAAATGTGTACTTAATTCATTTGAGACTTCTAAAATCTTGCTCAAGCCTGAAGAAATTCTGTTTTTTTCATGCTGCAGCCAATCACTACACACATTAAACATTTGCTTTAGTACTTGGTGAAATGAATTTAATCCTATACAATTTGAGATTGCAGCCTTGGTAAAGAAAGTTAACAGCAGCATAGCAGAACACACATCTGGCGAGCTACTCTGATCTCTTTAAAGCAAAATTTGCAAGGGAAGGCTGCAAGAAAAGAAAAGGGAGTGTTTAGCCAAAGCTCTTGGTCAAAGCTCAATAAAGAACTATCTAGGAGTATAATGATATAATATGCAATAAAATGAAACCACTAAAATTCAGTTTCGTGCTACGCTTCTCCAACTGATAAACCTACCAGAAGCAACAGAATCTGATGACATAATGTGAGAATTATAATTCTATTAATTGGAGAAGGAGGTTTCTCGTGTTGTTTTTTAAGATGCAACAAATTATATTGTGTGGACTGTGCTATATTTGTCCATTCAGACCCCAAAGAAATATGGATCACAAGCACAAAAAAAAATATGCAAGCTCCCCCAAGCAAAATGCTTTGGTAGAGAAGATAGAAAGAAGGCAAGATACTTTTCAAATCAGAGAAATTGCACCAGCACAACAAAGTGGGGTTTTTTTTGTTCATTTGCTCCAGACTCTTCTAGATACAGCTTCTTTAGAGATTAGTCTGCTGTTTCTTCCATTTTCGTAAATAGAAGAACACTAAAGTAACAGCAGCTGTTACTTTAATGTATCAAGAACAGACTTTTCTGACATTTATTTGAACTAGATCTGCTTCAAAATCTGTTGTAAATCAGTGGGCTGGGTTCTCATCAGGCTGTGTATGGAGCTCTAATGCCTGCTTTTGTGGAGAGATGCAAAAGTTTCAACAGCTGAAAATTTGCAGTAGAGACACAAGCAAACCAGGTCGGATGGGGGTCTGAGCAGCTGGTCAAGTGGAAGGTGTCCCTGCCCATGGCAGGGGGTTGGAACTGGCTGATCTTTAAGGACCCTTCCAACACAAATCATCCTGTGATTCCATGCTTCTATTACTGAAGGAGAGTTTTATGATTGTGTGGTGTTTAGAAAATATGTATGTGTTCTGCTGGTGACTAGATCTGACACATTCAACTCTGTTGAAACAAATTGCCAAAATATTCTAACTACCTGGTTTTGCGTAAATTAGAGGAACTTATGGAGCAGCAAAGCACAGGGACATAAAAATGTTTCCCTTTGTGTATGAAATAACAGAGCTGCAACTTTATCCTGAGTGCATTTTCAAAGTGAAGTGGGAAGCTGTCACTAGCTTTGCCTTGCATTCTGTGTTGATACTTTAAAAATAGTCTGTGTTATAAAACAAAATGGGCATTCAAGTGACTGCTAGAGCAACTAACTGGACTGCTGATTGATAAAACAGATCAGTTTTTGTTGAAAGCTGTAATTAAAGCTGTGAGTCCAAGATATATGAGTCAGGACATATTTTTTGAAAAACCTTCCATTTGCCATTGCATATGAACTTGTGCACAACAGTCTGACAGAAGTGCTGGATTTCAAAATTCCATTACTTCCTTTCCCTTGAGTAGCATAACTTTTATGTCATATTAGCCTTGTACCACTACCTTTCAGTCTCACCCTATGTCATCATTATATGGGTATTCAGTTGAATTTGGGCTGATTAAAGGATAGTCAGATTGAAAACATCTCTCAGTTGTGATAGTATTTGTTTGACATTTGAACTTGAACATTCAAATGGAAGGAATTTTGCAGTGAATTTTATTTATTAATTAATGCTTAAAAAGTTCAAATGCCTTTCAGTAAACCACTTTTTTGTCATTTATATGATATGACCTACCAGATCTTGCTATGGTATTCTTTTTTGGTGGGGAAGATTATCTATACTGCAAGTATATATTTTATAGATACATATAGTTCACATTGTTTGGCAGTAGGGGATAAAATGCAGGAACAAGCGAAGTAAATAGAAAAATGATGACTTTTCTTCTGGGAACTACTTAAACATGCTGCCATTTAACTTAACAGTAGGCTTTGAATTTTTGAATATGCTGTCACATTCAGTTGAATGTGTATTCATGTGCATCGCTTTAAACCTGAAGCAGTATTTTTTGTAAAAGCAGCAGCTGTAATTTCTATGGGGATTTACCTAGCATGGCAGCAAGGCAGTTTAGCATTTTCAAATAGCTTGTGTAGAATTTGACAGCTTTAAAGTTACTTTTAGCCTTCTGTACATTTTATTTTGGAGAACACAAATACTCCATTAAAAAGTTGTCATTAAATTGCACACATTGAAACTACACAGTTCTTTAGTTGTTGAATTTTTGTTGTTGAATATGGTTGGATTTTTGCTGACAAACCCTGGCATTTGTTTTCAGGTTTTCTTAAAGTTGATTGATCTTTTTTTTTCTTTTATTTCAACAGCTTGATGATGTTGTCCGTCAGAGAAATCTGCATAGTTTGGAACTTTTCCTTTCATGTGCACAGAAACAGTTAAATGTTTTATTAAAGGAAGAGCCAACCCCAGAGGAAAACAGAGACTGACATTCTCAGTGCTGCTGATACAGTGTGATTTGCGAAGCTGCAAATCTCCATCCAGCAAATGATGAATATATTCCAGTCTTTTCGGATTGTATCGTCAAGTCAAGATTGATCTGAAATGCTTGATAGAAATGTTTGTGGATGATGTTCTTTTATTTATTTATTTATTTTACTACTGTTATCAGATAGCAAATATGAGAGGGAAAAGATCCTTGGGGGGAAAAAAGTTTGTTTTGTTTAGGATTTGTTTTATTTAGGATTTTGCTTTCATTATATTTTCTGGTAGCCCATGGTTGAAGTTCTAGATAACTGCAGCAGTGATGAAAACATTTCCCTGTTACGTCTGTTTTAAATTTGGCGTCGTGTTAATGTGATTCACTGTAATTTCTGATATTTTAAAAAATGGAGACAAACAGTTGATTATAGATACAAATCCATCTCTATTTCCAAAGTATCTGCCCAAGTCCATTGCCTCAGGTGTGCCTGAGTAGCTTATTATTTCTCACGGCTTTTGATGTATAACCGAAGAATCAGTCCTGAAACATAAGAGTGTTGTCAAGCATTTCTTAAGTCATTTATAAACAAATCCAGCTCTAGGAACAGAAAAATTTAAAAACCAAACAGTGCATCTGTTTAAGGTAGTGCAAAACATTGCCATGACCAATGTATAGTATGTATTTTCTTTCTGTTTTACAGAGCTCGTTCAATTCCAAAAGTCATTTTCTCATGAAATTACGATTAATGTGACTGACTTCAGTTTCAGGAAGAAGATGTATGTAATTATGTGGAGACTGATACTGCACTGCCTCAGTGGAATTTCTGACAGAATAAGGAGTGCAGCTTGCTGACCTCACATGCCCTTTCTAAATGTATTGAAGGAAGTAGAAAACTCCCCACTGACATTGTTGGACTTTGGATCACTCGTAGGTCTTCCTAGACTTGATAAATGCAGATGGAGTGGAATTTCTGTGCCTATACTTTATTGATTGTAGATTTGGGGCCTTAGTTATAGAAGATTTCTGAATGAAATAAGGGGAAATAAGTGTTATGCTTAGGTATGTAAATAAACTAAGAATGATCTCTCTTACGGTGAGTTAATCGGCCTTTTTTTGGTGTGGTTCTTTTTATGCAGAGGTGTTTTGGGGTTTTTTGTTTAGCTGATTTTTTTTCATCAGCACTTTTCATAAATTGCTTTCTTATAGCAATAAGGAATGGTTGCATATGTATTTGGCAGTATGAAATATGTATTGCAGAAAGGTAAGGTTTTTATTTAAATTTTTTTCTATGCTTCATTCTTGTAATGAAACCCAAAGGTTTTGTCTTTTGTATAGACAAATGTCCACTGAAGAAATAAACAGTGCTGGTTTTACTAGATGATAATCTTACCCTGCAAATGCATTAAAATCCAGTCTTCTATTTGATACTTAATTGATTGATCAGTTTCCATTTTTTCTGGCAGACAAGAAAATCCTTTAATGTTAACGAGTCACCTACTGATTTTCTGTTCCTAAACTGGTGAAATTTTTGTCTCTGTAACTGCACCAAAAATGTCACAGATGTCCCCATGGGGTTTTTTTGAATGTAGAGGTACAGTAAAAGGAAATTGATTGCCTAGTGCTGTCTCACAATATATGTTTCATTGTGGAAATTTGGTATGAGCAGATTCCTAAGTGAACTTCTTGGTTTTGTTCTAGGCCTGTACATGAAACAATATTCCTTTTTTACTAAAGACATCCAAGCGTTCCCCTTCAAAGCCAGAGCCTTACATGTCTATCAACCTTCTCCTAATAAAGAGATTTGTATTCTGACTTGCAACACTATGTAAAAGCACTTTTTGGAGAAGCTTATGGTTGGAGTCAGTAAGATTTCACTGGCAACTGTGATGTATCTTTCCCATTAGATCATGTGTTATTTAATTTCAGCTCTTGAATATTGTGATTGTCACAGAGATCTGTAGGTATTTTTTTCTTAACTCTGACAGTTTTAGTCCTTTGATCTTCCTCTCTACCCTGCAAGCAAAATTACAGACTACACCACAGACATGCAAGACCAAATTGGGAGCTGGGGTTACATTCAAAACTCCAAGTCTCAGAGAAGAAATTTACTTATACAGTAAAACCAGACCTATTCAGTAGGTGAGCTTTGCAGTATACAATAACTTGCACCTTATCCATACTGCATCCAAAGCTTTAAAGCTTAAGGATATTTTTCATTATTTCTATCTAACCATAGAAGAATGCAGTTTGTGGAAATCTGGGAGAAGGGAATCACAGAGTGGCCTGAGTTTAGGATCATTAAGGAGCCTTAATGATCATCCAGTTCCAACCCCCTGCCATGGCCAGGGACACCTTCCACTATCCCAGGTTGCTCCAAGCCCCATCCAACCTGGCCTGGGACACTTCCAGGGATGGGGAACCCACAATTTTTCTGGGCAATTTGTGCCAGGGCCTCACCACCCTCACAGAAAGGAATACTTTCCTAATATCCAATCTGAGCTCACTCTCTTTCAGTTTAAAGCCAGGGACAGGTTTGCAAAACCCAGTCTGCCTCCTAGAAGTTGACACACTTTTTTCTTTTAATTCTTTTTTTATTCCTACATACACACTGGAGAACGATGTAAAAGAGAAAATAGCATGTTGTATGTCTGCACGGTAGAAATTTATCTGCCTCTGAGGCCTGGCTGGTAGCATTAAATTTTGTGAAGACTGTACTGGGAGGAACAAGAAACCTTGGAACTAATCCTCAGAATCAAAATGCAAGAACTAGAACATCAGCAAAGCTAATATAATAGACATTTTATGTATATGGTCAGATACTTCATATTAGAAATAAACCTTAAATCTTGTTATGTAAAGACATGGTTTGGACAGTCTGTTATGTGTATCAGAAGTGACTTAAAATGCAGGGCAACAGTAGATCCACTGTTTAAAATGCTGTCTTTCATTGGTGTTAGTCAGGCCTACTCTATTTTAACACTTCTACTTCATGGTCTAGAACTGAGCAGTTCTAGACCATGTGATTTGTGTGATTTACGGCCAATAGTTTACATGGAGTTAATACTGAATATTGTGGCATCATGCAGTCCTACACATTTGTGTTGTATTTCTGTAGATTTCTGTTGGCTCCTTACCTGCTTCCACTACAGGATTCTAGATTGGTTCTGAGACCACGTGTGTGCAAGTCATGCACTAAAGGGAATTACTGGCAACATGTTTTTTGTATACTCTCTATACTTAAGATACAGGAATATTTGAATTTTTGCCTTGCTATAAGAATCTCATTGACGAATTACACTTGAATTCCTTGAACCATTGAATTCCTTCATCATTAGGTGGCAGAACAAAGAAAAAGCAGTAGTCATTCCAGAGGCTGAGATCACGTTAGTATTTTGAGATTTTTGTGCATCTTTACATTGGCTTCTGATCAGAAGTGTGTCATGTCCTGCCAGCTCAGTAAATGACAATGTTAATTCCTGACTGTCTGAAGTTATCCATGCAGACATGACCTTAAAGAGCCTAATTCCTTTTCACACCAGAACTCCCTTAGAACACTCAAGACCTTCCTCTTCCTTTGCATATTTCCTATGCTCACGTTTGAGCTTACAGATTTTTCCCTACCTCTTGGATAAAGGGAACATGTGATAAGATTTTGCCTTGCTTCCTAGAACAAAATAGCCACCAATGTAAATTGTTTATCAGGGGGACACAGATAATTTATGCTCACTTTCAGATCACATATGGTGTCAGTGCAGTTATCAAATGGCCTTAGTTTAGGTACTGTAAACTCCATTGCAGGACTGACTTAATGTGTGGATGAGATTTTCTTAATTTTTTTTTTACATAGCTGTCTTGAATGCTGTATAGAAAGATTTTATAACATCTGTGGCATTCTTTATTCATCAATGGCCTGTAAATGTGCCAGAGAAACACTGGACTGGAAAATGCTTTTTTTACATGGGTGCAATTCATGCCATCAATTAAATTCAATGTTCTTGCAGGAACTGACAAAAAACATGTTTTCTTTTCTGTGGTCTGTCCAAGAATATTGTTCTTTTGAGGAAGACTCATCTGCTACCATTGTTTTCATCTTTCATTAATTTTAAAGCCCACAAAAAATTAATAGTACTGCTGCTGAAGTAGAGTCATATTTGAACAGTAGAATATAGTGGGAAAACCACCCAAGTTGTACTATCAAGTTTTGTGTTTGCTGATTTGCTCAAGTTTTGTTATTTGTTTCACCTTTCAGTGATACAACATTCTTGTGATAATAATTATAATTATTATCCTATGATAGTAGCAATAATAGTAAAAATATTTTTCTGTGATAGATGTGGTATTGATATTTTATCCATGTCTTATATGCTATGGAATTATAACCATTTTAATATGCATCAGAGATTGACATTTGCTTATATTGCCTGTAATTCCTCACATTTCAGACTTACACAACCAGCATTTTTTAGATGCTTTCCCTTGTGCATTCTATTATTTCCACTGAATAGTAAAATGCACAAAGTATTACTGAGTAAACACTCAAACTATTAATGAATAATACAGTGCACAAAGTATTACTGAATAAGCACTCAAACTATTCTTTTTTTCAGATGACAATTTTAAACAGTTTAACAGTGAACACTAGTAAAACAATGAGATAATTTTAATGCACATATCCAAAAAATGTGATTCCCAACAAAATACTACAAATTTATCTTTTTTTTTTCATATTTGATAATGAGTCTGTAGTAATAGGTATAGAACAGTATCAGAAGTCAAATCATTGGCATTTGTTCTCTTCCTTCAAGTTAAAATATTTTGTCTTCTCTCAAAAGCCAAAGCATTCTTTTTTCATCAATGGCCCATTGATGGTCATCATATGCCTCTCTGCATTTAAAAAGAAACTTGTCCTAACTGACTTCCTCTACAGAATGCTGTAGGAGGCTGTTTAATCAAGGGAGAAACAGGATTGGTTTTGCTGAATGAACTTTGAATGTTGTTCCAGTTCTTGCACTACTACCAAATTAGGGCACAAATTAGGGCAATAAGTGTTCACGTCAATCTTGCTGCATAAACTTTCCAGAAGATGACTGGTCATGGTGATACGTGGCCAGTCTCTATTTTTGTGGCAGTAACTTTTAAAATTCCATTACTTAAACATCCCACTCTTTTATTATGGTCATTGATTACGTATTTAGAGCACAATTGGGAAGTGCTGGCTCCCAGGAAGTCAGCAGGAATTCTGCTGTTGGTTATTTGCTAATCAAAATGTCTTCCACGTGTCTTGGAATTGTGACCACGATGAATATAAGGCACACAGTTCTGTCTTTGTATGGTTCTAGAAATACACCAAGAAATCAAGAGCAGATTTTGTGATCAGTTCTTTGAAGAAAGTGTCAGCACTTTTTCTGTTGGTGGTGTCCTGGAGAAGCGGGATGAGCTGTTGGCTTGAGATGTTGGTGAGGGGAAAATGTGTGTCCCATTATTGCAATACTGCTGCTAAGAAGGTCTCATCTCAGAAAAAAGTATAACATGAGACTTTGTACTTCAAAATTACATCCAAAACCCCAAAATAAAGTATAAATTAAAAATAAAATACAATAAAATATATTTTAAAATAGAAGTTTATGCTTTTTAAAACTTGGAAGCATTGCAAGGCTGACATGTTGACATCCAAATACATTAGTCTGACAAATGCTAGTAGGGGTTCCTGAGCATCCTGAGCAGAATGTTTTAGGAGCTTCTCTGGAGAAATCATGCTTGCTGGGGATACTACTGAACCAGCATGATGAACATATTCTTGCTTGATGGCTACACTAATGTTAAAATCTACACAATGAAGAAGCCTTTATATGTCTGCCAAATAAAATGGAAGAGGATCCAGTTGTTGTGTCCTAAGACAATGTATCATCTGATCATCTTCTTGGGAATCAGAAATGTGTTTGCTTCTCGGATGAAATAATTTTTCATTTGCAGAGATTGGAACAAAAATTCCTGTAAGCTCCAATCAGAAAGTGCAGAAGGCCTACAAAGGACTGATAGTTACACAGGAATGACAAGACTACTTGGAAGAATACAGATTATCACAAGCAGGGTAAGCATCAAGTTGCACTCAGTTTGACTACGCCAATATGTAATATAAATGTCATAGTCACAATGTGTGTGCACATTTTCAACACAATTTTTCAAAGAACAGGTGAGTTGATGGCAGAGGTGACACATTCATTCTCCATAATATTTAAGAAAGATTCAAATGGATTGGTTGATTAATTGTATGTTGGGACCAAATGTTGATACTTACTTTGGAGCATAAGCATCCAAAAGTTTGTGCTGGTTTTCACAGAGGAACCATATAACTCTGTTATCTGTAGCAATTACATGTTTTGATCAAATTTTTCCTCTTGGTTAAACTGCTAAGTCTTTTGTATCCCTTGTATACTCTTGTTATTTTGCAAAATTTAATTGTGGCCATCTCCAGGACAAAGCTTAGAAATGTCAGTTAACAACTTTAAAAAAGGTTTTCTACATTATAGCAAGAGTTGATCCACATTTTGTAGACTTTCTGTTGTTGACCTCAGTGAAATGCATGCATTTTTCCTTTAAAGAAGGCAAATTTGGAGTGCCAACTGGTTTGGTTTTATTAATCAAGAAAGCCTGTTGGTCAATCATGTTTCTCACAGTGCTCTGAAAAAAATACATACTGTTACAAAAGCATCCAGAAATCAACCAGAACAGATGTGTTTGTTGACTTTGCAAGTCAAAGTTTGCTATGGATTTTACTCCTGCTGTTAAATAGCAAGGCCGGGACTTTGCTCATTGTTTCTATCTAATGCCTTGCCTTCTTCACAATGGAGCTTTGAGGGAAAGTCAGCTATACCACCCTCAAAAAGGACTCTGATGAAGAAAAACACTGAAAAGTGTTCCAGCCTGGAGTCCATCTGGGAACATGGTGCTTCCATCTCCAAAGACACCATCCTGTCAACTTCTCTAGGCAAATCTATCATTCTACTCCAAATTTGCAGGGGGAACTCCCCCACTTTACATAGATTGTAATGTTACGAGTCTTGAAGGGAAATGTTTTAGCACACTTGCACAGTGAGGATACATCTGGCACTCAGGAGGGGTTCCTAACATGCTGTGCTACTGTCTTGGCTTTTTAATGTTGAATTTTCTGTAGCTGCTTCTTGTGCATCAAGTTAAAATCACTTCAGATACTATACTGAAAGAAAACTTGGAAAGATCTTGAATTCTGCATTCTTTTTTATTAGTGATCACTTCTGATATGTCTTTGTATAGAGAAGGAGGAGGTTTCCAGTATCGCAAAATTTTTGTCATTCTTCTAGTGACAGGTATGGTGTGGATCTTACTGCACATCTTCAAACACGAGTCCTTTGTCCTTAAAATTTGTCCTTGTGCTTAAAATCCGCTGATGGGACAGAATTCTTCCCCCTCAGTTTAGGAATTTGGGGTTTTTTGCAGAAATGGCATCACATATCATTCAACTTGTGTGCAGTTCTTTTGACAGGCTTGAGGAATTGACCACTTTCTACCCTTGTGTTTTCCTCTCAATAAATAGTGCCCCAAGATATATGTTCTTGACAATGCTGTAAAATCCTAGTCAAACATTATCATCAAATATGCCAAGATCTTCATGTATTTTTAAAAGCCACAGTGGTTTTAATCATTTTATTAATAAATAATCATGCTTTTTTATTGTACTTTATGGGTTTTAACTTCTTAACATTCAAGCTTTCCACTGGAAATGCAAGTGCTGGCAAGTCTTTTTTCCCCTTTATGAGATCTGAGATGTCCAGAATCACAGGAGGTATGGTGTTAAAGAAAACATCAAATATTGAAAATTTTGTGATACAATTGCCAGAGGAATAGTCACGGCTGGAATGTGGCTCCTCTGAAGGAGGGTGTCACACTTCTGCCCTGCTTCTCCTGTCCTGCTGTTAACCTCAGTGACATGGTTGGAACTTCACTTGCCCCTCAGGGTGAGGGCTTGGGGCTAATTCACAGGGTGGTTTCCACTAATGCTATCTTCATTTGGGATCCTACAGTCTTCTGGTACTAATGAGACAACATAAGCATTGTGCCATTCTGTTGCGTTATTCTGCGTCTTGTAACACCAAAACTCTTGGCAAACATTTTTTATTTAGATTATACAGAAGAAAAAGGATCACTCTCCTTCCACAAACAAATGTCACGGCTGTAGGATACACTAGAAAACAGAGGGACTTAACTTTGTGTAAAAAATTGACCAGTTGTCTTTGCTCCAGCTCCCAGAGCAGTAGCCACTGTGCCTCGAGTGTGGAGTCCTCACTAGTTCTTGTTGACAGTCAGCCACAAATGTGAGTGAAATCATGCAGACCCTGAATTAATCGCTCCCACATTATTTGGCTCATTCCATACCAAGCTGACAGGCTTCTAGGCAGCTTGGATGCAGATAAGGCAAAAATGTGGGAACCAACATGTGCTCCATGTGTCAGATTTCTGTCCATGGTCCAGTTTACAGAAAGGTTTTTTCACAGTAGAAATTCCAAGTCTTACCTCATTCTGACACAATAGAACAAGATAAAATTAGTAGAGCTGAAGCAGTCAAAACATATATTTGCAGGATCCACAACTTAAGTCTCAGCAATTGTATTTTAAATATGATTGCCAGTGAATAGAAGGAAAGCTTGGTACTGCTGAGGAAAAGTAGTAATTCTTTTCTCTATTCATTACCCTGTGGATATATCTAAACTAAGGTTAAAAATAAAGAGCATAAATAGAAGTGAATAATCACAGGTTCTCAGCAGACATAGATAAAAATTTGCAAAGCTTATTGTGTCCTCATAAATTTCATTAAAGCAAAGACAATGCAATGGAATTTGACCCATTAGAGCACAGAGTATTCAATTCACACCCTAAATTGACTGGGAAAGTAATAGAAAATTACTGATTCTCATTGTACAAATCAAGACCAAAAGGAAGCTTGTGATTGTCAATGGGAAAAAGGGAAGAACTGTGGAATAATGACCCATCAGCATTATAAGAAGATTTCATTTAGTATTGTAAGTAAATAATGCTTTAATATTGCACTAGGACCAAGTTAATAATGTGAAGTATGAATATTCTTTTTTCCAATGCTGCAATATTTGACATGTAAGATACTGTGAGACATGAATAAATGGCCATGCTGGAGAGTAATTTTGTTCTGTGAAGTAGCTCTGCTGCTATGCACTTCCCAAGGAGAGCAGCACTGCAGGGAGCAAAAGGAAGGTAGAGCAAACGGCTCATCATCATTAGCTTAGAGGAAAATTACAAAACAACTAGGTATGCTTGCTCAGAATAATCAGGGTTTTAATATTCCCTGGGGAAGGCCTGTTTTCACCATTTCCAGATCAGACCATGGATTGCTGTGATAATTCTGAGCCATGTGGATTCTACTCATGTTTGAGGTCCGCTCATTTTGAAGTGAATTCAGTGTCTGAGACTTACCTGGCAAGCAAGAAGAAAAAGCAATGATTGCAAAAAGTGATCTTGAGTTATCAACATATAGGGGCTATCAACTTCCAGGGCTAGTTAAAACTGTGTTTATTTCCCTAAAGAAGGTAGTATCAAACACTAAAGAGAAATGAAGAGCATCCAAGAAAAATTTCCCTAGACATAAAGACAGTCCAAGGCCAAAAAAATGGCACAAGCCAAAACTGCACTAAGCATGAAATTAAAATAGCAATGCTACACATTTGTAACCAAAATAAGAAACATGCTGCTAGTCTTCAAAAATAAAAAAAGATAAAAGCCCTTAATAATTTGCAGTTCTGCAAATTCTCAGTTTTTTCAGCAACATGCAGAGGAATAGACCAGTGAATCCACATGCAGAAGCTAGAGCTGATTCAGAACTAAAGGAGAACTTCCTAGATGCTGTAACGCAGTTCAGTGCTCGTAGCGCGAGCTCTGGTGTGCCCTCAATCAGAGCCCAGCTGCGTTACCTCTGTGCGTCGCAGAAGCGACTTCGGCATCAGGATAGGCCCTGGCTGGGTGCGCTCGCTGGCTTCTTTGCAGAGGAAACACGGCAGGAGCCAATGATACAGGCTCACGTTGGCTCAGAGATAAAAGGAAGAGAGAGGGGGTTCTGGTATGGCTTTCAACAGGTTTATTGTCAGAAGTTTCACAACCCAAACATGGTGATGATCTTAATCTCGGATCTCGCCGAGGGGCTTTTCCCCAGTTTTATAGGGGGTTTGAAAACTGTGGGGAAATGGGAAAACAACCAATGAGTTACAAGCCAGGGGGAGGATACAATTTAACAAGAACCACTGGGGGAAACCAAGAGGCAGGAGGTACAACAAAGAACCAATGAACAACTGAGTAAAGGAGAACTTTCCCGAACCGGGTGAGGCGGCTTGTACCCAGGTGCCGCCCAGGGGGGTGCGGCTTAGGCTTCTGAGCCGCCCTTCGACCCACCCTCTGAGTCTGCCTCTTCGGGAAACTTGATCCACGGGAGGGGCTGGGATTGATTGGCATCACGCTGCCCCAGCCCCGCAGTGGGCTGGGTCATAGCAACAATGCTGAAACTTGGAAATTTATAATAATAAAATGATACTAAATACATACTGTACTAGGTGTTGGTGTCAAGGTTTTGGTGAAGAGGAACTGCAGAGGCTGCCTTGTGCCAAACACAGCCAGCATGTCCCCACAGGGGAATTTGAGCCTGGGGAAAAAACACGGGGACAGGGAGAGAAGCTTTTTAAATTTTTGTTTCTCACCATCCAACTCAATTTTAATTGGCATTAAATTAAATTCATTTTCCCCAAGATGAATCTGTTTTGTTGACAGTAAGACAAGCTCCCTGTACCTCAACCCATGAGCTTTTTCTTCTTGTTTTTCTCTCTCTGTCCTGTTGAGGAAGGACAGTGAGCAAGCAGCTGGGTGGGCATCCAGAGCCAGCCAAGGACAACCCACCAGACATGCACTGACATTGGAGCCTCAGTGACAACTCCTTTAAGTGGATCCCCACTCCAGTGGTGTCAGCGGGGCTGGAAAACCAACCCGAGTCTCCTCATCTCAAACAGTTGTTCTATTGCCATCAGAAGGTGGGAGAATAAGAACAGGCGAAGGAGGGAAAAAGGGCCTAGTCTAGAGGAAGAGGGTGGCATGCAGTGCCAGTGCCAGAGGAGAGACTGTTCCTTCTTCCCAAGTCCTTCCTTCCTCAGCACACATTTCCCGATGAGGGTCCCAGCGGCATGACCGAACAGAAAACAAAAGTTGGGTGACCTCAGCCAACACTGAGATATTCTGTCCTGAGGGTCACAAGACTGGATGAGAGAAGACAAAATAAGGGAACAGCAAAGCAGCTGATAGGAAAGGAACAAGCAGCATTGGGAGCTGGCACCAGAGAAGTCAGCAAAACAGGGAGTGGACTGAACACAAGAGTGCAAGGGTGCAATGCTTAAGATCACAGAAACCTTGGAGTGAGCAATACTGAAAAGAATGAAAATGATGGTTGTGAGAGAAAGTCTTGACAAGGCTAATCAGAAAGAAAAAACAAATAGTGACCATTGAGATGCAGAACTTGGGTTGGGGTGGGGACAGGGAGGCAGGAGACCAGGATGAACTTGTGTGTAATGTTTGCTTCCACACACGCACTATTAAAGTTGGAGAGTGGTGCTGAAAGGGATTTAAATAGAGTTGATTTCCTGAGCTTGTAATGAGTCCATGCACTTTGGGTTTGGCTGAATTATTTTCCATTTTTGCTCTTTTTTTTTTTTTTTTCTACAGGAAGAAGTAATAATATTTTCAAACCAAGTGTAGTTCTGGTCCAAATCAGTTTTAAGATTCTAGTTTGGGAATGACAGGATCAAATTCTCACAAGCCTTCTCAGGAGATTACGGCCCAGTAAAGATTAAGATATTTCTGCTGTCTTGATCTAGATCCAGAAATTCTTTCCACTTCTGAGTCTGCTTTCCACTGAGTGCTGCTAAGGTGTATTTGAATCAGAAAAGTAGACTCCGAGCAGTTGTTTTTCTCTCTCCTTTGTCCTCTTCTCTCCTCCCACGTCCTAACCCCCAGCACTCACAAGATTTTCACTCCCTCCTGTTTCTACCTGGCTGCCAAAAAAAAGGAGAACAAAAACATCACAGTTCACCCTTCCGGTTTTTTAAAAAGATCAGATCTTGAGGCTTTGGTTTTGTGTCATGTCTATATGAGGTAAAAACCACTCAGCTTTTTTTTTTTTTTTTCTCTCCAGCCTTAAAACCTGATGTTGCTTTGGGTTTGTGGTAAAAAGGAGATTAATGTCCTCATATATTCCCAACAACAAATATTCTCTTTTCTTTTGCATTCAGTTTTTTTGCATTGATTCTGCAGAATCACATGACCTACTGGACTGGCTGGATTGATAGCCAGTCTCAAGCCAATATGTTTTTTTCCTATGCTGTTAAGTGTCCCTGCTGACTTCTGTGTTCTGATGTGTTTTTGGATCACCATGGTACGATGCTGTCAAGACAAATATAATTGTCTGTTTGATATTTTTTTTTGTTTACTGTCAAAATACTGCAGAAGGTGGTCCTCAACTTTCTAGGCAGGAAGCACCAATATCCACACACACACGGAGATCCACACTTACCCGTCACAGATGTTGTCACATTGAGCTAATCGTGCAGCCTGGTTAAGAAGCTGTAGTTGAAGGCAGAGGAGGAGTTTTGCAAATCAAAGCTTGACTGCAGAGTTGCTTGAGTAGTGACTCACTGAGTAGTCACTGTAAACAAATTAATTTGTGCCTCAGTTTACTGCACTGTAAAAATTAAGTGTCATTAAAGTGTCTAGAAGCTGAAATGCTATTCTGAGAACATACTGATGTGCTTTCTAATTCAGGTGACCATTGGTAAGTGTTGTCCTGACTGTATCTCCCCTGAGAAATAAACAAATTGGTATTTGGAAAGCTGCCATTCCCAGCAGCCATGCACTCTGAACATTCCTCCTTCTCCACCATTGCACTTTGTTTGTAAGGGACTTTTCAGTTGTTTTCTTTATACTGGAAAATGTGAAACACAAAATAAGCATGGAGCAAAAAAGATTGCTAACAAGTGCTAAGGAAGGTAAAACTGTTGGGATGGAGTTTTTTTTAGGAACTATTTCCTCCATAAAAAATCAGTGCCTTCTTTTTATGGGAGGAGGTAAAAAACAAGGAGTTGGGAGCGAGGGTGGGGGGAAGGTTGCATGTGGCTGTAATGATTAAATGTTAGCTTTGCGCCTATTTTTTTTGCCTGCTAGGAGCTATATACCATGGTGATACACAAACAAGAAGTGACCAATTATTCATGTCAAAAGAGGCTTCATGAATCACAGGGAAACAGTAAATTATGTGGAAAAGCACATTCCACACTCTTCAGGATCTAATTGTGACAACTTGGAATCAGTATAATAACCATGCACATTCCTTTTAGTAAGATATGGGGGTGGGTACAAAAGGGGTTCTGATAGTACTGGAATGGTTTGCAACAAAGCCTTTCTTCTCTTTTTGAGGAGAAAAAAAGCCTATTTTAGCTGCCTGCTCTAGTGTGGCTCATTGAAGTATGTGCCAGGTGCATAAACGAAGCCCTGGCAGAACTGGCCAGCCTGGAGAAGGTCAAGCCCTGAGGAGCGTGTTGTTTTTTAGCAGAACACCAAGGGGAAGGTGTGTGCGGTGCCACCAGTTAGCTGGAGATGAAATAACTATTTCATCAACACAGCATGTCTGTCCACTGGCATGCATTTTTGCTCCTTTGGTGGCACACTGAAAGGGAGGAGTTTTTCCAAACACTCTCCTGGTAGACAACTTGCACTGCATGGGTTTTTCCTTGCCCAAGTGCTGGGGTTCAGCCTCCCACGCTGAAAGTCCAGTGGCACAAAAACCCTCCCACGCTCGTGGCCTGATCTTGCAATCTGCTCTACCTGAGGGCAGAGCTGTGCACAGTCAAGTTCCTTTGACTTCACTCAATCTCTGGGATGGCACTTATATCCACTTGCCCCAGACAAGGCCGTGGGGCAGGGGAGCTAATGCTGGAAAATAGCTTTTAGGTAGCAAGTAGCTGTTTTTCCTTCTGCTTCTAGTGAAATGACATTGATCAAAGTCCATCCTTGACTTCACTGCCCGGGGCTGCTTCGCTTCATGATCTGCTACAGAAATCCATCACCTGTTTCATTCCATGTATACATCTGTCTAGTTACAACAGGCAGCCTCAACAGACAGCGCAGCATCTCCAGCAGTGTCAGAGCTGTTTGGTTCTCAGGTGCTTTGGTGGTGTAGGGCTGTGTTAGCAAACACAGAGGTTGCTGTGCCTGCACAAAACCCTTTGTCACAGAATGCAGTGTCTGAGGAGCATCTGCTGATGCCTTAGGATTTGAGCTTTTATATTTTTCATATATTTGTAGTGTATCACTCTAAACTCCATTTACAGTGTTAGCTACTGTTCTCACATTTTGGTCAGACAAAACAATTCCTCTCTAGGCCTGGAAACCAGGGACACCTTACTGTTTCAGGCCCCAAGATATGTAAACAGGGAGCTGGTGGGGGAGAAAACCTGGGTTAAGTGACTTCATTACCTGAAGATGTAATTGGAGGATTAACCCCTGATATGCAAAGGGATCAAACTTATAGAAGTATGAAAACCTGTGACCCGTCGTCCATTTTTGGGTGTAGCTCCTGGGTGGGCTTTGACTGCCATAAACATACCTGAAGGTCCTTCAATAAATATAACCACTTTTTATTCTCTTAATTTTGTCTAGCCTCTGTTTTTAGGTAGCCCCAACAAGGCACCACTGCCACTTGGTAAATCAGGCAGCAAATCTAACATGACAGTGTTCATGGTTCTGAAATGTCACTCCACTGACTTGTTGAGAGAAAACAGATACCCCTTAGCAAGGGCCTTAATAGTACCTTTCCATGAGCACCTAGGATCCAAAGAATGAAGTCAGAATGGACATGGAGTATGTAGCACTTGAACCCCATAACTTGACTTATTAAAGTGGTAAAGAGAAAAAAATATTTTAGCCTTAAATCAAATGCCAAGTGTTAGTAACACACAGGTTTCTGGACGTGGGAGCCCCTCACATGGAGAAATTCATGTGCAGAGGTGCAGGCACAGAGAACTAACACATAGACAGGATAATCAGAAAGAGGCAAAAATACACAGGTCCTACTTTCGGCCTCTCTTCAGAGGCTGCACTTCTCCCTCATTCTCTGTGCACCGGATGGCCAGCCATGGTTTTGAACTGCAGGGGTAAAGTTCCTGCTATCAACAGAAATTCACTGAGTTCACACTAATTTTGTTTTTTAGTGGCTTTGCTCGGGATGAAATGATTGCACAGGGTGGCAGTGACAGGACTAGAGAATCAGTCCCGTGACATCCTCTGAGCTTAGAGTGGCTGATGAGGAGTGAGAGGAGGGGCTGGTTTATGCTGCAGGGGAGGAGTCCTGTTGCTGAAACACTCCTCTCACCAGAGGTGCGGGCCAGTGTGTTGTGCCTCAAATAGGGTAAAAAAGAGCCAAGGTGCCCACGGTCCCTACTTTACTTTTTGTTCTTTTTCACCATTCATCAGGTGCCATGTCACATTTAATATTTTCCATTTGCTTTCGGCCAATATAGTCTGGTACTGCTCAACAGCAGAAACCTGTTGATTCTGGACTGCTAACTACTACTGGCTGGCACACCAAACTGTAGGGTGACTGAACTGTGGTGGAAGACAGACAGAATTGTTTCCAATGTACACCTAAGGAGGCCCTCAGTAAAGAAAACATTGATTTTGGAGAAGGGCTTTTTTTTTTTTTTTTTTTTTACCTATCTGCTGCCAGCAGGCTGTAAATAGGATCCCTATATTTTTCCCTGTTGATACTAACCCACATTGGAGCTCATCAGCTGCCTGCAAGCCAGTAGAAGTTGCTGAGCACTGCTAGAAGCCACACACACCTCGGAGCAGATGAGGTCTGTCCCAGCTGTCACAGACTGGTTACAAGGAGCGAAGGCACTGCGGGCAGCCCTGCAGCCCACGGGTGGCCTGTGACTGCTGGTTCACTGGGTTCATCTTGCCTTCATGGCCCAAATCCTGCTATTATAAATCATATAGGTACGAGTTTGTTCCTGGAGCAACTTGTTTGCTTTATTTATTTGGAAAATTTCAGTAACTGCGCTCACCACAGCCTCTTTTTCTGCTGCTGAATTTGCCATAACTGGGGCTTGCTCAAGAATGCTCCATCTTAACAGTGTGTGATTTCCCCTCATGATTTCTGAACCACATTCTGAATAGATGTGCTGGTAAAGTGTGGTAAATACATTTCCAGATAAAGTGATGGTATCTCAGAAACAACCCACTTCTCTAGAGACAGAATGCCATGGATTTGAGGCACCCTCAGACTAAAAAAGAGTTGGACATCCTGTCCCATTTCCCTCCTCCCCCAATTTTAAGATCAGTGAAACATTTAGAACAGAAAACAATTTATTTTTAGTACAATCGCACAGTCACTTCTGGTTTTATTTATATTTAAATTAAAACCAGCCTTTAGCCCTTCAGCTAACCCAGAATGCTAGTGTTATTTAAGAAAGGGGAAAAAGAAAAAAAAAGAAACAAAATAAGAAAAAGTTTAAAATAGCTAAATAATTAGTTTGGACCTGACATCCCACACTGAGAGGAAACAACAGCACCCTGTGATGGCTATAGGCTTTAGAAAGGTGGTGGAAAAACTAGTCAGATGTGCTGTGCACATGTAGAAGGTTATGGGTTACAGGAGGCACATGTATGCTATGTGGCAAAGAAATAGTTAAAACAGTGCTTGGGCTGAGTCAAATGTCCAGTGGTGCCTGTTTGGAACATTTTCCTTTGAGTCATTTTGTTTGAAATGTAATAAATGGCTGGTCAATCTGTTGTTAGAGCCTCTGTAGTTGTTGCCTGGAATATTATTCCAAAATGTTTACTCCACAGAGGTGTCTCATGAGCGGTGCCTCTTACTCACATCTGTCACTTTTTTTAGGAGGGGTAACTTGAACTTGCTCTTTTTTTTCACTCACGTCTCACAGATGTTCAGACTAGCATGGCTGTTTCCTTCAGTCACCCTGTCACTGCATATGCATTTCCAAGGGGAATTCAGGGACAGATTTAAAAGTGATTGAAGTGAGCAGAAAGACGAATTTAAGTCAAGTATATTCATAATTGAAAAATGTTTCCAGTACAACCAAAATGCTTGGGAAAAAGTGAAAAAGATCAGTGACTTGTCGGTCATAGGGAGGTTTCAATGAGAGATCCAGATCTATTCCTTGAGATGTTGTGGATGTCAGTGAGTGAAGAGCCTTAACATAATAATCCCTGATATTCCCAAAACCCCGAATTCATGATGTGTGAGTATATTTTAGTGGATTTTTTTGAAAAGCCTGGTATGTATATGACACAAAGGAGGCTCTATGTGATTTATCTTTCTGCAGCCATCCACTGTGGTCCATAAAGAGCTGAGGTACTCCTGCCACAAATTCCACACAGCCTGGAACTGAAGGGGAGCTGCAAGGAATGTGGGAATGGTGTGTTTGATTTTCAGATTTGATTTCAGATTTCAGAGTGCACACACTGCAAAATCCTTTTGGTGGGGGACTGTGAACTGGGGCTTGTGCTGGTGCGCGGTGCTGGTTTGAGCTGAGAAGAGCTTCAGCTGCATAGGAGACATCAAGACATGGGATGTGCTTTGGCATACACAGAGGTGGGTTTTGCAGGGAGTTCACAGAATCAGAACTGTGGACTATTCTGGGTTGGAAGGCACACACCAGGATCATTCAGTCCACCTCCTGGCCCTTCACAGGACACCCCAACAATCCCACCCTGTGCATCCCTGAGAGTGTTGTCCAAATGCTCCTGGAGCTCTGGCAGCCTTGGGGCCGTGCCCATTCCCCGGGGAGCCTGTTCAGTGCCCCACCACCCTCTGGGGGAAGAACCTTTCCCTGATACCCAACCTAAACCTCCCTGACACAGCTCCAGCCGTTCCCTTGGGTCCTGTCCCTGGTCCCAGAGAGCAGAGCTCAGAGCCTGCCCCTCCTCTTCCACTCGTGAAGAAGCTGCAGAACTGCTGTGAGCTCTGACCTCAGTCTCCTCCAGCTGAACAAGCCAAGTGACCTCAGATACTCCTCATACAGCTTCTCCTCTAGATCCTTCACCATCTTCATAAGCCTTCTTTGGATGCTGGAATCAGCTGTCAGCTTCTGAGAGTCAGACTCCATCTGTGAGGACTAATAAACACTCCTCACTGCTGCTGCTGTCCCTCCAGATCTCCCTCCTCTCTGCCATCAGAATGAGGTTGGATTCATGATCTCCTCTTCAATGCATGGACTTGGGTCTGATAGCTGTTTTGGGAACAAGATGAATAGTTTGCAAAGGTGTGAAGGGGGCTCTGAGGGAAAGTACTGCATTGCTATCCCTGATGGAATAAATAGCACTTTATTCTTTTGATCTCTTAGAAAGCCCCTCAGCTTCATTCTTGAAGAGATCACTGTTGTGGAAGGAGTGAAGAACAATGCCATCTAAGTTCTCCTGCTCAAAGACATATGCTGAGCAATGACACTGCAAAGGCTTTTTCAAGATTACATACTCTCCAAAGAGGCTGGATAGAAAACCCTCTGTCTTCACAACAGTGTTCCACGAAATCTCATCTGGATGGGTCGATTTGGATCAGGTGGTCACGAAATGTGTTTTTGGTATTTCCATTCACTTGCTGTCTTAAGCCATTTTCAGTGAGAGGTTCTTTTGTGTATAGAATCAATCTGGTAATTGTTGCTTCAGGGAAGATTTGATTTGCACTTTATACCAGGAGGTGTGTTTGATTGTCTTTTTCAGATGGTAAAGTCCGGGGAAAAACTTTCCCTTTCCCAGTGAATAGAATGTAATTTGCTGAAGAATTAATTTTTCTTGCATTTTTTAAAAATACTATTTTTTCATGCTATCAACTAGGGTCTCATCTTGATGTCTCAGACAATTTAAAGCACTATGTCAACCTGTGCAGATGTAGTGGATGCCAATATCACACTTAACCTGGTCTGTCAGAGTTCTAGAGTGGGTGTGACAGGGGATATCACCTGTTTCAGCTGGCAAATGTTCCCACAGCCTTCACTCCGAGGCCTGTGAGAGTTATGGGCTGCCTGTACCACAGGGGATCAAGAGTTAGTGTTAGTTTACACAGGGACTCTGGGGAATAAACAGAAGGTCCTCACATGAACAGACCATGGAAAGTATGAGTGGGAAAAGGCTGGGATGTCTCCTGACACCCACCTTGAGAGTGATGGGGTGCTACAGTCTTGCTGGGATGGGAGAAATGAGTTCCCTGGAAGTATCCCAGGGTCACGTTGTGAGGCCATACTTGCAGCACAGGACTGCAACCTTTCTCTGGTACTTTGCCTCTGGGCAAAAGTGGAGGATTATAGAGAAATCTGATTCTGGGTGAGGAACTTGTGTGAAGCATGAAGGCTGCACTATGGCAAGTGGTGGTAAAGCACCCTGACATCCTGAAAGGTCCACACTTAAACTGAGACAGCTGTCTGCTTGGAGCTTGGAGTGGCTGAAATCTTCTTGTGCTGCAAGGACTGCTTAGAGGATGAACATTTCCCAACCTCTTGACCAATGTCCCATGGCTTCACGTCTCCCCACACACTTCCTTCCTTTTACATAAAGCAATCAAGTGAACAACAGAAAGTGAGTCTGCTGTCAGTTCTGAGTTTTAGGAAAATGTCTAGCAACTGACAGGAAGCACTTGGTGACCTCATCTGGCAACAAATAAAAGCCAGTTCTAAAAATGGTGTTTAAACCAGTGACACTTAATTGGTATCTGCCAGAGAAGGACACATGCAATCTTTGTGTAAGTACAACCTGATTGTCAGCATGCAGGAATTTGGAGATGTTTTGACATACTTGACATTATGTAATGGAAGTGTTGAATAGGAACTGAGAAGATGCATTTTTCAGAAAACCCTATTTTTGTTTAGATACCCAGGCAAAATTTAACACTACACTAATGTCCTACTCCTCTTTTCCTTTCCATAGTTTTGTCCCATGTCTCTGGTGTTTACATTCCAGTCAATTTGAGCGAGAGCTTATGGTCGAAGTTATTACCCGATTGTCCTTTCTTGTGTAAGAAGGAGCAATATAATTGTCTATTATGGATTTTTTAATGAAACATCTGAAACTTCTGTGAATCATTAGGAGGCAGGATGGACAGATGTGTATCCTTAGAGAAAAATGTCAGAAAGAGTGGCCAGCATCATTCAAAGAATAAATGTGACATTCTGGAAGAATATTTGATGGGGACAACTGCTTCGGGGTTGGCTGAGCTTTCCTCAATGCTGAGCTTGGGTTGATAGAGTGGAAAGAAGATGGTTTTCCTTCATCATTATGTCCCTCTGGCTTTAAGTGGTGCTTACTTGGAGGTAGGAATGAGTTTGGGTGACATTTATGCAGCTTAAATAAATGCTGTGTTAAATTATTCTGGCCCAAATTCCCTTTTGAACTGTAGTCTTCTCTGAGGATAACCAGAGGGCAAAGCATTTTAAACACTCTTCTCTTTCTAGTCTCATCCACTGCTGTCTCCACATGACGCCAGTTAGGCAGCAGGTTCTGTATTTGAGAAGGTCTTAGCTTTCCTTGGAACACACACTGTCCATCTTGTCCCACAATGAAGAAAAGTGCACAGGGACTATTCTGGTATGTCATTTAGGGAATGGCTCAGGATCTGATATGCTGTTTTAAGGGTAAAGAGTAATAGTAAAAGCTTACCCAGTTACCTTATTCAGCTGAATATCACAATATCTCATAATTCATTGTGAGACTACAAGAGGCTGTGTCGAGGGCCTGATGAAAATCAGGGCGTTCAGCATCCCTCTCTTTCCCCTTGTCTACAATGTCAGGCCCTATCATGGAAAACAATGAAGCTGGGCAAGCAACACATTCCCTTGGTAAATCCATGCCAGCTTCCTTTAGTTACCTTCTCATCCTTCATGTGTTTAAAAGTAGCTTCTCAGAGCATTTGCTCCCCAATTTTCCCAAGGACTGAAGTTATGATGGCCAGCTACAAGTACCCTGGATCCTTCTTACACCAGGGGTTGGTGCCACACCTGCCTTTTTCCAAGCATTAGGAATTTTCCCTCTTTGCCAGGCATTAGGAATTTTCCCTCTTTGCCAGAAGCTGTCAAAGGGAATAGAAATTAGCTGCTCAGTGACATCAGCCAGCTCCTTTAGCAGCCTGGGATGCCCCCTTATGTGATGTGATGGACCTGTGCACCTAAATAGGGTGAAGGGATCCCCAGATCTTTTTCCTGTGGGTACTGACAGACTGTAGTAGAAGGTTCAGAAACTTGGGAAGCCTGAGGAGAAGTCTCCCATGTGAAGTCTGAGCCGCATATTACATCTTTTTCCCTGTAGCTTGTCACTGGGACCCTGAACCCACAGAGCGATGGATTCATACTGTCTTTGCCATTTCTTCCACCAATGTACACACAAAACCTTCTGATTCTTACCTTCCCTGATAGTTTCAGCTCCATCTGAGCTTTGGCTTTGTCCTGGCTACATTCATTCTCATGCAGTTCACACATGAGTAATCATACCACTTTGACTTTTACAGTTTTTGCTGTTTACATTTGCCAGTGCTATCAAGCTGCACCAAGTTGCCAGAAACCAAAAAAGAAAAAAAAATCCTGTGTAACTCAGTTAATTCAGGAATGATTAAATGGCAGCCCATAGAAAACTGCAAATGAGTTTTATTTGGTTTAGTCTTGTCTCCTCCACCTCCAAGAAATGAATCTATTCAAGTTCAAACCACACAGAGGGATTTTCTCTGTATGACTGATGGTGAGGAATAATGTACAGATCCCAGCTCGTGCTGTGGGAGTGCTTTATTCTATATGAGATGCTGTGAAAAGCCATTCCTGTGGCTTTACTGTGTTGGCTCCTGAACCACCCAGATAAACCTGAAGTGGGCCTGAGCATACAGAAGCAGATTACCTTTAACAAAGTCCATCTTGTAGCCTGCATAATCCAGCGTCCTTTGCAGTCTAGTTCTGAGGCAGTCAAACAAAGAGGTTTTCCCTGATGTGATGGAAATCCTGCTTTGAAACAGCTCAGGAAGATCTAAGAAAGAGAGAGGGACTGACGTGGTCTCTCTTGGAGAGAGTGAGCTGCTTGACAGAACCAGGAACTGGCTTGGAATAGCAGATGAAAGGATATTATGATGTGTCAGTAAGGCAAAGGAGACCCCAGGCAGCTCTGATTTAGGCTCAGCTGTTAATCAAAAATTCTGGGGAAAATCCAAGCCTCCAGAGCTTGAACAGAAATAGAAAGGGCTGTTTTCTATTATACAAGCACATAAAGCTGTGCTAAAGGGGAAATCCAACCGGAAAAGGGCTTTTCTCCCTATCCAGCTTGTAGATGGTGCCGGAGCACTAAGAGGCACAGCGTGCTGGGCCCTTTTCTGGAGTAGTGTACCTGGTAACCCATGGCATGGGTATAGAGTCAGAAATACTCCATCGACGTTCTGCTTGGAAATCCCTTTCCACGACACTCACTCTCTAAAGATTTTCTATCAGTCCTGCTCAGTCCAGCTGTCACTTAAGGCCCCTCCACATGCATAGGCCTCATCCAAAACATGCCAAGATAAAGATGCTTGTTGACTTTAATGGGCTTTGAATCAAGCCTATAAAATAACATGACATCTGCAGTAAATACTCAGGCCTTAATGACTGTTTTTCCCTAGGGTTCCGGAACATCATTCCAACATCTGGGAACCTTGCCTTTCCTGGTGTTTCCCATTTAGTAGAGGATTTTTAATAAATTAAAAAGCATAAGCTGCAGGCCAATTGGTTCCTCATTTTCTGGGTTAGTTCAGGTTCTGCTGCAAATCAGAATGTCAAATAATCCTTTCCAGATCTTGCTCTTGTGCTGAGAACCTGGGATGGTCTAAGCAAGCAGAATGGGATATTCCAGAGAACACAGAAAGAAAGGACGATAGCCTTGTCACCTGTCAGATTGTAACTGTAGCTTCTCTCTTTGAGCAAATAAGAAAAAGTCCATGGCTGAGTCAATGGACCTGACACCAGCCAAAGGGTTGAGATGCTTTGGATGGCATAAACACTGCATGTCCTTTGTGGCTTTCATCGTTTTTATTCTGCGCTCTAGCAACTCTGGGAATAGGAAAACACCACTTTTGTCCACAAAAGCCTGACCACACATACTCACAGCAAGAATTTTACCAGGTTTGTCTTTCACTGTCTCCTTATGTAACAGCAGTGGTGAAAGGGAAAAGGAAGGGTCTAAACCGCTTGGACAAGTCCGGACAGAATCTCACAGACTGAAAGTGACCACTGAAGCATAAAAGGTCCACTGGGAGAAGAAGTTGGGAGGCTGAGAGCATTGCCAGCAGCAGTAGGGTAGGGGGATGCAAAGAGAAAGAAATTTCCCCAGCCCAAACCCTGGGGTAGTTAAGGCTGAGGAAAATTGAAAGATAATTACAAGAAAAGTTTAAAGCTTGGGAAGAGGAGAATACCTGTGCAGCCCTTTTCATTATTAGTACACAGGTTTGTGTGCCACAAACCTTTTGGTGAAGTGACACTGGTTTGTTTTTCTGATTCAATGGTGCTCACAAGATTTTAAAGGGAAATGGCTTACAGGTTGGAAAATGGGATCACTATCTTGAAATCATGACCAGCCCCAAAATATTTGGTCCTTAAGTTTCCATTCATGGTCTCTAAGACAGCACTCAGGCCACAGCAAAAAAAAAGATCTGAACTGTGGCTTACCACAACCACTCCTTGAAATCCCAGCTAGCAGTCTGGCACTTTCTCTAGCCCACTTCTCACGTCTCCAAGCCACTCATCTATCTGCTGATCATGTTAGACATGAACAGAAGCCAGCACTCTCTCCATCTGGATTCTTGCATATGATTTTTAGAAAGGCTCCAACACAGACTCTGTTTCTTTTCTTTGTTTTTGTTTCTGCTTTGTTATTTTTTCCATGTCCAGATTCAGAGCTTGAATGTTACTGTGGTTGCCTTTCTCACAATGACACTCTCCTAATTAATTGCTACACTTTAGAAGCATCAATGCCTGGTTTAGGATACATGAAGATCTCAGATTTAGAACATTTATATGCAAAACTGTGCCTGAAGTTTAAAGAGGCAGCAGAGTAGAAATCCCTGGCCTAAACTTTTCTTTATGCAGGGATTTGCACAGAGTGCCAAACCAGAATCAAATTAGTTTCTTTAAGACTTAGATTTTCCCATGTTTTCTGTTACTCAAAGGTCATGATGTTTTTTAAATGTCTCTGCTGTTCCTGGGTTAGTTTCCTCTTCTGCAGCAACCTGTAGGGAAGTCATAATGTAGTGTTTATGATGACATCCCTTTCGTGCTGTGGAAAGAATTTTAATGTCATGAATTCCACCTTATGACTGGAGAGATGGGCTTGAACTGGAATCTCACAATCACACGATCTGAAACTCAGTGGAATTTGAATCCCCAGCTGACCTTACATTTTAGGAGCCAAAACACTGTTTTCATCCCTCATCTTCCAGTCTTTGAAAACAGTTTAGATCTGGAATTCTCTGGCGTAAATGCCTAACGGTGGCTTCAGTGCCAGAAAAAATGGGAAAGAAAAAGTGGGAAACATGGAGATAAATAGAATGCTTAAGTGGAGAAAAACTAATTAAAAACTCTATAAAATAACAGTCAACAATGAGAACCTAGTTTTCTATCTGTTCAGCTTGTCCAAGCACTTCCCTCTACAAAGTTCACTAGTAAAGATTTTGGTTTTCTATGCAGACTCTCATTTCGCCTACCCACTTGTGTCATTCTCAGCGGCACAGCTTTTAGCACCTCACCCCATATCATCTTTTAGCCTCAAACAAAATTCCTGTGAGTTAAGGGAGAGCAGTTACACCTCACTTTTACAAATGGGAAGACCACAGTGTGGAGAATTTAAACAGCAGACCTAAGCTCACACTGGAAGACTGTGGCAGAGGAGGCTCTCACTCTACCACTCTCTCTTCAAATGTCTGTATGATGACACCAACATTTATTGTTAAATGCTTTCCATATGATGCACCCAGTGAGCCAGAATCTGGTTGGTTGGTTGGTTGGTTTTTTTTTTTTAAGAAAATACACTTAGCAAGACCCAGCAAATCACTGAATAATGTACCTACAGTCACACTCACTCTTCTGGGTACTTCTCCACATCTCTTCTGTTAAAGTCCATGTTCAAGTTCTGTATTCAATCATTACTCCAGAAAATTAAGTTCTGCAATTATTTAAATTAAGTTTTAACACTGTTGGAGGAAAGATAACCTGTTCCTCACAAGGAAAGTAGATCTTGCTTTTCATCATAAGAAGCACCGAGCCTCTGACCTGGGCCCCTGGTCTCCTCTCAGTGGTTGCCACTCGGGCCTCCAAACACAGATAAGGCCACAGGAGCAGTGTGTGTATTGTGAAGGCAGGACAGACTGGGATGGCCAGGCAGAGGGCACAGCTGGAAAAGTGTATGGGCAAGAAACAGTTTACATCAGCCCCTTTTATCCTCTTCTTCCCTAATTTCCACACTTCCACCTTCCCAAACTGCCTTGATTTCTCCCGTTCCCAGCTTTTGTTTCCCCCACAAAACGCCCCATAAATTTTGTACAGACGCAGGATGTCCTTCCCCTGCATCTTGTAAAGTGTCCCATTCCCCCAGGCTGTGACCCCTCCGTTTTTGTGGTGGCCTGGAGAGGCGTTCTGGGTGATTCATCTGGCTTGGTGTCCTGGTGGGTGATGGGGCTGGGCTGGCAATCCCCTGTCGCTGCCCTTGGAGCAGCCAGCGTGAGGTTTCATTTCTCTGAGGAGGTTTTTGGGGTTCCCCCACTCTGTTCCTCCCCATGTGTGGAGATGAGCCACTGAGGGGTTGCTGTCTCCTGGGATAGTATCCATGTCAGGGTTTTACCTGGGTTCCCCTTCTTGCCTTTTCCTCCTTGTGCACCTCTCTCTGTATGGAGAAGAGCTTTGTCACACAAGCCAGCAACAGGAATAACATATTTTCAGTGTCACCATTCACTTTAATTGAGCTAATTGTCGAAGTTGCACATCCAGATTTTTGTTCTAACAGTACTGAGCATCTCTCTCACAAAGAAAACATGTTTTAATGTACATTTTTCTTTTATTCCAGCTAATCCTTCTGCATTGCTGGAATGGGGCACTAGACACCCATTCTTCACTTCAAATTTCACTCTTCCAGTGAGCCTGCTGCTGTAATGTAGTTTTCTAACTCCTGGATACTAAAGATTGTTAAAAGAGGGTTAATTTTGCATCATGCTCACATTGCAATTACTTTCACGTTGCTTTAACTTTAAAATTTTCCCTTCCCTGTTTTGTTTTTCTAAAAGATGTACTTCATATAGGACTCAAGTGACCCTTTTTTTAATTCATCTTTTTTTTTTTCTGTAAAATATCATACACATTTCTGGTTTACTCAACTGTTTTTAGAAAAATGATATATTCTGGTGTCCCTGGCATGTTACATAAGTTTCAGATCTGAGCACAAAGACTCCTTTTTGCAAAAATAAATGCATTCTCTTTCAACTCACGTCCGTAGGGTATCCCAAATGTACAGCACCGTGTTTACTGTGCACTAATATAATATGTAGCTGTGCAACCCATGAACATGTTAGTTAAATGCTTAACACACGTCCTTGATGCATCAATTAACTTCATTAGACTTGGCCCCTCGAATGATTGTGAGTGCTTCCTTGTACAGAATGTTCCTTGCCTGCCTTCGGAGAGGGAGGCCAGCCAGAGGAACTGCCTGTTTATTTTTGAACCCATGTAAAAGTAGACCAGGAGCAGACACCTCCTGCTGCAGGCTAGACCTGACAAAGAGGTCATCTTTGTTGCACATGGCTAAGGAATCACATACCCTGCTGAAGATCAGGACTATTTTTAGAAACAGGATAGAACTCCCCATTCTTGAAATTGTTTTAATTTCCATCCAAAGAGTCAGACTGCATGGCTAGAGAAAAAAAAATATAGTAGGTGGCAGGGCCAGTGTGAGCCGCAAGCCTGTGTAAAAAGAAACCTGATGAAATTGCTTCTTGTGGTGCTGACAGAATTTTGTCCTGGCAGCACCGATGTGCTAATCACTATAGGCTGACAAAGAGCCATTGCCCAAGAGCAGCCCATAATGATCATGTAAATTTTACTTAAGTACATACGATTACAAGAAATTGCCCAGAATTTTAACACACATTGTGCTGCCCTGTTTATAGAACAGTATAGATTTACTGGCTCCATTTTTCTACTGTAAATCAAAAGCCTGAGGGCTTGGGAGGAGGGAAAAGAGGAGGAAAGGAAATGTTTTGGCTTCACAGTATATAACTGCCTACGGAATCATTTTAATGTATATTAA
Organism: Corvus cornix cornix; assembly: GCF_000738735.6. NCBI lineage: Eukaryota > Metazoa > Chordata > Aves > Passeriformes > Corvidae > Corvus > Corvus cornix. The sequence continues at coordinate 63,634,467 of NC_047057.1, read as the reverse complement.
AACCTCATTCAGGTCTGCCACAGATGTAGTGAGTTTAAACAATTCAGTGGGGCACATTCCTCATAAAACTCTTCCCCTTCTCTGGTTCTGCAGACTGCACTTCTGGAGTGGATGGCCACATCTCTCCTGAAGACACAAGAATTCTGGTCCTGTTTTCCACAGCAAGTAAATGGAGTTTTTCAGAGTTTTCAAAAGCTGCACAGGAAAATGATAAATTATACTGACTATTACATAGTCCAGGCTACAGCATCTCTCCCAGAAATTTCTGTTTCAAGCCCAGAGTTCAAGCTGTCCTAGGCCAAGTGTCCAGGCCTGGGCTGGATTTCAAGCTCTCAGCTGAGAGACAAAGCACCATAATCCCAATGGCTGATTTGCCACTCCATTTAAAAGGCAAACTTCTAGTCTGGATTATGTCTAACTGCAGCTTCCAGACACTGAATGTTGTTTATGTTCTGTCCTGCTGGATTACAAAGCTATCTATTACATGAAATTGCTTTCAGGCTGTGGTATTTCTAAACCAGTATTTGTAATCTCGGGTCATTGTCACAGCTCTTTCTAAACACTTTCCAGTTTTTCTACATTCTTTTGCCAGGGTAGACATCCAACTGGATAGATGACTCCCAAATAGCTCTCCCTAGTGCTAGATGGAGGAATTATACTCCTTTTATTTTGCTACTCAGTTGTTTCTTCCTTTTGTAACCAAAAATTATGTCAATAAAGACAGTCTCAACACATCACTAGAACTCACAAATCACAATTTGTTAGAATCCTCATGTTTTCCAGAGCTACTAATTTGCAGCATTGACTTGTCTATTATAAAGGCATGATTGCCTCTCTTTGTTCCCAGGGTTTAAAATGTACCTGTTTTAGTAAGCCCACTCTACCCTATGATCACTGTTAATTTGTACCCAGGTTAATATGGCATCACTTGCAGTTACAATACCTGTTAATGCACATATTTTTTTATTTTGCTAATAATCTTGGGGATCTCTGATAAAAACACTGAGTAGCAGTCATCCAGGAAAAGGAGCCCATGGGATACCAGTGTTAGCAGTAGTGGATGAAGATCCTATTTTTCACAAAAACTGCTGTAATCTGTTAACTTTTTCTATGTTTGCATGAGCTACATTGATATTCACTTTTGCTAGCATTGTTTATTGATTTTCCAGATGTAAAAACAAGTCACTTGGGATTACATGCTTTGTGGAGTGCTAAAAGCATTATGTCTACACAGCTATCTCTAACCATCGACCCTCTAGTCTTGAAAAGAAAGGAAATAATCAGAAAACAATCACAAGCTTTTTATGGCAGCATAACTTTCATCTTGGTGTTACCATACCTTCATTCCTTTTAGGTAGTGCCACTTAGCAGCCTCTCTGTGATTTTGGTAAGATTAGTGTCAGGCTCATCTTGTCCTGTCCCAACTGAATTTTTAACTGTTATCAGTTTCTTATCAAAGCTCTAGAGTCTCTTGGTGTCTCAGGATCTCTTAAAAATCAGTGTTATTTAGGATTCTAAGCTCTCCTTGGACAATGATTTAAATATTCTTTAGTGTAAATTATCTATTCCTGCAAGTAAAAACTATGATTTGCTTCAATCACCATGGTTTAATATCTGCTGTCTGAAGAAATGATACCTACTGCATTTTCACTGAAAAAGAGCGTAAGTCTGTTGCTTTCCTAATGAAGAAAACCCAGGTGCAGTGTACGTGTTGTACACATCTGCTTTTTCCTCACCAGGCTTGATAATTTCCCATTCAGGATTGCAATGTTTCAGTTTCATCTCCAAGTGACCCACAGTGCTGCAGATGAAATAACAGGGAATTATTTATTCCAAATGACCCTGCAGTGGGATAGGAAGTGCCTTCCTATAGTTGCGTCAGAGTTCTATGAAGAATTAGCAGCAGGGAGACGAAGGGATTTGGGAGACAGATGGGACAGGAAGAGCAGGCAGAAGGGATGAGCTGGGACTGAGGCACACTGCAAAGGTAACAGCTGATATGGTCAAAGATATGGAGAGATACTAAGAGAAAGAATGGAAGGTCAAGCTTGGAAGTAGCTCTGGACTGGGTTACCCTGGCATAGCCTGGAGGGATATGGTCCTCACCAGCAAGCTCAAATCACTTTATGACTTTAAATGGACATCTCAGCCATTACTTTCACTGGCACAAGGTTGACCCAGTTAAAAACAAAATCCAGACAATCTATATGGCATCATCTACTATTTTAAGCTGGGTTCCTGTTTTGTCTTTTCCCAATGATGTGAGCTCAGGTCTTACACTGCCAGAAGGGAATCCTGAGGCCAGAGGATGTTTTGGAGTCAACAGCTTGACTGGTGAGTTCATCAGAGGCAGCGTGGGTGGTTCCCAGTGCTGCTCAGGTACAAGAACCGGCACCAGCAGAACAGCTAAGAAAGGAAGAACAAAAATGTAAACAACGCAAAAGCAAAAGGCAGAAAGAGTTCCCTAGGAAAACAGGATTATTAACAACTAGTAGCAAAGAACTATGTGGTTATTCTACAGTTGCACAAACATTATGGAAAAAGTATGATTTTTTTCCCATCTTTTTTCTAGAATTTAAAGTGAAAGAATCCCTTTTGTCCTAAGTGCATTTCTGCAGAAGTTTCCTCAAAGTTCAATTTGATATTAAACCTACACAAACCTACACTTTCAAAGCAGGAATGAGACTCCTGACATCATGGGATAGAAGTAGTTTTTTGGTGTTACAATGGGCTTTTGCATTGTGGATACTGTTATCACTTAGGTTGGGTTTGTCATTTTCTTTATGTTTGTATATTATTAAAATATTCATTATTAGCTTATTTATTAATATTAACGTTTATATTTGTCAATCAATGCCAATATATTGTTTTATATTTGTACTAATTAAAAATATATATGTAGCAATCAGAAATATCCAAGTGCTGCTGTGCTAGACATTAGGCAGTATAAATGGTAAGCTATTTTTTCTCAAATCACATGGTTGAAGAAAGATTCTGAAGTGAAAAATGCCCTAAATGAAAACCTTAAAAAAGATGATGTTGGGTGAAAGCTGACCTAAAAAGTGAAAGGAAATTAGAGGCAGGTACCTCTTTTCATTTGCCTAAAAGAACTTATTTACCTTAGGCAGCAGAAGCAGTTGGTCACTGATGTCCTGGTAAAAGGATGCAACAGCTGATCTATTTATGAGTTTTGATGTTCTTTCTCTGTATTGACAAGTGACAAACAGGATTTTCTGGAGAAGTAAAAGTTTGTACAACACAGTGTCTTTTCAGGGAAGATTCTGATTTTACTTCACGTTTATCACTTTCTTTCATTAACTGACTGAAGAAGAAATACAAGTGATTAAACAGATTTTACTTTCATGAGGAATTTTAAGTGTACATTGAGTCAGGAAGTGATATTTATGTGTAAGAAAATGTCTTTGCATAATTTAGAGACTTTGGACATTCCTTCATTCACCATCTTTTTCCCCTCTTAGGCAATGTTTACAGATGAACTTGTGACTGGAGAAAATCAGGGTTAAAAATACAAAGATGCCTTTATCGCTTTACCTCCAACTTAGGACAAGCTTTGCAACTGGCACCTGCATGAGAGAAATAATGTTTGGCTTTTCTCTTGTGTCGATGTGTCCGCTGTAAGGTCCTCTTCAGTCAGTGAAGGGAGACAGGAGCTGCTAGAAAATGATTCGTCACACTTATTTTAGAAACCTATCACAGGAGGACTGAATCAGCATCAGGAAGGGTCCAGGCTCCCCTTTGATTAGAGTGATCACAAGAGACAAAATGACTCATCCATGTACACCGAACAGATGATGTCTTGCCGAAAGTGAGTTATTTGTAGTGATTAAACCCGCTTGTTTTGGTTTTTCTGTCTTTCCTTTTCATTAATTTTGTATCAACCCCTCTTTCCTTGCATTGGCCAAGACCATTACAGGCACACAAGACACTGACTGTTGCAGTTGGGTTCTTGTGTGTCATTTTGGAAGGTGCAACAATTATATTCCTAAAATAAAAGAGACAGGATTTATAAGCCAGAACACACAAGGGAAATCCACTTTCCTTGAACGGCTTGGCTGCTGTCTAAGTTGCCTCTGACACAGTTACATAAAAGACCTACTTTATTTTTCCACTTTCTGAGTCAGAAGAGCTTTGGATAAAATTCACCGTGACCCTACTAAATGTATGGAGCCGGACTCCCAATGAGACTTGAGGTACACCCAGAAATTTAAATTCTAACATAGGATTTATTTTGCAGGGGGGAAAAAAAGTGACTAAGATAGTAGCCAAGGATTCAGGAGATGTGGATTCATTTCCTTACTCTGCCACAGACTTCCTATATGACTTTGGGAGAGTCATTTAATCTCTGCATATCACTTTTCTGTGGTAAAACTTTCTGGATGTCTCTGAAGATAAACATATTAAGACAGATGCTCTGAAACCAGAGCCCTTATGTCTGCTGAAGAAAAGTAGACAGCTTCTAATCAAATGCTATTTCCTATACAAATATTTGATTTATAGCAAATAGTTTAAAAGGACATCTCTCCCAAACTGTCAATTCCATGTCAAAGATTAAAGATTAAAATCTTGTTTCCTGCACACCAATAATTCCAGCTGCCACGGGACTCAAGACCCAAACATAGCATTTAGAAACCATCCCTCTCCCACACCTTCTCCCCAACAAAGACCCACTTATCTCATCTGTATCCGGTGAGCAATATCCCATCACCCTGAAGTCTTCCTTAAAAGACAGTTGTTGCAATAAATCCAGGAGACAGACGAATACTAAGTTGTTTGAATCAAAAGGACCAAAGATTTCCCAAGGAAAACTGTCATTGCATAACTGTACCACCACTTCCCTTTCTTCTGGGCCAATGAATCTCACAGTCAGGAACTTATGTTGATTTTAACAGCTTGGGGATGTAACAGAAAGATGCTATCTCTCCTGTGGAGAAGGACAGGGCTGAACAGAATCTCTTTAGCTCATTATGCTGAGCAGAAGCCCTTGGATATAGCCCAAACTGTGATCCACTGAAATGCTCCTTTTGTTGTCACTCTCTTTCAACTCATATATGAGGTGGACTTACTATATTGTAACTATTTTTAGGACATAAGTTAGTTCTCCCTAACATAATATGCAATATTCTTTTTTTCAGGAGAGGCATATACTCTCTATCACTTACTTTTCCAAATACTACTAAAACATTACCCTCTACAGAATGAAATTGGTGATACTGCTTGAAGGTGAAACCAACTGTTCTTTGCTGGACTTCCAGATTACATACCTGTGGAAATAAACATGAATCTATATCAGATCTATGCTTTTCCACACCTAAAATCCCCCTCTTTAAAATTAACTCCCTCCACAGAAAAACAGATATCTCACTTCTTTGGGTGACTGATTTTATTGAAACAAGTAGAACCATACCATGGGGTCAGGGGTACTGATGAACAGACAACTTAATTTACGTATCCCTTCTGAAAAGGTCTTCTAATTCAGACAGAAAACTCAAGCTTTCCAAGTGGCCTGGATTACGTAACTGAAGTTTTCACACTTCTTATTTTGAGTTTCCATTAAACTTCAAGGTTAAGCTACCTCTGTTCCTCTTTTTCTAGTGTGAGGTTGTTTTCATTCTCAGTAAAAGGCAGAGGTGGGAATCATAAAGGGAAGACACAGAATGATCTGAGCCCTGACGGAAAAGCTGCTCTGTGGCAATCTTTGAAAAAAGAAAAAAAACCAGCCCTAAGAATAAAGCAAATCTCTCTGGAGAAAATTGAAGGGTACACTCCCAAGGGAAGAGCGTCTGATTAAATAATAATGAGTGTGGGTTGATGATTTCTAAATCAGATGTGGTTTTGAACTGTTTGGACCAAACTGAATCTTCCAACAGCACATGGATAAACCTGGAGTTAAAATACTTGTCCAAAAACTGAGCAGCTGGGTTCTGTTGCCTGATTTGTCTCAGATTCTGTGCGTAGTCTATGGCACACCATATGTTCCTTTTATGCCATTTTGTAAATGTGCATTTTATGCATTTTGTAAAAATTAAAATATGTTCTCCTTTTACAGAGATGTAACAAGTTAAATCCATAAAACCCAAAGGAGTTCAGAGGAGTGACTAGATTAAAAACCAATGTAATTAACCAGTATTGCTAAACACAAGAGGGAAAAAGGCATTGAGGCACTACAAACTATTAATTATAGGGTCTCCCACGAGAAGAAATAAGGGTTCTCTTAACTGTGGTGTTAACCATTTGTCTCAAATGGTCTAGAGGCTACAGAGTGGGTGAAAAGTCCCCAGCTGGCAAACTGAAAGACCTAAGACATTTTAGCGTTTCTTTATATGTTGAATTGGGTCACCCTAATCCTGTAATTTATTAGGCATGGGAGAATGGATCTGGGTACAATAAGAACTGACCTTCCCATAATTTCCAGTGAATTCAAAGCCTTTTCACAGAATTCTGGTGAACTATTTCCCTTCTTCTTTTAATTTCCCACGCCTCTTAACTTCCAGGCTATGCTTGTGACCGGAAGCCAAAATGCCATGAGAAAAAGTTCTTCCTGTGGTAATTCTAACACTGCCAAGCATAAGGCCTACAAATCACATGGGAAAACTCGTTCATATGCAATCCACTGCCCAATAATATCCAAAAAGTTTGGGATAAGAATTCAACCTTTAAATATGAATACAAACCAAACTTCTCAAATATTTCAGTCAGCCCTTTTAGTAGTTTTTATCCAAAAGTAGAAAGCACTTCCATTAACCATTTTAAATGTTTCTTTCAGATGCCAAAGCCATGAATCAAATAATTTATTGAAATTATTCATCTGCTTAGTACAGTTCAGAACATTAAGTGTTTAATCAGAATATTTTTACCTGTTTTGCACAGGGCTGTAGTAAACTAGTGATGTTTCTTGATGCCAGTCATATTCTGCGTCTGAGGACTGTTCCTGCATGAATTCCATTCAGTCTCAAGCCAAATCTCATGTGCAAAAGCATTGTCTACACAGTCATGTTACATCTTCCTTTCCAGGGAATCCAAATTGCATCTGGCTGCTTAAGAATGGCTGTACTAAGGGTCATCTGAAGCCTCTAGCAATGTAGTAGTCTCCAGCAGTGGCCATAAACAGATGCTTACCTAGCAAAGCCAAAATCAAATTGTGCTGTACATTCTCCAAATGCTCTCCCAGTCTTAAGCTTCTGAGTCTGATGCACAGTTAGTTACAGAGTTTTCATCAGTACATTTGTCCAGTCTTCTTCTGAAACCATGAACTTCTAGTTCATTAGAGCTCTTTGCATCAGGGACTCCCACGTGTCTATCAGATCCAGTATGAGGACATAACATGGAAAGCAGTACTGACTCCATAGCCACAGGAGACATATTCACATATTTATATGTTTATCTCAATGTAAATGTATCTCCATGTAAATGACATATTTCCAGTCATATTCAAAGATGTGAGCACCTAAGGGACCAGTTAACAACATTTATCTCAAAGCATGAGTGTAGTTCCACTTTAAATGCCTATAGTGACCGTACATGCTGCTACCAGGGCACCTGCAATGGCCAGGATTGTAGCACAGACTGGGAAAAAGTTTGAAAGGAAAACAAAACTAATTTTGGAATCTGCTGATAGCTCATCAGAGCTCTGGCATGACAGGACTACATCATGAGCTGTTCTTAAGCTGAATAGTTACAGCTAGCACACAACCCTATCAGAAGCATTTCTGGTAGCATCTGCTCTGCAGATCTGCTCAGAAATTGCTGCTTTAAGCAAATGACAGGGTTTTCTTGGGACCTATCCCAAGCCAATGAATTAATCATCATAGGAACCGAAAATGATGATTAACTTCATTGTATCCTACTCCCAGTGCAAAGTTCCCTGCTTTCATCTTTCTTCTCTAACAGCACTTGTGCATTGAAAGTAAAAGGATAGAAAGTCCACAAGTTATTTCAGCTTTGTCTGTTCCTTGCTGGAGGAGCACTGAGCAATGCTTGCACTGGATGAATAGGGTGCCTAAGCTGGTGGTGAAGTCACCATCCCCGGAATTTTTCAAGAAGCATCTGGACATGGAACTCAGTGCTCTAATTGACAAGGTGGTATTCTTTCTAAGGTTGGGCATGATGATCTTGGAGGTCTTTTCCAACCTTAATGATTCTATGATGTGAATCCTTATCAGATTTTTTTTTTTTTAGGACCCTATGTGCCGTCAGTCTCAAGTATCCCTACTCTCTAATTCCTTCTTTGGTTCCATAAATACCAAAGGCTTCTATTCCACTCAGATTCCCCTGGATTTCTGTGCAGATGATATGCTTTGTCATGTCACAGTTTTAGACAGCATGTAGCTGTTCCAAGGCGCTGACTAGTTTGGGAGAGCTGCTCAAAGCAGTGATGAGATACTCCCCTTCGTCTGCTGGATGTGGCATGTCCTTTCCCCTCTCTCCCTCTTCTTCCCTCAATGCTCTCTTACCAAAGGGATTCCAACTTTAGGATCATGAAGCTTTTATTCCAGTTGCAACCCTAAGGATTTAAATTTCATTTCCTAGTTCTCTGCAATCATGCTTCTCATCCTATGCCAAAGTCACTACTTGGGAATGTCCAGAACATTGACTCCCACACTATTTCTTCATCAATGCAATTTTTTCTGGTTCAAACTTTTCAAGCTTTTCACATTAATTTAGAAGTTGTATATCACATTCATATTGCTGGACTCTTAATTTCCAGTCTGCTGGGAGCTTTCCACATGGAAAACACGTGAAATATTTGATCTCCACAATACTTCTAAATACTTTCACCCTCCTCTTTCCCTTCTCTCCACTACCACCTTGTGTCAGGTTTTGGCGTGTATGTGTGGCAGTGTGAGCGATCGTCCCTGTAGAAAGGAGTATGTGTGTAAAAAAAACCAAAACTGATTCCTTATATTCCTGAAGTCAGTGGCCATAGACTGGGACAAGTGTCTGTAGATAGGAAGAGTGAGCTACATTCATTGCCCAAAGGCAATAAAAGCAAAAATGTTTGTTTTTCTAAAGAGTGTACTCTCAAGGTTTCAAAATGAAAGAAAGAAAAAGTATTTGGCATAAAAAAAGAATAAAAGGCCTGGATTGGTGTTTGTCTGTTCAATACTTAATGGAAAAGCAGGCAGCGTTCCTGGGAGCCTGTCATGGTGAGGAGCCTCTTCAGTCTGACCCTCTGGGTTCTTGAACGAGAGGAGCAATCTGATTAGGTACTGCAACTTTGTCTTGTGGATGAGCTTAGAAAGGGAGGCAAATCCCAACTTGCTGATAACCATGATCTCTGTGTGCCTTTAAAACATCTGACCACACCATTCCTATGAGTGCTGTGCTTGGGGACTGAATGAGAAGGGGACCATGTCACCTGTGGAATGGCTGACCCCAGGCCTTGCCTCACCTTGCCTCATCTGTTCCGTGAAGGGCAAGTGTCAGCCTCCTCGAGCTACTGCAGAGCTCTTTACAGATCCCTGTGCCACACTGAGTGCTTGAAACATAATTGCTAACACTTCCACTCCTTAGGAAACAGGGAAGGGGAACAGGCCATCAGCAGTCACCAGCGATCTGTCCTGTCTGTTCAAATGGAGCAACCAAATTTTCCTGTTTCTGCTCTTTCTGGAGCTGTCATTGCTGGTGGCCGAGGAGTGCTGCTCAGTTTGGGTGCATTTCTGGTTGTAACACCCTTTGCAATAATGAAAGCTTGTGTCCCTGTTAGAGAATAGGATCTGAGGCTCTCAAGGCCTGGCCTGAAGTGCAAGCTACTGTCTCACTCTTCTAACACCTCCACATCAACTCACATCTTCCTTCAGGAAAGAAACTAACTCAATAAGCAAGGTCTTCACCAAAAATTAAACCTAAACCTGCCTGGCCCTGCTCCTCATTATTTATATATATATATATATATATATCTCATTTAATTTTCTTACTTCTTGGACTTACAGTCATCAGGGGCTTAGGATTGAGGGATAAGGTAGAAGAGTTAATTGCTGCAGCACTGACAGGTCCTTCCTGGTTTTTTTGTTTTGTTTTGTTTTAGCTTTTTTTTAACACTGCTTGGGGCTTTCTTTTTAAATCTACTTTCTAAAATGTCTAGTGCTGAGAGATGTATTCATCCATAATGATGAACACATGGTTTATGCTGCCTAGGTATTATATATCCACATATTTCACAGGGGCATATTGTTTTACGTAAGTGATGCAGCTTTTTTTTTTTTTTTTTCCAGCTTGGGGTTGTTTCCTGAACCAAATTCTCATGCCCCCAAGGGTTTCTGCTCATGGCCCCACGCACTAAAAGAAGACCACATACCTAAAAGCATTCCTGGCTACTTGCCCTCTAATGGGATCGTTGTGAGGGCTCCATTTGAAGTTAAATTTTGTTAATATTTATTGATAGTGAGCCACCCTCCGTGACAGCCTTCATTCTGAACACATGCCAGGATTTTCCTGCTCTATCCATAGACCACTTCTCAGGGTTGCAAAAGGAGTCAACCAGCATGCCACCTTGTTTTCTAGTAGATTGCTCTGGATTGATGCAAGGAAAATGAGGGGTAACCCAGATGGGAAGGTGAATTAAACTAATCAGGTGATTTTGTAGTTGTTGTAAGTATAAAAGTGGTGCAATCAGGCCCTTGAAAGCAAGGCTTTTGTTTGATCAGTTCAGTACTTTGCATGTTTCTTGCAGAACTCATCAAGAATTTCAATGGGACATCCTCTGAAAGCAAATATACCCTTTAAAACACTCCACATTGTGTGCAGTTCTCATCAGCCAAACCATGGACTTTCATGGTGCCAAGTGGAGGAAAACTATAACAATTTGTAAATAGCAATGTGCATTCTAGCCCGGAGAAACATGAAGTCCCTTCACCCAACTAAGAAGAAAAAAATAACCAGTGGTTCAATGAAATTGATAGCCTTGATAAATTCAGCATGTACCGAATGGTTAAAAGTGGGGGAACTTTACTGTTCAGGGTTGTCAGGCCTGTTTTGAGAAGGTGTTAAGAAGGTATCATTCTAAATTACTTGGCAGCTGTCAAAAGTATTCTTGAATAATTTGGACTGGCGTCTAAAAAGGAGTGTTTCATTCTGTGTAGGTAAGCGTGGAAAAATAAATGAAGAGCTTAACAGTGATACCGCAGAGTATATCTCCAAGCCCACATCAGAGGAGAGAAAGAACTGCTAAGGTGGGAAAAAAATCCTCTATGGATGTTGCTGACTGTGATTTTTGTCATGTGTTCGAATGGCTTAGAGCTGTAGAACAAGGCTGCAGTTGTCAGGGTATGAGGTCCTGCTGCTTCAGAGGTGTCAAATTATTACTCCTCAGCTGGAAGAAGCAGGGCCACAGTGCCAGAAGCCTGTAGACTTTGGCACGTGTCTTATCCACTGCTGGCACGTGTACTTTGTTGTTCTTAAAATAAAATAAAAACAAAAATAGAAGTTTTAATTCTAGTTTAAAGAGGAGAGATTGTTGTTAATGTTGCTAATATCAAAGGGGTGAAAGCTGAACAGGATCACACAAGTCATGAGACTGACCATGGGGTAAGGAATTGGTCACCTCTGATCTGGTTAGGTAGTTCAGGTGAGGAAGCTGCTTTCACCTGATGGATAGGGTTGGCCTACCACCTTTAAAATGTCTTCACTCAAGTCATCAGCAAAATGTACTTAAAAAAGAGATTAATTGCATGAGTGTTACCCTGCTTTGTCAGCTCTGTAGGTAAAAGAGGGACTTGGCTGTCCAGTTCAACAAGATATATATTCAAACTGAAAGAACTTCTATGAACTAAGCACTGGAAATGTCGCTGTTTAAAGCTTATGATGAAAGGAAGAATTCTGAACTGAATATTGTCATTCATGAGTCATCCCCTGAGGTCATCAAGATGCATAGCAATAATACCATTAATGAAGTCCATGGAAATCATTCCTAAACATCCTCAAAAATCCAGAGTGAACTTCTGATGAAATTACTCCAGGTACTGTTAAAACACTTCTCATCTTATGGTCTGTGAAATGTTGCTCATCGCCTAACCTAACCTTAAATCAATAGAAGCCCAGATAAACAAGGTTTTACACACCCAATTCATTCAATGTCATTAAAAGAAGCTTTTAGGAACTTTGCGTTTTAGGGCAGATCTACCTCAGCTGGCAGCTTAAGCCTGCACCCTGTCTCTCTCACTCCTCCAAAAGCAGGATGGAGGAGAGAATCAGAAGAGGAAAAGTGACAAACTCCCAGATACATGTTGTGGGTCAAGAGAAGAGCAGTTTATTTAATAAGGGTAGGGGGGAAAGGTGGACAAAAAAACAAGTGGTGCAAAAGCAGTCACTACCAACAGACTCACACCCAAACAGCCTTGGAGCAACAGGTACTCTGGAAAAAATGCCCCCCAGTTTTATTGCTGAGCATTATGTCATAGAGTATGGACAATTCCTTCTGCCAGTTTGGGTCACCCGTTTGTCTGTGTGCCCTCAGCCTCCTCACTGGGCGTAGAGAATGAGGAGAGACTGTGCCTTGAGGCTTGGCAAGGGCTGGTCAGCAAGAACTAAAGCACTGATGTGTTTTCAACACTGTTTGAGTGTCCCAGCCAAGCTGCAGCACCATAGAGGCTGCTAGGAAGAATATTAACCCCATCTCACTGCATACTTCTAAAAACATGTCCAGGTATCCCTCCAGAGCACCCTTAGTGTGTGGCAGATTTAGGGTACTGCTCCCTCTCACTGGGCTTTCAGCAGAAAGAGTTTTCCAAAGAAGGGCTTTGTGTGGGAGTTTTGCACCTTGGCTTCTTGCTTCAGCTTGGAAAGTCAGAGATGGGACAAGGGATCTGAAGTCTGACTTTCAGGCTAAGGTTCAGGCCTATGCTCTCATAACCAAACTGATGCACTCGGTCTCATCTACACTGAATAAACCAAGATGGCTTCCTGTTAACCAAATCCAAGGGCCTTTAGGCAGCTGACTCCATGTAGCCTCTGCCATCCAGGTCTTCATGGCACATTCCCCACTTTTAAAATTTGCTTTGCCACACCAGCTGCAGGAAGTACATGGAATTATCCACTGCAACGCATTGGTTTTGCTGTAGGGAAGGCAAATTAATTTAAAATTCCTTTGAGGTAGGTCTGCTAAAGTCATGAAGCTAATATCCTTTTATTATAATGGAATTTTTGAGGCTTTTGCCTAAGCTTTACTCAGCATGCCCTGTTCCAGCTCTTACAGTCCTAGAATTGTCCAAGAGGGGCAATATTCCAGGAGTGAAGGTAAGGGAATTTTTATTGTTTGACCTCCTCTAAGCCAAAGTTTTACTTAGATAGTTTCCCCATCCTGGACTTGTCTTTGAAAGTGTTTCAGTGAATGGGAATTTCTTCCCATTTATTGCATTGCTTCCCTCCAGCTTCCATTCTTAATGAGATTTGGGCTTGAAAACAGGTGTTTAGGTCATACTTCCAATTTCCAAATTTAGACTCCCTGTTTCTGACAGCTATGAATTCATTCCTCCTCACTGAGGAAATTCCTTGCTGCTTCCATTAATCTGTCCCTGTCTGAAAACTGGCCAGAGGCACCCCAATTGTTCTCACTGTTAGCATTCCACAGCCAGAAGACAGACAAGTCTATTTGCAAAGAGAGGGAGATTTTTCACATCCTGTCCTTCTCTCACAGGCTGCCTGTGCCAGCACCATTTCATGCTCAGAATAAGCTATAAATCCCGAGCAGAAGCCTTTTTTAGATGATAACCAACTGTGTTTTTTATTTTCTCAAAAATACTTTATTATTCCAAAAAATTGGTTTAAGAAATGTTGATAGTGGAGGCAGTGTTTCACTGAAATTTAGACAGAGCACAGCTTCTACAGCTCCAAGTGATAGACTAATAGCTACTAAAGTAACCTTAATAAATAAAAAACACAGACTGGGTGAGGCTTATTAAAAATTACATCTTCCACTGTCTAAACATGAGTTTAATACGAGTCGATGGTGTTTTCACAGCTTGGTTCATAGCTTTACCAGGGTGGTGGTCCACTAAGGAAAGGTATAAGTAATTAACCTGTCCCTCTAGGTTGCAAAAAAGGAAGGTCTGCTTTGTGTCATTCCACGGCTCTGTGGCCAAGGAAAGAGATCCATTACAGTGTGTTCTGTGAGCAGGAACATCCAGCTGTACAGCCCTGAATGTCTGCAAGGCTGACTCTTTTGTCTCTACAAATATGATTAGATTAGAAAAAAACCTCTAAAGAAATTACTCAATGGGTGCATAGCCAAGATTTTTTTTTTTTTAATATAAACAACTAAAAAGTCACCTCTGAAACAAAATACTTCTGAGCTCACTTTTCACATTTGAACAATTCCAACTTGAAGTATGCATCTTGCTGCCAGACTACATTGGCTGGTAGTTGAGCAAAGGATTGGGTAATTTTAAAAATTACTCTGTTTCTCAAGAGCAATTATACCAAAAGTGGGAGCATGGAGGTTGAGAAGGAAAGTTCCAGGAATAATCTGTATGTTTCCAAAGGTATAAGTAAAATTTGGAGGCTGCATACTGATGGTTGTATTAAGTTTCCTAGGAGATCATGTAAGATATCCCAAACAGAACACTTAAAGGGTTGACTTCAGTTCTCTAAGTATACACTTCAAAATAAAATGTTGCTTGGAAGAAATAGGTGCCAATCCCACCAGGGTTGTCCTAAACTTTAATCTTTTATGGAGTGAGAGAGAAAGTGCAAGAAAAGAAGTAATCCATTCAGTTGACCACGCAGTCTGAGTAATTTTTTTTGCTGAAGTACAGGGAGCAAATATCCAATAGAAATCTGTACAAGAATTAAAGGGCTTAGTGCGCCAACAATTTGGCCACAGTGTCTGTGGCAAAAATCTTACCAGCTAGTAGAGGTAATCTCTCATCTCTTTGCTTGCTTATTTGTTTCTCTCCTCCCCCAGAAGCTGTTACATTTTAATTGACAAAAATTATTGCCTAGTTGCTAGCTGGAATAAGGAAACTTTTTGCCTGGAAACTTCATAACCCCTTGTACTAGTTTGAAAACAAACTAGTGGGAGACACCAAGTCAGAAGAACAATTTAATAGGGAAATAAAAGGGGGGGGGGGGGATAAAATTAAAGGCAGATAACACTGGGTTAAACTGACAGAGTCAGGATACAACCTGACTCCCTTTTAGTCAGGGTGGTGGTAGCAGTCTGGTAGAATGGTGGCTGCAGTCCTCTGAAGCAGTGATCCTGTAGTAAAAGGGTCTGCTCCTCCTCGGAAGATCCAGTGGTGGCTGTGTAGCTCCTATCCTCTGGAAATCCAGTGGGAAGGGGTGTCTCTGGTGTTCAGAGTCTCAGCTTATATCCACGATGGGATGCTTGGTTCCTCCCTCTGGGTGGAGCATCTCACAATGGCGTAATGAGTCATGAGGCAAAGTGTTGATTAGGCTCATTAACAGAAGATAGTCCGGAGGGAGTTATCTCTGAGTCATGCTCATGGGGATGGTAATAGAATACACTGCAACCCAGGACACCCCTGTACCTAGGGTGTCATTCCTATGCATGAGTACCCAAGTGACCCCATTCACATGTGACATGATTCGTGGTATCTGAAGCCTGCTGGGAGTTCTCCATAGCTGTGCAAATTCGTATTTAGAGCTACTTAAATCATGACAGAGGTGACTTCAGAGAAGATGTGTGCTGTGTTACATCACTGCCCAGAGAGGATGCTGGCTTGCATGAAGACACAGAGGTAGGGGGCTGTTAACAGCAAAATATGGAGGCTAATTTTGTTAAAGTGCTATCCCTTGTTTACTGATTCATTACTACAGCTGCTAACCTGTACTTCCAAGAAAGAGCTAAAAAAGCATGCTTGAACCACTGTTCATGGTCCTTTTGGGGAAGCGCAGTACAGTTTGCCTGACCCCAAACTATTAGGACAAAGGAATAGTAGTTCTGCTGAATTACAGATATCTCCCACTTTCAGCAGACAGCTATTTTCTCCTCCACAGAGACAAGAAATGTGAACAGCCCTGATCCAAGATAGTCCATGTCTACTTAGGAGCACAATCAGGCACTTGGCCTCACGACAGGCAAAATAAAAACAAGATGCTTTTAACACAAAATCCATGCAAATGCTCAGAGTTAATCTCTTCTTTTTTCTTTTTTTTTTTTTTCTGTTACAAAAGCTAGAATTTGATCCCATAGAAAATGCAAATGAGTAAGAGGCATTATAAATGTAAGTCATAGGCATCAGAGCTTGGTTTGAGCAGAACATGGCTGGAGTGAGGTCCATGTGCTGCGGTGGCTCGACCCATGCCTTCTTTCATGTTCAAAGCCATTCAGGAAAACAAAAAAGCACTTCTCTTTATCACAGTAACTACTGAAATTAACCAACATGAGCATCTCAAAGCCAACTTACTTTTTTGATTAACTGAGATTTTTTTCTGTTTTGCATCTGCATAGATTTGAGTGGGGAAAAAAATTGACCTAATTAGTTTTTGAACTACCTTGAAGTGATTTCTCTTTGATTTCTCAAAGGTCTGGATTTCAGATACTGGGAAGCAATTTATTTTTTTAAGCAACTCTTGGAATAAAATTAAAATCATGTAAGTACTCTCTTAGTTTCTTTGAAAAGAGAAAATCTTATTTAAAAAACTTGTGGGCTTGGTCGTATTTTGAGGCCGACAGTTTCCAGTTATTCCAGCTGGTCCCTGTGCTGTCATTGGTCAGCCCATAATGAAACCTGAATGAATGGACAATGAATTGGTTCAAACAATAGTGATCATTTATTCAGTAGCTGTATTGATAGTCCTTGATGTGATATCACTCTTCTGTCCCCAAAAAGGCTTTAAGAAGGTGTTGAGTCTTAAACATTCTTATGAATACATGGATCTGTACCAGAAATACACAGGGGATGAACTGCCTTCTTTGGAAAGAAGCTTCTTCAGTAACCATGACTTGCCAGACATTCAGACCAGCCAAGAGAGTCCACAGTTCCTATCAGGAGTCCAGACTCAAACACAGCACCAGTTCTGGAATGCCCAGTCTCCTGGGCCTCCGTGTACTGCCAATTTGGCTCCCCAGGGAAATCCTTCACGGATGGAAGAAGCAGAACTCAAGATGCTCATCAGATTTATTTGGCAAGCCTTTTGTCCTCTATAACTCAGTGGGATACAAACTCCACAGACAGATGGGATTGGATCCTTCGCAGAACACCTGGAGGAACCACCCAGGAGGACATTGAGTCCAGTCTTCTACAATTGCAAGCCCCTGGATAACAGGGAGAAACCCTTCCTCTCTTTCCAGATTATAAGGTCTTCTTTTCACATTTATTTAGTCAGTTACCTCTGCTGTTCCTCCAGGCACATTTTTAAGAGAAACTGGGTGCCCAATGGATTTGACTTTCATACTCTATGCACCTACCTGCTTCAGCTTGCACCATTGTAATTACAGAGACATACATGCTTGCTTTGGTTTCTCATAATCAGCTAGCTCTAGGCATTTATCAAGGGGTGCAGATTCCCTTCAGGCATCTGTGACATTTTAGCAGCATAAGCTTCAGCCTGCAGAAAGACGCAGTGTCCCACCCCAATGTGTTACTCTTCATAGCAACAATACAGACACTCTTTCTTGGAATTGGCTAAGTCTAAATGCCCAAAAAATCAGAAGTCCCTACTCCCAGAATCACAGGATAGACTTACAAATCATGAGATTGAAAAAATATTTTAGCATTCTTTTACTTGTCTTTTAGCTGTTTGACCCTTAGTGTTGATACCTTCAAACAACAGGGGAGGGGAGCGGGAGTAGGAATTCAGTAATCAAAAAAAACTAATCTACCATGGCTGCAGGACCTAATGTGCATCATAAAATCTGGCACCATTGTGAGCTCGTCACCTTCAGCCACAAGTCAAAACCATGAACACCAGGGACATATCTTCACATTTATAATGCAATATTAACATGCAAAAACCTAGCAAGACAATCACTTCATTTCTACGCTTAAAATTTATTTGAACACACTGTCAACACATTATACTGAGAAAACATGTAGAATAATTTAGTGGGCTCAGAATTACACTGCTTTGGAAATCCATGCCTCAGTCTGAAGAGCCAGAACATGATATCAACCACTT
This sequence comes from Corvus cornix cornix, assembly GCF_000738735.6. Taxonomy (NCBI): domain Eukaryota; kingdom Metazoa; phylum Chordata; class Aves; order Passeriformes; family Corvidae; genus Corvus; species Corvus cornix. Next base: position 63,616,371 of record NC_047057.1, on the reverse strand, counting down.
GCATTCAGCAGCATGTTTTCAGAAGAAGAGAAGCATGGAAATAATTTTTGTTGAGCAGTGTAAGTAGCATGAGGCCATATGTTATTGTGTCCTCCCCTGTTTGTACAGTATGTTGCATAATGGCATTCCCATTCTGGTTAGCTCCTTTATATATCCCATAATCAAAATATTACCACTGCTTATACTACTATTACCACTAATGAACACAATAAAGCATTCTTTTGTGAACTGCATCACCTAGCCGTTCAAGTCCAACCTCTTCAATATTAACTTCAGTACTTTAGGTTTCTTTTGTGTTGTAATTTTTTGGTTGGTGGTTTAAGGAAACTGAAACTTTGGCTAGCAATTTGTTGCACTCCAGCATTAAAGTGTAAATTTTCAGTTAACTTGGTCTTTCAATCCTTTCTGTTTAATTTCTCTACCCTGTCAAATGGAGGGGTTGGAGAAGTGATGGAAAAACATGAGATTCCAAGTAAATAACAGCAGTGCTCCAGTCTCTTAGGCATTAGTAGCAGAGCTGTTAGAAGATTCCCATATCTGAGGAACAAAAATGTGAATTTTTAATGAAGTGTATGGAACATGCTTTCTGTTCTGGAGTTTGCTTATCTATCAATTGCCCTTCTGTGAAAACTGCTAAAGAGCAAAGCAGACTCAAACAGTTTTAATGTTTGCATCTACCTTGCATCCAATGTTACATTTACTATTAGCTCCTTTTTTTAAGAATGTGTTAGGTGTTTCCTTATTTTTCTCCTCTTTTCATCCTTATTTCCAAGATACCTAAATTAGGTCATTCCAAGATACCCAAATGATAGTCACATGATTCAGAGGGAGGGGAAAAAAATAGCTTTACAGCAAAGCCTATAATGCTGTTCACAATCAGAATGTTTATGTGTCTAAATCAGGATTATGAGTAGAAAATGACCCAAAGTTGAAATTATTTACCCTCAGAAAGAAAGTGTATCTGTTTCTTTGAGATTTCTTCTCATAAGATTAGACGTGCTGTTAAATTATAAAAAACCATGCAACAGTTACTGCACAGAAACTATTCAGTTTACTCAGCTCAACCAACAGAGTGGTGATTTATAGCAATGACTAAGAATATTAGGTTTCTCTGAAAGTTGTGGGATTTAAATCATCAAGAATAAAGAGACTATAATAGAAATTAGAATTATATCTAAATTAATTACTTGGGTTTATATTTAGGAAATGAGAGAAAAAGAGGATAAAATAGTATGTGAAAATTTTCTGGAGTGTATACTATAAAAATGAAACTTACAAATTCCAGAAACAAGGTTGAAGGTTTTGGAATCTAAATCCTATAGAAAACTGAAAAAACTCAGGCAGAATATCAAGAAAATGTAAATTACTACAGGAAGTAAAAGTCTGCCTAATGCCCACTTCCCTGTCCTCATTGACTGCAAATTCCTGCTTGCCATCACCTCTGTTAGCATCCATCCAAGCTGCACTGAACCCATGGATGTGGGGTTTTTAATGCAGGCAATCTGACTGTAACACAGTGAAAATATTTCTTTGACCTCGCTCAGTTTCCATTTTTGAAGTCACACTATGGATACCAAATGTCCTTCAATGCAGGACAGAATTTTATCCGTTTTTTTTCCTAACAAATGATCTGCTGTGCTGAAAAAGATGAGCAAAATTAGGATGACTTGGGATGTGAGAGGACACTGCAAGGAGAGAAGGAACTACCTCATAATTAGAAAAGTGTACTGCACAAATACACCGAATATTCTGCTTCTGTCTAGCAGATGGTTTTGAAAGACAAAATTTTCTTCAGCATTCCAAAAAAATATTTTTCAGTGCCATCTGTATTCTATACTAAAAAATAAAAAACTTTACCAAGCTCCTACCCCTTTGAAATAATCTGAATTGAAAGGAAGTTTGTCTCTATAGTCCAAACTTCAACCTTTCTTGTCTATGTTTTAGCATCTTTGATTTTCCAGCCTTCTTAACATCTCTTCAGAAGGCTCTTATTTCTGAAAGTGCAGCAAGGTACACATTAACCTGCCTGTCTCATTAACTGTAGCAGTTAGGCCATGTGCAACCAGTGATGCAGATAATCAGATGTTTTCTTTTGGTGCCAGGTATTAAAATGCAGGGTAACCATCTACTTCTAGTCACTCGCCACAGACTTCTCCACAGCAACAATCTCTTTATTTATTTCATATGGATACTGGAGCTTTTCACATGGATAGTGGAAAGTATGCAAAGAACCTGGAATTCCTGAGTGCCTCCAAATGACAACAGTACTTTATATGTTCAGGTATTTGAGATATCAGTAATCAGTTCAAAAGAGGGCTTGAAATCCCATATAAGTGGTGTCTTACAATACTTGCTACCAAAGCTAAGCAAAGTATTTTGTTTATAAGCAGAATATTTGAAGATAGGAAAGGGTTAATGGGCTTTGATAATCTTACACACAATTTTTTGTGGTTTTATGTGGTTCTGGTAAGCACCTTCATACTCAGATTTCTTGAGTTTAAAGTGGAGGTGAAAATATTCTTTCCCGATTCTACTGTGTTACACCCACAGATATCAGGTAGGGTCTCATAATAATCACAAATAAATTAGCTTCTATCTCTTCCACTCTTGACCAGTGTTCCCTTGGCACTGTAGCTTTCTAGCTCTTGCTGGAAAATGACAGGAAAATGACTTAAATACAAAGATGGTAAAAGAGGAGGTGATTGTTTCAACTTTGCTGCTGCAGACTGAGAAAGGCTTTGGAGGGGGCCCAGAGGTGTCTCTGTGAACTGAAAGAGTCATCCTGAAAATGTATAAAAGTCAGGTAAATGATCTGCAGTTCACAGTGCACTATTAACATTCCTCTGCAGGGAGGAGGCCTGCATTCAGTACCACAGAACCAGATAAAACCTGGTTTGCTTCACTGGGAACTTTACTATACACCATAGTAAAGCCTTTCTATTCACCATAGTAAAGCCTTTCTATTCCTGAGTGTGGCATAGGAGGCCTAAGAGCTGTTCCAATGTGGATTTTTGAATAGACTTACTTTTCTGACTGATAAAAAAAAAAAGTCCTCCCATTTTTTTCTCTATTTGCAATAACAGTGATAGAAAGTGTTCCCTATAGGCTGTAGGGAGCTGGGGATTGGGATTGATCAAGGAATGTTTTTCCTTAGCACAGACAAGACAGCAGAAAAGCAAAAGAGCCCTCACTTCCAGCTGAGTTGAACTTTCTCTTTCCCTGGGGCCACTCGTCCTATGATACATAATTGTCAGCATCTTCATGTGACTCTCTTGCTCTGTTTTCAATCAGGTTCCCGTAATTTTTTTTCTTAAACATGATACAACCCAGTTCCAGCACCACTGTGCTCTTTAAAAGTAAATATGAATGCAAATTTAAAGCTTAAATAAATACAATTTTTCATTAAAAACAAGAATCTCATTGTCTAGGTTGGGAAATTTACCTGAAGCTGAGTTTTTGATCCTTAATTCAAAAACTGAGCCTCCAGTGGCCAAAACATACACTGAAATGCTACAGACATTGGGGCATTGGCATCTTCAGAGACCCAGCAGTGGTTATTCCAGCCATGGGGATTTTTTTTGCTGAAAGCCTGCTTTTGATTTATTTCCATAATAAAGAGCAAATAGCTATAGCATCATAATAATTTGAGATTTCTTTCTAGCTAACAGGACTCTGGTGGCCTTATAAATTTGTTATGGAAGGACATATTAAAGAAAATGGAATCTGTCCAACAGGATACCCGGCATGAATCTTGTAGGTGGTAGAAAACATGATTCTAATCACCTCCATGAGCAACACTGCTCCAGAACTGTAATCCTGCAACCATTCCATCATGCCTGCTCTTCTCCACACTTACAGGAAAGTCTGTGGAGGAATTCTGAGAGTTTCCGTGTGGTAACACCCAGACATCCTGGCTGTTTGGAGGCTGAGAGGAAGAGAGGGAACACAGAGGGAAGGGAAGGGAAGGGATTAACTGCCCTCCCAAGAAGCAACCAACCTAATGAATAACTATGAAAAACTCACCAGCCTGGAACATTAATGCTTAGAAATGCCCAACAGAAATCAGCACTGTCTCTCCCAAGAGCAGTAATATCTCATTCCCAGGCTTGTGGTGATGCCAGCTCAGAGCTCAGATCCATAAATTTATCTGTTTGAAATACATGGGGTTTTTATGCCTTAATTCATCTCTTTCTTAGAATGAATTATTGTAGTGGTTTGGTCCAAGATACATTACTGTTTACCTTCTGTGAGATAAGAATTAGGAGAAATGCAAAGCAGGCACCAAACTTGAAAGAATATAAAGAAGTTTATTAACAGACCTAAAAGAAGAGAAAAAAAAAATCATACCACACCTTCAGAACTCTCCTCCTCCCCCCACCTTCCCCCCTTCTCCCACTGACAATGTAAAAAGACAACCCTTGAGATGTTCAGTTTGTTTATCACTTCCATAACAACCTTGTTCAGTCCATTTAGGAAGAGGAGTCTCTCTTGCTCGTGCTATGAAAACAGTATCACAACGAGACAGCCGCCCACTTCCAAATAACTTTGTTCAGTCCATTTAGGAAGAGGTCTCTCTGCTCACGATGTGAGTCCCTTCCCCCGACTTGCAGCTTTTCCCACAACTGCTTTCGAGGGTCCACTCTTGAAGGTTTTTGGGGTACAATTTTAAGGCTGAGCCATTCAGAAACGAAAGTTCTCTTCACCCATCTCTGGGAGCATTTCATCTCTAAGAAATCTTTGGGAGCATCTCTAGGAACTGAGGTTTTCTCCTTTCCCATTTGGAGCAAAAGTCCTCATCGCTTCCATCTCTCCCTGTTCAACTTCTCATGAAATTACAGCTGCGTCAGCATCTGCCTATCTCAGCACAGGTTCTTTTGCTCACAAGTTGAACTGAACACTCTACCCCCCCATATCTTCATGAAATTACAATGGATACTCTGATATATCATAGCTTCACAACAGAATTTCAGCTTTAAGGATCTCCTCTTTCTCTTCCCTCAGGTTTTCAGCTCTTCACAGCACTAAAAGGGTTACTCTCACCTCGGTCTTGCAGCTGGCATTTTTCTTATCGCAGTGGGGGGGGGGGGGGGAGGGAAGCCGAGCCGCTCTGGCTGCCCACAGCAGGGCTGTGGGGGGTTCCACAGCTGGAACAGGTCCATCGGCTCCAGGATGGCCATGGCCCGGCCCAGCCTGGCCCGAGCAGGGCCTGGGCTGGGCCCACTGGCCCCCACACGGGGCCCGCAGCCACCTGTCCCAGCGCCGGAAACGAGAGAGAAAGTCTGCCTCAGGTTTCTATTCTTAAGTGTGGATCACAGAGGCGGTCACAACTTTAAGTGGCTCAAAGAATTGTCCATATTCAAACTGGCCAGCTGATAGGTTCTGTCAGGTCACAGAGGAAGCTGTAAGCACCCCTTTGCACTTCCGGGACTATGCTTTGCCAACCCATGACAATCATCCTTCTCAAAAAAAAAAAAATTAACTAACATATGGAGGGTTCGTGGATGATTGTTCAGAAAGTGGACTTCACACTTCTAAAGTGTGTGTATGTTTTCATCCAGTGGTTGCCCAGAGCAGGTGTGGCTGCCCCATCCCTGGCAGCGTTCAAGGCCAGGTCAGATGTGGCTCTGAGCATCCTGGTCGAGTGGAAAGTGTCCCTGCCCATAGGAGGGGGTTGGAACAAGATCTTTAAGGTTCATTCAAACACAGGCCATTCTGTGATTCTGTGATTACTGTGCTCTTTTAACCCAGATAAGAAATCATGAGCTAAGCCTAGATGTAGAGCCTCAGTCTTAGCCACAGGAATATTGCACCAGGTTTTCTGACAATGGTTAGAAAAAGCCTTTTGGAGGGAAAGGGTGTGTTATGAGCCCTTTGCTCTTTAGACACCAAGGAATTCAACTACAAGTCACAAGGCTGCTGGAAGCCAGGGTTTCTTTGCATCACTCTGCATGATTCTACCTTTTTCTATTCCTCCAATTCCCATATTTGTCTGAATTGATGCCTTGCTCCAAAGTGTTATATTATTCCTTTGTGAACAATCACTATTCACCCAATTTACACTCTTACATTTTGTGGCACATCCATGAGGAATTGTCAGTGTTCTTCAATTCATCTTTTGCTTGGTTGTGCTATAAATCCACATCTGTAAATGGCTTAGATAGCCACTCCTGTTAAAAATTGAAATTTAGTCTTTGTCCTCCAGTTTCAGTTGGATGCATGAATCATGTGGCATTGTTTGGTCTCAAGTAGGTCTGTGCTGAATGAGTATTCTGAAATCATTCTGAATTCATTCAATCTGTCAGAATTAGGAGTCTGCTTCTTACAAATGCTCTTAGTGTTCCTCAGAATTTATTTAGAGTGTTTGTGGCAGCAAATTGTGTTCAGATGGTTCACTCACATGAAAGAAACAAAAATGGGCAGTGCCATACCCAACACAAATCATTTTATCTGCGTACTATTTACTTCAGGTTTCAATTACCACACTGTTTTATGATAATCCAAAAGCTGCTATTCCCTTCAACTGTACAATATTAGCACAAAGTTTTTTGTCCCAAAGATGATGCACTCTCTGACATGTATCAGAAACCATTTCTCAGCCATTCTGGCTTAGGGGGCCTTTCTTTCAAATAATGATTCCATTTTAAAGTTGCATCAGTTATTCTGGAATGGTGTTGTCTTTCATTTCAAACTGCCATCTACTTTAAGATATCCTGGTATTATAGAATAATTTATGTCGTAAGATTAGACATTTTTGCTGATGTCAAAACTCAGCCTTAAGGGTTTCAAGTATTCAGTTTTTCCTCTTTCTGTAAATAAGATTGAATTGTTGATCATCACTAGAAATACACCTTGAAAAGTCATGCTGTGGGTTAGATTATTGGGAATTTGGGGAACCAGGAGGAAGAAGACCTAAATAAGGATCAAATTCAACAGCCAGTTCTTCCTACTCTAAGTCCATTTGTTTCTCGGGAAGAAATATGCAAGCAATGGATAAAATACTTGATGCAGCCACAGGAGTGATTGGCTACAAAACTGTGCATTACCTTCCCATGGAAGTATCAAAAGTCAAAATGAAAAAGGTATGAGGACTGTAGTAGTGTCATTTCTTGCATGCATTTCACAGAATCACAAAATCCTGAGGTTGGAAGGGAGCTCTGGAGCTCATCCACTCCAACCCCCCTGCCCAGGCAGGGTCACCCAGAGCAGGTGACACAGGAACACATCCAGGTAGGTTTGGAATGTCTCCAGAGGGGGAACTCCACAACCTCCCTTGGCATCTGTTCCAGTGTTCTGCTCTGCCACCCTCAGTGGAAAGAAGTTCTTCCTCACTTTGAGGTGGAACTTTCTGTGCTTGAATTTATGGCCACTACTCCTTGTCCAGTCACTGGTTTGCTTTTTGGGGTTTGTTGTTTTGTTTTATTTGTTTGTTTGCTTGTTTGTTGGCAAGGGCGTTGTTAAGGTTTTTTGTTAGAGTGGATTTTTCTCACCATTATTTAGCATTTATCCTTCCAAATTTTGGCTGAGCTATAAAACAACATCACAAGCAACACAGAAGATAATTTCCCTGCAGGCCAAGGGAAAAGCAAGACATTTCCAATATTTATCCCAGAACACAGCTGCAAATATGTTTTATTCTCATTTTGATCTAAACAGCAGCCTGTTAGCTGTTTATTTTTATGCCAACAGTGAGTGGCACATAACTTTTCTGCTCTAGATAAGTCTTTTACTAGAATCTTTCTAATATTCTTCTCTTACTCTGATTTGGTTTCAGAACTTGAAACCTTTAACAAGGGTTTACCATAATGTCATAAACCAAACAGCATATTAATAATGCAGGTTTTAAAAGTCCTGAGTTAATCCATTTCTGAAACTTCCCATATTCTTTACAAATTCATAAGAATTATCTGGGAAAGGTGCTGAAATGCATGAAAAGTTTGATAAGAGCTCTAAAACAAGGCTGATCCTCTTCTCATGATGATTATAGTTGTATATCAGTTTTGGTGTTTTGGGTGCCTGAGTTTTACAGTTGTATTGTGGCCATGAGAAGGAATGAGTTACCTTGGCACCCACCAGCAAGGGCTCAGAACTGCTTATTTTGCAAGAAAAGACAAAAAGTGTTTTAATAAAGGCCCTCAGGTGGAGAGGTGAGTGTGGCCTGGGGTGTAATAACCTCAGCTCAAATTACAGAATGCAGCACAACCTCAGTTGCTGCTGGGAACCCTTTAGGAAACAGAGGAAAACATAAAGAGAGACCAAGCACCTAAAATACCCTGAGAGCATCGGTAGGCGCTCCATTTTTTGTCTTAAGTCAGTCTCAGGAATGTGACCTGAATCCTAAACTCTTTCTTTCTATAACTGGATCCCACCCATCACAAGAAAAAGAAAGGAATTAGGTACTAAAAATGTACTTCAAACATTATTTTCCCAAACCACTTTATTTCACGTAAAAGTTGTATTTCAATTGTGCACAAGCCATAAAAATTTGGGGTTTAGATTGACATGCCAGCCTTTGAAATGGAGTATTATAAAAGGAAGAAAAGGTAAAAAGAAATTAGAGTTACATCTTCAGGATGGCAGTAGGAAAGCTGTTGGTCTTAGCTGGGACCCGTGTGACTTTTGTTGTTCCTGTGTCACTATCACACTACTCTTTAAGTGCAAAATTGATTTTTTTCATATTGAAGTAAAAAATGGGGTTGATTGCCAGGCTTTTCATGTTGGTATTTGGAACTTGGAAACTTGTTTTCCTCCTCATTCTGCCAGGCTAGTAAAGAAGAAGAATTAGGTGATGCATAGTGTATATTTGTTGGCAAAAAACCTCAAGAAAAATAAATGAAACTGCCACTTTTTTTCCTGAATAATTTGCCGCAACATGCAGAGCTCAGTGTGTTGAGATGCAGGGATGTTGGAAGGTGGATTGTTAGCCTGAGCATGGCTGCTAAAACGCTATCATGCTGCACAATCAAATTTCTGTGTCAGGTCTGCTAGTGAAATATGTTTAGCTATCAAGCCACACAGCCCAAAGTGAGCACAATTGTCAAACTTATGCACTGCAAGCATCATAGGTAACCAAATATTTTCAGTAAAAGTACGTCAGAGTAATTAAAGTTAATTATCTGCAACTATAGAGGTCTGCTATTGGAACAACAATCTGCTTCCATGACAACCTGAAATTCATTTGATCTTTCTGTGTTTTGAAAGCATGGGTAATTTAGATTTTCTCATGCCCAGAGCCAGTGAAGTAAAAGCTTTTACAGCTTTTAATTAAATTAAAACTGTGAATACCTGGTGGACTCACATCAGAAATCCTGCCTTTGGACGGCTGTGGCTCAAAAAACTTCCGCAGATGGTAAAATTATTATGATTTCTTATTGTAAGAAATTCTGTGGGTTTCCTGTTATTCTGCAGGACTAGTAATTAACTCTATTCCACTCAGGGGAGGGATAACAGCCAGTCTTTGGACGCTAGGCCAGGCATTCAGTAGAAGTACAAAATTCAACCAGCTGCAGCAACTGGCAATGAAAGAGGGCAAAGAAGTCTCGATCATGGTGTCTGGCAATGCCATATCAATACTTTAAGCAAAACATGACTGTTCCAAAGTAAGATGGGGAAAAAAAACCTGATGGGGTAAACGTGAAGTTGGGTGGAAAGTGGCTTTCCTTATACTGGCAAAATGAGTGACATTTCCAAAGCATTCCTAAGAGATAAAAGCAATTTGTTTTCATTAGATTTTTGTGGCAGCACAAAAGCACAGTAATCAAGGGGAGTAAAGAAATCCACCAGGAGGAAGGAGAATTCAGATCGAATACCAGTTCCACTCTAAAATCTTGTGCATGGCAGGCATCTTGACTACCATAGTCTCACATGTAATGGGTGGAGAGCGACACAATGTGTTTATAATATTTCAGATGTATTCTGGTCCAGTCAAAGGGATCATTATTATCTCCATGAACAAGCAGAAGGAATCACACACATAACTGGCTGAAGTGCTAACCTGATGTCACCCATGCATCACTAATTCTGCCATGGTTTTTTTGCTGTGATTTTCTGTAAGAAAGTATAAAAACCAATACTGTTATGTTTTTTATTCTTTCCCATACATTGTTGGTATACTGGCTTTTTTACTGAATGAAGATGGAATTTGTTTGGGCAGAACTATTCCAAAGGGGAGGAAAACTTCCAGATGTTGTATGTTTGAAGGAAATGTACCCATCTCACCTGAGGAGAAGCAGAATGGTTAAAGCCACAGCTTGATGATGGCGTAGAAATAGAACAAAAATTCTGTCAGAGGCTCTTTTGGAAAAACGCACAAGTGGACTTGTGAGTAGTCCTAGAGACACACCAGTGCTGAATGCCTACAGGGCAGGAGATGTCACCTTGACGTCCTGTACAGAAGGGTTTTTACACCTGATTTTCTCTGTCTCCAAAACAGTAATCATACTGAGTGTAACAGTTTATTTGAAATTAGGCCTGCTCATTAGAAAAATTTCTAATCAGTTATTTTATTAATTAATTCCTTAATATAAAAAACAAAGCAGCAATGCCATTTCCCCCCCACACACTATATCAATATTCTGATAGCAAAAGAGATATTCCAAAACACTTCCGAGGTTTACTTCAGACAGTATGCATCATTTAACCTAGCTCTTGTGAGGGATGCCTTCAATAATTTTATATTAATAATATAAGAAATACTACCTGAGAGATTCTTCTTCTCCCTCTCCTTGCTCCTTTGATTTTGATGTCTTTGTTTGAAAGTACTGCAGCAGCAGCAGAGATGACATTTCCCATTTGCTTGAAATACATATTATGAAAACTTTGTCTTTCCAGGATGATATGGAGGAGAATCTTTCTCATTCAAAACCAAGTGACTCTTAGAGTCAATATCTGTACCAGGAGAGAGCACTCGAGTTTTATTTAATAATTAGCTTATTGTACATCTAAACATAAAAATATTGAAGATGCAGCCCATTGTTCTGTCGTATGAGGAAACTGTAATACTTGTTCAAAAGCATGAGAGGCACTTCCTTTTAGATTCAAACAGTAGAAATTGTAGGAAAGTTTCATGAAGTGACTATTTCATTAGGCTGTACTAGTGAAAGTGTGAAACACTGGAAGGTCAGACTAAATGTGTACAGTCCTTGTCCACTGTTCCATGCCATTTATGTGCTGATGACTTGGCAATGTGGTGCATAGCCTAAAACTGATGTGGTTTTAGCTGTGTGTACAATTTTCAAATTAACCATTTTTCTTAAAGTTATTCTAGACTATGAAACTGTCATCAAACTTAGGAGCAGAACATCTTTCCCTTTTTAGAGAGACAAATTTTTAGAAGCATATTTTTGTTGGCTTACTTCCACATAAAGATTTGTCTTCTGTTGTAACCCAAGCATCCATGCCCTGAAAGCACCAAAAGCTTCTGCCTACCTTCCTTCTGCCCATTGCCCCAGCAGCTCCACTTAAAATTCTAGTTCCATCATGTGTCCAGGCCTGGCTGTTCCTGCTTGCTCACAGGACTTGGCTGAAGGACTCTAGATGAATGCTGTAGGAAGCTTCTTCTCTGCTTCTGCTCCTGGTCTTGTCTTGCTAATTTTAACTGGGATTGGATCACAGAATCATGGCATCACAGAATGGTCTGGGTTGGAAGGGACCTTAAAATCATCCAGTTTCACCCCTGTGATGGGCAGGGACACCTTCCACTATCCCAGGTTGCTCCAGGCCCTGTCCAACCAGGTCTTGGACACTTCTAGGGATGGGGCACTACAGCTTCTCTGGGCAACCTGTGCCAGGGCCTCCCCACCCTCACAGGGAAGAATTTCTTCCTACTATCCAATCTAAATGTACCCTCTGTCAGTGTGAAGCCATTCCCCCTTCTCCTGTCATTCCCTTGTCAATAGTCTCTCTCCATCTTTATTGCAGGCTCCCTTCAGGTAGTAGAAGGCCAAAATTAGTTCATACTGAGTCCTTCTCTTCCCCAGGCTGGTTCCAATTGATCCCAGTTCTCCCAGCCTTTCCTCACAGAAGTGGTGCTCCATCCTTCTGATCATCTTGGTGTCCCTCCTCTGGACTATCTCCAGCAGCTCCACGTCCTTCCTGTGCTGGGCCCCCAGGGCTGGACTCAGCTCTGCAGGGAGGGGTGGCCTCACCTGAGCAGGGTAGAGGAGCAGAATCCCCCCTCCCCTGGGGGATCAGCCCAGGGCATGGGGGGGTCTAAGCCAGGGTAGGGCCAGCTCTCACTCACCAGCACTGCTAAGTCCTTCTCCCAGGGCTGCTCCATTTATTCATCTCCAGCCAGGATTGATAGACCCTGTTACAAGCACCCTGCTCTGACCAGGTGGTTCAGACCTCTGGAACTGTGTCCTGGGGGATGAGGGCACCATCCCTGCCTGAGCTGGGGTTTATGCCTGGCTCCGGGCTTGCTCTGCCTCAGAGAGCAGCCCTAGTGTTGCTGATCCCTGAGACCGAGAGCTCTGGCTGCTGGTGATGTTTAGTGGCAGAGGCAGAAGAGCACTCAGCTGGCTGGGGCAGGTCTGTCCATTTTTTGGGGGAGTGTGTATTTCCTAGCTGTGCACTACATAGAGAGTTCTGTTATTCACTGAACTGTGGTGTAACATGTCAGCTTGGTCTTTTAGATCCTTTATGTTCTGAGACTATGCCAACATATGATCTCACCTTGTTATTAGGAGGGGGTGTTTGTAATGTACTCCTTGAAAGCCCACTGGGCTGCTCCACTGCTCCTGACTGCTCAGCTCCATCAGACTTACTGGGGCTGTGCCAACCTGTGTCATTCTAGAGTGAGACCCTGTGTAAGGACAAATTCCTTTAATGGCAGCTCCATCTGTGAAGGATTCTTATGAAGAAATCAAGAGCAGATCCTGAAGACCAAACTGGAAGGTTACCAGGTTGCCATGAGACACCCTCAGACTCTGAGTCTCTTTGTCCTATAGTTCTTGTAATAATTTCTACTCAATGCAGGACAAGTGTAAAACAAAAAACACATGAGAATGTTTGTGTTCAAAGTTCGCTTTCCAACAGGACAAGAGAATGTGTCAGTGGGAGAGCAACTGAAGCTAATAAAATCAGTGCTGGTATGATGCAAAAGGTTGGAGTAGACAATGAACAAGCAGGGTCTGCTTTTGCAAATGATTCATCTGTTTGTTAGAAATGAGTGATACGGGTCAAGAGAGTGTGTGTAAGCAGCTGAAGCTCCCACCCTTTTCTGAACAGATTCTACGTGTGGCAGGTTGAGACAAACCCCCTCTCTTCTGTCATTTCAATTGACACAGTAAGGACAGAGTCCAGCTGTTCTTCTCAAGCTTAACTGTTCTTGGATCTCTCTCTGGGGATTCCTCTGCTGCAGCTGCAAGTTTCCTCTGTTCCACAGCGCACTCAAAACCCTCTTGTGTCATGCTTGGAATAAATAAGGTCTGTCTGCCAGCGTGAGTCAGCAGTAAACACCATCCCTGTACAATTACATGAGCAGCTGAGCAGAGGGTGGCATGCCACAAGCCCTCTCTATCTCTGCCTAGGGTCCCAGAAACTGCCCTCTTCTTGGCAGTTCAGTTAATTCCCAACAGTATCTGGAGTTTGTTATTGCTGGTTTTCATTTGCTGTGTGCTTCTGGGTTGAGAAACTGCCAAAATATTCTAAGCAGAGATCCTTGTAGCCCTTTTCTCGTGAGATTTCCTCTTTTCTTCCCTGATCTCATGCAATTCCCCACCCAGCTTTTCCATGCCCAAATGATCCAGATAACTGGATAAGAACTGGCAGTTCTGAGTGCTTATCCGGAATCACAAGACAGTGTTTCTCATATTCATCTATTGTTATAATGTTATGCATCTTTATAGACTTGAATGAATAAAACAAAGCTTCATCTGTCATATAGCAATCCATTTGACTTCAGACATGCATTTCATTTCCCTCATTGGACACTTTTACTGAATGCTTGAGCTTTCCTTGCAGAATTCTCATGGAAAACACATTCTTTTTACTGTAGTTTGAATTCTGAGCTGTCCACCACAACGTTTCACCGCATAGCCAAAAGCAATGTGACTTTTCAATTTTCCATTCGACCATGGAGCTTGCAGTGCCTAATGTTGTAAGCATTCATGGAAATTATTTATATTGCGTACAATATTCCATAACAGTACCAGTCTGCTGAGGATATTCACAAATGTTTTGAATTAAAGCAGAGATGAGAATTTTGTAAGATGTCCTCAAGCATCTTTTGCTGATCCTTGTGGGTCCTTTCCAATTCAGGATATTCTATGATTCTGTGATATGCAATCATGAAAAATGGAAAGAGAGAAAATCACTGTTTAAATGGTTTATTGCAACTTGCATACTGAGTTTAAATCTATACTTTTACTTTTGTGGTAAATGAGTAACACTTCTGACCCCCTTAAGAAAACAAGGACCTGTGACTATCTTGAATATGGTGCCTAAAGTTGCAAGCTTTGAAGTCAGTGATGCTTACACTGTGTCACATCACAGTTCCACAGACATTTTTCTTGTTGAGAAAATCAACTGAAGCCATTCCTTGCCCTTCCTTCCAACATCAGCTGCTCATTTCCGTTTGCTGACTGCCCTGTCTATCATTCTGGCAACAATTACTTGTGGAGTTTCTTGATTTATCCTTTTCAGTCAATTCTTATTTTCCCTAATGGGTCATTTTCAATTCACAGCTTTTCCTTAATTTAGTTTCTCAGTTTCATTATGACCCTGCAGTAGTGGGAGGGTGGGTTTGAGGTGGCAGCATAAGGGCAGAAAGAAAAAAGCCTGTCTGTGCTGCCAAGAGCAAGTCTGATGTGCCCATGGTTTAAGGCATTAACACTAATCTTTAGTTATCTGTAGACCCTTGGTGGGAAGAGTTTTCTACAAAGTTAAGATTCATCTATCTAAGATCACTGAAAAACTTATATTTTAAGTTTGGACACCACTTAAGATAGAGAGGGCAGTGAAAAACAGTGGTGCCTTGAGAGGATGTTTTTGTAGAAGAGCTTAACCTTCAGGATGAATGCTTTGGATCTAACTCCAAGAAGGCCTGGTCCTGACATGCGAAGTCTAATTCATGCCTTCTGTAAATGGCTCCTGATACTGAAATCATATCCAATCCTGCAGCTAGTGTCAAAATTTTAAATGACTTCTCTGGAATACAGGCAAGGATAAATTAAGAAATGCTGATGAGAATATCTTTCTACATTCAATAGTTCTTAGTCAAGGCTATGGCAAAAATCCTTTTGTCTTTGATATTAAAGGAAATCAAGTTAGTGCTTTTTGTTGCTCTCTTCTGGGTTTTGGTAGAGGTTTTTTTACAGCTTTTTTCTTCACTGACTGCAATCTTTCAGCTTTCCATCGTCTGACCCAGCCTTTAGAGCCCTGAACTATCTGCACAGCACAGAAGAATCTTCTTCAGAGCTCCAGAGGGCAAGTGAAATCATTCAAGTTTACCTTGTGGAGGAATGGTGGTAGATGGTAGGGTAGGAATAATTCCTTTAGGGTGGAAATATCTATATAATGTATCTGACTAGTTGTTTGCTGTATCTTTCCTGATGACAGCTTAGGATTCCTATTGCATCAGTAACATTCATTTATTAAAGGTCACAAAATCTCATAGCTCATACTGGTCAAAAAGTCCATAGTGACAAGACGGGCGTAAGACCAAGTTAGAAAGCCAAATCTGTGGAATTAGGGCCAAACTTTGGATGATTTTGAGCAAATTTGAGCAGAGATGTACCAGCGACATAACTCAGGTGAGTGTCAAGGGGCTCAGCATAAAAGTGGACTCCAGGAAAAGGGAGCCGCACACACTCAGACAGCTTTTTCTTCAGAGCTGCTCATTCACAACCATATGGATAATATGTGGATAATATGGATGTGCCATATCCCAGATGGCCATGGGCCCAGGCAGCAAAACTTTTCAAGGTGGGGAGGTGTGCTCACATATCTGATGTATGGTTTGCTAGGAGGTGTGGCCTTCTTTTATGAAAACAAGGGGTGACACAAAGAGGAAGAAGCTTTTGGATACATCAGCTTCTCTGTCCAGGCACTTCACCTCATGTCTCCTCATCTCAGTTCTTCTACACAAGTGACTGAGGATGACAAAGCAAAATATTTCCCGCTGTCACAGAAGTGAGAGCTAGCAGATTTTGAACATAAAAAACCCAGCATGGAGGTTATGTCATTTCCTGAATAGCATTTCAGTTCTTTAAGGATGGGTGAGAGTATTTCAGCTTAAGAATTTCATGATACTATGAACAAAATATTAAGATATTATGAAATCTTAAAGCATTTTGTGTTGGACCCTGTATTTTGATCAAGAACCAAGAGATTGCTAATCCTCTAGAAGCTTTTACATGTGACAGAATACAGAAAATCATTCATCTCTCCCTTTCTCAGTTAAAGGGTGTAATCAATGGGGTACATGCCAGCTGCCTAGTCGAAAGATATAACATTTGTGTTTATGATGGCAGGAGAGACATAAAAATCTTCACAGCCCTTGGCATAGCTTCCATGTGGGTCTTGGCACACAGGGCAATGCCATTTCACCCAGAAAACTGCTGTCTCTTTCAGTGTGGTAACCATGCACACTAGCCAGGGATAATTTTGGAATAAATCCTTATTTCTTTCTCTTAAAAAGAAAAAAAAATTTTAAGAGAGAGATTTTTGTTGTGGCCAAATTTAAAAATGAAGGATATGTAGTTAATCACAGTGTGAATTCTTTGAGAAGCACAGAGTTCTAATTGTTGAAGTGGAAAAATCAACTATTTAAGAAATGCAAAAACCCACTTTTTATTTCAGGTTTGAAACATAGTGGTTCTCTGAGCCAGGACACACAAATTTTAGCTTTACCTTCTAGGGTTTGGCTTCTCGTGTATCCTGGCAATTAGTTTGGCCTCTACAGTAAAATTCTGAGTCTGAGCTTGATTAAGAGAACATTTATGAATAACATCCTCAGAAAAATTAAGGCCATGGCCAGGACCAGGCCACAGCGGCAGTGAAGTAGGTCCTGCTCTATGGATAAGCTGTTCCATGAAACAGAAGGACTAGGCAGCTCATAACTCTTTACATTGATAGCAGTCATCACTCTTCTTTCACAGCTTGCTAAGCCCTATTGGAAATTCCTGAAGTTTTCATTTCATTTCTTTCAAAGTACACTTGCCAAATCCAGTGGAAAACACCAGCCATGGTGGTATATTTATTATTATGATGCTCTTGACATGATGCATGAATCATGGTTTTACATAGGGAGAGAAAGACCAATCTCTCCAATCCCCCTAAAAAACACTGGGAATTAAAAAGGCTTTTACCCACATTGGGACAGATTCTGCAGCCCTTACTACTACTGATATGACTGCGAATTAAAAAAACTACCAGTCCTGTAAGTATTTGGATGTTTTCAAACTTTGATAGTCGTTTACTGCACATGGTTTTTTCCATCTCTTTTTAAACCTTCACCAGTCTGGCTACTGAGCTGGTTGCTTTGACAGTAGGCAGGCTCTCGTGCTGTGGCCTGGGCAGCTGGTCCTTCTACCCTCTGGTCAGAGGTGTCTGGCAGAAGGCAGAGCAGACCTTGATAATGCCCTCCCAGCAGCATAAAACCCACCTCAGAAGAAATGCTGGTTGTACAAAAAATGCCACAGCCTCACCCACCAGGAGATGAGCTATATTGTAATATAAATACACAAACAACACCATCCGTTAAAGATGTGGTTTGTATGACTTAACTTTTGCCTTTTTCATATCAGTGATTCTTTTCTAGAGTAGTCTTGCTTTTGAAGAAAAATGGTCAGTCTCGAGAGGTGCTTAAAATACATGTCTGGGTTTTAGCCCTTTTCAGCCCTTTTAGGACTGTGGGATGTACATGTCTGTTTGTTGACACTAAGGCATGGTGGGTCACCTCGCTTCTAAATCCTGATGAAAAGAATCCCACCCTGACTGTGAAAGGGGGGAATGCAGCCAGAGGCATCAAAAATTATCCCTGTAACAATCTCTACAGACCAGGAGTTAAATAGGTAGGGTTTTTCAGCTGTTGTTCCAGGAGCCTACAGAAGGGAAGGATGGCATCTCAGTATGGTATTAAATACAAGGTGAGGGATGTCTGTGAAGATCCTCTACCATCTAATATGAAGAACAGGTTAGACACAGAGACATCTACCATCAAAATGTGCAAGATTCTTCCACATAGCCAAAAGGCCAAAAATGTCTCAGGGCTATTCATGAGGTTTTACAAGCTCACCCCTACCTAAAGCTTGTCTGCCAGAAACTTTTCCCCTCTTCAAGCATGTCCTTTTAGGCTTCAAAGGATGGTTCCCACAATACTAGGGTCAAATTCCTAGTTACTTCTCTCATTGTCCTACAACCATTTGCTAGAAGAGTGAAAGAATATGCTGCTCCAAGGGGCACTTGTACTCCTCTGCCTTTGTCAGCAAGGCCAAACTTTCTAGATGCAGATGAAATTAGGAGCTTTTTTTAGTAAGGAATTCTTATATGCAGCTCAGTCCTGGTTTTGTGACTCTAACTCTCTAGTGACTACCGAAGGAAAGCAACTGAGAGGACTTTTTTATTTCAGATGGAAGAGCCAACGAAGCCAGGGCAGGCCGTATGGGTGGAGTGTGTCAGAAATAAGAGACATTTCCAAGTCTAGAAAGACAGACTTGCTAAGGGGCCCTATCCACAGCTCATTACTGGGCTGCCGAATAGCATTCCAAGAAGGATTACACAGCCCTTGCACACCACCAAACTGGTTAGGCAAGGTCAGGGAAGGCTCATTCCAGAGTGTCATGAGGTTGTAATGGACATCAAGGGAGAAGTGGGCAAGTCTTGCTGTAAAACTTCTACTGAATACAGTGGGTTACCAATATCCCTTCCCACACTGGGACACATTAGGAATGTCTCAAACACAGAGAAAATGTTTGTGGCGGGTTGACCCTGTCTGCCCACCAGGCATCCACCAAAGTTGGTCTATCATTTCCCCCTCCCCAGCTGGGCAGAGGAGAGAAAACAATGAAGGGCTCACGGGCAGGGAAAGATCAATCACAAATTAACATCACATGCAAAACAGACTCGACCTGGAGAAAGAAAATAGTTTAATTTATTACCAATTGAATCAGAGTAGGACAATAAGTAATAAACCCAAATCTTAAATCCATCTTCACTTTACCCCTCTTTTCTTCCCAGGCTCAACTTCTCTCCCAATTTTCTCTACCTTCTCCTGAACAGTGGTGCAGGGGGAGAGGGGAAGAGGGTTGTGGTCAGTCCATCACATGTTGTATTTGCCGCTCCTTTCTCCTCAGGAGAAGGATTCCTCACACTCTTCACCTGCTCCAGTGAAGGGTCCTTCCCAAGGGAGACAGTCCTGAGTCCTTCCCAATGGCTGCAGTTCTATACAAACTGCTCCAGTGTGGGTCTCTTCCGCAGGGTCAGTCCCTCAGGAACAGGCTGCTCCACAGTGGGTCCCTCACGGGGTCACAGGTCCTGCCAACAAACCTGCTCCAGCGTGGGCTTCCCACGGGGTCATAGCCTCTTTTGGGCATCCCCTGCTCTGGCATGGGCTCCTCCATGGGCTGCAGGTGGATCTCTGCACCCCTGTGCCCTCCATGGGCCGCAGGAGAACCTCAGCTACAGCGCCTGGAGCACCTCCTGCCCGCTTCTTCTGCCCTGATCTGGGTGTCTGCAGGGCTGTTCCTCTGACATGTTCTCTCTCCTCTCTCCAGATGCAAAACATGCTGCTTTTTCACCCGTCCTTCTTAAATATGACATCCCAGAGGCATAACTACCATCCCTGCTGTGTTCAGCCTTGGCCAGCAGTGGGTCCACCCTGGAGCCATCTGGAATTGCCTCTGCCAGACAGGGGGGAAGCTTCCAACAGCTTCACAGAGAAGCCACCCCCTGTACTCCCCTCGCTACCAAAACCTTTCCCTGTAAGTCCAATACAAGGGATCAACGATGAAAACCGCTTCTCTATGGATGAAACCATTATCTGCTAATCAATTTTGGCTTTCAGTTAATTCATCTCATTGTCAGCTGGGAAGATGTGCTAGGAGAAAACTGGCTTGGGCAGTGCAGTTAGAAGCATGCTGTGCTTCTCAGAAGGCATCTATTCTGCACAGTCCGTGGAGTCATCCTGAAAATCTCATGGTTTCATTATTTTTTCTTTCCTGTTTCTAAGACTTACGTACAAGTCCTTCAACAAATACCCACAAGTATTTTCTTCCACTTTAGATGTGATTTTCTAATGGATCAAATATTATACCAATTATGTAGCACTTTTAGATAAGGATTCTTGTAATCTCTTTGTCCTTATAACCCCAAGGCCATAGCTCTCCACACTGGCACGACTTTCAATGTTCCACACCAAGTTTAAAGTCTGAATGCATTTTTCAGATACATTTGGCGCATTTACTTGACCAACTTAATAAAAGTTCTGTGTGCCTCGTAAAACCCATGCTGTGTTTATATACGCATGCATGTGCAGAGACATTTAATTTGAGAGGATTTTGTTAGAAAGTTCTTTTCTTATAAAGAACTTGTAGCTTCTTCAGAGCAGAAGTTTGAGATCAAAGATATTGCATAAATCCATTGTTGCCTCCTATAAAAAGTGAAGTTTTAGTACTACTCTAGTGTTATTAAAGAAGTGGGAAATTTCATCTCCTTAGTGGTAAGACCAGTCACTGAAGTTGTCTCACATACAAGCTATGCTTACCAAAATTTCTTTAAAGCAAGCACTGTTTATGACTATTCATCAAAATATAAGTTGCTGATAAACTGAGGATTCAAAACACAACAAAAGTGTGATATATGTAAGAAAAAAAAAGAATTGTCTAGAATGTACAAGGTACATCAAGATCCTATTGGAAAGTGTCCCTGCCCATGGCAGGGGGGTTGGAATGAGATGATCCCAAAAGAGTCCATGATTCTATGAGTAATCAAAAACTGGTTTTTAATTATTATTATTACTATTATTAACTGGTTTTAAGTATCAAATATCAAGTATTTTCAATAAAAAGTGTTTTAAGTAGTGCAAAATTCATTTCAAGAGGGTGTACTGTGACAAAGAATGTGTCTCCCTTGCCTTTTTGATGTACTCCTTGATGGATGGAAAGGGCTTTGCTCTCTGAAAGTGCAGTGTCGGACACTCAGAAAGTAGTTCCTGTTTTACAGGAATTAGGCCAGAATGCTGTTTCCAGCATTATCTGTTCTGTTGTTGGTTTTTTGTTGTTGTTACGTGGAACTACACACACAAGTAGGTATTCCATGTTCTTCACCCAAAAAAAAACCAGCTTGAAAAAATTACTTCAAAAGGCTCAAACAGAAAAAGCAGTAATGTTGACACACAAATACAGCATTAAAAGAACTTTAGGAGAAACTTGTTTTTCAGCCAGGCTTGGGATTTAGGAATCTGGTTTAAAATTGTTAAACTTTGGTTTCAACAACAGTGGCATGGCACATTTATTTATACAGTCATCTGCATTGCAGCAAGCACACTGGAGTGCTTTCTCCTCTCTATATAAGTGCCCTGGATTAGTGGTGGTTTCTTTCCTCTTTTCCCAGTTTGCTTAATAGCAGAGTTAAAAATATCAGCTGAGGCTACAGAACATACTCAAAAAGTGGGGCAGGGTGCAGGGAAAAAGCAGAGTCTTAGGCAAGCTTCATGTGAAGGGCTGTTTCTCATCTTCCAGAAGCTCTGGGTACAGTACACAAAAAACAGTCAGCATCAAATCCCTGCAGGATGTGCTTTTCTTGAGGACTCTCCTTAGATCCTAGTAAGCACTGAGGTTTTGGCAAATAACCTATTTCTGGTACCTATCTTTCCCCAGTCCCCTTTACATGAACATTTTTGAAGGGCAAATACTCAAACAGATTGAACCCTATTACTCCAATTCCATGGTTTAGCACTTCAGCCACACCTTTATAAGAGTTTCAGTCCTCCCCTCCTTGTCTTTGCAAGGGCCTTCTTCAGACACTGGTGAAAATTCAGTCTCTCCTGCTCTCCCCTATCCATGTTCAGAATGTTCTCTTGAGAACAGAAACTTGGCAGCTCAAGTATCTGGGTTTAGTGTGAGGGGATTGGGGTGACAATAAGCAACACTATGCAGGAGTGTCTCTTGTGAATTTTAAATTTTCCAAACATGTGAAAAACTAATCATGTTTATCCAGCTCTCCAATCCCAAAAATTATACTGTTAACTCTTTCATTCATAAATAACAGTGAGAGGGTTGTTATTCATGTGTACATAAATACATTACTTATTTGGATCTTGCTAAATTCTTTGTTTTGAGCATGTTTTGTTACATGTTCTGCTAGGGTGTTTATTCTTACCATATTTAAGTGACTCGCCTTTGAACTTCCCTGGATGTGACTGTTCTCTTTTTTCGAAACTGCTGTGATATTGTATAGTCTCTTGTCCCTTACTATTTACTTCTTCTCTAAAGTGAAGAAATCCTTCATTTTTCACTAGTTTTTCAAATCTGGAAACTACCTGATGTCTTTTTTTGAGTCAGAGCTGATTACAGATAAGACCACATGTGATATAAGGGGCTTTATACCAGTTTCTGTATTATCTATTCCATGTGTTCTTAGGTTTCCCAGCTCTGTTGTCTAACAGTTACCCTCTCTTGCTCTGAGGGTAAAAAAAAAAGCAAAAAACTTCAAGTATTTCTCATATACTCACTTAAAAACAGCACAACAGATGAAATATTTGAGCAGCCCTAACCTGTAGGAACCCAGAGTGCCGAGAAGATTTCTCTGCCTGTTTTTAAGGGTTCTTACCCCCCTGAACAACACTGTTTTAGCTTCAAACCTTGGAAAAAGTTGCCAACAATCCGACAAGAACTAGAAAATACAGTGGTGTGAATTAGGTGATAGACTACTATGTAAGATTGTCACAGGGTGAAAAATTTAGAGGTTTTGGGCTTCTCTTTGTAGTAAACAGATAAGAGCAAAAAATACCAAAATGGAGGATTGTTTTTGTTCTCTAAACCTTCTTCTCCTTCTTCTACTACTCCATGTTCTGCAGTGAAAGTAGTTTGGAATGATTGGATAGAAATTCCGCAGTTCCTATTTGTGTTACTGAATAATTGGTAGGAAACTGAAAATAATATACGTTTTTAGTAACTATTGGTTAAAATATCTTTAAAAGGCTGTGTAAATCTTGATAATGGGGCTCACTCCTGCTTTTCTGTCTTCTATGCTGTACCTGGGTCACACTAGTGGCTCTGTTCCTCTGATAAGACTTAATAAACAACTATCTGGAAGCATTGAAACTCAAGGAAAAGTCTCTGTTTATCTTTGAAACTCCTTGCAAGGACTTTTAGAAAATTCTCTCCCATCAGGAGGGACTTGATTTACGGCACAGTTCAGTGTCACTAACCATTATGCTTCATTGTCAGAACTTTTGGGTTGTCTTTCATGGGGTGCACCCATGGTTTTAATGTCTCAAATGATGGGCCTGCAGGCTCATGCCAACCCATACAGCAAGTGAAATGTTGTTTTTTAAATTTAATTTATGAATTTCTTTTTGCAGGGAGACTTTTGTTCCCTCAGCTTCAAGCAGAGTTTGAAGCTGCTTCCATCTGTACAGCATGTTGCCTCTCCTCCGGAAGACAGCATCATAGAAAAAATTATGTTCTAATGATGTTAATCTGGGGGATATATGGAGACTTAAAATCTGATTTTCATTAGACCAAAGTGACTTTTAAATAGCAGGAGGGGTTGAGAAGGCAGAAAGATATTTTGTCTTCTCCAAGGCCTCTTTATTTCGCCTTATTCAAAACCTCTCAGATTTACTAGGGTGATTTAAAGTATCCTCAGAATACAGCTGAGTCCAAACTAAATGTAACAAAGAACTGGAAAACTGTACAAGTAAAACTGGAACCTTTCTTTGTTTTATTTCATTTTCTTATATATTTGGATTGGGGTTTTTCTTTTCACTCTCAGCTAATTGCTTTATAATTCATTTAAAGATAGATGGAAGAGGATGGTACTAGGGCATTAATCGGGCATCTGGAGCTACATCCATCTCCTTTCTTTTCTGTGAGTTTCTCCTTAGTCATTGGTTGAGACCCATGGTGCCAATTTCTCAGATGTTCAAAAATAATTAAATGCTCCTGAAAGCAAAAGAAACTGGTTACTTTATTAGGATCCTGATCTTCAAAGGTTTTCAGCTCTTCAGCTGATAAACAGAAATAAAAGTACTGTAGTACCTTAGAGAGTAGAAAATATGGTTTGTAAAAAAACCATAAAAGAACCTGCAACTGTGAAGAAATAAGGAGGGCCCTACCTGTGCACGTACATGATTCATATGTGTGTACACATTAATGTATTTTTAGATGGGAAACCCAAAGGAATCTAATCCTTCCTTCACTGGTCACCCTGGCAGCCATCTCAGAAGACTCTGAGACACTTTCATGAGGCTGACACAGGTGAGTAGCTTTAGTTACATGAGTCTTAGATGAAAACAAAACATACTCTGTCTGAAGTGGCATCTGTATGGCATAACTCTACAATTTAGGTTCATTTAATACTGGTCATAAAAGCTTCTGTGATGGGGTTATTTTTACGTTGGTTTCCTATAGAAATAATGTTTCTGTGAGCATGCAGTGCATCCATCCTTCATGATAACTTTTGAACTCACTACTCATTCCAGCTCAGTTTGGCAGTGGCATGAAAGTGAAGATGGATGCATGTCAATGTCCATGAAAAGAAGTAGCGGAACGAAGAAAGAAGATTCAGAATCATTCTTTTACCAAGGAAAAGGCAATTATGGCTTAGTTCCTTGTTCACCTAAAAAAGCAGCAACCAGATGAGTGGGCAGCACGTGCACTGCCCTAAAATAGCTGGGACCACTGCCCCAGCCCATTGCGAAGTCATACAGTGTGCCACCATGGAGAAGGGAAGCAGGAATGATGCTATGGTTGTGATAAAGATGGTGGGAATGGGGAATTTGGGAATGGGGGAAGAATCCATAGGAAACCAGGAATCCAGAGATGTTCTCCCTACACTTTTTTTGGTGTTGTTTTCTTTGGAGCTGGTGCTATCACAACCCTTTTTGGCAAGGGCAGGGAGAGAGAAAAGCATAGCAGGTGCTAACTGGAAACTTATAAAACAGGGAAGCAGAGCCAAGACTGATGCCTGTGACAGTGAAGTCCTGGACAGAGAGAAAGCAGCTGCCCTGCAAACCTGTGAGTTAGAGGTCTGGTTGTGTGGGAATGGGAGGGAGGATATGGTGGCAAGCATCCTATTTATTTTGTGAGACTTTGCTATGTATTTAGGGCCCACCAAAAAGCAGCCAGTATTATCTCTACTTTCTACTCTTTTCCTCAGGGTTGAAGTAAGGACAAACTTTCAGTCAGACCTTACCATGTTTCCCAGCTTTTGTGGGTTTCAGTCAGTCCCTTGTAGTTTAGTGGAGGGGATTTTTTTTGCTGTGGTTTGAATACTTAAGGAATATACTCTAACATGCCATTGTAATTTCAATTGGTTTGCATGTTAGCCTGATTATACAAACCTCTTGGATTTGCCTTCCAAACTCAAGGAAGTCAGTTGGACAGCATGTAAGATTCACCCCCTCCTTCTTTGTAGCCGTAGGGAGGGTGGAGGAAAAAAAGCTATTGTGCGGAGAAATAAGAGATTCTCAGTGAAATGCCGTGATGCATGTCACATTGTTGGAGGGAAGCAATGGGAGCCCTGCTCTGAAGCACATGGAAATCCTTGGATACCCTCACAGGCACTCTTTGTTCACACAGGAGCCTGCAGTGACAGCCTCTGCTTTGGAGGCTCCCGGCTTCGCGGGGCAGCTCAGCTGGGATATTTTTGAATACCCAGGGCTTCAGGCCAGCTGTTTCTGTAACTGTGTGAATAGCATCAGTCTGTCCCCCAGCCAGGGCTCGCTTCTCTCTGGTGTTAAACACTGCTGCAGCTTCACAGTGCAACTGTGTCCATGCATTCAGGATGAGCAGGGCCATTACAGTGGAGGTTGCCCACTGGCCTGACGGGGAAAACATTCTTGGGGCAGGATGTACCCTTTGTGTTGGTTTTGGCTGGGACAGACTTAATTTTCTTCATAGTAGCTGGTATGGGGCTGTGTTTTGGACTTGTGCTGGAAACAGGGTTGGTAACTCAGGGATGTTCTCGTTATTGGTGAGCAGGGCTTGTACAGTGTCAAGGCTTTTTCTGTGTCAGCGAGGAGACTGAGGCTGCACAAGGAGCTGGAAGGGAACACAGCTGGAACAGCTGATCCCAGTGTCCCAGAGGGACATTCCAGACCATATGGCATTGTGCTCAGCATATAGAGCAGGGAGACGAAGCAGGTACGGGGGTGTTGGGGAAGATGAAACAGGAAAGCCCTATAAATATGATTGCCTGACAAAAGATTTTGGGAATATGAAAACTACAGGCAACATCGAAATGAAAGCCACTTTTGAAATACCAAGTCTTAGTTACTGAACAACTGGAAAACAATGGTATTGCCGACTGAAGGTAATCCCCTCTTGATTGAACAATACCCTTTGATTGCAAGCAGGTCCAAGGGTCAGAGCAGACCCTACTAGCTCAGCAGAAGGGGTCCAAAGAGTAGTTTTTAGAAGTTAAGATGTAACACTCTATGGTAATATAAGAACTCTTATAGGCTGTATGTAAATGCTATAGGATTTGTATCTTGTATTAGATTGGTTAGTGACAATTAGAATATTCAGTACAGAAGATGATTTATTGTATTGTAACCAGGACTTCAGACACTTCCACTCTATTCTCTTACTCTCACCATTCGTCTCTTGCTCTTACTCTTACTCTTGCTCTTCCTCTTACTACTTCTACTTCACTCTCTTTCTCTCTCTCTTACCTGCTTACTCTCTTGCTCTCTTGGGCCTGCTCAGAGCTGAGTCTGGCAGCTCTGAGCAGTGCCCCTATACCCACGCCCTTTGCAATAAACCGCCTGTGTCCCAAGATCAGACTATAGAGATCTCTCGTCTCCGTCACCGACTGTCCCATCCATCCCGCCAGTAACCTACACGGGGGTACACATCTAGTGATGGAGTTTGTCTTCCCAAGTCTCTGCTGTCAGTGCTGGAACCCTGCTCTACTGGGGATGGTTGAACATCTGCCTGCCCATGGCAGGTGGGAAATGAATTCCTTGGTTTGCTTTGCTTGTGTGTGCAGCTTTTGCTTTACCTATTAAACTGTCTTTATCTCAGCCCAGGAGTTCTCTCACTTTTACTCTTCTGAGCGAGTCCCCCACCCCAGGGAAGCGGGAGGGAGCGGGTGGCTGCCTGGGGCTGAGCTGCCAGCAGGGATTAAGCCACATCACCTGGTAGCACTGGGGCTACTGAGAAAGGTGTGTAGCTCCAGCTACCTCCATGGCTTTGTGCAGATATACACCAGTGAAGCACCTCTATAACCCAGAAACAGCACCTTTCCTACACCTTTCCCAACCTATGGTGACACAAAAAACACCTTTCCCCCGCCCCCCCCCCCCCCCCCAATTTTAGGAAGAAACACTTCTCAGAATCCTCTTTCATTACAAAATAAAGCAGTCATTTTTCCATTATTCTGACGTATTTCTCTGTGGGAACTGGAAGGGAAAGAGCTATGCCAAATATATTCTGCTTTTTCTTCTTTTTTAAACATATGTTGTCTTGAATCAGTGAGAGGTCTCCTATGCCCAAATATGATTAAACCCCATATAAGTTAAGTCTTTTTGAGCTGAGTGCATGTTATAAAAGCTGCTGTGAGTCAACAGTAATTTTACAGTCTTAGTTTTGTGTGGTCCTTGTTTGGAGAATATTAGGCATAAAGTTGTCATACTGGAGCTCTAATGGGGGCACTCAGTAGGTGTGATTTATGGGACTTGTTGCCTTGTGAGAATGAAGTCATGTAGTGTATCAGGGTTACCCTGCAAATGAAGCAGTTAAATTTTGTCATCTTTCTTACAAAGGTGTCCTGACTGGGGGTAAGAACAAGCATGGGGGAATGTAAAATGCAGTGGAGGGAGGGAGGGGGTAAGGAGGGGGAGATGGGTGATTAGATTCCATCTGTGGGTGAATACTTACAGCACTTTCTCTAAAGTCTTCAGTTGAATTTCATTTGCTGAAGTCTAGTGCCATGTCTGGAGGCAAACAGCACATCTTTTACTTGCCAGTTCTATTTATATGCCTGTGAAGCAGATCATTGTAATGAATACAGATGGGCAATAACTACAAAGTTATTGCATAATTTTTCAAAATTTTATGATTGCTTTTCCTACTTCCTCTTAAAATAATGGCTCCACTGTACAGCCTGCAGACCATTCAGTATATCTTTCGTGTATTTTACCACTTCAGCAGGATTTAATTTATTGGAGACACACTAGAAGTGGTAGGTAAACAATCTACAGAAAGAATCCGATTTATAAGACAAGGAAGACTTGAACCAGTATTAAGTTGCTTTGGAGATCACTTGGTGAATGCAAGTATATATGATTTTTCGTCTTTCTCACTTGGCAGCAAAGTGTGTGGGGAGGAAGTCAACTGAAAGCCACCCACCGCCAGGTTTACAGAATATAGAACAGGTCTGTAATAGGATGTCTTGTTGGATGGAAAGTGTTTCTGTACAATTTGCAGATTTAAATCTGCCTCAGGGAAAGTTTCAGACCTGCTGTGAGAAATCCAATTCTCTTCCGCAGGGATGAAGCAGGTTGGGGTTTGCCACCCTGGGGATAACTGGAGTAGTCTGGACCTGTGAGTGTCATTCTGCTTTCTCCCCGCTTCCAGTCTAATCCATTCTACTTCCACTTCTGAATTAATGAAATGGCACACTTCTTCCTGAGCTGTGATTGTGAGTTAACTGACTTCTGAGACTGAGATCCATCTCCCATTTAAGTCAATGGAAGTCTTTGAGCTGATAAAATGAGTACTGGATGTGTCCCTAAAATAACTGGGTTTGAATCCTGGCCACACCGAAGCTGATGGCAAGGAAAAATTGGAATTTCAGCTCAATGTCTATGCATCATCTGCTCTATTGGCAAAGACTATTGCAAAGTCTGCTTCCCCTTGAAGGCAGAGTTAAGTGCTTTGGAACCACATGCAGCTTTTCTTAGTCTCACTTCTGAAACCACTCCCAACTCAAGACTGCAACCCTCAGGACCACCAATAATGAACTGTATAAATGCCAGCTGATCTGGTCTTTGAATCCTGTTTTGGGACTGGCTTATGATTACATAATTGATTCTCAAAACCAAAGTCCTTTCCTTTGACCTAAATATTCAGAAATGCTTTGCCTTTTGGGTGCCCAGCTGGAAATCTGTCAGAGACACTTGATTTTCAGAAGGGAAAAAAAGAAATCTTGACTTCTCAAATTGCTTCATGGCATATAACAAAAAGTTTGGTTACATCAGATACTTTTAGTAATTGAAATATCCTTTCATTTACCAAATTTTTATGGCACACAACACCAATGAATGCTTACATCGTAGCAGTGTGCTTTGGGTTTGAATTTCCAGTCATCTTTCTTTGGTCGGTCTTCCTAAATAAAACTACCAGAACTGGTAACCTATTATGGTGGCAAAAGGGGTTCTGAAGCTGGTCTTGCCAAGATAGAGAATATTAAATTCCTGCTCAAGAATAAGTTATTTTTGTACTGTTGTCTGCTTTTTATTCAAACGTCAGATTAAAAAAAAAAAAAGAAAATAAAAGACCATTTCTCATTAGTTTGGGGTTTTTTTCATAGTTTGGTGGTATTTCATTTAGTATCCACTATTATAATAATTTTGACCCTTGCCACACTCTCAATAGAGGGCGTATCTTGTGTTTTGTTTGCCTTTCCCTGAAGCATAAAGACTGACTTTGCTAGAAGAATCGTCTCAAGAAATCAGAAGCATGTACTAAATACCATGCCTCAATTTCATAATACTATTGTGAACAGAGCTGATTTTTGGATGTGTGTTTTTGTTGGGTTTTTTTTTCATTCTGATCAACAGATTAAAATTGGAAGAACTGAAGCTGGTAGTTTCACGGTGCCTCAGTGGCCTCCTGTCCTCTGACTGGAATCTTTCAGCCTTCAGCCCGAACCAGGCCTAGAGCAGAGAAAGGTAAATCTGTTTAACCTTCACCCCTCTCCAAACACTGAAATTTATCAACATTTCAAATCATACATTTCCCTTTCAGGTGCGGACAACTGTTTTCTTCCTAGGATGTCACAAGCATTTTAGATTCCTGATCTCCTCAGAAGATTTTACTCTTGCTTTTCCCTCTTTCTATATTTTTTTAATACTTTGGCATAGTCTCTTCTTTCACCATATGGAACCACTTCTACCTCCTTATCCCCTGAACACACTTTCCCACTCAACATGATGACATGTGACCATTCGACTCATAAACAGAAGTAAGGGAAACAGAGGTTAAACCACGGGCACCAAAAGTGGTTTTGAGAATGCAAATGTGGAAAAAGTGGGATAATCCACAAGCATGTGGTTTGCTACCATCTGCCTCACGCTCTAAATGTATAAGCACATTCACCCAGAGTTTACAATTGAAGGGATACAATGTTTTTTTTTCCTGGTAAAATACTGTGCGTTTTGGCTTGGAAGGCACGCTTCCTTCCCTTCCCGTGGTGAGAGCACAGGTGCTGCATGCTGCTATTATGGTTGATCTTTTCCAATAAAGATCCCACACAGGCTAGGATACTAAACACGCAACTCAGCTTGATCCTGACAGATTTCCTGTGATCCCACAGCTGTCTTCTTCCTCCTGGAGCCCCACCTAGTGGCTCCCCACATCTGTCCATTTGCCATATTGCCTATCTCTGTTGATCAAAATACCCGTACAGTCCAAAATGGTACAAACCAACAGGAGAAAAGAGGGATGGCTGAATGCACAAGTAGCTCCCCAGCATTTGCACTTGGACTTGTCTTATCTGTAAATGTCCCTCTGACAAATGAATACTCAAAGCTGAATGCTTCATTCCTAACTTTTCCTGTTGTTCTTCTTTCATTCATTTAGAGTTTCCACTGAGAACAGGCTTCAGGTGGTTAAACAAAGGAAGAAGGCTGGCTAAGATGGTGGAAGAATATAGGAACTAATGTAGCATCTGATGGGAGGTTTGTCAAAGGAAGGACTCAAAACCAGATAACACATCATTGCCTGCAAGAGAGCAACATCTTTTCACAGTTACAAAGGTCTAATGGAGCAGGGAGCTGGTGAGCTGAAATTAGTAGGTTTGGGGCTCAGGTCTGCTGCTGACAGACTTCATCCAGGTCATTTCACCCTCTGTGTCATAGTGTCCCACCTGCAGAAAACAGTGTTGATAATATTTAACTACTGCATGGTACTGAATTGCAGCTTAATTAATGGTTTGCAAAGCACTTTGAAATGCTTAGTTGAAATACGCAAAGGATAATTAACATCATGTATTTATTTAGCAAGCTTTCCTTGCCAGGCACAATCTTCCTAAAATTCCCCTTGCAGTAACTGTTTGCACTGCTCTAGGAAAAACAAAGTGGTTCAGCCAGTATGTTTTCTATCAGGAGGCTTTTTTCTGCATGAATCAGATGGTTGAAACTTGGAGAGAATGGCTGCCAAGACGAGGGACAGGCAGGTTTCTGAATGGGGGGGGGGGGGGGGGGGGGGAGAGATGAACAGATGCACAAGTGTTCGTGGTCCCTCAGAGCTGCGTGCCTTATGCCAGGCAGCTTTAATGGCACGGCTACAAGGTTGTTGTTCTCTCCTGTGCTTGGCCAAAACTGACCCCCATTCCTTTGCAGGACTGCTGCTCGTGTCGGACTTCTGTAGGACTTCTGTCTTGTGAGTCAATGCAGGCCTCAGTTAGACAGCAACATCTTCAGAGCTGACCTGTTTCTGAGGGAGATTTCATACCTCTCCTTCACTGTGCCTCACAAATTTTTCTAAATATGGAATGATTGCTTCAAGACCAGGACAGGAAAAATCTTAAGTCTGAATCACCATTGCCATAGTGAAGCTTGAACCCCTGCCCAGGAAATATCACAGATTCAGAAGGCTGCCCCCCACCCCAAGCTGCACTCGCTGTTTATGTGGTGGATGTGGTGCAAGTGGTGCAAGGAGGGATGCAGCCCCCCACAGCAAAGGAGGCAGCACACAAGGAAACACATCCTATTGGGAATTTGTGTGGGCTCCTGGTCTGAGTGACTTTGTGCATGGACACATAGTGACAGGATAACGGAGAACAGTTTTAAGCTAAAAGAGGAGAGATTCCAATCAGATATTAGGAAGAAATTGTTGCCTGTGAGGGTGGTGAGGCCCTGGCACAGGTTGCCCAAAGAAGTTGTGGCTGCCCCATCCCTGGAAGTGTTCAGGGCCATGTTGGATAGGGTTTGGAGCAATCTGTTCTGGAGGAAGTTGTCCCTGAGGGAGCTACGTGATCTCTAAGGTTCCTTCCAACCCAGGCCATTCTGTGATTCTGTGATTTCTGTGTGTAGCTGTAGTGTTAAGAGAGAAGGCTGAGAGTTAAGAATGGCTTGAATAATATCCAACTGCTGGTAAGAAATTGCTTATTCTTGGAACTCCAGGCCTTAATGTGGAGCTCACCGTGAAGGGGCCACAGTCATTCACTCCAGAAAAGAATGACTGCTGTTTTCACAATGGCCCGCTGATGTTCTGTCTTTGTTCGCTTCCTAACTTCAGCAGGGAGATTGGGAGGAAATACTCAAACAGTTCCTACAACCTTTCCCCAGCATTATGAGTGAGAAAGGGGAGGTTCAGAGCAAATGGGATTTCGATGCCTAAACCAAGCAGACTTTGCCCATTTAGTCTGTACAATAATAAACACTGAAGGGTGCTCTTGAGGCATATTGTGAAATCCAGCCTTCCAATGGGGAGAGAGACTTCGAGTAAATCACACCTGCGTTTCCCCAGCAGTTTGGGTTCACGAGCTTGGTTCCATAGGCCAGGCCTTGAAGAATAGTAAATAAACTCAAGAATTGGAAAATTAACTCAATGAGCCCTCTGTGCGTGTGCTGATAATTTTGTATGACTCTTTCAAAAAGATCACATCATTGAACAAAAGCATATATTGAAAAGGCTGCTTAGAGGCTTTCAGGTAAACTAGAGGTATTTAATTATACTGATAATTTTTGTTTCCTTTTGCCAGCATTGCTAACCTGAAACTTGAGTAAAACGTGAGTCAGCACCCTCAAAATGAGAAAATTAGTTTAAAAGTTATGGCAACTAAAAAATAATTAAATAAACATAGGTTGAGATCTCACCCTCCCTTCCAATGACCTTCTGATTTTTAAGTCTTTAGATCTCCTGTCCAAGTTTTTCTCTATAATCGCCCAGATTGGAAAGAGGGTTTTGATGGGTTTTTTTGTTTCTTTATCAGTGCAAGCAGAGATTATAACTTAATCACCTGCCTTTGTAAAAGGAAGCTGTAAGAGCACCAAATGCTGAAAGACACCAAACCAGTGAAGTCCTGGGTGAGATCTCTTCAGTGCAGGGGCACAGGGATGAGAAGCAGGATGGGAGCCCACGTCTCCCTAACCTCCCAGACCACTGACCTGCTTATCAAACCCCAGGTCCCACCTTCCTTCACAGCAGGTCAGTGCCTTACTTCAGGATCAGCTTTGAAAGGATCAAAGAGGCTGCCTGCAGAACAAGTTATTAACCTGCGTAAGGCGGGAACAGATCTCAGGTTGCCTCTGAATTCATGTGCATTTCAGCCAGGAAGGTCTTTTGCTGAAACCTCTCACAATGCAGAAGTGCCCTCTAATGTTGTTCATGAAACAGAAGGCCTGCATGCTCAAGCTAAGCTCCTGATAGCTGCAGGTGTATTTTTCTTGGGAAGCTAAATTGCTAGAGAAACAAAAGTTTTGGTTAGTTTAATTTGGCAGGACAAAAATGCCGTCCTAGGGGAAGACTTTATTTAGAAACTTTCTTTTTCCTCTGTTAATTTAGATATTTTATTGAAAAAAGAGGTTTAAAGGTTCAAAAGTTCACAAGAGATTCCTTTTCTGTTGTATTTTTTTAAAAATTATAATTTCCCAGTGGGGCAGGACTGTTGTTACAGAACTCTTGAACCCCGAAGTGACATTTCATTAGTTTTTGTGTTATAGCTTTAATTTTTTTTTCTGTAAAACTTGTTTACCTCATAGAAGGCTCCTTAGTCCCAGAGCAAAAGGAAAAGGAAACTGCTTGCTTCTAACAAAAATCCTGGCTTTGCTAGCATGGCATTCAAAATGCAATTCTACCTCAGTGGAATTGGGTCTAATGATTTTAGTGGCTGAAATTTCCTTATTCTACTAAAGGAATACTCTTCACCATTGGAAGCCTGATCATGACATGAATGATTCTTCTCCAGACAAAGCCAAGAATGTTCAGCCAACCTCAAGGTCAGCTACTAGGTGACAACTGGCACTTGAAACCAGGAGATAAAAATACTATACAGACTTCATGTGTGCCCAAAGGCAATGTGTCTGCAGGTTGGTTTAGGTGTGGGAAATATTTCACCTTGGAGTGAAATATGAATCTGGCTTTTTTTCTGCACAGACTGAGCTCACAGAAGAAAAATAATGGCTGCATGCAGAGCCCTTTAATATTATACTGAAAAACAGGATTCCTCTACCAAATACAGTATATCCCACTCTGGGAGCTTTGGCTTTAGGAATAGTACAGCACAGGCTTTGCTAACAGAGAGATGGCCCAGAAATTACAAAAAAAAGGTTTGGTAACAGTCTTAGAAAAAGAAAGAAGCCATAGAGGAGCCATCATCATCTAACTACATATAACAGACAGACTTGAAAACAAACAAAGAATGAGAGCCTGGAGGGAAGATGTAAGAGCATAACAGAGGATAATTAACAGAAAACTCCAAGCAAAGCACACCACTTGGGATTCTGTAAATATTGCCCCGTGTGCCTGCAAGAATGAGTGAAAAAGCCATATCTGAGCTTGCTGCTTCTGGCCTCCAGATGGTCAGCACAGAGAAGGGCAAGAAGATCCATCCGAGCATCAAAAAACATACCTGTGTATAAAAAAATAATGAGTACTTTGAAGGGCACTTTTGGAGAGCGCAGGATAAGGCTCCTGGCTCATTACATGAATGGCAGGACACATCTGTGCCACCCTGTGTCTCTGATCCAACCAGGCAAACACCAGAAGAAGGGGTGGTTGTCACTAGGGGCACGGGAAGCAGTGCTCTTGTGATTTGGGAGAGCCTGGAGCAGCCTCACAGAGAGCCTTGACCTTCAGAGGGCAGCTGGGAAGTATTACTGTGGGTGGTTTCTTAGTTTGTATTTCCTCAGAGAATCCTCAGGCACTTCAAGCAGCTACAGCCAGATTAGATGACCGGAGAGCCTTTTCAATTCCCACTGGATAGCAGGTGAAACAATAAAAAAATGTATCGAGTAAGGAACATTAATCTGTATTCAGAGCCTTTTAATAGATGATAAATAAATATATCTGCTTTGTTCCTTTGAATCCTACCCGCTTGTGTTTAGCTATGTGTTTTTAGT
Source organism: Corvus cornix cornix (assembly GCF_000738735.6). NCBI lineage: Eukaryota > Metazoa > Chordata > Aves > Passeriformes > Corvidae > Corvus > Corvus cornix. The sequence continues at coordinate 63,580,919 of NC_047057.1, read as the reverse complement.
GGCAACACACCCTCTGTGAGATGTAGGCCCAACAAAATCATGAGCTGTTTGAAAAAAATAAAAATAATCTGAGCAGGGATTTAAAATAGGGTGTGGTGGAATGGCAAGGGTGAAAAGTTTGACAGTGCATCAGTAGGCTGTTGGGACCTCCTGGCGATCCCCTCATTTCCCCTTCAGTGAACGCATGATTTTTGCAGAGATGCGTTTTTGCTGCCACATTTTTGCAGCTTCCCATTTCAACTCGAGTTTATGCATTGCCCAGCAAGAAATCAAAAGCTATCCCAATGCTACCTCTCATCTGCTGAACAAACTTTTCATTTGGGAACTTTGGCCGAGTTCATGGCAGACAGAATGCCATGGAATTTTAAATTTAAAAAAATTTAAATTTCCTTTTAGTGTTATGTTTAACTCCTTGTGGGAGAGGGCTGGAAGGGTATTTCCAAAGCAGTTTCTAGCCTGTGTGAAACACAAGCTGGAGGACACACCATCAGGAAGGGGAGAATGGTAGAGGAGATGGGAAATTATAGAAATTAAATAAAGTGAAAGAAAGCTTGGCCAGGCATGATGGGATAGTTCAGGGAATAGAGTATCCAGCTGTCCATCTGATGGGGAGGAGGGAATAAGAATTACCAACTGAAGCCTGGAAAAAGGCAGTCTCAAAGCACAGGTCCCTTCCAGCTCAGCACATTCTGTGATCCTGCAATAGATGGTCCCTTTCACTCCCTGTTTTCACTGAATTGGATAAGGGGACGATGAAAGATGTATGAGCCGTAGAGGACAACACAGGTTTAGGAAAACGGAGTCACCATTCACCGCTTTGCCCATGGTGATTTACAAACAAGTTTCATGGCCAACACTCCCACACTGTCTTCTTAAATACTGAATTGATGTGAAAAACTCATTGCAAATAAGCATGTTCAGTAAAAATGCAGGGTTTGTTACTTTGGTTTCTTGCAGTCTGTCTTCCTGCTCCTCGTCCTTACCCATTTTTTAGTGCCAGCTTTTCCTTGAGCCACATTTTTAAGGACATGGCCTCATATCAAGTACACAACAGAGGCAGGAAGAGTGATTCATAGAAAGATGACATTTTATGAGTGAGAAAGAATTAAATGTTCATTTATATTTCGTTGTTGCTTTGGGGACATATTTTTATTTCTGAAGGATTTTCTAATAAATGCAGTATTTTTGTGTTGGCTAGTGTTGGAACCAGTGAAATCCCCTGCTGTTGATTAAAACACTTTCATTATCATTTTTGGGTTTTTGTGAATTGGGCATCATTATAGTTTTAGGAAAAAAGCTATAGTGGTTCCAGGCAGCTATTTTTCCTGAATTCCCTGTAGTGGATTCTTTTTCTCTAGGCAGGAAACTCTAACAACTCTAGGTGAATGGGCCAAAGGAAAGCAGTGGTTTTGTACACTTCCCTAACATTCATGTGGCTTGGGCCATTCCAGAGGCTTGGAAGTCTTGCTTGGGGACTCGGAATCTTGCATTTTCAGAGTACTCAACAGACATTTTGGATAGATGACAGCTGCCTCTTTTCCCTGAAGTCCTTCATTCTAACTTTTCCATTAATATTTACTTTTTCCAGTCACCACATCTCACTGAAGGGTTGGGGATTTTCATTCACTGCTAAAGCTGTCAGTCAAAATTGCTGGTTTTGTGGGTTGGTTGGTTTTTTTTGTTGTTGTTGTTTTGGTTTTTTTTTAAGATTGTCTCTATACACAGAATTAAAGAATTATAGTATTAAAGTTAGTGACAAAGATCACATCATTCAAACACTGTGTCTTTATTCTGTGCAGCATCTCCAGTACTGACGGGTCCCCTTGAGGCAGTCAGATCTTTTTTACCTCAACTCATCTTTTTTCATTGTTTCTTGCCTTCCACATCAAATTAGAGATCATTGTCTTCTTTTTCATAACCCTATGGCAGATAAGTACTAACATACTTAAACCTGGGGTGAAGCACCAAACACCAACAGTATGTTGGAAAGGAAGATCCTTGACTAGAAGGGCAGAGCAAAATGAACAATAAGTCTTGGATACTCTTAGTCAATACATCTGAATGCTATTCCAGCTCTCCCTCTCTCTCTTTTTACTAATGTAAAAAGTAATACTTTTTTTTCCCAGGTTCTCTCCTCATTCCCGCTGTCCTGAAAGCAACATTTCTTTCTTAAGAAACTGGTGATTTAAAGAAAATGTGCTCTGAGAACTAATTTTTTTAAGGTTCCAAGCCAATTAAGGATGCCTTCAGGCTTTCTCTATTTTTTATTAATTAAGCTGTGGTGGCCTGAAGAGTATTGCTCTCAGTTCAATTTAAGATTATAATGAGAAAAAAACACTGAGGACTGAGCCTTCAAATAAATCAGAGACTTTCTTTCTCTGTGAAAAGAGCAATTTAGAAGTCTCAATTCATTAAGCCCTTCAAAAAATGACTAACACACCAAAATGATTAGTCTTAGTTCTGTCATGTTGCTTCACTCAACTGCACTTGTGTATGTCAGCTGGCGCAGTGTAACCTGTCTGGATCGTGACCAGAAATCATTTGGGCACAACAGTCAAGTCTGTCTGGGAGGAGACCCCACCTTTGTTGAATGTGCTAATCCCTGAAAGGCCAGAGGATTGTGTAAAAGACTGGAAAATCAAGGATCATCATAAGACCAGTTCACAAAAGTTACATTGACATTGTCCAAGAAAGGACTTATCTTCTCTCTGAACATTCTAATGCAGATGTGTGGGAATACTGAAGCCACATGTAGCATCTGGTGAAAATAAAGATTTATTTTGGCTGAACTGACTGTATTAGTAGATAGAGCTCCGGCTTTGAACTAGATCTTAGTTCATAGCCTGCTGCTGCCTTGGGATTAATTTCAGAATTTCTGTTTGTTTTTATTATGGAGAAATTACTTGCAGCTGATTTTTTAATATCTTTGCGTTCTTCAAACAGGCAAGCTACTGAAAAGAGATGGGAAAGTCAGAAAAGACTGGAAGTGACAGTAACTTGAGATGTTAACTCGACCAGTGATGAGTGGTGTCCCTCAGGGGCTGGTGCTGGGGCTGATACTGTTCCACAGCTGTCAGTGACATGGACAATGGGATCAGAGCACCCCCAGCACATTCACTGATGGCACCAAGCTGTGTGGTGCAGTTGGCACATTGGAGGGAAGGGATGGATCCAGAGGCACCTGGACAGGCAGGGGATGTAGGTCTGTGTGAACCTCATGAAGTTCAACAAAGCGAAATTGCAGGTCCTACACCTGGGTCACGGCAATCCCCAGCACACCAACAGGCTGGGCAGAGGAGTGATGGAGAGCAGCCCTGGGAGAAGGACTTGGGTGTGATGGTCAATGGAAAACTCACCATGAGCTGGCCAGAAACCAACCATGCCCTGGGCTGAGCCTCCAGTGTGGGCAGCAGGGGAGGGGGGGATTCTGCCCCTCTGCCCCACTCTGCTGGGAGCCCACCGACAGAGCTGCCTCCAGCAGCACAGGAAGGACATGGAGCTGCTGCAGCCTGTCCAGAGGAGGGACACCAAGATGACCAGAGGGATGGGGTAGCTCTGCTGTTGAGGAAAGGCTGAGAGAACTGGGACTCCTCAGTCTGGAGAAGAGAAGTCTCCAGGGGGACTTCATAGCAGCCTTCCAGTATCTGAAGGGGACCTACAGGGAGGCTGAAGAGGGACACTTCATCAGGAACTGCAGTGAGAGAACAAAGAGTAATGGATGCAAGTTGAAAGAGGAGAAATATGGGTTAGGTATTAGAAATAAATTCTTTACTGTGAGGTTGGTGAGGGACTGGAACAGGGAGGCTGTGGATGTCCCCATCCCTGGCAGTGTTCAAAGCCAGGTTAGATAAGGCCTTGAGCAACCAGGTTTAGTGGGAGGTGTCCTTGCCCGTGGCAGAGAGAATTGGGACTAGATGAGTGTTAGGCCACCTTCCGTTCCTTAACATTCTGTGACATCACCTACAACATTTTTGTGTCACTTTTAAGTAAGGGTTATCCTAATCTTGCAGAAGAGCTTATCTTGTCTTGACAGGAGCTGGAGCTCTGTGCATTTATTCTCGCCATGCTGTGCCTTCAGCAGAGAATGTTCTCTTGATTTGAGGACATGTCTGGACTGCACCACTGCCTTCTGCTCAGAAGTGTCACTGACAATGCACTAACACATTTTCAGTCTGTGTCCCACTGTCTTTTGCTGTGACTCTCCTTTCCCAGAATATCCTTTGGACTGTTGGGCCTCTTTTGCCTGACTTTGGGATGCAAATTGAACACCTGCAGAGGCAGACAGATGGGCAGTGAGCTATCTAGTGTTGCCATTGATTCCTGCTGTTTTGTTTCTGTCTTGAGGGTGTCTTGATTTCAGTGGTGACACAGAAAACACAGTGGGTGGTGGAGGAGGTTAGCAGGGGGAATTTGCACACAGAGGAGGGGAGCAGAGTAGAGCTCCTTTGTTTGCACAATTCAGATCGGACAAGTTTCAGTGATGGAGAGTGAGACTTAAAGATCTTTTAGACCCTGGCTCTCATGCAAATAGGGCTGCACTTGCCCAAGAACCTCTGTAGCACCTCGAATCATAGAATAAATATCCTGAGTCAGAAGGGACCCACAAGGATCACTGCAGTCCAGCTCCTGGCCCTGGACAGCACAGTCCCAATAATCCCACCCAGCTCTCACTCTGTGATATAGTTGGTTGGTGACTTTCCTGCACCTTGTACACAAGGTGACAAAGGAAGAATCCAATCTCCAAATGCATCCCAGCAGCGTTGCCTGCCCTCATGTGAAGTCTCCCGACTCCCAAATAACGCAGTGCACATCCCTGGATTAAAAAGAAGCCCCACGCTGAAAAGCTGTGAGAATGTCTCTGCATCTTGGACACAGACGGTCACAGTTTCTGCTCCTCAAGGCTACTGTCTTCCCAACACATCTGCTGTCATGCAAGTAAAACAAGATGAACTACTGGCACAAAAAAAAAAAGGAAATCTGCTTGCCTTTCCTCCACTAGAAGGAGGGGCTTGTGGGTGGACAGATGAGGTGGGAAAGGAAAGTTATTTCTAGGTCTTCATGTATAATATTCACACTGAAGTTGTTTTTCTTCTGTGACTCAAGTCAAAGATTTCAAAGTGGTTTATTATGCATCCACTTCACTGCAGAATCTCTTCAGATCTAACAAACCAAGTGCATGTCATCATTTGACCTTTTAAGCAAACTACAGAGTACTGTGGTACTCACCACTAACCTTAATGCCCAGGGATGTTATTAAGACAACAAAGCTTCCAGTTGGTTCCTTCTCTTGATTAAAATGTAATATTTCAAGCACTGACCACAATTTATAACATCTTCTAATCAAAGAGTCCGGGATGTTACCATTCTAATTGTAATTTGTCTACCTAGAGCTCACTCAAAGTTTTAATTGAACTTGGTTTGGTTTGAATTTTCAGATACAGTATTCTGTAGTGCATGTAGTCCCACTGAGCCCACTTCTCCACTGAAAATGAAAAAAAAAAAAAAAACAGAAGGATTCCTTCAAGATTTATCTGCATTTATGCCATTAAAAAGTAGTAAAACTGTAAAATTTCACCTATACATAAACAGTTTGCTTCTCCAGTCCATCTCAGAGTCTACACCAAGTGATTTCACATGGAAGTCTATATCATGGAGTGCTATAGCATCCCTCTGAAGGAAAGGCAACATGGGAGAGACAGTGCAACCCATTTTACAGGCTCCTTTCAGTTACACAGCCAAAGGTAAGTGAATCTGCAGAGACAACAGTCAATTTGATACTTCAAAAAGTAAGTGAACTCTTATCCTTCTGAAAAAAAAAGGAACGATCATCTTTTAGACCTGAAGCCACCCCAACACAGACTCTTGTCTCTTCTTACACTCTTCTAGTTTCTAAGGATTTATGAACCTGATTTCTACTCTGTATTAGCTTCAAATAATTGAGAAAAATCAATTTCTTGCCCCAGCTGAATCCTTAGCCCTGTGATTTTACCAGTCCACACAGTCTCAGCCACCCTGTAGCATACTTCCAACTGGTCTATTCAGCAGAGGAAGGCTTCCACATCTGTGTAGAGCTTTTCACCCTTACTCCTTACTTGGGGTCCTGCTTAGATTGTTCAAATGTTGTTGGCAATCTCAGTGGTCTGTCTGAAGGCTCCCTTGTCTGGTGCATGTGAAATGAATTAGTGACCTCAGACTTAGCTCCATCTGAATAGGTGCAGTTTCCTTCAAGCCACTGTCATGCATGGCTTCCATTGAAGAAATCAGAGGATTACCAAACCTCTGGTTCAAAGAAGAGGTGGTTACAGGGACAAACCCTCCTTTTGAGATGCATGCAGCAAGGCTGTAATTTGAGGGCTACACACAGCTGTGACACAGTTGTCTGGCCCTTTCAGGGCATATCTTCTGAGGGGACAGACAGGGTACATGGATTTATGTGGAAAAGTGTGAGATAAGGAGGATATATTCAGGCCATCATTTCAGACAATTATCTTGGAATGCAAAAACTTGACTTGTTCTTGCTAGAGAGCTGATCTGCCTGTCCATCACTCCTGACTTGGCATCTTTCATCAGTAATGTATTAATAGCACACTAAAATTAAAAAGACATTAGAGAAGGAAAAGGGACTCTAAAGGGAAACAAGGCTTTCTGCTATTTACATGGCACTGTAGAGACAGGCAAGGTAAAGAACTTCGGGAAAGGTCAGGTTTTAGAAGGTGTGGGAAGAATGGATTATGTTTTGCCATTTTAGATTGTTGGCTGCTTTGCTGCCCACAAATTACATCTAGATGGAGAGTAGCTTAAGTTCAGAAAGACAGAAAAGTGCCTTATGTTATTTAAATCTAAGTATGCAAAATAAAACATCTACCCTGGTCTTTTTCCCACTGAAAGAAATCTCACTGACAATTATTCAAAGTGATCAAACAGACAAAATAGTCTCTTCTCAGACTGAAAATCACAGTAGTTCATAATTTTTAAAACCAAGTGAAAAAAAAAGCTAAGGGACTTAACAATTTACTTTTTTATTCTCACTCCTAAAATGCTGAATCCATTTCAATCACAGCTGGGGACAGCCAACAACAACACATCACTCCTAGCAGGATACCTTTTTAGATCCTCTTCTGGGATGCATCAAATGTTGATGACCAAATTATGACCCTTTCCACATCCCTTACTGAAAGCACAGCATTTCTGCCAACAGTCATTAGCCAAGGTTTTGAAAAATGTGAAGCATAGGATTTGCCTAAGTTACTAAAGCAGCTTCCACACTATCAGGCAGGTAGGTTCTTAAGCAGTTTCGTGTGACCTCAAAGCTGTCAAGTACCTGTCACCTTAAAAACCAGATATGAGTTAGGTATTGGTGTAGGTTGAGTACCTCGATGTCACCATCCCTCTCTGAAAACTTCAGGCTGGTGGCCTTAGTCCTGACACCCTTGACTTTCCTTACAGAGAGGTTAGTGGCTTTTTAAGATAAGTGCCCCCTGTTTTCAACAGCATTTAATCTTTACAGCAGGTGCAGTGTCAAATGTTAATGTTATTATGGTACAGAGAGAATCTGGAGCAATCCTGTCTGCTTTCCAAAATCATGGTGTATGCTCACGGCTTATCCAGTGATACACTCAATATTCCCCGAAGGAAAATGAGGCATTATGTGCCACTAAGGCTCACATAATTTCAGCAGAGCCACTGGGATCTGTTTCATTCTATTCTCCTAGGTGGGCAAATGATGATAATGAATGACCTGACAAAGATTCAAAGGTAGAGCTTAAGAACCATTGAAACATTTGTTTCAACAACTTTCCAGTTTATTCAAGGCTTTCAGCCTTCCTTGTTCTGCAGAATTGAGTGGGATGGTTTATGGGAATAAACTTCCTTGTGAGGTGAGGATCAAATTCTGCCGTAGCTGCTCCAGAAAAATCATCAAACTTTCTTCTTCCCTCCACTTTCAAAAATAGGCTGGACTAAGCAGCAAGACAGAGGTGGAAGGATGAAGCACAAACCTTCCTGAAAAGAAAGCCACATTGTGGTTCTTTTAAACAACCTTTATTCTCCCACTTGTTCTGCTCCAGTCAGCTGTGAGAGCATCTGTAAATCTACTTTTGTCTTCTCAAAAAGTAGATTAAGAAGTTGTATTGGGAACCTGGTATGCGATCACGGAAAGAGAAGGTCTTTGAAGCACTTCAAAGGAGTATGATTTAGATCATGGGACAAAACCTGGAGTCCAGTAAAGTCAACAGCCTCTTGACCTTTATCTTCAATACAGTTTCACACTTCTGACACCTTGATAAACTTTCCCTTTACTTCAGACTTTCCCAGAACAAAACACAGAAGAAAAGCCCCCGCACTCCAGGGACCTTTTACAACAACCAAGTAGGAAGAGAATGAAACAAACGAGTGTTTAGTGTCCGGGTAGTGAAAACATTATTTTTAAATTAGAGGTTACTGTAGGCTGCTTTTCTCACTTTTGACCACTTCTGCATCTGAGCAAAACCAGTAATGATGACGGCAAATTTTGGTCAGAAATTCATCATGAGGTGAATTTCCAGGAATGTCAGTGATGTTTTGGCTACCAAAAAGTTACTCATTAAAATTCCTCATTAATGATGTACAGAATCATTCAAAGGATTTTGGACTTATCCTTGATGAAATGGTTGACTTTTTTTCACCCTCAGCTGCTCTGTAACAGCTCTTGGGAATCCTGAAACTGAAAAATCTGTGTCTTATTTATAAATATATTTTTATTTCAATGGGGCATACGCACTGCTCCAGAAATAGTGAGTTGTTCCCAGCTGATGTGGTGCTATTCAAGGGCTGTTGTAACACTGTTCATGTGTGCTACAGTGTAAATATCTGTGTGCTTTGGGGACTGGTTACATGTGCTGAGATAGATGACACATTGGCTGGCACTGGTTTTGATTTTAAAATCATAACAGAGAAACCACTACAACCTTTAAGCCATGCCTCAACTATTTAGACTGCATAATAAGAAATTACAGAAAATTTGTAAACTACACAAAACCACACTAAAGTGTCAAAATTTGTTACAGCTGTGGGACTAGGAGTCAACTAGTTGAACAGAAGGGACTTAAATTAACATATTTTAATTAAGTTCAGCTAAACTAATGACTTAAAAGCAGCAGTCTATGATGACAATCCAGTAAACTAGCTTAAGTAAATGTTGCCACAGCCAACTTCAAGAGAATTTTTTTCTTTAGCATTAATATCATTAGCATAAAAGATTGTGTTAAGAAATCTGAAGAAAAAGTGCAGGAACAAATGGATGACAGCTACAATCTTTCCATTGGAGGAAGATTCACAGCTCACAGGGGAAACAAATTGCCCGGCAGCATCCCTCATGATGCAGTTGAAAAATTAATGCCTGACTGATTGCCCTGTCAATCATATGTCCATCACTGGGTCATCAAACCAGCTTCTTTACCAAGCACTAAACTGCTTTATTCAAATAGATTTATTTAAAATAATTTGACACCTCCTATCCCTGTGGTGCGTCCTCCCTTTGTGTGTGGTGTGTGGTTCTTTGCTTTGTGTGGTCAGACAAAATTGCTTCTTTAATACATCCAGGGATTGCAGATTGAAATTGATCTTGTATTACTTCAGTACATTGAAAAGGATTAAAAACTGGGCTGAGCTACCATCATCTTCAGTTCTGCTGCAGAGAAACACAATATCAAATTCTTTTATGAGAATGTATGTCAGATTCAATAAACTCAACAAACAGGCTATGGCCTTGAACTGGTGTAGTTTACTGTAGCCAGAGGATAAACACAGCATAGAGCAGTGGATCAATCCTCTCTTTGGAGGATTTTATGGAAAACTATGGCACATTCCATTCCTTTCTGTAGGAGCTCACACAGACATAAGAAGTGAACGTCTTCTGGGAAATTTTTGGACAGCTGAGCTACTTGACTCATTAACTAAAAATTTCTGTGGCCCCCCTCCCTCCCTCATCTCATCCTCTCTTCTACTCCACTCCCCCATTTCCAAAATGGCATGTTGAACCACCTTCTGAAGTGAAAGGCTACCTCTCAGTGAAACACAGCAAAAGTGGGAAAGGTCCCTGCAGAATCAGGAGCACAGTGAAGTATTCCAGGCTGCTGTTGCTCAATTCATTTTGTTTGCTTAGAAGGCGGTGCAAATACTTGTAAGCTTTTCCTCAGGTGCAAACAGAAGGAAAATAACTATTCACTCAAAATCTGATTAAGGATATAAGGTCATCCAGTCATCCCACGCTAGACTGACTCAGCCTGGTCTGTAAAATCCATGTATGAGCTTAAGGAAGCCACAGACTTACTAACACCCTAGTCCAACATCTTTATCTAAAGAGAATGTTGTTTGGGTTTTTCAAAGCTGTTTCATCTTTTTTTCCTATTCCCTGTGAAGTATGAGTTTCAGAGGAGAAGGGATTTCAGGGTAAGTCCTTGAACTAAGAGCCAGATCTAAAAGACATTTAGTCCCCTAACATGATTTTGAATAGTTTGTTTCCACTGGGAAATTACTGTTCTACATGCTCTGAGTGGCATGCCAATAAGAATACCAGTAGGAGAATTTCAAGTGGCTTTTGCAGGCACAGTTAGAACCTTGTACTGTTGTTTGTGGGTTTTGTTTTTTTTGGTTTTTGCTAAGCCAACCTTCATTAGTCAGCTTCCTTTTCTCCTAATCTGCAGCTGCTTCACTGACTATCCATCATCTTTATTGCAGTGTCATTTCTATACGTCATTCTCTTACACTAATCAGAAGCAGACCAAGTGGGAAAGAAATTGCTCCACAGGGATGAGGTCTGGTGCTGTAAACGATATGTTGAATAAGAGTGGAATTTAATGCAAGAGACACTAGGCTTGTTTGCACATGTTGAATTGATGTCTTTTATCTGTGGGACACATCGCAGCTCTTTGTTGCCGTCACTTGTGCACTCCAGCAGTCACTCCAGCACTGCTCTGCAGCAAGCCTGTAAGCAGTGAACAGTCCCACTGCTGCCACTATTGTCATTAAGTTACATAAAGCAAATCACCCACCATGGTGTCATGATGAACTGGGGTGCAGCAGCCTGGAAACAGAAGGTGGTCTATGAGCAGTAGGACTAATGAAGCCTGGATTCTTATTAATACGTACCTGGTTTGTCCTATAGGCTCACACTATAGGAATCTTCCCCACTGCCCTGAAGAACTTTCCCAAAAGTGACAGTAACTTGTTCCACCTTGCCCAAAACACCTGCTCCCATGTCATCTTCAGCCCTTTTCACCTCCTACATGTTTTTGGGAGCCTTGCTATCTCAGCAGGAGATGGGCACAGTGAGAGTGCCTTACTCTGGCCTTCCTGGTCATTGGACTCACTGCTACTTCTCATTTATTATGTTCAGCAGAGGCAATGAATGAAGGTTGAGTCCTCCCTTCAGGGCTCTGTCAGGGTGTCTTCCTTCCATCTGTCCCCAAAATATCAATTTTTTTCCCAAGTAATAACAGCTTACTGTTCCACTATGTCCAAAATGAGACCATTATCCCTTTGTCAGGTTTCCTTGATGGGTTCAGCCCATGGGTCCAAAGGTTGTCAGAAAGATGCAGATGGTCCAACAGGTATGATGGGTAAAGAAGTCTGTTTCCTTAGAAAACCAGGCTGGTTTGTATTCTTGAGGTAAGACAGCCTTCACTGTAGTTGCTCCATCACTTTTGCCTTCAGAGCAAACTTTGTCACCTTATCAAACGCCTATTTTCCAAGACAGGTGGTATTAATTAAGTGCTCAAAACTTGTAGAGCAGCAATACTTGGAATCAGGATTTTAAGTACACCATTTCTTCACTTTTAAGCCATGGTGTGGGTAAAAGCAAGATCAGCATGACCACATAGGATGTTACTGAGGAACAGAAAGAAAAATCAATAAGGTTAAGGACGTCAGCTGAAAAGAAGTTAAAACAAATATAAACAGAAGGACAACCTTGAAAAAAAGAAAATAATTCTTTAGATTGTTGTTTACCGTTGGGCCATTATCAGTCATCTGTCACGTTTTAAGTATTAATTAGAATATTAAAAATAAATAGGAGCTTAATATCTATAAACACCAAATGTACATTTTCTTCATGGTTTGAATGAAATTGTCCTCTGCACACTAACTACAATGGCAATGTTTTCAGCAGGTCCCTCCAGTGTCTAAATGAAAGGTATTCTATATAAACTTCCAGATGACATTGAAACTTTTATGTCCTTATCAGCTCATGTGTGACTTCAAAAGTGCAGCAGTGGTTATGGGAAACTCCCAGTAACAAATGTAAACAAAAGTATGTAATTATACATAATTATACAAGTCTGATTTATATAGTTATGAATACACATAAACACAGATAAAATACATAATCAAACATAATATTCAATGCTGCTGAAAGGCATGCTGTGATCTATGAATTAATTATGTGTGTTTTACCACCCAGTACTGATGCCAAACCTTTGAAGTCTTTTCACATACTAATGCTTTAATTTTTCAGTAACTACCCAGCAGTTAAATGCTGATCTTGCATTCATAAAGTCCACTGGAAATCTGGATTGTTGATGCAGTTCAGAAGTTTAGTCCTGAAAAGCTGGATGCACTGGCAGTGATATCACTAAGATGTTCTCACTTACTTGCAAGGCTCTGATTTTGTCAGTCTGTTGCCTAGGATAACTCCACATAAATAGGAAGACCTTGGTAGGGGAAAAGAACTCAGAAACAAAAAGTACATTGCTTTTTTGGTTGCCTGTAGTCACAGCTTTTTCGGTTGCCTGTAGTCACAGCTTTTTCCTTGGTCTCTCATTCAAGATCATGGTGGGCACTTTGTCTAAAGCTATAGGGAAAGATGCAGTTTGCCATTCTTTTCCAGGAGCAAAAGTAGAGAAGGAAAGTATGAGTAAAGAGAAACTGATAATACATCTGCTTAGGGAAGGAGGTTCTTCCTTAAGGCTGAGAAACACCATGCCCTGAAGCCTGGGAGGCAGGACATTACGCTTCTCATGGTGAAGAGAAAGGGAAATTACAGGTGAGAAGCTCAGTTAAAAAAAAAACAAGAGGAAAATAAGGGAGGATTTCTTTTCCTCCCATTTAGATGATTCTTTTTTGCGTCAGAATCCGAGTAGATTTCTAGACACCTCCAAATCCATTTTATTCCTAAACTTTGCCATCCTAGAGCATCATTTTTACTATTGATCCTGATATGTATCATTCTGAACTATCTAAAATATGTTGACAAAGCTTATCTTTAGTAGGGAAGCTGAAGAAAATCCCCATGATGCCAGAAGCCAGAATTGTGAGTGTTGTTTGACACTTTTCTCTCTAGTGCAATAGTGATTGTTCCAAATTTCGTGAGCCCACAACACACTCTCCAAAGGACCAGGCCACCTCCATGGTTCCCATTTTCCTAGCAAAACCAGGCTGTTGTGTATGGAGGCCACGTGTTTTATTAATGGTGACCGACCAGCAGCACAACAAACTCACCCTCTTCTCCTCCCCACTTCCATTCCTGAATTCCTACTGAGTGACTCGCCTGAAGCACTGAGAGTGCGCGTCAGTCCTTGTGCTGCAGCTGCCAAGAAACCTGTGAATGGTGCTTGTGGTTTCTGTAATGTGGACACCTGCCCCATAAAGTCTGGCCTGAGACCACCAGCTAATCCTGTGCTGGCCACCGGACAGAAACACGCAGCCATTCACCCTCTTTTCAGAGCATGTGCACGTGTGTGTCTGAGCATGCGCGTGAAAGGCTGTATTTCTTCTCTTTTATTGGTCTTTTTTGCACCTGCTGCCAGATAAACAGCATGGGATAAGAGTCTGCTTCATGCCTGACATAATTTTGGGTTTATTAACTTGCCATTCTTTTTACTCTTGATAGAACCTGACAGGCAAGCAGACAAGTACCTAAATTAACTTAGCTCCCAACCGGCACCTAGACAGTCCAAGAATAACACAGAGATAAAATGGAGGGGTTGAGGATGGAGATGGAGTCAAAAAGGAGAGAGGGGGAAAGCATGAGAGAATGGAAAAAAGTGAATTTTGGACCAGAGAAGTTTTTAAAAAAATAATTATTCAAAGCATAACGACATGACAGAAGGCTGCCAGAAAAACCTCATCTGTGTGAGGAGGGCAGCGCACACACAGTGGGAAAAACTCAGACACACATTTGCCTCTGGGATAACACAGATTTAATCACAGGACAACTTCGTAAATAGAAATGAATGCAATGACCTCAGCTCAGGTCGCAAGAGAGTAGGAGCCCACCAGGTTATGAAACTACTGCAGGAATTAGGCATGTTTGGCAGCACGAGCATTTGGGAGAGGCTCAAGGATGAGCAAGTTGTGAGGATTTGATTTCATTTCAAAGGAGGGTGGTCTTTCCATTTCAGGGTCAGCAGCAGGACAGTGCAGTGGGTGTAGAGGTGGAAAGGGAAGCACAGAATTTGGCTGACTGTCACGACCTCTGGATAATTGGAGATTTAACTTTCCATGTCTCAACACTCCCTGAATCTTCCCACACAGGCCAAGTCACCAAAAAAATAGACGGAGGAAAATCTTCCTAGGTGGAGGAAGGTACATAATAGGCATGTTATGACATTCTTCCTAGTCACATGCCCTGTCACAACAGTAACCAGTTATTAAAGTCTGTAATACAAGGTGGGGGATTGTTGTTCACAACTGAAGCTGTATATAGATAACATGTCAAACTGGAAGTACTTGGAGTGTGCGGGAAAAGGGTGCAGTGACATTTGGTTAGGCTTGTAAAGAACAGTGAGTTATGTCTGGAGCAAAGGGGTGTGTGCACATGCACATGTACTTGGAGCCACAAGTTGTGTTTCAAATGCATCACAACTCTTTTGCAGCAATCATTATGACTCCATCACACGACTTTTCATGATAAGGTAAGGGAAAAGCAGTGAGGGAAGGGAAAATCAGCTGCACAGCCGTAATTACAGGGTATGTGTGCCTATATCTAAAGCAAAGAGAATGAAAAGCTTGTCATGCAGATCCAGAAGCAAAACTCCCCCAAAAGCTCACAGAGGTTTGTCAAACAGGTTCAAGATTGGGATGAAAAGAAGGCTGTTCTCTTTTGGTGCACAAAAACGGTAATTCGGTAACGTGGCTAGTGAGAAGCAATAAACTTCAAAAATGCAGATATATATGAAATAAGAGGTGGAATTTTACTTCTACGAAGAATAAGAGATAAATGTCCTGGCCAAGCTTGTGAGTTTGCATTTGCAGGAATCGTATAAAGTACTGCCACTTTAAATGTTTTCTCAGGAGGAGTAAATATTTAATGTTATACTTAAATATCCTAAGTAATTACCCCTGTTCCTCTCAAAAAGTGCCCCACAGGGTGTCTCAAGACTGTTTGTTTCTGATAGACAGTAGTTCTGCAGAGAGGCAACTCATGCTGACATCCTGTTTCAGGATCTGCCAGTGAGCTGAAGGGTGGAGCATGATTGCTACAGCAACAGCACGTCCAGCTGCAGATGTACGTGCTGCCATGAGTTTAAGCAGAGGACACATAGGTAGGCAAAAATACCTGTGGTGATAAATTACGCATGAAAAAACAAGAGGCCTCCTTCCTGCGGATGCTATCAAACCTGCCTTGCCTGTGCCAGGGGCATATCGGGTATTTTAACACGCACAGAAGCAAAAAATTACCAGTTGGATGCATGGTACTTGGCCTTGGTTACTTGCTGAAGTGTGGAATAAGTCTTAAAAGACTTCATTGTGCTGTGTCAATGTTTCGTGTCACTTGAACTGAAAAAGTGGTATCACTGTTAAGATAGAATTTATAAGTGAGGCATTTCCCAAAAGTACTGATCTGTTTTGCACTGACTCCTTTTTTGGGCTGTTTTGTCGCCACATCTTCTCCCCCCTTCTTTCCCTATCAAAGAAATAAAAAAAAATAAATAAACTTCTAGCTCTACAGAACTCTTTGCAAACTCGTTCAGAGTACTGAAGTACAAGAAAACCATCAATGTTAGATGTCACCATGGCTGGAATGATAGAATGAAATCCGTATTTTAGAGTATTGCTTGCTTGTCTTCTATCTCCCCATTCCCAGGACATGGCTGTGCCTCAGAAATAGGCTGCCCATTCACACCATGTGGTTATTTCCTATTCTAAGCAGTGCTCCCAATATATCCCCTTCTAATTCCTGTGTGACTTCCAAAGAGACCAACAAATGATTGCCCCTCAAGAGAATTCCTAAGTTTTCTACTAGTTAAGTTCAAAGCTTGCTTGGGCAGGTCTTTGAGAGTTTAATCATTGCAGTGTAAGAAATTATTCAGTGCAGACAGAATTGTTTAATGCTCACGATGAAGCACCCACTATTTTATATCTGTGTTCTGATTTAAAGAACTCTGAATAATCTAGGACGTGTATAATGCAGGAGAGGTGGGGAATTTCACTTTATTCTTTAATAGCAAAATTTCTTCCTTATCCCCCTGGATATGAAGGAGGCATCAATAAATTATCTGCTCTTCATTAGGTTCACCATCATATATAGAAGATTAGGGGAAAAAAGCTGATAATACTTTGCCTATCATATCAAAGGCTTTGATACTGTTGCCTTTTTATTGTCTATATCTGGATAAATGATTATATGGAAAGAAAACACATTTCATAGCAGTGACACATCCAGCTCCTAAAGCAAGAGGACTGGATAGATAATAAATGCAGCTTTAGGTCTTAACTTCCAGTCTAGACAACAGATAAGAAAATCACACTGTTTCATCATGATGTTCCCTAATTCCTTAACTTTTCTTTCAGAGAAGGAATTAAAGAAAACAACAAGCTTTTAGGGAGTGGGGCTGATACAGCCATTGTTGTATCATGACATATGGCCCTGAGTTTAAAGACCATGAAAAGACACTTAGAGTCATTGACTGGAAGTGAGCTTGGCTTGGCTAAGAAATAGAGTCCAACTGGTCAACCAGATGATGTTTGGCCATTCAGACATTGTCATCCTAAAGTGTTGGATCAAGGTGAGCCATGCAGCAAAGGTTTGTGTGCATCCAGGTTCCTACAACAGCTTGTTGGGACAGCTAAGATCCTGCTAGGTATTGTTTTGCTTATTGGGCAATAGAAGCCAATGTGTTCTTGGCACAGCAGGAATAAGGAGACATTCCCCTTTCCCTCCCAAAATCCACCATCTGGATCTAGTGTAAAGTTCCTAGGAAATGACCCGGGATGACTGGAGATTGAATGTGCCCTCCCAAAAAAGCTACTGGACACAGAAACAAGCAATAGGGTTTGGCTTTTTCTTTTTCTCATTTCTGAAACAGATATATTAAAATGTTTTGAGCAAAGTTGTGAAGAGAGGTAAAGTTAATATTAAATCTGACTCTGCATCCTAGACTGAAGTGTCATCCTTTCTGCTGCTCACCTCACTGAAACTTTTGCCCCACGCTTAGCAGCCACCTCAGCCATGTCCTGAAAACTATTCACCCCCAAATCAGGACAGATCTGTCTCAGTTTTGGCTTGATCTCAAGGGTTCTCAGTTTCAGTTGGGGCAGTTTCTTCCCCATCAATCGTATCTGTAGGAGCATATCTAGTTCTCTTCCTCAACAATACTTACCTTCACACTCAATTAAAACTATTAAGTTTTAATCACTAAAACATGTAATAGAGTCTCTTCTGCATTTTATAGACGTGGCTGGCTGATCTTAGGAGTTCAGGCACAGTCTACTAATGTAACAGAAACATAAACCTGTGTTAGAAAGATACTAGCATCATTTCTCAGATATTTCCATTAATTTACAAGAGTTTTACTCCAGATGTTGACTTTTTCTGTTTCAATATAGACACTTAGCAAGTGAAACGTAGGACATCAAACACCTTTCTCCCCATACCTCCTGAGTTAGAGTTTAGTCCTGGACCATTCAGGCAGCCAGGGTGTCGACCAGATTTGAAATTTTCCATGGATATTCCATCTGGAGACAAGTTTCTATAACTGAAGTAGATGAACTTATGCAAGGTTCCACTTTGTAATTCACTGACTGATCCTTCACTTGCCTTTGGTCTAGTTTTCATTGTTTTATTTGCTAAAGACAAAAAAATTTCTTACTGTTCTGTGACACTGTGAAATAGAGGTAAAACATGATGCAGATAAAGCACTGTTTAGGCAGGAAGAATGAAGTGTGACCTTTATTTGATTAAAATATGTGTGTGAGTACAACAGCTCTTCTGTGTGAAGGTGCAGAAAAGACAGCATGAAATCCAGAATGGCTAAAAAATAAATCAATTACTGTAGGTATGAATATGTAAAAAATTTTACACATCTCATGGTAGAACTAAGAGATGCAAATAGGCTCAACCATTTCCCATATTTTTTTCCCATCATCTACTTCCCCAAATTTTATGTATTTTGCATGCTGTAGGGAAAGACATCTGTTTTTTCTTCCTGCCTTCACTCAGTGCTCACTTCCACCAGGGTGCCTGGGGAGCTGTGGTGCATCACTGTCACTTCTGCTGGCAGTCTCTGCAGGACAAGCTGTGAGCTCCTGCATTCCCCACTGTTTGTGGCTCAGGAAACCTCTGCACCACAAACTGCTGGAGACGTGGGAGGGTATTCTGAGGAAGTGTCAACTGCTTTGAGCTATTTTACTTTTTCCTTCTGGCATCCAGTGTGACTGCTGGCTGAGACAAGATATGAGGCCAGTTGGCTGAGCTGCTGTGCCTGCTCTGTTGTTCATCAAACTTCACAGAAACTCTTGGTTTATTTGCTATTGCATAGGGTAAAGAACAGAGGGGTAGACCACCCTGGTCATAAACACATCCAGGGGTATGTATTCGTGAAATAGGACAGACATGCTTTCTGCTCGTCCCCCGAGACCATCACTGTAGAGGGACTGACAAAGGGACAACAACAGCCATAACAGCACAGCTGCCCAGCTGAAAAGGGACAGATAGATGGGTTACAAAACCCTGGAGCAAGCAGAAGAGGAATCATGCAAGGCACTTACTCCATGTCTCATGCATGTTTGAAAACATTTAGACCACAGTGCCTTTTTTGTGCGAGGTGAGAGATGGATACTGGCCAGTGTTTTCTGTAGATGGATTGACAGGCAAATATGCCATGTGTGAAGGCTGGATGATGAAGCAAAGCTGGATGATGTAGCAATTGCACAACTGCAGGACAGTAGTTTGACTGTGAGAAAGAAAGAGGTCTTGAATCTCTTCGTTTCAATGTGGGTCTCCATAATTACAATAAAGGCTGTATAAGAAAATAAGGCAATCTATTTAAACTGGCTTCATACTGTACATTTAGTAATACTTTTGTCCAGAGCAGTTTGTAAATGTCATTTTAGTGACAGGAATACTTTCCTTATTTCTCATCAGTTTTTCCCAGATTAATTTAAACCTATTACTCCACAGGGTAAACCCTCTAAGTAATTTCTTTCCCTTCTAGTGTTTATATTTTTCAAGCTTCTGTAGGGTCTTACCTTTTTTCCCCTGGGCCCCCTCCTTCCTCTGACTTAGTTTTTACTGAGCCAGGTTGCAGACAAATGGTTGGTTGAATCCCTAAAGCAAGTTATGACAGATATGCATAAAACAAATACACGTACACACACCCTGAACTGCCCAGAGCGTAGACAGGATGCAGCCAAGTCTCAGCAATTACTGCTCCTCGCTGCTCCAGACTTTGACACATAATAAGATGCTCTGACCTAGCTGGGAGTGTCCCGCTAATCCCAGAAATTTCTGAGTCTTTAAATTGCACAAATGCAAGAAGCTGCCACATCTCCAGGCTGTATTAAAATCTGGAGGAAACAAACTAACTAACTTAAAAAAAAAAAGGAACAAAAAACTATTAAAACTATTTTAAAATATATGTTTTGGATCTCACTGGGTCTGATTATTTCTTTGGGCAATCTGTCACATCTATAAAGTATGGTAGAAATGTTTTTGATTTAGTATTTTCTAAAGAGGATTTTATAAATCAGTATTGCTGACATAGACAAACACAGGCACAGAGATACACATACACAAAGGTTTTTAAATGTTCTGCTTCTTTGACAAATACAATGTCAGGAAAGAACTTGTTGTGGACTTGGGAGACTGTTTTCTTTGCCTTGTTCTGCTAAAGATTTTCTTCACAATGGTAGTCAATTCACTTCAAGCCAAGTTGGGGGGTTTTTTATGATATAGAGTCACCATAAATGTGCACAGATGGCCCAGAAACATTTTCAAAGATGCCCATATATCTAAATTTCAAAGCTGAGCACTTCTTAAAGATCCTATCCAAAATCTGATCTGAATGTCTTTTGGGGGCATTCTCCTTTCTCACAGCTAGAAAATAGGAATCATAAATTCTTTCTTCAGAGTGTGGGGAGGGTAATGCAAAAATTGAATTAGAAAGTTCACTGAGACTGGAATCAAAAAAGAACAGCTTCTAATAATGAACTGGTATGGAGAGATCTTGTATGAAAAGTATTCTCTCATTCTTCTGTCATATTGGGAGATCACAGAGTGCTTTTAATATTTTCTTTTTTAATCTCCAATTATGACAATGTGTTCATCTTTTTAACTAAAAAGTCTCTTAATTCTTCAGCTGCAAGAATAATTCATGTGACAGCAAAGGATGCCAGTGAAAGTTATGTACATGATCTGATGCTTTGCTAAGAGTCAGAAGTGCATGGAGAAGTGGTTCTGGGACCGTGTTTGTGGAATGAGAAAGCATTTCTCCCCATGGCCATCCTTCCTCTATGAACTGGAATTCACAGAAGCCTTGCGGAAGGAATCCCAGAATGGGTAGGGCTGGAAGGGACCTTAAAGCTCATCCAGCCCCATTCCCTGCCATGGGCAGGGACACCTTCCACTAGACCAGGCTACTCCAGGCCCCATCCAGCCTGGCTTGGAACACTTCCAGGGGTGGGGCAGCCACAGCTTCTCTGGGCAACCTGTGCCAGGGCCTCTCCACCCTCTCTGTAAATAATTTCTTCCTGATACCCAGCTTAAACATAATATCTGTCAGGTGGAAGCCATTTCCCCTTTTCCTATCTCTGTATTGAACATACCTGCTTGATATTTTTTTCCATTCCTGAAACCATTCCACTTCCTCTTTTCTGAGTCCCATCTGCTCAGAGACAGGAAGGTAGCTGTCCCCATTCAAATACAAAATCAGGTTCACCTCAGACCTTTCATCCACCGTGGAAAATGGGCCCTGTATGAATTAAAGCATCTTAAAATTGCTAGATTGCTAAATTTCCCTGTTTGGGCCTGGCTGGCTGGCTACTGTCCTCAGAACTACTACTAGTAGTAACAGGGAACTTGAGCTTTCTTAGTAGCAAGATCTTTTAATAAATAGCATTTACCCACTATGTTTAAAGGAGGTTCTAGATTTCAAATTCTCATATCAAACATGGATAAAGAGTGGAAGCAACAGGAATGAAAACTGCTGCTCAGTTAAGGAGGTGTTTCAAGAAAGACTCGGTGCCATGGTCGGGTTGATGCAGTGGTGTGTATTCCATGTTTCTGTGTCCTGCAGAAAGTTTCTAAGGTAAACACGGCCCTGATAAGGTTTATCAGCAAAAGTGCCACCAAAAACCCTTGGTGTGAATTTACCCACAGAGACTGTGGGTAATTCTTGCTCTGAACTTGGTCTTGAACCGTAATTCTTACTCTGCAGCATAACCCAATGCTCTGTGCATTCTCAGGGCCTTCTGATGTGAATGTGTCTTGCCCAAGGCTAAATCTGCCTGTACCTGCCCAAATACACATGTTGGAGATGTACACAATTGTAGCTGCACGTATGCCCAAAGAGCCTCTTGCTAGAGATAACTTTCTCTTGTGAAAAGTGTGGATAAAGAGAAATTTTTTTTGTCGTTTTCTCAGAAAATTTTAAAGTATTTTCGGCAAACATCCCAGAAGCTTTCGTTGAGTTACATTTTTAAAAGAAATGTATTAAAAAATATTGTTGTGACTTTACAATGAACACTTTAATTTACTTGACATAAAGTTTTCCTTAAAACGGCCTGGATGGAAAATATGTGATTTGTTCCACTCACTGGAGGTAAAGTCCTGTGAAAATACTGACTGATCATCTGCTCTCTCTGTCACCAGAGAAAAAATAAAAATCCTGCGATCGGAATTCTCCTTTTTTCTCCCTCTATGGGTTCTTTCCAATATTCTAGCAAGACCTAGAAAACAGTTGACGAAAATATAACTTTTATTTGGACCTTATAGAAAGTGGGGCTTTGTTTAAAAAAAAAATTAGAAAGGAAAAAAATATCATTGTTCCTCTGGAACTAAATAACTATGACTTACATAGTTGTTTACAGTATTAAATTGGCCTGCACAATCTTTCAAAACCACCAAATCAAACTGGGGCAAAAGTTATATTGAAATTTTGAGGTCTGAGCAAAGCTATAGACAAGAAAAACTGAAGTCATAACAGCGTCAGAGGTAATGGGAATTCTGCCACTGGCTTCCCAAAGATCAAATTCAAGCTTTCTAGCCAACAGCACTATATTTTTTTTATGGACTCCATGGGCCCTCTTTAACTGGCACCCACAAAGCTGCTGCTCTCTACTTCCCCTTTTCTCCTACATCTGCAATGACACAGAAAAATGTCTGAAGAGAAGCAGGAGGTAAACACAATATTTTGAAATGAATCTTGTTTTGTTAAATGTAACAGGTGAACAGAACATTTGCTCTGGTCAAGTTCCAAAAGCTCATTCTATTATTATTTTTCAGATGCTCATTCATTTACTTTCTCAGACTGAAATTTTCAAAACTTTTACTCATTCCATAAAGAAATGTGTTTCCATTCCCTCATTCCTGAGTTCTTAAACACAAACATACACGTGCATAAAAAAGGATAAAAAAGAGATTATCCTTTCTCTGTGAAGAAGTTTGAGAATGGCTGGAGCACTAATCTTCAAGGTATGTTACTTTCTAAAGTCAAGCTTTATAAATAATGCCAAGTTTGAGATAATAGTTCAGTTATTATAAAATTTAGAGAGTTAAATACCTGCATGCATAGAGTAAGACATTCCTGTTCTTTATCCTTGATGCACTTTCTGAGGATTTTAATTAAGGGATACAAACATTGAAGATTTGTTGATTTTGTTTCCTCACATAACTGTGCAATAATCGAGACTATTCTTTCCAGACAACCTGATTCTTAAATCTCACTAACACCGACGAGCCAGATAGGTCTTCAAGTTGTTCAGTTCAGTTGTTTTTGAGTTTTACCTTTCTAAATGAGCCCATAACAACCACAGCAAAGAAACCCACTGTAAGGATACACGGATACCTGCAAAGCAAACACAGACGGGGAGTCTCACTCAGTGTCTGAGCTGCAGTTGTTCTTGTATGCTACAGCCTCCCACAGCTGCTTCCAAAAATTTCACACTGATGCTTTGTGATGGTGGAGTGTCCTCACATGCTCCTTTCTGGGGAAAACCTCACAAAAGCAGTAATTAACAATCAGATTGAACAGTACGTGACTTTCCAGACTTTTTTTGCCAGTCAAATCAGTAACCAAGGAACACCTTTTTAGTTAAGTTCATGCAGTTATCAACCTTGTGTATGCCTTCAGGTCTCCCTAAAGCATGGGTATCACCTTTGTCCAACAGAAGCAATTATTAAATTTACAAATTCTATTTGTGCTGATAAAGTCTGGAAATACTCCCAGGCAGTTCTGCTTTTGTGCTTTACTGCCACAGTGCCTCAGGAGTTCTGTCCAAAAGTGGGACTTACTGTGCATGCAGGCGGATGCTCTGTTTTTTAGAGAACAGTCACAGGCATGTAAAGGCACAGAAGACAGGAAAATATTTGGCACCAGGCTTTTCTCCAAACACACAGCACCATAGAGAGCACTGCATTCTTAGGCTGTTTGTATCTTCCCTACCAGTTTGTGTATCTCTTCTGTAAATTCTTCCATCATTTGCCTGATCATCAGAAACTGACTTTACCTGCAATACCACCTTCCTTATACCTCCTTTACAGTCACAAAGGGCATAGTGTGGGACAACTAAGTTCTCTCTCGTCCACGCTTTTCAAAGAAAACCTTCCCTGTCCTGCTTCAGTACATTCACACCCCTTTCAAAAAAACAAAACAAAACAAAACAGAACTGAAAAATTTGCCATTTCTTTTTTTGGTTACTTATCATTCATTTTTTTCCCCAAGTGCTATCAGAAATGGTTCTTTTTTCCATGATGTTACTTAATTTTAGTTTATAATCTTCAGTGTGGGTTATCTATAATTTCTATACGTATCTATAGTTTCACTGATTTAACTTCTATTGCCTTGTATCTTTCTTACAAAGATAGAACAGCTTTCTGTATGAACCATGAAAAAAAAAATTAATTTCATTTGCAGACTCACGGTCAGTTCTGGCTATGAACAATTTGTCTGATGAATGTGAATCTTCGATAGTCAAATCTCTCCGAGTTCTTTTGTCTTTCTCCAAATACTGATCATTGCCTTGGAGTATTATGTGTGTCAGAGATCTGTTTACTGATTTTTGTGACTTCTGACAAGCTGTGCAAGGCATTCTGACATAAATCCCTGTTTCAACACTCCCTCAGGCCTATTTTTTACAGCTTTGGAGCTTTCCTTGGAGGAGTGAAACATCAAGTTTTATAGCTTTGTTTTTAAACCTTTTTGATTGTCATTCCCTTTCTCATGTTTTTAATACTGCTCTGTAATGAAATAGACAGAAACTACTGAAAAGAGCAAGTACATGAAAGCAATCACTGTAAAAAATCAGATTATCATCTGAGGGTATCTCTATGGTTGGTGTCTTTTGTTTACACATACAGACTAATGTGCTGTTCCAAATATTATCTGTTGTTCTCCATACACTTAGGGGAGCTTGACTGGACTAGAGTTGCTCTATTTTTCAATTACTCAGTTAATTTTACTGGTGATATTATACAAATTACAAAGCATTGAGATCTGTTCCAAGTGCTAGCTTACTGGCAGCACAAGACATAACAAAAAAATTCAGGTAGACTCTGAAAAAATATAGATCCCTGTGGCTGCTTGCTTGAATGGTGAACGTTGGAGGTTATAGCAGCAACACTGAGAAACAGTAACAAGTGAATGGTGAAAAGTCTTTAAAAGAGTAGAATTGCATTCCGTGGTGTCTGAAATGCCTGTAGCAGAATTAAAACTGGGGAGATTTCCAAAAGGTTTGGGTAGATTTTTCAAAAGACACAGAATTGACATGACTGAAATAGGGAAATAGGGAAACAGGAGATTTTAGTCTTTGCAGCCTCCATTCCATGTCATCTTTCCTTGCTTCAGCTTCCAGGAAAAGGGACAGATAGGGATGAGTCACTGTCACTCTCCAGCAGAGCACTTGCCATGCAAATTCTGACTTTCCAGAGCTCCCTTTGGAGGCCAAAGGAACTGGCAAAGAACTGTCCTGCCTTTGCTCTCCTCTCACTTCAGACAAACCACCATGAAATCAGTAAATGTCAACAGTTTGGTGACTTCTATGCTAAACTGCCTTAGGAGAAGAAAGAATTTTGTTTTAGAGCAGCTTGAAGTGGTGCTTTAAAGAGGCTGCTCCTGGGTGATTTCACCCCCTTGGGTGTATGTACCATAGCATGAGAAGCTCACATATTCTGTAAAGAAAATAATAAAACAAGCCTTAGTCTCACTGGCTGGCTCTATGCAAGACAGACGTTCAGGCTTCATGCAAGCTTTAAAAATGCTGTAGGAGTAATTTCTTTTACCGTTTGGGGGGAGAGGGAGGTGAGGAAAGATGAGTTTAAATATATAATTTAAACAGCTTCCAAGAAGAAATGGAGCCTTTCAGTGATGTTTGAGATGGCAACTGCTTTTTTAATGCTATACTGGCATAGCAGTAATGGAAAATATGCCTCAGTGGAAAAAAAAAGAAGGAGGTTTCATCATTAAAGGTGTGGCAAAAGGTTTTGTAAATTAAATCATAAATCAGTCAACTTTTAGTTCAATTAGCCCAGCCAAAAATACTCCTATTAAAAAAAAGTCACTTCAGAGTTTAAGGAAAGCCATAAATCATTGCCTAATCACAGTTCTTAGTACCTTAGAATAAAGTACCCTCCCAGTACTGCCCACCATGCTGGCATGTGAGTGGAGTTAATAGGGAGCTTGCCAAAAGTTTTGAAGTGAAAACCATAGGGGTTTTTACTCTTTCATTCAAAAAACACATTAGAGACCTTGGCTATAAATCTTAGCATGACCTGTGGCACTGTTTAATCAATTTACTTCATGCCCTCAAGGGAGATGGTGTATATGTTAGCCTGTGGTCCCTTTCTGAACATGCACAGCAGACCCCACCACCTCCTCAACAAATCCAACTGCTAATTATTGAACAAATTCGCTCTAGTGTTTTAATTAAAGCAGTATTTCTTATTTTAATTTGTGACACTGTGTCAGGTTACTCAGGGCTCTGTTTATAATGCAGGGAACATGTGGAACAAGTCAAGATGTTACGGCAGGCAGCGAGCTCTAAGAAATAAAAGTTGGCTTCCTATCCAATTTGCAGTAATGTTGTGTATTATGGACACCAGCCTTGTGCATCTGATTCAGGGTAAAACTTACATGCCATTTTTCAGAGAAAATCATCCCCACCTGAGGTGGACTCTTGGAAGCGGACAATGGATGCACGCCAAATAACATAAAACACCCTTTTTCTCAATCCACCTGGTCCAGAGAGCAGGAAGTCATAGAAACACTGCAGGAAAAGTGACTCTGCTGTGTACTGGATCTCTGATTAGCTACAGAAAGGGGCATTTTGAGCCTTTTACTAGCGCTGAGTGTCAGTTCCTCATGCAGGGAAGGAAGCCTGACACAGCTACAGCTGCTCCTCATCCTCCAACAATTAACTGCTGCTCATTATCACCCAGCACTAGCCTGCTGCTCTGCAAATCACTGTACAGCTGAACCGTGGCCATGTCCAGCTCCAGCTCAGCACAGATGAAGGATGAACAAGAATGGAGTCACACCATGGTGTCTACATGGCTGAGATTTTCCTCAGCATTTCACACAGGACTTATGCCGGCCTTCCTCAGGTGAATAGATTTTGATTAGGTTGATAAAGCTGGGGGGGGGGTTGTGGGTTGTTTCTGTGTTTTCTCAGATTTATGATGAGCAAGCTCCCTTTTTCTCCCAAGCTCTTGGGAACTGAAAGCATATGTGTAATCCCACCACCCTGTTCTAAAGTTACAGGGTGTTCCTAATGGCAGCAGTAATGCAAAGACCCACTCTTCCATATTATTTTCACAGCAAAGATCCACTATTCCCTATTATTTTCACAGCAGACATGAATAATTAGCTACCTCTAAGCTATCAAGAGATATAGCTGATATTCATCTGAGCTCAGCAATTTTACAGGGTGAATCTCTTTAGGGGAAAAGAAGATCTTCAATAAACTGTCTCAAATCTGGTCTCAAAATTTCATGACTGTCCACAACTTTGATTTTCTTCTGAAAGCCAAATATTTCCCAACTTCCCCCCAAAACAACCCAAACCAAAACAAAAAAAACACCTTTTCCATTTGAAACTGGGAAAAAAACTAAGGCCAGCCTAATGGATTCAGAATTAGTCTTTATGATTCACTTCAGAAATGACAGTTCTGGCTATTGTAAGTTTCCTATATCTAGATATCTAGTTTCCTTCAGGAAACCTATAGTTAGTTGAAAACAGAACAAATGTAAGGCCTCAGTCTTTATATTTTAGGCTTCATATTGAGTGACATTTTGTGGCCTCTTGCTGGCTGAAGATCCATGACTTATTATCTGTGGAAAGTCCAACAAGCTCCTTCTGACTTTAACAACCATTAATCTTCAAAGCCCTCCATTGTTCTGCATTCCCACTGGGCACAGAGCATTGTGGTCAGGACAAGCTCTGTGCTGGCAGAGAAGACTGCAGTGTTATTGTTTGGTTTTGGTTTAATTCCTCTTCTAACTTGTACAGTTTTCAGCATGCAGCCTCCTTTTCTTTCAGCTCTAGGGTTGGGTTTTCTTTTAGTCATTAATAACCTAATTTAGTTTTCCCCATTTTTCTTATACTTTTCCCTCCTTATGATACCATTGCCTGCTTCAAAGGGAATTGGGTTTCTTTCACAGCATGTTTCTACTGCTGGATTTCTTTCAAAGTATATTTTTTTAAGTTTATCAGCTCTGACTTTTTATTCTTTATAGTGGTTTGAAAAGTGTATTTGCTGTACCAGACCATGACAGCACCAGAGACAGAAATTTTCTTTCTGCTACCCTTAAGGTACCTGTTTGAATTCTATGGCACGAGGCACTTCTAGAATTTTTCCACCTTCACAGGTACCTCAAATAACATATAATCTTCCATGTGATAAAAAAAATGATAGTTTATTTTACTTTCATGAGCAGAGTGTCTTGATTAAAGACAAAGAAACATCTAAAGCCTGTGTATGACCATTAAAGTTTTGCTAATGCTGTCTCAGGAGAGGCAATGAAGCAGAAAAGAAAGAACTTAAACAGGGAAAGAGAGGCCATATCCAAGTACTTTTCTGGCAACAAAGGGGGAACCAGTGATGTAGCCACAACATGCTCATGCTACAAAAGGATTTGTCTTGTCTTCTCAGGCAAGCATAGAGGACAGGACTAGATATCCTTTGCCTAGTAAACAGCTCTTCCCATTTTTCAACATGTAGCTTGGAAGAATTTGCTCCAGTAAGTTCTTAAAGCCATGATTACAGATCTCTGAGACCCGGCTGAGAGAACTCAGGGAGAAAACAGAACAAAGGGCAATGAGCAGTGGAACACAGTATATTTGTGTTCGGAGACCCTGTGTCGTTTTTCTGGCCAACACATACTCCTTGTACCTGGTGTGTCATTGCTCAGCAGAAAGAGTTTTCCTTTCAGGGGGGCTGAGACCACCCCGATGTTTAGGAAAGTACCTTGGGATACCTGGCCACCTCAGGCTGAACAGGAGATTCCCTACTGCTGCTGAGAATTGAGCTCATACTCATAAAGGATCTCCAGGCAGCCAAGCTGGAGAGATGGCCTTTCCAGGAGTTTCTTTGGACTCTCTTGTATAATTCAAGTTTCTGCTTACGTACCACCAGCAAGAGCAAAGAGCAGCTGTTAAATTTTTTCCTCCTACGTGTGAGCAATAAAAACTCCTGGTTTGCCTTGAAGCCCCTCAAATTGACTCCCTAACACTGTCAGTGAATCCCAGATAAACTTGCACTCTGCCTGCTTGAAAGGCAGCAGCAGCTTCAAGCATTGCAGGGCTTTTCAAGTCTGTGTGGTCACCCCATTCATTACACATGAAAGAGACAGTGAAAGACCAAAATCTCAAGGGACCCTCTCATCTTTACTTTACTCTGTTTGTTTGTTTGCTTTGCCACAACACAAGCAGTAGCCCAGGCAGTCTCAGAGGAGCCCACTGCTCTTAAGACCAGGTTTTCTAGAAAGAGCATTCAACTTCTGGGTTGCCGTGAGCCTTGTTTTTGAGTTAGTTCAGCCAAGATTTTTATCCCCTCCACCACATCTTTCTTAGCATGAAATCTAGTAGAAGCAAAGTAAAAGTGTCTCCATGTATTTGTTTAATACATAAAAATAACAATAAATCTATACAAAAGTGAAAAGGAAAGGTACTTCCTGCAAGTTTCTGAAAGCTCCCAAAAATAGTCTCAGGACTCAGACAAAATTAATACTGTTATGTAGCCAGAGTTTTCATGAAAGCATCTGTACCTGGGTGTCTGCACAAGTAAAATTGTGCAAATAACTACAGCCCCTTTTCCGGCCAAAATCCCCTAACATCTCAACAAATGTGAACTCCTTTCTTTTCTTACTGGAAACACAGCAATAACCTTCTCTGTTTTTCCCAAAAAACTCTTCAAAGCAGTGCTGATGTAAAGAGAAGCGTGTTGTTTCATTAAGGTTCTGTGACTGTCGTGGTGTGCTCGGTGCAGCAGCCAGCTGCCTCCGCTCGCTTATCCAAGGCACAGACTCACGTGCATCGTGGCTTTCCCAGGCCGGGGCCACCTGGCAGGGTTGGCTGCCAAGCAGAGGGAGTGGTGGGATAGGACATACGTCTCTGGCTCAGACTGTTCATTTCAGGGGCCAATTAATTCAAGCTTTCCTTCTCCTGAGTGCAATAGATTATCAGTGGAGATGATGCAAGGCAACTTGTAGCTCATTCGTTTACCTCTGCCACAGAGCAGCAATGCCCTGTGTTAGGATGGGTCATCCATGGGAGAAGTAGCATCTCAAATTCCCAAAGCTTATGCCCAGGGGAATTTTCTGTCAGTGTCCAGAGACAGATGGGATATTAAATCATTACAGCATGACATGACCTGCTCAAGATTCAGAAACAGAACCTGTGGCTCACAGAATATTGAAAAAGCAGCAGTACAGCACTGTAGCTGGCGATGTCCTGCTCTAGAATGTGTTTTATATTGAAAAGTCCTGCCAGGTGCTTGCTCTGCAGCCACTGTCCCCTGAAACTCCCCTCCATCCTCTGAACTACCATGGGCTCTCACCATCGAAGACTTGACACCAGATAGAGCCTGTGAAAGCACATCTGCTTTCCAGGGTGCTCTCCTCTGCTTTTCTCTGCTTGGGGAGGTACTCTGTATTCCTGCTTCCAGTCTTCCCCAGGATCCTTCTAATGAGCATCCTGGAACCCTGATCAAGCTTAGCCTTTTTCTTTGGAAAAAAGGAAAAAATAAAGATGACCTCAGGGCAAAAGAAGCAGAAAGTGCAGTTTGTAAAGGTAACTCATTAGAAACAGATAGTGGTGGGTTATGCTTTGCAGGGAATTCTTGGTGGTGTTGCTACTGGTGCTACACACTGGTCTTTGAAAGGCTATTTTGGTAACTTCTGTCACCAGAAGAGTGGCATTTCTTCACCTCATTTGTACTTACTTTTATAAATATGAGCAAATAAATAAATAAATAAAGCTCTCCAGCCAAATAGAAGCTCTTCCTCCCAACTGCTTTCACAAAAAAGTTAAGTAAACAGATGGGCCTCCTGGCATGTCTGAAGGGGATGCTGGATCATATTGCAGGCCATGGCTCTCTCTGTCATCCAGGCGGGATTCAAAGCTTTGATGTACGGAAGACGGCCCTTAAGCTAAATCTCTGGGTAGCCCTGAAATCACACAGAGTTGGCTCAAAAATAGAGGCTGGGCTAACTACTTCCCCTCATGCTGTACTGGCAGGTTTACATTCAAGAGCCCCTCCTCAGTTCCCCATACATCGTCTAGGTCAAGCACATCTGGCAGCATTCACTCCCCAGGAATTAGGAGCCCCAGCGTGGTGTTCAAAGACAATTACTGCTCCTTTCCAGCTGAGAGATCAACAGATTTTTGTGCAACACTATCTCTCCCCTTACCACACAAGAAGAAAAAACCTCAAATATCCTAAAAATATCTTTGAAAATCTTTTGGGAAGAGCAGGCCTCTTGTGATTCACCCTCGAAGGTGTTCTCAGGCAGGCTTCAGGGCGTAGGTGCAGGAATGCAGGTGCCACAGCTTGTCACTGCAATTTTCCATCTAACACTGGGGATGAGAACACAGGCACTGGCATCATTTTCTCAGTTGAAGAACTTTTCAATATATAAAACAGTTACCAGGCAGCTATCCTGCAAAGATTCTTAGAGCAGGATACATAGGTTGGAAGCTGAAGGAATCAAGAGGGGACACCAAACTGTGTTCTCTACAGAGTGTGTTATTTTAAAAGAACAAAAACTGAGGATTTTTTTCTGTCTTGCAACAGGAAGTTTCTGGTTTTGTCTGTTGGCAACTTCTTATTTCCAAGTACAAGACAATCTTCCTTGGGGTATATCTTTTAGATGGAGTGGTTGGGCAATAGAAAGGAGAACTGCCTCTTTTCCTTGCCCTTACTGCTGGGCAAGAGGGAAATTGGGAATATTGCTCCTTCCCTGGGAGAATCTGAACAGATACATCCTAGGGTAGGGGGACAGCAAACATCAGTTCTGAGTCAGGGAGAAAATCATGGGCTCCTGAGAAGAGCAGGCACAGAGCCAGGCCTCCCAGGTGATGGAAAGAAAGGAGCTGTTCCCAGGGACCCAGCTCTGTGCAGAGCTGCTGTATCCCAGGAAGCAGATGTTGCACACCAAAATCCTGTTGTGCTATGAGCTAACCTGAGGGAAACGATCACCTCCTACAATGGGCAGGGAGATTTATTGTCAAATTCCTGTATTTTCATACAAGTTAACCTGAAGACCTTCATTCTCTATGTTGTAAAAAGATCCCCGCTTTAGTTTAGGTTCTCATAAATCCCAGCTCCAGAGTTTTGGAATTCCTTTGCTGTTCTGAGGGAATTCTTGCTTTAAGCAAAATATAGAAGCAAGTCTCCCTCAAACTTTTGGCTGATTCAAGGTCCTGTAATAACCATTTTAATCCCAACTTTGGTCAGGTCTAAGTCTAAAGTAAAAGATTGTGGTATTTTTTACTAAAAGAGTGGTAAGAAATTGCTATCTTCCAAAAACACATCAGCGAAAATATACGGCACTCTATATCTTAGTTTAAATTTCTTCTGCTTCTATGAAAGCTGTCCTGAAAATTCACTTCTCTACTTTTAAATGTTCAAATAGAAATCTCCCTTGTAGGCCATTCCTGAAGGTGGTAAAAAGTGCTCTACAAAGACACAATAGGATTTGAAAAGTAATTATTTCTTTTATTTTAATGTAAATTTGCAGAATTTGAAAACTGTGTGAATGAAATATACATCTTATAACCAAAAAAAAAAAAAAAACTGACAGAAAAGTATTTTGCTGCTGACTGAAAAACAACCAACCTACAACTCAACTCTCAAAAATCCAAAGAAATAAAACCAAAATCCAAAATGAAACAACACGCACAGGGACACACACACTATGATTTTGTAACTTTGGCAATAAGAAAATGAGACTGATGAAAAGAGTTCCTCAGGCCCAGTATCTTGTATCTGGCAGTGGAAATTATTATCTACTTACCAAAAAAATTTATAAGAAACAGGTGCCTATTTCTTCCAGGTGTGATCTTTCCTTTTGTATGCTGTCTCATCCTCTGGAAGCCAATGGTTTAGAGATTTCCTGATCAGAGGATGAAATGTAGGATAAATATCAGATTCATACTAGGGCTTTCTCCCACCATTTGTTCTGTCCACATTTTATTCATTGTGATGCCGTAATTTCTAAATTAATGCTACCAAGCACTGCTGTCTGTTCAGCCATTCAGATACTGGATCAATTGAGAAGGAAATTACTGTATCATAAAAAAACAAAAGGTGTGAGAAAGCTGTCAAGAAAATTTGACCTCCAGAAATTATTTTGCCTGACAGATGTGACTGCAACCTCCCTTCCCACTGGTGTGGTTATAGTTCTAATCTCGGGTTGCAAATAGGTTCCTGAAATGCATCAATGTGGAGAGCCAGTGAAAGATAACTCTCTGCTGAGAGGAAATACTTCTCTGGCAGGTAAGCCTGTGACAACTGGAAAATATTTCTGGAGTATAATAGATTTGTTCCCCAAATTCCTTGGGAACTTGTAAGTATGCTTTGAACACAGGAACCACAGCTATTGGGCAAGGGTATTTCACTTAACAGCAATCAGTGGTTGTGCTTCAGAGAGTACAGCTCATTCCCATAATGAATCTGTGGAGTGGGAAATAAGAAAAAGGCCAGCTTCTTGTTTAGTTTCCTTCTTTTACCACACATGGTCAGAGTTTGCTCTGGGAGGGAAAATGGAACCTTCTGGGTACTTAGCTTAAAGAACAAATACAGCCAGTTCTTCTAGCATTTGTCTTAAGAATTCTTAAACACATAATTAAACTACTTTTTCCTTTACTGTCTCTTATTGAACCCAAGGATCACCCCAAATTTTGTAGGAATAGCAGAAAACAGATTGCATCTTTCGACTGCTTCCTGGGCCTAATGCTAAAAAGGGGGATATAGGTTTTTGTTAAGCATATGTTTCTTAATTACTTTCTTGATGCTGTACTTGAGACAAGGAGGAAGATGAGAAAGTGGGAGATGTGCCAGATGGACTCAGGACTCAAGCAAGGAAGTATCGAGTGAAGAAGTGGACACCCACATTTACAAGCTGAAAAGAGATCCATTTTTATCCTGTTTCTCTGAATTTCAGTACTAGTGTGAGGTCCTGGATTGACAAGCCCAGAGAATTGGGTCTTCTGCTTAGCCACAGAAACATTAGTGTGGGTTAATTTTCTGGGGTATTAAAAAAAAAAATAATAAAACAACAAAATAAAAAAACAGCCTCAACACTAGAAATACTTGAAAAGAGCGGGGGGGCCAAAGGAGGGGTGAAGAAGGAGTTGTATACCAAAAGATTAACTAGACAACATGAAGCATGGGGACCAAAGGAGGTAAGAGCAATCCCATGCAGTATTCCCAGTGACAGGATGAGAAAGGGGAGCAGCTGGAGTGTGTTCACCAAGGTGTTGAGCAGGCAGGGGGGCAACCCAGGCTGCAGGGAGGGAGGGTGAGCTGCAGGACAAGGTGGGGGTCTCTGCCAGCAGTCGGTCCAGCACTGGGTGAGACAGGTAGAAGGGAGGGAGGGGGCCTTTTCAGGAGAGTGATTTCACCTGGGGTTTTGTGGGAGAGGGAGGGGGAGCCAGGCTTCTCCCTGCCCTCCGTGGGTACTGCACTTTCTCAGCCTCCCTGACAGAAAGGAGCAGTTACACAGGAGACAGGCTGGTCCTTGGAGCAGAGCTACAAGTGATTAATTGTATCAAGAAAAAGAAACAGTGTCTCCTTGCTGAGCTTTGTAACGGGCTTCATATAAATTTGCGTGAAATATTATGTGGGATTACTGCAGCCAGCCAGGAGTTTGGCTGCAGGAGCCAAGAGGAGGATGGGAGCCCAGCCAACAGGAGAGGCAGGAGATGAAGTGGATCGTGTTTGCCAAGGCCAGGAGGACAGCCAAACCATAGCTACAGTAGCATAGTAATGAGAAATGGGAATTGCATTCAACATCAGTTCTTCTTCTTATCAGGATCATTAATGTTTTGCATCTAATTGTCCTGCTCTCCTCCCTGGCCTTGCTGCAGGCCATGGCAGAATGTGGGATAACAATAGAAGGTAGAGAAAATAGCAGAGGTGCTTAAACATAATGCTGCTGGAGCCCACAGCTGGTGCTGTGTGGGACCATTTACCCACTCACTAGTGCAGACCAGGCTGCTGTAAAGATGCTCCCTTCCTGAGCAGGAGAAAGATGAGCAAGAGAGAGGTGACACAAAATGCCATTTTCTAGGTATTTTACTCACAGCACCATGTTAAAGACAGCTAGGGAGAATTGGGACTTCAGGATGACATCTGTTGGATCCTCCTGCTTTCTCGTACTCCTCCACAGTTTGTGCTCACTTTGGTTCCCATCTTCTTCCCATCTGGGTTCCCATTCCTCTCCAAAGCAGATCCTGTCCTTCAAAGCTGGAGAGGGCTACAAGGCCAGCTGGACCACTGGCTCTTGTCCTATGCCTGCACCTGAGGAATCCCTGGTTGATTTAAGCAGAGATGTCTCACCGGGAGCTTCACATTTATGAACACATAAGGTGTGGCAAAATTTGATCTGCATACCTCAGCCTTATTTCCTCTGGGGAAGAGATTGCACTCTCATATGCAAGTTTTTCCCAAGAAATCTGGACCTAGACTTGGCATCCTCCATCTATAACAGCCTGAAATTAGCCTCTTCTTCCAGAAAGAGTTCGGATTTTGAGCAACTTTGTGCTTTGGGACTCTTTCTAGGATTTCTGATTCTGCGCAAAAATGTCTTGGCCTTCGTGAAACCAATAACCAGCGACGAAAGCCCCGAGCAGACTTTCCCAACATGCACATTCTCACAGCTGAGCTGCACACTGAAGGTGCTCTGCAGGCAGCAGCCCCTCCCAGCAAGCCAAGGGGGAACCTTTTCATTAGCTGTGCCAAATGGAGTGGCACGAAGCCTGTCTCAGCCACACCTCATGCTTTGCCCACCTCTGAGGCCTTCACACCCGAGGATGTACTGCTGTCCCCTGGGATTGAGCCTTTCTTGGCAGGGCTGGGAAGTGGGGCATACTCAAACCATTGTGGAATAACCTACAGTCCCAGTCTGTGTGTGCAGACAACCTCCAGCCTGGCTAAGGAAAGGGTGTGTTTTTTCTCTATTTCCCTCCAGCTGGAATCAAATGTGAAATCTTCTCATAAACGCAAACTGAGAGATTCTTGTTTTCTCGAAGGACACAGGGCAAAGACTTGAATTTCTTCTCCCAGCCAACACTGAGGGAGTTCCCCTCCTGGAGGGAGGGTGCCTGCCAGCCTTGTGGGGTATCTAAATGCCTGGAAAAGGGCAGTGCTGACCAGGAGCACTGTGTGCTGCCAGCTCGGGATTCATCCCTTTGCTCTCCAGCAAATGTCACCCTTGCTCCCCATTGTGTCACCTGGTCAGTGTGACTTCTCA
Source organism: Corvus cornix cornix (assembly GCF_000738735.6). Classification (NCBI taxonomy): domain Eukaryota; kingdom Metazoa; phylum Chordata; class Aves; order Passeriformes; family Corvidae; genus Corvus; species Corvus cornix. The sequence goes on along the minus strand of NC_047057.1, from coordinate 63,544,540 downwards.
TCGGTCCTTATTTGTAGGAAAGGGATATCTGGTGTATTGTGCCAATGCTAGTGCTAGCTCTAGACTTTATTTGAGATTGCGCGTGTCCCAAGAAGCTTTGGAAAAGGTCATCATACACAGCTTCCATTATGTGATTCAGGAACTGTTATGTTCCCATGTGTGTAGAAATAGATAATAAAAATGTCACACATGTAGTCTCACTGTGAGACATAAACGGAACATCATATGTTTAGAAGAAGAACCCACCACTAAAGTAGTTCCTCTTCAAAAAAAAAAAAAGATTTGAAAATGAACTGTTTTGCGGTTAAGGAAAAAGATTCCCTGTAGAAGTAGACATCCTGAAAGAGTAGAATATACACAGCTGGGATATCTCCCTTGTTTTGTTTTCATTTCCTTTTGCAGTCTTTTTGTATTTTAACAAGTTGGGCACTGCGAGCCAATGTTGGCTGTGCATCTATGTTCGCTAGACTGCCTGGGGCTCTCCCCTTGCAGAACTCAGGTCAGTGTACCAAGCTCTGTGCAGAACCACCCACACTCCCAGAGTGGTAGTTTTGCTTTGTTTTGTTCATCACGCGCTGTCCCTGTCACAGAATAGAGTTTCATAACTTGGTCTGAACTGAGACAGAGTGAAAAGTAAATAGTTTGTTCTTTCCCTTGAGGCTGAGCCCAGAGTTCTGTTTTCTCAAAGTGCTCAAATCAGCTTCAGGTTTTGTGATGTGGCCAAATACCATGATCTGTATTTCTCCTTTTTAACAAAAGCAAATTTTCTTTCACTCCTCATACCTCTTACTTCTGCTCAAGATAAGCAGATGTATTTCTGTCCATCAGCTGGCAAACTTTTTTCCATTTCCCTGAGCACCTTCTGAGCCACCATCGAGCCTTCCTCTCTTTTGTCTTCATATTTTACAATCACATCTGTAGGGTGTCAGGCAGAAGCCAGCACCTCTAGGCTACTCAGGTCCTTTATTTCACAGCTGGAATACAAGTAGTAAAGATCAACTCCCCTGTGCATGGTATCCCCTCACCCTTCTAGCTTTCTCCAAGAAGCAAAACTCTTTCAGCTGTACCCATGAAGGTGCCTTTGCATTTGCCTACAAAAAAAAACCCAAACAAAACCAAAAACAACAACAACAAAAAACCCAAAACAAAACAAAACAAAAAACAAAAATAAAACAAAACCAACCAACCAACCGCCAAAACTTTTGATTAAGTGATCCTGTTTAGTTGGTTTTGCTGCCTTTCTTCACTCTGCATAGAGTGCCCTGTTAAATAGACATGTACAAACTCCACACCCTAGCAGGGAGGAGAGCCTTACTCCTGGCAGGCAACAGCCTGATACAAGGTGAGATTAAGCAGCAGTAGGAACGGAGCAGAGCTGTGATCTGAGCTAGAGAGAATTGGAGTTGAAAGCTGAGAAATAAGCCAGTTTATCTGGGCTCCTCCATAAAAGAGTTGCTGCTGTGACAGATACGCAGCCTAATGGCACTTGAAGGGGTTAATACACCTGGAAAGTGAGTTTTCAAATGAATTCCTTTTCCTCTTGGCCTCAGCATAAGGCAGTGCTCTATTAGACTTGACCTTTCTTAATGTGAATTAGCAGCTCAGTGGAACAGGATCCAGAAGCCAGAGTCCCTTCCCTCTTCACATCCATGCATTAATGTAACAAAAGCAAAAAGGTGTCAGGAAAGCTAAGAATAACTGAACAGATCTTGTGCCAATTTGGAATAAAATACAGGACCCTCCAGAAGTGGAAGTAACTTGGTTGCTTCTGAACTCTAGGTGAGGCAGGCATTTTAACTCACCCACCTCCAAACCGCAAAAGAAAATGAAACATGGGCAAATTCAGGTACTGAATTTAAAATAAAAAATAAATAAAATAAAATGAAACTAGTCAGTTCATCATTTTGGTAGGACAAACAAGAGGAAATGCCAAATTATGTCTCTAGAATATAAATTACCTTTTTTCTCCTGAAACGTATTTACTCAATGCCTTTCAATTAAAGTACTCCCTCACCCCGTTTCTACTGATTTCCTGGGAGGGTTTCCTCACCCATTCCCCTTGTTCAAAATGTTTCATCAATCTTGTCACCTTGGTTCTACCCTGTCTCATGAGGTAATGGATTGAGCCCAGCTAGACATGAAGATGTGCCATCCAGGAAACCAGACCAAAACTTGTATGTTTAAAAACATGTTTGAAGAGAGCACAGGATGACAGGGGGGTGGAAAGGGAGCAGGGGATGTTTTTCAGCCAATGCTTTTCTTCCCCCCTTCTTCTCACAGACACTTGCCGTCGTCCAGCAGCCCAGAGAAAGAAAAAAAAATATATATCTATTTCTTTTTTTTTTTTGGTGTGGGTGGGAACAAGGAATGATAACCAGATCTTCATGGCACATCTGTCTTTGGGTCCCTATGGGAGCCACAGCTGTGCAAAGACAGGAGAGAGAGGGGAAAGAGGTGGAAGGGGGTGGTGTCCAACTTCAACTTTCTAGAGATGGAGTTATTTTAAGCAATATCTTTGAAACAAAAACTCGTGTGTTCTCCGTTCTGCAATGCGCTGGGCAAGGCTCAAACACCGGGCTGGGTTGCCCGGGGTCGCAGGCCCCGCCAAAAAAAACAGAGCTCTGAGGTGGGTCTGAGGCAAAGCTGGTCACCGGTGAGGAGCGGTGACGCAGCCAAGCCGAAGGAGCGTGCCCTGGTTGGTAAACAGGGCCCGCAGTGTTGACGGCCCCTCCAGCGTTTCCCTTCCCGCGCGCCGTGCGCTCGGCACGCGCTGCTCCGAGCAAATGTTCCGTGAGGCGTGGATGAGGGGTGGGGGCTCACACACTGGGCACGGGCTTTGTGTGTGCCTTTCAGCCCGGGCTTGGCTTTGATTTGTTTTTCAGGTTTTGATCCAGCCGGGCCTGGCTGGACACTCTGCCGGTGAGGGGAGTGTCATGCCAGCCTTCAGGCCTGTCCGGCCTCAGTGAGGCCATGTCTGGTCACACGCTGCGTCCCCAGCAGCAGCTCCCACCACTGCACCTCAGCCCTCTGCACCTATAAAATGCTACTCCCACACACGCTCAAAGGAAGCATTTTATCCATGGTTCCACACTGAGCACAGGTCTGGGTGTAAACTTCCTCAAAGATGACATGATTTGAGATGGGGAAGGATTGGTTCAAACACATCTCCAAAAGTAGGGTGTTAATTGAGTTTTAAAAGCTGCCCCAGATCAGAAAGGAAGTAAGCTCCATTTTCAGGTAGAAACAAACCAGCTGCTTTTCCAAAAAACTCAAAGCTGTCACACTGGTTTTGACCAAGTAGGAAATCACATTCTTCTCCCCACATCTTATGAAGGAAAATGGGTGCAAGAGAGAAGGATTCCAATCTGCCAGTGGGTTTTGGGGTGTGCTTACAGGCTGCTGAAGCTTTGGGACTCAAGGATGCATATGAGAGAAGGGGAGACCCAAAGCAATCCTAGAGACTTGAGAAAATAATGGCAAAATCCTCACCCTATTCTCTTCCCTGGCTGCCTTCTTGGCAAGGACATTTTCATAGGTTGGGGGAACAATCAGAGAGGGAGAAAAGAGATAATCAGTACCTATTTGGCATTTTAAGATACAGATGTCCAAGCATGAAGATGCTACAGCAGTTGAGCTTTGTGGAACTTCTTATGGGTAAAGGCGTCTGTGTTTGTGAAAATGCTCAGGTTGAGGAACAAGGCTTAATTCAAATGTCCTTTGTTCACTAAATTATTATTTTCCATCTGAATTTGCTGAGTGCCAACAACTGACAGTCAGTGGGGAGCAGAGGGTACTCAGCATTCCTGAGAACTAGCCCCAGGATGTATAAGTATTGCATTAAGTCTCCTTAACATTTCACAGATTTGGCTGATTATCAAGATCTTTAAAGCATGACACCATACATTTGTCCCGTTTTTTCTCCCTTTGGTGTGGGTGTGTGCCCATGTTGGGAGTGCTGGTATAGGAATTTATCTCAAAAGCAACCTTTAAATCCAGCCTCTTGTTTTCCCAAGGGTATTTGTTTACATAATAGGCTTTGTTGTGGCAGCAAGCACTAATGTGTTTGAAAATCTGTCACGGAGTAATTAATTTATCCTCATTGCACCAAGCTGCTGGATAGGTTAGCATTATCCCCATATTGCAGGAAGAGAAGCGAGAAACAGAAATTAACCCATGAGGGGCCTAGGGAGGCTGTTGGAGAGCCAGAAAAGGAACACAAATCTCCAGAATTAACAGGCTAATGCCTTAACCACATGAATATCCTTTCTAAGGTTTGATTTGTTGCCATATCCTTTTTCTGCTTGATCACTTAGGACAAAATGACCTGTCCCTAGATAACATTTTATATGCTGGAACTAAAAATAGGAATTCTCTTCTCCTACTCCTAAATTGTAGCATTGTAAGTGTACAGCATGGGAACTTGTGGGAAAAGAAAACTTCTAGGTTTCAAGAGGAAAAACAGAAAAAGACCAAGTGTGGGAGAAGAAGGAAGCTACAGAGGGAAAGGACCTTTGGTAGAGTGTGCAGGGGGATCCAGCTCCAAATACTTCTCACCATTTAAGGCCTTTCTTGCTGCTTCCCTCCATGCGCTTTGGAGAAATAAACATGGGATTGAAGAACATTTGTTTCAATCCTCACATGTGACATATGTAAGTGCAAAGGTTTGCCATGCTATTTCTTCAATAGGAATTCAGCCACCTAGTGGGAGAGGCATAGACCGAAAGCTGCAAGAAAACAATCAAATATCCTTCATTCACTTCCTTAGGTTTTTGCCCTTACCTCAAAACACAGCTTTGCTAGAGTTTACAAGTGACCATAGAGCTGAAGAAGGCCTGAGGCTGGTGACATTTCTGTTGTCTTTCTAAGTACAAAAAAGACAAGATTCTTTATACACCCCACTGTCACCTCAAGCTAGTTTTGCAACAGCTTTGCAATGCGAGTCCCAGACCTGCCAAATCTCACAATCTCTGGTTGAAGATTCCCTCAGCCGTCCCCTGTCTCACAGCCCCTCAGTGCAGGGCTGGCATTTCACTTGGCATCACATCACAGCTTCTCTCTGGCTCTGGGACCATCTCATACTGCATGGTACCAAATTGTCTGTCACCCATCCACTCTGGGACCAGGGTTTCCAGATAAAAGGTGATTCATCTACTGTCTCCTGCTGACTCTACCATCCTATTTTCTTCTGAGGAATCTGCATAGGGAAAAACCCCTGCAGTGCAGGATGCCTTTAGCCATGGCAAGAAAATCCCCTCCTGCACCTTTCTTTCTGCTGTGCTTTCGCATTGTGGGAACCTGGGTAGAGTTTAGGTGTTTTATAAAGCACTGCTTACTGCCAGTGCCTGCTTTTGTGAAATTAGAGCTGCACAGAAGAACATATTCAAGCTAGAGTAGTGTTCCTTAGAAAAAAATGCAGTCCCATGTTACTTTCAGGTCTTGAGGAAAAAGCTGCAACATGCTTAGAGTGAGGGTTCCCAAAAGCACTTGGCTCTGGTAGAAGAACAGGCAGCAGCTGTCACACATATGCATGAGCCAGAGGAGGCCTTTGGCTGCTCACATGCCACATCTCTGGGAAGCTCAGCTCCAGAGCAAACTCCCTGCCCTTCCTCCTTCCTACCAGCATGGCTCTGGCGTATGGTCTTTGCAGAGCAGCCCCAGAGAAGCCGGGGACGTTCTGCGGCACTGTAACTTGGGTAGAAATTTCTTACTAATCATACAACCAAAAAAAGCCAGATGTCAGCTCTGGTGTTAGATAAGGTCCTGTCTACTCAGCCATAGAATCACAGAATCATTTAGGTTTTAAAAGACCTCAAAGATCGAGTCCCACCTTTAACCAAACACCACCACATCAACTAGACCAGAAAACAGAGTCCAGTCATTTCTTGAGCACCTCCAGGGATGGGTTCTCTACCACCTTGCTGGACAGCCTGTTCCAGTGCTTGACAACCCTTTCCAAGAAAAAATATCCTCTGATGTCCAACCTGAACCTCCCCTGGTGCAGCTTGATGCCATTTCCCCTTGTCCTGTTGCTGGTGGTCTGGAAACAGAGACCAACACCCACCTGGCTGCCTCCTCCTGTCAGGGAATTGTGGAGAGCCAAAAGGTTCCTTCTGAGCCTCTTTTTCTCCAGGCTTAGTCCCTGCAACTCCCTCAGCCACTCCTCATCAGACTTGTGCTCCAGACCCTTCCCCATCTCCATTCCCTTCTCTGGACACGCCCCAGCCCCTTAATGTCCATCTTGCAGTGAGGGGCCCAGAGCTGGACACAGGATTCGAGGTGTGGCCTCACCAGTGCCCAACACAGCAGGACAATCACAGCTCTGCCCTGGTCCTGTTGGCCACACCATTGCTGATCCAAACCAGGTGCTACTGACCTTCTTGGCCACCTGACCACACCTGGCTCATGTTCAAGCACTGTTGACCAGCACCCCCAAGGCCTTTCCCACCAGGCACATTCCAACCACTCTGCCCCCAGCCTGGAGCTGCAGGGGGTTGTTGTGACCAGGGTAGTCTGACAGACTCTGTGCCTTCAGATGGCAGGACCCTGGTTTCAGCCTGGAGATGACCGGCAGGGAGCACACCCAGGGTGGCACCTGTGCCCTGCAGCGTAATTAAGTGCCAAAGCTTATCTTAACATCTGACCACCAGGTACAATTGCTGCCTTTGCTCAGGAAAAAACAATGCCTGTGGTGCTCTAAGGTTATTGCTATTCTAACAGCTGTGATGTCATGGTTAAGGGTAGCTACAACACATTTCCTCCTGAAGCCACAGTGCTAATAAAAGTCTACACAGAAAATAAAACCTAATTATAGGGTCCAGCTAAGCCTTTAATAGGAATGTCTATGTTCATCATTAAATTCAAGATAGACTTTTCTCTACCATGCAGGAGGCAAATTGTAGAAAAATGCCTAAATAGATTATGGAAGACATTTAATGTCCTTTGTTACACAGCACAGGATTTCTAATATACAGAAATGTGGAAAAGGCCTCACTTGGGCTATCAGATTCTAGTTGAACTCTTTTGGCTATGGGCAACAAGTCACTTGATTGTTATGTGTGTATATCCCAAGAAATGACAAAGATGGGCAGGCCTTAGGATCATGCTTGTACCTGAACACTTTAAAGAGGAACCAGGAATCCATACGTGTAGGTCCATGGTCATCTGGAAGAAGCCCAGCCAAGAACCTTCTGTCTCATTAAAAACAAACTCCCATGCAAGCAATCTGAAGGAAGCAGGTAATACTGTCCTTCAGCAGGAACATAGTTAGCAAGATTGGAAAAATAGTGCATAATGAGTTTTTTGTGTCTGAGTGAATAATGAATGCTTTTTTAATGTCTACAGGGCTTTTACAGGTGAAATTTGAGCCAGCATTATGCCAAACCCAGCTCAGCTTCCCTCTCAAATTGGCTGCAAGGCACAATCATATTCTCTGTTCCTTCTCTTCCCTTTATCTCTTAAAAGGATAATTCCTGACAATTTACATTAACAGGCAGATGTGGGTAGGGGGGCTTGCTTGCTTACTTTCTGGAAAGTGCTTCAGGGTGAGATCTTCTGTCTCCTCTCAAGAGCCATTTACTTGCAAAAAGGGAGGCAGGATACAAAAGATCCTAATATTCCTTACTCTTTAATCTTCCTAAACAGGTTTAATGCAGAGCATCTCCCCCTCTCCTCGGCCCCTGCTGGGAGAGGCAGAGCTCTGTTTTGCAGAGGTCCCGAGACCCACTGCACCACGGGCAGAGCCAGGGGTGGAAGCAGTGATGTGGAGAAAGAGGGACTGTGCTTTCCAGTGTCACAATTTCTAACCAGTCGGTGACATTGTCAGTGCTCCTGGGTGACGTCACACTCCTGTTGGACATGCAGCCAGGAGCAGTTTCTTCCTGGGACAGAGCCTCAGAAGAGGCTGCAGGCATAGTCTAGGTGGGGGGACTGCGCATCTTGTAGGATATATATGGCAAGATGCGTCTTGTAGGATATATATGGCATTGTAGGCAGTGTGCCAGGTGCTCCCAGAGACTTGCAGGCCCTTTAAAGAATAGACCTGGCAAGTGCATGTCTGGAGAAGGCACTGCTCTGTTCTTTGTTCCTCTGGGAGAGCATGTGTGGGGGTGTGAAGGAGATATTTTCACTTTGCCAGCAAGCAAAGGAGCCTCCTAGAAAACCACCCACTGCCAGTGTCTCACAGTGAATGCTACCCACATTACACCTGGCACAGAAGCACAGCCAGCTTGGAAACGGACATTATGAAAGAAAAATAATGGCTCAGCATTTCAGCCCCAGTGGTACAATGGGTTTATTTTCACCGCGCCATGGAATGAGCAGGAGAGCTGAGGCTGCTGAGCTGTACTCCTGGACCTGATCTAGTATCACAGAAAGGCTTTGTGCCGTGGGGATGTGCCAACTTGACTGGAGCATCTTGGCACCTTCTGCCCTGTACTGCTTTACCTGCTGCCGACACCAGCATTCACATCCACTTTTACTCAGAGTCCCTTCTATACCTCTGCCCTTCCACTGCTTCATCAGAGTAGTAGCTTCCCCTGGCATAACAGGAGATAAAAAGGGGTGCCTTGGTCTGGATTCTTTCTTTCCTACCAGTAGTTCTGACATATGGAAGTCTCTGTCCCAAAATTCAACCTCAATTGCTCTTTCTTCTTTTACCAGAGGGTTTAAGCACCTCAAAGTCACATTTTGTGAGATGGGTGGGTTCTTTTGTCTTTTTTTGTTCTTGGAATATCATTATAAATGGGACACAGAAAATTGCTGCTTTGAGACTGTTTCATTTCCAGGAAAATGAGCTGAACTTCTACCTCAGGTCAAAAGGTGAACATAACTAAGTGACTTCTTCTTAGCTCCTTGTAGGTTTGTGTTTGGCAAAGAAATTAAACCAGTTGGTAACCTCTGTGTAGGAAAGCCTCAGGCTTCAAAACCCAGGAGTCTTCTCGTGCATTGGCAATGTTGCATGCATCTCTGCACACAAACTATCCCAGCACTTTGACTAACTGCTACTCCAACCACTAATCCTTCACTTTCCTGTCCTAACTAATAAAAATCAGACACTCCTCATGCATGTCCAGCTCTGAGCAGGATGCTGCCCTCGTGGTCTGAATGGCAGTCAATTTGCTGTCGATATGGAAGGCATTTTACATGGTGTATTGGGTTGACCCTGAGTTGATGGACAGTCTTTAAGACCAATTACGCTTCTCACAATTTACATATTTAAACCGCACGGAAAGGCAGGACTTCCCCTTTTGTCAGAGCTCTCCTGCTGGAAGGTGGGGGGGGCGGGTCCCTCTCCTCTCCATGCAGAGCCGGCGGAGTCAACGGGAGCCGGTGTAGCCTCCTGTCTGCAGCCAGCACACTTCGTGCTGAACTGAAGAGGACACCATGCAGCCAGCAGCACAGAGGGAGCGAGGCTTTCCCCACCGTAAAGCCTGAACAAGAACACCCTTCAACATGGCGGCTTCAGAGTCAGGGAGAAAGAGAAGTGAGTCACGTGGGACGGAGCTGAGCATGGCGACGGGAGAAAAGAGGGTGGTGCCGCGATTCTGGCGCGCAGCTTAAAAAACCTTCTTGCATGCCGTGGTAAGAAACTGTAATACCACAAACTGTTTGTCTCTTTAACCCATTTGAAGTACATGGGGGGATGGAGTATCTTCGTGTGGCCTATGAAGATTATGAAGAGTGCCTATGCCAGGCTATATAGAAGTAGTAAGAGGCTGTTAGAGACTTGTGGCAAAGGAAAGCCTTTGTGTGCAGGCCAAAATAACTTATCCTTAAAAAGATGAATAACCCCATGTGATGGCCCATGTTTTGTAGTGTGAAGGAGCTGTGAGATTTTTCATGGGAGAGATGTTCTACACACAGCAGATTGTTTGTTTCCGGGCGGGTCTGCTGTTAGTGGCAGTTTGGGAACCACGTGCAACTGAAGGAAAACCCTTTTTTCCTTAAGCATAAGAGAGAGACTTTTCAAGAACTGCAGCACTGACTAACATCCCATGTTCTGTTATCCCTTGTGTGAGCTGGGTAAAAGGAGAGAAGTGCTGGAGGGGGGGGGGATTTGCTTTAATTTTGTTTTGTTATTTTCTCTTTACTTTTAATTCCATTAGTAATAAAGCTCTTTCATTGTACTGCAACTGTTTAAGGTTTGTGCCTGCTTTGCTTTTCTCCTAATTCTTATCTCACAGAAGGAAAATAAGTAAGTAATGAATATTTTGAACCAAAACCACTACATTTAATTGGTGTTTCTGCCTGGTTTCCAACTCAACCCACTACACATGGATGAAAACTCTGTTTCTGATTTCACGCACCTGGTTCAGGAAGACTTTTGAACCAGGTTCCCCAGGCAACCTGAAGAACAGCTCAAAATTAATTACCTTCCAGAGAGTGTTATAAGAAATTTTTATTTAACCTCATTTGTCTTGGACCTCTGTGTCTCCCTACTTGCATCATATGTTTTGGGGTTTTCTTTTATTCCCAGGGTAACCAAAAGATACAGAGCAAGTAAAGGAGCCAGCAAAAGAGACAAACAGAAGTATCTGCTAACCTGTTGATTCACCATTTCCTGAAACCTATGGTGACTTTAGAAACCAGAGATGGAAATCTATCCCACTGCCAAAGCAGGTTCAAGCATAGGACATTATAAGCCAAGCTACTTTTCAGTTTCCACTTCTGTCTTTTAAGTGAGTCGACTATATCTACATCAGATGGTGCTAGAGCAGAGCAGTCTAATGTAAAAGCTAAAGTATTTGCTTGGTTCTCCAGAGCCCTGTTTACTAAGTTCTGAGCAGAATGGAGCAGATGGTCATGAATGATGAGCACAGCTCTTGTAAATAAGTGCTGCCCTGAACAGTGATCATAGAATCATAGAATAGTTTGGATCAGAAGGAACATTTAAAGGTCAGCTACTCCTCCCTCCCCTGCAATGAGAAGGGACATCTTCAACCACATCAGGTTGCTCAGAATTCCATCCAACCTGACCTTGAATTTTTCCAGGGATGAGGCATCCACCAGCTCTCTGGTCAACTTATTCCAGTGTTACCACACTCACTGTAAAAGACTTCTTCCTCAAATCTAATGTAAATTGACTTTCCTTCAGTTTAAAAACATCCCCCCTTGTCCTGTCACAAAAAGCCTTGATAAAAAGTTGGCTTCCATCTTTGTTATAGGCTCCCTTTAAGTACTGAAAGGTCTCCTGGAGTCTTTTCTTCTCCAGGCTGAACAATCCCAATTCTCTCAGCCTTTCCTCCCAGCAGAGCTGCTCCATCCCTCTCAGCATCTCGGTGTCCCTGCCCTGGACTGGCTGCAGCAGCTCCCTGTCCTTCCTGTGCTGGGCTCCCAGGGTTGCAGGCAGCTCTGCAGGGAGGGGCGATCTCACCTGAGCGGGGCAGAGGGGCAGGATTCCCGCCCCGGGGGCTCAGCCCAGCACAGGGCGGTTCTGGCTCCCAGCACACAAGGGCGCAGCAGGGCCAGGTCTCACCCAGTGGCACCCCCAGGTCCTTCTGGCAGGCCTGCTCCATCTTCTCATCCCCAGCATGGATTGATCCCGGGCATTGTCCTGACCCGGGTGTAGCACCTGCCCTTGTTCTTGTTAAACCTCATGGGATTCCCATGATCCACTCCTCAAGCTTGTCCAGGTCCGTCTGGATGTCCTTCAGGTGTGCCACTGCCACCTCAGCTTGGTATCATCTGCAAACCTTCTGAGGGTGCACTTGATCCCTTTGTCCATGCCACTAAGAAAGACATCAAACAGTGCTGGTCCCAGTGCAACAGTTAATACTGGCGAGTTTTACAAATAACTGGCTGAGTATTAAAGGTAAAACCACTAACAAAAAAACACACAGACAATGAAGCTGAAAATACTTTGAGAGGAGAAGTGAATAAGACACAAAACACAATTTGATGACTGAGCAGAAGCCAAATACGATGCTATGAGGTTGAGTTTATTTTTCACCAGCTAACCTTTGGGTTAAAACTGTCAGCAATAGCATTCCCAGAAGCTTCAAAGCAGGGAAGATCACACTGAGAAAACAATTCTCGCTCCAGGGTCCAGAGATATTCAACTTAGTAGCTTTGTCCACATCATTCTCATCAGTTTTGTTCCATTCCTGGTGTTAGCCAACAGGATTTCTGCTTGACTTCATTTTATTTCACATGAATTTAGAGCTGTTGAAATGCAATGGTCTTTCTGTCTTTGATGCTGGCTTCTCTGTACACCAATGAGCTAGGCAGCAGTTCGGCAAGCTTTTCCTGGCTGTCCAGCCAGGACATCCTAGTCCTGAGGACAGAATTCATTTCCCATCTCCTTCATACTCAAGCCTCCAAGCAAAGATATTGTTTCACAGATCCTTAGATGTAAGGCCCTGAAACGGTCGTTCTAAACGCTTATTCTTGTCACCTTCCATGCAGTATTGTAGTGAAATTATAAATGGGATATGACAACTTCTACACAGGTAGGTAGGAAGGATTTTTCTACCCTTCCTCCACTCTCCATCCCAGGCAGCAACAACAATTATAATATAGTGCAGTGGTATAATATAAACATTACTGGGAAACTGAATATAAACATGCTTGGTCATTAAAGGACATCACCACCAACTGTAGCTCAGTTTCATTCCATGAACAACAGTAAGGCCATCATCAGGTACACCAGGGATGGAGACCCAATCAGGTTTTAGTTCACATAACTATTCCAGGAAGAGGAAAGCCTGGTGGGCTTAGTCTGACAGCAAATATACAGAGAATGTCCGAGGAGCCTTTGCATGACCTGGTGCCTTTGCAATTCAGAGGCAGCTCAGGAACACGTGTTTCCTTTGTGTTGGCACTTCAGAGGAGGATGGATGGTCCTCAAGGGAAACCTTAAAGGCTTAACTGATTACAGCAGATCATAATAAGGCAAAGCAAATGAGAAATACGTACTCCTTGAATGTCAGAGATCATTCATAAACAGAACCTCATAAGCCTGCTCAAGTCCTCTAAGCACCCATGGGACAGAATGCAGAAAGCTCTGGGTGGCCTTTTAAACTCACATAGGGAAAACAATTAATATAAAAAGGTCCCTTGGCAAAAAAATAGAACCTTTACACACATGGGAACACCAGAAGCATTGCTGTATAATTAGTTGCTTACCTGCCTGTGTAGAGCAGTTTGAAACATGCCATGTTTCTTTCAAGACCTGGGTGATTTGCCATTCTGGCTTTTCTTACAGGCTACACATCAGTGTAACTCTACTGACTTCAACAAAAAAGTATTCCAAAACCTTTCAATGCAAACATTATAGGAGCCTAAGTCAGAAGTAGCCCTAGTTCTGATGGAAACCCAGATTAGGCTGTAGCATATGTAGTTTACACCTCTCTGAAATGAAAACAACAGTCTTAATTCTAAGGGGCAAGGGGGAAAACCCAAAACATTATGAATTGACTGTGTAAGTCCCAAAGACTTGTCTTCTTGTTTATGGCAAGCAAAAGTTATATCACCTGAAGTATTCCTTTGCCATTCTTCTCAGTTTTCTTTTCACCATTAGCCAGATATTATTTAAACTTTTTTTTCTTCCTCCTTCTCCTGTTGAATATAGTCTTCTAGCTAGAAATAATTGCTACCTGAAAATATACCAATGCTTAAAATACATGTGCAGTTAAATGCACAAACCACTTAAATTCACAAAGGTGAATCAAAATGTATTGTATTCACTAACTGTTGTCATAATCCAGGAATAAGAAGGGATCTGGGATATAACTGGCTCTCATGCACTGTTTCCAATTTTGCACCAAACTGAGAAGCTATTTTCACTTATTTGTTTCTCAGCCTCATCCTTAGCAACAAACTCTGTACAGTCTAAACTTTTGTGTGATGTACTGTACACCTTGACGATGCAAACTGCAGAGGACATCACCCCTCCCAACAGAATCAGGTATACTAAGCCCTGATAAAGGATCTCCTAGGGAGCAAAGCATCTCCTGCATAGCATTACAGACTGATATGCAGCTGAGTGGCTTTTATTACTAAAAATACATGGTAAATTATAGGCCACATATGCTCCTGATTTCACTGATTTTAAAAATAGAAAGTGAAAGCTCCCAGCTGGGGGCACAGCTGCTGCTGAACAGTGGTAGAAATCATAGCCAGGAGTGTCACTTGTAAATGCAGCAGCCTGAAACTGAAGTGGTGGGAGAGTTTGGTTTCTTTACAGTCTGCAGCTGAATCTTGGGGGTGGGGGGAGCTTCCACAATGCCTGAAGGGTCAGCTGCCTCTTCTGCAGATGCAGACATGGTTAGCTGTAAGATTCTCAAATATTGACAGTGCTTAGCCAACACTCTATTTCCAGGAACCCGATGTCATTGTTGCTATCTCCTTTTAAAATCATTCAAGTTTGAGCACTTAAAAAAAATGCATCCATATGGACTGTCAGGATAGATCTGGGATACAGGCTTCATTACACCAGGTGCTGGAGTGAAGAAGAAGGACACCTATCGAGGACACTTGATGGCAATTTTTGTCATCTACAGAAACAGTGAAGGGAAAAATGGAAGGGAAGAGAGGAACAGAAATTGACTGTGTTGTGCCTTTTGTGCAAGTGCCAGCATCTCCCTCAAGTAATATCCTGCTGCCTTTTAGATGGAAGGCTCTGCAGGAAGGAGGATATCATGTGCAGGTTATTGGGATGGACAGCTGCAGAGATCAAGCATCTCCTCTTCCAGCATTGAGTCATTGCTGCCAACGTGACAGTAGAAAAACCTATCCAGTGTTGATTGTGCTTTATTTGGTTTGTTTAAAATGCACCCAGTTGTAAAATCTTATAAATATCAGATGCAGTTTCTTTCCAGTATTCTGTACAAAGTGGAAGATTTTTGTATAAATGGACTTTAAAATGCAGATGTAAACAGTCCTTTGGCTTCTTCCCTTTCAAAAGAAAGAAAGAATGAAACTGAAAAGTGGTTTTAGCCTGTTGGTGAGGCTCTGCACAGGGTCTGTGTAATGAGAGACTCCAAGGAGAGCAGCTGCTGCCTCCTGATCTTTAATGTCTGCTGTGCTCCTGACTTGTACAGCAGGGAAAATAAGTAATGCTATCTTGTTTAATCATGCTGTCTTCTACCTTGCTTAGCATTTACCAACTGGACTGGACCACCTAACTTGAAGACCTGCTTTAAAGAAAACCCTTTGATGAAGGAAACCCCAGGCTGAGGAATTTTTGAAACAAGGGCACCCTCTAATGGAAACAAGAATGACAAAGCAACCACAAGTAGTTAGGGTAGGGAACATACATTTTCTCTTCTCTGGGTATTTATGCTAAGCTTATGCAAGAATCAATCCCTCTCCTACGCTCAAAGGAATGGCTAGATATTCTGCCTTTTAAATGTAAAATGAAAAAGAATGTGGTTTTTTTCATTGCAGATCAAAGCTTACAAAAAATAACCACCTACTGCACAGAACGCAAAACCACTTCACCAACTTGAAGACTAAAAAGCATCTTGGCAACTTGTGGTCCAACTGTAAATTAACATGGGAGCTCTGGCCACTGAGGCCAAAGACCGCTTTGTTTAGATTGCTTCTGTTTAAGTTAACAATTTTTCCTGCTTCAAACTGCATCAGCATCAAATTGGTTTCTCCTGAGCTGCTGCTGATGTTATAGGGAGCAATAATTGTCCCACAGCATGGAAGGACACAGTTACTGCTATTCTGTGAGCACTTGTTCTTGCACAATGAGGCTGCAGAGTTCTTCCATATGAAGAAGCGTGAGCTGCAATCCAAAGGCTAAGGCTGTGTTAGGAAACCCTCTCTTACCTATCAGCAGAAGTTTTTTACAGAGGGAGAAAAGCAGAATGGGAAGGCTACATCGCATCACACATCCAGGAAGATTCCAAGTTATTTTGCTGCCTGCCCCCACAAGCAAGCTCTCTCCTGATTCTCATACAGAAGATGAATGATGGTCTCCCTTGCAGAGGACTAAATTCCATGAGGACTTACCAAGTTTCTTGCCTTAGATTTGCTCCTTCTTATCCTGTGCACCATCATGTGGTTTCAGGGGGTGAACTGAGAGATCAGTTTGTCACCCAAGCTCTGATTTGTATGTTCTAATAGTATCAGAGAACTTCTGGAGGGTGCCACTGTATTTGCTTGCCATTTAACCATCAGCCAATTTCATTTTGCCCCGAGCGCCCAGGAACCTGTGTGATACAAAAGATGTGTAAGCCCTAGGAACCACATCAAACAGGAGAGGGGTGCTCTGTCCAGGCTTGCCGGCTGCACCTACTGAATGAAACACGCTCAAGCATTTCCTGAGAAAGTCTGGTGAGTCAAATCAGGCCAGCAGCACAACCTGGCTGTGTCCATCTTCTGTTTTTCTTGTGTTACTGGTCCATAAAATAACTAACACTGATTGCCTCAGCTTCAAAACTTGTGTGTGTAAATCAATGCTATGTCTGTACCATAGCACCCACATGGGTGTTGACGTAGTATTGTAGTTAAGGCTTCAAAACAGTTTTTGTTCCAAGTCCAGTGTTTTCTCTTGCTCCTGAGTTTCTGAAAGGTTCTACTTTCTAGGCTGAAATTTTCCATCACTATGCTCAGCCAATGGCTTCTGGGAGAAAGTCTGAGGAAAACCCATTCAACCATTCTGTGAAACTGGAAAACAAAACAAAACTTCTCTGTAAAATTATTTAGGAATATATTAACTTGCACATCCAGTGGGAAAAACACAAGCAGAAAACACAGCTGGGCTTTGACAAGGAAGCTGATTAGAATTTTTTAAAGACATGATTCCCTGTAGATTTACTCTGATGCATCTCTCCTGATTTTACTCTTCCCTTGCACTGAGTTGGGTGACAATGGAGTTAGATAGCATTTTACCACAGCACTAGAGTTATCTTTTGGAATGTGCTGGGAATGCGAGTGTGCTGTTACTCAGAGGAATGTGAGTGTCACCACTGCGTAAGCAACATGTACAAGGGACACGTACAGTCCCTGCCCTGTGGTCTGCGCCGTGAGGGGCAGGAGCTGCCCCACATCATGACAGACACCATAGCTCTGCTGTACAAACTGTCCTCTTGCAAATGGCATTGAAAACCTGGAAATCCAGAGAAGACACAAGGGGAAAGAAAAGTAATTAGTTCACCTTGGGTGAATTATATCCACTGCAGAGTTCTCACACGCGATTAAGTAAATATCATTTGGTATGTATTGCCTCTCTTGACTTTTCTTGTACATGCTTTTATTATTTCTAGGTGGTGTGGGACACAAAAGGCAACGAGATATTCCTACACGATAATACTACTATCAACACATTTCTACAAATCTCAATAACAGGCATATACACATATCCCCTTCTTTTTATCTGTATCTGACTCCAAGCAAAAATTTAATATTCAGATGACCCTAAGCATCCAGGATGAGTTTCTCCCACTTCTGTTTTGCGCACAGTGTCCCTCAGGTTACCCACAAAACAAGGCCAGCGAGTGGCTGTGGATCAGGTCCTCAGTGAAACTTGACAGGGTAATGCTGATGAATTGCATCAGCTGGAAGTCTGGCTTGCTGGTGTTTGGGAACTGTGGTGAGGGAGGTGACTAATGTGTTGCAGTGTTTCTTAAGCTTTGAGGCTGAACATCCTGAGGAAACTCTGATCTCAGAGCAAACCTTAAGGAAGTGCCTTGTGTATGTTGTGGGAGAGGAAGGCTAGGAGGATGGATGAGAAGGAAAGGATTTTTAGGGGATTTCTAATGCTCAAGACTTGGCAAAATCAGATCTTGGGACAAGCTCACATTAACAAACGGAGCTTGTTTTGCTGAGTCTAGAGAAAAACTGACTTAGTGAGAAAGAAATGGAAAAGATCTTGTGTTAGAAGTTTTAAGATGTGCTAGAAATTTTTAAAAAGAAAAAGAAGACAAAAAAGGTAGAAGTTCACATTTCCACATCTCTTTTTTTCTGCTCTTTATCTTGTGGCCTTTCCCAAAGAAGGTATTTAGTGTTTGCATCTTTGGACAGGAAACTGTTTCATTAAACCACTCTGTAGAGCTATCCTTTCTGCGAGGATCCTGGGCCAGAGCCCTTGTCATAGCTGAGCTCTCTTACCCTATGGGCAAACTGAACAGACCAGTGGGCTGTAGCATTCCTGGAACTCCTTCCTGATTCATTCAGCTGCTTCAGAGTGATCAGCAGGGTTACTCCTATCTGATAAGGACACCAGGAAGATAAAGCAATTGTATTTGATTATGCTGGGGCAGAGAAATATGCTCGGCCAGTGAAAGTGAATTAGGCAAACTCATTTTATTGGCCTCCATCATGCGGTTCTTTAAGAATACCATCCATTTTACCACCCCAGGAGTTTAAGTTTGGAAATATTAGGAAATTATGAAGGCCAGCAAAACAGTGATATAATGGGAAAGACATGGAGGGTGAGCTTCAGTGTAACATAGCCTGGTCATAGCAGGCACTGCGAGTGGCTCAAAGTACAACTGTTTGTTCCCTGACATGTGTGAGCCAGACCTCCCTAACGCTGAAGGGAAGAGTGAAGGGAAATAAAGCCCTTTGCATGCGCTGCCAATGTGCTCGTGTTTGGAAACCTTAAACACGGGAGCCCTCCTGTGGCAGTTCTTCAGAAACGTGTTTTTCGTCAGGATAAAAGAGTCGCCTGGCAAGTGCTGAAGTACAGGTAGAGAGCACCACAGCGACAAAAGAAACCTGTATCCGTGCGTGGTGGGTGTGGCTGCGGATATACACAGCTACTAAATGTTAGCGGGCAAGCCAACCACATGCTGCTTGTGTTGGGCAGACCACAAAGTTTAACTTGACCAGTCCAATGACAACTCAGCAAATTAAGCCTAACCTTGAACATTGAAGCTGTTTGCACCTGTAAGAGCCTGACAGGCTGCCTGCAAGCACAGAGCCTCTGCTCCTGCTCATCTGGAAGGTTTGAGGGTAAGGTATATTCTCTGTGCAGCCAGAGTGACAAGGTGAGCCAACCTGCCAAGGAAGGCTGAATGCTACACAGGAAATTCCCTTCACGCAGCAGTGTGGCCTGAAGAAGATGGGTGACTTACAGGATTTATTTCAGGCCTCTAAGAGATCCAGATGGCCTGACTGGGCTTGAAACCATCCCATACTGCTGGTCGTGAGCTTGTAGGTGAGGCTGAGTACCCAGGGCAAGATCCACCAGCAGTAATCATCTGTCCAGCATCTCCCTGCCACGGGGTGTCCATGCAGCGAGGCTCATGTAGTCACACATGACAAAGGATGGCAGGCATGGCCAAGCAAAAGTCTCTGTGAGGTTCAGGGATCATCACCCATCCACCCAGTTCACTCAGCACTCACCGGATTTACAGCTGGGATCACTATCCATGAGGGATCCGACGGACACCTCTGGGAGTTTTATTCTCTGCTGACTTCACAGTGGCTGTCTCTGTCACCGCCCCTGGTGTTCTGAGCTGCCCCTGGGGACTTACAGGCCACCCCCAGCAGATCACATCTGTCCACAGAAGGTGAGGAAAGAAAAGCCACAGTAAGGACTGTTTTCTCGGTATTTGTGAGTAGAGGGAGGGCAAGACTAACCCTTTTGGGAGTATCACACACTTAAAACCACATCAGCTGGTCATGAATCCACTCTCAAAGAGTGGTGGCTTAATTCCTGCCTAGTATGAACTCATTGCTATAGTGGCTGTACTCTATTAACAGCAGTGCTCAAACTGAAACAGACAGTTATTAATTATTGATTCTTCACTAAGAGGAAGACTTCACAAGCATTTCCCTGACATCAGAAAAGACAGGAAATTGGGATTATTTTGTTCAAAAATTCATAACTATTGAACCTTAATGGACAAACAAAAAGACTTTTGAACAGAAGTAACACATGTTGCCACATACTGCAAATTGTATCCCGTGGCTAACCTCTCCTATGCAGGTTCCAGACCATGTTCTGAACCTCACTTGGTGAAACTAGAGCTTAAACAAGCTTGAGTTTGCTTGTTCAAAGTAGCAGCATCCAAAGACTAAACCCAAGTGTGATTATTGTATAAGAGGTGGTGTCCAGGAATTTTAATGCAAAGTACCTGCTTTTATCTTATGCTCAGATGGTGTGCAGCACTAAAATATAATTAAGTTGAACATTTTTTTCTAATCTTAGGGGCTATATTAAAGGCTACAAATTTTAATTCAGCCATAAAGAAACGTCTTTAGAATATATTCTAATCTCTTTGGGTTAATGTATTTGCATATTTGGTAAAAGTAACCGTGAAAGTCAGTGAAGTTAAGAAGGTAAGCCTATTGTTGGGGATAAACACATGCCCAGATATATCTGTACAGATACAGAAATAAAAATCTAATGCTGTTTCCTTTTAATTATATTTTCGTTTTATTTCTTTACATGTCTCTTTGCTGTTATGCTAACCTGCCTGGAAGAGAAGTAAGAACACATGGAAAAGGGTTAGGGATCACTGATGTTTCACTGTCAGAGGCTCAGTGAAACCTAACTAACACTTGAGTGTCCACTGCTGGGGACTGACTCTGACCCATAGTGAACTAATATGGTAAGTCTTGGTATTTTGAGACTGGCAAGAGCTGGCAAGTTAACAGTCACCTACTGTGCAAGCCCAGGACATTTTTTTCCCAAGCAAAGTTTCACAGGGCTTCCTATTCTGAATTCACACATGCTAATAATGCAATTGCACATCTTGTTTGTTGCTCCTGCCTAATTATAAAATATATTTTTTCCTCTCCCAACAGAAGAGGAAGTATAAATATTTTTACAAACATAAATCTTGATCGTGGAGATGGATATTTATAAAACTAAAGCTGATGCTGCTCTTGTGGAAGGACAATTTTCCATCACAAAAAAAGCAGTAAACTAAAATGGAAGATTAGGATGTGCTGTAACATTATGAAAATAAATGAAATCCTTTGAGGAGACCAGTGATTCTGAAGGGGTTTGGCATAAGTCTGACCAGGAGTGGTCCTTATTCCCTGGTCCAGGCAAAATTTTTACTGGAAAGGATTTTTGCTGTTTTTAAAAGTCTCCTTAAACTTATCTGGGGGTTTGGAGGTTTTGTTTGGTTGATTTTGGTGGGTTTTTTTCAGTCAAGTTTTTTTGGTTTTAAAATGAAAATGCAAAGTGAAAGTCTTAAAAAAAGTCTAAGCTGGTTTTCCCTTTCACACAATATGTTATAGTGATTGACATTTGACAAATGCTCTTTCTGATTTATACACCTCCTTCACTCTGTTCACAGATAATTGTAAAATGAAGCCTTGCCTTATAATTTTATCAGGGAATAATTACTTTATTACTCTACTGTAACCAGGCATCATCTTTTCAACTGCAGAATAAAACCAGAAAAAGTCATCTGGCTTCCAGGAGAAGAAGCTGTGTTGCTCATGCAAGTATCTTTAATAATATTTACTCAGAAATGTACATACTGGCAAAGAAAAATATAAAATGTTTTCGTTTCTGGATGTTTGTCCCAGCATGAAAGTCCCTCTTTAATTACTTGCTACAGCTGCCAATAAATGGTGGGGAGGGCGGGGGAGCAGGCATACAGGGAAGAGCTATTTTAAGAAGTAAGGAAAAGACTTCAAGGCTCTTTTCCTATTGTTGTTCTGCTGTGATTTCGCTCCTTAAGAGATTCTAAGGTTGGATGGGCTCTTTGCCGTTCTGTGTGAGTTGGGTTTGTGCAGCAAGGAGGAGTCTCAGCCCAGCTTTAGCCTTGTGCTTCCTTCTATTTCCTTGCTCCTGGAGACTCCAGAAACCTCTCTAGTTCTTGCCAGGCCCTTCTCCTACAGCCTGTGCTAAATTACCAAGGCTGGGCAGATCCTGCAAAGCCCCTCAGTGCCACCAAAATTGCAGAATCGTGGGGCTCCTTGGATATTTCAGAGTTTCAGTAACGCTCTGTTCCCTTTAACGTGGCTTTGACAGGCCATCTATTGCTTCTTTTTGTACAACCTGTACTTTTAGAAGTAGTAAGGTATTTGTGGGTGTCTGGCAAAGGGATCTCAAAATCCCAGCCAGAATGTAAACAAAATACAGCTCTTCAATAAAATTCAATAAATATTGGCCAATATAAACCTGCAAAAAATATCAGACTGTGCCATGCAACATTAAACCTTGTAAGCTGCTGAAATCCCTCACCTTGAGCCTTTTTTCAAAAGCACCAGAAAAAGTACAGTCTAATGTACACAAGTACACAGGGACTGTGTTAGGATGGTATATAGAGGCCAGTTCATGTATTTACTCCATGTTTTAGGAGCAGCTTTTGAATCTCTCTGTGCATTCAGAAGATCCAGTCTGTAAACTCCAATTCTATTGTCAACAGTGTTTTCTTTGGAAAATAAACTGCCTTGGCTGAATTTGGAACTGCTCCCAAATCCAACTTAGTGCTCACTTCCTGGTAAATGGCAGTAGAAAATTTAGACCAGCTAACATAAACATTAGCATCTGTGTCCATAAAGTATATATGTATAATAATAGTGGGTGGGTGGACATCACTCAAATCTTTCTGTAGGCCACTTAAATACTAGAATCCACTGTTCTTTATTTATACAGCTCTGAAAGATGGCTCATCTGAAAAATCCAGCTAGGCTATAGACCAGTGCTGCTCCACTGGCACTTGCCTAACTCCAGACCAAAAGTATATTTTTCCCCATGGAAGCCTTATAAATGTGATCCATCCAAAATTCCTGTGGGAAGGCCTGCACTTTTGGCAACATTCTTATTATTTTTTAAGGAGCAGCTTGTGGTGCACAGATGGGGTCCCCAGTTGGGGGGAAGGTGCAAAGATTCAGACAGAGGTGGGGATGACACCAAGAAAGCTTTAACAGCAACTACTGGATACTGAAAGGATTACCCATCAGATACTGCTAAGTTCTCCTCTGGTGCTGAGGAATCTGGTGCTGAGGAATTTGCTAGCGTGAAATGTAGGCAAGAAAATCAGAATACTAAGAGAATGAAAAGAAAAAAGCAATTTCTACTCTACTTCTATTTCTCTTTCTTTCTTCTTTTATTATTTTCTATTTCTAACCAAGCAGGTATTTTGTCTGGGTTTTTTTAAGGAAGGGTCCACACACGGTGGCCAACTGGCCCGTGGCACAAGGGACAGAGAGAGCTCTTGGTAAGACAGTCTCTGGTGCCAGAGACTTACCGGTCAAGGTTAGGGTGATGAGAAAGGCTTCTCCCAGGATGCTTGTTCTGTTATGTTAATCTACTCCAGTTTAGCTCCCCCAGTTGGCTGTCAGCCTCTATCCCTTGTCACTCCCCCAGAGCTTCCCCATTCCCTAGTCCCGCCTTTTCCCCACCCCTGGATAAAACCTCTGAGTTTGGCATTGTTCTCACCTTTGTCTTTGTAACCTTCGACAGTGTAGAAGCAATAAATGCTCCTGTTGGAATACACGCAAAGACCCTTCCCATCTCTTTGTCACTGCCTTTATACTGAAGCTAGCCGTGTGTTTGTACCTGTGCACGCGTGAGCCCACAGAGCCAGAGACAGTAATAGATGGTACCCGAACGTGGATGGCCTCGGACCATCCCCAAAAGCGTCTCCAACAGCTCCTTGCAGTTGGACTTAAGTCACATTTCAGTGCAGCCATTGCCCCAAAGAAATCTCTGCGTTTTATCAGGGGCTTCGGCAGGGAAAACCAACAACCTTCTCAGGAGAAGATCAGTCTGAGTCAGTGGACCAGCCTCGAGACTTTATTTGACCCTTTAAGGTAACATGGGTCACTTTTGTATCCTCTTCTGTTAATTTCCTTTTATCTCGAGTGTTGGGAAGAGAGGGAGATGGGGGCAGAGTTCTCTCATCTCCTGGGGGAAGTTTTTCTCCCAGTTCTAAGAGTCCTTGTTTGGAAGAATTTTTGTTACACCAGGGAAGTTTAAAACATTTTGTTCAGTGGTTATTTAAGCAGTAGTTAGTTGAGTATTTAAAACACTTTGTGCAATAGTTGTCTATGTCAGGAAGAAGTTATTTGCTTTACAAGTTAGTAAAAGCTGTTGGGAGTCTTGGGAAACGGTTGGCAAACGTTAACCCCAGTTTAAAAAACCCTTGGCTGCTTTCCTCTCCCTGCATGCCTGTTCCCTCTGCCCTGACTCAAGGGAGACGAGCAGACGGATTCTGCCTGACGGCCCAGGGCTGCTATCATCTCCCTGCTGCCTCCCAATCTCCTTTGTTCCCTGCCCAGGGTGGTGCTGGCCGACCCATCCTGGCTTCTACCCCAAACCCCTTCCCTGTACCCACTTTCCCAGTTTTCTCCACTGCAAAGTTGCTCCAAGATCACGGTGGCAGCAGAGTCAGACCCGCAATCCCGGCTGCTACTTCTATTTTTAATTCTCCCGCCTCCACTCCCCTCACCCAAGACGGCAGACACCACGGGGCAGCCCTGCTGGCAGGGGCGGGCTTTTTGCAAACCCCTCCCCCGCCTGCTCCTGTTCGCGTCACCGCGCTCTGCCCCTCCTCCGGCCCTGGCCCCTCCCACGCGTCGAGAGGCGTCGCGTCGGGTCCCTCCCCCGCCAGCAGTCCCCTCCCAGCCGCAGACCCGGCTCTCCCTCCTGTGTCCCCGCCCCCTCCACAGTGAGCCCACCCGTGGGAGCCAACCCACTCCCGGTTCCCACGGTACTGTGGCTGGAAGTGAGGGTGGTGGCAACTGGAAAGAGTCCGGGATGCTCGGAGACAGCGGCACCTCCACCTCCACTGCCCTGGTCTCCTTCCCTTTGCTGCTCAGCCATACTGAGCCTGCAGCTGTGCCCGCTAGAGCACGAAGCGCTGCAAGAGCTGCTGCACGAACCTGCACCTGCTTCATGGGGTGGGGGGGTGCGAAGCATTCACACCCGCGCTGCTCCGAGCTCTGCGCCAAACCAGCCACTCCCGCCAGGCTCAGCCTGCTCCTGAGTGTCGGCTCTGCGTCCCAGCTGAGCCAGCCTCGGGCCCCGGCAGCCCCAGCAGAAGCCGCAAGCGAAGTGCCAATGATCCCCCGCAAAGTCCGTGGGGCCACCCCGGCGCCACGACCCTGGCGGGTTCCAGCTGCACCTAGAAGAGCCCCGAGCTGAAAGAGTAGCATTTAAAGACTCCCTGAGGCGCTTTAAACAGCCCCAGGACATTACAGACAGAGGGAAGCAAGTGCCCTTTGAGCACAGCCTGAAAAAGCAGCGGCACGTGCTAAAGAAGCCTGACCCCGCTGCTCTTAAAGGCCCCAGCGACGCCACTTTTCTTCCCCGTCGCCACTGCCGCAAAGCCCGAGCCCCCGCAACCCGCTGCCGGCTCATGCCTGGCTGCCTCCCCCCACCGAGGCGGGGGCACGCCCAGGCCACCGCTGCAGCTGGCCCGAGACCAAGTCCCGCACTGCCACTTGCCGCGGCTTGCCCCAACCGCCCACGTGACGCAGAAATTGAAGAAGACATTTATTATTGTTCTTGGCTGGATAGACCTGGCCTCCCCCGCTATGGCAGCAGGCTGGAGCCAGCTCCTGGAGGGACGCTTTGCCCGGCTTCCCCCGGCTGCTCCTTTACCGTCGCGGCGCTGCTAAGCCGCGCCCTTCCCGGCCCGTCGGTGCTTTGTGAATGCCCTGAGGCTGCCAAGCCGCGGCTGCCGCTGCTCTGCGCTCCTGGCTGTGGGAGCCCCGTCCACATGGTGCCTTTCACCTCGGCCCCAGCCCTGCCTGCACACCCTGCCCCCATGCTGCACAGGAAGCAGAAGGAGAGGGGGCGTCGCAGGAGCCAAGCTGTCCCTGACTGTTCCCAGAGAGCTGCAAGAACATCGTAGAAGAGGCAGTGGATCTAACCAGCTCGCAGGTGCAGCTGGAGCATGCAGAACAGCAGCCAAAGAAACAAAACAGTGACTTCTCAGATTCTGATGCTGAGTGTGAAGATCAAAGGACTGGGGTGAAGAAGCCAAAGGCCACAGATGATACCTGGAAACTTCCAGAGAAAAACAAGCCCTGCACCAGCCCAGCAAACACTGTTCCTGCAGACACAAAGCTGACCAAGATGAACAGGGCGCAGTCAAAAGACCAGACAGCCACTGCTTGGAAGCGGAGACGACACAAAACAGCACCAATGTCCAGCATAGAAACAGACACATCGTCCCGTTACCAGAACTGCGAACAAGACTTTGACCAGATAAGTCAAGATACCCTTGGTGTCTCCCCAGATCTTAACCCCTTCTGTTGCTTTCCCAACAGTTAATTTCCCTACCACCACCCCTCTACTTTGCCTTTCCCACAACCACACTGCCCAGTACCCCTAACTGGGATGCTTTCTGTTAACTTGCACCCCTCTCTTTATTTACTACTTGTTATCCATCCCCTAGCCATGGGTTCCCATACCCCTGTTACTGCTATACTGTTCCCCTTTCCCCAGACCTTGAAGTAAGAGGAGGGAGGGAAGGGAAAGGGGCCCCCCACCCGAAATTGCAAATTTTTAATTTTGTTTAAAACCCCAACAGAAGCAACTGAGGAAAGGGCAGTCAGTCACTAACTCATGTAAGCACAGTTAACTATTGGGAGACAGCAAATGTTAGTTCAGACAGCAGATGTTAATTACAAAACCTAAGAAGCCGAATTCACCCTAATCTTGTCAAGACAGAGGGGCCGAGGATCATCTCAGAGACCGCTGAATCATTCCTCAAAGGATTATGCATGCCCAGGGAAAAAGGTGAAAAGTGCACTGTGAGGAAGACTACTGGTCTTCATCAGAAAGGAAGAGGAGAGTCTTTCCTCAGCGCGACCACCAGGACACACAGCGCATGTGTGACCCCTATGTTAATGATATTAATGACTTCTGAGAAATAATTTGTATAACCCCACCTGTCCCAAGGAATGTGATGAATATTCATAATTTAACCCTTAATACTGTGTTGTAGGGAGCACTGGTGTGTGTGTTTGGAGGAGCGATCCCCACACACCCGGCGCGTGATTCAGACACATTTTATTTATTCCCACAGTTCTGTAGCTTGAACAATATGAAGGGACTTTTGCTGGTCAGCAGTGAAGTGTCAGACTGCACCTTGCTGGCACAGTGCCCTTCCCAGTCCTCGGAATTCAGGTGAGGAGGACAACTCACCAAAGGCAGGAGGAGAAAAGTAGAGCTGCACCGCTGGCGCATCATTTGTGTATTTGCAGATTTCCTTTGTTCAGGGCCCCACATGCTGTCCTTTGGAGTGTGCCCTTGTCACTGCAGGAGCGCTCCCACGATGGAGGCCTGGCCTTGTCATTGTGCCAATGAAAGAACTGCTGCCGAAACAAAAGGCAGAGAGAATTCCTTCCTGGCTTTGGAGCCCCCCTAGACAGCACTAAGGGGACCCATTTTACTGACAAGCAAGGCAGAAGAGTCCCACAGTCCTAAACACAGACGCAAAGTGTCCTTGTGCTAGCCACCCTCAATCCAGCAGGGCTGCAGAGAGGACAAACTCTGACTTTTAAACCGAAAGGGAAAAAACTTGTACAGAGCCTGGCCTGAAAGGCCTGGATGTCATGGCCTCTCGCAGGGAGGTTGATGATAGGCCCTGTGAATAGAGTCCAGGACTGTCCCCAGGAAACCATGGCAAGGTGTCAGGAGCAGGGATTAGAGACAGGGCCAAAGACATGTGATGCAGGTGGCTGAGAGAGAGCAACATGGAAATGCAGAAATTGAAACTAAGAAACAGTATTTCTTTTTTTCTCCTGACAATGTGTGCCTGCAGGGGTGAAAGGCCTGCTGTGTCATCACAGGGTAGAGGAGTCTGTAGGGAAGACGGTGGCACCACTGAGCACTGGATTGTGACCTCACATCCCTCACTGCATATCTTGGGGTTCCAAGGAGGTGGAATGCCTTTGGTGCTGTCACTGTGGGTGGAAGCTGGTGTCACGGAGCAGTGGACTGTGACATCACAGGGGGATGGATTGTGACATTGCGTCCCCTCACTGCTTACACTCAGACATTGGCAGGGCCACTCTGGCTCCAGCCTCAACTCCTACCGAGCAAGACTGCAAGGCCGAGAGGATCAAGCCAGGCTTCTCTGTTGCCGGGTGCAGCCTGTTCTTGGCAGATCTCGGTGCCAGTCCTGGAGCCATCATCCTGTTTCCCAGCCCTGCCTGGTTGGGGTAGCCGGGCACCATAGGCTGCTCCCAAACGTGCTGCAGAGCCCAGACATGGCCGTGGAGACAGATGGCAACTGCCCCATCTGCCAGGACTCTCGGAAGGATGTGACTTCTGCTCTGCCCTGTCGCCACCACTTCTGCCTGGGCTGCTTCCTGCAGTG
The DNA here is from genome assembly GCF_000738735.6 of Corvus cornix cornix. Lineage (NCBI taxonomy): Eukaryota > Metazoa > Chordata > Aves > Passeriformes > Corvidae > Corvus > Corvus cornix. The sequence goes on along the minus strand of NC_047057.1, from coordinate 63,516,347 downwards.
GGCACACAGAAGTCCCTCGTGCCCACTCTGCAGGACACCAGTAGAGACTGTCAGACTTTCTGACCACACAGACGAGTACCTGGACACAGCTAGCACCAGCCCTGAGTGGCTGCCAGCGGCCACCAGCCAGGCAGGGAGAGCTCCCGGCAGCCCATGGCCCTGTGGTGCCCTGTCCAGCTCCTCCACAGGGGACACTGTCCCCAGCTGAGCAGGGCCTCTCAGGGCTGGAGTTCCTGGGTGGCCTCCTGCCCGAGGTGTGGGCCAGACTTTTCCGTGGACAACCGCAGCTGCTGGAGCCCGTGCGGCCCTGGCTGCGCCAGAGGCTGGAGGGGATATTCCAGCACCAGTGGTGGATGGTTCAGGCCACAGAGAGCTCCATCCTGCACGACCTGTGCGTCAACGGGCTGAATGCCGAGGTGTTGGTCCGTGTGCTACAGCCTGTCCTCGAGCAACACACGGCACCACTGGTGCATGGCGTCATCAGCATCATTGTGGGCCAGTGCTGCGAGGAGGCCCAGAGGCTGCTGCGCTCTGGTTCTGTCAGGGACGGGAACAAATGCCCTATGGCCAGTGCCAGCTCCAGCTCTACCAGTTCCAGCTCCAGCTATACCAGCTCCAGCTCCAGCAGCTCCCAGACCAGCAGTTCCTGGATGAGGGCTCCTGCCAGTGGCCCCAAAGGCTATGATGTGGAGGAGGACGCCGGCACATCAGAGGCTGCTCTCCCCAGAGGTCCCAGACACCCCCCACCTGCACCTGTCCCCATGGAGCAGGACAGGCCCCAGGAGCAGCCGCAGCAGAAGGTGGTAACAGTAGCAGATCCCTCTGCCCAGGGCAGCAGTTTCAGTCCCTCCACCCCTGTCCTGGGCTGGGACCGATTGCCGTGGGGACCCTTGCACCCCATTAAGAGAAGGGCCCCCAGCCCCCAGGACTCTCCCCAGCCCTGCAAGAGGCCAACCTGCCAGCAACTCTAGCAGGGCTCTCACAAATCTTTATTGAAGAAAAAGGAAATAAATTATTTCCCTCAGTGTCTGGGTGGTGCTTTCTCCCTGCCGGGCAGCAGATGCCAAAGGCAGAGCAGGCAGCAGAGGCAGGACAGGACCAAGCCCCCAGGACCAAGCCCCCAGCCTGCCTCCAGTGCTCCTCTCTGCCCAGCCACCAGCGCTTCAGCTCTGCTCTGGTTTCTCTGTGCTGCTTGATGCCAACCAGGACAGCCTCACTACATGGAGGGCTGTCCAGAAGGGATGTACAAAGTGCAGGTGGGTGAGAGAAGAGAAGCAGAAAAATCAGCAGAGACAAGGAGTGTGAGGTTGGCAAGACAACAAATGCAGACAAGAGACTTGTGCTCAAATGTCACCTCTTTGCCTATAAGCTGTACTTTTGTGTTCTCCCAAAGCCCCATCATTACAGCACCAGGAAGTCTTGGGTGGGGAAGTGTCTTCTTCCAGGCTGAATCCTCTCAGCAATAGCTGGCATAGTCTCGCCCCCATCACTCTTTTAGGTGCCGGCGCAATTCTGTTGCTGTGGTCGTCAGGGTCCTCATTGGATGGAATCCCACTCCTTTTATGATTGTGTCTTTGAAGTTTGGCTAGCAACAGCTTGTCCCATTGCAAACTTACAGAACTGACATTACAGCACACAAAATGATACAACCCTTATAAAAACCAACTTTACAACCAGACTATTTTAACAACATTGAACATTTTAACATATACCATTATCTTGATATTTCCCAAGGAAAATATCATAATATTTAATATTATAATTCATAACCCATACAACATACAGCAAAAGCCAACTCTCAAGAACTTGTTTATAACAGGACCTACAATGACCATCTAGTCCAACTGCCTCATACCTTCAGGTCTGACCTAAAGTTAAAGCAGGGTGTTAAGGACATTGCCCAAATGCCTCTGGAACACTGGCAGACTTGGGGCATCGACCACACCTCAAGGAAATGTTTTCTCCTGTTAAATTTGAACCTCTCCTAGTGCAGCTTTGAATCACTCACTCCTGCCCTTTCACTGGATCCCAGGGAGACCTTTGAAGGGCCCTTCTAACGCAGACTACTCTATTGTTCTGTGAGAGAAGATCAGCACCTCCCTCTCCACAGCCCATCTCTCTTTCTCCCAAGCAGACAACTCAGAAAGCTCAGCTGCCCCTCTGAGGACAGGCATTCCCTGTCCCCGGCTGTGCTACCCTCCCCCACAGCCATTTCATGCTGCTGCTGATTTCCCAGTGCTCCTGAGAGGAGATAAGGGTGTTAATGTCTTCAAAACTATGCGATTTGAAAGAACCTGACACTTTACCATGCCATAAATCGAGTCTCTCCTGATGGGAGAGAATTTGCTGAAAGTCCTTGCAAGGAGTTTGAGAGATAAACCGAGATGTCTCCTTTAGTTTCAATGCTTCCAGATAGTTGTTTATTAAGTCTTATCAGAGGAACAGAGCCACTAGCGTGACCCAGGTACAGCATAGAAGGAAGAAAAGTAGGAATTAGTCCAATTATCAAGATTTACACAGCCTTTTAAAGATATTTTAACCAATAGTTACTAAAAATGTACATTATTTTTACTTTCTTACCAATTATTCAGTAACACGACTAGGAACTGCGGAATTTTCTATCCAATCATTCCAAACTACTTTCACTCGCAAACTATGGAATAGTAGAAGAAGGAGAAGAAGGTTTAGAGAACAACAACAATCCTCCATTTTGATATTTTTTACTCTTATCTATTTACTACAAAGAGAAGCCCAAAACCTGTAAATTTTTCACCCTGTGACAATCTTACATAGTAGTCTATCACCTAATTCACACCACTGTATTTTCTAGTTCTTGTCTGACTGTTGGTAATTTTTTCCAAGGTTTGAAGCTAAAACAGTGTTGTTCAGGGGGGTAAGAACCCTTAAAAACAGGCAGAGAAATCTTCTCGGCACTCTGGGTTCCTACAAGAACGTATCAAGGTCTGGAAGAGCGGGTATGGGGATCTTCACTAAGCATTCTGTAACTAATCACCTGAAAGGACCAATCGCGTTCTGGAGGAATGGGTGTGGACGTCTTGATGAACAAGTGGGCAAGTTTGTTGCAGAACTGAGCACAGCTAGAACATCTGAAGAGTAGGGAAAAAATGGCAGGCTTAGTACACTGAAGAACATTGTCAGGAAAATTAATCCACAATGACAGAGATTTAGGTCCAAAAAAGGAGACAGAGGAGTCCTGTAACTTTATTTGAACAAAGGGAGAGTCCATGGGCATTTCCCATGGGGTGTCTCAAATAGTTGGGGGATGCAGCCTCCTTTTTATCCTAAGTTCCCGGCTGCATCTTCCTCTTTCTTTTCCCTACTGGCTGAGGTACTCGGAAGGTACAGACTTCCTGAATCGCCTACTCTGTTCCCCCCTGTAATATGCATCCCCATATTGTTATATAAAAGAAAGAAAAAACCTATTCATTATTCTGTTCAGTCTTTGTTCTTTTTCTCTAGGTTCAGGAATTTAATTTGGCTTTGGCTGAGCAACAGTCCGTGTTGATTAATAACATTTACAAGAACTAAGAGTTTTTTCTGTCACTTCCCTATTGATGAGGCTGACAGCTGGTCTGGGGGCCTCACAGAGTCAGACCTGAAACCAGTCAGAATTTACCCATGAGAATATTACAGTGAAATTTTGCAGCTTCAGTGAAACCCACAGAGAAAGCCAAGAAAATAATAAATGAGAGAAGATCTTCTGGACACTAGGAGAGGATGTTCTTGTTATGGGACATTAAGAGAGTACAAGAAAGAACTTGCAGATAATATATAACAACTACACCTTTGCTTGTATAGCTAATTGTTTTACTGCTTGAATGGTCATTGTTTGTTAGACAGCCTTGTCATTGTTTGCTAAGCAGCCAATCTCAATAAGCCACTGCAATTGTGAAGAGGTATAAGAATAGCAGTAGAGAAAATAAAAAAAAAATTTACTGCTTTGGATTGCAATAAGTGTGTGCTGTTATGTCTGTCTCCATGAAGCCACACCCTATCTGTAAGTTCCTGGTCCTATCTACAAGCAGATTCACACGGTCTGTTTGTAAAGACACATTCCTCGTATTCCTTTCAGTTACAATGCAACCCCCCCCTGCAGCCAAGCCTTGTCAATGTGGACTCACAAAGTAGATCTTGCAATGGAAAGAGACTCCACAGAGTTGGTGCCAGGAGGTGGAGGGGGAAGGTTTGTCCTTTGGTCACTTGAAATCTTGTTGGGGAGCTGCTTGTGCCCTGAGGGCGGACACAAATGATGTGTATCCAAGCCTTGCAGGATCATTCACGAGCTGCCTGACAGACCAAGGAGACTGAGGGGTTGTTGTATTGGGAGAGACATTCCCATCTGGGAACTTTTTCAAATGCTTCATTCTTCTTTTTTTTCTGCAGAAATACTGCCATAATCTTTTGCTTCCAGAGAATGTTTTCCTTCTCTTTGGGGAGCCTCCCTCTGCTGTCCTCCCAAAGCAGGCCAGTTCTCAGGGTTCCTTCCCAAACTGAGGAGTAGCCCATGGCCTTCTCTCTCCAGCTGGAACAGAAGGAAGCACAGAGTTTGGTGTTGTGTGAGAGGAGCTTCTCTTTGCTGCCTGCCTTCCCTTTGGGACAGGTTTGTGTGTGTTCATTTGATGAATGGAGGTTTAAACTGTGAAGGACTTGCATTTCAAACTGCTCCATCCTCGAGCTCTCCTGTGGGTATCCTTGGACAAAAGGCCTCTTGGTGTGAGCTCCCATTTGGCAGGTTAAGGAAGGAGGTCAATATTTCAGGGTTGTCACTACTCAATACAGTTGGTTTCTGGAGGAGCCTGGAGCTGGCAGTGGATACTTTTCTCACCTGCCTGCAGAAAAGGAAGGTGGATTGTGGCAGTTTTGTTCAAGGCGATGGCAATCGGGAGTGTTCTCCAAGAGATGGGCTGGCAGAGATGTGGGGGTAGTGGTTTCAGGCAGGAGCAGCAGCCCCTGCCTGGGTCACGCTCCAGGGAATCCCAACAGGGAGGTGTGAGAAGGGTTGTTTCTTTTTGTGCAGATCAGCAATTTTCTCCTCTTTCAAAATAAAAGAGGGCAGACTCTCAAGTCTTGTACTAAACTGGCTGTGTGTTTGTTTTGATGGTGGGGAGGGTGAGAGACACAGATACAGACACCAGCTGAAGGAATAATGTAATTTACTCTAATGCAAAAGTGCAAAAAAAATCAGAAAAGGATAAGCTAAGCAATGCACCGCATCATTACTACAAAAGCTTGCCTCTAGTGATTAAGAAAGATACATCACCAGATACCCTAATACTTCATCCTTCATTCAGGTCCACACATCAGCTGGGGGAAGCTGTCCCAGAAAAGCCCTAGAGAGCCACAGCCAGGAACTGGGAAATCCTGCGGTGCCTCCACCTTTGCTGGCCACAAGGCTTCCGACTGCGCTGTGAGAGCAGCCCGGCTTGGACAGTGCTGAAGGAGCATCTGACAGAACTTCTAGTGTGGGGACATCTGCTTTCATTCTCCTCTTGGTTTCCTCCCAAATCCTGGCCAGGGCTTAAAGAGGAACCACGGATTTGTCCTGGTTCCTTCACCCCCAGACAAGGCTCAGAGTCTTGCCATTAATCCATAGTGTCTGACATGTTTTTCTTTCACAAATTTAACACAGCTTTTTGAGAGAAGTGACTGACATAGCTTCTGCTGCTGGTGGTGCTTTTGTCTGCAAGTCAGGGAAGGTGATTTTAACCAAGGATGGAGCCCACAGTTAAGACTCCAGTTTCGCCACATCAATAAAACCATTTACAATTGGGCTACTGATGCTGAGCAGCTTTCCTAGCTTTTGGAACCTTATGACCTTAAAAAACCCAACAGATTTTCCTACCTGAGCATACCAGCAGTGGCATGATGCCAATCCTTTGCACCTCTTTTCTGTGTCTTTGGTGCTTTTAAGAGTCCATTGGTCCCCAGCAGGAATGAAAGCATGTGTGATAATGTAAGTGGTTTGAGAGCTCCGTGTTGTGCCTTGCCACTTGAGTATTCATGACAAGCTAGACACCCCATTTGTAGGTATGTCGAGTTAAATTCATTCTAATTCTGTGCAAACAGCAGCCCAGATACCGAGAAGAGCAAGGACAGTGGGTAGGTGTGCATGCACCCACCCATGGGCTGATTGCTGTGTGGGGAGAGGGTTTTGGACAGCAATACATCTTCACTCTCCCAAGTTGGAAGAGTATTTCAAATATATATGAAGTGAAAACATACATCAAAAAATAAAACCTATCAAATAATACATATTAACATGTATTAAATTTCATGTATCATATATATTATGTATATCTATATATATAATATATGAAAAATGTAAGAGATGTATTTGATCATTTCCTAAGCCACTGCCTGTGGGGCATATAGACCATCTCCTAGTGTTGCTACATTTTTGCCTTCTGGTACTACTGACCATGGCATCAACTGCCCTGGGAGTTCCTTCAGGGAACTTCACAAAAAGGGCTTCTGTCATGTCAGTGGTTGTGAGAACTTGTTGCTTCCCAGTTCTCCACCATCCTTCTGGATTTTGGAGCATTTCAGCACTTGGGTCAATGGCCCTTCCTTCATCCCTACCCTGCAGCAGTTACCGTCGTTGTTCCCTCCACCTTGCTCCAGATCCTTTGCCAAAGTGCTGCCAAAGGCAGTGCAGCTGGCTCAGGATCCCTGGTTGCTGCTGCTCTCCAGGATGACCTTCAGAGGGACACTTGGAGCGCTCCCTAAAGAGCTCCCTGGGGGATGGGGGTGGAGTTTTCCTCCCCGGGTGGCTCCTGGTTGCAGTTGTACGCTCAGGGGAGTCCCGTTTTCTCAGCAGGCCTCTGCAGCGAGTCTGTACCCAACGTGTGGCTCTGCTGCCATCCCAAATGTGCCATTTCCCTGCCCAGACTGACTGCAGCTGGGGGGATCTGCTGGGCATGGCGGGAGATTTTCATGGCCAAAATCCTCCAGCATCATCATGTCTGCATCTGCTCATTGCTCTGGATAGCATGAACCTACACTTATTTCAGTTGAAAGCTTGAAGTTATGGCAGATTGTTGCACTTGCCCTGCTAATGTACAAGTACACAAAAATCAACTTAAGCTTAAAAGTTAATTTTAAATTGCTACTCCCATGCTGCCAATATATAAACATACAAATATAAATTTAAGTTTAAAAAAGTAATTTATTGTTACAATCATGCTATGTAAAAACATACAAATATCAACTTTGGTTAAAAAAATTAAATTATTGCAACCCTCTACAACCACTCACTATACACAAGTATGAAGTTTAACAACTTAATTTGTTACATATTACTACAGCTGTACAGCCCATATACGAATACAAAGATACCGATATCCTTCTGTAAAGAATACGAGCTCCTGAACTAAATAAATAGAATTATAGAATTATACAACTCCATACATAAATATAAGTAAATATACATATAACCATAACAACATACAGATGTAAATATATATTGCATATTTCATATGAGATATGACATGACGTGACATATATAATACACACATAACAAACCTATCTATAAAAATACAAATATCAATGTACCGATGTATAAATCCATAAAACCCAAGCAACAGAACTATGCAGCTACACAACTGTACAAGTATGTAATTATAACTACAGATCTAAACAGATCAATATACATGCATCAATATAACAATATATGCCCTGTGCCGCCCGGGGCAGCCGCGCTGAGCGGCCCCAGCACAGGCAGGGCCCGCTCCTGCCCAGCCGGCCAGTGCCCGCGGCCAAAGCCCACGCCAGCCTCACGCCCACCCTGCCTCAGCGGCCCTGGGGCCTCACCCAGGGTCTTGGGCGGCAGCAGCAGGTCCCAATTCACTGCTGTTGCTGGTGGCCTTCTGCTTCTCCATGTGGGTCCCTGTCAGTTCCTAGCTGCTCTTAACTTGTTCTGGACAGTCATGGCAGAAGTGGAGGCTCTGTAAGTGGTTCCACAGCCTGACAGAGCTTCAGTCCTGGACACCTCTGTGCTCCCTGTCCACCCCCTCAGCCCTGCCATCCCCTTGGCAAATTCACAGTCCTCTCACCCCTCTCAGTCCCTTCAGACCCTTCAAGTCCCCTTAAACCCGCCATCCTCCTCAGCCTGTGCCACTTTCCCGTCTCCTCAGTACCACCACCTATTCCCCAGGGTTTTCCCAGTTCCCTCAGCCCCACCATCCCCCTCAGCTCTCCCAGTTCCCTCATTCCCACCACCCTCCTTAGCCTCTGCCACTTCTTTGTCCCCTCAGTCCCCACCATTCCCCTCTGCTCTCTCCAGACCCTTCAGTTCCTGCAATCCCTCTCAGCTCTCCCAGTTCCCTCATTCCCACCACCCTCCTTAGCCTCTGCCACTTCTTTGTCCCCTCAGTCCCCACCATTCCCCTCTGCTCCCCCACACCCCTCAGTCCCACCAGCACCTCAACATCACTGTCCCTTTGAAATAAACACGTGGGCCAGTCACCGTTGAACAGGGTTTACTGGTTTAATAAAATACACCACCTCTTGGGAGCTCGGAGAAGGGAGTAGCCCTTCTCCGCAATGAGGCAGAGGTACTCTTCGTGCAACGGACTGCTGCAGGAGGACCTAGTCTCTCCTGAGTGCCACCAACTCTTCCCATTGGTTCCCCGCTCAAGTCCACTGTCCACTGGCCAGTCTTTCACACCCCTAGGCTCTAGGCTGGCTCGTATCCAGGGTCCACCTTATGCCTCACGGGGCATCGAGTGATTTGTTGTTACCATAGCCTAGGCTCAAGAGACGATTGGCCTCTGATGCTGTCTATCCGAAGGAATGACAAGGGCTCCCCCTGCCCTTTTCTCTGGAATCCCCTTTTCGTTCTGAAGGGCCACCTCTCAGATGCCCACTCTCATTGCCTCCCCTTCCCGAACCCAAACCATACAACCCGAAACGAGAAAACCCGAACCCACACCACACAACTCGAAATGGGAAACCCACACCCAAAACCGTACAACCAAGACTGAAAAAAATTTATAACACCTTCAGTGCCACCTCTCTGCAGCCCCCATCAGAGACTGAAATATTATATTTTATGACTTAAACATTTTCTCAAAGGACTTTTTAAACTGTATTACAAAAGCTGCAGAGAAGACTACCACACCCTGACTGAGGCCTGGCACTGCTCGCTGATGAAGAGAAGATAAAGTAACAACTCAGGGCTGGGGACATTCACTGAGCACAGGCTTAACACCTCCAAGATGAGGACCACAGCCCCAGGGCTATCAGCTGCCAGGCTCGCACAGACCCTGCACCAAAGGGCAGGGGGGAGGAGAGGCTTTGGGGGTGTGTTGGAAACGCCTCTGGTCAGAGGTGCAGTGACTGCCCATCCTCCAACTGTGCCCAGCTGAGGGGTCCTCACCAGGGGGGGGAAGCTTATCCACAGCAGAAGGGGGTGACATGGCCCATCACAGGGGCCCCCCCCAAAGGGGTCCCCAGACCCTGCACCAGAGCCCCTGAGATGATGCAACAGACCCTCAGTGTTGCAAGGGACAGTGTGTCAAGCCAGCCCCTGCAAGAGAGGCACGTGGGCATTCCCACCTGGCCCAAAGCATATATTAATCCACAGAATTCTGCACTCTTTGGGGTGTGGTATAAAGGCGTGTGGCAGTGTGGCATGTGGCAGCGTGGCATGGCGTGTGGCAGCATGTAGCGGCGTGGCTACGGCAGCGGGGGACCCTCACCAGCAGCAGAGCAGATGGAGGGGAGCAAGGAGACGTCGTTGGGACCCTCAGACGGGTGATTGCTTCCACCTAACCCCTGTCACCTCTCCCTGTTCCCCCACCCCCCACGCACACTTCTTTTATCTATTTCTTTCTCTCTTTTCTCTCCCCTTCTCTTTGCATCTCTACTATTAAATAAAATACATCCATTTTTTGGCAACAACATCTAACCTCGTTTGGTTTTAATCTCATTTCTGGGAATATCTTGAACCTTCTAAGTTCTTTCCAGTTTGTGCTCAGAGACCTAGCTTGCTTTGCTTTTCTGGGTTTAAACCGGATCGTAACACCCCCTCTGTCACATGTATAAATGCAACTATGCACGTCTATAAATATAACGACATATATTTTTAAAAAGATATACATCTACAACTACATATATAAATTTAACTACTCAGATCTATAACTACAACTATATAAACATATAAATACAACTATATAAATCTATAACTATATAGATACATAAATATAACTATATATATCCATAAATATCACTACATATCCATCTCCCTCCTATTTTGGGGGGTCCGGCACTCTCTCCTTCCCCCTCTGATTAGGGGGTGCGGGGGTGCTCTCCATCCCCCTCCGATTTGGGAGGGGCGGCTCTTTGTTCCCCTTTAATTCGGGGCTGTCGGCGCAGGGACCCGGCGGCCAGAAGGGGCTCCCCGGCTGTGAGACAGACGGGGCAGCGGGAAGAGCTGCCCGCAGCCTTTGAGCTGTGAAGAACAGCGGGATAGCCGTGCTTGGTCCGGACCTTCCCTTCTATTTTTCTTTTTTTTCCTGGGGGCCAGGGGGTCTCTGTCCCTCTCAGCCCTGGAGTGACTGCCCCGAGCATCCCCCGGCGTGACAGGGACAGAAATCCCCCCACTCCCGATTGTTCCCCGACAGGAGAGGCCTGAAGACACCACAGGACCGCCGAGGACGGGGAGGGACGGAGACAGTCCCGGGCCATGCGTGCTCCTCGCCCCAGCTGGGGCCGGGGGGGCTCCGGCCTCCTCCCCCATGGCGGAGGGCGGGGGCTTTGGGATTTGTTTGCATCGCAAGGGACTCACTGGGAGAGCAAAGATCACTCAAGGCATTTGATGTGATTTTTGCCAATTTTATTTTGGTTTACCTTGTTTACCGTGTTTTACCTTTGGCAGGCTGCGGGTGGTGCCCAAACTCTTCTGATTTTGTCCCTCATTGCCCCGGCACTTGCCCGTCCCTACCTTTGCCGAGCCGGGGTTGCTGTCCCTCGTTGCCCCGGCAGTTGCCTATCCCTACCTTTGCCGAGCCGGGGGTGCTGGCGCTCCCACTCCCATTTGGAGGGTCCGGCGCAGGTGCCTGAGAAGGGCGGCGGCGAGAAAAGGCGCATCGGCGGCGAGAAGCGGCGCAGCGGCGCATCCCATCTCCCTCCCGGCCACCCCCAGCACACACGCCCCGCCCCGGGGCTCCAGTGCCACGGCGCTGAGGGCCGGGCGGCTCCCGGGGCTCCGGCCTCGGGGCTTCTGCTCCTCTCCGCCCGCTCCGCTCCGCTGCTGCCGCCTCCGCGCCGGGACCGCAACTGAGGCCCCGCCACCGCCGCCGCCGCCTTATATAGGCAGCCTAAGCCCCGCCCCCCTGGGCGGCAGCCAATGGGAATCGAGCGCCAAGGTTCCACCTTGTGAGGAAACAATGAGGGGCGGGGCCAGAACGTAGCGGAGCGATCTGATTGGTCGAGAGGCGGTGGGTCAATGACATCACACCCCGGGCATTACCAAAACTCAGCGACAATGGAACCCTATCAAATATAAAAATTAAATAAAAAACGCCACCGGAGTGTGGCATTCAGCAGTGGCCGCTCTTGATTGGGGCCAGGTGAACCAGGGGATTTCTCCTCTGAAATCTCCTCTGTGCCGAGGGCTCCAAAGCTCCTGTTCACACGCTGTGCTTTGCATCCTTTTGCATTGATATCATTCGATTCAACGCTGCCCTTAACTCCCCGCTGGACGCTGCAAAGAGCGGTCTCAGAGCTCCGACAGCCCTCGGCTCTCGAGTGGTTATTCGGAAGCGTTGTCACCCAAGGGGAACCTCACGGAACCCAGCGTCCATTGTGACCCAGCGCGGCCTCGACAAAGCAAATATCAGCCAAGGCATTTAGTGTGCTGTTACGTTTGATTTCTGCCACTTTTATTGTGTCCAGGCACCCGGGGGACACTCGAGGGGTGTCCGTCCCTCTCGCCCTGGGAAATGCGTGTGGGGCCTGGGGGCCAGGGGGTCTCTGTCCCTCTCAGCCCTGGGCTGACCACCCCGAGCATCCCCCGGCATGACAGGGACAGAGATCCCCCCACTCCCGATCGTTCCCCGACAGGAGAGGCCTGAAGACACCACAGGACCGCCGAGGACGGGGAGGGACGGAGACAGTCCCGGGCCATGCGTGCTCCTCGCCCCAGCTGGGGCCGGGGGGCTCCGGCCTCCTCCCCCATGGCGGAGGGCGGGGGCTTTGGGATTTGTTTGCATCGCAAGGGACTCGCTGGGAGAGCAAAGATCACTCAAGGCATTTGATGTGATTTTTGCCAACTTTATTTTGTTTTACCTTGTTTTACCTTGTTTTACCGTGTTTTACCTTGTTTTACCGTGTTTTACCGTGTTTTACCTTGTTTTACCTTGTTTACCTGTTTTACCTTGTTTTACCTTGTTTTACCTTGTTTTACCGTGTTTTACCATGTTTTACCTTGTTTTACCTTGTTTTACCTTGTTTTACCTTGTTTTACCGTTTTACCTTGTTTTACCTTTTTTTACCTCGTTTACCTTGTTTTACCTTTGGCAGGCTGCGGATGGTGCCCGAACTCACTGGGTCTGGACCGCAGCTGAGGCCCTGCCACCGCCGCCGCCTTATATAGGCAGCCTAAGCCCCGCCCCCCTGGGCGGCAGCCAATGGGAATCGAGCGCCAAGGTTCCACATTGTGAGGAAACAATGAGGGGCGGGGCCAGAACGTAGCGGAGCGATCTGATTGGTCGAGAGGCGGTGGGTCAATGACATCACACCCCGGGCATTACCAAAACTCAGCGACAATGGAACCCTATCAAATATAAAAATTAAATAAAAAACGCCACCGGAGTGTGGCATTCAGCAGTGGCCGCTCTTGATTGGGGCCAGGTGAACCAGGGGATTTCTCCTCTGAAATCTCTCTGTGCCGAGGGCTCCAAAGCTCCTGTTCACACGCTGTGCTTTGCATCCTTTTGCATTGATATCATTCGATTCAACGCTGCCCTTAACTCCCCGCTGGACGCTGCAAAGAGCGGTCTCAGAGCTCCGACAGCCCTCGGCTCTCGAGTGGTTATTCGGAAGCGTTGTCACCCAAGGGGAACCTCACGGAACCCAGCGTCCATTGTGACCCAGCGCGGCCTCGACAAAGCAAATATCAGCCAAGGCATTTAGTGTGCTGTTACGTTTGATTTCTGCCACTTTTATTGTGTCCAGGCACCCGGGGGACACTCGAGGGGTGTCCGTCCCTCTCGCCCTGGGAAATGCGTGTGGGGCCTGGGGGCCAGGGGGTCTCTGTCCCTCTCAGCCCTGGGGGGACCACCCCGAGCATCCCCCGGCATGACAGGGACAGAGATCCCCCCACTCCCGATCGTTCCCCGACAGGAGAGGCCTGAAGACACCACAGGACCGCCGAGGACGGGGAGGGACGGAGACAGTCCCGGGCCATGCGTGCTCCTCGCCCCAGCTGGGGCCGGGGGGGCTCCGGCCTCCTCCCCCATGGCGGAGGGCGGGGGCTTTGGGATTTGTTTGCATCGCAAGGGACTCGCTGGGAGAGCAAAGATCACTCAAGGCATTTGATGTGATTTTTGCCAACTTTATTTTGTTTTACCTTGTTTTACCTTGTTTTACCTTGTTTTACCTTGTTTTACCTTGTTTTACCGTGTTTTACCTTGTTTTACCTTGTTTTACCTTGTTTTACCTTGTTTTACCTTGTTTTACCGTGTTTTACCATGTTTTACCTTGTTTTACCTTGTTTTACCTTGTTTTACCGTGTTTTACCTTGTTTTACCGTGTTTTACCTTGTTTTACCTTGTTTACCTTGTTTTACCTTTGGCAGGCTGCGGATGGTGCCCGAACTCACTGGGTCTGGACCGCAGCTGAGGCCCTGCCACCGCCGCCGCCTTATATAGGCAGCCTAAGCCCCGCCCCCTGGGCGGCAGCCAATGGGAATCGAGCGCCAAGGTTCCACATTGTGAGGAAACAATGAGGGGCGGGGCCAGAACGTAGCGGAGCGATCTGATTGGTCGAGAGGCGGTGGGTCAATGACATCACACCCCGGGCATTACCAAAACTCAGCGACAATGGAACCCTATCAAATATAAAAATTAAATAAAAAACGCCACCGGAGTGTGGCATTCAGCAGTGGCCGCTCTTGATTGGGGCCAGGTGAACCAGGGGATTTCTCCTCTGAAATATCCTCTGTGCCGAGGGCTCCAAAGCTCCTGTTCACACGCTGTGCTTTGCATCCTTTTGCATTGATATCATTCGATTCAACGCTGCCCTTAACTCCCCGCTGGACGCTGCAAAGAGCGGTCTCAGAGCTCCGACAGCCCTCGGCTCTCGAGTGGTTATTCGGAAGCGTTGTCACCCAAGGGGAACCTCACGGAACCCAGCGTCCATTGTGACCCAGCGCGGCCTCGACAAAGCAAATATCAGCCAAGGCATTTAGTGTGCTGTTACGTTTGATTTCTGCCACTTTTATTGTGTCCAGGCACCCGGGGGACACTCGAGGGGTGTCCGTCCCTCTCGCCCTGGGAAATGCGTGTGGGGCCTGGGGGCCAGGGGGTCTCTGTCCCTCTCAGCCCTGGGGGGACCACCCCGAGCATCCCCCGGCATGACAGGGACAGAGATCCCCCCACTCCCGATCGTTCCCCGACAGGAGAGGCCTGAAGACACCACAGGACCGCCGAGGACGGGGAGGGACGGAGACAGTCCCGGGCCATGCGTGCTCCTCGCCCCAGCTGGGGCCGGGGGGCTCCGGCCTCCTCCCCCATGGCGGAGGGCGGGGGCTTTGGGATTTGTTTGCATCGCAAGGGACTCGCTGGGAGAGCAAAGATCACTCAAGGCATTTGATGTGATTTTTGCCAACTTTATTTTGTTTTACCTTGTTTTACCTTGTTTTACTGTGTTTTACCTTGTTTTACCGTGTTTTACCTTGTTTTACCGTGTTTTACCTTGTTTTACCTTGTTTTACCGTGTTTTACCTTGTTTTACCTTGTTTTACCTTGTTTTACTGTGTTTTACCTTGTTTTACCTTGTTTTACCTTGTTTTACCTTGTTTTACCTTGTTTTACCGTGTTTTACCTTGTTTTACCGTGTTTACCTTTTTTACCTTTTACCTCGTTTACCTTGTTTTACCTTTGGCAGGCTGCGGATGGTGCCCGAACTCACTGGGTCTGGACCGCAGCTGAGGCCCTGCCACCGCCGCCGCCTTATATAGGCAGCCTAAGCCCCGCCCCCTGGGCGGCAGCCAATGGGAATCGAGCGCCAAGGTTCCACATTGTGAGGAAACAATGAGGGGCGGGGCCAGAACGTAGCGGAGCGATCTGATTGGTCGAGAGGCGGTGGGTCAATGACATCACACCCGGGCATTACCAAAACTCAGCGACAATGGAACCCTATCAAATATAAAAATTAAATAAAAAACGCCACCGGAGTGTGGCATTCAGCAGTGGCCGCTCTTGATTGGGGCCAGGTGAACCAGGGGATTTCTCCTCTGAAATCTCCTCTGTGCCGAGGGCTCCAAAGCTCCTGTTCACACGCTGTGCTTTGCATCCTTTTGCATTGATATCATTCGATTCAACGCTGCCCTTAACTCCCCGCTGGACGCTGCAAAGAGCGGTCTCAGAGCTCCGACAGCCCTCGGCTCTCGAGTGGTTATTCGGAAGCGTTGTCACCCAAGGGGAACCTCACGGAACCCAGCGTCCATTGTGACCCAGCGCGGCCTCGACAAAGCAAATATCAGCCAAGGCATTTAGTGTGCTGTTACGTTTGATTTCTGCCACTTTTATTGTGTCCAGGCACCCGGGGGACACTCGAGGGGTGTCCGTCCCTCTCGCCCTGGGAAATGCGTGTGGGGCCTGGGGGCCAGGGGGTCTCTGTCCCTCTCAGCCCTGGGCTGACCACCCCGAGCATCCCCCGGCATGACAGGGACAGAGATCCCCCCACTCCCGATCGTTCCCCGACAGGAGAGGCCTGAAGACACCACAGGACCGCCGAGGACGGGGAGGGACGGAGACAGTCCCGGGCCATGCGTGCTCCTCGCCCCAGCTGGGGCCGGGGGGGCTCCGGCCTCCTCCCCCATGGCGGAGGGCGGGGGCTTTGGGATTTGTTTGCATCGCAAGGGACTCGCTGGGAGAGCAAAGATCACTCAAGGCATTTGATGTGATTTTTGCCAACTTTATTTTGTTTTACCTTGTTTTACCTTGTTTTACCTTGTTTTACCGTGTTTTACCGTGTTTTACCTTGTTTTACCTTGTTTTACCTTGTTTTACCGTGTTTTACCTTGTTTTACCTTGTTTTACCTTGTTTTACCGTGTTTTACCGTGTTTTACCTTGTTTTACCGTGTTTTACCTTGTTTTACCTTTTTTTACCTCGTTTACCTTGTTTTACCTTTGGCAGGCTGCGGATGGTGCCCGAACTCACTGGGTCTGGACCGCAGCTGAGGCCCTGCCACCGCCGCCGCCTTATATAGGCAGCCTAAGCCCCGCCCCCTGGGCGCCAGCCAATGGGAATCGAGCGCCAAGGTTCCACATTGTGAGGAAACAATGAGGGGCGGGGCCAGAACGTAGCGGAGCGATCTGATTGGTCGAGAGGCGGTGGGTCAATGACATCACACCCCGGGCATTACCAAAACTCAGCGACAATGGAACCCTATCAAATATAAAAATTAAATAAAAAACGCCACCGGAGTGTGGCATTCAGCAGTGGCCGCTCTTGATTGGGGCCAGGTGAACCAGGGGATTTCTCCTCTGAAATCTCCTCTGTGCCGAGGGCTCCAAAGCTCCTGTTCACACGCTGTGCTTTGCATCCTTTTGCATTGATATCATTCGATTCAACGCTGCCCTTAACTCCCCGCTGGACGCTGCAAAGAGCGGTCTCAGAGCTCCGACAGCCCTCGGCTCTCGAGTGGTTATTCGGAAGCGTTGTCACCCAAGGGGAACCTCACGGAACCGAGCGTCCATTGTGACACAGCGGGGCCTCGACAAAGCAAATATCAGCCAAGGCATTTTGTGTGCTGTTAAGCTTGATTTCTGCCACTTTTATTGCGTTCAGGCGCCCGGGGGACGCTCGAGGGGTCTCCGTCCCTCTCGCCCTGGGAAATGCGTGTGGGGCCTGGGGGCCAGGGGGTCTCTGTCCCTCTCAGCCCTGGGCTGACCACCCCGAGCATCCCCCGGCATGACAGGGACAGAGATCCCCCACTCCCGATCGTTCCCCGACAGGAGAGGCCTGAAGACACCACAGGACCGCCGAGGACGGGGAGGGACGGAGACAGTCCCGGGCCATGCGTGCTCCTCGCCCCAGCTGGGGCCGGGGGGGCTCCGGCCTCCTCCCCCATGGCGGAGGGCGGGGGCTTTGGGATTTGTTTGCATCGCAAGGGACTCGCTGGGAGAGCAAAGATCACTCAAGGCATTTGATGTGATTTTTGCCAACTTTATTTTGTTTTACCTTGTTTTACCTTGTTTTACCGTGTTTTACCTTGTTTTACCGTGTTTTACCGTGTTTTACCTTGTTTTACCTTGTTTTACCGTGTTTTACCATGTTTTACCTTGTTTTACCTTGTTTTACCTTGTTTTACCGTGTTTTACCATGTTTTACCTTGTTTTACCTTGTTTTACCTTGTTTTACCTTGTTTTACCGTGTTTTACCTTGTTTTACCTTTTTTTACCTCGTTTACCTTGTTTTACCTTTGGCAGGCTGCGGATGGTGCCCGAACTCACTGGGTCTGGACCGCAGCTGAGGCCCTGCCACCGCCGCCGCCTTATATAGGCAGCCTAAGCCCGCCCCCTGGGCGGCAGCCAATGGGAATCGAGCGCCAAGGTTCCACATTGTGAGGAAACAATGAGGGGCGGGGCCAGAACGTAGCGAGCGATCTGATTGGTCGAGAGGCGGTGGGTCAATGACATCACACCCCGGGCATTACCAAAACTCAGCGACAATGGAACCCTATCAAATATAAAAATTAAATAAAAAACGCCACCGGAGTGTGGCATTCAGCAGTGGCCGCTCTTGATTGGGGCCAGGTGAACCAGGGGATTTCTCCTCTGAAATCTCCTCTGTGCCGAGGGCTCCAAAGCTCCTGTTCACACGCTGTGCTTTGCATCCTTTTGCATTGATATCATTCGATTCAACGCTGCCTTAACTCCCCGCTGGACGCTGCAAAGAGCTGGTCTCAGAGCTCCGACAGCCCTCGGCTCTCGAGTGGTTATTCGGAAGCGTTGTCACCCAAGGGGAACCTCACGGAAACCCAGCGTCCATTGTGACCCAGCGCGGGCCTCGACAAAGCAAATATCAGCCAAGGCATTAGTGTGCTGTTACGTTTGATTTCTGCCACTTTATTGTGTCCAGGCACCCGGGGGACACTCGAGGGGTGTCCGTCCCTCTCGCCCTGGAAATGCGTGTGGGGCCTGGGGGCCAGGGGGTCTCTGTCCCTCTCAGCCCTGGGCTGGACCACCCGAGCATCCCCCGGCATGACAGGGACAGAGATCCCCCCACTCCCGATCGTTCCCCGACAGGAGAGGCCTGAAGACACCACAGGACCGCCGAGGACGGGGAGGGACGGAGACAGTCCCGGGCCATGCGTGCTCCTCGCCCCAGCTGGGGCGGGGGGCTCCGGCCCTCCTCCCCCCATGGCGAGGGCGGGGGCTTTGGATTGTTTGCATTCGCAAGGGACTCGCTGGAGAGCAAAGATCACTCAAGGCATTTGATGTGATTTTTGCCAACTTTATTTGTTTTACCTTGTTTTTACCTTGTTTTACCGTGTTTTACCTTGTTTTACCGTGTTTACCGTGTTTTACCTTGTTTTACCTTGTTTCCGTGTTTACTGTTTACCTTGTTTTACCTTGTCTTTTTACCGTGTTTTACCATGTTTTACCTTGTTTTACTTGTTTACCTTGTTTTACCGTGTTTTACCTTGTTTTACGTGTTTTACCTTGTTTTACCTTTTTTACCTCGTTTACCTTGTTTTACCTTTGGCAGGGCTGCGGATGGTGCCCGAACTCACTGGGTCTGGACCGCAGCTGAGGCCCTGCCACCCCCGCCCGCCGCCTTATATAGGCAGCCTAAGCCCCGCCCCCCCTGGGCGGCAGCCAATGGGAATCGAGCGCCAAGGTTCCACATTGTGAGGAAACAATGAGGGGCGGGGGCCAGAACGTAGCGGAAGCGATCTGATTGGTCGAGAGGCGGTGGCGTCAATTGACATCACACCCCGGGCATTACCAAAACTTCAGCGACAATGGAAACCCTATCAAAATATAAAAATTAAATAAAAAACGCACCGGAGTGTGGCATCAGCAGTGGCCGCTCTTGATTGGGTGCCAGGTGAACCAGTGGATTTCTCCTCTTGAATATCCTCTGTGCCGAGGGCTCCAAAGCTCCTGTTCACACGCTTGTGCTTTGCATCCTTTTGCATTGATATCATTCGATTTCAACGCTGCCCTAACTCCCCGCTGGACGCTGCAAAGAGCGGTCTCAGAGCTCCGACAGCCCTCGGCTCTCGAGTGGTTATTCGGAAAGCGTTGTCACCCAAGGGGAACCTCACGGAACCCAGCGTCCATTGTGACCCAGCCGCGGCCTCGACAAAGCAAATATCAGCCAAGGCATTTAGTGTGCTGTTACGTTTGATTTCTGCCACTTTTATTGTGTCCAGGCACCCGGGGGACACTCGAGGGGTGTCCGTCCCTCTCGCCCTGGAAATGCGTGTGGGGCCTGGGGGCCAGGGGGTCTCTGTCCCTCTCAGCCCTGGGCTGACCACCCGAGCATCCCCCGGCATGACAGGGACAGAGATCCCCCCACTCCCGATCGTTCCCCGACAGGAGAGGCCTGAAGACACCACAGGACCGCCGAGGACGGGGAGGGACGGAGACAGTCCCGGGCCATGCGTGCTCCTCGCCCCAGCTGGGGCCGGGGGGCTCCGGCCTCCTCCCCCATGGCGGAGGGCGGGGCTTTGGGATTTGTTTGCATCGCAAGGGACTCGCTGGGAGAGCAAAGATCACTCAAGGCATTTGATGTGATTTTTGCCAACTTTATTTTGTTTTACCTTGTTTTACCTTGTTTTACCCTGTTTTACCGTGTTTTACCTTGTTTTACCTTGTTTTACCTTGTTTTACCGTGTTTTACCTGTTTTACCTTGTTTTACCTTGTTTTACCGTGTTTTACCGTTTTACCTTGTTTTACCGTGTTTTACCTTGTTTTACCTTTTTTTACCTCGTTTACCTTGTTTTACCTTTGGCAGGCTGCGGATGGTGCCCGAACTCACTGGGTCTGGACCGCAGCTGAGGCCCTGCCACCGCCGCCGCCTTATATAGGCAGCCTAAGCCCCGCCCCCCTGGGCGGCAGCCAATGGGAATCGAGCGCCAAGGTTCCACATTGTGAGGAAACAATGAGGGGCGGGGCCAGAACGTAGCGGAGCGATCTGATTGGTCGAGAGGCGGTGGGTCAATGACATCACACCCTGGGCATTACCAAAACTCAGCGACAATGGAACCCTATCAAATATAAAAATTAAATAAAAAACGCCACCGGAGTGTGGCATTCAGCAGTGGCCGCTCTTGATTGGGGCCAGGTGAACCAGGGGATTTCTCCTCTGAAATCTCCTCTGTGCCGAGGGCTCCAAAGCTCCTGTTCACACGCTGTGCTTTGCATCCTTTTGCATTGATATCATTCGATTCAACGCTGCCCTTAACTCCCCGCTGGACGCTGCAAAGAGCGGTCTCAGAGCTCCGACAGCCCTCGGCTCTCGAGTGGTTATTCGGAAGCGTTGTCACCCAAGGGGAACCTCACGGAACCCAGCGTCCATTGTGACCCAGCGCGGCCTCGACAAAGCAAATATCAGCCAAGGCATTTAGTGTGCTGTTACGTTTGATTTCTGCCACTTTTATTGTGTCCAGGCACCCGGGGGACACTCGAGGGGTGTCCGTCCCTCTCGCCCTGGGAAATGCGTGTGGGGCCTGGGGGCCAGGGGGTCTCTGTCCCTCTCAGCCCTGGGGACCACCCGAGCATCCCCCGGCATGACAGGGACAGAGATCCCCCCACTCCCGATCGTTCCCGACAGGAGAGGCCTGAAGACACCACAGGACCGCGAGGACGGGGAGGGACGGAGACAGTCCCGGGCCATGCGTGCTCCTCGCCCCAGCTGGGGCCGGGGGGGCTCCGGCCTCCTCCCCCATGGCGGAGGGCGGGGGCTTTGGGATTTGTTTGCATCGCAAGGGACTCGCTGGGAGAGCAAAGATCACTCAAGGCATTTGATTGTGATTTTTGCCAACTTTATTTTGTTTTACCTTGTTTTACCTAGTTTACCTTGTTTTACCCTTGTTTTACCCTTGTTTTTACCGTGTTTTTACCGATGTTTTACCTTGTTTTACCGTGTTTTACCGTGTTTACCTTGTTTTACCTTTGTTTTACCCTTGTTTTTACCGTGTTTACCGATGTTTTTACCTTGTTTTTACCTTGTTTTACCTTGTTTTTACCTGTTTACCGTGTTTTACCTTGTTTTACCTGTTTACCTTGTTTTACCTTTTTTTACCTCGTTTACCTTGTTTTACCTTTGGCAGGCTGCGGATGGTGCCCGAACTCACTGTGGTCTGGACCGCAGCTGAGGCCCTGCCACCGCCGCCGCCTTATATAGCAGCCTAACCCCGCCCCCTGGGCGGCAAGCCAAATGGGAATCGAGCGCCAAGGTTCCACATTGTGAGGAAACAATGAGGGGCGGGCCAGAACGTAGCGGAAGCGATCTGATGGTCGAGAGGCGGTGGGTCAATGACATCACACCCCTGGGCATTACCAAAAACTTCAGCACAATGAACCCTATCAAATATAAAAAATTAAATAAAAAACGCCACCGGAGTGTGGGCATTCAGCAGTGGCCGCTCTTGATTGGGGCCAGGTGAACCAGGGGATTTCTCCTCTGAAAATCTCCTCTGTGCCGAGGGCTCCAAAGCTCCTGTATCACACGCTGTGCTTTGCATCCTTTTGCATTGATATCATTCGATTTCAACGCTGCCCTTAACTCCCGCTGGACGCTGCAAAGAGCGGTCTCAGAGCTCCGACAGCCCTCGGCTCTCGAGTGTTATTCGGAAGCGTTGTCACCCAAGGGGAACCTCACGGAACCCAGCGTCCATTGTGACCCAGCGCAGGCCCTCGACAAGCAAATATCCAGCCAAGGCATTAGTGTGCTGTTACGTTTTGATTTCTGCCACTTTTATTGTGTCCAGGCACCCGGGGGACACTCGAGGGGTGTCCGTCCCTCTCGCCCTGGGAAATGGTGTGGGGCCTGGGGCCAGGGGCGTCTCCTGTCCCTCTCACGCCCTGGGCTGACCACCCCCGCAGCATCCCCCCGGCATGACAGGGACAGAGATCCACCCACTCCGATCGTTCCCCGACAGGAGAGGCCTGAAGACACCACAGGACCGCCGAGGACGGGGAGGGACGGAGACAGTCCCGGGCCATGCGTGCTCCTCGCCCCAGCTGGGGCGGGGGGGCTCCGGCTCCTCCCCCCATGGCGGAGGGCGGGGGCTTTGGGATTTGTTTGCATCCGCAAGGGACTTCGCTGGGAGAGCAAAGATCACTCAAGGCATTTGATGTGATTTTTGCCAACTTTATTTTGTTTTAACCTTGTGTTTACCGTGGTTTTACCTTGTTTTACCTGTGTTTTACCGTGTTTTTACCGTGTTTTTACCTTGTTTTACCTGTTTTACCTTGTTTACCTTGTTTTATGTACCGTGTTTTACCTTGTTTTACCTTGTTTTACTTGTTTACCATGGTTTTTACCTTGTTTTACCGTGTTTTACCTTGTTTTACCTTTTTTTACCTCGTTTACCTTGTTTTACCTTTGGCAGGCCTGCGGATGGTTGCCCGAACTCACTGGGTCTGGACCGCAGCTGAGGCCCTGCCACCGCCGCCGCCTTATATAGGCAGCCTAAGCCCCGCCCCCCTGGGCGGGCAGCCAATGGGAATCGAGCGCCAAGGTTCCACATTTGTGAGGAAACAATGAGGGGCGGGGGCCAGAACGTAGCGGAGCGATCTGATTGGTCGAGAGGCGGTGGGTCCAATGACATCACACCCGGGCCATTACCAAAACTCAGCGGACAATGGAACCCTATCAAATATTAAAAATTAAAATAAAAAACGCCACCGGAGTGTGGCATTCAGCAGTGGCCGCTCTTGATTGGGGCCAGGTGAACCAGGGGATTTCTCCTCTGAAAATCTCCTCTGTGCCGAGGGCTCCAAAGCTCCTGTTCACACGCTGTGCTTTGCATCCTTTTGCATTGATATCATTCGATTCAACGCTGCCCTTAACTCCCCGCTGGAGGCTGCAAAGAGCGGTCTCAGAGCTCCGACAGCCCTCGGCTCTCGAGTGGTTATTCGGAAGCGTTGTCCACCCAAGGGGAACCTCACGGAACCCAGACGTCCATTGTGACCCAGCGCGGCCTCGACAAAGCAAATATCAGCCAAGGCATTTAGTGTGCTGTTACGTTTGATTTTCTGCCACTTTTATTGTGTCCAGGCACCCGGGGGACACTCGAGGGGTGTCCGTCCCTCTCGCCCTGGGAAATGCGTGTGGGGCCTGGGGGCCAGGGGTCTCTGTCCCTCTTCAGCCCTGGGGGGACCACCCCGAGCATCCCCCCGGCATGACAGGGACAGAGATCCCCCCACTCCCGATCGTTCCCCGACAGGAGAGGCCTGAAGACACCACAGGACCGCCGAGGACGGGGAGCGGACGGAAGACAGTCCCGGGGCCATGCGTGCTCCTCGCCCCAGCTGGGGCCGGGGGGCTCCGGCCTCCTCCCCCATGGCGGAGGGCGGGGCTTTGGGATTTGTTTGCATCGCAAGGGGACTCGCTGGGAGAGCAAAGATCACTCAAGCATTTGATGTGATTTTTGCCAACTTTATTTTGTTTTACTTGTTTTACCTTGTTTTACCGTGTTTTACTTGTTTATCCTTGTTTTACCGTGTCTTTAACCGTGTTTTACCGTGTTTACCTTGTTTACCTTGTTTTACCTTGTTTTACCGTGTTTTACCATGTTTACCTTTGTTTTTACCTTGTTTTACCTTGTTTTACCGTGTCTTTACCTTGTTTACCTTTTTTTACTTGTTTACCTTGTTTTACTTTGGCAGGCTGCGGATGGTGCCCGAACTCACTGGGTCTGGACCGCAGCTGAGGCCCTGCCACCGCCGCCGCCTTATATAGGCAGCCTAAGCCCCGCCCCCCTGGGCGGCAGCCAATGGGAATCGAGCGCCAAGGTTCCACATTGTGAGGAAAACAATGAGGGGCGGGGCCAGAACGTAGCGGAGCGATCTGATTGGTCGAGAGGCGGTGGGTCAATGACATCACACCCCGGGCATTACCAAAAACTCAGCGACAATGGAACCCTATCAAATATAAAAATTAAATAAAAAACGCCACCGGAGTGTGGCATTCAGCAGTGGCCGCTCTTGATTGGGGCCAGGTGAACCAGGGGATTTCTCCTCTGAAATCTCCTCTGTGCCGAGGGCTCCAAAGCTCCTGTTCACCACGCTGTGCTTTGGCATCCTTTTGCATTGATATCATTCGATTCAACGCTGCCCTTAACTCCCCGCTGGACGCTGCAAAGAGCGGTCTCAGAGCTCCGACAGCCCTCGGCTCTCGAGTGGTTATTCGGAAGCGTTGTCACCCAAGGGAACCTCACGGAACCCAGCGTCCATTGTGACCCAGCGCGGCCTCGACAAAGCAAATATCAGCCAAGGCATTTAGTGTGCTGTTACGTTTGATTTCTGCCACTTTTATTGTGTCCAGGCACCCGGGGACACTCGAGGGGTGTCCGTCCCTCTCGCCCTGGGAAATGCGTGTGGGGCCTGGGGGCCAGGGGGTCTCTGTCCCTCTCAGCCCTGGGCTGACCACCCCGAGCATCCCCCGGCATGACAGGGACAGAGATCCCCCCCACTCCCGATCGTTCCCCGACAGGAGAGGCCTGAAGACACCACAGGACCGCCGAGGACGGGGAGGGACGGAGACAGTCCCGGGCCATGCGTGCTCCTCGCCCCAGCTGGGGCCGGGGGGGCTCCGGCCTCCTCCCCCATGGCGGAGGGCGGGGGCTTTGGGATTTGTTTGCATCGCAAGGGACTCGCTGGGAGAGCAAAGATCACTCAAGGCATTTGATGTGATTTTTGCCAACTTTATTTTGTTTTACCTTGTTTTACTTGTTTTACCTGTGTTTTACCTTGTTTTACCGTGTTTTACCTTGTTTTACCGTGTTTTACCTTGTTTACCTTGTTTACCGTGTTTTACCTGTTTTACCTTGTTTTACCTTGTTTTACCGTGTTTTACCTTGTTTTACCGTGTTTTACCTTGTTTTACCTTGTTTTACCGTGTTTTACCTTGTTTTACCGTGTTTTACCGTGTTTTACCTTGTTTTACCTTGTTTTACCGTGTTTTACCGTGTTTTACCTTGTTTTACCTTGTTTTACCTTGTTTTACCGTGTTTTACCTTGTTTTACCGTGTTTTACCTTGTTTTACCGTGTTTTACCTTGTTTTACCTTTTTTTACCTTGTTTACCTTGTTTTACCTTTGGCAGGCTGCGGATGGCGCCCGAACTCACTGGGTCTGGACCGCAGCTGAGGCCCTGCCACCGCCGCCGCCTTATATAGGCAGCCTAAGCCCCGCCCCCCCGGGCGGCAGCCAATGGGAATCGAGCGCCAAGGTTCCACATTGTGAGGAAACAATGAGGGGCGGGGCCAGAACGTAGCGGAGCGATCTGATTGGTCGAGAGGCGGTGGGTCAATGACATCACACCCCGGGCATTACCAAAACTCAGCGACAATGGAACCCTATCAAATATAAAAATTAAATAAAAAACGCCACCGGAGTGTGGCATTCAGCAGTGGCCGCTCTTGATTGGGGCCAGGTGAACCAGGGGATTTCTCCTCTGAAATCTCCTCTGTGCCGAGGGCTCCAAAGCTCCTGTTCACACGCTGTGCTTTGCATCCTTTGCATTGATATCATTCGATTCAACGCTGCCCTTAACTCCCCGCTGGACGCTGCAAAGAGCGGTCTCAGAGCTCCGACAGCCCTCGGCTCTCGAGTGGTTATTCGGAAGCCGTTGTCACCCAAGGGGAACCTCACGGAACCCAGCGTCCATTGTGACCAGCGCGGCCTCGACAAAAGCAAATATTCAGCCAAGGCATTTAGTGTGCTGTTACGTTTGATTTCTGCCACTTTTATTGTGTCCAGGCACCCGGGGGACACTCGAGGGTGTCCGTCCCTCTCGCCCTGGGAAATGCGTGTGGGGCCTGGGGGCCAGGGGTCTCTGTCCCTCTCAGCCCTGGGCTGACCACCCCGAGCATCCCCCGGCATGACACGGGACAGAGATCCCCCCACTCCCCGATCGTTCCCCGACAGGAGAGGCCTGAAGACACCAACAGGACCGCCGAGGACGGGGAGGGACGGAGACAGTCCCCGGGCCATGCGTGCTCCTCGCCCCAGCTGGGGCCGGGGGGCTCCGGCCTCCTCCCCCATGGCGGAGGGCGGGGGCTTTGGGATTTGTTTGCATCGCAAGGGACTCGCTGGGAGAGCAAAGATCACTCAAGGCATTTGATGTGAATTTTTGCCAACTTTATTTTTGTTTTACCTTGTTTTACCCTGTTTTTACCGTGTTTTACCTTGTTTTACCGTGTTTTACCGTGTTTTACCTTGTTTTACCTTGTTTTACCGTGTTTTACCGTGTTTTACCTTGTTTTACCGTGTTTTACCTTGTTTTACCGTGTTTTACCTTGTTTTACCTTGCTTTACCTTGTTTTACTCTGTTTTACCGTGTTTTACCTTGTTTTACCGTGTTTTACCTTGTTTTACCTTGTTTTACCTTGTTTACCTTGTTTTTACCTTTGGGCAGGGCTGCGGATGGTGCCCGAACTCACTAGGTCTGGACCGCAGCTGAGGGCCCTGCCACCGCCGCCGCCTTATATAGGCAGCCTAAGCCCCGCCCCCCTGGGCGGCAGCCAATGGGAATCGAGGCGCCAAGGTTCCACATTGTGAGGAAACAATGAGGGGCGGGGCCAGAACGTAGCGGAGCGATCTGATTGGTCGAGAGGCCGGTGGGTCAATGGACATCACACCCCGGGCATTACCAAAACTCAGCGACAATGGAACCCTATCAAATATAAAAATTAAATAAAAAACGCCACCGGAGTGTGGCATTCAGCAGTGGCCGCTCTTGATTGGCGGCCAGGTGAACCAGGGGATTTCTCCTCTGAAATCTCCTCTGTGCTGAGGGCTTCCAAAGCTCCTGTTCACACGCTGTGCTTTGCATCCTTTTGCATTGATTATCATTCGATTCAAACGCTGCCCTTAACTCCCCGCTGGACGCTGCAAAGAGCGGTCTCAGAGCTCCGACAGCCCTCGGCTCTCGAGTGGTTTATTCGGAAGCGTTGTCACCAAGGGGAACCTCACGGAACCCAGCGTCCATTGTGACCCAGCGCGGCCTCGACAAAGCAAATATCAGCCAAGGCATTTAGTGTGCTGTTACGTTTGATTTCCTGCCACTTTTATTGTGTCCAGGCACCCGGGGGACACTCGAGGGGTGTCCGTTCCCTCTCGCCCTGGGAAATGCGTGTGGGGCCTGGGGGCCAGGGGGTCTCTGTCCCTCTCAGCCCTGGGCTGACCACCCCGAGCATCCCCCGGCATGACAGGGACAGAGATCCCCCCACTCCCGATCGTTCCCGACAGGAGAGGCCTGAAACACCCAGGACCCCGAGGACGGGAGGGACGGAGACAGTCCCGGGCCATCCGTGCTCCTCACCCCAGCTGGCTGGGGGGCTCCAGCCTCCGCTCCCATGCGGAGGGTGGGGGCTTTGGGATTTGTTTGCATCGCAAGCGACTCGCTGGGAAAGCAAAGATCACTCAAGGCATTTGATGTAATTTTTGCCAATTTTATTTTGGTTTACCTTGTTTTACCTTTTGGCGGGCTGTGGGTGTTGTCCAAACTCTTCCGATTTATTCCCGCATTGCCCCAGCGCTGCTGGGGCCCTACCTTTGCCCCCGGAAAGTGCTGCCACCAAACCAAACGGGGGAGGTGTCCCACCCGGCCGCGCTGCGTTAAACAAGTGTCCTCCAGCCCCTCCGTGCCCTGCCTCCCACAGCTGCAGGGCAGCGCTTAGCGCTGGCCACCGCAGGGCCACGTCCAGCTGCTGCCAAGTCTCTGGCCACTGCTGAGTGTACTAGTTTGAAAACAAACCAGTGGGAGGCACCAAGTCAGAATAACAATTTAATGGGAAATTAAAGAAAAGGGAAAAAAATGGTAAAAGAAAACACTGTCAAACTGACAGAGTAAGTACAACCTGACACCCTGTTAGCAGGGTGGTGGTAGCAGTCTGGTAGAATGGTGGCTGCAGTCCTCTGAAGCAGTGATCCTGTAGTAAAAGAGTCTGCTCTTCCTCAGAAAGTCCAATGGTGGCTGTGTAGCTCCTGTCCTCTGGAAATCCAGTGGGAAGGGGTGTCTCTGGTGGTCAGAGTCCCAGATTATATCCACGATGGGATGCTTGGTTCCTCCCTCTGGGTGGAGCATCTCACAATGGGGTAATGAGTCATGAGGCAAAGTGTTGATTAGGCTCATTAACAGAAAGATAGTCCGGAGGGAGTTACCTCTGAGTCAGGCGGCAGGACAATGATGGGCAATTAAACAGAAAGGTAGTCTGGGGGGAGGAGGCAAGGAAACACTTACCCCACCTGGTTTCAACAGCTCCTGAGGATGGTAATAGAATATACTGCAACCCAGGACACTGAGCCGCTACGAGCAGGCCTCCTGTGACCATGGCCTGGCAGTGCTGGCCACAAAGTTTCTGTGAAACAGAGCGTCCTGCCGCTGTATCCAACGCGCCTGCACAAGCCATCACAAAAAACACTCGCCCAAGGCAGACACGCTATCACAGGCGGCCGATCCACGCCTTAAGCATCATGCCTGGAAATAGCGGCTGGCCAGGAAGTGCTAATGTCGCCACTGCCACAGCAGCAGCAGCAGACACACCGCTATTAGCGGGGCTGGAGCTGTCCCCAGCTTGTATAACAAACAAAGGAATGCGAGAGAGACCAGAAGAGAGACCCAGAGCCGTCGCTCCCCTTCGGAACACCACAATATCGTCACCGTCCCTACACTGCTGACCGCCCTGCCTGGACGGCCCACAACCAGACACACTTGCACAAGCCAAAGCCTTGTACGCCTTCTTCATCAAGGTGTTGGAGCTCTAAGTTTCCCATGGTTCTAAAGTTTCCCGTTCCTAGAGTTAAGTGGTTAAGTTGTAACTTTTAAGTTAAGAAGCCTGCCGCATGCCACTTTGAGAGTTTGGATCGCTGGTAATCCCATTTGACAGCTTTTGGATAGGATTGTTACATCGCCAATGATACAATGGGATCCATCTCTGGCTGAAAGGGCCTCGGCCTGTTGGGCTGTGTTTGTAAGCCTGTCTCCAAGGGCCCTGCAGACAGGATGACAGATGCTGCTTTCATATTTAAAAAAAAAGGGGGGATTTTTGTGGTGGTCAGCAGCTGGCCCTGAAGGCCTCACAATAAGAATTAATCCCATTTTATAACTCCCTGTTTATAACTGAAATAATTAAGACAGAACTGAATCTTAGCGTTGCAGTTGCCGGCTGGCTTTGGCCTTTGAGCTCAACCGTGGCATTTGGTTTAGGGCTGAGCAGTTAGGAAGGGGCTGGGAATTGGGACTGGCCTCGGCGTTAGGGCTGGGTTTTACATTAGAGCTGCCATTGGCGTGAAGGCTAAATGTGGCATTTGCCTTCGGCCCGGCCTTGGCATTGGGTCTGAAGCTGCACGGGTCTGCCACTGGCATGGGATGAAATCCGGGGCTGTGAGCGTGTCTAAACATGGAGTGAGACTGAGATCAGGATGGGCATGCCATTTGGGACCGAGCGCACGTCCAGCCAGAACAGGGGAGACGTCACTGCGGGATGTCCCTGGCATCGTCCCCGCCCTGCTCAGGCACCACCAAACCTGGCGGCAGCTGGCTGGGCCAAGATGCAGGTGCTGCCAGCTCTGGCTGCTCCCCGGTGCGGGTTCTCCCGCTTCCGGGTGCTGCCAGCCCCCCTCCAGCTCTGCGGGAGCCCCTTTAGGCACTGCAAGGGTGATTGGCCCCAAACCAGCCAAGAGACACTTCTGAGACAAAGTCCAAGAAGCGGGTATTTGCTGTATTCAGCGCGCGGGCCGTGCGGGGATGGCTCCTCCGAACACGCACGCACCCCAGGCACGCAGGCAGTTTGCAAGATATGGTTGCAATTTATGCATCTTCATCCTTTTCCCCAGAAAGGTGTGGTTATGCAAACTATGTCTTATAAGTTGTTATCAGCACTAGCATAGGCCGGAGCGCAGGCGCGCTGCTCCCTGGTGCTCGCGCTGAGGAAGGCTCGGTGTGGTTTGGATGAAGGCTGAACGTCTTCCTCGCTTTGCGCTTTCCAACCTTTCTTTCCTGGGCATGCGCAGTCTCTTGCTACCTGTTTCAGCGTTTTCTTCACTGGATCTAGCAAGCTTCTGTTCCCTATCTTTTGCCAAGTTCTTCAGCGAGCTTCTACACTGCTTCCAGTGTATCTAATTCTAGCCTCAGGATACTAAAGCATGCCTAAGTTTTAAACCCTTTCACCCCGTGACCCAGGGTCCATCTTCAGTGTAGCCTTTTGACTGCCCAGTGTGTACCTTTGAAGGGCCTTCAAATAAATACATCCTTTCATTCTCTTATTCTTGTCTAGTCTCTGTGGTTTAGGTGGCCCCCTCTGGCATCACCCCTGCCACAGCTGGGCAGAGGAAGAGAAAATTTAATGAAGACTTCCTTAGTTGAGATAAGGACTGGGAAAAAATACTCCAAGGGCAAAGCAGGCTCAACTTAGAAGTAGAAAGTGAATTTATTACTAAGAAAATCAGAGGAGGATAATGAGAAGAAAAAGAAGCCCTTAAAATCACCTTTTTTTTCCCACAACCCTTTCCTCTTTCCAACCGACAGTGCAGGGAGTTCAGGGCATGGGAGTTTGTTGGCTGTTCGTCACCCGAGATCTTCCTCCACTGTTCAGGGAGAGAAGTTCCTTCCCCTGCTGTCCCGTGAGGTCCCTCCCACAGGAGACAGTTCTCTGTTAGTTCTTATTTTCTCCCTGAATTTATTATCATCAAATCAGATTAGGATAATGACAAAACCAAATTTTCTAAACACCTTACTCCCACCCCTCCTTCTTCCCTGGCTCAGTGACTCCTGATCTTCTCTAGCTCCTTGGCTGCCGCAGTATAGGGAGATGAGGAAAGAACATTGTGGTTAGTCCATCACATGGTTGTCTCTGCCACTCTTCCTCCTCAGGGCAAGGATTCCTCACACTCTCTCTGCTCCAGTGCAAGGGAGAAGACTGTGTCCCAAGGGAGACAGTCCTTCCAGGAAATTCTCCAATGTGAGTCCTTCCCAATGGTTGCAGTTTCTACACAAAACTGCTTCAGTGTGGGTCTCTTCCACAGGGTCAGTCCCTCAGGACAGGCTGCTCCAGAGTGGGTCCCTCACAGGGTCACAAGTCCTGCCAACAAACCTGCTCCAGTGTGGGTCCCTCTCTCTACAGGAGTCTACTCCAGTGTGGGCTTCACACACGGTCACAGCATCCTTTGGGCATCCACTGCTCCAGTCTGGGTTCCTCCATGGGCTGCAGGTGGATCTCTGCACCCCTGTGCCCTCCAATGGACTGCAGGGACACAGCTGCCTCACCATGGGCTGCCCCGCAGGCAGAAACTCAGCTATTGCGCCTGGAGCAACTCCTGCCCCCTCCTTCTGCCCAGACTGGGTGTCTGCAGGGCTGCTCCTCTCACATGTTCTCACTCCTCTTTCTGGCTGCAATTGATGTTGCACAGCAACTTCTTTCTCCTTCTAAGTGCGTCATCACACCATCCCTGATGGGCTCAGCCTTGGCTAGCGGTGGGTCCATCCTGGAGCCAGCTGAAATTGACTCTGCTGGACAAGCAGCTCCACACAGAAGCCACCGCTGCAGTCTCACTGCTACCAAAACCTGGCCACGCAAACCCAATGCAATACATCATAAAAGCATCAGTTTTCTTTGGCAAATTGGGTGCCCCAGCTGAGTGCTATCAGTTGGAGTTGAGTCTCTGCTCATGCTGTGCAAAGAGTGTGTCTCCCCTGAGCTGGACGCACACCTCTACCCTGATGGCTCTTGTGGAGATCTGTTTAACCACTGCTTTTCTGATCCCATACTGTTCCCCCCACTTTCCCCTGCCCCTAGCCCTGGCCACTCCCTTGGGCTCTCCCTATTGGTTCCTGTACCCCAACTCTGCCCATGTGTTAGGGACCGAGTCCGGAGAGCTGGCCAGATAAACGACACGTACACCGATACAATTAAGCACCGTTCTCCCTTTATTGTTCAACTATGCAAGCTTATATCTACTTTTGCAAAGATTCATGCCCAGTCCCGCTAGATGGCCTCTAATCAACGGGGGAGGTGACCAGTGTATACCTTGCAAAGGACTCTCAGGGCTGCCTGCAGCCAGGTGCTTTCCAAGCCTGCCTGTAGCCAGGGGCCTGTTCAGGGGCTTTTCCTCAGCAACCCTGGGTTGTCCAATCTTTCCAGGGGTATCATATGCCCCTATTCCATAAGGAATCCCTCTACACCCATGTACCGCCCCTGAGCAAACCCCCTGCGCCTGAATCAGGAGGTCTGTCTGCCTCTGGAGATCATCAGGATGGGATGTAACCTTTAAAGGTCCTCTGAAACCCTCAGGGAGGGACCCTTCTTGCCTCCTTCGCCATCACTGTGTTGTAGAGCTGATAGCTGGCCGGACCAAAAGTGCAGGGCCATCCGAAAAGGACTCCTGGAGGACAGAATGGCTGCCCTGCCCTAAGCAGCCCCGCTGAGCTCCCAGGGAAAGCTGCAGCTTGCTAAACTGAACCTAGCACTGCAACAAATGGCATCCCAAAGTGAGGCATCTGAGAAGAAGTGCCCTGGAGAGCCTAGTCACATTTGGGAAGCCATTTCCCCGACATGAAGCTTGCGTTTCAGTGAGACAACCGAAGGGACAGCTGGTAGCCCTTGAGAAAAGTAGTGCTTTTAAAAAGGGGTCAGCTGGACAGTGACGGATCACACCAAGTGCCTTAAGTTGATTCCCCATTCTGGAAAGCCCTGAAGAGGAGCCTGGCAGGACTGGTAAGAGAGTGGGAGACTCTTTGTGCTGGTAAGCCTCAAAAGGGAGCCGGGAAAGGCCTGGTTCGGAGGATGGTTTTTTTCTTTTTAGTTTTATCCTTTTGCCTCGGTTTGGGTGGAGGGTTGGGGGTGGGTTCTTGTCGAGGTGAAGGAGGTCGCGCCTCATGTGAAGCCCCTGGCAAGAAAAAAACCCATCCCTAACAAGAGAAGATGCAAATTCAGTGCCCCCAGTTTGGGTTTTTTAAGATTAGCAGTGCGTGGGAGGCCCTTGCGCGCGAGAGATAAAAAGAACTAACCTTTGTTTTGTTTCACTCAGTCATCTGGAAACAGAAACCTCTGGTTCTCTCCCTCTGACCCTCAGGAGAGATCGGGAAATGTTCTGACCCTTCTCTATCTCCCCTGTCCCCTCACCGAGCTACGGCTGATCACCCCGGCCCGGGAGCCCTCCCTAAACCCTTATCCCGACCTCCCAAACTCCTGCCGTGTCGACTCTAAACAGAAGCCAGGATGGTGGCAACACATAGCAAGCCACGCCACGCTTCTTTCTTCTTGTACTCCGTATCTTCCCGTGCGTGCGAAAACCCTTGGCCCCTCCTTAGCCCTGCCCCATGTGTCGCTCGGTGTTCCTGCGTCGGTCTCCTTCCCGCCCAAGACGCAGAGTCCCTCCCCGGAGCGGTGTGTGTGCCCCCGGAAGCCCCTCCCCCGTCACTGGGTTTCCCATTCTGACCGCGGCCCCCCCTCCTTCCCCGGGCCGCCCGGGCTGCCGTGGAAGCCTCTTCCCTGCCAGCAGCAGGCAGCGCCCATGTTTACGCCCCTGTTCACCCGCGAGCCCTTCCCGTTCCATCCCTATCTCAGCCCCTCCCTCCCATATCCGCTGGTTTCCTCACTTCCCGAACCTGGAAGTGCGTGTGGCGCTGGCCCGGCGCGAGACCCCCTGGCCCCCGCTGGCACTGCTCCGCCAGGGCCGTGCAGCCTGCTGCAGTCCTGCCCCGGGCCACCCTCCCTCCCCCTCTGCTGGCCAGCTCGGGACTGTGGCACAAGAGCAGCGCCAGCGCCGAAAGTAAGGAAAAAAAAAAGTGGCAGTGGCTTGGCGAGAGATGCCCCAGCCTGCCTCCCTGCCGGCCCCGGCCCCAGGACTGCGGACTGCGCGGGGCGGGCCCAGCCACAAGGAGTAAGTATTGGTGCGGGAGCGGCGGCTGCGCCAGGGAAAAGGGCCTGGCCTGGGGACCGTGCGACCCAGCCTTCCCCGAGGATCAGCATGGACCAGAAGTGAAACAAAGAGAAACCAAAAAGATGCCGCCCCAGCAGAAGAAAGAACGCAATAAGCTACAAAAGCAGCTGCTGTGTGAGAACTCAACCAGCACCAATCTCCAAAGTCAACAATAACCAGCCGCCTCATCATTTTAAATTTAACTATTTTGCATTGTTTTACCATTTTTTCTGTTGTATAAAAATTATGCCTTTCCCTTTTCAATTTAATATGAAAGGGGGAGATGTGGTGATCTGTTTACCCACTGCTTTTCTCATCCCATATTGTTCCCCCCACTTTCCCCTGCCCCTAGCCCTGGCCACTCCCTTGGGCTCTCCCTACTGTTCCTGTACCCCAACTCCGCCCATGTACCACCCTGAGCCCCTGAGCAAACCCCCTGCGCCTGAATCAGGAGGTCTCTCTGCCTTTGGGGATCACCAGGATGGGATGTAACCTTTAAAGGTCCTCTGAAACCCTCAGGGAGGGACCCTTCTTGCCTCCTTCACCATCACTGGGTTGTAGAGCTGATAGCTGGCCAGAGCAAAAGTGCGGGGCCATCCAAAAATGAAAAGGACAGAATGGCTGCCCTGCCCTAAGCAGCCCCGCTGAGCTCCCAGGGAAAGCTGCAGCTTGCTAAACTAAACCTAGCACTGCTCCAGGCTCTGGAAATGAAGGACAACTGCAGAAGAACAAGGTCTTTGAGAGAGAGAGACGTTTAAACACTCAAAGAGAGATGCAGGGACTTTTATTGTTTATGGTAGTTGACAGCAGTGATGATGTGTTGGCTTATCCAACAGAGTGCCAGGTTGAGTGACATAAAGAGACTGTAAAAATCTCTGGCTGAACATATGGATTTCATCAGGTTTTGTGGCTTCTTGTTTCATGTCTTAGTCTTTTTCTTTTTTTTTCAAGTACCATTACTAGGCTATGAATTAATGACAGATGTACTTGGTTTTGCAGATTCTGATGATTATTTAGTGTTTATTATTTTTATAGCTCCTCGAGGCATCAGGGTCAGGCCTCTTCTTTCACTTACACATGACTTTAAGGAATAGTATTTCACCCACTGGTTACACTGGAATCATATCTAAAAGGAATAATTTCATGCTCAAATTAGAATTTCTATGATTTTTTTTCTCCAGAAAATGAGTGTGTTGCTTAGTGTTTCAGCAGGCAGCACTTTAGTTATTTACAATCATCGGGGATTTAATTTTCCATTTCCATTTATAAGATTAGTATTTGAATCAATTGACTCTGATTGCCAGTGGCAGGGAAACTGAGATGGTTTTGCAGAAACAAGGATACTTGAAGCAGGAAAGTCTTTATCTCACATTTTTTTGTAGTGGTTTGGCCCAAAATACTCATTACTGTTTATCTTCTGTGGGATAAGAATTAGGAGAAATGCAAAGCAGGCACCAACTTTGCAAGAATGTAAAGAAGTTTATTAACAGACCTAAAAGAAGGGAAAAAAAAAAAATTATACCACACCTTCAGAACTCTCCTCCTCCCCCAACCTTCCTCTCTTCTCCCACTGACAATGTAAAAAGACAACCCTTAAGATATTCAGTCTGTTTACCACTTCCATAATAACCTTGTTCAGTCCATTTAGAAAGATAAGTCTCTTCTTGCTCGTGCTATGAAAACAGTATCACAACGAGACAGCCGCCCACTTCCAAATATTGTTCAGTCCATTTAGGAAGAGGAGTCTCTCTGCCTGCGTGTGAGTCCCTTCCCCCGACTTGCAGCTTTTCCCGCAACTGCTTTCAAGGGTCCACTCTTGAAGGTTTTTGGGGTACAATTTTAAGGTTGAGCCGTTCAGAAACAAAAACAGAGGCCCTTCTCCTTCCCTGGGAGCAAAGGGTCTTCCTCATCTTCATCTTTAGGACTATCTCTGGGAGCATCTCTAGGAACTGATGTTTCTCCTTTCCCATTTGGAGCAAAAGTCCTCATCTGGTCCATCTCTCCCAGTCCAAACTTCTCATGAAATTACAGCTGTGTCAGCATCTGCCTATCTCAGCACAGGTACTTTTGCTTGCGAGTTGAACACTCTACCCCCCATATCTTCATGAAATTATAATGGGATACTCTGATATATCATAGCTTCACAACAGAATTTCAGCCTTAAGCATCTCCTCTTTCTCTTCCCTCAGGTTTTCAGCTCTTCACAGCAATAAAAGAGTTAATCTCACCTTGGCCTTGCAGCTGTGTGGCTTATCGCTGTTGGTCACCTGACCTCTGCTGGACAGAGGTGGCGCTTTGCTGAAATCTTGGCCGCAGTGGAGGGGTCATCCTGGAGCTGTGGCCTGAGCAGGGCCTAGCCTGAGCAGGGCCTGGCCGGGCCCGCTGGCCCCCGCTCGGGCCCCGCAGCCACCTGTCCCAGCGCCGGAAACGAGAGAGAGCTGTGGGGGGTTTGTCTATTCTCAAGTGTGTATCACAGAGGCGGTCACAACTTTAAGTGGCTTAAAGAATTGTCCATATTCAAACTGGCCAGCTGATAGGTTCTATCAGGTCCCAGAGGAAGCTCATCAAGGACATCCCTTCCGGGACTATGCTTGCTAACCTATGACATCATTTAGCAGCTTTTTGTTTCTCACACCTCCTTGTTTTTTTCTCCCCCCTTTTTCTGACAAGGGAGTTCATGCAATCTTCAGCATGACTCTGTTGTGCTTGCCCTGGCATCTGCATTTCAGAGCTACTTATCCCTTGCAAGGAGAAGGTTGTTCCTGGGTACCTTTCCAAGGAAACGCATGCTGAAGCTATTCTGAGAGCAGCTGGCACTTTTTGGCTTTCGGCTCTGTGTCAGGGCTTGTCTGTTAGCATCCACCAGGGATGTGCAAATCATCACTGATGTAATTGTGTTGGTTTCACTTCCAGAGCTTTTACAGGTGATTATTGTAAGAGGTGGTGCCTGTTACTCATCTTGTTCATCACTTGTTACATGGTGGGGTAGGGGTGGGTGTGGAACACTGTTATTAAAAGCAGATCTAGATCTGTCACTGAAATTTCACTAGTTGTCCAGTTTCTTTCAGTTAATACTGCAGCTTGGACTTTTTATAACAAAGGGTAAAAGTAATATCTGTCTTTGTTTAATGTACATCTTTTGCTTTACATAAGCACAAGCCTAATGTTTATTTCTGCTGTATTGGCTTAGACTATTTTTCTAATATTCCCAAAAGCACGAAGATAAAGAATAGCCATCTAATTATCAGACTAATGAGCTCAAAACTCACTTTTATGCTCCAATATGTTTCTTTCCATACTATTTGGTGGTATAAAATTTTATTTTGTCTTCTGTATATCTATAAACTAAACAGAAGAAGATAGTACACTACATGATACTACTAATTTCCATTAAAAAACCCCAAACAAACATATCTTTTTTTTATTGTTGTTCCAAAGGCAATTTTAGGAGTCTTCCTGTAAAAGCAAGGTCCCGTATGTATCTCCACAGATCTGGAAGTTGTTGTGTACTAGACACTTGTGCCAAGACAGCAGACCTGGCATTCTCCAGCCTTGCAGTTGAAAACATTACCTGTCTGCTGCCAGCATGGTTTTATTTCAATCACTGCACTGAGGTTGTGCAGAGGAAGTGTGACTTACTCTGGAGTACAAGCTGGCTTTCTTTGAGACTTATTCCCCGCTGTTAATTCACCTGGCCTGAGGGTCAGGCAGGTCCTGAATGTCAAGGTTCACTCAGCAGGAATCCTGGTTTTTCTCCTGCCCCCACCTTCTGTGCAGTTCCTCTTCCAGGGCTTCGTTCCGACTCTAGACCTTTCCTGAACTAGGAAAAGTGCCGTGGTGCCCTTTCTTCTTGCAGTCCCTCACTGGGTGACAATTTCTTTGGTCAGCATCACACTCTATTGCTCCTGCCCTAAAACTGCATCAGGATCCTCTTGTATTTTTCTAGCCCCTCTACAGCTCATGGACAGTGGCCATATGAAAATATTCTCTCAGCTTTCCAGTGATCTCAGGTCAACACCTTATAGGCCTACAGAGAGATCAGGAAGCCACTTTCTCCCAAGATGAGGTGTGCTGGTTTGGCCAAATTTAGAAATATATCCTCCGAGAGAAGGCACAACCACCCCTCCCCCACCAGGTTCAGGAAAAAAAAAGAAACTTTTTCCTCGAAGGAAAGCAAAAGAGATAAAAACTATTTATTTAACAAACACACGGGAAAAGGATAATAATGCTAAATAATAAAACCTGTCACTGTGGAGAAAAACCTGGGAAAATGTTAGAGTCCTCCCTTTGGTCTCCCTCCTCCTCGAAGCTGGGGCTTGGCCCAGGGCCAGGCCCTCTGTGCTCGGTGGAAAGTCCTCCTGATGTGCTCTGATATTGAAACAATCCAGCAGAAAAAGGGAAAAAATCTGAAATTCCGGGAAAAACAAAGTTCAACTCTGGAGGGAGAAAAACCCAAAAAAATGGCTGAACAAGCAAGCAGGGTGCTTTCTCCACTCCCGCTCTCCCAGCGGCAGAATGCAGAAGCAAAAAAAATTGCAGAGACCGAGAGTGTGTTATCTCTGTCTGCAACCTTGAGGGTTTTTTTCTTCTCTCTCCACTCAGGCTCAGTTTAAAAGCATAGAAAGGTGTATATACTAATTTCTGGGCATAGTGCAGCGATAGGGAATACAACATCAAGTCACCCCAAGACATGAGGGCACTGAGGAACATCTGGAGGCGCCTCTGGGATCTGGCCAGGATCTGTCTCTGTGCTCTGCATTGGAATCGCTCATCTGATCCACCTTCTGAGCATCTGTTGAGCTGCCAGAAAGTCCTAAACCTGGCGCATTCCATGTCCGTCTCCAGCCCTGGACTCCAAAGGCAGCTCTGGAGAAAGGCTGTGGAGCTCCTGTGGCTCTGGGGACCCCCAGGAGCAAAGTAGAGATCCTGCAGTGAGGGATAAAAGTCTAATGAGATCTGACAGCAGCACTTGTGCATTAGTCAGCCACCTGTGGTGTGACCTGATGCAGGAGAAGAGAGACCACAGCACATCCCTTACAGAACACCTTTTCTTGTGTGTCAGCTTTTCCTTCACAGGTTGCATGGAGTCTGCGTGTTGTGCAACACTCTCCTCCTGCCAGTCCCTGGGCAATTCATGCTTGTTAACCATCTTCCCTTTTCCTGTTTCGCTGAGGGCTTTTCTGGATGCTTTGTGGGGCTTTTCTGTCTTTATAATTTTGTGGGCTTTTTGTCATTCCCTCTTTCCTCCTCTTGCCCTCCTCACACACAAATCCTATAAAGAAGCTGGTCATGTCTGTCTTCTTTTATGCTGCACGTACGACGCTCAAATCAGGAAAGTAAAGAAGTTCATCAGCCTACTGAGATGTCTGAGAGCTTTCTTTCTGGAACTCCCTCCGGAGTCTATTGTGGGATATCACCAACCAGGGTGATACAACAGGTCTAGATGATGACAAGCATCCTCTTTGCACAGAATGTCCCTGCTAAGAAAGGAACATACCAGATAAACTGAAACTACTGATTTAAGTAAGCTAAAAAAAAAAAGGTTGGAAGGGAGAGTACCCTTTACACCCCTTCCTAAAATAATTTTTTAACTCTTCAAGTTCCTTGTCACTCAAAGCCAGTCATTTCAAAACCAGTTACTTGTCATTGGTGCTGCTTAGTGATAGCATGCATCAAATCCATTCCTGGTAATCATAAAACAGGCAATACAGCCAGCACATGTGATACAGCTCTCTTGCTATTCCTGTTCTTTAGACTGAGAGTTATTGTTGAAAAAAACTACAGACTCCTGAATATCATTTTAGAGAACTGATAAGAGGCACAACCTCCTCTCTCACCAGCCATCAACCACATCAAATTGATTATGACAGCTCAAGCTTTTAACCCCTGATAAAACAGGAGTTGCCTGATCCCCATCATTTAACATGAGCTGGCTACTAAGCCATGGAGCATGAACACCTCCTGTTTCTGTTTGGGGCTGTTTTTTGGTTGGGTGGATGGTTTCTCAAGCAGCCATACCC